>NC_140413.1:64413750-66982500 GCF_965140295.1 Lepidochelys olivacea | reverse complement strand
TCAGGTGTAATCATCAGAGCTGGTTAGTCAGGCATTCCAGATAGTGGTTCTTTTCAGAACCTTTTTTAAAGGGTTGGTTAACTACCTCAGTAGCAGAGGATTGAACTATACCCTGTCTGTACTGTACATAGAAAATCTTTGTAGATAAAAGCAAGGCTTGTTTAATATGATATGAGGGTAAGATAATATACCAAATGTAACATTCTTAGTTGCCTTTAGTTTCAGAGGCTTTGTAAGATTTCCTCATGACCATCATAACAGGCCTTGCTTTTGTCGTATTTTGTGGCTGAAAAAGCAGCCTTGCTTCTTCAGATATTGTAGTTATTTGGATGTATAATAGTTTAGCAAGATGTTACTTTTGTAAGACATCAGATGTTCAAAAAAGTGCATCAGCAACTTGTACTAAATACTGCAGTGTCCCTTTATAAAAGGTCAGACTAAAACTGACAACTGTACAGTGAAGCCTGACATTTGGATATTTTGAAGTTTTTCATAAATCATAGAAAATAGTATATGGCTGTAGTTTAGCTTTTTAGGTAAAAGGTATGTTTTCATTAGTGCATTTCTTATTGCTGATCGCTGTAAAAACATGTGGATCAGCTTTCCATTTCTCTTATGCAGATCATGATAACCTGTAGAGTAGAGTACAATCATTTGTGCTATGTTTTTAATTTTCTAAAGCACCTTGATGACAGTGAGCGTTCAGTGGTGAAGCACCCTCTATTGAATCACCTTTCAAAAAAAAAAAAATTAAGTCCAAACTCGTATAGGTAAAGACAAGTGAAATTATGATTTAACTTGGACTTGACATAATGAGCTTCCCTTATCCCCTTTCCCAAAGGGATACTGCAGTTATACTACATACCCATAGGCACCACAATGAAAATTGAAGCTTATACCTAATTAAGGTTTTATACACACCAGTTCCCCCCAGTAAATGCAAATTTTATTAAAAAATTAGATATGTCATATGTTGAAAATGCTCATGGCAAACAATCATTTTGCATTCCTGCAAATAAAATTGTTTTATACTGTAAGCTGGAGGCGAGTGTAACTTATTTTTGTAATAAAGTTTTTATTTTTTTTATGTGTCATTAATATAAATGTGTGTTAGTACAGAGATCTTCTGGTTTAAAAACTTAGAATCGCACACATTTCAGTATGTTTACTTGTATTTACATAATTTTAGAATAGTGGTTGCCAATAGCCTGTATGTTTCACATTAATTGAATTTTTTGTTACCTTAATAAACCATTTTAGTATGTTGTATGTCAATTACTGGGATAGCTGGGACATGAAGTGTAATTTAAAATTGTCAAGTATTCATTGGAATATGTAAATGTGCCTTGCCAGTTATGAACCTTAAACATAAGTGGATGATGGTAAATTGAGTAGTCAATGCTTAATGAGGCATTTGCTGCCACAGTTTCGTAAACTGCCCATGCTAAAGAAAGTACTTCTTTTTCCTCAGATTTGAGCATAAAAGTATGATATTGAATCAGCTTCTAAAATTTCAAACATTGATAGAATATTAGGCTAATGGAAAGTGGGTTTGCTAAATACATGTACCCTTACGTATAATTTTGAAATTCAGTGTAATCTTTGATGCTGGCAATTCCCAGTGTCAAGGAGTTAATGCTCCCTTCAAAAGAGGTTGCCATGCCTACTGGCACTTTTACTGTCATATATGGTTTTATAAGGAACACTGTCAGGGTGTTTGTATCACTTTTACAGTAAGTCACAAATTTGGGTTTAATGAATTGGGCACTGGGGAAGAGGCAAAATCCTCCAATTTCTATATCACTTAAATCTCTCCATTGCTGAAAAATTGAAAAATGCTTTTGTGGTCTCACAAGTGCTACTTTTTTCCCCTCTCTGTTGGAAAAACTGAAAACCTTCTATTTTCAGAATTGTGTTAACAATTGGTGCTGGTGGGCAAAGAAGATATGACACTAAGGCACTATGTAAGTTGAAATTGTGGACAAATATCCATCCATTTCAGCTCTAATTAAAGTACAGAGGGAAAATATTGGAAAACGTTAAAATTGACAAGGAAGTGTTTTTGTTTGAATGGAATGTAAGCAATGGTGAGTAAACAAAACTACCAGAATCTTGACAGTGTTCTTTTTAATAATTATGAACTCAAGCCATTATAACTTTTAAAATTAAATATGATTTGCACTGTTCTGATATTGGTGCAGTTTTTTAGCAATATGATCTGAAAGCTAAAGTAAAAATGCATGTGATGACTTCATGATATTGTGCAAAATAAGTTTTCAAAACAAGAAATGTTAAGATGTTTGCAAAGCTTTAAATTTGGTTGTTAAAGGAAACAAAACAAACTTCAATATTACGTATTAATGATATTGAAGATGGGCAAGTGCATATATAAAAGGTTGGTTTGTTGTACTGGGTGTTGGTAAACTTGAAATGTTCTACAGCAATAATGCAGTTTTTATGGAATATGATATAAATGAACATAATACACACACTTCCTATCAACATGTTAAAAGCAACTGTTTACTATCTAAAATATTTTACTACCTGCAGTTGTGTTCATGGGGTCTTTCTCTGCTGAAATAGTTGGAAAGAATTGAGTATGAGCTCTAATAGTTCCACACTAGTGTGTGCAGATCTCTTCCAAAATTCACAGGATAGTTGAATTTAAGAAGAAATTAGAAACCTGTGCTGCTTAACACTTCTGGTTTATAAACACTCCAAAAATGTCATTTGAAAGTATGCTTCGTTTTAAAATTCAAGTTTGTTTTTGTTAAAAGGGGGTTGTACAGTCCTGTTACTATTGTGTTCTTTTTTTAAAGAAGCATGGTTAAATCCAACTTCACTCAAAACTTAGGATATGTGAAAAAGCTTTTTACAAGTCTTCAGATCAGTACCTTACCAGGAACTTATTTAGAATGAAGACCATTTTAAAAATAAACTTAGTCCTGTCCTGTGTGCAGCCTGCACGTTCCTGAGCATGTGAAAGTGAAATTGACTAAAATACTTCCATTGTCTAAGCTGAGAAATGCAAAAAGGAAATAACAGTGAAAGGAGAAACTATTTTAATAATATAGGTAATTAAAAATTATATTTTTGTTTTACTTTTACCTGAATGTCCCTGTAAACACTACAGATTTAAAAGAAGGGAAATTGCTATTGTTGCTATACTGTGATAACAGGATGACATTAGAACTTCAAATTACACAAGTCTTCTCTTAAAGTGACACCTACCAATTCTAAATCAAACTTCTGTCTGAAAATATTACCTGCTATTCCATATCTCACACAATTGCTATTACTAAAACCTGTTTTTTCTTTTCCAGTTTCACTTTGTGCATTTGTCAGTACTTATAGTCTGTTTCACTCTTCCCTTGTTTAGCCAGTCTATTATATTTGTGTGTGATTTTTACAAAGCAATAGGAGAAAAAAAATTAAGTGTAACATACACAGAAATGGAGACCTAGGTTGGTGGCTACATAAAAATAAGTGTGACCGTTTTCTGAATTCACCAAGTCTCAAGCTGATAGTGCTCCTTTCATACCAAAATTAGTTACAATCAAACACATTGGTGAGGACTTAATGAAGAGGATGATGCTTGCTTAAAATCATCTCAGAAGCAGGTATTGGAAATATATATACACACACAATAAGAAAAATGCATTATTTCTCAAAATGCTCTGTAATCTGAAAACTCTCAGATTTTGTTTTGTTTGCACAGATATGAAGCTTAGATGACTTGGTTCCTAATTCTGTAACCAGCTCAGCATGAGCATAGGGATCTGGCTAAATTTTTTAAATTGGGGCTCAAACTGTTAACCAGCCATCTTTGCTGGCTACGAGCACTTGCTTTAACTGATCTCAAGTCTGAGAGAGGACCAGCTCCATCAGCTGAGCCAGGATTTCTAGTGCCAAGCTTCTGCGTTGAAGTGCTTTTCTCACTGACTCTGCCTGCCAAATAAAAATGACAAGTTATTTTCTAGTCCATTTTTCTGCATGCCACTCTGGTAAAGCATAAGAGAGTCTTGCTAAAGATCCTTTTTTGTGTGAGAGAGGCAGGGAGAAAACAGAAAGACATACCGCTATTTTGGTTCTCCACAACTTTGTGATGAGATACCAAAATTAGGCCACTGAAAACCTCTGTCCCACCATGCAAAACTACTTTTGTATAATGCTTTTTTGGACCAATCTGATTAAAACTTCTCATGCAAATTTGCCAGATCTGTGTTCAGACATATAGGGCAAAGGAAGCTGATTTTTTTTGTTTGTAGCTTTCAGTCCTGCTTTTACAGGACATCCTAGTCACTAAAGGACTTTGAGTGTCAATATTACTATAAATGCTGATATTTTATTAGCTTATTTAAATTTGGAGAAAGGGACATTTGTTATGGCGAAGTCCTAGATAAAATTTTAGCTGGTTGATGGGATAAAGAATAGTTTTTTCCCCAACCTAAGGTGGTCACTCAAGTGGATAGCTGAGCTCACCTGGGAACACTTGGTCAAATTTAGTATCATTAACATTTAATGAGAATATCTTCCCAAGGCCTCAACATTTTTCTGAACATGTGGCAAGAGCTAGATAATTCATTGGAGAGTAGCAGCAATTGTAACAGTTGTCTGCTGTTCTGCAGTATCACAAGTCTAGGAGTACTAGTCCTCCTGGTAGGTAAGTAAATATACAACTTCTTGACTGTAGTGCAATGTATCTGGATTAGATTAGTTTCAGGTAGTGGCAAACTACAAAGACCAGAAAATACTATGTGGCTGTAGGAGTTCTCTTGGTTTCTGAATGTTAAAGGAGTGAGACATCTGCTCCATGTCACCTTCACACAGTGATGTAACTGGTAATATACTAGCCAAAACCAGCAGCACAAGAAGTCTGGTTTCCTTCTAGGCTGAAAGACTGCATTCACCAAAGTATTGGTGAGGCAGTTACTTAATTTGTTTAAACTCTCTTCTGTGGGTGACTGAATGGACACTAAGGACCACACAGATTTATCTCCTGACCTAATGTAAGAGAAGTAGCATTGAGGACATTGTTCTAAATATGACATCAGCAGTTTCCTATAATACAAGAACTGTTGTGTACTCAGAGCTTATTTTAATGATATACTTTGTGTTTTACCGGGGTTTTTGTTTTGTGCAGCACACTCGCCAGGTCTTTTTTCCAAAATTTGTTTTGTGCGTGACCACTTTAAGATCATATTCCTTTCTAAATTTGTATGCGAATTTGCTTGAAATATTTATTTTCATTTGTTCTATCTTGATCAAAACTCCTGAATTTTGTTGTAACATCTCTATTTAATAGCACTAGCGCTGCATTGTAGTTTTGTTTTTTAAATGGGATGTTGCTTTCTTTGGTCACTGATGCATAGAAAGAACAAAATAGGACTTGAGCCATCTCCTCTCTATCCCACCCCCATGCTAAAAATTTTCTTAGTACATTATTTCCACCACCCATCCTAGTCATTCTAGATAAACACACACACACCCACCCCCCATACTGTAATTTGACCTTTATAGAAAATGTGATGAGTAAAAACCTTATGGAACTCTGGATAAGTATTCCATCATTCTTGAAAATGATGATCTAAAATCAAATAGTGTTTTATCTGGTCTCAACTTTTTTTATTTCTCTATAGCTGAAGATAAATCACAAGTGTCTAATACCTCTAAACTTCCTGTGACCCAGGTGTGGATTTAGTATTAGCTAATTTCCAGAATGTAGTTTTTATTACGTTTCTCTAATGTATAATGTACTTCACATATGAGAATCTCAAAAGGCTTCACAAATATTGAGCCTACCTGGGAGGAAAGGGGGTGTGTGCATGTATGTATATGATGAGTAAGGTTATGATTTTCATAGATATTTTTAGCAAAATCAGGGACAGGCCATGGGCAATGAACAAAAATACATGGAAGCTGTGACCTTCTGACTCTTACTAAAAACATCTCTGACAAAACGGGGTGGAGGGTCCAGCACCCTGCTCCACTGCATACAGTGGCTGGGAGAGACCCCTGACTGCAAGGCTAGGAGCTCAGGGGAACCCTCCTCCCCTTTTCCCGCGGGGCTGGAGGTTCCCCTGCAGCAATGGGGGACTGCAGGGTTCCCTGCTGCCCACTGGTGCTGGGGAGCTCCATGGGATTCCCCATTGCACTGCAGGGCTGGCGGAGAGGGCCACTACCTGGGGTGGTTAGGAGCTGCAGGGGCCCTCTCCTGCCATGGTGGCTGGGCTGCTGTGGGGCTCCAATGTCACAGTCATGGAATCCGTGACTTCTGCAATTTCCATAACATGCTCATAGCCTTAATGATGGGTAAACCAAGCCACAGAAGCTAAGGTAACACAGTGAGCCATTGGCACAGCATCTGGCTCCCAATCCTGTGCTCTAGTCATCATAAGGTATAACCTTTCCATCTTGTAGTAGCTAGTAATTTATCTTTTTTCACTTCTGTCTTGAATCATGATATAGTATTTGGCTATTTTATGTTTAAGAGAAGTTACTTTGAGGTGGGCAAAGCAAGGGTGGAGACAACACAATCCATGTTCTTGCTAAGTATCTGAGCAAACTAATACAGAATGACTTGCAAGGGAAAGTGACCATCAAAGTGTTGAATTGTTAATGAATGACTAGAGCCAAACACACAGAAGCAAAAAACTGGTTTGTGGTATTAAACAGGTGTGCCTTCTGTCAATATTTTCAGTTATCAGTCCTAACAAGTCTAGAACGTAGTAGGTGCTAGCAGTGAATAAGTTTCCCCAAACTACATCAACCATAGTTTAAAAGCATTTTGAGTATTCCATGACAGGTGGCTGATAGAAAAAGCCATTTCAAATGCTGCTTAATGACTAGGTCTTCCTTCTAGTTAACTTGTGTGACATAAGGACTCCAATTTGGGGCTGCTCTTCTCTAAAATGGTTTCTGTAATTCACATGGGATCCGAACTTCTTGCCTTTGTCTCCGTTTAAGTCTGAAAAGGGGGATTGTGCTTCCATAGGATAGGTGTTTGGTAAACCTGGGAACTTTGTAGTAGTTTTCAGACACCTAAGAGAAATAAGTTACTAACCTTTCTGTAACTGATCTTCAAAATGTGTTGCACTGTCCATTCCAATGTAGGAGTGTGCACATCCTGAGCACACTTGCCGGAATTTTTTCCCCTAGTGGTATCCATTGGGTTGTCTCCAGCATGTCTGGTGTATCACACTCATAGTGCTGGTATAACGGGCCCTGCCGACCAGCTCCCCTTCAGTTTCTTACTGACTGCCTCCAATAAGTGGGGATGGAGGGCGGGTTCTGGAATGGTCATGTGCAACATATCTCAAAGAACAGTAGTTACGGGAAGGTTAGTAATTTTTTTCTTCTTTGATTGTTTGCACATGTCCATTCCAATGTAGGTAACTCACATGCAGCTGTACAGGAGGTGGATTCAGAGTTCGAGGGCAGGCTGACTGCAATACTGTGTGGCCAAAGCCAGCATCCGCTCCAGCCTGCTGGGTAATGGCACAGTGCGTTGCAAATGTGGATTGACGACCAGGTTGCTACCCTGCAGCTGTCCTGAATCAAGACTTGTGCTAGAAAAGCAGTGGAGGAGGCTTGTGACCTTGTGGAGTGAGCCATCAGATTAGCTGGGAGACCCATCTTTCTGCTGTCATTGTGAACAGTTGAGTAGATTTTGCAGAATGGTTTAGTCCTATGTATGTTGAAAGCCAGGGGCCTCCTAACATCCAAGAGTGAAGGCTCTGTACTCCATTCACATATGATTTAGAGTAGAATAGTGGTCGGAAGATTGCTTGATTGCACTGGAATTGTGAGACTGCCTTTAGGTGATCATAACTGAACTTTGTCCTTGAAGAAGACCATATATGGGGGCTCCGATATGAGGGCCTGGATCTCTGAGAATCTTCTGGCTAAAGTGATGGCCACTTTCCAGAAAAGGGGTGGTAACAAACACATCGCTAGGGGCTCAAACAGACCCTGTAACCTTTGACAGGATGAGGTTCAGGTCCCAGGGAGGGACTGAATCTCTAACCTGGGGTACACCCTCTTCAGGTCTTTGAGAAAACGGATCCCCATCTCATGTGAAAAAACTGATTGGTTGTCAACCTTGGGATGGCTGATAGGTGAACCCTGACTGAAGAGACAGCTAGATCTTGTTTCAGCAGTAGGAGGTACTCTAAAACGAGCTGCAGGGAGGACTGCAAGGGTGAAATTTGCTGTTGGGAGCTTCAGGTGGAGAAGCGCTTCCATTTTGGAAGGCTGGGGCCCTGTTGGAGGGCATCCTACTGCCCAGTAGGATCTCACGGACCTGTCCCCAGCAAGCTTGGTCCTGTGGATTCAGCCATGGACCTTCCAGGCCATCAGATGAAGAGACCTGAGGTTTGGGTGGAGCAGCCGACCATGGTCCTGGGAGATCAGGTCCAGTTGCAGCAGAAGCCGTAGCAGTGCCTCCACTGAGAGATTTAAGAGCCCCGGAGGCGAGCTAATGATGCCTGTGAGACAGTGGGCCTACGAGAATGATCTCGCTTGATCTTCATCAGAACCTGGTGAATCAACAGGATAGAAGAAAATGCGTAATACAGGTGTCTTGTTCATGGTGAGGGACCCCAGGCTCTGACCTTGCAGAGAGCAGAACTGATGGCATTCCTGTTGCAGGTGGCAAACAGGTCTATAAGGGGAGCCCCCCACCATTGGAAGATGTCCCTCATAATGTCCAGTCAGAGAGACCACTTGTGGTGAGAGGAGAAAAAGTGCTGAGGTGATCTGCCAGCTGGTTCTATGTTCCTAGTAGGTAGGATGCTTTCAAGCTGATGGAATGAGCAATGCAAAGCTCCCACAGGTGGAATGCTTCCTGACATAGGGGAAGAACACATGCTGCCCTGCCTACGTAGACCTTGGCTGTCGTATTGTCCATAAGAACCAAAACAGTCTTGCTCGTAATGTGAGGTAAAAATGCCTGGCAAGCTAGACAAACTGCCCTGAGCTCCCTGACATTGATGCAGAGAGCAAGCCCTTCTTGAGACCAGGGGCCCTGAGTCCTGAGGGACCCTAGATGGGCTCCCCAGTCGAGGGCTGATGTGTTAGATGCTATGGACAACGAGTGGTGCCTTTAGAAGGGTACCCCTGCACATGCTATGTGGTGGTTCAGCCACCATGTCAGTGAGCTGAGGACCTCTGCAGGCACCATGAACAGTGAGTCCAGGTCATGACATGAGGGGGAGTATACTATGGCTAGCTAGGCTTGGAGAGGTCTGAGATGTAGCCTCACATGTTGCACTATATATGTGCATGATGCCATGTGGTCCAGGAGGCTCAGATGCTTTCACACTGTTGTGATCGGATGAGCTTGGAGGGATCTTATCAGGGATGTAACTATGAAAATTATCATCTGGAAGTAGGGTTCTTGCTTGCACGGAGTAGAGGACTGCACTGATGAACTGTATCTTTTTGGACCTTCAGCAGAAGACCCAATGCACTGAAGGTCAATTGAATAAAATGGATGTCTGCTTCCACCTGAGCTCTAGATTGGCCCTTGACTAGCCAGTCATCAAGGTATGGAAAAATGTGGACTTCCTTCTGAGAGAGGCTGCTACTACTGCTATGCAATTAATGAAAATTCCCGGGTGGCTGACAAGCCAAATGGGAGTACTGCGAACTGATATTGTTCACTACAAAACTTAAGAAATGTCTGTGGCCTTGGAAGATCAAATATGGAAATAAGCATCCTTTAGCTCGAGGGTGGCATACCCGTCCCCTGGATCCAGCGAGGGAATGATGGAAGCCAAGGAGACCATGGGAAACTTTAAGTTCTTGAGATAGCAACTGAGATGCTGCAGGTCTAAAATGGACCACCCTTTGTTTTCAGAATTAGGAAGTAGCAGAACTAGAACCCCTTTCATTCTGGGGGAAACGGAATCTCTTCCATGGCTCCCTCCCAAAGGAGGAATTTAACTTCTTGTTCCAACAGTTACTTTTGAGAAGTGTCCATGGAGAGAGGCAAGGAGGGGTAGTGGGGTAGGCAGGTGGAGTAGACAGAAGTTAGATGGTGTAACCCAGTTTTACTGTACTGAGAACCCAGTAATCTGAGTCCAGACATCCAGGAAGTGGGAAAGGCAGTTGGAGAACAAGGGGTAGCTGAATCCAGTGTAGAGAGGTTTACAATGCTGACCTTGTGTCTTGTCAAAACAAGTGCTTTGAAGATTCTGTGTGTCTGGGGCTGGACTACGCAGGACAAGCTGAGGAGGATTAGGGACATGGTCTGCACCTGAATCCCTTGCTCTGACTGTGAGAAGTAACTTGTAGTGCTTCCTTGATCCTGCTCATTTTTACAGCTCCAGGGATTTCACGGTTGCCTTTGAGTCCTTGAGACCGTGCAGCCTAGCATCTGTTTGCTCAGAAAAGAACAATGACCCTTCAAAGGAACAGTCGTGTATTGTTGCACCTCATGTGGAAGCCACAAGGACTACAACCATGAGCTCTGCACATAGTAACCACTGTAGCAATTTTTCTTGCTGTGAATCCAGGGCCACCTGAAGAGAAGATTGTGCCACTGTCTCCCCTTTTTTGACTAAGACTGAGAACTCCTGTCTAGAGTCTGGGGGAGCAGGTCTTTAAAATTTAGCATAGACTCCCATATATTAAATTCATACTGATCCAGCAATGCTTGCTGATTTGCTTTGTGGTGCTAAAGGCCCTCTGTGGAATTTGCTTTTCATCTGAACAGGTCCAATTTCTTTGGATTCTTCACCTTGAGTATAGGACCAGTCTATCCTTGGCAATCCCTTTTGTTGGTAGCTGCTACACCCAGGGATCCCAGGGGAGGGTGCGACAAAAGGAATTCATACCCTTTGGTGGGTACAAAGGACTTGCACTCTGTGCGCTTTGCTATAGTCAGCAGAGAGGCAGGGGGTTGCCACAGAACCTTGACTGGGTCCATAATGGCATCAGTAAGTGGTAAAACTACTCCAGAGAGACCCATAAATCACACAATGTCTGAGACTGTGTGTAGTCTCTGATCATATCCACTTGGACCCCCAAGTTTGAGGCTACCCGCTTTGAGAGGTCCTAGTGCGCCTTGTGGCAGGGAGACCCCTGGTGCCACTACTGCCTCACTGGAGAGGAGGAGTTTATAATGGGCTGAGGACCCTCCGTTGGTTCCTCGCTGTCTGCAGGGGCCTGTGGGGTTTCTTCCTGAGGTTCGGTACCGGAGTCCAGATCTGTGGTGTCTCAGCACAGTACAAGGGTGCCCTAGCCTCTGAGACAAGAGTGTGATTGTGTTGAGGAGGTGCCCTATGGTGGGGAACCCTCCAAGAGTTCCAAGATAGCCACTGTATAGCTGCTTGTCCCCATGGACCTGGTAGCCAAATATTTGGAGGAACTGCTGTCTTCTGGGCCATGGTGGAACAGGAATAGCCCAGGGAGCAGTGAGGTCTGCTGTGGTGATGAAGGGAATAAGATCCCACCTCCAAATCTGAGAGGGAAGTTGAGCTGTGAGGCAGAGACCAGGTCGGTGTTGTCCTCCTCCATGCCAGAGATGGGCTGTGGGGTGGAGATCTTGAGCCGGTCAACGGGACTTTTTCCCTAAAAGGTGGCTGCAGCACCGAGTGAAGTCTTGGTGATAACTCTGTGCTGCTTGGTGGCACTGGTAGTGCCAAGTATTGACCTTCTGGGGATGCTGGTACCAGTAGGGTGAGAAGATCCCTGGCTGCTGCAAATGCCTCAGGAGTTGATGGTACCACAAACTGGTTGGTATGTTGTCTGCCCTGACGAGGAGGCTCCTGTGCCGAAGTCCGTTGTGCTTACAGCAGCACCAGGATTGCAGGCACCTGATGTTGTGGTGCCGGGGAGAAGAGAGGCCTAACATGGGTCTCACTCTATCCCAGTCTCCTTTTGCCTTTGGCACCAGGGAGCAACTCTTCTCTTGATATATTTGGTGCTGCTTCTTTGTCTTCCCCCGTGCCCACTGTGGCTGAGAATCCCAAGTCATGGGAAGAGCGCTCTGCACCAAGGCTGAGGTGCTCAGTATTGAGCCTCAGCACAGCTTGGAGGCAGGTTTTAAGGCTACCTCCATGAGGATAACTTGCAGTCTTGCTGCTTGCTCCTTTTTGGTTCTGGGATCAGAGTCCCTGCAGACTTGGCAGTGGTCTTTCCTATGAGCTTCCCACAAGCACTTGAAACAAACAATGTGAGTGCAGGCTCACTTATAGACTTACCACAAGAGGCATGCCAGTGACCGAGGCATGCCCCAGCATGGGAGTAAGCAGACAATCCTGCTAGCTAAGTGTGGAGGTGTCTGAAATTATATAAGTTCTAAAAATTATTAAACTAATTCCTCACTAAGAACTGGATTTAAAAAGCCACTAGAAGGACTGCCTGAGCAAAAAAGGGTTCCAGCAATCGTCACAGGTGGTAAGCAGGAACTGAAGGGGAACTGGGTTGGTGGAGCTCTTCATATCAGCACTTTGAGCATGCAACACTGGAGGTTGCTGAGATCACTAGGGGAAAAAATTCCAGCAACTGTGCCCAGGGCATGCATGCACCTACACTGGAATGGACATGTGCAGGAACTCGAATTTGCCCTTTCCCTATCCTAATTTGCTATTTAATACTATATAGTTGATTCCAAAGGAGGGGAAATGAGTAATCTTATGTATGTGACATTGTTTTATAGTTTCAAGTTTTTCATGCCATAGGCTATGTCTACACTACAGCAGTAAGTCGACCTACGCTACATAGCTGGAGTCTATGTACCTAAGGTCGAGTTACCGCAGGGTCTACACGATGAGGGGTCGACAGGAAAAACTCTCCCATCGACTTACCTTACTCTTCTCATCATTAAGCCCAGTGAACAATTTTTGTTTCTGGTAAAACTCTAGCACTACACCTGTTATGGCTTACTGGTCAGAATGTGGACCACATAATCTAAAGACCCCTGGGATAAATTCTCAAAATAGTCAAACCACCAGCAGACTTCTCTCAAAATGTGAAAATAACCAAAAAAAAAAAAAAAAAATCAAACCAGAAATGTTACCTGCCTTATTCACGAATTTGACCTCATGGGATCTTTTGCTCTTCAAAAGCCTCAATAAATGGGCCTTGCAGTTTGCTTTGATGTCAATAGATTTTTAGCTATAACACAAAGGGGGGTGAGTTCCAAAGCCTATAACCTGTGGTCTGTCTAGAAATAGACCAAATAGTGTACTGTTAATTTAAATTGCCTTTCTACATTATGTACTCCCTGCCTGGAGAGGTATTTAAGGTCTTAAAAGTAGATCTGGTAGGGAGCCTCACTCCCAAATGCATGCTCATTTACATTTTGAAACAATATGTAAGTTACTAACATGCTTGAAGGTGTTGTGGAAGAAAATAATTTCTTTGCTCAGTGGGGCAGTCATCTCCTATAGGTAATAATGAAGTATCAGTAGCTTTGCAGATTGCCCACAACGAGGCACTTTTTGAAATGTCTGTCTAGCTATTCAATATTAAATGCAGTATGGAGATCCACTAGGCGTTATCCAGATTTAAAAAGTTGCATAGGTTTAACTAAATTTAAAATCTTAAGTTTGAGTCTCTAATGAAGACACACCTCTTAACTCTTGCCTAGCTTAGCTTAAATTGATCACTGGTTTAGCTTGCATCAGTAATATTGAGGGTTAATCCAGTATAACTAATCTATTTTACATTATTTGAATGTGTTTAACTTATTTAATGTAGACCTTTTCTAAAGGCTAACAAAGGCTGAAACCAGATTCCACTATAAAGCTATGCTTTAACCACATCCAATGATTTTAGTTTGGAAAACTGGTTTGGTCTGATTGTCAGAATGAAGGTAATAGTACTTCTGTAAAGTTTGAAGACTGTCATTGTTTGTTACATGTGACTTGAAATAAATCCTGATTTGAAATGTTAGCAGTTATGTAGAATTTAAAGGAAGGGACTATTAGATCTAGTCTGACCTATAGCTCACAGCTCATTGACTCCATTTATCTCTATTACTGAGCTCATGAGAGGCCTTGTATTGGCCTTAAGTAGGCTTTCCAGAAAGGCATCTAGTATTTATTTGGAGAATCCACCACTTCTCTGTGTAGTTAATCACCTTCACTTAAAAATGTGCTCCTTATTTCCCATTTGAGTTGTTGTAGCTTTAGCTTCCATCCATTGGTTCTTGTTATGCCTTTCACTGCTGAATTAAGGAGCCCTTTAGTGTATCCTATATTTTCTCCAGGGAAGGTACCTCACTCTTTTTTTCCTGTAGAATTCTATCTCCTCATGCTCAACCAGCCTACATTTCCTTAAATGTACCCACTACATGAAATGGGTTTTAAGCAAAGCTGATTACTTTAGATGGCTATATCCCATCCTATTTCCCTTCATGTACACAGGATTGTTTTGCCATTGACTTCAGCACACAGGACGGCACTTGTCTGCAAGCAGAATACAACCCAACATATCTTTGACCGTCACTCAGGCAGAAGATATCCACCCAGAAGAGGAAACTTGCCACCATTCCTCCCCTTAAACTTACCTGGTATCTGCCTTCTTTTAACCTATAAGTAGGTATTTCTGGCCAACTTCTAGCAATACAGAGACCATGGGAAGAAAGGAGTATGTATCATCTGTGTGCAGCTCATCACTGCAGCACTTGTACACAAGCAGTGGTGGCATACTATGGTCAATGCAGTCATTTTTAAGAGTAAGGTCTGGACTGCGCAATCTCTGGGTCTCTCACAAATCACAATACTACTTCAGCATAGAGGTGAACAGGCAGCTAGAGGAAGACAAGGTGGAAGAAACAGCTTTGGTCCTTTTTCTGTTCTCTCCCCATGCTCCCAACTTCCAGTAAAACTCTATGGAGGGACTAGCTCCTGGATAAATAAAGCTTATACAGCCTCCCTCCTAAAGGACCCAGCACCTCTGGAGAAGCTCCCTAAAATAACCCAGGATTTCTGTTGTGTCCCTTTCTCTGTGGAGGCTTAGGACTATTATCCTGGGGGAGGAAGGCAGGCCACTCTCCAGTTGTCTTCTGAAGGTGGTCAGTGTGTTTAGATCTGGATAATGCCCTGCCTTCCCTAACTACCACCATTTTTAGCTCTGAAGATGCCTCAGATGAGTATCTGCCCCTTAAGGATGGGAACTAAAGGATATCTGAAATTAAAATTACCATTAAGATTGCCCCAGTAGCCAGAGGAGGAATCAAGGCTGGCTGCTGTTGGCAGGGGAGAAGGGGGGGGGGGGGAAGAGGACAATATGACAAAATTGTCAAATGGTGGAATCCGTGTTCACCTTCAGTCCTGGCCCTGTCCAGGAATGTATCAACTGGATTCTACCTTGCAAGACAGCTGGTTTGGCACGTGAAGTTGTTGATGATTTCCCTCAAAACCTCTCATATTTTGAAAATGAAAAGAGGTAAGATTTAAATTTTTGTAGTGGGTCATAATAAAAATGAGAACCAACTTAATGCAGGACTGAGCAGCGCAGCTATATCTTGTACTGTTGACTAAATATCTTATCCACAGCAATTCAGACACCTTAACTTTCTCCCTGTGTCCTCCTCCCTTGCCATGCCAGCAAAAATCAACCTCAGAGCTGCAGTGCGTTAACAGTACATGGGGTTGAGATTCTTTCACATGTGAGCTCTCCTTGCTTTTGCCTGTGAATTTACATTCCTTAACTCTCTTAACTGTGGCCATGCTGCCTATGGCAGCTAAAGCTCTAGAACCAAATTAACTTACACATTTGTGGGGTAAGTAGATAACTATTGACCCATATTAGTGACCCAGACCATTTAAAAAAACCAACACCACCTTCTATGGAAAGGGCTTACTGCTCAATCTCCATCTTGTCCATATCTGAAACATAGGCCACTAGCCATTCTAAAGGGAAAGCGAAGATGGTCCTGCTTTCCTAGACATTTTACAAGAAAGAGGGTTAATTTGACAGCAGTTGTAGAGCTGGGTTCTGAGAAGAACTGAATGTCCTCAACTCTGAGTCAGATTTAGCTCTCCCAGAGTGGTGCACCTATACAATACTGAACCAAATATTATAGGTACACATTCCAGCCCATCATTACTCAGAAAAATTATGCAAAAACAGTACCAATACTGTCAAAGTAACATTTTTTCACAAAGACCACTGCCTAAAACTGTTTTCAATGTCATATTTCTAATGTGCTGTGTTTTCAGTACATCACAGCACTTAACACTCAAGGAGATTGTGAAAGAAAATGCCATTACTTTGTAGTGTACATTGCAATAAATTGATTTTAAAATCGGTCATGTTTTGCCTTCAGTTCTGTTTTTAAATTGAACATCAATATTATTATTGTAAATTGTACTTATGCCTTGAGCATTCTGTCAGGCACATTAAATAAAATAAAGCAAGGCAACAAAGACTATTTTAAACATTTAGCTAGAAAGCACAATGTTTTGGGTTTTTTTAGCAATGTTTAATTTTGGCAGGCTTTTATCACAAGTTTCTGCCTATATCAAAAACCTTAATTATAAGTCTTGTGCTAAACATAGTTAACATTGTGTGGCATACTGTCTGAAAATTATTCTAGTTTCCTTAAAGAAGAGCAAGAAAAATGTTCAGGGGTTTGCAGGGAATGTTTTAGCAAGAAAGGTTAATGCCCCCTATTGGTTTCAATTCAGCTTTGTGTAGATACAAGGAACTGCCTGCATAAAACAGCTTGCAGGAGTGGGACCTAAGAAGGCAAATATATTGAGCATGGTGAAGAAATGACAGTGGGGAAAAGACACACATGGTCTATGACTTACCTAAAGGTTTAACACCAAGAACAGAGAGAAAGTACTTAGGATGGTAAAATGGGCTTATGATTGAGCCATTGGACGAAACAGAAGAAAATTCAGGCTGAAAGTCTAACAGAAAGAGGTGTTATACTGTGGAATTAGTTTCCAAAGAGAAGTATAGGAGGTCCCATCCCACAGGACACTTAAATATAGACTTAATCTGGCTCATTCCTCTCACAAATAGAACAGATAACAGCTAGGTCTATCTAGGTGACAGCCCTGTGCTTGACTATGGCTCTATAAATCCTTCTCCTCAAGAATGGGAAAATCCAGACACTCAGCTACAGCTATTTCTTCTGGGAAGGCTACTTCAGGCCCAGAAGAATGGGCATCATGTTCCAAGACAGCACTTTTTACCTGCAACTCCCAGTTAGTCAACATTTGAGCTAGACTGTGACTCCTAAGACTGCTCCCAGTAAGACATCTGACACACCACTGACAGCTGATCCACGAATACCAAAATCAACTCAGCATCAATAACTGCGCTGGTGATGAATGCCAGCACCACCGTCTCCACACCAAGACAAGGTAGAGTAGAACAATTGACCAATATAATTCCCAGAACTGAGTTACCGCCCCTAAAAATGGGAAAAGCAGAAAGGCCTAAGACGCATTTGCTTTCAGTATTTCCCTGAAGTGGGAACGGAGTATAAATCCCTTTTGTTATAGGGGGCAGATGACAATGGATTGAATTCCGACCTAGTATCTGTTAGTAACAAAATCCTGCTACCCATCTGCTACCACTTTCTCAGTACCAAAGCTGGTAATATTGACACCTGAGCTGACATTTACAACAGAAGCCCTAACAGTTCTACTATGTTGTCAGAAGTCACTACTTCTCATATCAATCATACTAGAATGAGTAGGTGCCAAGAGTAAACTAGTATTGACACCACCACCTTCAGAATGCCTCTTCTCCCCTCCTTCTGCTCAAGATCCTTCCCCACTATCCTACCATAAAAAGAGAGATCAGGGAATGGTTCCCCGAGATGAGGGCCACTCATTTCTAAGCATCAGCTTATCCTCCATACCTCTGGCACTCGTCTAAACAGTCCAACCAACCCTACCTTTACAATCTTGTACCATGGTAATTCTGGGCTTAGTGGCATCCTCCATCAAAACTGTCTAGAAGTGGGTCTCCGTCTCACCCATTGTGCAAACAAAGGTTCGACAATTCTGCAATTTCAATACTCCTTCCTGAGACCACCCAAGTCCCCTGGCCTTAACACGGTTAGAGAGCCACGTGAGGAAAAGGCAGGTTCCAAAGCTCAAGAACAGTATATGCCAATCTCTTCTCAAAGATCCCTCAGCGTAATTGCCTGATGAAGTAGTCTCCTCAGCTCCAATACCAGCTCACACATGATTTTAGACCTTTTCAGTAACAGACAACCTTGCCCAGTGAAGTCTACTCCCCAAGACAGCCCCTAAAAAGCTCAATGTCTTTGTGAGAAAAGGCTTATTCCATTGACTCTCTGTAGTTATGACTAGCAAATTAGCAAGCACTATTTGCTCAGTATAACAACCTGGGACAAGGCAACCCTTTTATGAGTAACTTCAAGATGCTAGTGAGAAATTTAAGGCAATTATATCTGAAGGTCAGGAAATGGCAAAAACACGTAAGCAGCCATGGATGCTTTGGTTATAGCAATTAGATCCATGGCCACAGTAGTCACAATGAGGAAAATGTTGTGGCTACAAATGTCAGGTATCCTAAAAGGAGATACAGAATGACATTGAAGACCTGCTCTTTGAGAGAACAGACTTATTTAGCACTTGTTCTGAAGATGATTTGCATCCACTGAAGGATTCCAGAGCTGCTTGACGATCCCTTGATATTTATAGTCTGGGCCTCCAGGAGAAAACCCTTCAAAATATCCACAACAGACCAGTCAGAACACCCACTATTTTCAACAACAGCCTGCTGATTACCCCCCAGGAAGAAGCCTAGGTTATGCCAAAGGAGACTACTATCATCTCCAGCACTAGCCATCCTGCTTCATCATCCAGGCATCAGGCTTGACATGCAGGAAGAGTCACAACTCAGCCAGTACATAACCACTCTTTCTCTCTAACCCAACCCCAACCAGAACCCTTCAGATGCTGTCTTTCTTTATTTTCTCCATTTTAGACTGGAATTACTAATGACAAATGGGTACAAGAAGTCACCTCCCAAGGGTATGCTCTTCAATTCCAGTCTCTGCCCCTCTTCCTTAGTGACCCTTCTCATGAAACCCCAATTACTTAACAAGTAGTTTCCCTACTCTGGCTAGGGGCCATAAAAGGAGACGTTTTAGAATTCAGAAGAAGAGGTTTTAATTCCCAGTATTTCCTCATTACACTGAAGCAAGTTTTTGTCCTGTCCTATATAAAAATATATATGCTATTTCAGATTCAGGATGGTGACTTTAGCCTTCCTCCCTTCATTATAAGCTGAAGACTGGCTTGTGGCTCCTGACCTCCAAGACACGTACTTCCATATCACTATCCTTCCAGCCCACAGGAAATACTTGCAATTCACAGTAGGGTGTAACCACTAGCAATATAAAATCCTGTCATTTGGTCTCTCCACAACACCAAGAGTTTGCACAAAGTGCCTACCAGTGCTAGCAGCACATCTGGAGATAGGGTGTTCATGTCTACCCATACTTAGATGACTGGCTAATCAAAGGCATTCCCCCATCAGGAGTTCTCCATGGCCCTAGATTCTGTCCTTCTATTCAAGGAGAAACTACAGCAAATTATCTATCACAGATGATAATTCATAAGAGCTCTAATGATTACAAACCAACAAATTACACATCTTTTTGAGGAGAGATTTCAATCTATCCAGACAATAGTATTCACCATCAAATTAATTCCATCTACCACATTGAGAACTTGCCTCACACTCTTAGGCCACATGACAGATTGCATTTATGTGATGCTGCTAGCCAGACTATTATAGGGATAGCTGAGGTTAGGGGTATTGCCTTTCAAGACATCAGATGTTCGTACATGTTGTAGTTCCCGTTAAACTAGCACTCAACTTGTTGACAGATTGTCAGAATATCTACAAAGGGGATCCCGCCTTCTCCATGTATAAAGTCATTGATCACAGATGCTTCCAGTATAGCGTGGGTGCTCACCTGGACCAATGTCAGATACATGGTCTCATGAACAGATAAGACTTTATATGTGGTCTCAGGACAATCAGGCTAGCATGCAAAACTTTCCATTCAGCCTTAAAGAGTTTCACCATATTAGCCCTCACGGACAGCACATTGGCAAGGTATTTGGACAACAGTATTTGTGCAAATAAGTAAGGAGGTGCTTGTTCATTGTTTGTATGTGAAGAGGCAATCAAATTTTGGAAATGGTATCAAGTTCATGGGATAACTCCCAACAGACCTTCACTTCCTGGAATTCAACAAATTAGCAGATTTTCTCACCAGACTGCTATCAATCATGCATGGTCTTTGGAGGGTCCCATTAGACTAATATTCCACCAGTGTGTTACCCCATCATGGATCTATTTGCCACAAGAGAACACAAAATGCCCAATGTTTTGCTCTGGGGTGGGAATGAGCCCACAATCCTTACAAGATACTTTTCTCATCTCTTGGACTCAAAGTCTCACACAGTCAACTTGTGTAACTCATTGCCAGGGGATGCTGTGAAGGCCAAACTATAATGGGGTTCAAAAAAATAATTTGATAAGTTAATTAGATAAGATTAAAAAATGAGAAAATTAGTTAAGAGGATAGGTCCATCAATGGCTATTAGCCAAAATGATCAGAGATGCAACCCTATGCTCTGGATGTCTTTAGCCTCTGACTGCCAGGGAGTGGACAACAGCGGATGGACCACTCAATGATTGTCTGTTCTGTTTATTCCCTCTGAAACACCTATCATTGGGCACTAATGGAAGAGAGGATACTGCGCTAAATGGACCATTGGCCTGACCCAGTGTGGCCATTTTTATGTCTCCTGTATGAATTTCCTTCAATCCCTCTAAAACTAGGTATTAAGAAAAATCAGGCAGTTATGCTGATTCTAATAGCGCCTCATCAGCCCACACAATTCTGGCTGATGGAACTTACTCAAATAACCACTCTACCTCCAATTGCACTTCCAGGTTATCCTGACAAATCACTGTCAGATTCTCCAGCCTGACCTAAAACTGATACACCTAACAGCCTGGATGTAGGCTACGTGCTTCTGATAGACTGTTTATTGCAAGTACAAGAAAATATATTACAAAGCTATAAGACCTCCACAAGAACTTGCTCTGCCAAAATAAAAAATATTGTCTACCTGGGCCGTCCAATGCAACCATGACCACATTCTCGAGGCCCCTAGCACCAAGATTCTCAGCTATATTCTGCATCTGAAGATCTCTTGCCTCTTCATTATTTCTATGATGTTCCCACCTTGCAATTTCTACATGCCACCCTCAAGTCCAGTCATGCTCCATATTTCCCACCATTTTCTGTTTTTTAAAAGATCAGTTTACCCTTATCTTCCAGTAAAGAGCTCCCTCCCTCTTGAGATTTTAAAATCCTTCTCCCAGGTCCAAGGAGGCCCCCTTTCAACTCCTCTCTAAATGTTCTGTTTACCACCTTATTCTCAAAACAAATTTTTGGTGGCCATTATATCAACCAAACAAGTCAGTGAATGCCAAGCCATCACAGCTCACCCCTATCTCCCTATACCGCATTTCATAAAGTGACATAGAGACCCCATCCTAAACGTACTCCCAAATTTGTTTCAGGTTTCCATTTAAGGCAGTCAATTATTTCCCAATTTTTCTTCATACGCCCCCACTCCTCTCTACGCAAAACAAACTCTGCACCTTAGATGTTTTAGGTCCTTGCTATACTACCTAAATAGGATAAAGGGAAAGTGTGTAAAGGGCTATCTTCTTATTGTCTTTGCCTATTAGCAGTGCACATTATCTCATCTCAAAGATTATCTAAATAGATTACCCAGTATTTCAGTCTGTTATATTGCATTCCCCTTCCTCCAAATATCAATGTTCATTCAACCAGAGTTCAGGCTGCCTCCTTTGAATGTTTCAGAAATATTCCAACAACTGAGGTCAGTTTAGCAGACATTTGAAGTAATCCCCACACCTTTGTCAAACACTTTGTCCTTGATCAGATGCCAAATTTGGGAAGGCGTTATTACAATCAGTGACAGCTAGAATTCCTTGATCTTGATAGAGCACTGCAGGCCAGTCACCAAGAGTGGGATTAACAGAAATTCTCCAATAAAAGTTGCTTGCCTTCCAGTTACTGTGGTTCTTTGAGATGTTATGGCTGGGTGGATTCTATGACTCTTCCTCCATCCCCACTTCTGCAGTCTCCTCCAGTTGAGATACTGAATTAGCAAGGAAACTGAGGGATAGACTTTATGCTTGTGGTAGGAGGAGACCAAGGATGCTCAGGAACAGCCCCAATGGACCCTGCTGTTCAAAGATTCTAATCTCAATATCTGAACATCCAGAGTGGGATCCACACAAAGCATCATGAACCGCAGTTACTGTAAGGTAAGTAACCATTCTTTTTCTGATTTGCCCTTGATTCATGCTTACCAATTGTTCCTCATTATTATGTAAATACATGGAAATTAAATAAGTATATATGAAATCAGTGAAAACCGTGATCTCTAATTGACTAAATCTCATCCTAATGAGTCTGAGGTCACATGTAAGCTATGGTAATGGACTGTAAAGATTGCAAATTTAATGCTGATAATTTAATTGCAATTTTAACTTGGCAACATTTAGCAGCCTAATAAGCAAAAATACAACATATAGTATGTGTAATGGGAGCAAGTTAACACCACATTTCTTAAATGTTTAAATTTTCAAAATTAGGTCTTAATCCTGAAAGTCACATGTGTAATTTTACTTGCATAACTAGTTTCACTAAAGTCACCCATGTTTGCAGGAACTGGTCCCAAATCTTGCACTAATATAATATTTGCATTTTATTTCCTTTTATTTTTTAAATTAAAAAAAAAAAAGTACTTCATTCCCCTGCTACCCAGTCATTGCACTACTTTCTTCTTCCCTTTCTTCTCATCCCCTTCCCTATTCAGAGGTGATGGGAGTCTGAAAATTGACCCTAGATGGGAAGATGTTGGGTGATGATTCAATGTAAGTCTCGACCATACTTTTCAGGATCAGAGCACTGCCACAACCTCCTTCCCTTGCTCCCTGACCAGCTGTTTAAGTCGAAAGCACAAGGTCCCCTCCTTAGTCAATAGTAGAGAGTAAAGAAAGAGCCTTTGCATGGATGCGGTGAAGCCTGAATCCTGATCAGTAATAGCCTTAGGTACAAATGAAGCCTCAAGACCTATTCTTAGGGTTCTACATATTTGACTCCACCCTCTAGTGATGTTATCACATCACTCCTGGGTTGACGGACCTATTTTGAGACTTTTGAAATTTGCTGCTTTAGAATGCTCACGTGATTAAAAAAGTTCTCCTTTAAACCTTTACAAAATTTGCATGGTTACAGGTCCCCAATTAAGAACCAGCCCTACTACCCAAGTATGACTTTGATGGTTCAGCAGAGTTATGGGTGGAAAAAGTCTTGCCAAGAAAACTCAATGCAAAAAGTGTACTAATACGCATACGTATAATTGCTCTCCCCATTCATTATTAACCCAAATAATTGAACTGAAAAATTTTCTGAAAGAACAAAAACAAAACTACTTTACTAGTTTCAACCTGAAAGGACAGCAAAGGGTTCTTAAAAAATTTAAGAAGAAAGAAAAAAAAAAAAAAGAAAATTCCGCATCTGGCTGGCTTTAAGCAGTCCTATGACCTGATTTCCCCCCTCTGCCTCCCAAGCATCCAGCCTATAGGTGTTCCTTAAATACCTGTGCAAAAGGATTTACTAAAGTTGGCTCCTTGTTTACTGGTGAACAGGTAGTGCTCCTGCCTCCTAAGACATTACCCTATGGAGACACTTTAAAATACAGTTGTTTTGGGATGTGAGTATCTCATTTGCTCTTTAATTCTTGTAGAAAGCAAATTCTAGCTGTGTTCCTCTTTGCGTGATAGTGTAAGGGCTGAAACCTAGCAGAACTATTTATTTTGTTGAATGTTTGTGGAGGGCAGCACAGAGAGGCATGCATCACTGTCTGCAGCAATGAGAAATGGGAAGAAGTGGAGGAGAAGCAGCTTGCTGAGGTGTACATGGTCACTGTGTTCACTGTCTCTGTGTAACTGGACAAAAACAGTATAAGAAAAACATACTGGACTTCTGAGACAGTATGGGCTATAAATACTCAGCATCTCCTCACTGCCAGCTTGGTTACATTCACAAAATCTGTTTAATTGATTTTGTGTGGCTGACAAAGATTTCACTTATTCACAAGTGGAACTAGTGAACACTTGCAAACTTTAAGGAAAGTTTCTAAATCATACTTAATATTCTAGGACTGACTCTTCTGTGTGAGCCTGAAGAAATCACACTGTTGCCTCGCAGATGACAAATGATTAGTAATCCCAGAGATTTATAGGTACACAAACACGATTCTTAATGCATTTTAACTAAGGAGGCAGTATAGACCCATGACTAAGACACTGAAGTAAAGTTAAGAACTGACTTATGTTCCTAACTCTGCTATTGGTTTGCTATGTGATGATGGACACGTGACTTCACTCTGTCCCTCAATATTCCCTTTTGTAATATGAGGATGATGCTTCTTATTTTCATAAAGCACTTTGACAACTATGGCTAAAAAGCCCAATATAAAGGGCTAAATCATTTAATACATTATAATAAAACTAAGAGGACAAAAAAACCCTTCCCACTGTGCAAGAGCAGTAGAGTTAGGGAAGGAGTAGGAAGACAGTGGGAAATAAATGCTTCTCTTGGGACTCTGAGTAGCAGATCACACCATTTGTTTTGCACGTATCTAGTTAGACATGTAGTTTTTCTTAATAAAACACACACTTTACTAACAGCGATAGTGACATGTAATCTTTTAGCAGCAGCTCCTACAGCAATTCAATCCCACACAGGGATTTTTGCCAAACCTGAAAAAGGTCAACATACCAAATTGTGACACTTCACCTGCCATTGAGATCAATAAAAGCTTTGGATTTTATGACAGACGGACATGCTGGAGAAATATTTAAAGCCACCTTCATCTTCAGTCACCCAGATGTTGATATTAGCAGGATTTTTCATGAATGACTTGACTTTATCACGAGATTTGAAAACATGGCTCTTATATTGCACGTGAGGGTCCTGAGTGCACTTATTAGTCTCTTACCCAAGTGTGCCCCCAAGGCAATAAAAAAGATTAAAAATAGCACCTGCTTCTTAGCCAGTCCAGGAGTAAGCAGAAGAGTCCTCTTGAAGCAGATCTTTTGCATGACAGTAATCCAACTGTTCCTGTACACATCCTAGATGAAAACTTGCTTAGGAGTTCATGTCTTTTTTGGTTTGTTTCCCCATAACATCCTGGCTGAAGTTTACATTTGATTTATCTGCACCTAAACAATGATTTGTACCATCATATCTCTCAATTTCATGGTAACTTAGTAAGTACAGATGTGCATTCAATTAATATTAGAAAGTCTATGTCTTACTTTGCAGCTAACAGTAGTTATTAATGTGAACTAGACCTTAAAGTTTAGCCACTATGACCTAAAAATTAATTTTCAGACTATTATTTTGCCTTAGAGACAACAGCACAAACTGTGCATTCACCAGCTAATCTCCGCCCTAAAAAATATTTTTCAAGTGACCCTCATCCCCTTTTCCCTCAAGTACTTACTTTGCAAATAAGGTTTTGAGAAGCTGGAATACACTATTTGTAATATTTCCTCATTCCCCTGATTAATCAGCTTCTTCAGTTCAGTCACCATATGCACACACCACTTTAATAAGATATAGCATATACAGTTTCTAAATGCCACAGGTCTAAATCCCTGATGCATTAGAAAGTGAGTAATGAAAACTCTATGTCAGCATTCTGCCATCAGGGATCTTCTATTTCCAGGGCTTGGGACAGCATGTTATGCAGTCGGGCTTGAAATGTCATCTAGGCTGGTCACTGACCACTTGCTGGAAAGGATCTTTTTATGCATGAGGTACAAGGGGAGTAGTTCTTGCCCCAAATCAGACCTAGTTTAAAACTGTTCTAAACTGCTGACTTTCTTCTCAATCTCTGGCTCAAGAAAATGTCAAATTTGGAAATAAAACCATTCACCCCAGCGAAGCTAGAGGACAAGGCAGCCAAGTGTGCACTAACGGGACTCCCCACACACCCATCTCTCACACGGGGATCTCTCGAGCCAAGAATCTAAATGGCTCCTAACGGGAACAAAATGTAAAAAAGGGGGAAAGTATCCCAGGACACAGCAGCTGAAGCGGAGACCATGGAGCCAGCAGCAGGCCGACAGCCGGTACAGGCTTGTTGGGCTCGCCGCGCGTGGCCCGCGCCTGCTGGCGGGTGAACGACTAAGAAAGGGAAGCGGATCGATTTTCTCGGCTCCTCCCGCAGCCCCGTTTCCACCGGGCCGCCCCGCCCGCCTGACCCCCGCGCACGCCACAGCGATATCCGCCACCGCGGCGGCCTCGCTCCCGCTGCTTCGCGCCATAGCAAAGAATTTGCCCCCTGCGCCGGGCCTGTTGCCCGGGCGCCGCCACGCTTCTCGCTACGGCGAGGGGAGCAGGCCGCTTCTCCCGCGCTAATCCGGTTCCCCGCCGCCGGGCTGAGCCGGCACCCCCCCGCCCCCCGCAGCCATCTTGAGGGCAGCCCTGGCCTTGCCCCGTCTCCCGCGGTGGGGCCGGGGCGTTCGCAGCGGCGTCGCGCAGCCAACCCGACCGCGGGGCGGCAGGGCCCATCCAGCCCTTGGGGTACACAGGGGCCGGGGCCGTTCGGCTCGACCCTCATTATCGGAGCTTCGCCATCCGCCTCCAGCGAAGCTAGGTCCTAGCGCCCCGCCCCCCATCACCATGGCGCCGGCCGGCGCCCCGAGCTGCACGCACGGCACGAACGCGACGCACGCTAGTGCAATCACGTGGTGGTGGAATCACATGACAAAGAGCGGAAGCGGCGCTGCGGCTCCCTGCTCCCCTCCCCAGCCTGTGGGTTCGAGGGTCTCCGCGCTGGGTGCGCCGCGCCCCTCGCGGCGATGGGGTGGGGGTGGGCGCGGGCGGCGGGAGAGCGGCTGAGGCAGCGCGCGCGGGGGCTCGAGGCGCTGCGGGAGGCCTGCCGCCAGTACCCGCTGTTCTGCTGCATCCTGCTGGGGCTCAGCGCGGCCACCCTCCTGCTGAACCGGTAACAGCCACCGCCTGGGCCCGCGTCCTTCCCGCTTCTTCCCTGCTCCCTCCCCAGCAGCCGGCGGCTGCGAGGGCGGCCGTTGCTGGGCACGACGCGGAAGGGTCTGGGAGGGAGGCCGGGGCCCGGGGTGGGGGAGCAGGGCAGACGCTCCCCTACGTGTTGGCCGGGGCCCGTGGGGGCTGTTCGCCTGCAGCGGGGTCGTCGGGCCGGGAGGGGCGCTGGGGGCAGCTCTCCTGCACCGGCTGGGGAGGGCGGGATGGGACCTGGCTTCCCCTGTCCCACGGGCTGCGCGGACGGGAGCTCGCCCGGGGACAGCGGTAGGCGCCCCACCGGGGCAGCTGCGTGGCGCTGTCATCCCGGTTGCTGGGGGCGGGGAGAGGCCGGGACGACTCAGCCCTCCCCCAGGCACGGGCTTAGCTCCGTCTGCTGCCCATGTGCGGCCCGGTGCCCGCGGTCAGGAGCAGCTGCCCTGACACAGCCCAGGCACTTAGGGAAGCAGGGAAAATGAGGGCTTAGTTCAGATGGTGTCCAGTTTATCCCCTTAACTTTAGAGGAGAGGCGGCAAACAGCGTCCTCTCCTCTTAATCCTCTTCCCTCCCAGAGGCAACGTATTAGCGCCTAGCAATTCAAGGGAAAGTTGTGGCGAGGGGCCAAACTGTGTGGGAGAAAGGGAGCCAGAAAGTGACACCCTCTATCTTTACCCTCCCATGACCCCACGCTTGCTTCACATCCCCCTTCATACTGTTGTCAGCCAGCCTTCTTCTTTACCTATGCTGTGAATAAATAACTTTGGGGGTCAATATCAGTGTGTTGTTATTAGTGCCCCCGGCATGTGATTGCGTAGTCTCACTCAGTTTTTTTGGTCACACTCCTTTCTGACCTCAGTCTCCAGAGTTTCCCTGCTCTGTGTGCATTGCAATCCAGAATAGCAACATACCCATCCCCAAATTATTAAACATAAATTGTACATGGTATGAGCAACCGTTATTTGTAAAGAAATGAGTACAGGCTTAATAAAGTCTTGGTGCTGATTCTGTGCTGTACAGGGCACACATGCATACTTTTTGCCCTGAGGCATTTTCAGTGTGAGACTTAACGCTGATAAAACTACATTTACTGGGAGACTATGGCCGTGTCTACACTGCCACTTTACAGCACTGCAACTTTCTTGCTGAGGGGAGTGAAAAAATACCCCCTGAGTGCTGAAAAGTGGCAGTTAGACAATGGTTTTTTTTTTAAACTCTCCCAGCACTGGTGCCGCGACTACACAGCCACGTTAAAGTGCTGCCGCAGCAGTGCTTTAATGTTGCTAGTGAAGACATGCCCTAAGAGGAGAGTGCTAGTTTAGGTTTCTTAAAATTTAACAAAAAGTTCCTGGACAGAAAGACATTTATCAGCTACATCCTACACAGCTCTGCAAGAGGTCATTATGATACTGACTAAAACCTTATTTCATCATCCGTTACTAAACTCAATACTTGTTAAAAAACCCCCCACAAATGTAAACAATTCCCACAGAGCATGAAGGTAGAGAGTGCTGTGTCCCTATACAAAATTAGTATTCAGGCTCACCACCTATTGTAGTAGGGTTAAAAAGTCATATTTTAATGCTTAAAAGATACTATTAAGTAAATGTAAAATATATTTAATTTATTGGATTGTCAGTCAATATTAGAACAAGAAGAGATGAAATGTTGTCTAGTCTGAACATAGACCTGCATGCCAGTGGTGTTATGGGGATTAGTTATATTTGTAATATGCTTTGAAGTAAACTACTGTATTAGTATTGCTGTTTTATTAGTCCTGTCTGTGGATGAGTTCAGCTTAGATTTACGTAACTGGCAGCTCCGATTATTATCACACTCTTTTCATGAACACACAGAGCAGTGGTTCTCAAACTTTTTGTATTGGTGACCCCTTCCACGCAGCAAGCCTCTGAGTGCAACATCCCTCTTCTCTCAGTGGCTGACTGTGACCCCACCAGAGACTGACAGCCACAGCCCTGCCAACCAGGGGCTGACAGCTCACAACTCCCATGTAACCACTTCTTGACCTGACCTGTTGTGACTCCCAGTTTGAGAACTCCTGAGATAGAGCTAGGTGTAGTATTTCAGTTAATTTCTGGTAGAGTAGTCACTAAAAGAAATACTTGTGTTCATATGTCATTCTGAAAAATTCTGCTGTAAACATACCATATGGTATTGTCTACCTTGTCATACAGTTCTTTTTTTCCTGTTTGTTTACAAGGTATCTTCACATTTTAATGATCTTCTGGTCATTTGTTGCTGGCGTTGTCACATTCTACTGCTCATTAGGACCAGATTCTCTCTTGCCAAATATTTTTTTTACAATAAAATATAAACCCAAGGTAAATTTAATTTTTCTTTGTAGCGTTTGTTTAATTTTTCTCCATTTATTTTGTAGCAATATGTACAACCAGTAATTTTAGAAAATGTTATGCTCTGTTAATGTAACAGTGGTGAATGTAGTTGATATTAACTTGTAACTTTCTGTGGTGAACAGTCTTCAAATACAAATGAAGGCTCTAATTTGACAAATATTTGGGTTGAACCCAATGGGACTATTTACATGTGTAAAATTAAGTAAATGTGTTTGCAGGATTAGGGCCTTATTACTTAAAGGCTTGAAATATGCAGTCGTCAGTGTGGGTAATTCAGCTGCAGCTTGTATAATGCTTTTAGAGTGTCTGTAATAGTTGCATTTTTTTTTTTTTAAATCCTAAACCTGCATGATGCTTGTAAAAGAGATGCATTTCCTTTGACAAAATGAATTCAGAATATATCTTACTGGCCACACTCCGCCTGCTTTACATGAATTTGAAAGTTTCAAAAAAAGAAACGTCTATTCTAAATCACCTTTCTGCTGAATTTAGAACAATGTTTTATATTGATTAGTTTTAATCTGTAAGTTAGTTTCTTAAATTCAGGTGCTTCCATTTGGTACTTTACTAACTTAATTATCTTTCAGAGTAACAGCCGTGTTAGTCTGTATTCGCAAAAAGAAAAGAAGTACTTGTGACACCTTAGAGACTAACCAATTTATTTGAGCATAAGCTTTCATGAGCTACAGCTCACTTGCATCCGATGAAGCTTATGCTCAAATAAATTGGTTAGTCTCTAAGATGCCACAAGTACTCCTTTTCTTTTTAATTATCTTTGTATTCACCCCCCACACACCCCAAAAAAATCAAGCCATCTATGATATTTTGTGCAATTTAATTTTATTTTAATCACATACAGTAAAAGCAAATTGGCTAATGCAGAAATGCATTGAGAGAGAGGATTTTGAAAAACTGAGATTTGTTAAATACTTTCTCTTTCTTAGCAATTAGAACTGCAGGAGCTATTTCCCCAAGGTCACAGCTGTGCTGTATGTGGTAATGTCAAATGCAAAAGGCATAGGTAAGTTAAATATTTGGCATTTCTTATCATAACAGTTGTTACATCTTGTACTTTGGGGTGAGAGAACCTTCTATTAAATATTGTATTATTTCTCTTGGTTTCTTACAGACCTGCATTGCTTCTAGAAAACTACCAGCCATGGTTGGATCTACAAGTGTCTTCCAAGGTTGATGCCTCTCTCTCAGAGGTAACTGTTATTTAATCTAAGGTGCCACAAGTACTCCTTTTCTTTTTGTTATTTAATTGTCAGTTAATGTTAATTATTTGACATGATTTCAGTGCACTGAAATCCAAAACTAAGGTTTTATCATTCAGATCCCTCCTTAAGACTCATCATTACTTTTGGACATCAGAAGTGAGTCCATCACAATTCTTGTATGTATTAAAAAATATGAAATCAAGGAGGAATAGAGAGATTATACTACCTCTGTATTTTGCACTGGTGCAACTGCTTCTGGAATATTGTGTCCCATTTTGGTGTCCACAATTCAAATAGGATGTTGAAAAATTGGAGAGTTCAGAGAAAAGCCATGAGACTGATTAAAGGACTGGAAAGCATGCATCATAATGAGACCCTCAAGGAGCTCAATCTGCTTATCTTGTCAGACAGAGTGTGTGATCTTTCCCGGGTGTTATCTGGACCGGTGATCTGCTAGGTCACTCCAATCCACGACTCGGGGAGCCAGCATTACCCTGCTCTGCTGTAAGAACCCCCACTCCCGGGCTGTTCATGCACAGCCTTTATAGCAGAGGTAGGCAAACTATGGCCCATGGGCCACATCTGGCCCACGGGACCCTCCTGCCCGGCTCCTGGGCCAGGAGGCTTGCCCCCAGCCCCTCCCCTACTGTTCCACCTCCCCTGCAGCTCTGGGCAGCCAGGCAGCGCAGTTGCAGAGCCGCAGCCTGACCCTGTGCTCTGGGTGGCGTAGCTGTAGCTCTGCCAGCCAGCAGTGCTCCAGACAGCGTGATAAGGGGGCAGGGGACTGGGGGGGGCAGTCAAGAAGCGGGGGTTGGATGGGGCGGCAGAGGGCAGTTGGGGTGCATAGTCCGGGGGTGGTCAGGGGACAGGGAGCTGGGGAGTTGGATGCGGCAGAAGTCCCAGGGGAGCTGTTAGGGGGTGAGAAGCAGGGGGGTCGGTTAGGAGGTGGGGGCTGGGCCATGCCTGGCTGTTTGGGGAGACAAAACCTCACCTAATCGGCCCTCCATACAATTTTGGGAAAAAAAAAAAGTTTGCCCCGCCCCTGCTCTATATCATGTAAGCTGCTCGCAGCTATGTAAATGAGCACTTTTGGCCAGTCGCTGCTTGGATTGTGCAACTGAATGACACTAGCCAATATCTCCGGTCCCAGACGCAACCCTTGGAGCCTCCGTCTTGCAGTGTCCAGTTATGCCCACTGGACGCTGCAAGCTTATATGAGTTTGTCAGTTTAACAAATAAATTGATACGTATCAGCTTGTTATCCCAAGCGGAGTCTCAGACATGCTTCAAACCAAACGCACTGCTTCAGGTAGAATAAACAAATTTATTAACTGTAAAAGAGAGATTTTAAGCGATTATAAGTCAAAGCACAAGACATCAGATTTGGTCAAATGAAATAAAAGCAAAATGCATTCTAAGCTGATCTTAACACTTTCAGTGCCCTTACAAACTTAGGTTTCTCACCACAGGCTGGCTGGTTGCCCTTCAGCCAGGCTCTCCCCTTTTGATCAGCACTTCAGTCGCTTGGGGGTGGTGTCTGTAGATGGAGGTGGAAGAGAGAAAGCATGGCAAAAGTCTCTCTCTTTTATCATGTTCTTTCTTCCCTCTTAGCTTTGCCCCACCCTCCAGCTTCAGAGTCAGGTGAGCATTACCTCATTGTAGTGCCGAACTGACCAGCAGATCCTTTGTTGCTGCCTAGGCCATTGTCCTTTGTTCCTGTGAAGCTGGGCTGGGTTTGTCCCACACATGCCCTGATGAGGTGTGAGCTGCCCCTCTGCTCCTGGGGAGATTTTGCCTGGGCTTGTTTTAAGCCATGAGGACACGTTTTCAGCCTCATAACTATATACATGAAATTACAACCTATAACATTACTATAACAATGCTCGGTGTACCATGAGCCGTCCGAAGACACCCAACATGGCAAACTTTGCACTGGATACCACACGATCATATTATAAGGACGAACATGGAGGTGCAGGGTGCTCTTCCGAGGTACAGAGTGTCACAGGATGAAGGTGTGACTTGATCACAGACTATAAGTACCTAGATGGGGAACAGAAATTTTATTATAAAAGGGTCTTCAATCTAACAGACAGAGGTATAATAAGAGCCAGTGGCTGGAAGTTGAAGCAAGAGAAATTGACTTGAAATAAGGCACAGATTTTTAAATGAGTGTAATTAACCACTGGAACAATTTACCAAGGGTTGTGGTGGATTCTCCATCACTGGCAATTTATAAAATCTAGATATGCTCTACTTCAAACAGGAATTAATTCAGGGAAATCCTATGGCCTGTGTTGTACAGGAACAGGAAGTCAGACTAGATTATCATGATAGCGTCTTGGGACCTTAACTATGAAAATGAGTGTATATTTAAACTGAGGCTCCAAGGTAGGTCCAGGACTGTCATTACAATACTACCAATACTAAATAATAAAATACTGTTCTTTCTTATCCATTGTTCTTTCCAGCGTACTGTTATGCACTCTATTATGACCTAAATTTAGATTAAGTTCTCTAAGATGGGGGCATTTGTTTATGAGAAGGAGCCAGCATGTTTTTGGGTTCTTTAAAATATTAAATATTACCAATAATTAAGATGTGCCATGATTACCCGAAGAACTTATTTATTACCTATCGCCTAGAGTTATTTCCTTCCTAAATGTGAGTGCATATTTAAAAAAAAAATATTGCACTTTCTTATGCAATAGCTGACTTTTTTACAGCATCTTGACAATGCACAGTGTGTATCTTGAGAGCAGAATGAGTTGAAGAGCTCTGATTAGCAAACCTATTAGTACTTGTAGTTCAATCCCATCAAGAGATTAACATATGTAGAATCTTTATTAAGAAGTCTTTTTGGAAATAAATGCAGTGAGAATATCCTGGAGGATCGTGGTGTATGGTATTCAGAGTTGTTGTTTGTATGGCAATACTACAGCATTGTGCCTTAGAGAATCATGAATTTTACAGCCTTCACTACTCCAGTTAAGCTTGAAAGAAGACAGAATGGAGAAGACTTGGTGCTGGAGTGGGGCATGATTTTCCATGTTTCATTGCAAATTCTAAGTTATAGAATGATGCTGCAACTCATGTAAATTGCATAAAATCTGTGTTCTGTTGTCCAATTCATCTTGGGCTGACTTCAAGATGTGATATGTGATATAGTTTTAAATGTCACAAGTTGCATAAAATAAATCTGACTGAAAAATTGCTTACTTGAATGATCTACCAATAATATATTTACAGTGTAGGTTTACTTACCTCTTGATCAATGCACTTGTGAGATGCTTTGTGGCATAAACCATGCTAATGTGTCATTGTGAAAGAGAGCTGATCAGAGATGTCTGTAGCCAGCATCACAAAAGACAGTGGTGTACCTGGTTCAGAATTCCTATCATAAATTTATCATTAGTTCTTTGGGTTTTTTTTAATTCTTGGTTCCATGTTCTTAAAGAATAGACCTAAGGGATAATGCTTTACTTTCTTGGGCAGGAGGGGAGGGATGGTTCTTTCACCTGTCAGTCCAATTCATCCCTCCATCAGTTTGATTGACAAGCACCCTATAAGCTATCATATTGTCTAGCATTGTCAGACTGGGCCCTTGAGGCAATCCAGAACACAGCAGCAGCATGGCAGGGTATGTTCTCTATCACCTGGGATCAGTTCCTCATCTCGGAGACAGATATCATCTTGGTCATCTGATCACTGCTTTCTAAGACTCTCCTCTTATGGGTTGCACATTAACTTTCCAAGGTCTTGCTTTCTTTCAGTTGGTCCCCAGGCTCACTGCTCTGGCTTGGTATTGAGTGCTTCATCCCTAGACCTGTACTCTCATAGTTCCTCTTCCTGGCAGCCTTGGTCCCTTCTTTGGAGGCCCACAGAAAGCTTGTCCTACATAGAGCATTTGACTCTATGGCTTTCAGCCTTACAGTGTTTGCTTAGAAATACATTCCTCTTCTCCTTTCCTCTAGATGTCTTCCCTTTTTTTAACATATTCTTCTCTAGCCAGTGCATTTTGTTTCTCCACTTTTAATCTCTTGTTTTAGAGTTATAATGTACACATTGAGTGAGGTTAGAAAAGATGTTTGTGTATTTTTTTTCTTTCAGTTCTTCGAACAAGTATATAGAATAAATAGATCCCTTATTTTGTAATGTGATTGTCTTTTTTCTACACAGGTGCTTGAACTGGTGCTGGAAAATTTTGTTTATCCATGGTACAGGTATGAGTTTTCCACAAATTACTTTTTCTTCTAATAATAACCCTTCATTCAAAGCAGTATAGTGGAAACAGTCCTTTACAAAATACATATTCAGTTTTTGTGTTAAAAATAATAAAATACAAAGACTTTTTTTTTTACTTTCTCAATATAAGTGTTATCACCTTAGTTTGTTTTATATCTTATTAGTTAAGTAGAGTGGATCAATTTGTTCTAAATTTTTAAAATATTACAAAGATTTTTGTGAAATTTGTATTGAAACTATAAAAACACTGTATCTTAGTGAGGCTTTCCTGGAAAAAGACACATTTTTGCTGCAACCATAAGAGGTTCAAAAACTGTAAGAACTTTAAAAATCTTCTTTTATGAGTTATGATTCTAAACTAAAAGTATTCCTCTGACCCGGTATTTCATGTAGTGTCTTAATCTAAAAATAAACGTTTTTATCCTTTTTTTTTTTTAAAAAAAAAGGAAAATACATTCAAAATATGAGCTAAGGCTTTGACCCTGCAAAGATTCTACACATGCTTAATTTTAAGACTGTGAATAGTTCTGTTAAACTCAAATGAGACTATTCACATACTTAAAGTTAAGCATGAGTGTGAATAAGTCTTTGCAAGACTGGGGCCTATATGGGTTTCTTGTGTTTTGTTTTTTTAACTTAAAGGCATATTACTCTAAGCACTTTGAAGGAAAATAACTTAAATATTTCAATTCTTGGTGCATATTAATGCCATGATGTAAGATTATTTTAATTTCTAAAACAAATAAAACACTGGATTTACCTAATTCAACTCTGAATTTGACTTTCCCCTTCTTAAAGGTGATGTTCATTAAAAGAATCAGTCAGCTACTCTCATCTTTTATTTTACGTTGTCAGTCTTACCCACTGGAAGTTCAGAATTTTTTTACAGGGTGTTCTATTTATCTCATTTATTTTTAAATATGACTGAAGTCTGCATGTCTCTGTTTAGTTATGCCTTTGCTTTGGGTGTGTCAATATTGGTTTGAATATACTGAACAAAGCTATACACTTATCTGCAGGACAACAGAGGGAGCCCAAACACTGTGGTGTACATCACCAAATGGATAATCTTTGGGTGTTTATTAGCTGACTAAACTTTCAAGTATATGAAATCCAGAGGACATTTTGCAGAGCTCCTTTTAAATAAAATAAAATTTAAGGAGGCCATATAGGTGGCTGTCTTTAATATTTTATAATTTAAAATCGGTGGAGAATCTATGGGCATTGTATCTTTTATGTTACGTCAGACTGACAGAGAGAACTTAGATTGAAGATATTACATTTAAGAATCACAGGTTCCAAAAAAAAAGTTCTTATGTGATCATGTTGTGCTTAGCACAGTGGGGTCCTGGTCATAACTGGGTCCTCTGAACACCTTAGCATTGTGATAATAAAAAGAAGTGAACTAGCACTTCGAGGTGGGGGAAAATTTCTGAAGTTATGGTTTATTGCTTAAAGTCTTGGGGCAATATACAAAAATTCTTATTTTTACTTAAAGGCAAATCTTCTTAGCATGTTTGACTGTCTTTAGGGCAGAATTTGTCTAATGTTCTAGGATTTTTTTCTCTTCCCGTTCCAGTCTTTCATCCCTTCTCTCGGTTTGCATCTTTGGGGAAATCCATTTGTCCCAAACAGGAAAATGAGGCCCTCAGAAGACACAGCTTTGTAGGAAGGGGCAGATTGCAATGATGGGACAGGTTTGGGATCTCTTTCTGTCCCAGGCTAGAGCAGCTGGACCAGAGTTTAGGGTGGGAAAGGACTCTGGGATGATATCTTCCTGTCAAGGGAAAGGAGCACAGACTTCCTTGACACCAGCTAGACCCTTTTAGGCAGGAAAAATGGGAACTGGGCACAAGAGGATTTTTCCTTTGCCTCACCAGCTGATGCCATCTTCTACCATCATGCATATTTTGTATATTAGAGCTCTAACATGCTTTTCCCTACTTGGGAGGGCAATAGGATGATATACTTTTGGTCAATTTTTAACAAATGAGAATTCCAAAAAATGCTGTACTACAGGTAACATGCATATTGTATTATAATTAGAGCTAGCCAAAAACTTTCTGGTGGGAAAACTTTTGTCAGAAAATGTTGATTCCACACAATCAAAATCTTGTCTCGGAATGTACCAATTTCATCTAATTTTTTACAGGAAATGATCAGAACTATACTATAATATATAAAAGTAGAAACATTTTGACCTTATCAAAACAAAACATTTTGAAATTTCAGAATTTGTCATTAGATAGAAATGCAAAATTTCAACCAGCTCTCCTGATAATATTGAACAGTTACTGCATTTTTCTTCTAAAGCTTTGCAAACATTAATTTAGGCTCACTCTGTCTCACCTAACTGGGTAACTATCTTTTTTTTAACATATGGGGAAAGTGAATTAGAGGTGGTTGTTTGCTCAAAATTATTCAGTTAGTTAGTATTAGAACAGGAATTAGAACATAATTCCTGGCTGTTAGTCTTATGCTCTGACCATGCCTCTCAAGTCACAGCTAATTAGAAGTGCAAATATATCTACTATATTGGGGTGTCTGTATGTTTCTATGCTTGAATAGAGGACCAGTCACCAGCTGGCCTTGCCCACTTTTTGTGCTTTCATTTAGAGTGGAGATAATTCTTATGCTTTCAAGTGCCACCTTTTAATGGTTTTATTCTTTCTTTTGTAAGTGTCAAATGTAACATGGATGGGTTAAAGTTCAAACTAAATATTTTCCTTGGTTTACTTTGTTTTAAAACTTCGCAGGGATGTAACTGATGATGAGTCCTTCGTTGATGAGCTGAGAGTAACATTGAGGTTTTTTGCCTCTGTATTAATTCGCAGAATTCACAAGGTAAAAATTGCATGGAGAGAGAACATGATTTTATATGTAAGAAATAGTATCTAATGCCAAAATAAATCTTCTTTCTTTTAATTATGTTACCAAAAGAAACATATTGTACTTTCTATATAGAATTACATTTGACAGTTTCTTCCTCTTTATGCCAGTTTCCTTCCTCTGAAACTTATCTCCCATGGTACTCTTGGCCACAGCCCAATCCTATAGAATCCTTGCAAATTAAAGTCTTTGTTCCTGCTGTTTTAGTAGTGCTTTGTGTTGGCACAAGACTATCTTCTATGTTGCATTGGCTGTTTCTAAGGTGATTCATTTGAAGGGAGTAGAGAGAAGTACTAGATATTGGGGAGCTGTAGTTCTTGTAGCTACCACCTGGTTCTCCATCTGTGCTTTGGTTCTTTGAAGATACTTTTATACTTGGTAAGAGGATAACTGCTTCAAATAGCTCACTCTGAGAATCCCAGTAGGTGTGACTTGTGTGGAGAAGGGACTATGCTAACTTGGAGTCATTTGATATAAGTGTTAAGTAAAATTGTGTGATGGGGGTATGTTGCTGGACAAAGACCAACGAACACATACTGTATGTAGGTGCACAGAAACACAGAGGCTTGGACTTCTGTATGGGAGCTCCACCTAAACTGCTCATTCAGAACTTTTTTTTTTTTTTAAATTTGAATGATCATCAGTTGGCTTCTGTGATCCTGCTCCCTCTCTTCAGAGCAGGTGGGAGAGCTGGTCTGCAATCAGGAAGGGAAATATTGCCAGGATTTTATAAGATCAGATTTTCCTTGTAATAAGAATAAGAAGTGGAGGTATTACCAGACATGATTGTTCTGTTTTTTGTATTTAACCACAGTAAACGTTTAGTGGATTTTTTTAAAAGAACAGATTTTGGAGTTGGAATACATTAGTGGGGTTTTGAAGAGATCTGCAGGGCTCTTGAAATAGAAATATAAATAGCATCCAGCATTGCCCGATGTTCACAGGCAAGTGTCCTGAGAGGAAGATTATAGGGGTAAAAGGGCTGTACTAGTGACTCAGACATCAGTTTCGAACAAGATGTTTATCCAGGAAGGGGCATGTCATGGCAACTTGTACGTGAATTTAGTTCCTGTAAAAAGTTTGGACTGACCACCCTCTGTCCTTTAAATAGGTACAGTATATGCAAAGGAAACTTTCTGTGGCAATGTGTCTCAGTTCCTGCAAAATGCACTTATCTCTAAGTACCTCTATTCTGCCTACAACAATCAGGAGTGAGAAGCAAGCTCAGTTTCCGTGCCCATTCAGTGCTGGCCCCTCTGCTGACACAGCTACCTAAGGGTGTTATTCCACCTCAATAACAACTATTAATACATTTTATTTCCTGAGCTACGAGGTATACCACACATGCTGCAGTAGCTGGTGAACAACCTGACACAATCCTAGCTGAATGTCAGATCTGGATGTCTTGCTTGTTAACATGCTTGTGGTACTACATACAGATGGTTTAAAAGTTACGGTGGGGAAAGCATAAAGGTTTGTAAGTGAAGCAAATGTTTCAAAATGGAAATGTAGCATAAGTCTTTAAATTTACTTTAGAATTTTAATTCATGTAACTTGAGCATACTTGGGAGTTATTAGTTGACTTTTTGATCCATTGCTATCATACATGAAAAGATTAAATATGACAGTGATAATACCTTATTATACAGGTAGCTGAAGGAAATGGTTATGTATGAACTGAAATAATCTAGCATAAACATCTTTTAAACGTATCCTTTGTGAATTAGAATAATAAAGATCCCCCAAATTCCCCACCTTTCTTGTCAGGAACAAAAGATTTATAATAATTTCAGTCAGGCTTGGCTGAGAGCAAAAAGATATTTGATCTTTTGTGGCAGTTAAGCTGTGTTAAGTGTTAGATGCTGTGTGGAGAATTGCAGAAGCTTAGCCTATGTCTACACTAGCACTTTTGTCCATGAAATTTTTGTCAGCTGGGGTCTGAAAAAAACACACACCCGCCCCCCCGCCCAATATAAGTTTCACTGATAGCGCTCTCCCGCTGACATAGCTACTGCCACTTGTTAGGGGTGGTTTAATTATGCCAATGGGAGAGCTCTCTCCTGTTGGCAGAGTGGCTACACAGGAGACCTTACAGTGGCACAGCTGCAGCAGTACAGCTGTGCTGCTGTAAGGTCTTTAGTGTAGACATAGCTTTAGTAGGTACAGGAGTTTAATCAAAACACATTCCCCTTTATACATGATTAGTTCATAAATTTTGTATTAAGGTTGTATCTGATGTAGTATCATTAAACTTATTTTCTGTGTTTTTTTGCGCAAAGTTTTGCGAATATCTCTAAATAACACACAATTAGATGTCGTCGTGATAGCTTGAGCTGTATGAATTCTGCAGGGGAGGTGGAGTCTGTGTGCGTGAGTGAGATGACAGAATAATAGGTCTTGGAGCTCACAAAAGTGTAATTCAGAGTGACAGGGTGAGTGAAGTAATATGTTTTATTGGACCAACTTCTGCTGGTGAGAGACACGCTTTTGAGTCACGCACAGCTCTTCTTCAGGTCTGGGGAAAGTACTTGCAGCATCACTGCAAAACGCAAGGTGGAAGAGGTGGTTTAGTTAGCACATATTGTAAGGGACCGTTCAAGGTAGAATGACCCGTTAAAATCTCTGCAGTCATAGGGTAAAAAGAGCCATAAAAGTCCCTGAAATCTAACCATCAGATACTGATCAAACCAGCAGACAGGAGGCACCACTGTAGTCCTCAACTGTGATGACAGTTAACGAGGCTAACCAACAGCACTCTGACACCACCTACTATAAAGAACTCAAAGATGACCCCAGACCACAATTTATCCAGGAATTTAAGGATGATATCCAATCCTTCCTCAAACAACTCAGAGAAACTTTACAAACTCCGCCCCCATGAAACCACCCCAGTGCCCTTCTACATGCTTCCCAAGATACACAAAAAAGGGAACCAAGGCAGACCCATTATATATGACCACGGCACTGTTACTGAAAGTATATCGAGACTCTTAGAAACCACCCTCAAACCACACAAAGGGCCAGCTTTCTCCAGGACACAACTGATTTTTCTCCATAAACTGCAATATTAACAACCTTCCTCAGAACACTGTCCTCACCACTGTGGATGTCATTTCTTATACACCAACATCCCTCACAATGATGCATAGCTGCCTGCCTCAAATACTTGCAAGACAATGGACAACCCTGAGATATTCACTCCAAACACTTCACCAAATTCATCCATTTCATTCTCACCCATAACAGTTTTACGTTCAGCAACAAACATTTTGTCAAAACTATGGGAACAGCCATGAGTACTAGGGTGGCTCCTCAATATGCCAAACTCATCATGGGCCAATTTGAAGAATTTCTGAACAAATACCTGAGATACGTTGATGATATTTTCATCCTCTGGACAGATAGCTTAAACTCACTCATAGATTTCCATCACAACTTCAACAACCATCACCTGTCCATTGAAGGCTCTCTGGAACACTCCTACACGAGCATCAACTTTCTGAACATAACAGTCAGTTTCAGCAATAAAACCCTACAGACAACCATATCCAAGAAACCCATGGATCACCATGCCTACCTTCATAGATCCAGTAACCAACCCAAACAGCAAGAAAACTGTTTATCTACAGCCAGGCACTCAGAGACCACAGAATATGCTCCAAGGGGAAAGTCCAGGATATACACCTTAACACATTTAAAACTGCCTACACCAAACAAGGACACTCCACCAGAGAAGTAGATTGCATCATAGAACAGTCCACTGAAATACCAAAAGAGAACCAGCTTCAACACAGAAATAAAACCCCCTCTGACCATTCACCCCTAGCCGTCACATACCATCCCACACTGGAACCCATAAGGGATACCATCAAACTACTATAACCCATACTCAATGGGGACCCTATCCTGACAGAAATTTTTCCTGAACCCCCTCTGTTGGCCTTCAAACAACCCCTCAACTTCTCTAAGCTAAATCAACAAAAGCAAGCTCCATACAGACCAGGACACACCAACTCAAAGTGGCACCAGACCCTGCCAGAACATTGGATGCGAAATCTACAGACATATATCCTCTGCTACAGTGATCAACATCCCCAACGCACCTTTCAGGATCCATGCCTATCACAACGTGTAGTGTACCTCATCCAATGGACTAAATGCCCCAATAACAACTATGTGAGTGAAACCAGATACAGTAATCGCTATGCTTTTGAGTAAACTCCTTTAGGAAAATGATAAAGGACAAAAATGCCCTCTCACATGTGGATGAACACTTTTCACAAAGCGATCACTCAATATCTGACATCTCAGTCCTCATCCTAAAAGAAAACCTGCATAACACTTTCAAAAGATGAGCCTGGGAACTTAAATTCATTACTATGCTAGACACTAAAAATCATGGACTAAACAGACACTGGATTTATGGTTTATTACAACAATCTGTAACCCACTAACCTGCTCTTTGTACTATGACTGTAGAGGTGTTAATGGGACACTCTACGTTAAATGGTGCGTTACAATATATGTTATCTGCTTATGCTAAACAATCTGTTCCACCTTGCATTTTGCTGGGGGTACCTTTCCCAAACCTGAAGAAGAGCTCTGTGTGGCTTGAGAGCTTGTGTCTCTCACCAACAGTTGGTCCAATAAAACGTATTACCTCACTCACCTTATCTCTCTAATCTCCTGGGACTGACAGGGCTACAACTACACTGCATGTAATTCAGAGTGTGAAAATTTACATATATGGAAGTGGACAGACTGGAGTGGTGGTTTTGTGATGTGTAGATCACTGAATGTACTGGGTTTAGAAACTGACTTGGTAAGCAACTTACAAAGAAAATTGTCAAATTCCTTCCTCTGTAACAATCTACTTTTAATGCCTCAATAGTCAGGTGAAAATGATCTGTGACATAGAACTCATTTCCTTCTTGAAAGGTTTCAGGTGTACTGTAATGCTTCTTATGGACTTATTTTGGACTTATTTTGGGGGGAAGGAGGGAGAATACAATACATTGTGAAAGGTGGCAGATTTACATTTCTTTTCTAAGGCCTTGTCTACACTACACGGTTATATCAACAAAACAGTGGAGGTGTACATACTGAAATGTTCATCCTGTCAGTGTAACTCCCCTGCTTTGCCAACTTAATAAAACCATCTTGACAAACAGCATAGAGCTTTTTGCGATGTAGTATCAGTGTAGACACCTCACTTGGTGATGTTGCCCTAATTGGCCTCCAGGAGGTATTCCACTATGCCCAACATGACTGCTCTGGTCAGCAGTTTGAACTCTGCTGCCCTGAAGTTACATAGGTAACTATGTAACTATGCCCCTCCCCTGTCTAAAGGTTTGGGAGTTTTTGAAATTCTTCTCCCTGTTTGCTTGGCACAGTTGACACAGCATCTTCACAGCTGACCAGGCCAGCTTTACTCAGCAGACGTGCTCCCGCATGGAGCACACCGGAGCTGTTTGATCTGCTGAGTATACAGAGAGAGAAGGTTGTGCAGTTGCAGCTTTGCACCAGCTGTAGGAATTTCAATACCTATGGGCTGATTGCTGGTGGCATGCAAGAGAAGGGGCACGAAAGGGACGAGCAGCAGTGTCGTGCTAAAATCAAGGCGCTGAGGCAGGTGTACCAGAGGGCAAGGGAGGCCAACTGTCGCTCTGGTGAGGAGCCGAAGACATGCTGCTTCTATTAGTAGCTGCATACCATCCTCAGCAGTGACCCCACCTTCCCCACCAAGAGGCCCGTGGATACTTAACAGGGACTGGAGGAAGCAGCCCGTGGACTCAACCCTAATGAGGAAGTGGTGGATGATGTGGAGCCCACGGCAGGCTTATCTGGTGGCGTGGAGAGTCAGGACCTCTTTTCCACTCCAGAGGGGTCTAGCCAGTCCCTGCACTCTGGAGGCAGGAGAGGGGAGCTTTGGTAAGTGTGCATTTTGCTTTGATATTGCACAGTGAGAGGAGATTGAGCTCTCATGTACTTCGTTATATGGTAGAAGAGGGATAAGAGACAGAAATTAATAACAGAGCCTGTCCATCTAGGCAGTGGAGCCATGGTGGAAAATTTTGTTAATGTACATGGGGATGTCTGAGGAATCCTCCATAGTGATCTCTAGGAAACTTTCCTGTAGGTATTCTGCAATCCTCTGCCGAAGGCTCCTTGGGAGAGCTGCCTTGTTTCTGCCCCCACTGTAGGAAACTTTGCCGCGCCACCCAGCAATTATTTCTGCAGGGACTAGAGTGGCACACAGGTGAGCAGTACACGGAGTCAGTCTGAAGCCACACGCATGCAGGAGATGCTCCCTTACATCTTGGATTGCCCTTAGGAGAGAGATATCAGGTTTGATTACCCTAGCCTGTGGAAAAGGATACCGGTATTCAGAATAGGCTCTCTAGTCATTTAGTGCCCCCCTTCCCAAACCACTGTTTGTCCCTTTCCCCTTGCCAATTGCCCCTTTCTCTGCCAACTAACCATAATTGAGACTTGTGGAGACCTGTGTGCTAGCGGAGGGATAGTGAGAAATAGGTGTTATTTTTGTGATTCATAGCTGTGAGTGCACTTGCAATATTATCTCTTTTCATTGTTTGTTTGCTTTCTGCAGATGTGCCTTTGAGAACACTCCTCTATACCGGCAGAGCACCTCCATCAGATAAAGTGCCAACCCAGAAGGAGTATGTGTTTGGCCAAGCGCTGCAGTCAACAGTTTCAGCACAGAGTGAAACTAGAGCGTGGAGGGAGACAATGAAAGACTGAGGGCTGGGTAGACAGGAAAGGACATAGGGGCCGGGGCGGATGACAAAGCATCTCAAGGACCAGACAGAGATGTTGAAGTCCCTCATTAGCCTGCAATCACAACAAATCTGTGCCCGACTCCCCCTTCAGCCACTACAGAACTCCTGTCCATGCCCTTCCCAAACTCCCCCACTGCATTCATTGTGTGTTCCCAGTCCCGCACAGTACCTGTGCACTCCATGTCTGGAGTTTACCAATGAAAGCTGGAGTTAAACCCAGCTGTGAGAGCCCTAACCGTGAGACTGTTCTTTGTCATGTCCCCTGTTTGACCAAACATTTGTTTGATCCTGTTATTAAACTTGAGTCTTTTTGAAATTAAATGTCTTTATTTGTGAAATGCATAGATAAATACGTAAATCATTCAGTGCTGACATTGAAACACATTGGCTATAGGTAAAAATATGTGCTCCTTGCAATTATTGTTCAAGAAGCAAGCATGACCCAGGTAATTCATGGTGGCAAGTAAACATTGCCTGGCCGAATGCATTCTATATGGACACATTACTGGGAATTGTTGTCAAAATGCTCCTTCGAAGCACCCCTGATTTGAATAACCTCCCACTATGCCCTTCTAATTGCCCCTGTATTGGATGCTCAAAATCAGCAGCCAGCTGATCAGCCTCATAGCACACCCCTGGGGAAACTTTCCCCCTTTGATTCGCAAATATTATAGAGTACAGCAGGCCACAATGACCATCGCAATATTTTCCTCACAGAGGTCTAGCCGGCCAAAAAGACAATACCAGCAACCTTTTAATCGGTCAAAGGCACATTCAATGGTCATTTGGCACCTGCTTGTTGTTGAAGTGCTCCTTGCCGCTGTCTAGGTTCCCAGTGGTAAGGCTTCATGAGCCTCGGGAGCAAGGGATATGTGGGGTCTCCAAGGATTGCTGTGGGCATTTGCATGTTCCCCATTGGAATCTTCTGGTCTGGAAAGAAAGTCCCAGCATGCAGCTTTCTATACAGTCCAGTGTTCCAAAAGATGTGTGTATCATGCACCTTCCCTGATCACCTGGCATTAATGTCAGTGAAACGGCCTCAGTGATCCACGAGTGCCTGCAAGACCATGGAGAAGTAGCCCTTTTGGTTGTTGTACTCCATTGCAAGATGGTTGGGATATGTGTTCTATCTCTCCCACTGTTGCAGTTAGGTAATCGCATTGCCTCAAAGCAATGTTATTTTCTGGACATTACCGAGAGTCTCAGTCCTTCGTAGCAGGAGGTGATTAATGGCCCTGTACACTTGCATCACTGCAGCCCCCATGGTGGACTTTCTAACTCCAAACTGATTCACGACTGACTGGTAGCAGACTGGAGTTGCCAGCTTCCACACATGGATCGCCACTCACTTTTCCACAGTGAGGGCAGCTCTCATTCTGGTGTCCTTGCACTGCAGCGCTGGGGCGAGCACCGCACGGTTCCAGGAAGGTGGCTTTGCACATCTGAAAGTTCTACAGCCACTGCTTCTCATCCCATACATGCACCATGATGCAATGCCACTGCTCAGTGCTTGTTTCCTAAATCCAGTGCTGGTTGTCCACTATGGCAAGCTGGTCCATGAATGTCAGCAGCAATAATGAATGATTCATTTCCATGGCAGGCAGCAGGGTGGGCATCTGTTTCACAGCTCATGAAATGCTGTAGGACCAGCCGTGTTGTGTTCATAACACTTATCACCACAATGGTCAGAAGCTCAGGATCCATGCTGACAGGCAGAGTTGGAGGTCTATTGAAAAACAGCGTGAAACAAAGAAGGAATCCATGGAATGATGGGACGGAAAGAACTGCATCACGGGGCAGCAAGCACATTCCAGTGATGCACTGCCATCTGTTTGCAGAGCTCCCAGCAGCAGAGGATGACAGAGGGTAGCGAGTTGCACAGTGGGCTAGCTACCCGTAATTCAACACTTTCTCTGTCAATGCAAGAGCAACCACTGTAGACATGCTCAGCTGACACAAGGAGCATTGTGTGGACATGCTCCACTGATGTTATTAAAGTGATTTATGATTGTTGACAGAACTTAAGTTGATTTAAAGCTCTAGTGTAGTTGTGGCCTCAGTTATCTTTTGAAGTGCTGTGCCTTAGTTGATAAGTCTTTGCTTGTTTTTAATTGCTTGGAATAAATATGTCTAAATCTCAGATTAAATGTATTTAAACACGAGTTAAAATGGGTGAAGACAATAAGGACAAATCCCATCCATTACATTTTATTTATTTTTGTTTAGCTTAGACTTTGTACTGTAAAATCGTCTTGGTTTGAAATGTCAGGAGAAAGGTAGCGCTCATTGCCGCCCCCCAACCCCACCGCCCCTTTATTGACTCTCCTAAATGCTTTTCTTTTTGTGCATGAGGAGGGCTGGACTCGGCACTCTGGAACTCTGTGGCTGGTTGGCTTGAGGAACTTGAATGAGTGACACAGGATACCCTCTGCTTGTGGACTGAGTATGGCCGTCGCTTTGCTCTTGGTCCTTGTTGGCCTTAATGCTCAGGAGCCAAAGCTGGAGAGTGCGTATTGCCTTGATAGTGGCCAGAACAGCCCTTGTGGAATAGAACTTGAGGTTTCATTTAAATTGATTCTAAAATGATTGAGTTAAGATTTATTATTACTACAGATGTATACTTCAACAGATTTCCATTTTGACAGTAAATATGCTAAAGATGTTTAGGATGTTTGTCGGATACTCTAAATGCAGTAGAACCCCAAATTTATAAACAGCAATCATAATGAACAACCAGTTAAGTGAACCATTTTTATCCCCCAAAGAAAAAATCAATGATTTATTTCACTAGTTACTACAGGACACTACAGTACAGTATGTACCTACAGTACTGTATGACAAGACTTGGAGGGATTCGATTTTTATCGAGAAATATTGGTAAACATTGATTTCACGATATACAAACTGCTGAAAAAGTATTCCATCAATAATAGAAAAGTGCAGATTGGTAAAGTAAGAAATGTTCCTTGAGAACTTATTAAAGTTTATTTAAGGATATTTACTTTGTATATTTTGACGTGTGATGTTGACAATTCATGATTTTTAACAAATAAAAAGCTTTAACTTGTTGAATCTCAACATTTGCTGTCATTAAATAATTGTCTGATCTTTCTCCATTGTCTGAATGCCTCCCGTAAGTTCCAGCAACTGTGAAAATTTCAATAAATTAAAAAAAATGCTCAAAATTGAACTTTGATATTGAAATTACAAAATAAAATAAAATTGAATTCTGCCAAGCCTATGTATGATCGTAATATGCACACTACATACATTTTTTACCATTTATGTACATTATCATTGAACGAGTAAATTAACTTTTGCACCTTATCTACTACAACTAACTTTGAAAAGCTCAATATTTTGATTTTTTTAATGTTATGAACTTTAGTCCCCAAATGGTTCATAAAATAGGAATTCTACGGTATTAACTAGTAATTGTAAGTACCTTGCTTTCCCATGAAAATGAGCATGCTGTCAATTACTGTGGTTACTTTTGATAAAAACAAATCTTACTTTTTTGAATAGATTATTTTACTAATAAATTGCATTAACATACTTTTGATAGTAATCTATTTTAATAACTTTGGGAGAATTGGTTTTTTCCTTAATTTAAAATTTATTCTTTTAGGTGGACATTCCATCTGTTATAACAAAGAAAATGCTAAAGGCAGCAATGAAACACATAGAAGTCATAGTTAAAGCCAGGCAGAAAGGTACTGTGAAACATTTGTATGTATGTTAATGTTTTGTAGATTTAAAATGGTTTGTAAGTTTAAAATGCTAAGCCTAAAACTTTTGATGCTTCACATTTGCCAGTACTTTGGCTAATCTGTTCATTCTCAAATCTACTGTTGCCTTCATTTTTTAAAAAACTCCATCACTCCGTCTGCTGTGGTGCTTGTCTGGGGATAGAGGGCCAAACCTGGGCAAGGACTGAATGCAGACAGTTTTTGTTCGATTTAGCAGAACATAAGAATGGCCATGCTGGGTCAGACTAAAGGTCCATCCAGCCCAGTATCCTGTCTACCGACAGTGGCCAATGCCGAGTGCCCCAGAAGGAGTGAACCTAACAGGTAATGATCAAGTGATCTCTCTCCTGCCATCCATCTCCACTCTGTGACAAACAGAGGCTACGGACACCATTCCTTGCCCATCCTGGCTAATAGCCATTAATGGACTTAACGTCCATGAATTTATCCAGTTCTCTCTCAAACCCTGTTATAGTCCTAGCCTTCACAACTTTCTCAGGCAGGGAGTTCCACAGGTTGACACTGCACTGAGTGAAGAACTTCCTTTTATTTGTTTTAAACCTGCTACCCATTAATTTCATTTGGTGGCCCCTAGTTCTTATATTATGGGAACGAGTAAATAACTTTTACTCATTCACTTTCTCCACACCACTCATGATTTTATATACCTCTATCATATCCCTCCTGAGTCTCCTCTCTTCCAAGCTGAAAAGTCCTAGCCTCATATGGGACCCGTTCCAAATGCCTAATCATTTTGGTTGCCCTTTTCTGAACCTTTTCCAATGCCAGTATATCTTTTTTGAGATGAGGGGACCACATCTGTCCACAGTATTCAAGATGTGGGTGTACCATGGATTTATATAAGGGCAATAAGATATTCTCTGTCCCTTTTTTAATGATTCCTAACATCCCGTTTTCTTTTTTGACTGCTGCTGCACACTGCGTGGACATCTTCAGAGAACTATCCATGATGACTCCAAGATCTTTCTCCTGATTAGTTGTAGCTAAATTAGTCCCCATCATATTGTATGTATAGTTGGGGTGGTTTTTTCCAATGTGCATTACTTTACATTTATCCACATTAAATTTCATTTGTCATTTTGTTGCCCAATCACTTAGTTTTGTGAGATCTTTTTGAAGTTCTTCACAGTCTGCGTTGGTCTTGACTATCTCGAGCAGTTTAGTATCATCTACAAACTTTGCCACCTCACCGTTTACCCCTTTCTCCAGATCATTTATGAATAAGTTTGAATAGGATTGGTCCTAGGACTGACCCTTGGGGAACACCACTAGTTACCACTCTCCATTCTGAAAATTTACCATTTATTCCTACCCTTTGTTCCCTGTCTCCTAACAAGTTCTCAGTCCATGAAAGGATCTTCCCTCTTATCCCATGACAATTTACGTAAGAGCCTTTGGTGAGGGACCTTGTCAAAGGCTTTCTGGAAATCTAAGTACACTATATCCCCTGGATTCCCCCTTGTCCACATGTTTGTTTGACCCCCTCAAAGAACTCTTAACAGATTAGTAAGACATGATCTTCCTTTACAGAAATCATGTTGACTTTTGCGCAACAATTTATGTTCTTCTATGTGTCTGACAATTTTATTCTTTACTATTGTTTCAACTAATTTGCCCGGTACTGACGTTAGACTTACCGGTCTGTAATTGCCGGGATCACCTCTAGAGCCCTTCTTAAATATTGGCGTTACGTTAGCTATTTTCCAGTCATTGGGTACCGTAGCTGATTTAAAGGACAGGTTACAAACCATAGTTAATATTTCCGTAATTTCACATTTGAGTTCTTTCAGAACTCTTGGGTGAATGCCATCTGGTCCCGGTGACTTGTTACTGTTAAGTTTCTCAATTAATTCCAAAACCTCCTCTAGTGACACTTCAATCTGTGACAATTCCTCAGATTTGTTACCTACGAAAGACGATTACGTTTGGGAATCTCCCTAACATCGTCAGCCGTGAAGACTGAAGCAAAGAATTCGTTTAGTTTCTCTGCGATGACTTTATCGTCTTTAAGTGCTCCTTTAGTATCTCGATTGTCTAGGGGCCCCACTGGTTGTTTAGCAGGCTTCCTGCTTCTGATGTACTTAAAAAACATTTTATTACCTTTTGAGTTTTTGGCTAGCTGTTCTTCAAGCTCCTTTTTGGCTTTTCTTACATTTTTGCATTTAATTTGTCAGTGCTTATGTTCCTTTCTATTTACCTCACTAGGATTTGACTTCCACTTTTAAAAGATGCCTTTTTATCTCTCACTGCTTCTTTTACATGGTGGTTAAACCACGGTGGCTCTTTTTTAGTTTTTACTGTGTATTTTAATTTGGGGTATACATTTAGGTTGAGCCTCTATTATGGAGTCTTTGAAAAGTGTCCATGCAGCTTGTAGGGATTTCACTCTAGTCACTGTACCTTTTAATTTCTGTTTAACTAACCTCCTCATTTTTGCATAGTTCTCCTTTCTGAAATTAAATGCCACAGTGCTGGGCTGTTGAGGTGTCCTTCCCACCACAGGAATGTTAAATATTATTATATTATGGTCACTATTTCCAAGGTTATAGTTACAGATCCTGTGCTCCACTCAGGACTAGATCGAGAGTTGCTTCTCCCCTTGTGGGTTCCTGTACCAGCTGCTCCAAGAAGCAGTCATTTAAAGTATCGAGAAATTTTGTCTCTACATTTTGTCCTGAGGTGACGTGTTACCCAGTCAATATGGGGATAATTGAAATCCCCCACTATTATTGAGTTCTTTACTTTGATAGCCTCTCTGATTTTCCTTAGCATTTCATCGTCACTATCACTGTCCTGGTCAGGTGGTCGATAATAGATTCCTACTGTTATATTCTTATTAGAGCATGGAATTATTATCCCTAGAGATTCTATGGAGCATGTGGATTCATTTAAGATTTTTATTTCATTTAGTTAATTTAGAAAACTGGTCTTTTTTTCCTGGAGTGTGGAGCAGGAATGTGTTTCCTGTTCAGTTCAGAGCAAAATATAGATATTTTTCTTAAGACATTCCAGATGAGCAACAATAAATGAAAGGATGCATGTGTATGTGAATATATTATTTAACTGAAATAAACTGTTCTATAACTTACTAGCTAAACTAAAATGAAACTATAATTAAATAACTGCAAACTGTGCTAATTTTATAGCTAGTGTGAAGTGACATCCATAATTTATTAAATGTAGCCAATCCAAGTATGTGACTTATAATGCATAGGCAGCCTTAACTTTGCCCTGTGAGTGTATGCATTGAAATACAGTCTGTACTTAGTCAAATTTCTGCCGGACTTCAGGCCTCAATGTGCAGGTTAGACGGCGCCTAGTGAACGAACGGGGAAGTTCTTGGGGTAAAAAACTGTTTTAATATCCTTGTTGTTCAACATGTGACATGTATGTTCCTTCCCCTCCCCCCTGCACCTTAGCTACTGCACACCATCCAACACCTGCCTTGAATAAGGAACTTTTTCTTCAGGATTTTGCTGAATTTATTGTCACCCCTGCGACGTTAGCAAGTATTGTACCTCTGTTCTGCATCTCTAAAATGAGGATAGAGAGGCTGTTTCTTGCCCGTGGTGTCACACACAATCTATAGCAGAGGCAGGACTAGAACTAGAATCCGGGGTCCTAGTCCAGTGTCTTAACAGCACCACCATTCTTCATCTCCACCAGGTTCTTGTCTCATTCGCCACAGATTGTATATCTGTTGGAGTGAATGGGGTAGGATGCTTTGGACCCGGACCCAGTCACTGTGCAAATTTACCACATCACCATCCAGCGTGTGCACTGAGGCTCTGATTCAGCAAGGTACTTAAGAATGTGCTTAACTTTAAGCATGTGAGTAGTGCTGTTGAAGCTGGTGGGACTACTTACATGCTTGAAGTTAAGTAGGCCTACTTGCTGAATTGGGGCCTAAATAAAGCACGGGTTCTGCAGAAAAAGTAATATGTAATCACTTTATGCAATACAACAGTCTTTTTAGTAATCAAAAGGGAATAGAGTTAAGGTGGCAGAGGCAACCTTAACTTCATCCATTCCTGAGTTTTCAGTGCTTTGCTTTGCAATCTTGACGTTCTCTTAACTGTAGTCTTTATGTATGGAATTTCCTATGCTCTTTAAAAAGAAAAATGAAAACTCTGCCACATCTGGCTATTTGCTTGGAAGCAGTAGAATGCTCTGTGCAGCACAGTGGTGTAATCAGTGTGACTGAGACCTTTGCCTCGTTCTTTATGCACCAGTCCATAGCCTGTGGAAGAAGACAGGACCATGGAGCCTTGCCTTCTTTCATATGCCCATTCTCAGATTATATTCCACAATCCTTTGTCTATTAAATCTGCAATTTCACTCCACTTCATTTAAGGATGAGTATGTCCATTGGAATCCTGACAATTCCTTCAATGGAAATTTCCATTCGGGTTGTGTACTCTATTTTGCGGAGTGTCAGTGGAACTTTGGGAGCCTGCATGAGGTATAATTTAGACAAATCAAATCTAACTTTCACCAAGCAATGAAAGGTACATCTTGTGGTGCTATCATAGTAAATTTAAAGTGTCCATGGCCACTTGCTAAGGTGCTAACGCTGTTCAGAAAAAAAATTGCAAACATTTTTCTTACCAGAAGAGCTGCATTTTTTCACTTCTGTGCTTGTAAATGGCATATTGTGGGTGGGTTTTTTTTGAGATTTTTCGCGAAAAATATTGCTACCTGACTGAGAGCAGATATACCCAATTTCAGCTGTAATTGTGAAATTAGGAAATGTGTAAATAGCTGAAAATAACTCCTTGTAACGTGAAGGTTTCCTAAGCCTTCCCCAGAGGTGTTGCTATATACACCACCATGGTTCAGAGATCTGGACTTCAAGCCTTGCCTTGGTTCCAGTTCTCTTTTGGCCTCTTCCCATTGTTTTCTTTTTCCTCTTTCTACACCCTTCATGTCCGAGGTCTCTTTCTCTCCCTTTTTCTTCCAACTTTTTCCTCTCCTCTATTTCAGATCGCTCCCTGCTATCTCCTATGGTGACTCCTTATTTATAGTTTCCAGAGTGTCTCTCCTCCTGCTGCTTTCAGCAATGCCAGTTAGCTAAATCTCATCAGGTGGTATAAGGATCTATAATAATTGACTCACTTTCAGAATTTGTTAACTGAGATTTATTTTGTATACAGATTCTAGTAAACTAAATACACCTATCTGTAGCCCTCTAATTCATAGGTTCTGTTCTGCAATTAATTCATTTTTAGTGTATTTCTTGGCATAGGGCCTATGTTGAATTAACTCACACCTTGTTGTGCTGATTTACTACAACCCAGGCCTTGCCCTTAAAGTGATTTAAAGGGATTATAAAATGTTTATTGCTAATTAAGGTGCAGAGGTTTTACCTGTTGAAAAAAAAGAATACTTTTTTCAAATAGCTACTGATATGTGAATACTTTTTGACCAAATAGTCCCAGGTCAACTTTAATTTAAACACAGTGACAAGCAGCACAAAAGATGTATTGCTTCAATCTTTCTTCCAAAGCAACTTTGGAGTATAAATTAAGTAGGAAACACATTACATAACTATAAAAGTTCTAGTCTCAGATGTTTCCAAATTATATTTAGAGCAAACCAATAAATAAGAGCCTAGCCTTGGAGAGTGAAACTTAGGTAAAAGCAAATGGAAAGAAGCTGTAGTATAGTTAAAAATCAAACAAGGCTTAAGTTGTCCACTAAATGGTAATATTGAATTGGTCCAGTGAAGAAGTTACTATTTTTTACAGAAGAAGGTGGAAATTTTATGTAGGCTTTGAAGTATGGCTCTACTGTGAAAAGACCATGTACAGGTGTCTTTTTCTTATACAGTTGTTGCTTTGTGTGTCTTTGACAACTGTGCATATGTTACATGACATTATCAAGGTAATATTTTTATCAGTGGTTTTCAGTGTGTGGGGGTCTGCAGACTGTTTAAGATTTCCAAAGGAGTCTGCTCCTCCACTTGAAATTTTTTAGGAGTCCGTAGATTGAAAAAAGGTTAAAAACTGCTGTCACATATCGAAGTGGAAAGAAATCTCCTCACCCATTATTTCACAACGGTAGGAAGGAAAAGAGTAGAACATGCTAAACCTTTGTTTTCTTGCAGTGAAAAATTCAGAATTTTTACAGCAAGCTGCTTTAGAAGAATATGGACCAGAGCTCCATGTGGCTTTGAGGAGTCGAAGAGATGAACTTCACTATTTAAGAAAACTTACTGAACTTCTTTTCCCTTATATTCTTCCCCCAAAGGCAACAGACTGCAGGTATCAAATATATTAGAAGTTGTACTATTTACAACAGTTGCATGCCATGTAGCGCTGTAGTTCTTAATGGTGGTAAAGTGGGTAAAGGACAGTGTCAGCCTGAACTTTGAGTTTTTTTTCTGTGTAAGTACCAAGCGTATTAAGTGTAATTTAAAGAGTGAATTCTTATTTAATGTTTTTGTTGATTGTATATTTCTGTACAAAAGAGACTAAGTATCTGTTAACTAGGGAGAAGGGAAAGGAATTGAGATGCAGTAGCAGCACTTGGTCAGTTTCCTTGCTTCTACAGTAGTGATCTTAAGTGAAACTCCGAATACAAAAATATAAAATGAAAGAATAATTTGTTGCTTCCTGGGATCCACGGCAGTGATAGGTTAGTGTGCTTGTTCTAGATGTTGGGTGCACTGAAGTAGATGAAGCTTATTGGGCTCATAAGGTATTTGGACTGGATAATGCTGTCTCAGGATACTAGTGGTTCTCATAATGCAGGAAACAGCAAAGAAAAGTAGCTGCTTCTCAACAACCTACCCATTTTTACAGTTGGAAATTACCAGTGTCTGTCTTAAAGCTAAAATATGATTTTTGCTGTTCTGTAGGAGTCTCCCATTAGCATTAGTGAGATATGCATGCATCGTGAATTTATGTCCAGTTCCTACACAATGTTGATTTTTGAAAACTGAACTGTAGGGGTGGGAGGTGTTGTTGCAAGCTGGTGACTGGGGGTGGGTGGGCAGCTTGATAGGCATCAGTAGCTGTGCTCGCATAGATAGGTGGCAGCACTGAAGTCTGAGTCATCTACATGCAGTTTTGCACCAATTTAACTGAATATGTTGAAAAACCAATTTAGTTAAATCAGTGGAACCCCTTAATGTGGTGCAGTTACCAGTATAAAATTGCTTATCAGTATAGTGAGTTTTGGTAAATGTTCAACTGGTAGCAGGCTGGCCACTAGCTTGTATTTTCTGAGCTCCATGTGTGGCATCAAACTAGGTCTCTCTTGAAAACTGCCCCCTCCCTCCCCCCTTTCTCCAGACTCATACTACATAGACAGGCCTTTACTCTGTAAGTGGTGCTTGGGTGCATCATCGATGTAGAACAGTGGACCACCTGCTTCACAAGCGCCTCATCTTCAGAACATTTGTTTTAGGTTGTCAGTGTACCATGAAAGGATTTATAGGAAGAATATATAGCAGAGCCCAGCTGAAGAAGTTCAGAATCTACATGATCCTTATCTAGACTTCTTTCATTGGCACAATAGAAAACCTATGTTTCAATACTAAAGAAGGAAGATGGGGTAGTCAGCACAGTCTAAGTATTAAAAACAAGTCAACCTGCGTGTTGAGATAAGGACCTGCTTCCAAACACAAGCATGACCCTTTTTAAAAGGGAGTGCTGAGAATTAAGCAATGAGCTGAGTGAAAAGAGATGTATTTGCCCCTTAGTTTCCATGTGCTGAATCAGTTTAGATATCTTGTGATTCTGAGAGTGAATGTGTGGAGTACTGGAATATCTTTAAAATAACATGTTTTTATTAAATAAGGAAAGACATTTTAGTACAAAAATATTAACTTTACATCTCTCATCCCATTACAAATTATGAATGTAATAACGTGAGTTACTATGAAAACGTAATACATATTTTTTTCCCTTTCAGATCCCTGGCATTGCTTATAAGAGAGATCCTGTCTGGTTCTGTTTTCCTACCCTCCATGGACTTCTTAGCTGACCCGGTGAGATTTTGGAGCAGTAGAAATAATTTTTATTTACTCTATCATTGTGTTCCTTTTTGTCCGATGATGAGGTGCTTTGTGGTGAAACAAGTACTTCACATTGGTTTTATCATTGGTGACTGCTTAATGGTTTACAGAAAGAAAAATAACCCCATACCCAATCCTCTTATTTTTTTGGTGAAGCAGTGTTAATTTGGTTTTAGGGATTATTTGGCTACATTAATAAAAGAAAAATACTTAGGCTAGGTCTACAAACTGATTTTTGTATTTGTTAGAGGTATGATTTATTACCAGAATAGTTATACTTACTAAAGCTGTGTATGCAATAAAGGTACTTACAATGGCACATCTTATAACTATATAAATTAATCCACACTAGAGTTGTACCACTTTATCTATACCGGTATAGTTACAATGTTTGTGTGTGGACAAGGCCTTTCTAAAAGCCACTCCCCATAGATGCAAATTTGTTTACTTCTTGCTTATGTAGATACGTGGTACTGCATTTATAAAGATTGGATAGAAAGTCACTTGTCTGGTCTTTGGTTTTCAATTGGAAGAAAATTTCACAACTGTCTGAATACAGCTTGGCTGCAGGCAAAGATTAGGTGAGCTTGTGGAACTGCCTGTAGTCGGCTGTAACTCACCTGACCTGCACTGGCATTAAAATGCCAAACAGCAGGATGGAGAACTTGTGTCTGTGCATGTCTCATTTGGGAAGTTCATTGACTTAAGAATCTGGATGTAGAGATTATTCAGGTGTCAATTTAGAAGTTGTTAGAACCATCTTTTAATTATTCTGCTTATGTTTGCAATTTTAAGATATAAAAATGGTCAGAATCTTGCTAGAAACTTGGATGGCAATGAAATGATTTTCAGACAGATTGGTTTGTTGTCATTTGTTTGGTTTTTTTCCATTAGGATACTGTCAACCATTTGCTTCTCAAATTCATTGATGATAGCCCAGTGAGTACTGACAAAATGAGAACATTTATAATTGATTCACGCATGTCGGTGTCAATCTTAATCAGTAGGTCAACACTCTTTCTACAGCCTGAAAAAGCAACTGAGCCAGCTGCTTCTTTGATTCCATTCCTGCAGAAATTTGCGGACCCTCGCAATAAAAAACCATCTGTAAGTGAAGAAAACTCTCACTATATACAGATTTTGAATAAGTATTGTATGAGCTGTACATATTACCAGTGCTCTTTTCATTGATTCTATTAGAAAAGGTTTATTTTAATGAAAGCTTGAGAAATATACAAACTAACTGCATTTTCCTCTTCATGTTTAGGTCCTGAAGCTGGAATTGAGGGAGATTAGAGAACAGCAAGACCTTTTGTTTCGCTTCATGAACTTTCTGAAACAGGAAGGGGCAGTACATGTGTTGCAGTTTTGTCTGACCGTAGGTAAGATTACCCTAGTATGCTTAAGTGTACTCATTGAACTTAAACAGTGAGTTTAGGTGTTGGTCCGTTAGTGGATTCTGCAATCAAAGACAGCATCTCAAAGCAAAGGACTGAGCTGAGGTTCTGTGTTCAGTTTTTACTTAGATATTTCCTGACATTTTAATGCTGAACTTAACAACATTAATGTTGCTTCATTGTGGGTTTTTTGCATTTAATTGGATTTCTATTTAGTTGAGAAGACTATTTATTTATTTATTAAAATTTTCATTGCGAGTTTAAAAAAATGCACTTGTCAATTATACAATGTAAAGCCTGGGATATCTTGAATTTCTTTTAAAAGAAAACTATTGTAGTTACCATTGCTACAGTCTCTCTAAAAAGATGTACTGCAGACTATGAAAATTCTGTGAGAATCTCAGTTCTAGCTTATGAAAGTTCTGACTTCTGGGTGTGCCTCCCTTTTTTTGCAGAATGTAAAGGAGGTTGAAACTTGTTCAGCAGCTGTGTCCCTTTTGCCATTTCTTATTCAAATTTTGTTACACAGACAGCTTTCTAAGCACTCATTTGAGAATCAAATGGTAGAGAATGGACAATGGCTGTGGTCTGTAAGCAAGATTTTCAGCAAAGAGGCACAACCAGAAGTCTCAACCAGAAGGGAAATAATGAAAATGTTCATAACCCATAGTCTTCCAAAGGAACATTGTGAATTTTACTGTGGAAGGGAATAATTAGTTTTATTGCAGCTCTTATTTTTATGGATCAATTTATATAACTTTAGATTTAAAACATAAGTATTCATACAACTTAAACTGCATTAGAGATTTTGGTGTTATCAGCTTGGTCATAAATTTTAAAACATTTAAGGTTTTATGTATATCCACATCTGCTGGAAAGGTATCTGAGGGTATACACTGGAGTCTGGAGGTGTGATTGCAGCGGGTGTAGGTGTAACCAAGGCAACTAGCAGCCATTCAAGTATGTACCCAGGTTCCTGCACAGACAGAGCTATCCTGTGCTGCCACCTGCGCTACCCTGGATTCACTGCTCTTGTTACTCCAGCTGCTCTTGATCTAGCTAGATCAAAGCTAGCTCAGGTATGCTGCAATCACATGTCCTGAATGCAGTGTAGACATACCCTGATGGCTGATCTGTGTGCCACTTTAAGGTGCCACCATTTATATTAGCTAAGTTTGATCAACACATGCATTTTCTTTTCTTCACCTTCCAGAGGAATTTAATGACAGAATTTTGCAACCAGAATTATCAGATACTGAAAAAATGTCTCTTCATGAAGAGGTGCAGAAAATCTACAAAACCTATTGTTTGGATGAAAGTATTGACAAAATTAGATTTGATCCTTTTATCGTGGAAGAGATTCAAAGAAGTAAGTTTGAGATTGAAAGGAATGATCAAGAATTTATACTGGAATCTATAAAGCATTCTTTCAGACTAAAAAAAAGTCCTAGTCAATTCAAATAATAAATAACTTTAACTTTAAATTTATCATAACCATACAACCTAATTAACAAACCAAAGATGTGTAAGAATACATATACTCCTATCTCTGGAGTTTCCCTGCCTAATGTTCTCTGTGAATGATAATGTATTTAAATCCTGCTTTACAAAGTACTTTAGTATTCCAATATTTTGGCTGCATCCTGCGTGGATTTATACAGACTAATTTGAGACTGCGACCTGTAAAAATCAGAAAAACTTTATGAACAACAATGGCACATCCAATTAATATTCACAGCAGGATTTTTTTTCTGCAGTTGCTGAAGGTGAATATGTAGATGTTGTGAAACTTCAAACTATGCGATGCCTTTTTGAAGCATATGAACATGTTCTTTCCCTCTTAGAGAATGTCTTTACCCCTATGTTCTGTCACAGTGATGAGGTAAGCATGAAAGACTTGAAGTCTTGCCTTTAAGCACAGTTGTTTCTTTTTTAAAATGGCAATGTAAATGTGACAGCTTAAACAATAGTTTTGCTCCTTGTATGTATTCAAAATTTTATCTATTTAACTGGTAAAAATAGGTGCTTTTATTATCAGGGTAGAGCCAATATAACTGAGGCCTGGTCTACGCTACAAAGTTATGTCGATGTAAGCTGCCTTGTGTTGACCTAGTTTTGTGTTTCTATATTTAAATATGTCTCACCCTGATGTAAATTTCCCATTAGGCCAACATAATAACACTGCCTCCCGGAGCAGAATTGAGCAAAGGTCAATGTACAGAGGTTGATGCAGCACGTGTGTAGATGCTGCATTACCTAGATCGATCCTAACAGCCCTCCAGCAGCTGTTCCACAGTGCCTCACATTGACTGCTGTGGTCACCGTTATGAACTCCACTACCCACAGGTCACCAGGACCAGACGCTCCCCCCTCCTTGTTTAAAACCCCATGAATTTTTGGAACTCCTTTTCCTGACTGTCCGGCTTGGCAATCACATTTAGCAACTCTCCATATTGAGTGTAACTGCCCAGTTGACCATGTCAGCTGCACGCTCCAGACGTGCTCCTCTCTGGAGTGGACAGAAGATATTGGCTCTCTTGGGCCTGTAGGGACAAAAGGCTGTGCTGGCACAGCTCTGAACCAGCCATAGAAGCATGGACATCTCTGAGCAGATGGCTCGAGGGATGCAGGAGGAGGGTATGACAAGGACCAGCAGCCGTGCTATCTGAAAACCAAGGAGCTGTGGCAGACATACCAGAAGGCCAGGGAGGCCAACAATCAATCTGGTGCCAAGCCACAGACCTGCTGCTTTTACAAAGAACTGCATGCCATATATGGCGGAGACCCCACTACCACCTAGCACAAAACTCTCAATACGTTCGGGGAACCCAAGTCCCAGGCCTCGGCCATGAACAGCGAGGAGGAGGAGGAGGTGGGACAGGTGACTGGGGGATCCACCGCAGTCCTGCCATTTTAGCATGGGCAAACCTGATGCAAGGGAAGGAACCTCAGGTAAGTGTGTGTTTTTTTTTTTTCATTTTTTCATTACAGAAATGCCACCCCCATTTTCCCCCTCTGCTCCTCCGACCCCCCCGTAGAATAGGAGGACATGGCTTTTGACTTTTGATTAATTTACTTGTGCTAGAAGAGGTAACGGAACAACCAAGAGAGGTAGAGTTGCTATCTGCTTTTTATTTCTCGCTAGAGTTAGGCAGGGGGGACCAAGTGGGACAGTTTGTTTATATATGTAGGGATGTTCCTTGAATCCTCTTGAGAGGTCTCAGTGAAACTTTCATGGAGGTACTCTGCAGTCCTCTGCTTAAGGTTTCTAGGGAGTGACTGCCTTATTTCTTCTTCTGCAATAGGATACTTTCCCATGCCAGTTAGCAATAACTTTGCATTACACCATTGCAGTACATAGGCTAGTTGCATACGGGCCCAGGCAGCTTCGGGACGCTAGCAGCAACTGTGCTCTTTCTCCCTTTTTACCCTCAGGAGTGAGATATCGGCTAAAATCACCAATGCCTGTGGAAAATGTTGCCAGCATTCAGTGCCAATGCCCTATGCTACTAGGTTCATGCAACCAAGCAATTCCCTCCTCATTTCCCTCATCCCCAGCTGGCCATACTCACAGTGGCTGATGCTGTGACTGGTGCCATGCACAAGCAATCGCAAACAAAAGTGAGAATGAGCATGTAGTGCTTAAAACTTTAGGAGAGCAAGGGGAGTGATTTCTGCAGGTTTGCTTCCTGTAGTAAATATACTGACAATGGTATCTCTGTTTTACTTCTGCAGGTGCTGCTGTTGCAGCCTTGAGGGACTCCACCTCCATACCTGCAGAACATCTGACCAAAATAAGGAGGAGAAGGGACTTGGGGTGGTATGATGGAATGCGCAGGTGTATTCACAACCTACACACTACTGTAATAATCTTTGTGCAAAATATGCCTTGTAAGATATCATTTAAAAGCTAATAACTCACAGGTCAGTCTTATCATGGTAAAATATATCTAGTAACATTGTATGTGAAGTTATAAAATTCCCCTGTATAACGTTGTTAGCTCCCAGGGAGAAGTTGTCAAACAGGGCTGTCTTGAGCAAAAGAAAATGTGTTTGCCTTGATTTGCATTTAAGCAGTAAATGCAGTCATCAAACAGAAAGGGAGGAAACAAAAGGAAACCTGCATCTGAACATAAACAGGTGAAAGAACCCAGCAGGAAGCCTCCTTCCACACCAGACATGCTGTCTCCTTATGGTCAGCTGGAAATGCCTTTCAAAAGAGGGACTGAAACTATAAAAAGAGGGTCAAAGACCCCAAGTGACCTCTCTCTCCCTGGCCATCTCCCTCTTTCTACCTGAGAAGACCAGAGAAACAGCTGCTGGACTTTGAGGAATGGGTCCTGACCTGAAAAGTTCGGTCAGTAATGCTGCTAGAAGGATGTGGTAAGGACTCTACTTTGAATCAAGTATAGTTTAAGGTAGGCACTAGGAAGCAGTTTATCTTTGTTTTTCTTGTAACCATTTCTAACTTTTATGCGTCGTTGTGCTCACGTAAAATCTCTTTGTAGTTAAATAAACTTGTTTTTTTCTTTCATTGAAACTGATAGTGTGTTTAAGTTAAGTTGTTGGGCAACTCCATTTAAGATGGTAAATTATTGTGTTTTGTTCCCTTAAAGGGACAACAGATCTAATATCTCTGGACAGTCCAGAACATACATTTTTGGGAGAAAGTCTGGGACTGGGAGTGTGTTGGGGTCACCCTGCAGAAGTGTAACCCAAGTGTGGCTGGCGGGTTGCAGTTACACATAGACACTCAGGGTCTGACTTGCTTGCTGGAGGGCTTTTTGTGAGCGGCCCAGGTGGGAGCTACTATAGCAAAGCATTTTAAGGCACCCAAGGTTGCAGAGCCAAGGTGACACAGCCCCTCACTGGAATGGACTGCACACTGGTATGTAACAGACATGTTCAATGATATCCTACATTGGACTATGAGTACAAGGCTTGGAGGATGAACACTGGGGACAGCTTGGAGAAGGAGAAAGTAGAGAGGAGATAGGTACAGGAAAAGAAGAGGGAGATGCTCCAGGACATAATGGGGCTTTTAAGGCAGCAAATACAGATGCTGCAGTCTCTGGTGTACCCAGGCTTGCCTTCCTCTGCAACCCACTGAGAACTCCATATCAGGATCTCCCTGTACCCTCCTCTCAACACTCCATGTGGCATCAGAGGTCACTACACTACCCTTACCACTACCTTGGGAGACATTAAAGACAATCACGGCTTCGTGTACACTGACCTCTGAAAACCAAGGTTGGCATAGGAATAGCTGAAAAGGACATAAATGTTCTGTCTGCTTCTTAAGTTTTGTTCTCTTAAGTATTAGTAAATTTTTAAAATATATTTGTTTTAAAATTTCACGATTTCTTTTTTACAGTGAATTCAGTTGCAAACTAATAGAACTATTTTGTAACATCTGCTACCGAGTGCTTAGCAGGTCTGAAAGTAATCAATTACCTCTTACTAACAGTGTGACACAACTCATAGGATAAGATGCAAACAAAATTAATAGACATATTGACAATGTTATATTCCTAAACATACAGCATTCACCACACAATTCCTAACAGCCCACAAAAGAGCAGGGCCAGGTAAGGTCGGCACATGGATTCAGGAATATTGCCTTGTGCACCCAAAAGTTCTGCAACCACTGCTTGTCCTCCCAAGCCTGCATTACGATGCAATCCTATCAGTCAGTGATCGTTTCTTGGGCCAAGAAGTTGTGCTCCACCATCTGCAGCTACTTTGTGAATGCCACCAACCTTGAATTGGTTCTCACTATCTCCTACAGCAGTCTGGCCTCCAAGAAATCCCTGTTCCCCACTGATTCGGTTCTTCTTGCAGCTCTGCAAATAGTTCATGATCGTGTGCTCTGTGTTTCCAACACCCATGGCAGTGCAGAGCTGTGTAGGCTTCATGCTTCTGTCAGACGGTGGTCAGCGAGGAGGGCTGTGCGGGTTTTGTGGGATTTTGAAAAAAAGGTGCAAAATTATGGTTTACAGTTGACATTATGGGAGGAGACAGTTGCACACTGCGAAATTGACCTCAAGCTACTCGTCACCCCGTGCAACTTGTTTTGGCCCCACCATGCACTGCCAAAACTTCCAAAAGACAGAGCACTGCAATCTGGTGGGTTTCACGCTGGGATACCTGCCCATGGCGCACCTCACCATGCATCAATGCAAGCACTCGTTTTGAGTACACGTAGCGCCAATGCAAGGAGCCAAGTGTGCAGTCGCACAAGTGATGTACTAACAGTGACAGCTTTATGATGATATAACTTGCATCGACATAAGTTTGTGGAGTAGAAGTGGCCTCCTAAAGGGAGCTAGGTTCTTAGTGGCTTTCACATCAACAGAACTGTTAATTAGTTCCAGTTCCAGAATTTTTGATGGTGCAAGAGCCTGAAAGAATAAAACTTCCTTTTCAGTTATTATGTTGAGTTTGCAGCACTTACTTTTCTTTTAGAAAAAGGCTTTTTTCTACTTTTATAGTTTCAATTTCTGTCTAGAAGTAATGGACATATAATACATGTGGAACACCATGAATGTTCTTCTTAATTGTTTTTCAGACTACAACAGCACTTCAGGACTCGTATCCGTTTTACACTAAAAAGTTAGGTTGACCTAGCTACGTTGCTCAGGGGTGTGAAAAATCTCTCAAGCCATGTAGTTAAGCTGACAACCTCCAATGTAGGTCTTCCATTGACCTAGCTACTGCCTCTCGGTGAAGTGGCTTAATTACAGTGATGGAAGAACCCCTCCCATCGCTATAGTGATTGTCTACACGGAAGCACTATATATAGCATCACTGCTGCAGCTGTGGTGCTGCAATATTTCTAGTGAAGACCTAGTTTTAGTAGAAAGCCTGCCCCTCCATGCCTGTAAGGCTGCCCTTGGGAAAGCATAAATTATGTTGTAAGTTCCTTAGAACTGACCATTTAAAGTGGTCTTATGTGAAATACAATATCTCAACTGCAGAGACTTGTATAGTGTTTCTAATATACTTGTATTAAATCCTCAACAGCTGTGAAGTTAGAAGCAAGAAACATAATTAATTATTAATATTTACAACTGTAAACTACTAGTAAAGAGAGAGGAAAAAAATAGAAAACTTGAAGCCAACACTTACGTGCATATTAACTGTTCTATTTTAGTATTTCAGGCAGCTCTTAAGAGGAGCTGAATCCCCAACACGCAATTCAAAGTTTAACAGGTAGGTGTGTTAAACCTTTTAATACGTTTTTGCAGTTGAAAGTTTTAAAAATGTTTGTTTATATGATTGAATCTTCTGCCAAATATACAGTACTGTTCAATGTTAACTTATTTAGATTTCTAAACTTAGTTTTAGATTTGTAGATTACTTACAGGAGCAGCAAGTAATATGTGAAGCGGTACTTCACTTAGTGTTTTTATTGCTTTTTTATTTTAAAAAATGGTATGAGATTCAGACTTACAATCCTTTTTTTGAAATGTCAGAGTGAAAAACCCCTTCAAACTAAGGACCTGTCCAATAACATTAAGATAATATGGCAATAGTGAGTTATACAGAACACATTGGAGAAAGCAAAATAGAAAGAGTTGACTCTAGTGTTTGATTTCCACGTTGAATCACTTTTTCCAGTAACGTAGAAAACAGCCATGTGAGATGTTTCATTTTACAAATCAGCTCAATAGGATCCTGTGAGAACTGTAACAATTTCTCCCGCTAATATTTAATGGTTATAACAAACACATTTAAGCTCTGAATCTGATTTCTTTAAGATACCCTTGATCTTGGAGTTTGGGAAGAAAAAATTAAAATCTTTTCAATTCTGAATTTGCTTCCAAGATGGCAGAGTTTTAAAAAAAACAAAAACCATACAGTATACCCAGATTTCCAAACCTCTGGATGTACCTGCTTTATCCTGTGTGGCAGAGGGATACAGAAAAATATATAAAAAATAGACATGCTAGCTTTTGATGTATCAGAAACACAACAAAATACAGTACCGATTTGCCAAGTGGAGGCCAAAAATGGTGGCCAGTATCATTGTCAAGTTGTGCTGTGTACTATTTATACTTCAGTGTTAGGTTCCATTCGGCTGAACATAATTCAGGTTTCACAAGTAACATGACCAATGTTACCTCTAATTTTTGACAGGCCGTATGCGCAAAAAATTTCTTCTGTGCAAATTTTTGTGTGCACGGTGTTTTGCCGTGTGTGCAGGGTTTAGGATCTGTGTGCGTGCGCACACGGGCACAGCTTAGAAGGAACAGTGAACATGACTAAAGAACAGTCTGAGACCTTGTAGAATGAGTTGGTGGTTTTTAAAACACTGTTAGAAGTGTAGGAAGTTTGATCTCAGTCTTTTTTTCCCCCTTCCTTTACTCTATCCAGTATGTGGGGGCTCCCGTGTATCAGAACCAATAACTTCTCTTTAAGAACATTGTTTATTATTGGTTTTAGCATGAATTTGTTTTAGTTCATCCACAAGTTATTGTGCTTGGTGCAGGAATTACTGGGAAAATGTTACAGCCCATATTATGCAAAAGGTCAGACTAGATAATTAAATGGTCTCTTCAGTCCTTAAAATCTATGAATCAACATAAAAAGCCCTTTGCATCTTTAAAGTTCTTTACAAACTGTTTTATTCATTTATAAAATGTCTATAAATATTTCCCAGAAAACATTTTTTCTTTAAAGACTCCATCAAGCAGGGTAAATTCCTGTATGAATCAAACCTGAATTACAGCCTAAGGTTCTGAATTTTCAAGCATTTATGCACATGGTTAACTTTAGGAATGAGGGTAGTCCCTTTAAGCTGGAATTACTTAAATGCTTAACGTCTACAACACACTTAAATGTTTTCAGGATTGAGGTCTAAAAATTAAATGCAACTATCCCAGCCAAATGCATGTGTATTGATCTCTGGTAAATTTTGGATATTTACATGCTATTTTGAGAATATTTGTCTGGAGATTGGTAGAGACCTTTATAAATACAACAGCAGTCATGCTAATTGCAATGAAAGTTCTAGGCTGTTTAGTGTTGCTTGAAATAAATCTGTCTCTGTCTTTGGGAGTCTCTCTCCTTCTGGGCTTGTGGGGTAATTTCTTGTACCTGTTGTTGCAGAGGTAGCCTGAGTTTGGATGACTTTCGGTAAGTCAAGATAATATGCCATAATTGTTGCCTGTTAATGTTAAATTGCATCTATCATGACTGCATCGTACTGCCTTTTTAACAGACATTAACTGTTTCATTTTTAAACACATGCAAACTCTTTTTGGGCTAAATTCATTTGAAACGGCAAACTAACTGCATGTTCATTCTCTAAGTTTTTAGCAAACAGTGGTTTTGGTCTTGGTTTAATGACTATTTCTCATACACACAAATATTAAAATATACAAAATATAATCTTCCTGGCCTTTACCTATTTTGTTCTCTCATATTAACTTAGCATATTAGTTGTATGTCTCAAAGTTTTATTGCTGATAGGGTGCTGGTTATTTTGTAGACTTTATTCAAAGTTTTTTCCTTGCTCCTTGTCACATGCTTCCAGAGCCTATCACTTAAAAAAAAAAAAAGGGGGGGGGGAGGGGGAGAGAAGGAGAGAAAAGAAAATTGTGCCTTCCTTGGCATTAGAATATCAGGCAGCTTCTTCCTCCACTTTATCTGCACCCAACAGGGAGTCACTGAGAGCACAGGACAGACAGGCTCTGTGCTCTTAGTCATGACGCCCAGCTCCCCTTGGGCCTGTAGCAGCCCTGGGCTAGGTCATGCTCAGCGCTGATGGAATCTTCAGAGATTCTAGCTATGAAACTCTAACAAGTCTCTGCTGAGTAGTACAATCCATGATTGGTGAAGACTTACAATTGGGCCAGATTTTCTCAGGGACAGCAAAAGTCACATTCCTGACACAAACCTTATGGCAAACATCAAGTTCCTGTTCCAAAGCATGGGGTGTTAGAGTTTCTCAATTATTTTAACATTGGCAAAACAATGCATTTTCCTCTAGCCTCGTTCTTGGAAATGGCAGAACGGTTTTGGCTGTTTTCTTCCACAAAATTCAGCCTGAGGCAGACGCCTATCTGAAAAAACTCAGTACAAATGGTTAAACTTTGGCAAAATTATAAGCACCTGAAAACAGGGTCTTATAATAGGAAGTGTAAGACATGTAATAATAGGGGGCGCTACGAGCACCATCTATAAAAATAAGTATGTGTTTGGGCCTGTCTTTAGGTAGGAGATGACAGTGAATTAGACTTTGGAGAGCGAAATGGGCTTGGGAGAACAAAGAACTGATTATAACAATTGAATTTTAAAATTCAATATACAGAAAAAATTGAGTAGAGTTATAAGCAGGTAAGATTGAAAACAAACATTCAAGTCCCCTTTTAACAAAAAAGTCCTCAGAGTCAACTGGTGATGTCACTGCAGCTCTTAAGGCAATAAAGACACTTCACCTGCTCTGCCCACTGTTCTGCTTTCCTGATGGATTTTTAAAGAATCTTTGTAACTATTACTAAAAATTTTCATATAATTAGAAAATAAACATTGAATAGTTTTTAGTTTTTTTAAAATGTTCATTACTCCTTTGAATGCCAAATGAGCTATCCACTTTTTTCACAATTTTCAGTTTTACAGTTCACCTAGCAGATTTGTAACAAGCTTTATGAAAACTTCAGATAACTATATTCATTAGGAATATGTACCCTCCTGCCCCAATAGGGTTTTTTCAGACTATTAATTTGTACATTTCTAGTACAAGAAATAAGTTTTCTTTTTCAGGTCTGATGTAAGGGCAGTATATATGGCGTGCATGCATTTATGTGCTGTAACATGTGGCTACAATGAAGACTGCAGGCTTCATGCGTAATGCCTCTGCCCTTTTTACTTGAACTTGCGGCTTTTGGATACTCTTTATCATAAGTAGTTCTAGCTCTGAACAAGACTTAAATTTGCATTAAGCCTTCATCTCTAGGGCAAATTGCCTTCTTGAGCTAGGAGTCTTCATCTGTTTCTGTTTTCCTTCATGTTTTGTAAGTTCTGACCCTCCTGTCTGGCTTTCTGCCTACTCTCCCTGCTGCTTTGAAGTAAGTCACAGTCCATCTTGCATCACATGCGTCTGTATAAATGTTTTGATGTTTATAAAGAAAATAAACAGTGTGTTTAAATGTGCTGTACTTGACAAATATGGATGAACGCTCTGATGCCAGAAACTGTTGTGTTGCTACAATCACTCGCTGAAAAGGTCATTGTCAGTCCTTGCAATCTTTTACTAAAACACATTGTATTAGGAAGTTAGTGTTATGAAAATAGATTGTTGTGTGTTTCATTCCAAAGTAATGCTGTAATAAGAACATCAGTGTTAGTTTATAGCTGAAATTTTAGTCCATGTCCTAAATGCTCTTTTTTTTTCTTCCTCCCTAGCAGATGTATTTTACTGATACATTTTAAATTGTTCTGTAATATGCAATACAGCCAGTGAATCTGTAATACTAAAAAGTGTAAACCTACACATCAGTTCCATACTTCATACAATTGCTCACTCTTATCTCTAAATTATATTCAGTGGCTAGTACTACAATTTGCCCTATGCTGTGAATTTTGTTTTTGTATAATCCTTAGGGCCACACAGAAAAGAGGAGAATCATTTGCAATCAGCAGATTAGGCAGCAAAATTAGAGGAGTATTCAAGAGCAACACAATGGAAGGAGCTGTGCTACCTAACTATGGTTTAACTGAAGGAGAGGATGATTTTGTGAGTAGAAATTTTACATTTTTCCTAAATCACAGGGCTGTTGGTTTTCCAGAATCTTTAAATACTTTCAGCTTCTGTCCCTTCTTTTCCTTTCCTTTTTATATTATAGGCTATTCCACCGTGCCATCCTAGGGGTCACAGCATTTTTCCAGTTTCCTTGTTCTCTTAGTACTACTAAGTTATTTACTCAGTGAGCACAAGATTTGGGCATCTCCCCAGTTCGGGTAATTCCAAGAGTTAATTGCTGGGGTAAAGAGAAGTATTAGAAAGTAATGTTCTCTTTACGAAAGTAATCTTTGTCAAGTAGTGTCATGACCAACTGTTACTTTTCAGTCTAGTAAATATTTGCAGTAAAGTCCTGGGGTCTTTCATACCTCAGTCCTTTCTTTGTCATAGGGCTATCGTGATTCAGGGCCAAATCTTTAGTAATTATTTGAATAATATCTCTCACAATACTGCTTTTATACTAATGGCTGAAAATATTTTTCTGGTTGCATAATTGATACATAAGCAAGTATCACTTAAAATGTACAAAACTGTGTTTTGCTCCATAAGTCTCATTCTCATGAATTTTTGAAGTAGAGTATCTTTTAGTAGCATTTCAGAGGAAACCATTGCGGGGGGGTTTGTTGGGGTGTGTGTGTGTTTATAATATTTTCCATTCCAGCTCTTGGTGATAGGCGGTGGTAGAAGCAACCTGTGATAAAGCTATAGGAACTGGATGTCTGAAAAATTGGCATAGCTGCCTTTAAGCTATGTTCCTGAAGGCCAAGTGTATGTCTGACCTTATGCTGGAGAGAGGAGATCACGGATTTGGGTGGGGTACAACGCTATATTGCGGTTAAAGGATGGATGTTTGAGGGAACCACACTGTTTTCTCTGTACACATGGGCAAAATGGAACATTGCCTGTAAGGCTTAAGAGCATTAAGACTACTTCCAATTTTTTTCTTTATTTCTTTTGTGGAACCATCTGCTTTGTGGGGTGACATATTAAATCACGGAAAATTTCAAAATACAGTATTAGACTGACTTCAGCTCAGATGGTGGGACCACGTACTCTGCTGTTTCTTGACTAGAAGGCAATTCACTTTTCTTGTATTTTAAAAGAAGAACCTTAGTTTCGATTTATTGCAGAAATCCCAGTTCTAGGTGGAACTGAGCTAATTGGGTTTTCCATAGTTTTTATATTTGATTACATTTTTCAAACTTTTACTGTTAGATGATGGAAATTTGGTTTAGTGATCATGGCTAATATGGAGCAGATAGGACACTGCCTAAATTGTAAATTGTCACAAGTTCCTTAAAAAGACAGATACAGTGACACAATAAGATACACAAGATACAATAAGAGAAATCATTAAAAATCTCTGAACCCTGGTGTCCCTACAGCTGTTCTTCAGAGGGAAATAAATTGAAATAATGTGTTAATATGTATATTCTGCACTCACACTGCCTTCATTTCCCTGATCCTAGATGAGCTGTTTACACTGGAGTAACCATGTGGGTCCATAACTCATGCTTGCCACAGCTATTTTGCCAGGCTTCTCTTGCAACTAGATTTTTTCTTGTACACCAAACAGCAACAGCAGTGACTGAATAGCAAACTGGCTGTCAGGAGGTTGATGCCCTGGTATCCATGGCACAGATGTAGGCAAGGAAATATGAGGACGGTGTGGGAAATGAGGGAAATTAAGTTGGTCACAAACTGCCTGATAGTCATGAATTTTTAATTATTTAAATTTATTTCTGTGATGATTTCTCCTGAATTTATGGAAATACATTGGTTTTTAAGTCATGTGAATTTGAGACTTTCTATGGCACTTATAACTATTCCACTGTACATTACATTTAATCAACTTTGTGCTATGTTCTTTGATGCTGTGCTGGTCCATTTTCCACTACTGGAAAATTAAAAATATAAAAGGTTTACATGAATTTGAATCTTTCATCTCCCCTCCCCCCCATAGCTCCTCCCCACCCAACTTGTATCCAAAATGGTAAAAACAGAATAATTGATTTTGGAATCTGTATGTTTCCCCTTTTTCTTAAAGGATCCACAAGGTATAGGATAGCTCTTCAGACTATCATATCTTCAAATGAGCAGTGTTGCTTTGCTGTCTTGTAGAGTTTAGGTCTTGTGATGTCACTCATCATTGGACTGTAGTGTAATGCTCCCGAGGAAGGGGCAGAAAACAGATTGTCCAGTATCCTGCTCTTAAAGGATTAATTCTCATCCTACTAGGCTGAAATAAAGCAAGAGTGTATTTTTTCTCTTCTAATTTTTCAGCTATCCAAGAAAAGCAGAATTGTATTTGAATTTTTCATTCCTCAGTAATCAACTCTTTTTAAGTTTGATTTTTTGGAAAAACTATAGATTCGTTAAAGAGTCTAACATCTTAGGTACAATGAGAGAGATCATAACAGAAATGTATAAAGAACTTTAAACACAATCTCATATTTATTGAAATAAATAGCTCCACATACTTATGTTACACTTCAGTCTTTTTTTAATTGAAAGACAAAGTTACAAAAAAAACTATTAATATACAACTTCAGTCTGTTATTGAGTTCTAGAAATGGATGGTTGAGATGATGTAAGGGATTATGCTCTATAGCAAAGGCTGTTCATGTTGGAAATAATTTGAGTGAGTTGCCAGTTACAGGGCTTTTGTGGGCAAAATGACCTGAAGCTAATTTTAGTGAAACTTGATAAGCTTGCTTGTAAAATCTTTATGGATAGTTGACTGATGCCACTTATGCCAAAGCAATATTATTTTTGCTGATAACAGAAATGCATAACTTGTATTTCTCTTTGAGTGCTTGCTCACCTCCATTCCATGTTAGGTGTGCGTGAGCTACGTGCACTGTTGCTGGAGATTTTTCTCTCAGGGGTATCCGTTGGGCTGGCTTTAGCGCCCTCTGGTGCCATGCGCTAATATTAGGAGCCCGGCCAGCCCCGTGCCCTCTCAGTTCCTTCTTACCACCCGTGACGGTCGTTGAAACAGCTTCTGTTGCTTCAGCAATGTGATCATTTAGTGTGTTTTTTCCCTGTTAATCTGCATGTCCATGAACTCTGAGCCCACCTCCTCGGGTACCGCTTGTGAGTCACCTAACATGAAATGGACATGAGCAAGCACTCGAAGCAGGAAAAATGGTTACTAACCTTTCCATGACTGTTGTTCTTGGAGATGTGTTGCTGATGTTCATTCCATGACCCGCCCTCCTGCCCTTCTGTCGGAGTTAGCTGGCAAGAAGGAACTGGGAGGGTATGGGGCCAGTCGGATCCCTTATACCAGCGCATGAGCGGGCCCTAGAGCTTGCCTGAAGGATGCCACTGGGAAAAATGGTTCTACTTAACCTCCAAGGATAGGACAAGAAGCAATGGGCTTAAATTGCAGCAAAGACAGCTTAGGCTGGACATTAGGAAAAACTTCCTAACTGTCAGCGTGGTTAAACACTGCAATAAATTGCCTAGGGAGGTTGTGGAATCTTCATCGATGGAGATTTTTAAGAACAGGTTAGACAAACACCTGTCGGGGATGGTCTAAATTATACTTAGTCCTGCCATGAGTTCATGGGACTGGACTAGATGACCTCTCGAAGTCCATTCCAGTTCTATGATCTTGAAGAATAAGTTACAGAAAGATTAGTAACAGGTTTTTTTTTCTGATTACTCTTACTTAGCTCTTACCTGTTTATATCTAGAATTACTTTTGTAATAGGTGTAGAATAAAATAGATCATTATCTGAAGTGACGACTTTAAACATGGGCAAAAGTGCAACAGAGTGGTGAAATTTGGTATTCTAGGTATAGTGTGCAAAATCCTTTCTCTACCTCCTCCCACCACCTAACAAAATGTAAAACAAACCAACTTTGCAGGCATGTAAGGACTAAAAGACAGTGGAACAAGTGTGCTCCTACTGTGCATGGCAGGGCCTGAAATATTGTTTTCCATTTACTCAGTGTCTACCACCAGTTGTAGCTGCAGGGTCTGATTAAGGCTTCATACTGGAGACCTTTTGTAGGGGTTAAAAATTGTTGCTTCTCAAAAGATTGAAATGCACCTTGCCTCTCACTCACTCAAAAGTTCTATGGTTGATTGCTGGTGGGCCTTCAACTGGTTCAGATTACCCTATAGTTTATAGGGGATAAACACTGTTAGAGGTCCACTCAGTTCAGGCTCAGATGATTGAGTGCTTTGATAGAAGCAACATGCTGGCAGAAATGGTCCCTCAGATGAACCTCCATAGCTCATCAATTGAGAGAGGGCTCCCACTGCTTCAGCTCCACAGATCATCTAGCTGTGGATTGCCAGCTGAGACTGTTCTTTGCTCCTCACATTATTTCCTCAACACTAGGTGACACACCATAATGCCCTATAGTTTTGCACTACCTCAGCCAGTGCACCACTGAAAGTCTGCCAGCTGTAAATCCTGCCCTGAGGCACATAGATGGTAGATCCTGCCCTGATGCACATAGATGCAAGACACCTCTGACTCACCAGATGGAACTGAAGTAGGAAGAGCATCACTGGTAAATGGGCTCCTCCCAGCCCTTCAGCTATCAGCTCCCTTATTGGTGCCTCCTTTTAGGGACAGGGGGAAGTTGGCAGCTATGAGGTCATGAAGAATGCAGTAATCAGTTCTGCTGCAGTTCTAGCTGGTGAACTACATGGTTCATCAGAGCAAGATTTGTAACTGGCAAACAATGAGTGGTTCACTGGCTCAATTGCAGAGCTGGAGGTTACATATATGTGCCATTATTGCTGGGAAAGAACATGACCAGAATGACAGCCCACATGGTAATCAGTTAGGGCAGCCCTAGCTAGGTGCAAGGGCAAATCTTAAACTAATCAAAGATGACTGGAATGATGTACTCAGTTATTTACATAAGAACGGCCATACTGGGTCAGACCAAAGGTCCTCTAGCTCCGTAATCCTGTCTTCCAACAGTGGCCAATGCCAGGTGCCCCAGAGGGAATGAACGGAACAGGTAATCATCAAGTGATCCATTCCCTGTCTCCCATTCCCAGCTTCTATTTGTGCTTCATTCACTGCAGTACAATTAGCTGGTCCATGAGCACTTGAATGCTTTATTGTAAACAAAGCCAAAGTGGATCCTCTACCCAACTCTGCCCTCCTTCCATAGAAGTGGATAAGGAGCTGTGGTAGAAACCCCTGAACGGCTTCCAGGTATACTCTGTAGCTTTTGTGGATAGCTTCAATTATCCCAATTTCTGCAGAACTCCTTCAAGCAAAACTGGACTTGAATTTAGAGCAGGTGAGAAGGTTCGGCCCTAATTTATTAAGTCAAAGGGGAGGGGAAAAAATGACTTTAGTTTGATGTGTATTCACACATAAGTGGTGTTTTTTTTGATTGAAGTTGCTTTATTTAATTTTATAAAGTGGGGATTTATAATTTACTATGTTTATAATTTATTTTTAAAATGGGATATTCCTTTAGTTCACTTATTACTCCACGGTTCAAGATGGAGATCAGTTCTATCTGTACTAACTTATAGTGAGAAGTACTAGCCACTGGAGTTTAAGCAGGCTCATGAACCTTGCTGACAGTCTCAGCCATAATGAAGGGCCTTGAGGTTTTTTCTCTCATATCCAAGTTTACTATTCCGACAGGAGTTTATCTTCTGTTCAGCAACTGAAGAGGCAGGACCAGACCTGTCTACAACGAGGGAAGGGACTTGGCTGCCCACTAAAGAAAACAATCCAGTTCAGTTTGCTTTGTGGCAAATGCAGACAGGTTGAACAATTTAGGAAGACGTGACTGACTTCTAAAAACTATATTTGTCTTTGGTAAAGATCTGTTTTTTCCAAATGTATCAACTGGCCGTACTTAACAGTAGAGCTGTGCAAATATATATATATATATATATATATATTTTGGATTGTTGGCCATTCTGAAAAATAAAAAATGGGTCAAACCAAAACCAATTTTTAATTATTTTTTTTTGCATATTGAAAAAGTCAGAAAAGTGCCATTTTGTATGCTCCAAAATATTTTGTTTGGGGCATTTTTAACTGTTTAAATAAAAGTAAAGGAAATAAAGAGCTAGATTCATAAAACAGAAGGAAGAGGGGGTGGTCTTCTAGACCAAGCATTTGAATCCAGGTCTTCCACATCCCAGGTGAGTGCCTTAACTTCCAAGCTATTAGTTATTCTTAGGTGATTCTCTCTGTCTCCCCTGTTGAAGCTGTTCCAATTTGAGAGTGATTCCATAGCTCAGTGGTTAGGGCACTCACCTGGGAGGGGGGACAGCCATGTTCCAGTCTCTGCTCCAGAACAGGGATTCAAACTTGGGTAGCCCACGATCCAGGTGATTGCCCTAACTACTGGGAAATTGGGCATATGGGGGCACCTAAATCCCCCTGTGAATCTAGCCCCAAAGTATCAAAATTTCTGAAAATACTTACTTGTTCTGTCCAAAACAGTTACCTGAAATTGACATGAATTCATGTTTGTCAATCTATATCTGCATTTTTCAGCCAAAAAAAATTCAACTGAAAAATGTTGCCCAGTTCTACCTAATAATCTCCCCTAAAATTCTGCTTTTCTCATTTTTGCTGTGTTATTTAGGGTTAGAATTTTAGAAGCACAAATTGACTTTTTAAAGCTTTTTCTGCCTTTTCCCCCCCTCTCCCCAGTGCACATACCACACTGTATCTAAATGTTCTTTTTGCTCACACATTTTAATTTCTATGCCAAATTCCAGACAGCTGAGATATGATTCTGTCTAGCCATGTTTGGGGGAAATAAGTAGCTTTTGAAGTTAATCAATGGAGTGGTAACAAGATGTAACCTTTGATGTAAGGCCTTTAATGTTTTAGAATCTTTAAAATATTTATTTTATTTTGTTTTTGCTGGTAATGGACTACCAAACTTGATGGTGCCGTATACCATATTGTACTTGAAATGCCTCATCCTTCCCCAAGAGCTAGGAAGAAACTTTAACATGCTGTGAGTCAGCTGGTGATATATTAGATTGACACCTGAGAAACTGTTAACAATTTTGTTTTTAACTTCAAACAAACCTACAGGTCTAGAGATTTTTATACAGAAGTTCTAAAAATAGCAACTACGCGAACGTGCCCCCTTCCAGAATTTTGTTTTAATATGTTGTCTTTGGTCCTGATCACATGTACTTCTTATGCAAAGATTGATCTTCTATATGTTCTGCAAAATTAAAAATTGTGTCCTATACTAAAAATCAGATCAGGGAGGTCTTGATGCTTAAATCTTTCACTGCAGATTGAAGAAGGCATTATGGTAATGGAAGATGATTCTCCTGTGGAGACTCTTAGCACTCCCAATACACCTCGTAACCTTGCTGCATGGAAAATTTGCATTCCATATGTGGACTTCTTTGATGATCCCTCCCTTGAAAGGAAAGAGAGAAAAGAGAGAATTCCTGTGTTTTGTATTGACGTGGAGAGAAACGATAGAAGGGCAGGTAGGACTTTTTGTGATTAAATAAAACTACGTTAAAATGTAGCTCAAACTGTCTATTCTACTATGTTTTATTTATCTGACTGTTCTGATGTGCTACACACACACATTTTAGCATCAAAGTAATGACTTACTAATGAATTTTAAGTCTTTGGTAATGTGGGCATGAAGGAAAAATGGTCACTTACTATCTGGAACTTGTGACAAATTACTTCTAAAAGGAGTCCAGTCTATTCAGAATTCCAACCAAGGCTTAGGAATTCCTCCTTCTCTACAAAAATGTTAATATTGTGATTCATGTTGGTAAATGTTGAATGTGTTTGAAATATATTGCTGGTACATTAATGGAAAACTCTACTCACTGTTTCTTGAATAGTACTTTGTTTTAAGTAGATTTGTTGGTGCCCAGGTATCTTTCAGATGGACACCGTTACAAGTAGACAAATAGGTATTTACTATTAAACATTCCAGAGCAGGAACATGGCTTTTTCTTATAAACTTTAAAGCAGATTTCTTACGCAAATTAAATTTTTTGGTAACTCGGAAATAAACTTAAACTATTTGCAACCAAGGATTTCAGAATCGGTTTAGAGAAATGTCGATATTTGGGGAGAAAAAAAATCTAACTCCCCTTTTAGAGAAGTAAAAATGGGCATTAATGGGGCTTCTTTCTGCTATCTGAATACTGTAGCACTTGACAAACAGCTGGTGGAGATGACTGGAAGAGCCCTGTACTGAGAGAAGATAATTAGAAGACCCACGCTTGAATTAGATGCAGATTTCCTTCATAGTAGCGTTCCTGTCTACCAGCCATACCTTGGGCTTCTCATGTGATTTAACACTACTTTAGTTATTTAAATAACTAAGTGTGGCTAGAGTAGTATTATAATATTGGCAGTACTGATTACTTTACACATTTGAGGGCTTTTCCTCTGTACTCTGTGGTATATTTGCTGTTCTTAACTCTTTTCTCCCACCTGGGAGAAAAGAACCTATATTACTTCCAATATGTGTGTTTTTCAGTTGGACATGAACCTGAACGCTGGTCTGTCTATAGAAGATACCTTGAATTTTATGTGCTTGAGTCAAAGTTAACAGAATTTCATGGTACGTTTTTACTTCCTACTTCAGTGATTGCTTTTTAGAATTGAGCAGAAATTTAAGATACTAAAATTTTTCTTTTTGGTTTTAAGAATAAATGAATCTGCTTGACTTTTTTACTAATTTATAGGTACCTTTCCTGATGCTCAACTTCCATCAAAAAGGATCATTGGTCCAAAGAACTATGAATTCTTAAAGACAAAGAGGGAAGAGTTTCAGGAGTACCTGCAGGTACCAGACAATCTACTGTTGTTCCGTTTTTTAAGTAGATTGCATAATTGTGAAGCTTATAAAAGTTAACACATGCCAATTTTTCCCAAATATAATAAAAATTATTTTATGTGACCAAATACTATGTAAAATATTTGGCTGGCATTTTTAGTCTACAGGTTTAAAATTGTTCTATTCTCAAACATTTAAATATTTAATTCTGTTAAAAAAAAAAAAGTATTTGGATGAATGTATAATTTCTAGGATACCATAGCACTGTTTTAAAAATCTGTTGTTACTGTAGAGAAACAAATTTTTAACAATGTTCTTTCATCTACTCTCTTTTATGTCCCCCAAAGAAACTTCTGCAACATCCAGAGCTGAGTAACAGCCAGCTTTTGGCTGACTTTCTGTCTCCCAATGGTGGAGAGACGCAATTTCTCGATAAAATGTTGCCTGATGTAAATCTTGGTAGGTAACATAGTTGCTCTTTATTCTGGTAAATAGCACTCTTGTAGAAACTAATACACCAAAATTAAGTGAGGGCCCATTAGTACTGAGAGACTGAACTTTCATAAGTTCTGGGTGTGTGAAATGTGATGTGTCTCTTCTGCTATACAGCTGTTACAATCCAGTCATTTTTCCAAGAGTCAGATATTTTGACGCTTACATTCCTATCCATTCCCAGGAGGGAAAGTATTGTGAAGCTTTGGAAAATCTAGTCTGCATATGGATACCTTCTGAATATCTAAGCCTAGTACTTCCAAAATCCATTGCTCATGGAGATCAGATCCTCTACGTCTTCAAGTAATTCAAGATGATGTATGGCATTAGCCCAGATTTTATTTTCAAGAATCAGTCCGAGAAGGCAGCTGTTTGTTTGGGCTTTTTTTAATGTTGATAGAGGCAGTGTATTGATTTAACTTATCTTTGAATGTTAGCTGATCGGCCCTGTCATAAATATAAAGGGAAGGGTAAACCCCTTTGAAATCCCTCCTGGCTAGGGGAAAGCTCCTCTCAGCTGTAAAGGGTTAAGAAGCTAAAGGTAACCTTGCTGGCACCTGACCAAAATGACCAATGAGGAGACAAGATACTTTCAAAAGCTGGGAGGAGGGAGAGAAACAAAGGGTCTGTCTCTGTCTGTATGCTGCTTTTGCCAGGGACAGAACAGGAATGGAGTCTTAGAACTTTTAGTAAGTAATCTAGCTAGGTATGTGTTAGATTATGATTTCTTTAAATGGCTGAGAAAAGAATTGTGCTGAATAGAATAACTATTTCTGTCTGTGTATCTTTTTTGTAACTTAAGGTTTTGCCTAGAGGGGTTCTCTATGTTTTGAATCTAATTACCCTGTAAGATATCTACCATCCTGATTTTACAGGGGGGATTTCTTTATTTCTATTTACTTCTATTTTTTATTAAAAGTCATCTTGTAAAAAACTGAATGCTTTTTCATTGTTCTCAGATCCAAGGGTTTGGGTCTGTGGTCACCTATGCAAATTGGTGAGGCTTTTTATCCAACATTTCCCAGGAAAGGGGGGGTGCAAGTGTTGGGAGGATTGTTCATTGTTCTTAAGATCCAAGGGTCTGGGTCTGTAGTCACCTAGGCAAATTGGTGAGGCTTTTTACCAAACCTTGTCCAGGAAGTGGGGTGCAAGGTTTTGGGAAGTATTTTGGGGGGAAGAACGCGTCCAAACAGCTCTTCCCCAGTAACCAGTATTAGTTTGGTGGTGGTAGCGGCCAGTCCAAGGACAACGGGTGTAATATTTTGTACCTTGGGGAAGTTTTGACCTAAGCTGGTAAAGATAAGCTTAGGAGGTTTTTCATGCAGGTCCCCACATCTGTACCCTAGAGTTCAGAGTGGGGGAGGAACCTTGACAGGCCCTATTTAAGTTCATTTGAGAACTACCAGAATTAATGTCAATTTCGCGTACTAATGTTGAGTCTGTGTATTGTATAACATGGTGTCCGAAATTCAACACAGCACCCTATGTAGTTTAACAAGATGGTAATTTGTGTTTCTGCTGATGACCTGTTTAGCTGTAGGCCCATTTTTTTATGTTTTGGCAATTGTGAGCATCTCTTTCAGTAGAAGTGTTTTTTTTCCTGTTGGTATGACACAATGTCCAAACAAATGTATGTGGTGGGTGAATGTGTCAGGTGTTCTGAAGAGGCATGTCTTATCTGGTCCCAAGCTAGGTGCCGTGCCTCCCCAAACTTACATTTGCTTTTAGTAAATAGAAATCCTCTCAACAATTCACAAGGTTTCTGGTCAGAGGTTAGTTTGTTGTGAGATAAAATTATTGATATATGACTGTTGTTGTGAGATGATATAGATCTAGCTATCTAGATAATCTCACAACAGTCTTAAAATTACTAATCTCTGACCAGAAACTTTGTGAAATGTTGATACGATAATAATTTCTTCCCTAAATTTCCCTTTTATAATATTTAAAGATAAGAAAATCATAATTATTGAATTTGATATTTAATTTTACAATATTTTTAAACTATATTTTTCATTTTTATTACCTTTTAAACTGTTCTGTTGTGCTTCTGATATTCTTATTCAGGTTAATGTGGGTAGTTTTTAAGAATAGGTCTACAGTCTCCCCAACCCTGTAAATCCTTTCTAACATGAGTACTTTCTTGAACTTGCAACGTTGTGCATTTCAATACATTGTGCAGACTGGATGACTCTTATTACCGGGGGAGAGGAGAGTAAATACTGTCTCAGAAGTCTGAGGTTTAGGACTTTCTTGTGTGATAAAGACTTGCAGAGAATAAGTGACTAGAACTGAAAAATTATTCTTATCCAGATCATTCAAACAGAAAAATTGTTGGAGCCTAAATTATTGAACAGTTTAGGTCTTTTTTGTATTGTCCCTGTTATCCCTGCACCCTCAGGATGCCTCTTGCTATTTTTTCTTACTGTCACATGCCTCCCATCCACACTACTTGGAGATAAGGCTGTTCATCTCTCCATGGTCCTTTAGAAAACTACAGAAGAAAATCTATGGGACTTAGATTTCTTTATGAATGTGAAAACTTTCTTGCGTGTTTGTAATTTGAAATAGCTTTTGCTGATGGGTATCACATATTTAGTTCCTTTTTAAAGTTCGATGCACCCAAAATTCCATAACTTTCTTGTATGTACTCAGTATCTTTTCAAAGTACCGGTAATTTATTTCTTTCAAATGTTTCTTTAAAAAGATTGTGCAATGATGCTTAAAATGAAGCCATAGATATCAGTGGTGTAAGCTAATCAGTTTCAGACTGAGATGGTAAAATGAGACCATGTGTAGGTTTTTTTGCTTCACTTCTGTAAAAATTTATAATATAGTTTATTATAGATCATGGTGGCTTATTCATTTGTATTACAATAGCTCTTAAATGCCCCAGCAAATATTTGTCAGAAACATCATATATTCATGGTAGAAGACGAGCCTTGCCGTGGAGATCTTAGTCTAAATAGAGAAAACAGATAAGTGGGGTAGGGGAGGAGAACAGAAGGAAACTAATAGATATCAGATATGATATTCAGAAGGGCATGTGGTAATATATACTTTTTTGTTCTTAATTGTAGGGAAAATTATAAAATCTGTTCCAGGAAAGCTAATGAAAGAGGTGAGTAAATACCGTGTCTCAGTAGTCTATGCTGTGACTATAGTTAGTATCTTTAACTGTCCACTGACAGGTTGCTACATGTTGGTCCAGCACAAATTTTAGTTTGGAAACTGTCACTTTTTTAACTATTTAACTATCATTATTGTTCACTGTGTATTTAATTTCAGAAAGGTCAGCATTTGGAGCCATTCATCATGAATTTCATTAACTCCTGTGAATCTCCCAAGCCTAAACCAAGTAGACCAGAGCTTACAATTCTCAGTCCCACTTCTGAAAACAACAAGAAGGTGCAGTAAATGTACAGAGGGGGAAATACTGACCCTTACCTGAGAATGTGAAGAGTAAAGGGGAGAAGCTATAAAGATGACAGCTTGACTGCCTATGTTCATGTCTGTTCTTATGGTGGTGGGTGGAGGTTTTTCCTTTTTTCCAGCGTCCATTCATCTTGGTACAGCTGACCTCCATGTTTATCCATGGATGGATTGGAGTCTGTACAATTTATAGAAACATAGGCCTGGAAGGGACCTCAGAGGTCATCTAGTCCAGCTCCCTGCACTGAGGCAGGACCAAGTATACCTAGACCATCCCTGATGTGTTTGTCTAACCTGCTCTTAAAAACCTCCAGTGATGCAGATTCCACACCTCCCTGGGTCACCTATTCCAGCAATTAGCTATCCTTATAATTAGGGCTGTCAATTATCACAGTTAACTCACGCAGTTAATGAAAAAAAATGAACTGTGATTAAAAAAATTAATCATGATTAATTGCACTGTTACACTATAGAATGCCAATTGAATTTTAGTAAATATTTTTGGATGTTTTTCTACCTTTTCAAATATATTGATTTCTATTACAACACCGAATACAAAGTGTACAGTGCTCACTTTATATTATTTTTATTACAAATATTTGCACTGTAAAAATGATAAACAAAAGAAATAGTATTTTTCAATTCACTTCATACAAGTACTGTACTGCAATCTATATCGTTAAAATGTAACTTACAAATCTAGATTTTTTTCTTTGTTACGTAACGGTTTTGTTTTTGAGTGCAATGTAAAACTTTAGCACCTACAAGTCAACTCAGTCCAACTTCTTCAGCCAATCGCTAAGACAAACAAGTTTGTTTACATTTATGTGAGATACTGCTGCCTGCTTCTTATTTACAATGTCACCTGAAAGTGAGAACAGGCGTTTGCATAGCACTTTTGTAGCCAGCGTTGCAAGGTATTTACGTGACAGATATGCTCGACATTTGTATACCCCTTCACGCTTCAGCCACCATTCCGGAGAACATATTTCTATGCTGATGATGATCATTTAAAAAAATAGTGCGTTAATTAAATTTGTGACTGAACTTCTTGGGGGAGAATTGTATGTCCCCTGCTCTGTTTTACCCGCATTCTGCCATATATTTCATGTTATAGCAGTCGTAGATGATGACCCAGCACATGTTGTTTGATTTACGAACACTGTCACTGCAGATTTGACAAAATGCAAAGAAGATATCAATGTGAGATTTCTAAAAAAAGCTACAGCACTCGACCCAAGGTTTAAGAAGCTGAAGTGCCTTCCAAAATCTGAGAGGGACAAGGTGTGGAGCATGCTTTCAGAAGTCTTAAAAGAGCAACACTCAGATACGGAAACTACAGAACCCAAACCACCAAAAAAGAAAACCAGCCTTCTGCTGGTGGCATCTGACTCGATAATGGAAAATGAACATGCATCAGTCTGCTCTGCTTTGGACCATTATCGAGTAGAACCCGTAATCAGCCTGGATGCGTATCCTCTGAAATGGTGGCTGAAGCATGAATGGACGTAACAATCTTTAGCGCATCAGGCACGTAAATAACTTGCGACACCAGTTACAAAGTGCCATGCGAATGCCTGTTCTCACTTTCAGGTGACTTTGTAAACAAAAAACAGGCAGCATGATCTCCTGCAAAAGTAACCAAACTTGTTTATCTGAGTGAGTGGCTGAACAAGAAGTAGGACTGAGTGGACTTATTATAGAGTTAGGTATTCATAGAATCACAGGGTTGGAAGGGACCTCAGGAGATCATCTATTCCAACCCCCTGCTCAAAGCAGGACCAATCCCCAATTTTTGCCCCAGATCCCTAAATGGCCCCCTCAAGGATTGAACTCACAACCCTGGGTTTAGCAGGCTAATGCTCAAACCACTGAGCTAGTATGACTTAATAGGCTCTAAAATTTTACATTGTTTTATTTTGAATGCAGTTATTTTTTTTGTACATAATTCAACATTTGTACAGTACTTATATTAGGGGAATTGAAAATACTGTTTTTTTACAGTGCAAATATTTGTAATAAAATAAAGTGAGCACTGTACACTTTGTATTCTGTGTTGTAATTGAAATCAATATATTTGAAAATGTGGAAAACATCCAAAAATATTTAAATAAATGGTATTCTATTGTTTAACAGTGCAATTAATCTTGATTGATATTTTAATCGCTTGACAACCCTACTTATAAGTTTTTCTTAAAATCTAACCTAGATATCTGCTGCTGCAGATTAAGCTGATCATTGAAGGTAGTACACAAAGTTGACATGGAGAACAATTGATCACTGTCCTCTTTGTAACAGCCCTTAACATATTTGAAGAATGTTATGAAGTTCCTCCTTAGTCATGTTTTCTTAAGACTAAACATGCCTGTTTTTTTCAATCTTCCCTCATAGGGCAGGTTTTCTAAACCTCTTATAATTTTTCATGCTGTCCTCTGGACTCTCTGCAATTTGTCCACATCTGTACTTCAGCTGAGGCCTGACCAGTGCCAAGTATAGTGGGACAATTACCTCCTGTATCTTCTATATCACACTCCTGTTAATACACCTCAGAATATTAGCCCTTTTTGCCAATGCATTGTATTATAGGCTCATATTTACCAAATGTAATGAACATAAAGTATACTTGCAGTCTTGCAAGCAATTGACATGAATAAGTGTTATGATTATTTATTATTTGTATTGGGGCCTACCAGTTATACTATAGTAAGGAATTTGACTGATTTTTCTATATTTACTTACAGTCATAAGTCAGTTCTTTAGTATTTCTAATACATTTATCACTCTTCAAGTAATTCTCCGAAGAGTAAAGTCGCATTTTGTCTTAAGGCAGTCTTATACATATGATCCCCGCTATTTCTAGTGGTTAATTTGAAAGGGATTAGTTTAAAACATCCAAAGCAATTGTTTAAAGTTGTCTGAAACTCTCTTGGGCCACACAAGAGAAGTGCAGTTTTTCCAGAGAACCGAGACCAGATGGAAGAGTGAGAGCATAAAGCAATCAAAATACAGTTCCTATAAAGCACTGCAATGCCTGTTTTGAATTGAAATATTTTATTTTTTAGCTGCAATATATTGGTTTGGGGGCATTTGTAACAGGTCTGCTGCTTAATGAGTGGTCCCTTGTGGCCACAGTGCCCTTTGCAGCAGCCTCCCTCCATTCTTCCTTGTTGGGGCCCCTTACAGACTCCCCGCAGCCTTTCTTAGAAGTCCTACCGTCCTCCACTTGGGGCTGGTTTAATGACCACAAAAAGTCCATTACTGTAATCCAAAGATTCACACTTATCTCTAGCTCTTCTGCATGGATGGCAGAGATCTTCCTTTGCTACAGCCTGCTCTTCAGAGGGTCACCTTTTCATAGCTTTCCCTAGAGTTTAGCTTTCTGGCTTTGGCTTCCTTCTCTTGCCAGTGTCTCCTCAGTTCTGAGGGAGAACGCAGTTTATATACTGCCCTCCTTGAAAGAGCTCCTCCTGATTGGCTGGAAGAGAGGGGAGCACAGCCTCACCCTGTGTTACAGAACTCCTGATCTCCGGCCCGTAAAGGAACAGTGGATGGTGGGGAAACCCCAGGACAACTCCGAATTACCCAGGACTGCTTCCTATCATCCATTACCAGGCCATTTCCTGGGCCTTTGTTTGTTCCATCTCTCTGGAATGGAGTCTTCTGGCCCCCTCTACTCTTAAAGGGCCAGTATACCCCATTACAACATTCAACAAAATATTGAAATTTTCTTTGGAAAGTAAACATCTTCTCTGAAAAACTTCATCGTTGAAATCAAATTTTCCATTGAAAAACAGTTCAAAGTCTTTTCCATTGAAAATCTTGACCAGTCTGAACTTTTTAGTACTGATTGTTTTTACTCTAGTTAAGTGGTTCCCAAACTTGTTCCGTCGCTTGTGCAGGGAAAGCCCCTGGCGGGCCGCGCTGGTTTGTTTACCTGCCGTGTGCGCAGGTTCGGCCAGTCGTGACTCCCAGAGGCCGCGGTTCGCTGCTCCAGGCCAACGGGAGCTGCTGGAAGCAACGGCCAGTACGTCCCTCGGCCGGTGCCACTTCCAGCAGCTCCCGTTGGCCTGGAGCAGCGAACCGCGGCCACTGGGAGCCGCGATCAGCCGAACCTGCGGACGCGGCATGTAAACAGCCCCTGGCGGGCCGCACCGGTTTTTCCCTGCAAAGCAGTGGAACAAGTTTGGGAGCCACTGCTCTAGTTTTCTTTAATTTGTTCGTTTTTCAAGATGTAATGTTTCTATTTTAGCTTTTCAATGATCTGTTCAAGAACAATGCAAACCGCTCTGAGAATACAGAGAGAAGACAAAATCAGAACTACTTTATAGAGATGATAACGGTAGAAGGAGTCTATGACTACTTAATGTATGTTGGTAAGAAATTATTTTTCTTTGTACTTGGTATGAAGTATAACAGAGGTGCAAAAATTCAGGGTGTTTGATTAGAGTGCTGTTTGAAAAGTTTGTCTAAAGTTTACAGTTTGTTATAACAAGGAAGATGCCAGTTAGAGACACTATCCTGTTTTTAAAGTTCTTGCTATTAGGGTGTCACAAATGTAGCAGTATCACTCTGATTGCTCTGCTTGCATGTTGTATCCCTTCCCCTCCTCTCCCCTACACACTTAGGTTTTGTATTTAGAGTGTAAAGCTGCTTGAGGTATAGACCATGTCTTCCTGTGGCCACTCTAATTTAAATAAATAATACCAACACTTGGTATTTTTGTAGTAAATGTAACACAAACAGATTTAAAAGCTAAAGGATCTGCTGTAGGTTGGGGGGAATGAGGTCACGTTGCATGAAGTTAGCTATCTCTTTTTTTTGGAAATATCAGTGTGCACACTTTTTAAGAAATAAAGCAAGATACAATGATGATGGGAGCCTTCTTCATATGTGTAATAATAACTTTGCAGGTAGAGTTGTTTTCCGTGTTCCTGACTGGCTGCACCACCTCTTGATGGGGGGAAGAATTATCTTCAAAAACACATTGGAGATGTACACAGACTACTATCTACAGTACAAATTAGAACAGCTATTTCAGGAGCACCGCTTGGTATCACTGATAACACTCCTGAGAGGTTAGTGAAAAGTCATGCAAATACTTCTTCTTTTATCATGTGCTTCTTGTACATGCTTAAACTGCAGTGGTACTTATTTATAAGATATTGATGACTTAATTTTATACTTGTAGCACCCTTTTTTGTGAGCAACCCAAAGTGCTTTGCAAACTATATAGTGCAACATGTGGAAAAGAACACTTGCGCAACATAAATGAGTCAAGAGATTCCAAAAGTTAGTTTCTGCACAGTGTTAGTTTGGTTTTGTTGCACATCCTTGATATTTTATTAATAGAATTAAGTATTGTGAACAATAATCCACAAAGGCTTATAGTGAGCAAGGAAAAGAAGACTAAAAGACTAATGATCAACATGGTGGAGCTAATGATGCAGTATATATATTGAGTGTAGGAAATTCCTAAAGCGTATGTTATATTTTCATCTTTTTTGGGGGGAAATTAATGCTAGGTTTTTTAATTGTTTCCCTTTTTTTATAAGGGTGGCAGAGAAAATGAAGCCCACAGTTGCTAGCTAACAAGTACCAATTGACCATAGACTGAACAAAATTGGCATATTTAGGAAAATAACTTGGGTGGAGGCCAGTTATGAAAATTACAGCTTCCGAAGAGTTATTGTGAATGAATGAAACTAAAGCGAGGAAGCTTTGAGTGACTGAAACCAAAAGTGGTAGCTGCTCGTGAACGTTGTAAATATTTTTAGTCCTCTGTAGTAAATATGTCCTTTGCAATAGGCCCCATCAGTACTGCAGGGCTGTTTGACATAATGTGAAGAATATCTTTATACAGTTATAAGTACAGGGGGAATTATAGTTAAGCAGCATATAATTAACCTACAGTGGAATTTAGCCAGAATTCTGTGCTGCTGCAGAATTGTGATGCTCTTTAAAAACAGCTTAACACAAGGAATGAGTTGGCAAAACACTATGTATGACTTTACTGAAAACCAATTCCTAAATGACATTTTTGTTCTTTTGGTGGTTACAGATGCTGTGTTTTGTGAGAATACTGAACCTCGCTCACTTCAAGATAAACAGAAACGAGCAAAGCAGACCTTTGAAGAAATGATGAGATACATTCCAGGTTCCACATTTATACCTATATAAGCTTTTTAATCCTTCAGTCAAGCACCTAGCCCAAATATAATATAATAATGCTAACTTTCCAATCCATAAAGTAGTTACCTGGCTGAGGTTTTAAAGAGTTGCCTAAAATGCCGCTGCTTAATGAGACTTTCATTTTCAAACTTCCATAGTTTTAACAAGGGTTACTTGCACCCCTAGGCCTTTGGTGTAATGGTTCAGTAATGACACTGTGCAGGTCAGGAGGAGCGTGGGATCTGAACCAGTTGAAAGGCTGACACTGATCTTGAGCAAGTCACTCCACTTCTTTGTACATCATTTGGCCCAGCTGAAAACTGAGTAAAAAGCAGGGATGCAGTGAAAACCTGAAGAAGAATCTCATCTGAGCTGTACTTTCCCTATATAAATTAGGAAAAAAATCTGGTGATTAGAGGTCATCCAATAATAATTCATTGCAAATGTTATTTGAAGTTGTTCTTTGAGTGCTGATCTCTGTGTGTTCTGCATATGGGTATGCATGAGCTCCATGCACCTGATACTGGAGATTTCTAGCAAGTAGAATCCATTGGTCTGCGCCTGAATACTTGTTCCCCTTGTGCTCCATATCAAGGATATATGGAGTTATGTAAACTGATGCCAGTTCCTCCTTACACCGGTGCATGGCCTGAGTTGGAATCCTCTGTGTCCAAAGCTATGTTTGCATTGTCACTCAAAAACCTGGAAATATAATTGTATATAGTTTTAGTATTCTTAGTGTGTTTATAGTTTAGTTAGTATAGTTTAGTTTCCCTTGCCTCAGGGATCGTCTTCCTGGGGAGAAGTACTGTGCCCAGAATCCTGAGGTTTAAGAACTGTCTTCTGACCCTGCTTGTTCTCAGTCAACAGTGAGCACCATTGCTCCCTTTACTGCCTTGGTGAGGCTCATGTTTCTGCCAGCTGCAGCATCTGACTCTCCTCCTCTCTCCAGACCCATGTGGCATGAGAACTTTGACATGAGAACTTTGACTTGGAAAAGGCCATGAGACCCAGTAGGATCCAGGCCAAGGAGATCCCCTGGTTCATTGGCCTCAGTCTAAGAGTGGTGCTCCTCCGAGCAAGCGTTCAGGAGCAGATGCCAGAGCTGTTAAGCCCAAGGAATCAATGCCTTGGGGCGCTCTCATGAACACAGACAGATCTGCTCCTACAAAAAAGGATCCTTTCCTGACTGTCCAGTCAGGTGAGTCCTAATGTTTGGGTCCTAAAGACTTAGGTCCACCTCAGCCTTCCAACCATGAAGGTAAGGTGTTTAGGAGAAAGGATCTATTGGTACCAGCTGTGGCTACAGCTATACAAAAGATCAGCACCTATTGACACCAACTGAGAACTCCAGGTTGAACTCTTCTTCCACAGTAGTAACTTGCTCCCAGAAGGATCCGTTGACTGCCGTGCCATTGGACGCACTGGATCAGTCAGTCCTGATCACAGGGACACCTCATGCCCTGGGATGGACTGAAACCTATACCTCACCAGAAAATATTTTCACCCTACCTTACCCTCAATCTCCTGTCCTTTTGAGTCCAGCCCTCCTGAAGGACATTTTGACACCAGAGGAAGAAACCCCTTTGAAGAGAAGCGGATACTCCCATTCATAAGTTGGCACATTCATCCACCGGTATCGCTAGTGGAACCAGAACCTGCCTTCTCGTTATCAGAATCTGATGTTCCTGACCCACAGGGAGGCTAGCTTGGACAGAGACTCTAGGAGGTCTTGGACCCATCCTCCACCCAGATATGACAACCTAGGGGACTGATGGTACCTGATGCATTGCAGTCGTCTCCCCCCCACCCCCCCAGCTTGTTGACTCTTCATATTGGCCCTATTGGGCACCACAGGATTCCTATGCTAGGCACTCCAGATCTGAACATGAATCCCACTGCACCCTCTCCTCCTAGCTGACACCAGCTGGCTCTTTTGGAGTATGCAGAGGAGGAAATCAATCCAGATCCACAGGTACCAATAGGTATTTCATCCTCTTCACCTGATGAGGCAGTTGCCCCATCTTCACCATCTCTGCTTGATGATCAGAGGCAATACCAAGAGGTCTTGCAAAGGGTGGTGGCTAAGTGCCAGATTCCTCTTGAAGCAATCCATGTTATACAGCATTGGCTCTTGGATATCTTGCAGCCCTCAGGCCCAAGCTGGATGGCTCTCCCAATAAATGAGGCCATTATGGAATCAGCCAAGGCAGTTTGGCATACTCTTGTTTCCTGTGCGCCCCCTCTCCGTCCCCCGTCCCCCTCCCGCCACCCCAAAAAAGGTCTGAAAGGCAATATTTTATACCCGCTAAAGGTGCAGTTTCTGTTTGTTTATTCACTCTGGTCCCAACTCTCTAGTAGTAGCCACATATTTTCTCTGTTGCCACAGTGAAATCCAGGCTAGAAAACACCAAGGCACCCCCTGCAGACAAAGGAGCTAAACGTCTTGACCTTCTAGGGAGGAAGGTATTTGAATCCACCAGCCTTGAGTTTAGAATTGCTAACTACCAGGCCCGGTTAGCAAAATAGATTTCACAAATTACTCCAAATTCTTGGAATTCAAAGACAAACTCCCTCAGGAGGACATGGCTCAATTCCAAGCCCTCATGAAGCAGATACCTTATCTAGAGTTATAGCTAAAGCAATAATTATGAGGGGGTGAATCTTGGCTCCACTCCTGGGGGTTCCCCAAGGATGTCCAGAATAGTATTGAAGACTTGCCTTTTGAGTCTGATCTCTTCAATGAAAAGACTAACAAGTTTTTACACTTGCTAAAAGACTCCAGGACAACCCTCCACCCCCTGGGCATTTATATCCCAGCTCCAAAGAGAAAATACCACACACAGGAATATAAGCCGAGAGCTCTCCCTCAGCTGTTCTACCACCAGTTCCCTTACAAACTGTCGTGGAAAGAGAAGGGAGTACAAAGACCCAGCTGGGCACATCCTCCACCTCAGCTGCAGCCACTCTACCTCACCCACCAACCAGGAGTTACTTTTGACAGCATGCTCAAGAACTGTGTACCCTTGTTGATGCAATTTCCTACTACTCCCCCCCCCCCCCACAACTGCCACCTGGCCCCTTTCGTCCACAACTGGAGGGCAATAACGACAGACAAGTGGGTATTCGAGATCATCCACTCTGGCTGCATTATCAACTTTCTCTTCCTGGCCCCTCCTCAGGAACTACTCTCACAAGGAAATCCTCTCTTGGGAGGTAGACACTACTAAAATGAGTGCCACCTTAACATCAAGACAAAGGGTTTTACTCCCTATATATCATAGTTCCCCAGAAGAAAGGAGAATGGAGACCCATTCTCAACCTATGTCAGTTGAATTTCTTTATTTGCAAATCCAAAATTCCACATGACCAATCTGGCATCAGTAAGTCGCCCCCCCCCTCCCCCGCCCCAGAGAAGGGCACATGGTTTGTGGCTCTCAGCATGAAGAGTCTTACTTTCACAATGACATTCATCTGGCCCACAGAAGGTTCTTCAGATTTCTGGTAGGACAAGAGCACTACAAGTTCAGACTACTGCTGTTCAGGCTGGCACTGGAACCCAGGGTCCTCACTAAAGTCATCCCAGTGGTGGCAGTCCAGATGAGACAAAGCAACTATACCAGCTTCCCCTACCTGGACCATTAGGTCATAACTGGCAGATTGGTCAGGACACCCAGTCAGTGACCATATCCTTACTCTGTCTTCTGCCACCTTTGGGAACCTGCGTAAACAGAGAAAATACAGACTTGGTCTCTTAGAATTAAGGGCAGTCTGCCTAGCCTGCAATGCATTTCTCAACTTACATGGTTCCATCATATTCAGATAATGTCAGATAATGTGACGATGATCTTCTATATAAGCAAACAAGGTGGAGCGAAATATCTTCCTCTCTGTATAGAGGCAGTCAATTATGGAATTAGTGCATTGGGAACCACATCATGCTCTTGGCAACATACCCACCAGGTGCGCAGAACTCTCTGGCAGACAGTCTCAGCGGACACTTTCCCACATACCACAGATGTGAGATACACAATTCTCTTCTGAACAAAATCTTCACCCAGTGGAGAACATCATCTTGGGACCTGTTCACCTCCCGGATGAACAAGAAGTTCAACCTAGACTGCTCCAGAGCAGCACTTGGTCAGGTCTCCGGGGGCAATAATGCTCTATCCTGGACAGACCACCTGAGGTACACCTTTCCTCCCCACAGGTTCTGCAAAAGATTTGTCACAAGAAGGCTCAAGCCGTGCTCATACATCCAACTGGCTCAGATATTTCTGTTTGCTGTTTACAAATGTCCTCCTGTTCTCCCATCAGCTTCAACCCCTTCCTGGATCTGTTAACTCAGGAGAATACAAGATCAGACATCTCAGCCTGGACCCTCTTCACCTCATGGTTTGGTATTTGGATGGGCAACAGACCTAGAATGTTTGTGTTTGGAGGTTGTTCAAGATAGTCTTTTCTGCTTTGATTGAGGTTATCAGAAAATGCTATTTAGTTAAATGGAGATGTTTCTCTACCTCGAGACAACAGAACTAATTATCCCCCAAATCAACAGGAATACCTGCTATTTTAGACTACCTACTCACCTTCAAGACATTGGGACTTTCCATTAGCTCACTGCAAGTCCGCCTAGCAGCAGTCAATGCCTTCCATCCTCTCGTGGAAGGCGGTTCTGTTTTTACTTATCAACAATAAGGTCTCATTAGGACCTCCCCACTGGTGGTGAAACCATCGCTGCTATGGGACATCAATCTTGACCTCTCAGTACTTACCAGACCATCCTTTGAACCACTGGCCATGTGCTCCATGTCCTGCCTGTCCATGAAGGTCACTTTCCTAGTCACCATCACATCTGCTAGAAGAGTGAATGAGCTGGGAGCACTCATAGCTGTCTTGCCCTATTCCACATTTCATAATGAGAGAGTTTCTCTTTGCATCTACCCAAAATTCTTCCCTAAGGTAATTTCCAAACTTCACATAAATCAACTTATCTTAAATAACAAATCAATAAATCAGTATTCTTTCCAAAATCTCATGCAACCAATGAGACGATTACTCTCTCTCGACATAGAATGCTAAAGCCCTTCTGATCTGCAAAGAACTAACCAATTATGAAAAGGCCTACACTATTTGTTGCTCTAGTGGAACAATCAAGGGGACAAGCGTCTGCCCAGAGACTCTCTAAGTGGGTCTCTGGCTATATCATTCTTTATCAGCTGGCATATAATGCACTGCCAGATGGGGTGCAGGCCCATTCCATTACAGCATAGGCAACCTCAATATTATCTCTCTGAGAAGTATCTATGCTGGAAATTTGTAAGGTGGCAACCTGAAGCAGCTCTTTGAGTAGATGCAGCCATGTATTCCACTTAGGTGAGTGCACTGCCCAGAGCACCGGAGCCAGAGAATTTTGCCTAGTGGTACCCATAGGAGGCAGCACTCATGCCTCACGCTCATAGTGCCTCCCCTGGCTATATGAGGCAGTGCTGCCTCAAACCCCCACAGCTGCTTCTTACCCCCTGTGGCTGGAGTTGGAGCTCTGTGTGGTTCTTAACCTCCCAATCTCTCTCTTTATGGTCTTACCCTGTCGTATATAGTTAGTACCCTTAGTGGTAGTTTGTGTTAGATTTAGTTAGTACTTCCTAGTGTTACCCCTAACAACAATCTCCACACATGGTGCTTGCTGTGCTTGGGTGAGGCTCACGTCAAAGAATGGTGTTTGATTTGCAGATTGTTCACAAAATGGACTTGGGTGGCATGGGGCCTTTGCCTAAAGCAGCACCTGCTCAAAGGGTCCATGCAGCCTGCTTTGACACCGAGGTCAGGTTCTGAGAGTGCTGCCAGTTTGCTCTCTGGAGCTGGTGACTATCTGAAGAGATGGAGGAGCTGCTTCCCATCAAGTGCACCGAGGCAGAGATCGCATAAGACCAATCAAAACCCTCCAGGTTTCATGCACCATCTTGCACCACCAATGTTACCATGGTAGCACTCCTCACCCTCCACTTCGGCATTGTCAGATGTATCAGTACTGCTGCTGACTTCAGGGCCGATGCCACTCGGAGCACCAGAAACAATGGAGGCGTACTTGGTGTCGGCGGTGCAATTTCTACCATCAGTGTCAGTCCCTCCCTGGTTTTGGGAGACGGATTAATCAGACCATTAGCTCACACCCTCAGGGCTGGCTCTATTTTTATCCCTGGAAACCCAAGATGACTTGGTGTCAAGGTTGGGATTTTCCTCCTTCCATTCTCCATCACGTAGCCCACATTGGGAACCATTCATGGAATATTGTGGGTACTGGGATTGGCACTTGTGTGGCAGTTGGGATAGGATCTCATGCCCTGCACCTACTGGCCACTAATGCACTCTCATTATGCCCAGTGGCCTCCATAGAATTCACGGGGCGCTCCTCAGTCATGGTGGTCGCACTCCACATCTCGCTCCAAGGCGAGATCACTAGGCATGTCTGTGGTGAGGGACGTTGACTTCCCACAGGTTCAGGCACCAGTGAGCCTTCCCATTGTGGAGCCTCCAGAGTTGTCTCATCCAGGACCACCTGTCCAAGAACAGGATCCAGTCCTGGTGCAGTTAACTGCCTCTTCATCATCCTTAGATGATTCAACAATGCTCGGCTCTTCCTTTCCTTTGGTGCCTGAAGACTTCAGGGTCTACCATGACATTTTGCAGTGTATGACTTTTTTCCTGGGCATTCTCCCTGCAGGAGAATGTCCATAAATTGTTGGATATCCTGCAGCCATCTGCTCCTGGGAGAATGACCCTCCCTATTAATGATGCGGTCCTGGAGCCTGTGAAGTTTCTTTCTGGAGCATGCCGGCTTTGGTGTCCCCTGCTGCAAAGCATTTGGGGAAATGCTACTTCTATTCATACCTGAAACATCACTCCTTAGTCCAGGCCTATTCTGCAAATGCAGCTGTTGGAACAGCAGTATTATAGACCTCTATGGTAACTGTATCCTGATACCTCCTGTCCTGTTTGAATACTGCTTACCCATCATCCACATGTCAAATACACATAGGGACCAGCGCTCAAAGAAATGAAAGTCACTTACCTGTAGCCTGAGGTTCTTCGAGAAGTATGGTCTCTATCTGTATTCCACACCCCTTCCTCCTTACTTTCTGCTTTGGATCCTATTTGATTTTCAGTAAGAGAAAGAACTGGAGAGACATTGGTCCACACCTGTGAAGGCTGATTCCCCACTCTGGCACTCCGAGTGCAGAAGGTGGGGTCCCACAAGGATTTTAAAAATTAATACTTGCCACTCCAGGCTTGTATTAAACCCCCAAGGTTACAGCTTTTCTCTGACCTTGGCTTGGTAAATGCTGCCACCCCCCCAAGTGAAAAACTGTCTCTTGCAAATCCTGGAAAAACTCACTTGGGAAGTTTTCCCTGAGGCCCCTCGGCTTTTCCACCCCTCCCTCAGGGAAGCCGAGAAACAAACAAAAGGGAAACCTATTTGTTGCCACCAGCTAATGGAAAAATGCATGCACAGACCTTTTAAGACACAAAACTAATCAGGTTCTTAAAAAAAGTAAATTTTATTAAAAGCAAAAAAGAAAATATATCTGGAACTTAGGCTTTTGCTAGATTTTAAAAGAGCAATTCCAAAAATTGAGCACCCAAAATAGCTTTCTTGGGGGTTCAGCTTAAAGGTTACAAGCAAACAAAAGCATCTGGGGTTAGCACAGAGTAGTCCACAAGCCTTACGGAAAATAGATGCAATTAGGGTTATTTCTTTTATCTAAACATTCCGTGTCCCAGTGAATTCTTCTAGGTATGGACGATGAATTTTCATACCTGGTCCAAACTTTACACAGCATTCCAGATACCCCTGTCTCCAGCCCAGAGAGTCAAAGGGAAAGCTTTTCCCCTTTTAAAAAGTCCTAGCCTTCCCGTTGGCTTTTTTGGTCAGGTGCCCACTCCCTTTTCTTTACCTGGGGACTTTTTAACCCTTTACAGGTGAAGCAAGTAGCCACCAAGAGGGACTTTATAGGTAACTATCTGGCTAGGTGCCCAAAAAAGGGAGCTCCCCCCTTCATTTATCACAACATCTCTCCTTATACCCTCAGTACAGAGCATGAAGGGGAGTAACTGCTCAGGCATGGACTAATGGATGCTACTTGCTAGAAATCACATCTCAAAGAACCTCCGTGTACAGATAAGGAACTTATGTTTTATTACACAAAGCATTAGGGCAGTAAACTCGGGTTGTATTTTTTTCACCTAAAATCTGGCAGTGACTTAGTTCTATGCCATTGAAAGTAAAACTACAAGTGAAAAGATATATGTGTATATCGCTGCAGTGAGTTGGCTAATGAAGGAATAATTTATCTCATATTAAGAACTTGAAGACATAAGCTTCCACTTGTACCTCTTGAAATTCATTTAGTACACACTTTGGCTAATTCTTAGCTAAAATAGTATAATCAAAGGGGTTCAGAAAGATTTTTGACTTACGTGGTTATAAAAACAAATTCATTTGAAAGGTAAAGTTATAGCATACAAGTTTAGAGCTATTGGAAGTGCGGAGGATATGATCTACTGAATTTTGGTCTAGCCATGCTTTACTGTAGCACATAACTAATTTGTAATGGCTTTTTGTGATTAGTATGTGTTGGTATCTGGTCTAGATTTGATAGGCAAATGCATTGGAGAAGACGCCAAGTATGAAGGCATCAGACTTCTGTTTGATGGAATGCAGCAGCCAGTGCTTAACAAGCAGGTACTTTTAATTCTGAAAACAATTACATGAGAAACCTTACCGCTTGGTGTAGTGTTTCATAAAGGCTTTCAGTGATCTTTTGTGTATCCCAGGTAAATGCAAATTCTCTTTTAATTATTAAAAATGAAGAGCAATATAGTTGTTCTTAAGGGTTGTCATTAGAACTGACCTTGACCCTTTTACAACAGCTACTTTTTCTGTTTTTTTTAGTTGACTTATGTTCTGCTGGATATTGGGATACAAGAACTGTTCCCAGAGCTCAATAAGGTATGTGATGACAAACCCATATAAGTGCTGCAGAATAGATCTCCTCTAATCTTAGTCACTTTAAACTCCTCCACTATATTAATCACAAGCAGATAGACAAGAAATCCCAACAGTTACTGTTATCATTACCCATTGAAAGGTTAACTTCATTGAGGAGTCTGTATTTTGTTAAGTTGAAAGATGCCTTCAGATCTTCCAAGGCCAAACTTTTTAATTTTTGCTGATTAAAATTTTTCTCATGAGGCCTGTAAGTTGTGCTAGAAGTAGAGGTGCCAGTGAAACTGTGCAGGGTAGCCAGCGGGCTATCCCCATATGCCTTGTCATTATTGACTGTCAAATTTCAGCAGATGCTGCCTTTGGAAAATTTATCCTGCTTGTTGCATTCTGATGGAGGTTCAGCATTTTTCCCATCGAATGTGTATTTTGTTGTACCTAGTTTTGGTTATTGCTTTCTGGAATTCTCAGTGTCCAGATAAAGGAGAGAGTAATCACATGGCTAAAAAGTACTGTATAAGGGCTAAGCACTATTTATATAGTGTATAGTAATCTGGAGGGGTGTGATGTGTTTGTATCTACTGTGTATGTCAAACTTTTTGAAAGAATTGCATAATGAGTTTTTTGTTAGCCAAGTAACTTTGATATTTTATTTAAAATATAGAACTTGCATCTTAACAACTGAGATTGTAAGCACCACAGCACAGGAGCTGCATCTTAGAGTTTGCAGTGCCAAGCAGAGTTTTAGCACTTAACTCAAAAATAATACCCTGTTGTTGGAGCCAAATTAATATTTCAGTTTTTCTTGGTAAATATAAGTTAATAATGGAGGTTGAAATGGAGGCCATCTATATTACTTACTTTCACGAAAGAGAGACCTAACTTACTTAGTTGAAACTGCTTTGTGCCTCGGACTCGTATTTAATTCCTCTTGTATTTATGCGTTCTAGTGATTTCAAATTGAGGGCAGTGGAAATAAGTAAAGGGAAAAGAGAAGTAGCTTTATGGCCCAAGACTATCAGGCTGCTACTCTAATGCACTGAACTATTTCTGTAGGTGTCCTGGTACTTAACGCTATATCACCAGTAACATTAACCAGTCCCTCAACTGAAGACTTCAAAATGAAGGTTAAAAAAATGGCTCAAGTTTTTAAAAATCTTACAGGACAAGTTGAATTGTATAATCTGCAGTCATGCTAGACTGCATGTGGATGTACAAAGAACCTATCAAGAAGCTGAAAAAGAAAATGAACTCTGGGAATTATGTACTCCAGAAATTGACCAGTACAAAATGCGGAGTTCACCCCCAAATACTCCAAGCAACTAGTCACTCCTTGTGTTACTCAATTGCGGGTATTGTGCACCAGTATGGTCATGCTCCATCCATGCACACGCAATTGATACTGACCTCAGTCAATCCTGTAGGATCATCACAGGGACTTTGAAACTGACCCCCACACTGTCACTATACTGCCTTTTGGGATTGCACCACCATCAGTGAGGTGGGATGCCTTCAGTAAAAAGGACACTAAAACAGATGCATGGTCCAAGACACGCATTGTATGGACACATTCCACCATCCAAGAGGCTGAAGTCCAGAAAGATACTTGCCTTTGAATATCCCATACTTCAGAATACCATTGTGGAAGGAGAGAAATGCCAATGATTCCAGAGAACCTTCAGAACAACTCCCTCCAGACACCTCGAACTGGTTGCTCTAAATCACGTGAGAGCTAGGGTGGTAAAGCCTTGTGATACTATGACCAAGCGGAATTTGATAAATGACCCCAAATGTGAATGTGGAGAGCCTAGTCTAGTGGCTTTCAACCTGCGGGCCACTTGTGGGCCAATTAGCACACAGCTGCGGCCCAGCTGTCTGCTTAAAAAAAAAAAATTCAAAATTTGCTGCTCCAGTCTGGCGGAGGGTGGGGTTGGCTGAGGGGAGACAGCATCTGGCAGTCCTACTGGAGCGCTCCTGCCAGCAGGGGGCAGGTGAGTGCTGCAGGGGGCAGGGTGTGGGAGAGTGGGTCTATGGGGGGGCTCTGAGCACAGAGGGGGTTGGGGCGCTGGGCAGTATAGGTGTGGGAACTAGAGGTTTGTTGGGGTACTGCAGCACCCCTAGGTTTTAGTGGGGCTCTGCTCCTGGCCCCAGGCCTGTGGTCCTGGCTGCCTGGTCAGCCTCGCGTGGTGGGGTCTGGGTCCCAGCTGCCCAGCTCCACACCCAGGGCTCCACTCCTGGCCACGCTCTGTGGAGGGATCTCTGGGTGGGGGACACTGGGCATAGGGGACTGTGGGAGGTTTTGCAGGGGGGCGCTACGGTTCTCAACCTGCGGCCCATGTAACATATTCTGGGCCACATATGTGGCCCATAGTGATAAATATGTTGAGAACCACTGGCCTAGACAACCACTTGAACACAGTCTGATGCAGTGCTCTCTATCAGTATCTTCCACTGCAGAAGGAACTATTTGATATGTGGAGATAAGTGCTAACGCCAGGTCTTGGTGGTTGTTTTAAAGCAATTAGCTATGATGATGATGTACAGGAAGAACGCCAAGCCTTCTGTTTGTGTGTATGGTACATTACTCAAATTGAGTTTCTTCTCTAAATCAAAGAAAGTCAAACAGGATTAATTAAAATCTGGGCTATAAATGGGCTGTAATCACAAGGATTTGCACCCTTAAAGCCATCATCACAATTCCTTTAACTCAGGCAAGATTGACTTTGCTTTTGCTTAATGTTTCAGCCACGTAGCTGGGCAGAAGGAGCTTTGAAACTACTCCTTGCTGCAGCCACTGGCCTAATTGACTAAAGAGCTATGGCCCTAGCTCTGGAAGCTTGATACTCTTTTCCCCTCCCACTTGGTGGAAGCTGAGAGGGTCTAGGTCTCTTTCTTGGACTTCAGTGGCTGACAAAGGGCAGAGATGAGGCCCCCACTTGACAAATTCAGCTACTCCCTCTTTGGCATGTGTGAAGGGGACCTTTTCTCCTAGGAGGCAAAAGCATTCTAGTGGAGATAACAGGTCTGGGATCAGGGTTGGGGGGAGGCAGCAGAAGAGAGACTGGCAGAAGAAAGACAACTCGTATGAGAGGGGTGGAAAACATGGCACAGGATGAGGGATAAGATCTGGAGTCCCAAAGTACCAAGAAAACAGGGGAGAATAAAATAGGTGATAGTCGCTTGATTCTAGGTTGGGGATTACATTTTGATTTCACCCCCATTCCTCCAATCTATCTGTCTAATTCCCATTGATTTGGTAGCTGAAATTTTCATATATAGTCTCCCTCCTAAAAATGCCCTTCCTGCTACCCTTTTTGAAAGAGCCTTGAAGGGAATCTCCTCTTCTTTCCCTCCAATAAATGAGGAGGAGGCGGGGAGCCCTGAAATTACAATCCGGTTTTTGCTTAGTTATTAGTTAACTGTTTTTTTTTTTTGGCAAAAGTCTTGACTCAAGTGTCTGGTCTGGCCAGAGTTACTTTAAGACTTCTGAGATTTATGTTCATTATAAAAATTAGAGAGTTACAACTAGTTACCTACAGAATGGTCCCTGTTTAATGTTGGCTTTCTTTTTGTCCAGTTGAGGAATTGTATTAAAACTAAAAATATATTCAGATTCTGAGCAAGAACACACAAAATGAGAGCTCCTCCCATCAATATTTAGAGAGGCTGAACCTAGCTTTTGGAGCACTGTTGTTACAGAACACTCACTGTGACGGGATCCCTGCGGTGCAGCCTGCGACTGTGGGACCACTGTGCCCCCTTAACTCTCCAGCCAGGGCAGTCTCTCACAATGCTTTGCTAGTGACAAGCAGCAAACCCCTCCAGGAGCTGTGATCACTCAACACAACTGCGTGTGGAGCCCCACAGCCAGCTAGATTGTATGAATGCTCCCAGAGCCACTCATGAATCACACAGATAAAGTTTCAGAGTAACAGCCGTGTTAGTCTGTATTCGCAAAAAGAAAAGGAGTACTTGTGGCACCTTAGAGACTAACCAATTTATTTGAGCATGAGCTTTCGTAAGCTACAGCTCACTTCATCGGATAAAGTGTTTTCTTAAAATTAACATGTGCTGGGTCATCATCCAAGACTGCTATAACATGAAATATATGGCAAAATGCTGCTAAAACAGAAAAGGCGACATATAGTTCTCCCCCAAGGTGTTCAGTCACAAATTATTTAATGCATTATTTTTTTAACGAGTATCATCTACATGGAAGCATGACCTCTGGAGTGGTGGCTGAAGCATGAAGGGGCATACAAATGTTTAGCATATCTGGCATGTAAATACCTTGCAATGCTGGCTACCAAAGTGCCATGCGAACGTCTGTTCTCACTTTCAGGTGACACTGTAAATAAGAAGCAGGCAGCATTATCTCCTATAAATGCAAAACAGACTTGTTTCTCTTAGCAATTGGCTGAACAAGAATTAGGACTGAGTGGACTTGTAGGCTCTGAAGTTTTACATTGTTTTGTTTTTGAGTGCAGTTATGTAAGAAAAATCTACATTTGTAAGTTGCACTTTCACAATAAAGAGATTGTACTACAGTGCTTGTATGAGGTGAATTGAAAAATACTATTTCTTTTTTCTCATTTTTACAGTGCAAATATTTGTAATAATATAAAGTGAACATTTTATAATTTGTATTCTGTGTTGTAATTGAAATCGATAAATTTGAAAACGTAGAAAACATCCAAAAATATTTAATAAATTTCAATCGGTATTCTATTGTTTAACAGTGCGAATAAAACTGCAATTAATTGCAATTAATTTTTTTGAGTTAATTGCGTGAGTTATCTGTGATTGACAGCCCTGATTTATATAGAACAATGGCTTTCAGCAGATCATAACCTTTCCCTTGATACCTCACATAGCATGCTTTAAATGCAAGATCACAATTGTATATAAATGAGGAATATGGGGGTTACAGGGCACTCCCCCAAGGTATAGTGTTTCACACTCACATACTAGACACATCTTGGGACTCAGGAGAGAAGTCAGCTAATTTTCAAAAAATAAATCAAGTGTTTATGCTTCTCCCTCAGCAACTGCTTGGGATTTTGGGAATGAATCTGCATTTTGAGGCAGCATTGCTTGTTCAGAAGACCTAAATGAGGACGTTTATTTTTGAAATATCCCATTGAAGATCATAGAATTGTACAATTATAGAAATGTAGGGCTGGAAGGGACCCCGATAGGTTATCTAGCCCAGCGCTCTCTGCCAAGTATACCTAGACCATCACTGACAGGTGTTTGTCTAACTTGTTCATAAAAACCTCCAATGACAGGAATTCCACAACCTTTCTTGTAAGCTTATTCTAATGTTTGACTCTCTATGCAGGAAAACTTTCTAATAGCTAACCTGACTCTCCCTTGCTGAAAATTAAGTCAATTAGTCATTGTCCTACTTTCAGTGGAGATAGAAAACAATTGATCACTCTTTACAACAGCCCTTAACACATTTGAAGACTGTGATCAGGTCCCCCTCCTCAGTTGTATTTTCTCAAAACTGAATATGCCAATTTATTTACCCTTTGCGCACGTGTCAGATTTTCCAAACCTTTTATCATTTTTGGTGCTCTCCACTAGACTCTCTCCAGTTTGTCTACATCTTTCTCAAGTGTGGCACTCAGAACCGGAAACAGTACTTCAGCTGAGGCCTCACCAGTGCCTAGCAGAGTGAGACAGTTAATCCTTTGTTTTACATACAACTCCCCTGTCACATATGTCCCAGAATATTAGCCTTTTTTGCACCTGTATCACATTGTTGGCTCATATTCAATCTGTGATGCACCACAACCCTAAGATCCTTTTCAGCAGTACTACCATATAGCCAGCTTTCCCCATTTTGTAGTTGTGCATTTGATTTTTTTCCATCCTAAGTGCACTTGTCTTTATTGCATTTCATCTTGTTGATTTCAGCCAAGTTCTCCAATTTAAGGTTGTTTTGAAATCTAATTCTGGTCTTCAAAGTGCTTGCAAACCCTCCCAGCTTTGTGTCTTCTGCAGATTTTATAAATATACTTTCCACTCCATTGGAGTCATCGCATTAGGAATCCATTAGGAATGCAGCTTCGATGCAGCATGCCCCACCAGAGATTCTGCAGCTCTTCGATCTTTGTGGTGCTGCAGAAAACGCAGACACCCTCCGCTAGCTGGGTGCCTCAGTCAAGTTCACCAGTACCATAGCCAGCTAGAGGCAGAAGCTCTAGAAAAGACTCTAGAGGCATTTCCTAGAGCACTCATTGACCAGAAAGAAGGGATCACTGCCTCTGGAACCTGGCCAGGTCCATCAAGGCTGACCTGTGAAAAATCCTTGTGTCAGGAATCATTACCACTACCAACCACTCCAGAGGCATATGAAGACCTGCTTAGCCTTTCAGTGCCAATATCCCCAGTGGTACAGAAAGGCTTCCAGTCACCACATCAGGAGCATTCGGTACCACTACAGCCCACACTTCCACAAAAGCCAGTGCAGTTGAGAGGCAAGACAGCAATGATATCCTTGGTACTGCCATCCCTGGATTCTGGCTACCTATCCCCAGTTCTCACTGGCTGTGCTCTTCCATTTTCTGAGGGCTCAGGCTCTTCTTTGTCAGACTTGGGGGTGCATTCTTGTGTCCCAGCTAGTTCTCAGAGAACTGGGGACCATGGATGTCACAGTAATTACAGCACTGGCTGCCTCCTCAGGGGCAATGGCCCAGTCAAGCAGGAGTCCTAGGCCCATATCTGTTGCCATTCTGGATGCTGTGGGGAATCCCCCCCACCTGCTAGTACTTCTATTCACTTTCCTTGTTTGGTTTCCTCAAGGGTGCACCAAAAGAATTGGCACCACAGACAACATTCTCTAGTACCTGGTACTGAGAGCATCCAGAAGTCACTTGGGTGGCTTCTCCACCATAAGACTCAGAGCAGCCACTACCTCAGCATCCTGTGGTGTCCTCCTCTTCATCACCAGACAAGGCTGTAAAGGTGGCAGGTTTAAGCACCACCAGAGGACCGTGAGGCTCATCAAGATCTACTGAGAAGGGTAGTCTCTTGTTCTTGACATTCAGGCAGAGGAGGTCTGTGAGAGCTCTCACAAGTTAGTGGACATTCTGTTACCAATGGCCCTTTCTAAAATGGCGCTGCGATTCATGAAGCAATTATGAAGACCGTTAAGGCACTTGAGTAGACCCCCATATCTCCTACAACAAAATGGGCCAAGAGGAGGTACAACAACTGTTCTAAAGGATATGAGCCCTTGTTTTCTCATCCTCCTCCAGGCTCCTTAGTAATAGAATCTGCTAACCAGCAGGAGAGGTAAGGACACCAAGCATCAACATGTAAAGGCAAAGATTCAAAAAGACTAGACTTGTCATTACCAGTATACATTTAATCATTTCAGATGTACTGGATTTAACACCCAAATAAACATTCATAAATAGATTATATAAGAGCTGTCTTTTTAGAAGAGCAGTAAAGTACCATTATATAAACTCAGTCTCAAACACAATGTACATCTAATCTGGAAACCCTGGGGTGGTGAGCTGGGATGATAGAGGGAGGAAGAAATCACAGCAGGGGATGAAGAGAAATGAGAGGTAAAGACTAAAGATTTTATTTCAGAATGAGGGATTCTAGATCATAGGATTGTGTTGAGAAAAGCTGGTTTAAGGTTTGGGAACAGAAGGAAATTACAGAGAAAGGACATTTCCTGATTTAAGGCACAGTAGGGGGGAAAAATTGTGAACATTATCCTTTAATTTCTGGACCTCCATATTTATTATGATGGTTTCTAATGTGTTTAAAATATTTTGTTCATTGTGATTGTTTCTATGTAAATATATGTTTCCATACGTCAGTAAATTACAGTGCAAATTTTTTCTCAATTACTACTTATAATAGGTTCAGAAGGAAGCTACCTCTGTATCATCTTGGATGTAAAAGCAGGAGCTTGGATGAACACCAAATGGAAATGTCTGCAGTGCACTAATTTAATGGATGTGAAACATTTTAGTCTTGAATTGTATATTTTCTTGTAAATAACAGTGAAATTTAACTTCTGAAGGTCTGTTTGCCTAATAAAGATTAATTCAAATTTAATACTGATTGAAATTAAAGAACTTTGTCCACTATTTGAACTTGTTACCCCTCTTCTCTAAAGTGTAACTGTTGCTAATAGACAAAATATTCATTTTACAAAGAATTGTCAGTGTAGGAGAGAATATGGTAATGTTTATTGTACATTGAAAAGCAGACCTGTAGAGGACGTAAATGAGTACTGCTAAAAACAAAGGGGTCATCGTCCTGAAAGGATATTTTGAAAAACTCTGGAATTAGGAAGATTTTGTGGGGAGGTGGCTACTGTATATAAACTTAGCTTTGATAGAGTAAGGTTGTAAAATATTGCTAAAAATTTCCCCAAACTAAATCTCTGTCTGTCTTCACTTTCTATGAAAAAAAATTGAATCTGTTGCAAGCAAATCATTATCTCAAAGCTTAAGTTTTTGGCCTTTCATATTTTGTTAGCATGAAAAGTACTTACATTTTGTAGAGAACGGGGAGCAAATGATCATTAAGTGTTCAGTTTATCTAGCAACTGATGTTGAAATATGAAGCACTTCAGACATAATTAGGTTGGTGGGGTTTTTTTTCTGTTTTTACTTCAAAAATATCACAAATATGAAGTCTTGCCAAAGTCTTCCTTAGAGGACTAAAAAACTGGAGTAGGAGCCCCATCTGTTCTTGATGGAGTATGTTTAAAGAATCTTTCCATGTTGAGATGCCCTCCCTTCTCCTGCCCCATGTGCATTTTAAGCTTTTTTTCCCCCTTCAAAATAACACAATCCTCTGCTTGAGTGATATTAGTAAACCCATTGACAAGTCCTTTTTAAACTAGTTTTATTTTTTGTAGTTACATATTACATGTCCATGCTATACCTTTTCACAGATACTCCTGGGCAGCACTTTCAGAAAATGTCAACACCAAATAAGATAGCTTTGTATTCTAACAAGAAGTTTAAAACAAGTACACAAATCTGAAACTCTGTTAGAGTTCTTGGTCAACCTCTGAATCACATAACTTTTATATCCCCTTCCCATTTACTCCCTCCTCCCTTTTGCACAAAGATAGCTAAAATGTTAATTCCGCTGGCCAAATCCACCTCATTGGATAACTTGAAGGATACAGCAGAAGCTATCTACAAGGTTTAGATGCTTCTTGGCCCATAGGTGTAACCTTTTGTTGGTTTTTTTATGTCTGTTTAAAAGACACTGATCTGTAAATCAGACTAACTTTTATTCTGCTGGAAGTCTTTGCCTCTGACATTTTCTTATCTAAGTGGAAGTTGCTGCCTCTAAGAGAGTACCTGTTGAAGGAATAAGTACAGAATACTATTGAAATGGTATGTGAAATCCAAAAACTCTGCAACTTCCTGGGAACCCACCTTTCTAAGAATGTGGCAGTCTTAGGGTATGTCTACACTACAAAATTAGGTCGAATTTATAGAAGTCGGTTTTTTTGAAATCGGTTTTATATATTCGAGTGTGTGTGTCCCCACAGAAAATGCTGTAAGTGCATTAAGTGCATTAACTCGGCGGAGCGCTTCCACAGTACCGAGGCAAGCGTCGACTTCCGGAGCGTTGCACTGTGGGTAGCTATCCCACAGTTCCCGCAGTCTCCGCTGCCCATTGGAATTCTGGGTTGATATCCCAATGCCTGATGGGGCTAAAACATTGTCGCGGGTGGTTCTGGGTACATATCGTCAGGACCCCGTTCCCACCCTCCCTCCCCCCGTGAAAGCAAGGGCAGACAATCATTTCGCGCCTTTTTTCCTGAGTTACCTGTGCAGACGTCATACCACGGCAAGCATGGAGCCCGCTCAGGTAACCGTCACCCTATGTCTCCTGGGTGCTGGCAGACGCGGTACGGCTTTGCTGCACAGTAGCAGCAACCCATTGCCTTCTGGCAGCAGACGGTGCAATACGACTGGTAGTCGTCCTCGTCGTGTCCGAGGTGCTCCTGGCCACGTCGGCTGGGAGCGCCTGGGCAGACATGGGCGCAGGGACTAAATTTGGAGTGACTTGACCAGGTCATTCTCTTTAGTCCTGCAGTCCTATTGAACCGTCTTATGGTGAGCGGGCAGGCGATACGGACTGCTAGCAGTCGTACTGTACCATCTTCTGCCAGGCAGGCAAGAGATGAGGATTGCTAGCAGTCGTATTGTACCATCTTATGCCAGGCAGGCAAGAGATGAAGATGGCTAGCAGTCGTACTGTACCATCTTCTGCCAAGCAGCCATGAGATGTGGATGGCATGCAGTCCTTCTGCACCGTCTGCTGCCAGCCAAAGATGTAAAGGATAGATGGAGTGGGTCAGAACAAGAAATAGACCAGATTTGTTTTGTACTCATTTTCCTCCTCCCCTGTCTAGATCACACTGCAGTCAGTCACAGAGAAGGCGCAGCGAGGTTAATCTAGCCATGTATCAATCAGAGGCCAGGCTAACCTCCTTGTTCCAATAACAACGATAACTTTGGTGCACCATTTCTTATTGGAACCCTCCGTGCAGTCCTGCCTGAAATACTCCTTGATGTACAGGCACACCCTTTGTTGATTTTAGCTCCCTGAAGCCAACCCTGTAAGCCGTGTCGTCAGTCGCCCCTCCCTCCGTCAGAGCAACGGCAGACAATCGTTCCGCGCCTTTTTTCTGTGCGGACGCCATACCAAGGCAAGCATGGAGGCCGCTGAGCTCATTTTGGCAATTAGGAGCACATCAACCACCACACGCATTATCCAGCAGTATATGCAGCACCAGAACATGGCAACGCGATACCGGGCGAGGAGGCGACGTCAGCGCGGTCCCGTGAGTGATCAGGACATGGACACAGATTTCTCTGAAAGCATGGGCCCTGACAATGCATGCATCATGGTGCTAATGGGGCAGGTTCATGCTGTGGAACGCCGATTCTGGGCTCGGGAAACAAGCACAGACTGGTGGGACCGCATAGTGTTGCAGGTCTGGGACGATTCCCAGTGGCTGCGAAACTTTCGCATGCGTAAGGGCACTTTCATGGAACTTTGTGACTTGCTTTCCCCTGCCCTGAAGCGCATGAATACCAGGATGAGAGCAGCCCTCACAGTTGAGAAGCGAGTGGCGATAGCCCTGTGGAAGCTTGCAACGCCAGACAGCTACCGGTCAGTTGGGAATCAATTTGGAGTGGGCAAATCTACTGTGGGGGCTGCTGTGATGCAAGTAGCTCACGCAATCAAAGATCTGCTGATATCAAGGGTAGTGACCCTGGGAAATGTGCAGGTCATAGTGGATGGCTTTGCTGCAATGGGATTCCCTAACTGTGGTGGGGCTATAGACGGAACCCATATCCCTATCTTGGCACCAGAGCACCAAGCCGGCGAGTACATAAACCGCAAGGGGTACTTTTCGATAGTGCTGCAAGCTCTGGTGGATCACAAGGGACGTTTCACCAACATCAACGTGGGATGGCCGGGAAAGGTGCATGATGCTCGCATCTTCAGGAACTCTGGTCTGTTTCAAAAGCTGCAGGAAGGGACTTTCTTCCCAGACCAGAAAATAACTGTTGGGGATGTTGAAATGCCTATATGTATCCTTGGGGACCCAGCCTACCCCTTAATGCCATGGCTCATGAAGCCGTACACAGGCAGCCTGGACAGTAGTCAGGAGCTGTTCAACTACAGGCTGAGCAAGTGCAGAATGGTGGTAGAATGTGCATTTGGATGTTTAAAGGCGCGCTGGCGCAGTTTACTGACTCGCTTAGACCTCAGCGAAACCAATATTCCCACTGTTATTACTGCTTGCTGTGTGCTCCACAATATCTGTGAGAGTAAGGGGGAGACGTTTATGGTGGGGTGGGAGGCTGAGGCAAATCGCCTAGCTGCTGGTTCCGCGCAGCCAGACACCAGGGCGGTTAGAAGAGCACAGGAGGGCGCGGTACGCATCAGAGAAGCTTTGAAAACCAGTTTTATGACTGGCCAGGCTACGGTGTGAAAGTTCTGTTTGTTTCTCCTTGATGAAACCCCCCGCCCCTTGGTTCACTCTACTTCCCTGTAAGCTAACCACCCTCCCCTCCTCCCTTTAATCACCGCTTGCAGAGGCAATAAAGTCATTGCTGCTTCACAGTCATGCATTCGTTATTCATTCATCACACAAATAGGGAGATGACTACCAAGGTATCCCAGGAGGGGTGGTGGAGGAGGGAAGGAAAATGCCACACAGCACTTTAAGCACAGCACTTTAAAAGTTTACAACTTTAAAATTTATTGAATGACAGCCTTCTTTTTTTTGGGCAATCCTCTGTGGTGGAGTGGCTGGTTGGCCGGAGGCCCCCCCACCGCGTTCTTGGGCGTCTGGGTGTGGAGGCTATGGAACTTGGGGAGGAGGGCGGTTGGTTACAGAGGGGCAGCAGTGGCAGTCTGTGCTCCAGCTGCCTTTGCTGCAGCTCAACCATACACTGGAGCATTCTGGTTTGGTCCTGCAGCAGCCTCAGCATTGAATCCTGCCTCCTCTCATCACGCTGCCGCCACATTTGAGCTTCAGCCCTGGCTTCAGCCCGCCACTTACTCTCTTCAGCCCTCCACCTCTCCTCCCGGTCATTTTGTGCTTTCCTGCACTCTGACATTATTTGCCTCCACGCATTCGTCTGTGCTCTGTCAGTGTGGGAGGACAGCATGAGCTCGGAGAACATTTCATCGCGAGTGCGTTTTTTTTTTCTTTCTAAGCTTCACTAGCCTCTGGGAAGGAGAAGATCCTGTGATCATTGAAACACATGCAGCTGGTGGAGAAAAAAAAAGGGACAGCGGTATTTAAAAAGACACATTTTATAAAACAGTCGCTACACTCTTTCAGGGTAAACCTTGCTGTTAACATTACATACATAGCACATGTGCTTTCGTTACAAGGTCGCATTTTGCCTCCTCCCACCGCGTGACTACCCCCTCAACCTTCCCCCCTCCCTGTGGCTAACAGCGGGGAACATTTCTGTTCAGCCACACGCAAACAGCCCAGCAGGAATGGGCTCCTCTGAGTGTCCCTGAAGAAAAGCACCCTATTTCAACCAGGTGACCATGAATTATATCTCACTCTCCTGAGGATAACACAGAGAGAGAAAGAACGGATTTTGGTTGAATGCCAGCAAACATACACTGCAATGCTTTGTTCTACAGTGATTCCCGAGTATGTGTTACTGGCCTGGAGTGATAAAGTGTCCTACCATGAAGGATGAAATAAGGCTGCCCTCCCCAGAAACCTTTTGCAAAGGCTTTAGGACTACATCTAGGAGAACCGCAAATGCCAGGGCAAAGTAATCCTTTCACATGCTTGCTTTTAAACCATGTATAGCATTTTAAAAGGTACACTCACCAGAGGTCCCTTCTCCGCCTGCTGGGTCCAGGAGGCAGCCTTGGGTGGGTTCGGGGGGTACTGGCTCCAGGTCTAGGGTGAGAAACAGTTCCTGGCTGTCGGGAAAACCGGTTTCTCCGCTTGCTTGCTGTGAGCTATCTACAACCACCTCCTCCTCATCATCATCATCATCTTCTTCGTCCCCAAAACCTGCTTCCGTATTGCCTCCATCTCCATTGAAGGAGTCAAACAACACGGCTGGGGTAGTGGTGGTTGAACCCCCTAAAATGGCATGCAGCTCATCATAGAAGCGGCATGTTTGGGGCTCTGACCCAGAGCGGCTGTTCGCCTCTCTGGTTTTCTGGTAGGCTTGCCTCAGCTCCTTCAGTTTCACGCGGCACTGCTTCGGGTCCCTGTTATGGCCTCTGTCCTTCATGCCCTGGGAGATTTTCACAAAGGTTTTGGCATTTCGAAAACTGGAACGGAGTTCTGATAGCACGGATTCCTCTCCCCAAACAGCGATCAGATCCCGTACCTCCCGTTCGGTCCATGCTGGAGCTCTTTTGCGATTCTGGGACTCCATCATGGTCACCTGTGCTGATGAGCTCTGCATGGTCACCTGCAGCTTGCCACGCTGGCCAAACAGGAAATGAGATTCAAAAGTTTGCGGTTCTTTTCCTGTCTACCTGGCCAGTGCATCTGAGTTGAGAGTGCTGTCCAGAGCGGTCAGAATGGAGCACTCTGGGATAGCTCCCGGAGGCCAATACCATCGAATTGTGTCCACAGTACCCCAAATTCGAGCCGGGAACGTCGATTTAAGCGCTAATCCACTTGTCAGGGGTGGAGTAAGGAAATCGATTTTAAGAGCCCTTTAAGTCGAAATAAAGGGCTTCACTGTGTGGACGGGTGCAGGTTTAAATCGATTTAACGTTGCTAAATTCGACCTAAAGTCCTAGTGTAGACCAGGGCTTAATCTCCTAGTTTAAGAGGAGCTTATGTCTGGTTTAAACACTGAAGCATAGTCAATCTCCATAAGAGGGGGCAAATTATCTCCTATTTGCTTCCTGTGTGGTTCTGCACCATCTGTGGTGTGTGGTGCTGGCCACTGTCACAGACTACAGGACTAACTGGACCCCAGGTCTCATTCAGTATGTTAATTCTTATGTTCCTATGCATATTTAGCAAAAGATATGAGCTGTCTCTCCCAACCCACCCTGGAAGGTTTTGGGGATGAGGATAAATATTGTTTGAGAAGGCTGGATCTGAGATGGACAAACAAGTAACAACTAACTTGTAACTAAATGTCTTAAGCGTACAAGAAGGTGGTAGCTATGCTAATATTTTACCTTATCAGAAGTTTAAAAATGCCTCTCTTAGAAACAGTGAGATGCAACCCCACATAGCTCAAGGTTTTTCCAGAACTACCTTATGTTGGAAGTTACCAATTTGAGAAGTAAATATTGACCATACAGAATAATTTATTTCCTGTTCATAATTTGCCTCTAGTATTAAATGTCCCATGTATGTAGTTCCTAGATAAAATGATTGGTTGTAATATAAATAGGTTCTGATTAACGTGGTGCCATCAGTTCATTTTTATTTTCTGGAAAACAGATTAAGTGAATTGAAAATCAATTACATACAGCTACACACAAACCATATGGAAACGTTTTGATATTAAGTTCCTTTATTAGTGGGAAGGTGATGGAAGGGTTTGCAATATCTGTAACTAAAAATTGTAACTAAAGCTGGTGCGGAAATGAGCTGATGTCATGCAATAATAGTGGTAAACTTGGTCCAGTTATTTCAGGCACTGACATAGCTAAGACAAGTGTTATTGAAAACTGGATACAGTTGTCACATTTAAGTTTTCAACCCTGCATAGGGGACAGAGGAAAGTAGTAATGCATCTATAAGTAGGAATTTACTTACACTAATGAAAAAAAGATTGTTTTCACTGTTTCAGCGTGCATGGGAAGAGTTGGAGGGAAAATTTTACACTGAGATGCTTGTAAATATTTCTATATAATACAAATTATTTTCTCCATGGAATAGGATGTTTTTCCTTTAATGCTTTGCTCTTTGGAACTTGAGTTTGAGGGTAGAAACATCAAGGAAGTGCACTTAAACCTGCTGTATCAAATTTGGAAACCGACTACCTGCCAAAATGTCCCATCATTCTGTATAGTATGCTTCACAGCTTTTTTTCAGAGCCAAGCATTGATAGCCAGATCTGGGCTAAAAACCTGTTAGAATGTGTCAACCTTCAGCAAAGCTGTTTTGTTTGTTCCCCAGAGAGATACATCTCAGGAAGCCCTTGGTCAAATGACCCCAAATTTGGATCAGTATTCCTACCTCAAACCCCTACAAAGCACACCAAATTTTAAGGCAACCTAGGTAACCAAGCACATAATACAGCATTTAGAAGAGCCGTGTTTTAGAGAGAGCTCGTCTCAATCTTGACTGTAGTACAGCTGCCCCTCCACTGTAATTACTGAATGCCTGCCGAGACCTAGGACCTGTTTAAACGTGTGCTGGGAGGTGCAGGCAAAGGGGAGGGGAGCAGGCATTCTAGCAGCAGTCTAAAAGCATCGCAAATAAGAATTAAAAAATAAAGTGCAGGAATGTCACAGTGAATAGTCCAGCAATCAGAGTAATACTTCCTTGGATGAAATTTCCTGCAGAAAACTTTACTCGACCTTCAACTGCTGGAAAAACACGTCCCATTTTAGAGATGTAATTGGAAACTACTTCAACATCGAGATCACCTAGATAAACAGAAGTTATACATAGATATTGTGAAATTACAATTAATGTTAAATAGCACCCTCAAACTTTGTTTTCTTGATTCTCATTTTTAACTATAATTTCCCTTGAAGGAGGCATTGCTTTCTACTACATTTTCATATTCAGGAGAGCACAATTATTTATGACAGTGGTTTTCAACCTGTGGTCTGCAGACCCCTGGGAGTCCACAGACTATGTCTAAGATTTCCAAAGGGTTCCACACCTCCACTTGAAAATGTTTAAGGTTGCAAACCACTGGTTTAGGACATCAATGAACTGGGAAATCACAACTGATTATAAATGTGTGTTCTACAGGGATGGACAGCTAGAACAGTAAAACTTTTCACAATAGTTGTTCCTAGAATGTCCAAGGTGGGCATCTGAAAGTTTACTGGGAGTGCATTGCCCCTGCCATAGTTACTCTGGTTTATCTTTGTAGGGTTCCTAGGGCATATCGAGTTTCCTGGCATGTTTACACAAAGAGTGATCCTGAGTTCCATTTCCAAAGGATTCTCTAACACTGTGCATTGTTATGCTGGTAACAGGTATGCATAGCTGACAGGTTATGCACTGTACCTTTCCACTGTTAAATCTTTAGTATGTTTAGGAGCTGTGCACTTCCTTGTACACACACTCCTTGTGAATTTTCCTTCAATATGTTAATTTATTTCTGTAGAGGGTTTTACTGGGAGTTGTTTTAACATTACAAAATAAGTGATAATTATGCAAATATGTTCACCTAATGACACTATAGATTAACTGACTTTGAAATAGCTATGGCTCAAAAGATCCCATCTGTGAGGGATGCAAAAACCATAGATTCTCAGACTAAGGTCAGAAAGGACCACCACTGAACTCTTGCACATTGCAGGCTACAGAACCTCACCCCCCCTTCCCCCAACAGACCCCTAGCCTCTGGCTGAGTTACTGAAGTCCTCAAATCATGGTTTAACGACTTCAAGTTACAGACACTCCACCATTTACACTAGTTTAAACCTGCAAGTGTCCTAGGCCCTATTTTGAAGGGGAAGGTGAAAAACTCCCAGGGTCTCTGCCAATCTGACTCAGGGGAAAATTCCTTCCCAACCCAAATATGGTGATCAGTTAGACCCTGAGCATGTGAGCAAGACCCACCAGCCAGACACATGGGAAAGAATTCTCTGTAGTAACTCAGAGCTCTCGCCAGCTAGTGTCCCATCTCCAGCTGTTGGGGATTTTTGCTACTGGCAGTTGCCAATAGGCCACATGCCATTGTAGGCAGTCCTGTCATACCAGTCCCTCCATAAACCTATCAAGCTCAGTCTTGCAGGGTTTTTGTCCCCACTGCTCCCCTTGGGAGATGGCTCCAGAATGTCACCCCTCTGATGATTACAAAATTTTACCTAATTTCAAGCCTAAACTTGTTGATGGCTAGTTTATGTCCCATTTGTTCTTGTGTCCACACTGGTGCTTAACTTTAAGTCCTCTCCCACGCTGGTATTTATACCTCTGATGTATTTATAGAGAACAATCTCCCTTCAGCCTTCCTTTGGTTAGGCTAAACAAGCCAAGCTCTTTGAGTCTCCCCTCGTAAAGTAGGTTTTCCATTCCTTAGATAATCCGAGTAGCCCTTCTCTGCATCTGTTCCAGTTTGAATTCATCTTTCTTAAACATGGGCAACCAGAACTGCACACAGTATTCCAGATGAGGTATGACCTGTGCCTTATATAATGGTACTAACATTTCCCTGTCTCTATGGGAAATACTTCACCTGATGGATCATAGGACTGCATTAGTCTTTTTCACAGCCACATCACATTGACAGCTCATAGTCATCCTGTGATCAACCAATACACACGTCTTTCTCCTCCTCTGTCACTTCCAACTGACATAAGTCCCTAGCTTATAGCAAAAGTTCTTCTTCTTAATCTCTAAACGCATGACCTTGCACTTTGTATTATTAAATTTCATCTAATTTCTATTACTCGAGTTTACAAGGTCATCCAGATCTCATACGATATTACAGTTCTTCCCCCTATTCATAGTATCTCCCACCTTTGTGTCATCCACAAATTTTATTAGCTCACTTTTTGTGCCAAAGTCAGTAACAAAAAATGTTAAATAAGATTGGTCCCAAGACCGCTCCCTGAAGAACTCCACTACTCCCTGAGGAACCTCCCTCCAGCCAGACAGTTCACCTTTCAGTATGACCCATTGTAGTCTCCCCTTTAACCAGTTCCTTATCCACCTTTCAAGTCTCATATTAACCCCCATCTTCTCCAATTTAGTAATTTCTCATGTGGAACTGTATTGAATGCCTTAGTGAAATCCAGGAAGCTAAAATTTGCATTTCTATTGTCTAAAAAAAAAAACCCCAGGTATCTTCTCAAAGAAGATCAGGTTGCTCTGGCATTATCTACTTTTTGTAAAACCATGTTGTATTTTATCCCAATTATCGTTCACCTTTATGTCCTTAACTACTTCCTCTTTCAAAATTTGTTCCAAGACCTTGAATACAATTGAGGTCAAACTAACAGGCCTGTAGTTTCCTAGATCACATTTTTCCCCCTTTCTTAAAAATAGGATCTATATTAGCAATTCTCCAGACATAGGGAACAACTACCGAGTTTACAGATTCATTAAAATCTGTGCTATTGGACTTGCAATTTCATGTGCCACTTCCTTTAATATTCTTGGATGGAGATTATCCAGACCCCCCCCCCCGAGTTAGCCCCATTAAGCTATTTGAATTTGACTTCCACCTCAGATGTGTAATTTCTACCTCCATATCCTCATTGCCATTAGCCACCCTGCCACTACTCCAAGCTCTTCATTTGCCTCATTAAAAACGGAGGCAAAATATTTGGACCATGCCTAGATAATTCTTCATCTCCACCTCATCCTCAGCGGTCCCACTTCTTCCCGTACTTATATGGCTATAAACCTTTTACTATTAGTTTTAATTTCCTTAGCAAAGTCCAACTCTGCTGGACTTTGGGCAGGTCTCACTTTATCCCTACACTCTCTGACCTCCAAGAAGTAGCTTTCATTACTGATCCCTCCCAGCTTCCATTGCTTGTAGGCCTTCTGCTTTCTTTTAATCACCTGTTTGAAATACTCAACCAGCTTGGTCTGCAACCCTTCCCTACAAATTTTTCCCCTTGCTTGGGATACAGGCTTCAGATAGTTTCTGCAGCTTTGGACTTAAGTAATTCAAAGCCTCCTCCACATTCAGATCTTTCAGTGCTTCAGTCCAGTTTACTTCCCTAACCAATTCCCTTCTTTTGAAATCAAGGACCCTTACTGCAGATCTATTTTTGTTTATCCTTCCATTTAGTTTAAATTGAATTAGCACATAATCACTCAAAACAAGGTTGTCCTCTACAATCAATTCTTATGAGGTCCTCACTACTCACCACTACCAAATCTAAAATGGCATCACCTTTTGTTGAAAATCAAAAGGGAACTTTCTTTATATTTTTGTGAATTGAGCTAACAGGACAGTAGCCAGTCTGGAACTGGGAGACCCATCAAAGTCAGATAACATTACAGACCAAATGAAAACTTGTGCTAGATCTAGAAGCATGCCTTTACCCAGGTACTCTGTTTTATGGGAGGCTCTGTCCTTTGTGTATCTTCAGAAATGAATTTGAATAAATAAGTGGCTGTTAACTATATATGTTAAACATTAAATCCTTTAAAAGTTTTCTTCCTAACAGATTTGGATGGCAGCTATACAGGGCAGAGTAGTGTACTTGGTAAACACTTAAATGCTGTTTTAAAATGGTGTTAGAAAAATCCATTCATTTTCTTTCCCTCGGGTGCTGGTTTGGCTTCTATTCTGGTACCATCAGCTGTGTGTTGATGCTATATACTCGTATGTGACTAGTCATCATCTGATACAAGGCTCCAATAGGAGCAAAAGACGCAGCACCAGCTTTTAAAATGCTGGCTCTGTTATGTATGGCATAAGGATTTTTTCCCCCCTTTCTATAACTTGTTTCCATGTTGTCCGGTGGATGCCTCAGTACCTGGCGATGCAGCTTTGGTGATCCACACACAACAGACTCTCCTTTAGATTTTGGACTAACCTATTTGGTAAAAGCTACTTGAGCAAATATATTTCTAGTTGGTAGCATGTTTGAGGTGTAGATGAAAGCAGCCACTCTCTCTTCATTTATTACAAGCTGCATGGTGTACCTAGTGCAGATACCACCTGTGGCCCCTCCGGCACGCTTCTGCTTATTTCCGTAAAATGATACGTTAGTGACACTGTTTCCTGCTCTGTGCTAAACTAAGCTGTTACATGCAGCCAGAGAACCTGATTCTGAGAGATGCTGATTTCAGTGGAAGTTGCAGGTGCTTAGTTTCTCTCAGGATCTGGCTTAACACTTATCAACTGAAAGAGAAGGAGTTAAATCTGGATGATTAGCCCTCAGTGTTTAGCGACTCAAAAGCAAATTATATCCATTCTATTTAAGATTCAGCCGTGTGGTCTCATACTATAGAACATCTTTAACATTCTTAAAACTAGGGGGATGTTAGTCTTCGATGTCCACTACACAGCTAATAGCTTGCTACATGTTCAATATGGAGTGCCTATGCTTACCCTGATTGTGACTCAGTGATTTATTTTTTAGCATAGAATATCCATCTCCTCCCTGCTGCAGAAAAGAAGGAAGAATCACTTTGTATGTTTCATCCATTTGGAGTGGTACATAGGCTGGTACTCTACAGGCTGTGCAAAGAACTTCTGTACTGACAACTCTGCTTCCTGGTGGTCTGGAAAGATCATAGACCACGTGAATGCCTAGGAGAAAACACATTTTTAGACATCACTTTAAATAGCCCCAACGGAGCACCTCAGACCAATAAAATCGTTAAACTGACTACACTTCCGCATGTGAGAATTAGGCCTGACTTTTGAAAGAGAACATTCTTATTGTAAAAAGCTTCCTGCCCTGTCCCCCTCTTACACACAAATCAGCTCTTACTCTTTACTCCAGAAAATTCATGGTTACTGGAACTGTGAGAACAGAGGGAGCATCCCAGCTCAAGCTCCATACCCTTTTTCTTTTCCCAGTTCCCTCCTGGCTGCTGACACACACAAACAGTTCATTGGTGAGATTATGATATCGGAGGTCAGATACCTCCCCTCCTCACCTTATTCCTAGTCTGCCTCCTTGTCATGCATTTGTTTACATACTATTATCTTCCTGGTTGAAATGAGCTCGTATGAAGACACATGCTGACAACTATGCCAACACTATGGTTATTACAGATAATGGCTATCTTCTTCATTCTTTTTGTACCGTAGCTACTAACTCAAATTGATCTAGGCTCTGTGGACTTCTTGGCCTCATTGTACACTATGTACGGAAGTTGAAGTAGTGATGGTGTAACTCCGGCCATAACTCATTAATACAGTACTAAAATGCAGAACCATACAATGAAACCTACCAACCATGCAATTACATTACGGTGTGTCTTAATATGAGGGCAGCAGCATGAGTGAGCAGTAGAGCTAGCATTAAAGGAAGTACAAATAGGTCAAGATAATCGCCGATCTAGTACAGGAAACAATTCCCTTCAAAAGGATTAGTAATCCAATCAATATAGTTATTAGGGTACCTCACAGTTAGATCATAGCACAGTGACACTGTGACAAACTGATGAGAGAAAGGACAGTTGAGGTAATCCACTGGACTGATTTAGCGCAGTTTGTTTACCAAAGGACTGAAAACAGGAAATAGGAGTCTGCAGGGAAACCAGACACAATTTTAGGCAGAATGTCATTTTACCCTCCTTAGAGGCAGGCACCCTAATTAGTCCAAAGTGCCAGTCAAGCCATTGCTATAACAAACAGATTATTGAAATAAACGTGAGTACCCTACTCACTGCTCTGCTCTGGAACTGCTACAGCACAAGATGTATTACAGAATCTGGTGCAGCTGCTCCCACGTCTCCTCAGGATAGTTAAGAATGTTCTTATTTGAACAGACATGAATGAGATGTTTCTTATCTGGTCATTCTCTTCCTGTTAGCAGTTTCTATCCTCATTTATTACTAACGGGTTAATGCCCCCCATCTATGGTATTTGGAGGTGGTCCGGTGTTGTTGCTGAAGGCTCTAGAACTAAGCCCTGCCCTTCAGATCAGGCCACTTGAAGAGTTGTTCCAAAGCTAGAGAAATGCTCCAACAACCTATTATTAGCATTAAGAGAACAACTTGATATAGTGTATTAACATGAAGACAATACATGTCTAAGTCACCCTTCAGAGAAAATTTTCAATTTTGTATTCTGGTCATTTACCAGATTATCAAGCCAGGTTGAATTCAGAGAAAAGTTGTTAACAGAAAAAATTATCTGGTAAGAAGTTTCTTATTCTGTTTCACAGCTTCTGTCCTCATTCATCATTAATGGGAAGTAGTAAGTAGTAAATCCTAGAAGTGGGGGGGAGGGAATCATAGGGTTAGAAGGGACCACAAGGGTCATCTAGTCTAACCCCCAATTTTAGGAATAATTAAAAAACTCTGCTCATCCTTATTACATAGAATAATAGTCAGGGATGGATGCTCTTACTATATAAAGCAAGAGATTTGTAAGCTAACGAGTTACATGGGAATCAACCTAGTAGCACCTTCCTATCAAAGGATGCTGCGGTCGAGGAATGGAAACTTACTTTGCACGTCTTCCTCAGATAAGGCTCAGACATATATTCCCCAGTGCCTACAGGGACTTCTGGGAATAGTTTCCCAGACGCTCAGCATGCAAACTGGTGCAGAATTTAATGTCTTGCCTGTGGCAAACTTGAGGCCCAAAGGCCCTGGCTTTTTGGACGGCCAAAATGATGGCACTATCTCCCGGAAATTGTGGAAAGAACTTACCTTGAATAGAAAAGGTTCTGGAGTTCTAAGAATAACCTTTTCTTCATGACATCATCAGTGTGGTTCTTGTATAGATTGAGCAACAAATTCCAAAGCTTGCCTTTCAGAGGTAATAGCAATTATTAAAACCAGCCACAGGACTGGTCTAATGTGTCATTGACTCATTTTGGCATCTGATGATACTCACATGGAGAGTCCAGTGAGCCTACCTACAGAATGCCACTAGGGCTGGTACCTGTTTTTATGGTGCTTGGGCTGTAGGACTCCAACCTATCATCCTGAAGAAACCCTAATGTAGCTCAGATCACCAGGACTTTGTAACTATTTTAATGTGTATCACAATAGCATCCAGAGGTTATGATCCCGATGTGCTGGGCACTGCACAAAGAGGCAGTTTCTGCTGCTTCCCCTTGCATTAGAAACATACATTTGACCAGATCAATACATGATCCTGGCTGAGTTCTGTCAAGATACCAAACTGTAATGGAGAATCCATGCTGAACTACAGTTTTCTTCGGATGCCCAGGCTGTTAACTGTAAGTGTTCCTGGTCTGAATGAAGGAAGAGATTTGGTCTCTTCATCAGGTACAATGTGGGGTCCTTGACTATCTAGCAAGTCCAAAGTGCCTTCTGGGCCAATGGAGACCTTCAGCTCTCCCTTTAGCTTTATGTAAGCTGTCCTGAAAGACAGCAGATTGTTTTCTAACCAGGACATTATTTCCATTCCCACAGAGAAACTTTGACTTCTGGTTACTCCCTGGTTTTGGAAGGGATACAATCAATCATAAGACAACCTTGAATGGAAGGTAGTAAGAGACTTCTCCGTGAATGCCTGCTAGGTGGTCTCTGACACCTTCTACTGGTGCAGCTGGACTAGCCACTGTCACACTGTCATAGGCAATAATGGACTTAATGGACTATTGGTCCAATTCCATATGACCATGTTTGTGGTTTTTAGTTTTTTGTCCAGACACATTCTGACAGTGCTATCAAAGTGAACTAAAGGGATGTGTACTCTGTGATTTTGGAAGTCTGTCTTCCATATATGCTTCCCGCTCAGGCTTGCTTCCAGAGTGAGTATGCAAGGTCTAGAGTGAAAATTGGGTTGACTCTCAGCATGTTGCTTGCACCTACCTGCGCACAAAGGGGCCTTCAGATGTGATCTCAGAATGACACCTCATTTTCCACTGCATCAATAGCATGTTTCTAGGTCCTCAAAGAATTTCTTCAGGCACATTTTCAGAAACCTACTCAGGGGATGGAACTGATGGACGATACCAGCAATCCTACTCATTGGAGATAACTAGCTACTGATGACCCCCTCAGGATGTGATTGATGCAAAGTTTTGGATCTTTGCAAATCTTTACCATTATGGTAAAATTATAACCAGAGCCATGTCTGTTTTGACATCTGGGTGAGCAATTTTCTGCATTGGGATCAAAAGCTCTTCTTGATTTTGAAGGACTTGTAGCTATGAATCCTTTCCAGCAGCTTTCCAGTTATGACTGAGTCTGTGTAAGGCGATGAGTCATCCCTGAACCAGAGCCTGATTAAACCAGATGCGTAGATGACTCATTCTTGTGCTAGTTTCCAGCCAAGCCACATGCCTGGAGTTGGTTTTGTGACTCTCAGGACAGCCTCACAAGAGAAACAGCAACTCAGTCCGCTCACCATCACTTCATGAGTTGGAACTCTTCTCTACCTGATAGCGGAGACAGAATCCACAAGCCTTAGCCTGCTCCAGGCTTCCTCTTGCTCCAGCCTTGTTCCTCATCCTGTCCCTGCCTTGCTCTTACTCTGGCCTTGTTCCAACACTGTTCTTGACTCCTGATCTTGGCTCTGTCCCCCTGGCTCCAACCACTAGGCTGCCACAGCTCAGACTATCAGAAACTGTGATGGGGATGGTCAGGCCTAGTGGTCAATTTCCCTGCACAGGGTACTGATTGGTATGCTATCTATGCAGGGGTATAGGATTAATGTGTGACCTGTGCTTTGCTGTGACTACTACCAGCCACTTAAGACTCGGGATGCAGAGGATGAATCAGAAGGAAGAATCTTATGGTGGAATTGTAAGCTCTTGTACACAAATGCTTTTTTCCCCCCGTCATACTGAGGATTCTGTTGGTTTGGAAGAAAACCTACCTAGGCTTCCTTGGAAGTTTCTGTTTGTACTATAAATATGAAATTGAAGAATGAGTCAGCTTAAGTGTTGTTAAGGAAATATATGCGTGTTGCAAAGAAAGGCCCTGACTCACAAGCAGAAGGGGGGCCTTGAAAACCATGAGTGATAAGGCCAGAAGGAATGAAGTAGATAGGATATTTGGCTCAAAGAATAACTGAGATAAGGGAATGCTTCTAAAAAGAAGGCCTCTGGCTGATAAGGGTGACTGCAGGTGGTTTTAAATAAGACAGGGAATCTGTCTAAAAAGGAACCAACATAAACATTCCCACCCCACAGACCAGCGTTATTGTAAAAGTAGAGCCTATCTGAAGCTAGGTGCAATGGAAGACTTTTGGCCAGAAAGGCCTTGGGAAGAATGGTGGTTGTAAATCTTATCTGAATTAAGACTGGAACTAAGAAGGAATGGTCTCAAATTGGTTTTTTAGCTGAAGTCAGTAACTGGCAATGACATCACTTGTTTGTTAAAGGGTATAAAAAGAGTTTTGAATTTGCGGGTTCTTTGTCAGACCCTACCTGATCTGCCCAAATGAGATGGCTTTCCCTAGGTCTGGCCTACTTGTAAGTATAATGATCATGTCCATGAATACTTTGTTACTGTACTGGGTGTAGTGACTTTATTTTCAGGCTGTTAGGCATGTTTAGAGCAATTGTATAAAATACCATTTGGCCTTTGGACTTAATATAGGAATTTATGGTTAACATTTGGTTTTAATGAGGAGTCAACATTTGGATCTTATGATGTACTAGGGAGGTATCCATGAGAAACTGTATCTAATATGGCATTTTACTAAATTAATGAGTTCCTTGCTAGCCACTAGCATCCTGTACTGAAAAAGTCTTGCAGGGTATTTGTTTATTTATTTATTTATTTGAGGGGGAGGGAGGTTCTTTGGTGATGTGTGCGTGGTACTTGCCCTGGATGTTAGAGGCGGGAGGTAGCTTGGTATCTGTCCTGGTCTGGAGGATCACACCACCAAGGAAGGCTACTGGTACACATCTTGATTGTGGGAATAGCTTGCTAAGGGAGCTTGAAAGGCTGCCTGCATTGCTCCTCCAGCCTTGCTAGCAGCACCCAAGTAAGTAGGAGCAGTCTAGTACCACTCGGGTCTTCACTCAGATCTTGCCCATTACACCACTGTGTAGACAGGATAAGGTTAGGATTTCTAACATTCACTAATATGATGCACATTATTTGGTCCGTGTGGACCCTGCTGGTGCATACGAGAAGTGCCCTAGTGTGCTTTAACTTAGTGCTGTTAACACACACGAGGGAACTCTTTGTGAGCACTAATGGTGTATGTGGACTAGTTAATGTGCAGCACATTAGTGCATGTTAGGCATCCCATGCCTGTGGTGCCCATTCCCCCACCGTGCAGTCAGGCAATCAGTCAGGATCATTTTGAACATGGGAAGGGATCTCACACTTACACCTCCGTAACCCTATGATGGTGCAGCATGGTTGGGAGCGGAATCCTTATCTCTTCTGGTCAGACTGCCTGAAGTACTTTTAAGGCTTTAATGTGGAGACAGAGGAGGATGGGGAGTGAGAGACTCTTTCCTACCTTCCAAGCCATTTTCAGGCAGTTCAAGGGTTTATAGCTAGGGTGACCAGATGTCCTGATTTTATAGGGACAGTCCTGATATTTGGGGCTGTCTTATATAGGCACCTATTACCCCCATCCCCGTCCTGATTTTTCACATTTGCTATCCGGTCACCATATTTATGGCTGATGATCAGAAGGCACAATTCCATTCTGCTGCTGCGTGAAATCTGAGTCCCTGTCCCTGGCAGAGTGATGGTTGTGGGTGGAAGGCCAGACAGCCACAATTCCTGAGGCAGGACTGCACTGGAAGGATGTGACAGGACATCTGGTCACCTGGAAAATCAGGACATCTGGTCACCCAGACATGCTGTAGGGTGGGGGAAGAGGTGGTGAGCATGATACAGAACACTGCAAGAGCCTCTGTGTAGCAGAAGAGCCCCAGCAGACACTGCCTTGGGGAAGGCAAAGGAAGAGTTTAACTCCTGTTTGCAGCCATTGTTCACTGACAATATTAACTGCTGCGCTGAAAAGGGGGGTGCTTGCTTTGCCTTTTTGGGACCCATGAGGAGTTTGCCAGACTTACTTTTGAACATCATAAGAATCCCTCAATTCACAGGAAGAAGCAGGAGAGCTTATAGGAGCCTTTTTTCTTTCCCTCAGGGAGAAGAGACCCCACTTCAGTGGCCGGGGGTCAGGGAGGGACTGTAGCTCCTTTGAGGGGGGTTTCTCCCTCTGGCACAGGTCCGTTGAGCAACCTACCTCCTGAGCTGGCTGGGTAGCATCCTTCACTCTCCCCAGATGCTCAGGGCTTTTCTGCATTAGAGTCACGGCTCCTTGGGGCAGGGTGGGGACCCGAGCTGCTGGTCTGACTCTGAGCTCTGTATCTGGCAGCGTGGGGCTCAGCTGGTTGGGAACAGGCAGGGCACAATTTGCCCTCAGTAGAGCATCTAAGTCGGGATGGGCAACCTTTTTGGCCCAAGGGCCATATCGGGGTTGTGAAACTGTATGGAGGCCTGGGTAGGGAAGGCTGTGCCTCCCCAAACAGTCTGGTCCCTGCCCCCATCCCCTGACTGCCCCCCTCCAAACCTCCAACCCATCCAATGCCACCCCTGCTCCTTGTCCCCTGACTACCCCCTCCGGGGACCCCTGCCCCTAACTGCCCCCCAGGACCCCACCCCATATGTTCCCTGTCCCCTGACTGCCTCGTCCCCTATCCACACCCCCGCCCCTCACCGCTCCCTGGGAGCTCACCCCCTATCCAACTCCCCTGCTCCCTGTCCCCTGACTGCCCCACAGAACCCCCTGTCCCTTATCCAATCCCCCCGCTCCCCGCCCCCTTACCATGCCGCTCAGAGTGGCAGGAACTCGCAGCCACACTGCTGCGCTACCCGGCAGGAGCAGCAGGCCGGAGCGTGTGAGATGAGACTGTGGGGGAGGGGGGAAAGCAGAGGAGGGGCCAGGGCTAGCCTCTCTGACCAGGAGCTCAAGGGCTGGGCAGGATGGTTCCGCAGGCCACATGGGGCCCACGCTGATCTAAGTGCTGCCTCACACAGGGAACATCACTTAGTTTTAGCCAGGGACTGAGAGGGCAGAGGAGTCCTGCAGAGAAGCAGTGGAACAACAGGTGCATGTGGTTGAAGCCACCATGCTGCTATTTACCTGATCCAGGGGAAGAGGGGGAAGACTAATGTTGCAGCCGCACAACAATGAATACAAAATAAAAAGTTTAAAACTCGATAAGTTTATGGAGGAGATGGTATGATGGGATAACATGGTTTTGATAATTAAATATTCATGGTAAATAGGCCTAATGGCCTGTGATGGGATGTTAGATGGGGTGGGATCTGAGTTACCCAGGAAAGAATTTTCTATAGTATCTGGCTGATGAATCTTTCCCATATGCTCAGGGTTTAGCTGATCGCCATATTTGGGGTCGGGAAGGAATTTTCCTCCAGGGCAGATTGGCAGAGGCCCTGGAGGTTTTTCGCCTTCATCTGTAGCATGGGGTATGGGTCACTTACTGGAGGATTCTCTGCTCCTTGAAGTCTTTAAACCACAATTTGAGGACTTCAATAGCTCAGACATAGGTGAGGTTTTTCGCAGGAGTGGGTGGGTGAGATTCTGTGACCTGCGTTGTGCAGGAGGTCAAAGTAGATGCTCACAATGGTCCCTTCTGACCTTAGTATCTATGAAAAAAAAAAAAAACCAAAATGGTGGGGGAAATTGAACTGCCAACTTGTTCCACTCCCGGAGGCAAAAAATCTGGTAGCCTGAACAAAGGGGGAGAAGTAGCAAAGAGTCCTGTGGTACCTTATAGACTAACAGATGTATTGAAGCATAAGCTTTCGTGGGTGAATACCCACTTCGTCGGATGCATGGGGGAGAAGTTAGTCCTGTAGTCTCCAGCAACAACACTGACCTGCCTCTAGATTTCATTAGTGATGAAGGAGGAGAGAAGCTGTGCAACAGAATGGTGCATAGAACTAGCATGAAGATAAATGTATTTTCAATTTTATTTCATTTCCATTTGAGGCAGTGCAGCTGGTTCCCCAGAGGTATAAATGCCAATACGGGCAGCATGAAGTATGGCTATATTGGAAAGAGAATAATAATAATTAATGAAAAAAGAGAGTAACTAACCCCCAACCTGCAGCAGCTCGCCAGTTCCTTGTCCATGTCTGCGTACACTGTGCTCAAATGCTTCTTTCAGAGTGGAGCCTTTTAACTCCATCAGATCAAAAGTACCTCCAAACGGCAGCACAGCAAGCAGGTCCTCCATCGTAATAGTACCTTGGATAGAACAACACTTTATGTAAACAAATGGTCTTCATAATAAAGCACCTTACATATCTTGTTTAAGATCACTTAATAGTGTGCTACATAACCTATAAAGCCGTGTATCATTTGAAGCAGTGTCATTTAATAGTACAGCAGTATAGACTCAGTCTTTTGATCTGTGTCTCAGTTTTCCAAACTGGCCAGCTAGACATATCTAAGGATTTTCTACCTCTGTTTATATTGTGATGCACATAACCCACCTATACTGCAGCTTCACTAGTGGAAATGGGAGCAAGGCGACAACCTTTATGTGGTGCTTCTGCTACATATTAATAATGAACACAATGAATATTGTCAAAAGGCTACCAGACGTCAGTTTGTTGATCTCCTGCTATGGATTAGTAATGCACAAATCTGTCAAGAGTCCTTGTCTGGGACAGAATCAGAAAACCATTGGACCAGCTTTACACGTGTACCTACTTAATGTAGGAGGTCTGTCCCATGCTATGTATGACTATTTTCCAAAAGTTCTCAAGGAGAAGGACACAGACACTGCTGAGGACTTCCAGAACTTCCCAAAGATATGCCTGAAATATCACAAGCCTTTTTCGGATCAGGCTAAAGCCCTTAAAGTATCGTCATGCAATCCTGAGGCACACAGGAAAGATTTCTGGGACAATGCCAATGTCCCAAGCAATCACCTTCCTGCCAACTCCACAAAACGTACTTCCAGGCTTCAGCCTACCCTGGAAACAGTGCACAAATGACTCTGGACACCAGTTGCAAATGACGGACCACACTGTAAATGAATACTTGCTTCAATGTTTGCCAGCGACATCTCAGAATTTACACCACGCCACTTCCCACGCTACCTGCTGGCTCACTACTCTGAATTCGGTTATTTGAACCTTGTTAATCACCTCTCTTGCCATATGAAAGAAGGTAAGTGGAAAATGGCTACCTGTCAATCTGGGGACAAGAAAAACAGAAGTTCTTACAAAATTTAGCCAGTTTATCCAGTTGCTTTCAATTGCTATAGCAGTCCTACAGAATGAGTTATCCAACATTAAAACAAATTGTTCTTAGATTTTATAATATTAGACTGAATTTATGGCACCATAAGAGTATACAGAATTCACTTACCTGTGTGGCAGAACATAAGAGGTTTCTAACAGACATAGCCTCCCTACAGAAGTTTAAAATAGGAAGTGAAGAATACCATCTCCACTTCTTCTGAGCGTAATGACAAGCCATAGTGGTAAAAACATCAGTGACCAAACCCTGCTAGTGCTGTCACCAATGCCAGCATGGCTGCAGCTGCATTAGTGCTAGACTAACTGGGAGAAGTTGAGAATAGCCTCAGTGCAGATGCAGCCTACGTGTCTAGGCCAGACTTACAAGAGGTAGTATGGCTGTAAGTTATTTCAGATTTTTATATGATCCAATTTTATCTGTTGGTGGAACTCTATTTTGATAATGCCTAAAATATTAAAATGGATAAACTCTATTGAGAGATTATTATTCATTATTCTTAAAGTCCAGTATTCTATTGGTGCTTGCTCAATTAATTTGTTACTTCTGGGACTACACTGTGCACCCTCAAGCATTGAAATATAGATATTAGTTGTTTCTGATTGTGTTTCAGAATCAGTTATGTATACAATGTGTTTAACTTTTATGCATGTTAGTGGTTCCAGTGAAACTACTGGCATGAACTAAAAATTATAAGCATTGGCAGGATTAGGGCCATAGTCCTGAATCCAGAAAAACTGTTCTTTGTAATTGGTATAGTGCAGGATAGCAAAATATGTAAAAGTACAGGCAACAGTATAGAAAGCCTCATTAAACAAGCTAACTTACCATTATTGTTGCGTTCATCAATGGGTGACCGTATCCCACCACCATTCATGATGCACATTGAAACATGATTCCATGTATTTTCATCTCGATGTTTGAGATTATTGTAAATCTGTAACATTAGCATAAAATATTTTTAACCACTTTTTAATCTTTGCTTAATTTATATGTAGGAATTTTACAAGTTACAAAATCTGAGTTTCTGGGAGTTTTTTCCAGGTTGGTAGGCCTGTATTTCTCCCCAGCAGTTAGGGAGAAAAATCAATCAATTGTGCCATTTACAGTTATCTTAAAGAACAAACTTTTAATAATTCTGCATCCACAGTTTTATTATTTATTATTTTTACGAACAAATCAAGTTTAAAAATAAGCCCCTCTGTCTTTTCTCCCTGCAATCTCTGGTATTCTTTGAAAACCAGAGTGTGACATTATAGGAGATAGAAACCTAAATTGCACCCTCTAAAGCCAAAACTAAATGAAGGAAGGGATGATTCGTAGACAGTGTCATAAAGGAAAAGTAAAGGGTGATGTGTTATTTCAGAAAATGTTGAAATACAGAGCAATAATTTACACCTATCTCAAGGATTAGGCAATGTCAGAGACCTTAAATATAGCTGCTCATTAAAACCTTGAAAGGGAATAATTAGAAAATCCAAACACATAAAATCAGTCTAATGATGTGCCTTCAAGATTATTAAGGGACCTGACAGAGCAACTTACTGTATCACTAGCATTTAATATTTGAAACAGTCTTAAAAATCCTGGGAAGGTAGAGAACTAGAAGATTGGAGGAAAGCAAATGGAGTGCAGATTTTTCCAAAAAGTAAAGCCCAATCTATATACCTGTTGCTCAGAGGACCAAATTAGACCCTGACTTAAGTCAGAATGGTTGCACGAGATCCTCCTGCATTTATCTCTAGTAAAGTAATGGAAAACACACACAGCAAGAGAATCAAAAGACTGCTATAGAATAAGGAGGTAATAATCAGCCTGATTTAAGAATAAACATTACCAGACTAATCTAGTATCTTTGTCAGGTAAATTACAAACATAGTGACTGAAGGGAAGAGAAAGCAGCGATCACTGTACTGGAATTGCCTTAGTTCTTCAGCAAATTTTCAGCATAAAAACTTGTTTATGAATCAGAAATTGGCCTTCTGTGAATATTGGGCACCATCCACAATACTAATAATCATAGCAAATTTGATTAAATATTCAAATGACTACTCCCAGAGAGTTTGCAGTATCCACACAACTTTGTGCAACAAGTGCCAGGGATAAATGAACAATTTCTGATCTGTTCTCTTTTTTGCTCTATTGAGAACAGCCCTGGCCCCACATAAGGAGTTTCATCCAGAAACTTGCATAGCAGTGAGTTCCTGAGAGCTATTCATTGACTTTAATGGGTATTGTGGGAGTTTTGAGACTCTCAGGATCAAAGTCCAAAAGGGAGAACTAAGCACATTCCAGACCTATCCAGGAACTGGTAGATCTTCTATGTCAAACACTTCTAAAAGGAGAATTCCACAGAATTCTATTAACTCCGCTAGGGATCTCACTACTACCAGTCTTTAACATGAAAGCAATACAAAACCCTAAGAATCATAGAACTCTCTAGAGTCCACTAAAGTTGAATTGTCCCAAAGCCCTCAAATACTAATTCAGATTAAATTATAGTCTGTGGTTTCTTACCATGGCATCACAAATCAAATTTCCCATGTTGCATTCTTGGAAACGGCATGCCTGACTTGTACCATTTAGGTAAACTATAGTTTTCCCAATCACATGGGAAGAAAAATTATTTAGCTGTATCTTCCACTTGTCAACTTCTTCTCTCAAGACTCTATCTAAAATAGAAGCATAGAATGAGGTTAAAATGGTTACTAACCTTTTGTAACTGTTGTTCTTCGAGTTGTGTTGTTCATGTTCATTCCATACTAGGTGTGTGTGCACAGTTACTGGAGGTTTTTCCGCTCAGTGGTATCCGTTGGCCAGCACTAGCGCCCTCAGGAGTCATGCGCATATGCATTGGTAAAAGGGGCACCCCCGGACCCCACACCTTTCAGTTCCTTCTTGCCGATAACTCTGACAGAGGGGCAGGAGGGTGGGTCATGGAATGGACATGAGCAACACATCTTGAAGAACAGTTACAAAAGGTTAGTAACAGTTTTTTCTTCAAATGCTTATTCATGTCTATTACGTGAGTCAACTACCATAAGCAGTACCCCTGGAGGTGGGCTTGGAGTTCATGGACATGCTGACTGCAACACTGTCTCCCAAAACCGGGACATTGCAGGCCTGCTGGGTGATGGCGTAGTGTGAAGTGAAGGTCTGAACACACAACCAGGTCGCAGCTCTGCAAATGTCCTGGATAAGTACCTGTGCAAGGAATCCTGCCAACAAAGCCTGGGCTCTTGTGGAACAAGCAGTCACTGTGCCTGGAGGTAGAACTTTTGCCTGCTCGTAACAAGCTCAGATACAGTCAGTTATCCAGGATGAGATTCTTTAGAATGACATGGGTACCCCTCTCAGTCTTTCCACGACTGCTACAAAGAGTTGGGTGGACTTGCAGAAGGACTTAATTCTCTCAATATAAAAGGCGAGGGACCACCTTACATCCAACGTATGAAGGCACCGTTCCTCTGCGGGTCTTGTGAGGTTTTGGGAAGATGACGTAGAAAAATGTCCTAGTTGTTCTGGAATTGTAACACCACTTTTGGTAGGAAAGGTGGATGGGGGCAAGGCTGGACCTTGTCCTTGGAGAACACTGTTTAAGGGGATTCTGACATCACAGCTTTGATCTCAGAGACCTTTCTGGCTGAGGTAATTGCCACCAAGGTGGTGACCTATCACGAGGGGAGGAGCAGTAGAGAGCACGATGCTAATGATTCAAAGGGTGGCCCTATGAGCCTTGACAGGACCAGGTTTAGGTCCGCAGGGGTAACTTGAGGGTAGAGTGTTTCCAGCCCCATGAGAAATCGAGCCATCATCTTGTGGGAGAACACCATTCTGCCATTCACTACGGAGGGTGGAAGGCAGAGATGGCTGCCAGGTGAACCTTAATATATGAGAGAGACACTGATGTTTTAGGTGTATCAGATAGTCTATGGTTGACTGCAGAGAAGATTGGGGTGGAGAGAGGTTCAGCTCAGAGGCCCAACAAGTGAAACGGTTCCACTTGCTTTGTCCTGTTTGATTTTCAGGAGGACCTTGTGAACCCATAGAATTGGTGGGAAGGCATACAGTAGGTGGTCTACACCTGAGAGCTGGAAAGCGTCAGAAAGGTCGCCAATGCTGTGCCCATTCAGTGAGGAGAACTGATGGCATTTCCTGTTCTGCCTTGTGGCAAACAGGTCCTCCAGGGGAAGCCCCCACCTCTGAAAGATGACACTGACAACCTCCAGGTAAAGAGACCACTTGTGGTGAGAAGAAAGTATCTGCTGAGGTGATCTGCCACGGCATTTTGGGCTCCTGGGAGATGTGATGCCTCAAGGTGAATGGCGTGTTTCATGCAAAAGTCCCATAGCTGGAGGGCCTCCTGGCACAGTGCTGAAGGCACAGTGCTCCTCCCTGCTTGCTGATGGACAACACTGCATCAGTGTTGTCCATCAGGACCTGCACCACGCTGCCTGAGATCTGGGGAATCCAAGCATACCTGACATTTATATGCAGGGCAAGTTCCTCCTGGGACCAGAGGTCTTGAGTCCTGAGACTGCCAAGGTGGGCTCCTCACCCCAGGTCTGATGCATCTCAGATTAGAGTAATGGATGATTGAGGGGCAGCAAAGGGTACGCCTACCATTACTGATCCTGGGTCTCTCCATCAGGTCAACAAAGTGATGACTGGGGGGTGGAATCATGAGTGTTGAGTCTAGGTGATGTCTTCTCGGGGAGTAGACTGACGCCAGCCACATCTGGAGGGGTCTGAGGCATATCCTTGGGTACTGTACCACATAGGTACATGCTGCCATGCGTCCCAATAGTTTGAGGCAGACATGAGCGGTTGTTACTGGGAGGGTCGTGACATTGGAGATCCGGTCTGACATAGCTCAGAATCTGGCTCTGGTAGGTAGGCCTTGGCCTGGGTGAAATCCACTACGGAGGGTGAAATCGAGCACTGTCATGATGAATTCTATTCTCTGAATCAGGACCAGAGTTGACTTCCACTCGTTTATCAACAGACCCAGGGCCTGGAAGGTAGCCCATACTGTACTGATGCTGTGCTGGACCGGAGCTTACGAGTGACTCTTGATCAGCCAATTGTCAAGGTACCGGTAGACTTGCATGCCTCAACATCTGAGAGAGGCTGCTACCACTGCCGTACACTTCGTGAAGACTCGTGGGGCTGCCAACGGGCCAAAGGGAAGCACAGTGTATTGGTAGTGGCACTGACCCACTACAAACCTGAGAAATCTCCTGTGACCATGGAAAATTGAAATGTGGAAATAAGTGTCCTTTAAATCGAGGGCAGCGTACCAGTCTGGATCCAGGGAGGGAATGAAGAGGCTAGGGAGACCACGTGGAACCTCAGTTTGAGATATTTGTTGAGGTGACACAGGTCCAGGATGGGCCATAGACCGCCCCCTTGGGCTTCGGGATTAGGAAATATCGGGAGTAAAATCCCTTCCATTCTCAAGTATTGAGGAGCCTGCTCTATGGCCCCTACACATAAAAAGGCTTGCACCTCCTGGACAAGAAGTTGCTCCTGAGAAAGGTCACTGAAGAGGGGTGGGGGGAGCGGTGGAAGAAAACTGGAGGGTGAAACCAACTGTTATAGGGCTGAGCACCCAACGGTCAGATGCTATATATGACCACACTAGGCTGAAGGGTGAAAGGTGGCCAAAAACAAAATGGGGGATGGATCTGGCGTCGAGACCGGTATACCATCCTTGGGCGTACCTTCAAAAGGCCTGCCTGGCCCTGCTGGGATAACTATGCAAGCCCGACAGAGGCAGAGGCAGAAGGTAGGGGTTGGCGTTGCTTATAACCCTTCTTTTTTTTTGTAGGGTCTTGGAGGTGCCATGAACCTGGGAGGCTGCTGGGGCCTAAAATGCTTCCTGGAGGCAGGATAAGTGTAAAGGTCCAAGGAGCGAAGGGTGGCCCTTGAGGCCATGAAGCTTGGAATTCGTCTGTTCAGAGAACAGGGACGTACCCTCAAAGGGGAGGTCCTGGACGGACTGCTCCACTTCGTGAGGAAAGCCTGATGAATGAAGCTATGAACAGCACCTCATGGTGACCACTGACGCCATAGTCCTGGCTGCTGAGTCAGCCGCATCATGAGCCTCCTGGAGGGAGATCCTGGCCACTGCCTTGCCCTTCTCTAGGATGGCTGTGAACTCCTGCCTCAACTCCTGCGGCAGGCAATTCTTAAATTTGGACAATGAGTCCCACAGGTTAAAATTGTATCTTTCCAGCAGAGCCTGCTGCTTGGAGATACTCAACTGGAAGCTGCCCATCAAATAAACCTTACGTCCCAACAGGCCTCTTTGCCTCTTTATGTCTGGGGGTAGCACTCAACTGCCCCATCTGTCCCACTCATTTGCCACCAACACTACTAGGGACCCCAGGGGAGGGGGTGTTGAGTAAGGTACTCAAACCCACTGGCTTGGACATAGTATTTCTTCTCTGCCCTTTTTGAGGTGGGGAGCAGAGAAGGAGTCTGCCATAGTGCCCTGAGGGGTCACATCACCACCTCATTAACAGGCAGGGCCACTCTGGAGGGAGTCGCTGCAGCCAAGATGTCAATTAGGCTGTGTACAGACTCCGTGAGCTCCTTGATGTCTAGTCCCAAGTTTGCAGCGACCCTTTTCAGGAACTCTTGGTGGGCCCTGAAGTCATCTGGCAGGAGTGGATTACTAGGGCCTGCAACTGGCCCATCCAGGGATGACGAGGAAGAGGCCTGTACTGGAGGAGGGGCTCTCTCCTCTTCCTCCACCTCCACCACATCCATTGGGGCCATTTGTTGGACTTCAGCACCAGGGTGAGTACCGGAGTCAAGGTTCAGTGCCGGACAGGAAAAAAATGGTAGCTTGCCTCTTGGACACCACCAAGTCTGAGTGGTGGGAAGGGGGGCCCAATACCAGGGGAACTTCCATGGATTCCAGTACTGCCACCCCAGGGGCCTGGTGGCCATGCACGAACTAGGGGGATGGTACCGAAGTCTGGTGTGTAGCCTGGGTACCAATAGGAATTAGGTAGAGCAAAGGATTCCTTTTCGGACTCTGAAGAGGATTCTTCCCTTGGAGACCCATGGCAGAGCAGTACGTGCTTCCAGGTGGTGCCGGGGAGCTGGCGACCATTGTATCGGGACCATGGAAGGTTTGCCCCTTGACAGCACAGCAGTGATCGATGCCACAGTGAAGCTCACTGCCCCTTGAGAACTTCCATCCCCAGTCACCTTGGCTGGCAGGGGGCCTGAAGGGGTCAGCGGCATTGGAAGAGACATCAGGTCCTTTGCTGCATGGAAAGCCTCTGGGGTCGAAGGGGTCTACAGGCGTGTGGTCCCACGGCTGCTCCCAGGAGTTGGAGGCAGGTCCCAGACGAGACTTGGTGCTCTAGGCAGCAGTCACCAGAGCCCTCAGTGGCTTTGGGGAGGACGAGTGGCTCAGTGTGGGTCTCACTATGCTGGTCACTCCCTACTCATCCCTCTTGGGCACCGGAGAGTGCCCCCTCTCGGTGCACTGTTTCTTATGCTTCTTCCTTGGCACAGAGGATGGAGAACGGTAACGGGGAGCGCTTCTCTTAGAAGATGAAGTGCTTGGCACCAATTCAGAGTGGCTCGGCTCCAAGACTGATCCAAGGGCTGCCTCCATGAATAAGGCTTTTAGACGGATATCCTTGTCCTTTTGTGTGCACGGTTTGAAGCACCTGCAGATCTGGCACTTCTCTTTAACGTGAGATTCCCCGAGGCACTTTAGACAGCTAGAGTGTGGGTCACTCACTGGCATCAGCTTGCCACAGGACGCACACAGCTTGAAGCCCGGGGACTGGGGCATGCCCAACCCCTCGATGACAGAGACAACTGTTAATGGTATTACATAAACTAAACTATACACACTAAGTCCAATAACTATACAATATACGACAGAGAAGTCCAAACCACTTCTGGGAAAGAAGCCTTGCAAGATGAAGAAGGATCATTCCAGGCAAGCATCATGGACGGTAAGAAGGAACTGAGAGGGAGTGGGGCTGGAGCTGCCCCTTTTACTGGTGCATGTGCACGCAACTCCAGAGGGCACTAGAGCCGGCCCAATGGCTACCACACACGGAAACATCTCTGGTAACTGTGCTCATGACGCACACACCCCTAGCATGGAATGGACATGAGCGTCATGTCTCAAAGAAGAACAAGTCTTCCATTAATTAGAACCCTACGTTCGTACAAATTTTATGGAAAATTTGCTCCATAGTGATTCTAAAATATATTAACCTTTCCTTGCATGAGAGCTCATTGAACAATATCAAAATTTACTTTACATGAAATCCAATGATGAGTGAAATTACAGAGGATCCTAATTGTTAGAAGATTACAATATTCATCATCATAAAACCTAGAAATAGGGGAAAATACAGTTAGGTGAGTGAATTGATCCCCTGCCACTGCAGGATTTATTCCCTGTAGTACATTTACAATTACTTTTGCCCAGTCTTGTTTTAAACTGCCAGTGAATGGGACTTCTAGCACGTCCTTTGGGAGACAGACAGACTCATTGCACAGTCCAGCAGAGGGTTGTTTTTTTTAAAATATTCAAACTAAATTTTCTCTTACTTATGATCTCAGTTACTCCTAGTTATAGCAGCACTAACTTACAAATTTGTTTAAAACACTATTTGCATATTTCAGCATTGAACAATCTTACCAATAATCACGCAAATAACCATATAGGATTACTGAACTAGAAATTAATTTTATATGCATAGCTGTCCTATTAGTAGCAAATTGATGGTTTATTTTCAGAAACCAAACATAACTTGGATACAGCCATCACACAATTTCTCTGATGATTTTGTATTGTGTACATCATTTGGCATGTTACAAGGTTAATTTGCAAGCAACATATAAACATTAAGCATACTTCACCATGCAAATATCTAGTAGTCTGAATTATAACATTCACTGACATTGCAGAATTACTATAATGTTCAAGGCTTGGTTTAATTAAACTCATTAAATTTGTGAAAACCATGTGACTGGCAAAGCTGAAACACCATGTCAATTTTGAAATGACCTATTCTTCTATTTATATGCTGGTAGTGCCTAAGAGCTCCAACCCACGATCAGGGCCCCACTGTAGAAGGCAACGAACAGATAAACAACAAAGAATACACACCCAGAGAACTCGTAATCTGTACATCAGACAGGAAGCAACCACTAAATGAAACAAATAAACAGGGTGGCTGGGCTGGAAGTATGAGAGATCTATTTACAAAACAAACCATGGAAGGATTTTCCTCCTTCATAGTTTTATGATGTTTGATGAAAAACATGTTCTTTTTGTATATTACATTTGCACATTGATGCGCTTTGCCTGAATGTATTTAAAAGGTCATGAGCAACCCACATAAAACTACTTAGTTGTTTTTACAATTAGAGTGAACTGAAATGCTTAAGAAAAGTGCTGGCTTGATAACCTCTGAGATCAAAGCCCTTTCTTTGTCCACAAACCAAGTGCAGAGATACCAAGAGTCCAGAGTTCCCCATCCTGCTGGAAACTCTGTTCTGAAGGATAAGATGTTAGTTTACTCTTTATGCCCATTTAAGCAATATTAAGATTAAATGTTTAGAGAGTCTCCTAAAAATGCTAAATGTCATGGAAATATATCACCTGAATGTCATGAGGAAGCTATTAGTGATTTTACATAGACCCCAAAAAAACCCGAACACCTGAAATGTGATAAACTGGAAACTTGTTTGATTGCTGAGAGGAGTCAGTGAAGAAAGCAGGCTATAGCATTATAATGTACCCAGAACTTGATGCCAAAGATGACCAAATTAAGAGGAATGCTAAATTCTCCTGTAGCATTGTACTTTACTTTTAAAAAAAGCAATAAAGCTAAAAGTTTAGCTGGGTGATCTATAGGAACTCAAATCTCTGTTTCACATACCTTCAGGAATACTGCTATTTAGCAGAATAGGGTTTCCAGATGTATTAATTACTTTTCCTTGATCATCAAATGTTACATTTAAATAACCAAGATATTTTCCAAAAGCATAGGCTTGTACCACTGGCACCTGCCTCCCATCATCTGACTTCACCAGGAATGGATAGTTGCCAGCTGGCATTTCACTAGAAGGTGGGGGGCCTGAAACAAAATAACCACACAAGTATTTTATCTTCAGAAAATTATCAGCAAGGACTTTCAAATATGTTTTTCTTCCTTAAAAGAATATATGCAATATTTAATATCTATTAAGTAATAATTTGGAAATAAAATAAGGTTCTTCAGGACTTGAGTGCAAGGGTGTATTTTCTCCTTGTAGAAGTGAAAAAGTTGAGTTGATTTTAACCTCTTACTTTGCCGTAAGATCTCTAACTCACAGCAATTAACTGAGAATTAAAACTTTAAAAGAACAATGATTTTTCCATCATATATAAATTGTTGGATTTTTGCCTTCTGCTTTATTGATAAATTGGCTTCTCAGGTGACATTTTTCGGGAACCACGAAGCCCAAAAAGCATACATTTAAGCAGGTGAGTCCTCCAAACCAAATTACTACGTCATTATATTATTCCTTGATGAGATGGACTTTGTACTTTTGTATCATAAGATATTCATCCAAAAAGGAGAAGAGGCTTATCAAAGCTCCACGCACACTTCTCAGTTGAAGGCTTAGATTCTGTTTCATTAAAAAATATGTTTACAGAGGATAACGTAAGAAACAGTAACACCTCCTAATTTTTTAAACTCCTTTTAATTAAACTTTTGTCTGAAGGTTCTACCGAAAATCACCTCACTACGAAAAGCATTCCAGTCCCAGATTCCAGTTGCCACATAATTTGTGAAAACAAGGGAAGAACAACAATTGTACTTTGGGTCCCCGAGTCAGCTCTCTTCTGCCAGCTATACATACTTCTGTGAACGTTGGGCAGGACAAATGGAGCTCCTGGAACAGTTCCCAGATGTAATTGTAATGCTGCTAGAAGACTCAAGTGCATGTTTGTAGCTAGTCTGCCAGAGTATGCATTTCCAAAAATCAAAGCAGAATCTTTGACTCTGCCAAAGTAAATTTTTTTTGTCTGAACAGATAATGCATTTGCGCGGATTTGGTGTGGACAGCTCTCAGAGGTCATTTTAGGCTATCCACTTCTTCCATGTTTACAGAAAAAGTGAGGTCTTTCCAAATTAGAACCCACCTAGATATCCTGGAAACGCACAACATTATTTCATATCCAAGTCAGGGGGATTTCTTGCCTTCATGTGTGAACAAGACCAATGAAGTAGAGTGTGAAAGTAGTTTCTGTGTTTAAAGTTATTCATGTGTTGCTTACAAAGGTTCCTATCTCTTAATTCAGAACTCGAGGGTGTGATTCTTTCTAAACAACTAGAATAATAAAAGGAGGCAGAGGCTGATGGAGAAGAAACTGCAGGGGAAGAGAGAGGGAAATGGAACAGCAGTGTGGTGAGAAGGAACAGGACAGTTAACTTAACACACACTGTTAAGTAGGTCCCAAGTTACACAGTGATGGCTGGGTATGTGGGCCGTTTTTTCCTGTAACTCATAGAACATTTCTTTTTTTTTTTTTTTAAACATGCCTCTTCTGGCTACCTTAAATTTGGCAGAGACTTACAACTATTTTTGATTGCTTTAAAACAAGCCACTGTCACTTTTATTCATATGCTATTTTTATTAATAATAAATGTGGGTTGTGCTTATTTTCAATAGATTGAAAAGACGTGAGAGCGAGAGAGAGAATGTGTATATATAACACTAAGATGAGGGGAAATTGCCAAAAGAGTCCCTAGAACACTGGGACAGGGAAAAGAAATCAGAATCTGAAGGAACAGGGAGAGAGAGGGAAAGGGAACAAGAAGGAAGAGCGATGTCAAGTCACACTCTGTGACAATTTTGTGGAAACTTTATAGGCTGCTGACAGGAGTTCAACATTCTTGGTAAAAAAAAAAAAATGCATGCCAAAGGACAACCACTTCCTTAGCCCTTGTCTACACTACAGAGATATGTCAACGTAAGACAGCTTACATTGACCTTATTCAGCAAATATCTATGCTAAAATGCAGCTCTCATTAATGTAACTCACCCACTACACCAACTTAACTCCACCTCCACGAGTGATGTCGCACTTAAGTCAATGTAGTTAGGTCAACGAAGTGTCAGTGTAGACATTACATTGCTTATGTTGACTGTTGCTGTCTCTGAGAAACTGTCCCACAATGACCCACACTACCAGTTAAATTGGTACAAGCACTCCTAGTGAGGACCCACACCAGACAAAAGAAGCGCAGTGTGGACATACAAAAGCAGTTTAATTACTGTGGTGGCTGTAAGTCAATGTAACTTAAGTCGACTTAATTTAGTAGTATAGACTTGCCCTTAGAAAAAGGGTTAGTAAATAAGGGCATGTCTACACTTACCTCTGGAGCAATCAATCCAGCAGGGGTCGATTTATCGCATCTAGTGAAGACGCGATCAATCAACCACTGAGCACTCTCCCATTGACTCTGGTACTCCACCAGAGTGGGAAGTGTAGGTGAAGTTGACAGGGGAGCGGCAAAAAATTCTGGGAATTTTTTTCCCCACCTACAAATTATTAAAAGAGTAACAGCAAGTATTTTAGACTTTCCCACAACCGAGCCAATATGGCAAGACAAGCTAGAGGGATATGAAGAAAGAGTATAGTGGTCTTGCAGATTAATTCAGGGGCAGTGGGGTTAGCCAGAGTGGGGAAGTGAACCAACAAGAGACAAGATCAGGTGAGTAAGCAGGGGCAGAGTGGTGAGGGGTTTTAACAGCTGAGGTCCAGAAGCTTGACTTTGAATCCCTCCACTGGTTACTGCTTTTCAGCTCAAAGAGGAGTTGATAGACTTGCTATGACATTGTATTAATAATAAAAGGACGTCATTGTATATGTAATGTATCTCCACCTCCAAATTGCTTTGCAGACATTAATTAATCCTCAAAATACCCAGGCCTTATACTAAAAGCTCCTGAGTGCCTCCTGTGCATCCTCACACCCTGTTGTCTTCAAACAGAAGTTAAAGGCAATTAGCACACTACAGAATGAGGCCCTCCTCTAAAGTGGGGGTGTGTTTGGGGCGAGGCGGGGGGGGGGGGATCACTAGCTTCCTCTCACCTGTGTTTTTCCTGTATTTTTGAAATAATCAAAATTCAAAACATTCTGACCAGCTCTATAGTTGGCTGAAAGATTAGAAAAGAACTTCAAATAAATATTTTGTCAATTTTTTCCTCTAGGATTTTTCATTGAAATTTCTTTTTTGTTTTAAATTAGAAAAAAAAAAGTGACCAGCTTAGGGAGCGAAGTAGAAGTACTCAGAGTGGGCAACACAGAGTCTGTGACTTGCCCAAAGTTACACACAGACAAGTTGCCCAAAGTTACACTCAGGAAGTTCTGGCTCCTAGCATTGTGCTCAGACAACAATGAAACAGAGAAGCTTCATACAGTACTCTGAAGTGACACAGGTTCACTAAGTGGTACTGACAGCTAATCTATACTGCCCAAGTCTTTTCACACACACCAAGTAGCACTGCAGTGTATAGCCAAAACATCTATCATCCTTACCTCTGCCATCTGGCTTGCTCCTAACCCATGTAACCTGCTGATGAGGATCCTTTCTCCAGGATAGGTGCACAGAGTTTTTATATACACCATCCTTCAAAACGCAGAGATAAGTATATTACCTACAGTTTTGCACTATTTGTTTGATGGGGATACATCGTTATCTGTAATCTACTACAGACTTTTTTATGAATAAAAATATCATTTCCTTTAAAAGTCTGAAATCGCATAGCCCTGCAAGACTAGAAATGGAAGTTTAGATTATATTGCAAAGGGTGATTTCTCCATTTCAAATGGAACTATGCACTTGTTTCTAGTCCTGAAAGGTCCTATAATGTTATGATTTTAAAACTGATGTTGTTACCTAAAAAGGTCATTTAAAATAAATTTTAGGTGGATTTTTTTTTTTTTAACTTTTTCTGAGGCTCTCTACATTTGGCCTCATGGTAACTTAGTCACCTATCTTAGCAAGCAGACAAATGAAGGGGAAAAAAATCCTAGTAGCATTTTAAAAAAAAAAATTCCCTAAGGCATATACAGAATGTGACAGTGAGAGATAAAGGTTCTACTGGTACTCATTTGGGATGATCTTGCATAACTTATTTATAGAGTCACCGTTCACTAACTGTGCCCATCCCAAACTCACACTGAGAAGTCTTTGCGGCATGCCACAGCACCATGCATTTTCCTCACACGCAGTTTGCACACATGTATAATTTCTATAGAATATCTGGAACTTTGTAAATAAGAGCTACAATCTGGGCCAATGTTCAAAATGGAATTTTTTTAGGCATAGGAAGACAGTCTGTGTACTTTTCATTTTCTGTCACAGTGTGACAAACGTTCATGCTAGCACAATGCTTGGCAGTAGCTGGGTAGGCAAGAACATAAAAATTTTCTACTCTTCTGTCACTTTGGGTATATATTCAGGATCTGTCCCTACACAGATCCATGTCTCAAACACTTCTAAGTGTTTTTTTCTGAAATGTTTAAGATTTTATTTTCTTCCTCTTAAAACCCAATATCAGTGGAATTCTTTTTTAAAATAAATGTTTTCCCTCATGGACTAAATAATACCATCACTAGGCCACCAAATATTACAAACTACATATGTTTTAAAAACCTATACATACAGAAATAAGTTCTACAGGATAACAATCAACTACAGGATATTTTGAAAAATAATCAAGTAATATGACTTGTTTTATATTGATTAATTTGTTTCACTGATTCCTTTAATGCATGTATCATAGACAAGGTAAATTAAAATATTTTATTTATTTACTCCCTTATTCAGTAAACTTGTAAAACATGTTAGAATCACAGAAATGTAGGGCTAGAAGGGACCTTGAGAGGTCATCCAAACCCCCCCCCCCCCCGGGAGTTAGGACCAAGTATACCTAGGCCAGCGGTTCTCAACCCGCGGTCCAATTAGCACACAGCTGCAGCCTAAGTATTATCTGCAGGACTAAGTATTATCTAGTACTTTGCATTTGTCCTCACTGAATTCCATCTTGTTGATTTCAGACCAATTTTCCAATTTGTCAAGGTCATTTTGAATTCTAATCCTATTCCTCCCAGCTCGGTATCATCTCAAATTTTATAAGCATACTTTCCAGTCCAGTATCCAAGTAATTACTGAAAATGTTAAAAGTACCAGACCCAGAACTGACCACTGCAGGACTCCACTAGATATATCCACACAGTTGGACAGTGAACCACTGATAATTGCTCTTTGAGTATGATCTTTCAACCAGTTATACACTCACTTTATAGTAATTTCACATAATTAGGGAAATGTAGTCTCTCTTATGAGAATGTCATGTAGGACTACTATTAAACAAGCTGCACAATAATTTAGTAGCATTACTGTTTGTGTTGGAGTGGGTCTGTGTTGCACAGGTCATCCTGAATAAGTTCAAAGAGTTAGGACACTTCTTACTCACAAAGAATGTAAAAACTGGGAATGGACTTGTGTCATAGTCTCAGTGTCATTTGTCTTGCTTATGGTAAGGACTGCAAAAGAACTACATCTCAATGTGATATGTACTACATATAGTTGATTGGTTTTAATCATACAGGGTGCCAGATCCTCAGCTGCTCTCAATCAAGGTAGTTCCACTGAAATGGCAGTTGAGGAACTGGCCACAGTGCTTAGTTACACGTAAATAACATTTTTACAAAGTCATCTCAGTTCAGTGAGAATTTTCTTTCAATTAATGATCAGTTTTGGTTAAAAGCAACATTTTACTGAGAGCTGTAATACCTGTATAAAGAAACGTGTTTGTATGTCCTCCAATTACAACATCCACTCCTCTCACTTTTTGAGCAATCATTTGATCTACAGTGAAGCCGGAGTGTCCTAGTGCAATAATTTTGTTAACTCCCAGCATGGTAAGTTTATTCACATGTGGCTGCAATGCTTCAATTTCATCTTCAAAGTATATATCCGTTCCTTTTTTTAAAAAAAAAAAAAAAGGAGAGAAAGGAGATTAATATTTATGAGGTATCTAAAAATACTTGTGTTTTCACAAGATCAGATTATTGAAACAGCTGATGGACTATGGCCAGAGTCCCACAAACTGTTGGGAGCTCTGGCCTCTCTCATTATTTAAATGCCCATTTTCGCCATCAAACACGGGATTCTAGGGTGAAAGGTTTAAATGATCTCTGAATTTTAGTGGCCCTAGGGTCCCACATTCCTTTACAGAATGAAGCAAATGAGTCTTTTAATTAGCTTTATTGGGAGTTAGTTCAGACTTTTAATCTGGCCAGTGTTTTCAAGTATTGTATAAGCAACATGAACATTTGTGCTCAGTCTACCAACATTTATGAATTGAATTATATACACTCAACTATATATAACAAAGCTGTAATTCCATGAAAAGATGCTGGTGATACCAGCCAACAAAGTTCCAATGGTTTTTGACTGCCATTAGAACGAAGAAAGAGTTACATTCAGGTTTGTCTCATATGCATCATTTGGGTGTAAATATAATATTCTTCTGCAATATTACTTCCTACTGATTTTTCCTTAGGCTCTTTCTTCTTCTTCCCCCACGTTAATTCTTCTCCCATAAAAATCTCCCCTCATCCTGGCTTATTTTGTTTGTCTCCTCTCTATTTCCACAGCAGTTCCCTCAGAGTCCTGCTGCACTAAATCTGCAGGCTCAGGGCCAAATCCTACTTGCCTTCCATATGCAAATTATCTAATTGAATGAGATGAATCATAGGATTTCTGACGGTCAGTGGTACATAGCAATAGCAAAGACTGAAGTGGAATTACTTCACTGAAGGGAGAACCCAAAGATAGAGATTAAAAAGGGTAATGTTTACCCAGCTCACAGTGTTGAGAAATCTTATGGTTTCTCTGAAATGTTTCTATTTTATCATTTCAGAATAATTTCATTTACAATACAAACATGTACACTCTCTCGCTCTCTCTCTACTGTATTTGCTGTATCTCGGTCACACTTTTGATTTCTACAAAAAGGATAAAAGAGCAGCTATCCCAGGTGCTAGGTTCCTTTGACAAAGTTTTAAAATACGTTCTTCTAAGTTACAGATCAACAAATTCCCCTTAAACTCTCCGGCCAAAAATGACCAACTAGAAAATAAACCACACTAATTCTACCTCCCATCCCTCACAATTTGCCTCCATTCCCAGGCATCTTGGGAGAATACAGGAGCCTTGCAGCATACCCCAGCGATCAACAGATCTGGCCTATTGCATAGCAAAGGGGAGAGTGAGAACTAGTCCAGAGTCCAATGCTAAATGTTTCAAGAAATAAAGAGTTACCGCAACAGAGGAACATTGACAAAGCAGTATTATGGGGCTACGTAAGTTTTCAAATTGCAACAGTTCTGTTGTTGCCCAAGTGTAACCCAGGATTCAAAATAAAACACACAACTCATTGCTTAGTACTTGGTCACCCACTCCTCAAAAGTTTAAATTTAGTTTAAAAAAGTTTTTTATACAACAGTTATTCATCTTTTTCTTTGTGGCTCAGCAATTCCATCATTTCTTTTTCAGTGTGTTAAACTAACAGGAAATAAGTTTTCTAATTTCTTTAAACTTTAGAAAGAAAATATAGAAAAGGCAACTAAACAGCACTATTTTTTAACAAGAAGAAAAGATAATGGGCTGGGTGCCAAAAGTATTAGGCACGTGTCCAAGGATAAAATAGTTGACAAATGTTCTCCATTGAATATTTCTACTATTCTACAGACAGGAGAAGTTATCAAGATACCGAAATAAAAAGTTATGCGCAAAAATGTGATTTACTATTTTGCAGCACAAAATGCATGCTAAGCACCTCACAGTACAAATACAGAGACATGGTCCCTATTCTACAGATCTTACAATACAACGAATAAATAAATACTGTCTTGCTTATTTACCACTACTTGGGCAACTGTTGTAGGAAAAAACCTAGTAGGGTGACTCAAATCTGGCAGGTGGATTTAGTAGTGCATAGGACATCTTTAAAAAAAGTTACCAGTTAATAGCTTCATCATTTGTGCTATGAATTATTAAAGTAGCCTTCACCCACTGTTTCCAGATATTTATTAGCAATCCTTATTGAGGGAGAGAGAGAAAGCGAGCACTATGGGAACCTCCATCCCAATGTTTCAAAAGATTTATGATTATAATATGGTGATAGTTATGAATAGACTGTGAAGGTGACTATGGAAGCAGTAGTGATGAAAGACAACTAGATTAATGGTTAACTCACCAACCCACAATTTCAGCCAGGAGTTTATCAGCACTGCAGATTGCTAAGTCATTTCTGACAAACCACAGTATGTAGAAACTGAATCACCTTTTGAAAGCTACTGAAGGCTTCAGACACTAAAGTGGTGTACAAGTAAAAAAGGAGAGAGTTACAAAAATTGCAGAGCCATTGGCCATTATCTTTGAAAACTCGTGGTGAACGGGGGAGGCCCCGGATGACTGGAAAAAGGCTAATGTAGTGCCAATCTTTAAAAAAGGGAAGAAGGAGGATCCTGGGAACTACAGGCCAGTCAGCCTCACCTCAGTCCCTGGAAAAATCATGGAGCAGGTCCTCAAAGAATCAATCCTGAAGCACTTGCATGAGAGGAAAGTGATCAGGAACAGCCAGCATGGATTCACCAAGGGAAGGTCATGCCTGACTAATCTAATCGCCTTTTATGATGAGATTACTGGTTCTGTGGATGTGAAGGGAAAGCAGTGGATGTATTGTTTCTTGACTTTAGCAAAGCTTTTGACACGGTCTCCCACAGTATTCTTGTCAGCAAGTTAAGGAAGTATGGGCTGGATGAATGCACTATAAGGTGGGTAGAAAGCTGGCTAGATTGTCGGGCTCAACGGGTAGTGATCAATGGCTCCATGTCTAGTTGGCAGCTGGTGTCAAGTGGAGTGCCCCAGGAGTCGGTCTTGGGGCCGGTTTTGTTCAATATCTTCATAAATGATCTGGAGGATGGTGTAGATTGCACTCTCAGCAAATTTGCGGATGATACTAAACTGGGAGGAGTGGTAGATACGCTGGAGGGGAGGGATAGGATACAGAAGGACCTAGACAAATTGGAGGATTGGGCCAAAAGAAATCTGATGAGGTTCAATAAGGATAAGTGCAGGGTCCTGCACTTAGGACGGAAGAATCCAATGCACCGCTACAGACTAGGGACCGAATGGCTAGGCAGCAGTTCTGCGGAAAAGGACCTAGGGGTGACAGTGGATGAGAAGCTGGATATGAGTCAGCAGTGTGCCCTTGTTGCCAAGAAGGCCAATGGCATTTTGGGACGTATAAGTAGGAGCATAGCGAGCAGATCGAGGGACGTGATCGTTCCCCTCTATTCGACATTGGTGAGGCCTCATCTGGAGTACTGTGTCCAGTTTTGGGCCCCACACTACAAGAAGGATGTGGATAAATTGGAGAGAGTCCAGCGAAGGGCAACAAAAATTATTAGGGGTCTAGAACACATGACTTATGAGGAGAGGCTGAGGGAGCTGGGATTGTTTAGTCTGCAGAAGAGAAGAATGAGGGGGGATTTGATAGCTGCTTTCAACTACCTGAAAGGGGGTTCCAAAGAGGATGGCTCTAGACTGTTCTCAATGGTAGCAGATGACAGAACGAGGAGTAATGGTCTCAAGTTGCAGTGGGGGAGGTTTAGATTGGATATTAGGAAAAACTTTTTCACTATGAGGGTGGTGAAACACTGGAACGCGTTAACTAGGGAGGTGGTAGAATCTCCTTCCTTAGAGGTTTTTAAGGTCAGGCTTGACAAAGCCCTGGCTGGGATGCTTTAACTGGGAATTGGTCCTGCTTCGAGCAGGGGGTTGGACTAGTTGACCTTCTGGGGTCCCTTCCAACCCTGATATTCTATGATTCTAATTGTGTTTGCTACAAACAGTGGCCCCTAGAAAACTCCCTATTAATGCCAACTGCTTTTGGATTCCTCAGTTATACCACAGTATGTACTTACAAAAAGAAAAGGAGTACTTGTGGCACCTTAGAGACTAACCAATTTATTTGAGCATAAGCTTTCGATGAAGTGAGCTGTAGCTCACGAAAGCTTATGTTCAAATAAATTGGTTAGTCCCTAAGGTGCCACAAGTACTCCTTTTCTTTTTGCGAATACAGACTAACACGGCAGTTACTCTGAAACCTGTCAGTATGTACTTAGTCTGTCACTGCTTTAGCTTTGCCTAAGAAAGTAATAAGCCTTCTGTCTTACTACTACTACTCCTCCTCTTTTGGCTCCTTATTGGCCCTTTCAGTACAATTATAACCATCTTTAGTTTTTGCTACAAATTTATTAAAATATGTCCTTTTACTTAGCAGCAGTTGTAATTCACCACCATCAAACTTCTGCTCTAATATTTTTCCCAGCTACAAAAAGGTAATTTGAAAGTCCTCTCAAAACTCTCAAAATAAACTCTCAAAATAGATAAATTATGACACTGTTTCTCAATAACTTATTTTAATTCCTAGCATGTCCAATTTAGCCAACTTTCTGGATTGCCTGGATGAGAAACCGGCGCTCAGAGGATACATAGGCTCTGATCCAGGAGCTTTCCCACATTGCTTCATGGATATTATACAAGCAGGGATATTGTGCAAGCAGAAATGCAAGGGGCTGAGACTGCCAACCTCCCTGGTTGGGTCAACACTCATAGGTAAACATTTAGAACATATCAGTTATATTATGTTAAGAACTCTCTTCATACCCTCAGCACTATAAGCTTCTCATTTTGCACAGGCAAAGGAAGAATAAATTTTCCTTGTTATTCCTTAGAGGAAAAGGATGGACTCAAATAACTCAGCCTCTTGTGTCCGAAGGCAGATTAAAAGTTTCTGTTGACCATAGAGAGGTCTCCTCTGTGGATGTGTTTAACCATTTGCATTGGACTTTAGACTTTTATGTCAGTTGTACATTTGAATACTTGGTTTAAATATTATCATACCTTCCCTATTCTGGGCTAATTTACACCTTCATTTTTACAGTTATTATGTTATTTCAGTAAGTAATGGACAGAAAAGTAGTAATATCTTCCTTGTATTGAAGAGTGATTTTTTAAAAAAATGCTGTGTTCAATGCATTTTAATTCCATTGTGTGTCTAGTTTAAAACCAGAGGAGAATGCAAGGTCCTTTTATTAGGCGTGAAAGTGGCTCTTTTGCACCTATAATGATGTCCTACATCTGATTAAAAGGGCGAGGTGAGAAACTCTAATGTGAAAATGGTGTTTTTATTATTCTAAAATACAATTATCTGTTCTTAAAATCAGAAGTAGTCTGTTTTTATCTCATTGCTTTACACTAATTAAATAAATCTTGATCACTGGAACAACTTCTTTGTCAGAAGAGGATGAGTCTATGCTTCATCACTTCTGCTATCAATCACTGACAGAAAATAATTGTGATTCCTTCTGTAGTCTAATTTCTGGTATATACTTGAGATGCCGAAAAACAGCGGGGAACAAATTCTTCCTTCAGATACACATATGCAATTCCCACTGACTTTAGTGGGATTTGGGCATGTGTCTGTCTACCTGAAGGCTGAATTATGTTCCTCAGAATTCAAAATTGTCAAATTTTAATAAAATCTGTAAAAAAACACATTTTCCTTAATTATACAAGATGTATTCATGTCTTTAGGCTCTCGTATGTGGCCAATAAGGAGAAAAATATATAACCTTTTTTTTTTAAACCATTGTAAACTTAACACCCCTTTAGAGCAGTGCTTCGTGTGTTCTAAATGGATCTGTGAATGGAACACATCTTTTCATATAACTCGAACATCTAGCAGTTAAAACCAGTCAACTGGCCAGGGAGCTGAATAATACAAAAGTTCTACAGGCAACTAAAACTCTTCATCAATATTCATTAATTCATACTAAGAAACGATATATAGTTAAAATTTTAGCATTTGACCGTTTAAGAACGGCCATACTGTGTCAGATCAAAGGTCCATCTAGCCCAGCATCCTGTCTTCCGACAGTGGCCAATGCCAGGTTCCCAAGAGGGAACGGACAGAACAGCTAATCATCAAGTGATCCATGCCCTGTCGCCCATTCCCAGCGTCTGGCAAACAGAGGCTAGGGACACCCCATTCCTCTCCATCCTGGCTGTCAAGATTCCTTCCCCACTCTGAACTCTAGGGTACACATGTGGGGACCTGCATGAAAGACCCCCTAAGCTTATTCTTACCAGCTTAGGTTAAAAACTTCCCCAAGGTACAAACTTTGCCTTGTCCTTGAACCGTATGCTGCCATCACCAAGCGTTTTAAACAGAGAACAGGTAAAGAGCCACTTGGAGACGTCTTCCCCCAAAATATCCCCCCAAGCCCTACACCCCCTTTCCTGGGGAAAGCTTGATAAGAAGCCTCACCAATTTGTACAGGTGAACACAGACCCAAACCCTTGGATCTTAAGAACAATGAAAAATCAATCAGGGTCTTAAAAGAAGAATTTCAATTAAAGAAAAGGTAAAAGAATCACCCCTGTAAAATCAGGATGGTAAATACCTTGTAGGGTAATCAGATTCAAAACACAGAGAATCCCTCTAGGCAAAACCTTAAGTTACAAAAAGACACAGCTTATTTTATCAGCCATTAAACAAAAGAAAATCTAACGCATGTTCTAGCTAGATTACTTACTAACTTTACAGGAGTTGTAATGCTGCATTCCTGATCTGTTCCCGGCAAAAGCATCACACAGACAGACAAACCCTTTGTCCCCCCCTCCATATTTGAAAGTATCTCGTTCCCTCATTGGTCATTTTGGGTCAGGTGCCAGCGAGGTTACCTTAGCTTCTTTACCCTTTACAGGTGAAAGGCTTTTGCCTCTGGCCAGGAGGGATTTTATAGCACTGTATACAGAAAGGTGGTTACCCTTCCCTTTATATTTATGACATTGGCTAATAAGCCATTGATGGACCTGTCCTCCATTAATTTATCGAGTTCTTTTTTGAACCCTGTTATGGTCTTGGCCTTCACAATATCCTCTGGCAAGGAGTTCCACAGGTTGACTGTGCACTGTGTGAAGAAATACTTCCTTTTGTTTGTTTTAAACCTGCTGCCTATTAATTTCATTTGGTGGCCCCTAGTTCTTGTGTTATGAGAAGGAGTAAATAACTCTTCCTTATTTACTTTCTCCACACCAGTCATAATTTTAGAGATCTCTATCATATCCCTGCTTAGTTGTCTTTTTTCCAAACTGAAAAGTCCCAGTCTTATTAATCTTTCCTCAAACGGCAGCCGTTCCATACCCCTAATAATTTTTTTTTGACCTTTTCTGAATCTTTTCCAAGTCCAATACATCTTTTTTGAGATGGGGCGACCACATCTGCATGCAATATTCAAGATGTGGGCATACCATGGATTTATGATATGATCGAGGCAATATGATATTTTCTGTCTTATTATCTATCCCTTTCTTAATGATTCCCAAAATTCTGTTCAATTTTTTGACTGCCTCTGCATATTGAGTGGATGTTTTCAGAGAACTATCCACAATAACTCCAAGATCACTTTCTTGAGTGGGAAGAGCTAATTTAGACCCCATCGTTTTATATGTATAGTAGGGCTTATGTTTTCCAATGGGCATTACTTTGCATTTATCAACACTGAATTTCATCAGCCATTTTGTTGCCCAGTCACTTAGTTTTGAGAGATCCTTTTGTAGTTCTTCACGGTCTGCATGGGAATTAACTATCTTGAGTAGTTTTGTATCATCTGCAAACTTTGCCACCTCACTGTTTACCCCTTTTTCCAGCTCATTTATGAATACGTTAAATAGGACTGGGCCCAGTACAGATCCCTGGGGGGACACCACTATTTACTTCTCTCCATTCTGAAATGGAGAGCATTTATTGACCATTTATTCCTAATCTTTTAACCAGTTACCAATCCATGACAGAACCTTCCCTCGTATCCCTTAACAGCCTTTGGTAAGGGACCTTGTCAAAGGCTTTCTGAAAATCTAAATACACTATATCCACTGGATCTCCTTTGTCCACATGCTTGTTGACCCTCTCAAAGAATTCCAGTAGATTGGTGAAGCATGATTTCCCGTTACAAAAACCATGTTGACTATTCCCCAACAAATTATGTTCATCTATGTGTCTGACAATTTTGTTCTTTCCATAGTTTCAACCAGTTTTCCCACTACTGAAGTCAGGCTTACCGGACTGTAATTGCCGGGGTCACCTCTGGAGCCCTTTTAAAAAATTGGCGTCACATTAGCTATCCTCCAGTCATTTGGTACAGAAGTTGATTTAAATGATAGTTACAGACTAGTTAGTAGTCCTTCAATTTCACATTTGAGTTCCTTCAGAACTCTTGGGTGAATACCATCTGGTCCTGGTGACTTATTACTGCTTAATTTATCAATTAGTTCCAAAACCTCCTCTAATGACACTTCAATCTGGGACAGTTTCTCAGATTTGTCACCTAAAAAGAACGGCTCAGGCTTGGAAATCTCCCGCACATGCTCAGCTGTGAAGACCAATGCAAAGAATTAATTTAGTTTCCTCGCAATGGCCTTATCATCCTTGAGTGCTCCTTTAACATCTCAATCGTCCACTGGTCCCACTGGTTGTTTCGCAGGCTTCCTGCTTCTGATTTACTTTAAAAAATTGGTATTACTTTTTGAGTCTTTGGCTAGCTGTTCTTCAAATTCTTTTTTGGCCTTCCTAATTATATTATTACACTTCATTTGCCAGTGTTTATGCTCCCTATTTTCCCCAGCAGGATTTAACTTCCACTTTTTAAAGGGTGCCTTTTTGCCTCTCACTGCCTCTTTTACTTTGCTGTTTAGCCACTGTGGCTCTTTTATTGGTTCTCTTACTAGGTTTTTCAATTTGGGGAATACATTGAAGTTGAGCCTCTACTATGGTGTCTTTAAAAAGTTTCCATGCAGCTTGAAGGGATTTTACTTTTGGTGCTCTATCTTTCAATTTCTGTTTAATTAACCTCCTCATTTTTGTGTAGTTCTCCTTTCTGAAACTAAATGCTACAGTGTTGGGCTGCTGTGGTGTTTTCCCCACTACGGGGATGTTAAATTTAATGATATTATGGTCACTATTGCCAAGCTGTTCAGCTATATTCAAATCTTGGACCTGACCCTGTACTCCACTTAGGACTAAATCAACAATTGCCTTGCCTCTTGTGGGTTCCAGAACTAGCTGCTCCAAGAAGCAGTCATTTAAGGTGTCAAGAAACTTAATCTCTGCATCCCGTCCTGAGGTGACATGTACCCAGTCAATGTGGGGATAGTTGAAATCCCCCATTATTATTATTTTTTTTATTTTAAAAGCCTCTCTAATCTCCCTGAACATTTTACAGTCACTATCACCATCCTGGTCAGGTGGTCGGTAATATATCCCTACTGCTATATTCTTATTATTCAAGCATGGAATTACTATCCATAGAGATTCTATGGTATAGTTTGGTTCATTTCAGATTTTTACTTTATTTAATTTTAAGCTCTCTTTCACATATAGTGTCACTCCCCCACCAGCATGACCTGTTCTATTTTGTACCCTGGTATTACTGTGTCCCATTGATTATCCTCATTCCACCAAGTTTCTGTGATGCCTATATCAATATCCTCATTTAATATAAGGCACTGTAGTTCACCCATTTTATTATTTAGACTTCTATCATTGGTATATAAGCACTTTAAAAACTTGTCACTTTTTAGCTGTCTCCCATTACATGATGTAATTGCATGAGACATTTTTCATTTGACTGTTTCTCATCAGATCCTACCTGTATTTTATCATCTTCCATCCTCTCCTCCTTCTTAGGACATAGAGAATTTCCATTAATAGATCCTCCCCCGTTTAAATGTATATGGTTTGTTCCTGCTATACTAAAGAAAAGCATACCTGGATTTGAAAGGAAAGATGTTTCCTTAGTGGTATAGCCAACAACTCCGATTTTTTCTGAACCAACCTGTAGTATTTTATAAGGCTGAAAATATCCAGTGATCCTGGATGCTACTGATTTGCTTGCCTGAATGTTTGCACTCAGAATTGAAAAATTAACATTTTTAAGTAGTGGATCCAATAATCCATCCAGACCATTATCAAACTCATGGTTCCCCAAAGCCTACGAAAAACAAAAAGGAAAATTATTAGACACTACCCCCAAATAATAACTATAAGTGCTCTCTCAGAAATTACATACTGGGCATTTCTGATAGTACAAAGTTTTATTCTAGAAAAGCACATTCCTACCATTTTCCAAACAATATTCTATTGTTTTGCACTAACACAATCATATTATATTCATTTTTAATACTTTTTCTTCTGCCTCCGAATCTCCCTTACACCTATTCCAGCTCTGATGCTAGCTTCTGGTACCAAGGAGATGCACCAACCCTGCAGCTATTCAGTGCTGTGTGTGGAGGTATGAACGTCAAATTTAAAACTAGTATAAAACATGACACAAGAGTGTGCGCTGATGAATATTATTGGACTAGAAGGTGAGCAACCTGGTTTTGTTAACTGCTAATCTTGTTCATATGTAAGAAATTAGCAGTTAAAACAACCAGGCTGACATTTTCAGTAAACAAACTACTATGGTTGTTTACCATACTGACAGCCACATTTTGGTAAACTTTCATTTTATTCTAACATATTATAACCCCAATAATAGCTAACATGAAAACACACTATTGTATTTGTGGCAGATACGGAAATTTCCTGCAATATCCTTGGCAAACCTTATCCAAAGAAACTTAATTCAGTAGGATTTAACTTAAGTGTTTTAGGAGTTCATTGTATTATTATTAAATATCATTGCATTATTAAAAATGCAAACGTGTTATTGTAAGATTGTATGCAGCAACTCTGGTGCAGTGGGGGAAGGGGAAAAACATGCCTAATATCTCTCCAGGAAGTGTTATGAGCTTCAAAGAACAAATGTCCCAGACAAAAATGAACTTTTAAAGTTAATTGAGTTTCCCAGGAAATATCTAATGGGAGGTATATGCAAATGTCCCTTCCCCTGTTATGCAAGAACTCAGCCTTTTGAAGCTTCACCCTGAGGAGGGGACTTTTGTCTGCTGGTCACCTGTTACATGAGTACAAGATCAGAGGCCCATAAAGGAGTGACTCACTGATTCATGGCAGTTCTTGCTCTGAATGTAAGATGAAGACAGAAACCCCCCCAGTGGGGTTTAAAGACTGATCATCTGCCAGACCCCTTCTTGGAGCTGGGGTGATTTCTGGGAAGCTTATTAACGTGTGTTAGGCTTGGTTATTGTTTTAATATGTTTTCTCTGCAATGCTTTCAGCATAAGAATAAACGTGCTTGCTTAGAAAGGGCTGTGTGATAACTTACAGAGGAGGCCAGTTATGCCTCTGAGGAGAAAGCAAAGCAGGGCTGTTGAGGCAGTTTGACTTTCTGGGGCACTCACAGTGTAGGCAGGGAACTATGCAGCCAGGAAAAGCCCCCCATCAGGACAGGAGGCAGAGAGACATAGGTCTCTGTCCAAGAGAGGTGACGGCTGGGAATCGACAGCCTAAGAGTAGGTGCCCTTGCAGGATTATCGAGGGGGAATCCGGATGCAGTTGCCCTAAACTGTGACAGTAGCCAGCAGCATATTTGTATGTTATCACTTATTTATATTATATCACCTATTCTTACAAGAATTAAATGATATCCCTAAACTCTTGCCATCTGTGAAAAAGAAAACTGCACCAAAACCAAGCTGAAATAATGTCATTGACTTCAATGAGGCCATGATTTCACCCTCAGTGTTAACCTGGGAAGTGGGTACCAATGATCAACGAATACCGTATGTATATCCTCTACTGAGTTGAAGAGTCCTTCTGTATCCTGAAGAAAGCTGTGCCAGGATACTACAAATTTAGGGCAAGCTTTTGTTGCTGACACAGATCAGTCTTATGCAGAAAGGAACTAAAATCACTTCACATTCTCATTGCATCATCCTGCTTTTCAAAAAGAAATAAGGAACATATCTATATTGGCAAGTACCAGGATAGGTGTAAATAAATAAATATCAGATTTTTTTTATTTAAAATCAGATTTTTAAAATACAAATTAAATACATTTTTCTTTTTTTAAAAAAAACCATTTAAAGGGGAAATTCTGACCGTCACATTCCAGGGCAACTGCACCCGCATTCCCCCTCCATGGTCCATCAAGGGCACTCACTCTAGGCTCCCGGCTCCTCATCCATTACTTCTCTTGGGCAGAAACCTCTCTCTCTCTCTCCCCCTCCTGACCAGAGATTTTTCAGGCTGCACAATTGCCTGCCTAAACTGTAATATTCTCAGCAAGACAAACTGCCTAAACAGGTCTGCACCTGCACTTGGTTGTCTTTTTGAAGGCTACGCACAGCTTTAATTGACAGCAGTTACAACACCACTCTAAGCAAGCACATTTATTCTTAAGGTGAAAGCATTACAGCGAAAACATAAAAACCTCACACATGCTAAAAAGCTTACCAGCAATTACCCTGGCCCAACTCCAAACTTGGGTTCTCATAGGAGTCAGTCCTTTAAAACCCACAACTGGGTTTTTCTGCATGGTTACAAGTTCATAGTTATGTCAGATTCAGAAACAGAACAAACATGAATAGGTCAGCCTTCCCTTGATACAGCTTGGGCCTTTGATCTTACCAGGTGATCACCAGACAAAGGCCTCTGCTCAGGGCGCAGCTTCCAGAGGCTGGGTTTTTGCAAAACCAGAGATGGGAAATTTGCATTAACCTCTCCTCAGATACTTCACATATATTGTCCCAAAAGTCCACTCTTTTCTTGCACATTGTTCAATATAGATCTTTGATCATCCAGGCCTTACAATATCAGGATATTGTAAGAAATTGCCTTGTCACAACAACTTACATTAAGGCCTACACTTACTATACCCTATTACAGTCATTTAAATTAAACACAAAATAATATTAAGCAGTACAAACAGTACAACTGTTTGAAGTTGTTGAGAAAGTCAAACCACTGAACTGCTGGAAGTCACAGGCTAAGCACCTGGAACCAGAATGTGTTGCAGTGCTAAACCAGCATTTGACTGCAGTAGCCTCTTTGGCAGTTGCAGAGAATATATTTTCTTCATTGCAGTTGATTCAGTTCAATGACTAGTTCATGCAAAGTTACAAAATGGATTAGGAGTTCAAAATGCAGGAAAGCTTGTTTTCCTCTTCCAATCTATGAATAAAAATGAGGTGTGATGAGGGCTTATCTACGTTACCCGCTGGATTGATGGGCAGCTATCTATCCAGCGGGCGTCGATTTATTGCGTCTAGTCTAGATGCAATAAATTGACCGCCAAGTGCTCTCCCATCAACTCAGGTACTCCACCAGAGCAAGAGGCAAAGGCAGAGTCGATGGGGGAGCATCAGCAGTCAACTCACCACAGTAAAGACACCGCAGTGAGTAGATCTAAGTACATCGACTTCAGCTACGTTATTCACTTAGCTGACGTTGTGTAACTTAGATCGACCCACCCCCACCAGTGTAGACCAGACCTGAGAATGAGAGTTACAAGTTCTACAATCTTGAAAGACACGGTAACCAGAAACAAATCACTACCTATAGCTAATACTTCCTTTATTTAATATATCAGTTAGTTTTAAATGCAAAACATGTTTTTAAAAACATTTTTTCTCATGTATCCAGCACATTTAAGATAGTTTTATTTAATTAATACAAAATTAAAATGCAAATACAGCACACTATCGTGTTAAATGTAAACTACTAAAAAATAAAGGGAAAGTTTAAAAAAAGATTTGACCAGATAAGGAAACTGTTTCTATGCTTGTTTCATTTAAATTAAGATGCTTAAAAGCAGCATTTTTCTTCTGCATAGTAAAGTTTCAAAGCTATATTAAGTCAAGGGTCACCTGTAAACTTTTGAAAGAAGAACCATAGTGTTTTGTTCAGAGTTAGGAACATTTCAGAGTTAGGAACAACCTCCCTTCCGCAGGTGTTCCTAACTCTGAGGTTCTACTGTGGTACCTCCCCTACCTTGTCTCGCCAACATTCAAGTGACCAGGCTTTCAGATCAAGGCAAATATTGCCTCGCCTTTTGCCACAGGATCACAACACACTTCACTGCTTCACCAGGCCAACCCCAGGGTTCAGCTAGGAGCTCTGCCTGCCCCTGTCTCCCAGGGGCCCCGGTGGTTCCTACTGAGCACCAGCCACTGCCCAGCAACCTGCGCACCGGGCGAAGCGCTGCGGCGCCGCGAGCTTTGGAGGGTCAAGTTCAAAACACATGGGGCCTATTTCCCTGCAGCTACCCCCCTCCCCTCCCTGCGCCCTTCCCTGGCACCAGCCCCCTGCACCCTCCCTCTCCGGCCGCCCCCCGGCCCGGCAGCCCCCCGATCATGCACCACTTATGCGCACACACCTCCGCTCCCGTAGCCCCAAGTTGCCCTGGAGCCGCCCGCCCTTGCCTGAGCCCGTGGCCCCCCGCGAGGCGCCTGCCCCTTACCATAGCGTCGTAGCCCAGGAAGTTCATGAAGCGGGCCGCTTCCCGCCCCTTGAAGTAGCTGAACCACACGGTGCCCTGGTACTGGTCGCCGGCGTCCAGGAGCAGCACGTTGGGGTGGGTGGCTCGGATCTCGCGGATCTTGGCGTACCTCCGCGCCACCCCGCCGTAGCAATCCGGGGGCCCGCCGCCGGAGCGGGTCTGGCACTTGCCGGAGTCGCGGCTGGTCTGCTCCACCCGCGCGTGGACGTCGTTGGTGTGGAGGACGGTGAGCTGGAAGGCGGCCCGGGCGGCGTGCGCCAGGCACAGCAGGGCGGCCAGCCCCGGCCAGGGGCCGAGCGCCCCGCGCAGCCTCCCCATGCCTGCCCCGCGCGCGGCTGCTGCGGCTCAAAACGGGGCCCCCTCGGGGTGGCAGCTGCGAGGAAGAGCCATGGCAGGTGCTGGGGTTGACGGCTCCACCACCCTCCCCACAGGGGTTGAGTGTGGGCGGTTAAAATAATCCGTTGTGCTCCTGCAGCTGCGGAAGTGAGGGCAGGGGTGGGGAGAGATACAGGATGTCCCCAGAGTGCTCTCTCCGAGGTAGTAAAGTTACACACAATGTTCCTTCCCCTGCCTCCCTCGAAACGGGGCGAGTCCGGGCTGCTGAGGAATTGTGTGGAAACCGCGCCGTGCCCTGCAACCGCCGGAGGCCGGGCAATATCCTATGTAGTCCCGTCAACAGGACGTGATTCAGGCAGCGGGGCGGCTTGGCCAGCAGAGTGTTTGGGTTGGAGATCACTGGCTATTTGCAAGAACTGTCGTGGTTGGCTGCTCCTCCTAGAACACCTGCAATCCCCGCCCACTTCCTCAACAGGGTGACAGGTTTCAGAGGGGTAGCCCTGTTAGTCTGGATCACGAAAAACAATGAGGAGTCCTTGTGGCATCTTAGAGACTACCACATTTATTTGGGCATAAGCTTTCCTGGGCTAGAACTCTAGAGTAGCAAGTATAAATACCCAGCACATGAAAGGATGGGAGGCACTTGGTAAGGCAAATCCCATCCTTTCATGTGCTGTGTATTTATACCTGCGACTGTGTTTTCCACTCCATACATCAGATGAAGTGGGTTCTAGCCCATGAAAGCTTATGCCCAAATAAATTTGTTAGCCTCTACGGTGCCACAAGGACTCCGCGTTGTTTTTGTCAACATGTTTAACTTGTAAGCACGTGGGCAAGAGTTCTCCCTGGGGCTGCATCAATGTGCCTAAATCCCTCATGAAAATACAGCCACAGATCAGGTGGGGATGGACTGGTCCTCAGCAATCCCCTGAGAGGAAAACTCCTGCAAGAACTGTCCCGTTCTCACAAGAAGCCTCAGTGTGTCTTTAATGTGCAGGCAGAGCACGCAAGACCTGTTTTTAAGGTATTTTTCCCCAATGACCCCATAATACTCTGGCTGTCAACTCGGGCTGTCAGCATGATTTACACACAATCTCTCAGCAGCCCGGACTCGCCCTGTTTCGAGGGAGGCAGGAGGCAGGGGAAGGAACATTGTGTGTAACTTTACTTCGGAGAGGGCACTCTTGGGACATCCTATATCTCTCCCCACCCCTGCCCTCACTTCAGCAGCTGCAGGAGTACAACTTGGGGCTGGGGTGGGCTCCAGTTGTGAGCCCCGCAGGGCTGACAGCTTGGGGCAGGGGGTTTGGTAGCTGGTGGCTGGCAGGGGGCTCCAACTGTCAGTGCCCCACAATGTCCAACACAGGTAAGTCAGTGGAAGCACTCCTGGTGAGGATGAGCACTGCTGACAGAGGGAGCATAGTGTGGACATGAAACATTGCTTTAATTACTGCTCCGACTCTACGGCCCTTAAGTTGACTTAATTTTGTCGGGTAGGGCAAGTCTATACACTTCATAATTGCTTAAAATGAAGGTGCCATTTCAACCTTAAATAGTGTCAACAGTACAATGGTCTATTTAATGATAGCTTTAGTGATCTTATTGTAGTTTAACTAGATTTCACATACTGATTTAAAAATAACACTTTCTGTTCTGTGGTGGGATGCTAAATTTATAGCTGAGGCTTGAGTATATATAGTGAGGTAGAAAACAACAGAGGGTTTGAAATGATAAACAACTTTAGAGGATAGATTTAAGTTGCAAGTGACAGCTGGGATGAAAATTATAATAAAGCTTCCTTGTAGTTGGTGGATGTAGCTCCACATGTTTTATACTTATCACACATCCAAATTACCAGAGATCAAAGAAAGACTATTTGGTAGTTTTTGTGTAAGTACTGTAACTATTGTATGTCAAAGCATTTCTTCACACAATCTGATTTTGCAAGTCGTTTCTTTCATAAATATAAAGGGAAGGGTAAACCCCTTTAAAATCCCTCCTGGCCAGAAAAAAAATCCTCTCACCTGTAAAGGGTTAAGAAGCTAAAGGTAACCTCGCTGGCACTTGACCAAAATGACCAATGAGGAGACAAGATACTTTCAAAAGCTGGGAGGAGGGAGAGAAAGAAAGGGTCTGTGTCTGTCTATATGCTGCTTTTGCTGGGGATAGACCAGGAATGGAGTCTTAGAACTTTAGTAAGTAATCTAGCTAGGTATGTGTTAGATTATGATTTCTTTAAATGGCTGAGAAAAAGAATTGTGCTGAATAGAATGACTATTTCTGTCTGTGTTTCTTTTTTGTAACTTAAGGTTTTGCCTAGAGGGATTCTCTATGTTTTGAATCTAATTACCCTGTAAGGTACCTACCATCCTGATTTTACAGGGGTGATTCCTTTACTTCTATTTCTATTAAAAATCTTCTTGTAAGAAAACTGAATGTTTTTTCATTGTTCTCAGATCCAAGGGTTTGGGTCTGTGGTCACCTATGCAAATTGGTGAGGATTTTTACCAAACCTTTCCCAGGAAGTGGGGTGCAAGGGTTGGGAGGATTTTGGGGGGGTAAGATGTGTCCAAACTATGATTCCCAGTAAACTCAGTTAGAGTTTGGTGGTGGCAGTGGATATTCCAAGGACAAAGGATAAAATTAATTTGTACCTTGGGGAAGTTTTAACCTAAGCTGGTAAAAGTAAGCTTAGGAGGTTTTCATGCAGGTCCCCACATCTGTACCCTAGAGTTCAGAGTGGGGGAGGAACCTTGACAGTTTCCTTGCTTTGTCTCCACATCACTCTTGAAAACAAAAATTTGTAACTGGAAAAAATGATACTTTATCCCAAGGTTGAGTAAGGCTGTATAAATTGCTGTCTTTTTCTTGTTGGGATGATGTCAGGCCCTTGTCTCCTTGGAATCTGAAGTTGCTGAGATGGAATTTGAACTCAATTTGGTCTATGTCTCCTGCCCTCCTACCCCCCCCCCCAGCTTACTGAAAAGTAAATGAAGTTTCTTATTCTTCTGCACTGTTATGTCCTGTGTGTAGTTTTTGAACATTGACTGTAGTATCTATCCAAGTTGGAATTTAGATGATGGGGATTTCTACAGGCATCAAAGAATCCTGCTATAAAGTGAAGTGATCTGTGACTACCAGAACAGCATAAAAAGCTATCTAATTTCATCTACTTCTCAGCTGTTTGGGTGTCTCTTTCCTCAGACCTGGTCTTCACTACAAAGTTAGGTTGATGTACGTCACCTTTAATCAACCTGTTTGTGCTTCTGTCTACGCTGAAAATTGTCTCTGACCAATGTAAACACCCTGTTATGGTTAGGGTGACCAGACGTCCCTATAAAATCAGGACTGTCCAGATATTTAGTTGTTTGTCCCGCATCCTGACTGATATACAGTTGGGACGCCATTTGTCCCAATATATTGCTTCGGTGACACTCTGGCTTTTTTTTTTTTTTTTTTTTTTTTGCTTCAGCGGCACTCTGGCTTTTCTTTCTTTTTTTCTTGGGGCGACAAAAAACCTAGAGCCAGCCCTGGTGGGGGGGTGAGCCTGTGGCTGCCCCCACAGGTGTCCTGATATTTTGTTCTTGTCATCTGGTCACCCTAGTTATGGTGATGCTGTAAAACTACCTCCCCATATGGTGCAGAGCCATGGTTGACCCACCGAGGTCAATGTAGTGCTAGTGAAGACACTTTGCAACCTTTGTTGATCCTAACAGTCCACCAGCAGCTGTTCCACAATGCCCCATTCCCTGAGACAGTGACCACTCTGATCACAATTGTGAACTCCACTGCCAAGAGCTCACAGAGATCAGAAGCCACACACCCCTTAAAATTCCCCACATATATTTGAAATGCCTTTTCCTGGTTGCTCAATTTGGCAAGCATACCTACCAGCACTCCCTCTCAAATAAAGTAAAAATATTAAATGAATCAAACTGTACCAGAGAATCTCTCTGGATAGAAATTCCTTGCTTGCACATTCAGAGTATAGAAGTAGGAAATTTACTACCAACCACCTTACCAGGATGGTGATGGTGACTGTGAAATGCTCAGAGAGATTAGAGAGGCTACAAAGGCAGAAAACAATATAGTGGAGCATTTTACCTATCCTCCTATTGACTTGGCACATATCACTTGAGGAAAGGATAGATGACTGCTTTGTAGAGCAGCTTGTCCTGGAACTCAAGGGGAAAGGCAAGAGGTAAATATAGCTGAACTGCTCCTTAATAGAAACCATAAAGTAATTAAACCATAAAGTAATTAATGTCTTTGTGGGCGGAAGTGCCAAAGAAATGTTACTGTCATGGGTTTAACATCAAAAAGGGGAACTACACACAAATGAGGAAGTTAGTTAAACAGAAAAAATAATCCCAACTATACATGCAAAAATAATGAGGTCTAAATTAGTTGTTACCACTCCAGAAAGAGATCTTTGAGTCATCATCGATAGTTCTCTGAAAACATCAGTTCAATGTGAAGCAGCAGTCAAAAAAGCTAACAGTGTTAGGGACCATTAGGAAAGGTATAGGAAAAAGAGACAAAGAGTATCATAATACCATTACATAAACCAATGGTTACTCCTGGGGGAATTCTGTGGCAAAAAATTAAAAATTCTGCACACAATATTTAAAAATTCTTCATATTTTATTTGTCAGAATAACACAGTCTAATCACACCAGTTTCAATTATTTTTGGCCATTTATTTCAAAATACCTGTCAGCAAGTATCTCTGTAACAATACAGACAACCAAAAAAATTCAGGAAATGTTTTTTGATGAATAGATTCCTTACCAGGCATATTAAAACAGAACTCTTAGTAATATCCCATTTAAACTACAGTACAGAACCATATTTCCTGCACCCCTCAGAAGCAGTGCAAAGGCTTGGGAGAGTCAGGGATAACGGAGGAGCTGAGGGAGAGGGAAGTAAATTGCTGGAAAGGAGCCTGGCTGTGAACTTGGAGGGCTATTGGGTATGGGTGGGAAAAGTATAGAATGGGTTTTATGGGGGGGGAAGGATTGTTAGGGAGCTTCCCCCATGCAGACCCTGGTTGACCTCTAGCCTTTCCCATTCAGTGAGGCACATTTACCCCTGTTCCCATGTGTCCTCGCACCCCCTGTCCATGTGTCCCTCCACCTGCACTCAGACACCCACTCCCCCGCCATCCCCATGTGTTCCTGCACCCCTCTCCCATCCCCATGTGTCTCTGTTCCTCCACCCAGCCACTTCCCTGTTCCTATGTGGCTCTGTACCCCCTCCCCCTGTCCCTATGTGTCTCTGTGCCACCACTCAGCCACCCTGTGTCCCTGTCCCTGCTCCCTGTCTCTGTACCCCCCTCAGCAACTCCCCAGTTCCTATGTAGTTCTGCACCCCCACCCCCATAACCATGTGGCCCTGCACCTTCCTCCCCCCGTGGCCCTGTGCCTCCACTCCCATTAAGCTGCTGCCCCAGTCTGTCCTCCCCCATTAGCCCTTATGAGCCCCTGTCTGACCCCGCCAGCACCGCACTATGTCCCCATAGTCCCTGTCTCCTGACCTTGCCTGACAGGCGCTACAAAGAAGGCAGGCTCTTTCTCTTCCCTCACTGGAGGGGAGCTGCTGCTGAGTTCTATTGCCACAGTTTCCTCTGGTGGGCAAAAGGCGGAAATGCAGCAACATTGCAGCAGAAGCTTTTTTCTGCGCAAAAAATTAAAAATATGCATGGCTTATTAATTATGTGCACATGCAGTAGCACAGAATTCCCCCAGGAGTAAATGATACACTCACACCTTAAATACTGTGTGCCATTCTGGTTGCCCCATCTCAAAAAAGATACTTTGGAATTGGAAAAGATACAGAGAAGGACAACAAAAATGAGTAGGTATGGACCAGCTTCCATATGAGGAGAGATTAAAAAAGACTGGGACTGTTCAGCGTAGAAAAAAGACAGCTAAGGAGGGATATGATAGGGGGCTATAAAATCATGGATGGTAAGGAGAAAGTGAATAAGGAAGTGTTGTTTACCCCTTCACATAACACAAGAACAACGGGTCACCCAATGAAATTAGTAGAGAGCAGGTTTAAAACAAACAAAAGGCAGTACTTCTTCACACAGTGTACAGTCAACCTGTGGAACTCGTTTCCATGGATGATGTGAAGACCAAAAGTATAATTGGGTTCAGTATAACTAAGGATAAGCTTATGTCACGGAAGTCACAGATTCAGTGACTTTCAGAGTCCTCCATAGCGTTTTCTGCTTCAGCCCCACGGTGATGTGCTGGAGCTGTCAGCCAGCAGGGACTCTGGAGCTCCCAGCTTCGGTGGGCTGCAGGGGGCAACTGCAGTTCTCAGCCTCTGGCCCCGGAGCTTTGAGCCACTGCAGGTGGCAGAGGGACCCTATGCTCTAAGCCGCTATAGGTGGCAGGTGCTGCCCCCGCTTCCGTAACGGTGCTTGGGCTTTCATCCCTCCATCCTCTAGGGCTTCAGTCCTCCTCCCATCAGCCCCATTTTGTCACAATTATTTTTAGTAAAAGTCAGGGACAGGTCAAGGGCTTCCATGAATTTTTGTTTATTTCCCGTGATCTGTCTCTGACGTTCACTAAAGATAACCATGACAAAATCTTAACCTGAAGTATAACTGAACACTAATGTTTTTAAAAATAAAATAAACAATAGAATATTTCAACAATTTATATTATGAAATATCAGTAATAGTGCATATTATTATTCACTACTACACCATTAAATAAAGTAAAAATGTTATAAAAATAAAAACTAATGAAAACTAAAAACAAATTTTGAAATTCTGAAACAATCTTCTAAAATTTCCCAAAATGAAATTTTTTCCTTGGGAATTTTTGCCAAAATTTATACTTTTCAAAATGTTTTTTTTGACAAAAATAGCACATTTTACTAGAAAAATGTTTTGATGAAAAATTTCCAGCCAGTTCTAATGGACCTATTAATCCCTGGTTTGCTATATTCAAAGTAATGTCTTCTTGTCAACGTATTGTGTTTACATAATATATGAATTGTTCACTTTAATATGTGAAAGAGCAAAAAAGTTTTATAGTACTAAAAAAAAGCTTCTAAATCAGTTTATGCATGCTAATACTGACCATTCTGAATGCCTGGTCTCACCATGGAAATGCTAATATCCTGGGACTGACATGGATTTAACAACACAGTATACAAGATAAACTCTTGTATGCAGTGTTGTTAAAGCCGTGTCAGTCCCAGGATATTAGCATTTCCATTGTTTTCTTACCTTTTAGAAATAACTTATTAGCTAATCTATGTACTTGTGCAATCCCAGTCACTATAGTATTTTTCTCAAGTATTTGAAAATAGAACTCAGTGTAATAGTTTCACTCTTTCTGTCTTCTCAGCCTGTAAGAAAAATAGCTTGATTAGTTCATAGATTGTTGCGTGTGAAGAATAGACTGAAGGAATGTCACGGAGTAGAATTTTTCATGTACTTCTGAACATGGTGAGATTATGACAGATCTTCTGACAGCAAGTTCTGTGGATTTGGTCCAGCTCCTGTGATCAGAAGCCTCCTCATATTGGCTGACAGTTTCATCATTCCAGTGGGTTATCATGGAAGGGCATAATCATAGCAGTGATCTTTCAAGTAATTAGGGATAGCCTCAGAGAGTGTTTTTAATATCTGGCTGGACGGGCCCTGAACTGGTCTCTGTATTACTTGGGGTGCCAGTGCAGTGAGTGGAGCACTGAGATGATGTGTACACAGTGTCTTGTGCTGCTAAGTAGATGGGCTGCTGCATTTTGTACCAGTTGAAGCTTTCTTGAGGATGTGCAGCTTCACTCCTAGATATAAGTGGCAATAATCCAATCCAGAGGTCATGAATGACTGGGGCCATGATCTGTGTTTGATAGTATGGGGCACAAACTTCTGGCCAATTGTTTGTGAGTCTGTGTGTTTTGCCACAATAGCTATTGGAGCATTCAGTGGCATTGGGGAGTCCAGAAGGAACTTGGACTTGCCAATTGATTTAACTGGTTGAGGGCAGATGATCTCAATAAAGGAGGAGGCAAGTTCTTCAAAATGCTTGATTAAAAGACTATTATTTTCTTAATAGTAAATAATTAAGAATCAACTATATAATAAGGTTCCAGGACTGATACCAGTCTGTGTGTCACTCTGAAGCCTAGAATGTCTGTTGAATCAGTGTGAAATGATAGAAGCATCTACAAGCATGGTTGACAGCTTTTTTTGTTAAGAATATGACCAGGTGGAATCATCACTGGGATTCACAATCTGTTATTCTCTCCTCCCCCATGACTTTTTTTAACCACACACACACAACTTTACAAATTACACCTGGGCAACAGCATGTGCTTTCAGCTTCTAGTAGAAAATAATTTCCTTGGATGGTCATAGTAAATTAATTTTAAGGACATCTTTAAAGTGAGCACATACTATGTATGACGTGCACAATGGTCACAGCAGTAAGGCAATTTAAAAAAAAGATTAAAGTAGATAAATGAAGACATTATTAAAGGTATAATTAGTTGTTTACCAGAGAAATAAACCACGTCAAACAAGTAAGCATGTGCAGTTTGTTGTCATTTTTGCCAGGGAACTTTTGCCCTAACTCAAGCTTTCTTTATAATGGCCTGCCCTCGTGCTATTTTTGGCAACATATTTATATTGAAATAAGGAAATACAAGACCTGTACAAAACAATAAAGAACATCAAGTCACCTTAAATAAATCTGAATTACATACCAAGCCATATTATTTTTTTGCTTTGTTCTTACAGTTAGGTAAAAATTAAATTTCATTAGTTCATTCATGACAAACATTTTAAGTGCACATGCTGAAAATTAAATGCTGATATTTTTCAGATGTCAGTCTTAATGGTGCTTCAAGGATGTGGATAAATTGGAGAGAGTCCAGTGAAGGGCAACAAAAATGATTAGGGGTCTAGAACACATGACTTATGAGGAGAGGCTGAGGGAGCTGGGATTGTTTAGCCTGCAGAAGAGAAGAATGAGGGGGGATTTGATAGTTGCTTTCAACTACCTGAAAGGGGGTTCCAAAGAGGATGGCTCTAGACTGTTCTCAATGGTAGCAGATGACAGAACGAGGAGTAATGGTCTCAAGTTGCAGTGGGGGAGGTTTAGATTGGATATTAGGAAAAACTTTTTCACTAAGAGGGTGGTGAAACACTGGAATGCGTTACCTAGGGAGGTGGTAGAATCTCCTTCCTTAGAGGTTTTTAAGGTCAGGCTTGACAAAGCCCTGGCTGGGATGATTTAACTGGGAATTGGTCTTGCTTCGAGCAGGGGGTTGGACTAGATGACCTTCAGGGGTCCCTTCCAACCCTGATATTCTATGATTCTATTGTCTCTTTCTTCTCCTTAAATCTATCTCCACTTCTCTCTGTTCTGCCTCTTTTAGTTTCTTTCTAGTCTGCTTATCCTGTCCCTTTCAGTCCTATTTTCAGAATCTGTCATTGTGGTGTGCCACACTAGCTGTTTTTTTCCTTGTCAGCATCTCTGGTCAATTCCACAATGTTGGTTGCTCCTACTACTGGTCGTGCATCTTCTGATTGTTTTTGGAAAGATGTCAAAGCATGTGACATTTGATGTCCTACTGAATATGAATGCCATAGATTCTTGATCATGGCTAGAGAGATTTACCTAAATGGCAAGGCTCTGCTGTTAGTCATTGTCTTTTTCCTTCCTGAACCTCCTCCTCTCTTCTGGACTGAGGCTCATTCTGCCTGGAATTACTGCATTACTCTCTTTTTGTGGAAAAAGCCTCTAGAATTTAATAGAAAATGATAACTTTTTTGCGTTCCATGTTGTATGAAATATTCATTGGGTCAGAAAGAATGTGAACAGGACTCGATAGCCCAGTGGTAGGGCACTCTGCTGGGAGATCAAGACCAATCCCTGCTCCAATGAATTTTTAAGTGTTTTATAAACAGTGGAACAACTTAATTATCATGGGGTGCATCTCCTCTCCCACCATCTCCCTGCAGAAACAGCATGGACTCCAGTGGTTGTTCCCTCACTGTACCCTTTTATTTTAAATTCCCTCTCCCATTTCCACAACACCCCCCCGTGCAACAATCTATTTACAGCACCAACAGCACTTTTTGTCCCTCTCCCCAGGACCTGAGGGGAACAGAGGTCTCCGTCCCTTGATGCCTCCATGTAACTGGGCTCACCCAGCCCTAGTCCCCTCTCTCCCACTTGGGACTTTCTTCCTGTCTCCTTACCGGCCCACCTAGCAAATCCCGCTAAATGTCACCTGGGCAAGGATGAAACAACGGACCTCCATGTAATGAGGCAGAGTGGCCTCATTCTGGATGTGCAGCTTCACTCCTAGATATAAGTGGCAATAATCCACTTGGTTAACTCACCTTGTTGGGCTCAGCTAACCCCACCCCACCCCTACACCCTCAGAGGAAGGGGAGAGGCAGGGCAGCAAGTATATGAGCGAGGCCCTGCAGCTCAGTTGGAGGCAAGTCAGGGAAGGAGCCAGACATCCTTCCTAGGAGCCGAACTGCCAGCAGAGCCATCGACTGGCTGAGGTGGGTGACAGTTCTCGGAGCCAGCCTGGTGAGAAGACCACCTGCTGCTCCATAAGACGGAGAGACCCAGGGCAGAAGTGGAGAATAGGCCACTCTGTGCAGACACGGGGAACCAGTCCCCAGCAGCCATGGAGCAGTCCCACCAGAGACCGGAAGGAAGTAGCCCAGGAAAACAAGGCGTTGACTCGGCTGTGTGGCTGGGAGGCAAGGCAGTGAACCCATGCTTCCCCGCCGACCATGCAACGAGATCCCCCATTGCTTCTAGGACCCTGGGCTGGGAACCAGTGAAGCAGGGTGGGCCCCCCTATCTTTGGCCCTGCTTTATGAGCACTAACCCTTAGGCCAGAAGGCCTGAGCCATTGACTGTCTACTTGCTTAGATCTCAGGCAGGAGCCCTGAGCCACTGTTTGTCTGCTTGGCTCCCACCCAGAAGGCCTGAGCTACCGGGCCTTAGCTGCAAGCCAGGATGCCTGATAGATCAACCCAGTGCAAGCACCAATTCCCTGTTGCCGCCAAAGGGGGCGCCCCTGACCTTAACTTGGGTACACTTTAGGAAAGGGCACAGTGTGACCCTGGGCCAATAAGGTCCAGGCGCTCCAGTTGTGCCTCACACCTTCCTCAAGGAAACAGATATGCTGGTTTTTAGGACTGGCTGGGTACTACCACCAATTTATTCTGGGTTTTCTCAACCATCACAACACCTTTCACTGATCTTCTCAAGAATGGGAGCCCAAGAAAATCCAGTGGACCAAAGCTTGTGAGGAGGCTTTTAGAGTCCTGAAGGCCCAACTCTGCAGAGAACCCATTTTGTACAGCCTTGACTTCACCAAGGAGTTCCTGCTACTGACCGAAGCATCGGACATGGGGCTAAGAGCCATTTTGTCCCAGGTAGTGTGAGGTGACTAACACCCCATCTTGTACATTAGTTGAAAGCTGTTCCCAAGGAAGAAGGCCTACTTTGTGATTGAAAAGGAGGCGCTGGCAGTAACGTGGGCAATGGACTTGCTCTGCTACTACCTTCTGGACACTCACTTCACATTAGTCACTGACCATGCCCTCCTATGATGGCTACATGCCATGAAGGATACTAACCCCCGAATTCTGAGATAGTACCGCTCACTCCAGCTCTTTTCCTTCTGCCTTCAACACTGGGCTGGAAGAGCCCACCTGAATGCTGACTTCTTTTCGCAGGATGAAGGACAGTAGATGGTGGTGAGAGTCAGACCCCTAAATGGGGTCATGATGGGGGGATATGTGATGAAGAAGAGAAACTGCCAGCCAGCACAGCAGGAGTTAAAGAGAGCCTTTGGGTCCAAGTAGCTCTACCCCATTATATCTGCAGCCAATGCCAGGCCTGGAGGGGGGAGAAAAGGAGGGATCCTGACCCAGTTCAGGGCTGACTGGCAAAGAGGCAGGAGCTAGCTGCCTCCTGCCTGAGTGGAAAGAGCAATAGCCTGCCACGGCAGCCACCTGGGAGTAAGCACTGTCTCCCCAGCCAAGGGAGACTGTGAAGGAGACCTAGGAGTCTCCAGCACCTGAGGTAACTTCACCAGCTTGCAGCTGCCCCGCCCAAAGGAGCCTGAGACTGCGGCAAGGCGCCACCCATGACACAAGAGAGGACCCTATGGGAACAAGCCACCTAGCAAATTGGACTGGAGGGGCTATGCCCCAAACTGGACAGACAGGTAGAAGTAGCTCAGGGCAGTGGATTTTGACTCCCTGCTGGGAGGCCCCCCACTTCAGGTGTTGATATACCCAGGGCCCTAGTCTGGGACCTGGTGGAGAGGGAGGGTCCAAGTCATCCTAACCCCCCTGGCCTTAAAGACTGTGAGGCTCCTCAATCAAACAGGGAGCTGAAAGCCATGCGCTCTAACCACTAGGCTGCCTGGCCCTCCAAGCTGCCTGTTACAGGGTAATACTCTCTCCATTTTACAGATGGGTTTTACAAAGGGGTTTAGATGCCTAACTGCCACTTTAGACATCTAAATGCAAAATTTAGATGTGGGGCCTGATCCAGTAGGCATGCTCAAAGCACACCTACCCTGCACAAACACAACAGTGAGGGCATCCCTGGTATAGCTTATAGCCCAGTGCTTAGTGCACTCATCTTGGAGGGATCGTAACACAGCCATCACATGTTTTAGATGGTCCTACCAGTTTAAACCATAGACTATGACAGAGGTTCTCAAACTTTAGTAATCCAAAGACCCCCATTTTGTTTGAAAATTTTTCAGGGACCACCTAGCCCTCCACTCAGCCCCAGGCCCTGCCCCCACTCCACCCCTTCTCCCAAGGAAAAATATTGGATAGCTGCTTGTTAATCGAGCGCTGTCCATTCTGTGCACTGAATAAGGCAAGGAAAAATAGTATGTGTTCATGTAATTAAAAGCTGTATCATAATGAATATGCACAAGGGGGCCAAATTAAGGTTTCACAGGCAACCTTAATTCTGGCATTTTGTAATTTTTGAGTGCTTGACTTTGCAACCTTAGTAATGTTCTTTTAACATAGTTTTTTGGCGGGGAGAGAGGTTGTAATTTGCTAGGTATTTAAAAGAGCAAACTGAAAAAATAGAAATTCCATCATGAGGCATGATATTGACAGCCCCATGGTTCAGCAGCAGATTGGAACTTCTATATCCACCCCACAGACTCAGCCACTTGAGCTAATGGAGTAACTGATAGATTGTCATCCTCTATATGGACCAGGACTAGATGGGGACAAGACATATACTTTGCTAGTGGGTTTCTCAGATTTGCTGACAGCACAGGAAGAGTGAGACTGAGGAATCTTAGATTCCATTCCAGACTCTGGAGGAGAGTGTTCTCTTGACACTTCTGCCTATTCCCCACAAGCTTGACCCCTTCTGCTCCATCCTGGCCCTGTCTCTTCATCACCTCTGATTCCTCATCCAATTCCAGTCTCCTTGCCCAGCCAATCCTAGTCTTCCCCTCCAAGATTGCTGCCTAAGTCCCAATCTCCTCCTTCCTACATCCATTCACAATCTCCTTGCACAGCCAGTCCCACTTCTCCCCTTGTATCCCAGCTCATCAGATGTTTCCACTTCGCCACTGCGCTTGTTCCTCTTACTTTGGTTTCTAGTCCCAATCTCCTTGTCCAGCCAGTCCCAGACATTCCCTTCCTTCCAGCTACTTGTCCAATTTAAGTGTTCCCACCTGAGCTGACTGGCTTCCTGTGTCCACCCCCCAAATTTCCCTCACCAGCTCCCAGTCCCAGTCTAGACCCTTCCAGTCTCAACCTCCCTACTCAACCAGTCCCCTTTCCCCTCCCCTCCACTCCAGTGCCCAGTTTCATTCTCCTTGCCCAGCCAGTCCCAGTTTCTCTCCTGCCTCAAGGCCTAGTCTCTCCAGACTTGTTTTAATCTATTCCTTTCCCTCCCTTGGTCCAGCTTTTGTCCCCTCTGCATTTGAATCAAATGGCTTCTTCGGCACTGCCTGGGTGCCAGAAAGTTGTGGGTTTTTTTGCAGGGGGGAGGTAGGCTCCTTGCTTTCAGTTCTAGTGCCCAGCCCCACCCTACTTGGAGCAGCAATTATGTGACTTCCACTCTGTAGCCCTGTGCTAGAAGGAGCTTGCACACTTGCTCTATGGGGATGGTGCTTTGCAGTCTGATAAGCACTAGGACCTGCGGGGAAGACGGAATCTTTGGAGATTTAGCTGTTAAACTCCAAGAAGTCTGTACTGAGCATGTGCACACTGAGATTTTTCAAAGGTTTATACCTTTGGGTGGATTTTCAGGAACAAACAACAGGACAATGTTGACACACAGGACAGCACCATGCCAAATTTCAAATCCCTTGTCTAAGGTGTGGGTGTGCTAGATCTCCTCAGAGAAAAGACTGCAAGAGTTTTTTTTTATTGGGGCAAAACAACGTATTTTCCCCTAGCCTCATTCTCAGAAATGGCTGAACTGTTTGATCAGAAATGTTCAAATAAATAAAACAGCCTGAGACAGACACCTGGCATGAAAATTTTCAGCTTCAACGGTTAAAGTCTGGTAAAGTTGTAAGCACCTGAAAACAGGGTTTTATAAAGGAAAGTGTCAGGCAATCTTAATAGGCAGCGCTACCATCCCCGCCTATAATATAAAAGTTATAAAACAGTAGCTACTATGGTCCCAATACTGCAATGAGGTGTGCATGCCTGTAGCCCTGCTCCTGAATATAGCTGCATGGAAGTTATTGGGACTCTATTGGTGTGTGTGTGTGTGTGTGTGTGTGTAGGTATCCACCATGCAAAACAAGTTGTAGGATTGGGGCCTTGTTTGGATACAGCATGTTGCCTTCCAAAATTATATGATTTTGGTGCTCTGTCATCTCTAAGCACATCTTTATGGTATCTAACTTTGATATGAAACCCTACGTGTGGGTGTCAGGGTATAAAATATATATATAAATTCTATAAACACTGATGCACACATTGGCACGGCTCATGTATATAACATTTTTATGTGCATAAGTGTTTTTGGAATTAGGGCCTTGGCCACAAACCTGCAGCTTGTGTCCTCAGTTGCCTGCTATATCTTATAAATAGGCACATATTTGTAGTTTAATATTTACAAATTAGCTATAATTTTTTTTAATTAAAGCAGTTTTGAGGAAAAAATATTCTCCAAAACATTTTCAGTGAGATATATATTTGAATGCAAAATAGTATCTGCATACAAAAAGAAAAGAAAAGGAAAAAAAAGAAAAGAAAGAAAACCCCAAAGAAACCCCGGGGAGTAAAATGCCTTGTATTTGATGAAATGGGATATTTTTGCAAGCTTCATTTAGAAATAACATCTACTGTATAATGATAACTGTGCAGAACTACTTGCTATTTTTATAGTGTAATGCTTCACTCTGCTGGAAGTGAATGCTTCATTTTCAGTTTTTAGTTTAATTATGAAAATCTACCCTCTGCTGTATTATTTTTCTGTAATTCATTTGTCTTAAATAATTTTCAGTATAAATAACATTTTAGCACAAATTAAAGCTTTCTGACTTTCAGTTCTAATTTAGGATTCATATATACTCTGCAGGTTTTATATTATATTGTGAAAGCTGACTGACATATCTCATTTTGCCTCAGTTTCTCCGGTACCTTAATAGTCTGACAAGAGGGGAACAAAAGGGGGGACAATTGTACCAGTGCCACAAATTCAGGGGTCCCACTAGAACATCTGTAACATTTGTATAAATAAAGTGAAATGGGAGAGGATTGGATCCCTGCAAACATGGGGTACTGGGGCCCCAAATGTCTTTAGATGGTCTTTCTCCTAACCCATAAGAAAATATAGGTAAAGGAAAAATATGAAAGAAGGGGGAGCATTTCGAGGCAGCTATGATCAGACAAGTATTTCTTCTGTGTTTGTCAGACCTCAGCCCTGCAAGTGACATCCCTTGTGGGAGAGGCTCCTTAGTCCATTCCACTTTGACCAAACATTCCTAATAGAGTATGTTCCAAAATAGTCTGAATGAAATTCCCAAACAATTTAAAATTCAAATTGTCTAATCAAAATAAAATATACTATGAATGTAGACAGAAAATCAGATTTAGCCAAAGGGAAATGGCTGGATAACTTATCTAATCCTGCTTGGAAAGAGTTAGGCCAGATAGGCGTATCTTGGATGCATTACAAAAGAAACAGTATCTTACTACTTCTCTGCCCCTTGGCGTGGGTGGATGTCAGGAAGACAATCTCTTCCTTCTACTTGGTTGTCATCTTTCCCTCTTTGATCCCGTTGGCCAGCCAACATCTCAGAGAAACAGCTTCTAGTGTCTGTCTTCCATCCCTCCTCCTCCTTCAGACACTAGTCCTTTATAGCTTGTGGCCATTTTTGATGTTCAGGTTGTGACAGAATTCATTACTCTATAAAACATGCTGGTTGTAGTTACATCAGCATTTCAATTAAATGTTTATCGGGTACCTTACCACTGGAGGGTAAGAGAAACTATATTATGGTTAATATCTTATAGCACAATCCCTTTACCCCATGCCCTTCAACTAACTAGAATTTTTTCCCAATTTCCTTTGTCAGAAACTAGCATTTCAAAAGCCCTTTTGATATTGCATGCACCATAGTCAGCATAAAGGGTTAAGATGATCTAGTGATCCTGGTTTACATGTCAGTCTCACCTGCCTGGGGTTAGGCTGAGACAAGGTCTGTCCATAAAGCAACAGGATCCATATTTTTTTATGGTTTCCTCCTACTAGTATTTCTATACTATATCAAGAATTATTGACAGGCTAAAGTTAATTTTTCACAGAGGCTAAGGACTGATCTTGATTTACTTTGCTGTGTCCTAGTTTCATCCATGTTTCTTTGGTGATTTTGTATTTTCCAGACCTGACCCACTGGCTTCCTGCTTCTGCCTATTGTACTCCAGCTCACTGGCAAGAAAGTAATAGAGGACCCTAACAAAGAACTAGGAGAAAAGGGGCCATTTCACTCTTCTGAACCCTTGAGACAAGATGACAAAAATCACCAAGCCCTTCTTACAGGTAGCAAGCCCAGTCAGACTTGGAAACGTAAATTAAACCAAACACCCACAGAGGAACTTTTTGTGGTTTGGGTGGTAATTCCCAGAGTTCACTAAAAGTGTGTGTGGCATACTTTTAGCTATTCTGCTGACGTGTAGTAATAAATATTTTATTCTACGTATGTCCTGGTCATTTTGGAAAGCTATAGAGTTCATTGTGGGCCAAAAAAAATATTTTCAATTTACTTTCTTTCCTTTGTTTTCCACAGAATATATCCTGATCCCAAACAGGCCATACACTACTGACCCTGTTCCTTTGCATTATCCTTCCGCTTATGTAAAACCAACTGCTGTTTCCCAGCTGTTAGTGTAATGCCTAACCTGCATGCCATAATGTCCCCTCTTAGCAGGGGCGGCTCTACCAATTTTGCCGCCCCAAGCAGTCGCCGCAACAGTGGCAGAGCTGCCACCAAATTGCTGCCACGCCAGGAAGAACAGCGGAGCTGCCGCCAAATTGCCGCTGCGGGACACGGACGGCCACCCCATTCTGAATGCCGCCCCAAGCACCTGCTTGGAAAGCTGGTGCCTGGAGCCAGCCCTGCCTCTTAGAACATCAGGAAGATCTCCCCTCAGCTCAGCAGCATGTTTTAAGGGGGCCATTTGTGAAGCAGATGATAAGCTCCTTTTCTGATTGCTGGGGTATTGCACAACGTACTGAGACAATACAGCAGGTATTGCCAGTTGGTACATTCAATTATCCCAAGATTGTGTTGACCTCAGAAGGGATCATTGGTGTGCATGGTGCCAATTAAAGCTGGCTGGGAATTTTCCGATTACATGGTTTTCTGTAGGAAAATGCTGACTTGTCAAAACCAAAACTATTTGCAGGAAAGGGTCAGTTTCAACAAGTGTCCAGATTTCGGGGAAAGGAGTGTGTAAAGAGTTTTGAAATTTTCAAAACATCCTGTTTTGACAGTTTTGAAATGGAAAAATGCATTTTTGGTTTGAAATGACTTTTTGTTCAGAAATTTTAATTTACACTAAAGTAAAATATATTTAAGGGTTGAAATGGAAACACAATGATTTGAAATGATCACAATGAAACATTTTAACTGACTTAGTACAAAAAAATTCAGATTATTGGTGTGTGGAAAAAAATGTGAGATTTTGACTTTTCATTCTGATTTGGGATCTGAAATTTTTTCAAAACCTCAAATTCTCATGGGATGGGAAAAGCCTTTCCTGCCCAGCTCCACTGGTAATATATAATGCAAATTTGGTGCAAAGCCTCATCATACCACAATGCAGATCATTCTTGTTACACACATCATAATAATTCTGTGGGAGCCATCAGGGTTTAGTAAGAGTGCAGAACCTGGATAAGATTAAAATGAATCCTTTGCCAAGCAGAGTTGGAGCTAAGCTATAAAGTTCATATTTGGATTCAGATCAAACTAGAACAGACCCAGAGTTCTGGGGTATTCAGTTACAAGGCATTGGTTTATTATGTTGTAGTGATAAGGGCCAGCCATTAAATTTGGCTCTGCATCTGAACTTCTCTAAAAGGTGGGATTGATTGGATCTGTGGATTTATTTTGGCCCCATCTCTATGTACAAAGAACAAATACGGTATGTGGCCATTTTTCCCAGGGGGAACAACTCCACTTCTTCAAAAGTTTTGGTTTCCCTTTCTTCCTTTTGAGAATTCAGGAGCATACACCCTCATATTCTGTCCACTGGGTATGTGATGGACGGTGGATGCAGCTTTGCCCTTGTGAAAATTTAGGTCTTAATTTGTACATACTATAAAGCAGCTAGAATACTTTAAGAAGACATATAGCCCAGTTCTATCAGCCTTACTCACAATGAGTAGTGCCTTCTCCAAGAGCAGTTGATACTCACAGAACAAGTACCAAAGATATTACTCACTATGAGTAAGGCTGGTAGATTGGGCCCTATATAAATGATAATTTATTATTTTATTAAGATATGCTGTCTTTACCTATGTAACTTGTTAATTATTGAGAAACTGCCCAGTGCAAACTGAAATCCTCAGTCCATTCTCTCCTACCTCCCATCAGTAAACATACAATCTTCTCAGTTTTGTATCCTAAAAATAAATATTAGCTATAGGAGTTTATACTGTAAGTTATTACAATGGGCAGGAACCATCTCTTTCTTTTCAGAGTAGCAGCCATGTTAGTCTGTATTCTCAAAAAGAAAAGGAGTACTTGTGGCACCTTAGAGACTAACAAATTTATTTGAGCATAAGCTTTCGTGAGCTACAGCTCACTTCATCGGATGCATTCAGTGGAAAATACAGTGGGGAGATTTATATACACAGAGAACATGAAAAATGGGTGTTACCATACACACTGTAACGAGAGTGATCACTTAAGGTGAGCTATTACCAGCAGGTGAGCAGGGGGAAGGGGAACCTTTTGTAGCGATAATCAAGGTGGGCCATTTCCAGCAGTTGACAAGAACGTCTGAGGAACAGTGGTGAGTGTGGAGTACTTGTGGCATTCTTTCTTTATCTGCTGTGAAGCAAAAACTTTGTGTGCTATCAAGTAATAAATAAGCTGTTGACCATGACCTGCCATGCAATTGCTATATTGATTTGGCTGGAAGTGAAGTCTTTTAGTCCAGGGTGATGCCTGCATACTATGGTCTGGTGTTGGGACACCTAGAAATACCTGAAATAGATAACACCAGGCAGTCAGTTAGGTGGCAGGAGATTCTGAAATCTGAAGTGTTTTCTTCTTCATCTCCATAAGATGGGGCAATAGCTCCTCTTACAGGCTGATGTTTGAGTGCTCATACTTGAATCAAATGAACTGTAAGTCTCTCTTCAATTCTTACTGCTGTTGTTCGCAGCCTTATATGCCTGCAAACATCAGTCAAATCTTCCTTTGTGTAGATTAGGATTTTAAAAGGTGCCAGGGGAAACCTCCAGAGAAAGTTCAATTATCTTCATTTAACTTATAAGTGGAACCAGTTAAGGAGATGGCAAGAGAACAAGGAGAATTTTGCAATGTTTCGTAACCAGTTACTTTTGCTGTGTCTACCAAGGGAAGTGCGACAGCTTTTTATGCTGTGGGTCATTCAGTCAAATATTGTCGGATTTGACGGTAGGTTCTGTGCTGATCTGTAAGCTGTTTAGGTGGCTATTATATTATCATTATCATTATTATAATTTACTGTCAGTGCAGCACTGGCAGAGATGCTGGACAGCATGTTTTTGTCACTGTAGAACGGTGAGAATTTTGCTATGTATAGGGGAAATGGCTGTGGCTACCTCTAAGGGTATGTCTACACTACGAAATTAGGTCGAATTTATAGAAGTCGGTTTTTTTGAAATCGGTTTTATATATTCGAGTGTGTGTGTCCCCACAGAAAATGCTCTAAGTGCATTAAGTGCATTAACTCGGCGGAGCGCTTCCACAGTACCGAGGCAAGCGTCGACTTCCGGAGCGTTGCACTGTGGGTAGCTATCCCACAGTTCCCGCAGTCTCCGCTGCCCATTGGAATTCTGGGTTGATATCCCAATGCCTGATGGGGCTAAAACATTGTCGCGGGTGGTTCTGGGTACATATCGTCAGGCCCCCGTTCCCACCCTCCCTCCCCCCGTGAAAGCAAGGGCAGACAATCGTTTCGCGCCTTTTTTCATGAGTTACCTGTGCAGACACCATACCATGGCAAGCATGGAGCCAGCTCAGGTAACCATCACCCTATGTCTCCTGGGTGCTGGCAGACGCGGTACGGCTTTGCTGCACAGTAGCAGCAACCCATTGCCTTCTGGCAGCAGACGGTGCAATACGACTGGTAGTCGTCCTCGTCGTGTCCGAGGTGCTCCTGGCCACGTCGGCTGGGAGCGCCTGGGCAGACATGGGCGCAGGGACTAAATTTGGAGTGACTTGACCAGGTCATTCTCTTTAGTCCTGCAGTCCTATTGAACCGTCTTATGGTGAGCAGGCAGGCGATACGGACTGCTAGCAGTCGTACTGTACCATCTTCTGCCAGGCAGGCAAGAGATGAGGATTGCTAGCAGTCGTATTGTACCATCTTATGCCAGGCAGGCAAGAGATGAAGATGGCTAGCAGTCGTACTGTACCATCTTCTGCCAAGCAGCCATGAGATGTGGATGGCATGCAGTCCTTCTGCACCGTCTGCTGCCAGCCAAAGATGTAAAGGATAGATGGAGTGGGTCAGAACAAGAAATAGACCAGATTTGTTTTGTACTCATTTTCCTCCTCCCCTGTCTAGATCACACTGCAGTCACTCACAGAGAAGGCGCAGCGAGGTAAATCTAGCCATGTATCAATCAGAGGCCAGGCTAACCTCCTTGTTCCAATAACAACGATAACTTTGGTGCACCATTTCTTATTGGAACCCTCCGTGCAGTCCTGCCTGAAATACTCCTTGATGTACAGGCACACCCTTTGTTGATTTTAGCTCCCTGAAGCCAACCCTGTAAGCCGTGTCGTCAGTCGCCCCTCCCTCCGTCAGAGCAACGGCAGACAATCGTTCCACGCCTTTTTTCTGTGCGGACGCCATACCAAGGCAAGCATGGAGGCCGCTGAGCTCATTTTGGCAATTAGGAGCACATCAACCACCACACGCATTACCCAGCAGTATATGCAGCACCAGAACATGGCAACGCGATACCGGGCGAGGAGGCGACGTCAGCGCGGTCCCGTGAGTGATCAGGACATGGACACAGATTTCTCTGAAAGCATGGGCCCTGCCAATGCATGCATCATGGTGCTAATGGGGCAGGTTCATGCTGTGGAACGCCGATTTTGGGCTCGGGAAACAAGCACAGACTGGTGGGACCGCATAGTGTTGCAGGTCTGGGACGATTCCCAGTGGCTGCGAAACTTTCGCATGCGTAAGGGCACTTTCATGGAACTTTGTGACTTGCTTTCCCCTGCCCTGAAGCGCATGAATACCAGGATGAGAGCAGCCCTCACAGTTGAGAAGCGAGTGGCGATAGCCCTGTGGAAGCTTGCAACGCCAGACAGCTACCGGTGAGTTGGGAATCAATTTGGAGTGGGCAAATCTACTGTGGGGGCTGCTGTGATGCAAGTAGCTCACGCAATCAAAGATCTGCTGATATCAAGGGTAGTGACCCTGGGAAATGTGCAGGTCATAGTGGATGGCTTTGCTGCAATGGGATTCCCTAACTGTGGTGGGGCTATAGACGGAACCCATATCCCTATCTTGGCACCAGAGCACCAAGCCGGCGAGTACATAAACCGCAAGGGGTACTTTTTGATAGTGCTGCAAGCTCTGGTGGATCACAAGGGATGTTTCACCAACATCAACGTGGGATGGCCGGGAAAGGTGCATGACGCTCGCATCTTCAGGAACTCTGGTCTGTTTCAAAAGCTGCAGGAAGGGACTTTCTTCCCAGACCAGAAAATAACTGTTGGGGATGTTGAAATGCCTATATGTATCCTTGGGGACCCAGCCTACCCCTTAATGCCATGGCTCATGAAGCCGTACACAGGCAGCCTGGACAGTAGTCAGGAGCTGTTCAACTACAGGCTGAGCAAGTGCAGAATGGTGGTAGAATGTGCATTTGGACGTTTAAAGGTGCGCTGGCGCAGTTTACTGACTCGCTTAGACCTCAGCGAAACCAATATTCCCACTGTTATTACTGCTTGCTGTGTGCTCCACAATATCTGTGAGAGTAAGGGGGAGACGTTTATGGCGGGGTGGGAGGCTGAGGCAAATCGCCTAGCTGCTGGTTACGCGCAGCCAGACACCAGGGCGGTTAGAAGAGCACAGGAGGGCGCAGTACGCATCAGAGAAGCTTTGAAAACCAGTTTCATGACTGGCCAGGCTACAGTGTGAAAGTTCTGTTTGTTTCTCCTTGATGAAACCCCCCGCCCCTTGGTTCACTCTACTTCCCTGTAAGCTAACCACCCTCCCCTCCTCCCTTTAATCACCGCTTGCAGAGGCAATAAAGTCATTGCTGCTTCACAGTCATGCATTCGTTATTCATTCATCACACAAATAGGGAGATGACTACCAAGGTATCCCAGGAGGGGTGGTGGAGGAGGGAAGGAAAATGCCACACAGCACTTTAAGCACAGCACTTTAAAAGTTTACAACTTTAAAATTTATTGAATGACAGCCTTCTTTTTTTTGGGCAATCCTCTGTGGTGGAGTGGCTGGTTGGCCGGAGGCCCCCCCACCGCGTTCTTGGGCGTCTGGGTGTGGAGGCTATGGAACTTGGGGAGGAGGGCGGTTGGTTACAGAGGGGCAGCAGTGGCAGTCTGTGCTCCAGCTGCCTTTGCTGCAGCTCAACCATACACTGGAGCATTCTGGTTTGGTCCTGCAGCAGCCTCAGCATTGAATCCTGCCTCCTCTCATCACGCTGCCGCCACATTTGAGCTTCAGCCCTCTCTTCAGCCCGCCACTTACTCTCTTCAGCCCGCCACTTACTCTCTTCAGCCCTCCACCTCTCCTCCCGGTCATTTTGTGCTTTCCTGCACTCTGACATTATTTGCCTCCACGCATTCGTCTGTGCTCTGTCAGTGTGGGAGGACAGCATGAGCTCGGAGAACATTTCATCGCGAGTCTTTTTTTTTCTTTCTAAGCTTCATTAGCCTCTGGGAAGGAGAAGATCCTGTGATCATTGAAACACATGCAGCTGGTGGAGAAAAAAAAAGGGACAGCGGTATTTAAAAAGACACATTTTATAAAACAGTCGCTACACTCTTTCAGGGTAAACCTTGCTGTTAACATTACATACATAGCACATGTGCTTTTGTTACAAGGTCGCATTTTGCCTCCTCCCACCGCGTGACTACCCCCTCAACCTTCCCCCCTCCCTGTGGCTAACAGCGGCGAACATTTCTGTTCAGCCACAGGCAAACAGCACAGCAGGAATGGGCTCCTCTGAGTGTCCCTGAAGAAAAGCACCCTATTTCAACCAGGTGACCATGAATTATATCTCACTCTCCTGAGGATAACACAGAGAGAGAAAGAACGGATTTTGGTTGAATGCCAGCAAACATACACTGCAATGCTTTGTTCTACAGTGATTCCCGAGTACGTGTTACTGGCCTGGAGTGGTAAAGTGTCCTACCATGAAGGACGAAATAAGGCTGCCCTCCCCAGAAACCTTTTGCAAAGGCTTTAGGACTACATCTAGGAGAACCGCAAATGCCAGGGCAAAGTAATCCTTTCACATGCTTGCTTTTAAACCATGTATAGCATTTTAAAAGGTACACTCACCAGAGGTCCCTTCTCCGCCTGCTGGGTCCAGGAGGCAGCCTTGGGTGGGTTCGGGGGGTACTGGCTCCAGGTCTAGGGTGAGAAACAGTTCCTGGCTGTCGGGAAAACCGGTTTCTCCGCTTGCTTGCTGTGAGCTATCTACAACCTCCTCCTCCTCCTCATCTTCTTCTTCGTCCCCAAAACCTGCTTCCGTATTGCGTCCATCTCCATTGAAGGAGTCAAACAACACGGCTGGGGTAGTGGTGGCTGAACCCCCTAAAATGGCATGCAGCTCATCATAGAAGCGGCATGTTTGGGGCTCTGACCCAGAGCGGCTGTTCGCCTCTCTGGTTTTCTGGTAGGCTTGCCTCGGCTCCTTCAGTTTCACGCGGCACTGCTTCAGGTCCCTGTTATGGCCTCTGTCCTTCATGCCCTAGGAGATTTTGACAAAGGTTTTGGCATTTCGAAAACTGGAACGGAGTTCTGATAGCACGGATTCCTCTCCCCAAACAGCGATCAGATCCCGTACCTCCCGTTCGGTCCATGCTGGAGCTCTTTTGCGATTCTGGGACTCCATCATGGTCACCTGTGCTGATGAGCTCTGCATGGTCACCTGCAGCTTGCCACGCTGGCCAAACAGGAAATGAGATTCAAAAGTTTGCGGTTCTTTTCCTGTCTACCTGGCCAGTGCATCTGAGTTGAGAGCGCTGTCCAGAGCGGTCAGAATGGAGCACTCTGGGATAGCTCCCGGAGGCCAATACCATCGAATTGTGTCCACAGTACCCCAAATTCGAGCTGGGAACGTCGATTTAAGCGCTAATCCACTTGTCAGGGGTGGAGTAAGGAAATCGATTTTAAGAGCCCTTTAAGTCGAAATAAAGGGCTTCACTGTGTGGACGGGTGCAGGTTTAAATCGATTTAATGTTGCTAAATTCGACCTAAAGTCCTAGTGTAGACCCGGGCTAAGATACCCTAGAGCAGAGGATGCGTTCATACTGTGGTCCTTTTCATGCCCTGTTTCTACAGGAGGTCATGGAAATAGATACTGGGTTTTCTCTTTAAAGTGTTTCAACTGGATGAGGTTATGAAGCCAGGGGCCCACTGTGGAAGCCTCCGTGAAACTGTATTGCCCCAGGTGATTTTACCAAAGGATTGTATGTGAAGGAGTCAAAATACCTCCCTGAATAGCTCAGAGCACAGGGGCATTTGCAAGCCTGCTTTTTTTTAGTGAGACAAGTCTGTTCCTTCCTGCCCCCACTGAGACAACATGCACTTCTGGGGTGTATGGCTTGAGCAACTTCTGTGCTCTCCCAAGTCTAGGAACTACAATTGTAAGTGGCCCTTATGCAGGATGTTCAAGGGGTAAGGGGCTCCTCCTGTATACTAGCACAAGGGCCATGGATTAATGGCTAAACAGTTTCACTAAAGCAGTCAGCTATTAATCAGAAGTTTTGACAATAGCAAATGAAAGCATGGTATATAGACATTTACTAATGATTCCTGATTCCTTTTGTTGCACAGAGAGTACATAAAATGGAAAATATGCATTGAATCCATGAATTGAGTGACAGGTGCTCATGACCATGGATCCAACAAAGCTGGGCTTTTGTGCGTTCCATTTGCTGGCTATATGCATATATGTTAGTCTGTGTCCCAAGTGAAATAAGCTGTCACTTACACAGTGTAAGATTAGATAAGTATACAAAAAGTTATATTATCTTAGCTAAAGAAAATATATGCTTTGCAGTTTGTGTGGTCCTGTTAGCAGTTGTGGGAAGGCCTTGAAATAATGTGGCATAATTGGAAAAACTGGATTTGGAAAGTAATTGATAAGATGGAGAAAAAGTCCTTGAAGAGGAGGCTCCAGTTACCAAGGTTGGTTCCAACTGGTGTAAAGAAAGAAATTCCTCAGCAGTCACTTAAGGTCAGTAAAAATGTATAAAAGGGGGAGCTCTTAGAGAAGTTATATTCAATAGGTGGCCCACGGACCAAATGTGGCCAGCCAAAGCTTCCTGTGTGGCTAACCAACGGACCTTAAAAATGTTTATTATTAAATTAGACTGGCGGCTGTCAGCCCCAAATTGTGCCTCCTGGAGCTGAACTCAAAGAAAGGGCAGCAAAATACAAGTTCTTCCAGGGTGCCATTTTCCGTAAGGCCAGCCCTGGATCTCATTTTTTCCTTAGTGATGGAAATGAAGCAAAAAATGAATGCAATTGGGAGTAAATGTCGCAAAGTTGACAGCGAAAACTGAGCTTTTAACCCAAATTGGATACCTCATTATGCCATCTCATTTAAATGCAAAACCTTTGTGTTTAATATGCCATACCACTGTTATCATGTTGTAAAGTTATCAACATGAGGCACCACTTTGAATCAAAGCACAGAAACTTCAGTGTAGCCTATCCTTCTGACAGTGTTGCAAGATGTGACAAAACTGAAAATCTGAAATATTCATATCACATTTCAAATGTCTTTCTCACATCAGCGACTATATAGGAAAAAGCAATAGCTGCTTTTCTTCAGAGAATGTGGTTACTCGCAAAAAAGAAATAGCCTTTCCTGGATGCTGAGCTTGTGAAGGAGTGCACGTTGGAAATGGTGGAGGAGCTTTTTGCTGGCGATAAAAACAAAGATGACATGAACCGTGTGAAGCAAGTTCCACTGTCTGATTCCACTGCAGTGCAAAGATTGGAGGTTATTTACAAGGATTTTTTTGTCAGAACTGCTTTCTGATCTAAAAAATGCAAAATATTTGTCTCTTGCTGTGGATAAATCAAGCAATTTAAGTGACACGGTTACCTTATTTTTAGGTGCCAATTAAATTAGCCTACAATAGCACTCCTAATTTAACAAGAGGGTAACAAGATTGTGTCCTGCCCTAAAGAAATTGCCAGGGTGTTACCAGGGGGCTTGTCTCCAGCCCGCAGAGGGCTCCCCAGAGCCATAGGCGCAGACTAGAGCAAGCACGGGGAAAAATTGGTGGGTGCTCTGCATCCACCAGCAGCCAAGCTCCCCTCCCTGCCCCACCTCATCTCCGCCTCTTCCCCTAAGCGCACCGTGTGCCTGCTTCTCCGCCTACCTCCCAGCACTTGCTGCTGCAAAACAGCTGTTTCGCGGTGTAACAAGCTCCGGGGCGGGGGAGGAGTGGGAACAGAGTGCGCTCGGGGAGGAGGCGGGGAAGAGGTGGGGCTGGGGTGGGGCTTTGGGGAAGGGGTTGGAATAGGGGCAGGGAAGGGGTGGAGTTGGGGCGGGGACTTTGGGGAAGGGGTTGGAATGAGGGTGGGGCAGGAGCAGAGTCAGGGCAGGGCCGAGGGAAAGGTGGGTGGAGCACCCTCTGGCGCCAGCAGAAGTCGGCAACTATGCCCAGAGCAAGCTCGTCTTGCTAACCCTTGAAAGGACACGGATACAGCCTTCCGCTCAAGGATTGACACATGCAAGCAGAAATTCTTTGAAAATCAAAGAATTATTTATTTAACAGAAATAAAAAAAATTACAGTAAGTTTAATAAAACGAGGAAAAAATACATAGGATTCAAAAAATACAATAGAATTACATTTAAGAATTGTACAATAAAGTGATGCAACAAAATAAAAGACACAGACTGTATAAAATATCTAACACATACAGAGAATACAGTAGTTCCAACGTAATAAGCATATAAAGATCCTGGATCCACAAAGGCTTTAGTCTTAGTGTTACAGTCTAACACCATACTTAATACAATGTAGTATACACGGCCTCTACATACACAGAAACCATTATCATGTCACAGATTAAAACAAACATTTACTTAACCCTAACATGTAACACTAAACATTTAATATTTAACATCCTGTGCTCACAGGATAAGCGCCGCAGGATGGGCAGGGGAGATCTCATTCAGAAGCACTGTATTTTCCACTGAATGCATCCGATGAAGTGAGCTGTAGGTCATAAAAGCTTATGCTCAAATAAATTTGTTAGCCCTGGTCTACACTAGGACTTTAGGTTGAATTTAGCAGCGTTAAATCGATGTAAACCTGCACCCGTCCACACAATGAAGCCCTTTATTTCGACTTAAAGGGCTCTTAAAATCGATTTCCTTACTCCACCCCTGACAAGTGGATTAGCGCTTAAATCGACCTTGCCGGCTCGAATTTGGGGTACTGTGGACACAATTCAATGGTATTGGCCTCCAGGAGCTATCCCAGAGTGCTCCATTGTGACCGCTCTGGACAGCGCTCTCAACTCAGATGCACTGGCCAGGTAGACAGGAAAAGAACCGCGAACTTTTGAATCTCATTTCCTGTTTGGCAAGCTGCAGGTGACCATGCAGAGCTCATCAGCACAGGTGACCATGATGGAGTCCCAGAATCGCAAAAGAGCTCCAGCATGGACCGAACGGGAGGTACGGGATCTGATCACTGTTTGGGGAGAGGAATCCGTGCTATCAGAACTCCGTTCCAGTTTTCGAAATGCCAAAACCTTTGTCAAAATCTCCCAGGGCATGAAGGACAGAGGCCATAACAGGGACCCGAAGCAGTGCCGCGTGAAACTGAAGGAGCTGAGGCAAGCCTACCAGAAAACCAGAGAGGCGAACGGCCGCTCCGGGTCAGAGCCCCAAACATGCCGCTTCTATGATGAGCTGCATGCCATTTTAGGGGGTTGGGCCACCACTACCCCAGCCGTGTTGTTTGCCTCCATCTCCATTGAAGGAGTCAATACGGAAGCAGGTTTTGGGGACGAAGAAGATGATGATTGATAGCTCACAGCAAGCAAGTGGAGAAACTGGTTTTCCCGACAGCCAGGAACTGTTTCTCACCCTGAACCTGGAGCCAGTACCCCCCGAACCCACCCAAGGCTGCCTCCTGGACCCAGCAGGCGGAGAAGGGATCTCTGGTGAGTGTACCTTTTAAAATACGATACATGGTTTAAAAGCAAGCATGTGAAAGGATTACTTTGCCCTGGCATTCGCGGTTCTCCTAGATGTACTCCTAAAGCCTTTGCAAAAGGTTTCTGGGGAGGGCAGCCTTATTGCGTCCTTCATGGTAGGACACTTTACCACTCCAGGCCTGTAACACGTACTCGGGAATCATTGTAGAACAAAGCATTGCAGTGTATGTTTGCTGGCATTCAAACAACATCCGTTCTTTATCTCTGTGTTATCCTCAGGAGAGCGAGATATAATTCATGGTCACCTGGTTGAAATATAGTGCTTTTCTTCAGGGGACACTCAGAGGAGCCCATTCCTGCTGGGCTGTTTGCCTGTGGCTAAACAGAAATGTTCCCCGCTGTTAGCCACAGGGAGGGGGGAAGGTTGAGGGGGTAGTCACGTGGTTGGGGGAGGCAAAATGCGACCTTGTAACGAAAGCACATGTGCTATGTATGTAATGTTAACAGCAAGGATTACCCTGAAAGAGTGTAGCCACTGTTTTATAAAATGTGTCTTTTTAAATACCGCTGTCCCTTTTTTTTTCTCCACCAGCTGCATGTGTTTCAATGATCACAGGATCTTCTCCTTCCCAGAGGCTAGTGAAGCTTAGAAAGAAAAAAAAAACGCACTCGCGATGAAATGTTCTCAGAGCTCATGCTGTCCTCCCACACTGACAGAGCACAGACAAATACGTGGAGGCAAATAATGTCAGAGTGCAGGAAAGCACAAAATGACCGGGAGGAGAGGTGGCGGGCTGAAGAGAGTAAGTGGCGGGCTGAAGAGAGGGCTGAAGCTCAAATGTGGCGGCAGAGTGATGAGAGGAGGCAGGATTCAATGCTGAGGCTGCTGGAGGACCAAACCAGTACGCTCCAGTGTATGGTTGAGCTGCAGCAAAGGCAGCTGGAGCACAGACTGCCACTGCTGCCCCTCTGTAACCAACCGCCCTCCTCCCCAAGTTCCATAGCCTCCACACCCAGACGCTCAAGAACGCGGTGGGGGGGCCTCCGGCCAACCAGCCACTCCACCACAAAGGATTGCCCAAAAAAAAAGAAGGCTGTCATTCAATAAATTTTAAAGTTGTAAACTTTTAAAGTGCTGTGCTTAAAGTGCTGTGTGGCATTTTCCTTCCCTCCTCCACCACCCCTCCTGGGCTACCTTGGTAGTCATCCCCCTATTTGTGTGATGAATGTGAAGCAACAATGACTTTATTGCCTCTGCAAGCGGTGATTGAAGGGAGGAGGGGCGGGTGGTTAGCTTACAGGGAAGTAGAGTGAACCAAGGGGCGGGGGGTTTCATCAAGGAGAAACAAACAGAACTTTCACACCGTAGCCTGGCCAGTCATGAAACTGGTTTTCAAAGCTTCTCTGATGTGTACTGCGCCCTCCTGTGCTCTTCTAACCGCCCTGGTGTCTGGCTGCGCGTAACCAGCAGCCAGGCGATTTGCCTCAACCTCCCACCCCGCCATAAACGTCCCCCCCTTACTCTCACAGATATTGTGGAGCACACAGCAAGCAGTAATAACAGTGGGAATATTGGTTTCGCTGAGGTCTAAGCGAGTCAGTAAACTGCGCCAGCGCGCCTTTAAACGTCCAAATGCACATTCTACCACCATTCTGCACTTGCTCAGCCTGTAGTTGAACAGCTCCTGACTACTGTCCAGGCTGCCTGTGTACGGCTTCATGAGCCATGGCATTAAGGGGTAGGCTGGGTCCTCAAGGATACATATATAGGCATTTCAACATCCCCAACAGTTATTTTCTGGTCTGGGAATAAAGTCCCTTCCTGCTGCTTTTGAAACAGACCAATGTTCCTGAAGATGCGAGCGTCATGCACCTTTCCCAGCCATCCCACGTTGATGTTGGTGAAACGTCCCTTGTGATCCACCAGAGCTTGCAGCACTATCAAAAAGCACCCCTTGCGGTTTATGTACTTGGCGGCTTGGTGCTCCGGTGCCAAGATAGGGATATGGGTTCCGTCTATGGCCCCACCACAGTTAGGGAATCCCATTGCAGCAAAGCCATCCACTATGACCTGCACATTTCCCAGGGTCGCTACCCTTGATATCAGCAGATCTTTGATTGCGTGGGCTACTTGCATCACAGCAGCCCCCACAGTAGATTTGCCCACTCCAAATTGATTCCCAACTGACCGGTAGCTGTCTGGCGTTGCAAGCTTCCACAGGGCTATCGCCACTCGCTTCTCAACTGTGAGGGCTGCTCTCATCTTGGTATTCATGCGCCTCAGGGCAGGGGAAAGCAAGGCACAAAGTTCCATGAAAGTGCCCTTACGCATGCGAAAGTTTCACAGCCACTGGGAATCGTCCCAGACCTGCAACACTATGCGGTCCCACCAGTCTGTGCTTGTTTTCCCGAGCCCACAATCGGCATTCCACAGCATGAACCTGCCCCATTAGCACCATGATGCATGCATTGGCAGGGCCCATGCTTTCAGAGAAATCTGTGTCCATGTCCTGATCGCTCACGTGACCGTGTTGACGTCGCCTCCTCACCCGGTATCGCTTTGCCAGGTTCCGGTGCTGCATATACTGCTGGATAATGCGTGTGGTGTTTAATGTGCTCCTAATTGCCAAAGTGAGCTGAGCGGCCTCCATGCTTGCCTTGGTATGGCGTCCGAACAGAAAAAAGGTGCGGAACGATTGTCTGCCATTGCTCTGACGGAGGGAGGGGCGACTGATGACACGGCTTACAGGGTTGGCTTCAGGGAGCTAAAATCAACAAAGGGTGTGCCTGTACATCAAGGAGTATTTCAGGCAGGACTTCACGGAGGGTTCCAATAAGAAATGGTGCACCTAAGTTATTGTTCTTATTGGAACAAGGAGGTTAGCCTGGCCTCTGATTGATACATGGCTAGATTTACCTCGCTGCACCTTCTCTGTGAGTGACTGCAGTGTGACCTAGAGGAATGAGTCCCCTAGACAGGGGAGGGGGGGAAGCAAATGAGTACAAAACAAATCTGGTCTATTTCTTGTTTTGATCCACTCCATCTATCTTTTACATCTTTGGCTGGCAGCAGACGGTGCAGAAGGACTGCATGCCATCCACATCTCATGGCTGCTCGGCAGAAGATGGTACAGTATGACTGCTAGCCATCCTCATCTCTTGCCTGCCTGGCAGAAGATGGTACAATACGACTGCTAGCAATCCTCATCTCTTGCCTGCCTGGCAGAAGATGGTACAGTACGACTGCTAGCAATCCGTATCGCCTGCCTGTTCACCATAAGACGGTTCAATAGGACTGACTGCAGGACTAAAGAGAGTGACCTGGTCAAGTCACTCTAAATTAAGTCCCTGCGCCCATGTCTGTCCAGGCGCTCCCAGCCGATGTGGCCAGGAGCACCTCGGACATGACGATGACGGCTACCAGTCGTACTGTACCGTCTGCTGCCACAAGGCAAGGGGTTGCTGCTACTGTGTAGCAAAGCTGTACCGCGTCTGCCAGCACCCAGGAGACATACTGTGACAGTGAGCTGAGTGGGCTCCATGCTTGCCATGGTATGGCGTCTGCACAGGTAACTCAGGAAAAAAGGCGCGAAACGATTGTCTGCCCTTGCTTTCACGGAGGGAGGGAGGGAACGGGGGCCTGACGATATGTACCCAGAACCACCCGCGACAATGTTTTAGCCCCATCAGGCGTTGGGATCTCAACCCAGAATTCCAATGGGCAGCAGAGACTGTGGGATAGCCACCCACAGTGCAACGCTCCGGAAGTCGACTCTAGCCTCGGTACTGTGGAAGCACTCCGCTGAGTTAATGCACTTAATGCACTTAGAGGATTTTCTGTGGGGACACACACACTCGAATATATAAAACTGATTTCTAAAAAACCGACTTCTATAAATTCAACCTTATTCCGTAGTGTAGACATACCCTTAGTCTCTAAGGTGCCACAAGTCCTCCTTTTCTTTTTGCGGATACAGACTAACACGGCTGTTACTCTGAAACCATTCAGAAGCAGGTATCCAACTTTATTAACCAACAGACCCAGGCACCCTTAAAGAAAATAATTTATGAAATTAGACTTACACTCTCACACCAAAATCTTTCTGACTCATCTTAGGTCCTTCCGCTCTGTCAATATAAAAGATTAAGATGTCTGCACCTAGAGAAGACGGTTGTTGCTGACAGGTCACAGCGGTTATCTGCCAGAGCTGCTGCAGTAGAAGTGGTTAGCTGCGTCATAGCTGCCTTATAAGCTGCTGCCCTCTTGAACAGTGGTTCTCAAAGCTGGTCCGCCACTTGTGCAGGGAAAGCCCCTGGTGCACTGGACAGGTTTGGTTACCTGCTGCGTCCGCAGATTCGGCCGATCGCGGCTCCCACTGGCCACGGTTCGTCGCTACAGGCCAATGGGGGCTTCGGGAAGGGCGGCCAGTACGTCCCTTTGCCCGCGCCGCTTCCCGCAGTCCCCATTGACCTGGAGCGGCAAACCGCGGCCAGTGGGAGCTGCGATCGGCTGAACCTGCGGATGCAGCGGGTAAACAAACTGGTCCGGTGCGCCAGGGGCTTTCCCTGAACAAGCGGCGAACCGGCTTTGAGAACCACTGCTCTAGAAGGTTCTACTGCTATTGCTCCTGCAGGTAGCTGTTTGAGTTGCTATGGAAGCTGTTGCCATGGAGACTTAGAAATCTGTTGTTGCTGCTGCTTCTTCCTGAGGCGTCTGATCTTCACAAACCCCCTCAAACCCTACACCTTCAGCCTGCTAGCTGTTGGTCTTATATACTGGTTGCTCTCTCAAGGTCAGCTCGTCTCAGTCAATCAGCTTCTAGCTTTTCTAGCTCCTCCCCATTATGTCATACCTATTTTTAGATACAGCTCCTCCCCCTGACACCATCTTGGGCAGAGCTCCTCCCCATTCTATTTTTTACATAGCAAAGTTCCTCCCTATGAGTTGCTGGAACCTTCTGGAATTTTCCCCTCTCTAAATTTAAACTATGTCATCCCAGTCTTGCCATTTTGATCCACCATGTTGGATTCTCTAATTTTAAACTATCGCTAATTTCTACTTATTTAAAGCCTAAATCATAGAACTTATTACTGTTTTACGCAAATCAAAGTATCCTGATACTGTCACCACCTTAATTATATCAAATGTTTGCGATATTTAAACCCTTTTTCAGTTTTTCTCTGCCAGTGTTTATCAAGGTGCTGCAAGGTTTTTCAAAACAGCTAAAAGCAAAATCTCTTGTTACAACACTGCCCAGCTATTTTGTTACATTTTATGATGGTGACATTTTGAAGGAAAATTTTTTGTGCTTAATACCATTAGAAACCTACACCAGAGGAGAGATCATTTTTGAAAAGGTAAAAGGCTTTTTTGAAAAAAATGGTTTAGATCTGCAAAAGTAAACTTGCTTGTTACATATGGCGGTCCCTCCATGGCAGGGAAAGAGAAGGTCTTTGCTTCATATTTGGCTGTGATACACCCTTCATTAAATACACTTCACTGCATCATTCACCAGTGTCCTGTGCAGTAAGTTGTCTGGGAACTTGAAAAAAAACAGTGGGTCTTGTAATGAGATTAGTGAACTACATACGCTCAACTTCTATCTTACAACATAGTCTTCTTAAAGCTCTTTTACAAGACGTTTCAGCCAAATACAGTAACCTGTTGCAGCACAACAACATTTGCTGGTTAAGTAGGGAGCGTGTGTTAGAGAGGTTTTGTGTGCTTCAAAAAAAAATATAGAATTTTTTGCAAACCACATGAGCAAAAAGGTTTGTGAGTTCCTGGAATTTATGAACGATGTCCCCTCTATGTCACAGGTAGCTTTTCTGTGCAATATTACTGGTCACTTGAATTCCCTCAACTTGCAGTTCCCAGGCCATGCAAGCAGTGTTGGGGATCTATTTGAAAAAGTGTGTGCCTTTCAGAGAAATCCTGAAATCTTTCAGACAGATGTAACAGGAAAGATGTTGCACTTTCCCATATTATGTGTTGTTGCTACAGGGGAAACTTAGATGAAAATGATGCAAGAATTCCTAAACAATCTGATTGGAAATTGTAAAATGCAATTTGAGAATGTTAAAATTTCAAAGGATTTGCTTTTATTTGTTTGTAATCATTTGTTATCTCTGCCGATGGACCTTAGCCTCTGAAGCAAAGAACATTCTCGATTCAATTGACGAAGGTGCCTTTCAATTTGAAATTGTAAGGCTCCAGAGCTCAGATGTTTTGAAGTCAAAATTCAGAGTAGGACTTTGTGATTTCTGGATTCTATATGCTGACCAGTTTCAGAATAGCTAGAATCTAGCCATCTGTCTTTTAACGATGTTTGGATCAACATACCTCTGCAAATCTGGGTTTTCTACCATAAACATTATAAAAACCCAACACCACAATTGCCTGACAGATAAGCATCTTCAACCATGCATGTGCCTTGCCTGGACCTCCTATAAACCACTCTTCACAAAGCTTGCCAGAGATCATCAATGTCACCTCTCCCATTAGAGATTGCCACAAATACAGGTAACAATGTTGATTTATAAACTTTGTTAAAAGATACTAACACTTATGTTGCAATCAAGGTCTTTATTTATTGGCAGCTGAAGTTTTTATTTTATTTTATTTTGTCACCCTTCTGCGCAAATGGCCTGCCTCTTATCATAAAGTTCTCAAATCGGTCCACAGGTAGATCTAATTAAGTATCACTGTCTGAGAGGGTTTGTTGCTAGCACCTGCCTGACCAAGTTGGAGCCAGCCAACATGGGTTTAAGTACACTGGGTCTAGTTCTGTTGTAAGTATCTGATCACTACGTATGACTACATGTGACTATATGTGTGTGATTACTGTGTAGACACTGAAGGCACGTTTGGAGCAGCTGAATAAAGACCAATTAGCCTTTGGATTAAATAAAGGAATTTATGGTTAAATTGGTGTCGTGATGATACCCTGTAATAATTCATTCCAACACCCAGTAAATTACGTAACTATGATAGGCACATTTACAAACCGGAAATAAAAATGAATTTTCCCATCCTTTCTCCCTCTGAAAGCTTTACAATATGAGTGAAGAAAAATAGTTTCAATGCCTCCACCCAGTTCAATATTCCCATATAGTTTAATGTTTTCCCTTTTTTTGTTATCTCTCTCTGGAGAGTCCTTAGCTTAACGTTTGTTTCCTTTCCATTCCAAATTCTGTGAAAGAACTTTAGCACATGCAAGGAAAGGAGAAGGGCAGCATAGAGAAACTGGCTCTCACTGCACACTACTCAGCAGAGTTGGTACCCAAATAACAGCAGACCCCCCATCCTCATAATGTGAGAGTGGGACTGGGGAGGAAAACATAGTCCCTTGGCATCAGCCTGATTTAGTGCAGCAGTAATAGAAGAGGGAAAACAAGCAGCAGTTTCTCCATCAGCAGGAGGCAGAGAAATAAAAAAATCAGGGATAAGTACAATTGTCTTGTAGCAATTTGACAACTATAGATGTTAATGAACAAGGCAGTGCTCAAATTCTGTAGGATAACTGGGGTGAAAACCTAGCCCCATTGACGTCAATAGTTTTGCCATTGACTTCAGTGAAGCCAGGATTTCACCTGTGGCGTATTTACTTGAACCAGAGATAGGGAACCCTTAAAAGGTTCACACTTCAGATTCAGGTTGGGGAGGCATCCAAAATTTGTATTCTCATCTGAAATTCATCCAGAGCTCTTGAGTCTACACAATTGGGATTGAAGTTTTCTTTGGAGATTTCTCTGACACTTCCATTTGCAGTCCTAACAGAAATGGTGCATGAATATCCTCTCTCATGGTATTGGGCACTTTCGGCAACAGTCTCAGCTGGAAATTGGAAGTTTAAAAAAAAATCCCATATCAGAATATTTCAAAACCTTATGGACAGGTTGGGAATTCCTTTGTGGTTCTAAACCTAGAACAAAGGGTGGGGAAGGAGTTGCTGCTGGTCTGTTTTACCTGAGATTATAACGTCTCTATTCTGCTTCCATAGATAGAAAGACGCCATCTACTTTCAGTCTAAAATGACATTTGTTTGTTTTAAATTTAAAAAAAGAAGAAAAAACAAAAATGTAATTACGAGAAAGCGAAGTGTGTGTGAGCATCTCTTTTGTAACAGACTGCAACAAGTCTGAGAACAAATGGTTGCTGTTTTTACACATTGGCAGGATTCTTAGAAATGTAGAGGTACAGTATACAGATGAACCAGTTTCATAGCTACATGTATCACAGTATCCCGTCTCAGAAGGCTAAAGTACTGGTTTTGCTTTGAAGCTTTTGGGGATTTGCCTATGTAATTTCTGATAAAGCAATGTGCAGTCCCCATGTATTACTAGAGTCATGTCTGACTAGTTGTTATAGGTAGAGCTGTGTGAAATTTTTTGGATGAAACCTTTTTTTGCTGAAAAAGATTTGGGTCAGCTGAAATCACAGGCGCTGGCTTCCTCCTTGCCCCAGGGGTGCTCAACCCCCGCTCCATGCCCCACCTCCACTCTACCCCTTCTCCCAAATCTCTGCCCCCACTCCACCCCCACCACGCCTCTTCCCCACTTTTCCTGTATAGTTCCGTCCCCTCCCCTGAGCGCACCCAGTCCCTGCTCCTCCCCCTCCCCCAGTGCCTCCTGCACACCATGGAACAGCTGATCTGTGCGGGCAGGAGGCTCTGGGAGGGAGTGGGAAGAGCTGACTGCCGGTGGGTGCTAAGCACCCACTAATTTTTTTCTGTGGGTGCTCCAACCCTGGAGTACCCATGGAGTCGGCGTCTATGGCTGAAATATTTCATGACTGGGTCAAATTTACCAAATTATTTTGGTTAGGGGAAAAAGCCATACCAAAACAAACAAATCTGCAAATATTGAAATGTTTTGTTCTGATAATTTCAAAATAAAATGTTTTGACTTTTCAATTTGAAATGACTTTTCATTTCAAATTTTATGTCAATTTTACTTTTAAATGTAAGCAACCCCAGAAAACAAAATAAAATATTTCTTTTCAGGTCAAACTAAACATTTTGTTTGACCCAAACATTTTTGACTTTTTTTGGTTTGGCAAAAAAAAAAATTTTTAATTTCATTTTGGCTTGACCCAATACAATTTTTTTTTCCAGTTTGGCCAATAAACTGAAAAATCAATTATTTTCCCACCTCTATTCCTGTCCTCAAAAGCACTTGCAACCTTTCCCAGTTTGTATTATCCATAGACGTTATGAGTGTATTCTCTATGCCATTATCTAAATCATTTATGAAGATATTGAACAGAACAAGTATAAGTGCATAATACAAGTTGCAAGCCTGGAGCTTAATCCAATGATGGGACTGTCAGACACTAATTCTATTTTTGATAAATTGTGCATATTATTATAAATAATATAGTTTAAATATTTGTATAAATAACACTAATGTTCTGAATAACTGAATCAAAACTGAGGGAAAAAATCTTAGCTGAAATCCTGATTCTGATTTTCAGCCTTATATCTGACTTTCCAGGCGTTGGTGAGTTTCAGTCAGATCCCTTTGATATCTGTCTTAGGCCCCATGACATATAAACACTTCTGGATGTACTTAACTTTGAAATCAATGGGACTATTCATATGTTTAAAGTTAAGTATGTGCATAAGTGTTTTCTGGATTGGGGCCTTAATGTGTGTGTGAATATAAAAATAGGAATGGAGAAAGAGAGATCTTAAAATCTTTTTGCTTCAAAAAATCTAAGTTGACAGAAAAATTGCTTATGTGTGCAGAAAAATACAAATTTATGGTGTTGCAACTGTAAAGAGATTTTGTATTGAAAAAGCACCCTAGGAAGTATGACTTTTTTCTAAAAAACAATTAGTTCTCAATACTGGACATCTACCTGCAGAGGGCACTCCTAATCCTCAATAAAAATAATGACAGGTTTCAGAGTAGCAGCCGTGTGGTTCACTAGAACAATAGTGATATAATCAGACCTGCCTAATCTGGAAACGTGCTTTACATGATTTATATCCCATTGGCATCTGGATTATGAGTCAACAGATGATAAAGTCAGATATTTATGACACCTCCATTTACCACCATTTGCAGAACAGTGCTAAATACCCTATAACTGATGCATTTGATTTAAAAGTCACTTTCAGTATACTAGCTGTAGTGAAAAAATTTGAAATTTGTAGCGTTTCCACGATATGCATCTGAGGAAGTGAGCTGTAGCTCACGAAAGCTTATGCTCTAATAAATTGGTTAGTCTCTAAGGTGCCACAAGTCCTCCTTTTCTTTTTGCGAATACAGACTAACACGGCTGTTACTCTGATAGCTGTAGTGAGTTCTTCACAAAAGAATACAGTGCTAAACTCAGGCTGTGAAGGGAGTTTGCTAAAAGAAATAATTAACAAAGGGGTCTGTGTTTCTGTAGCAACCTCCTCAGCGTCCATGGAGTGTTAGTCCCAGGTCAAGATGCTATTTCTGGCTTAGTATATTATGTTGTTACTAATGAAGGCCTAGGAGTGGCTTATTTGGCTGTAAGTGAGGGGAAAGGCAGCTGATGGTGTAGGTGAGTGCTCTGTAGAGCTGTGAGAAAAGCTTTGCCACTTCCTTTTACAAGATCTTGCACCCCTCACAACTTTTTTGCCTTATGCAACATTTCAATCAAATGGTTATTTTTTGCATTGAAAAGCTCGAATTACATATTTTTTTACAGTTCTGCTCTATCTTCATTTGAAAAGGGACTGTTTTGTCATAGCAAAATTTGTCAGAATAATTATCTCATTTTTGAGTTTTAACAAAATGCTAAAAAAACCCACCAGGATTTTTTAGCAGCTTTTCATGTTGTTTGTAAATAATTGCCAAACCTCTAATGGCCAGGCTCTGGGTCTGGCCAAACCTGGGCTGGAAAGGAGGGACCCTACCTGCCTCTTTCTTCCAACCTCGACTCTACACTGTATTAGTGAAATCCTTCTGCCAGGCAGAGCTGAGAGCAACCAGGGCTGGATTCAATATCTAGAGGTTCCTTTCCATCGATACAACACAGAACCAGCTTGAGTCCCCCACGCAGTAACCTGGGTGCCTCTGAGGGGCAATACTTCCCCTCTCGCAAGCACAGAGTCTGAGTGTAGAAAAGAAACTTTTAATGAAAGGAGGGAAGTCACCCAACATTAATTAGGGAAAATGCCACAAGCAGGATTCATAATAATAAAACTGTGAGCAGGATACCCACCCCAGAGTGCATGGGACAGTGCCTTCTGCCTCATGCTCTTGAGTTCTACAACCAAAAGTTCCTTTTCTCTGCTCCCTCACCATACCCCACTTGCAGTGGTTGTCCTTGGTCAGAGAGGACCCAGGGTTCAGGGCTGCATCTGTGTGAGTTCATTTCCTACCCAGGGAAGGAGGCACCTGGCTTGCTCTGCCATCTGAGCACTTGCTTTGTCTGGCCGCCCCACCAGCCGCTGCACCTCGATGCCTGGCAGCCCCACCAGCTGCTGTTCCTCTCTGCTGGCCATCCCACCAGCCGCTCATTCTGCTTGCTGCCTCACCAGCCACTTTTTCGCCAACTGTCAGCCACCTTCTGTTGCCAGCTGCCTCTGCCGTGACCTCTGCACATCAGTCTCTTCGTAATTTTCAGCTCTTTGAAGGCTGGGCAGAAACATAGTCCCACCACAACTGATTTCAGCTCTCATTGAGCATTTAAAATAACAAAGAGGCTCCTTATGAAGTCTTTTTAGCTCTTTCTTTGAACAGTGGAGAGGAACAGATTAAACTAGAGCGGGGACTCTTGGGGAGAGGCTACACCTCCTAGCTGGAACACCTGCTCCCCACCTCTCTTACTTTCACAGGGTTCTGGCATATGAGCCTCTGGCTCAATGAGGTCCTTTCAGCTGAGGGTGACCCCCTTATTTGGGACAGGTTGAGCACAGTTCTGCTCCCCTTTATTCATACAATAATGACAACAACATTGATAGCAGCATTTCACTACCGCTGCATTCAGTACTAAAGTGATTTGTAAGCCAACACCAGCCAAAGTTGATTACTTTGAGCAACACTGCTCTATCTGCTGGATATCTAAGCAGAGTAGGTGTGGTCATGTAAATTCAGTTGGCTCCTGAAGTCTCTCCCTGTCCCAGCTAACTGTCAGGGAAGAATTTATTCAGATCCTGCTTACGTCAGCAATGCTTTTTGGTTGGGAATAGATGACCACCATGTTCTACTTGCAGCATTGTAAAGATTGCATAGCAAGATATGTGGGAAGAAGGAAGGCATTCAAGTCAGGGGAGTAGCAGGCATTCTGCATGGACGTCCCAGGATCTTAGGGATGGAAATGCCAGTGAATCTTTGGGCTGGGCTTTGTGTTTCTTCCAAATGTTCCCATCTAGTCTGCTTTGCTCAGGGAAGAGCTTCTTTCTCTGTGTGCGTATGACCCTGATTCTCTGCTTGTGGTTTCCTCTTAGCACTCCAAGGATTTCTGACTTCCACATTGAAGGATGGACCCAATTTCACCGTAATGATTTATGGGCTGTTTGTTCATGGTTCCTTTGCTTTGCCATTCAGATCAGTTTCAGTGTTTTGCCATTGCTTCAGCTTTGATGTCAGTGTGAAACAGCTTCAATGGTTTTGAGACATCTAGAGAGAAATAGGGAAAGTCACCTGAAGGAAAAAAAATATCAGCACTGGCCTTCTGCAATGGCATGTGTAATACTACACAGGGCATGAGGATATCATTTCTAAGGTATTGCTACACATAGGGCTAGATTCTGGTCCCAACTCTGCCTCGTTTGTGCTGTTCTGGTGGTGCAAAGCAGTTGGAAATCCATTTTAACTGACTGTCAGAAGACTCTTACTTTGGTAGGAGAATCCCCACTTGGGATACGACTGATGTAGCTGCTCCTGTGCCATCCCTTTCCTGGCCCCTCAGGGTGCTGGGAGTGTGTACAGTCTCCAGCTGCTCACCAGCTGCCAGAAAGGTCCTGTGGGACCTTGGGCATGTTTTTCAGAGGGCAAATATGCACATGTCTCAAGATCCATGAGTTTAGGGCTATGGATCACTGTGGATTCATCTGTGGATCATCAAGCTCTGTGTGATTAGAAGAGCATAGTTCTGCCCCTTTGGCATCACCTCTAGTTCCTCCTTACAACAGATAGTGCAATCAGTTTTCCGTGACTCAAGATAGCAGATTATTTTGTATTAGTTTTTCTCTGCACATTTTTTGCATACGAGAAAGTTATGGCTCAGAGTGAGTATTATTGCTTGGTGAGGAAGTTATTTTAATCTCACTTCAGCAAGGTCTGGTGTTGACTGTACACTTTAAAAGTACTTCTCTTATCTGTTTTCCTTCTTTTCATATCCTCTTCACACTCCGTGACACCTTCACAAGATTCCTCGAATGCCTGCCTGCTGAGAGAAGTTCTGCAGAGATTTATCATAGAATCATAGACTTTAAGGTCAGAAGGGACCATTATGATTGTCTAGTCTGACCTCCTGCGCAATGCAGGGCACAGAATCTCACTCATCCACTCCTGTAACAAACCTCTAACCTATGTCTGAGCTATTGAAGGTCTCAGATCATGGTTTAAAGACTTCGAGGTGCAGAGAATCCTCCAGCAAGTGACCCATGCCTCACGCTGCAGAGGAAGGCGAAAAACCCCCAGGGCCTCTGCCAATCTGCCCTGGAGGAAATTCCTTCCTGACCCCAAATGTGGTGATCAGCTAAACCCTGAGCATGTGGGCAAGACTCACCGGCCAGACACCCAGGAAAGAATTCTCTGTAGTAACTCTGATCCCACCCCATCTGACATCCCATCACAGGCCATTGGGCATATCTACTGCTAATAGTTGAAGATCAATTAATTGCCAGAATTAGGCTATCCCATCATAACATCCCTTCCATAAACTTATCAAGCATAGTCTTGAAGCCAGATATGTCTTTTGCCCCCACTGTTTCCCTTGGAAGGCTGTTCCAGAACTTCACTCCTCTGATGGTTAAAAACCTTCATCTAATTTCAAGTCTAAACTTCCTGATGGCCAGTTTATATCCATTTGTTCTTGTGTCCACATTATTACTGAGCTTCCACGGAGGGAGAAGAATTATTTATCCCTCTGATATATTTATCCCTCTGATATATATGAATTATTTATCCCTCTGATATATTTATAGAGAGCAATCATATCTCCCCTCAGCCTTATTTTGGTTAGGCTAAACAAGCCAAGCTCTTTGAGTCTCTTTTCATAAGACAGGTTTTCCATTCCTCGGATCATCCTAGTCGCCCTTCTCTGTATCTGTTCCAGTTTGAATTCATCTTTCTTAAACATGGGAGACCAGAACTGCACACAATATTCCAGATGAGGTCTCACCAGTGCCTTGTATAATGGTACTAACACCTTCTTATCTCTACTGGAAATACCTCACCTGATGCATCCCAAGACCGCATTAGCTTTTTTCACATCCATATCACATTGGTGGCTCATAGTCATCCTTTGATCAACCAATACTCCGAGGTCCTTCTCCTCCTTTGTTACTTCCAAGTGATATGTCCCCAGTTTATAACAAAAATTCTTGTTATTAATCCCTAAGTGCATGACCTTGCACTTTTCACTATTAAATTTCATCCTATTACTATTTACTCCAGTTTACAAGGTCATCCAGAGCTTCCTGTATGATATCCAGGTCCTTCTGTGTATTGGCAATACCTCCCAGCTTTGTGTCATCTGCAAACTTTATTAGCACATTCCCGCTTTTTGTGCCAAGGTCAGTAATAAAAAGATTAAATAAGATTGGTCCCAAAACCGATCCCTGAGGATCTCCACTAGTAACCTCCTTCCAGCCTGACAGTTCACCTTTCAGTGTGACCCGTTGTAGTCTCCCCTTTAACCAGTTCCTTATCCACCTTTCAATTTTCATATTGATCCCCATCTTTTCCAATTTAGCTAATAATTCCCCATGTGGAACCATATCAAATGCCTTACTGAAATCGAGGTACAGTAGATTCACTGCATTTCCTTTGTCTAAAAAATCTGTTACCTTCTCAAAGAAGGAGATCAGGTTGGTTTGACACAATCTACCCTTTGTAAAACCATGTTGTATTTTGTCCCAATTACCATTGACATCAATGTCCTTAACTACCTTCTCCTTCAAAATTTTTTGCAAGACCTAGTTTACTACAGATGTCAAACTAACAGGCCTGTAGTTGCCCGGATCACTTTTTTTCCCTTTCTTAAAAATAGGAACTATGTTAGCAATTCTCCAGTCATACAGTACAACCTTTGAGTTTACAGATTAATTAAAAATTTTTGCTAATGGGCTTGCAATTTCATGTGCCAGTTCCTTTAATATTCTTGGATGAAGATTATCTGGGCTACCCAATTTAGTCCTATTAAGCTGATCAAGTTTGGCCTCTACCTCAGATGTGGTAATATCTACTTCCATATCCTCCTTCCCATTTGTCGTCCTACCATTATCCCTAAGATCCTCATTAGCCTCATTAAAGACTGAGGCAAAGTATTTGTTTAGATATTTGGTCATGCCTAGATTATCCTTCACCTGCACTCCATCCTCAGTGTTTAGCGGTCCCACTTCTTCTTTCTTTGTTTTCTTATTTATATGGCTATAGAACATCCGATGAAGTGAGCTCTAGCTCACAAAAGCTTATGCTCAAATAAATTTGTTAGTCTCTAAGGTGCCACAAGTACTCCTTTTCTTTTTGCGAATACAGACTAACACGGCTGCTACTCTGAAACCTGTCTTTTACTACTGGTTTCAATTCCCTTTGCAAGGTCCAGCTCTACATGGCTTTTGGCCTTTCTCACTTTATCCCTACATGTTCTGACCTCAATAAAGTAGTTTTCCTTGCTAATCCCTCCCATCTTCCATTCCTTGTAGGCTTTCTGCTTTTTCTTAATCACCTCTCTAAGGTACTTGCTCATCCAGCTTGTTCTACAACTCCTGCCTATGAATTTTTTCCCCTTTCTTGGGATCCAGGCTTCTGATAGTTTCTGCAACTTTGACTTGAAGTAATTCCAGGCCTACTCTGCCTTTAGATCCACAAGTTCTTCAGTACAATCCACTTACCTAACTAATTTCCTTAATTTTTTAAAGTTAGCTCTTTTGAAATCAAAAACCCGAGTCACAGATCTATTTTTGTTTATCTTACCATTTAGTTTGAACTGAATTAGCTCATGATTGCTCGAACCAAGATTGTCCCCTACAACAATTTCTTCTATGAGGTCCTCACTACTCACCAAAACCAAATCTAAAATGGCATCCCCTCTTGTCGGTTCAGTAACTACTTGGTGAGGGAATCCATCAGCTATCACATCCAGGAGAATCTGAGCCCTATTATTATTATTAGCACTTGTCCTCCAATCTGTATCTGGGAAGTTAAAGTCTCCCATGATCACACAATTACCATTATATTTACTTCATTAAAAACATTAAAGAGGTCTCTATCCATATCCAGATCGGATCACGGCGGTCTATAGCACACCCCAAGCACTATCCCAGGGGAGGCTCTAGTAGCTTTCTTCCCCAATGTGATTTTTGCCCGGACAGACTGTGTCTTATCCATTCCATCACTTCTTATTTCTTTACAGTCTATCTCATCATTGATATACAGTGCTACTCCACCACCTTTGGCTTTATTTCTGTCTTTCCTAAACAGCATATACCCTTCAATACCTGTACTCCTATCATGACTACTCTTCCACCATGTTTTTGTTATCCCTATAATATCTGGTTTCACTTCCAGCACCAGGAGCTCTAGTTCCTCCATTTTGTTACCTAAGCTCCTCGCATTAGTGTACAAACATCTTAATTTTTGCTGTTTGGCCTCACTCACATTCTTTACCCGATTAGGCACAGACATTCTACCGCCAGTATCACCTATTAGATTGGTATCCACACTGCCCTTCCTCCTTATGTCCATTCTCCTACGCACGGCTGTATCCTTTTTTACTTCATTTTCTTCCCTCTCAATGTTAAAATCCGGTGTGGAGATTACCTGGATATCTCCCAACCATCTCCCCCAGATTCCTAATTTAAAGCTCTCTTGATCAGTTGTGCCATCCTCCATCCTAGAAATCTATTTCCCTCCTTACTCAGGTGAAGTCCAGCCTGAGAGAACAGTCCTCTGTCCATGAATGCTTCCCAGTGGCCACACATCCCAAAGCCCTCCTTATAGCACCACTGCTTGAGCCATCTGTTGAGCATCATAATCTTGTCACACCTTTGTTGCCCTTCTCTAGGAACAGGCAGAATCCCACTGAAGATCACCTGAGCCTCGATTTCCTTAAGCATCTTCCCCAGCCTGGCATAGTCTCCCTTGATATGTTCCAGCGAGAATCTAGCCGTATCATTTGTTCCCACATGAAGGACAATCAGTGGATTCTTTTCCGCTCCCGTTAGGATCCTCTTCAGCCTCAGGTCCACATCCCGTATCTTAGCACCCAGCAGACAGCACACCCTTCTGTTCTCTGGATCAGCTCTTGTTACAGGCCTGTCTATTCTTCTCGGTAAGAAGTCCCCAATCACATAGACCTGCCTTTTCCTGGCGATGGTGCAATTCTCCAGTCTTTCCCCTGTTCCCTCTGGCCGCAAGTCCTCTCGATTCCTATTGTCCCTTGCAATCCTCTGCAACCCATCCCGTATCCTCCTGGGGCTCATATTTGGTGTTGTTATCTCCATTAACTCTTGCCCTCGTCATATGGGACTAGCTGCTCTTCTCTTCTTCCTTGCCCTCTCACTTTCAGTGACCACCTGCTGTGCCCGTTCTTCATTTTCCAACTCCGCAAACCTGTTCCTGAGCTCTGTTTCTCCTTCACTAGCCCATCTTTTCCTCTGCTTGGTTCTCTTAGTCACATGCTTCCACTGTCCACTTTCCTTACCCGCAGTATCCCCTCAGAGTTCTTCGGTCCTGCTTCCATCTGCAAGTCTGAGCTTTTCCTTTCAGCCTCCTCATGTCTTTGCTCCACCATCTGCTCGAATCCCCTCTAAACTCGACCAGAGTTTCCACCTGCATCTCCAGTCCTCGGATCTTTTCTTCCATCAGCTCTATCAAGCGGCACTTCATGCAGATGAAACTCTTTTCAGGTACCCCCTCCAGGATCATGTACATGCTGCAGCTTCTACATCCAGTCATCTTCATTGTGTCTTCCGCTACTCGGGTCACAACCACTGCTGCCTCTGTATCTGTCATGGCCTTCTCACCTAAGTGCTGTTAGTCCGGGAAACACAAACCAAACCAAAACACCACCACCCACAACAAAACAAACCCCCAACGAGCACCAAAACACTGCCAGACCAACCCACACTCCCTTCACTAGCCTGTCTGTTCCTTTGCCTGGCTCTCTTAGTCTTCCCCCCGCAAACTCCCCTTACAAACTCCCACTCAAACTCCCCTGTTTACTCATGAGACTGCCACCACATCAGATCATAGGACCACTTTCTTCACTCATCTCCTGGGAAAGTCCCGTTTGGTGTATGAGAATGATTCAGGCAATTGGATTTTGTGACATTCTGTGACAAAGACCACAGGGTTAGCTTAATAAAAGAAGGCCACTTGTAGGTAGATTTAAGCTGTTGGGTTTTCCAAGTCACCAATATCACATGACTGTGGCTTAAAGCTAGTTGAAAATTTTTGAAATGTTGTCAGATGTGTCATGATAACTGTTTGCTGTCTTTCAGCCAACTAGTCCCATGGTCAGTTTTTTTTAAATCTTTGAAATGTAGACAGAAAATGTTTGCAAAAATTAATGTATTCCATATTACTTTATTGAGCTCTGAGGTTATAGTCCTTTTTTTAAAAAAAAAAGTCTGTTCACTTCCATTTGGAATAATCCTGAAAATGGAGCTTGTGTAAATGAGTCTTAATTCGCACAAAAAGAGGTAACTTTTCTTTTCTCACCACCAAGTACTGTAGTTGATTAGCTACATCCCTTTGTCCAGTATGAATAGCTGTTGTTCATCCATATGTGGATTGGATATCTCTAGAAAGAATAAGGGAAACATTTTTCCACTCACCAGACTGCTAGCTCTCAGCTGTCACCTCATAACTATAAATAATAGCTTTGGGGCTAGGTATATTTCAGACACAGGCACAGAAGGAGAGAGAAAATAGAGTCATTTCCCCTCCTTCTCCCTTCCCCGCCCCATATCACTGGCCTACTATTGTTCCTCTGTGGTCAGTGGCAGGACGTACAAGTAGTGTTTGAGATTCCATAAGAACCTGTTTTGTATTTGTGCTAGGCCAGCATCATGTGCTGCTCAACTGATTAGAGGGACAGTAATGATGACTAGCAGCTTGCTGGGGAAAGAGAGAAGACAGGGCTTTTCATAATTAATAAACAGACTAAACTAAAACACAAAATCCTACCGATACTTAAAAAAAAATTATTTACCTATCTCAGATGTGGTTTGCCACAGTAAAGGCGCAAATGGACATGCGAAAGCACATTGGAAGGTTTGATTCCATCCAAAATCTGTAACAAACATTGAGAACATTTTAACCAGAAACTGTACTTTAGCCACTTTATGAGTCTCTTAGATGTTAACACATCTATTGCAGAAATACTGTATTGGTGTGCCTTTTCCTCAGTGCATTTGCAGGAAATGCCGACAGTAACAGTCTCCAGTCTAAAACATAAAAGGGTCTCATGGCAAAAGAAGCAGCATGTGTAAGGCTAACTATTTTTTTAAGCTACTGTTTTTCTTCTTTCCCTCTTTTAATATATTTGAATAAAGAACTTAGTTTTGTTTTTCTTCAAGATCACTTTTTGACGTACAGTTTTTCTGGCTGATAGCCCCTGGGCCCCAAGGCATCACTGGAGCACAGCACTCTGGTCATGGGCCCTCTGCTCATGCACATGGGGTGGCATAAAGCTGACTATGCCACCCAGGGATTCCACTGCTCTGGAGAAGGTAATTATGGAAAGTAGTGCCTGACTGATTGTTCAAGTTCACTGAAATACATAGGCAACAAAGCAATAAAATTGGAGGCATTTTTACTATAAGCTCCAAATCTGTCATTTAGCTGCATGAGAACAGTATCTTTAAATGGAAGAAATAGTCAAAGTCATTAGTGACTTTATGGCTGCAACTGCCAGTGCCACTTCTATGGTATATTAGGTTTTTTTTTTTCATTCACTGTAAATTAGGAGCAAGTTGTAAAAGTTATATATAAAACTGAAATATCTTCATTTAAACATGGAAAAAACAAACCCTTTTCTCCTATCCATCTAGGAGCTCAAGGGCATAGAAGTAGTAATATTGTTGTTGTGTTCTGAATCTGAATCAGTGAAAATTAACATTTTGGTATTATTCCCAGCTAAATTAAGATGATTTGGTGATGAGAAGTAATGTACATTCTACTCTTAAAGTGATTTCCTACCAGCTCATAGTTATGATAAGATGGAGTATTCAGGCATAGAGGAACTGGATGTTTATAACAACATGCATAATCATTGGTTGAAAATTTTTGAATGATTTTGTAATATGCTGTGTGTTTTGTATAAATATAACAAACTATTTTCAATGGTAAATATTTATTAGCTGGTTTGAATTGATTCTTGTATTTCCACCTGAAGACTTTAGTAAATAGAAAGATATTTAAATTGCTCATGCGCTCCTATATGTTGTATCTTCTTTTTTGTTTTGTATTCATATTTTTCTTCTTTTCCTTTTTCCTTAAGAGAATTGTTTGAAAAAAATATAAACAAAATGGTTAAATATAAATTTCAGTAGCAAAGGGCCAATGGTATCTATGTATATTACAGTAAGATCATAGAAGCTTAGGTCTGATCCTTTGTCTATAACTGAGATCCACTTGGAAGGCTTTGGAAAGCTAAGAGGTTGTAGGGTTAGCTTGGCATCAAATATCAAGGCAACAAAGCCCTGATCCAGCAGGCCATCCTTATTTAACAAAGCACTTAAGCACATATTGATCTCTGGGCATGTGTTAAGTTCCATTGACATCAATGGGACTTAAGTAGATAGAATCATAGAAGTGTAGGACTGGAAAGGACCTCGACAGGTCTTCAAGTCCAATCCCCTGCACTCAAGGCAGGACTAAGTATTATCAGATTCTAGTCCATCTTTACTTTAAGCACATACTTAAGTGCTTTGCTGAATGGGGAGGGTATTAAGTGCCTACTTAAATGCCTGGCTGAATTGGGGCCTGATCTCTCTTTTATACCACTGACCTGCTCCAATTGCAAAACTTCACTCACTACTCTGTCACTCATATTGGCACGAAATTCTGGTTTCTTCCTCCATAGCGTTTCCTTTTTACTCTGCTAGCCAGATCTATCACATGGTCCCCATTATCACTCACACATGGTCTTCATTAGCGCTTCATTGCTCCACATTACAAAGTCTAATACCCGGTTGGTTAATTTAATGCTTTCAATGAAAGTGCTTATCTATTTATTGTTTTCTGCAATTTTGGAGTCCACTTATTGGGAAAGTGATGCCAGTAAAACAAATGTGCAAGATGCTGTTCACAGTTCAAATTATTTTGAGATTCAGTACTTTCACAATGACTCTGTAATATTGGTTGCATGTACTTTTGCTGCATTATTACAATATTATGCAGTGAACCTTTCTGAGTGATACTACTAATGATCAACTTTTCCATTATAAAACACTATTTTAGAATTTGGAACTCAACAGTGGGGGGAAAAATCATTCCAATATTAAATCTAGACACAAGCCTTCAACCTAGGAATATGTTTGTATCCTATATTGAGATGGGAATCAGTTGAGTTGTTTTCATTTTGATGGAGGAGGAAATTTTTCTTTTCAATGTTTTTTCTCCTTTAGTGCAAACTGCACTGCTTCTTTTAAAACGTCTGACAATTTACTCAGGGCCAAATTCTGCCCTTGGATGTACATGATCAGCTCCCAATGACTTAAGTTGGAGCTCTGTTTGTCAGTCTGAGAGTGGAAGTTTGCCTTTATTTCCTAAAGCCATTTTAATACAGCCACAAAATATTTACAAATGACAGTACAGCTTTTTCTCCTCAATATTTTATTGAAGCTTGGGACCCAATCCCTTTATTCTTCAGGCTAAATCTTTTTTCCTTAACTGTATAATGTCTAATGAAAAGAAAAAGATAATTAAAATATCTCGTTGTCTAATTGAAATAATTTTAAACATATAATGAAAAGCCAGGAACTTATCATAGAATCATAGAATATCAGGGTTGGAAGGGACCCCAGAAGGTCATCTAGTCCAACCCTCTGCTCGAAGCAGGACCAATTCCCAGTTAAATCATCCCAGCCAGGGCTTTGTCAAGCCTGACCTTAAAAACCTCTAAGGAAGGAGATTCTACCACCTCCCTAGGTAACGCATTCCAGTGTTTCACCACCCTCTTAGTGAAAAAGTTTTTCCTAATATCCAATCTAAACCTCCCCCACTGCAACTTGAGACCATTACTCCTCGTTCTGTCATCTGCTACCATTGAGAACAGTCTAGAGCCATCCTCTTTGGAACCCCCTTTCAGGTAGTTGAAAGCAGCTATCAAATCCCCCCTCATTCTTCTCTTCTGCAGACTAAACAATCCCAGCTCCCTCAGCCTCTCCTCATAAGTCATGTGTTCCAGACCCCTAATCATTTTTGTTGCCCTTCGCTGGACTCTCTCCAATTTATCCACATCCTTCTTGAAGTGTGGGGCCCAAAACTGGACACAGTACTCCAGATGAGGCCTCACCAATGTCGAATAGAGGGGAACGATCACGTCCCTCGATCTGCTCGCTATGCCCCTACTTATACATCCCAAAATGCCATTGGCCTTCTTGGCAACAAGGGCACACTGCTGACTCATATCCAGCTTCTCGTCCACTGTCACCCCTAGGTCCTTTTCAGTTAAATCTGAAACATAACATTGTCTGTTTCCCACATTCTTTAGCCAAAGTGCAACAGACTGTTAAATCATTCTTGATGTATTTTGTTATATTGAGGTATTCATAGATTTTTAAGGCCAGGAGGGACCATTATGATCCTCTAACCCGATCTCCTACATAACAACACAGGGCATCAAGCCTCACCCAATAATCTCTGCATCAAGCCTATAACTTCTGTTTGAGCTATGACGTATTTTTTACAAAGACATCAAGTCCCAGTGTAAAGACTTCCAATGATAGAGAATCCACCATGAAACTGTGTAAAATTATTCCAATGGCTAAGTACCTCCACTTAAAAAATTTCAACTTATTTCTAATCTGAATTTGTCTGGCTTCAGCTTCCAAATGTTGAATCTTGTTACACCTTCTTCTGCTAGATGAAAGAGCCTTCTGCTATCAGAAATCTCTTCTCTGTTATACAATATATGGTGCATTTAGACAAAGGAAGGAGCCAGTAGCTGAAATGGAAAATAAATAAGAATGGGAGGACAGATAACCTAAAGAAGGCTACAAACATAAGGAAATGGCACTGACCTGCTGGCTGCTTGGGCTTGAAGGTATCAGAGTGGGACCTGAGATTCATTCTTTGGAAGCTTGTTCATCTGAGGGGCTGAGGCCCTGAGGTGGTCTTAATTTTTGTGGAGTTTTTATGCTGCACAATGTAAACTAAAAATTAAGTGAAATAAATGCATGGGGAAAATGTGACATTCTTAGGGCCTGTCTATACTGTGGTGCCACAGGCTATGGGGGTGTGAATTGCAGAGCACACCAAAATGTTGCACACTAACTGTCCCATGTGAACACTGCTGACATGAACAAAAAGGTACCTAGTTAGCATTAACATAGTCCACCTTCAAACAAGAACTATATTAACACAAAGTATTTTAATTTGCTCCAGCAGGGTCCACATGGGCCAGTTAGAGCACTACTTTTTGGTGTACTCTGCAATTTACACCCCCTTGTCCTCACTGTGCCACAGTGTAGACCGTGTCTACACCACAAACTTATGTCAACTCAAGTTACGTTGGCATATATCCACCACAGTCCTTTCATCACTTGTGCATGAGCATACTTGGCTCTTTGTGTCAGCGGTGTACATATCAGGAGTGCTTGTATCGATGCAGAGTGCAGTGCATCATGGGTAGGCATCCCACTGTGCAATTCACCACCATCCATCACACTGACATTTGGGAAGTTTTGGAAATGCATAATGGGGCCAAAACAAGTTGTGCAGGGGTGACTGGGAGCATGGGGTCATCCCAGTTCGCAACTGTCTCCATACCATGGTATCTGTATCCCATAATTTTCACACCTTTTTTTCAAAAGCTCGCAGACCACCATCTCCGACAAAAGCAAGGATCCTGCACAGCTCTGCACTATTATCATGAAGTTTGCAAACACAGGCCACACGATTCTGGAGTATTTCCAGAGAGACAAGAAGAACCAAATGAGAGGGGAACTTGAGGATTCCAAGGAGGCCAGCTTGCTGTGGGACATAGCAAGAACCAATCCAAGATTGTTGGTGGCTTTCACGGAGCAATTGGAGATGGTGGAGCTGTTTTGGGCCCAAGAAACAAGCACTGACTGGTGGGATCTCATCAAAATGCGGGTTTGGGATGATAAGCAGTGGCTGCAGAACTTTCAGATGTGAAAGACCACATTCCAATTGTGAGACACAAAGATGAACATGATTTGTTGGGGAAGAGTCAACATGGTTTTTGTAAAGGGAAATCGTGCCTCACCAATCTACTAGAATTCTTTGAGGGGGTCAACAAACATGCAGACAAGGGGGATCCTGAGGATATAGTGTACTTAGATTTTCAAAAAGCCCTTGACAAGGTCCCTCACCAAAGGCTCTTAAGTAAAGTAAGCTGTCATGGGATAAGAGGGAAGGTCCTCTCATGGATCGATAAGTGCTTAAAAGATAGGAAACAAAGCATAGGAATAAATGGTCAGTTTTCAGAATGGAGAGAGGTAAATAGAGATGCCCCCCACGGCTCTGTCCTGGGACCAGTCCTATTCAACATATTCATAAATGATCTGGAAAAAGGGGTAAACAGTGAAGTGGCAAAATTTGCAGATGATACAAAACTACTCAAGGTACTTAAGTCCAAAGCTGACTGAAGAGTTACAAAGAGATCTCAGAAAACGGGGTGACTGGGCAACAAAATGGCAGATGAAATTCAATGTTGACAAATGCAAAGTAATGCACACTGGAAAACATAATCCTACCTATACATGTAAAATGATGGGATCTAAATTAGCTGTTCCCATTCAAGAAAGAGATCTTGGAGTCATTGTGGATAGTTCTCTGAAAACATCCATTAAATGTGCAGCAGCAGTCAAAAAAGCAAACAGCATGTTGGGAATCATTAAGAAAGGTATAGATAATAAGACAGAAAATACCATATTTCCCCTATATAAATCCATGGTACACCCACATCTTGAATACTGCTTGCAGATGTTCTCACCCCATCTCAAAAAAGATGTATTGGAATTGGAAAAGATTCAGAAAAGGGCAATAAAAATGATTAGGGGTATGGAACAGCTTCCATATGAGGAGAGATTAATAAGATTGGGACTTTTCAGCTTGGAAAAGAGACGACTAAGGGGAAATATGATAGAGATCTATAAAATCATGACTGGTGTGAAGAAAGTAAATAAGGAAGTGTTATTTACTCCTCAGAACACAAGAACTAGGGGTCCAGAAATTAAATTAATAGGCAGAAGGTTTAAAATATACAAAAGGAAGTATTTCTTCACACAATACACAGTCAACCTGTGGAACTTTTTGCCAGAGGATGTTATGAAGGCCAAAACTATAACAGGTATGATGGGGTGCCTGCCCCACACTAGCCTGAAAGGGGTTAAAGCAAGCCTAGGGAGGTTGTGCAACAGGCAGCCAATTGAAGAGGACCCTAGGGAGGCTGTGCAGGAGACAGCCATTGGAAAGGGTCTGTGAGGAGCAGCCAATCAGGGCCAAGCAGGCCCATATAAGAAGAGCCGCAGGGCACAGCAGGTCAGTCACTCCCTGGAGCTTGAGGAGGGAGCAGGATTGGCTGCCTTGCAGGCAGAAGACAGCTAGCACCTTGGACAGAGCAGTACTAGACAGGATCAGTGGAATGAGAGCGAGTTCCCGGCTGACTGCTGGTATGCTGAGGCCCTGAGACAAGGGCGAAGAAGGTGCTGGGGCTGCAGGGAAGTGGCCCAGGGAACTATACTGCAGCATGTAGCTGACATCTACAGGGTCCCTGGATAGGACCCGGAATAGTGGGCAGGCCCTGGTCCCCCGTCTGCCCCCACTTCCCACTGACCAAGTGGCTGTACAGTGGACTACGGTTCCCCTGGAAGGTGGGAGAATGTGACACAGCCAGAGAGCTGTGTCCTGAAGACAATGCTGTGTTTTTTGGGACAACACACTTCCTGGAGCAGATATGACAGTGGCAAGGTGTCACCAGATGAGGGCACACTGGCAGCCTAAGCTAATTCCCAGGACAGTTAACAAGAGGTGTCATAGCAGTGAGTTGAACTCCATCAAAACAGGGTGGAAAAAAAGAACTAGATAAGTTCACGGAGGATAGGTCCATCAATGGCTTTTAGCCATGACAGGCAGGGAAGGTGTCCCTAGCCTCTGTTTGCCAGAAGCTGGGAATGGGCGAGAGGGGTGGATCACTTGATGGTTGCCTGTTCTGTTCTGGAGCACCTGGCATTGGCAACTGTTGGAAGACAGGATACTGGGCTAGATGGACCTTTGGTCTGACCCAGTATGGCCATTCTTATGTTCTTATTCCTGGATCTGTGGACTGAGTTTACCCCAATCCTTCAGTGCAGGAACACAAAAATGAGAGCTTCACTGACAGTGGAGAAGTGGGTGGCAATCACACTGTGGAAACTTGTAACACCAGATTGCTACCAGTCAGTCAGGAATCAATTTGGAGCAAGGAAATCCACTGTGGAGGCTGTTGTCATGCAACTGTGCAGGACCAATAATCATCTCCTGCTATGGAGTACTGTGACTTTTAACAATATGCAGGACATAGTGGATGGCTCTGCAGCTATGGGGTTCCTGAATTGCAGTGGATCAATAAATGGCATTTCACCAGACCACTTTGCCACTGAGTAGGTCAACAGAATGAGCTAATTTTCTATGGTTATGCAAGCATTGATGAATCGGTGTGGGCTGGTCAGGAAAGGTGCATGATGCTTACATCTTTAAGAACACAGGACTGTTCAGAAAACTACAGTCAGGGACTTTCTTTCCCGATTGGTGGATTACCATTGGGAATGCTGAAATGCCAGTAGTGATCCTGGGGCACCCAGCCTACCCCTTGGTCCCCTGGCTCATGAAGCCGTACAGCCACCTCAAAAGCACCAAGGAATGATTCAACTACCGGTTCAGCAGGTGTGGAATGACAGTTGAATGTGCTTTGTCATTTGAAGGGTTGCTGGCATTGTTTACTCACAAGATTGGACCTCAGTCAGAAAAATATCCCAATGGTTATAAATGTCTGCTGTGTCCAGCATAATATCTGTGAAGCAAAGGGAGGAAAGTTTCCGCTGGGGTGGAGGGCAAAGGTGGAGCAGCTGTCTGCTGAGTTTGAACAGCCAGATACAATGACTATTAGAAGAGCTCAGTGCAGAGCTATACAGGTCAGGGAGGCTTTGAAAGACCATTTTAACAGTTAGCCAGAGTAATGTGTGGTGTTGCAGTGCGCTCTTTCTGGCTTCTGCTATTTTCTGGCCTGGTAGGAATTGTGTTGTGATTGCTGTACATGTAGGAATATAACATTGCCATACATCTATTATTTAGTTTGTGACTGATCCTATGAGTTGTGTGACACTGTGCAGGAATAGGTATTTGGTTGCTTTCAGAACAGCTGAGCACTCGGCAGCATATGTTTTGAACTAATAAAAAGAAATTATGTTCCAAATAAAATTGTATTGTGTAACAAAATCAGTGCAAAAAAGCTCATGCAATTTGAAAACAAAAACATTAAAAATTTAATAAATTAATAGAACAAAGCTTAGGAAGGGGAAAGAACATTCATGTCCATTTCAGCTACCCATACACCAACCGTGGCTTTCACAGGTCAGTGTTTGTGAAGCTGTAATTGTCTTTAATGTCCCCCAGGGTGGAGTGGTAAGGTTAGTGCAGTGAGCCCTGATGCCATGTGTTGCAAGGGGTATAAGGAGTTCCCGATATTGAGTTCTCAGTGGACTGCAGAGGGAAGCGAACCTGGGGTTTTTGAACCTGCAAGTCCACCAGCATCTCTGTTAGCTGCCTGAGAAGCCCCATTATGTCCCAGTGCATCTCCCTCTCCTTTTCCTGCTAGGACTCCTGGACCTTTCTCCTCTCCGCTCTTTCCTTCTCCAGGCTGTCAGCATCTTCCCAGCTCTGTGCTCATGGTCTGATGCAGCACTGGCTTGCAGGATCTCATTGAACATGTCAGCCCAAGTCCTCTTCTTTCTCCTCCTTATTTGGTTCAGGCATTCTGTGGGTGAGGAGGGAGGGAACTGTGAAGGCCACAATGGCAGCAGCTGCAGATAAAACATACAGAGGTTCTATGTCAGTGTATTCACTATGGAAAGTGAAACTTCAGATGCCAAACTTCCTCCCCTAAAGTTTTAGGCACTACACTCTCACTTCTGCTTGGATTGCTTGTGCATGGCTCCAATCACAGCTCTAGGGTTGCCAACTGTCTAACCACACAAACCAGAACACCCTTGCCCCACCCACTGCCCTGCTCCTTCCCCACAGCCCCGCCCTGCTCACTCCATCCCCCCCTTCCTCCGTCACTCACTCTCCCCCGCCCTCACTCACTTTCACTGGGCTGCGGCAGGGGGTTGGGGTGTGGGAGGGAGTATGGGCTCTGGGCTGGGGACAAGGGGTTTGGAGTGTGGGAGGGGGCTCCAGGGTAGGGAGCCTGGGGTAGCGAGTTGGGGTGCAGGAGGGAGTTTGGGGTGTAAGCTCTGTGAGGGGGCTCAGGGCTGGGGGAGGGGGTTGGGCTGCAGGAGGAGTTTGGGGTGCTGGCTCGGGGAGGGGGCTCAGGGCTGGGGGAGGGAGTTGGGGTGCAGAAAGGGGTTTAGGGTGCTGGCTCCAGGAGGGGGCTCAGGGCTGGGGCAGGGGGTTGGGGTGCAGGAGGGGGCAAGGGGTGCGGGCTCCAGCCAGGCAGCGCTTACCTTGGGCAGCTCGTGTTCGGGAAGCAGCAGGGCTAAGGCAGGCTCCCAGCCTGCACTGGTCCCGTGCTGCTCCCAGAAATGGCCAGCACATCCCTGTGGCCCCTCTGGGGAGACCAGGGTGCTATGTGTGCTGCCTCTGTCTGCAGGCACCACCCCCGGAGCTCCCACTGGCCGCAGTTCCCAGCCAATGGGAGCTGCAGAGTCTGCGTTCGTGGTGGGAGCAGTGTGCAGAGACCCCCTGAGATTCCCCGCCCCCCCCCCCCCGCAGGGGCTGCAGAGACGTGTCAGCTGCTTCCGGGAGTGATGTGGAGCCAGGGCAGTCAGGGAGCCTGCCGTAGCCCTGCTGCACCGCCAAACTTTTTGCGACCTAAAATCTCCCGGTTTGGCTTCAGTAACCTGATTCTGGGAGACTCCCAGCGAAACTGGGAGGGCTGGCAACCCTACATAGCACCAGACATAGTGAGAATAACTGGTGGGGATTGGGGAAATGAGGAGGAAATTGCTTGGTTGCATAAATCTAGACACATAGGGGACTGACCTTGAATACTGGTACTGTGTTTAGCTGGTATCTTACTCCAGAGGGTAACAAAGACAGAGAGAGAGCACCGCTACTGCTGGCATCCCAAAGCTGCCCGGGCCTGTATGCTGCTAGCCTGTGTATTGCAATGGTGCTTGCTGAGCTATTTTCACTCCACAAGGCAAATCAGGATATGAACTGTTTACATAAATTCTTTGGATGAATGCACAAAATCCAGCAATCACCATATTTAAATTCAAGCTCACAGTCTAGTTGTCAAAGACATGCCAGATCCTTTTGTGGTTTACAGTTACACCAAATCAAAATAAACTGTCAATACCATTTCATGCTTAATTGACTTCAAATAATCCCAAAATGTTCTCTTACACTTTGATTTTCTTTGCATTTGAATTTGCTACACTAAATACTGCAAATCTTGTGGTTTGCTTCAATCACTGCCTTTTGCTAATATAATAATATATGTCACACCCCTTTCAGATAATAAACAAGATAAATATTTTTTATGTAAGCATATTAGTTCTGATGTAGCCATATTTTCATGGCTGTTACTATCTGGGACCCTGATCCTGCAAGCAGAGTTTAAAGCAGCCTGAAAAAAGTGTGTGTACTGGTGGGGAGGGGGAATCATAATCTGGGAGCAGAAGCTTTGATAAAACAGTTCTTAAGTGCACCCCTCAGTGACCTTGCTCAATTTTTTATTTTGTTTTTTGCAGGGTCTACAACCCCTTGCAACTCCACTTCCCTGCACTTTAAGCACTACCTGCAAGTTGTTTCATGCAGGTGAACTCCTGTGCCTACAAAGGGCCCCATTGTCTTCAGTGCAGAGGTCTACTTGTGAGCACCAGTGGCTTGCAGGATCAGGGCTGTGAGCTTCTAGGAGGAAGGTATTCAATTGCATATTAGGCTTTGAGGATAGGCCAGACCCTAACTCAGCCAATTATTTGCAGCTCGATTAGAATGTGCCTATCTATTCAGAAGAGTTTTATGTGGCTTTCTGGCAAAACTAACCAATATGGAACTCATTGCAGCCTTCTCAAATGTAAAAAGAGGCAGGATTTGCCCTTCAGTTAAAGGCATTCTACTATGCACGGGTTCTGGTGTTTGTATTTGGATATACATTTAATAGTGGTTTTCATGGTCTTTAACACACACACACACACAAGGCTCCCAGAACTAAAGCAGACATGCTGTATATTCAAAAGAAATATACTAGAAATAATGACAGGTTTCAGAGTAACAGCCGTGTTAGTCTGTATTCGCAAAAAGAAAAGGAGTACTTGTGGCACCTTAGAGACTAACCAATTTATTTGAGCATAAGCTTTCGTGCATCCGATGAAGTGAGCTGTAGCTCAAGAAAGCTTATGCTCAAATAAATTGGTTAGTCTCTAAGGTGCCACAAGTACTAGAAATAATGTAACCTCTTTTTCTGAGAATTATTTTCTTGTTTACTAAAGGGATATATTTGAAAGAAAACTATAAATGACCATGTTAATTGGACTGAACACATTGTTAACATGGTGGCACGGCTCTTCTGTTGACCCATCTTGTTAGCAAGTGTTAGACCCTGTATAAAGTTGTTGACGGGCTCTGCTGATTCACTGTAGCAGCTGCAGCATATTAATTCCATCCTGGATATAAGAAAGGTGCAATTAACCATTTATATAACAGGAGCTGGGGTCTAGGACAGAGGAAACTTTTTTTTTTTTTTTTTAAAAAGCCAAGCTTGATAGCTGTTTATGTTATTTGGGTTATCAGTAAAGCCACCAGAAGGGGGGTAAATTGGGACTATGTACAGTATATTATAGATCCTGTTCAGAGCAGGTTGGGAATGGTACTGCTTATATGTGGTACTAGAAATGAGACATCAAGACACGCTCTCTACAAAAAGGAAAATAGGATGGAGTGGGAAGGAGGGAATGGAATTGCAGGTGAGAGGGAAGTGGTGCAGAGTCTCTAATGAAGGATGGGACAGGAAGGGAGTAGTTAAGAGACAATAGGTGAGAGAGCAGGGCTCTCACAAGGGGATGGGGGAAAAGGTCGCTGAGGTGGGAGGGAGGCAACAGCAAATGTGTGTGTGGGCAGCTCAGACTCTCATTGGGACATGTGGAGAAGGGTAGGGAATGGAAAGGGCTGTGGGGGGCATGGCTTGCATGAGGGACTGGTGGAGGAGGATTGAGAGAGAGTAGGGAGGCCCCACATATAGAACTGAAGCTTTCTTGAGATGGGAGCAAGGTGAAATAGGGGCTGTCACATGGGGGCAGTAATGGTGGCCTACCTTGTTGTGAAGAAGTAAGAGGGTGGGTGTGGAAGTAGGGCAATGGCCAGGTGGGAGACTAAGGAGAGGGGGAGTGGCAGGGAACTGTGAGCAGATGAGGCAGGCAAGAGTGGGCAGGAACAGAATGAGACCTGTTATTGAGGGATGGGCAGAGGGACACTGGTTATTGTGGAGAAGATGAGAAGAAGGGGAAAGGGAAACAGTAGTGGAAGTTAAAAGGGGAATGGGACTGGGCTCTTACTTAGGATGAGTGGAGAAGGGAAGTGGCAATGGATTGATGGAGGAAAGAGCAGGGTCCTGTTATTGATCAGGCACAGTAGGAGAGGATAGGAAGGAAGCACCAGAGGAGTAAGCGCTAGGGCGGGGTGGCCAACCTGTGGCTCCGGAGCCACATGCGGCTCTTCAGAAGTTAATATGCGGCTCATTGTATAGGCACTGACTCCGGGGCTGGAGCTATAGGCACCAGCTTTCCAATGTGCTGGGGGGGTGCCCACTGCTCAACCCCTGGCTCTGCCACAGGCCCTGCTCCCACTCCACCCCTTTCTGTCCCCTCCCCTGAACCTGCCATGCCCTCGCTCCTCCCCCCGCAGAGCCTCCTGCACGCCACAAAACAGCTGATCAGGAGCTGCGGGGACGGAGGGAGAGGTGGTGATCGACGGGGCTGCAGGTGGGTGGGAGGCGCTGAAAGCTGGGTGGGGGAGCTGATTGGGGGCTGCTGATGTATTACTGTGGCTCTTTGGCAATGTACATTGGTAAATTCTGGCTCCTTCTCAGGCTCAGATTAGCCACCCCTGTGCTAGGGGAAGAAGCAGAGGCTGCAGTGTTTCTCATGGGACTGCTGGAGGTGAAGCTGCCAGGGTTCTGCCTCCTCTTTGTTATACTTTCTTTACATGCAGCCCCCACACATCTATGGGTGTTCAGGGAACCTACAGAGAGACATTCTTCTTTTTGCCTTTTTTCAAGCTGACCCGAACCCTGTGACTCACTTTGTTTCAGGTTTCTGGGGCACCTAAGTGCATAAGTCCAAAGTGCACGCATTGGGACCCTGAGTGCTTAGCTTTGGAGAGTGAATATTTAAATATTGATAACTTTGGTACGTCTGGGAATGATGTCACAACTGGCACTAACAGCACAGGTTGCAGAAATAGCCATCTACTCTTCTGCTTGATTGGTAATTCTAACTTTGGAAGTATCCAGGTTCTCTGAGGGATATTTGTGAATTCTCCATCTATCTACTAAACTTTCATAATGTCAAATTCCACTCAACACTAGTTTAGGGTCACCCTTGACATTTCTTTATGAAGGGCAGGAAAATATCTGGATAGAGAGGAAAGCAAGTGTAACTGCAGTATTGGAGTAAATTATGTATTACTACTATTGCACTCCTCCTCCTGCACTTCAGCCTTGCTTTGAGCTAAAGCCCTGGCTAGAGTTCAGTTTTCTACATGTTTTCTGAAAATTAGTGAAAATTCTTGAATCTGGCATGCTGTTAATAGCTTGTCTTCAAAGAGAATGGCGCAAGCGCTTACTATATATTACTTGCATTTGGGAAGAAATTTTGCTTTGTGTTTAGGTGAGCCGTACTGAACAGGACCATGTCTCCACTTAGAGCTGGAGGTCTGACTCTCAGGTCGAGGAAACATACCTGAGCTAGCTTTGATCAAGCTGCCACGTTAAAAAGAGAGTATAATTTCAGGAGCATGAGTGATGGGAGAGGCTAGTTGCCCTGAGTATGTGTGAGTCCTTGGGGTGGCTAGCCCTTCCCACCACTTGCGCCTCCATGGCCACACTGTATTTTTACCATGCTAGCTTGATCGAAATGGTGCAGGTGTATCTCCTCGAACCAGACTCCCAACTCCAAGTTAGATATACCCTGCTCCATAGAAAGAACACCCCACTTGCTAGATTTTACAAGCTCTTCCCCACTTACGCAGAGGATGCCATCTAACACTGTACTTCTACGTGCCCATCATTTAAATCAACAGACTACTCTCATCTCCCACCTCACTGGTGAGAATCCCTATGGCAAGGAGACACCTGTACTCTGCCATTAAAGCAACCTACAGAACTCCGCACTGAAATGATGCATACTGGATCCCTGAAGTTACACATGCACCTTTTCCCTTTGATCCTTTGAGGGAGGACAGGAAATGGATTTAGATCTCCCCTACAGAAGGGCAGCTTCCCCCCCAAACTGATCTCCTCATAACACAATCACAGCTTTGCTGAGATGCTGTAATACAATACAGCTACACCTAACTTAGTGCATGCTGTTGAAGAGCATCCAGATAATTCCTAGTGGCTATTTCCAGCTCCGAGGGGATAGGATTAAGGTTGTGTTGGCATGAACCTGAGCTCTGCATTTCCTGATTTTCAAAGGCTTCAGTTTTGCTGAATTCAACAAAAGTTCTGAGGAGCCACCATGCAATCTTAACTCTGTGTTAGTGAAGCTTTTTGTCAGTGAATTCCACTTACAGGGCAGCATCCCTTTCCAGTGGGTCTATTTGAATCTGATAAGTGATTTATAGATCCTCATTGCATTCAGCTGTGCCACTATTCTTTTCCACATTAACTTAGACCAGCGGTTCTTAAACTGTGGGTCAGGACCCCATTTTAATGGGGTTGCCAAGGCTAGTTTAGACTTGCTGGGTTCTGGGGCTGAAGCTCAAGCCCTTCTACCTGGGGCCAAATCCTGAGGGATTCAGCCCGAGGTGGTGAGGCTCAGGTTAGGCCCTTTGGCTTTGGGGCCCCCCTCACTGGTGCCATGGGGCTCGAGCTTTGGCTTTGGACCCTTCACCCAGGGCAGCGGGGTTCAGGCTTCAGTTTCTCCTCCTGGGGTCACGTAGTAATTTTTGTTGTCAGAAGGGGGTCGCGGTGCAATGAAGTTTTAGAACCCCTGACTTAGACAAATTTTCACAGAATTAGCTTGTTTCATAGGTTTGTATCATAGAATCATAGAATCATAGAATATCAGGGTTGGAAGGGACCCCAGAAGGTCATCTAGTCCAACCCCCTGCTCAAAGCAGGACCAATTCCCAGTTAAATCATCCCAGCCAGGGCTTTGTCAAGCCTGACCTTAAAAACCTCTAAGGAAGGAGATTCTACCACCTCCCTAGGTAACTCATTCCAGTGTTTCACCACCCTCTTAGTGAAAAAGTTTTTCCTAATATCCAATCTAAACCTCCCCCACTGCAACTTGAGACCATTACTCCTCGTTCTGTCATCTGCTACCACTGAGAACAGTCTAGAGCCATCCTCTTTGGAACCCCCTTTCAGGTAGTTGAAAGCAGCTATCAAATCCCCCCTCATTCTTCTCTTCTGCAGGCTAAACAATCCCAGCTCCCTCAGCCTCTCCTCATAACTCATGTGTTCCAGTCCCCTAATCATTTTTGTTGCCCTTCGCTGGACTCTCTCCAATTTATCCACATCCTTCTTGAAGTGTGGGGCCCAAAACTGGACACAGTACTCCAGATGAGGCCTCACCAATGTCGAATAGAGGGGAACGATCACGTCCCTCGATCTGCTCGCTATGCCCCTACTTATACATCCCAAAATGCCATTGGCTTTCTTGGCAACAAGGGCACACTGCTGACTCATATCCAGCTTCTCGTCCACTGTCACCCCTAGGTCCTTTTCCGCAGAACTGCTGCCTAGCCATTCGGTCCCTAGTCTGTAGCTGTGCATTGGGTTCTTCCGTCCTAAGTGCAGGACCCTGCACTTATCCTTACTGAACCTCATCAGATTCCTTTTGGCCCAATCTTCCAATTGGTCTAGGTCCTTCTGTATCCTATCCCTCCCCTCCAGCATATCTACCACTCCTCCCAGTTTAGTATCATCTGCAAATTTGCTGAGAGTGCAATCCACACCATCCTCCAGATCATTTATGAAGATATTGAATAAAACCGGCCCCAGGACCGACACTTGGGGCACTCCACTTGATACCGGCTGCCAACTAGACATGGAGCCATTGATCACTACCCGTTGAGCCCGACAATCTAGCCAGCTTTCTACCCACCTTATAGTGCATTCATCCAGCCCATACTTCCTTAACTTGGTGACAAGAATACTATGGGAGACCGTGTCAAAAGCTTTGCTAAAGTCAAGAAACAATACATCCACTGCTTTCCCTTCATCCACAGAACCAGTAATCTCATCATAAAAGGCGATTAGATTAGTCAGGCATGACCTTCCCTTGGTGAATCCATGCTGGCTGTTCCTGATCACTTTCCTCTCATGCAAGTGCTTCAGGATTGATTCTTTGAGGACCTGCTCCATGATTTTTCCAGGGACTGAGGTGAGGCTGACTGGCCTGTAGTTCCCAGGATCTTCCTTCTTCCCTTTTTTAAAGATTGGCACTACATTAGCCTTTTTCCAGTCATCCGGGACTTCCCCGGTTCGCCACGAGTTTTCAAAGATAATGGCCAGTGGCTCTGCGATTTGGCCCTCCTGATAACATTCCTACACTTATCCTCTAGTGGTGACAAAAGCTTCCCTCTAATTGTTTCCTCTAAGGCTATTAAGTACATTGCTATGTACCACAAATTTTACAAGAGCTTCTTTTCTTATTTACAGTCTTATTTATAGTGATACTGGTAGTTTAGAGCCAGCCATAAAAGTAGCAATATTTTCTCAGCTTCATCTGCTTTCAGGATTCCATGTGTTCTATTCACTCTTCTGGGTGGCTTCTGCCTCATCTTCTGTACATTGTTTTCTTCCCCTTCCTCTTGTTGAGCTCTCCATCAGTTTCTGGGCTAAGAGTGAGTGAGTCATAAACTGCTCAGCCTTGAAGAGTCTAGCTTCATTTCAAGCAGCTCCTGAGCATGGCCCCTGAATTTTCTGGGCACTTGTAGCTTTCCCTGCTCTGCTTTTTTCATGTAACTACAGATTGATCAATAAACCTCCCATTTCTGCTCTCTATTTCTCTGGACTTTAAGAAATAAAATAAAGCACTGTAGAATATAAAAGTAGAGATGAGCCTGATCTAAAGCCTTGGAACTAAACATACTCAATTTTTTTAAAGGGTTGATGGTAGTAGTCAGAATTTGACTCTGGATCTGGATCTAAATATGAAAAATATCTCCTTACTTATCAACTGAAATTTGAGAGAGAAAGAGTTAAAAATCTGGATTCAGATCTAAATTTTTCAGCTTTGACAAATGTCCACACTAAGCAAATTAAAATGTGAGTTTTAAAAAATATTATGCAGTTCACAAAAAAATCTCCAGATTTATTTTAGCAAAACAGTAGCTTTATTCAGACTTCTTTGTAACTTTATAATACCCCTAATACTTCTTGCAGCAAACTAGAACTTGATCTTCAACTATGACGAAGAACTTGAAAATGTATTTGAAAGACAAAAGGAGAGGAAACTTTGACTAGAAATTCCATAGTACAGTGTAAGTCTGAAGCAGGTTTCCTCTTTTAAAATTAGCATAATTCAGAGAGATTTAAGAACAAGTCCATACACTTGGCAGTCACCGTCCTAAATGATATTCATCCTGTGCCAGTGTGAAATGTCACATCGTAGGCAGGTAGTCCAATTCCCTAACCTGGTCATTTTTTCCACTTCACACAGAAAAATGGCAACTCTGGTTACTTTTGCACTTTGACCAGTAAAATAGCTGTAAAGCAGTGTTTCAGTTTATTTCACTTATTCTCCATTTACTAGGGCACTGGCCCTACAGAATGCATCCAATCAAACTGAGCAGTTTAACATAAGTATCGGTTTCATAACTCCGGGCAAATACTGGAGCTGCAGATTTGCAAACAGATGTGGGAGTGCATCAGACCCTGTTTCTGGAGAGGTCAAACTGTTTCGGAATCTCAGCTTACACACCACATCCAAACGTTTGAAAATATTTAGCTTGTCTGATAAGTGCTCCTCACCCACTCCCTGTTCTGACCCCTTAGCTTGGCTGATTTCCCACAGACTCTATGATGGATTTTCAGCAAATCTGGCATTCTTTGCTGGGTCTGCTGCTGTGATAATATCTGGCAGGCTCTGGCTTCCCTAGTGTCAATGGCAGCCAGCAAATGCTGGAACATCTCTGTGATAAGATTTGAAATAGAAACATACCTGAGCCTAGGACTAGTTGCTGTGTGTACTGAGAAAAAACCACCAGGGATTTGATAGAATATCAAGAAGGGGAGTGGGGATAGCACTTGGGTCAGAACATAGAAGGAGTGATGAACCGAATACATTGGGTACAGGCTAAGGAAATATGCTAGCTAACTTAGGGAAGGAGGAGGGTGGAATTGTGGCTCAAGTCCAAGAGCAGGGTCAAGCAATAGTTCTGGGTCTGATGAGAGCTGCAGTGCATGATATTGGGTTGTACCACTGGCAGAATGGCTAACGGCACATTTTGCCGATTTTACTTCTGTGATAACTAGGAAAGATATTAAAATGATGTTACAAAATGCTGTGTACTGAAAATACAGAATTTCACTCAACATAAAAATGTGAGCAGGAAGGAGGAAGGACCAAAATATATTCCACATGGGTGAAAAATGTTTGTAGGGTGTGGGTGGAGGGACTTAACATTTCACTTACAGATTTTAACAAATAAGTCGATTATTCTTACTAGAGAGAGTTACTTGGTATGATTTAATTTTCATTAGTATTTGCTATTACCACAAATACTGTATTTGCTTGTAATTATTTTAAATAGATAATAGATATTTGAATTATAATAACAATGCCTATCTCTTATGCATCCTTTTTTCATCTGTAGAAGTATATTATGACTAGGCAATGTGTCCTTACTTGTGCTTTCAATCCCATCTGTACTGTCATTACAACCAATATACAACCAATATTGGGGCACCCAATATAACATGCTTTTGCCTCAACTTTATAATAACAGGGTTTGATTTTGCTTCTGTAATGGCACCAAACTACATTGTAACCATGCTACAGGAACTGTGCTTCAGACTTTTCTTTATCTTTAGTTGAATAGGAATTGCCATACTAGATCAGACCTGAGGTACCTATAATATAATATGTTGTCTCAGACAGTGACCAGTCCCAAATGCTTCAGAAGAAGGTGTCAGAGCCATAGAGTAGGCAGATAAGTGTTAATCTACCCCCCAAATTATGTCTCTCCTGCTCTCTAAAAGTTAGTGAGAGATTGTCTAAAATCCTGAGGTTTAATATGCCTTCCAAAATTTCATTGTTCCAAAGATAACTTTGAATTTTTGATACCCATCTAAATGTGCAACCCCTTTTTTACAGTTAAATATGGATGCTACTTCACAAAAATAGATAAGAACTACTACACTAAGCAGAAAAACAGGCTCAAGCAGTGAGGAGATGAAAGTCTAGAATGCAGGGGGTCAGAGCACTCTAGTTTTGACGGATGCTATTGATTCCAGTTATATATAGTATATCTATCCTAAGAAAAGGAGTACTTGTGGCACCTTAGATCTTCTCCACTTTCCACAGTATGCATCCGATGAAGTGAGCTGTAGCTCACGAAAGCTTATGCTCAAATAAATTGGTTAGTCTCTAAGGTGCCACAAGTACTCCTTTTCTTTTTGCAAATACAGACTAACACGGCTGTTACTCTGAAACCTATCCTAAGAAAGGCATCCTAAAGTGCAAGCAGATAAAATATTAGCAGTTGAGTTAATGTAAATTAAGAGCATTCTAGGAAATTCATACATTTGTTTGCTTGTATACTACCTATAAGGAGACTGTTAATAACTTGTGTCTTTGAGGTTATCGATAAAACTTGAGACTTTCTTGCATATTGAGGAAAAAATTACCTTTCCATATATATATGCCATATACTTCCATTTCTGATTTGACAGGGAAAAATCAAGTTTGAATATGTCATTCAGATGGCCCTTAATTCTGTTCTTTAATTCACACTCTCCATTCCCTATGATTATAGTGCTGTGGGGAGCGTTATTCTTTTAAAAGACATCTCTTCCTATCAGAAATTACTCAAATATTTGTAAAGCTTTTAAAAATAGGATAGGAATAGAGGGCAGATCCTAAGCAAACTGTAAACATAAACTGGCAGGGCTTCACTGAAATCAGAGGAATTTTATCATTTTACATTTATTGAGGCTCTGGCCCATGCTATTTACTTATTGATGCTGTTTAACATTTCGTAATCAAGTGTGTTATGGTAGTGCCTAAGGACCAACCAAGAACAGGGCCCCATTGTGCTAGGCACATTGTACCAACATACAGTAGTAGATAGTCCCTGCCCTGAAGAGCTTACAGTCTAAATAGGCAAGACCGACGCAAGGAGCGGGAGGAAGAAGGGATATAACACACCAGCAGAGTGAACCAAGTGATGGCAGCAAATGTTACATTAGTTCCTTTTTGGGGGTGTGTGGAGGTTAGACAGAAAAGTAAAGGGAGGGGGGATAATGAAGGGAAGGGGAGAAGAGGGTAAGAGGTGCAGGGGTGGAATGAAGCTGAGGTGAAGAGACTGTGAGGGAGGGAAAGGTTTGGAGCCAACTGTCAATCAACACAGGGCAGAGAAAGTCCAGTCAGAACTGTAGGAAGTTCTCTGAATGGTCAAAGGTCCCTGCTGTGGCCTAGTGTGGATGGAGTGTGCGTGACATGAGTATGTGCGTTGCGTGTTGCAACGGAAGTGAGAACTTAAGGTTTCAAGCAGTCAAGAAATATTTGTACAAAACAACTTTGTCCCTGGGAAATATATAAAGAATCAGCAGATAAGGAAACAACACCAGCTGGACTGCTATAAAAAATGTATAAGAACTGGAGGAAATGGCATGCCTTGGATCATGGCGGCCAGCCTGGAACTGTCTCCTTGGAGTTGTGGGTGAAAGGTCCAGACAACAGAGACAAAAGACTAATGATGCCATGAAGTGGATTGTAAATGGAGGCTTCACACATTTGCAGTTTGGAGTCTTTCAACAACCCAGAGCCCTGTTTGGATATAGATGTGGTCTTTCTTCCAGCTCCCCACACCTGATCTGATCCGACTGAACCTTGACTGGCCATCGGGACTTCATTCTGATCTGCAGACTCTGGTGTAGTACGTTTGGGGTACGAATGTGGAGTGAATGAGGTTTTATTTTGTAAGCAATAAAGAGTACTTAAAGTATTATAAACCAACACTGTGTCTGGTATCTGCCTGCTCCCCCATCCTATAGGGAGGCCCCTGCTTCAGGTCTAACATAATGACTCTAACACCTGATTGTGATGTCTACAACTGTGCTTTCCATATGGTAAATCAAACACCCAAGAAAGTGGTACCTTCTGTGCTATGATGCAACCTGATAACCAGCGAGGGCCATTGCAAAAATTAAGAGCATATGCTTCATTACCTACACCTAATGTTCTTGGTGATGCTAGTACATTGTAATATAACTTTTGTGCTGCCTGCTTTTCCCTCACCTTAGCAGCTTCATTAGGATGTAGAGAGTTCTTAGTTTCCTTCTCATTAAGAGTTCTGCAGGTGACTTGCTAGTGTGGGTCATGCAATACTGGAAAAGAAGCCCGGCCAGTTTAGCTTCTATGTTAGCATATAACATCTTCTTCATTTTCTCTTTTAAGATTTGCACAAACTTCTCCACTAGGCCATTTGAAGAAGGGTGGTCTAGTGCAGTTCTTATGTGTCTGATCCTGGCTTTTTTTCATAATTTCCTGAAACACAACACCAGTGAACTGGGACTGTTGTCACTCACCACTGTCTCAGGCAATCCAAGAATAGAAAAGGTAAGTCAAAGTTAATCAATTTTAGCCCTGGCTGTAGAGGAGGGCATTATGTGTGTCTCAGTCCATTTTGAATGAGCATCAATTATTATTAAAAACATTTCCCCCATAAGTGGACCAACCCAACATACATGAAGCGTCGTTCAGGGTTGCTGAGGGCATTCCCATGGGTTCAAAAGAACTTTTGGTGCAGCATCATGGATAGATTAGTAAACCACACAATGTTACACAACAGCCTCGATTTCCTGATCCATTCCTGGCTACCATGCATAACTGCATGTGAGCCCCTTCATGCACACAAGGCCAGGATGCACTTTATGTAATAGCTTTTGCACCACCGGTCTACTTACTGGAGGTACGATCACCAAACATTCATCCTGTAGACTTAAAGACTCCTTTTGGGAGTAACAAGATTGGAATTCTGTACTTACCCTCTCTGTCTAGCCATTTGTAACCATTCTCTGCACGTGAGACAATAATGGGTCTCTCTCTGTCTCTCTTTTTATCTGTGCTATGTTGGTTAGAGAAATGGACAGTAGTTCAATAAGCAGGATGGTTTCTGTAGGCTGAGGTACCTTGCATGGGGGCTATCTGGTAAATGCTACTTAGTGCATTCACATTACCCAATGGTTTTCCAGGTTTATAATGAAATTCGTAGCCATAAGCTGATAAGGTGAAAGCCTTATCTATGATTCTATGATTCACTCAGAAACCTCAGCTGCTGGCTCCTCTTCCTCTTCTGAAATATGAGGAGCCTCCTTCTTGTGATCCACACTTTCCCTTCCATGTGTCTGTTTTTAACAGCATGTTTTTGCAGGATGACCTCGTTTCCAGCACACCCAGCTCTCCATATCTCTGTATGAGCAGGAGATATGGTCCTGTTTCTCCCCACATTTAAAGCAGGTTCTTAAGGAGATACCTCTGTTTATTTAAAGATTCATTTCCTTCGTGTGGAATGCTGGACAATTTGCGCATGATGCCCAAGACTTTTTAGCTATCTATGTGCCACATAGTGCTTCTCTGTAAATCCAAAGCATGCTGTGCAGCTACTTCCATGCCTTGTGCTGTTCGGAGAGGTTTTTTTTAAATCTAAGGTGGACTCCGTCAACAAACATCTCTGAATTGTTTCATCATAGATACCACAGACAAGTCTATACCAAATCACAGTATTTAATGTATCTCCAAACCCACCATGCTCTGATAAACGATGCAGTTCTGCTACAAAAACTTGACACAGACATTCCAGGTTGGCAGGAGAAACGATTAAATTTACAACACTGAACAATCTCTGATGGGATTATGATGGTGTGACAGCTTTACCAGCTCCTCAATGGATTTGGCTCTGGGCTTTTCCAGTGCCACTAAACTTCTAATTAAATTATGTTTTTGCTCCACAAATGCTCAATAAAATGGCATGTTTCTTGTTGTCATCCTCTATAGAATTTGCAGTGAAGAGTCTCTTTCTGAGTGCTGAATCCCATCCTCCTGCTCTGCATCATACTTTTCATCTTTACATTTGCAGGCAATAAAAAACTTACTTTCTTTGCAATAAAAAGTTACTTTCTAACAAAGTGTGTAAAACTTGCTGCGGGTGATTTTCAGTTTCTTTGTCACCAGTGTAATATATGGAGACCCAAAAGAGATTTGAACTGAAATAGATCTTTTAGTCTGGTACACTTAGACAACTTCGGAACCTCCTTGAAAAAACCTCTCACTCCCATACGCTCCCCCAACAACTAGCTGGAGCATGCTCTATACAACCTTAGGGCTTCTAACAGTAAATAGCTATTCTTACATTGGCCACCAGGTGGCAATAAGTATAACAAAAATACCTACACCATTACCCCTTCCTTGATACTAGCACTGACATTCCTGCAGCAGGGCCTTATGCATACGTTGCACTCCTCACTGAGTTCTTGTCTCAAGGGAAATCTTGGGATGTCAAATTGAATGAATTTCTATTTCCATTCTCAGCACTTGCCTGTAGCAAGGGCCTTCATGTAGCTTCTTCAACACTTTGAAGCTTCTGTCGTGAGAAAGAAGGAAACACAAATGCTTCTGTCTTTACTGAAGCTTAGCATCTGGAGGCAGGATTGAGCTGCTTCTGTAAAGCATCACAACAGAGGCATGTGGGTAATTTTGAGGTCAGCAGAATTCAGTGATCAGGAGTGGATATCTGTTCCACTCCTTCGCAGTCAGACGTGACTCATAGCCAGTCAGTAAAACACAGGGCTCAGCGGGGCTGTGACCCCTGGCCCAGCCAACGAGAGGAAACAGGTCCCACTCCCTTCCCCAGCAGCTGAATCCCAGACCGAGGAGCTGAGGGAACTTGCTGGCCACAGTGCTGCAAACCCCCTTGGGGAAGGGTGCTGGGACAGATTCCTGTGGGAGAAGGGACTCCCCAAGGGGAAGCAGAACTGTGGGGGATCAGGAGCCAGCTGGTGGTGCCCCAGAAGTATCACTGCAGGCTACTGTACCTGGCCCACGATGTCCCTCTCTCAGGACACCAGGGGATCCAATGCCCCAGGCAGCAGCTGCTGCAGAACTTTTTATGGCCCGGAGTCTGTGACACAGCCCAGCCGTACTGCAGGTCTTGCGACCCCTGCCAGAGGGTGGGGAAGGCCCAGGATAAGAGTGAAGCTCCCTTGAGACCCCTGCCCATCATAGTGGGGCCCCTCAGCAAGGCGACCCGTGCAGGGAAGAAATACATCCTGATGGTGATGGATTTTACCACCCACTACCCAGAGGTGGTGGCTTTGACCTTCACCGAGGCAGACACACTGGCAGACATGCTGCTGACCATCTTCAGCAGAGCAGGGGTCCCCAGTGAGGTCCTTACAGACCAGGGGTCCACTGTCATGTCAGCCCTGCTCCTGGGCTTGTGGGAGAAATGTGGGGTCTGGCCCACTTGGACCTCTGCATATCAGCCTCAGTCCAACGGGCTGGTGAAGAGGATCAGAGCTTGGCCCTTTCTCCAGCCCAAGAAACAGGTCCAGGCCTTTATCGTGATGGTGGGGTACTACTGGGGGTGTGTACCCCACTTTAGCCCCCTAGCTACTCCCATCACTGAGCTATGTAAGAAGGAGAAGCCAGACAAGGTGGTCTGGACCGAGCAGTGCCAGAGGGCTCTCTGTGTGTGCACTGAAGGAGGCTCTAATCAAGGGCCTGGTAAATCTGGTAAACCCGGACAGTGCCAAGCCCTTTTCAGTGTTCACTGACACCTCAGATGCAGGGCTGGGCACGGTGCTAACGCAGGTTGATGCAAGGGTGGGGGAGACACCCCATTGGATGCCCAAGCAAGAAACTGCTGCCCCAGGAGCAGAATTACATGGCCATAACGAAGAAATGCCTGGCCATCGGACAGACCCTTAAAAAGCTGCAGCCCTATCTATTTAGGTGGTGCTTTGCGGTGTATACTGACCCCTCTGTCCTGACGTGGCTGCAGCCAATGAAAGGGGCTGATGCTGAGTGGCGAGTGACAGAGACACATGGTCAGAGGGTGGTCAAGTTCAAGATGGGGGATCGAAGCTACATCTTCTCCTGCTTAGTTTTGAATGAAGAAGTGTTATATGTAGTTAACTCATTGTTGACAGGACAGAATTTTTGACTCCTAACAGTTGATACAGAATATATTAGAACTATAGAAATAATAAACAAAGCTGAATGCTTTTGTTTTCAACATAAAATGGAAGAGATTTATTCTGTGTTTCCTGCTGGAATGGCACTAAAACTGTGTTAATGATAATGGGGACCACTACTATTGTGAACTCCCTATTCTAATGCAAGATTTCTAGGCTCCTTAAACTGCATTCTATAAGAAGCTTCAAAGGCTAAATAATTCTGCATTGGCTCTATGGAAGCTATGTGCATGCCTACGAGGTCAACATTTGGCCCCAAGTGATTTTCTTACAGCAAATTTTAATCTCCAATAGTATCAATCCAAAAAATATTGAGCAGTAGCTTAGTAGCCATGTGGCATTTCCTAGCTGGGTGGAATAGATTCTCCAGCTGAAACCAATAAAATCCAATTCAGGAGGAATTCTTCAGAAAATCAGTTGTGAAATTGACAGTGCTGAAGTGCTCTCACAATTCTTGCAGCTGTGGAGTCCTTAAAGGCAAAGGAGTTCCAGGAAAAATGACAATGGTTCTGGAAACTCTCCTACCATTGCCTCTGGGCAAACATTCAGAATAGCTCATTTACTCAGTGATGTTAATTCATTAATCATTACAGATACTTTTGTTCAGTTTCCTTTTGAAGTTGGCCACAACTTTTTCTTTTGCCTTCAGATGAAATGTGGTCAGTTATATCCATAAATAGATTTAACATGGGGCAGGTTCTTCTTTCTGACAAACTATTTACTTTCTTTGTCAATCCAAACTTCTAGCTCTGTTTCCCAGTTTTCTGTGCTGTCCAGAAAGCATTGCAAGTGTTCATATTTTATTGTGTTAAAACTTTGCTTTCCTTTTTTTGTTCGATTCCATATACATTACATGATCATTAATTTTCTTCTTGAAAGACACCTCCTCTGCCTTCATTTTTCAGCAATATTAACAGAAAGTCACTAATGTTGCGAGGGCTCCCATCCATTCACACAGGAACAAAGTGAGTCCACTTAAATTACACTGGTGATGCCTTTACCCCTCCCTCCTCCTTCCCCCCAGCCAACTCATAGCTTATCTCAAAGGACCCCTCTGAGGAGGCCTAGTCCTGTCTGGCTCCTCTTCTCTGGTTTCTTCAGGACTTGGCCCCTCCATAACTGGGCTAGATTAAAAATAGCTTTCTGCAGCCCAGTGTCTCAAGGAATTCTGGCTGTCTTGGTAGCTCATCTCCTCTCTCTGCACCTCATGGAAGCAGATCAGCAGCTTGGTGATGGGCTGTCTGGCCATGCTGCCTTGGAGCCCTTACAGGCATGGCAAAGCAAAGAAAGCACTGGGTCCAATCCAAGCTGTTCTCTATGTGTTACGCAGCCTTCCCAGGCTTGGCAGATGGTAAGTTGTGCCCAGCTTGCACCCAGCCTTCTTCTGTCCCTAACTCTGTGAGGTCCCAGAGCTATGAGTCTGATAGGCAGGTGGGGTCCCCTACCCATCAAGGCAGCTGAGATTCCAATGGGGGAAAAATGGACCAGGAACCCTAGTGCAGAGAAGAGAGAGGCTCCAAAAGACCCTGACCACTTGACTCAGCAGGCAAGTCCCAGGGGACCCCCTCACAACAAAGAGGGGATGTTTGCAGGGCCAACACTCCCCTCCCTGATTTCTGCCAGTCTTAAAGTGGGTCCTGAGTGCCCTGGGGCAAAAAGCAGGGCTTCTAATCAGCCCCCCTCCCTCCTAGGCCAACCAAGAAGGCTCTGATGGTGAGTTCCCCACCCACCTTCACAGAGGGAATGGGACCCAGTGGGAAGGATTCTGAGACAGATTTCTCAAGAGGATTCTGGGCCGTAAGGAGGGAAAGCTGCAAAAGGCCTCACTAAAGCCTCAGCAAAGCTTCTACACTCCCAAAGTGCTCTAAAAAGATGAAAAAATCTAAAAAGGCTAAAAAGAGGGGGATAGGGGAATCACAAAAACACAGGAGATATGAGTCCTTTGACTCCTCTTCCATTGAGGAAGGTGAGCTGTCTGGTTCTGAACCCTGAGCAGGTGCCAGTGAGCACACCTCAGAGTGAACAAGAATCACCTCAGGCTTGATAACATTCAAGAACCAAAGGGCTCTATTGCTGAGACACCAAATATTGACACTGCTGTAACATCAGATATGGCTATTTCCTCAGAAGGGGAGTTTTACCCTGTGGAAGCCACTCTCAAGAAGGGTTTTAAGTCTCTTCTGCCACCCTCTGAGCATCCCTAACAGCTACTTGCTTTGCAGGAGTATCTCTTTCCTGTCTGGAAGATCTCAAAGCCCTCAAGGACAGAGATCACCCTGACTTTGTCTCCACTTTAAAGAAAAACTTCCTAGTAACAGTGTTTGTAGCTGATGAGGGAGGCAATGAAGTTCTCAGCCTGAGCCATGGCTTCCAGCTCAATAGCCAAGCGTCACCTATGGCTGGCTTTTACCCTGGAAGGCAGATACTCTAAGCAGGTCCTATGGTTGGACAAGTTTACAGGCTCCTTTTGTTTCGGAAAAAAGCTGGCTAAGTTGGTGGCTAACAATGCAGCAATATCCAAACAGTCTCTCCCTTCCCCAGTAAGAGAGAATATAGACCGGCCTTCAGACAGGTGGATTCCTTTCACTCATTGTCATTGCATAGGTACCAGTGAAGAAACAACAGATTCCCCAAGGAAAAACTGTGGAGAGTATTGACTCTAAAAGCATACTCCTCTCTCTAGCACAGATTCAACAACTGGTGCCAAGAACACAATGCAAATCCCAGAAATCCTGGAAATCCAACCATTCTAGACTTTCCCTAAGAAGACATACACAGAGCCCGTTGAGCCTCTGACATCAGTGTCAACAAATTATTTTTCCATTAAGACTTGTTTCTTAGTAGCCATTGCATCTGTCAGAGCTAATAGTCTTATCTATACAGGAGTCTTACTGCATGTTATATGAGGACAAGGTGATGCTCAAGATACCAGAATGCTTTCTTCTTACAGTAAATTTCTCCTTCCATGCTTCTCTCATTGTATGCTTCCTTCATTCTGTCCAAAACCATAACATCCAACTGAAAAGGCACAGCATACCTTAGATGTCAGAAGAGCGTTTAAAGTCTATCTCAGGCATACAGAATACACAAGAAGATTGGGCTCCCTATTTTTGTCCTTCCACCTGATATGCAAGTGGCTCAGAGCTTCTAAGTCTTCCATTGCTAGGTGGATTAGACTAGGAATTGTCGAAGCGTACACATCATTAGAGGCTCCTGTCCCAGAAGGGATCAAGGTGCACTTCATGAGATCCTTAGCAGCTTCATGAGTGGAACGAGCAAGTGGTGTCCACTTTGGAAATTTGCAAAGTGGCATCTTGGTGTACAGCTAATACCTTCATTAAGCACTACAAGGTGAACCTTCTATCTAAAGTAGTGGCCTCCTTTGGCAGGAAGGTTCTGCAAACAGTAGCCTAGAAATAATACAAACTTTTGAGTGAGCTCACAAAAAGGGGGGTACTTCTTTCTTACCAATTTTTTTTGTTTCATGACCCTCCCTGTTCACTGCTTGCTACTTCCCAAACATCCAGAATTGTGGGAGACACTGGGTTTCAGAATGGAAAATTTCTTAGTGATAATTTCCTTTGAGATAGCAGCATCTCTCACAATTCTACCCACCTTGGATGGCTCATGAGTCAAGGATCAGATATTAAATGGAATCGTTACCACATGATTGTCTTGCTTGGTCTAAAGTACATAGTTTGATAGCAACCTTCAACTATCTGAAGGGGGGTTCCAAAGAGGAAGGTGGTAGGCTGTTCTTAATGGTGGCAGATGAAAGAACAAGGAGTAATGGTCTCAAGTTGCAGTGGGGGAGGTCTAGGTTGGATATTAGGAAAAACTATTTCACTAGGAGGGTGGTGAAGCACTGCAATGGGTTACCTAGGGAGGTGGTGGAATCTTCATCCTTAGAGGTTTTTAAGGCCCGGCTTGACAAAGCCCTGGCTGGGCTGATTTAGTTGGGGTAGGTCCTGCTTTGAGCAGGGGGTTGGACTAGATGACCTCCTGAGGTCTCTTCCAACCCTAATCTTCTATGATTTTGTTATCTCTGGAATATTTGTGAATAATGATCTTATGCAAGTTTTACAGTTTGGGAATAATTTATCTGACAGCAAACTGGAGCAGAGAAGGTGTGGCCAGACAGTGCGGTGCCAAAATGCAGACCTGCCTCTTTGAGCTTCAGAGACAGGAGAGCAGCCCAGATGTCCAGAATTGTGGGAGACGCTGCTAGCAGAGAGGAAATTATCGGTAAGAACTTTTTTTTTCCTTTATTGACCTTTCCTTTGTCCTTTCCAGTCTAACTGATCACTTTACTGCCTATTTGCTGTCCTGCTTAGGTTTTGAGGTTTCATTATGAGCATGGGCTCACTAATTTTTGGCTCGGTCCCTGTTTTGAGGGCAGGGAGGAGATGAAGATTTGTGCTCTCTCTGTCTCACAAATTCATACCTTACTTCTCCTTCCGTTGAGACACAAGTGGAACAAAAGAACAATGGGCCTGTGTCCTTCCCAAGTAGCTATTCCAAACAGTTTAGTGATGGTGTTCAGGGGAAATTTGACTTTAAGTAGATGTCTCCCTTCTAGGAGACCATTGCTCCAAGTGAGGAACTAGCCTGTCTTTTGTCAGAAAGACCGCCAGCCCTCCCATGAGAACTATAGCTAGCTCCTAAATGCCTCCTTTCCTTAGATGGTGCTGAGACAAAGAGATAAGGATATGATCGGGGGAAATAGTGGAGGAGCACTTTTATAGTCTCTTTACTCCTTATATGTGACCAAGAAGCTTGTGATTGTCAGGTAGGTTACCATCTACAGCATGTTATCGACTGGTACTCTGTGACCTTGGGGCTCTGGGTTTAGATAAACAATAACTAAAGTTGTACGAAAGGAGTCTGAGTTCCAAGAGACTATGTGCACCACATGTGAAAATCAGTCAGATCCTAAAGGAAAGGAGGTGTCCTGGTCCATGCCTGAGGGACTGGTGCTGGGAGGGCATTGGCGCTGGCTGTTTAAGAATGAATAGAACTGTTCCTCGTAAAGTTGATTGATTGCTACTAATAATGGTGTTGGAGTGATTTCTGGTTGTAGGAAGGGTCTTCATCTCAAGGCAAGGGGTGAGAGTATGGATCTAACTACTAGGAGGGGAGGTCCCACCACAGGATCATTTAAAAATGAGGCACTTTAATGGAGATAATCACAAGGGTTTGAATTACTTGTAGCTGTTGGAAAAATCATACTTAACAGGAATTTCAAGAGAAGGCATTTTCACGTATACTTTTAAAAGAAATGTAAACAAATACAAATATTTTAAATGCTTCAGATGGTCAGACCAAAGACTCTTTGGTTACTATTTTTGGAGCTGCTTCTTCAGAAGAGGAGAAAGATCACTTGATTTTGATCTGTGTATGTATATGCACTAAATTTTTGGTCACAATAGTGTTTGTAAGGAGTTACATATGTTTAACCATCTCCGGATCTTTATTTTCATCAATAATTCCAATAAATGTATACATAAAATGTCAATTTTTCTTCTACAACTTCTGTCTTATTTGCAATTTTTCTTCTTCAGAGATTCTAATGCACACAGCCATTTACAGGATGTGATAGAACGGGCAAAGCCAAATGTGCTAAAGTATATTTAGCTTCTGATTTACATATGTTGAAGGGCTGAAATTTTTTGATAATTCTGTCAGTTAAATTCTTAGATTTTTGAAATATTTGAGTTTTATAGGAGGGGGTTCTTTCTACAAACCACCAATGTGTCACTCATACCACACGTAAGCATGGCTTCCTTAGTAATTCCTAGAGTCTGGGATGGCCATTTTCCTTCAAATTTAAAGTTCTGTTTATCTTGGCTCTTAACACTTTTAGCTCAGTAAGGTTGAATTTGAAGAAGACTGGAAGCCACAAGTGGAAGTTTGCCATGGTGCATCTGTCTATTATCTTGTTGCACAGATGCTAATTATCCTGACATAAATTTGAGAGGAAGAAACTATATAAATATTTTCTAGACCTCACTCAGTTTCCTCTTTTAATTAGGACTGAGAGTTTGAGACCCTCCAAGTGGCATCTAGCCTCAAATGTAGGGGAGCATCTTGAGCTGAATTTGGCCAAATTCAGCCTGTAATGTGTAGGGGTGCAACTCCCTTAGAAGTCTTTTGGCCTAATTGAACAATAGCACTAAATGGTGGTGTGAGTTATACACCAGGCATTAGTGGGTCAGAAAATGAATGTGTGAGAGTAGTCTAACTGGGAGCCACTGGGCATTGTAGATGGGAAAAATGAGTGTAAATTGCATATTAGGTTGTGGGGAGGGGCTTAGCAGGAAAAGTAAACAGGACTGTGAAGATAAAGTGGGCCTTTGCTTAACCTAATGTCAAACCATACTCAGCTCTATTGTGTCCAGATTCAGCCCTGATACAAGTGTGCGCTACTACTGTTGACTTCAATGAGTTATGCCCATTTATATCGGGATGAAATGATTTCCTGCAGAATGCTAAATGGGGTAAGTTGCTTCTTTTTCAGACCTGAACTGATTTGGTATTCAGCCGGTTACATTATTTTGTCTCTTACACCTGTTTTCTGACCAACCCAATACCTGACATTTAACTACTGCCACTACAGAACTTGGCTCATTGCTTCTCTTCTGAGTTTCTGAAGACTGAGGTAACTTTGATGACTTGTACAAAATGACAGTTCTAGTTATAAAATCAAGCTGGCTTTGCTCTGACTCTTAGGTCTTGTCTATACTACAAAGTTTTGTGGACCAAGGGCTGCTTTCATCAACAAAACAGTGAGTGCGTAAACACTGTGATGCGACTTTTGGTGGCAAAAATGCCCTGTTTTTGTGACAAAACCACCCCAATGAGAGACATAAGGCCTTTTGTACAAAATTTTTGTTGACAAAGTGCCAGTGTAGACACCACATTTGATTTGATCACTTTAATTGGCCTCCAGGAGGTGTCCCACAGTGCCTATCATGACCGCTTTGGTCAGCAGTTTGAACTCCATTACTCTGTAGCCAGGTAAACAACCATCCTCCCCTCCCACTTAGAAGTCCTGGGAATTTTTGAAATTCCATTTCCTGTTTGCTTGGTGTGGAGCGGTCTCATTGCATCTTTCCAGGCAACCATGGCAGGTTATTGCAGCAAACGATCTCCCGCTTGGACCACTGCTGAGCTGTTGGATCAATATATGGGGAGTCCCAGCTGCACCTGAACCATAGGAATTTTGATACTTATGGGCAGATTTCATGAGGCTTGTGCGAAAAGGGCTAGGATCAGGATACACTGCAGTGCAGAGCGAAGATAAAGGAGCTGAGGCATGCATACCATAAGGCGAGGGAGGCAAACCGTCCTTTCGGTGCTACACTTAAGACCTGCCGGTTCTATAAGGACCTGGACGCTATCCTCGGTGGCAACCCTGCCTCCACCACCAAGAGCCCTGTGGATACTTTAGCGGGCCTGGAGGCGGTGGAAAGAGGACCTAACCCAGAGCACAAAGTCACTGATGAAGAGGTGGAGTTAGACAATGATGTGGAGCACCCGCCAGGGTTGCCCGGTGGGGCAGGCAGCCAGGAACTGTTCACCACCCCAGAGGTGTCTAGCCAGTCTCAGCAGTTGGTCTCTGGCGAGCAAGAAGCAGGAGAGGAGATGCCTGGTAAATGGCTGTGGCTTGTATAGTGTGGAGGTGGGTTCAGGGTATAGAAATATGGGAGGCTGGCTGTGTTTCTGTGTGCTGGACATTTCTCTGTGTAGCTAATCAGTATGGTGGAACAGGGTGTTGATGCACACTGAGATCTCATGGGAATCCTCCAGAGAGATCTCAGGAAAGTTTCCTGGAGGTACTTCATAATCCTCTGCCAAAGGTTCTGTGGCAGAGCAGCTTTGTTCCTTCCCCCACTGTAGGAAAATTGCCCACACCATTTGGCAATCACTTGTGCAGGGACCAAAGTGGTACAAAAGCAAGCAGCATAGGAACCAAGGTGGAAGCCACACCCATGATGTACTCTTTTTTCCCTGCTTACCCTCAGCAGTGAAATATCTGCAACAGTGAAAAGTGTGGGAGAATTTTAGAATTGTTTTCCTAGTTGGCTGCACCACAACCCTTGCAGAGTGCTCTTTTTCCTATGTAGGGTGCCCCCATACTCAGCCAACCCTCCCCATGCTTTGGGTGTTTGCAGAGATGTGCACTTGCCAAGAGACAGTGAGAAAGTGATTGTTACAAAAGATGTATTTTACTGAAATGTTTCAATACTGTGTGTGAATCTTACAATCATGCTTCTGTGCATTATTCTTTCTGCTTCAGCAGATGTGGCCTTCAGGAACACCCCACACACACCAGCTGAGCATCTCTGTCAGATAAGAAAGCACCCAAGATGGAGCAGAGAAGACATGTTCTGGGAGGTATTGCACTCCTCCAATGTAGAGAAAAGGGAACGCAAGGAGTGGAGGGAAGCTGAAAGGCAGGACAGAAAAGAGAATCAGAAGTTTGTTAAGGACCCTACTGAGCAGATGATTAAAGTCATGGAGGAGCAAATGCAGATGCTGAAGTCCTTAATAATGCTGCAGACTGAGAATATGCATGCCCGCCCTTCCCTGAAGCACATTCAGAATTTTTTTCCATGCCCCCACAAACTCCACCTGCACAGTCCTTTCCACTTTCTGGGACTTCTCGGTTTCCCCTTCATGCCACCCCCTCAGACAACTTTCAGAATGACAGCTGGACCTAAACACAGCTCTGAAAGTCTGCCCTTCCCTGGTTCCTCCTTTCACACCAAGCATCTTTGTGTGTGTTGTTTCTTATGCAATAAAAGCAAAGTTTTTGAATGGTAACTCATCTTTATTTGTTTCCTACAAACTGAGATAGCAGGCATTACCAATACATACACAGGCAGTTTAATCATTTGCTTACTGGAATGTAAGACCCCAAATGCCACCATTGCTTCCTAGGAAAACTATGTGTAATGTAACATTGCAGCACCAATCACAGAGATATATATTATTGGTTCTCATTTTCGAAGAGGTGCCTCAATGCCTCCCTGATTCGAATTGCCCCCCTCTGGGCTCCTCTAATAGCCCTGGTATCTGGCTGCTGAAAATCAGCAGCCAAGTAGTCTGCCTCAACACTCCACCCCTGAGCAAATCTTTCACCTTAACTTCACAAAAATTATGCAAAGTACAACATGCAGCTATGACCATGGAATATTATCCTCATTGAGGTCTAACCTACCATAAAGGCATCGCCATCGCACCTTTAATCTGTCAAAGGTACATTCAACTGTCATCCTGCACCTACTCAGCCTGTTGTTGAACTGCTCCTTACTGCTATCCAGGTTTCCCGTGAAAGGTTTCATGAGCCATGGCTGTAAGTGGTACGCTGGGTCTCCCAGGATCACTATGGGCATTTCAACATCCCCCACTGTAATCCTCTGGTGTGAAAAGAAAGTCCCTGCTTGTAGCTTTCTGTACAGGCCAGTGTTCCTGAAGATGCATGCATCACGCACCTTCCTGGACCACCCTGAGTTGATGTCAATGAAATGCTCATGGTGATCCACAAGTGCCTGCAACACCATGGAAAAGTACCCCTTCTTATTGATGTACTCTGTCACAAGATGGTCTGTTGCCAACATTGGAATATGTGTCCATCTATCACCCCTCCACAGATAGGGAAACCCATTTCTGCAAAGCTGTCTGCTATTTCATGCACATTTCCCAGAGTCACGGTCCTTCGTAACAGGATGCAATTAATTGCTCTGCACACTTGCATTAACGCAGCCCCAGTGGATGATTTCCTGACTCCAAATTGATTTGTGACTGACTGGTAACAGTCTGGAGTCACCGTCTTCTACACAATGATTGCCACACGCTTCTGTACCAAGAGGTCAGCTCTCATTCTGGTGTCCTTGTGCCGCAGTGCTGGGGCGAGCTCCGCACTCAGTTCCAGGAAGGTGGCTTTCCACATCCAAAACTTCTGGAGCCACTGCTTGTCCTTCCACACCTGCATGACGATATGATCCCGCTATTCAGTGCTTGTTTCCCGAGCCCAGAAGCAATGGTCCACCCTCTGCAGCTGTTCTGTGAATGGCAAAAGCAATCTAAAGTTGCTCCTATCCATATCACACAACATGTTAGGCAACTGGGCATCTTCTTCAGTTAGGAACTTTGTGATTAACTGCACTGCCATCCGTGATGTCTTCATGACAGCTATCAGAGCATAGGAGAGCAGTGCGGGATCCATCCCTTCTCACAAAGATGCCAGGATGCACAGCAAAGAAGGGTCATTTTAAAATGCCGCAAAAGAAAGCCAGAAACCCATGGAATGCTGGGACAGAAAACAATGCATCACAGGACATTGAGCCCTGTCCCAAGATGCACAGTGATCTTCTCTGCCTTCTCACAAGGCCTAGCATCAGAAGGTGTCGAGCTGGACTGTGGGATAGGTACCCTCAGTGCATTGCTCACACTGTCTATGCTAGGACCCCAAGTGTGGACGCGCTCTGCTGACAGAGGGAGTGAGTGTAAACATGCAATAACAATTTTTATTATAGCGCTTTTTGAGTGTTGACATAACTTTTGTCGACAAAACTCTGTAGTGTAGACAATGCCTTCATTCTGCATCTTTTCCATTATTACATCTTGAAAGCAATTATGTGAAAATCTCCATCTCCTCCTCCTTTGCGCCTCCCTCCTCGATCTGTGTTCAAATGATGCCTTAGGTCATAAATAACAATGATTTTGTTGGCCATGACATAAAATCCCTAAATGCTTTGGCATGATTAGTATTGGGCATCTCTCTCTCTAATCAAAGGAGTCCTGTGATTCCAAGACTATAGATGTTTTATATTAAAACAGAAAAATAGGGAACACATATTAAGGGAGCTTGCTTAATCCCTGCCCACACCAAGCCTGGCTGTTGTTAGCTGTGAGTTGGATACCTTCTCTGGGTCTCCCCCTTTTCATATTAAACTCTAGCATCTTATTGTTATCTTCAAGAATCTGTGCAACTATCTCTCTGTTGTATCTCTGCTCCCATTTACTTTTACACTCCACTTCTACTGTGCATACTCCTGTGAGATACCTGAATCTCCCTATTATCAGCTTGTGGTATCTCACAGCTCCTCCTCAACGCTCACACTTGGACACCCCATTTGTTTCCTTTTCACACCTTCGTTTGCCAGTTGATTTCCTTCTCCTTGTTTAAAATTTCTTTCTAAAATACTCTTCTTCTTTGAGTCTTTTCAGTAGTACCCATTGACTCTAATAGGATCACAGGTTGCTTAGCAGCTTTGAAAAACCAGACTATTCTATTTAGGTACCTAAATACGATTTTAAGAATCTAATTTTAGGCACCCAGGTTTGAAAATTTTGGCCAGTAGTAACTGGATGTCTTTCTAAAAGATCAGTTCTAGCTCAACCAGAAGTTATGTGTCTGCTGTCTGTCTCTTGTCTTAGTCTCTGGGGTCCTGGCCCATGACTACAATTTCTAAGTGTTACGGTAAAATAAAGAATTAATAATAATGATGGGCTTGCTGTAGGAATTACTGAGTGAAGATCACACTATATGATCATATTGGTACTTTCTAGCTTTAAAGTCTATCAGTACTTTATACTAATGCAGTGCTTTGCCTTCAAACATCTCAGTATTTTGTGATAAGCATTATTTATCCTTGTTTTACCGACTGAGGCAGAGAGAAGTAAAGTGTTCTGTTCATGGTCATAGAGCTAATCCATGGTAGAACTGAGAATTTAATCTATTTTGCCTGACTCCCAGCTGGAGTTCACTACAGCAGATCAACTGTTCTGACACCACAGTATCTGAGAGACCACAGTTATTTCCTGTTTTAAGTATAAGGAAAGTATGGTAAATATGGATTTTTAAACAATGACCACCTTCAGCATGGTAAGTGGACTTATGAAGATGTTAAAGACCATAGTGCAAAGTTCTCACTTACTTGTACCACATAATGTAGTACATTTGACATGGTAGATTGTACTGCATACTCAGTCACTGCATACTCAGCGGTTCTCTCCCAGCCCCTCAACATGTTAAGATTGTGGAGGTGGCTTATATGAATGACTATAAGAGAACCTAATTAAAACAAGTTTTATGCTTAAACTATTATGTCACTTGTGGTGTGATGGACAGCCAGTGTGTTCTACAGTTTCGTTTTTTCACTCATTTTGATGGCTTGTCAAGTTGGTAGATTTGAAGATTGAGAGCTAGGCTCTGTTGTATTTTGTATGGGTGAATCAAATCAATATCCTCCATTTATAGCACTCCTGCCTCTGAAAGGAGAAACATGGCATTCAGCAGGAAGCATAGCGCCAGTAAACGGTGACAGCACAGTGCAACGTGTAGTTTTGCATGCTGCAGTGCTGTGAGTGACCCTTTGAAATAGAATGAACATTCGCTAGCTGACATTCCTTTTCACATCATTGTAGCTTAACTGGCATAAATACAAAGGGTTACATCTGTATTAAAGATGTTGCGGGTTGCTGAATGCATGATACACAGGCAGTCATCATCTGCAGAGAGTTAAGTGCACTGTGCATATAATCAATCAGATTTTGTTCACATCAAGAGCCAGCCAACTCATTACTACCCAGACTCCATTAACCCTTTAAGTGGGGAATGGTACTATATAGGCAAAAATAATATGTAGTCCACAAGAAACAGTGGAAAGTGCTTCATTAAGTCTTTATTAGGCAGCTTCCTTTCTCTCAATAATGACAAATTATGAGTGTAGAAATACGATGCTAACAGCTATGGGTTAAATCTGGGCTCTGTGGAAGTCAGTGGCAAAACTCCTGTTGGCTTCAGTAGGGCCAAGATTTCACCCATGGAGTTTACTGAGCTTTCATTTGCACATTCCTGTGTAACTTCCACTAAAATAAAGTCAAGCTTAACACTGCATATAGTTTGTATTCCCTCTAATTGCCACTATCTACTATCATCATCCTTGGGCCAAAACACTATTTTCCATAAATGCTTTTAATAAAGAACTCTCTCTCTCTCTCTCTCTCTCTCTCTCTATGCGTTAGCTGAAGAAATTTCACATCTCTAAACCAGTTTTGCTCCAAAGACATAGAGAGTTAAGGGCTTCTTTGACTTTTGTTGTACAGAAGGTCAGACTAGATCTATTGGCTCCTTCTGGCCTTAAAATCTATTAAAGGCCCTGACCCTCAGCTTTCCTGCTCTGCTGGGGCTATATGCCCACAAAGCTGGCTTGGGGCATGCCTATACTACAAAAATTAAGTCCACCTATATTACGTGAAGTATAGCCACTGCAGTAATTGAATTGGTTTTTCATGTCCACACTCTGTAGTGTAGACTAGGCCTTAATTGACGATGGGAGGATCACTCCAGCCTGGTCTACGATAGAAAAGTAAAATTCCTTAACTATGTCACTCAGGGGTGTGAAAAATCCACCCCTTCGAGTGGCATAGTTAAAACCAATCTAACCCCCAGTGTAGACAATGCTAGGTTGATGGAGGAATTCTTTCGTTGACCCAGCTACCACCTCTCGGGGAGGTGGATTACCTCCGCATCCCATCAGCATAGGTAGTATCTACACTGACGTGCTACAGTGGCGCAGCTGCAGGAACACAACTGTGGCATTTCCAGTGTGGACAAGTCCTCCAGCCTAAAGAGATCCTTCGATGGCATACAGCCAAGATAGCCACTCCAAAATGACCTTTTCCCTGTGGCCAACTGCGTGGTTGGAGGAAAGAGGGTTTGTTTGGTATTGGATGAGCAGACAGAACAAACGTCATGTCCTTTCAGTAGAAAGCTAGAGAATGACTTTCTCATTTTCTAAAGAACTCTCTAGGAAGAAGGGAAACAAAGAACTCAAGAACGCTATGATGTTAACCTAAGTCACTGTTGGAGAGACAATGTGTGGCTATGGCTGTTCCATGCCCTGGTGATCCCCTACTGGAGCCGTAGACAGCTGAATTTATGCTGGGGGACTAGTCCAGCAGACAGTCTGAAAGCTATCTTTGCTCTCCTACCTCCTGAGACTTTGCACTCTTTGACTGCAGCTAAAGATTCAGGGGTTACATTATTTAAAGAAGCCCATCAGTCATTTAAAAAGTCGAATTATATGCTTTCATGAGTGTGTCTTGCATTTAAACTTGACAATTGCATAACTGAAGTGCCATTGACTTCTTCAGCAAATTCTGCTCAAAACCTGGCAAAAATTATTGTTCTTTTCCTGTATTTATTTTATATGATTAGGCATAGTTTGTGTATTATTTTATTGGAAATTCAAGAATGAGAGTATTCAATAACAAAGTATGATGATTATTTGTTTCATTTTACTTGATCAAATTACAAGATTGTCTCTTTCCCAGTGCTCCCAGTAACTGAATTAAATTAAAAAGTAAGATACTTAGTGCATTTAAACTTAATGCCATAGCTTATCTTTACTACCTTAAATAAAACTGGGAAGAACATTTCTCCCTTCAGTCAACATTGTGATCCTGTTCTGGTGAACAAACTTTCCAGTTATTTCCTTACTTTGCCTCTGAGAGAACTGATTAATTATAAATACAGTTAATTAGAAACCTGATGAGTAACATTAGTCTGCAGTTATTATATCCATGAGAAATGTGAGTCAGGCTGCTTTTTTTTCATGTGTGCTATATCAAAGAGCCTCAGGGTTCATATCAAGGCATGATCATTGTAATTATGCTGGATAGCATGGGGTATATTGAAAGTCATATGTGAGATCCTGAGGTGCAACATGATTTGTCTATATATATTTCTAGACCCAGAAGTGAAAAAAAATGCTTTTTAATTAATGAATTCTCTCTCTATGATGACATCATTTCATTCACAGCATAGAAACGATGAGAGAAAAGAAGTTTACTATGCCACCTGCTAGAATCTCACTTGTAAAACCATCTTTCAAGCACTCACATTACTAGGATTTTAACATCCTCAGTAGGCAGATAGGAAGCCAGAGAATCAAGTCACCATAGCAATTGCACAATACAGAATTGCTCAAGGTGGTTCAAAAAGGATGAAAAAGAGATGACATCCCATCTTCTGTTTTTAGCCTCATTAGCTTTCACTTTATATTCAAAGGGTGAAACATAATTCCGACAATGTTGCTCAAAGGTGTTCTGCAATTGTCCTTTTTTCTTTCTTTCTTAGACCCCCAGCTGGTGTAAATTGGCACAAATCCATTGAAATAATTTATTTCAATGAAATGATGCCAACTTATGCCAGCTGTGGATCTGGTCTTTCGTTTTTTCACTTTAAAAGTGGTCATGTTCCACTTGATGTTAAATAGTGCACTGCTGGAATATGGTGTAATACTGGACATATAATTGTAAGGGGACTGTTGCCCCCTTACTAACATTCAGTGGGGGTGTTTTGGCTAGTTCCCAGTACTAAAAGGGGGAAGGGTCGATGGGGAATCAGGACCCTGAGACTGCCAGTCCCTAGGAGCAATAGGGAGAAGCCAATGCTCCAGGTCAGCCTGAATGACAGGGTGGGCAGGCTAATCAGAGAATCAGGAGGCCAGGGAGGTCCCGTCCTCCGTGTGAGCTGGATTTGCCTGGGTCAGACGGAGTGGGGCCGAGCTAAGGAGAAAGCAGAGGCCCAAGCTAAGCTGGGGAGCGGAGCTGTGCCAGATCCAGAGGGACCAGAAAAGCAGCCCAGAGAGAGCAGACCCTGTCCTGGGAGCAGAGCTGCAGCCCCAAAGCCAGAGGCACAGCCCAGAGAGAGCAGACTTGCCCTGGGAGCAGAGCTGCAGCAACCAGAGCCAGAGGGGCCAGAAAAGCAGCCCAGGAAGCAGGTCAGTGCTGGGAGCAGAGTCACAGAATCAGCCTGCAGAGCAGACCTGTCCTGGGGGCAGAGCTGCAGCAGCCAGAGGCTGAGGGGCCAAAGAAGCAGCCCAGGGAGCTGGAGGCAGAGCAGCAGCAGCAGTGCAAAGACCGAGTGGTGTAGCTGGGGCTGGAGCAGTCTGGAGCTGGGTGCGGTGAGCAGCTGGGGAGAGCGAGGGGGACCCTGGGCAGCAGGCCCAGCACAGGGAGACGCCTCAGCCAAGAGGCTCTGCAGGCCAGGCTTGGATCGTAACCCCGACAGGGCGGGGGCAACACTGGGAAGAAGGGTCCTACCACTTAGAGCCTGAGAGCGTGTGGCCACCACCAGAGCAAGTGTCCAACCCACAGCATCCCTGCAGCACAGCCAGGGCCTGAGAAGAAGGCCTGGGACTTACAAGGAACAGACTGTGAATTGCCCGGACATTCCAGAGACACTGTTTGTAATGTTCCCTGCCACAGAACGGGTTGATGTGTTTCCTTTAATCTTTCCCATTTTTCCTTATTCTTTTTAAAATTAATTGTTGATTCAATAACTTGCATTTGCTTTAACTTGTATGTAATGGTCAGTGGGTCAGAGAAGTGCCCAGTGCAGAGAGAGTACCCCAGAGTGGGGACACCCTAACCCTTGTCCTAGGTGACCACAGCTGGGTTGGGGGTCGAGCCCCCCAGGAATCCTGGGCCCAGCCTTGTTGGGGTTACGGGGATTCTGCCAGACAGGAGAGTGGAAGGGGAGTCCTCAAGGACAGGGAGGCCACTGGGTAAAGGAAGTGGGAGCGAGGACTCAGATCCTTTCGCTAGCCCACTTCACCGGGGAGAAGTGCAGAAGCCAGGAAAGTTCCCCACAAGAGCGGGACTATTCCCCCGCTTACATAATGCACAAGAAAATGCATAAGTGCTATTGATGAGTGGACTTTTAAAAGTTTGGTGGTCAGTCTGCGGGACCAGAAAGGCTCTGCTTTGTTTTTGTTTGATTAGCTGTGATGGTTGCCAATCCCTAGTTAGTACACAACATTTACCACAGTGTGTCTTACTGCACTTATAATTAATTTTATTATTTAAAATGAAAGTTTTGAAATTTACTAGCTATATCCCTCTGCTATTAACAGTTATGTCTTAGATGGTAAAAGCAAATGAAAACATATTTCAGTGTGCTATTTTTAACTCCTTGTCTAATTAGAATTGTGCACCCTGAAAAAGGGGGACTAGTATCCATACGCTCTAGGTGCCTTTGTCATAACTTACAAAATAAGACTAAAATGATGCCCAAACATAATGCAGCAGTACTAGTCAATATTTAACACAGTGTAAGCAATAACGGCTTTTATAGCATAAATTAAAGAGTACCTTAGGGAGTCTAGAAGTTAATGTTGAAAGCGCAAGAAAATTTAAGTCCTTAAAAATAAGGGGCAGACATATTTAATAATCAATAGAAGAGACAAGAGATCCTCCCTTCTGCTGGGGACCCTTTACACCTGGTGAAAGGGCCAGAGTGCCATAAAAGGACAACAAAAGCCTCTGTTCCAGCCAGGGGAGGATTCCCCTAGTGCAGGACCTGAGGAAGACTGACCTAAGGCTGCCTTGCGAGAACTGCCTCACAAACACTCGGGTAGGGAGTGTGCTGGGGGTGATACCGCAGTGCTGGAGAGATTCTGGGTGGCAATGTGTCCCATAGGGAAGTCCAGATAGCCTTAACTTAGACAGGTCCAGGGGTGAAAGTAACTTAAAGAACTTACCGGTACACTGGAGTCCCGAGCGGGGCCGTGGCCTCAACCGGAAGAGGCATGTCCTTTAAAGATATAAAGGCCCCAGGGCTGCAGCTGGGAGCCCCAGGGCCTTTAAATCACCCCGGAGCTCCCAGCTGCAGAGGCGGCTGGGAACCCCGGGGCTCAGGGACGATTTAAAGGGCCCGGTGCTCCAGCCACCACTACCTCAACGGAGCTCCAGTCCCTTTAAAACGTCGCCTGAGCCCGGCTGCTGGAGCCCCAGGGTAGCAGTGGCAGGGCTCGGGTGGCGTTTTAAAGGGCCCGGGGCTCCTGCCACTGAGTGGAGCCCCGGTCCTTTAAAGTGCCACCCGAGCCCCGCTGCCGGAGCCCTGGGGTAGTGGGGGCAGGGCTTCGGTGGCGCTTTAAAGGGCCTGGGGCTCCGGCCACAGCGGGGAGCCCAGGCTCTTTAAAGAGCTGCCCAAGCCCTGCTGCCCGATACCCGGGGTAGCGGTGGCAGGGCTCTGGTGGTGATTTAAAGGGCCTGGGGCTCCCTGCAGCAGACGGAGTCCCGGGCCCTTTAAATCACCACTGGAGCCCTGCCACCGCTACCCTGGGGCTCCGGCAGCGGGGCTTGGGAGCCAATTTAAAGGGCCTGGGCTCTGGCCGCTGCAGGGAACCCCAGGCCCTTTAAATTGCCTGCCTGGAGAAGCCCTGATTGCCTCAGGAAAGAGTGCAGTTAGTAAGCGGACTTATATTAGCACATGAACAAAGAAGGTTTAGCACAACCTCTCGGGCATGTCTACACTGCATTTGAGAGCGAGCCTCTCAGCCTGGGTCCACGCCCTCGTGCTAATGAGGGTGGTACTGGCTCTCTAAAAATAGCTGTGTAGAAGTTGCTGGGTGATATAGGCTTCAGCGGCCGAGTTCCAGCCCAAGGTGCACCTTCTACACAGCTATCTTTGGAGCCCTAGCACAAGGTCTGCTAGTGCGAGCCTGAGGATCCAAGCTGGGAGGCTCACTTCCAGGTGCGGTGTAGACATCCTCACACATACCACAGGGATGGGTGCAACATGTAGACCGATATCACCGCTGGAGACAGCAGAAACTGAGGTTGGAACTTAATTAAGTTCCTTAATTAAAATCGTACTCTACTGCACCATGAGTGAGGAGGGTATGCAGTCGTTGCTGCCAATGAGGAAGTGGGTTCCTGACAGTGATCCCAGCTTGCAACCAGGAATGACACACCTTTCCTGTTACTTTGTGCAGCTGTTGAAAAGACATTGTCCAGCCTGTTTTCAGCTTCCTCTTTTTCCTTTTGTTTGACCCCTACCTCCCCAGCATTCACTTGGTTCTTCCACCTCAGTCAGAAGCAGGCGTCTGAATTATATAAAGGCAGGGTTGTACATATGGTATATTGGAAGGGTACCCAAGGAAGTACTAGATAAAGTTTTTTTAAATGAAATACCAGAAAATTAGTAATATACACTAATTTTTACTTAAATGTAAGTCTGGTAAGATTTATTTGAAGGCTCAGTTTTTTGTCTGTGTTGATGTTTGAAAAGTATGTAGATGCCAAAGCTTCAGGTATTTTTTTGGGAAATATTCACAAATTCTTCAATGTTGAAGCTTTTCCCAGTCTTTTGAAAACATAAGTAATAAAATTGGGTGGGTTCAGTGCCTGAGATGGAATCTTCATAGTACAATCCATCTCCTAAGGTGGTTCATATTTTCTAAAAGCCAAAATTGTGCAAACTGGAGTCCAAACTATGAGGTGCTTGTTAAGCATAGTCAGAAAACAGTGTCAAATGTTCTTTATATTGCCTTTCATAATTGCTTATTGGCTCTGCTCCTGGAGGACCCTGAAGGAGGATTTGGCCACATTCTGAAAAAATACATTTATCCGTAAGTAGCAAAGGCTAAGGCAGCACCTTACTGTTCACATGAGATTAAAATGCTAATGGGAAAGATCCTTTTAACTTTCCAAACTGCATCATCGAGAGCTGCAGTGTCATTCTGTGCAGTCATAGAAACTCAGGGCAGAGTGACAGTCAGACGAAGGAAGCGCTGGAAGAGGTTGGCATTGTAGATATGAAGTAATTCTCTGAAATAGGGCAGATTCAGGAATTGGATGGGATTCTGCTGCCAGGATGGGGAAGACCAGGGAAGATCAATCTGTGTCTTCATCAGGGATCTTCATCAGAGGGATTCTTCAGCAGGGAAGTGCTGCTGGGAAGTAGAGCCAGGAGAATTTTTTGGGGGTGAATAGTTTACTGAAAAATGAAGTTTTGGGTTGACTGAAATGATTTGCAAATTTATGTCCAGTTTCCACAGTAGTTTCGTCCAAACGAAAAAGTCAAAAGATTTTGGTAATGTTGAAACAATTTTTTATTTGATTTTTTTTGACATTTTGGAATTGCCAGTGAACCAAAACATCCATTTTTTTGCCCACTTTTGTGGGAAATTAAAGAGAAAAGACTATATATATATTTTGGTATCACAATGTGAGAAATTGCACATCTCTGCTGAAGCTGCCAACTTACTTTTGCAAAAAACACTCAGCTTTTTCTTGGTTTAATATTTGTTTCAGTCAACAGTCTTCTCCAGCAGAGTTTATCCCAGTTTAACAAACCGTGGATACTCTATTGGATGTGGTCCTCTCTATTCATCTTCCTGTGGAAGCAGGAAGAAGACAGGGCTAGATTGTCAAAATTAGGTATGTGTGTACACTTGTATGTGTCTAATTTAAGCATTCCAGTATTCACTGTGTGAGCAAAAACTTGATTTATACATGCATAGTAGGTGTTTGTGTACATAAATTAGGAATAGGCATAGGATTACGTACAATAGGTGCCATAATGATGTGCCATTTTAGGTATCTTTCTGTTATGACCCTGATCCCCTTAATTGAGAAAAACAGACTTCATTTGTGCTATCTTCTCTATTCAGACTTGTAACTTACAGGCCAAGACTCACAGGTATGTAGGGACCAGTCCATAAGATAAATAGGTTGCATATATTGGATAAGCACGTTAGGAAGCACCAAACCTAGCATTTGGTTGACATTTGTTAATTTTCAATATTTCCAGGGCTTTTAGTGCACTTTCTTTGAACTTCTTGTGAAATTTCTGGGAGGTAGGCAATTTTTTCTGGTTTTAACTTTTTTTTTTAAAAGGTGTTTACAAAATTCCACACCAGACTAAAGTGTTTTAATTTTGCTGGGGAAAAAACCTTTAAATTCTGCCCACCTTGACTTAAGTAGGCTAATCTCTTTTGAAACTGGTTTGTTTTTACTGAATGAGAGAGATGATATATTTAAAAGCAGTGATAAAAAACATTGTTTAAGTTCTCCTGAGGTTTATGAACATTTGACAAGTTTTTCAAGACTCGCACAGTCCTAATGAAGAGATGTTTCCTAAGGCAAGCATAATGGATTGATATTTTGGTAGCTTCTTCATGAGAATAAGTGGTTTGTTAGGCCTTGTCTACACTGCAGAGTTTTGTCACTAAAAGGCAGCTTTTGGTGACAAAACAATGGAGGTGTACACACTACAATGCCACTTTTGGCAACAAAACTCTTCAGTTTCAATGACAAAATAAAACCACCTGGACAAGAGGCATAAAGCTTTTTGTGGCAAAGTTAAAATGACAAAGTGTCCGTGTAGACACTACTGTTCATTATATTGCCAGAACTGGCCTCCCCAGTATCCCACAATTCCTACCGTGACTGCTCTGCTCAGTTGTGAACTCAGCAGCCTTGCAGGCATGCACCCCTCCCCTTTCAAAGCTCTGTTCTGACAGCTGAGCATGCTACTCTGCTCCAGGCATCAATGAGCAAACCATTATTCCTGCTCTCTCCCACAGGTAGGGGGGGGGGTGTGAGTGAGTGAGAGAGAGAGACAGAGAGAGAGACAGAGCGAGAGAGAAAGACTGCTGTGCCGTGCAGAGCTAGGGAGGGAGGCGGGGGCTGATGTTGGGGGTGTCCCCCTCCCCCACCTCAGGACTGGTTGCTTCCAATGCCCATCTAAACTTTTGAGACAGCATGCTGACACACTCACTCTCCTCCCACACACACTCTGTCTCTCCTGCCCCCAGACACTCCCTGTCACACCCTCCCTCCCCACTTCAGTTGAAAAGCATCTGGCAGTCAATTAGGATGTTCATGGAATGATGGGATTGAAAAACCTGCATCATGTGACGCTGTACCTGCCCAATAGGGCATTGCAAACCATTCCCAAAGCTCCCTGTGGCCAGTTGCACAGTGGGATAGCTACCCACTGTGCACTGCTCGCTGTGTCAGTGCGAAGAGCTGTTAGTATGGATGGGCTCCAGTGACACAAGGAGCATAGTGTGGACATGCAACAGCAATTTAATTACAGCAGCATAACTTTTGGCGACAAAACTCTGCAGTTTAGACATAGCCTTAGCTGCTCCTAACAAGGTGATGTATTGTTGGATGTCTCAACAGACAGGCTAACATATATGTGAACTGACATGTGGAGAGAACTGCTCTCGCCGCTAGATGTGATCCCTCTAGGCTGGGATTCATGCATGCTGGTGGGGAAGCTTGTACTGCTGTTGCCTTTGCTATCCTTGTTCTGTTGATAAACTGAGAACTTCAGTCTACACAACTGCATAAGTTTAGCCCCTTTCATGAGTACTATATTCATTGAAACTTTGCGGGGGAAGAGATTTATTCTCACTTAATTCATATGAGGGTAATGGGCATAATTATGTTAACAGAAGAATGGAAAGAATCGGAAAGAAATTTTTCCATCTCTTTCTCTGAACTTTAATAAGAGGTACTGGTGAACTGTTATGACATCCATTTCCATATCTTGGCAGAGAAAATTAAAAGTGTAATTGGTTTTATTTATTATTTGAAGTATTTCTTGTCTTTATAACCTTGTCATTGTTAAGAAGCATCCTTCCAGAGTGCTGGTATGCAAAACACTGAAATGGCATCACCATTTCTCCTCTATTGTTCATGTAGATGATGTTCTACAAAGACCATAAGGTCTCTTCCCACCCCAATCCCCATTAAATCAACTGGTGATCCAGAGACTTGGGGAAATGCCATTACAATCCAGTGATATAAAAAAAAAAATTACAAGGCCAGAAAAGTCAAAATGATCACTCCATTATATGATTAGGAAAGGGAAGTGAATAGTAGATAAGAACTAATCCACCTGATCTGGGATTGTGAGCCACCTAATGTGAGAAATTATCTCAACTTTGTAAGGAATGTTATGGGTGGCAACTTATCATTGTGCAGCAAATAATTGCTTCCACTGTGAAAGTGGTGAAATTTTCCCTGGGTTAAATTCAAGATTTTGCTCAAGCAGTGAGTTTTTGCCATAGCAGCCATATTCATTTTCATTGTGATCCTGTCAATTTGAAGGAAGATCAGCCTGGGAGGTCCTTGGGTGAGAAACTTTTAAAGGACACCTAGTTGCAGAATAAAGTGGTGATATTGATTCAGTAGGTGGCATTAATGTCAATCAGTAGTGAATCAGTGTTCCTGTGTCTTGCTGAGGACAGTACTGCTGGAGGAGCTGTAAAACGAAGGTTGTAACTAGTTGTAATAATTAAAGATTGTATGGTCTTTTTTCTATTTATTTTAGAATAGGGGTTTTGACCTTGGTGTGCTGGCTGAATTTCAGTTTGGGTAATTTATATTCTGCCTTCTGCATCTAGTTTCAATTGGGCAAGGTATTCTTCTCTTCCCAGTCTAAACTATGATGTGCTACTTCTGTAGTGCTGCTTAGCAGTTGTCACAGGTCATTCCAGAAATGGCTACATTTCACTGGTAGATGAATATATCCCTGCTTACATTGGCTGTATATCAGTTTAAGTCCGCAAAATTCTTCGGGATCCTTTGGGGCAAAAGGCCATGTAATGTAAGGTCATTATCACTTGTGCTGAGAGCTATGTTTGCTGCCAAAAAAGTTATTCTCACTGTCTCTTCTTGAAAATATATAGCTAGTATCTGCATAAAAATAATGCAAGTACAAAGCAAAATGGAATTTACTGGTAATATCAATGCTGTTTTGGCACTGCCTGCTCCTGATGGAGGCAATGTTAAGCCTATTCCTTTTCACCTTCTTCCTCTGTATTCTCCAAAGTCCATAGCTATAATCATGGGGTGTACTTGGCAGCTGACTGTAGGACCTGGAATGTGTTTTTTCCAGCAGCCGCCTCTGGATTTGTGGTTGACTTCTTTGGCTGATGCTACTCCTGGCTTTGCTGGCAGACAAATCTTCTCAGAGGTTGTCTTGGGTTCACGTTGCTGTCCGCTTGCTTTGTATGCTGGCCCCCAATGCCATTTGCCTAGGGTCACTCCTGTTTATGAAGGCCATGTTTGTGGACATGTAGTAAGAAAACACATGACCTGATACAGATTATTCCACCATTCCTATTTTTGCTTCTTGAAAACATTTTCCTACGAACCAAGAGTACATGTGCACAGATTTACTTGGAAAAATAACTTTGATTGTAAACTTGCTTTCATCGGGTTCATTTCTTAGTAAAGAAGCTTGGCTGTGGAGCTTTTGTGGGGCATGCCTTAACGTAACTTGTGTTGTGGCCAATCCTGATTCTAATTACAAAAATTGCGCTGTAGTGTGGCCTTTCACTTCAGAGATAGGTACACCCAAAGCTAGCAATTCTTGTTGCTCACAGTGTTGATATGAGGACTCAACTATGCATGCTCAGAGAGAATGCTGATATCTCTCATGGACTCTCATTTTGCTGGCTAAGAGCTACCCTAAAGATGGAATCATACAGGCTGCTGGGATATTGCTTCGTATGTTGTACTAACAGAAATAGGTACTTGATCCTGATGAAAGCTGTCCAAATTTTTTTCACTTTCTCAAAATTGTAATGAAAAGCTTTTCAATGGAAAATTTTCTTCTTCTGCACATGTTAGGATTATATTTAGGAGGCAGTTTCCCTTTTTATATAGGATACCTATGTAAACACTTTGTGACCTGGCACTATATTCCTTATGAAGGGGTGGAGGCTCACTATGGGGTCCCCATTATGAACCCCTTATTTGCACTGGCAAGCTGTTACTTACTCTAGTGGTGCTGTTAAAGTCAGTGCTCCTATGTCTTATAAATGACTGACCATGATTATAGTTAAATCAGAGACCAGATATCTACATGGAATACTTTTGTTGAGGGAAGTACTCCCAGGAGTCCATCTTCAGTTCATCTTTCTTTCACACCTTCGAATTAAGCTCTAAAACACAGAACCAAGATTAAACGGGAATTAGTACATGATATCCCCACTTCTTTTGCAGCAAATCATGTTAAGTTCCTTTTTTGAAAAATAAATGGAAGTTCCAGTTTTTAACATGGAACAATCTTTGCTTTCCTATTACTGTAAATCCTTATGTAAGAAAAGTAGCAAAGGAGAGGTACAAAATCATGTTTATTGAAGCTATAATACAGACTGAGAATCCTGGACCTCTTGATTTAAAATACAACGATAGATGTTTTCAAACAGAGACATGAGAATGACATGGTGGAGGATAGTAATTTTTCCTGTACACTAATTCAGTGTTTTGGGGATATACCTATTTAGTGTGCTTCCCAATTCAAGTGAGATAAGGTGGGTGAGGTAATATCTTTTGTTGGACCAACTTCTGTTCGTGAAAGAGTCAAGCTTTCAGAGCTCTTCTTCAAGACTGGGAAAGGTACTCAAGAGTGTCACTGCTAAATACAGTTTGGAACAGATTGTTAAGAAAAGGCGTTACTGCATGTTGCCAGAGACCATTTGAGGCAGTGAACACTTCGCAATCATAGGATAAAGGAGGGTTGTTGGGTTACAGATTGTTGTAAGAGCCATACAGCCAGTGTCTCAGTCAATGACTTTTAGGGTATGTCTACACTACCTGCGTTACAGCACGGCTGCGGTAGCGTGGCCGCGGGCAGCATAGATACGCTTTATCGCTGGGGGAGATCTCTCCTGGTGATTAAAAAAAACCACCCCAAACGAGCGGTGGTGGCTTTATCTCTGGGAGTGCGGCTCCCAGCGACAAAGCGCTGTCTACACTGGCGCTTTTCAGTGCTAAAACTTTTGTCGCTCATGGGGGTGTTTTTTCACACCCCTGAATGACAAGTTTTAGCGCTGAAAGTGGCAGTGTAGACACAGCCTTAGTGTCTAGCAAAGTTACGAATTTAAGCTCCCAGGCTTGTCTTTTGAATGTGTTATGCAGGTTTCCTTTGAGGGGGTAGGAAGAGGCAGGGACATGGGTGAGGGTTTGGGAGAAGGGGTGGAGTGGGGTGGGGCCTGGGGTGGAGCGAAGGTTGAGCATTCCCGAGGCAAGGAGGAAGCCGGTGCCTGTGCCTGGTGGTGAGAATGGTGTTCTGAGGGAGGTTGTTAATGTTAAGGAATTTCTGGAGGAAGTTGATTCTGTCTTGGATGAAACTGGTCCTAAGTATAATAAGTGGTTTTAGGATGGTTTATATGAGTCACGATATTCCTTCACTAAGAATGCTGTGGCCAGATATGATGGATCTGCCTGGGTTCCCTTGTTTGTGTGTCTTGGAAAGCATTTAGAAGGGCTCTGGGTTCGGTTCATAGAGAATGAAGTTGAATGAAGAATGAAGTTGTAGCGATTCTCCTGGCGTTGTTTGGGGAAGTATTTAATGATTGTGACATTCTTCAGGGTACAGTCTGGACTGTTGAACAGCTGTGTTCCCTCAATTCTCCAATTGGGGAGCTGTTTACTCTCCTTTGCTGTGAGAGCAGCCTGGGGTGAAAGTAATTTAAAGGATTTACCTGTATGCTGGAGTCCTGAGCAGGGGGACAGGGTCTCAACTGGAAGAGGCGGGGCCTTTACATCCCTGGGCCCTTTAAATCAAGATATAAAGGGCCCAGGGCTCCTGCCTCTTCCTGCCCCTGCTATGCCCTAGGCCCCACCCCCAGTCCACTCCTTCCCCCAAGCCCCACCCCTGCCCCACCTCTTTCTGCCTCTGCTCCACACACACCCTGCCTCTTCAATCCCAGTTCCACCCCTCCCCTGGGCACGCCCTCCCCCTGCTCCTCCCCCACCTCCCAGTGCCTTCCGCACACCGCAGAACAGCTGATTGTGGCGGGTGGGAGGCACTGGAAGGGAGGGGGAGGAGTTGATCAGTGCGTGGGAGGTGCTGGGGAAGGAAGGAGAGGAGATGGCTGCTGGTGGGTGCTAAGCACCCACTAATTTTTTTCCATGGGTGCTCCAGGGCTGGAGTACCCATGGAGTTGGTGCCTGTGCCACCATGGATGTCATCTCCTTATACGGCAACATCCTTCACCATGATGTCATCACTGCCTGTCTCAAATATCTACAAGACAATGGACAACACTCAGGTAGCCGCCCAAATGAATCACCAAATGCATCTATTTCATTCTCACCCATAGCAATTTTGCATTCAGCAACAAATGCTTTGTCCAAACCATAGGAACAGCCATGAGTACTAGGATGGCCACCTCTGGAGCAGCCGCTCCTGGCCTGTTCGCACACAGCCTCTAGCATGCAAAAGCACTAAACAAGTAGAGTAAATGGGCATAAACAATGCATGAAATAGGTTGAGGTGATATTTTTTTAAAATAATTCATCATGAATCTCTTTGGGAAGACACTTAGTGTAAATATTGTCCTCTTAATGCCTTATTATGCCCCAGCTCACTACATATTCATGATACAGAGAAAAGTGAGCCCTTAGTGCTGAGAAAATTCACTTTCTTAAAATGTATTTGCTTTACAAAAAATATGAAAACCTCTTTAAGACACAAAGCACTGTGAATTTGAAGTGTGAATGTAAAACAAACAAAAAATCAAGCCTGAACACAAAATTATTATTATAAATCAATAGCATTTACCAACTGGACTAAAATCCAAAACTTCATGCTCCAGCCAAACCACTCTTGCACAACTCACTCCCATTCACTGTGTCTTACCCCCCTATTTGCGGGAGAAATGGATATTGATTCCCAACGTGACCTTAAAGTCAATAAATTCAGACTCGGATGAGCAAAGTATGGAAGCAAATTTCAGAGTTGTGGGTTTCTCGCTGAAAAAGTTCTGCCTCCAGTGCTCTCCCTTTCTGTTTAAACTGGTAGATGTTAGCTTGTGCACCTCATCTGATTTCAACTGTTATAGCACTATATAAGAAGAGGTCTTAGGGGAACTGAGCACCCAAACCATTTAGGGCATTAGCTGCTTAGTTAGAAAAATCATATTTCTTAAAAACATTTCCCAAGAAAAAATATTGGGAAAAATAGTTTGCACACTCCAAGTTTTGTGACATCCCAAACTTTCCAAAGGTATTTGACACTTTGCCAAACCCATGATACCACTGGAATCTCCCGTCCCCAATACAATAAATGGTAAGAAAAAGAGACAGTTCAAACATCTAGTTTTAATGGATTTAGAGCTTGATCACTTTTTTTCTAGAAGACATACCCAAATCTAAGGCACTGTACCATATATATCAACAACATTGTTAGCATTAAACATATAACAATAACACATTGTATACATATTTTGCAGGGGTTCTTTTCTACACTCCAAGTATTCTAATATAAAACTTTTGTTTAATGATTGACTCTAGGTATTAACACTAAGCAAACTTCTGTCCTCAGAGGTGCATTGAACCCAGTGGGTTTGTACATAGATATAACTGTGGGCAGAACCTGGTCCAGTAATTTTACTCCTGTCTGCACTGGTTTTATAGCTTATTTAAATAACGTAACAGGTTAGTGCCACCACATTCCAAGAGAGAGCAAAGGCACTAATACCTAACCATGTTTTCCAAGCGTTTATTCTTCTCATGTTCTGACTTGTACGCTGCTTTTAATTACTGAGCAGTGATTCATTACAGACTATCAAAGCTCTGGGATCAGTCCAGGCATAAGCAGACATTTAGGCTGTGATGTGAACTTCTGGTAGTCTGTCCTTTGAAAGTTCTCACTGATCAAAGAATAACACGTTTCTGCTATATTCTAAGTTCTATGGCAATTTAGTGGAGCCTTAATTTTGATAGGAAATAGAATGAAATCAGACAGGAATTCTAGGGATTACCGTTAGTTTCTGTGCTAATATTAAACTGGGGCAGAGGGAGGAAGGAAAGGTGGCTGAAAAGCTGGCACAGAGATTTACTTACAAGCACCTCAGGGATGAATCATGGTGCCTATGGAGGGGAGGCAGCATTTCTGTCATTGCCTGGATAGGTTTTCCGTCAGGAGAAGCTTCACTCACAAGAAATGGTCTAGACAGCTATTGAGCTCGGTGGGAGCTGCAGGAGCTCTATATCTATCTATCCACATCAGGCTACTTATTCAGGTGTCTGATTTACCTCAGCTTTAATTGAAATAAAAAATCTAAATACACGATTTAACCTGAATATAGCAAACTGACCAAAACACATAAACAATTTTACCACTCAGATCTGAAAGGTAGACGAACCCTTTAATATTAAAGACAAACCTCTAGAGTAAATCATAAATTCAGGGTTTTGTATGATGCTAAAATATAGGAAAGCAATGACGGAAAAGAATTAATAGGTTCTCTAGTGAATCCCTCTGCCAGTGCAGGCTGCTTTTGTATGCCTTGATGAAAGGGGCTTCCAATGGAAGATTTTTCGGTAATTTAATAGACCGAGGGCCTGATTCCCAATGAAGCCAATGGAAAGATTCCTGTTGACTATACTAGCTGTTTGATTAAGCCCCAAAGTGAAGACTGCTGTTAAATAAGACCTTGGTATGCTTAAATGCCCACACTCTCCGGCCTGGCTGAGCTGTGCTCAATGTAGGATCAGGAGAGGAAAAATGGCTTCACAACTCCTTTGAATTCCTCCCATTCCAGGGACCTTCAGGCTGCTGTACCTTAATCCTGGCTATGCACGGCCCCAAGGGTGCATTGTGGTGGCCAGGGGCCAACACAGCACTGGGGCACTCTGGCCCCATGCACAGTGGCTGAGAGAGGGAGTGTGACCTTAAGATACTATGACTGCTTTAACTATCCAGGATTCCCCGTTGTTGGGAGAATTCTCAGCAGACCAGATCTGCTGGGTTTCTGGGTGCTTTGCACTGCTGAAGTAGCAAAAAGCAGTTGGAGTAGACCTGAGACTCAGGCTCCAAATCTCATGTAATATATTATTATTTTATTTTGGACTAGGAGAGCAAATGGCAACACTTGAAATTGTCTTTCATTACACATGTTAAAATGTCACTGTATATTAATTACCAACAGATTTTTAAAGGCATATTTATTGATGTTGACCAGCTACAACCAAGAGTTGTATCTGTTATAAAATGGTTAATTCTCAGTGAGTATATTTCTTGCAATTGTTCTGTAGTAATTTTACACTAATTATGTTTAGATTTAGTAGAATAACTCATAAAATATCAAATGATTATTTAAAACAATATTCTAAATGTAAACTATGTAAGATATTCCTACAGAAATAAGTATTCAATAATCAAATGGTATTTTTAAAAATACAGTTAGAATCTTATTAAATCTAAATTTAAAGTTTATATAAAATAATATAAAACTAGATATTGAAACTTAAGAATTCACACTCTTCAATGTTTGCTCCTATTACAGTGAACACTTATGAATTAAACAATGTTTTCAAGGTAGTTAAAAGCAAAAAGGCTTTAAATTTGAGCTAGTTTCAGATTTTAAAGTAAGCAGGTTATTTAAATGAGGAGACATAGTTTGCTCCAATATGCCCAACTGAGAACATTTACTTTTAAAACCATCATAAAAAGCATCCAGATTAACATTTTAAAGAAACTTTGTATCAGTTGGAGGGAGGTTTAAGAAATTGGGCTTGATTTTTTTCAAAGGAGCAAATCTCCAGGTCACAATGAGGTAAAAGCATGGATGTAGTGGGTGGGCTTTAGTTTTCAGAAGATGAAATGAAAGTGGAAAAAATCTTAGGAAACCTCAAGTCAGTGTTGGATTTAGAGTTAGTGGGGCCCTGTGCTCAGCTTCATTTTTGTTCCCCCCTCCCCCCACGGGACCCAGCCAAGAAAAATAACATTCTGTCTTATCTCCCCTGCCCCCTGTTTTTCATTCTTTTTTTTCAGAAGTTTAAGGTTAACTATAAATTGACTATCCTTCTAATCATGCCAGACTCCAAGAGGAAGTTTTTTCAAAATATTTATCCTCTGAGGATCAAAAAGTGCTTTAAACTAAGATTAACTAAACCAATCCTTTGAATATTCTTTTGAGGTGGATAAGGAATATATAGAAATCACTTCCACCACTGCTGAAAGGTAGCTACCTCTGTGGTAGAACACAACAGCTATTTAGCAGAACACAAAAAGACTACACCACAACTGAAGGGCCAAAACTTAGAAAAAAACATCATATTAACTAACTCCATGCCATGCTTTGGGAAATTCCAGATCAGAATCTTTTAGCTCAGGATTTTAATGCTCCAATTACTAAATCTCTATATGTTTGCTTAAAAGTGGTATACATGCATTGTATAGTTCATGTTCATTAGTTATAAAGTGCCATACACAACATGACACTTCACAAAAATATATTAAGCCTACATCCTTGTGCCAAAAGAGCTTAGGGTATGTCTACACTACCCGCAGGATCGGCGGGCAGCGATCTATCCAGTGGGCGTTGATTTATCGCGTCTAGTCTAGACACGATAAATTGACCCCTGAGCTCTCTCCTGTCGACTCCTGTGCTCCCTCCTTCCCCACCCCACCGCACCCGAGCTACCTTGTCAGTTATCTCCTTTTTTTTTAATTAATAAAGAAAGAATGCATGGTTTCAAACCAATAGTTACTTTATTTCTGAGGGGGAGAGTGGTTGGCTTACAGGGAATGAAAATCAACAAAGGAGGCAGGTTTGCATCAAGGAGAAATACACTTAACTGTCACACCGAAGCCTGGCCAGTCATGAAACTGGTTTTCAAAGCCTCTCTGATGCGCAGCGCACCTTGTTGTGCTCCTCTAGTCGCCCTGGTGTCTGGCTGCTCAAATTGCCAGGCGATTTGCCTCAACCTCCCACCCCGCCATAAACGTCTGCCCCTTACTCTCACAGATATTATGGAGCACTCAGCAAGCAGCAATAACAATGGGAAAGTTGGTTGCGCTGAGGTCTGACCTAGTCAGCAAACAGCACCAGCGAGCTTTTAAACATCCAAAGGCTCATTCTACAACCATTCTGCACTTGCTCAGTCTATAGCTGAACTGCTCCTTACTGCTGTTCAGTCTGCTTGTGTACGGCTTCATGAGCCATGGGAGCAAGGGGTAGGCTGGGTCCCCAAGGATAACTGTTGGCATTTCAACATCCCCAATGGTAATTTTCTGGTCTGGGAAGTAAGTCCCTTCTTTCAGCTGCTCGAACCGCCCAGAGTTCCTAAAGATGCGAGCATCATCCACCTTTCCCGGCCATCCCATGTTGATTTTGGTGAAACGTCCCTTGTGATCCACTAGCGCTTGCAGCACCATTGAAAAGTACCCCTTGCAGTTTATGTACTTGTTGGCAAGGTGGTCTGGTGCCAAGATAGGGATATGGGTTCTGTCTATCGCCCCACCACAGTTAGCGAAACCCATTGCAGCAAAGCCATCCACTATGACCTGCACATTTTCCAGAGTCACTACTCTTTATAACAGAATGTCAATGATTGCATTGGCTACTTGGATCACAGCAGCCCCCACAGTAGATTTGCCCACTCCAAATTGATTCCTGACTGACCTGTAGCAGTCAGGCGTAGCAAGCTTCCACAGGGCTATTGCCACTCGCTTCTCAAATGTCAGGGCAGCTCTCATCTTGGTATTCCTTGGTATTCCTTCAGTGAGGGGGAAAGCAACTCACAGAGTTCCAGGAAAGTAGCCTTACACATGCAAAAGTTTCGCAGTCACTGTGAATCATCCCATACCTGCAACACTATGTGGTCCCACCAGTCTGTGCTTGTTTGCCGGGCCCAGAATCAGTGTTCCACTGTATCAACCAGCCCCACTGCCACCATGATGTCCCAAATGCCACAGCCCATGCTTTCAGGAACGCCTGTGTCCATGTCCTCATCAAAATCGTCCTCGTGCAGGTGTCCCTTAGCCCGGTTCTGCATATACTCGAGGATAATGCGCGAGGTGTTTACAATGCTCACAACAACAGCGGTGACAGTGAGCTGAGTGGGCTCCATGCTTGCCATGGTATGGCATCTGCAGGAGAGCAGAGTTGCAGCGGAAGCGGTGGATGACAATGGATGCCACGAAAATAGATATTTACACAGAACGACGAGAGGACCTGCGAGGTGGATTCATGGCACCAGGAAAGCAGGAGAGCAGAGTTGCAGTGGAAGTGGTGGATGATGACAACATGGAGAAATTTGCTATTGAGACTGAGCTCATTTACAAGAGCAGGAGAGCAGAGTTGCAGCGGAAGCAGTGGATGATGACGGTTAGCAGTCATGCTGCACGGTCTGCTGACAGCAGCACCCAGGACATAACAGTAGCGGTGACGTGGTATGGCGTCTGCATGGAAAAAAGGTGCGAAACAATTGTCTGCCATTGCTTTCACGGAGGGAGGGGCGACTGACGACATGTACCCAAAACCACCTGTGACAATGTTTTTGCCCTATCAGGCATTGGGAGCTTAACCCAGAATTGCAATGGGCGGCGGAGACTGTGGGAACTGTGGGATAGCTACCCACAGTGCACTGCTCCATAAGTTGATGCTTACACAGCCACAGTAGGGAGGACGCACTCTGCCGACTTGATTCGCTTAGTGTGGACATACGCAATCTACTGTATAAAATCGATTTCTAAAAATTCACTTCTATAAAATCGACCTAATTTCATAGTGTAGACATACCCTGAGGCTAGCTTGTGATTGTGCATTTACCTCTGAGTAACAGGCAGCTTGCAGCTGTACTGACCCATGACGAGCCCTGAGTGGCACCGAGTTGGACTCAGATTCTCATTGCTTTCTTGCCCACAAATTTGGAGAGAAATCATTTACTGCAGCCTTTGAAAGTGGTAATAGTGACCATAATATAATTAAGTTTACTATCCCTGTGGCAGGAAAAACACCACAGCGGCCCAACACCATAGCATTTAATTTCAGAAAGGGGAACTACACAAAAATGAGGAGGTTAGTTAAACAAAAATTAAAGGGTACAGTGCCAAAAGTGAAATCTCTGCAAGCTGCGTGGAAAATTTTTAAAGACACCATAATAGAGGCTCAACTTAAATGTATACCCCAAATTAAAAAAACAGTAAGAGAACCAAAAAAGAGCCACCGTGGCTAAACAACAAAGTAAAAGAAGCAGTGAGAGGCAAAAAAGCATCCTTTAAAAAGTGGAAGTTAAATCCTAGTGTGGAAAATAGAAAGGAGCATAAACTGGAAAATGAAGTGTAAAAATACAATTAGGAAGGCCAAAAAAGAATTTGAGGAACAGTTAGCCAAAGACTCATAAAGTAATAGCGAATTTTTTTTTAAAGTACATCAGAAGCAGGAAGCCTGCTAAACAGCCAGTGGGGCCACTGGACAACTGAAGTGCTAAAGGAGCACTCAAGGATGATAAAGCCATTGTGGAGAAACTAAATGGATTCTTTGCATTGGTCTTCACAGCTGAGGATGTGAGGGAGATTCCCAAATCTGAGCCATTCTTCTTAGGACAGATCTGAGGAACTGTCCCAAATTGAGGTATCATTAGAGGAGGTTTTGAAACAAATTGATACATTAAACAGCAATAAGTCACCAGGACCAGATGGTATTCACCCAAGAGTCCTGAAGGAACTCAAATGTGAAATTGCAGAACTACTAACTGTAGTCTGTAACCTATGATTTAAATCAGCTTCTGTACCAGATGACTGGAGGATAGCTAATGTGACGCCAATTTTTAAAAAGGGCTCCAGATGTGATTCTGGCACTTACAGGCCTGTAAGCCTGACTTCAGTACTGGGCAAACTGGTTGACACTATAATAGAGAACAATATTGTCAGACATATAGATGAACATAATTTGTGGAGGAAGAGTCAACATGGTTTTAGTAAAGGGAAATCATCACCAATCTGCTAGAATTCTTTTGAGGGGGTCAACAAGCATGTGGACCAAGGGGATTCAGTGAATATAGTACTTAGATTTTCAGAAAGGGACAAGGTCCCTCACCAAAGGCTCTAAAGCAAAGTAAGCTGTCATGGGACAAGAGGGAAGGTCTTATCATGGCTTTGTAACTGGTTAAAAGATAGGAAACAAAAGGTAGGTATAAATGGTCAGTCTTCAGAATGGAGAGAGGTAAATAGTTGTGTCCCCCAGGGGTCTGTTCTGGGACCAGTCCTGTTCAACATATTAATAACTGATCTGGAAAAAGGGATAAACAGTGAGGTGGCAAAATTTGCAGATGATACAAAATTACTAAAGATAGTTAAGACCCAGGCAGTCTGCAAAGAGCTACAAATGGATCTCTCAAAACTGGGTGACTGGGCAACAAAATGGCAGATAAAATTTAATGTTGATAAATGCAAAGTGATGCACATTGGAAAGCATAATTCCAACTAAACACATAAAATGATGGCGTTTAAATTAGCTGTTACCACTGAAGAAAGAGATCTTGGAGTCATTGTGGATAGTTCGTTGAAAATGTCCACTCAATGTGCAGTGGCAGTCAAAAAAGTGAACAGAATGTTAGGAATCATTAAGAAAGGGATAGCTAATTGGACAAAAAATATCATGTTGCCTGTATATAAATCCATGGTATGCCCACATCTTGAATACTGTGTGCAGATGTGGTCGCCCCATGTCAAAAAAGATATATTGGAATTGGAAAAAGATTCAGAAAAGGGCAACAAAAATGATTAGGGGTATGGAATGGCTTCCATATGAGGAGAGATTAATAAGACTGGGTCTTTTCAGCTTGGAAAAGAGTCAGCTAAAGGGAGATATGATTGAGGTCTATAAAATCATGACTGATGTAGAGAAAGTAGATAAGGAAGTGTTGTTTATTACTTCTCATAACACAAGAACTAGGGGTTACCAAATGAAATTAATAGGCAGCAGGTTTAAAACAAATACAAGGAAGTATTTCTTCACACAGTGCACAGTCAACCTGTGGAACTCCTTGCCAGAGGATGTCGTGAAGGCCAAGACCATAACAGGGTTCAAAAAAGAACTAGATAAATTCATGGAGGATAGGTCCACCAGTGGCTATTAGCCAGGATGGGCAGGAATGGTGTCCCTTGCCTCTGTTTGCCAGAAGCTGGGAATGAGTGACAGGGGGATGGATCACTTGATGATTACCTGTTCTGTTCATTCCCTCCGGGACACCTGGCACTGGCCACTGTCTGAAGACAGGATACTGGGCTAGATGGATCTTTGGTTTGACCCAGTAGGGCCATTCTTATGTTAAATCCCTACCCCCCCACTGGTGGGGAGGAGAGCTGAAACATCACCCCCCACCCCCTGTGGGCTGCTCCCAGCTGCCGTTCACCGAGGGCCAGAGGATTCAGGAGGAGCAAGGGGGAGCCATGCAGCTGGAGAGAAGCACCGATTCTCTCCGGCCGGCTGCGCGGCCACCCTGTCCTCCTCCTGCATCACCCGCCTGCTCCTCTGAGGCTGCGGGTGAGCCTCCCTCCCTTTCTTCTGCTCCCCACAGTCCCCCCCGTGGGCTGCCCGAGTGCCTGGCCCAGGGGCCCCCTGTTGTTGGGAGGGCCCCGTGCCAGGGCACGGTATGTTTCATGGTAAATCTGCCCCTGTGTCAAGGCCTGAGCACATTAAAAAACAAAAAACCTGCACGCAGGATGATTGGAATGTTGCACTGCTTAGTGTAACTTGATTAAGCTTAACCCAACTGGCTGCTCCTATTTGCATTGCTGCTCAATGCAGTGGTAAAAGATGTAGCTCATTTTCATTTGTTAGGGCTGATTTGTTTGTGTTAAAATTTTTTTCGTGGGTGTGTAAATTAGACCTATCTGATTTTTTCACAACTACATCACACTTATCCACTGGGTACGCTGAAACTTGCACTCAGTATTTCCCCCAACACATCCTTAAGGCAGAGCAGGCGGAAGGTCCCTTTTCTTACACAAGTGAAATAAATTGTAGCAGGGTTGTGACAACACTATGAATTCTCCCTGAGAGAGCGTGGGAATGTGCAATGGGGATTATAACCTGTGTCTTCCAAGGTTTCCAGAAATATGTTTCTATTAGAAAAAGAGTTTCCCAGTCCTAGAGCTTCATTCTATCATAGATTAAAATGGTCATATGATCAGTGTAAACACAGAGTTACGTTATTGACTTCCATCATTCGCTGCAACACCCAGACTTTTTTTTGTTAAGGATAAATCCAGCCCTTCCTATTATTTTCAATAAGCATGGAGCCATTTAATATTCATAATCAGCTCTCTCAAGATTTGTCATTGGTTGATACTAGAAATATGCACAAGGAACTGCAGGGCGGGCATACTTACAGTGCTTCTTGATTCTTTCTTTGTCTACTTGGTGGACTAGTGGTGAGCTCTGTGAAGGTAAATCTTTTTGCTGACTTTCTGAGAACCTGGGAATTCACTTGGAGAATGTGAATTCATGTGTTCCGTTTTCAGATTCTAGAGTGATGGGTGCCCTAGAGATACCTAGGATAGATAATAAGACTAGTAGGATCAGGAATCAGGGGAGGACAATTGGAGCTTCACAAATGAACAGGGCTGGATAGAGTTTCTGAAAACAGAAATTCTTTTTATAGATATGAGGTCCAATTGTTCCCTCCAGTGGTTTCAATGAAGGAGATGAAGTGAGTTGAAAACTCTTCTGTCTCCAAATATTGTCATAAAGAGAGGGTTTGAGCCAACACAGCCTCATTCCTTCCTCTCCCTTGCCCCGCTCCTGACTCATTGGAGCTACCTGCACACAGTGTAAATGTATATGGTGTGGGATGTGGAGGCATGGCTGTGTGAAGAGGGAGGGGGAGTCACCCTGCATGGTATCAGCCTCTTTCATAGCCACAGGGATATTCCCATGTAATGCTTAAATTCTCTGTTTATATGAAGAATCCTGGCTCTTTCTCAAACTGTCCTAATGGGATTTTTTTTGTTCAGATACAGGTGAAGCAGATGATTAAGGTTAAGTGCATTTTAGCTTTTCCTCTCTGAACCTTTGTCAACCTACAGTTAAGGGCATAAAAATTTAACCGCTTTAGTCATGTGATCATCAACAGAACTTCTGCTGCCTAGTATCTTCACAGGATGGGATAAATGCTGTTCCACCTACCCAATCTTTGGATACTCGAAGCCCAAAATACAGAGAAACTGGCACAGCTCTGATTCATGGGGCTGGAGTGAGGCCAGGTCTTGGAGAAGCCGTGCACGGAACTCCACAGTTGACCTGCTTTCTCCCTTCCATTGCTGCCAGAGGTAATAGTTCGTAGTAATTCCCAAGGATGCAGTTACTTTAGCTGGTGAGTTGTTAAGTGGTAGTAGAGAAAGTGAATATGGACAATGTTCCTGACAGTTTTTAAAACCACAACAAACTGTACATCACTGTGATGGCCTTTACTTCTTTTCCCCCTCTTCCCCTCTCTCCTGAGTGCTGCGTTGTTGGTGGACATCATAACCTTCATGGCAGTTCTTGCAGAGTTGTCAAGCAGGGACAGCCTTTCCCTGTGGACCTCCTTGGACAGTATCTCTAATGGCCTGACTGCAGTATAGGCATTAGGTGTAGATGGAGTCCCAAACACCCCTGCTAAAAAGATGGAAGTACTAGGTAGCCATGGAAACTGGACACAACCTACGTCACTGATGATTTCCCTGCTGAATAAGCCTCCATGACTTCAGAGCCCAACTGTGCCAAGCAGCTCCCCTATGTTCCAAGCTATGGACTCATTTATGCCCAAATTTGGGTCCAATTGCAGGAACTAATACTTAGTAGAAATCACATACATTTATTGCTAGGATAATATTTTTTTTCAGTTCAACACAACATGGCATTGTGCAGCATCTCTTCATAGAACATGTCCCAAAACAATATTCATAATTAAATAAATGGTGGGTGAGGAGGAAGGGTCTTAAAATACTGGATCACTTAATTTTCAGGAATGAGAAAGGCAATGTAATATATACTATGTAATATATAGCTATACACTCTATACGAGGGGTGGCCAACCTGTGGCTCCGGAGCCACATGCGGCTCTTCAGAAGTTAATATGTGGCTCCTTGTATAGGCACTGACTCCGGGGCTGAATCTATAGGCACCAGCTTTCCAATGTGCCAGGGGGTGCTCACTGCTCAACCCTGGCTCTGCCACAGGCCCTGCCCCTACTCCAGCCCTTCCCACCCCCTCCCCTCAGCCTCCCCTCAGCCCTTGCTCCTCTCCCCTCCCCCCAGAGCCTCTTGCATGCTACAAAACAGCTGATCGGGAGGTGTGGGGAGGGAAGGAAAGGTGCTGATCGGCAGGGCTGCTGGTGGGTGGGAGGCGCTGGGACCAGGGTGGGGGAGTTAATGCGGGGCTGCTGACATATTACTGTGGCTCTTTGGCAATGTATATTGGTAAATTCTGGCTCCTTCTCAGGCTCAGATTGCCCACTCCTGCTCTATACACACATGCAAGTTATGCTGTGCAGAAGAAAATGTATTTATTATTTCTCTTCTAAGATCAGTTCTAAATTTGTAAACGTTGCTCTTCTACTTCAAAAATAGCTCTTGCCTTTTTAAATAATTTTAAAATTTCTTAAACATTTAATGCATCAGAGGGCTGATCTGAGCCCAGAGACGTCACAGGGAGTCTTTCCATTAACTTCAGTGAGCTTTGAATCGCATTCTGTGTCTTTAATATCCTGTTAATGGGAAGCGCACGCAGCTGGTGAATATGAGCAGCTCTCTTCCTTTTCATGGGCTCTGATTTGCAGAGTGTATTGTCCGTAAGCAGTAACCTGAGAAGCTTGTGGGGGCCGGTTCAGTCACTTCAATCTCTCATCACCATTTTACACAGGGTGGCTGTTTCAGCTTTGAAAAGGCTATTTGGTGTCAGAACTTCTCCTGAATTATTCAGGCACTTTTCAGAGACTAAACAAAAATTCCTTTACTTCTAAATTATTAACCATAGTGTATTTGTATGTGTGAAGGACAGTGTGATTAGACATGCAGTACAAAGACAATGGATTGCATAAAGCAGATATCTTTTTATTTCTCCTAGTTTTTCAAAAGTAACCTGGATATGCTTGGGGACCATTCTTTCTGAATGTATATTCCTACATATATGAATTTCCTGTGGTTTTAAACTCTTCTGCTTATCAGAAAAAAGTTTTGGTTAAAAAGACAGACCAATCTTGAAATCTATAAGATTCAAAGCAGTTAAGCTTACTGATATGGTTTCAGTGACATGCTGGAATTAATTGATTCCATTTCCTAAAAGTAGACTTTGAGTTTTTGATAAATGAATATAACACTAAGGCAAGGAGGGAAATTTTGTCCTATGATTTCACTGGGTATCCATTCAGATGCTAGGATTTGCTTGCATGGATCCTGGTGCAGGATCTGGGCCCTAAAGGTCAAATTCTGGTTGCCTGTGGAAAGCCTGGATAAAATGGAGTCATAAGATAAGATGGAATGCTCCCCTAGGAACAGGGCTCGTGGGAGTCCATTGGGAAAATTTTCCACCAAATTAAAGTAGGGTGGAGTGATTTCCATGTCTCCTGAGTTTACCTCTCACTGGATGCCATGAAATTTTTCCCACTAGAGATGACTCTTATCACCATGAATCATAACAAGATTGCCCCAAGCATTAGATATTTTCAGTATCCTTTCCCAAGGTAGGGTACCTCAGACCCCTGTGCCAGGCATTCACTCTCCTCCTCATTTAAATTACACAGCCTGAATGCTGTTCTACACTACTCAGTATATTTCTGGCCAAGTGCATCTTATTATAAGTTTCTTTGCCAAGTGGTGATGCCGGTTTCCTTGGTTGTGAGAATATTTTTGTTTTACAGAGAAACAAGTGGATAGATTCCAGAGTTCCTTACTTCTCTTTGCAGGCACACACATCTCCAAGGCATGGAATTTATCACCCACTGAAGGGGAATATCTTTGTGTGAGCCACTTGTTCAAATATTGGCAGCACATCGCTGCCCTAGTCACCCATGCAAATCAGCTGTAGGTGTTTCTGTAGCCCTGAACTGTGTTATTCAATGACACACTGTGTTTCCTGCTCTCCCCACCTAACACATGATCTGTGGCCAGTGGATTCACGCTTGTCTCTGATCTACTAACCAGGTCCCTCTGTAGTTCCATGGAGGGACTAGGTGGATTGGCTTTAGAAGTGTTAAGGCATAAAGTAGGTAGAAGGTCCTTTATAGAAGTGGCCATGTCTGCTTTATTCCGTGATGGCTGCAGATGCACTATTCAGTGGGATTGAAACAAATCTAGAAAATGGCCAGGTTGTGGCTGGTCTTTATGCGGGTGTGTGGAGGGGGAAGATACAAAAAGCCTTTCTGTTCCTCTTCGCATGATCCATGTAAGGGCCAAGCCCAGTTGTAGTCCCTGAGCCCTGAGGAGCAGAAGTACCTTTTCCTCCCTATTTCTCAGGAGTACATAGTGCCCTGAATGGGCCAAAAGGGGCAGAGGCAGGGTCATTGCCCTGCTCAACCAGCAAATTGGCCCAAGGAGCAAGACTTTTCCAAGGGTGTGGTGTGTTGAAGACTGTGTTGGAATCGCAAGCTATCACTTTGAGAGTGGGAGTGGAGGGGGAGAAAGGGGAAGGTTTCCTGGTCCCACTTTCAGGCTAGGAGGTGCTCTGTAGTGAAGTACGTAATGCGGGAGCAGCAGTCAGTCTGTAAAAAGCCAGCCCAGAACAAGGTAGGGTGAGTTGTACCTCTCTGCCTTAGGGAGCAGCCTGCTTTCTTTCTCTCTTTTTGGTTACTGTGTGTTGTTCTGGATTCTAAGGATAAAAGTACTGTAGTTACGTTGCAACTTTCTAGAAAGAGTATTTGATGCGTTTTTTATCTAACTTCTCTGTTGGTATGCCATGAACATAATAACGGGGGAGTATGCTGTACAGCTGAAGGGGGATAGCAATGGGTGTGTGCCAGGAAGGCTTTCTGTCTTCTTGAGTGTTGGTACTGTCACCTGGTGCTGTAGCCTGGGGTCTAAGAGTGGGAGAATTACAGAATTCTGCCCAAGGATTGATAAAGGCCCATGGCGTGCCATGACATTGTTTGTTAGTAAGACATGCAATTCTACACTTGCATGCAAGGCATGACCTCACATGTACGGTTCCTTCAGGCCCAGTTGGGGGCCAGATGGACTCATCCAATGGGCACAGTTGGTGAGAAAGTCACATTCAGGGCTTTCATGGGCATGCATTGCATACATAGACAGCATGCCACCAGTAAAGGTACAAGGCCTAAAACCTGAGGAGATTTGCTCAGAAAGACTCACAGACTTTACCAGGAAGGGGATTGAGGTGTAACTAGCCCTGCAACTGTGACGCTATCCTCAATTAATTGTATGGGGTCTTGCTGAGAAGTACTAGGAGAATGGTCGGTCTGCATTCATGTAAATCGTTAATAGATAAGGTACCAGTAGCTGGCGCAGAATAATACATAGCATAGATCCTGGCAGACCTGTTTAGAAAATTGAATTTCCACGCCAGGGAAAACTTTGATATTTTGTCATTCATTTTCATGAAATGAAATGTCCTGAAAAATATTGATGTGGAAACATCGAAGTGAAAACTTGAAAAATGTAATCAAAATTGGCATATTCCTGGGAAAATGTACATTTTGGGAAACAACATTTTCCATCAATAAATACTTTTGCTGGAAAAATTTTTGACCAGTTGTAGTTCCTGGCATCTGTAGGACTAATAAAACTTGTTATTGTGTGCACTGCAAATGACTTCCTTTGTATGCAGGTCTTTAGATCAGGCCTTAGAATAGGGGAGCTTCTATTTCTGTGTGTGAATGGATAAAGCTTGCATGTGTATGATTGTTTTGCTTTGTTTTTTTTCCTCTCATGTTCTGTGGTGGCTACTTTGTTTTTAATTCTCTCTTGTGTGTTGTGCTACTGTTTGAAAACATACGAAAGAAAGAACTGTGAGAACAGCAAGCACTGTCCTCCAGGAATTCTAAGTGCAGGGGAAGGAATTTTGCCATTGTTTCTTCCCTTTCATTGACTGACTAGTCCTGAGGATTGTATTTCAAAATCCAATGGTCTCTCTACACTTTGGATGGCATGGGGAAGGGAAACCTTCATTTTCAAGGGAGAGGTTTTGACATAATTAGACAATATACAGGGGTCCAGGATTGTATCTATGATGTGGTTGCATATACATACTGTGTAGGAGAAAGGGAATAAGTAGCTTGTCTTTTTGTTGTTGTAATGTACATTCAATATCCTGAGGTTTTCTGAATGATTCTCAGGAAATTGTATGGGCCCTCTGCCAATTTGAGTCATGTATCATAGCACACACTAAGGCCAAGAAATATCCTTCTTGGCCACGCCCATTTCATGTGTCCCAATAGACAAAACTTTAAAAAGAATAAATCCCAAGCAGTTTATAAGAACTGTCCTTTGTTGCTCTGTTTATAAAGATAGATACCACATCACCAGAAGAGACGGTGGTAAAGGGTTTTTTGCACTTAACCCAAAAGGGGCATTTGGCCTTTTTGGTGATTTTGAGAAAAAGCAGCAGATTGTTTCCTGGCTCAGAGGTGCATTTGGCCTTAGGATAGATGCATGCAACCCTCATTGGCTTCAGTTTTGGATGTGTTTGCAAATAGTTTCAGGGAGGAGTCACTGCTTTAGGCATTGCAACAGCTTCCATGCTCATAGTGTTGTGCTGGAGGGTGTTGACGGCTGCCATCGGGCATGTCTTTGACTTATAGTCAATCCCAGACCTTGTTGTAGCTGTTGGTTGTGCTAGTTACCCTTCATTCAGGTCAAATGGAAGAAGCAATTAAGCTCCTTTCCTATAGAGAAAGATAGGTGGAGAAAACAGAAGCCACTGTCCAAGGCACTAAGCTCACATGCAATGCCAAGCAGCAGCAAAACTGTAATCAAGGAAACTGCCTGGTGGTGTTTGTTCCTACTGTGTTCCAGGAAACAGGACACCATGTATAGTCTTTGTAAATAAACAGGATTGCCCCAAATAAACACCTGACTCATATAATGAATTTCTCCTCCTAACGGAAATAACCGGACAAGGCCATAGATACTGGCTAACTAGTCAGGCCAAGGATCAACATTGTCTTACTTTACGGTCCCAATTCCCAAGTCAGGAAGTACCTGACACGATTAGTAGCCCAAAGAAACTGATGGGAGCGCTCACAGCGTTCGATGGAATTGAGCCTCCGAAAAGCACAATTCCTCCCTTGCTCCCCCTTGCTCTGGGAGGAGTTGGCAATACGTTGCTTTACTCCTTATGGGTTGTAGCTTACTCCTTTTGTGTGCCTACCCAGCTACTCTGGTCTCTGCCACCTCCTCCGCTCGCACTTGCTCATAATGGGGAAGATATCAAGCGTTCCTGTTCTCCCGCCCCGTGCAACTGCGGCCACAATTTGAGCAGTCTGTATTCAGCTGAGCCAGGTGGGGGCTCACTTTTCTGTGCAGGCAAGTAAAGAGCAAGGGATTGTCTAGCTCAGAGAGCACACACTGTGAGCAAGCTACCTTTGTTGTTATCAAAGACGGTTGTGCATGTTACCTCTGTTTAAAGCCAGTTCATGGTAATTTTGACATTGAATTTCCACAGACACCCTCGAAAGTATTCCTTTTATTTGTACAAAACCAAGCCATGTACTAAAATTGGATCCATTTCAAATAACTACAGACAAAACAATGTGGACAGCTAGGTGGCAAATACTCCCAGTTGCCTGTATCAATGTAGCTTCGATCACCCTTCATCCTTTTTCTCAACACTCACCTCCCCCAGTTAGCCTTCAACCACTGACCTCCACTCCTTTGTCATCTGCCTCTGCCCTCAGGCTTGACTCTGTGTTCTCAAACTGAAGAGGAGATAAAAAGTGCAACTAATTGGGGGGTGGAGGACAGGGGGGACGGGGAGGATGGGAACTAACAAGCATACGCAGCTTTACAAAGTAAAGTACTAGACACTACAGTGCTAATAAGCAATGGTCACATAAACACCACCCTATACCGGAAACCTACTGATCGCTATGCTGACCTACATGCCTCCGGTTTTCATCCAGACCAAACCACACGATCCATTATCTACAGCCAAGCTCTACAATACAACCGCATTTGCTCCAACCCCTCAGACAGAGACAAACACCTACAAGATCTCTATCAAGCGTTCTTACAATTACAATACCCACCTGCTGAAGTGAAAAAACAGATTGACAGAGCCAGAAGAGTACCCAGAAGTCACCTACTACAGGACAGGCCCAACAAAGAAAATAACAGAACGCCACTAGCCATCACCTTCAGCCCCCAACTAAAACCTCTCCAACGCATCATCAGGGATCTACAACCTATCCTGAAGTATGACCCATCACTCTCACAGATCTTGGGAGACAGGCCAGTCCTTGCTTACAGACAGCCCCCCAACCTGAAGCAAATGCTCACCAGCAACCGCACACCACACAACAAAAACGCTAACCCAGGAACCTATCCTTGCAACAAAGCCCATTGCCAACTGTGTCCACATATTTATTCAGGGGACACCATCATAGGGCCTGATCACACCAGCCACACTATCAGAGGCTCGTTCACCTGCACATCTACCAATGTGATATATGCCATCATGTGCCAGCAATGCCCCTCTGCCATGTACACTGGCCAAACTGGACAGTCTCTACGTAAAAGAATAAAGGGACACAAATCAGATGTCAAGAATTCTAACATTCAAAAACCAGTTGGAGAACACTTCAGTCTCTCTGGTCCCTCAATTACAGACCTAAAAGTGGCAATTCTTCAACAAAAAAACTTCAAAAACAGATTCCAATGAGAGACTGCTGAATTGGAATTAATTTGCAAACTGGACACCATTAACTTAGGCTTGAATAAAGACTGGGAGTGGATGGGTCATTACACAAAGTAAAACTATTTCCCCATGTTTATTCCCCACCCTACTGTTCCTCACACGTTCTTGTCAACTGCTGGAAATGGCCCACCTTGATTATCACTACAAAAGGTTTGTTTTTTTCTCTCCTGCTGGTAATATCTCACCTTACCCGATCACTCTCGTTACAGTGTGTATGGTAACACCCATTGTTTCATGTTCTCTGTGTATATAAAATCTCCCCACTGAATTTTCCACTGCATGCATCCGATGAAGTGGGCTGTGGCTCACGAAAGCGTATGCTCAGATAAATTGGTTAGTCTCTAAGGTGCCACAAGTACTTCTTTTCTTTTTGCGGATACAGACTAACATGGCTGCTACTCTGAAAAGTAAAGCATGTGGTCTTATTCATTGTTACCCTCTCCCTTCCTGCCTAGCACTATTTGCCTCTGACATTGTTCACTGTATTTGATTGTATTTAAGGTCCAATCCTCTGCAGCCCCTTCAACTCCCAAGCATTTCACAGCAGGCACACAACAGCTTGCAGGGTTGAGCCTTTAGATAGTAAACTTTGTGGTGCAATGATCTGTCATACAGTTTTGAAAGCAACTGGGCATCTACATTTGAGTGCTGTGTAAATATTTATTGATAATTATACATGGTTTTCTGTATTTCTTTTAAAGATTTCCATTTCACTTTTAACTTTAATACTATTTTGCACCCATACAATCAATTTGAGTGTCCTTTCCATTTCCCTAAGGGACAGATTGTGATTCTCTTGCTCATGTTGAATAGTACCTTACACCATGAGCAGTCCCACTGAAGTCAGCTCTGGCTCATAGTAAACACAATGGTACAGTTAAGCACTGCTAGTTATAACAATAATAATTGAAAAAACTCCAACTGTATATAGTTATACACTGACTTCTTATGGCACAGATTTTAGAGATGCTCCTCATGAAAGCAGAATAGATGCGCACAGCTTTGATACGTGAAATATAGAAAAAAGAAAAGACTGCTACCAGTGACTGAGCATAATGAATACAAGTTTGGTTTTATTTGAGACAGCAGATCTTTCATATGCCATGGCTAGATACTACCATCCTTAGGGTATGTCTACACTATGAAATTAGGTCGAATTTATAGAAGTCGTTTTTTTAGAAATCGGTTTTATATATTCGAGTGTGTGTGTCCCCACAGAAAATGCTCTAAGTGCATTAAGTGCATTAACTCGGCGGAGTGCTTCCACAGTACCGAGGCTAGAGTCAACTTCCGGAGCGTTGCACTGTGGGTAGCTATCCCACAGTTCCTGCAGTCTCCGCTGCCCATTGTTATTCTGGGTTGAGATCCCAATGCCTGATGGGGCTAAAACATTGTCGCGGGTGGTTCTGGGTACATATCGTCAGGCCCCCGTTCCCTCCCTCCCTCCGTGAAAGCAAGGGCAGACAATCGTTTCGCGCCTTTTTTCCTGAGTTACCTGTGCAGACGCCATACCCCGGCAAGCATGGAGCCCGCTCAGCTCACTGTCACAGTATGTCTCCTGGGTGCTGGCAGACGTGGTACTGCATTGGTACACAGCAGCAGCAACCCATTGCCTTGTGGCAGCAGACAGTGCAATAGGACTGGTAGCCGTCATCGTCATGTCCGAGGTGCTCCTGGTCGCCTGTGTGAGGTCCATCAGGAGCGCCTGGGCAGAGATGGGTGCAGGGACTAAATTTGGAGTGACTTGATCAGGTCATTCTCTTTAGTCCTGCAGTCAGTCCTATTGAACCATCTTATGGTGAGCAGGCAGGTGATACGGATTGCTAGCAGTCCTATTGCATCATCTTCTGCTGGGCAGGCAAGAGATGAGGATGGCTAGCAGTCCTATTGTACCATCTTCTGCTGAGCAGCCATGAGATGTGGATGGCATGCAGTCCTTCTGCGCTGTCTGCTGCCAGCCAAAGATGTAAAAGATAGATGGAGTGGGTCAAAACAAGAAATAGACCAGATTTGTTTTGTACTTATTTGCAACCCCCCCGCCACCTGTTTAGGGGTCTCATTCCTCTAGGTCACACTGCAGTCACTCAGAGAGAAGGTGCAGTGAGGTAAATCTAGCCATGTATCAATCAGAGGCCAGAGTAACCTTCTTGTTCCAATAAGAACAATAACTTAGGTGCACCATTTCTTATTGGAACCCTCCATGAAGTCCTGCCTGAAATACTCCTTGATGTAAAGCCACCCCCTTTGTTGATTTTAACTTCCTGTAAGCCAACCCTGTAAGCCGTGTCATCAGTCGCCCCTCCCTGCGTCAGAGCAACGGCAAACAATCGTGCATCTGAGTTGCGAGTGCTGTCCAGAGCAGTCACAATGGAGCACTCTGGGATAGCTCCCGGAGGCCAATACCGTCGAATTGTGTTCACAGTACCCCAAATTCGACCCGGCAAGGCCGATTTCAGCGCTAATCCACTTGTCAGGGGTGGAGTAAGGAAATCAATTTTAAGAGCCCTTTAAGTTGAAATAAAGGGCTTCATCGTGTGGACGGGTGCAGGTTTACATCGATTTAACGCTGCTAAATTCGACCTAAAGTCCTAGTATACCCCTGGGAGGTAAGAAAGTGCTCTCATACTCATTTTTACAGAATTGAGGCACAGAGAGGCTCAGTGACTTGTCCAAGATCACATAGGAAGTCTGTAGTGGAGCAGGAAATTGAATGCAGGTCTGCCAAGTCCTAGGCCAGTATCCTAACCACTGGACCACAAATCAATGGTTCTAGTTGATAGGTAAGATACAATATATATATATCTCATGGGTATGGGTATTAGACCATGGTCCTATGTTAAAAAAAATGATGATGTAATTTTTAGAGCTGGTCAAAAACATTTTTTAAATTTAAAAGTAAGGGACAAATTTTTCACAAAACAATTTTACTATCTGTTCTAATGGGTTTTATTAATGTTGAGAAATTAACACTTTAAGGGCGGGCTGGAAACTCTTACTCCCACTGACTAGTACCCCATACCAGAAGTGACCCCACAGGAGTCAGTTGTGGAGTGAGGGGCTGGCAATGTGGCCCCAAGGCAGTTTGTTGGTCCTCACTGAATGTTGTCTACTTACATTTTCTGTATGTAACAATGTGAAATATTTTGATTTAAAAACATTTGTAAAGTAAAAAGTGAACTTTTAGCTCTTAAAGTCCTTGGCTGCCTTTTTAGCAATAGCACTTTTTGGCTGCCACACTTTATACAGCAAAGTTTCCTGGAAGGCACAATCATTCTGTCCTTCAAGCAGGTCAGAATTCATGTGTAACTGCTGACCTGTTTTATACCTGGTCTGTAGTATAAAATCAGAAAGACAGTGGTACAAATTGTGAGCTGACCTATGTCATTAGTCTACTTGGGGTTGCACGGGATGTAAGCAAATAAGAAACTTAAGTTGATATATTGTGTACAACTCATGTGGAGCAACAGGATGCACATACAAGGCCATATTCTGCTTTCAGTTATGCCAGGCAACTCTCTTGAAGTCAATGAGTGCAACTGAGAGCAGAACTTAATATGCTGTATCTGGCTGCCTTTATCCATTTCCATCTGCCTTCTGAAAAATACTGTGTTAGCACTTAGGAATTCCTCTTTAAGATTTTAAAATGCCACCTTTGACTTCTGTATTTCAAATAATTGTTTGGAACATGATATATGTAAACTAGGGGTCCATTCCTTCAAACTCACATTTGGATAACTTGAGTAGTCCCCTGAAAAGTTACCCAAGTGCGTGTTTGCAGAATCAGGCCTTAGGTAGGCAGTAAAGCCATGTGTCAGCAAGGTACTTAACACATGCCTGACGTTAAGCATATGTGTAGTCCCACTGAAGTAAAAATTCTGACATTTCACAATTCAGGTTCAGGGCACTACTCATTTGCTTACAGTTAGGCATGCGCGTGTGAGTGCCGTGCTGAAACAGGGCCTAAAACCCTATAACTAAGGGAGGCATGAGGTACAGTCAGGGTCTCTGGAAAACCAGTGGTGCACGAAAATGGAGGTTCTTACATTTTTAACATCTTTTCTTATTTGTTGTTGTCTGCATTTCTTAGAAGACACTGCTGCTTGCCTTCTCTCCGCCAGCAGAACCATATATTTAGTATGTCACCACTGTCCCCCATAGGGTTGCCAGGCATCCAGTTTTTGACCGGAATGCCCAGTCGAAAAGGGACCCTGGCGGCTCTGTTCAACACTGCTGACTGGGCCGCTAAAATGTCAGTTGGCGGTGCGTGGCTCCTGGAAGCAGCCGGCATATCCAGCTCCTAGGCAGAGGGCTGGCCATGGGAGCTCTGAATGCTGCCGCTGGGAACCACGGCCCACGGAAGCTACTGTGGTGGCGCCTGTGGACAGGGGCAGCGTGCAGAAGCCCCTGGCTACCCCTCCGCCTAGGAGCTGGACATGCTATCCGATTCTGGAAGCCTACTGAGGTAAGCACCACCCAACCGCAGCATGCACTCTCTTCCACACCCCAACCCTCTGCCCCACATTGGAGCCATGAACCCCTAATTTCTGCCCCCACCTTGGAGCCTGCACCCTCAGCTGGAGACCTCCCTCCCGCACACCAATTCCCTGCCCCAACCCAGCAAAAGTGAGTGAGGGTGGGGGAGAGTGAGCGATGGAGGGAGGTGGGATGGAATGAGCAAGAGGTGGGGCCTCAGAGAAGGGGCAGGGCCTCGGAGAAGTGCAAGGCAGGGGACGGGGCAAGGATGTTTGGTTTCGTTTGATTAGAAAATTGGCAACCCTAGTCCACCAGCCTACTTTTACCAAAAAATGGAGTCAAATCTTGTTTATTCCCCCCCCCCCTTTTTTTCTGACAAAACCTTAGGAAACTGACTACAAGATTGACAAGCTTAGAATGAATTAACAAAATTTTGTAAATTAGGGGGGAAATGTTTACAAAGCCAGTTTGGCTGTGAAATATCCATCCAGCTTTAATAATGAAGATAATATATAAGCTAATTGCCCAATTCTCGGAGTTACACACATGTGTGGCCCTAGTTCAGGAAAGCCCTTATTCACATGCTTAATTTTCAATATATGCTCAAGTTCCATTGCCTTCAATGGGGAACTGAAGCATGTGCTTAAGTGCTATCCTGCATAGGGATACTCTTCCTGAATCTTGGCCCGGGCAGGGCAGAATAAGGCTCTTGAGCACTCAATTCAATTACTGTGGGCTCCATGGATATACCTTCTTTGTATCACTCTAAATATTTTACTCTATTGTTGCTCTTGGAGGTGAAATTTGTCCATCTCTCAAAAAAAAACAGCAGAATTCACAAGTGGCTGCACAGTCTTTCTGACTGCTGGATCCTATACAGATCTTACACACTGGTATTTGAAATTTACACATTTTTCACATTTAGACTCATTCTTTATCTCCCTCCAAAGACCTTCCCAGTGTGTTCTCTGTATGGCAGTCATGTTGGTAGAAATATGGGAGGGCAAATCTTGACAAGATGACACACAATGCATTCCAAATACAGTTTAGAAATCCTTTGTAACCCTTAACTTGTATGCTCACACCTCACATAGACATTGCAAAGCTGCAAACACAAAACCTGATTCTCTTCTTGCTCACACAAGTATCAATGAAGAGTAACTCCTGACGTCAAGGAAGTTATATTGGGTTGAGAAGAGAATTAGGCCCAAAGTCTACTAATAAGAAAAAGGAAATGTAAATAAGGAGGATGAATCATTGGAATTTAAAACAAAAGGGATACATTTTACTTTGTCACATGTGTATAGCCCTAATTAATTAATTAATGCAGTGAAGCTGGATGCAAAGTTTGGTCTTCTCTGTTTTGGAACATAGTTGGGTTAAAGTGCCACTGGTTAAAATTCATATAGCTAATATAAAAAAATTCCTGACATGTCTTACTAATGCTATAGTTTATTAAAATGGAAAGAGGATTTTTAAAATCTGGTTTTCCATCCTTATAACAATTTGTTTACATTTGCTCTGTATTCAGCTAGGACAATCAAAATAGACTAGTCAGTTTCATTTTCTGGATCTTTTGCCCTAACACAATGATCCACAGTTTGGGTGCAAACAATGTATATAGACACAAAAAATTCACAATCAAATATTATTGTGAATTGTCTTATAGATTCAGAGATTCATAGGTATTTAGGTCAGAAGGGACTATTATGATCATCTATTCTGACCTCCTGCACAACACAGGCCACAGAATTTCACGTCTTCTTACAACCTCAAATTTTGCATCTACATTAAACAGACTTTGACATCATGTGACATCATGGTATTCAGCTAAAACCTATCAGCTTTATACTTGTGGAAAGTTTATAGATGCTGTTATATTCTCTCTCTCTCACACACACACACCCCTCCTTTTTTTCTTATATTGCTGTGCACTGTATTTATGCAAAATCTAACCTTAAAATCTCAGACTTTTTCCCTGACCTGGTTTGGTAGGGTGGAGATAATACTGGAAGATTCAGGTCTGTAACTTTATGGGTATGCTTGAGTTGGACTAAGTTTCTCTTAATCTTCATGTTGTTGTTGAAAAAGGTTCTCGGATTTTCTTTAGATTGCCTCAAACTTCTTACCATATGTGTTTGCTGTTGGGATATAGGGGAAATTGGTGGTCTTGAGCCATTGACCAAAAATGGAGGGGAGCCACTTGTTTGTTGCTGTGATGTTCCCAAACATGAAATCTTTTTAACTATGGTGTCTCTCCAGGCAGCTTGTCTCAGCCTGGGCAAAGGGGAAAGTTGTGGTGTTTCAATCATTAGTAGATTAGGACTTTCCTTTTCTGAATACAACCATGTTGGGGTTGGAGTGGTCTCATCCATTGCTTTGAGAAGGTCTTTAAATCTTGTGTCCTGATGAGGTGTAGGACTATGGTCTACAACTCTATTTTCTGTTAGACACCGTGGTGTTACTCTGCTTGTACATGACATTGCAGATCTTTGAGCCTGGTGGTTTGCAGAATGTGTTAGGTTATTTACTAATGTAGGAGGTGGTTTCTCAGGAAGATATGATTTCCTCACTTCAGCTAAGTCTTTATAATCATCCAAATTCTCCTGCAGATCCAAAAGTGTCTGATTCATTGGCTCACATGAATTATTTTTATTTGGTGATTTTGGAGGTTCAAGATGAACCCATTCTCTATCTGCAAACTTGGAAACTAAATGGAATATAGAATGGATAAGATCAGTTCACGCTGAAATGGTAGCGTCAATAAAAGTAACAAGTTATTACTGAAAGTACTTCCTCTTGGGACTGTGAATTTTGCTGACTGTTAGTAGAGTTTTTGCAATATTATCAATAATAAAAAAAACTTGATATAGTGCCATAAGTTTACACGTATGCTTTCAAAAGTAACTAGTGATTTTAGTTGCCAACTTTAGATGCTTTAAAGTATCCTGATTTTCAGAGGAGAGCTGATCAACACTCTGAAAATCTGACCCCTTTTAAAATGCTGGCGTTCAAGACTGAAGCACCCACAATCGCTAATCTCCAGAGTAACAATTGGGTTGATGCTTAGTTATGGCTATTCTTTCTTACATGTACAAAGTTTTCAAATTGATCACCAAAACTTGGGATCAGGAAAGAATTCCTCCAAGAGTGTAATGGCAAGGCCCTTGGACATATTGAATGATTTTTTTTGAGCATTGATTATCATCTCTTGGGCATATCTCTTGTTGCAGAGGAAGGTGGATATGGGTGGACCTTGTTCTTTCCCATCACACTCCTCTCTGTTTCAAAATGGTGTTCTACCACTGTCTTCAGTGAATGCAAGATCAGTCCCTAAATCTCCTTCACATTGACTTAGTTAGGGGAGCGCACACTTCCAAGTCTTTAAAAATCTGTTCTGGGGTAACAAACAGAATGTGCATTTAGTGTAATGCTGGAGATAGTTCTATGAGGGGAAAACTGTGGGAAGCTAGAGAACTGGAGCTGAGCTAAATTTTTTGAACTCTCTCCTCCCCCTCAAAAAAAATGGGGAAAATTTCTAAAAAAAAACCCATAAAATTTTCACTTTTTACTGACTTGCGCTAAAGGAACATTTTCAGATTAATAAGCCATTAATAGATTTTAGTACAGTACCTTCTGGTAACTTTTCTTGGTTATCTAAAGTAATTGCAATTTCATCTTCTTGAATGGCATCTGGAATTGCTGGGGTTAATGCAGAAGGAAATGTCTTATTGTCATAGTTGTTGAGGTTTTCTGTTTTGACCAGTTCAGCCTTTTGGGAAATCTGAATATCTGCATCTTGATTCAGGTTTCTAGGAGGTTTGCCATCACATTTTTCTATTACATTTTCCCTCTGAAAACATAACAGTCATAATTCATCTTGTCTTAAATTGAAAAGAAGCTTGAACGCACAAGGAAATGAAACACAACAAGCTCAGACACGTGCAAATGAAACTGTGCATCTTCCTTCCCCACCAGTCCTGCAGAAATCCCCTCCTGCCCCCCTCCCCACAATATAGTACAGAATGAGCCAGCAGAGAACTTGTTCATTGGTCTCCCTCTAATCCCCAAGATCCACAAGGTTTGTGAGCTGGCAAGCGCTGCTTCCTGACAGAACAATTAGGGAGAGGTCTGCAAAGAGACCCTATTAGATTTACTCTCTCTTAGCCCGCTCCTGCTGTTTTACCTGCAGAAGGAGGTGATCAGAACCTGGAGCAATAATTCATGTTGTCCATTCCCTCTTTGTATCTTATTACATTCTTGGCTTTAACAACCTCATGTGGTAATGAGTTCCATAGTCTAATTGTGTGTTGTGTGAACAGTATTTCCTTTGATCAGTTTTGAATTTTCCACCTTTCAAATTAATTGAATACCTCCTTGTTCTTGTGTTATGAGATAGGGAGAACAGATGGTCCAGATCTGCATTCTGTAAATTATTCATTATTTTGTATACTTTTATCACATCCTGACTTGTTTGTCTCCTTTCTAAGGTAAATAATCAGTCTTTTCAATCTCTTTGTATATGAGAGTTTTTTCATGCCCCCAATTAACCCTCTTCCTGTTCTACAGAAGAATTTGTCGTCTACTCAGAAGCAGAGCAATCTATAAATGCAGTGATCTTACCTCAATGATCCACTTAAAGTGTGGTTAGTCCTGTTCTTAATTCTAATGATTTTAGTTTGAAAATAATTTATTCGCAATATTTTAAGTGAGAAAAAAAATTCTCTCACTTTTAAACTTTAACTTCTCCTACACATAGGGGGTGTCTCACCTGAATGAAAACAAATTCAAAAAATTTTGTTTCTTTCGAAGTTTTTCACCAAGCAAGCACCTCCCCTCCACCTTTTTAGGACCAGATCTGCTAGTAAAATGCTTCAAATTGCAGAGGCACCTGCCCATAGGACAATAATATAGTTTATTTTTAAGTAAAAAACAAGTGTTTTATTTTAACCTTTTTTCCTCTATTTTTCTTAGCTGACTCCACTAGTTGAATGCTGCTCCATGATAAGCAGCAGTAGGTGGGAACCTGGAATTTCCTGCTCCCTCCTTCAAAAGGAAGATCCAAACCCAGGTGATGCTGGGAAGCCAGTGTAGGGATGAGGGATACTCAGGCCAGGTTACTGGGGTGGGGGTGTAAGGAGAGATACTAGGGGTTGTTGTTGGAAGGGGAGAAGAAAAGGAAATGAGAGAGGATGCGCTGAAAAGAACATTGGGTCTAGGAACGGGAGCAGCTGAATGTGGAGTAAGAACGAAAACAGACCAGGGAAGGGAAATTGTTCAGTGTGTGCATTTGGGGTGGGGTGGGGTGGGGAAAGAGACAAGGCAGCTGTGGACAGGCAGGGGAGGAGGCAAGCGGTGCTGGAGATAGCTTAGTTGAAAGGATTTGTTTTAACTCTCTTCCTCCTTGTAGCTGCCCATCTGGCTCCATAGCGCCTCTTCCCTAATCAACTTCCCTGCTGGCATCCCACTGTTGTATGCAGTATTGTAACCATGTTGGTCCCAGGGTATTAGAGAGACAAGGTGGGTAAGATCACGTCTTTTATTGCACCAACTTCTGTTGGAGGGAGAGAGAGACAGGCTTCCAAGTTCATACAGAGCTTAAAGAAGAGCTGTGTGTAGCTCGAAAGCTTCTCTCTCTCACCAACAGAAGCTGGTCCAATAAAAGATGTGACCTCACCCATCTCTAACATCCCTATCACCAGCAGGAGAGTGAATTTGTGTGGGGGGGGTGGAGGGTGAGAAAACCTGGATTTGTGCTGGAAATGGCCCACCTGATGATCACTTTAGATAAGCTATTACCAGCAGGACAGTGGGGTGGGAGGAGATATTTTTTCATATTCTCTGTGTATAAATAAAGTCTGCTGCAGTTTCCACGGCATGCATCCGATGAAGTGAGCTGTAGCTCACGAAAGCTCATGCTCAAATAAATTGGTTAGTCTCTAAGGTGCCACAAGTACTCCTTTTCTTTTTGCGAATACAGACTAACACGGCTGTTACTCTGAAAACATCCCACCAAACAGTTTCCCTGCCTCATTCTGGCTGAGCATCTGCTCCCTGCTTAGTTGCTTCTCCACTCAGCAGCTTCCCTGCCTGACCCCACTGCGTTCAGCAACCTCCTTCCTTTTCTCAAAGCAAGGACCCCCACAATTACTGTCCTGCTTCTCAGCAGCCTCCTGAACTTGGGGAGTTTTGTAGGGATTAGAAATACACTGTAGGGAAATCAGAATCTGTCAGTCTGAGTAATGGGGAGAAAGGGAATCCTGCTGCCCTGACAACAGTGCTTTAGCTCTTGAACGTCTAAAGTTCCCACCTTCAAATGTGATGGCATGAACTGGTTCACTTGTTTCTCTGCATTGTGACTCTGCCCCCACCCTTCCGCTGTTGGAACATCCAGCCAGCAGAGGGCTCTCTAAATCCCAAGGGTCAGAAAATGGAACTACAGCCTGAGGTTTGAGGGGACTGGACTTGGGAGAGAGCTGGAGGCTGCCTGGGAGCTGGCTGCAGAGGGAAGGCCAGGCAGCAGGCATCCTGAAGGCTATGAGTCAGACACACACCCTGTTGCTGGCAGGGGACTAGAAGTATCTTTAGCAGAAAGATACTGAGCTGGGTGCTGCAGGCAGGAAAATAACATAGAGAGCCCCCCCAGTGAGACTTTGACCTTATTACCACTGTGTGTCTAGCCTTCCCTTAGGGGGTTTGAATTAGCAACTGTTGGTCTATCTTATGTTGTAACTAGGGCTGTCAAGCGATTAAAAAAATTAATCACGATTAATCACATGATTTAAAAAATTAAGCATGATTAATTGCACTGTTAAACAAGAATAGAATACCATTTATTTAAATATTTTTCGACGTTTTCTACATTTTCAAATATATTGATTTCAATTACAACACAGAATACAAAGTGTACAGTGCTCACTTTATATTTATTTTTTATTACAAGTATATGCACTGTAAAAAAACAAAAGAAATACTATTTTTCAATTCACCTAATACAAGTACTGTAGTGCAATCTCTTTATCATGAAAGTTGAATTTACAAATGTAGAATTATGTGCAAAAAAACCTGCATTCAAAAATAAAACAAAGTCCACTCAGTCCTACTTCTTGTAAGCCACTTGATTCAGCCAACCACTCAGACAAAAAAGTTTGTTTATATTTGCAGGAGATAATGCTGCCCACTTTTTGTTTACAATGGCACCTGAAAGTGAAAAGAGGCACTGCTGTAGCTGGTGTTGCAAGATATTTACTTGCCAGAGGTGCTAAAGATTCATATGTCCCTTCATGCTTCAACCACCATTCCAGGGGACATGCGTCCATGCTGATGACGGGTTCTGCTCGATAACAGTCCAAAGCAATGTGGACCGACATGTTCATTTTCATTATCTGAGTCAGATGCCACGAGCAGAAGGTTGATTTTCTTTTTTGGTGGTTTGGGTTCTGTAGTTTCCATATCAGAGTGTTGGTCTTTTAAGACTTCTGAAAGCAGGCTCCACACCTCATCCCTCTCAGTTTTTGGAAGGCATTTCAGATTCTTAAACGTTGGGTCAAATGCTGTAGCTATCTTTAGAAATCTCACATTGGTACCTTCTTTGGGTTTTGTGAAATCTGCGGTGAAAGTGTTCTTAAAATGAACATGTGCTGGGTCATCGTCTGCGACTGCTATAACATGAAATATATGGCAGAATGCGGGTAAAACAGAGCAGGGGACCTGCAATTCCCCCCCATCCCCCAAGGAGTTCAGTCACAAATTTAATTAATGCATTATCTTTTTAATGAGCATCATCAGCATGGAAGCATGTTCTCTGGAGTGGTGGCTGAAGCATGAAGGGGTATATGAATGTTTAGCATATCTGGCACGTAAATACCACGCGATGCTGGCTACAAAAGTGCCATGCAAATGCCTGTTCTCACTTTCTGGTGACATTGTATGTAAGAAGAGGGCAACATTATCTTCTTTAAATGTAAACAAACTTGTTTGTCTTAGCGATTGGCTGAACAAGAAGTAGGACTGAGTGGACTTGTAGGCTCTGAAGTTTTGCATTGTTTTGTTTTTGAGTGCAGTTATGTAATAAAAAAATCTACATTTGTAAGTTGCACTTTCACGACAAAGAGATTGTACTACAGTATTTGTATGAGGTGAATTGAAAAACACTATTTCTTTTGTTTATCATTTTTACAGTGCAAATATATGTAATCAAAAATAATATATACCTTGATCTCAACCACAGAATATAATATATATGAAAATGTAGAAAAACATCCAAAATATTCAATACATTTAAATTGGTATACTATTGTTTAACAGTGCAATTAAAACTGCGATTCATCGTGATTAATTTTTTTGAGTTAATTGCGTGAGTTAACTGCGATTAATTGATAGCCCTAGTTGTAACATTGTAAAAACACGTTTTTAATCTTATGTCCAATGAAAAATGTTGGGTATAATTTTCGGGAAAAACAGCTCTCTCAAAGCTTGAATACATTTTGTGAGTTAGCAAAATGCTTGGAAAAGTTTGAAGCTTACCAAACTTCAAACTCTTAGGTTAGTCCATGCCTACTATGCATTTGCAATGCCCAAATCACAATTAAATAAATTGTCTTTAGAGTATATATAAAAACAAAATAAAATATGTTTAATTTGACAACATTGTTAAAACCACACTATATCAACTGGGAATATGAGATGTCATAAGTGTTTTAGGCAAAGCAATCAAATAGTCTCCCAGGATTTACACACTGCTTGTTAAGAAAACAAATTTTCATCTTACATTTTGCAAGCTGTCACCTTATATACAGTACATCAGAAAACTTGCCATGACTGGTTTTACTGCCAGACCTCTTAAGAGCTAATTGGTTAAGCACCTGGGCAGGAAGCTTTTTGGCAGAAACACTGTTTTCGACAAGGGCTAGCTATAAAGTTCTGGATGGCAAATTATAATCATTAAGGCTCTCTTCTACAAAAGAACACACATAATGCAAAAACATTGCTTGGAGAAATTACCATGCACGAAAGGACAGGCCATGTGTTATATTTATCCAATGGTTTATGGCTCAAATTTGAACATGGAAAGAATCTTTTAAGGGTCAAACTTTCAACAGGCTTCTGTAATTGCACCTACAAAAATTGGAATCGCATCTATTTGCATTCACAAAAACCCTTATCTTCATGTAGAAATGCCAGTTTGAGTGTAAAACCAGCATTTGCAAACACAGCTGCTCATTCGACTTAAGTAAATACAGTTTGTTGTACATGCAAAAGAATGCACTTGCAATTTTTGCAGTTGCAAATTAGAAGGCTTGTTGAAAATTTGTCCTTAAGAGTTTACATTTTTCTTTGATTTTGTGTGGAAACACTTTTGATTAATCTATTGATTGGAGCAGGTTAAATATTACAAAAATAATGTTTGTGAATATTTGTTTGAATTCCAAGCAGTTATTTGGTTTGACCATGTTACTACCTTTTTATTATATGCCATTCATGAACATTGTTGCCAGTGTTTATGTTAATATTTGATGAATCTTTTGGTTCTTTTTGGCCAGAATTTTCTGAAAGGAGTTAGGCACCCAAGTATCATTGAATTTCAGTGAGGAGTTGGGTGCTTAATTCCCTTTGGCTCCTTTTGAAAATCTCAGCCTTTAGGGCCTGATCCAAAATCAATGAAAATTTGTCCTCAAAGGGCTTTGGATCAGGCCACATTTGCTATTTTTTCTTTGCTATACATTGGTTACTCTCTTGGTTTTAAAATGTTTTAGGCTCCGGTTCTGCAAACACTACTTTGTGTGCTTTCATTTTTATGCGCCTGTATATTCTTACTGAGCTCAGAGAGACTACTCTTGCATTTACAGTAAAGCACATGCATAAATTTGCAGATCTGGTGCCTTTGTTATTCAGTTGTGGATTGGAAACTATGTTGTGTGATTTAGTAACCAATCACAGTCTGCGACTAACAAATAGAAAATATTTGACTTTATCCGGAATAAAAAGAGCATCTATGAGTCCTCTGTAGGCATCTTTGATGAAATGTGACATACAAACATCAAATACCCACATCATTATAACTAAACTGCTGCAATATCTTCTCATGTAAATCACAACCAGAAGACCAGACAAACTAACAGATGAAAAATCCTCCCTCTCCACCAATTAGCCATCCTCATGCCTCTCCCCGACTTTCAAATACTTATGGGGGCATAAGAGGGGGTGAGCTAGATTGAGTGCTCTGCTGCATGCTCTACAGGTCTTTGGATTTGGGTTATTTCAGACCAAAGCAGAAAGGCCACACAGAGAGAATGTAGCAGTGAAGCTTCAGAACAGGTACCTCTGCAGGTGTTGGCAGCACAGTCTAGTGGCACTGGGCCTAGGACTCAGCAGACCTTGGTTCTATGACTGGCTCTGACCTGCTGTGTGACCTCAAGCAAGGGGATGGATCGCTTGATGATTACCTGTTCTGTTCATTCCCTTTGGGGCACCTGGCACTGGCCACTGTCGGAAGGCAGGATACTAGGCTAGATGGACCTTTGGTCTGACCCAGTATGGGCGTTCTTAACGTCATCTCTCTCTAGTTTGTTTCCCCTCCCGCCCTTTGTCTGTCCTGTCTCTTGGTGTATAGCATGTTTTCTTTCTTTCCTTGATTATACTTTTAATGTTTTTTGGCCTGAGTTTTGCCTTTTTGTAGATATAAGCATAAAATAGCTGTTGCTACAGAACAGGAAAGGGAATACTGGGAAAATATTAACATTTATTAAAAAAACAATGGTCAGTCTAGATGATACATATTTTAGGATGTTAAGGGAATTGGCAAGTGGACTGTATCACTACAAGTTATGATTTAAGAGACCTCATTGGGGGGAATGATTAGAAGTGTTAATTATGTATATGGCTTGGATAGGTAAAAATTAAAAGGTGAACATACATGATTAGTTAAAAATATTTGTAGAGCATAAACACCAAGGTAGAGAAATTATTTATGGTTGTGAAAAAGGGTGTAACTAGGAGTAATGGGATGAAATTAAGAAACAAACAATTTGGGCTGAATATCTGGGAAAGTTCTCTGCCAGGAAGATCTGCTGGGTTATTGAATAGTCTTCAAATAGAACTAGTAGAAGGCTCGAACCTAGAAACTTTTAAATGTAGACTTTACCAACCACTTATTAATGAACAATAGGGAACAGGTCAGCAATGGCAAGGCCATGGACAAAATGGGGCTACTCATTTTTTTCCATTTGTCATTTTTGTGATTCTGTTATTAATATCTAACTTAGATGCTAAGCGAGTCAAGAGATTCTTAAGTTACCTGGCTTTGTCCCCACTGGAGTAGTAAGTGACATGTGCCGTGTTTAAATTTATGACTCGTTTTATTACAGAACACATATATGATCATAGTGAAAATACCTATTACTTTTTCTCTTAATCTGATCAGAAGCCAAATGCTAGTGAGGTGTTTTCATTACATTAATTCCCCCATGTAGGATACATAATGGGAATCCACCCATTTAGGAAAACCAGTTTCAATGATGGTTTAAGAAAAAGTGATTAAAATAATAAGAATTTCCTGTGAAAATTCCTCCATTTATTTGTTGTTTTTAATTATTTTATTAAGCCGTAGTCCTGTGCTTCCATTTATTTTATTATTTATAAATATGTTGGAGGTATTTTGGCCACTTTTAAATATGATTTCTAATAATTTAACATCTGTAACTAAGGACTTACTGGTTTAAACTTTTATTACAGTATCTTTTGGGGATTATAATTTTTAATTCCTAATTGTACCTGCCCTCTCCTTAAAGAATGGGCTATGCAGGCTTCTTCCTCCATTTTGCTGAGTAACCTTCCTTAACTAGCTCTGAAGCTACTCCGAGGCCTATGGGTGGGATTCCTTCCCCCACTAGGTCCTCCTACTCGGGCTGGGTACAAGATTTATGAGTTGACCCTTGCAGCACGTATATATTATATTGATCTACATGAGATCATGAAAATGCCTTTCTGGGCCAGACAGAATGTGCAAAATCCAAACTGCAGCTAAACAAATCCTGCCATCATTTGCGCAGGGTGCACAGGTATCCAACCCACCCCTTCTGCACCATGAAGGCCTGATCCCACACAACTGAAGTCAGTGGCAAAACTTCCCTTGACTTAATAAGGCCCCTAATTTGCACTAGTAATTTGAAGGAGGAGAAGGTGTAGAAGGAATGTAGCTGAGGCTGTGGCTGGGTTTCTTTTATCCGTTTCCTGGAGGCATAAATCTGGTGCATGTGACAGGCTTGCTTATGATGGGGTGGGGGTGGCAAGGCTAAACAGTCCTGGGGGTCCCTTTTGGTTTGTGTCTTATATTCCTAAAATCACATACTTCAGAGCTTCTGCTGATCACCTGCAGGGGTCAGGAAGGGATTCCCTCCTCCCCCAGTGTATTCCATTTTTTGGTCCCCTTTCTCTGAAGTACCAGGGATGACCATGGCTGGAGATGGGACAATGGACAGGGAGGGCCAGGGCTCTGAGGTGTCCCCAAGCATTCTCTCCCTAAGGTGTTTTCTCCCATGCTCAAGGTCTAGTTGATTGCCATATGCTGGGTCAGGAAGGAATTTACCCCCCCATTATAATGGCAATGACCTTGCTTATGATGGGGTTGGGGAGGCAAGGCTAAATAGCCCTGGGGGTCCCTTTTGGTCTGTGCCTTATATTCCCAAAATCACATACATCACATCTTATATTCCTAAAATCACTTCCTTTGCAGCCCACAATATGGGTCACTTGCTAAGATTATCTGCGTATCTCTGAGTTAGGCCTTGTCTGCTCTTGCAGCAGTGTGTAGGGTATGTGTAGCTACATGCTGCAATGAAATGCAGGCTGTGTTCACACTGTGGAGTGTAGCTACACCCAGAAGTGAAATGGTCTGGCAGTGGGAAGGCAGTGAAGAAAGGCTCCAGCTGCAAGTGTGTTTTCCCCCCTTTCCCCACTGCTAGAGCCATTGCCCACTCCCAGAGCCTTTCACTGTGCTGGAGAAAGACTCCCGCTGTCTCCTTGCTGCTAGAAACTATGCTACTAAAAACGGAAGTGTAGATGTGAGAGGCACTCCTTGGGTGCATCGAGAGCCATGTAGGATGTATACCCCAAGGTTCTGGCAAGTCTGTAGTCTGCTCACCTAAGCAGTGCCTGACCGTCTACTCTGCTAGCTATACCCATGTTATACTCCTGCGGGAATTCTGAACCAAAAACTTAAAAATTCTGCACACAATATTTTAAAATTCTGCAAAATTCTGCATATTTTATTTGTCAAAATAACATAATATAATCACTAGTTTCAATTATTTTGGTAATTTATTTAAAAATACCTGTTAGCAAGTAGATCTGTAACAATACAGACAACAAAAAAGATTCAGGAAATGTTTTTTTGACAAATAGATTCCTTACTAGGCATATTAATACAGAACTCTGAGTAATAATTCATTTAAACGCCAACACAGAACCATATTTCCTGCACCCTTCAGAAGCCGTGCAAAGGCTTGGGGGAGTCAGGGGTAATGGAGGAGCTGAGTGAGAGGGAAGTAATTGCTGGGAAGGAGCCTGGGTATGAACTTGGAGGGGTATTGGGCATGAGTGGGAAAAGTATGGAACAGGTTTTTTGGGGGTGGGGTGGGGCTGGGAGGGATAGTTAGGGAGCTTCCCCCATGCAGATCCTGGCTGACCCCTAGCCTCTCCCATTCAGTCAGGCACATCTGCCCCTGTCCCCATGTGTCCCTGTACCCTCATGTGCCCTTGCACCCCCTGTCCACATGTGTCCCTGCACCCCTCCCCCATCCTTCTGTGTCTCTGTGGCCCCGCTCAGCCAACCCCCTTCCCCCACATGGGCCTGCGTCTCCACTCTCATTCAGCCCCTGCCCCAGTCTGTCCCGCCCCACTAACTCTTATGAGCTGTGTCTGATCCCCCTAGTAGCCCCACACCATCTGTCTCTCCATAGTCCCTGTCTCCTGACCTGGCCCAACAGGTGCTGTGAAGACGGCACTGCAGACTCTTTCTCTTCCCTAGCTGGCCGGGAGTGGCTGCTCTGTTCTAGCACCACACGCCTCTGGTGGGCATAAGGTGGAACTGCAGCAACTTCCCAGCAGAAGCTATTATCTGCCAAAAAAATAAAAATAAAAATATGGGCAGCACGTTAATTATGTGCGCGCGCACTGGTGAAGAATTCCCCTAGGAGTAATGCTAGCTGGGCATGCAGTGTCTGCGCTCTATACTCTGCCATAAGTGTAGACATACATGTAATTATTTCCCTGCCACTGCTGGGGCCAGTGGCACTGGAATGGGGGTAGAGGTAGAGGGCCATGCCCCCCACTTTTAAAAGTGGGAGGACTATGCCCACCCACTTTTTACCGGCCATAAGGGCAAGCAATGGTGGGGGGAGGAGGTGGAGAGGAATGAGCTGGGACGAAGTCTTGCGGGGAGGGGTGGTGCAAGAGTGGGGGCTCAGGGAAAGAGGAAGTGCATGGGCGGGGTCTTGGGAGGTGGTGTGGTGTGGGGGGCATGGTTTGGGTGCCTGTGGGCCCCCCACTTTTAGGACACTTCTGCTGCTCCTGGCTGGGGCATTGGCCACTGGTGCACCTCGATCCTTCCTGTTCTCTGCCTGTGCTACTTACTATAGTCTCCTGTGGGCTGTAACACTTTGGTCTAATATCAGTTGTTGGGTTTAGTGTGCAGGTGCTGGGTGATGTTGGTGGCCTATGATATGCAGGAGGTCAAACTAGATGATCTGGTGAATTCCTTCTGGCCTTAAACTCTTCAAAACCTTTTCAGGTACTCCACAACTTAGACGTGCACATTAGGATGCCAGGGGTGAGCAGGACAGGGAGTGGTGCTGCCATTTGCTTAGATAAATCTCTTTCCCTTGTTCATATGACCAGTTTCCCATTCCACCTCAGGCAGGATCTTGCCCAAGGTGTTTGTGATTTGATATTAAAGGGCCAGATACTCAGCTGGTGTAAACTGTCATCCGTTCTTTGACTTCAGAAGAGCTACACCAGTTGAGGATCTGCCCAGTAGTCTTCCCACAAGAGCTAGTTTTCAATTATTTATAATTCAGCAAATACAGTTTTTATTTAAATGAAACTATTAGGAGAGGTAAGGACCCACTGCATCATGACCTGCAAAATTTTGTTTTTTTGGGGAAAAAAAAAGAATAAAACCAATTTTTTGAATTTTAGATATGACTATGTCGGGCTACCTCCATTCCTCCCCATGGTGAGATGGAATTAGAATAGAAACACTACATATGCTAGTGTAACTCCAGGGCTGTGTTTTGGGATGCAGATCTAGACCTACTTAAGCTCTGCTCACTAATTTCTAGAGCAGTCAACTGGACCATCTCAAAATATAGTTTGTCCGGGGCTAAGACTTTGACTGGGATTCTAACCTCTGATATGCATTGTTTAGTAATTGAAACATTCCCTACTGCACTTGTGTGTTAAAAGTTGGAATCTGGCTTCCTGTCTGCCTCGGTTCTGCCTGAAGCAAAATTTTTATGACTGAACTGTGAACCCCTTAGTAAAAATGGTTGTAAAAGAAAAGCTTACAGACTTTTTAGCTAATTGTGGCCTCAGCAATTATTGCTATATAGTATTTTCTAATCTTAGCTTGCTTCTCTCGGTTAGTCGGGGTTAAAACCTGAACCTAACTATAGTGGTAGAAATTCTACAATGCACACAGGAGACAAGAATGGAAATGTGTAACTTTTCAGACTTGCATTCACTTTAGAGAGCTTAAAATTAGGCCCTCACTAACCAGTCACAGGAGTAAAGTGGTGTGAGGTCAGGCAGAAACTAACTTTCCTTTTTCTGATTGGAAAAATCTTGTGTTCTGTAAAGAAACAAATTCCCATTAACCTTGCAACTGTCAGTCCCAAATTTGACTGTGTGTAGAGAAAACAATATACGTTTTCTCTGGGAAAAAAAACTGTTACAGTAATCACCTCTGAGAATGCCATGAATACATCTCTTTAGACTGTATACATGGCTGTACTTCTGTTACCAATTTTTCCATAGTTTGCAGCATTAGTGCTATACATAACGTATTTAGGGGTACTTTACTCACACAAGCCCTCCTGTTGACTTTGTTGCTCACATGAGTAGGGTGAACAGAGCTTGGTCCTTAACATGCTGTTTATGAATTGATGTCTTACCTTCATTGTTTCGTGTGCTTTGTGATACTTGTCCAACTTCTTCAGTAATAAGCAATAAGAAGCCATGATAGAAGATGGTTTGTTATTTATCAAAACATCGATAACATCTGAAAGCCTGAGCTCCATTGTTTCTGTCATGTAGTTTAGAACAACAGGGTTCAGTTCATCAGGACGAAGTCTGAAAAATTAGGAATGTTAATTTAAACAAAAAAAACCCCCCAAAACCAAAAAATGTACAAGTGTAGTTGCATGGATTTGTAAGTGAGCAGCGCAGTCATTAGTGGGCTATAAGTAATTTGACAGTCCGGATATTCAACATACTTTACATATACAAAACTTTGAGATACAGAGTTATGCAACCTTAAATATTCTGTTGGACAACACCAAGTTCATTGCTGGGCTAAGGCTCGGTTACAACATTGTTAGATATTCCACTGCTGATGCAGAGTGGATGGATTAATTTGAAAGGATGTTTCCAAATTAAGACTGCAGCATGACAAGAAGCAAATAGTTAATGATCTGTCATGATCTCGTTTGTTTGTTTGTTTGTTTTGTTTTTTGGTCCTCGACATAGGAGTCTGGGAGGGAGTAATAAGGAGAAAATCTGTGTGTGGAAAAGGATGGGAAGTTCTGAGGAGGTTGCAAGATCTCAAGGGGTAAATAAAAGATCTTAGGGAAGTTGGAGAGCATTTTTATACATAAAATTACTCAGTAAAGCTACAATTATAAATCACTTTCAAATAGACATGTAAGTATTTTCTTAAGCAGATTGAATGAATTTGGAGGGGGCACTATAGAAATGTCTAGATATCTGATTTAAAAAATTCCAAAGCTTATTTTCCAAACATTTTTATAGTATTACAGGAAACAGGGACAAAGTCAGTGCAGCTGGTTTGAGCCCCACCATAAAGGAACTGCAGGTCAGATTTCTGTATCTGTTTCGTGGGTGCAAACCCACTGACTTCTACAGAATTGGGTCCAAACATCTTCCCTAAATCAAATGATTCTTAGTTAGAAATAATAAAAGCTCCATCACTGAAATTAGATATTTTAGAAGAGCATGAAAATACTAGTATGAAACACTAATTAATAAATCTGTGAAGGTGGAGAATTCATGTATAAAGTGTCATATTACCTCTTCAGAGACAGACAGTTAAGAAATAATAAGACAGTGGGCCAAATTTTATCCTCAGAGTGGGAGATGTGTGTGCATATATGAGAGAAAACAACTGGCCTGAAAAGGCAGTGTTTGGTGGTGTCTTGCATCTGTTTGCACACTTCTGCTGTTTAATAGGTGCAGTGATTTGACTGGGAAAACATGAACTACAGTAGAGCCTGATTTTGCAGATATGGGAGAATAATATCAATGTAGCAAATTCAGTATAAGTTTTTTCAAAATCTCTCAGATGGGAATATACTATGTAATTCTGTAGTGAGGAAATAACTGGGATCAAACAATCTAGAAATTTAATGTCACCAATGAAACATATCCAGAAAAAAATTAATGCAATATATGCACATAGCAACAAATACATTTTGTTACGTAAAGCAGATCTAAATTCATGAAGGATAAAGTAAAATTTTACTAATTATTGGTAGTACTGGGATTAGCTAAAGCCTCTGAAACTCCACGGAGCAGATACAAGTAAATGGAAGAGAGATTTGAAATTACCTATTTTTATATGTAATAGAATTCAGTGGTTTCCTGATGAATACTTCATTCAGCCATTTGTTTTTCATTGCGTCTTTAACAGCAGGCCGCTTAGCAGGATCAGGCTCAAGTAAGGAATGCATGAAGTGCACAGCTCCTGTACAGAAATTCAGATGAAATGGCTTGACCTCTCTAGTAGTGTCTGTTTATTCACACAGTGTGAAGTTACTCATGTGCAGAGGCACAAAGTCAGCCCTATTCTGAGGATCTGGGGTATGGTCAGGTATTTAAGTGGGTTATAAGCAGAGCTGCCTGGAAAAAAGATTTTCCTGTACCTTGAAAATTTTTGAGATGGCAAAATTTTTTCCCATCCCAGATCAGGATGAAAAGTCAAAATCTTGAAATTTTTTGCAGACCAATGATCCAAAAATTTTTCAGATTGGGTGGTCAATCAAAATGTTTCTTTTTGATAATTTTGAAACGTTTTATTTCAATTTCAACCTTTTAAATATTTTAAAACTTTTTTAGTATATTTACTAAAATTTTGAAACAAAAAGTCATGTTGAACTTACAAAACTTTTAGTTTTGAAATTGTCAAAACTATTTGACAATTTCAAAACTTTCCAAAATTTTTCAAATCAGGAGATTCATCAGAACTGAGCCATGAACAGTTTGAGTTTTGATGAACTGGCATTTTCCTTCAAAAACATTTTTTTTTGTCCAAAAATTTCTGACCAGCTCTAATTATAAATCTTGGGCTGATCCTCTGCTCAGTAGTAATTTCACTCACACAGTAAAGCTAATCTCTCTGACAAGATTTATTGTTTTGTGTGCTTTTGGCACATTTTAGCACTCATGAAAGAGAGCAACTAATAATTTGGCTTCAGCCATTTGTAACTCGCACAGATGAAGTACATGTAAATATCCCTGTCTGTAAATAGTTCTGCTAATGGAACTCAGTCTCCTCTTTAATACTGCTAATATTCCAGTTTTGGCACATTCCTGAGCAAAAAATGCTAAATGGGGAGTTTTAGAAGTGGAAAAAAATGTTAGATGAAGATTAGACTAGGACCATAATATTTATTGCATCTGTGACCTACCGTAGAAGAAATCAGGTCTTCAAATATGAAAACCTCATTCATTACTTCCCTGACATGTCTAACCTTCAACTAGGAAGATTATCAATTAGGACAACTGAAATTTTCACACAGTCCCACTAACAATAGCTTTTAATGGAGAAAACTAGAGGATGAGATAATACACTTCCTGTTAATCAGCCCCTTTATGATGATTAAATGATATAAGAAAGCATTACAAATCATGAATATGTATGGTATTTATCCCATCAACATTCTTTGGAAGCAATCATCTACCTTATCATGTTTCAGAGTAACAGCCGTGTTAGTCTGTATTCACAAAAAGAAAAGGAGTACTTGTGGCACCTTAGAGACTAACCAATTTATTTGAGCATGAGCTTTCGTGAGCTACAGCTCACTTCATCGGATGCATACTGTGGAAACTGCAGAAGACATTATATACACAGAGACCATGAAACAATACCTCCTCCCACCCCACTCTCCTGCTGGTAATAGCTTATTCTAAAGTGATCACTCTCCTTACAATGTGTATGATAATCAAGTTGGGCCATTTCCAGCACAAATCCAGGTTTTCTCACCCTCCGCGCCCCCCCCCCAACTCACTCTCCTGCTGGTAATAGCCCATCCAAAGTGACCACTCTCTTTACAATGTGTATGATAATCAAGTTGGATTTGTGCTGGAAATGGCCCAACTTGATTATCATACACATTGTAAAGAGAGTGGTCACTTTGGATGGGCTATTACCAGCAGGAGAGTGAGTTTGGGGGGGGGGGGGAGCGGAGGGTGAGAAAACCTGGATTTGTGCTGGAAATGGCCCAACTTGATTATCATACACATTGTAAGGAGAGTGATCACTTTAGATAAGCTATTACCAGCAGGAGAGTGGGGTGGGAGGAGGTATTGTTTCATGGTCTCTGTGTATATAATGTCTTCTTCAGTTTCCACAGTATGCATCCGATGAAGTGAGCTGTAGCTCACGAAAGCTTATGCTCAAATAAATTGGTTAGTCTCTAAGGTGCCACAAGTACTCCTTTTCTTTTTACCTTATCATGTTATTTCAACATTGTAATTCTGAACTAGATCTAGACAGATTCAATGAGCTGGAATTCTTCACTGCATCTACACATCTGTACAGAGTTTGAGCTCAGTCAGATTCTACTCATCATGACCCCATGCAAAGTTAAAGTTATGCAGCAGGGGAAAACTTTAATATATGCCAGTGGTGAACTGGGCAAAGCAGAGTCTTGCTCTACTGTGTCTCCTGCCCCTCACACCCTTCCCTTGACACGCATTGAAACCAATGGAGTTACACTCATAAAATTGCTGTGAGAAAACAACCCAAACCTGTAATGTGCAAGTCAGATGATGCTAAAATGTTATCAGTCCAACTGGAAGGAGAATGTAAACTAAAACCAGAGCTACTGAATAAAAGAATTGTCGAAAGTCTAATGCCAGTGAAAATAAATTTTGGATTTCTAGCCCCAAATTCGTATTCACCAATATTATCTCTGGCTTTTAAAGCCTAAGGCCAAATCCAGAGCTAGTGATTATGATAACTGCCTTTTGAGAATTGGGCCTAAAAGTCTCCATTGACTCTGCCTTGCTAATGAAGGTAATAACTAGAGCTGGTGTAAACATTTTGAGTTTCAATTTTTTTAAATGAAAAACAGGGATAGATTTTTCACAAAAAGTTCTGTTGTCAACCAGGTGTAATAATAAGTTTGAACTTTGAAGAGTTATGCTTAGAGCAAAAAGTGAGGGAGCTCTTTCACACCACTTATCAAAGGTTTTCACAGCTCTGCTTTTGTGTGTATTGAACAGATGGCTTCCTAAACTGGCACACAGCCCACTAAACAAAACCCTATGGGTTTGAATCTCATTTGCACTTAAGGCCACTTTACATCAGTCTGGCAGCATAAAGGGTCCTTAAAGTGAGTGTAATTTTTATGTCCACTCTAACTTTCTTTAGTGTAAATGAGAATTGAGCTCTGTGATCTCTCAAGAATAGGCAACAATGTTATCGTCTCTCTCATCTCTGAGGCAAGATTGAGACAGTCTAGATAGCATGTGATCTTGTCTGTAATAAACAGAACGAAGAAAATGGAAAAGGTGGGTCTTGTACACCATGGGAATATGATCACATTACCTCCTGACAACATGGATGCTAAACAAGGTATTCATGCTGTTTTCCTTAATGTGAGGTTGTTACATTAACTTGGCTACTGAGGTTAAAAAGGTTATCTTATCTATACTATATATCTATATATATAAAATAAGAGTGGGTTACCAGAAGAGATACTGGATGGAATGGGACTGATCTCACCACTGACCATCTTTTGATGTAGTTGCTTGATGTTGAATGGTTCCACAATGAAGGGCAGTGTGCCAGTTAGCATAGCAAATGTGCTAACCCCTCTGTTAAGGAAGAACACAGTAAATACGTCAGAGCTACAGATAACTGTGGTAAATACTGGGAACAAAATCCATGGTTTAGGTTTCTGAGTCTTGTCTTTTGACATCATGAGCAGGCTGAAAATCATCTCTAAGTAGTGATACACATTGAATCACCAAATGAAATTATTTTCTCTATATGCATGCCATTTAGCGTTAGAAAAGCATCCTACAGTGTAGACAGTAAAAGAATAAATTGTGGGTGGATGGGAATATTAATCTGTTCGAGTGGAAGATGCGGGATGAATTGTATTGGAAGTGGAAGTCTGCTATTTGTTCACAAAATAAGAACAGCACATGCAGTGACCGTGCACCATTCTTAGCCCATCCAAACCAAAGGCTTTGGCTTTGACATGGATGGCCACCCAACAGGGGGTAAGATGATCATTCAGTCCTTGGAGAATTTGCAGAGACTGCCAATCTAGGTGTTAGTTAGCGCCTGTTGTCATTAGCAAATTTCATTAAAGTTCACAGATTCAGTGTGGGTAAGTACCCACACCTCTGAATGCTTATCCAACTCTCTTCAGTTTTCAAACTTGGTCTGAATGTCTCATGTGAACAGTCCATTTCACACTATTCATGGCACTTCCTGAACTAGTTGGGTCCGAAATAGCACAGCATCAGCCTGGTATTCTGTCATTCCTGCTTCCAACTGGACCAGAAATGACCAAAGACTGTTAAAATGAAAAATCTGGTCAAACTTTATTGACCTGGAAATAGGCTTGATTCACTTCAAATTTCAGGCACTTCTTATTTTGTTTGAGCTGGTATACTTATTATTGCAGATAATTTTGATGATGATACATGTGATGCAGACAACTGTATTTGAAGACCACTGTCTTTTCTGCAATCACACCAAAGAATGGGATGGGATGGGTGACATCTTCTGCTAGTTACTAGCTTGGACCAAAATTGAATCAGCCACCTCAAAATGAAAATCTTTATTATCCTCATTATCCAATCTTTTGATACATCCAGTCCTTGAATGTAATATTTCCCCAAAGTGTCCTGGTTAAGCTTTCAGCCAGAGTAATATTGAGTAGGGGGGTATTGGTGAGTGTGTAAAATACTGCAGTGAAACAGCATTGATGTTCAAATTGATTGAATTAGTGGCATCCAAAATTCTAGATACACAGTATAATCTCATTGAAAATGGATTAAATTTAGCTGGACTGAAAGTAAAAGAGGGTCCTTAAATATTTTCTGATAGTTGGAAAGAACACATGTTGTGCAAATGGATGTGTAATGGCATATAACATTAAGTTCATTTGTCTTTTCAACATTGTGAACACTTCCTTTTCCACACACTTTAAATTGCTGTTGGTGATATACAAGAGTGGTGCCTTTATGACTGGCAATAGTTTTTTTCATCAGCTTACTAGATGTGAAATCCCCAATGTATGAGAATTTGGGAGTGGGTGGGAGCTACAACTGTATTATCTTTTAAAATATATATATATAAATATAAATTTATATATATATATAAAGTAATATAAATATATATATATATAAAAATGTATATCTATATAAAGTAATGCACAAAATGTAGTTACTTAACAACAATGTATTTAACATTTGTAGCTGGAAACTAACTGTACATTATGCTTGAAAATTTATGGTCTATAACAGACTGCTGCTCTTCCGTCTTGCTGAAATATCTGGCTCCATTTGAATATAGCAGCTGTTTTCTTAATTCAGCTGATGTATGAAAGCTAATAATTTTTCAGTCCTCCAAAGAAGTTTAAATTCTGATGCACAAAACCCATTTATGGTCAAAGCTAGCACTGGTGTTTCCTCAGTGGAATCCTAGTTGTATTACTGTTCAATCTGATTTGGTTGGCTGAACGTGATTTTGGATTAATTCAAGTCTTTGTTTCTGGTGACAAACATTACCTATCAATCAGTCTCTATAAAGTCAGCACTTTTACACAACCTAGTTGGTATACTTATTTCATGATAGTTGAACTGAGATAGAAATAACATCATGAGAGTTAAAATTTCACTCTGTCAAAGCTCTTTTTCCATGCTGAAGGTCTCAGCAATAATAAATCAAGTTGTAAATTAATTTTTTATGTCTTAAACACAGAAAAATGTCTAAATTAAATACCAAAGGCCACATATAAGTTTTATACAACTCTTTATGTGTGACTCATTGACAGAATGACATCAGTAAATAGCTTTAAGGTTACTATTTTGCAGACATTTTGCAGACATCTCAAACATGAACTAAGCTAAATCAGGTTTCAGTTGCTGACAGCATTCTCTCAGCCAAATTAAGCTTTGTAACTCCTTTGTAAACTTAGAGTAGCACTCTTGAAGTCAATGGCAATACTTCAGATTTTTACTGATGTAACTCAATAAAATTTGTTCCTCTGTGCTTAACTGTCTATATCCTGTATGTTTGTGGGAGAGCAGGAAGGGAGAGATGTAAAGAGTCATGGTTAGGCCACAAAATACTGTTATATGGTATGTCCTCCACAATAGTTCTCAAGAACAAATGTGCAGTTAGTGTATGCTATAAAGTCAGTGCTATGAAGGTCTAGCTTACACTCTTGGTCACCTGCAGATATGTAGCTTGACAGGGAACTGTCTGCTTACATACATTTTTATACATCAATTATCTCCAAAGTGTCCAGCAATTCAAATCCAAATGATCACTCAGGGACATTGGGTGGACTTGGTTGCATCCTGGTGGACTTTAAGTCCAAAAGCCAAAGAATAGATGTGTTTTTATATGTATTGTAACATGTAATGTCTGTCTCTGTCTGTCTATGATTAATACCTGTGTGTTTGTATATGCACATATACATATCTGGGGGAATTCTGCGCCACCGCACACATGCATAATTTTTTTCAGCAGAAAATAACTTCTGTTGAAAGTTGCTGCAGTTCCGCCTTTTGACCACCAGGGGCCACTGTAGCACTAGAACAGAGCAAAAAGAAAAGGAGTACTTGTGGCACCTTAGAGACTAACACATTTATTTGAGCATAAGCTTTCCTGAGCTACAGCTCACTTCACCTAGTGGGAACAGTGCCAGCTGCTGATAGGGAAGGGAAGAGGTTGCCTGCCCAGCGCCTGTCAGACCAGGTCAGGAAACAGCGGATATGGAGGGACAGACAGCGTGAGGCTGGGGTGGAGGTGGGGGTCACAGACTGATGTTCATAAGGGCTATTGCGGGAGGACAGATTGGGGCAGGGGCTGAATGGGAGTGGAGGCACTAGCCCACATGGGGATGGGGGGAGTGGGTGCAGGGCCACATGGGGGAATGGGGATGGCTGAGTGGGGGAACAGAGACACATGGGGACAAGGAAGGGGGTGAAGGGACACATGCGGTTGGGGGATGGCTGAGGGGGCACAGAGACACATGGGGATGCAGGGAGGGGGTGCAGGGCCAGATGAGGTTGGGGTTGGAGGATGTCTGAGTGGGAGCATAGAGACACATGGGGATGGGGGAGAGGGTGCAGGGACACATGGGGATGAGGGGAGTGAGTGTCTCAGTGGGGGTGTAAGGACACATGGGGGCATAGGGACACATGGTCAGGGCAGATGTGCCTGACTGAATGGGAGAGGCTAGGGGTCAGCCAGGGTCTGCATACAGGAGGCTCCCTAACAATCCCTTCCTCCCCCCCAAAAAAGCTCCCCTGTTTGATATTTCTCCCACCCACACCCAACAACCCTCCAGGTTCACTCCTAGACTCCTTCCCTCTTCCTCAGCTCCTCTGTTACCCCGGACTCCCCCAAGCCTTTGCACTGTTTCGGGGGGATGAGGGGGGAGGAGGGGCGGCAGAAAATATGGCTCTGTATTGTAGTTTAAATGAATTATTCAGAGTTCTGTATTTATATGCCTAGCAAGGAATCTGTTTGAAAAAAAACATTTGCTGAATATTTATCATTGTCTGTATTGTTACTAACTGACATACTTGCTGACAGGTATTTTGAAATAAATTACCAAAATTATGGAAACTTGTGTGATTATATTGTGTTATTTTGACAAACAAAATAATGCAAAATTTTGCAGAATTTTTAATTTTTTGGCGCAGAATTCCCCCAGGAATAATATAATATATGCACAGGTAAATAAATTAATTCAGAGAAGTCCTGTGGCCTGTGTTATACTGGAGGTTGGATTACAAGATCACCAATGGTTCCTTCTGGCCTTAGTCTATACGCTTTTGACTTGGGTCCATTTTCCATTATTTTTTGTGATTTTTCTTGCTGAAAATTGGGTTTCTGGTAAATGAAAAGCTTAGAAAATGTTTTTTAATAAAAATATTGATAAAGAATGTTCGAAAAATTTGTGAAAAATGTTGATTAACGCTGACAATTTCCCACACAAAGTCATTTTCAGCAACAAAAAACCCTTTCTGTTTGAAAGTTATTTCTGTATGAGTTATTCCACTGACTTCAGTGAAATATTCACAGTGCACGAAGGTTAAGCACATGCATAAGTGTCTGCATGATTGAGGCCTAAAAGTAGCATAATGTCATAATGGCTAGAGGTAACAAAAGAAAGGGAGCAGGAAGGAGAATGGAAGACAAGCGCTATCTCAGTGTGATCATGAAGTTGCTTTGATAGTTATGCATGTATCAGAATGGGGTTTTTGTAGTGGTCATCTTTGGTTGAAATGGAGATGGGTGATAGGAAGGGGATGAACCTGTGGGAACAAAAGCCTGGGGAAGGATCAAAAATTGGGGAGAAATAGAGTGACGACAGTGGGTGGAATCTTGATCCTATAGAAGTCAATGGGATTTTTGCTTTCAGTGCGGCCAGGAGTTCAACCTATTTCTTATATATACTGTGGCCTGGTCTACACTACAGAGTTAGTTTGAGAGGAAAGAGGCCTTAACCAGTTACTTCATAGTAGCCAAGGCAGGAATACATGGGTCTCAGCTCTGTATTAGCTCTTGGTTCACCTATCTCCACCAAATGGCAACACTGCTCCACTCTCCTGGCCATTACTGACATATCAGCAAGGCACCATGACTAAAGATAGAGATTCAAGTATTAGACCATGGAATTGAACCATAGAGACTAACAGAGCAATATTATCCTATGCTCTTCCCTGGAGTGCTAGTTGGGGTATCCCTCAGGGTTCAGTCCTCTCATGTATCTCCTCATTTTCCCTGTTGCTGCCCCAAAGCACAAGTGCCACCAAATCCTGTATTATCAGAGTCTAAATCATTCAATTTCATAACTTTCTGATGAGTATATTTTTATAAATCTACTTACATGGACCAGACATCCACCTTTGGGCCATATTTCTTATGAGCTAGGAGTTCTGGGGCAGCATAGGCTGGGCTTCCACACTGGGTGTTCAACAGCTCCTGAGAGAGACCCTCAAACTTCATAGTATTGCTCAGTCCAAAATCTGCCGGATTCACAAAAACAAAGAATTTGTAGTCTCCTCTGGGACTTATTTATCCTTAACATTTGGCCAAAGACAGGGAAAAAGGTACAAAAACCCAAAACACTGAAACAAGCAATGTTATGAAGGAGGCGACTAGGTACTATTCCCAGTTTCCTTTATTTATTTTTTAGCATTTATAATTAATATTGTAACTTTGTTCTAAGAATACAGTATTGCACTGATTGCTGAATGTGCTCTAAATCTGTAAATAGAATAAACATTCTGCACTTAGGGCTTGTGCACTTATACCACTGCAACTTCCTTAAGTTAGAATATGAATTTAAACCAATCTAGTTAAATGGATGCCAAAGTCTGTGGGCAATCTTAGTTCAGTCTAAGTGGCCTATTTCACTTTAGTTAAAGTGGATTAGTGTGATGGTTCCAGGGTGAGCTGTACCTTTGATGCCTCTCCCTCCCCTGTCTCCCCTAAACACCCTTTCAAAGCAACGGGTCTGTACGTCTCTCAGGGTTGATTTTCACAATTCAGCCCACTCTTACAGTGGAACCCCATGTCATACTACCCCTGTTTAACACTGTATTACCTCAGCAGGCCCAAATGGGTTTTAGCCTGCTGTCGACTTCCCTTGAGGAGTCTGGGACCTGAATAAACATGTAGTGTTCAAGACCAGATTGTTAAATAATACTTTGTTTTGATCTATCCATAAGAACAGAACAGGGAAGAAATAGCAAAACAATGAAAGCCTAAACTTTTCTCTGTTTTCTTCTCTAAACTTGGCATATCTCTCAAATGGGTAGACCCAATAAGCCTGGGCACATCACCACACCCATTCCCCCAGGGCTAAGTGACAGCCTGCTCCTCTGCAGACACTTTTTCCCCTATGTGCTCAGAGGGGCTGTTTATAACCATTTTAAAGCTCTTTGTTTAAGAATTCCCATCTGAATCTCCCTGAGGGCACAAGACAGGGTCTTACTGCTTCCCATCCACAGGATAAGCCAGATACCTGATTCCACATGAGGGGAAGTAAATTCCAAAGGAATGAACTCCTATATTGTCTGGTTGAGTACCAGCCATTGGGGCTATCTACAACCATTGAGTTTGGTTTCTGCATGCCAAAGTTAACTAAGGCTTTATCTACGCTAGCGACTGCACAAGTGTCCACACATGTGGCTGTGCTCTAACCCCCTGTTGTGCACATCTAAACTCCAGAAACTTGTCTGAAGGTGAGTACAGGGCGAGTAAGCTAGCACATGCCTTGGGCTGTGGCATGGACCCAGACCCATATGCAGTGTGGACGGGGGCAAAGGGCATGTACCAGGTCTCCAGTTTCGATAGTCCTCCATCCCTGTTTCCATAATATAATGAACCTTTTTCTGCCTGACCCTTACCAGCCTACAAAGGTCCCTGTCCCCCTGTTTTCACCAACAGTACTGAGGTGCACTGACGACATCAGAACAGTTTTCTGCTGCACTGTTTTGATCTGAAAAAGGGAACATGGATCCTGCTCCAAGAGCAGCTGCTAGGCCTGTTGACCACACCCAGGTGCTGATCAATGTGTGGTCTGAGCACACTGTCCTCCACAACTTTGCCTGGAGTGACAGGAACATATGCCTGTACTGGGAAGTGTCATGGAGGCTAGGGAAGGTGAGCATTGAACAGACACCAGCCCCATGCCGGCAAACCACTTGAGGCTCCTGTGCAGAAGGTCAAAAGACTTAAACAGTCATTCCTGGAGGGCTACGAAGAGCTGGCCCATGTGCTGTCAAGGGCTCCTAGTATAGACCCTGAAGTGGCTTATGATCCCTGCTCCTCAACCCCATTGGTCTCATTGTCTGATAGGATGCTGATGAGGGCCAGAGTGAGGAGGCAGCAGGGACTCTGGAGAAACCCCAGAGGATGAAGAGCATGTGATTCTGGACCTCTACCTGGAGGTGGAAGGCCCCCTGACAACTCAAGGAGAACTCCAAGCAGAAGCAGGAACCAGAACCCAAGGCTGGTAACTTACAATGGATCCCCACCCTGCCTAGCAATATTCCCTCTTCCTCTGGTGCTACATTCCTGATTTTAAGCCCAGACCATCCTCCACTTCAACCCTTAAATGGTCCTGAGCAAGACACAGCTATAAATCAATGATTTTATTGATTTCTGATTAACTACTAAAGCAATTGGCAGATGCTATAAAACAGATTATTAATGTACAATCATTGTGCCCCTGTGTCTGTGCGTTTCTTGGACAACAATCAGGCAGTGATGGGCCTGGTGTCATGTAGACTGGAGGAAGGGAGTGGACAGGTGGAAAGGTCCTGGTAAAGAACATATAGTTGTTTGTCTAAAGTTAGTAACCGTTGTCTTTTGTCCCTTGGAAGATTATACAGTTTCAGCGCTTCAACCCTTGTTTTCCCAATCTTATCATCCCCTTACAAATTGGAGCCACACAGAACAGTGGGTGGGTTGAGCTGGAGAGGGGTTAGGTCCAGCAAGAGGAAGGAAACACTTTGCTTGTCTGAGGAAGTTAGTCAAAGCCTTCTTTGGTCCCTTGGAAGATTACAGAATTTTCCCATTCTTGTCCCTGGTTTTGGGCCTCTCTCCACACAGAACCGTGCTGCACAAGCCAAGGGAAACAGGTGTGAGAAGGAAGTGTGGGGTGGGGTCTAGTGGTTGCATAAACACAGTGTGGTGTCCCTTTGCTGTGAAAAGGTGAGGGTCTTGTGGTGCTGATCAGAAGTGGTAGGGAAGGAAATAAGGTTGTGGTGTGTTTCTTTCCCCCATTAGCCATTTCACCATTGCTAGGCAGACATGGGAAAGATTTTCCGATGATGCTGGGGGTGAGATGAGGTGGAGTGCATGGGCAGTTTCCATGGTTCACATCTCGTATTGCATGGAAACTCTGTATGCTAGCTGAGTATATAGTCAATTTCCAGTGAAGTGCCTCCTAGTCCTGTAAGCATATTTCAGGAAACGTCTGGTGTAGCAGAAACTCCAGCTGGGTCTTGACATTCAACAGCAGTGCAAATCTGCTTGGTCTACCTTCATAGCTGACTAAACCCCTCCATTCAGCAGTAAGTAGAGGGATGACCATCAGCAGAAACATCTCTTTGGCATAGATTACTGGATCTCCCCCACAGGACTGGAAAGCCACCTCTCTTCTATTCTGGTACCTTGAAAACTGCAGTGTTCTTCAAATGTTAGCCAGCCTTTAAAGAAGAAATTGCAAACTGGTAACATAGCTCCTGGAAGGAACTGCCCCTCTTCCCCTCCTCCCCTTGAGACACTATGAAAATTTAAAATTTTTTAAAAACATGACTACATGTTTCTTACCATTAGTAGCCTCTTCTCCTTTCTCATGGGCTGCAAAAGTCTGAGAATCAAGGATAGTCACATTCCTGGAATGCTGAAAAGTATAAAAATTGTGGCCTTCTACAGCAAAGTTATGTTATGTGGGGGGATTTCTTGCCTTCCTCCAAAGGAGAAAAATGTATAATGCTGCACTTGTCTTTGAATGGCAGGACCTGTGGTTCCCAAGAAGGAAACCAGTCTGCTAACCAGCAGGAGCAGTGCCCAGAGACAGCAGAGGCAGACAGAGAAGGACCTTGGAGGAGCTGCTCATTGGAATGGACGGGAGGAATCAGGAACAACTGGAGTTCCTCAGGGCATGGGAGGATCAGGCTCTTCAGCAGAAAGAGGTACTGATAACTGATTCATGGAGCAGGAGACACACCTTAGGTATGGGAGCACATCCAAAAGAAAAGGCAGCATTCCCTTATGGAGAGGCTGATAGACCTGGTGGCCAAACATGTTCAGGGTGCACCTGCTGCCGTGGCCACTATACCTGTCTATGTACTGCTGCCACCACAACCACCTCCTCCTCTGGCTGCCATCCAGCATGCTGCTGAGGCAGAGGACTCCTCCCCGTGAGTTACTGGAAGGAGCCTGCAGGACTTCTGAGACCACACCTTCCACTGGAACTGAAAACCTCTTGCAAGGGAACCCTCCTGAGCATCCAGGAAGGGAATGAAGAGCCTGCAGGAATCTCTGAAGCCCACCAAGTGCCCAGCCCCCAAACATACACAGGAGACATCCCTGTTTGTCCCCAAGAGCAATTTTCCCCAGTTGTTCCCTGCCTGTCAGGGGAGGAGGAGGGCAAGGAGACAGGTGCAGAGACATTAACATTTGCCCGTTGTACCTGGTTTCAGTCCCATTATGTTTTATTGGTTTCCATTTCCTTTAAAAATATTTCAATTACACATTCTATAGTACTTTGAATCAATGTTATAATTTCCTTGACACGTATGTGGGCTCCACTTCCTAAATATGATGAGCATACAATGTTTTCAGATTTGAGACTGGGCCCTGCAATTCACAGCACATGAACTGGAAAGGTGTAACTGTCTGGTGCCATCATACTGCAAACAGTTTTCTGTCCATCCCTACCCCTCACCTTCAGATTAAGAAATATCTGAAGTCCCAAGGGTCCTCAGGAGGGATGTGGAAAATGTGTTGTTAAGTGCTTAGAGAAAGCACCGCTAGTTGTAAAAGCAGCAGAACTCAGAACACAGAGATGGGATAGATAAACATCTTTATGGCTTAGGTCACAGGCTGAAAAATGAAAAACAATTAAAGTAACAACACAGGCATCTGCCACTATCCAATGATTAAATCCTCCCCCCCGCCCCCGCATCTTGATCCATTTTAATTTGGGATTAGTGCTCCATGACAGCCACTCTTAAAAAATGTTGATAAGATCCTTAAGCGATTGCGCACTCCTGATAACAGATCTGTAAACAAGTGTGAACATTTAAGACAACAGCATTGCACAATGACTGCATTACAACTGTCACCCTTCACAGCGCAAACCCAGCCCTAAGGTGTTAATCCAGTTGAGATGCCTGTTATAATTGCCTGCAATGGGTGAGTAGTCACAGAAATGAATGTCTAATGGCCATCAACTACAGGGGAACAAAAACCTGCACAAAGCTATGAAGCCCCACAAGTATGTGCCAATGGTCCCTCGTGTTTTTTACAGCAGCTGTACAGGGTGTGAAGTTGTCTCTTGGCACAGGCAGATGTCATCCTCTGTTTCCCTGTTGTGCCAAAATTTGTGCACATCTGGCATCCCTGATTCCCTTGCCCACTGGAAACCAGGACTGGTATGCATGTGTGTGGGATCCAGCTGCCTGTACTGAATTTGTAAACCAGACTTGTCCTGTGCCCACTCGGGATGGAAGCGCTCCCTTTTATCTTCACAAACATGGAATGTGCAACAGCTGACGATTAGGTGAACAGTTTTGGCCACATTGGCATCCAGTCAGCTGTGTAGACAATGCCAACAAGATTTCAGCCTACCAAATGTGCACCTCACAACTATTCTGGATCTACTGATTTTGTAATTGAATTCCCTTTTTCCATGGAACCATACTTCATGTTGGGATATGGTTTCATGAGGCAAGTTAGGAGCTGGTATGCGTGGTTCCCCCAAAATAACATTTGGCACAGACATAGCATGGAGAACCATATGGCTTCTGGGGAATAAAGTCCCATCTTCCCCCTTCAAGTTCAATATCAATCACCTGAACACCTTGGTGTCATGAATCTTTCCCATGTTTCACACGTTGGTATTCATGCATATGTCTTTGTGGGCTACTAAGCCTTACAGAATGAGTGAATAATTTTTGGTTCACATACTCATCCTTTTTGATGGGCAAAGTATTGGGATGTGGGTGCCATCAATGGCCCCTGTACAGTTTGGAAAGTCCATCTTTTGAAATCCAGGGATTATGTCTGGAACTTTGCTTACGATAGCCACCCGTGGGTAAATCACAGTATTAGTTGCCTCACAAACTTGCAGAACCACAACTCCAGCAGTGGACTTTCCAATCCCCAGAGTGGTTTGCAATTGACCATTAGCTGTCTGGTGTTGCCAGCTTCTGTAGGGCAGTAGTCACCTGTTATGGCTTCCCTTTATTGAGTGTTCTGGTGCTGGAGGTTTGGTGCAAGCTTCTCACACGGCTCCGTAAAGGTCTGTTGTCATTTGGAAATTCTGAATTCCAGGTCATCCCATTGTTTCCAAAACAATGTAATCCAACCAACTGTGCTGTTGGTTGGGTTACATTGTATCAGAAGGGATGGCCAACCCATTGGCATACTGTAGCAATACCATAGCATACTGTAGCATTCACTGTATCTGTTCCATGGGAGCCAAACTGGATTGTCATTGACCCTCAAGGTCAGCCATCTTTGTCATGTTAGAAAGTTCTGCCCAAAGTCCATCCGGCATCTCGCCATAAACATTTGTCCTGCACTAAGGAGCAGGAGTAGAACCACGTCATCATTCCATTGATGCATGTCTTCCACCCAGTTTGGCAGGAGAGAATGGTGAGCAGGAACCACCACTGGCAAATGTGTGAACGGCTGGGATAGTAGCAAGAACACGCAGCAAAGTGGTTCCTAGAGCGTCTCCTTCTGATGCATAGAATCCTATGATACCACCCATGAAATGGTAGTGCTAATGTTGCATAACAACTGCGGCAGTGTGGATGTGTGTATGCAGCGTTATATCCATGTTCAGCACAGTATATGTGGACACTCGGCATGGGTATAGGGAACATGCGCGAGCATGTACATGGTCTAGTAACCGCGTATGCACACCTAAGACTGATTTAACTGTTAGCTACTTTTTAGCTGACAACACAATAATCACCAAACCCACAATGATATATATCTAACAGCTATAAAATAAATACAGATTTCGCCCACATTCTTTACAATTAGGAACAGATTTAACTAAACCTAAATAACCCATGCTTAAAGTCGAAATAAGAGTCCACATAGCCTTTTGGATCAGTTTAATTTTATCTCAATAAAAGCCAAGTATAACTATGCTAGTGTAAAGTTACCTCTATGCTACGGAGACTATACTGGCATAGCTATGTTGCCACAGCTGTTTTGGCATAACAACCTACACCAGTGGAAGGGGTTTTTCCATTGAAACATCATCTCACTGAATGATGGTAGCAAAATTGATGGAAACATTCTTCCGTTGACATAGCGGCAGCTACGCTGAAGGTTAGGTTGGCATAGCTGTTTCAGTTGTGGGGGGGTTATACCTTGTCTGTCATAACTATGTTGATCTAACTTTTAAGTGTGGACCGTGCCAAATTTGAGTAAGTAATCCCTCTGGTGTTGCTCTGTAAGATGCTGAAGTCACTGGGAGATGAAGACACTCAGAGCACTGTTAGGTCAGGTCTGTAAGAAACTATTAGCTAAAGCAGTGTTTCCCAAAGTGCAGGGTTGTACCCCATTGGTACGGTGATTGGTGGGACTTGAATCTAGGCCTGCTGGACTACCAGGCAACCAACATCCCCACAACACCACCTGGCAGCAGCTATAGCCTGCCTACTCTCTATGACCCACAATGCACAGAGGTTTAAAGCCATGGGGTGTTTTGCCTTGAGTGATTGGGGTGATGGTGGTCTTAGTGATCCCTAAATGGCTCCTTGTCTTTATATAAGCTCATGAGAGCATACCAGGAAGTGTCCAGGTAACAATGTGAATCCCTAGCTAGCTGCCACAACTGCCCTGCTTCTCTCGTCTTGAATGCCTGGCATTGATCTCAACTCTGACTTGGATTCTGACTCCCAATTGTCCTTTGGAACTCCAGCAAGGATCCTGATCCCTGGTATGGACCCTCAGCCTGATACCTGACTCTGTCTCTAGCTTTCACTCTTGGCTTACCTCCTGATTCTGGCTCTGGCTTGACTCTTGACACTGATATGGCTCTGACCCCTGACTTCAGTTCTGGAATCCAAAGCTCCTGCCACTAATCCTGCCTACCTTTATTCAGGATCCTGACAACAGCGGTGTGTGTGAAGTTCTTGCCAAGAGGGGGCCTCTCAGTTGTTGTCCAGTGTTTTGACTTTTGCTTTTTTAAAAAAGTAAATCTCTAGCTGTTATATATGGAAAGAAAATCTTGACAACGTAGCCCAAGTGTAACTGATGAAACAATGTCTTAATGAGCCCGAGTTCTTAATGAGCCTAAAACAATAGCTCTGAGTATTAACTGTCCCAGTCATTTCAATGGGTGCTGGCTCAGGTCAAAGGATGAAACATTAAATGTCAGCATTGTTATCTATTGCACTGCTTATCAAACCACATAAGAAAGGAGTGGAAGTGTTGTATTCTGAAGAGCTATGTAGCATGGGTAGGCAGGAAAGAGGGTTGTGAAGGACTAGCTTTGGGTGGGCCAGATGTGCCTGTTTGGTTTCCTTTTTCTGATGGGAGTTAAGCTTTCAAAAGTGTAGGAAACCTGTGCTACGCAAAGGCAATTTTGTCTGCAGAATTCTATGAGGTTTCTGTAAAATAAATAAATGCCTTTCTGAGCTGTGCTAACTGCTTGGTGCAAATTTCCCCAATTTAACAGTAGTTTGCCTCAACTTTCAGCACTCTAGCAAAACTTCAGTTAGTGACAGAAACAGTTTTCTTTTCAAAAGGTTTAATGATAAGGGGTCCGATTGAGGGCATTAGTCCATAGAAGCCTTTGGTGTTGTATCAGTTTAGTATAAAGTTTATTTGCTTGTGTCTATAATTCACCTCTGCTTTTCCACATAAGAGATCTATAATTCTTAAATTGTTTCTTGCCCCTACAACACACAACAAAAGAAAACTGAATCCTATGCAAAAATACTCTTCTCTGCGTATTTTAAAAATAAATTGAATAAATTCACAAATACAGTGTAAAGGCACACTTGGGCAAAGATTGTTCCAATCACCAACTCACCCACAAAGTTTGTAGTTTAATCAATAGTTGACAGTTCATGTAGCTTTCTATGACTATCAAGTCCAGTAACCAGAATCATCAACCTTCTATGTTTTTTTATGGATGATATGCACCTACCAACAATTTTGATGTTGTTGTTTTCATCCAGAAGAAAATTCTCAATTTTCAGATCCCTAGGCAAATCAAGAAAGAAAGCAAACTTTAAGATGTATTTTGAAACTTAACATTTATATGCTAATTCTTAGCAGACATTTTTAAACAAAAGTTTCAGTACAATAACGGTAGTACCACACAGCTCAGAATGCACAATTATAACAGGATCCTGCAGTTTCAGTTAGTGGAATGGAAACTTTCATAAAATTACTGAATATCTTACTGAATATTTTTAATGAATACTCATTTTAAAAATCATCTATTCTGTTAATATCTTTGGGTTAAGTCAATACCATTTAATTATTATTTTGCATACTATAGTGGTACACTATTTACTAAATCACTGCATAGCAATTCTTCAGGGCTTCAAAACTTCAAGGAAAATGTCTAAAATATAGCTATTGATTTTCCTGTTGCATTACTTCAGTTTTTGTCTTTTTATATCTTTGCAAAAATATACTTTGAGTATAGAGCATTCAGATTTGCACTTCAAGTTTATGGAGAATTGAGTATATTTTCTCTGTTGCATTAAAGAGGTGATTATATTGCAGGTGCTTTCGATGTGAGTAATTTAATTGTGTTCAGGAAGTATAAAAGAAAGGAGGTAAATTGAGAAGTGAGCTCTGTTTACATGTGAAGGAGAATAGTCGGGTCAAAGAAAGGCAGAAATAGGGACACTGTAGATGGAACCATCCTTGCAATAATGTTCACATAGACAGGATTAGCCAAAGTCAACTCCTTATAGCAAACAGTGATTACTAGGTCAAAATTCTAGGTGAGATACTATAAACTGGCTTAGCTGAACACGTGCTTATTATGGGAATGTTTGATATCCTGACAAAAAACCTAAGAACTAGAACCTGGCTTCCGCTCTGGTGGTGCCAAATGGCTTGGAAGTTGCCCAAAAGGGGTAGCCAAGGGTTTTCCATAGCACAGGGGAATCCTCAGCCGGTGTAATCTTGATATTGGGAGCATGTGCAGAGCCTCTTATGCTCCTGTGATCCCCTGCTGGCATAAGAGATCCTTGGACACCATTGCAAGCTGGTGTAGTTTAGAGCAGTACTTGGCTGTCCTAAAGTATGCTGGGGTCAGGGATGGCAGAAGTGGGATGGAGAACAAGCAGCTCCTTTGAAATGCCTCCCCTCAGTTGCAACCAGCACTTACTGGAGGCAGCTAAGGACTCAAGTTGAGACAAGACTTAAGGAGGGATGGAGACTGGGAGGAGAGAATGGGGCAGGGTGGGGAATTATATAATACTATAGCAGTTGCACAGGGTAGTAATGCAAATATCTTGAGATTAATCCAGTGTTTTGTGTGGTTTTATATGTGTGCATAGATCTACTCATTGTTTATAGGTCTCAGGAAAGTTATTAGTGAAGTGCTGATTCAGATGCACAATAGAAATATTAGAGATAAGGGAAAGCAAAATAACAATCAAAATAGGAAAAAGGATTCCTGATGATCAATATTCCTTATTTTAATACTAGAAGTGGCCAAAAAATGGATCAATATTTAGTTAAATATGTGACAAACTCAATAGAAAACGTTATTTGTCCCAAGGTATATTATAGAGTTAAGTCAAGGGTGTCCTAGTGCCATTCCTAGGCAAAACAATTGATAACCAAGCTCCAACATGTGACTTGTGCCAATGTCATGGCTACTTTGCAGTCAAGTTTCAAACCAGGATATAGCATGGAGGTGACCTTAGGAGCACTAAAAGATGACCTTGTAGCAACAGATAGGGGTTTCATCTCCAATGCTAACACTATTTGGGTTTTCTGCAGCTACTGACACAATTGACCACAATGTACTGATGAGCCTTTTGTATCTGGAGTAGACTGTGCAGGAATATGATGGCTCTAGCCATTCCTCTCTAATAGGACCCAGAGGGTGGTTTGGCACCTGCTCCTCCTTACTGAAAACTCACCTGCAGAATTCCACAGGGATCTGCTCTGTCCCTACCACTCCCTTCAATATCTCCATAAGATAGAGCGGTAGAGGGACACCTCTGACTCCATGGCCAATAGCGCACTGACATTCAGCTGTATAGCCTCTTCTTCACAGAAGCAACCAACACCATCACAAGGGCTGCCTTGAAGAGGTCAGCACTTGGATGAAGAGCAGCAGGCTCAAATCTGAGTTGGTTATTGGTACAAAGGAGGAAACTCTTTGAAGGACAAGCTAGGTCACTGTCCACCTCTTCCATCAAAGATATCTGCTCCCAACCTCCTCTTTTCATTAAAGTGATGCAAAGCCCTGGGGTCCTGATCAACTCAGTACTTGGGCTAGAAAACCAAGCAGCATCAGTGATGAAAAATTCCTTTTTCAAAGCCCAATTTGCTAGGAAACGTTGCCCATTCTTCTCAGATGAGGATTTGTCCACAGTGATCTGTCATGTCCAGTAGGGCATGGCTGAAACTCAGGGCTTTGGGTATTTATGATTTTGCTTTCATTCCACTTTAAAAATAAAGTAAATTTACCAAAATTTTCTAGTGAACCAGTGACCCCGAAAAATTTTGTTTCAGAAAACCAAAATATGGTGTTCCTGAAATGAAATTTGAAATTGACATTGTTGTCATTCACTGAATATCAGTCATGAAACCACAAGAATGTCAATTTCACGAGCGCCCTAGTTCTGTTAGAAAATTTCCAATCAGCTGTAAGTGCCAGACTTCCATAAAATTTCAATGCATTAGTGTTAAAGCACTGTATCTGGAGCTGAAAGCAGAAACAATTCAGAGGCTCCATTCAGAATGCAGCACTCCAGCACTTCAACAGGACAGGTTCTGCGAATTCAACAGCTCTGTGATCCAATCCCTCCACCAGCTCTGAATCTGCTTGTGTTATGAGTTCAAAGCCTTAGTCCTGAATTTCAATTTCAGCAGGTCAGGAGCCAGCTGTATCAGTGACTATCTCTATACCTGTGACTCAGCAAGGCAACTGTCTTCCTCTGGGACAATGCAGCTGACAAAACAAAGGAGAGGCAGAGGTAAATTGTTTTCAATCCACAGGTTTGCCTATGGAAAGAACTTCCAGAGGAGCTGAGACTAGTCAGCATCTGACTACTTTCAGGGTGTGCTGCAAAATGTCTCTATGACAAAGCCTTCCCAACAAAATCACATTAATGGGGAAGAAGGAAAGCAGGGGAAGAAAACAAACAATGTCCCTTCCCATTACATACAACTGGAGGATGTTCTCATGGGAAGAATTTAAACACTGTTGTTGGGATTGTTAGCTAATATCACACATATATTTAGAAGGCTTTGTATTCAAAGCACTTATGCTAACTATGAACCAAACTGCCAACATGCTTTGCACTCATGCCAAGCTTATGGTGAATTGCGTGTAACCTCTGTCTGTGCATGGAGAAATAATGTGGAATATGAACAGTGTGCTAAGATAATTGGGATAACTGGTACAAAGTCTTGGTGACTTTCAAAATTATTAAAATCTAGATAAGATTTTAGAAAAAATTGGTAAAGGTGTTCTTTGACTAGATAAGATACTCGACCAATTGGTAGCGGTGGGGGAACTAGGTGTGGTGGGGATGCTGCTGCACCCCCTGGCTTGAAGGAGTAATAACAAATACATGGTTTCCATCATCAGCACCCCTACTATAAAAATTGTTCCAGCACCTCTGCTAATTGGTCATGAAGTTCTGCATACCCTGAAAAATAGGTATGAAAATCAGATAAGAAAAATGATGAAAAATTTGTGCTAACTGGTGAATTTTCTGTACTGTTATTAGCAACCTGTGTATAAGTATACCCTGAAGGGAGCTGATATTCGGCGGAACCGATTCGAGCTATGGAGTTGCAACCCAGATTGGTATGTATTGCCTATCTGTACCATGCAGCTCTATCTTTGATTAATTAAATCTTTGATTAATAATAAGCTGAGCTATTTGAGTTCTTGAACAATAATCTAAATCCAACTCTATGTTGGTGGCCACTAAAGAAAAACCCTAAAATAGATTAGCTAGGAACCCACAAAGGCAGTGAGGTCAGGCTGGGATAGTCGGTGAGGTTTCTGTTAGGACACTTTACTGCTTATAATATCTAAGCCATGTTTTTATTTTGTAATTTTGTTCAGTTAATTCTTTAGTATTTGAGCAAAAAGATTGATACAAAGCAACGGATACAGGCAGATATTTACTGTTGGATTACAAGAAAGCAGAACACACCACACAAAGCACTTGTAAGAGAGTTAATATGCTACCTGCTAGATGAATATTTAATACTGCTTGCTGGCTATTGTTAAGTTACTATAAGTATGATTAAGTGTGAGGGTGGCTAGAGCTTTATATATGGGTGCTTTTATTATTATTTAAAGCTATAATAAATTACAAATTATTTACAAAAATAAAGAAAACGTGAAAGATCACTGCGCAAGGCGGGAAGGAGGCATAATGCACGCTCTTAGTCCATTGTGCCCTCTACACACCCCATGATTCACAGCCTGGGGTAGGAGAGCAGCCTCCATAGAATGGCTACCTATCCATGAAAGTGGATGACACATAGGTAGAGCCTTGATTTTGATTCCACAACTCATCAATGAGCTTTGCTAAGACAGCATGGAAAGGTAAACAATCTGTCACTGTTCTAGAGCAATGTCCCACTGCTTGCTCCCTGGAGCAAGTGGGGAACAAGAAAATGAACTTGACTCTGAGTCGCAATTTGTTCCCTGGTCTGCCTTGCAGACAACACAATAATCTGCTGCCCCTTACTCAGGTCAGATTAAGTCACAATGGATCTTATCACAGCTAAACCAGTGTTTAAAAAATATATTGAGTTATTTTTATTTGGTGTGATAACACTTTGACCCAAATTAATTCCAAAATAACCAAAATAACCAAACTTTCAAGTTAGTTCCCTAAACTACATTATAAAATTCGTCCTCTGTCCTGGCCCTGGAATTCTCCACTTATCATAAACACTTGATTAGAAAGGATTGAAAAAATTGGGGTAGGGATTGTGTGAAAATATTGAGATGAAAAATTGAAAAATGTTGATCTTCTCTGGAGTGGACATTATCATTATCATTAGGGCAGGTGAAATAAATAATTTCCATAAAGAAAAATACTACTCATACTGGAATTATTGATTTTGTCACTTTTATTTGAAAGGGGGGAAAGAACCCTACCTGTGGACAATCCCATGGCGATGCAGATGTTCAACTGCAGACATGATCTGCCTGGTATATTCCCTTACTTCCCTTTCTTCCAGTTTCTTTTTGTCACAGATTCTGTCCATGAGGTCTCCACCTAGGCATAGTTCCATCACCATGTAATAGGACTTTTCAGTCTCCAAAGTCTCATATAGCTGAACAATATTAGGATGCTTAATCATCTGGTGTATCCGGGGCTCCCGCTTCATATTTTTTAAAACGTAGGAATCCTGCTTGGCTTTTTTCTTGTCAATGACTTTTATGGCTACCTAAATTGTAGAATATATGCAAATTGGCAACACCCATTTCAACTTGAGCAGCATAGATCTATTTTCAAAATGCATGGGGAATAAGTTTACTTTAGTGAACTCCTGATTATTTAGACTGATCATGACAATTTGATGTTGCAGACAGGATGCATTTCCAGAGTGAAGCATAAGCTTTCTGTCTCCCTCAAGAGTCAAAATCTGCCATCTGATATCCACATCATATCTATGTCTGTATCTCTGTATAGCCCACTGATTACAGTAGGTAAGGTGCGCATGTAAAACACACCTAAAGACAAAAAATAAATATTTTCCTTTAAATGAACTGTATACTGGAAAGTGGCCAATGTGTTCTTTTTCTAACATGCTCCCTTAGGGCCTGATCCAAAACCCACCAAAGGCAAAAGAAAGACTCCCTTTGGCGTTAGCTGCCTTGGATCAGTCCCTTTAGAAGATTATTCAAACAGAATAAAATTAAATGTCATAAATAAAGAAATATCATATGTTGTTTAGAGCCATTCAAAAAATAAAGTAGACAACAAATACAAATTTAATAGTACATCATACAGCTCCATAAAGAAGACTTGTGGCACATATTTTTGTATTTTAGCTGGGGAAAATATATATTAACTAACTACATCCTGTCGTCTAAGATATTGCAGTTGCAGTGGGTAGTTTCAATAAGCATTTCTCCATAGCTTTAAGGATCAAATACAGGATACTAGTTAACTCAGGCAGGATTACTGGAGAAAATAGATTTGAGGTTGTAATTATGCCACTATCCTTTTCCTCTTTCAACAGATGATGGCTTTGCTGTCAGAACTAGCTCAATGTCCAGTTTCATCTACATGAAAACAATTATACAAATTTACATTCACATGTATGACTGGCTTTTAAGTGAACAGTAAACTATTTCTGAAGCCAGACAGGTTCAGTTTCAAGACATAGGGTGGTAGTTCACTGAGTGACTGTGGTTTGTGGGATTAAAAACAATCATCTGAATTCCTAATTGCACTAATCTCATACGATGCAGTGAGATTAGTGGCAATTATTAGTTAAATTTACTCCATTATGAGTTTACCTTCTCCCCTGTGGGGATGTGTAGTCCCTCCATCACCTTGGCAAAGGAACCTTTGTTGATCATTTTGCCCACCAGGTAAGTCCCAACTTGTTTGGTGTGAGGGAAATTCTTTCCAGGCTCTTGGGGAATTTTGCTAAAACAAGAAGGTATCTGCACATCCCTGCTGTTTTTCTCCCATTCTGGTAATGTCCCTTCGAGGTTGCTGGTGTCTGTTGTTATGCCATCCAAAGTTGCTTTGATTGCTGTAGGCATCCTTGGGAGGGTCAGATTTACTGACCCCACTCTCTAAACAGTGCTGCCTTCCAGGTGTTGCCTGTGATTAATAACAAAGATGAGCATTAAATCTGTACATCCCATTGACCATCCAGTATCTAATCCTTTCCCTCGAGACTTCCTTTTCATCACTGATCTCTACCCCCCCAGGCATTCAGATCTGCTCAAGCAGAACCAAGATGCAGATTATTAACCTAACCTGATACATGATGTCAATTAATGCCCCAGTGTTGCCAGCTCTGATGACACACAATCCCAGCATTAGCATGGAATAAACCATCCCCTTTCACATAGAATGAGACTGCAGCCAAATGGTCAGTGCACAGGCAGGTAACACCAATCAACTAAATGGGACTCAGATTTCAGAGTAACAGCCGTGTTAGTCTGTATTTGCAAAAAGAAAAGGAGTATTTGTGGCACCTTAGAGACTAACCAATTTATTTGAGCATGAGCTTTCGTGAGCTACAGCTCACTTCATCGGATGCATGCCGTGGAAACTGCAGCAGACTTTATTTATACACAGAGAATATGAAACAATACCTCCTCCCACCCCACTGTCCTGCTGGTAATAGCTTATCTAAAGTGATCATCAGGTTGGGCCATTTCCAGCACAAATCCAGGTTTTCTCACCCTCCACCCCCCCCCACAAATTCACTCTCCTGCTGGTGATAGCCCATCCAAAGTGACAACTCTTTACACAATGTGCATGATAATCAAGTTGGGCTATTTCCTGCACAAATCCAGGTTTTCTCACATCCCCCCCACCCCCATACACACACAAACTCACTCTCCTGCTGGTAATAGCTCATCCAAACTGACCACTCTCCAAGTTTAAATCCAAGTTAAACCAGAACATCTGGGGGGGGGGTAGGAAAAAACAAGAGGAAATAGGCTACCTTGCATAATGACTTAGCCACTCCCAGTCTCTATTTAAGCCTAAATTAATAGTATCCAATTTGCAAATGAATTCCAATTCAGCAGTTTCTCGCTGGAGTCTGGATTTGAAGTTTTTTTGTTTTAAGATAGCGACCTTCATGTCTGTGATTGCGTGACCAGAGAGATTGAAGTGTTCTCCGACTGGTTTATGAATGTTATAATTCTTGACATCTGATTTGTGTCCATTTATTCTTTTACGTAGAGACTGTCCAGTTTGACCAATGTACATGGCAGAGGGACATTGCTGGCACATGATGGCATATATCACATTGGTGGATGTGCAGGTGAATGAGCCTCTGATAGTGTGGCTGATGTTATTAGGCCCTGTGATGGTGTCCCCCTGAATAGATATGTGGGCACAATTGGCAACAGGCTTTGTTGCAAGGATAAGTTCCTGGGTTAGTGGTTCTGTTGTGTGGTATGCGGTTGTTGGTGAGTATTTGCTTCAGGTTGCGGGGCTGTCTGTAGGCAAGGACTGGCCTGTCTCCCAAGATTTGTGAGAGTGTTGGGTCATCCTTTAGGATAGGTTGTAGATCCTTTATAATGCGTTGGAGGGGTTTTAGTTGGGGGCTGAAGGTGACGGCTAGTGGCGTTCTGTTATTTCCTTTGTTAGGCCTGTCCTGTAGTAGGTAACTTCTGGGAACTCTTCTGGCTCTATCAATCTGTTTCTTTACTTCTGCAGGTGGGTATTGTAGTTGTAAGAAAGCTTGACAGAGATCTTGTAGGTGTTTGTCTCTGTCTGAGGGGTTGGAGCAAATGCGGTTGTATCGCAGAGCTTGGCTGTAGACGATGGATCGTGTGGTGTGGTCAGGGTGAAAGCTGGAGGCATGCAGGTAGGAATAGCGGTCAGTAGGTTTCCGGTATAGGGTGGTGTTTATGTGACCATTGCTTATTAGCACTGTAGTGTCCAGGAAGTGGATCTCTTGTGTGGACTGGACCAGGCTGAGGTTGGTGGTGGGATGGAAATTGTTGAAATCATGGTGGAATTCCTCAAGGGCTTCTTTTCCATGGGTCCAGATGATGAAGATGTCATCAATATAGCGCAAGTAGAGTAGGGGCTTTAGGGGACGAGAGCTGAGGATTTCTAAAAGTTATTTAGAAAAAGCATTGCCTGTTTTTAAATGACTGTAAAGACTATTTTGTTTGTGTGGTGTATGACTCATGTACTTCAGAAAGGGGCTGGGCACTAGTCTCCAAACTGAGTGAAAGGGAGGGGATGAAAACTGTAATGAAAAACTAGGGCCTGCAAACAGTTAACTTTATGCATGTGAATAGTCCCATTGACTTTAATGGGGCAACAGGTGCACAAAGTGAAGCATGCATGTAACTGTTTGCAGGATCAGGATCTAGGTCAGCCATGACCAAAAGGCACCTTGTTCAAATGACCATCAGAAAGGTAGTTCAGATAATTTAACTAGTATGCCCCTCACTCCTCTCCTTGTCACCCAGCTGAAATGTCGAGTACTGTTCTCTTCCTCTGACACCCACTCACTCCCCTCATTAACCAAGAGATAAGCTGCAGCTGAGCAAACTCGGGATTTTCATGAAGTATTTCAGTTTTGTTTTCTGATGATGGTCACTTGCTATGCTGGGTAGTTGATATGCTGACTAAGGCTGTATTTCTGCTCCCCACAGAGATTCAGAACCAGAGAAAACTGAATCTTCTAGAGAAACTAGAGGATGGGATTGATAGAATTGAGAAATGCCTCCTGATTAGTGCATAGTATGGGCTGTGCCTCCTTCCCTGCTATTTGTTGGGGACACTGGGGCATGGCCACTAGGTAACTTGAGGGGATGGAAGACCACGAGTGTCGATGAAGCCCCCTCACACTAGGCCCAGGTGCCCTTGGCCCCCCCCTCCCGCCTGGAGGCACTCGCAGCAGCTCTGCGTACTAGGCCCAAGTGTCCTGGGGCCCCCCCGCCTGGAGGCACACACAGCAGTTATGCTGAGGATCTGCAACAATATGCTGCAGAGTTAGACTGCCTGAAACTAAGCAAGGCCACACAGGGCAGATATGGAAGAACAATGCTGAATAAAGCAGCTTTTTGTATAGTTTAACAAATGATACAGAGAACCAGGGAACTAGCTGGGAACTGGATTGGCTGGCTATATGGATACTTAGGGCAGCTTGCTATTGGATAAGTATGCTGGGAAAAAGGATGTATAAAAGCCTGTGTAACTTCCTGCTCTGGGTACAGGATTTGAGATTCAAATCTCCCTGTACCTATTTGAAGCTTCAAATAACCTTTTCTGCTTCTCCACCCCGTTGTGATTATTGGGTGTAGCACACCGGGTAACGAACCACTCAAGCTGTTGTTCAGCCTCTCGGCACTGGGTGCCGGCAACACTATTCATTCCTTTGTTATTGGCTTTCCCATTGAAAATCAAGACAGAAGAGGTAACATATTAAAAACAAAAACAAAGAGAGGAACCACAGCATGAAGCAGAAAGCCCATATTTCTGGCACTTTTCAGAGGAAAGGCAAAAACCTCTTAAAAAATATAACCAACCTTAAAACATGATCGTTGGCTAAGCTAATTATTGCTATTGTTGGGGAAAGGCCCAACCTGACACCTTGAAAAATCTTGAAGTAGAAAAACTACCAAATATATTTTCAAGTAAATTTTTTGGCCTAGTGGAGAATTAAAAAGGGATAAAAAGTAAGTATATCTCTGTGTTGGGGAGTATATTCCTCATCTTGAACACAAGCCAGTTGAAGCTGAAATCTGGTATGAGAAGGCAGCTGAAAGCCAATGCTAGGAGTGTCCATAGTCACTGCTGTTTCTATTACGTTCAGTGTGAATTTAGCAGCACAAGCAGGAATTTGTTTGGCAGATCACAGCTATCATCCTGGATATTCTTGTGTGATGTAAGCAAGTCTGTGGCCATATTTGAAGGTTTTATGGTCTTGAATGCAGCTGAAGAAACTTGCTCCTGGTTGCTCTCTTTCTGTCATTGCAGGACGTATTCCTAACTGCTTCAAAAGCTGTGCCGTACTTCAAAAATTATCCTTTGATTGTTGCGTATTATAAAACATGCAGGATGGGTTTTTCAGAAGTGCCTAAGTGACTTAGGAACACAAGCCCTATTGAAAGTCAATGGGACTTGTATTCCTGTGTCACCAGGGCACTTCTGAAAATCTCATCCACTCCCTTTGGTGTGTTTCCCACTAACCACTGCCCTCACTGCCCTCTGCTTCAAGGAATGTTTGTGGGGGGCATGGAGCAGCGTTTATGTTGCACTCCCTGTGAGTACCCAGCCTGGGCCAGGGAAGTTAAGGATCCAAGCAGCGGACCAAATTCAGTGAAGGGTCCTAGTCACTTGCTACCTGAGGCACATTGCGCATATGCTAAGAAGAAGAAATGTCTGTGAAATGCACACACTGTATGTCAAACCCTTTGCTGGCTGAGCTAATGAAGTTGCTTCCTTCACTCACAAGCTAGGCCTACTTTTTAGAGCCTGCAGGTTGTAAACTGTTCACATTGACACGTTTTAATTTAGGTGATGGTGGGGCATGAACACAGCCACATTTGCTCAAAGAGCATTTTAAGACTAAAACCTTTTGAAGTTTCATACTGAGAAGTGGAGATTTCCTCCTCAGAGGGAATTCCAAGATGGTGGCCTTAATGTGGTGAAGGGAGCAAATTAATTTTAAAAAAATCTGTTTGAAATACAGGGTAGGAATTGTAGAACAACGTCACATTCTATATTGTAATAATTCTCAGGGTCTGGAACTACATCATTCTCATGCTTCCTAATGTACCTAAGGCATGGCTTTATTACACTAAAACACCTGCCATAAATATAAAGGGAAGGGTAAACCCCTTTGAAATCCCTCCTGGCCAGGGGAAAGCTCCTCTCACCTGTAAAGGGTTAAGAAGCTAAAGGTAACCTCGCTGGCACCTGACCAAAATGACCAATGAGGAGACAAGATACTTTCAAAAGCTGGGAGGAGGGAGAGAAACAAAGGGTCTGTGTCTGTCTGTAGTCGTCTTGGCCGGGGACAGAACAGGAATGGAGTCTTAGAACTTTTAGTAAGTAATCTAGCTAGGTATGTGTTAGATTATGATTTCTTTAAATGGCTGAGAAAAGAATTGTGCTGAATAGAATAACTATTTCTGTCTGTGTATCTTTTTTGTAACTTAAGGTTTTGCCTAGAGGGGTTCTCTATGTTTTTGAATCTAATTACCCTGTAAGATATATACCATCCTGATTTTACAGGGGGAATTTCTTTATTTCTATTTACTTCTATTTTTTATTAAAAGTCTTCTTGTAAAACACTGAATGCTTTTTCATTGTTCTCAGATCCAAGGGTTTGGGTTTGTGGTCACCTATGCAAATTGGTGAGGCTTTTTATCCAACATTTCCCAGGAAAGGGGGGGTGCAAGTGTTGGGAGGATTGTTCATTGTTCTTAAGATCCAAGGGTCTGGGTCTGTAGTCACCTAGACAAATTGGTGAGGCTTTTTACCAAACCTTGTCCAGGAAGTGGGGTGCAAGGTTTTGGGAAGTATTTTGGGGGGAAGGACGCGTCCAAACAGCTCTTCCCCAGTAACCAGTATTAGTTTGGTGGTGGTAGCGGCCAGTGCAAGGATAACGGGCGTAATATTTTGTACCTTGGGGAAGTTTTGACCTAAGCTGGTAAAGATAAGCTTAGGAGGTTTTTCATGCAGGTCCCACATCTGTACCCTAGAGTTCAGAGTGGGGGAGGAACCTTGACATGGTGGCACAGTGGTGGGATTAACCTGAAATCATTTTGAGATCCAGTTGAGATTTTTTGAACTAGAAATACAGATTTTAAAAAGGAATTTTTAGGAAGTCCAGAAGGCAGCTTTGAAACTGAAAGCAGCTTGGTTTCTCTCTGCTTTGTGGCCAAGCAGAGACAAAAGGGGATTATCTTGTGAATTGCAGGTTTTCTTTGCCTGGAGGCAGGGTACTTAACTCCTGCAGGGAAATTCACAGTCTTCCAACCCAGAGGTTTTTTTTTTTTTTCTTTTCTTCCTAAAAGTAAATAGGGGGTGTGTGCTCTACCCATTTGCCTGGAGACAAAAGTGGCAGGGTTTTTTTTAGGATTTTGATTTTTTTTTTTTGTTTTACAAGGAGCACAGGTTTGAAAAGAAATTTTTTTTCTTCTTTGGGCTGGGTAAGCAGGTTTCCAAGTAGTTGGAGGTTTTTTGCTTTAATTTGGGCCCAGAGCAGAGACAAGGGAATTGTCTTTTTCTGTAGGCTGACAATCACTATCAGAGAATAGGTATTCTATTCCAGCACAGCAAAATTTTACAGCCAAGTTTTGTTTGTTTATTTCTAAACCTCGGGTGTAAAGTTAGTTAAAAACAGAGAGGTTAGAATGGCCAAATCCTCAGCTCGACTACAGCTGGAATTAGCCAAATTTCAGGCTGAGGAAAAACAAAGGGAACATGAAAGACAGATAGAACTCATGCGGCTGAAGGAGGAGGAGAAGGAAAAAGAGAGGAAGCATGTGGAGGAGATGGAGAGGATAAAGGCCCAGCAGAATATACCAACAAACCCTAGCAATCCTTCTCCAGGTACCACTTCCCATCCCAGAAAGTTCCCCACCTACAAGGCAGGTGATGATACTGAGGCCTTCTTAGAAAACTTCGAAAGGGCCTGCCTTGGGTACAACATCTCTACTGACCAATACATGGTAGAGCTGAGGCCGCAGCTCAGTGGACCCTTAGCTGAGGTGGCAGCTGAAATGCCTAAAGAACACATGAACAAGTATGAACTGTTTAAATCCAAGGCGAGAGTCAGAATGGGGATAACACCCGAGCAGTCTCGTCGGAGGTTCAGAGCCCTAAGGTGGAAACCAGACATGTCATTTACCCGACATGCCTACCACGTTGTAAAACATTGGGATGCCTGGATATCAGGAGCAAGTGTTGAATCTCCAGTAAATTTGCCCTTCCTAATGCAAATGGAACAATTCTTAGAGGGTGTTCCTGAGGAAATAGAAAGATACATCCTAGATGGGAAACCCAAAACTGTAATTGAGGCAGGAGAGATTGGAGCCAGATGGGTGGAGGTGGCAGAGAAGAAGAAAACTGGTCGCAGTTGGAGCGGAGACCAGAAGGGACCACCCCAGACCACACCCTATTACCGGGGGCCGCCCAAAGCCCCACCTACCTCCCAAAGAACCCTCCAGACCCCTTATCGTCCCACCACCCCGTTCTCCAGCAACCCTCCTCGCCCCAGTGACCCGTCAGCTGGACGATGTTTTAAGTGTAACGAGCTGGGGCATGTAAAGGCCAACTGCCCCAAGAACCCCAACAGATTACAGTTCATTGCACCGGAATCACACCAGAGGTCCAAAGGCCCAGATACCTCCCAGATACCCTTGGAGCGGAGGGAAACTGTGAGTGTGGGTGGGAAGAAGGTCACCGCGTGGAGGGACACCGGAGCACAAGTGTCAGCTATCCATGCTTCCTTAGTGGACCCCAATTTAATCAACCCAGAGATCCAAGTGACGATTCAACCCTTCAAGTCCAACTCTTTCAATTTGCCTACAGCCAAGTTGCCTGTCCAGTACAAGGGCTGGTCAGGAATGTGGACTTTTGCAGTCTATGATGATTATCCCATCCCCATGCTGTTGGGGGAAGACTTGGCCAATCATGTGAAGCAGGCCAAGAGGGTGGGAATGGTCACCCGCAACCAGGCTAAACAAGCCGTGAGGCCTAGCTCTGTTCCGGAAACTTCTATCAGGACCCAGTCAGAGGTGATGGACCTGGACCCCAGGCCAATGTCTGCAACAGCAGTAGTGGATCCAGTCCCAGAGACCCAGACGGAACCAGTCCCAGAACCGGAACCAGCCGAACAACCAACACCAGACCCCGTGTCAGCACTGAATCCAGTACTTGCAACCTCAACACCAGAGGGCCCCACCGAACCTGAACTGGCAGCAGCCGATAACCCTACACAAGAGGCTCAGCCGGAGCCTGAATCCCAACATAGTGCACCAGCGGAGAGCGGTTCACAGTCAACAGAAACAGCTCCATCCCCTATATCGCTTCCAGAGGGACCAAGCCTAGGTCCACAATCCCATGAGGAACTGATGTCTCCAGCATCAAGGGAACAGTTCCAGACCGAACAGGAAGCAGATGAAAGCCTCCAGAGAGCTTGGACGGCGGCACGGAGCAACCCACCGCCTCTCAGCTCTTCTAATCGATCCAGGTTTGTTGTAGAAAGAGGACTTTTATACAAGGAAACTCTTTCTGGGGGACACCAGGAAGACTGGCATCCTCAGAGACAGTTGGTAGTTCCAACTAAATACTGGGCCAAGCTCTTGAGCTTAGCTCATGATCACCCTAGTGGCCATGCTGGGGTGAACAGGATCAAAGACCGTTTGGGGGGGTCATTCCACTGGGAGGAAATGGGCAAGGATGTTTCTACCTATGTCCAGTCTTGTGAGGTGTGCCAAAGAGTGGGAAAACCCCAAGACCAGGTCAAAGCTCCTCTCCAGCCACTCCCCATCATTGAAGTTCCATTTCAGCGAGTAGCTGTGGATATTCTGGGTCCTTTTCCGAAAAAGACACCCAGAGGAAAGCAGTACATACTGACTTTCATGGATTTTGCCACCCGATGGCCGGAAGCAGTAGCTCTAAGCAACACCAGGGCTAAAAGTGTGTGCCAGGCACTAGCAGACATTTTTGCCAGGGTAGGTTGGCCCTCCGACATCCTCACAGATGCAGGGACTAATTTCCTGGCAGGAACTATGAAAAACCTTTGGGAAGCTCATGGGGTAAATCACTTGGTTGCCACTCCTTACCATCATCAAACAAATGGCATGGTGGAGAAGTTTAATGGAACTTTGGGGGCCATGATACGTAAATTCGTAAATGAGCACTCCAATGATTGGGACCTAGTATTGCAGCAGTTGCTCTTTGCCTACAGAGCTGTACCACATCCCAGTTTAGGGTTTTCCCCATTTGAACTTGTATATGGCCGTGAGGTTAAGGGGCCATTGCAGTTGGTGAAGCAGCAATGGGAGGGATTTACACCTTCTCCAGGAACTAACATTCTGGACTTTGTAACCAACCTACAAAACACCCTCCGAACCTCTTTAGCCCTTGCTAGAGAAAACTTACAGGATGCTCAAAAAGAGCAAAAAGCCTGGTATGATAAACATGCCAGAGAGCGTTCCTTCAAAGTAGGAGACCAGGTCATGGTCTTAAAGGCGCTCCAGGCCCATAAAATGGAAGCATCGTGGGAAGGGCCATTCGTGGTCCAGGAGCGCCTGGGAGCTGTTAATTATCTCATAGCATTCCCCACCTCCAACCGAAAGCCTAAGGTGTATCATATTAATTCTCTAAAGCCCTTTTATTCCAGAGAATTAAAGGTTTGTCAGTTTACAGCCCAGGGAGGAGACGACGCTGAGTGGCCTGAAGGTGTCTACTACGAAGGGAAATGTGCTGGTGGTGTGGAAGAGGTGAACCTCTCCATGACCCTTGGGCGTATGCAGCGACAGCAGATCCAGGAGCTGTGCACTAGCTACGCGCCAACGTTCTCAGCCACCCCAGGACTGACTGAACGGGCATACCACTCCATTGACACAGGTAATGCTCACCCAATTAGGGTCCAACCTTACCGGGTGTCTCCTCAAGCTAAAACTGCTATAGAACGGGAGATCCAGGATATGTTACAGATGGGTGTAATCCGCCCCTCTGAAAGTGCATGGGCATCTCCAGTGGTTCTAGTTCCCAAACCAGATGGGGAAATACGTTTTTGCGTGGACTACCGTAAGCTAAATGCTGTAACTCGCCCAGACAACTATCCCATGCCACGCACAGATGAACTATTAGAGAAACTGGGACGGGCCCAGTTCATCTCTACCTTGGACTTAACCAAGGGGTACTGGCAGGTACCGCTAGATGAATCTGCCAAGGAAAGGTCAGCCTTCATCACACATCTCGGGCTGTATGAATTTAATGTACTCCCTTTCGGGCTGCGAAATGCACCCGCCACTTTCCAAAGACTTGTAGATGGTCTCCTAGCGGGATTAGGAGAATATGCAGTCGCCTACCTTGACGATGTGGCCACATTTTCGGATTCCTGGGCAGACCACCTGGAACATCTACAAAAAGTCCTTGAGCGCATAAGGGAGGCAGGACTAACTGTTAAGGCTAAGAAGTGTCAAATAGGCCTAAACAGAGTGACTTACCTTGGACACCAGGTGGGTCAAGGAACTATCAGCCCCCTACAGGCCAAAGTGGATGCTATCCAAAAGTGGCCTGTCCCAAAGTCAAAGAAACAGGTTCAATCCTTCTTAGGCTTGGCCAGTTATTACAGACGATTTGTACCGCACTACAGCCAAATCGCTGCCCCACTGACAGACCTAACCAAAAAGAAACAGCCAAATGCTGTTCAGTGGACCGGAAAGTGTCAGAAGGCCTTTAACAAGCTTAAAGCGACACTCATGTCTGACCCTGTACTAAGGGCCCCAGACTTTGACAAACCGTTCCTAGTAACCACAGATGCATCCGAGCGTGGTGTGGGAGCAGTTTCAATGCAGAAAGGACCTGATCAAGAATTCCACCCTGTAGTGTTTCTCAGCAAAAAACTGTCTGAGAGGGAAAGCAACTGGTCAGTCACTGAAAAAGAATGTTACGCCCTTGTCTACGCTCTGGAAAAGCTACTCCCATATGTTTGGGGACGGCGTTTCCACCTGCAAACCGACCATGCTGCACTGAAGTGGCTTCACACCGTCAAGGAAACTAACAAAAAACTTCTTCGGTGGAGTTTAGCTCTCCAAGATTTTGATTTCGACATCCAACACATCTCAGGAGCTTCTAACAAAGTGGCTGATGCACTCTCCCGTGAAAGTTTCCCAGAATCAACTGGTTAAAATCGTCCTTGAGATGTGGAAAATATTGTTAGTCTTTATGTACTTGGTAGTATATTTAGAGATGCATGTGTCTTATTAACTCTGTTTTTCCTAGAGCTCCAGGAAGAAATCCCAGCCAGTGTTTCACCCTAGCTGAGATTTGGGGGGCGTGTCATAAATATAAAGGGAAGGGTAAACCCCTTTGAAATCCCTCCTGGCCAGGGGAAAGCTCCTCTCACCTGTAAAGAGTTAAGAAGCTAAAGGTAACCTCGCTGGCACCTGACCAAAATGACTAATGAGGAGACAAGATACTTTCAAAAACTGGGAGGAGGGAGAGAAACAAAGGGTCTGTGTGTCTGTCTATATGCTTCTTTGCCGGGGATAGACCAGGAATGGAGTCTTAGAACTTTTAGTGAGTAATCTAGCTAGGTATGTGTTAGATTATGATTTCTTTAAATGGCTGAGAAAAGAATTGTGCTGAATAGAATAACTATTTCTGTCTGTGTATCTTTTTTGTAACTTAAGGTTTTGCCCAGAGGGGTTCTCTATGTTTTTGAATCTAATTACCCTGTAAGATATCTACCATCCTGATTTTACAGGGGGGATTTCTTTATTTCTATTTACTTCTATTTTTATTAAAAGTCTTCTTGTAAGAAAACTGAATGCTTTTTCATTGTTCTCAGATCCAAGGGTTTGGGTCTGTGGTCACCTATGTAAATTGGTGAGGCTTTTTATCCAACATTTCCCAGGAAAGGGGGGGGGTGCAAGTGTTGGGAGGATTGTTCATTGTTCTTAAGATCCAAGGGTCTGGGTCTGTAGTCACCTAGGCAAATTGGTGAGGCTTTTTACCAAACCTTGTCCAGGAAGTGGGGTGCAAGGTTTTGGGAAGTATTTTGGGGGGAAAGACACGTCCAAACAGCTCTTCCCCAGTAACCAGTATTAGTTTGGTGGTGGTAGCGGCCAGTCCAAGGACAACGGGTGGAATATTTTGTACCTTGGGGAAGTTTTGACCTAAGCTGGTAAAAGATAAGCTTAGGAGGTTTTTTCATGCAGGTCCCCACATCTGTACCCTAGAGTTCAGAGTGGGGGAGGAACCTTGACAACCTGCCATGCTGTATGTTATTTCTGACTTCTTATACAGCTTTTGGCAGCCATAGACTTTATTTTAGAAGTCACTGTATGTACAGGTTCAGCAGATTTTCTGCAGGATTTACTTACTGCAGTGTGTTTAAGGAGTTGAGAAGGCATAAAGTTCTGATGCCTGATTCTTCTCTAGCACGGGTGTAAATCAGGAGTAACTGTTGAGGTCAATGCTGCTAGAATAGAATCAGGACCATGGGATTTTATTTATACCATGTCTGTATCCATGTATAAACAACTAACTGCTCTGTTCCATTTTTTCTGATCAGTGAGCTGATCCAGCTCCCACTGAAGTGAATGGGAGTGTTCCAGTAACTTGAAAGGGAGTTGGATCATGCTTTAAAAGAGTATAATGAGTTTGTTCTCCCTGATGTTATATTAAATATTAACTTGCTTGTAAATAATTATAATACAAAAAAGTCTCTGCAAACCTCCATTTTTACTCTCACAACCCATACAATTGCTAGACTCGTGACCAATCCTATAGTGATTTCATAGATTAGCCTTTAAACCAAAAGAAGGATGAACAGATTTACCTTGCTGATATCTTTGCCTTCTTGCAACATTTCATGAGTTTAGCATATTTGTTATTGGTTCCCCCCAGGCCTCCGTGTGTCAGATTATTTTCCAGCTTTGAAAATAATCTTCCACTATTTGTTAACCCCCAACAATCTTCTGTGACTATTTTAGATTGAATTGATAGAAGTCAGACTTGTGTTCACCATGTGTGTCTTTGTGGAAGGATCCTCTTTATTGCTCAAGCACGAGTAGTGTTGGTGACTTGTGTTCTGCAGCAGCTGTTCCATTTCTCAAAGTAGAAAGTCTGACTGTCTCTTCTCAAGGCATATTGAAGGTTGTGTCAGTTCCTAAATGTTCCCTAGTATCTGAGGCAGGGCCATCAGCAGACAAATGCCAAAGGCCTGGAAACTTTCAGGTCAATAACAGACTAAGCAGACAGATATTCAGCATCAACATCAGAGGTTTCCAAATAGTCATCTTCTACTTTTTTTCTGTTTCACTATTGCCGCGTGTACTTAAAAATTATACATCCAATATATTTCAAATAGTCTTCTTCCAAACCTCAGAGTGGCCACAGTCTTGTCTTCACATTGAATTTGTTCTAACAGAAGGTGTTACCGTGACAGCCCTGGCGACAGCAGTCTTTCTTTTATCTGTGGACTCAGCACAGAAAGAGTAGCAGCCCTGCCTCAACAGCATGCATCAGTTCTGCCCTGAAGACATCCCCTGTAGGGAAGGGAAAACACATGTGGTTCCAAACACATTCAGCCTTTGGCTTCTCTATTGAGACAGCCAAATGTGCCAGTGAATGAACTGAACATCTGGCTGATGGAAACTGTCCTCAGACCACCAGCTCATTTCATATAGGCCACCGAAGAGCCATCAGATAAGGACTTTCATAGATTCTAAGGCGAGAAGGGACCATTGTCATCATCTAGTTTGACCTCCTGCATAACATGAGCCATAGAAATCCCCCAGAATAATTCCTGTTTAACTAGAGCATCTCTTTTGAAAAAAAATCCAATCTTGATTTAAAAATTGCCAGTGATGGAGAATCCACCACAACTCTTGGTAAGTTATTCCAATGGTTAACTACCATCAGTGTTAAAAACATATGCCTTATTTCCTGTGTGAATTTGTTTAGTTTCAGCCATTGGGCCTTGCTATACCTTTGTCTCGTAGATTGAAGAGACACATTATCAAATATTGATCAGTATGTAAACTATGATCAAGTCACCCCTTAACCTTCTCTTTGTTAAGCTAAATAGATTGAGCTCCTGGAGTCTCTCACTATAAGACATATTTTCCAATCCTTTCATCATTTTTGTGGTTCTTCTTTCCCATTTACAGTTACATTTTGAGACTTGTCAGTTAGCCAGTTTTTAATCCATTTATTTTGTTTGCAGTGTTGTTGTAGCTGTGTGGTCCCAGGATATGAGGGAGACAAGGTAGGTGAGGTGATATCTTTTGCTGGAACAACTTCTGTTGTCCTAAAGAAGAGCTCCGTGTAGCTCAAAAGCTTGTATCTTCCACCAACAGAAGTTGGTCCTTTAAAAGATAGTAACTCAACTACATCATGAAAGGTTTCAGAGTAACAGCCATGTTAGTCTGTATTCGCAAAAAGAAAAGGAGTACTTGTGGCACCTTAGAGACTAACCAATTTATTTGAGCATAAGCTTTCATGAGCTACAGGATGAAGTGAGCTGTAGCTCACGAAAGCTTATGCTCAAATAAATTGGTTAGTCTCTAAGGTGCCACAAGTACTCCTTTTCTTTTTTCAACTACATTATGTCTCTCTTTTTAATTTTGTATCATTCTAGTTTTTTAATCAAAATGTCATGCTGTACAAGTCAAATGCCTTGCAGAAGTCTTAAGTATGTTACGTGAACACTGTTGCCTTTATCAGCCAAACAATCAGCAATGTGAATTGCATTTAGATTGGTGATAAAAGTGCAAAGCTCCAAAGCATATTACTAAACCCCTGAGGCAACAAGTTCCCTTCTGTTAATGTAATTCACTTTTTTGTTTAAAAAATTCTCTTACATTTTATATTTTTAAAAGAATAGAGTTCAGCTGATTCATGAATGTTGCCAGGACAAACCTGAGAAGACATTTTATCTGTTACTACACTGTTAAAAAAGCAACCAGAAACAGGACATTTACAAATCACTGAGCTATAGAAAAGATTCATTTAGAAAAGGATGATGATAGAGTAACTCTACATGATATTTCAGTTCTGGAGAGCTAGGAAGATTTAAGAGCTGGTTAGTAGCTTACAGAAAGTAGTAGGGAGTAGGTATCCAAAAGTAAGTATAGTAAAACAATGCATTTTCTATTGCCAATTTCCTTCTCTAAACAAGGTTAGAAAACTGTGTGCAGACATAAACTACTGTGTTGAATAGCCAAAAGATGTGAGGACTTCAGTAACTCAGATAGAGGTTATGGGCCTATTACAGGAGTGGGTGGGTGAGGAACCGTTGTGAGAGATAGCAAAGCAACTTAGAAACTGTGCAGAAAGTCAGTGGGAAAATGTATATGATGATGAATATTCAAAAATAAATCATTTTAAGATAACTGTTATTACAACTCTGTAAGTGTATTTCTCTGAGACCGTGCTTGTGAGAGACCATAATAAAGCTACAGATATATCTCTCTGCAAAGGAAAACAAAAGGATGTTGAATGTATACTACATAATACTGACAACATTATTAAAATACTAAGTGACATTTTAAATGACTAAAGCCCTGATCCTGCAAATGAATCTGCATGGGAGGACCGGGGCTTCAGTGGATCCAGATGGTTACAAGATCTGCCCTCATAGTTTTGGTTACAGGATTTATTGTAACCAATGAACAGTGAACCCTTATGAACAGACTTGGAAGGATTAGATTTTTTATCAGTAAAAGTCAATAAAAGTTGATTTCACTGCACACACACAAACTAAAGAAAAACATTTCCATCGATAATAATAAAAATGTACAGCTTGGCAAAGTAAGAAAAATGCTGCTTCAGATCTTATTAGAGTTTGATTCAAATCTGTTTACTTTGTATATTATGACATATGAGGTTCACAATTCGTGTTTTAACAATTATAAAGCTTTATTTCTTTAATCACAAATCTACAGTTATTAAATAATTATTATTTGAAACCCGCATTGTCTGACACCTCCCATACTTTTGTACAACTGTGAACATTTAAATGGATAAACATAACGATCAGTATTATCCATTAGTATCCCATATGATCCAATATTATCAAAATGACCAAAAATGAAAAATTCTGCCACGCCTACTTATGGGTAGAGCTGATTGAAAAATGCAGAAAAATGTTCATGAAAAATTTTCAAAACTTTACATCACATTTGAATTTTAAAAAACCTGTAAGACAGTTGAGGAACAGCAACATTTTTTGAAAATACATAAATAAATTTGACCAGGGTACAACTTTCACAAGTGCCTAAGTGCCATTTTCAGAAATGACTTTAGCACTTAGGGGCCTCAGTCCAGTTGATTTTCAGTGAAACTTTGGCTCTTCAGTGGGGCTTAAGCTCCTAAATCATTTAGGCCCATTTGCAAATGTGACCACAGCTCTAATTATGACAAAATTATATGAAGGTAAGAAATATTACAAGATGCTGTTACGCATACAGAAAAATGGTATGATATTGTTATATTGTAATATTTGAATAATAGTATGAACATTTATTTTTTATCTATTCAGAAGGATAGAAATACTAAAAAGGGCACTTGTCTATACACTCTAGACTCCCTTGCCATAACTTAAAAATACATTCTACAGCAGCAGTACAGTTTAATATTGCCCACACCAGGAAGCCAGGCAATTTACAAACTCAAACCCCCCTTCCTCTCCAACAATTGCCCACCCTCACAACTCTCCCATAGATTCAAATGACTGGGAAAAAAAGATGAGCTTCACAGTGTATCTTTGAAGGCCATCAGATTCCTGGTGAAATCATGGCCCCACAGAGGTCAGTGAGAGTTTTGCCCCTGATTTGGGTGGGCCCAGGATTTCTCTCTTGGAGTGTTTCAGACCAAGTGGAGGGGAGTGAATTCCAAAGCCATCCCAGAGAATGCCCTGCCAGCAGCCTCCTCTCATTTATAGCAACATGGCTCCAGCACAAGCATCTCTGTTGATCCCCTCTGCCACACCATGACACAGGGTGAGAGGCAAGCTCCAGAGTGGGTAGATCCTAAGATTTAGAGTGGGGTCGGCAACCTTTGGCACACGGCCCATCAGGGAAATCCACTGGTAGGCTCGGACGGTTTGTTTACTTGCAGCATCCGCAGGCGTGGCCAATTGCAGATCCCACTGGCTGCAGTTTGCCCTTCCAGGCCAATGGGGGCTGTGGGACGCAGCGGCCAGAACATCCCTTGGCCCATGCTGCTTCACGCAGCCCCCATTGGCCTGGAATGGTGAACTGTGGTCAGTGAGAGCTGCAATCAGCCGAACCTGCAGACGCTGCAGGTAAACAAACCGTCCTGGCCTGCCAGTGGATTTCCCGGACTGACCGCATGCCAAAGATTGCTGATCCCTGATTTAGAGCTTTATAATGGGCTGGTCAAAAAATGGGAATTCTTTTCCACAAACATTTTAGAAGAAAACAAAACATTTGTTTCCTTCAAAAAAAAATTGTGGAAAGGAATTTTTTGTTTTCTTTGTAACTTTTCCTGAAATCTTGTAATTTTTTTTTAGGAGAAATATTTGGAAATAAAATACGTTTTGTTTTCCTTCAAGTTGAATGGAACCTGCAACGTTGTTTTTTTAAAATTTTGTTGGGGTTTTTTTTTGGTTAAGAAGTGATAAATGGGAGATGAGGGAGAAAACTGAAAAAACTTTCATTTAATATCCATTCAGTACAAATGGAAACAATTTTTTTCTTATTGTATATCTTTTATGAACATTTTCTTATCCTTCAAAAAGGCATTTTTCATTTAGAAAAAAAACCTTTTTGATGGAAGATCATAACCAACAATATATTCTTCACTCACTAATCCATAGGCCTCCAGTGCAGATCACTGGATTAACATGTTTGTGGCCAGACACTCCACTTACCAAGCAGACTTCCACCTTCTGCACTAGCTTCAATTTCTGGATGGGTTTAAGGTTTTTACATATATCGTGCAATGAGAGACCTCACTTTATACATTCACACAAGGGGGCAGAATTAAGTGTTGGTATGCAGCCTTTAACTTTGGCATTTCCTGACTTTTGAGTGTAAAATTGTGTAATCTTAACACTGTATGAACATAGTGTTTTGTATTTAACATTCAGCTAATTTATAGCTTCTTTTATTACTGGAGCATTTTTAAATGGATTGTGTTACACTGTCTTCACTTGGCAATGTGTGACCTCAGCATATAGAATCTCATTATTGAGAATGAAATTAATTGATTAAAACATCTTCTGATGGCACCAACAATGGGTTAGATGTTGGGTAAGTGATGTAGTCACTCTACCATGGCAGCATCATCTGGAGACATTAAGCATGTCCATCCACCATCGAGATGAAAAAGAGGGCAATCCATAACCAGATAGCAGGCTGCTTGTTCTAGGGTTGTACAGAGGCAGAGTGGGGAGGTCAAGAAGCCCTAATGGTAAAGATGTTAGTTAAACTGCTTGTGACCACAGCTTATCCTGTTGTAATGAAGAAGGATCTTTCGGTTCATATGATTGTTCTGATGGGCCTGCAAGACCTGATCTGGATACACTAAGGGATGCAGATCTAAATTGTCTATCTGCCAACAAATGCACTATTAATCCAAAGCATAATCCTGCCCACCTGTTGCCACTGTTTATTAGAAAGAGTGTTGTCTGGTGTACTGTCTGAGAGGCTCAGCTATTTCAGAAAAAGGGCTGGCATTTAGCTGCTATTTTTGATGTGGCTTTGAGATGAAATTGTGAAGTAAGCTGTTTTATGCAGCGCAACACAGCCAGGGCCCTGCCGTCATGCCAGAGGAGCAACGCCAGCCAGGTCTGGAATGTTGGAGACTGGAGTTGCCTGGGGCACACCAGTGATGATATGAAGAACAGAGTTGAGCACTGAGTCCAACTCGCCACAGTGGTGACTGGAACCCCATGCTGCTGCACAGTATTTGGCAGTGCAATAATTAGGACATTGGTAGATGTTCATAAGGTTGCAGCGCTAGCACCCTGTGAAATGTTGGGAAGTCTGAGAGGAGTGTGAGTGTCAACAGGATTTTCGGGTGTGTCTTCTTGACGTGTTGTCAAAAGGGCAGAGACTGGTCAAGATTTACCCCCGAATAAGTAGGGTACAGTTTAAAAGCAATTGGCTGATTGATTGTTCAGAAGGACCTGCAGCTGTCGATGAGCTCACCGGTTGGCGAGATGGAAACAAGGTGACATTAGCTTACGTGTGTTTAGTTTAACTTGGTGCTTCAAAAAATACTTGACCAAGGTGTCAAGGTCAGATGACAGGCTGGACTCCAGCTTCTCAAATCTTCTTCTGGCTATTGCCAGGCAGATGTCATCAGTGTACATGAATTTAGTTGCGGAAGGTCAGCTGTATATATATTAAAGAGGATTGGAATGAGTACGGATCCCATTGTTCATATGATGTGGTCAACTTGAACCATCTCCACACTCGACAATTGCTATTCCATTAGAAATCATCTGCCTAATAAACTCTAGAAGTTTCGTATTTGGAGAATAATTTTAGGACTAGTCCATGGTGCCAAACTGTGTCGTATACCAATGACAGGTCAACAAAACAAAATCATAGCTCTTCTGTCCTGCCTCAAATGTATTCTCAGTAAAAGATGTTGGTCTAATTACTTGATCCTCAGCACTATGGCCCAAATGAAACCCTGTCTGGTAATGAAGTAATTGTGGGTTGATTAATGTAGAGATATGTTTGTAGAAGATTATAATTTAGAGACACTCCCTCACAAGGGACAGTATTATGAACATAGTAATTTGGAGATGTGCCCGGAAATGGGGGTTGGGAACATGGCTGTGTGCAGCAGGTCACCATAGAAGCTCTCCGGTTTGTTTTATTCCTTTCTCATTCGTTGGTTTGTTATTTAACGATCCCAAGATTGTTACATGGTGTCAGAGGTGCTGAATGAGAAGGAAACTGTGATCGCTTTGAAGTTAACGCCTGTGTTTGCAACTGAAAGCAGAGACAGGGAGGCACCAGAGCAGCATGTGGAGCACCAGGCACAGAGGCTTTTGCATGTATTTGGTGAGCACAGGAGTAGCTTGACTGGCTTAAGCAGGGGGAAAAAGCCAACAACGGATGTTTTGCAACCTCCATCCTGTCTACAATCATCAGAGAACTGGAAAAAAATCAGACAGAGATTTGAATTGTATTTAACAGCCATAGAGGCAAAGGAGAAAAATGATAAAGTGAAATCACCAATCTTTTTGCATGTTGTTGGGGAGAAGCACTGAATATTTATAACAACTTTAAGTCTGATGAAGGTGAAAGCATGAATTAAGTAAAATACTGACTGCATTTGAGGAACATTGCATGCCAAAAAGGAATGAATCCTTTGAGAGACATGCCCTTTTTACATGCATGCAAAAAACTGATGACACCATAGAGCAATATGTCACAGAAGGAAACTCAGTAAAACCTGTGACTTTGGTGAGCTGACAGAGTTTCTGGTTAGAAATAGAATCATTTGTGGCATTAAAGACAATATGTTAAGAGAGAGACTGCTCTGTGAAGGAGACCTAACTTTAGACAAAGTTGTCCAAATATGCAGGGCAGCAGAATTTACTAGAATGGGTTATCCATGTAAAATCCGATAAGAGGAAGATTTTAGCAATTGAAATGCCATGTCCTGACTCAAAGAAAGATGCCCAATGGTTCATGAGAATGGTTAATTATCTTGGGAAATTCATACCCAATCTATCTACCAAAGCAACATAAAAATGAATGGTATTGGGGTGCAGAACAGGAGGAATCATGGGAAGGTTTAATACAACAACTGATATAAGAACCAGTGTTGAAGTTTTATGCACCAGGAAGGCCTACTGAAATTACAGCAAATGCTTCACAGACTGGGTTATGTGCAGTAATTTTATAGAAGTATGCAGATTGGCAACCAGTGGCATATGGATCCAAATCACTGACTGAGGCAGAAACCAGATACACAGAAATCAGGCACACATGATGGAAAAGGAGCTTTTAGGAATATTGATTGCTTGTGAGAAATTCAGTTAGTATATTTATGGACAGACAGTGAAAGCTGAAATGGACCACAAACCCCGATCACGTTATTTAACTGTTATAGTCAAACCACTCCCACAAGAGAAATCAGCTACCCCAGTATAACTGTATCTACGCTAGGGACTTGTGCCAGGACAGGTATGTTGGTCAGGGATCGCACATCTTCACACCCTTGACCAGCATAGCTATGCTGGCAGAACTCAGCAGCCTAAGGGAAGTGTGGGTCATTACAAAATAAACCTATTGGCTATTCTTCTTGAAAAGCTCATGTCACAGCCTACGGGCAGCATGACCTTTGGTAGATGTATGACCTCTCCTCTTTATCTCTCTGTTTGTCTTAGCCTGGGGCCTGGTTTGCACTAAAAAGTTAGATTGACCCAGCTATGTTGCTCAGGGGTGTGAAAAGCCCCCCGCCCCCCCGAGTGACATAGTTAAGACAATATAACCCTCAGTGCATACAGTGCTAGGTCAACAGAAGAATTCTTCCATCAACCTAACTACTGGCTCTCAGAGAGAGGGATTTCTTATACCAGTGGCAGGTTTCAGAGTAGCAGCCGTGTTAGTCTGTATTCGCAAAAAGAAAAGGAGTGCTTGTGGCACCGTAGAGACTAACCAATTTATTTGAGCATAAGCTTTCGTGAGTCTCTAAGGTGCCACTAGTACTCCTTTTCTTTATACCAATGGGAGGCCCTCCAATGATGTAGATCATTGTGTTACAGTGGTGCAGCTGCAGCTGTGCTGCTGTAGCGTTTCAAGTGTAGACAAGCCCTCTGTTTGTAAGCATCTCAATCAGCCATTTTATCCAAAGAGGTATTGATGCAATTTTCCTGTATCATACTCAGCCATAAAAAGACAGAGGAAAGTGTGGTCACATAACCTAAGAGAAATTTATTTGATTTTGGAGTCAAGAAAAATGTGTTCCCCTTTTGGATTTCTCTTTATCCAGGATTCATCAGCTCTTAGGGGAGCAGTTCTGATACATATTTGATTTAGCTGCCTAAGTGGCATGTGTCATAGAATCATAGAATATCAGGGTTGGAAGGGACCCCAGAAGGTCATCTAGTCCAACCCCCTGCTCGAAGCAGGACCAATTCCCAGTTAAATCATCCCAGCCAGGGCTTTGTCAAGCTTGACCTTAAAAACCTCTAAGGAAGGAGATTCTACCACCTCCCTAGGTAACGCATTCCAGTGTTTCACCACCCTCTTAGTGAAAAAGTTTTTCCTAATATCCAATCTAAACCTCCCCCACTGCAACTTGAGACCATTACTCCTCGTTCTGTCATCTGCTACCATTGAGAACAGTCTAGAGCCATCCTCTTTGGAACCCCCTTTCAGGTAGTTGAAAGCAGCTATCAAATCCCCCCTCATTCTTCTCTTCTGCAGGCTAAACAATCCCAGCTCCCTCAGCCTCTCCTCATAAGTCATGTGTTCCAGACCCCAATCATTTTTGTTGCCCTTCGCTGGACTCTCTCCAATTTATCCACATCCTTCTTGTAGTGTGGGGCCCAAAACTGGACACAGTACTCCAGATGAGGCCTCACCAATGTCGAATAGAGGGGAACGATCACGTCCCTCGATCTGCTCGCTATGCCCCTACTTATACATCCCAAAATGCCATTGGCCTTCTTGGCAACAAGGGCACACTGCTGACTCATATCCAGCTTCTCGTCCACTGTCACCCCTAGGTCCTTTTCCGCAGAACTGCTGCCTAGCCATTCGGCCTGTCTTGTCTCTCAGATGCTGAAAAAGCATTTGTCAATATGCTAAACGATTTAACAAACACATACCCCAGAAAGAAAAGGAGTACTTGTGGCACCTTAGAGACTAACAAATTTATTTGAGTATAAGCTTTCGTGAGCTACAGCTCACTTCATCGGATGATCCGATGAAGTGAGCTGTAGCTCACGAAAGCTTATGCTCAAATAAATTTGTTAGTTGATAAGGTGCCACAAGTACTCCTTTTCTTTTTGCGAATACAGACTAACACGGCTGCTACTCTGAAACCTGTCATAATACCCCAAGTGAGTTGTATTTGGACTTCAGAGGTTTGGCCAGTAAGGAACAACTTTGACTGGCATACCTATTCCCTGGCTCTCTTCGCTCTAAGGAACAGAGACACTAAGGAGGATGCATAGATTTTAAATGTGGCAGTACGTGTACCAACCACTGCTTTGCTAGCTAAATAGTCAAAGATTAGAGGTTTACAGTAATTAGTGTTAGGAAATTTTTACTTCATTACTTTGAGTTTGCTCACACAACAAAATTTCTATAAACCCTGTGGTAAGATTGATATGTCATGTTTTTCCATCCTGATGGCCAGAGTTTAACAGGCTGTTCTTGAAAGTCTCCATTTTGGAAAACTTCCCTGATGACAAGTTTATGGGTGTGAGAGAATCTTTGACACAAACTTGTCTCTTTGCCCTCCCTCCATTTGGGGTGCTCCCTGCATCTTTTCCAAAGCTACCATGTAATATGTCATTATAGCTATAGGGGTAGAAGCAGGAGACACTGTTCTGCCCATTCTTCATTAATTTTGCTAGAACATATTGGTATCCTGAGAGGTGAGAAAACAGACACAGGTTAACAGCATGACTAGAGGACTGACAAATGCACTCTACCACATTCTGGCTGGGACCCTAGAAGAATTTCAGAGCTCTGTGATTCTGAATGCCAGCAAACGGATCCATGCCAGAGGTCCTCAAAGGGCATCACAACATGAGGAATAACTTGTGTATTTGTAAAAGGGCATCCAAAATTGGGCATGGCCCTTTACAAACTAAATAAAAGACACAGTCCCTGCCCCAGAGAGCTTGCAATCATAGAATATCAGGGTTGGAAGGGACCTCAGGAGGTCATCTCATCCAACCCCCTGCTCAAAGCAGGACCAATCCCCAATTTTTGCCACAAATCCCTAAATGGCCCCCTTAAGGATTGAACTCACAACTGTGGGTTTAGCAGGCCAATGCTCAAACCACTGAGCTATCTCTCCCCACTATGTCAATCTATGACAGACTTCCTGACTCCAAAATCAATCTCCATTAGATGATGTGATCATACTTTCCTCTATCTTTTTACAGCTGAGTATAACACAGGAAAATTGCCTAGAAAATGGCACCAATAAATAAATAAAGGTGGGGCAGAGGAGAAGTACTCATGGGTTTACTAATAAGTAATAAGCTCATGGGGTTTATTAATAAGACTGTGGGCTGCTGGCAGCTGGTGTGTACAATTCATGTTATTTAAAAGGGTTTTCAGGGACAGGAGATGATTTGTTTTTATATTTTATTTTGATTCATGCAAAGCAAATGACAAAAGGACATTTCATTGAGCAGCACCTTGATGGAGTGTACTGGACTTTTCTTTTTAAATTTGATTACAATATGTTGTTAATAAGAAGTTCAGGCTTTTGAACATCTGTATATGGGAAAAGAATATCTACATTTACCTGAAATCATAAGTGCTTGACATGGTTTCTTCAGAGTCCAGCCGTTTACTAGCTTCTCACCAACTGCTAAGAGACAGGGATATCTACAGGATATCTGGACAGTATGAAAGCCCTTGCTCCCACTGGAGTTAGAAACAAAACACCCATTGACTTTGATGGGAACAGATCAGTTCCTAAGAGCTTGTCTACTTGGGTGGGGTAATGGGCACAAGGGATGCGTGATTTCTAAAGCACACTAATGTGTTGTGCATTAATTGGTCCATGTAGCTCTAGCTGGTGTGCACTAAAGGTTGCTTGTGTGCTTTAATGGAGTTCTGTGCACTATGTAAAAGTGCATGAGGGAATCTTTAGTGTGCACCATCAGGGTCTACATGAACCCGTTAATGCTCAACACGTTAGTGTGCTTTGGAAATCACACCTGTCATAGTGTGCACTGCAGCTCCGTGTACAGATAGCCCCTATGTATCTGTTACTGACATGTGAAGAAGATATTCCCTTAGCTAACTAACTTGCTTGAATTAAAAGGGGAATAGACTGATCTAGATTTCTGTAACCCTTCTGCCCGTCAGAGTTGGCAGCAACAAGGGCCAGGTTCAGTATCTATATAGGGGTTCCATTCCAATAACACAATGCAAAACCGGCTCGAGCCCCCACCCAGTGACCTGGGACAAATATATACCACCCCCGGTGGGCACCTCCAAGAGGCAATACTTCCCCTCTCGCAAGCACAGAGTCTGAGTGTAGCAAAAGCCTTTTAATAACAGAGAGAAACAATGTGGCATTATGTTGGGGAAACACCACCAACAGGATTCATAACACAACCCATGAGCAAAAAACCACCCCAAGCAAATTGGGGCGTGTCCTTTCCCTTTGGTTCTTGAGTCCAGCAACCCAAAATCACCCAAAGTCCCAAAAGTCCAACAGCCCAAAAGTCTCTGTCCCTGGTCAGTGCAGCCCCAGAGTTCGAAAGTTTATCTGCAGGTTTTTCCTCCCAACCTGGGTGGAGATGGGGGGGGGGGGGGTTAAGGGGCACCTTACGTGGTCCAAAGCCGATTGCCCCACCTCTCCATGGGGCTCTTCTCTGCTCCACCAGCCGTCCCACGAATCGCTCTGCTCTGCCAGCCACCCACATGAGCTGCTCCAGGCATCCCACAAACTACTCTGCTCCACCAGCCGTCCCATGAGCCACTCCAGCCGTCCCGTGAACTGCTCTGCTCCAGGAGCTGCTCTGCTCTGCTCTGCTCTGCCAGCCATCCCGCAAACTGCTCCGCAATATATCTTCAGGCTCCCCCACTACTTAACACAACACTCAGTGATTTCAGCTCTCAGTAAGTTTAGCTCTTTTGTGATTTCAGCTTGTAGTAGGGGAGCCTCAGTGCTAGTGCACATTGGCCCAAAGTGAATTCAGCTCAGCAGCCTGCAACTTAAACTCCTAATGGAATCAAAATTAGCTCTGATATTCCACAGAGGAGAGAGGAGGAAGTGCAATTAGCATGTAAGGCCCTCACCAGGGGGCCCATGCCACCAAGCATTAATACCTATCCCCAGTCTTTCTCCATTCACTGAGTTTTGGAACCCATGACCTTTGCCTAGCGAGTGCTGCTTAATTGATGGTGAGTCCCTCCATCATAACAGAAGGCCAAGTACAGTTCCACTGTCCTTGATTCACATAATAAGGATAATAACAGTTTATTTCCTGCCCCAATAACAGAGAAACTGGGGCTCCTACAGCAGCCAAAGTGACCATCTAGGCGGGGTGGGTGTGCCTATGCAAATAAGATCAGCCCCTGAAGTTCTTTTCCACAACCCACCATGACTCGCCACAAGATGTCAGGGTAGAGCTCATCCTGACTCTGCTTACATCTCTTTGTGCCCATCTATAAGCAAAGATGGAGAAAGAGGGACTCTATGGTTGGGCATAAAGGGAAGAATCCCATTATATTCCTCACTGAGTCTAAGCAGTCAGATTATGTAGTCGATCCCATTCCCTTGTCAACTGATTTTGTAATTACCTCAATAGAACAGTTAAAAATCACCATTCTAGAGTTTTCTATACACCATCCTTTCTCTGCTGAAACATGCTTTACCTTATAGGCATCCTTTATCCTACTGTACACATGTTGTTATAAAAACTTTGATTGCCCTGGAAACCTCCCAATGAATGTCATGGAGAAGTGCCAAGTTGGACCCGTACGCCTCCCCCTCTCGCCCTTCTCTGTACCTCATTTGGGCTGCCCGTTCGCCACCTTTCCATGATATCAGTTTCTCTTTGAATATGAAGAGAAGGAAGGGAATTAAAGATCATGTTCCCCTATGAGTTACCTTCTTGATTTTTTTTTAAATTCAAAGGTTTTTTTTTTAATTCAGAATTTATACCTAAACAGTGAGAAACAGAAACAAATTGAAGATGATCAGACAGATTTTGATGGTGCTCATACCCAGGATTTATTTGTGGTTAGAATAATTGTTCTTTTACTCTATGACAGAAGCACCTGGAGTATGAGAGGTGTGTCTTTTTTCAGAAATATTTAAAAAAATGACCCCACACCCTTTTGTTTCTAAGATTTCTTGTTCAGAGTTCTGGAAAACAGCTTGTACAATACCAGGTGGTGACACCCTTCTGTGAATCAATAAATTAAGTAACACATCAATACCAGATAGCAAATGCATAGCTACAATGATAGCTTATCTCTGTGGGATTCTATCTTGGCATGAAAAGTGTTTGATCTAAGTGTGCTGTCACAAAAGATGGGAGCTACTTTGTCATCTTCAGGGAGTTAGATTTACTGACCTTAACCTACAGAGTGCCTGTTTCTCAGCCCTAATCTGAAACTGAACATATTTATTCACTTGTCCCTGTATTAAGAGGGTTTCTTTCTGGTGAAATATAAAAACTAACAAAATTTGAACAGCTGCTATGCTATTACCATTAGGGTGCTGGCAGGCAAAAGGAAAATGAAAGTAAACAATCAATCTCTAAAGCATTATATATGCTAATAATGTTTGCCAGGGCCAGCCACTGTTAAATCAATACCGGATGTAGGATTTTGCCAAACGTTTAATACTTCACATGCCTCATCAAAAGAACCCCCTGTGCCTGGCCTCAAGAAAGAGCCATAAAATTCCCTGTTGTATGTGGGCTCTGGTATCTACACTATAATGTACAGCAATGGCCTGCTACTTGTCTAAAAGATTAGATGTCTCACACTCAGCAAGATAACTCCTTAATGTTTTATAACAGGAAGGTTGCCTACAAAATATCCTAATTCATTTGTTGCCCGCAGGGTCTATTTTTATTTTTTGTCTTTTGAAACCAAACTAAGGCCTATTCAGCCCTAATGATTTCAATACATCATCAGTTGGATTTTACTCCCGCTGCCCGTGTGCTCTGGTTCTTTCTTGGAAACAGTCAAGGGCCAGCATTCATCCACAAGAGGGAGTGCGTCTGTTCAAGAGGTGAGGTTGGCTGCCCTGCGGTGGGAGCTGACTGAAATAACATGTAGCACAGAGACAGTGATTTCAGGAGGCTGTTAACGTTTGGAAATGTTGACTAAAGGATATTTCTAAAGAGTAATCAAGGCAAGTCATATGACATTTATAAAAATCTTTATCTGAGAGGATGGGGAGGTATGAGGATGTTTAATTTTTTATCAGTAGAAATGAATTCTTGCTTTTATTCATTCCGTTGTGCTAAGCTGGGCTAGCCTCTGCCCATCAATGATTCAGGACCCATAATTTTAAATGCTGCATCTGCTGATAGCCTGCCAGCTAAAAAGTACATTTGCATGCCTGCCTGTGTGTGTAAACGTGCAGCAGAGCTGGTGATGTGACTGACTATAATATCTTAAGGGAGACTTAATACTTATCAGTGCCTTTTATTTACGAGTTAATAGTTGAATGTGTTCTACTGTGTAAACCTTGAAACAAATTGATTATACAATGTGTTTTCCGAAGTCAACATGCCTTCCCTACAGAGTCCTAAAACTGGTGAAAAATGGGTAGCATCAATAAACACTGAACCTTGTACCAATAAATGTGTTCCCCTCATTACTCAATGAGCCCAGAGGCATGGAGGTATAAAAGGCCCCATTCTCCCCTATAGGGGAATAACACGTGTAGGGGAGAGGAAGCTCAGTTAATTTCAGCATGCAGACTTTCCTGCTTATTCTTCGGTGGGAAGGGAGCCATTGATTGCTTTCCCCACAGAAAAAACTCCAGAGTTCTGCTTCCTTAACTTATAGATACTTTGAGATCTGCAGATTCTGGGAGATCCACAAGAGATAGGGGCATTTGCTTGATTGCCTGACCCCACCAGCTTCTGCTATTGCTTTGACAGCTGTCCTTGGAATTTCAGAAATTGGGGCCTTAGTCTGTCCTTCCTATGGACACTTCATATGGAAAAGTCCTATAGAATGTACTAGATAATGAGAACTCAGGGTTTTTGGAACCATCCTATAAAGTTAAAATTATATTCTTGCCATGGAATTCCATAGCATGGTTAAAAAAACCTATAGATTGAGTATAATTTTCTTAAATTATATAGATTCCCTTCAGAGGCCTCATTCATTTAATACTTATTAAATTCACTTATTAATTTGTGTCACTGTGATGGCTGCAATCTTGACCCACACAATGGGGATTGAACCGGGGCCCTTTAAAGCTGAATGCTCACCTGAGCTCACCAGCGTGGCACACAAGGGGCTGTGTAACAGACCCTGAACAGCCAGTTACACTACTTTATCCTACAGTTTGGGTTTTTGGATAGCATGGTCAGGAGGAGCCCATTCAGGTCCCACTGCTGCCCTTGCTCAATTCCACTCAGCTGGTACCAAGCTATCACCCCATGAAGCAGCTTCTATGGGGTCAGAGGGAAATTAGAGCATATTACAGAGATGGATCTCCACAGAACTCCTTCCTTGGGTGCAGGATCTCCTCTGCCTGTAGATATGGAATCTGATCCAAAGTCCATTGAGACTGATGGGAGTCTCTGCACTGACTTTGGATCTGGCCCAGGGAGGGGAAGTACTGGGGCCTAGGACACGTGTGTGTGTGTGTGTATGTGTGAGAGAGAAAGAGACACTGCACGCACTCAGATTTTTAAATATGTGTCAAAGTATTTTTAATTATTACAGTATTTCACTTTGTATTATATTAAATGACTTTTATACTCAACATGTTTTTTAATGTGTTTTCAGTATGACTTTGCTTTTGATATGGAATACTCTGTTGAATTTCTGGTTTCAAGAATTCCACTATTTGTTGTTGCTGAATGGACATGGAGACTTTTCTCACCTCCTAGACATCATTCCTTCATGGTCAGGATGGAGGCTCGCTGGAAAGGCAGTGTGGAGTGGACTAAACTACCAGTGCCCATGCTGTGCCTATGGAGAAAAGACTTTAGGCTCCAGAGCTGTGAGTCTGGTGCTTTTCACAAGCATGAAATTCACTTGCTTTTTTTTTTAAATGAGCTTCTTTTTTTATCCTTATCTGGTTTCTGTGCTATAAAGATGACTTATCCATTCGAGGCTGATTTTGTTGGCTCTCATTCTTCTCTTGTTATATTATTCCAAGGGCTACTTTATACCAGTGTCCTGAGCACAATGTCCAATGCAGTTACTTTGGGTTAATTCAGAAAGTTGCACATCCTGAAAATATAAATCTGCTGGATTTCAGAGACTTGTGTGTGTGTGTGTATATATATATATGGACTTTTTTTCCTTTAGATGTAAACAACTGTCCATCCCCGCCCCCAGGTCTTACAATATCATACACTTAATGCCAAATGTGCCCCAAAGTGGTTTGCAAAACTACACACTTGCATGCACACATGAATCACTTCACCCATCACAGGAATGCAGCCACTTCTGAGGTGGAATGTGGCAGCTGGTTTAGCAGAGTAGCAAAGGCTCAAACCTGTAAACATTTGTGCACATGCCTTTACTACCTTCAGTAAAGGTACTCATGCTTAAGTATTTGAAGGCTCGGGCTCTAAGAGATTATTATTTTGATCTCTTAACACTATCTGTTAGTGAAAGCAGAAATCAGGCAGCAAGTTTTTTTGTTATTTGCCCAATGCTATAGACAGCTGTAACAGCTACAATCACTTTGAGCTTTTGTTTTCCACACTTGGAGAAGGGCTCACTACCAAAACATCACCTCTGACCTTCTTTTATATTTCCAGCATGTATTTTATTAACTCCTTTTTCATATGGTACACGTGGTGTCTGCCACTAGACAAGCAGGAGACAAACTTTGGACTTTTGATTAAAAGAGCAGCAGTGAGAAATAAGACTCACTGCCAACAGTTTTTGCAACAAATGTATTATTTGGGGTGACGTGTATTATAGCTGTGCACACGCACATTTTCCTCTTATACCAGGGCAACCCTGCGGAAGTCAATGAGCTTGCACTAGTGTAAATGAAAGGGGCATTTGGCCCACACTGTGCATACATGTTACATAAACATGGTGCATTTCAATTAAGTGTCCAAAGACTTTCTTTCCAGAGCAACTCCTTGCTTCTGGGGTTAAGAATAAAAGCAGCAGGCTGGAGGTTTTGCGCTTATTATATAGTCTGAAATAGTGTATGTTAATGAAACTTTACTGAACGCTGCAGCAAAAACAAAGAGAAATTAAGATACAGCCTAGAAAAATAAAATACATACTTCTTGAATACAGTTTTATTGATTCCTAACAGCCATGTTATTTTCAGGGCTGCAGCAGGGAAAATAATTTTTGTCCCTGGCAGAATGATATACTACTCTTTTAAAACTAGCTTACACTTTTTTGTCCTGCCATATGCATGTGCAGAAGGGTGTCTACCTAATTGGCCACAAGAGGGGATTAAAGTAAATAAAATCACAATCCATGGGAGGCCTCTAAATATGGCTTTTTAATTTGAAAAATTTTGTGAGTTACAGTGTAATTCAAGCTTTTCAAGCTTTATTAGTGTGTAGCTGTTCATACAGCTTGCAAAGCTCAAGTCTCGGCGAGTTTGATATGCCCGCCACTGTTAATGCAGAAGACAAACTGTTCTCTTCAGCTGCAAAACATGCTTTGTGACATAACAAAAGACCTACTGTAAATAAAACACATGTTAATAAAAGTGACAGGAGGTAGTAGAAGCTAGCAGTCCATGTCCAGGCTGAAACACCGTTTGAAAGCATAGCTAAGTAGAGGTAATGATAATCAGAAACCACCCCGGCACTCTGTGTGTGACAAAGACGTTGCTAATAGATATAAGTACATACCAACGATTTCACATGTTCACTGTAATTAAAGTCAAAATATGCAGCTCAGTGTAACTAATTGCTGTGGAAGGAGAAAGAACCAATAGTGCTCGTTGCTGTGAAACTGTTAATGGAGAACTTATGGAGAGAAAGTCCAAGTCCTCTCGTCCAAATTGGAATGTGAAAGAAATCTGTTGGAAGGTGATGACAGAAATGAAGTAAAACAGTTGTTTCCTGATCCATGTGCCAGATGTGTCACATACTGTGATAAATAAGATCTGCATCTTACACTCCAGAAATTGGGGAATATTACAAGCGTTTATTATAGTGAGGTACAAAAAATGTGGTTGAAATGCTTTGTTTCTCCTGGCACCAAGCAGTGAGCAGTTATTGCACAATGCCTGGAGCTGCTAATTCTTTTGTTTAGGTTCAAGCCAAAACAGCCTATTAAAAGCTTAAATTCAATTTTATTGTTAAGGTATTTATTAACTGATTATGAAAAGACATTAAAGGGCTCATAATTAAACTACTAAATTGTTCCTTACCTAGATGAATTCTCCCATTTTCCAGGATTGACTTCTATAGTATAAAATATCAATGCTTTAATTTAGAGGAGAGATCTGGTCACTACTGCTGTATTTTTTTACTGTACCTCCTGACTCCATCTCAGACTGACTTGCTGCGGTTCTTAAACTAAGATCATTGCAGAAAGTCCAGTATATTGTTGGCATTTCTTAGTAACATTATTATGTAGTATTACTGTGCAGTGTTAGACAGATGCAGGATTTCACTCCAGAAATAACTTCGTATTGATAATGGCTAAAATAGTATATTATCAGGAAAACTCGCCCTGACTACAGGATTTAGGTTTTGGCCCACATAATTAATAACTTGGTTTTGCAAATATCCTGGAAGCCCATACTGAAATTGAAACCACATTGTGCTGGGCAAAGTATACTCCTATAGGGAGACATAGTCCCTGTCCTGGAAAACTTACAATCTAAATAGCCACAACAGACAAAGGGTGGGCGGGTTCAGAGAGGTGTATGACTTGGTCACATGCCAGGTCAGGGATAAAGCCAAGAATTGAACGCAGGTCTTCTGACTCCTAGTCCAGTGCTTTAAACATGGGACTATGTGGTCTCTAGATCCAGATTTTTGCCTCGTACGGGGAAGAGGATGTCATAGGCAGAAATCAGCAAGGCGGAAGACTGTTAGGTTTCCTCTTTGGAGTTTTCTCAGATCATTCCGTTGGAGGGGTGGAATCTCCTGTGGGTCCCCAAGATCAGTTGGAGGCCATTGCCATCTGCATGAAGGCCTTGGGCTTCTGCACTGGCTCTGGGACCCTGCCTCCTGACAACATGACTTTGCTGGAGCTGTTCTTACAGGGAGTCTCCTGTCCCCAGCTGCTCCTGAGGGCTAAAAGGGAGGGCTCTGCAGAAAAGCTAATGCAACAGAAGGCCATGGTTCGGCACAGGGGTCCAGGCTAGCAGATTCTGAAGCAGGATTAGGACATTAGAGCTGTATTAAGTTTTCAGTGGATTCCTTGTTGGTTTCTGGATGGGAGGGGGCAATGCCTGTCAGAAATGATGCCACAAGGAGACCTGTGTATCTCAGTGAAGTTAGATTGCAAGCTCTTCAGAGCAGAGGCCACATCACCTTAGTGGCATGGTGAAGTGACTAACACATTTTTGGGTGCTGTCAAATAATACAATAGCAATAATAACAAGATTGTAACGCCTCTGGCCTTTTTCTTGGCTCTCTCTTACTGTCATCTTCCCCCATGAGAATCCCACAGCCCATGGAGGGTGCTTTCTGCAGTCCAGAGTTGGGGGTGCAGGCAGGTGTCTAACTTGATTTGTATTATAGTTAATGTTATAAAGCTGGATTCAGCCAATGGTGGGGCAGTCTCAAAACTGGATTCTCATTTTAGATCAACACCCTGGTCTAGTTTAGAAACTCCTTGTATCAGGTGCATGTATCTTGAAAACTCCACAAATGCATATGCACATAAAAGCCTAGCAGATTTGTTTTTACAGCAGTTGCTGAATGATTAATAATGTAGGACTGTTACTTATTTGTGCACACAAACCTTCCATTGATGTCAACTGGGTGTAAAGGAAGGGAGGATTGGCCCTTAACTAGTTAATGTTTGAGCACTTTGAAAATGCAAAGTGCTGTAAAAGCATGATTTAATTCTTTAAAATTAATATTGTTGTTTTTACTATGTACATCCTCAAATTAAAATCTTCCTTTTATAGCACTGGCAGAAAGAATCTCCAAAGTTGCTATGGTAAGGATCAAAAACAAGAGCTTTGGAAGAAATACAGACCCTCATGCTTCAGGGCATGCAATAACTTCTATTTAATGGGGCTTAGAATGTTTCCCTGTTTGCTGCAGGGGTTCTTACACCTTCCTCCGAGGCAGCTGGAATTAGGCACTGGTGGAGACAGGATCCAGCATTAGGTGGACCATTGGTCTGATCGAGTATGGCAATTCCTGTGTTGCTGCGTGATGGAAGAGTGCGATAGGTTGCTATTGAAGGTTTTACACTCCCTGGGCTAAATTCTGCTCTCTCTTACACAGAGAAGCCAGTGCAGTTACTCCAGATTTTCACTGGTGCAGCTGAGAGCAGAATCTGTCCCTCTGTCTTCTAATAGTAGCATAGCAACTGTATTCTGTTCATCAACATTTTCTTGAGACACGTAATATCAGTTGTAAGTAAAGGAAGAACCTGTTTAAATAAAGCCTAGATGGGCATCTTAACTAGTGGGCTTGCCAAGGGCCATAGTTACACCAAGGGAACAAAGTTAGCAAAAACAATTGTCACGTGCACGCACTATATGTTATGGAAGGAAGTTAATGAGGTGGATGTAGTCTAGCCTCTATTGTGAGGCTCTCATGTAAATCACTGACAAAAAAGATGGGAAAATACCATGGCTTTGCAATGGTGAAAATATCAAATGTCCTGGTTTGTCACTAAATAAGAAAATACCTATCAAGATAAATCAGTAGTTTTACAGTGATTGAGAACTGTGATACCTGTGTGCATTGTCCAAGTCCTAGATTGTGAGTTCTCCGGGGGAGAGACTTTACTTGTGTCACTTGTTTGTACGATGACTAATACAAGTGGGCCCTGATCCCTGACCAGGTTCCTTGAGAACCACTGCAATCAACCTAACTAACAATAGGTCTGGATTATATACATCAGTATAATTGTTGGATACACTGAAAACCTTCTCTGAACTCTTCCTATTGTAGTTTGAGTTCCTCACATTGAGTCACCCTGTTATTACTATATGGCTTGATCCAGCACCCGCTGAAGGCAACGGGGCAGCTCCCATCAACTTCAGTGGTGCAGGAGAAGGCACACAAGGTGAAATCCTTGCCTCACTGAAATCAATGAGGGTCTTGCCATTGACTTCAGTAGAGCCAGAATTTCACCCATCATTCATGCCAAGGGAATTTAAAAAAATCAGTGCAATATGAAATGACCAAATTTCACAATTCACATAGTTTTAGTCTTTAAAAAAATGGTGTATTCTCCTAACTTTATAAACACAGATTTATAAAAGTGTAAAGATCTCTACACATGTGGACCCATTGCAACATCAGGGCAGTGTATTGTGGAGTGGTAGAAATTCACCTTTTTCCAATCAGAACCTTACCCCACTGTCAGTTAAACTAAAGAAATACACACTGGAAGTTACAGTTGTTAGGTGGTGTTGACTGACATAACTAGAGAGGAAGAAAAATGTAGAAGTGTTAGTAAAGTCAATATTATTGAGACCTTGTTCCCCTGTACTGTGTATGTAAAAGTAGTTTCTAAAGTGTGACCAATTATATTCTTTTTTATGAGCAGTCACAAATGTATTTTTTATTAGCTGATTTATTCAATGAATTGAACGTATAGACTTTATTTCAATCTCATTTGAGTTAGAGGAAAGTATCGAAGGATTTTTGATGGCTAAAATTAGTGGAACTGCTGCTTTGGCTAAATGACAGGGTAGCTGTCTTGCAGAGTAGAATTCCTCTCCTTTCAGTGACTTCTGCCTGTAAATTAGTTTGCAAAGTGGTGTTTATTGCTATATTGGGAAGCTAAGACAGCCTAATTGTATGTTTGTACAAGAGAAAACATCACACCAGATCCTTGAGCAATTATTCTTTCTTTGTCCTTTCACTGTTCAGTCTTGATACTGTTCAGAAGGAAAAGGAGATGAGTTGTCTTTACCACAGAGTTAATTAACAGTAAAAGTGCATAATAGGTAATGCTAAATTCACTGAAGTGGCAACTGCCATTAGTCAAGACAGGATTGATGTAGCATGCATCTAGAACCCATCGTAGAGAACTGTTTTGAATACATGTTTCAATTCAGCCGAGGGTGTCTTAGACTGATTTACAAGTTTGAGCTTAGTTCTAGCATGTGACTGTGTTCAGTATGTTTCCTCTCTCTGTTTCTCTCCAGCTGCCATCTCCCCTTTTTGGAAAAGAGTTAGTGTCCTGTGGGTCAGTCTATTTAACTCACTGTTACTTTTTGGGCTTTTTGTCTTTTTAGAATTGATAAAGGTGAATATCCCTGGGGACTATTGTTCTTTCTCAAGAAAGAGATGTTAAATTTAAACCAGAAAGAGAGCAACAGGTCAGTGTCTTCTTTGAGCTGGTCATAAAATGTATCACAATAAAAACAGTCCAGTGGTGCTGCTCACCTCTGCCTCTGTTCTTGGGTGCATCTGATGCACAGGAGTAATAAACCTCTTTCCCTTCAAAGGCATTTGGTCTCTGAAGCCCACATATGCACATAAACAGAGTGCCAAAATCATACCTAGTGTAAGCAACTTACTTCAGCTGAGTTGAGATTGTTTACAGCAGGGCTGTGTTGGCTCAGAACATCTAGGATACCATGTCCTTGAAAACACATGAACTGTTTTTATATTTACAAAACCCAGGTTTGCTTGAAGTCTTTATTCAGTGATTTACAAATGCTTCTGTTATAAATGCTGTGTAAAATACAGTGAGACTGATCATTCCTGCATTTGCATGTGCACAATTCCCAGGCAACTCACTAGGGCCCCAAATCAGCAGTCTGGCTCTATTCAGAAAAGTGCTTACCTACAAGCTAAGTTTAGTCACATGCTTAAATGCTGTGCTGAACTGAGGACAAGGAGCTGAGTGTATGCATCTGCAGTGATGATCTGGCCCTATATGTTTTAAAGGGATAAATTCATCCCTGATGTCAGGGATGACCTATGTCTGCCAAAGTGAGAGGGCAGAGGGAGGGCAGCCAGCTTCAGCAGTGTTACTGAGCATGGTCAGTCTGTGTGAGCGTGCTCAATACAAGCCAGGCAGCAAATCGGGGGGATGGAGGAGACACATGACCCTGCATACCCCACCATGCATCGTCTCTTAGGGTTGTCAAATTTCTAATTGCACAAAACCGAACACCCTAGTCCCAGCCTTTCCCCTAGTCCCCGCCCCTTTCCCGCTCCTTCCCTGAGGCCCCGCCCCCACTCACTACGTTCCCGCTCCCTCAGTGGCTCACTGTCCCGCACGCTCACTCACTTTCATTGGACTGGGAGATGGAATTGGGGTGCAGGCTCTGAACTCTGGGGTGGGGCCAGAAATGAGGGTATGGGAAGGGGCTCCAGGCTGTGGGGTGGGGCTGAGGGATTTGGAGTGCGGGACGGGGCTTTGGGTTGAGGCAGGGGGTTGGGGTGTGGGAGGGGATGAGGGCTCAGGGCTGGGGGTGTGGGCTCTGGGGTGGGGCTGGGGATGAGGGGTTTGGGGTGTAAGAGGGAGCTCTGCATTTGGGGGGGCTCAGGGCTGGGGCAGAGGGTTGGGGATCAGGGTTGGGGTGTGTGTTTACCTCGGGCCGCGCCCAGTCAGCAGTGCAGCGGTGCTAAGGCAGGCTCCCTGCCTGTCCTGGCACCATGCTGTGCCCCAGAAGTGGCCAGAAGAAGGTCTGGCTTCTAGATGGGGGTGGGGGGTGGGAGGCTCTGCGCACTGCTCTCACCTGCAGGCACTGCCCCACAGCTCCCATTGGCCATAGTTCCCAGCCACTGGGAGTGCAGAACTGGTGCTTGGGGCGGGGGCAGCGCACAGAGTCCCGTGGGCCCCCCGCCTAGGAGCCGGACCTGCTGGCCACTTCTGGGTGCAGAACAATGCCAGGACAGGTAGGGACTAGCCTGCCTTAACCCCGCAGCACCGCCGACAGGGCCATTAAAAGTCTGTTCAGCACTGCTGACTGGAGCCACCAGGGTCCCTTTTGACCGGGCGTCATGTTTTTCGACCAGGCATCACGCCTGGCAACCCTATCGCTGCTGCCTGATGTGACAGTGCAGTCAATGGCATTAAACCAGAGATGAATGGGTCCAGAATCGTTGCTGTAGATGCTATGAGAGAAGGCCTACATGCAGAAAGATAGAATGACCATAAAACCATCCTTGCCACTTCTTCAGCATCCTCCTCTATTTGTGACTGGCCTGATTAGGCAGAGAAGTGTGACCTTGAACAAAGGTTTGAAAGCAGCAATTTTGGAGTTTTTGATACTAGGAATGTTAGACATTTTCAGAGAGAGGCTCTTTGCTGGGAGGAGCAGGAGGGAGAAGCCAAGAACAATTTAATCAAATGCTCATTATGGGAAGTATCAAAGAACAAACCACTGGCTCCTCTCTCCTTCTTGAAGCCAACAGTCCATTTTGAAAGCTTCAGCATTCATATATATGACATGTTCTTACATTTCCAACAAAGGGGAGGTGGCGGAGCTTTCAGAACTTGTGGTTAGCAAGATGGGAATACGGCTACACGTGAGATGGATCTAGGAAACATGGTAGACCACTCAAAAGTTGTTTCTTTTACCTTTCTTCAGTGAAAAAGTACTTTATATGAAGCCCTCAGATTGTTCGTTTTTCAGGAAAAAAATGGTCTTTTGCCAAGTAACGCAGTCACTCACTCATACTCCATATGTCTGTGCCAGAGGGTATATCCCAGGCTTCATGAAACTGGTAGTGACAGTCTGGGTAAGCTGCTCAACCCAAGCCAAGTTTAGAGATGAGAAATGATAAAAGAAAGGCTCTAAAAGCTCCATCACCTCAAATTATGCCCAGGAATGCAATCCTGTGTGCTATGTTGTCAACCACGGAGGCATTGCTTCTGGGAGACAGTAATGCTGTCACAGCACCATTTGGTCCCTCTGAGCTCTGTCCTACATTAATGTCAGTCACAGGAGTACCGGCCTTAGGGAAGAAGTTCTGGAAAAAAGGTAAAAAATGTGACAGTTTCCAGTAGTAGGTAGAGAGGGGGTTTCAGGCATTCACTGCACATCCATAAGGGACTGTGCCACTCCTATGTCAGGTGTCTGAGTTGTTAAAATTGGTTCAGCTCATGATTCTCTCAGGACTGGGTGTCAGGAATTTTGGAGTACTCATTTCAGCCCTGGTGCTGATGCCCTCTGGGACCTAGGTCAAAATTTCCAAACATGAGTGTCCAAAGGTATATAACTAATAGGGCTGGCCCGAAAACAAGATTTCTGTTTGGTGAAAAACGTTGAGGTTTTGAAATTTGTTTTTTGTTCTAATACAGAGCATAAATGGGGCCTTTCAAAATTTTTTGCAAAAACACATGAGAGAGATTAACCCACCTTCAAACCAACAGGCCAGCAGTTAGGACTTTGATTTGGAGCAGGGATTTGAACCTCACTCTCCCACATCCCAGCCAAATGCCCTAATCACCAGGCTATTGGTTATTCTGGAAGGTGTTGCTGTCTCGCTATGACCAGACATTCCATCCTGGAACTTAGGAAATCTTCCCAACAAAATTCTCATTGAAACTGATACATTTCCACAAAACATTTCTTTTTAACAAACTGGCATTTTTTGATGGAAACAGTTATTAGAGCTGGTTGGAAATTTTTCAACAAAACTAATTACACATTTATTATTATTTCTGTTGCAGTGACAGATAGTAGATATGTCTTTAATTCTATAACTTTAGCTAGCCAAGTTTGAAAGTGTTGTCCTTCACCTCTGACTTTCTTTCCCACATCTTTAAAATATTGATGATAATAATAGTAGGACTTAGAATCATAGAATCATAGAATATCAGGGTTGGAAGGGACCCCAGAAGGTCATCTAGTCCAACCCCCTGCTCGAAGCAGGACCAATTCCCAGTTAAATCATCCCAGCCAGGGCTTTGTCAAGCCTGACCTTAAAAACCTCTAAGAAAGGAGATTCTACCACCTCCCTAGGTAACGCATTCCAGTGTTTCACCACCCTCTTAGTGAAAAAGTTTTTCCTAATATCCAATCTAAACCTCCCCCACTGCAACTTGAGACCATTACTCCTCGTTCTGTCATCTGCTACCATTGAGAACAGTCTAGAGCCATCCTCTTTGGAACCCCCTTTCAGGTAGTTGAAAGCAGCTATCAAATCCCCCCTCATTCTTCTCTTCTGCAGGCTAAACAATCCCAGCTCCCTCAGCCTCTCCTCATAACTCATGTGTTCCAGTCCCCTAATCATTTTTGTTGCCCTTCGCTGGACTCTCTCCAATTTATCCACATCCTTAGCTAACTGATGGATGCTGAGGATTAGTTAATAGCTATAAAGCCCTTTGAAGATAATAGTACAGCTGTGAATAAATGACACACAAACAATGTAAGCACTGCTGTAATACAAGACACAGTAAGTCTGCAAAATATAGGTAGTAGTGCCTCAAGCTATTTGAACAGTGTATACCAGTCAGTGAGGGACTGGTTTACAGGCAAGGTCAAGAATGTGCTTATTTTAGGCTCTGGCACAATAACATGAGATCATACATAAATATCTGATTTGAGTTTGCCCAAGTGTTTTATGTCAAAGCATCATGTCGTGTACGTAAAATGAGCCAGTATGAAGTACAATAGAGATTGGGTGCAGCTGTGGCTACCATTCCTAGTAGTATTCAATATCCAGTGCCTCAGTTCTACTACAGGACGTGAGCTTGCATTTGCAGGGAATACTCCAAGAAACAGACTTTTACATAGAGTGCTACATACTATACCTACAGGTGCAGTCTGTGAACTTGTAAACTCTTTCCAAACTCAGCTGGGGCTTTTCCAAAGCCAAATGCAACTTCCGTAGACAAAATAGATTTAGTGCCTGTTTCCAGAAGGTTCTACGTCCCTTCAGCTACCATTGAAGCCAGAGGAGTTAATTTGGGCTTTCAGTATACACAATGCATATAATAGCCCCATTCTGGTTAGCACTAGGGTTTGCCATCTTTCAGCCAAGTGAAAAAGCAAGAAACTCCTCCCCTAGCCGTGCGTTGGCTGCTCTTACCAAGCCAAGACTACTTTGTCTTGGTCTACAGTCTAGTGGGCCATGTGGAAGGCAGCAGAGTACAGTGAGGTGACTAGGGGAGGGAAATGATTGCTCTCCTCTGGGCACTGGTGACCTCTGCAGGGATCCCCTTAATAATGATCCTTTTATAGTGATTTCTATTTTCATAGCACTGTATAGATATTAGCTAGTTAATCCTCAGAGCCCATCCTGAGGAGTAGATAAATAGAGTTCTCCCCACTTACCAGGTGATGAAACAAAAAGAGGTTAAGGACTCAGAGAAATTAGGCCAAAATAATCAAACTTGAATGCTAAAGTTAGGTCCCTGAATCCATATGTAGGCATCTAAACAAAAAGGGTCTGATTTTCAGCAGGGCTGAGCATGTTGACTGTTAATTGAGTTAACATTCAGGTTGAGAGTAAGGCACAGGAAACTGAATTTACCTTTTGATCTTTAACTACAAGGCCCACCTTCTGTTTCCTCAAATGTGAACATTTCCACAGCTGCATAGGGTGAAAAATAAATTGTTTCATTCTTTTGTTTAGAACTTACCAGAGAAACAAACTTCCTTCAGTGGATAGGAAAATAACTTTGTAACTTTACTGTCCAGGGCCTGATTCTTGGCTACACAAAAGACCCCCTTACACCACTCTGGCCTTGTAAAGCGGCCTTAAAATGGGTGTAATAGACACCTACTTTCAGTCCCTTTGCCTTAGTGTAAATGAGAATCAGGCTTTCTAGTTTCTAGTCCTACCGCACGCTCTGGGACTGCTACGACACAGTGCATATTATCTTCTGCATCAGTGGGAGATAATGATCTGGTTGCCTTCAAGCAGGCCAGCTTGAGTTGTCTCCTGTAGTTGCCATAGTTTCTTATCAAAAACAACCATTTCTGACTCCAGAGGCTTGCATGCTGGGTAAAATTGTCACCATTGTACTTTGGCTCCATTTATTTTCCTTCTATTTACCCAAATAAAAAACCATCTGTTTATAACACTCAGAGTACTTGGCTCCTCTCAGTGTTATAAAGAGTGTGGAGTGCCTGTACTAATCAGATCTGTCCCAGTGGGAAGGCGCATTTCTAACAGGGAATCCAGAGAAGGTGAAGGGTTAAAGTAATGAACCACTTGTCGTCTCAGGCGCAGGGTGAGGAGGGCTGTGTTATTCTACCTTCCACCTCTCTGTATTTGTACCGAGATGGGCTCTCGTTTCCAGCGCAGGGATGTCTGCTCACAGGCTATGTTGTTGAAACACATTGTAAGACTATTTCTGAAGAAGTAAATTACATTCTTGCAGTGCAGTGACAGGGGTCAGGTAGCAACCTTCGCCTGCCCTCCACACTCATATCTACAGCTGTTAACAGTTGTACTACTGTCAGTTAAGCTCTGATGGGCTTTGTTGAGATAGGGGAAGTTGCACGGGGCCAATGGGATATTCCTTGATCTGTTCAGATAGTGTCTTTTAGATCTAGAGGAAGAACAGGACTGAAAAGAAACAGGCAGATGAAAAAAGTATCAGTTAGTTTTTATCTGGGGATTTCAGAGCTCTCAATGTTGCTCTCTCTGTAAAATCTAATGTAATAATGAGTCTCTGATGAGGCAAATGCAGGATTTGAATCTTCCAGTGCAAGAGACTGAAACTGCTGCCAGTTTCACCACAAGATACCGTACACTTTAATGTGATCATCTGAACTCAATTCTAGCAAAGCACTTTCCTTCTGAGCAGTGGTAAGTGGTAATGCACAGTGGTGGCCAGTCAGTAGAGACTTAGAGGGGTAGCTCTGTCAGTAACTGGAACAATGTCTTTTTGTGTGTGCACAAATAAACATTTTAGTGTGTTCTCTATTTACCAGCTTAGTTCCTGTCTCTGTTGTTTCTACCTCATGCTGTTGCAGCTAAATCTGTATGGTCCCAAAGTCCTTTGACAGCGCTGTTTCCACTGTCAGTATCCTACTGTATAGTGCGGGCTCAGACAGTTCATTTTAGAGCTAGTTGGAGCTAATTTCAAATAGCCCAGCAACAAAGCTAGCAGTGGCTGGTAGGCAGCAAAAATTCCTATTGCCTAGCCACGTCTTCTGGCACACTATCTACATGAGCACAAGTAGCTGCACAGATATGAACAGGGCTTTTGGGGAGTTACATGCAGGAGAGGGAGGGTGATGGGTCTTATTTAGTGATAGACTCAAGGCGCTCAATCTAGTTCGCTAAACAAAGAGAAGGTTTCAGAATGACTTGTTTACTGTCAGTAAGTGCCTACATGGGCAACAAACCTACATGGTTTGAAGATGAAGCTAGATAAATTCAGACTGGAAATAAGGTGTGCATTTTAAAAAATGAGAGTAATTAATCACTGGAACAATTTACCCAGGGTTGTGTTGGATTCTCCATCACTAACCATTTAAAAATCATAGTTGGATGATCTACTAAAAGCTCTGCTCTACGCATTATTTGGGGGGAAGTTCTATGGCCTGTGCTATACAGGAGATCAGACTAGAAGATCACAGTGGTCCTTCTGGCTTTGGACTCTATGAACTTCAGGAAAGCCTTGTCCCTATTGCTGTAATATACCAGTCTGCAAATGTTGGTATTTGTAAACTAACATTTTTGCAGTCGTAGGAATTCACATACTTGGTACCTTTCCTGATGATCATGAAATTCCCAGCACCCTGTAAATCTTGGAGAAAGATGACAGATTTCCACAGCTGGCAGTGGCAAAAATGATGACTATAATAGTTAATCATTGATTTTGAGGAAGAAAGGTGATCAAAACTCAAGTTCCCTCAGTCTAATGACTATAAAACAAAAGTCACTTTTTGTAAACTAGACCATTTTAGACTGTAAACTGGGGCAGAGACCACATCTTCTTTTATGTTTACACAGTGCTTAGCATACTATAATCACAACCAGAAGCAAATAGAGCCAGTTTAAAATTGTTTGTATACAAGCCAGGATATAGAATTAAACATTCAAATGAGAGAACTACATGACACACTGACGCTGGTCACAATCAATCAATTTTAATACCAATCCTGAATCAGCTGTAGTTAACATTATACACACTGATATCCATGAGTGCTTGAATTCACATAATAGATGCAACTTTTATATTGTAATTCATAAAGGACTCTTCTAGTAAGCAGGCTGGACCATGTTTCTAATTGTATTGAACAGCAAGCAATTAACTCTTGAGGTGCCTTCCAGTTCTACTCTTCTATGATTCTCCTATACAAGGACTCATAAGCCATAAAACAATAACTCCCTGAATATTTGTGGACTCATTGAAAGACCTGGAAATGTGTGCTTCAGGTCAGATTTTCAGCTGGGGCAAATAGCTCTGGTGACTTCAGTGGAGCTACATCAGTTTATGCCTGCTAGAGATCTGGCCCATTATTTCCACCACTGTTAATGTGAGCTAAGTGCATCAATCAAAATGAAAGTGTGATTGGGAGGGTGCTAACCTCAAGTAAAATGCTTCACCCCAGTGTCCTGGAATTTTTCCTGTTAGATGGTTCCAGCAACTTGAATTTTTGCCATACATTTTTATTTCTGTGTGTGTATATGAGAGTGGGATTATCCCTCAGCTTTTATCTTAAAAAATGCAGCGCCTCAGGAGCAGACTAAAGCAAAACAACTAAATCTGGGGGGACTATTTTCTCACATGCAGAAAAGTGCATAAGAATGCATGAGAGGGCTAGGGGGCTACTGAGAGAAGAGACTGGCCCCAAGGAACGGTGATTTGGCTGCAGCCATGGGTCTTCATTACTGGATGAAAAGTAATGTTAAGAAATAGGTAGTGGAACAAGTTCTTGAGACATCAGGTCTTTGGGATTTGGAATCCATGACTGGAATCAAAAATTGATTCTTTTGGCCCAAGTTTGGTAAAAATGACGGAAAGACTGCATTTATTTGAAAGAGAAATAAAAAAAAAACATGAGCAGCAATAGCCCCCACGACACACACTATGACAGTATGACAATTTATAATTGGGTTGGCGTCAAGTAACCTATTAGTTTGGGGCTATTTCCCTTTACATGGAAGATCAGTTACAGAGGATTCTTGAGGGATGATATAATCTGAAACTATACTGGAAAAAAGTTTGCATCTCTGTTAAATTACTAGGGCCTTTTGTATCCCAGTGAAAAACTTTATTACTCGATCTGGCTCTAGAGAACGAGTGATTTCACAGCAAACCTTTCCCAGGAATTTAATTATTTCCTTTATTTTGTCCTGGAAAAGGACTTCATTTCTGAAGTCCACATAAAGAATAAGACTTTTTTCCTGGGCAAATTAATTGGAATATTTCCTTATACTACACAATCAGTTCTACTTTTATAACTCACTTATTTAAATAATTAGGAATTCAGTGGTTCCATCAGAAGACTCATAGGTTAGAATCTGATTTCAAAGTAAGAGGTCTGTGGTGGTGTAGAAAATCCTCCATTTTATGATGCTGTAAAAACACGCAGTTCCCAAGTTACTACTATAACTTTCATGCACTGTTGAGGATTCTGGGTGGAATCTTCAAAAGCACCTAAGAGTACATCTACACAGCAAAATAATCCCCAACCAACCAAACAGAAAAACCCCCGCAATGGAGTCTCAGAACCTGGATCAACTGAGTTGGGCTCACGGGTGGAGGCTGTGGGGCTAAAAATAGCAGTGTAGATATTTGGACTTGGGCAGGAGCCTGGGCTGTGAAACCTGATGAGGGCGGAGGGTCTCAGAGCTTGGGCTCCAGCCCAAGTCTGAACTTTGCACTCTAATTTTTAGCCCTGCAGTGCAAGCCTGACTCAGTTGATGCTGGTTCTGAGACTCGCTGCTATGGGTATATATTTTTTTTGCTGTGTAGATGTACCGTGAGTTACTTAGGAGCAAAAGTCCCATCGAAAGTTAATGGGACTTGTGCTTCTAAATCACTTAGGTACTTTAGCAAAATCTCACCCACTTGTTGTTATATCAAAGTCAGAATAAACTATACTGTATATAGCATGCTCATTGTTTCAGCAGTTATGAATTAATGGTACCGTTTGACCAACCCCCATATCTTGTCTGAATTCTGACATTGCCCCTTCTGAATATTGTGCACTTCATTTGGCACACAGTATCTGGTGAAAGCTACAGAAAGACATTCCAAATAGATTCCCTTTAAGGTGAGTAGGCAACTCACAATCCCACAGCATGTAAAGCTAGTGAGAGCTTTTGAAGCACATGCAACAGAAAAGTGTAAATTAATGAACTGACATAATTACTGATGGTCATTTCACTCCTATCTATTTTGCTCATTTGATTTTTTTTTTACAGGATGCTCATTCCCACAATCCTCCAACAGGGTGTGGAAATCTAAGTTAAACTTAATTTGAGTCCATTTTGAACCTGTCAGGAACTCAGCTGACTCTGGATATGATCACCTGGCAACCCAATGAGCTTGGCATGGCCCAGTAAGCTCTTACTAAGTGACTGGGCTCCCTGATGGGACAGAAGAGCCAGCAGATCACCACCGAAGCCTGGTAGCAACAGCAGTTTCTCAGTGTATTCCATGCCCAAAGCTGCACCAGACCTGCTTCTTGTACCGGTCCTTGCTCCAACCTGCGCCTATTTCTGCTCCAGCCCTAGTCTCTACCTTCCTCCAAACCCTCTCACTCCCAGCTCCAACCGCTGGCTTGTCTCCTGACCAGGAATCTGGTTCAGTTCTGACTCTAACCATTGGTTTGTCTCCTGACCACAACGACTCCACTGTGCTCTGACTCCTGGTTTCTAGCTCTGACCTTTGGGTTATCTCCTGACCACAACATTCTGTTCTGACTCCTGACTTCTGGTTCTGACCATTGGCTTGTCTCCTGACCATGACTCTGGTTCTGTCGTCTGTCTCCGTTCTCGCCACTAGGTCTCACCACCTACACCCTGGTGCCTAACAGAATCCTGACCAAGTAGTTGCTAATCACACAAACAAGAGGGATTTTTCCTAAACAGTAATTGTAAATGCACTTGAAATTAAAAAAAAATAATACCCTGGTTACCTATGGTATATGCTTTTTTCATGTGCAACTTATGCTTTATTTCCACAAGAAATAAAATAATAAAAAACTTAAGCCACTGTCTCATTAAATTATATATATATAACTGTCCTCATTATAACTAGCATCCTACCTACTGTAGTATTGCCTTATATTTCAGGGCATTAGTAACTTGTCATTTATAGAACTACCTTGAGTGAATAATATGTGGTCCCTGATTGACTGCATGGTTATAATTCAACCAAGGGATTCTACTGACATCATGAACCACAAGGGTACAGCTTGAGGGTTTATTAATGGCAGGAAAGCGCCACGATTGAATTATAACTTTGTTATTCAATCTGAAAACACGTTTTGTTATTTATACTATACAGAAAAATCATATGGTCTTTTTTCAGATGAAAACGATAAATCAGAGTAACAAAATAACCACTTCTTATTTCCAGTGTTAAAATCTAGGGTGTAGGAGGAGAAAGATTAATGTGCACATGACGTAGGGTTATTGAAGGTGTGATGAGGAGGGAAGGGGATTGATTATGGGGAAATTAAATGGAGTATTTCACTGGAAAGTAATCATTTTCTGTAGAAGTTATTAGATGACCAACTACGATTACTAGGCCTAAAGCCGTGGTAACATAGCCCAAAGAGAAAGACAGACTTCATCCATAGTTTCTCTCTTTTGAAAAGCTCTGGTACCATGTCTTTTCATTTAAATGTTATTTAGATAATTGCCAGTGACACTACCAGGTGGTAGCTTTTCTGGTAGGTGGTTCAGGAATATTCCCAAATATGATTTTGCCAATCATTAAGATATCTTATGGGGAAACCAAGTAATTATTCTGGGATGAAGATATTCTTATGAACACTTGAGAATGTGAGCCTAAATGTATTTTCTTTCTCTTTGTTTCACTTGGAGTATTTTTATGGTTAGAAAAAGCAAATGGTCATTATTGGTTAGTTACTCTTTTAGGTAACGATTCCCAGTGATTGGTTCTTTGGCATGTGAAGCATGGTTCTTCAGTATATCAGTTTTAAACTTGTCTGTGGTGGTTTTGGAATCCATTTACCTGATCTTTCTCCCCCACCATCTCTTCAATACTTTGAACCTCATTTCCGATATAGCAGTTAATAAAAACAAACCAGCAAGAATGCCTCCTTCCAAATTTATGGAATTTTTGTCTTGCTGTTATTTCACTTTTCCCCCCAAGTCTTTGATCGCCTGTCAAACCCACTGAGTCCAAACTTTTTTGAATTTTGGAAACCTAAGTTCACAGAGTAATTGGAATAACAGTCCCATAATTTCAGACTCCTGAGGGAAGCTCTATTGGAACACACAAAAAAGTCAGTTAAAAGAGAAAAAGCCTGGTCAAAATAAAATCAAAGATCATTGATTGAAAAGGATGATTTAATTATTTCTAGCATTTACAATGAAGCAAGACATTCAGAAGAAACCTCATAAATTTGTGAGGCCTAGTTCATTAGCGTTTAAATTTAGAGTGATAAATAATTATACAGGCTCCACTATATAAGAAGTTGATCCTCTTGAGTGTAAATTTGTATGTGTATATACATATACACATTCTATGTCTATATATATATATATATATATATATATATATAGTTATAGGCCCTCATTCAAAAAAGGGTTCTTTAAGCATCTTATTCACTTTAAGTCAATGGGACTTAAGCACTTTTAAGTTAAGTATGTGCCTAACTGCATTTCCTCAATCCAGGCCATGGTGCTAAAAAACAACGAAGAGCTTCCTGCTACATATCCTTCTTGTACTCTTTCCATACTCTGCTTTGCAAAACTATGGCAACCATATAGCTTATCTATGGCAAAATGGGATTATTATCAAATCTGTCCTTCTTTCATTTACAGGAAGGTACATTATCAATCTCATATTCCTTATTGCAGGTGACTGGCAAAAAAGGGGTCATAGCACCATTTCCTGTTTACAGTGCTCAATATAGACACGAGAAGAGTGGATGGTGTGTATCAGATAGACATCAGACTGCACGAACAGCATCTGGAATGTAATTGGGCCCCTGCCCGCTTCCTGCACTTGCCCAAGACTTAGCTCTCAGGCCCAGGTGAACTCAGCGTCAGTCAAGCCTGTGCAGACTGACACAGTATGGCCCCAACTATTCCTGGGTAAGCAAGTGTGCAGAAGATGGGAGAGCCTCTGCTTCTATTGTGGAGGAGCAGGGCGTGCAGTATCCACATGCCCTGTGAAAACCCCTTCTAACCTTGGGATGCAGCAGGAGAGGTATTTCCAGTAGGGATAAGGAGGTTTTAGTACCATTATACAAGGCACTGGTGAGACCTCACCTGGAATACTGGTGCAGTTCTGGTCTCCCATGTTTAAGAAGGATGTATTCAAACTGGAACAGGTACAGAGAAGGGCTACTAGGATGATCCGAGGAATGGAAAACTTATCTTATGAAAGGAGACTCAAGGAGCTTGGCTTGTTTAGCCTAACTAAAAGAAAGTTGAGGGGAGATATGATTGCTCTCTATAAATATATCAGACGGAAAAATACTGGAGAGGGAGAGGAATTATTTAAGCTCAGTACCAATGTGGACACAAGAACAAATGGATATAAACTGGCCACCAGGAAATTTAGACTAGAAATTAGACGAAGGTTTCTAACCATCAGAGAAGTGAAGTTTTGGAATAGCCTTCCAAGGGAAGCAGTGGGGGCAAAAGATCTATCTGGCTTTAGGATTAAACTCGATAAGTTTATGGAGGAGATGGTATGATAGGATAACATGGTTTTGGTAACTAAACATTCATGGTCAATAGGCCCAATGGCCTGTGATGGGATATTAGATGGGGCGGGATCCGAGTTACCCAGGAAAGAATTTTCTGTAGTATCTGGCTGATGAATCTTGCCCATATGCTCAGGGTTTAGCTGATGGCCATATTTAGGGTCAGGAAGGAATTTTCCTCCAGGGCAGATTGGAAGAGGCCCTGGAGGTTTTTCACCTTCCTCTGTAGCATGGGGCATGGGTCACTTGCTGGAGGATTCTCTGCTCCTTGAAGTCTTTAAACTACAATTTGAGGACTTCAATAGCACAGATATAGGTGTGAAGTTTTTTGCAGGAGTGGTGGGTGAAATTCTGTGGCCTGCGTTGTGCAGGAGGTCAGACTAGATGATCATAATGGTCCCTTCTGACCTAAATATCTATGAATCTATGAATCTATAACCTGATGACTGGGAAAATTCTACCCCCACACTCAGTTGGGGTCCTGAGCTTGGGTACTACCAGGGAGAAACCCCAAGATTACGTTAAACCAGGAGTTCCTCATCCATTTTCCCTTCTACAGACTCACCTGCAACTGTAGACCCCACAGGTAAAGCAGGCCTTTCCTAGACAATGGATCTTGATTGATTTCGGAACGGGGGACAATTTTATGGCTATTTCTGTGGACTGGGTACTTGTCTTCCAGTATGACCCAAGATTACCCCAGATCTCGTAGAAACAATAGACAGGTCTCCACTGGCTTCTGATCCAGTTACACAGAAGACCACACTGATGGAAGTAGTGATTGAGGAACGCTGGGAAGTCCCACTGTTTAACTTTATTCCCTCCCCACGTTTCACCCTGATTTTAGGAGCACCCTGGATACTCCATCATGACACCCAGATTCTATGATCCCAACTTGCCATTTCCTTCCCGTCGAGCTTCTATAGGAAGAACTTGGACCCCTGGAAACCAAACCCACTATGAGAATCCAGATATTCCCCCAAATGGCATGTGAAATACTCATTATCTCTATATTGTGTGTATGTTTTTCCCATTGACCTACAGCTCAGAGTAACAGTTCCATTCTGGTGTATATATCCTATGTCTAAACCTGAGCTAGCAGAATACCCACAGGAAAACCTAGATAAAGGCTTAATCCTCTGCTCTACCTCCTCTGCGGGTGCCCCAATACTCTGTAAAAAAGAAGGATGGCTCTATGAGACTGTACGTGGACTGCAGGGCATGCAATCACATAGCCATATGCAACTAGTACCCCTTACAGCTAGTCTTGGAGTTTTTAGATCGAATATGGTTGGCTTGGCTGTTCACCAAGCTGGACTTTAGAGAAGCCTATAATTGAGTTCAAATCAGCATGGGGCACAAGTGGAAGACAGCCTTTAGAACTGGGTATGGACACTTTAAATATTTGGTAATGTCATTTGGACTCAAAAATGCACCCACCACTTTCCAGTACCTGGTCAATGACATACTTTGAGATAGATTAGATTAGTTTGTGGTGGCACAGTTAGATGATGTCTGAGAGTTACTCCCCGTCAAGACTGGATTTGAGACGTGGCAAAAGTACCTTGAGGGGGGCCAAACACCCAATCTTAGTTTTAACAGACCATAAAAATCTAGAATATCTACAATCTGCCAAGGCACTGAATCAGTGGCAGTTACATTGGGCCCTGTTAGTCTCGAGATTCAATTTCACAATCACACACCATCCAGGCAACAAGAATGGCAAGGTCCTTTCACAAAAAGAGGAATACTATACAGAACCTGATAGGCTTAAAGACTCACCACTTGGCATATTCAAATCATGTCATTTCACTTGTGGGTCTGTATCCTTGGATTTTCTCACCATACTTCAAGCAGCCCTCTCTAATGACCTTTTCTTTAAACTTGTAACATCATCTAAGGAGGGTCTCTCCAGTACCACTGTATCTTACTATTCCTGGGTCAATGACCCCCTCCATGTCAATGTCCCCGTATATGTTCCCGCACTGGAGGTGCTGCGCATACACCATGACATGGCCTGGGTAGGTCACTTTGGACAATCCAAAACTTCATGCACTGTATCCCTCTTATTTTGGTGCCCACAAATGTAGGATGATGTCCAGTCCTACATTAGGTCCTGCGACATGTGTCCTCGAACCAAGACCCCATGGAGCAGGCCATTCAGCCTCCTAATGCATCCAACACCCCTTCCCATTCCAGGTCTCATATAATACTTGACTGGTTTCATGGAATTACCCAAATTAGAAGGCCACAACACCATATTGACTCTTGTGGACCAGCTTACCAAAATGGCCCATTTTGTACCATGCACACATCTCCCACATGCAGAAACTACCACAGACCTTCTAATTATATATGTCTTCCACCTCCATGGCCTCCTGATCAACCTGGACTGTGGCTCCCAGTTTATATCCAGGTTCTGGAAGAAGGGGTTTCACCTCCTGAATGTTCAGCACCATGTATCCACTGCACATCACCCTAAGACAGATGGCCTCTCAGAATCAGTCATCCAAGTACTTGAACAATACCTGCCCTGCCTCCTGAACCATTTTCAAGACAACTGGGTTTGTGTTACTCCCTTTAGCCGAATTTGCTTATAACAACACAGAGCACACCTTGACCTGGTCCAGCGCCTTCTACTTCAGCTATGGTTTTCATCCACGTTTCTACCTCTCTGTTCCCTCATAAACAATGGTTCCTGCTGCCTCTTATCTGCTACAGATCATTCATGATATTTAAGCCAACGTAAAGGAGCACTTGGAAGTGGCCAAGATGGCCTACGAACACCATGCTGACAAACACTGCCAAGAAGCCCCGCCTCTAAAAGTAGGCCAAAAGATATGGCTGTCCTCAAAACACCAACAGATTGGCCAACCTGCACACAAATTAGATCATCAGTATTCAGGCCCTTTCATTGTCACATCAATCCAGTGATGTTTCAGTTACAGCTCCCTCAATCCTGAAAGGTCCATCCAGTATTCCATATCTTCTTCCTGAAACCTATCCTTGATAATCTGTTTCTTGGCTGATGTTCACTACACCACCCCCAGTTCAAGTAAAGGCCATGAAGAGTATGTTGTCCATGACATTCTGGACTCCCAAATACGTAGCGGTACTCTGTATTATCTGATCAATCAGGAGGGTTATGGGTGCAAGAAACACTCTTGGGAGCCAGCTCAACATGTGCATGCCACTGAAAGAGTACAGCCTTCCCCAGGAAGCTTTCCAAGAAGCCTGGCCCTGTGGCATCGCACTGGGATGGACTGTGGTGGCAAGTACTAAGGGTCTCAATGCCAGATCCATGAGGTGGCTGAGCAAGAGTATTACCCTCTGTGCCACCAAAACACAAGAATGGATGAAGGTATTGTAGCTAACATCCCAGTGCTAGAGACTATACCCACTGACTCACCTGGATCAGGTGACTAGCAGCAGACTGCTGATTGGACACTACCAAATAAAGCTTCCTGTTCTTGTCCCACCCCTTGTCTGTTCAATTAGTTGCTAGACCTGCTGCTGACCAGAGCCCCTGAAACCAAGTTCCTGCCTCCTTGCCTGGTTTCTGCTCCTTGTTCCTGACTACTGCTTCCTCTCCCTAATTCCAGTAACTAACTCTAGCTTGACCGTTGGCATCACTTCTAACTCCAGTTATGGCTCAATCCTTGGCATGGCTACTGACTGTGACCCAGGTATTGACCCTTGGCATGGTGTCCAACTTCGTCTTTGACCTTTAGTGTGGCTTCTGACTGTGACCCCAACTGCCCCATGGCTCTGACCACTAGGTCAGACCTCCCTGTATTGGGCCCTGAGAAAGCTCAACAAATCTTGCAGTAGCATCCTATTAGATTTCTGAGATTCCATAGTTTAATTATGCAAGCAAATGTGTTGATGTGGCTACTGACAAATTCAAGGCAATAAGCCCTGCACACATGGTCCCAGCATGCATGCTGAAAGCCAGCAAACCGAAACAGCATGTGACCTAGTTCTGCACTCAGATTGATTGACAGCATTACCAGATTGACAAAATTTGGTTACTAAGGGTAGCCAGTCTCTTCCATGTTTGCTCTGTTTATTGTGCTACATATAGTAAGTACTGTACTGTATGTCACTATATACACTCTAGGTGACCTGGGGAAATGTATCTTTTTGAATGGAAACATTTCTCTCACAAAGAGCTGTAGAAATGTTATCAGCATGTGGTATTTTTATTACTCTGGCTGGTGAAGCTGAAATATCCACTGAGGCCAATGTTCCTGTGAATCATGGAAGTTTGGAACTAGGTCTAGATTGCTGTTTTTTTTTTATTTTTACTACTTTTAGGTAGTAATAATTCGGCTTTATGGCACAGGCCGTAGACTCTAAAACCTCCACTCTTCTCTGCGCTTACAGTTATTTCATATTTTTCTTTATTATAGATGATTATCATCGCTGTAGCCTCTGAGCACTGACAAATGTTTAAACGAAACTTACAGAACTTGTTGAATGAAAAAAAACCCCAGTGTTAATAGTAAAAGACTCTCATCCTCCTTTAAACGCTACGCCATCCTCATAATCACACCCTGAGGAGTAAGCCTGAGAAGGACTTACTCCGTGCGTTGAAAGCCAAAGGTGAGCTCTGATGGATGATGGAAAGATCAGTCCAAAGGATCTTCCCGCGTACTACCCTAGTTACCAAACATTTAAATCTAAGACCTATTACTGTAGTTTGAGTTCCCTACCTGAGTAAGCTGCCATGCTAGTATATGCAGATAGAATCAGTCTCTGAGATAGCCAGCACCAAAACCGTTCAGGGTTTTATACATCACAATGAACCCTTTGAATTACTCCCAAAGCAAATGGTAAGCCTAGGAGATATTAAAGAATTGGTATAATTTGCATTCGCCCCCCACCCCGCCCCAAATTCTGCACTCTCTGCAGCTTCTGAGTGGTCTTCAAAGCCAGCTCTATGTGTGCATTGCAGGAATACAATCTGGAGGTTGCAAAGGAATGGATAATTGTAGCAAGAGCAACATTGGAGAGAAGTGGATCCAATCACCTTGTCAGGCTCAAATGCAAGAAGCAAGTGACCAAAACTGATGCCACTTGACAATCCAGCAGCTGCCAGAGATCTCCCCAGACATCTAGTGATGAGCTGGAGGGAAAAGATTTCAGGAGCACACCATATTTGCTTTGTTTTGTTCGGTGATTGTTAAAGTGAAATAACCAGGTGCTGAGCCCTGGACCTGGTGTGGGACAGTGTTGCAGTGAAAAAGACTGCCTAGATGTCAGGGGAGAGCTCATTAGGACTCTGCTTACATCAGCATCGGCCACTCAGTGGACTGTAAGAGGCCACCACTTAAGCCCTGCTGGGCAGTACTTCCTGCAGAGCCTAGTTTTGCAGAATGAAGCTGACAAGAAGAAAAATCAATGTCTGGGTGAGTGCTTTCACGCCCTTGCCTATGAGATGCTGTACTGAACTGTGCTGCAGTTTTCTGTTGGTGATATAGATCAGTGGTTCTCAAAGCTGGTCTGCCGCTTGTTCAGGGAAAGCCCCTGGTGGGCCGGACCGGTTTGTTTACCTGCCACGTCTGCAGGTTTGGCCAATCTCGGCTCCCACTGGCCACGGTTCGCCGCTTCAGGCCAATGGGCGCTGTGGGAAGGGCGGCCAGCACGTCCCTTGGCCCGCGCTGCTTCCCGCAGTCCCCATTGGCCTGGAGCGGCTAACCGCAGCCAGTGGGAGCCGCGATTGGCCGAACCTGTGGACGTGGCAGGTAAACAAACCGGTCCGGCGTGCCAGGGGCTTTTTCTGAACAAGTGGCGGACCAGCTTTGAGAATCACTGATATAGATAATGCCATCTGTAACCACTAGGGGTATGTCTACACTGCAATCAAATACATGCAATTGGCCCATGTCAGCTGACTCAGGCTGTGGGTCTATACAACTGCAGTGTAGACATTCGGGCTCACGCTGGAGCCCAAGCGCTGGGACACTCCCCGTTTATTGCAGCGTAGACCTACCCTAGGTTACTCACTTTAGGGTTTGTGTTATGTTTTTCCAATTTCTGAACACATGCCTATTACTGAAGTACATGTATAAGACTCCACAAATATATAATGGCAATTACCATACTTACACACCTTTGCAAAGTGCTTTGCGATCTGTACATAAAAACTGCTATGCAAGCATAAAGCAAGAAATCTTTGCCCATAGAAATCAATGGCAAAACTCCTATTGCCTTCAATTAAGGCCAGGATTTCATCCAAAGTATTGTCATTCCCCAATTAATGAATTGACACAACGTCAACAAATAAAAAACGTTCCAGGCACAGACACCCTCCTAGTCTGAGCTCTCATGGAAGGCTGCGAGAGGCTTCCTGGCAGGCCTCATTCTAACTGGAATTTTGCCTTTTTTCCTTGTCAAAGGAACAGTCTTTGCTGTGTCTCTTTCACTTAGTGAAGTTGTTTCTGGGAATGCAGCAGCAGCTAGCAGACTTTTCTCCAGGTGCTTTCTCCTACTAAACTGTTCTTAATCGCTACTCTCTATTCTGAGCTAAACAGGCAGCTGCAAACTAGAAAAAAGGAAGTGGTTACTCCAATGCCTTTGGGAAAGGCATTGATGTTGCAAGAAGGCTTATCAACAACTTCTCCACATACAGAATTCATGGAATGGTTACCTCCCATGGGGTTGGCAAAATCAGGTTCCCAGTAATGCTGCTGTGTAGGCTAGCCCTACTAGGAGCTTGTGCTGGTATAGTAATGTCAGCTAGGTTAGTTAGGGGTGTGATTTTTATGACATTTCTATAATCCTTGTGGGGGTGGGGTTGTGTTGTGTCCCACAAGACATTTCTAGTGGCCACTCACCTGACAGGAAAGGAAGAATAAAAAGAATCCAGTAGAAAAATGGATCTAGTCTACCATAAGTCATCAGAGCATATAGGATGTTCTGATTACAATGCTCAATTAACTAACGGGCCTTAACCAGTCTGAGCCAGGACTTCTAGTACAGCTCATTATATTCAAGAAAGTTTCTTATTATGCATGGTTAGTTCAGTTTTTGCACAGAAAGATATGCACTAAAGTCTTTCAGTATATTTGCTTAATTAAAAGAAGTAGAAGCCTTGTTTGTTAAACTGATACAATTCCTTTGTGTTCCCCTTATTTCATTCTTTGCTTTTGAATAGTTTTGAAAATAAAAGTAAAAAAAAAAAATAAATGGAAATACAGAGCTTCTGCTCCCCAAGCTCCGTCTCTTTGCTCACTCTTTGCTGTACTGAATGGTCCATAAATACACATAAAACCATAGGTGTATATGACTATGAATTGCCTTGAAATAAATACCAGACACTTCTATAGATTCTGATATAAAATGTGCTTTTATTTTATACGAGCACCTAAATATAATTTACAGGTAAATGTGAGGATGGCAAACATGCCAATACCATATCAAATATGTGCAAAGCACTGTTCAGCTCTCAGACTGTCTAAGAAAGGGCTAACAAGACTTTAAGGCTCCTATTCAGCAAAACCACTTCACCACCTGCTTAACTGGCGCCATGGAACTTAAGCATGGACTTAAAGTTTAGCATGTGCTTAACTACATTGCTGAATTGGCAGTTAAATTAATCTCTCTCCCTGCACCTCTTCAATTTCCTCCCCCCCACAATCTCTTTTTTAGTTTCAGCCTGTCTTCTCTTGCTAATGTAATGGTAAAGTGGAATTTGTCAGAGACTTTCCCTGAGAAAAACATGGAAATGTATATCACACATGATACTTTGACAACTTATACATCATATATATTGCAAACTATACATCAGAATTATAACATTTGATATTAGTCATTAAAATACTGCATTGTGATTTAAAGTAAAATTATCCAAATATATTTTTTCTAATGTGACGGGTTTTTTGGTGTTTCAGGTCTGTCGTGAGGTTTAGTCCAAGGTATATTATATTGCAGATTATTGTATAATGGGGACTTACTGAACTGCCAAAAGTGAATGAGTAAAAGAGGGAGAGAACTGAATGAAGAGATACATATGTACAGAAAAAAAAATTTCCCAGCCCTGTCAAGTTGAACAGGAGACATTTTTGCTACAACTAATTTAATGAAAAAAAATTTACTACAGAGCTGGGACTGAGACATAAATGCCAGTGAAATAATCTACATAGTTCTGTACCTCCTCTGCTCCAAACCAGTGCATGTGAAATATTTCTGCTTGATAAGACGTTACTCAGATTTCTCCTTCCAAATCTAGATCTTGAACTGCTGACTGTGTTGGTTCAATTTGAGTATTTTTCTCAAGGCAGTTGGTGAAATCCTGACCCTATTGAAGTCAAGGGAAAACTCCCATTTGACATTAATAGGGCAAGGCTTTCACCCCATGGACAATTTGATTTATCCTTGAATATTAGAACATTTTAAAAAAATCTAGAATTTTATTCTTTATAATCAAATTTCAATCTTCTAAAGTAGCTATTCAGGCAAAATACTTAATCCAATAAATAATCTAAAACCATGTGCTTTTCAGATCACCCTAAAAGGGATAGATCCTCATACAGTTTCCAGCATGCTTGGATTGTAAAATGTTTCTTAATTTATGTTCCTTGACTTGTGTCCAGCAGCTTGAGCCTTCAATATTGTATTGATGCCATCCTCTAGAAGTACATTGATTTGGTTTCATGGGGACAGCTATGGTTTAAGATTACAAGTTAAAATGTCTTTTGAGTACATGCGATTGTGCGGAGGTACAGGAAATTAATCCATAGTTCTACCAAAAAAAACCCCAGTGTTATGAGGCAGATTGTACTGTGTGTGAGTGAAAAATCATGCACTCATTATTGAAAACACCTCTTGAATCTGCTTTAGCTACCCTTTGAAAAAACAGGAGGTGTATTTCATGTTGATTTTATCTGTCTAGGTGCCACATGAGGGAAATTGACTAGCATAGCTAGTCCAGCATATTCTGTTATAGTTATTCTGGAATAATTTAGCTGTTCCAGAAGGAATAAAGTCACTTTTATTTTGGAATAGTGTCCACATGGGGAGTTATTCCAGATTAGATATAGTGGAATAGCCATTTTGGAGTAGTTTGATCATCAATTTCCCTATGTAGACAAGCCCTTATACTGTGCCCATCATGTTAGTACCTGAGTACCTATCTGAATATTTCTGTTTTAACAAAGGCACTGATGTCTTTCAGGCAAAATATTTTTGTACAATACAGAGAAGACAAAAAAATCAGTAAATTTACTTTACCTTCAGACAGAAATTTCACTTAAGTTAAAAACTAACCTAAATAAGGATATTGTTTGCCTTTGACATTTCTGTTAGTATCAGAGTTCAGAAGAGTCGTAAATGTGGCCTAATTTAGGGTTGGTTGAAATGGTTGCAGTACAACGGTTAGACATGGTGTTGAACTTGCTCAGATAAGCTCTGTTCTTGGAACCTGATGTTGGGCCTGATCCAAAGCTTTTTACTGACTTCACTGGGCTTTGCACCAGGCCCCAATGTCAAATGAAACTGAAACACTTACTGATGTCATTGGACATTAGATCAGGTCCTTGGCCCTTTGACATTGTACTAAACATGTAGAGGAGTCATTGCAGACATTACTTGGTGAACACAGACATTTTGACCTGTGAAACTCTCCTGTATTTTATAGTCTTATCGCTTAGAATTGTCTATAGTCTTTGTTGTTCGGATTTTCAAACGTTCCACCTTTTGGATATTTTATTTTTAATTGTATTTTATTTTTGCAAAGCACCTAAACCATTTTGGAGGATGTGTGAGTTATTTATACATATCACTATCTTATTATTTTCTTGCTAATAGTAGAATGTTGGGCCGATTATTATTGCATGCTAATGGGATGCAGCTGGCTAAAAATAGACTGAGACCAGGTAAAGAATATGGGAGTCAGAAAATATACATCAAATTATATTTGAATAAACATAGAGCCTAAAGGCTAGAATTCTCATTTTAACAGTTGAATTTATTTTGATTTTGTGGTTCTTTGAGGACAAGCTGTACATTGGGTTTTGTTATTTGTGTAATAAATACCCAGTGTTTGCATTTCACAGCAGACAAACTGTGATTCATGAATTGACGAGTGTAACCAAATGCTATTACTTGATACACTCTCTGAGTTAGCATCTTCACTGACAGCTGGTTTGTCAGGGACACTGAACGTTTTCCTGATTGTCCTTATTTGTATTAATCTTTTCAGTCTTCTAACTTTCAGAACTGGAAAAAGGAAACTGGTTTTGTGCCTATTTTTATATAGTATATACAGAAGGCCTGAAAAGTTTTTGTCCAAAAATGTTTTCTATTAGCTTGTTTTTACATCAGATATTCAAGTCTTGTCTAGCCTGGAAGACTTTGTGGTGACTGGAGAGCTATGAGAATCTAACAGTCACAAGAGACAGAATATTAAGTGACTGACAGAGGAAGGAAAGTTTAGTAAGACTGTTCCTTTGGCTTTTGTTTGTCTTGTTAACATCTATTTAACTCTAGTGACTAATGCTTCAGCACCTTTCTTCAAGCGTCCCAATCAGCACAATGGCCTACACCAGCCTTCATGGTCTGCTGGCTAGCCCCACTGATGTGGAGTTTGGGGGAATCGGGGAATGGGGATTGGTTCCACCTCCTCACCGTGCCACAGCCCTTGGGGTGATGTATACTATTGGGAGTCAATGTACTCACATGAACACAGGAACCATAATGGTGACAGCCCCTGCATGGATGAGATGCACAGGGGGGAAAGCCTGCTTGCATCCATTTCTCTCCCCTCCCCACCCCCCCGCACTCTCTTTTCTTGGTGCCCATCATCATACTATTTAAATGATTCCATGCACTCACACAAAGGTCTGGTCTTTACGATTTTATGAGAAACGACAAATTTGACTCAGGGTGAGATTTTGCAAATGCTGTTGAAGACATTGCTTTTCATGTGGCACCAAGTTATTCTATAGTGGAACATATCCGAAATTGTCACACAAGTGCAGGAGGTGAAATCATCTTTTTACAGCAAAATCAGCTTAGCACAGTGAAATGACAGCTTTTCCCCTATAAAAGTTGCCTTTCATTTGTGTGGAAACCAGTGAATTACTCAAGGCAAACCATGTCAGTAGCACAAATTGTGTCAGCAGCACAATTGTTTTTAATGTAGCACAGCCAGACGGGGGGATGGAGCAGAATGGAAATTGGAGGGATGACACTATTGGGTGGATGAGCCTCAGAGTTCAGATAATCCCCACAAGGTTTTGGGTGCCTTTCTAAAGTGTTTCTGGATTTCTTAGCGTTAGCCTCTTTTCCCTCCTCCCTCTTTTCCAAATTGCATCTTTCTTCTCAGCCAAGCCAGAGCCTTCTACTTTCCTTGATAGCAAACTTTCATCCCAGGCTCTTCAACTCCCAGCATCTTCTCTTAACTCCTTACAGCACCCCCAGCCCACCATCTCCCTCCCTCTGTCCCTAACTGACCTTCCAGTTGCCTTTGTATGGTGATAGTTCACTGGAAGGAATGCTGTGGCTCTAGGTATAAATGTAGGTAGAGTGTTCTCACTTGCTTTAGTTTTACATGTGTTCATTATGTAAGGGCCTTTCAAAGCTGCCCCTCGATGCTGTGTTTCGGTGAACAGGATGATCAGTGCTGCTGCTGTTGTTTTCTAGCCCCCTGCTGGAACGTGCACCATGCTGTGCAGGGTACCGAAGCAACTACCCAACATCTTTCATGTGGGAGAACTATTCTGTAAAGTTAATAGTTCTGACTTGCATAGAATTGGAAGGAAGATACATTTTACTCTGATTTTGTGCTCATTTTTGGAGTGGATAGAAACCACAATGGAGAGAGAGGGTTTGTTTCAGGCCAGTCTCATCTTCTGGCTAGCTGCCCTGAGCCAAAGCTTGTGTACGATATCTGTCACAGGTCGACACTGGCACTTAAAGAGGAAGTAGGGCCAGGGCACCTGTGCCTTAGCAGCACACTCCAATTTGGCCAATTAATCGGGCTTAAAAGAGAAAACCTGGGTCTCATGGAGAGGAGTTCCAATGAGTCGGGACTGCCTGGGAGAAGGCGATTGTGTAAGTGATGAGAGCTGGCAGAGACTGTGCTTGGGTTCTGGGAGAAGGCTAAAGGCTGGAGAGTAGTAAATAGGGTTTGCAGGCTGCTGTCCTCAAGCCAGAGATGGAGGCTACTCCAGGGAGCAGCAGAGGGAGTTTCCTGCTAGCTCTAAGCTGGAGAGCTAGAGCTAAGGGCCAGAGAGGCTGCAGACTGCCATGAGTGCAGGGAACGGGACTAGATGACCTCTCAAGGTCCCTTCCAGAACTACAATTCTATGATTTTATGAAGTTATTGGATTACCTGTGAGGGGAAACTGAGAGAGGGTGACACAGCACCACCCCGGCTATGAAAGGGGTGCTCAGGAGGCGGTTGGCCCTGTTACACTAACACTTTCCCAGGATACAGCACCCTAGAATATAATTTTCCCACCAGCCACAAATACAATCCTCCCCTCCCTCAGGCCCTTGGGAAAGCAAGGGCCTATGGAGTCTCCAAAATAGACTTCCACAAATATCAGTTGGGAATCAGAGAAAGTTACTCAAACTCCTTCACCCTTAAAGTGACTCAAGATTGGTTCAAGTTTTGGATGAATGGGCTTACTCATCTTTAGATGGTACCAGAGCTAGAGATGGGGTGCCTGGCCTGGGAATCCAGAACAGGAAAATGGTGGCTTGCTGTGGATGAAAGGGCAACAGTAAATGAAAATGTAAACATGCTCTATCATTCATACATTTGTGGGTTTAGCCACATGTATATGTGTGTGCGTTTAAATAGAGAAAGAAATGTGTTGTGTGTAAATATCTGTTATGTTCTCTCTATTAGGGCTGGTTGTGAATACGTCAAGTTTTTCTTCAACCTGCATCTTAGTCCAATAACCAGTTTTCTAACCACACACATCTCTCTTCCCTCACCTAAATTCTTATGTTCTGAAGCTTTCATGTTGGTCAAATAAAAAGTATCAGCACCTCATCTACTTGTTTGCATGGAGAACCAATGTTTTTTTTCACTTTAAATACCGTTTAGAGCTCTCTTTATGAGCTTCAATTAGGATTTTGCTATGGAGGGCTTATTAGAGTATTTTATTGGTACTTTAACACATTTTCTTTGTTAAAAGGTAGTTTAGAAGCTAGTTTAAGAAGCTTGTAAATGAGAGCTGCAGTGAGCTGTCTAGCACTGACAAACTCCTATCAACAGGCCTCCCAAAGGCTTTCTGAAACTCACCTGAGACTTGACCGTCATGATGCAACTGAGCTCCTGCTGGACTCTCCAGGAAGGGTGATTCTAAAGAAAACATTAGGGGATAAATATTAGCTGGACTATTTTTGGAATATTTGCCCTGAAGAGAAGAGATTTAAGGCAGGCATAAACTTTAATTTTGATCTGATCTAAATATTTATATGGCATCCAATTACTGTGATATCCAGGGGGCTGAACATAGGAATCCAGCTGAGCTGATGAAGTGGAAAAAAGAGATATTACTTTGATCAGTATCATGGGATAACAGCAGCAGCCATAGAAGTCGGCCAAAATTAGGAGTGCAACAACTCTTCTGATAAAGAGACCCTGTTGGCTGTAGAAACAATCCCCAGATAATGGTAAGAGACCAATGCCTGAGAAGTCCAACACTCAGACAGATTGTGGACAGGAGGTGGCATCTGAAGAGGATCTGAGGAGATGATGTCCCCTTTCGGTCAGGTGGGTTGCTGAGGCAAGGTTTTTTTGTTTTTTTTTTTAAATGTTCACTTAAACAAGTGCACAGGGCATTTTTAACCTTTGATTTCATGGTTTCTTTCCTCTTCCTATTTTTTCCAGTAAAAATCTGATATTTTTTAAAAAACAACTGGAACTGAATACTTTTAGCTGGGGACAATTACTGGTAGGAAACAGTGCTTTCCTCAGGGAAAATAAACACAGAAGGGAGCCCAAGTACAAGGTCAATGGTTATGGTGGCTGGTGAGAGCCAGTGTGCACCTGGAGAGAACAGGCCATCCTGAAAGGTACAAGGCCCAGTTAGAGTGTGAGATCAAGCCCTCATTGTGAATACCATTTCATATCCCAGCAGTCTGTCTGGCTCTTCCCAGGTTCCTCCTTTCGGACAAAAGGCGGAGGGTAGGGTAGGGGAACCTGGACCCTCCCTTTCCACCATTCACAGCCCAGGGGGAAGGGGTGAGGCGTGTCCCAGTCCCCTCTAGCTGATACACCACACCAACCTCTCCTGGGTCACTTCCTATCTTCCCTTTGTTCTCCTCAGTTTGGGGCATGGCCAGGGCACCCTGCTCTGTTCCAGCAGAGAGCTGCTCAGACAGGCTCAGTCATGCACACAGTCAGTAGGGACTTCCCAGCTCCCTTCTCAGTGTCCATTGATTCCACCTTGTCAGGGAGAATGGGGGAGAAAGAGGGGCTGGGTCAGGCCCCTGGCTGTCTAGTTGGACCTTCCCCACAGTCCAGGTCCTTCCCCTGTCGATTCCTCTGTTCCAGAAGCTATTAATTGGCTTCCTTCCTGCAGACAGCTTCTCTTTCACTCTCCCACTGCCAGAGTCCCCTTCTAAACAGGTCCTCCATTTGGAGCATGCTCTGCAGCTGCTGTGGAGAGGGGGTCTTCTTGGCCCAGTATTGCTCCATCACTCCCTTAATCTTAAGGAGGGGTCTGTAAATCCCATCTCACACACACCCTTTGAAAGCTTGTTTGTGGCACTCCTGGTTTCCTGACTTGCCAGTACTATCCCCATGGCAGACCCCAGCATTCTCTGGTGGTGGCCTTGCCCACAGATCCAAACTTTGTGGTCCTTGGAACCCTCTCCCAGTCAGATTCTTGGATTCTGCTCTGATATGCCCTTGCAATTTGGTGCTTATCACTTGAGTTTGTGTCACTAACAGCATGCTGCTATACTGGAAGGAAGAAGAGTGACTTCATCAATGCAAGGGACTGGGGTATTTGTCAATCTGACTTGTGATCTTGAGCAAATCATTTAACTTTCCTATCCCCTGGTGGTCCAGGATTGCTAACATGAGGATTCCTCACGATCTAAGAAGTGAAAAATCAACAAGTGTAAATGCTTCAGAAACAGAAGTTGGAATGTTTGTTATTCAAGCCTAAATTGCCCATTATTCTGCTAGGGCACGTTTCAGTACAAAACCATTTGGCATTACTGGATGAAACAGTAGATGTCCTCTTGCATTTGACCTTATGCACTAAAGTATAAACCCTTATTTCTTTTGCTTGGTTAATTAATTAATGAGATTAGCTATTAGATAAATAACTTATCCTCACGTTCAGCCCACTTGCCCAAATGTCCAGCTCTAGCTTGATGGAATGTAACATACAGGGTATGCTTTATTTAATATTGGAAGTGACTAGGACACTGTCAAAATATTACCCAGAGTGAAACATTCCAATCAAGCAAAAAGAAATGCTTGCTGCCTAGTTAATCATTTCCTATATAACTGCAAAGGGCTCAGAGGAGGTAAAGAACAATAGCACAATGAAATGTATTTGAACAGTTGACTGTACGCAAGAACTCAGAGGGCCTGTCTATGTATGAGAAATTTTCTAGAACCAGTTCAGCTAAACCAGCCCCAAAACTGGGTGGAGCCATAGTGGAGACCCAATTTAAGGCAGGCTGACCCATTTTTACTCGTTTCAAGACTATATCAAGATGAAATGCTTTTAAAACTGGTGAGAAAATGTCTCCTAGCCCTACAGGAACACATACAGAATATATAAACAAGTCCTTATGGGCCGCATTTATGTTTTTCTATGAAAAGGTAAGTACGTGAATAAATATTTTTCAGTCAATTCCACAGACTTTTTTCCCTATCCTGCTCTTCTCTCTTGGCCATATTCTATGTTTCCTAAATCTACAGTACATCACTCATAAAGACTTAATAGTGAAAACTGTCCACAGTTTATCTAAGGATCAAACAGCTGTTGTCTTCACAGGTCTTTCTTTTACTAATATGAATTAATGTTTTCCAGTGTAGTTTTCTACATTTCTGCTGGGGAGGCTAACCCTTCCCAGAGGCATTCTTTGGCAGATAGCAAAATAATTAGAGTAGCAGAGATATATATATATATTTTCTTTCCTCCTGGATAGATTACAGATTGGATATTGGCTAAAAGTGAATGAACACAGTAAGTATTTTAATCTTGCAATGATTTCATGTACTTATATACTACAGCTGGGCATGCTTTCCAAGCTATGAGCTACATCCTTAAGTTCTTAAATTATCTCCAATTGCAGCATATACTGTGTGGCCCAGTCCTACTATAATGGGAGAGGGAGTGGGCTGTAGTGGTTCCATTTCAGTGTCACTATAGAAATTCCTGAGCACTAGATAGTTGTCTTAACGGTGTTTTTCAGCTGGAAAGCTTTGGAGATCTCAATGTACAGGACATATTCAAGCCCAGCAACTGCTGCACTTGGTTGTTTTTGATAAGGGACAACGGGGCATGTTGGATGAAATTCACACACAAACCTATCATAAAGCCTAAGGGCTTTGAATGGGGAACTCTGAAGGGATTTGCTGAGAGATATAATACACCCTACAACCTGTAGGGGGAATGGGGCAGCTCCACATTCCTCCATGGTTGTTTGTAGCAAGGGATAACACCTGTAAGCCTTTGCACTTCCACTATAGACCTGTTCCTCCCACCCCAACACTACTCCACATTGCCCTACTCCTTCACATGTAAGAGGTGGCAACTGCCGTTTGCACACAAAATAAGAAGTTCATTTCCATATGTTCCCCACCCTCCAAGTGTTCAGCTACTCCCAGGGCCAGAGCTAGACTTCTTCCTTTTGGTCTTGTAAAGTGGGCCTGCAGTCAGAGGTGCCGCCTGATGCCTTTTACATGCTGCAATATTATCTTGGCTCCTCAGATCACTCCCCAAAAGAGCCTGGAATCCTGTTAATGAGGGCAGGCAGATTTATTCATGTTAATGTCAGCCCCTACATGTGCCTCAGAGACTTTTACTGCTTAATTCAGCTGGTCCTGGCCCCTTTGATTCGAGCCTGGGCGGGATGTCAGGCTATAGCAGTAACTTTAACAGTTCATGACTTGCTGCCTCTACTTTTATGTCTTTTACAGATACCAGTGGGGTCTTTTCTTCAAGCAGGAGCTGAAATCCTCCATGTCTCATGCCTCTGGGAATGATTCCTGCTGCTCGGAAAGAAAGCAAAGATGGCAATGTGACTGGGGACCCACAACTCCACCTACTACTTCCACACGTATGCTCGATACAATCATCTGTCTTACGAACAGCAAAATTTTTCCAGAAGTGGGTGGTGTTTGTTTTGCTTTTTGGTATTATAAGGTTCTTCAGAGTCTGTGTGTGGTTCTCCTGCCCAAGAACTATCCTCCTTTCATGCTCTCTTTATCAGGATTTACTGTGTGATGAGGGCAGGGCCAAAACCACACGCCATTTTGAAGTAGCTAATTCCTCAGTCTGTTTCAAGGTTTGAGGCTTGCTTGCTGGTCTTGGACACACTCTATTTTTCCTTCTGTTCTGAGGATTAGTTTTTAGTGAACACCTGTATCTAAAACCTATTTGAATATTTAACTATATTATAATGCAATCTGTACTTATCAGACTTTCCTTTGCATTCTTTACTTTTGCAGTGATAATTGCCATAATTAAGCAGGGGTAGATAAATAATTACCCTAGTGTTAATACTTGGATATCAAAGAAAGCAATCTCCTCCACATAATGCCCTGTCCTCAGATCTCACATCTGGAAATATTAGTGCAATTAGACGTTGTTTGATTTTTTGTTTTTGTTCATTGTTTGTTCATAACCTGTATTAAGGACTGATCCAAAGCACACTTGGAGTCAATGGAAAGATTCCCATTGACTTCAGTAGGCAGTGGATCAAGCCCTTGTTGTACATCTGTTTTCTTGTTCCATAATAAAAGCTTTAATCAGCGATAGAACAGTTTGGAATGCTTCCGGGAGAGCCTGGGTGTGGTACTCAAGGACTGTGCTGATCACTGTCTTGCTCCTGACTGAAGGTTGACCTGAGGGCCCTACAGAGCTAAAGCCAGGGACCGCTCCAACATGAACTAAAGGTTCAAGTCCCGTAGCGAGCAGCTGGAATAGATTCATAGCCTTTGTGACTTGAAGACAGAAGCAGGGATGCATAACACACAGTGAACAGTGGGTTGCACTATGATACAGTAAATTACTTGTACTTCATCTTGGAGTGATTTATTGAAATCACTCTCACTTTTTCTCCCTCAATTCCACATCCTTTCTTTGAATTGCCACATCTTTTTGCTCTATTTTTCTATCCTCTCCCTGATTATTTTCCTTCAGAATTGCTCTTCTGAAACTAGGTCACCAGGTGGGTATTTGATTTTGCAGGAGATCTAGCATCTCACACTGGCCTTAGGAGAGCTGAGTTCTGAAAGTCTCCTCCTTGAGGCCTTTCTCTTTGCAGTGAACTACTGGGCAGGTTTCCCCCTGTATCTTTAATCACGTTTCAAGACATTATAAAACATATAAAAATTCCTTTTGTCTCAACCACATACCTTAACAGTAAGAGATGTATCCTTAAATATTTCCTTAGGAAAAATTAATGAAGTGAATTAAAAGAAAAATTCTTTCAAGCCATTCCAAACAAACTCCTTTCACAGCCTTTTATCACGACTTCCTTGCCAGGTGGGAAATTTATTTAAGTTATTAAAAAAAATTCCCTAAAATTCTCAGCTGAAAAGTTGGCTTCTGTGTTTTCTACAAAGCTAACTCACCTGATTTGTCAGAACAGCTTGAAAATGAAGTGCTAACTGGTGGGTTTTATTGAAAGGAAACCAAGTGGAACAACATATGTATTTTCTTAGGAAACTAAAAAGCTCACAGTCCCATGGTGTTCCTTAGGGTAAATTCTTTGTTATGAATTACAACCTGCTTACTGATGAGTTGTTAATAAAAAGTAGACCTGCTGGGCCATTATTTTTTCCACACAGTACACCCAGTTTAGTTTTTTAAAAGTTTTCATTAATGCACAGAGTGTGAATAAATCTGTTTCCAATTTGTAATTGTTTTCCCTTCATCTGGACATTAATTTATTGCCAAATCTAACCCTCTTCTATTTTTAATATCCCCCCAAACTGACTAGAAAGAATGAGAAAGATTAAAACATTGCAGGATAGTAGGAATGATCTGTCTTTCCCCCCCCCTTAAATATCATCCAAGTGTCTGGGATCATGGGAAAGGGGCACCAGAACTCATATGGGGGCCCCACCATGTTTGGCTTTAAGAGCTGCCAGCTGGACTTGTATGTACTTGACAACATGGTCTGAAGGAAACAGTTGAGTAAAAGTAAAAACAGATGGTAACCTAAGGTGGCAGTACAACTTTATTTAACACAGTGGTTTATTTATTTATTTGTTTGTTTATTTTTTAAGCAAGCATCCGTTCATGGTGGGGAGTCTCCACAGTCACTCATTAATGCACTGTAATCTAGTGAATAGCACATCCTATTTGCCACAGAAATGTAGGCGATTAAGCTCAGTGCAGTCTAATATGAGCGTATTTCACCAGACGTTAACAAGTGGCTCTCTTGGTTATTTAATACAGAAAATATAGGCATGTGGCTATTGGATGTTGTTTTCCTCCTAGTATGGCTGTAAATTAAGGATGCAAGGCTGGCCCTTCATAATATGACTAGGAGACACTGGTGTATCACATTATGAAAAACTATTAATATCAAAGTGTAAAGCTATAACTCCTTTAACAGGGCTGTCTGCTAGGAGAGGCAGATTCCAGGGATGAGGAAAAGGAGAGGGAGGTTCCCAGGGTCTTTTTAGAGAGAGGGGCTGTTGGAGGTGGCAAAACTCCCCATAACCATCAAGAGCAGGAGGGGTCGGGGTGGGGGAACTGAACCTGGATAAAATAAAAGCAGCTGTTTCTAGTTCACTGAAACAGCGTGAACTGAACTCAGCGGCTTTTGCACTATCCTCCTTCGCCTGGTGTTGTCTGACACGGTGGACACCCCAAAACGAGAAACAGCTTCCTCAGACACTTATTTTTTGTTTTTTACAATGACATGATTTGAAATTGGAGTGAATGTTTCAGCAGCCCGGAACTACCAAGTGTCCGAATGCCTCCCACACTGATGACAGAGTGTACGAGCGGGTACTTGTTTTGTCAAATTGCATGTTTTCCCCCACTTTTTAGTTTTTTGGTTTACTTCTCTTAGATTTCTCCTTTAACAAGGTATAACTAAGAGCCACAGGGTGACGGCTGAAGCACCTGCCATACGTGAATTCCCTGCTTGTTATGAATGCTTGAAAAAACACTATGGCTGGCCCGTGCAGTGAGGCACAGTCCGTAGTGAAGGGTAGCATGGAGCTGCACTGCCCCACAGGGGCACTGGGAACCTTCCAGGACTCCTGCCTGTGCAGAGGTACAGCCCCCACCCCTTCTCATGTGGCCTGCTAGCTGTAAAGCAGGGGAAATTTATCTACCTTGAATTCTGCTTCTTTCTCTGAAGATAGCACTTAGGATTCCCACTCTTTGACCCACCTCCCCTCAGAGTTTGGGGTTCTCTGTTCCTAAGTGACTAGTTACATCCAGCGTCAGAGCTGTCCCTTGGGTAGGGCAAATTGGGGTGACCGCTCCAGGCCCTGCGCTTCAGGGGCCCCCGAGGGCCTGTGCAATTGGCCAATGCGGTCAGTCCCAGAAGACATAGGCATGGAAACTAGCAGTGCAGGGGGTGCTGCAGCACCCCCAGGCTCCTGACTGCTGGCCCCTCACCCAGGGCTCTGCTGCTGCCCCATACCCAAAGTCCTGGCTGCCACCCCGCATGCCAGGGGCTCTGCCCAGCCACTGATGCAGGGTGGGGCCCCCAAACTGGTGGAGGCTGATTTGTCCTGGGCCCTGCACCCCCATAGGGATGGCCCTGTCCAGAGTGTACAGTAGTTGTATGAGAGGGGTGAAGCAATGGGCCTCTGTCCCATTTAGGGAATGATGGTCACGATCTTAAATATCTTTGAAGTATCTAACTCCCATTGATTTCAATGGGAGTTAGTTGCTTACCTACCTTTGAGAATCTGAGCCTGGGTGCCCCCAGGGGAGAAAAGCGGAAGAAGACCTCACACTTTTCTGAGCATAGGGACTGAAATTGTGCCTGCCCAGAACGTCAGCTGTGTAAAGCAGCAACTTCTTGAACCCTCCCTCCAGCTATGCACTTGCATAAAGCCTGGGCAGAATCTGACCCTCAGCCGGTACTTCCGTTGTTTTATTATGCACTGAACTTATTATTCAGATAGATGGATGTAGCAAAATGTATCTCTATATGTACCACAATTGCAGTGCAACAATGCACCTGTCTTTTGGGTATGTCTATACTGCAGTTAAAACCCTGCGGCTGGCTTGTGCCAGCTGATTCAAGCTTGTGAGTCTCACTCTAAGTGGGGTGTTTCATTGCAGTGTAGACTTTCAGGCTCGGGCTAGAACCTGGGGTTTAGGATCCTGTGAGATGGGAGGGTCCCAGAGCTTTGGCAGTAGCCTGAGCCCGAACGTCTACACTGCAATTAAAGAGCCCGGTGTGCCTAAGTCAGCTGGCACACGTCAGCCGCAGGTGTCTAATTGCAGTGTAGACATACCCTTAGTCAGCACTTTTGCAATGGGGTGGAGAAGGGACTGTGTTAACCCTCAAACTTCTGGCATTGACTTCAAATTCTTCCCAACGTATTGTGCAGGATTTATAGACTGTATCATACAAGATGAAGGGAAAGAAAAAGAATGCTTACAAACCACGTAACTCTACGTTGGTCCCCAGAAGTGGTGACTGTGTTCGTTTTGATTAATTTTTAGGGACAGTTCCAGCTCTCCAAACCCTGGGGTGGGGTGTAAAGCCCAAGCATTAGTCTCTGACTAACTTCTTACAGTTTCTCTCTTGTCTTCTTTGCTTTCGACAGTGACTTGCTGTAAGCTGCTTCTACTTTCTGAAAGATGTCCGTGGTCACACTGTGCATGTTGGGCCGTTTGGCGGGCTAGAGAGACTGATGCTGACCCATTTTATATCACAACGTTTTTTTTTAAAACCACAGTTAATTCTTCCTTTTTGCCCTGGGTTATAGGACTTATGTCCAGAAACGATAGGAGCCTAGCACCTTCCCATATGATCGCTTTCTTTGTTTTAGCTGCTTGTAAAAACCTATCCCGGTCCCTGGACTCCTAAAGTGTAATACATATAGTGCCTCCAGAATTGCCTCCTCCAGCTGGGACTCTCATTGGGGATTCAGAATGCACATTCAGTTCAAATGGGCTCTTCAGAAATAATCAATAACTAACATGTCTGGCAACAGTTTACTGCACGCTATCTGTGACCAGCTCCCGAACAGGACTCTCCAAACACTGACAGTCTGTTCAGCTGGTGGCTTTCCAAGGTTTCCAGCCATCTCACTGTTGCTGCGTAATTTTGTATGTGTGTTAAGTCTGTAATCTAACTGTCCTTGTCCATAGATATCCTCCTGCTTCACTGCTTTCATTGCGTGCCCCAGGCAGTTTTCAACTCTCACAATGTGGCTCTTGGTGTTACTGAGTCATGTCACTACTTCTTCCTCTTTAGTGTCCTGGAAAGCCACCAGTGACTGTAATCTAGCAGGGTTTTGGTGAGTGCTGTACACACTCTTTTATCATATTATCATGCTTAGGGAGCTGAATGGAGGGCTCAACAATCCTGGCTGGGGAAATAGCAACTACTGTGTGGGTTGCATTCCAGAAGCATGTAGTGTAAGCAGAAGAGGGAAAAGGCATTTTAAACACTATTCTCAGGTCCATGCATCTTATCAGGCTCATCCCAATGCAGTAGTCCAGATTCCCTTGGACAGCTAGCAGCAAACAATGCTGTCAGCTCTGGAACTCTAGTGAAATGGACTTTCCTTCTCTGTTTGCAAGCGAGCTCTTCCCCTGAATCACTTCCTCTTGCTATTAATTAGGGAATCTCTGTTTGGACAACTTGGTTTGAGGAAGATTCAACTTTTACTGCAGCTGTTTGAAGCAGATTTGTTAAACTAAGTATGGAGCCAGATGTTTACCTGTTATCAATTTGTAGCACCATGGGTATACACAGCACTTTATTAACACACAAAAAGACAACTAGAGCTCTGTTGGTGTTGACATGCCCCCCTCATCTCCTTACAAACATTAATTCATCCTAACATCCAAGGATACTAATATCCCCATTTTACAGACATGAGGAACTGAAGCAGTTGGAGTTTCAGCTGTGCTGTATGTCTGCAGTTTTGATTGACCTCAGCAGGATTTGTGAGGTGTTTAGCACTTCTAGAAAATCAAGCCTTAAGTGACTTGATTAGGGTCAGACAGGAAGTCTGTGAGGAAGAGCTGGTAATGGAATCTGGAGCTCCGTCCAATGGCTTAACTACAGGACCATCTTTCCTCTTTGGAAGTATCCTCTAACAAAGGCTTTTTGATGTTCAGATGTGTCTGTGTTCAGTTATTCACCTTTCAGAAGCTGCCTTCTGAATTACAGCTAAAGAGAACTTTTCAGTCTGTGGCCAGCAGGAGGCATTTGCTTTGTGTGTTGACCTGTCATATTCTTTGCTTACTCAGAGCTCCTGCTATGTGAGTAGGAAATCGGTTAACAGCATACCTGTCGGCTTATTGCTAGCAGCACAGGGGAGAATTAGTTTAGCTGGATTTTGTTTTACAATTTCACTCACCTCTGCACTTCTTCCTTTCAGTGGGACTGGAAGGGTAAGTACTGAAATACCACGGAGAGGCTGTTCCTGCAGTATTTCAAGCTGCCTGATACTAGGAAGCACTGGAAACACTAATTCTGTGAGATTTCCAGGCTGATCTCCAGACTGTACAGTCTGGGATACATTTTGATAAGCTCTGGATAAACATCTCAATGTTAGGGGATTATATGGATCCAAACTTCTGATTACAGAGTCAAAGAAAGTTCTATTAGGTCATCTAGTCTATCTCCCTGCTAGTGCAGGATTGTTCCCTAATGTACATTTGGTAACGTTTTGGCCAGCCTTCTCTTCACAATTTAATATAGTTCACTGCTGGGAAAATTTCTCCCCTATTTTCAACCTAGATTTTCCTTTTTTTTAATTTTATCCCCTTTCCCTTATTTGCATCTCCTTCTGTTATGCCCTCAACAGCCCCCTTTTCTTCTTGGTATTTACTCCCTTCACAGTGGTAGACCATTACTAAGACCCACTGAATACCAGATCCTGATCTCCATTACATCCATGTAAACTGGGAATAACTCCATTGCTTTCAGTACAGTTATCCCAAATTGACATTGGTGTAACAGATTAGAATCTGGCCTTTATTCATCATTGTGCATATTTTCTTCCTTTAATAACTCCTCATAAGTCAATCTCCTTGACTTTTTTGTTGTTCTTGTTCTCCAAATCCCTTGACACTTGTTATATATCTTGCTGTATTGAGTGCCAAGCCATTATCCTGAGCAATCTGATCCAAGTTATATATAGACGGACTACCACTTCCCTGTTCTACGATGCAAAGCCTCTGGTGGTTGTCTTTTATCATAACAAAGGCCAGACTGTTCACATGGGGAGGTCTACATCTTCACACCTAACCCCCTATTTAGGTACTTAAATAAAAGCAGCCTGGTTCTGAGACTGATTTCTGAATGCACACCCCTTCCTATTATCTTCTGTGGAATTTGGGGGTGCTCAGTATTTCTGAAAGATCACATATTTAGATGCCTAACTATGGATTTTGGGAACCTAACTTTGGGCACATAGATTTGAAGATGAGGGACTAAGAGCCTGATCCAAAGCCCATTGAAATCAATAGCATTAACTTCAGTAGGTTTTGATTCAGACCCTAAAATAGTTATCTATTGGCTTTCTAAAGAGCCCCATACCACAAAACTATTAACCGCATATAAACGTTCTACTTTAGGTCAAATGGAAGTGGCCTATGCTTTTGGAACAAGAGCATCTGAGCTCTAACTCTGCTGTCTGTCTGTATTCTAAGTGGCCATCATGCGTAACAAATATTTATTCTAACAGAATTATAGATTCAAATAACTGTGTAATGAGTTTTTAATACAACACAACAGCAGTCACACTTAAAATACATTTTGTAATCTATCAGCATTCTTACAAGGACTACATTACATTGTTAGGGGACAGAATAGCATGCCTCATTATTTCTGTTTATTAATAGGTGGTTTGTGCTGATTATTTTAAATCTAATGAAGTTTTAATTAAAGAAGATATCGTGATCTAGTAATTTTCAATCTATGTAATATCCCTTTAATCGCAAAAGGGACAATTTGAGCCCCTGTGCTGGGGGTAGAGCATAAGAAATACAATTGTGCTGGCTTGTGTGCTGGGAGGGGGCGAAGGGGAAGACTGCTACAAGGTAAGGCCCCAAATGTGTAGGTATTTCTCCATTGGACACTAACCTCCCAGTATGTATTAGTGCTTGAGATAAACGATTTATTGGGAACCAGCTACACCCTGAATCTGATATTTCTATAATGAAATTCTGGAGGACCCCAGTATGGGCCTATTTATATTTGGAACAAGCCCTGTGTTAGAAAGTCATGATTGGAGACAAGCGTCTGGGTGAATTTTCCACATTGTGTACAGAGTCCAGCTGGAAAATAAAATCACAAAATGAGTATAATATCAGAATACATCTTACCTGTGTATATTACAGAAAGGTAACTGTCAGTAATACAGTACATGACTGAAATGCCATTGTTTGTAGCCTGATGTTTGACTGATGCTAAAAAAAGAAAGACACATGTAGTAAGGGAAAGAAATAAGAAAAGCCAACATCATTACTTAGAATGTATATAGCGGTAGCACCCAAAATATGCTAGGCTGTATATAAACACAGGGGAAGCCACAGACCTTGTAAATAAAGTATCATGGAAGGATCCTGTTTGACGATTTCTGTGTGTAATTTTATCTATGATACTTTTATGGAAGAGTTCAGTTGAATGTCACCATATCCTTAACTAAGCAACATTAACTTTTTTTTGGAGGGGGGCAGGGGAGGTGCATGTATATCATTCTATCATGCATTTGCCTATAGTACAATAGAAGTTATGTAAACAGGCTTTCCTAAGTTTTGATTAATAAAATATGTGGGTCATTTCCACTTGATTCACACGATACTTGGCAGGAGATATTTTGTCTGATAGGAAGGAATTTTCAGGCATTTTATTTCCAGACAATATCCTTCTGTTTCTACTTTGTTTCAAGGGTTCAGTTCCTGGGTTTGCCACAGATTTCGTGTGTGACTCGTGGGCAAGTCACTCATGGAAGAATTTCAAAGGCACAAATGATGTGTATGTTCCTAATTCCTACTGAAAACCAAATAAGAGTTAGGCATATGAGTACCATCTGAACCTTTGAAAATGGACCCCTCCATCTCTCAGTGGGTATGTCTTCACTGCAATAAAACATCCATGGCTGGCCCAGATCAGCATCTTGCACTGCAGGGCTATAAAATTCCAGTGTAGATGTTTGGGGGACCTTCTCCCCTCTCAGAGCCTGGGCTCAAGCCAGAGCCTGAACATCTACACTGCAGCTTTATAGCCCCACAGTCTGAGCCCCATGAGCCTCAGTCAGCTGGCCTGGGCCCTGCAAGTGTTTTATTGTAATGTAGACATACTCTGAGTCTCAGGCAAGTCTACGCTACAAAATTAATTCAACCTAAGTTACTCTGATGTACAGCCATCACAATAATTTAGTTGGTTTTAGACATTCACACTTCACTTCCTTGTATTGGTGACAGGGCTGGATTGAGGGACAGGCAACCCAGGTGACCACATGGAGTGCTGGGCTTGGGGGGCTGTTTTTGTAATTAGCAACAAAAGGGAAAATAGAATGTTTGAAATAAAATGTTTCAGGTATTCCATATGTAGATTCATTTTTCACTAACCACCTAGAACGTTCTGGACCTTTGTAGAATCTCATAGAATCATAGAATATCAGGGTTGGAAGGACCTCAGGAGGTCATCTAGTCCAACCCCCTGCTCAAAGCAGGACCAATCCCCAATTAAATCATCCCAGCCAGGGCTTTGTCAAGCCTGACCTTAAAAACTTCTAAGGAAGGAGATTCCACCACCTCCCTAGGTAATGCAATCCAGTGTTTCACCACCCTCACAGTGAAAAAGTTTTTCCTAATATCCAACCTAAATCTCCCACACTGCAACCTGAGACCATTACTCCTCGTTCTGTCATCTGCTACCACTGAGAACAGTCTAGAGCCATCCTCTTTGGAACCCCCTTTCAGGTAGTTGAAAGCAGCTATCAAATCCCTCCTCATTCTTCTCTTCCGTAGACTAAACATCCCCAATTCTCTCAGCCTCTCCTCATATGCCATGTGTACCAGTCCCCTAATCATTTTTGTTGCCCTCCACTGGACTCTTTCCAATTTTTCCATGTCCTTCTTGTAGTGTGGGGCTCAAAACTGGACACAGTACTCCAGAAGAGGCCTCACCAGTGTCGAATAGAGGGGAATGATCACGTCCCTCGATCTGCTGGCAATGCCCCTACTTATACAGCCCAAAATACCGTTAGCCTTCTTGGCAACAAGGGCACACTGTTGACTCATATCCAGCTTCTCATCCACTGTAACCCCTAGGTCCTTTTCTGCAGAACTGCTGCCGAGCCATTCGGTCCCTAATCTGTAGCGGTGCATTGGATTCTTCTGTCCTAAGTGCAGGACTCTGCACTTGTCCTTGTTGAACCTCATCAGATTTCTTTTGGCCCAATCCTCCAATTTGTCTAGGTCCCTCTGTATCCTATCCCTCCCCTCCAGCGTATCTACCACTCCTCCCAGTTTAGTATCATCCGCAAATTTGCTGAGAGTGCAATCCACACCATCCTCCAGATCATTTATGAAGATACTGAACAAAACCGGCCCCAGGACCGACGCTTGGGGCACTCCACTTGATACCGGCTGCCAACTAGACATGGAGCCATTGATCACTACCTGTTGAGCCCAACGATCTAGCCAGCTTTCTATCCACCTTATAGTCCATTCATCCAGCCCATACTTCTTTAACTTGCTGGCAAGAATACTGTGGGAGACTGTGTCAAAAGCTTTGCTAAAGTCAAGGAACAACACGTCCACTTCTTTCCCTTCATCCATAGAACCAGTTATGTCGTCATAGAAGGCAATTAGATTAGTCAGGCATGACTTGCCCTTGGTGAATCCATGCTGACTGTTCCTGGATCACTTTCCTCTCCTCTAAGTGCTTCAGAATGGATTCCTTGAGGACCTGCTCCATGATTTTCCCAGGGACTGAGGTGAGGCTGACTGGCCTGTAGTTCCCAGGATCCTCCTTCTTCCTTTTTTTAAAGATGGGCACTACATTAGCCTTTTTTCCAGGTTCTCTTAGAACCTTCCAGACTTACTGAAAACTACATTTCCTTGAAGCTTCTAGAATGTTGTCCACCATGTCCTCGCAGGTATATAGGAGACGGGGCGCTCCCAGTCAGTCAGTGAAATATACGAAAAAAGTGAAGTGAAGTGAGAGCCATGCTGCGATATTGTGAACCTTGTTTTATTGTGTACTTGTGAAAGTGTACTTTTGTTTTAAGACTTGAAGAGTGTAAGTAGTGACTAATAAAGAACATATTTAATGAGACACCAAAGATATCTATTGAACCCTATCTATGCAGCAATATCAAAGAAATACTATTACTTCTTATGCCATGCTTAACGTGTAATGTTTGATTACTTTCTAAGACGGCGGAACATAGACTTTTGCCCTCCCCAATACTGTGTTTTCCCCTGTAGAAAATAAAAGATCCCACTGAAAAAGCCTTCAGGAGCTCAGTATAGGAAGTGAAAAGCTCAACTACAATCTAGTTTGCAACAAGGGGCAAATTTGATGGGAAAATGTCTGAAACAGAACAACATAGACTGCACTTTAGGCAGCGATTGTCCCAGTGCATAAGAAATTGAGGAGTGAAGCGTAAATGATGGAAGTCCTGTTACTAAGGAATTAGCAGATTTACTTGAAGATAAGGAATGGAAATATGAGAAAAGTGATGGAGAGTCATCCAGTTTTCCTGAAGGAACAAAGGAGAATGATGATAAAGAAGAATGTGGCTCACATGAAAAGGAGAGTAATGACAAAGGAAAATCTGGTTTACTGAAAAGGAGAGAAATGATAAAGAAGAATCAGCCTTGCATGGTGACAGAAACAGCAGTGAGAAAAATTGCACACCACAAATCAATACATCAGATCCTGCTTCATGGGCAGCAATCCTAAACTCTGCTAATATTGATTGTACAATTTTGAACTGGCTGGGCAAAATTGAGGATACGACCCTTCCAGTAAATGCAAAGAAGCAACACTTCTCAAAGTCATGCAGTGAAAGAGTGGTTGAGAATGGTGAGAAATTGAATTGGCATTGGCTAGTTTATTCGAAATCAACTGACAAAGTCTTCTGTTTTTGTTGCGAAAAATGTTTAACAAGAATGCCAAATTGTTACTTGTGCTTTCTGGGTACAATTACTGGCATAACTTAGCTGATGCTCTGAAGTAACATGAAAAGTCACCAGGCCGTAAAATAGCCTGGAGATCGAGTCCAGGCTCAAGCTGAATAAATGCATAGATGCAGAAAACCAGCTCATTTTTAATGTAAAAACCCAGCATTGGCGGAATGTGCTCGAGCATCTGATCTCAATCACCCTCTTCTTTGCAAAGAACAATTTGGCTTTCTGGGGCTCATTGGATAAGTTGTTCACTGAACATAATGGTAATTTCCTCGGTTTGGTAGAGCTCCTTGGGAAATACGACAATGTCATATTGCATGAGCAACCACGCTGAGTAGTTTGTAAAGAAGCTATGGACCATTACTGCAGCAAAACAATTCAAAACGAATGGATTGACCTTATGGCAAGGAAGGTGCTTGATAACATATTATGTAGCTAAGCAAAGTACTATGCCATAATAATGGACTGCACTCCCGACATTTGTCACAGTGAAAAGATATCATTTACAGTAAGGTTTGTTGATGATGAGGATGACTGTATCCAAGTAAAGGAACACTTTATAAGTTTCCAGTCTGTGGATGACTCTACTGGAAAAGGCTCAAAACTGTTTATGAATGTTTTGAATGAGAATTAAATAAAGCTTCAGGACTGTTGTTGCCAAGGCTACGACTATGGTGTGAACATGAGGGAAGAAACAGTGGCATCCAGGCAAGTATCCTTGTGCTGAATCCAAGAGCTTTCTTCATGTCTTGTGGCTGCCATTACCTTAACCTGGTTGTGTCAGATGCAGCATCATCTTTAGATTCAGTATCTCTCTTCGGAGTACTGCAAAGGATATACGTCTCGTTTTCAGCATCGGCTATCAGGTGGAAGATCCTCATGGAGAACATTACAAATCCGACCATGATGCCGCTAAGAGACACTTGCTAGGAGAGCTGCATTGACAGTGTAAGGCCAGTGAGATAACAAGTGACTGAGGTTTACGATGATCTGATGGAACTGTCTCAGTCAAGTAAAGCCTAGGCCGGAATCTGACACAAGGCTCAAAGCCTGGCAAACCAGATCACTGGCTTGAAATTTCTGGTCTCAACTGTGGTTTGGCACAATATCCCATTACAAGTAAACGTTGTAAGCAAGGTATTACAGACTCAGTCGATGGACATCACGACCACTAATACTTTAAGAAGCCGCCTTGATTTCGTTGTGGCCTACAGAGACAATGGAGTTGAAGATGCCATCACTGCTGCCAAAGAAATGGCAGAAAACTTAGGAGTTGAGCCTGTCTTCAAGGAAACTCGTATTCATCAGAAGAAGAGACAGTTTGGGTACGAGGACAGAGATGAGGTGGTGCGAAGCTTGGAAGAAAAATTCAAGAGGGAGCTTTTTCCTTGCTCGTTGACACTGCTCCAGTGTCCACTGAAGAAAGATTTGGACAAATGAGGCACCATGAAAAGATCTGGGGGGGGGTTGTATGATCTTAGTAAGCTGCCTGTGGACAGAAAAATACTCTTGAACAATTGTATGGACCTCACCAGATGCTGACACATGGGAAATGTTCAGATGTCAATGATAAAGACCTCTGCTTGTTGAACTGGACAACATCCATCACATTTTGTCACACAGGAAGCATTCTTCACTCTAAGTTCTCCAATTCATTCATGATGCAGAGCTGAAGGACACTTTTCCTAATGTGTGAATAGCTTTGAGGATTCTGTTCAGGCTGCTGATCACAGTCGTGAATGGTGAGCACAGATTTTTGAAGCTCAGGCTCATTAAAATATATCTTTGATTGACAATGGCTGATGAGAGACTGATGATGCCAGAGATGTCAAGAGTAACAAGAAGGGTTTCTTCAGGTATGTTGGCAACAAGAAGAAAGCCAAGGAATGTGTGGGCCCCTTACTGAATGAGGGAGGCAACCTAGTGACAGAGGATGTGGAAAAAGCTAATGTACTCAATGCTTTTTTTGCCTCTGTTTTCACTAACAAGGTCAGCTCCCAGACTGCTGCGCTGGGCATCACAAAATGGGGAAGAGATGGCCAGCCCTCTGTGGAGATAGAGGTGGTTAGGGACTATTTAGAAAAGCTGGACGTGCACAAGTCCATGGGGCCGGACGAGTTGCATCCGAGAGTGCTGAAGGAATTGGCGGCTGTGATTGCAGAGCCATTGGCCATTATCTTTGAAAACTCGTGGCGAACCGGGGAAGTCCCGGATGACTGGAAAAAGGCTAATGTAGTGCCAATCTTTAAAAAAGGGAAGAAGGAGGATCCTGGGAACTACAGGCCAGTCAGCCTCACCTCAGTCCCTGGAAAAATCATGGAGCAGGTCCTCAAAGAATCAATCCTGAAGCACTTGCATGAGAGGAAAGTGATCAGGAACAGCCAGCATGGATTCACCAAGGGTAGGTCATGCCTGACTAATCTAATCGCCTTTTATGATGAGATTACTGGTTCTGTGGATGAAGGGAAAGCAGTGGATGTATTGTTTCTTGACTTTAGCAAAGCTTTTGACACGGTCTCCCACAGTATTCTTGTCAGCAAGTTAAGGAAGTATGGGCTGGATGAATGCACTATAAGGTGGGTAGAAAGCTGGCTAGATTGTCGGGCTCAATGGGTAGTGATCAATGGCTCCATGTCTAGTTGGCAGCCGGTATCAAGTGGAGTGCCCCAAGGGTCGGTCCTGGGGCCGGTTTTGTTCAATATCTTCATAAATGATCTGGAGGATGGTGTGGATTGCACTCTCAGCAAATTTGCGGATGATACTAAAGTGGGAGGAGTGGTAGATACGCTGGAGGGGAGGGATGGGATACAGAAGGACCTAGACAAATTGGAGGATTGGGCCAAAAGAAATCTGATGAGGTTCAATAAGGATAAGTGCAGGGTCCTGCACTTAGGACGGAAGAACCCAATGCACAGCTACAGACTAGGGGCCGAATGGCTAGGCAGCAGTACTGCGGAAAAGGACCTAGGGGTGACAGTGGACGAGAAGCTGGATATGAGTCAGCAGTGTGCCCTTGTTGCCAAAAAGGCCAATGGCATTTTGGGATGTATAAGTAGGGGCATAGCGAGCAGATCGAGGGATGTGATCGTTCCCCTCTATTCGACATTGGTGAGGCCTCATCTGGAGTACTGTGTCCAGTTTTGAGCCCCACACTACAAGAAGGACATGGAAAAATTGGAAAGAGTCCAGTGGAGGGCAACAAAAATGATTAGGGGACTGGAACACATGAGTTATGAGGAGAGGCTGAGGGAGCTGGGATTGTTTAGCCTGCAGAAGAGAAGAATGAGGGGGGATTTGATAGCTGCTTTCAACTACCTGAAAGGGGGTTCCAAAGAGGATGGCTCTAGACTGTTCTCAATGGTAGCAGATGACAGAACGAGGAGTAATGGTCTCAAGTTGCAGTGGGGGAGGTTTAGATTGGATATTAGGAAAAACTTTTTCACTGTGAGGGTGGTGAAACACTGGAATGCGTTACCTAGGGAGGTGGTAGAATCTCCTTCCTTAGAGGTTTTTAAGGTCAGGCTTGACAAAGCCTTGGCTGGGATAATTTAACTGGGAATTGGTCCTGCTTCGAGCAGGGGGTTGGACTGGATGACCTTCTGGGGTCCCTTCTAACCCTGATATTCTATGATTCTATGTCACTTGCTATTTTATCGCTCAAAAATGCCATTGGCAAGTCTTTGGATCTGTCTGATGCTGTGCTTTGGTTCACGAGGGCAAAAGTGAGAAAAGCGATCTTTTGAACTAAAGGACTAGGGTTAACATTCTGAGACTGTCAGCGACTGTAACACTATTTAATACTGATCCACTGAATGGTGGTGCACAGTTCAATTTCTTGATGTTAGTACATTTCAGTTATTCTTCAAATCAAAAAGTTTCTATAGGCTTAGCAGAAATAACTTTTTTCTTTGCTTATGTAAGCAACTCAGTGTCGGCACTGACACTGTGTTGACTTAACTACGTTGACTTAAACGGTACGGTGTCACGGGCAGATTACATCAGTGGAAGCTACATTACAGAATTAGGCTGATGTAAACTGCGTTACGTTGACCTACCTCTGTAGTGTAGACCTCAGTAGACCTCAGGCCTCAGTTGTCCACTTGTGAGAAGGGGGTAATCTAGGGTGACCAGACAGCAAATGTGAAAAATTGGGACAAGGGGTGGGGGGGCAATAGGAGCCTATATAAGAAAAAGACCCAAAAATCGGGACTGTCCCCATAAAATCGGGACATCTGGTCACCCTAGGATAATCCTTCCAGGCCTTTGTCTGTCTTGTCTATTTAGGCTGTCATCTGTTCTGGGAAGGGACTGTCTCTAATGATGTGTGTGTAGAGTGCCTAGCACAATGGGACCCTGCTCTTGGTTCGGAGCTACTATAATACACTTAACAAATAATAATCCTGCAAACATTTTAACACAAGAATAATTGTACTGACTCCAGTCATCTTACTGACTTCTACAGAACTATTGATTACAAGAAGCATTTGTAAGATCGTGGCAATGTTTGTAGCTTTGTAAAGTCCTTTCTTCTGAATGCTGAAGTTCTGGGCCTCTCTACTTTTCCTCTTCATATGGAACACTTGCCTGTGCATCGAAGTTACTAGGAGCTGACTAATTTTGATTCTTTGTGTCTGTGAACACACAATAATAGTAAACAAACAAACCAAACAATGACATGGAAATGGATGGATACCTGACTGAAAATATGAGGGTGATTGTGAACTACTTATCCTAAGTAATTTTTCATTGGTAGGTCCTTTCATACCAACAGAAAATGTGTACCTCCATCTCCTGGAAGAACTCAGCCTCCCTTACATCCTAAGGACTTGGAAGCCTCACCACTCCCTGAAATCTCTAAATATTCTGGCAGTACCTTCCTTATAAACCAATAACCCCCTTGAAATTCATACCCTGAGTTTACTTCCATTTCATAGCATTCTTTCTGTCCAGTGCTCTCCAGAGAGGAATTTACTGCAACTCTCAGGCAACAACTGAGGGAAACTTCAACCCCCACCAATGCTATATAAGTGTAAGATGGAAAGGAGATTGATGGAAGATAGCAAGAACCTATATTACACAAAATATATCTCTGTAGCTCATGAAAGCTTATGCTCAAATAAATTTGTTAGTCTGTAAGGTGCCACAAGTCCTTTTCTTTTTGAAAATATATCTCTGTCACTTCCCATACACGGCAACTTTTATAGACACACCAATAACATATCTGCGCTAGTGGGGCATCATAACTCGATAAGTAACACAACATATTCCAAATGTGCTCTCATGGATTCTCAATGTGGACTTCATGGGTGACTTATTTCCGTGTTGGAAGAGAAAAGAGTTGAAAAAGACACAAGGTTTGTATCCTGGTCTAATGTGTGTTTAGGAATATACACTCTTGAATAAGGATATTAGACAGCAAAAGCAAAGTGTGTCTTAGAATTCACAGGTCTCCAGATAACATCTTAGCTCCAGGCTGCTAGACTGTGAGCTGGTCTACACTTGAAAATTAGATTGACCTAGCTACATTCCTCAGAGCTGTGAACAATTTCACAGCCTGAGTGCTGCAGGAAGATTAAACTAACCCCACAGTGTAGATGTAGCTAAGTTGATAGAAGAATCCTTCTGTCAACCTACGTTTCGCCTCTTGGAGATGGATTAACTACATGGATGGAAAACCTCGTCTGTCAATGTAGGAAGTGTCTACATTATGGTGCTACAGCACTGCAGCTGTTCCGTTGTAGCAGCTATAGTGTAGACATGCCCTGTGTCTATGTGCTTTTCTCAAACACTGTTCCAGTTGTTCTCTAGGTGTGAAAGCTCCCAGTCCTGAAGCCACTGTTCTCCATCACCATGCTATGGCTGTCCAGAAACATAAATGGAGGCCTGTTTCAATAACCAACTCTCTGAAACTCAAAGACTTCAAGTGTCCTGTATCAAAGCTCGAACAAGTTCAAAGGCACCTATTGCCCTCACCAATGCAATGAATGATGAACTAAGTCTTTCCACAATGGCTACTAACTCTTTCCACAGATTCAAATCCCGAGTTATTGATTTCAATAAAGTTATCAGTTTCATCACTCTTGACATCATTTTGTCATTCCCATGAGGCCAAGCAGAATGGCAGACATGAAACAGCCCCAACAAACAACCATGTCAAATGATGGAGCCCTACTTATGTATGATAATGTGTCTGAATTTGTCCCCCGCGGGGTGAGGAATATGGAGATCACTTATAATTATGTGTTGAAATATGGTGTAAGCAGATAGTGGAGGTAAGTTCTGCTGTAAAATGATCTCCTTCCTGTTGAACAGAAATCAAGCTGTGCATTGCGGTAGCCTCTGGTCTTGAAGATTGCTAGCATTTACACATTCCTGTTGAAGGTCTATTGACTTTAAATAGTGGATCAACTGGATCAATTGCTGTTGTGGGTAAGAGAAATGGAATAAATCAAACAGGTTTTACTTAGGATAGCAACATCCTGGCAACAGTGCAATGAAAGTCCAAAGGGAAAATGACACTTTAAAAGACAAACACATTAATCACACTGACAGACAGCTGGGCTACATCTGTATTTTTGCAGGCATCAAAGGTACTGACTAGTGCTCAGATTCTGCAAGTGAAAGGTCAGAGGGCCTGGATTTCCTTCTGTGTTATTAATGTGCCCAAGATTTTCCAACTGTCTAGCGATTTGGGGTGCCCAATATAGGGTGTATTAAAGGGGTCTGATCTTCAAAAAGCAGCCTCCCTCTGAAAACCAAGCCCCTTTAAGGTGTCTCAGGCTGGGCATCCAAAAATGTAAACAACATAACAACTTTTTAAAATCTTGGCCACTGAGTGATCACTGTGACAGCTGGGAGAAAGATGGTACATTCTGCAATGATGAATCCATCGGACTAGCGAGGTGAGTCACTTTATTAAACACTGAATCATCTGTTTACAAGTGGTGATGTGCCCTGATCTGGAAAGCGTTATGTTTTTTTCCTATCGTGATTTTTTAATCACTTCACCATCAAGCACTGTATTTGCACTGACTAGTTAGGCCTCTGTTGTCACTACGTAATGAATCTCAGATTCACTGGAGAAAAAGTTCTGCTGCCAGGATTATGGCCTCAGTAAAGGGGATGGAATGGTGAGGTCAGGAATACACCTGCAGATTTTCTATGGCCGTATGTTTCTGCACTGTTCAGCATGTGGGATATTCTTGGCTTTCCAGAACCAAATAGTGGACTAGCAAAGAATGTGTCCACAGCTGCCTGGAGACTAGCTGTGGCGGAGGTCCATAAAGGGATGGACTGAAATTTCCAATTCTAGTTTCAACTGCTGAGCATTGTTTTCCTTTGCTAGCAATTTCTTTAATATGTATTACTATTTTTTCCACTGGATGGCAGCATAGTGAATGCATTTACAGCACCTCTTATTATGTCTTACTTAGAGGGACAATTTTAGTAAAGCTTCATGGCCGAGATAAAATTGGTTTTGGAGTATGGTGTTTGGCAACAACATTAGGGCTTAGCAAATTAGTCAGAGAATCTTTAACTGTTAAATCACACAGCGAGCTCTCTTATAATGTTTAAATTTGGTAAAGGGCAGGTACAACAAAGTAACAAAGTCCCAGAAATGTTTAAATGTTCCCTGTGGCTTTGGATGCCTTTAAGCAAAACTAGGATACTAACCTAGAGGTATCAAAGCACAGGAATGGCTAGCACTCCACCCTCAGCTCACCTTGTTGGGGATGATATGAGTCATGCACCCAAAAATATATAAGACCTGATTCTCCTCTGACCTAGCCAAAGCTCCTCTCAGAACCTTCTCATTATTGCTCTGACTCCCCCTGGCACTGGTGAGAACTGTCTATCTGACCAGGGAGCAGGGCCAGATCTGATTCCCTCCAGAGCTTGTTGATGTTGTTCTTGAAGTGGCCATGAGAGGTCATTCTTCAGAGTAATTGTGAGGTGGGCTTTAGCCTTTGCCGGGAGTAAATCCATGGGCCACCACTTTTGAATATGTCTCTCTCTATATAGGATGGAGCATACTTTCTCCTTGTTTTCTGCAAATACAGTAGAGAATACATCTCTTGTGTAAGCCCCTACTTTAGCTGTCATGCACTGTGCCTCCACGGGGTGGTAGAAAATTTTTTGTTTGGGATTCCATGGTAATTAACAGAGTTTGTTATTTTTGTGGACTTCCGTCTGAACTGTTGCTGTAATTCAGCAAAATTTCTACATGAGGCTAAAGCAAAGGACGGGCACATAGAATCATAGAATCATAGAATATCAGGGTTGGAAGGGACCCCAGAAGGTCATCTAGTCCAACCCCTTGCTTGAAGCAGGACCAATTCCCAGTTAAATCATCCCAGCCAGGGCTTTGTCAAGCCTGACCTTAAAAACCTCTAAGGAAGGAGATTCTACCACCTCCCTAGGTAACGCATTCCAGTGTTTCACCACCCTCACAGTGAAAAAGTTTTTCCTAATATCCAATCTAAACCTCCCCCACTGCAACTTGAGACCATTACTCCTCGTTCTGTCATCTGCTACCATTGAGAACAGTCTAGAGCCATCCTCTTTGGAACCCCCTTTCAGGTAGTTGAAAGCAGCTATCAAATCCCCCCTCATTCTTCTCTTCTGCAGACTAAACAATCCCAGCTCCCTCAGCCTCTCCTCATAACTCATGTGTTCTAGACCCCTAATCATTTTTGTTGCCCTTCGCTGGACTCTCTCCAATTTATCCATATCCTTCTTGTAGTGTGGGGCCCAAAACTGGACACAGTACTCCAGATGAGGCCTCACCAATGTCGAATAGAGGGGGATGATCACGACCCTCGATCTGCTCGCTATGCCCCTACTTATACATCCCAAAATGCCATTGGCCTTCTTGGCAACAAGGGCACACTGCTGACTCATATCCAGCTTCTCATCCACTGTCACCCCTAGGTCCTTTTCCGCAGAACTGCTGCCTAGCCATTCGGCCCCTAGTCTGTAGCGGTGCATTGGATTCTTCTGTCCTAAGTGCAGGACCCTTCACTTATCCTTATTGAACCTCATCAGATTTCTTTTGGCCCAATCCTCCAATTTGTCTAGGTCCTTCTGTATCCTATCCCTCCCCTCCAGCGTATCTACCACTCCTCCCAGTTTAGTATCATCCGCAAATTTGCTGAAAGTGCAATCTACACTGTATCTACACTGTAATCTGTATAAGTAGGGGCATAGCGAGCAGATCGAGGGACGTGATCGTTCCCCTCTATTCGACATTGGTGAGGCCTCATCTGGAGTACTGTGTCCAGTTTTGGGCCCCACACTTCAAGAAGGATGTGGATAAATTGGAGAGAGTCCAGCAAAGGGCAACAAAAATGATTAGGGGACTGGAACACATGAGTTATGAGGAGAGGCTGAGGGAGCTGGGATTGTTTAGCCTGCAGAAGAGAAGAATGAGGGGGGATTTGATAGCTGCTTTCAACTACCTGAAAGGGGGTTCCAAAGAGGATGGCTCTAGACTGTTCTCAATGGTAGCAGATGACAGAACGAGGAGTAATGGTCTCAAGTTGCAGTGGGGGAGGTTTAGATTGGATATTAGGAAAAACTTTTTCACTAAGAGGGTGGTGAAACACTGGAATGCGTTACCTAGGGAGGTGGTAGAATCTCTTTCCTTAGAGGTTTTTAAGGTCAGGCTTGACAAAGCCCTGGCTGGGATGATTTAACTGGGAATTGGTCCTGCTTCGAGCAGGGGGTTGGACTAGATGACCTTCTGGGGTCCCTTCCAACCCTGATATTCTATGATTCTATGATTCTACACCATCCTCCAGATCATTTATGAAGATATTGAACAAAACCAGCCCCAGGACCGACCCCTGGGGCACTCCACTTGACACCGGCTGCCAACTAGACATGGAGCCATTGATCACTACCCGTTGAGCCCGACAATCTAGCCAGCTTGTGATCAAAACAAACAATGCCTTTAGGAGCTATGTTGTCAGTGAAGCAGCTGCACATATGCACAGAACCTGCATGCTAAAAATGTTTGTGAAATATAGGGAAGAGGGGAAAAACAAGAATGAACAGCAGCTGCTTTGCCAAAATATTTATATTTCTTCAGTACTAAAAATAAGGAAAAGGTGACCAGTCCACATTCTGACCTTCATATTGTACTAATTTCAGCCAGTTAATTTAACACCTCATGTAAGGATTATACATCAAGGTGTGGCCAGAAGCCCGAAGTAAGGAGTAGCATATAGTTGCATTGCCTCAATCAGGAACAAGCCAAAATGTGTGACCCCCCAATTAGTCCATGGTTCTCTTTGGCTCTATGGGGAAGTAACCTGCACCACACCTTTACATGAATGGAGGAGGAGCTCAAAAATGGGAAGAGAGTAGTGCAGTGGGAGGCGGACAGTGGAGATGAGCTGATCTGCACTCTGAACTCCTGAGAAGGAGCACCACAGGAGTCTTTGCTGCCTGAGGCCTGTCCACGGTGAGTTGACTGAGCCTACAGAGAAGGGACTTGTGAGACTCTGAAGGGCAGAGACTTTATCTCTGTGTTTAGTACTTTTCTTTACTCTGTGGGGAGAGGTGACTGGTAGGAAGTGATCCGGGGAGGAAACTGCATAGCATACTGGGTGCAGGATTTAGCTGCCTATCACTGGGCCCTGGATTGGAGCCTGGTGGAGAGGGTGGGCCTGGGTTTCCCACTACTAACCCTTAAAGAGGATCAATGGCAGAGGGCTATCCCTGAATGGGGAACCTAACTGGGGGGAGAAGACCCTGGAGATAAAAGGGTCTGGGCAATGAGAACTTCACCCAAGGGGGAACCCTGAGGCCCCTGCTTAATCCTGGAAGCTCACCCGTTGATGGACTCCTTATACATACCCTGAAAGGGACAGATTTGAATATGTGACCTGGCCAGAGGACAGAGCTACTGGAAGGACAGAACCCCAGGCCAGATAGGCAGTAAGAAATCGGGATGGCCAGGAACCCTGCCACTCTACTTCCCCACCTCCACCTGACCACAAGGTGCTGCTGGGGTGAGCATCCTCCTTCACAGGGGCCTGTCAATGATTAGTGAGTATTTTAACCAATCACTCTGCAAACTTTTAAGTGCTACAACTCTGTGGCTTATGCTTTTGGTGCTAATTCTTTTTGTTACTTATTTACATTGCAGTAGCTCCCAAAGACCCCAATCAGGATTAGAGCCCTCTGTGCTGGCAAACATAGGAAGCCACCATCCTTGCATCAAAGAATTTACAATTTCATTTGAGACAAAATGCAACAAGTGACTGTGATAAACAGTAAGAGGGAAGGGATGGGGGAGGGAGGTAGAAGGTATCTATAGTATGTTTATGTGGTTACATGTGGGCTAGCTATTTGTATGGTCTGATGTTTTTGGATCATTTAAAATATTGATTTCCTATTTTCCTCTGATGGGACCTCTGATAATTTGCTGATTTCTTGTAGGCATCACAGCAGAGGTGGGTCTTGAGATGTGATTTGAAGCAGAAGAGCAGAGCTGGTTAAAAATTTCCCACTTTTGAAATTTCAATTATATTTTTCATTGAAAATTTGATTTTTGAGGCAGGGGCAACTCAGAAAATTTTCAAAGAACAAAAAAAATTTCAACAAAATAATTGGGGTTTTTCAGTCCGTTCAGAGTGTGGTCCAATTTTTTTTAATCAACAAATGATGAAATTTAAATTAAAAAAATTTCTTCATTGTGTTTTTGACCAGCTCTAGAGGAAAAAGTGGCCTGCGGATTGTTTTGGGAGGAGAGTCCTATCTAAGGGATAGAAGGCATCATGGGTAGAAACTGTGAAGATGTTTTTTGGATAGGTAAATAGATACTCTGGGCTGGCATCATTCACAGACCAGAGAGTAGGTAGGGGGTAACATGATAGAAGACAAGAGTGGATATATAGGGAGGAACAGAGGCCCTAATGGTAAAAAAAGAAGCTTGAACTTGATGAAGTGGAAAACAGGGTGCCACAGGAGGAATAATAGGGGTGAACCAGTCAGAGCAATAGGCAAAGAAGATCATCTTCAGAGCTGAACTGGAGCTTGCTGGGAATTTTCCAGTGGAATGATTTTCTGACTGAACATTCAGTTTCTGCAAAACTGAACTTTTCTGTGGAAAAATTTTAATTTTGCTGAAAATTTTCAATTTTCCTTTGGAAAAATTGAACCTAAATATTTTATTTTGGACTGGTTAAACCCAAATCAGAATATTTCATTTTATTAAAAATTCCTTTAACTGCATTTCTCTAGGTTCATTGTTTTATGGAAGTTGTAGTGGGGTCCCCCATTGTCTCCTATGGGCTGGGCTCCCTTGATGACTAAATCTGCTATTGTGTAATCCAGACCTAGCTGACTCAGATTTGTGGGGCACTGAGGAGTCACATGGCTCTGGGTGCATCATGGGAGGTGTAATCCTGCCAGAGTGACTGCTCTAATGCACTAGGCAGCTTGAGCAACTGAGTCTGCATTGAACTAAGGGAAAGATTGAACTACAAGTGCCATAAGGCAAGAGAAATGCAATTCAGTGTTGATCTGACTCAAAATGAAGCATTCAGATCAATTCAACAAACTGAAACAAAACAGTTTGATTTCAGGAATGTTAAAATGTTTCATTTTGATTGAAAATGTTGAAACTTTCCATTCTGACATATCAGGAATGGATATTTTTTTCTGAATTTTGGTTCTGTGAACATTTTTGAAATTTCAACTTCTTGTGCTGTTTTGAGACAAAACCAAATGCTGAAATATCAGAATTTCCCATGAGAAATTGCAACTTTTGCTCAGCTTTAAGCTGTTCTAGAGGGGGCCAGTTTGGGTGTCTGGGAGGTTACAATAATGCAAGTGTAGGAGAGTTTTGTTGCTGAGCGTTTTGGTGGACAGAAATGAAAGACTCGGCTTTAGAAATGTTATAGAAGAAAAAGGATAAAATTTTAGACACAACCTGTATATCCCAATTTTTAGACACAACCTGAATATTCCAAACAAAGGAGAGGGAGCATTCAAAGATGGTCACCAGGTTGTGGGTCTGTTTAACACAGAAGATGGTGGTGTCAAGAGTGATAGAGAATGAGGTAATGGAGAAGGCGTGTGAGGAAAGATAGGTGGTTCACGGACTAACTTTCATACAGATCAGATAGAACTTCAGTCTGGGATCTTCAATGAAGTCTAAAGGAGCCAGGTGCCCAAATCCTACTGAATTTCAGTGTGAGTTGGCTGTCTAACTCCCTTAGTCTCCCTTGAAAATCTCAGCTGCAGTGTTAACGTTTTGTCTGTAAACAACCAATAACATGGCAAAGTCTATGGAATGCAATCTATCTATTTTTTAGGTGAAGGGCTGAGACAACCCTGCCTATCTATATTTGAATGTGTGGCTCTAGGAGGACCATAGGCCTGATTCTCCCTTACTGTGGGTATAAACAGCTGTCCTTCTGATCTGACCCCATACTGCAATCTTTCCCCTTCTTCTCAACGTATATTCCCTGAGAATCTTCTACCACTCTCTGGACTCTGTGGAAGGCAGCAGTTCTAAGATTCAGGGTGGGATGTTTGTTCTCCCCTGTGCACTGTTGCCCTCTGCTTCTTCAAACTGCAGGGAGCATGTTATAATAATACTCATGTACTGCTATATATTTTTCTAGCACTGTACAAATATTAACTAATTAATACCCAGGACTCCTGTCTCCCATTCCACTAGACTCCAGTGGCCCCCAGGCAAGTCATTTACCCGACCTCGTCTTAGTGTCGCCATCTGTTATACGTTGTTTTTAATTGTGCTCTGAAAATTGAAGCAAATGGATCTAGAGCTAAGACATGCACAAATAGTTTTCACAAGATGATGGTAAGCTCTTTGTGAATCCCTTGTCAACCAGGTTACCTTTTAACCATTCATTCATGGGACTCAGCACTGTTAAACTGTGTGCAAGGAAGAGAGTGTTCATTTTTGCACACTGAGTGAGTTTCCCCAAGCTCTGTGTTGCTTGAAAGCTTGTCTCTCTCACCAACAGAAGTTGGTCCCATAAAGGATATTATCTCATCCTCCTTACCTCTGTAATATCCTGGGACAACAACACTGCATATGGTTTGAACTGGATCAGTCTTCATTCTTTGAAATGGGGATAGAAGAAAAGAGGTTTCAAACTGTACTAGGTGGCAACATAGAGGCATAAGCAGCAGGAAAAGTGTCACTAAAGCAAGCAGATACAACTCTGAGCAGCCTACAAAAGGCTAAGACCTCAAAATCTTGCCATATGAAGGCATCATCTGTAGAGGGACCAACAACCCCATATCTCCATTTGCCTACTGCCAGGTCTCCTCTTTCATTCTGCGAGTCTCCTGTCTCCCTGTTCACTTGCAATCAGTTTGTAAACTCCAGTCAGAGAAAGGAAAAACCAACATTCAGTCGGCTTCCAGACATTCACTAACTTCAGAAGAACCTGACCCAATCTTCCCACATACCCATGGATGAACTGTCTGCTTCCCATCTCCTCAATTGCCCCTTCTCTTTCCTCCAGGAAGGCTGTAGGTCTAGAGCCAATTCCTTCCAGGGTTACTACAGGCAGATCCTCCCTCTCCTAGGGTAGGCAGATCTCTGAAGTCAGCTTTCTCCCTGTTCCCCTCCTGATCATTCTTTTCATCTGGAAGTCCCTCCTTCCAGCCTTGACATTCCTGGCTGGTGTTGTGGGGGCAGATCCATCTGTAGGCCAGACCAGTCACCACTTCTTTCCTTAACCCAGAGTGCAGTTTGTACAGCAGAACCAGAATGAACCCAGCTTGCCTTTGCGATCTTATGAGTTGACAGAAAAAATTTTTTTTATTATACATTTTGTGAAAAATTGTCTTGGAAATCATGGAGACGCAATAGGGCCTCTATCTTGCAAAGACACGTACATGTTTGATCTGCTGCAGTTCCAGGGATGTCTCACACAGGTAAAGTTGTGCATGCGCATATGACTTTGCAGGATTGGGGCCTGAGGCACTAAGCAGAAGTGCTTATAGGATCTGTAGACAGTCATTTGAAAATGTACTTCATAACCTCTACCTCGACCAGAAATAAAAAAGAATCAAACAAAACAAAACAAAAAGATAGGAATGCATAAAACAAGATTACATTACTGCATAGGATGTGTTTTTCTGGGGTCTTTGGAGGTACTTCATCCAGCTCTTTTGCATTATTTCAACACTATTCCATGGCTTCATCCTCCTGCCAAACTATTACATTCAAACAAAGGCTCTTAAATGGCATCAGCTCAAAACTGGGTCATGCGAGTAAGAGAAATTATTTCTAAAAGATCCCCACCATCTTCCTGTTTTTCCCATCTCATTTTATGGGTTGTTTTGATTTGCTGTTTTGTTTTGCTGTTTTGTAAGATTTTTTCTTACAATACTTGCATAGAATCTTTGGAGAAATTAGATATTCTGGAAGCCTAAAGGTTCTTTCACTATCTAAACACAACTTGAACTATTTCAAGCAAATCCCTCTTGTCCTAGTAGTGCGGCCATGGGTGGGTGTTTCCCCCCCTCTTATTTTAAATTGTGGAAACGATTAGACATTGTGTGGCACACATCAAGCAAACTAGGTTTTGATTACTTATGCACATTTATAACCCCATACTTCCCTAGCTAGCTTTCTGCCATCCAAACTTAGTTCACTCATTGAGCTGAGATATCTTTCCAGTTTGACTCCTGATCACAGTACCTAACTGCTTAATTGCAGCCATCTAAGTCAGAGGTTTGTTAATAGTAATAACCATAATAAAATTTGCCATACCTAGTTAAATATTAGCTATATGATAGAGTTAAGAAAACCTAATGCAATATACATCTTCAGAGATCTATAACTGAATCCAGCTTGTATTTGAATACCAAATTATCTGCTGATTATTATGCATAGTTTAGCAGTGTAACAAAAACATGATGTTGCAGTCATGCTGTGCATGCTGTAGTTAGATTTCCTTGTTTACAGTAACAGCTGTAAACACAGTCTAACTCAGGCTTGATTTGAAAGCAGATTTCCCATTGTTTCATGCATTTACCATGTTGTGAAAGCTAGAATTTCAGAATTTTGCGCACATGCTTATTGATTACATCTCAGAACAGCCTGCATTGGTACAGGCACTTTTATAATGCCACAGTTTCAAGGCTATAGTTAACAAAGGACCAATTTTCCATTTCCATTATAAATACAGACAATTTTGCAAACATTTGCTGTATAACCCACCATTTAAGGCCTTGAATTCAATGGGATAACTTATGTGTATGAAGTTAAACACATGCGTAAATGCTTTGCTGCATCAGGGTTTTAATCTGCATCTATCCATTTGACTGTACAGGTTGTCAGACCAATTTCTTCCATCAAAGTGATTTAAATAAGACAGCCTAGTAGACTAACCAAAAAAAGACTTTTTGATGCAATCTCTTTTTTACCCTTTTAAAAAACATTTTCATTGAAAAAGTAACTGTTTATTTTAATTAATACTGTGCCTACATAAATTACTTTGTGCTTTTCTCTGCTATTGAAAAAAATATAAAAAGCCTTGTTATTTTAATATGAAAGGTAGGGAAAGGGCATACACCCTGGCTATTTTTTATAAGGTTTCTGCCATTTAAAAACACAACAATATATTCTGCTGAAGTGATAATGAGTCTATTGATTTGGGCAAGATCCTCAGGTCCATTAACTCTGCTGTGTGCCACACCAGCTATGCAAAGCAGTCCTAATGCTAGTTTAGCCAGGCACTTGAGGATTCCCCAGTAAAGAAAAATTTCTGAGTAGCATAGAACCACCATAGTGGCTGCTTGTTTCAAACCCTCCCAGCCACTGGTCAGAGAAAAGAGGGTGTAGCTTGGAGGTATTTATGGCCCAGCGATCCCTGACTACCAGAACAGCCAGAGCAGCCCATGGCATCAGAGAAACCTCTAAAGCTGCTCCAATTTACAATAGGGATGAGTCTGGGAGTCAAATGGCCCCTGGATGGGGGAGTGCACAAGGGCGGATAGGGATGTGTCTGGAAGAGGTAAGTGTTTTCATGCTGCCTTTCTTTGTTACAGTACCCGAAGTCCAGGGAAATTCTGGCTCTTCCTATTCCTTGAGATAGTCTACACATGTTGTACAAATAGACTGTACATCATACAAGATCTGAGGAACAGCTTTAATCAGCCACTTCTTGGACATACAGGTAGGTTGAGTAACCTTCAGTCCTATGTATGCAAGCGACCCCAAGGGAGAAGGAGCTAGTCTTTTCCAGGCTCAGGCTTCATACAGGGAGAAGGTGCCTTGTTTTCAGTCATGTTTCAGAGTGAAACTGTACTTTAAAGTGATGAGCAAACTACAGACTGTCCAGAAATTTAATGAGGTTAAGCATTCCAAAGTTCAAATAAATAAATTCCTTCTTGCATCACTCCCCATTTCTACCTCATATAGGCCCTTCTTAGGTGTTTACCTGGCCCAGACCTTCTCCCTCTAGACTGCCACTAAAGTCAGCTGCTCAATGATAAGAGAACTAGTGGTAGGAAGGTTGATCTATTTGATATGGCAACTGAGTGGAACACAGCAGACCTGAGTTCAATTCCTGGCTCAACCACAGACTTCCTGTTTGACCTTGGGCAAGTCACTTAATCTGCACTGTGTCTCTGTTCCCCATTGATGAAACGGAGATAGTACTTACTTAATCCATTCATGATTTTAAGGCACTCAGATACTATAGTGATGAAAGAGACCCTTATTTGAAAGTTATTCTTTCTAGTTCTTCTCCTCCTGTCTACCCATCTCCATCTACTTTGCTCTAAAAATGTTTATGGCTGCAGGAATTATTGGGAGATCAAACTAGGTGATCATAGCTGTCCTTTTTGGCTTTAAAGTCTGTGAACTCTTTCCTGCAATGAAAAAAGTGTCCCTGATCTCCATGTCCATTGTCACCTTTTTCTGGGGGTTGGCCTGCACTTGGTTTTTGCACCAATTTTTAGCTAAATTGATAGAAAAATTGCGAGTGTGGATGCAGTTATACTTATCAAAATATGATTATATCAGCATAAATACTTCAGTAAATTTACCTAAGCAAACTATACTGATAGAAACACCTTTATATTGATATAACTGCATCTACATTAGAGGCTGCACCCAAGTTTACCATATTGGTATAAAAATTATGTGTAGACAAGTCCTGATCTGATCCTAGGTTCTTGGGTTCAAACGTCTAGAACAAGGTACACATAAGATATTATTTGCATTATTGTTATGGATCAGGATTCCAGTGTGCTAGATGCTGTACAAACACAGGCCCAAAAGCTGGTCCTTGGCCTAAAGCACTTACAGGCGAAGTAATTGCCACAATGCAGTAAGCACATTTCAAAATGGCCAGTTGCGTGGCTAAGTGGTCATTTGCATGTGCACCTACAACAGCTGTGCACCCAAATGAGGTTCCCCAAATCCGGGCTTTTGTGTGGGTTTGTAGGATGCTCTGTAGTTGGATATTTTTCTTTATAGTCTTCCCAGTCTTACCCATTTCCTGCTTCCTGGTTTTATTCCAGGCTGTCTGTAGCATGTGGGTATTCTATTCACAAGTGTTTCAATTCTGTGTTAACACAATGTGCATGGTATGGGCTTTGTTCATAACAGTTGATTTTCATTTGACATCTGAGTAGCTTTGTACATGAATAGATTAATTATAGCACTCAAAGTAGGTTCTCACTGGTTAAGGTTTTAATGAGGTTTCCATATTAATCCAGATTTTGCATATACATCCCCAATCCTCAGAAAAAAGCATTTGAGTCCAAACTGGCAAGTGAGGGGAAAAGGAAGGAGATATTTTTTTGGCCTAGATTTTAGATACAGTTTTATTCAAAGCCTTCAAGATCCCCCCTCCTTTCCTCAGCTCTTTCAGTTGCTCAGAATCATTTTTTAATTCTTTGGGGGCTGAAAATGTCTTTGTTTGGTCTTTCTCAGTCCAAGGGAGGGGGTGGTGGTTATTATTATTTTAAACTTCAAAGGGCAGGCATATTTCCCCTCCTATTGTGATGTCATTTTGCGTTCACATAACTTACAAATGGCAAAAGGTAGAAACTTCAAACTTATTTCCAATTTGCACTGATGTAAATGAGAGGAGAATCAAGCCCATAAGAATTAAAGGCTGGATTCTAATATCCTGACTTAATCTATGAACACAATCACATTGATTTCAGTGGCAGTAATCCTAGAGTAAGGTGTTAGTCAGCAAACGTAAGGGCATCTGAGTCTGGCCTTAAGAAAAATAGAAAGACTTATTAAGTGTATTAGGTTAATAAAAGAACTCTTACAGGAAAGAGAGGATAAGTGTGATGAACTGATTAAACAGAAAGTGGCACCAGTTCTAGTATTTTGGTAAGCCAGCAAGACAACTTGTCATTGTCTTCTTCCCAAACATAACACACTCCTGTTGCCCGTGATCACACCACTATGTATGGAGTAGCCTTGATGATTTTTTGGAGTGCTTGTGATAGGATTCTTTGGCCTACAGCCCCGTCTCTGTTGATTTATTTTTGACAGAGCATTCTGGGGGAATTATAAGGGTCCCCCTCAGTTTCCTGCTGCAAAAGTTCAGCTTAGTTGTCTGTGTTGTGATCTAGGCACAGTAGCAACATTCCCCCCCCCCCCATGAACAACGGTCTGAGTAAATTGGAGATCTCCTGGGCCCAGCGCCATAGGCGGTTTTGTGTGTACATTCTGGTACCATTCAGCACACATAGTGCGTTACAAACATGATTTCTCATCACAAACACATGGCTGCTACCAGGACCAGCACCCAGGAGGGAAGGAAGTATTGGTTTACCGGTCTGTAAAATGGGGGTGCAAAGGAAGAAAGGTAAGGGTATGTCTGTACAGCCTGCAGGAGTGAGCCTCCCAGCTGGGATGATAGACTTGGGTTAGTAGGACTTGCACTAGTGTTTGCTGTCTAAACATAGCTGTGTAGACAGCACTGTGATGTTATGACTAGGGCTGGATCTTGGGCTCTGGGCTCCAAAGCCTGAGCTCTAGTCCACACCGCAACTTCAAAGCGCTGTCTCTACATCTATTTTTAGAGTGCTAGGATGAACTCTGCTAGCCCCAGTTTGTTGCTCACTCCCACAAGTTGTGTAGACATACCCTAGTGACTTGACCAAGGCCACAAACAGAGTCTGTGTCAGAGTTGGGATTGGAATGCAGGAGTCTCTGGTCTAGTGACCCAGGGCTGAGATCCAAACTGCCTCTTCTGACATCTTAGCTGTAGGTGTTTGCTTAAGAAGAAGCTTGCAGCAGCCCTAGCGCTCTTGGCTGCTGCCTGAGCTGGATTACCCCAAAGCTGCGAATTGAAATGGGACCGTCCAAAAAGTGAAGATGATGGTTTGCGCAGACTTCATTGGCCAGCTCTCAGTTACTTTAGAGGGACTGTTAATAACCTTTGGTCTTTAGCAAGAGACCAGCTTTCAGTCAGAGTAATCAGCTTACATTAAATTAGTTTACAAGAATAAAGCTAGAAACTTTTCAAAAGAATGGAAGCCAAGTTTCTCCTTTACATTTATAGCTCCTGAAAGTCCTTACATAGCTTAAAAAAAGCCTTATATCTCTTGTATCGATAACAAAATATCTACACTCGTTCCATGCATACTGAAACTTCTTAGCAACTGCCTATTTGAATTACTTTATAAAGTAGTGTGTCAATTTGAAAATCATTAGGTATTCCTACCAGGAGTCAAAGACCACATTCAGAGTGGATTACATGCACATTTCTTAAAAGTGTTAATGTGCTAATCTGCTGGTTACTTGATCCAGGCAAAATGCCATGATATTCCACATGAACAAAATACCATGGTTCTTGGAGATTTCATATAAATATTACCCACTGTGTTTCCACATTTGAGGTGGGATACTTGTCTATTAAAATAATCAAGACAGAACTGCTATCTGGATATAAGCAATATTATTTTATTTATTAACGTCAGATAAAACTTCTTTCTAATAAAAATCCTTGCAAATAAGGAACAGAACATTAATCTGATTTGTCATGTATTCGATGTAAATATCTCAGATACGCCCTGAAGCAATAAAAGCACATTATACAGCCTGCTTTACCGTTGTGACCAATAATGAGGACTTACTGTACTCTATATAGTCCAAAACCAAAACAGAGCATGGGAGGCATTATGACTATTACAACAACACATGGCAAGCCAGGGTATTGATTCACAATGAATAAGACCTCTCATTTACTAAGAGCTCATTCTTTATGAAAGCTTCCAGACTATAGAGTACTCCTGATGCCATTAAAGGGAAAAATTACTTATTGAAGAACTGATGTAGGTCTGTGCCACACAAACTCTAGGCACATTGTGATTTTTAGACATGCAGCATGTATCCTGCATTTCTTGTGATGGCAGCTTGTGTATGTATGTATTCTTTTAAATATTAGGGCTGGATGAACTGAGCTGGATAAAAATAAGAATTGGCCTGATCCTCACCCCAGTATGTGAACTGCCCCAAACACTTTTTGTTTGTTAAGTTTTGCACGTCTGTGTTCTTCCTGGGGATTGCCACTATCAGAATCACAGATACCAAAGACAAAGAAAGAGGTCTCACTCATTTTTCAAGCAGAAGTCCCATTCACTCTCTGAGGAAGCAGAGCAGGGTCAGGCCCAGAGTTTGGACTTGTATCATTTAGCTGTAATAAATATCCTAACTCAGAGAAGACACAGAAATACACAACATAACAGTGCAAAATCCTGGAGGCCTCACACAGGCCTGCAAGAGCCAAAATTCAGAAGAAATGCCACAATTCTATGGCAGAGTGATATGAGAAGCCTGCATAGGGGGACTCCATGGCTGCGATCCTTGGCTCATTACAGAGGAAGCGACTGTGTGGGGTCTAGGAGTGTGGCCAGCGAGTCTGTGCAAACTACACGCCCACATGGCCAAAACCCTGCATTGCATGGGATGGCAGGCCTTTCCGCGGCTTCTTTTAACAGTGGCTGTGACACCAACACCCTTGGTGCAAAAATTCGTCCCAGGATTTGCTGCATGTGCAAGGATTTGGCCCTGACTGTGTAAAACGTTCCATGCTGTAGTCCATAAAAGAGAATGCAAAGGCTTTTATACACTTGCAAAGCCACTTTGAGTGTACTTGTCTTTGAAGGGTCTGATACACAGGAGTGCTGGCAAGAAAATAAAACTTTATTTCCTACTCCCAGGCATATGATTAGGGGGACTCAGCCCCATATTCCTTTCATATGACACTGTTCAGTGTCAACTGACTTCATTGGCTACTGTTCTTTGGCACGCCACTTAAATCCTGTTTTGAGGGCTTATGTGGTACATATGTGATTCACCTGCCTTGGGCTGATCTTCTGCACAAGGTTGAATTTCATTCTGTATGTGTGCCATGAATTTGCATTCGCATTAGCAGGAGTATGACATAAAAAGAGAATATACCATATGTCTTTGTATTCACAGGTATAGAAACGTGGGACGAGCCATAAACCAGCCCTAAATCTTTGCTACAAACCCTGCTGCAGTTGAATGTTAGTGAGTAGGTTTTTGTTCAGTACTTAATGCATGGTGCTGTCTGTTTGCTGGTGCTTAGTAATTTGGACTATGTTAATGTGAACTAGGTACCTTTCCAGCACGCTAGCAGGGTCTACATGGGGCAGTTAGAGAGGAGCACATTAGAGCGCTTTAAAAATGGCACCATTTGGCATGCTTTGCCCCACCATATAGTCAAGCCCATAGGCTCAATGAGAGTAAATGAGACTTAGGCTCCTAAGCCAGGTATGCGTTGCAATACCTGAACACCTTTAAAAATCTGGGCCTACGTCTGTCAGGATAGCACCTTTCATAAGCACTAAATGCATGCTGACATATTTAAAAAATATAGAAGTTAGCTATTGGTTTACATATGGAAGGAGTCAATTTTATACATCTCTTTTTTTAATTACAAAAGACTCTTATTCCCATAGGTTCATATACTGTAGTGAGAGAAAACAATACCCTCTTGGTATTCATTCTTCACCTCATACTCTGTGGGCCAACAGGTTTTTGGGTATTTAAAAATATCTTTAACCGAGATGATCTGAAAATGTTGCATCGTGTGAAAAATTGAATTAGAAAAACTTAAATGTAAACAACTGCTGCACTCAAACTAAAAACTACAATAGGACAAAACATCCAAATCTCATGACACTGTGGTAAGCATTGTATTTTTGTTCCTTGCATTACTGCCAATGTCTTTATGTAGATATTTTAATTGGCTTCCTCTGCCTGCCAGAGGCATTCCGTGATGCCATGATAATAGATGTGATGAGTAATTTCTTCTATTCTGCCTGATCAACAAAGCATGCCATGGTGATGGTAAATTGTCATAAACAGTGGTTTATGTCATCACTAAATAAGTCAAGCAGGAGGAGGCTATGCTATAAGATCTATACAGATCTCCTTAAATGAATACAAGAACATCCATCAAAACCTGTCAGCAATTTAAAAAAGTGTTTCTATCAATGTTGTTTCACTCATATTTATCTCTGGGTAGCTGGATCTCTGGTTTTATTTTAAAAAGATGCCATGGGGGTAGAATGGGCTGGGGACAAACGTAGTTTTAAAAAGTTCTCTACTATGTGTCGGTGGTTCTTTGAGTTATCAAAAACTCTGTTGAGATCCAAATGAGAGAAAATTATGAAGTTTTCACATAAGTATTACTCTTACCGATGCCATTCCCTGCAGTCATCTAGTATTTAATTTCAGTTCCTAGGGCTCTCAAATCAGGTTACTGATACAGAATAATCCTGTAGCAATCCTGTCTGTAATTCTGTAACAATACATTGTGTCATTTGAAAAAAAGTTCTTACTTTTTTTGTCCCAAAGGCAAAAATATGTCATGTTTCAGGAATGTGCCTATTGTATCTGAAAAAGAAAGGCCAGCTAACAGAAATGTTATCAGCAATTACCAAAGTAGTTTAACTATAAATTTTTAGTATTTCAGAAAAGAAAAATAAAGCACAAACCCAGGTTAAGTCAATGAAACAATGTTAGATTCTGGTGTGCTGCCAATATGCTCCATAATAGAAATTTAAAAGTTAATAGTGTAGGAGATTAGAAATTGGTGTCAGTTACAGATCTGTGCAAAGTGATTTCTTTGCATTAAGACATAACAGCTGAAATGAATAAAGTATATTTCTTTCTTATTTTTTTTTCATTTAGCTGTAACTGCAGTTTTGGCATGCAGGCCAAATCTCCTCATGCAGGCTGTATGGCGCCGTTCCTTGGTAAAAGAACACAGAGAAAAATTTGAAAAAGGAAATGGATATCATAGTTTATCCTGGAAAAAAACTCCTTTACATGTAGCACATAAAACTCTGTTTCAAACAAATAAACAAAATAAAAGGCACTTGGCTTTATCACAGCACAAAAGTTGAAACCTCTCTCGGCCAGATTCTCAGCTGGTGTAGATTGGTGGAGCTCCATTGACTTTAAGAGGCCATCTGTTCTACACCCATGGGGTTCTGGGTCTCTGTGGTTTAAATCATGATCACTCGACATGATTCTGATGTCACTTTTGTCAGTGTAACTGAAGTCAATGGGCCCAGTTCCCACATCTTGTGTTGTCACTTACACTTGTGTGCATCAAATCATCATGGCAGCATTTTACTTTGCACGCCCGTTGCACTGGTGTACATATCTACGGCAAGTGCAGGGCAACTGATAATCAAGCTAATGGAGTTAAATTACTGTGATATAAAGCTAGTGCAGGTGGTATCAGAATTAGGTCCATAGGGCCTAACCCTTTCCCCACTTTAGTCAATAGTAAAGCTTCCATTGGCACATTAGCAGGTTGAAGTGATCTCTAGGGGAGAGTCTGTGGCTCCTCTCCATCTGCTCACATGTGTTTAACCTACAACTTGCCTCATTCACACTAGGATTTTTCACACATGCTAGTTAACATGCATTTGTGAACATGTTAAGAATATATCTTTTTCCCTTTTGTAGACATGGCCTTAGAAACTGATGTTAGTCAGGTCGCTTAATGTGCAATGCAGGAAATCTCTCAGGCCCAGATTTTTAAAGGTATTTAGGTGTTGTTCTGCTCAATGTTACAAGGTCTAAGTGACTTAGATGGCTAACTCTCCATGGGAATTAGATGCCTAAATACCTTTGAGGAGCTGGGCCTAAGTCACTTTTGAAAATGGGACTTAGCTGAGCACCCATATAGAGGAGTCTCGTTTTCATACACTAGTACAGGGCAGTTGTAAATTCTGCAGGAGAATGTTTAAATCCAAACCAAAGCATTTTTAATTGGGAATTCTTTAAAAATCACAGAAACCTTTCCATTGGTTAAGTTCTGTGGGACATTGTTTTTGAAAAACTGAATTTAGGGCCTCAGCTGATCTGACAATATCCTTTTAAATGGCTCTCTAACACTGTACCTCGGTGATGCAGCATGTGTCATTCCATAAGAACACAAAAATGGCCATACTGGGTCAGACCAATGGTCCAGCTAGCCCAGTAATCTGTCTTCTGACAGGTTTCAGAATAGCAGCCATGTTAGTCTGTATCCGCAAAAAGAAAAGGAGGACTTGTGGCACCTTAGAGACTAACAAATTTATTTGAGCATAAGCTTTCATACTTAGGCTTGAATAAAGACTGGGAGTGGATGGGTCATTACACAAAGTAAAACTATTTCCCCATATTTATTCCCTCCTCTTCCCCCCCCCCCCCCGCTGTTCCTCAGATGTTCTTGTCAACTGCTGGAAATGGCCCACCTTGATTATCACTACAAAAGGTCTCCCCCCGCCCCACTCTCCTGCTGGTAATAGCTCACCTTACCTGATCACTCCTTGTTACAGTGTGTATGGTAACACCCATTGTTTCATGTTCTCTATGTATATGTAACCCTTCTGCCCATCAGAGTTGGCAGCAACAAGGGCCGGGTTCAATATCTAGGGGATCCATTCCAATAACACAATGCAAAACTGGCTCAAGCCCCCACCCAGTGACCTGGGACAAATATATACCACCCCCGCTGGGCGCCTCAAGGAGGCAATTTCTTCCCCCCTTGCAAGCACAGAGTCTGAGTGTGGCAAAAAGCCTTTTAATTACAGAGAGAAACAATGTGGCATTATGTTGGGGAAACACCACCAACAGGATTCACAACACAACCCATGAGCAAAAACCCACCCCAAGCAAATTGGGTCGTGTCCTTTCCCTTTGGTTCTTGAGTCCAGCAACCTGAAATCACCCAAAGTCCCAAAAGTCCAATGACCCAAAAGTCTCTGTCCCTGGTCAGGGTAGCCCCAGAGTTCGAAAGTTTATCTGCAGAGCTTTACCTCCCAACCTGGGTGGAGATCGGGGGGGCGGAAGGAAGAGAGGTAAGGGGCACCTTACATGATCTGAAGCTGACTGCCCCGCAGCTCCATAGGGCTCCGCTCTGCTCCACCAGCTCCGCATCCCACAAGCAGCTCCCGCCGCCCCATGAACGGCTCCACAAGCCGGTCCACGCACTGCTCCACTCCGCGTCCCATGAACAGCTCCACCAGCCGGTCCACGCACTGCTCTGCATCCCACAAGCAGCTCCCGCCATCCCACGAACTGCTCCACAATGTATCTTCAGGCTCCCCCACTACTTAACACAACACTCAGTGATTTCAGCTCTTAGTCAGTTCAGCTCTTTGGTGAATTCAGCTTGTAGTAGGGGAGCCTCAGTGTTAGTGCATTATTAGCCCAAAGTGAGCTCAGCTGCCTGTAACTAGACTCCTAATGGAATCAAAATTAGCTCTGATGTTCCACAGTGGAGAGAGGAGGAAGTACAATTAGCCTGTAAGGCCCTCACCAAGGGGCCCATACCACCAAATGTTAATACTTATCCCCAGTTTCTCTCAATTCACAGAGTTTTGGAACCCATGACCCTTGCCTAGCAAGTGCTACTTAGTTGATGGTGAGTCCCTCCATCATAACAAACGGCCAAGTACAGTTCCAAGCACAGTTCCCATAATCAGGGTAATAACAATTTATTCTTCCTGCCCCAATAACAGAGACACGGGGGATCCCACAGCAGCCAAAGTGACCATTTGGGCAGCTATGGCCTCATTCTAAGCAGGGTGGGTGTGCCTATGCAAATGAGATCGGCCCCTGAAGTTCTTTTCCACAACTTGCCACACCTCACCACCAGGTGTCAGGGTGGAGTTCATCCTGACTCTGCTTACATCTATAAATCTCCCCACTGTATTTTCCACTGAATGCATCCGATGAAGTGAGCTGTAGCTCAGGAAAGCTTATGCTCAAATAAATTTGTTAGTCTCTAAGGTGCCACAAGTCCTCCTTTTCTTTTTGTCTTCTGACAGTGGCCAGTGCCAGTTGCTTCAGCGGGAATGAACAGAACAGTCAATCATCAAGTGATCCATCCCCTGTCATCCTCTCCCAACTTCTATAAAAGAGTATAAATGAGTTCTGCAATCTTAATAACATAACCAATTTTATTAAATTATTGTACATACATGCACAAGAGATTTTTTCCCCAATTTCATTGTATGACTTACATCTATTTTTATGTTTTAAAGCAACAATTAAAATCCAGGCTGCGTTGTCGGCACAGAAAGAAACACAGAAAACTAGCCCACTTCATTGTTTTTATGTAACTCCACTTTATAAACACTTAATTGGAATTCTTGCAAAAATGTGCTTCTGGGCTGAAACCACCTGCCACCTTTCAGCCTCGAATAAATGGCACCTACTGAGCTAAACCTCAAACAAACATAAGGCCAAACCAGTCCTCAGTTCTTATGTGGGTGAAACTTCCACTAAGTACAGTGTGAGTTTTGTCTCACTAAGGACTGCGAGATAAGGCCCATAGATGAAAAGGAACACACAAGCCCTTTGCTGTGGCAGCTTTTAGTGGACAGACCCAGCTGTAATTCAGGACTGAGAGCCATTTAGTGAGCCTTTAACAAGGCTGTCTCCTGTCACCATGACACATGTTAATGACTCTTATTTATTGGTATGGTTGGTCATGGCAAAAAGGGCAAAACCATAATTTAGTAAAAAAGAAGAATGTAATGGAATATCAATATTTTAATTAAAGAGACAAGATGGGTGAGATAATATCTTTTAATGGACCATGTTTAATTAAGTTCTTTTTCATGGGAAAAGTCCAATGTTCTCTATTTTACAATAATACGTTTTAAACCAGTGGTTCTTAACCTGGGGTTCACCTGGGTTTCTTAACCAGGGGTGCGAGATGCCCTTTCTGGGGGTGCGAGACATGCCAGATGTTTTTCGAAGGTACCTCATCGAAAACACAAATTAAGCACAGGCACTTACGTACAACTACTTTGTTTCATCAAACCTGTGTATTTATTAACATTAGACATTTTTAATGACTACTGTAATATACAAACAAAAAATATATCCAGGTTTAAAGAACTGACCTACTTCAATGATTTTTGATAAGGGGTGCGAGACCATATTTTGATTTTTGATAAGAGGTGCGAGAACATATTTTGAGTACCAAAGGGGTGCAGGCTGCAGTAAAGGTTAAGAACCACTGTTTTAAACCATCTATTTTTAGTGCTACCCTAAAACCATTTACAACGTCACTACACCAGATATAATAATCATGCTGGAGTAAGGCTGCCCCATTCTGCTCGTGCTCACTCATCTGACTAATCTTACATGTTGGCGGTCCTGGGTGTGTTTGCAGGATCAGAGAGAACAGCTTGGATGGATGCTCCTGGATTCAGGCAGAGCCATTGTGACTTCACTGCGAGTCCATGTGGGTGCAGGAGTCTACGGGAAATAGAACTCAATCTGCTTTTTCTTAAAATAATTCATTGGAAAGATAAACATTAATAAACATTGCTTCTTAAATTACAGCACACAGCGGGGTTTTTTTAGTTCTGTGGTTTTTGAGCAGAATAGGATTTTCAATACTGAGTAAGCTACAGTGAGAGTAAACACGAATAAAAAAGTATTTGATTTATAAACCTGTTCAGACACAGAAGGCAATCTTCAGCTGCACTGAAGAACAATACAATTCTTGGCCATATCGAGCTGTAGCTGGGCCCCACACTGCAATCTTTTCAGTTTCATGCCAAACAAAATCTTTGGCTGTGCTGGAACAACCTACAACCTGGGTTCCTCAGAGAATAATTCGCTGCTAATGTTCTTGAAATGAGCAGCAGAAGTTGGGAAGGAAGCAAACAATTCTAATTAAACTTTGCTGTTTGTGGCCCAAATAAATGAATATTCAGACAAATGTCAGTTGGACACCAGAACAAAAGGAATGAAACCAGCAGAGTCCCAGACGAATTGGGATGTCTGGTTAGTTTATGATCTACTGTGATAGCCCCATCTCTGCCTCGATGGTAGCATCGAAAGCAGAGGAAATACATCCTGACCTTCTCCAACTCTGCTCACAGTGAGTAAATGTGACTGGAAAAGAATATTTTTTCCAGTAAGCTGAGCAAACATGACATTAACATCAAGGAGAGAGCGTATATGTGCGAAAGCAGAGACATACACACAGAGGTTTTGTTTGTAACAGGGCAGCTGCCCAATGCACTCAACTCTTGAGTAGGGGGTCCCCTTTAAAGTTTGCTATCCATAGGTGATGGCTTTATTACCATAATAACAAATACTGGAAATGTCACTGCTTCTTCTCTTCTGTCACTGTTGTGTTGTAGCAAGAAATGGTGCGGGGGCAGGAGTTACGCTGTGGCTCTTTTGCTGCCCGCTCCTATTACTAAGAGCAATAAGGCAGACTTCTAGGACCAAGTTTTGTCTCTCCTGCATGCAATGCCAAGGAAGAAGCTATGCTGTGTTAAAAACCTGTGCAGGCAGAGAAAGGTATCTTCACCTGCACCGAGCGCCAGAGCAACGTTGGTCCAATGACACTGCGCTGCAGTCTCATGGGGTTGCAAATGTTTAACTGATCAGAATTTGGCCCCGATGTGCAGATATGTTGCACATAAAATGGCCTCCACTCTGAGGGCCTGATCATCTTTTTCCATCAGAGGAGCCACAGGGGCAGATGTTCCTGGCAGAGTTTCTTTCCCAGTTGTTCCAGCATGGGAAGATCTTGCCCCTCTCCTGTCTGTGGAACAGGCTGGGGAGAGGAACTTGCCCTCAAACCTTGCAGGTCCTAGGAGTCAGTGAAAGGCCAGGGACATCTGCAATCAGCATGGAAGGCCTGTGGTTCTGCTCCAGCTCAGGATCTTCAGTACAGCCCTGTTCCCTGGCAATGTGGCTGCAACTGTTCTTTCTTACCAGGGCTTCCTTTCCAGAGAATCTCCTCAGGGCTAATGGGGGATGACGAGCATCTATTCCAGGCCCCACTGCCAGCACTCACTTCTGGCCTGGCCACTCTGCAATGCTGCCAACTAGTGTTGATCAAAAAGGACTTGACAGAAAGTTTTCTACTGGAATATGTGATTTTATCAAAACCAGAAAATTTCACAGGAACGTATCGATTTGGATGACATTCTTCCATAGAAAGTGTCATGCAAAAATGAATCATTTCAGCTTTCTTGTTTTTTCTAATACTGTTGAATCATTTCATTTAGATTGTATTAGTTTGATTCATTGTGACTTGAATATTATATATTTTATAACATTATTTTTACATATTATATTTAATAGGATAGTTGACATTATCAAAATAAAAGGTTTTGACATTGTCAAAAGGAGACATTTAGACATTATCAAAACTGTTTGAATGTCCCAAATTGAAATTCTTTGGAATCTTTGGTCTGCTGGAAATGTTGACTTTTTGTTTCAGTTTGGAACAAAAACAGATTTTGAAATGTTGGCATTTCCCATGGAATGGAAATTCCATTTTTCAAGCAGCTTGTCAAGGGCTTGACCCCCATCACCTCCATGGCTAGCGAATGCACTCAATTAGTCATGCTTTGCACCTGGGGAGGCGAGGGTCTAATTGGTTCCTGGCCAAAGGGGGTGGATCTAAGCCATAATAAGTAGACTGACAGAGTTCAGCTGAGGGAGAGACTGTAGCAGTGGTAGGTGTCTCTGGCTGTTTGAAGCCTAGGGTTAGGGTAGCAGACAGAGCTAACAGGGGCAGCATGCTACAGGGGCAGTGTAGACTCCTGCAAGGGAAACTTCAAGATAGGATTGGTGTACATACAAGAAGAGGACTTCTGTAGCCCAAGGGGGCAAGCAAAGTATCCAGATTCATTTGGACTTGTTTGTGATACCCTGGAAGGAGTTTGAACGTGGTGGCTTGGCCAAAGGGCTGAAGATCTGGAGTCAGAGGCAGGCAGCCAGAAGAAGGCACTGAATATGAATGTAGCAGCAACATCCTACGCAGATGTAAGGGGGAGCTTCAAGGGTGAGGGAGCCCCACCACACAGCTCTGTTGCCAACTCTTGCTATTTTCTCATAAGTCTTGTGATATTTCTTGTATTTCTTAAAGCTCCAGTTCCTGGAGTCATGAGAATGTCAGCTTCCTTTTCTTTAAAAATCAAAGTTTCTAGGCATCATGGGTGCAGGGATGAGCTTAAAAATATGACCCAACCCAGCAGGCAAATCAAAAGAACCCCAAGTGTATTTTAAATAACTCATTATTTGTAATACATGCAGTGTTGTTATAGCCATGTTGGTCACAGGATATTAGAGAGACAAGGTGGGTGAGGAAAAATCCTTCTATTGGACCAGCTTCTGTTGGTGGGAGAGACAAGCTAAGAGTTCTGTGTAAGCTCAAAAGCTTGTCTCTCTCACCAACAGAAGTTGGTGCAATAAAAGACATTAGCTCACACACCTTATTTCATTATTTTTAAGACTGTCTCATGATTTGGTGGGTCATGATTCATGATTTTTGAGATTGCATTATTGTCTCCATCCCATTCACAGGCCTCCAGACCTATGGGGTCTGAGGAAAGTTAGGGAATGCTACCATGGAAGAAGCTGGACACTGCCATCTTCCATGCAGGCAGGGGAGCTCTACACATGGATTCTCTGGAGTAAGATCAGGCCCTGTTTTATTTAAATATTTTATATTAGTTTTGTCCTGGATTCTTTGGTGCTATCTTGTCTGGCTTTTTTGGATTGTATTTAGCCCCCCAAAACTGTTCTTGCTCAGCTCCTGGTTTTGATACTGGTAATTCTGTTTAAAGCCCATCATCTTTGTGTTCTTTTCAAAAGAATACTAGACAGCTGCCTTCTGGAATATACCCTAGCTCTATGTTATAGGAGTTTTATTAAAGATGGAGACAGCCAGACAGATTTGAGCCTCTGCTACTGGCACCAAGATACAGAGTAAAGGAAAGTGCTGCTTCTAGTCCAAGCTGTCAAAAGCGTTTTGCTCCCCGTCTCACAGGGTGAACTGAGCCTTTCAGAGGGGTTCAAGCCCCTCCTATGATCTATGCCCATCTGTGACCTGTGCTTTCTCTCTGATTATGGGACTGCCACAAGGGTGGCTGGGAGAGCAGGCAGGAATAAAAGCCAAGTCACTTTCTTAAGGTAGAGAGAGAACTGAAGGGAGCAACTGTCTGCTGGTGGAGTGCTCCAGAAGGAAGATTTGTATGATATAGGTAGGACTTGGATGGGGGTTCCCAGCTGAAAGGTGGCTAAGAAAGGAACTAGTGGAAAGGGCTAGGAAAGCAGACAGGGTAGGCATTGGGTTACTAAGGCTGCAGCAGATTGCTGTTTCTCTGCATAGGGCCTGGGACAGAAGGAAAGAATGCACTATCATAGAATCATAGAAGATTAGGGTTGGAAGAGACCTCGGGGATCATCTAGTCCAGCTCCCTGCTCAAAGCAGGACCAATCCCAGCTAAATCATCCCAGCCAGGGCTTTGTCAAGCTAGGCCTTAAAAACCTCTAAGGATGCAGATTCCACCACTTCCCTAGCTAACCCATTCCAGTGCTTCACCACCCTCCTCGTGAAATAGTTTTTCCTAATATCCAACCTAGACCTCCCGCACTGCAACTTGAGGCCATTGCTCCTTGTTCTGTCATCTGCCACTGCTGAGAACAGCCAAACTCCATTCTCTGTGGAGCCCCCCTTCAGGTAGTTGAAGGCTGCTATCAAATCCCTCTTCACTCTTTTCTGCAGACTAAACAAGCCCAGTACCCTCAGCCTCTCCTCGTAAGTCATGTGCCCAGCCTCCTAATCATTTTCATTGCCCTCCGCTGGACTCTCTCCAATTTGTCTACATCCTTTCTGTAGTGGGGCCCCCGAAACTGGACACAATACTCCAGGTGTGGCCTCACTACTGCCGAACAGAGGGGAATAATCACTTCCCTCAATCTGCTGGCAATGCTCCTACTAATGCAGCCCAATATGCCATTGGTCTTCTTGGCAACAAGGGCACACCATTGACTCATATCCAGCTTCTTGTCCACTGTAATCCCCAGGTCCTTTTCTGCAGAACTGCTGCTTAGCCAGTTGGTCCCCAGCCTGTAGCAGTGCATGGGATTCTTCCATCCTAAATGCAGGACTCTGCACTTGTCCTTGTTGAACCTCATCAGATTTCTTTTGGCCCAATCTTCCAATTTGTCTAGGTCATTTTGGATCCTATCCCTACCCTCCAGCATATCTACCACTTCCCCCAGATTAGTGTCATCTGCAAATTTGCTGAAGGTGCAATTCATCCCATCATCCAGATCATTAATGAAGATGTTGAACAAAACCAGCCCCAGGACTGACCCCTGGGGCAGTCTGTTTGATACTGGCTGCCAAATAGACATCGAGCCGTTGATCACTACCCATTGAGCCTGACAATCTAGCCAGCTTTCTATCCACCTTATAGTCCATACATCCAATCCATACTTTTTTAACTTGCTGGCAAGAATACTGTGGGAGACCGTATCAAAAGCTTTGCTAAAGTCAAGATATATCACATCCACCGCTTTCCCCATATCAACAGGGCCAGTTATCTCATCATAGAAGGTAATCAGGTTGGTCAGGCATGACTTGCCATTGGTAAATCCATGTTTACTGTTCCTGATCACCTTCCACTCCCCCAAGTGCTTCAAAATGGATTCCTTGAGGACCTGCTCCATGATTTTTTTCCAGGGACTGAGGTGAGGCTGACTAGTCTGTAGTTCCCCAGAATTTCCTACCCCTCAGCTTGGTTGCTTGGAGTCTGACGGTGCAATTGCCTGAAGTCTAGGGAGAGCAAAGGGGTGGTGTGACTCTTGTAGTCAAAGAGGTTGTGGGAGCAAAAGGACTTGTTTTATTAAAAGGGGAGGATTTTTGGTTTTGGCCAGAGTGCCAAAAACACCAAATCACCAACTCGCTCAGTAACTGACTGGCTGAGGTGAGTGGAAACTAAGGTAGTGGTGAAGGACCTGGTAAGTAGACCTGATACACCCTATAGACTTTAAACATGTTTTTAATTTAATTTGGGTTGCACAAATGCAATTTCCACATGTAAACAGTTCCCCAAATAACATGGAGGGCTCAAAAGAATCCCGCCACGCTGTTACAAGACTCTGTGACTACCCAGCGTGATTTACACACTGCTTTCATTAACACTGGCTTGCCTTATAAACGAGGGACTTGATTCCAGCAGGAGACTTTTCAGATATTAAGGCCAATCCCATAGTGACAGGCCTGGCGCTCACCCAAGGAAAGGAAACAATGGAATGTGAGGAATCTTCTACAGTTGAAGGGAGCGTACAGTGTACGTTTAGTATTAGCTATCTCGGGCAGTGCCATTGGAGTCGTAGTGTGTCTGCTGTGGGCTCAGCTAATCCCAACAGGTGTCACACAGACATACTGCCCATTAAAGATTTGTTGTGGGGATGAGGATAAAAATAGCAAGAGGCTGGGAGAAAGAGGCTAGGAGAAAAAGTACATTTTAAAAGCAGATTTCCCACCCCCGCTCCCCCCTGTTCACTGAAATTTCATACTCCCAGCAAAGCTCTTTCCCTACATAAGAACCACATTTTCTAATTTTATTTATGTTCATATATTGTTTTACGGGGGTGGGGAGTCACAAACATGTCCACCCAGCATTGTTGGAATTAAGAAATTAATAAAAACAACTCCTAGCAGCTGGTTGAAACAATTATGCTTTTCACAGAGAGCCTAGCAGACTACACAGAATGTTATGAAAATAATCCTTTCAATTAGTGTGTGGTCAGTGCACCTGCAAAAGAGACTTGTCCAAGGAAAAGTATCAACTAATGTCAAAGAGAACAATTCATGAATTCATCACTAAGGCCTTTTAATATTACCACATTTACACAGATGTTAATCCCTGGGGTGCAAACACCAGAAGGATAACCCTACTGTAATCCAAAGAGCATGAGAAACATGCTTTCGGATCAGGAAAGCTATTAATTTTCATATATAGTGGACTTCAGTATACTTTCTCCTTCGGCACACCCATGCTGCATTTAATATTCATATCTATACACGTTCTCTGTAATTAACATGTCATTCTACAGAAATGAATATCCTATTATTCCCTGTGAAAATGACATCAGCTGAATGACTCAAGAAAACTGAAGTGAATTCCAGCTGTGTAACCCTATCACCTGTAGCGTAGTTGTGAATGAACTCATCAAGCTGGTGAGATAATACTTGAATTGTACTGAGGGTTTTAACATATGGGCTGTGGTCTGGAGCAGTATGTATGCATCTTATCAAATATTCCACAACTGGTCTTCACAGCAAAGTGGAGGTGAGTGAGTCTAAATATTTAATGTGAAGAAATGCATTTAAAGAATGGGATGCCTAAAGGGTAGAATAGCCAGGGTTGAAAGAAATATTGTTAAAGTATGCTAGTAATATGTATTGTCTTTCATTTTCCTTTTTGTATAAAATTGTTATTTTCTGTTCAGATAATAGAAAATGGTCTATTCAAATATGTTGATATAACTTGTATATCAAAGCTTGCACCAAATATAATAATTTTCAATAGGTAGCAGTGATGGGGTGTACCAGGCCTTTGTGGCCTCCTCCTTTAGGCCCCACTGCCCTGCCACACCCTGTCCCAGGAAGGGAGCATCGAAGGTGGGTCCTCTGGGCCTGCCGAAAGAGGTGTCATAGGCAGCCAATCAGAGTCCAGCAGGTGCAGATAAAAGGAGCTGCAGGGCCTGAGCAGGTCAGTTTCTGGCTGGGACTAGAGGGGCAAGGAGGGATGCTCTGTCCAAAGGAGTGTGACAGGCTGCATTTACTGGACCTGGGAGAAGGAGGAGTTGAGAACTCCTGTGGGGCCTATGTGGGAAAAGACCCAGGGAATAGCAGCAGTGAATGGGAGGGAGCAGTGTGAGGCTGCTGTGTATAGGGTCCCTGGGTTGGGACCCAGAATAGTGGGTGAGCTGAATCCCCCCACTGGCAAAGTGGCCTAAGCCCCAAGAAGGAGGCAAGTCTCTTTTAAAAGCCCAAGTGGAGGGCTGGATTAAAAAGGGCCCAGAGCTGGGTCCGAAGACCCTAGTGAGGGTTAACAGTGTGTTGAACTCTTTGCTACCCTGGAAGGGGTTCATCCATTTTAGATTGTGTGACTTGGTCAGAGGGCTCAGCCGCTGAAGCCAAGCAAGGTCAACAACCTACGGGGGCAGCAGAGGAAGGAAAGGCCTGCAGTACCACACCAAGCTGCTAGGAGAACACTGAAGGTGAGTGTCCCATCACGGTAACCTACAAAATAAAAAGTCTGTGGAGAAATGAACATTTAAACATTAAAACAAAAATATTTGAGTAGCACAAAGTACTAGGAGTAGAAAGAGGGGGGAAATCATAGCATATTACCAGTAGGACAAACCATATATAATTCATGATGGCAGAATAGGTGCCAAATTCTGTAACTTTGGTGAATTTGACATCACAGGAGGTTATTACCTAGTTAGTGCAATAAGTGTGCATAGCACTTAATTGACAGGTGAAAGTCAGACTGTAAGATGTTCAGGACAGAGAACATAAGCCCCTGTTCCTGTAAACATGCATGTGTGTAACTTTGCTCCTATGAATACATGCAAGCAAAATTACATCCCTGCAAAATTACTTGCAGGGTTTATTAAGAGGTAACTTGGATGTGTGATTATTAAAAACACTTGATGAGGGGCTAAATGGGAGGAGAGGACAAGGATAACATCAATAAGATAATGCAGTTGTTTTGGCTGGTAGTGCACATGACATGGAGAGTCTGAAAGATTTTATTTTAAGTGTGCCTGGGCTAGGGATATTACCATTAATGCTAGAGGCCCTGTACATGCCCGCAATGAAAAGATGCTTCCCATGTCCCAAGGAGCTTACATGTGCAAAACCATTTTTAGAAGGGAAGTCTGCTATATTTTACAGGTTTCATATAAGCAAAGTTGAAGGACTTGAAGGAGTGAAGGATGGAGGTGCTGCAGGATGGGCCATGGCAGTATGCCAATCATGGGGATCTTGTGGACAAGTGATGGTACATACTGGTGGCTTATTTTGTGTTTACATTAGTAAATCTGTCCTGCAAAGACAGGTTATTTTAAAGTACGTATTATTCAATCTCTTGTGTATCTGAACCTAATCATATGGTGGCTGCAGTATGTAAAACTATAGCTACAAAGTCAGGATCTGGAAGTCGACTAAGTGGCTGCCAGTCAGCTAGACTACCATGGGACTGTTCCATGTAAACTTTGAACAGTTACATAAACATTAGCTGACCTGAGATGCTCTGCAGAGCTTCTCTTATCAACAGAGTCCTGCTGGGGGCCCAGGCTGGCCAGAAACCGTGACTCTTTTGACCTGAACAGTTTTCTTTTTCATGACTAATAAAAATGTCAGTTGCCCATGATATGGTACACACTTCCTAGTAGTCTTGTCTTGAAGATCTGTAGCTTATTGAAAAGGTGTATGGGAATATTTATTTGAAATAGGTTCTTAGCATATATGGCTTTGTCATGCCAATGAATAAACCCAGATGGGCCATAATGGCTCTGCTTGAGCTCTGCTTTCAGAATTGTAGCATCATGAAAACAGGACTTGAAGAAGTTCCATAAGTGCTTGATGTCAATGACATCTTTCAGTTGGAAACCCAGCTATGTCCTACAGCAGAGGTGGGGAACCTACGGCCTTCAGGCTGGATTCAGCCCCTTGCTTAATTTCATTCGGCCCACGGTGCCCCTGTGGGGCTAGAGCCGTGAGTGGTGTCTCGCCCCGCCGCAGGGGGAAGCCCCAAGCTCTGGGCAGAGGTGTGGGAACTAGGTGTGCGAGGAGGTGCTCTAGCACCCCCAGGTTTTGCATAGGGTCCTGGCCGCCGGCCCTGCTCTCAGGTTCCAGCACTGCCAGACTCCCACAGGTCTGCTCCTGGCTCTGCACGTGGGCTCCCGGCTGCTGGCCCCGCACCAGGGACTCTGCTCCTGCCCCCAGCTGTGGTCCCAGCCTCAGCCCCATTACCCCGTTCGCATCCCATCCCAATTCTCAGAGCCATGGCCCAGTCTTGGCCCCAGCTCTGGGGAGAGGGGGCACGGACAGGGTAAGGGGGTGGGGTGTGCCAGATAGAAAGTTCGAGGACCATTGGCTTTCAGCACCTCCACTGTAAAATTGTTCCAACGCCACTGCCTCCATGCCCCCCCCCCCTCCATGGGGCTGAAGCCACAAGTGCCGGCTCGCCCGCTGCAGGGGGAAGCCCCGAGCCTCCGCATCCCACCCATCAGGTCAGTGGCCTGCGATTGACTTTTTCTGTGGGTCAATGGCCCGTGACAGAAAAAAGGTTCCCCACCCCTCTCCTATAACTTCAGTGATTTGGTCCCTTAGTTATATTTTCTCTATTATAATTTAAGGAGATGTGTCTAACATCAAACAGGATTTTCAGATTTCTAAAAATTGTTCCCTTATGTAAATTGCTTCCAACATATCTATCCAGCTTCATTGATGATCAGAGGCTCTACAAATGATCCTACACAACACAAATACACACAATCAAGCAAATATTGAGAGGGAGGAGCTCACATGAGGGAGTCCAGGTATAAGAGTAACTTTAAATGGATGTGGGCAAGTACCTGTAATTCTGTATATGTCTACAACTCATTGTTATATCTTAACAAAAGTTGAACGGCAAAAGATTTTAAAGCCCAACAATGCTTATTTGTAAGACTTAAAAAGGGGAAAAATTGTAAAGCTGATTAAACATATTAACACTGCAGGTTAACAAATTGCGAGAGAAGACTTTAAGACCCTACAGAATCTGAACCTCAAAAGTTCCAGGCCTGATTTGCCATTATCATTATCAGAGTTATCATTTACACCTCTGCAAAAAGCTATCATTCTGATCTGGTAGTTCTTTATACTCACTTTGCACAGGTGAAAAGGACTACTTCCAGGACAAAGCAGAGAAGAATCAAGCCCTGTATTGTCATTGCTAAGGTGAATGTAATCACAGCTGTCATAGATGCAAACTGAAAAAAAACATATTGACCACCTGCTATCTTCACTCCTTCTAAAGCTTCTTAAAATATGTGTTTCTGGGCTGAGATTTTCTTATGCTTCTTAACTCAAAGGTGAAGGGATTTGGAGAGTTGTAACATAATCAACCAAGTCTGTTTTGAATAATAAAATGTGGGGATGACAGGAAGAATTAATTAATTACCCATTAATTTCATCTTTATTCTTAAAACCTTTATTTCACTCAGATGAGTGAGTTTAAATTTCAAGTGGCAGGGCCCAATCCTGAAAGTTGCTGTGTGCCTTCATTGAGATGCTGCACGCCCTCAATTGTCACTGAGCTGTGGAGGATGCTGAGAACATTTCAGATGTTGGCACTTCTTTCTTAAAGATTAACAACTCTTTTGACATGGTGGAAGAAGTCTGACCACCACTAGAAATGCCGACTGCCTGTGCACTCTGCTCATGAGGATCCCTTCGCATTTCAAATAATTGCTGTCACATCTAAAAAGACTCTGAAGAGCACCCAAAACTAACATATCACACAGGTTTCCTTTGGTTAGCGCTGTACAGTTCCTGATGTATTGTACGTGTATAGGCCAGACTTTCTACAGTGCTCAGACCCCATCAGCTCCCACTAATAAAACAAATGCTAATATAAAAAAGACAAACAAAAAGCATTAGAATGTAGGGTGGCTTGACATGAATAATTGGATGAAGGTGAGGCCTCGTTTCTTGAGACAGGATTAAGGAGGTAAATGGATCGACAGGCTGGAAACAGAACGTCTGTACTAGCCAATATAAGGGGAAACACCCAGGCAGCCATTCACAGTGAACAAAACAACAATGGGTAAAATAGGGTGGGACCATAAAATAAGGTAAGAAGTTGTGCATGGACAGTACCTGCTGTAGAGCGATTGGTTCCTACCAAGTGACCAAGCCAACCCCAAAACGTGTGATGCAATCTATAGTACATGCCATGTAATGTGTAAATGTATACAAAGGAAGAGGCTTGCTGTGTAACTTTGGATGTATGGTACGTCCTATACCCACCCCCAAGCTCAAGTCTGATCAACTCAGTGTAGCTTTGCTGTATGCCAAATAAAGCAACCTGAGTGACAAGATGGGAGTTGAACTGTGTTCTTGGGGAACCAAGTGGAAGACGCCCCAGGGGAACCCCACCACGAAGAACAATGAGACCATTCACTTCATTTAGGTGTTTAAATGGGAGCTCGGGTCTCTTGAGAATCCAGCTATACTCACCTGGTGTCTATGTGGGAGGACGCTGTGTGCTTTTGAAAATCTGGCCCTAGAGCACTAAAATATTCTCTTCTGCCTGTCTCCGGGTGCATGAACATACTCTAATAGAGACATTAGAATAGCAATAGACCAGTGATTCCCAAACTGGGGTTTGTGAACCCCTGAGGGTTTGTGAAATGTTACAGGGGGTTCTCAGGAAAAAATTCCCTCATGGTGGACAGAGCTGTCCCTAGGGACCCCGGGCAGCATGGGACCAGCAGCCCGGAGCCCCTGGACTTCCAAGAGCTAAGCAGAGCAAAGCAAGCATATCTGTCACACTGAGGAGATTTAAACTTCAAGACTCCTTATAAGAAATGGAAAGAGAGATGGATATTTTTTGCTGTTTTTAAAATTAAATAGGCAGCTAGTATTGTTTTTAAAATTATTATGAAGAATAAGTTTAAGAACATAAGAATGGCCATACTGGGTCAGACCAAAAGTCCATCCAGCCTAGTATCCTGTCTACCGACAGTGGTCAATGCCAGGTGCCCCAGAGGGAGTGAACCTAACACGTAATGATCTAGTGATCTCTCTCCTGCCAGCCATCTCCACCCTCTGACAAACCGAGGCTAGGGACACCATTCCTTACCCATCCTGGCTAATAGCCATTAATGGACTTAACTGCCATGAATTTTTCCAGTTCTCTTTTAAACCCTGTTGTAGTCCTAGCCTTCACAACCTCCTCAGGCAAGGAGTTCCACAGGTTGACTGTGTGCTGTGTGAAGAAGAACTTCCTTTTATTTGTTTTAAACCTGCTACCCATTAATTTCATTTGGTGCCCCCTAGTTCTTATATTATGGGAACAAGTAAATAACTTTTCTTTATTCACTTTCTCCACACCATTCATGATTTTATATACCTCTATCACATGCCCCCTTAGTTTTCTCTTTTCCAAGCTGAAAAGTTCTAGCCTCTTTAATCTCTCCTCATATGGGACCCGTTCCAAATCCCTAATAATTTTAGTTGCCCTTTTCTGAACCTTTTCTAATGCCAGTATATCTTTTTTGAGATGAGGGGACCACATCTGTACGCAGTATGGATTTATATAAGGGCAATAAGATATTCTCCATCTTATTCTCTATCCCCTTTTCAATGATTCCTAACATCCTGTTTGCTTTTTTGACTGCCACTGCACTGCATGGGCGTCGTCAGAGAACTATCCACGATAACTCCAAGATCTTTCTCCTGATTAGTTGTAGCTAAATTAGCCCCCATCATATTGTATGTATAGTTGGGGTTATTTTTTCCAATGTGCATTACTTTACATTTATCCACATTAAATTTCATTTGCCATTTTGTTGCCCAATCACTTAGTTTTGTGAGATCTTTTTGAAGTTCTTCACAGTCTGCTTTAGTCTTGACTATCTTGAGCAGTTTAGTATCATCTACAAACTTTGCCACCTCACTGTTTACCCCTTTCTCCAGATCATTTTTGAATAAGTTGAATAGGATTGGTCCTAGGACTGACCCTTGGGGAACATCACTAGTTACCCCTCTCCATTCTGAAAATTTACCATTTATTCCTACCCTTTGTTCCTTGTCTTTTAACCAGTTCTCAGTCCATGAAAGGATCTTCCCTCTTATCCCATGACAATTTACATAAGAGCCTTTAGTGAGGGACCTTGTCAAAGGCTTTCTGGAAACCTAAGTACACTATGTCCACTGGATCCCCCTTGTCCACATGTTTGTTGACCCCCTCTAATAGATTAGTAAGACATGATCTCCCTTTATAGAAACCACGTTGACTTTTGCGTAACAATTTATGTTCTTCTATGTGTCTGACGATTTTATTCTTTACTATTGTTTCAACTGATTTGCCTGGTAATGACATTAGACTTATTGGTCTGTAGTTGCCAGGATCACCTCTAGAGCCCTTCTTAAATTTTGGCATTACATTAGCTATCTTCCAGTCATTGGGTACAGTAGCTGATTTAAAGGATAGGTTACAAACCATAGTTAATAGTTCCGCAATTTCACATTTGAGTTCTTTCAGAACTCTTGGGTGAATGCCATCTGGTCCTGGTAACTTGTTACTGTTAAGCTTTGTTGTAACATGTGTTGTTTGCCTGGACTGCTCAAGACCTGAATGCTTGTGTAGGAGGAACTCTTTGAGTTGGCTTCTTAAATATCTTCATGCTGTTTCACATCTGATACTCCTTGATGAGACATAGGAGCCTTGTCTTATAACAGGCTTATTCAAAGTGATACAAGCTACGAAAGTGAGATCTTGGAAGAGTGGTGCCGTTTTCATAATATAATAAAAATACTGTAATGATAAATAATTAATAATAAATAGTGTGTAATAAGCATGGCATAAAAACAAATTTTATATTTCCAAGATCACTGCTTGGAAATATAAGTGTTCAATAAGTTGGATGTTCTGAGACATTCCAGAGGCCAAGAATAGGGTGAAAGCAGAGAGGGTTTTGGAAAAGAAGTTAATGGGGGTGTAAACAGTCTCTGGATATTGTTCGTTTTCTTCCTGAAGAACGAAATGGTGCTGTAATACTGTGTTCAGTGCTGGTCACCTAATCTCACATGACCTAACATAAATAGAGGCGGTTCACAGACGTGTGATGAAAATGATTAGAGGCATGGAAAAATCTCCTATGAAGATATATTAAAAAGATTGGGAATAATGACCATAAATGGGAGAATAATAACGGGTACTAAGGGCATGATAAAGGGACAGTAAAGTAATGAATGGGACAGAGAAGCTAGATCAGAATCACCCTTCATAATATAAGAACAAGGACTCATACAATGAAAGTGAAAGTCAGCAAATTTAAGAAACATTGCTTCACACAGTGCACAATTAGCCTGTGGAATTCAGTGTCACAAGATATAATTAAGGACAAGAGTTTAGCAGAGTCAGAAAAGGACTGGATATATGTACGTTTAATAATTTTTTTATTAAAATTGTTTTCAAAGGGATATAAACCCTCATACTTCAGAGTATAAGCCATCCATAATTCCTACTGTAGAGGTTTTGCACCTTCCTCTGAAGGAGCAGGTACTGGTGCCTTTCAGGAACAGCTATTAGACTACTTGGACCAGTGGTCTGATCCAATATGGCAAAGCTTATGTCAGAAATTAGTAAAATCTTGGGTAGAGGCACGGGAGAAGAGAGAGAGGCAATTGTAAAGAATTACTGAAAGTTGTAGGTATTGGAGTCAGGTATCATGGAAGCCTCTACAGTTTTTCTCCAGATCAACAGTTTTTCTCCAGATGTGCTCAGCTATGTAGAAGGAGGAAACAAATGCTAGTGGTGGAGATTAGTGGGACACAGCTGTGGAACTAGGAGGCAAAAGAGGAAAGCATAGAAAGGAGGATAAGGTTGAATGTGGAGACCATGGAACCAAGAAAAGACTTGCTAGTGATGGAAAGAAAAGGCTGTGTTCTGCAGAAAATGTAGAGATGCTGAAGGACTGTGGCCACAGAAGGACTGGGCTGGTGGGAGTGAGAAATATTACAGGGGATAAAATGGTGATCAGAGATTTGGAGATCTAGACATTAGAAATTGATCAGTCCTTGGTTTAGACCAGGTCAGGGATGTGATCAAGGTGAGGAAAAAGGAAGCTGGTCCAGAGGTTATAGAAAAGGTTAGGGAAGTGAGCTGTGTAATCATGAAAAATGAAGCCTTTCAGAATGAGGATAGGTTTCAAAGTAGCAGCCGTGTTAGTCTGTATTTGCAAAAAGAACAGGAGGACTTGTGGCATCTTAGAGACTAACAAATTTATTTGAGCATAAGCTTTCGTGAGCTACAGCTCACTTCATCGGAAGGATAGGAGATCAGGACTAGAGGGAAATAAAGATAAAGTTGGAGAAGGATGAAAAAAACTGATCCCAGTCTCCATTTTTGTCTTTGTGGATGCCATATACCTTTTAATAGGATGATATGGGGGAGTTTTGCCTTAGTAAGACCAAGGACTGGCTGTTATAATTGATATTTTCTAACTATCTGCATTTCCCTTCTTTTGTATCTCAAATATGTATCCAGAAATGCTATGGTGTGCCAATTATCTAATGAACTTATTGGGATAAACATCTTATGTTGTCCTGGGAACTGAGAGCAAAGGGCCCTAACTCAAAAGAATAAAGTGCAAAATGCATGTAAGGCAGTTTTCAACAGTAGTAAAAAATCACCTCTCTTGAACAAAATTGCAATGCTCCAATAATAGACCTTGATGACAAGTGGAATTAAATAAAACATGAGTGATGAAACCCTGTAATGTTTATGGTGACGTAGTCCAGACAGCTGATTATTAACTGTTACCTAAACAGTATCTTGGCAGTAGACAAGCAGTAGCCAGGATGTAGACTGGTAGTTACTTTAAATTATTGGTAAAGATCTGTTATGCTTTTAAAAGAGTGCTTCTAACAGAAGGAAATAAGATTATGAAATCATGATTATACATTTGAATAGTCTGAGAGATCAGATTAAGAATGGGGTTTTATTTTCATGTTCTGACCGATTATAGTAATACCATTGCACAATGCAAAAATCTGAGGAGGGTTTTGTTTTTTGCCCTTTGACTAATCAGCAGGCCAAATGGCCAAATTTAAAAGAGAATAAGAAATTGAGATGAATATATAACTTTAAAAAGATGAATTGTTCACTTTTGATCTTGCACTCCAGGAAGGATTTTATCAATCTCAGCTTCTGATGGTGTTGGATCATATTAAAGAAGTTCTGTATTAAAGTCACAAATGAGTTTGATTCCCCATAGTTTAAATTCCAGGTTATTACTAATTAAGAGGTCTCTTGGTTTTTGGTACTGTTTCTCTCCCTCTATGTGTGAAACTTGCACACTGCTAATTGTGTTAGTACATTCTAAGTCAGAGTCTGTTCTCAAAGCAATTCTTTGTAACAACAACTACTCACACAGAGAGAGACTCAAAGCAATACTCTGTAACAACAGAAACAGCACTCAGAGACTCCCTGCCCTTTTGTTGTATTAACAATTGTGATTAAAATAGAGATAGAGGATGTATGTGGATGGATGCTTGGTGTGGATAATAACTGAATGATCAGGGAGGTGCCAGCCTAAGAATCCAGTGTCCATCAGCTGAAGAAGGTGTCAAGTGGAAATAACCAGAGGACCCCTGGAGGGCAGACTGGAATCTACCCAACAGCCTCAAGAATGGGAGAACCAAAGAACAAGATAACATCTGGCAGCACGGAGCCGTCAGGAATGTGCCATCTGCTGATTCAGCAACAGCATGATGAAGCAATTCCCATAAACTGGCATAGGAGTAAATTCCTATAAAAATGGACTCTAGAAAGTGAGAACTTTGGGGTCTGATTCTGCAAACCAACTTCCAGCAGCATCAGATGAGCATCTGACAAGGCCTTGCTCCCTCCTCATGTCCAGGCCACCTGGCCAGTGGCTTGGCTTGAGCAACTCTAAGGCTGGTAACTATAATAACAATCTTGCAGAACCTGTGTGTGTGTGTGTGTGTGTGTGTATGAATGAATATGTGAATAAATATGAGATTGAATTGAATGTTATAGCTATAACTAACGGCTTACTATGATTCTTTCTGTATTCACAATAAATGTGGCATTTTGCCTTTTCCCTTTCAATAAGATCCTGCTGGTTTTTATTTTATTGGTATAACAATGGCATCCCTTAAGCTTAAAGAAGAGAGTACTCACTATAAATCAAACCACTGTCCCAGGTATGCAGTGTAAGGTAATCTCAGAGGAAAGGGAAGAAGAGGAGCTGAGTAGGGAAAGAGGCTCCAGTTTAAACCTGCATATCAGGCTAACACCTACCCCCAAACTTGCCTATTAAAAGTAGGCTTGTTTCTTTGATTGTTTGTAAGGACACTTGCACAACAGAGTGAAAGGAGGAAAAAGAAGAAAGAGCTGCCCTAGTTTTTGTACTAGAAGATATAAACTATGCATCCAGGAGTCAGTAAAAGCTAGAGTTATGCAAAATGTTTGCAATGAAACACAAACCCATGAGAAACTCACTGGATTGAAATTTTGGTACCAACTTGAAATTCAAACCACACTCACTGAAAGGTTTGATAACATTTGTGAACCATTCAGGCGATCACAGGGTCCAATTACAAGTGAACATGGGACCCACTTTGTGCTTCTGCATCACAATGGTGTGGTAATAATGATTGCTGCATATGACCAAGTGAAGTTTTGTGGTTCTAAGCGAGTTTTGTGGATTGAAAACTGAGATTCAAGTGCAGGGGATGCAAACCCACAAGGATCAAAGAGAATTCTGGATGAACACTTTCAAAGTGGAACTGCTGAGTTTCTCCAGGTACAGTGAAAACTCATTATCCTGCTCTAGTCAGATGGGCGAGTTTGCATCATTTCAAATGGCAAGTGTATGTCCTGCTACATCAGCTTGCCAGGCGGTGCCAACATACCAGAGATATATTCCTCCCCCAGACCTAGATGTATTCTTACCCTAGCTAGTGACAAACAGACCTCTGCACTGCAAATACAACTGTCTGTTTCCTCAATTAACCTTCTAGGAAGAATATAAACCCTTCCGTGGGTATCTGAGAGTGGGTTTTCCATATTGTTTATGTGAAGTTGTATGCAGAACAATACAAAGAGGATGGCTCTTCCTATCACTTACCAAGTCTCAATCCATTTACAGCACATCGCATAATCAGGTGAAGAAAACGTGATTGAATGTTGTGTGAGAGTTTCAAGGTGCACACACGGGTCTCTTGTATTTTACTAGTACCTTCATTCATTTGCAAACAGAAAAGGAGTACTTGTGGCACCTTAGAGACTAACATATTTATTTATAACATATTTATTTATGCCCACAAGTCCTCCTTTTCTTTTTGCAGATACAGACTAACACGGCTGCTACTCTGAAACCTTTCATTCATTTGGTAACCATAGCCCGTCCCTGGGGGCTCTGGAGTGCTGTGCTCTCTGGCTTTGTCCTGTAATAATCCCTGGTAGCACGTACCAGGTGTATCTTGGCCATGGCAAGCACTGTAGGTGTTTCAGCTGCTCGGGATCTATGGGCCCTAACCCCCGGAAGACCCCAGTATGTGCCCTGCCTTCAACAGTGTGCTTCTCCCAGGGCCTCTGGCTCCTGCTGCCTCCATGACCCACCTCTCCCAACTGTCATTGAATCTGCTCCTCCCTCAGCCAGAAGCATAAGAGCAGAAGATTCACCACACTGCCCTCAGCGGACCCATCATTGCTCAGTAGATTCATCACAACATTTTACCTAGACAATAAAATGAGAAATATTAACAGTGACATAGATTTAGCTTGCAATTCGTAAGTAAAGATGCACCTCTAAAACGCTGCCCACCATATTAGTTGGCTAGCAGAAACTATTATAAATTCTAGTCCACTCCCACTCCACTGTACATTCATAATGCTCAAAGACCCTACTGCCCAATGTATGCAGAGATTGAATTCAGATCAAACTAATTATTACAAGACAATAGCTAATTTCTATCCGACTTTTAGCTCAGAAATATTTCTTGAAAATTCTTGTTAAAGTATTAATGAAATAGTAGGAAGCACACCACTTAGTACTTTTTAAATGAAAAGGTATTTATTTCTTTTAAAATAATCTACTTAGTTTAAAGCATTATTGTGTGTATATTTTATAATCACTATCAGAAACTCCAAGCCACATTTCTTTGCTTTTATAGTTTATTACCAAAAATCCCTCAAAAGCCCTGTAGCTCACAGCTGCCTATCATTTAGGCTGTACATAAAATAAGAATTAGCATTCTGTTCTAGTTTTAAAGCTGTTCATCATTATAATAAAATTGACAAATAAACAGCCCATTGAACAAACCCATGACTTTAACAATTATTGCTACCTACTTTAGGGCTGGGTTTTCTTGGGGGTGGGTGTGTTTCTTTTTTAATCCTTGCTATAGATCTCTTCTTACTCCTCCCCATCCCCAAGGGCTCCGAGTTCTCATCAGTCCAGCAAGCAAAGGACAAGACAACAAATGCACATCTCCTGGATAGCAGCACTAACCATCAGACCAATGGGTGTTCTCAGCATGCCCTTTAACTTTCTGACTTTGAGCTCTGCCTTCACACTTTACCATATGCCCTTTTAAAACATGGTGTCTGTTTAATGTTCTATATTCAGTTTTATCCTGTGTGAGAAACAGATACTATAGTCTTGTAAAAGTTAGTCATACAGTATAATAGGAAAAGCATGGATAAGGTTCTCAGCCTCAAGAAGAAATTACAATTGACAACCAACATGCCACCCACTTCCTATTAAGTGATAGTGGTTATGTGCCAAATCCCCCAGGATTAAGTCCCTAGCATTACCTTTTATATCAGCTTTAATAAACATCCCATGCAAATCACAAACAGATCTTTATACAAATTACTCCAGTGCTCTGTGAGAAGTGCAAACACTGTTCCACTCAAATGTAGAGATTGTTACAGTGTATGGAAAATTATGCTGCTTCATATGCATTGAAGTTCTATTCCGTTTGAATTCTCTGCTAACTGAGCCAATCCTTCTTCGGTTGTCTGAAAATAGATCATGATCAAATCTGTTTAATCCTCTTGTACAGATGCACTTTGCCCTAGATGAAGGAGATGTTAAGATGTAAGGGGCCAGATTGTGCCCAGCCCAATACACCATATGGTTGCACAAGGGGAGAAAAGTACACAAGAAGCTTTCTGCTTTGTACCCTTCACTGAGAGCCAGGCCCAAGTCCTATTTTGGAGTCTAATGCCCCCAGTTAGTCCCAATGCTGATGGTAGTCAACCAAAGATGACTGAGGAGGGGCCAGGTCAGTAGAACAGCTGAGTGCACAGAGGTAGTGCTTCTTGGCTATTGCCAGCACGGTGGAGCTGCCATGACAGCCCACATTCTTCAGTAACCTTAGAAGGCATTTCCGTGGAATTCTGCTTCCTGATGCTGTCTTCCCCACTGGTACTATCCCAGAGCCCCTCCGGTTGGAAGACATTCGGTACAACACAAAGCAAAACACACAGAAAGGTGAGGGTGCAATATAGTCAGAATGTTGCACGGAGGATCGGAAGAATATGAATCTGAGGACTGATTAAATACTAAACACATTGAAACAGGTGACAAAATGACCAGAAGAAATTTGCTGTCATAAAGAGCTTTCCGTTCCCCAGAGTACTACTAGTTGGCTACATGCTTAGCCAACAGCCTCTAGACTGGCACTAAGAATCTTAAGGGAAAAACCCTGGAAACCTTTTTCACGCTGAACGCTGCTCATAAGATAGGTAAATCATCATTTCAATGTGTAAACACAGCTCTTTTGCAAGGCTAAATCCCAGCTCTTCTTTGAGGATGAAAGACTGCAGAATGGTCTCAACTTGACCATGAGACATTTGGGATAGAAATCCCCCTACTGGACTTGGCCACTTGTGGAAGCATTACGTGGCAATCCAATACAACAGTTCAGTTAGGAATCATGTCAGGAATCAGGGCCTGCAGGAGAGCCAGTCTCCGGGCAACCCAGTGAGGCCAGCTGGCCTCTAGTAGGCTGCTTGATTGGCTACACCAACTCATTGGTTGGAACAGGGGTTAGCAAACTGGCTCTTAAGCCCAGAAGAAGATCTTTGGCTGCTCAAAGCATTGGCCCATGGCTGTGATAGCCCCAGCCTTGCCCACTCCAGGTTACCCAGTTCTGAACCTGGGCTCTCACTTCAGCTGTGACCCTTGGCTTGGATACATGGCTCTGACTCTGATCCTGTGCTCTTCTTTCTGGTTACCTGACTGCTGCTCCAACCACTAGGCATGGCTGCCCACACCCCAGTCACTGACAAATCAGTTCTCACAAGTACAGCTCCATTATACAGCTTCCCCATTTGGAACACCAAAGGGAGCATCTCCATTATCACACCCCAGCAGAGGTAATACGTATATGTTTTTGCAAGTCCAGTATGCTCGACCATACATTTCCCACCATTCTATCTCTGAGCAAACTTAGTCTTTTGGAAAGTTTCTAGATCTGAAGCTGAAGTAATCTAATTAGCCAAAAAAAAAAAACCCAGATAAAATAGATGCTAATAACAGGGTGAACACCTGCCATGTGTTCTTAACTTTGTTATAGAGTAGTGGCAAAAGGGTAGTTCAGTCTTTATGCATGCATTGGACCTCAGCCAAAGTCCATAGCAATCAATAGGAAGACTACCAATGATTTCAATGGGCTTTGGATCAGGCCCGTAACCCCTCTGCTGTATTTTCGTAAAGATGCCAATTAAGATATTGGTTTTGTGATATGGACACTGTGGGCAAAGAACTGAACTGCAAATGGAATAACATGAGAGCAAGGAAGCTCTGGAAGCTAACACAATGTATTTCCAACTTTAATTTTCTAACATCCTGATCTGTGACTTGTCTGATCCAAATAGGAATGGTCATGTCCCATCAGGCCAGTCATCCATCTTGTCTGGTATCCTGTTTCCGACAGTGGCCAGTACCAGCTGCTTCAGAGAAAGGAACAAGAAACCCTGCAATAGGTGGTTATGGAATAAGCTGCCAACAGGGACATTCCTTCCTATCCCCATCAGGTAAAGGACCTCTTATGCCCTGTAGCATGAAGGTTTATGTTCCTTCCAAAACTTGAACAGCAAAAACTTACAACTGTGTTTAAAAAAAACAAACCAATGATTTGTAGAAGGGATCTGAATGCCCATGCTTTAGGGAGAAAATTAACTGCTAATTGATGGGGGTTTAGGAAGAAAGTGGTCCAGATTTTCTTACTATTTTTACAAAAATCCTTATGCAACTTCCTTTCCTTCCTCTCTCTCTCTCTTCCCCTATTCTGTGGTTCTACTCTAAAAAATTGCATTGCTGGGTTTCATGTTTATTGATCCACGTAGTAATTTGTTACATGAAAAATAATCTGTCACCAAATGCTTTTGGCTGTACTGACGTACATTGGCTGCAATAGCCCCCTACGGGCTGGGGGCCAGGACTGTCAGCATGCACAGTGCTCTGGCTGTGCCCCAACGTGGTGGAGGAGGGGGAGCAAGGAGGAGGAATGCGGGACATAGAGCTGGCTATGACACACCTGGGGATTCCACTACACAAGAAATATCCTCAGCTGGCTGCTTAAGCCATCAGGGTAGGGCTGAGGATCCATTCCACTTTCTCGATCAGCCCTGCAGAACTGAGCCTTGCATCTGAAAGTCAAGCTGGGGTCTTTTCTTCTCAGACAGCCTCACCAGGAGAGCTGGGAGACAAACTTCCACTGCTTCTTTTGAAAATGGAACATGCCCCTTTGAGCAAAACAAAAACTGACCCATTGGGTTTGGGCTGAATTTTTTCAGTTTTTGAAATGTGTTTAGGTGTGACGGAGCGGTGGAGGGGCAGTGTAATTTTTTTTGTATTCTTCACGTCACCTTTCCTGTGTAGAGTTTTTAAAAATGGTTTGTTTAGTTTTTCCCCAGCAAAACAATTTTTTTAAAAAAACTTGTTTTAAAAAATTCAGCTAAAATTAAAAAAGTCGATTTTTGAACGACATGAAAAATGTTCCTATCTTTGGAATTTTTTTGCAAAAATCTAAAACTACCTTTTTTGACTAGTTCTAGTAATAAAAATCCTGCAGACTGAATTATGCCCTCAGTTACAACTGTGCAACCCTGTTGGCTGCACAAGTGTCACTAACTGGAATTTAGTAAACTATTCCATTGTTGGTGCACAATTATAATTGGAGTGAAGGAGAGAATGGATCAACTCCCAAGCCAGGGAAACTAATGATCCAGCCAGCAGACCAAATTTGGTGAAACTCCTGGTCACATGCTACCTGAGACTGGAGTAAAAAGCAGTAAAAATATGTTTGTCATTTAAGCAAGCAGGTACGACTCAATAAACAAGACTCACATATACAGCTAAGTAAGGAAGTGCCAGTTTTGCATAGTTACTTCTCAGAGTAGAGAAGTAACTCACACTTTAAGCTACTGTGACATCCCTCCATTCCCCTGTCCATTTTTAGTGCCTGAGCTTACTCTCTGAACTCCATCTTGGAGAATCAAAATCTTCCCAGTCCTGCCTAAAGTCACACTTCTTCTTTCTTGCATTTGTGAACGACCTTTAGCGTTTATCTCCTTATTTTGCAATAGGTCATAAAGCATTTTATCACTTATGAATATGTGGTTACAACTGATATGTGGTGATATATAATATAATAACTGGTAGGTGCAATTCTCAGCATGCAGTTTTCTGCAATGGTCGATGAGCAGACTGGTAATGGGATTGCCACCCGTGTGGATTTAGTAAATAGATGGCTGCTTAGAGGTGTTATACTAATGGTTTCGTTAATAGACCAATCCTGTAGCCCTTAAATATGTAAGTGGTGCCTATGTTGATGGACTCTAGTAGAGTCGTTCTCAAACTAGGGCCGCCGCTTGTTCAGGGAAAGCCCCTGGTGGGCCGGGCCGGTTTCCTTACCTGCCACATCTGCAGGTTTGGCTGATTGCGGCTCCCACTGGCCGCGGTTCTCTGCTCCAGGCCAATGGGGGCTGCAGGAAGGGCAGCCAGAACATCCCTCGGCCTGCACCACTTCCTGCAGCCCCCATTGGGAGAAAGGACCAGATTCTGATGCCCACTCCAGCCCCTATAAGCAGTAGTAGAGCCAGGTTTTGAGCAGTGGTGGAGCCAGGAGGGGCAATGGGTCATTGGCGGGGCCACCTTCAGTGATACCTGTTGGCTTGAAAAGGTGCCACACATACACCTAGAGGTCATGGGAGGGGCGGTCGCCCCACTATTAGCTCTGCCACTATCTATAAGCTGCTATGAAGGGTGTAAAATTGTCTAGAAGAAAAAATCCTAGAGCACGAGCAGAGCTGGGCCAACACAGGTAGCCACAGGGGGCATGGCAGGCGCTCCTCTGCCCTATACCAGGGCCATCTCAGCCACTGCAGCAGCTCAGAGTCTATGTGGCATACAGCCTTCTGGCCTCCCTTAGCTGTACCTTCTGTGCTGCATTTCTCAGGAGACTCCACACAAAATCTAGACCAGTGGCTCTCAAACTAGGGCCTCTGCTTGTTCAGGGAAAGCCCCTGTCGGGCCAGGCCGGTTTGTTTACCTGCCGCTTCTGCAGGTTTGGCCGATCGTGGCTCCCACTGGCCGCGGGTCACTGCCCCAGGCCAATGGGGGCTGCAGGAAGCGGCGTGGGCTGAGGGATGTGCTGGCTGCCCTTCCTGCAGCCCCCATTGGCCAGGACTGGCGAACCGCGGCCAGTGGGAGCCACGATCGGCCAAACCTGCAGAAGCGGCAGGTAAACAAACCGGCCTGGCCCAACAGGGGCTTTCCCTGAACAAGCAGAGGCCCTAGTTTGAGAACCACTGATCTAGACCACCAGTTATTTATTTTTGTTTCAGGCTGTTTTAGTTGTACTCCCTTAGGTGAAGCCCACTGGAAAGATTATACCTAGAGGCGTTTTCAAGATGGTTCTTCTTCTGTGTTGATTATTGTTTGCCAAAATCATCAGAGTTAAATACCCTGTGCTGAATACAGCCTGTACAAGATTTGGAGGCAAATCTCATGACTTTAGAGGGAGTTTCGTGTGCATATAAAGCAGTATTTAGCATTGTTTAATCTGTCTTTGCTTTTAGTATACTGGTCAATTGTAATGTGACAAATGTTTAAATTTATAAACTGTCAGGCAAATCTGCCCAGCGGTGGTTTGGGAAGTCAGAGACTGCATTCTGTTCCCAACTAGGGTTGCCAATTTTGGTTGGACGTATTCCTGGAGGTTTCATCACATGACATAATCTTTAATTAAAGATTAATCTTTAATTCCTGGAGACTCCAGGACAATACTGAAGGGTTGGCAACCCGATTCCCAACTATAGTAGTGTACATTTGGAGTAACTCATGAAGGTCACTAGGCCTGAACTTCTACTGCTTTGTGTAGTCACTTCCATCTGTGAAAAATGGCTGTAAACATAATAGCAAAAGCAGAAGAGTCAGAGTTTTCACTTTGCACAGGTGTAAATGATTACCCAATGTCCAAGGCAGTGAAGAATCCAATCCACTGGGTTTACACTGCCAGCACAGTATCTGTCCCAGACCCTCAAGGCAGTTAGGCACCCAACTCCTATTGAAATCAGGATTTAGGTACCCAGATATTTTTGAAAATCTGGGTCTTAAAGTGACTTGTTCAAAGTCACACAAGAAGTATGGGATAGAACTGAATATTGAACCAAGCACTTGGCTAGCAGCCTAACCACTGGACCATCCTTCCTCCCACTGTGATATGTGTACTTCAAACCATAGTGATTCTTTGAACCAATATACCTGCTGAGTTTATTGATTTAGGGCCTGATCCCGATCTTTCATCACTTTTTAAAACTAGTATTACTCCATTGACCCTAGTGAGTTAGTCCTGACTTCCAACCTTGTAAATAAAAGAATCAGAATAATTTGTTCACTTAATTTTGTTTTACTCTGAGTCTGTTCATGTCTGTGTGGCATAAGTCTCGTCTTTTTGGTTTTAATCATGATAAACAGTATTATATCTATAGGAGCTATATGCACTATTTCACTACATTTTATAAAATTATTATTCAAAGTGAGTGGAAAATCAAGCTGTCAAGAGTCAACTGGTCTGCATTATTTGATCTGTATCCTTATTATAAATGTTCTTCATACATACTTGGCCTTGGCTATTATTAATTTCACTGCCTGCAGTGGGAATTGCTAGCACTTATACATGAAACAAAAACCTGTCTTGTTTCATTGTATCTCTTGTAAATACTTCTACTTTCCTCTCTGAAATGTTGTTTAATAGCTTCTAACAATATCCTCAGAGAATGACAGCCATGCAACAAGATCTCCTCCATCAATGGGACACAACAGAGAGGATTTATTTTTATTCTCCCGTGAGAAGAGCTTGCCAGTGTCACAAAATGTTTGGCTATGTCAGGAGTTCCCATGCACAGATGCCAGCTGAGTGTGAGCCTCCAGAGAAAACATAAAAAAATGGGGATAACAGGAGAGTAAATGGTGAAATCTTTTGCACCAGGAAGTAGCGGAGAGGCTTGGCTACCAATGAGACTCTCCCATTTGCAGTAAAAATAAAATAATCCATAGAAAAGAATAGAAGAACATTAAAGAGGCAGAATTTGCAATAGGGTATGTTTTTAATGAAAAAGGTAATTGAGGAAATACTTTCTGTTTACAAAATGTCAGTATTAGTTGAGATAACAGTAGGGGAGGGCAGAGCCAGGAATGTCTGGATTCTGTTTGGGATGTTACTGAATCCTGTAACAGAGCTAAATTTAACATTTCTGTAAAAAACAAACAAACTTGATCTTATATGATTTTTCTCTGTCACTGTATTGCCTGTTTGAAATGTGCAAACCTTTCCCATGTTCAGTACAAGAGAAGGAAGCAAATTTTGGTACCTGATCCAGTTTTCTGGTGGTTGAATCTTGTGAGGTCAGAGGTGAGGTTCGGATCAGTGAGTTCATCATGACTATTTGTGCAGGCTTGCATCATTTGCTAATATGCCAGAACTACACGTGGGACTAGGCCTCAGCTCTGATGCAACTGGAGTGCTCTAACCCAGTGGTTCTCAAACTAGGGACGCCGCTTGTTCAGGGAAAACCCCTGGCGGGCCGGGCCGGTTTGTTTACCTGCCGCGTCTGCAGGTTTGGCCGATCGTGGCTTCCACTGGCCATGGTTTGCCGCTCTAGGCCAATGGGGGCTGCGGGAAGGGTGGCCAGCACATCCGTCAGCCCGCACCGCTTCCCGCAGCCCCCATTGGCCTAGAGCGGCGAACCGCGGCCTGTGGGAACCTCGATCAGCTGAACCTGTGGACACGGCAGGTAAACAAACCAACCCGGCCCGCCAGGGGCTTTCCCTAAACAAGAGGTGGCCCTAATTTGAGAACTACTGCTCTAACCTCAAGGAGACAAATGTCCCCTTGTGTATATAATACATTATAACTGTTATGTATGTGCAAATATAAAATGAGTCTGTCTCCAGAAATAGGGGAGAATTTCAGAAGACGTGTAGACCCTTGGTGACTAGGCTTCACTTCTGACGGTACAAGAGTTCTCTGATATCATGGAAATTTTCTCCACTAAAACTTGGATGTAATTATATCAAGCAAAAATATAAAAAGTTCATTTCCAGTCATTATGAAACTACAAAGTTTAATATTTTCCAGACATGCAAGCATTAGGAGAAATTTTTTTTTACCCTGATATGTCTAGCGACGACAGAAATATCAATAAAAAATGCAGCCTGTCTTTCTATCAAACTTAGTGAAAATGGTCCCTTTGATCACCTGGGACAGGCTTAACCAAGCAGGGACACAATCTATCACCAAGCTGTGCATTTCCTTATTGCCTATCAACACAGTAACTAAGGATTACACAGGTAAACTAGGTTTCCATTGCACAGTCTATAATAGACTTCCTGGAGTATTTTGCTCTTCTTCGTTCCTAAGAAGTTCTACTTGGGATATTTTAAAATTAATTATTCCAGTCGCGGTGGGATAGCTTTCCTTGCTTGCGTGTCTGCCTTGTGACTTCCACCACTGAACTAGACTCAGATCCAACCTACATTGTGAAAAGTAGTCTGATAAGCCCTGTTTACACTACATTTAAAAGGTTGTTGATTTTAATGTGGGTTGTTAAATCACTTTTTGGTCACACCCAATACATCTGCAGAGGCATTCCGGAGTGAGATTGATGCCTGATGTGTCTTGCTCTCTGGTTAGTCTTGATATCAGGTGTAGGTAGAACAGTATCTCCAGCATGCTTTCTTACCAATGTGGATTTGAAGTTCATCCCAACGCTCACTTCTCCCTGCCAACCTGCAATGCCAACTTGGTTTGGTGGATGCACATAACACTTTGTTTTGTTTCTGCTACTCTCCCTCCCCTGCCAACTTCCCTGACAATATCACTGTCAAATGCTCCTTGTGAGACCAGAGGTCTAAACAAAATCAATTCCTTCCATTGTGTTCCCCAAATGGCAGTGTTCTTTCCATTATACACAAATGCAATTAATGATTTTCTATCTTCTGCAGAGACCTGAAGTGCACAACCTGTCTTCTGCAGCTTTTAAAAAGGCCCAGGGAATAAGCTGGGCTTGGACTTCACTGGGGTGAATATTATGAATCTTTCCAATCAAATGTATGTTGATGTAATGTCCATTATATATAGTTACAAACATATGTGTGCTGCATTTCCCAGCTCAACAGATATGACCCCCAGTGAAGGAATATGAAACCAGATGCACTTGGATGGCTATAAAGCCTACCCAAAAGGGGAAACTCTCACATAAACTGGAGAGCTGCTTTGGAACGTCTTACTGTTAGCACAGTGATCTCTGTGTTGTCCTAACAGTGAGCTTGACCCCACCTTCATTTCAGTCCTCCCACCCTTTCTGCCAGAAATAAAAAACATATGGAGAAGGGATAAAAAACAATAGCATGTCCATTACAGTGGTTTAGGAATACAAATGTCAATACACAAATCACAAGATGATGGTGTGCAGAGCATTTGGACAAATCGCCCACCTAGAAGGTGAAGGGAGGAAGGCACTAACCTGGACTTTAATATTTTGCTTATCAGAAGAAACAAGCTTCATAAAATTCCAGGTAAGAAACTCATCCAGTTTGGCCCTGAGATTGCTAGCAATTTACACCATAATTAGCCACATTATGCTATGCACTTATGACATACTAAACAACTGCTTCTTTGAGCAGGAGAGCTCCATAAATATAAGCTTTAAAGGTGGTCTCATGAAATCTCTCTGCCTCCTGTACAGGAGTGACATTCAGTAAGGTGACATAAGGCCCTGGCACTTATATTACTAGGTATTCCAGCAGGCTTCACATGCATGCTGACATTGTAAACTGGCTCCGACAAGATCTCCAAGGCCACCAGCAGGGTTTCTAAGAAGAGGAGAGTGCAATGGGATAGTAAATGCAATGTCAGTAAAACACACCACTCCATGAGGAAGCTATCCTACACTGTACATGTGAGGAGGGACTGTGTTCTACTCTTTAGGCTGTAATTTCCTTCACTGAACAAACTGTCTCAGAGCACAGAGTTCTCAGGACGCTAGATGGGGCAGCAGCATGCTGAGCAGAGGGGCCCGTCTGACCTCTCAGTACAGTAACGTGTCCCTGCAATGTATCACAGTTTCAGTTTCCCTGTCCTGAGTCACATATAACTGAGTTTGTGAAGTAAACTATGGAACTGGCACTTATAGGTCATGGAAATAGCCTCCCACCGTAAGCACATCACTTGTCAGCCATTGCCTAGTTCCTTCCTTTACAGGCACAAAAGGACTAAAAAAATGCAAATCTGACAAAAAGTGTTACAGGCCCTTTGTGAAAAGTAACTTTCAGAATAACCCAAAGCCGCCCTGTCTGAAAGAGTGAAAACCATGGAAACCATGGCTCACTTGCTGTAATTGACTAGGTGCAGTATAAAGTTGGCAATAGGGTTCAGCCGAAAGCAGCAGCTAACATCATTAATGGGCTTTCTGAGGGTTCTTAATTGACCCCTATGGATTCTTTAAAATTAAAGCCAGTAGACTAATCAAATGTGAAGTGTGCAGTTGTGGTTTTTTTCCCTAAATAATCATTACAAACTTCTATATTAGGGTAGAATATAGGGAGAAAATCTAAATTCAGCTCTCAGTAACCAAAAAGGTTTTGTTTTTGCTTTGATTATGTAAAATTATCTGGAGGGCCATCAGCTCTGCAGTACTGCAGGATGCAGGAGCATAGCACAGTGAGAATAAAGGCCCGGTCTACATTGCAAAACGAGGTCGATGTAAGTCGACTTGCATCCACCTACTTGTCCATGTGTCTACACCAATATTCGTCTCCTACTTATGTAGGCACCCCATTAGAGTGACGCAGTAACACCACCTTCCCGAGCATTGCATAGCTGTGGTCAACCTACTCAGCATAGACACTGCATTGCTTGTGTCGAGCCCAGCAGTTCTCTAGCAGCTGCCCTACAATGTCCTTGTCTCTGCAACAGTCTCTGCTCTGGTCACTCTGCTGGTCAGAGGTCACACAGACTGGAAGACCATCCCACCTGGAGGACGACAAGCAGAACTATAACAACACATAACGCTGACCTGTGAAAACCATAGTTTGATGCATGTATTGGCACACCATACTGCATTGTCATAGGTTTTAGATACACGGAAATAAATGTTCACTTTTGTAAGTCCACTTTTACTTTGGGTTTTAGAGTGTAATTCACCCTGTTCCAGCGTCAGTGAAAGGCTTTTAACCTTGTGCAATTTGTTCGCACTTTAATGCTGTTTAATATTGCTCTTTCTTTGCACACAAAGTACTATTTTTGGAAACTCAGAGTACCTTCATTAGTTTACACCAAGCATTACAGCATTCAGAGTTTCAGGCAATAATTCGCCCCATATTTAATCTCCGTACACATGAGACACACTGTTTCATAAAAGCATCAAACGCCACTACTGGGGCTGACTGCTAAAATGATCTGATATGGTGTCCTCAGCTGTGCAGCTCCAGGGTTGGCTCTTCTAAAAGTCCTTATATCCAGCTGTTCAAATTCAGCAGACAGCCAGTTCATCAGGCCACTTCCCCCTGGTGGTGGCTTTCCCCCCTTTGCCTCACAGATATTATGCTGTGCACAACATGCAGCTATAACCAAGAGCAGGGGTTCTCAACCTTTTTTTTCTGAGCCCCCCCCCCCCCCCGACATGCTATAAAAACTCCTGGGCCCAGCAGGGAAGTGGGGGACTCAGGGCTCTGGGCTGGGGGTGGGTGGCTTGGGCATAGGTGTAGTTTGACTTCTATTTTGGGTGGGCAGGGACCAAGCCAACTCCACACAGCGGGGTCCATGGAGGGAGCATCACCTCCACCCCCTGACTCACTCAGCAGGCCACCTAGCCTGTCTGGGTTGTGGTGGGGAGGGAGCGCAACAAAAAATTATAACTCCAAGGTGGAGGGCTCAGCTCAAAAAGTTGGAAAACAGCTCAGGGTTCAAGGAGAGGGGTACCTAAAGGCTATGTGTGGGCAGGGACTGCCCTGATCTTGAAGCGTAGTTTTTTTGTGGGGGGGAACACTCCAACTCTGCCCATAGGCTCAGGACTTCTGCCCCATGGGGAGCACCGGGACTCGGGGCTCCGGAATTCAGCCCTGCTTCAGCCCCGTGGGAGGTGCTGGGGCTTAGGCTCTGGGTGTTAGCTGCAGGGCCCCATAGCCCCCCTGAAAAGGTTTGCGGACCTCCTGTTGAGAACCGCTGACCAAGGAGTTGTTTGCCTTACTGAAACCCAATCTATTCCATAAACAACCTCAGTGACCCTTCAATTAGGGTGACCAGACAGCAAATGTGAAAAATTGGGGTGGGGGTGGTGGGTAATAGGAGCCCATATAAGAAATCCAGACAGCAATCCAGAGTTGCAAGTTTCAGAACATGATCACCGCTCACTTCCACACTATCAGTGTAGCTCTTGTATTGGGTCCCTGCCCTGGAGGCCTGGAGCAAGCTCAGCACACCGGTCCAGGAATGTGGCCTTTTGCATCTGAAAGTTCTGCAGATCGTCCCAAACCTGCTTTGTGATGTGATCTGACCAATGAGTGCTCATTCCGCAGGCCCAGATGTGGCAATCCGCCTTGAGGAGCTGCTGTGAAAACCAACAGCAGCCTGGGCTTTTTTTTTTTTTTTTTGCTGTGACCATCAACCTCTGGTTCTGGCACTTGAACATTTCTGCATCTTCCTCATCACAATCCCGGTTGCAGTAGTACTCATTCCAGTTCTGGAAATACAGGAGAACTGTGCATCCTGGATTAGCAACATGCATGAGAATTGTGCTGAGCTGTGCAGGGTCCATGGTTCCGACAGAGAGATGGTGGAGATTGACAAGTGGCCTGTGGTGTTTTAAAACATGGCCCCCAAATTATGGGATGTGGCAAGCATTATGGCATGGAGAAAGTGACATGGTGGGAACTCGACCCTAACCCCTAGGAATTCTTGGGCAAATTGCTGGTATTCCACAAAACACTGCAGAAATGTCCCACAATCATTGAGCTGGAGGGCCCTGCATTTTACATTGACACAAGCACTCGTGCTGAGTAAGAGCAGCACTAACACAAACACGCAAGTGTGCTCCCAAAGTTGGTGGCCGTTTGCTGACATAACTTGCATTGGCTGAACTTTGTAGTGTAGACATGACCAACGTGATAGATTTTAGCAACTCATCTCCTTAGCACAGATGCACAAAGGTACTTAAGCTCCTATCTTTCATTGATTTCAACGGAAAATAGGAGCGTAAATACTTTTGTGGATCTGGGCCCTTGTAAATAAACTGCTAAAATGATGCTACTGTCGTGACCCTGTGATTTCCACCTATATACATGTATAAATATTTGATGGTACGTCAAATGTATTTTGAACATGTGTTTACTATAACATACTATACTAAAATGAAAAACAGAATACACTCCAATTGCTTCCTAAATATTTTGCCTGATAAATCTGGAACATGTTAAAAATATTTTAGGAATAATAGAAACATTTCACACATGCAGCATTGATGCAGCATAATTTTTTTATATCTAAACCATGTGTGCACTACCCATATTTGTCCAATAGGCATTGTGAAAGGAGCCTTCTGATTTGCTGGCAGTTGTTCTGACTGTGTGAGCATCTAACCAATATAACCACACAGGTCAGGATTTATTAGCCTAAGCAACACATCACAACACAAAGGCAGGTGTCCAACATGAAATTTGCCACATGCTGCAACCCCCTACTGCTTTCTCTTGCAACCTAATCCAGAAAACATGAATTGATGGAGGGTCCAGCAGAGGAATCACATGGGCCTTTTGCTGTTTTATGGAAACATTTTTGGAAAATATTTTCCGGGGGTAATCCATCATAGAACAATCATGCAATAAATTTGCTTTATGTAGCAGACCTGATCCTGTAACTATTCCTCCCTTCGTTTTTCTATTGATTTCAGTGGACATGTTATTTCAAAATAAAGTGGTCTCTCTATTTCTGTTTACAGAAGGAATATCTTCTTCCTACTCCAATTGGCTATTCCCATGTTTATACATTCAAGGATCATGTTAGCCCTCTTTGCCACAGAACTGCACTGGAAATTTATGTTCAGTTGCTTATCCACAATAATTCTCTGAGGCCTTTTCAGAGTCATGGCTTTCCATGATACAGTCCCCCATCCTGTTAGTCATAGATTTATGATCTTGATTTGGCTGTGTTAAAATGCATGTTTCACTGAACCAAGTTTATGAAGTGAGCCAGATCACCTTGCATCAGTGACCTGGCCTCATCATTATTTACCACTCCCCAGTCTTCATGTCATCTGAAAATTTTATCAGCAACTAGTTTATATAGTCTTCTAAATCACTGATTTAAAAAATACTGAAGTGTTGGTCTGAGAACCATTCTCACAAGACTCCACTAAAAACACTCATTGTCATTGGTAAACACCCTTTAACATTTACATTTTGAAACCTATTAGTCTTTAACCCATTTAATATGATCCTGTGATGGGGTATACCTGACCGTTTTGGCTCCCTACAGGAAGCCCCATGGTCCTACTCCATCCCACCCCAGGAAGCAGCAAAGGTGGGGCCTCCAAACCTGCCTAAAGAGGCCTCACAGAAACAGCCAATCAGAGTCCAGCAGGGTCAGATAAAAGGAGCTGCAGGGGCTTAGCTGGTCAGTTCCTGGTTAAGATCAGAGATGTGAAGAAGGGTACTCTGCTTTGGCAATAGAGAAGAACCTGAGGCTACTGGCCCTGAGATAGTGCTGGAGATAAAAGGGGCCTAGTAGGGCCACAGATAAAGTGGCATAAACCTTAAGAAGGAGACAGGCCTTATTTGGGAGTCTGAACAAAGGCCTGAATTTAAAGGGCCCAGAACTGGGGCTGAAGATCATAGTGCGGGGGAATAGATTGCTTATTTGTTAGACTCTTCAATAGCTTGGAAGAAGTTTGTTTGGACTTTGTGGCTCAGCTAGAGGTCTAGACCACTGAAGGCTGTCTGGCAGCCTGCAGGGGATACTAGGGGTGAGAAAAGAACAGTGATACCACCCAGCTGATAGGAAATGCTCCAGAGGTGAGTGCCCCCATTAGAGCCATATTGATTTTATAGGGTGCTATATTTTTACAAAAATGTTATGTGACACTAAATCAAATTTTGTTCAGAAGTCTAGGAAGATTACATCAACAGGTACCTTTATCAAACCTTGTCAAACAAACATGATACTGTTATTTGACAAATACCTATTTTCCATGAAACCATGTGGATTGGCATTAATTATATTTGTCTTCTAACTATTTATAGAATCCCATATCATTCTTTTCAGTATTTTTTCCAGCATTGATGTCAGGCTAAGCAGACTATAATTACTTGGCTCATCCCATTTACCCTTTTTTAAAAATATTGGCACAACAATCACTTCAGTCCTTTGGAATTTCCCATTTTCCAAATCTTATTAAATTCGTATCTGTGGTCCTCAGCCAACCCTTTAAAATTCTAGGGTGCAAGTTATCCAGACCTGCTATCTTATAGTTTAAGCTATTTAACATCTTTTTGATTTACTGTTAAACCAGAAATTATTTCATCTTGATAAATTCTCCAATTTTGGTCCAGCAGAACAGGGATTTATGAATGAGATTATAAGGGGATTGCCCACAATAATGGGGGACTGGACTTGGTGATCCAAGAGGTCCCTTCCAGTCCTATGTCCTGTGTTCCTAACAACAGATATATGTATTGAACACTCCTGTGTTATTGACTGACAACTTTACTATCTCCTTTAAATAATGGATTTTTGCCAGTGCTAGGATTCCTTTGTTTCCTGATGTGTTCAGTCTTTATTGTCTTTCATATTCATTCACACCCCCTTTCTCTATCCAAAGAACAGAGGAGAGGTAGCTGGTCAGTACAGCTTAAGACAAATGAAAGGGGCTCAGGTGGGGAAGCAGTGGCTCTCAGGAGACTGAAGTCATGTGATTCAGTCACTTTTTAAAAGCCTGAGCTGGGGAGTAGAACTACCTCTGTGGGCATTCTCCAGAACCTGACTTGGGCAGAGCTTTGATCCCACTTCAGAGGCTGATAAAAAGTGTAAATGTCTTTGTGGAAACTAATTTTTTGTATCTTTGCCTTGTGGGTAGCCTAGATACTCTTCAGCTAGCTGCCTGGCATAGTAGTGCAAAGACATGCTGATTTCATGCTTCTCAGAGAATATTACAAATGATAGTGAAGACACACCTTAAAAAGAAATGTCCCTTTAAACAGCTTTACCAATGTACTACATTTAATATGTGTATTGTGGTTGCATGTTGAAAATGCAAAGGAATTGGTTGTGGACTCTGTCCTAGGTAGTGTGAATGAAGGTGGCCTTAATTGGTGATTTGCTTTAATGGTTTTTTTTTTCCTGATGGTCTTGGTGGGATTTGCACTTCAGTAATCTTACCAATAAGTAAACGGATCTTCTCTTCTTTTGGAGGGGGCGGAGGAAAGAAGAAAATGAGAAATTCAGTAAATGCTTGAATCTTATTGGGGGGGCAACTAAAACTGTGGCTTGAAAACAGATGGAAGATAATGATAAGTGGCCAAGCATTAACCTGAGGGATGGAGTCTGGTAGACTATTACAGGCATTTGCACATACTTCTATTTAACATTTTGTTTAATGTGGAATGTTAAGCAGATAACACACTAATATAACTAACTTCTTCCAATTCAGTATCTTGAACACTTCAAGATGGAGGAATGGCCCAAAGAGACTCACAGTTGTTGATGGAGTATGCTCAATCCCACTCCCACAATATCACCCAACCTACAGTTGAAAAGTCAGGAAACTGCCTCAAGATGAGGCTTGTTTACTATGTAGTCATTTGCATTATTGTATTCAATATCGCACAGTTAAGACTCCTACACAGTAAACAGCATCAGCAGGCAAACACAAAAGCTTTAGAGTTGGTTGGGCAAACAGTCTGAAGTTCAGAGGCTGATCCAAACCTATGAAGGCCTACACAACTCTGTCCTCCATCTGTTACTGCCACTCTTCCCAATCAGAGAACTCTATCTGTTGACACATTCTAGGTAAAAAGCCGGTTCTTTGCCGGTTCTCCCATTCAGCATCTGGAGACACATGGCAGACCTTCTCCCCATTGGGTACCTCCCTTCCACTGAGGATAAATTCCCTCTTTTCTTTCCTCTTTGAGAGGGGCCTGGGCCCAGATCCACAAAGGCTCAGCATCACAATGCCTAATTTTTAGGTGTCTACAAAATCACTCAGTTACAATTTACAAAGCCTAAGTTAGGTGCCTAGGCTCCTATGCAATGAATGGGGAGAGATCAACGCCATAGAATGTGATCCACAAAACCCAGCATGGTAAGTCAGAAGCTGCCCATGCTAGCCAATGGGAGATGCACAGGAGAAGGATGTCTCCTAAATCACGCCTCTCTCACAGAGCTAATGCCTAAGTCTGGGCTGCAGGGAGTGCCTATCTCTGCTTGTGATCCACAAACTGGGAGAAGACAGGCATCTAAATTGCATGTGGGGTGCAATCCCGTAGGTATGGTCAGAAGCTACTGAATGCCACACAGCAGGCAGGGCTTGGGAAAGGGCGGGAGTAGTTGGCTACTCTCCTTTATAACTGTTAGCTCAGTGGGTAGGGTATTCAGCTGGGATGTAGGACATTTCATATTCAAGTACCTCTTCTGCGTAGTGAGAAGGAATTTAAGTAGGGATCTGCTGCATCTCAGATTGATTACGTGTGTTTAAAACTATTACTAGAAGATAGGAAAATAAATATCCACTGTGCTATTATAATGTTTACATATCATTTTTCTGGGCTATTAACCCAAATCGCCTATCTTCTCAAGAGAAACACTTTTTTTCATATAGTGGGTTCCTCAGTCTCTCTTATAAAGAAACTATTTATTTGTCTTGCTCTGTAGAAGTATCTTCCCAGGGATTGTTTATTCAGAGCTATTTTGTGTAATACTTCATAAGGGGAGGAAAATTATCCTTAAACTTTAAGGTGAATTTCTCCCTTTGGTATGTTTGGCTGGCAATAGGCTCTTAAGATGGGTCTGGTCAGGGTTTCTGCACTTCCTGTCAACTACAGAGGAAGTCTCTTCCCTTGCTTCCCCCGGCCCTATACTAGCCCACACCAGAGAAGTGCTAAAAGAGGTTTGGGGGATGACTTCAGGGGTGGGGATATGGGATTTGTAACTAAGTGGAGTCAGTGGGCCAAAACTGACTAAAGAGCTATGGAGTGGTCGGGGCAATACTCCTTGCAGCCCGAGAGAATAGCCTTGGTTTGACAGGTAGATTCCATCTCCAGTCACCAAAGTATTCCCTGCTTGGGGCTTGGGATGCGAACTGTCCATTCAAATAATATTAATATTGATTACCACTCTTTGAGCCAATTAGATCCATTCCATTCATGAACATTTCAGGCACTTCCATTTTGACATGAGAACATAAGAACAGACAAACTGGGTCAGACCAATGGTCCATCTAGCCCAGTATCCTGTCTTCCAACAGTGGCCAATACCAGGTGCCCTAGAGGGAATGAACAGAACAGGTAATCATCAAGTGATCCATCCCTGTCACCCATTCCCAGCTTCTGGCAAACAAAGCCTAGGGACTCTACCCCAGCCCATCCGGGCTAATAGCCATTGATGGACCTATCCTCCATGAACTTATCTAGTTCTTTTTTGAACTCTGTTGTAGTCTCGGCCTTCACAACATTCTCTGGCTCCACAAGTTGACTCTGCCTTGTGTGAAAAAATACTTCCTTTTGTTTGTTTTAATCCTGCTGCCTATTAATTTCATTTGGTGACCCCTAGTTCCTGTATTATGAGAAGGAGTAAATAACACTTTATTCACTTTCTCCACACCAGTCATAATTTTATAGACCTCTATCATATCCCCCCTTAGTCATCTTTTTTCCAAGCTGAAAAGTCCCAATTTTATTAATCTCTCCTCATACAGAAGATATTCCATACCCCTAACCATCTGACATAGTTGTAACCTTGCACTGTGAAGATGTAATGTTTTATTTTCTTGAGTATTTTAGGTTTTCTGATCTGACATGTTCATGTAGATATTATGGTTGAGATTTTCAAAGCTGGCAAGAGGTTCAGATACAAACTCCCATGAAAATTTACTGGAATTATCTAAATACCCAAATGAACTCTGAAGATCTTCAACCTATACCATATTCCTACTGTTAAAGATTGATTATCATTTATAAGAAGATTGAAATATAAATAGAATCAGAACCACTTAATTCCTTGCCAGTCAATTTACAAGGAACATACTACATTTATTTAAAAGCTTATGTGTGTATTACAATGGAAATTCAGAAAGCAAAGAGAAAGATTTAGCAAACAAATTATCACCTCAAGGTACTGGTATGTAAAGTCTTCTGTCTAATCTGTTACAGTTGAGACTGCATGATTTAACATACTACTTCAGGTTCTTCAAATAGTTAGACAAAATACTGAGAAAACAACTCAAACTCTGGATGGTGGTTCGAGTCAATCAACCAACCCTTTGATTCTACAAAGCTGGGCTAGCAACTACAGAATAGGCTTTCTCTTGAGATTGTTATTACTAAGTGGAAATATACTATATCTTTTCAACTTCAGACATAGAGAACGCATGTGTATTTTCTTTTTTTTGTAATGACCCTACCGGTGCTGTATGCCATTTTACAGGGGCGGGGGTTGGGAGGAGACACAAATCTGTACCACAAACGTATTTTCACATCTCTTGTCATTCCTGGCTAGAAGTTCTACATATATGTCCAACAGCTCTTTTGAATCTTAACATGGGTTGACTTCAGGTTCACTCTGAGTTTTGGGTAAAGATTCAATTATTTTATGTGAATTTATTCATCTCTAATAAGAAAACCATATTTGCATCTTGTAAGCTTAGTCTTTTGTACCTAGTACTAAATTTATTTTGGAAATTTTGGGGAGATGACATGTTCAGAAGAAACAATACACCTACCTCCCACGCCAAAAAAAAATACTAATGAAAGCAAGGCAAATGGTATGTCTTAAACCCATAATAGCACAGAAATCCAATCAGCAAGCAACCCTGCATGTCTGTCTAAAGATCAATACTTGCTACTTATATATCACTTTCCATTTAAGAATCTCAAGGTGCTGTGAGGAACTGCAGGTTGGGAACCTGGGCCTGCTGGGTGACTGCCACATCCACGCTACCACCCAATGGCCTGGAGGAGCAGCCACTGATGGGCTGTGGCCCAAGTACCACAGCATATGCTGCCCAAAAAGGGCCTAACTGGCAGTTCCTCTGGGGCCCCTGATTGGTCCAGGTGCACCACTTAAGCCTAGAGGGAACACCAGGAAGTTGTGCAACTACATGGATCCCCAGTTGGCTGCCACAGGAGGCCCTGCTCCTTTGCCTTGCTCCCAACTTCAGGTCTGACCCTCAGCTCTAATTCCTGGCTTCTGGCTCTGACCCTGGGCTCTAGTCCTGGGCCCCTGACTGTCTCCACCCACTAGGCATGACTGCCCATGCCTGGCCATGGCTGCTCTACAAACACTAAGCGACTAGATTGTGGCTTCTCTGCCCCTTAGTCAGGAGCTGCACTGCCCAGGAGGAGTACTGGAGAGACTGTGCTTCAGAGGCACAGTTGCTACTGGGGCTGCTCCTTGTATGTGAGGAGTGTGATCTGCTCCCCCGAGTATGCCACCCCTACTCTGTAAGCTAAAGGAAGTAACCCCATGCCCTACCTCCTATTAGGAGTCCCATTGCAGGGGTGAAAGGGGATGTCTCTGTGCTCCCCATAATACAGGGACTGCTATTGTGAGTGGTCCTTATGCAGCTTCTCTTGTGGGAGAGGAAGCATCTTGCTTATCCCTGTGCGGCTCTACAGGGGCTGCTCATGATCCAGCCCTAAGGATTGTCCCCCCCACATCCTTGAGAGGTGGATAGGTGCTAAGGACCCTATTTTTGCTTGTTGGGTGTGTGATCACTGACAAACATGACAATTCAAAGTGCATTTAAACCTATCAACATGTGCATAAAGCACATCCATGCCTATTAATCGCTGTTGGGAAAACACAACCATCATGCCATTCTGGACGAGGTAACAGATCATTCCAGCTCCATGTGGCCACCATCAACCCTGACTAGCAAGAATATAGAATGAGAGTCAAAAGTATAAGTTAAGTCCTTCTACAATGCATGCAGAAATCTATTTTGAGATTAATGTAAAGCTGTAACAAATACTTGCATGCTAAGACCCATATATCTGCAAGCATAGTCTTTGGGGGGCTTCGTGTGTTTCAAGAGTGACTGAATATTTTTAAAATTTAGGCTCTCTGTATTTTTCACAAATCTAACTTTAACCTGAGATGTGAACAGGGAATCTGGATGGTAAATTATGCATCAGTTCTGCAAACACTTGTATTTATGAGCGGTCCCATTTACCTTGGTGGGACTACACACATAAGTAAAGTTTAATGCTTTCATTATAAAAATATCTTAAGACTGTTTAAGCTCCAGCAAAGTAGGTTTGCATGTGCTTAAGTCCTGTGCTCCATGGGAAATTCAGTGGCTAGGTTTGGGGGCATCAGATAATATAGCCCCAGATACGTTTGTAACTGAACCCAATTTTAGGTGAGAATGCTTTTAATACAATGTGGCCTGCTAGCATAAATGGGTTTAAACTGTCTTTAAAGCAGTTTTATAAGATGCGTTAGAAAGTAGGTTGTCTCAGACATGGTCTTTAAATGCAACAGGCCAGATCCTCAGCTGGTATTAATTGGCATAGCTCCACTGACTTAAACAGAGCCATGCCAATTTACTCCAGCGGAGGATATGGCCCTTATGGTCTGGTTAATCTATTTAGCCACTTTAGAGTAAGATGGCTTTAAACTGTGCTCAAAATGACCTGAAGAAATGACTCTTCCTTACAAGAGTTAGATGGTATCCAGAGAGAGTGGCTAATTCTTCTATACTGCAGAAGTGCAGTGGGCGTCTGAGTTCTTTGTTGAGGGTGAGCAAAAAGACAATAATTAAAAATGAGCCATGACCCGAACATCTCATCTCGCTACCCCGAACTCTGGGGAAATTTGAATCCAGCACCAAACTTGGCAGCCTGGTCCAATCTTTTGCTTAAACCTTCATGTATCTTTGAAGTGTGAATCTACCATTGCCATGGTTATGTAAGCAGTGTCAGGATGAGCTCCACCCTGACATCTGGTAGTGAGGTGTGGCAAGTTGTGGAAAAGAACTTCAGGGGCCGATCTCATTTGCATAGGCACACCTACCACCCATAGAATGAGACCATAGCTGCCCAAATGGTCACTTTGGCTGCTGTGGGATCCCCAGTGTCTCTGTTATTGGGGCAGGAAGAATAAATTGTTATTACCCTGATTATGGGAACTGTGCTTGGAACTGTACGTGGCCTTTTGTTATGATGGAGGGATTCACCATCAACTAAGTAGCACTCGCTAGGCAAGGGTCATGGGTTCCAAAACTGTGTGAATGGAGAGAGGCTGGGGACAAGTATTAATACTTGGTGGCATGGGCCCCCTGGTGAGGGCCTTACATGCTAATTGCACTTCCTCCTCTCTCTACTGTGGAATATCAGAGCTAATTTTGATTTCATTAGAAGTCTAGTTATAGGCTGCTGAGCTCACTTTGGGCTGACAGTGCACCAGCACTGGGGCTCTCCTATTATAAGCTGAATTCATCTAAGAGCTGAAATCACTGAGTGTTGTGTTAAGTAGTGGGGGAGCCTGAAGATATATTGTGGAGCAGTTTGCGGGACGGCTGGTGAAGCAGTTAGATGCGGCGCAGTGTGTGGATGGCAGGAGCTGCTTGTGGGCCGTGGAGCTGAGCGAAGGAGTTCGTGGGGCGGCTGACGGAGCGGAGCGGGGCGCAGCTGAGCGAAGGAGTTCGTGGGGCGGCTGACGGAGCGGAGCGGGGCGCAGCTGAGCGAAGGAGTTTGTGGGGCGGCTGGCGGAGTGGAGCGCCGCTATGGAGCTATGGGGCGGTCAGCTTCAGATCACGTAAGGTGCCTCTTACCCCTGTCCCATTTCCACCCAGGTTGGGAGGTAAAGCTCCGCAGATAAACTTTCGAACTCTGGGGCTGCCCTGACCAGGGACAGAGACTTTTGGGGCATTGGACTTTTGGGACTTTGGGTGATTTGGGGTTGCTGGACTCAAGAACCAAAGGGAAAAGGGCATGCCCCCAATTTGCCTGGGGTGGGTTTTTTGCTCATGGGTTGTGTTATGAATCCTGTTGGTGGTGTTTCCCCAACATAATGCCACATTGTTTCTCTCTGTTATTAAAAGACTTTTGCTATACTCAGACTATGTGCTTGCGAGAGGGGAAGTATTGCCTCTTGGAGGCGCCCAGCGGGGGTGGTATATATTGGTCCCAGGTCACTGGGTGGGGGCTCGAGCCGGTTTGCATTGTGTTATTGGAATGGAACCCCTAGATATTGAACCCGGCCCTTGTTGCTGCCAACTCTGACGGGCAGAAGGGTTACAATTACAATGTTAACCTCTTGGACTACATCCCTTTGTTAGCCAAGTTCACAGGAGGTGAATCTTCTGTACAATTATACCTAAACTGTGCTGTCTTGGAGTCCTCCGTACACACGTGTATCCCTTAAGCTGATTATCAGGCGAGAACACATTAAAATTAAACAAATTACTGGCTATTACAAGAAACATACTTCGCTAATTGGCTTCTGGGGCAATATTTTATTGGGCAATGACTATCAATAGGCAAATTGTGGCACTTGTTTAATACTCGAGCTTTATTTTAGCCTAAGGGAAAGGAAAGACTAAAGGATCAAGGAGACAAATGAAAAACAAACATAGAAAGCTGCAAAGTTAAAAACACTAAGGGGAGGAAGCCACAAGGGAACTGGATTCGGTTTCAGAGTCTCAAAAAAGAGTACCATGATTCTTTCTTGTAAATTAATTCCACACTTAATTTTTGGAATTCTTTCTTATTTTTCCAGACTCCAGCCAAAACTAAGTCAGATGAAATGTTATAGGAAACTGGCAGCCAGGGATGCAGTGGTAAACTAGTTTACTTTCACAGTTTCCTTTCATATGTAGATTAAGCACTGCATTTTCTTTTGTCATTGCTTACAAAGATCTAAGCTTCCTTCCTAAGGCATCATCTTTTATTAATCAGCTTATCCACAACAGAGTCCAAAGAGACTGGAAATGGGTTCAGACAGATGTTGATAAATGTCTTAAGTTTCTTATAAACTAAACCAAGGCCAGCCATGTTTTATTAATAAGCTAACCTTCAAACATACTTTGCCCTCTGTATACTGTATCACACTTTATATGCCATCCTGTTTACACTGCTTGTCCTGACTCATCTGAAGGTTGTTAACATATTTTATTTAAGAAGGCAAACCCGGTGTATATATTGAGCATATGCAGTTAATGATAAATGTTTAATAATTGTGTGCAGGAGTACGTGCGATACATTGTGTGTTATAACAATTTAAAAATAACATCCTATTTCTTTGCCTCCTTTTTTTAGTTTAACCTGATGCTGACAATAATGTCTGTCCAACTAGCCAGCTTATCTGATGTGACCTTCACGGCTTGGGAGAAACAAGTTTTCCCTTGCTGCCTCATAGTTCTAGCAGTATTGTTCTAGCTAAGATGTAAGCTTAGATGTAATTAAGCTACTTCTAAGATCCCATCCTTACAGTCTCTTTGGTTTTCTAGTCCCTCGACTGTTGCCGATCGTGTGTGTGTATTGTGATAGACCCAGGCTAGTTGGGTACAGCAGAGTAGCAGAAGGCAGATATACTGGCCACTGGATTAACAGTTTTCTGTTCCCTGACTGACCAGAGCAGGGAGTGCTCCAGGCTAATGAGAACCCTTGACTCCAATTAACCTGCAAAGAGTCAGGTGAGGCCATTAAGCTAATGTGACCACCTGACTGTAAGGCCCCTCTGATACTATAAAAGGGCTCACACCAGTCAGGAAGAGGAGAGGAAATGCTGCTGAAGGGCTGGTTAATGAAGACACCCTCAAGTCATTGGTAAGGGAGAAGCTGTGGGGAAGTGGCCCAGGGAAATGTAGCAGCTCTGGCAGTGAAAGGTTGGCTGCCAACAGCTGCTACCATTAGGGTCCCTGGGCTCGAACCCGGAGTAGAGGGTGGGCCTGGGTTCCCCCCAACCCACCACTACAGAAACATCTCCTGGGAGGGGAAAACAGGCCCCTGTCAGGAAAGGAGGCTAAACTGTTTTGGTATGAGGCTGCAGGAGCAACAAAGACTGTGGGAGTTCTCTCACCAACCTCCTTGCTGGCTTATGATGAAGGCTCAGTAGACTGTATCCCTAGCCCTAGAGAGAGAAGGGCTATGTGGAGGGTTGCAGTGAGCCTCTGAAGCTAGCATAAACTGCTGGGAAGCACAGGACCCACAGGGACAAGGTCGGAGCTCTGCCACAGTATATATTCTGCTATTTATTTATATATATATAAACACCTAAGTTTCCCAAAGACCAGAATTGTGAATTTTATAGCTTACATTATCACATTCAGAACTCACTTAATATAATGTTGGAAGAGAGAGAGGAAATACAGCTTGCTAAAAATGGCCTGTAATACTCTTTCTTAACATCCAATAGATGTTGGAATCTTAAGCCCTGTCTACAGAAACTTACACTAGTGTAATTACATTGATAGGAATGGATTAAGGTGCACTGGTGCATACCCTGATTTACAATTGGGGGATTGTAGCACTGGTATTTCCAATGTTGGAAATGTTCCAAGTGTAGATAGGCCCTTATTAAAAAAGCGATGCAGCTGGAGTCAAATTTTCATGAGATGCCTGTGTGACACAGGAAAACCAGGTGCCAGCTCTTGCCAAGGCTTTAGGCCTCAGCCAAACATTGACAAATTCATTGCTGGAAACCAGTCCAGCTCACCGGTATGTTAATATGGTTAAGATGGGTATTAGACTTATAAAAATGTGTTTAGACTTTATGAAATGCTTGTAAGTTGTGGCATGTATTGATCCTACTTATAGTATCCGTATCCCATTATAAGGTAGTAATTAAGGGTCTGCTCTATAGCTATAAAATGTTTGTTCTGAACTATGTAACTCACCAAACAAGAAAAATCTTAGCTAGCGCTAAATGCTAAATCCTTAAAGGATTATGTGCAAAAGGACTTATCCCATCAACTTGATTTCTGGAAGGAGGAAATTAAAATAGCTGTCATAAAAAATATTTCATCTCTCTGCTGTTTGGAGTCTCTCAGGGCTGGAGCGAGGAAACAGAAGCAGAAATCCCCAGGGTTAACCGGGGTTATCCCTAAAAGACATTCAGTGTGACAGATTACTACAACTGTCATCTTTTTAAAACCATAGACTGTAATTCATTTGTGTACAGACATTTCCCCAATTTAACTTCTAAATTCTTTCCTCATTAAAAAATCCTTAGTTAACTATTGGATTGGCTACAACAAGTGGTGTCTTTGGTGTGAGATCTTAGGTACAAATTGACCTGGGGTAAGTGACTGGTCCCTTGGGACTGGAAGCAACCTGAATCTTTTGTGATCTTTGGTGCATGGCAGCCACTTATCACTAAGTCCAGCTTGCCTGGGTGGCAAGATAGACTGGAATACTCAAGGGGACTCTCTGTGACTCCATGGTAAGACTGTTATAGTGCTTCAGGAGTTCACATTTGTTACGGGGTTGGTGAAATCTAATTATAGATCATACAGCCAGTTTCGGGTGTCTGCTCTGCTTTTTGACAGTCTGCCCTGAGGCTGGAACTCTTGGTCTTGAACCACTCCAGACAATGTGACAGCCTGGTTTTATTTATTTATTTGCTGTGCAAAACTTTAGACTTCTGTAACCTGATTTTTTTTTCAGGGTGCTGAACACTTGCAACTCCAATTAAAGTAATTTAAGAGCTGTGAGTATTCAGGATCTCTGAAAATCAGACATACCCTCACCCCACTCACCACCTGGGGTGAAATCTTGGCTCTATTAAAATCAGTGAACGTTTTGTCAGTCTTCAGTAGCCGGGAGTTCATCCCAAGTGTATAGAGTTGGGCACTCGGAAAATGAGGCACACACAATCAGAGGCCATTCTTGAAAATGTGGGCCTTGTGCCTGCAGTTCCTGTTGTAATGGTGTGATATTTTGGATACCTAAACCTGCTTATCTGCTATTCAAGAGCACAACATTACTTTATGCAAAGCAGGAAGACTGCGTTTTAAAAAAGATTCTAACAATAGGCCTCATTCTGACATGGGCAAAACACCCCATCTTCCTTGCTGGGAAACTATTTTGAATAAGAACTGCAGAATAAGGTGCTACATGTCCTGCAAGACTAGATTAGACTAAACATAGTAGCTATGATGCCACAGACTTAGAGTTAAGAACTTGTATACTCATGTAAGTACAAAAGCCCAAAGAACAGGTCAACTGAAACCGCTGCATTGCACTGACAAGACAAGAATGTGAAACAACCTCATTTAAAGCTCTACTTTCTCTGCTTGGGCTACCATGCTAAAAATATCAGTTGAGGTAGCGTGGCAGCCTATTACAAACCCACCCAGACACCTGGCGTACCTATTTGGGTGGCAAGCCCAAGTCACTGCCTATGCTCCCCCTGGCTAGGCTACTATTGTTAGCCTGCTAGCTTGAGCAGAGCTAGGGTGTCTCCCTACCTGCACTGAGAAGCATGCTCCCAGCTGCAATGTAGACATACCCTGAGAGTGGAGTTTGACCCAGGGTCGACTGCTTTGGTTTCATAGTAGAATTGCCAGACACTATTTAGAGTTGTAGAAAACTTCAACACTAGTAAACATACAGGAGAAGTCCTTGCTCCTTGGGTGTTACAGTGACAGTAACATAGCTGTGAACAGCATGTGCTAACCTCTGAGAAGTGAGAAAGTCACGAATTTCCTACCAAGTAATGCATTTGGACTGGCAAAGCATAAAATGCCAGCAAGTTGTTTGAGGTTTTTTTATTTTGAATTCTAGCCCAAAACAAAAACTAGCTGAAATTTTGGGATAAGGCAGCTGAAGTCTTTCAGGATGGTCTTGTAACCTCAAAACATATGAAAGCCAAAACTGTGCTTGAAGATGGAGCAATTCCTACACTTTGCAAAACTCAACCAGTCCCTTGTGATGCCATCAAAGACACGGGCAGAACATCAACATTTACAGGACTCTGGAATTGCAGCCAAGGCATCTCTATAAAGGAAAAAGAATGGGGCTGTATGTATCTCTGGTGACCATTAACCAAGTAACCCAGTATCCTTTCTCTAGAATAGAGGCTATATTGGTATCATTAGCTGGTGGCAAGTATTTCTCAAAGATCATGCTAGCCCGAGCCTATCTACAAATGGAAATTGAAGACAGGGAGGGCCACTAGAGGGCACATTAACTGTTTAAAGGGACCCTACCTGAGTCTTATGTACTACATTTCTCTTACTCTGTTTCTTTGCACAATAGGCATATATATCACCTCCTGCTGTAGATACTCTACATTAGACTCAAGGGACCCAGCAACCTCAACTTTCATGAAAATCCTATTTCTCTGGCAGAATTAGGCCCTAGATGTAGGTGGTCTCCAAGCAAGACTCAGCCCTGATTATATAGGGGCAACTGTAATTACTTCAGTGGAGTTTCATCTGCTTATGCCACCGTTAAATTTGGTCCCAGTGTCTTCAGTCAGTCGGCTGGAACTCCTGATCACAATCTCCTTTTGTCATCCCTTTATGCACATTTGCAGAAAATAGGGCAATGGTAAATAACTTTCAATCATTTTTCTCTTCTCTGCCCCGGCCTGGTATGTTAAAGAACTACTCATTTCTCTGTCTGCGGGTCAGATTGTATTAGAAGTTCACATTCTTAGTTAAACATGCAGGCAGATGTTTTCTTCAGGGGGCAGATTCTGTAGGAGGAGGCATCTTTCTGCTCTGGGGTTTCACTCTTGTCATCCTCAGCTGTATAAATGTGCATCCAGACTGAACTGCATATGTTCCAGTTTTGACTAACATTTCACTGATTTTTTTTTTTTAAAACCTGTTAGAGGCCTGTTGTCTCTTTGCCTTGATCCTTTCCCACTGAAATCAATGAGTTCTGCTTTTAACTTGAGTGGGAGTAGAACAGGGACTCATGTCTCCCTCCTGGCCAAAATGTAGCTCAGTAGTAAAACTTGGGGTGGGGGTGGGGGACAGCCATCTAGGCTATTTAACTGTACTTTATTTAGTAAGGATTACTTTGGAAATGTATTTCTGTATTGTAGAAATACATCTACTGTATTTAAAATGAAAGATTGTCAGCCTGAAAGAAATTACTCTCAAATTAGGCCAGTAGACTATGGCCATAATGTGACTTCTTTGTAAAAGATCTAGCTAGAGCTCTGTTCCTGACAGATTTAGCCCCCACTTGCTTGTATGTACTTGTTCTACCAATCTTCCATTCACTTATGGGAAATCTGTACTTTCTGGCTTGGATTTTCATGGCAGTTAAACCCATGGGCTCATTACCAGGGCTGGAGTAAGGAATGGGTAGGTGCCTAGGGCTGTGGGTCTCGGAGTCCTGTGATTACTTCAGAATCTCAGATTTCTTCTTCTTTTTTTTTTTTTTTTGAACCCTGTTACTAGCCCTCTTAGTTGCAAAGAGATCCTTGAAAATATGAACAGGGTATAACGGAGTCAGGCTGTCTACAGACAGTGCTGTCACAACCGGGCCAAGAGATGTCAATTGTCTTGTCTTACTGGTTTGGAACTATGCAACCTGCTTCTTGGGGTGGTGGTGATGGGCTTCTTACATCATCCCAGAGGGGAAGAATGTGTGTGTCCTGGGGGAGGTGAGTGATGGTAAGGCCTTCTCTGCCACCACTCATATTCCTGCCAGTCTGGCATTGAAGGGGCCTGATTCACAGGGTTCACTCAGAGCTGTCTATTTCAAGTGTGATTTCTTTTGCAATAAGGGGACAAGCTAAACAACTGAGCTATTCTACAGAAATCTCTAAAACCTCTTGAGTAGTGTCACGCACCTCCACAGATTTAAAACCCCAAAGATATCCTGCGTTCAATGAACTTCAGGTCAAGTCTTTAAATCTGTGGGAGCATTTCCCCAAAGGGCTCTAGGCTTTGGATCAGGCCCTAAGTTTGCAATGGAAACCCTTTGTATGTACCCTTTGTGCATCCATGCATCTGAACTGTTGTTTTTTAACCCACAAAAGTTTATACCCAAATAAATCTGTTAGTCTTTAAGGTGCCACTGGACTCATTGTTTTTGTACATATAGCACTTTCGTCACTGAATCCTTCTTCATTTTTATTTAAAGGAATTCCCATACGTAATACCTTAGTCTGGATGCCTCTTGGAAAACTTTTGAAGTTCATAGCATTTAACAATGACCTTTTTTTTCCAGAGATAATTTCTGAGAATTTCAATGTCATTTTTTGGCTGACAAAACAATTCTGTATCCCAAGGGTTAAACATGCTAGGAATATTCTGACTACTTTGTCAACCACTCTCTAGCAGCAAAATATTTCTAGGTACAATAGCCCCTGATCACTATACATGAGACTTTCAGAAGTCCTTGGTATCAGTCATCTCATTGAAATCAATGAGTTTTACCACTGACTTCAATGGGAACAGAATTAAACCAATGCTGAGCACACCTGAAAATCCCACTTTCTGTCCAGAATGGACTAGTGCCCATAATTAAGGCTGCATTTTTAATGAGAGAACTGCTGGGTGCTGAGCTTTCTTGACAATCTGGCCCTCTATGCCCAAAGATTAGCTATAGTCATGTACTAAAGAGCATATGTCCAAATTCTGTGACTTACACCCCTCGATTCCCACTGAGTGCCCATAAACCAAAATGCTTGCAAAGACAGATAATTTTCATACAAATGCAGAGCGTTCAGCAAGGTGGTTGACCAGAGTATAACTGTTACTCTTGGAGTTGTTGGTGCGACCCCACTGATTGACCCAGTGACACAGGGGTGCTGGAACAATTTGTATAGAGGGGGTGCTGAAAGCCATTTAACCAAACTGTAAATGCTGTATATGATGGAAACCACTTCAAACTAATGGATACTGCTATACCCCCAGTACCACTAGTTCCAGCGCCTGTGGTGACAGGGTGTCAAAAGGAGACCACATATCTCTTAATCTTAAAAGCACACTGTCAAATACAGCAGGCCAGTGACTTTCTCTACAGTAAAAAGAAAAGGAGGACTTGTGGCACCTTAGAGACTAACCAATGTATTTGAGCATGAGCTTTCGTGACCTACAGCTCACTTCATCGGATGCTTATCTACAGTGATATTCTTTTTGCCCTATTTTGGTTTGCAAAGCAAACTAACGTCTTTCTGGATCAAATCCAGAGGGGTTTCTTCAGCCTTTATTTGAGTAAATTCCCATTGATTTCAGTGGGCGTTTAAGGATTTGGCCTTGTCTTTCCTCAGCTTCTTATAGATACACGCTATTTAAAGTGAAGGCTATTTTGTAGCCCACTTACACCTGTTTAGACAGCCCTTGTGTTTTTAGCGGGATAATTTGAGGAGTTGTACCTTACTCAACATGAGTAAGTGTAACAAAGTCTGGTCCTTAGTAAGCCCAGAGGGTTTAAATGATGTCAATGAAAGCAAAATTTGTCCCTAAGGTTTGAATGTGATGGATAATTAGGCTTGGCAGAACATCTGTTGAAATTCTAAAAAAAGTTTGTTTTTTTTTTAAGCACTTTTTTCTGATTTTTAGCAGGTCTTTTTAACTTTCACAGTTGCGGGAAATTGGGGAGGGGGGTTAGAAAATAACTATTTAATAACATACATGTTGAGATTCTGAAAGTTAAAGCTTTGTAACCTTAAAATATGAATTGTCCACATTATCCATCAAAATATACAAAGTAAATAAATATCTTTTTAAACTCTAAGTTCTCAAGTAGCTTTTTTCTTACTTTGCCTATCTGTAAACTTTCATTAGTGATGGAAATATTTGTCCTCTATGTGCAACTCAGTGAAATTGACATTGACGGATAAAAATCTAACCCTGTGGATAATGTAGGTTCAGTTGGATACAACAAATGGAAAGCTAGACAACATGAATAGTCCCCTTACAGGGTCTGAAATAGAAGAAAAATATAAACAGTACAAATTTCAATAAAAAATGAAGAATTTCAGTGCTCATGGATGGTTTTCAGCTACACTTGGGCTGTCAATAGTCATTACACTCTTGCTCTGGCTGTCTTGGAAACTGCCTCAACATATGTAGCACACAAGCAGCACTAGACCTTTGAAGATCTGATCCATTTTAGATCATCAAGGGCTTTAGTTGTGTTCATGTCTGTTTCTTGTAAATGCACATTGCAAACATTATCTGTCATCCTTGCGTGCAGTTGATTGTTTTAATGACCAATTACTCTAATAAAAGTCATTCTTTAAGATTAGTGATAAACAGCATGAATGAAAGACGTGCAGAAGTTTGCACCAAACCACTTCTGGTAATAAAATAAACGCTGAGGTCCATTCTTCAGTGCCACCTATTATAAACATGCAGTATTATTCAGTGCTTTTTTTAAAAAAAAAAAAACATAGTTCCTCCTGCCACCCAGTAAAAAATGTACATTTGCAATCTCCTCTTGTTTTGCATCTGATTGGTAGCATACTTTTAAACTGCTGTAAGTAATAAAAATATATATGTGCAAGTTGGCTATAAGAAATGCCAGTTTCACCTAATAAAATTTTGGTATGCCTCAATTTTCAAAGTAAATTTGATTTATTTGAGTCACCAGCCATCTGATGACAGCCTTGTGTTTTTTATGAGTCATGTCCCAAGGGATCTGGAATATGCCAATAGTGTACCTTGGATCAGATCCAGTGTCCGCAAACAGGTTTTCATTAGACTTTGATGCCAGTTGCATTTGGGAGCAGAAAGGCTGCTGAAAACCGGCTTGGCTTTGGGATCATTTCTTTCTTTTAGAAAAAATAACAAAGCTCTTTTTTAGAGAAGCTTTATGCCTCCACATTGTAGGTGTATGGCAATATTTTAGGGAACAGTAATCTGTTATTGCAGGTGGTCATGCTTCAAGCACTTCCGTATTTTGAGAATAGATCAGACAAAGTGCAACAACTCTTATTGAAAAATTGCCGAATTTGTAAATTAGAAACACATTTTACTGTGGCTAAGATTAAGTTTGCATGTATTACAGTCACTGGGACTTCTCTGAAGCACTAAGGGGAATATAATTACATAGGTTATTCCACATGTCATGGGGCTGGGATCATGAACATACTTAAACCTCTATTGCAGTGTCCTAGACCCGTCTTTAATTTCTATGGAGGTACTGTGGACTTCTTCTTTAAAGTCATGATGGACTACAGAAGGAACTATATATGTCCCTTTCTCCTCCCCCGCACCAAGACTGGCACCTCTCTTCCCCACCTCCCCAGCTGTCTGGGTGTGAGAAGGCTGTATAGGAACTGTACTAGCTCTCTGGGAAGACAGTTCTTCATTGTTTTGCAATGGTCATTTTAATGTTGGGGTATCACTTTTAGGCTGTAAATGGAATCCCATTCATCCCAACACTGCCCAAGGAAAGTTGCCACAATTAGAAGCCTTGAACAGGATGTGGGCTTGTAGTGGAAGAAAACAGGGGACCCACTGTAAAAGGTCCCTGGGTATAATTGCCAATGTACATTCAAATGTTGTTAAATAACAACCTCTGTTAAAGGGGCAGCTTTCTTTTTTTCAAATTTCTGTATTTGTGCCTGGTTAGCACACAAAGCTATGGAAATCTTTGGTCTGTATCTTTAAAATCTATAATTGGTAAGAAATTAAGATTTAATTTAATTAGGAATATTCCTATCTCTCAATTGTAGAGCCCATATTCTGATTGTGTGAGACACTGGAAAAAAACTTGTACTTTTAAGGTCACAGTGTCAAGCTGAAGAGGTAACATGAAGAAAACCATTTCTTTTGTGTACAAAATAACCATTAAAATATATGAACATCTTTAGTGTACTCAGTGCTCTACAAACCAGAGAAGAAAATGTAGTCCATGCCCCCAAAGAGTTTACATATTAATTACAAGTCAAACTACTTCAGAAACAATACAACAAATGGCCAGTTATTAAAGTACCACAGATCTGTTTCCAGAAAGTTAATTTTCACTTTGGTGTATCGTTATTGGTAGTCTTCCTTAAAATACTTAAGCTGATTGTTCAGTGCACAAACAGTGGCATAGAAGAAGGTGCACAGAGAAGAATCGTGGAAGTAAACCAGGAAGTGACTTTTAGGCTGGTGGTGTTAGAGAGGCATAGGCAGTTGAGGTGAGTACAAAATGAGTTGAGATGGGGCAGAGCTGTTACAGGGAGGACAAGTATGAATTTGAAGCTATGGAAAGTCAAAGGACAAAACGTTGGTGACTTGGTTAAGTTGGTGGAAAGGAAGTAAAAGGTCTTGCATAGAAAAACGTGACATTCCTTGAACCAGTGGCTTAAAGTCAGTTCTCTTCACAGCCAGCTGGCTTTGATTTTTCAATTTCACGCTACCTGGGTTGGCAAAAGCTGAAATGCAGTAAGGCTTTGGTTCAACCTCACCCCCATCATGAAAAGGTTAGGGTGCTTAGTGATTCAACTTCATGCTCTGCTGCAGCCCTCCTGTGTGACCCTGCCACAGGGTGCCTCTGTTCCCTATTTGCATAGTGAGAATAACAGCATTTCCCTACTTCACAGGGTGTTAAAAATTGTGAGAAAAGATACTATGGTATCGGGGACCATGCAAATACCAGTGATAGAAGGAATTACCTCAGTTATTTCTCAGCAACTCTTTCAATTTATTAAAAGCTGGTTAAGATGGCTTCAAGGAGTCCTATCCAGTGCTTGAGCCACTAGGATGGTGGTTATAAGTTAGTGCTGGGGCAGAGGGAGGTTCAAAGTGTTGAAACATGGATAGTGAGTGTTGCACCAAGGATACATACCCCCTGATGGAAATACAAATGAACATTTCTCATAATATCGTCATCACATCATCCAATGAACATTTTTGAATTATGAAAATCATCTGCTTCACCTGATATTAATTCTCCACTTTCATAATAATTCTTAGCTCTAATGTAGGGCTTGGCACTTACACAGTGCTATATATCATCATCAAATGCTGTATGAACATTAATCCTCACAATAGCCATGTGAAGTAGGAAAACTACCACTTGTGTTCAATGAATGGAGCAGTCATTAATAACTACAAGGGAGTACCACTTCTGTGACTGTATGGGTTCTCCATCTACCCCCAGTCACTTGATCTTGCACAGAAACTTCAATTTATATTTAAGTTCCAGTATGTGCCACTTGGATTACTCCCACCAAATGATCTTGTTTCACACGCTTGGTGCTTTACAACAGAATCCCTACAAATTCCCAGCACAATGCAGTTTAGTCATGGCTAGGTACCTTTTTCACCAGCCTTTCACTCTGAGTCCTGGAATTGGCCTTCTCTCTCCTTTTTTTTTTTTTTTTTTTTTGCCTGCAACTGCTCAAAGTGAAGGAGGCTTCTGTGTGTTTTTACACCTTTACAAGGAAAAGAAGTATTTTTGTGAAATAATGCACATTTGCAGAGTGCAAAATGTCTCATCTTCATAGATTACAACTTTCAAAATCAAATGGTAAATCTTGGGCACATCTTTTCTGACTCGTCACTGGTAAAAACTTTTTTCTTATGGTTGTGGCGAAAGCCCATACAAGCTGTCCTGTTTAAATATATATTTTTCCACATTTTGCAAAACTGTTAAAACCTAGAAACTCTTTTTTTTTTTAAAAAAAAAAAAAAAAAAGTACAAGCCTTTTCACACAGCCCTGGGAACAACCCAGTTTCTGATGGCTAATGAGTTGAATTTTCTGAAAGAGAGGATCCTATTCAGAAGTGAAGCATTAAGGTAGTATAAATTAGACCTTTACTCACATTAACTTGTACTCCATTTTATTTAGGCTTCCTTTCTCCAGGTTTGCTTCTCTTATACATTAGTAATGAGGGGGCAAGCAAATCTAGGGAGTCTAAATTGCCATAAAGAAAAGGAGTACTTGTGGCACCTTAGAGACTAACAAATTTATTTGAGCATAAGCTTTCGTGAGCTACAGCTCACTTCATCGGAAATTTGTTAGTCTCTGAGGTGCCACAAGTACTCCTTTTCTTTTTGCGAATACAGAGTAACACGGCTGCTACTCTGAAATCTGTCATTAAATTGGCATAGTTTATAAGCACTCTAATTTCTGGATCTTCCTCCACTTTATGATGTGGGAGCAGGGATGGGCATACCCCTACTGCACTTCAGCTTTTGCAAGCCCAGGTAGCATGAAACTGAAAATCAAAACCAGTCTTCCAGATGGCAGTGGAGAGCACTAACTTGGTATGTAAACTGTTGCTTAAATCAGCTGCTGTACCACATGACTGGAGAATAGCTAATGTGGTGCCAATTTTTTAAACATGCTCCAGAGGCAATCCTCGCAATTACAGGCCCATAAGCCTAACTTCAGTACTCAGCAAATTGGTCAAAACTATAGTAAAGAACAGAATTATCAGACACAGAGATGAGCTGAATATGTTGGATAAGAGTCAAGAGGGCGTTTGTAAAGGGAAATTGTCTCACCAATCTATTAGAATTCTTTTGAGGGGGTCACAAACAGGTAGACAAGGGTGATCCAGTGGATATGTATACCTGACTTTCAGAAAGTCTTGGACAAGGTCCCTCACTAAAGGCTCTTAAGCAAAGCAAACAGTCCTGGGATAAGAAGGAAGGTTCTCTCATGGATCAGTAACTGGGTAAAAGACAGTAAACAAAGGGTAGGAATAAATGGTCCATTGTCAGAATGGAAAGAGGTAAATTGTGGTGTCTCCCAGGGATGTGTAGTGGGAACACTGCTGTTCAACATAGTCATAAATGATCTAGAAAATGGGATAAACAGTGAGATGGCAAAGTTTGCAGACAATACAGAATTACTTAAGATAGTTAAGTCCAAAGCAGATTGCAGAGTTACAAAGGGATCTCACAAAACTGGGTGAGTGGGCAGCAAAATGGCAGATGAATTTCAATGTTGATAAAGGCAAAGTAATGTACATTAGACAACATAATCCCAAGGATACATACAAAATTATGGTATCTAAATTAGCTGTTACCACTCAAGAAAGAGACCTTGGAGTCTCTGTGGCTAGGTCTCTGAAAACATCCACTCAATGTGCTGCAGCAGTCAAAAAAGCTGACAATGTTAGGAGCCATTAGGAAGGGATAGATAAAAAGACAACATAATGCCAATGTATAAATCAATGGTAGACCCACACCTTGAGTACTGTGTGCAGTTCTGGTTGCCCCATATCAAAAAAGATATATTAACAATGGAAAAGGTACAGAGAAAGGCAACAAAGGAAATCAGGGGTACAGAAAGCTTCCATATAAGGAGATATTTAAAAGACTGGGACTGTTCAGCTTGGAAAAGAGATAACTAAGGGGGATATGATAGAGGTCTATAAAATCAAGAATGGTGTAGAGAAAGCAAATAAGGAAGTGTTACTTACCCCTTCCCATAACACAAGAATCAGGGGTCACCCAATGAATTTAATAAGCTGCATGCTTAAAACAAACAAAAGAAAGTACTTCACACAGTGCACAGTCAACCTGTGGAACTCATTGCCAGGGGATGTTCTGAAGGCCAAAGTATAACTGGATTCAAAAAATAATTAGACAAGTTCATGGAGGATAGGTCCATCAATTACTATTAGCCAGGATATTCAGGAATGCAACCTGACGATTAGAGGGCTCCTGAGCTGGAACCCAGAGTAGAGTGCAGGCCTGGGTTCCCCTACCAGCCACTGGGGATGTGGCACAGACCAGGCAGAGGACTGCCTGGGACAATTTGTTCTGTGAAGACTTTGTTACCTCCCCCTGGAAAGGAAAACACTCATAGTGATCTGGCCAGAGGGCCAAGTTGAGAAGAGGAGGCTGTGGTTCCTGAAGTGAAAGGGGTCTGCAGGGTGAGAGGATGATGGGAGAGACCCTGCTAGAGGAGGGCAAAATGCCTGGCCAGAGCTAATACCAACAGTAACCCGGAGGAGATGAGTGGGCACCCCTTCACAATAATACTTATTGAGCTAGCCACAGATCCGGTGCCGCTCTGCACTGGCTGGCTATGAAGCCTTGTTGTCCTCCCAGGTAGGAATGTCCTAGGCCTCAAACCATTTGGGGCTCTACAGGTCAATGACTAACCTACCATGTCATCTACTAGAGTTATGAGCAGCAGAGATGCTTGAGCTGGAGCCTCCTCAGTATGAAAAAGGAACTGCTGGCAGGGCATTCTCTGTGAAGACCTTTTCGGTTTTGAAAGTCACTTCTCTCCCCTCACCCTGCCCTTGTTCCAAAGTAGCCCACATCTGATCGCCTTCAGAATGTGCTGCAAAGCCCATCTCTTTTCCCCTGAGCATTTGAAAAGGGGGAAGAATTTTCGAGGTGACCAGGGGCTGGAAAGAAGATATTGTTTCAGTTTTTAATTTGCCTTGTTTGCTGCTTGGAAGCCACATAAGATGGAATTGCTTTAGCTTAATCATAATAAAGGGACATTTTTGTGATATAAAGTTGTGCCTAAGATGCTCAGAAAGGGTGTACGAGTGCTTTTTGTATCTCATATAAGGTTAAATAAAACTTCTAATAATCATTCTTTGAATTACATTTTTCAGGTAGGCCTCAACTACAAAATGTAGAGCAAATCAAGCTCAAAATTTTCTAAAGTGATTTTGAGGACTTCAAGTTTTTGGGTGCCCAACTTGTGACATCTTAAGGGGCCTGATTTTTAGTGCCAACGCTTTCTGAAAATCTGATCTCTCTATGGTGCATTCAGTCAGATATCCAAAAATTGAGATACCCATGATCTAGGGTTGCCAACTTTCCAGGATTATCCTGAAGTCTCTAAGAATTAAAGATTAATCTTTCATTAAAGATTGTCATATGATGAAACTTCTAGGAATATGTCCAACCAAAATTGGCAACCCTACCACAATTACTGTTTCAGAGTAACAGCCGTGTTAGTCTGTATTCGCAAAAAGAAAAGGAGTACTTGTGGCACCTTAGAGACTAACCAATTTATTTGAGCATGAGCTTTCGTGAGCTACAGCTCACTTCATCGGATGCATACCGTGGAAACTGCAGCAGACTTTATATATACACAGAGAATATGAAACAATACCTCCTCCCCCCCCACTGTCCTACTGGTAATAGCTTATCTAAAGTGATCATCAGGTTGGGCCATTTCCAGCACAAATCCAGATTTTCTCACCCTCCACCCCCCCACACAAATTCACTCTCCTGCTGGTGATAGCCCATCCAAAGTGACAACTCTTTACACAATGTGCATGATAATCAAGTTGGGCTATTTCCTGCACAAATCCAGGTTTTCAAAGCTTCCTCAGCTCTCGTCCCCTAAAGCCCCTACTCTACTTGCGCTATATTGATGACATCTTCATCATCTGGACCCATGGAAAAGAAGCCCTTGAGGAATTCCACCATGATTTCAACAATTTCCATCCCACCACCAACCTCAGCCTGGTCCAGTCCACACAAGAGATCCACTTCCTGGACACTACAGTGCTAATAAACAATGGTCACATAAACACCACCCTATACCGGAAACCTACTGACCGCTATTCCTACCTGCATGCCTCCTGCTTTCACCCTGACCACACCACACGATCCATCGTCTACAGCCAAGCTCTGCGATACAACCGCATTTGCTCCAACCCCTCAGACAGAGACAAACACCTACAAGATCTCTGTCAAGCTTTCTTACAACTACAATACCCACCTGCAGAAGTAAAGAAACAGATTGATAGAGCCAGAAGAGTTCCCAGAAGTTACCTACTACAGGACAGGCCTAATAAAGAAAATAACAGAACGCCACTAGCCGTCACCTTCAGCCCCCAACTAAAACCCCTCCAACGCATTATTAAGGATCTACAACCTATCCTAAAGGATGACCCAACACTCTCACAAATCTTGGGAGACAGGCCAGTCCTTGCCTACAGACAGCCCCGCAACCTGAAGCAAATACTCACCAACAACCACATACCACACAACAGAACCACTAACCCAGGAACTTATCCTTGCAACAAAGCCCGTTGCCAATTCTGCCCACATATCTATTCAGGGGACACCATCACAGGGCCTAATAACATCAGCCACACTATCAGAGGCTCATTCACCTGCACATCCACCAATGTGATATATGCCATCATGTGCCAGCAATGCCCCTCTGCCATGTACATTGGTCAAACTGGACAGTCTCTACGTAAAAGAATAAATGGACACAAATCAGATGTCAAGAATTATAACATTCATAAACCAGTCGGAGAACACTTCAATCTCTCTGGTCATGCAATCACAGACATGAAGGTCGCTATCTTAAAACAAAAAAACTTCAAATCCAGACTCCAGCGAGAAACTGCTGAATTGGAATTCATTTGCAAATTGGATACTATTAATTTAGGCTTAAATAGAGACTGGGAGTGGCTAAGTCATTATGCAAGGTAGCCTATTTTCTCTTGTTTTTTCCTACCCCACCCCCCAAATGTTCTGGTTTAACTTGGATTTAAACTTGGAGAGTGGTCAGTTTGGATGAGCTATTACCAGCAGGAGAGTGAGTTTGTGTGTGTATGGGGGTGGGGGGGATGTGAGAAAACCTGGATTTGTGCAGGAAATAGCCCAACTTGATTATCATGCACATTGTGTAAAGAGTTGTCACTTTGGATGGGCTATCACCAGCAGGAGAGTGAATTTGTGTGGTGGGGTGGAGGGTGAGAAAACCTGGATTTGTGCTGGAAATGGCCCAACCTGATGATCACTTTAGATAAGCTATTACCAGCAGGACAGTGGGGTGGGAGGAGGTATTGTTTCATATTCTCTGTGTATATATAAAGTCTGCTGCAGTTTCCACGGTATGCATCCGATGAAGTGAGCTGTAGCTCACAAAAGCTCATGCTCAAATAAATTGGTTAGTCTCTAAGGTGCCACAAGTGCTCCTTTTCTTTTTACAATTACTGTTGAAAACCTTGGCTCATGACTTCAAAGGAAGTTGACAGCATTAAACATAAAATGTAAAAGAAATCAAAACTAAGGATCTTGACCAACAGTGTTTGGAAAATGAAGAATTGTTAAATCCATATTTTAAGGCAGTCTCAATTCTAATTTTTCCTTATAACTGAACATTGTCTCTGCAATTGCAATGTTGCCAGCTTTAATCCATGAGTATCAACCACACATGCACAGCCCTGCTGATTTCTCTACATGCCCCTGGGAGATGGACTGGCTGATGTAATATTGTGTCCAAATGTAAAGTTCAGTTATTGTCTGATTACTTCAAGATCCTCCATCTTTTTAAATAGAATTAATCAGACTGAACACTGAAACTTCAGAACTCTTCCTATTATGTGTTTATGCAGTGCCTAACACAAGGATTGGGGCCCTTAGGTGCTATCACAGTAAAGTTTCATTCATTAGCCCTGTCGCTGAGTTAACTGTGTCCAACTTACTACTACTACTACTAGTAACTGTGTCCAACTTACTACTGAGTTAACTGTATCCAATTTACTAATCTCCAGCAACACTGGATGGCACCCAAAGGCTACAAAGACTGGGAAAATCTGTTGTACCAAGAGATGGTTAAAGAGACTCCTGAGCTTCTTTTGCCTTATTTTTTCCCAAACCACAACTTCCATATCTATGAGATCAAAAGAGGTCAGAAGAAAAAATGTACCTTTAAAGCCAAAGTGGGGGTTGGGGGAAAAGTCCTCGAAATAAGAGACCAGAGGCTTGTTTGTTTTAATGTCTCATCTTAGCAGCTTAACCTCTACATGGGCCTCCATGCTGGCTCCCAACTGGCCATTTCAAACAGAAGGACCGTGGGAAGAGACCCTCAAAGCTACATTCTGTCAATGGCTATCTTTTTTCCACCTTCTTACATCCCCATTTCACAGATGAAGAAAACTGACCAGAGGTTAAGACCCCAATTCAAGAAAGCCTCCCTAATTAGAACAGCTCTTAACCATGTGCTTAAGTCCCATTGACATCACAAGCTTAATGTTAAGCTGTCCTAAATCAGGGCTTAAGCACCTTGCCCAAGGTCTGTGGCAAAGTCAGGACTCGTCACTCCTAGCTGGTTCTTAACCAGAAACCTTCTTTCCTCCCCTTGAACTCTATGGTTTACTCTTATAATAAATTTTGACAAATGAAGAACTGACACTGTTGTGCTGCATTATTGTGTAGCATTCATACTGTTGCTTGTATTATTTAAGCCTTTTCTCTCTTTGATGGTATCTGACACTATTTCTCATTTACTACTGGGAAGGAAGGCTAGTTTGTTTTTAATGGTGCACTGTACCTCCTTCAGCATGACATAGGTCTGATATCCTGCTGAAATGACAATAACAGGAACTACAATTCCACTTGGCAATTGCTTCTATCAATAGCACTGCAGATCATGTCCCATAAAAGAGTTCAAAAAGCTCCATTTGATAATGAGTCATCCACATCCCTCTCACCTCTTCTGCAAGAGCAGCGTAGAGTACTCTGAGAGAGCATGCTTTCATCATGTCATATTGAATGGTAATGGGGCCCAGTTCTTCTGCTACACTGGTGTAATTCCACATACCTCAGTGTTGTTACTTTGGATATATGCTGGTGTAATGGAGAGACGGATTGGCTCAGGGTCTATTCAACAAAGTGAGTTTATTTCCCTTATCCTACTGCTCAAAAAATATTACAGAATGTATTTCTTGGTTTTCCATTTTATTGGAATGAGAAAGCTACAATGCATAAAACCCCTTCCTGTCTCCATAGAGATATAGCGAAATACAGAATTCAAAGCTCACAAAGTGTGCAAATCTCTGAATTAAAGTGAAACCTTTGCATCATTTTCCAATATATTAACTCATTTTATGTCCATTTATATATATATATAGGTGTAGATGACTGATGAGATGAGAGAATGCATACACTTACTTTTCCAAATTTCCACTGGCTTTGATTCAGATCATGTGCATTTAGAGAAGCTTTTGGTTCACAAAACCATTAATTCCAGTAGTGGCTGTTGTTTTCAATATAACATTAGAACAGAAAACTTTCTGGTGCACCCCTTACACATGACGGCAGAAAGTCACTTCCGGAAGCATTGAACAGACTTGAATATTGTGGGCCAAATTCTATACTGCCTTATGACCCGTGCAAGTCTATTGAAATAAGTGGGATTGCACAGGGTCTAGTATTCAGTCTCTAGGGTCTAAAACTGCCCAATAGAACTAGATAATCTTCAGATGTGTTTTGTCTATACCCTTTTTAAGTTGAACTGCAGAGAGATAAGGGTGTTTGAGTGAAAGATGAATCCATTCCACCCTTAACCAATTTAATCTAATATGCAGCATGAATGAAACAGTCCTTTTGATAGCTTTGGTTACTTCCACAAAGAGATTTGAAGATCGGGCTGAAGCCTTCAGCAGGTTATCTAGCAGGGAGCCAACATAAGGAGTGGGGCTATGGGTCATGCACTCTTGGTGTCCTGATGTGATAAGGACATGGGCTGTTACTTTCTGAACCATCTGGAGCTTTTTCTAAGGCCAGCAATTTAACTCCTTTGAAGTTGCAAATGCCCGATCAATTATTTCAAATACATAGGTCCCCGTGACCAGGTCAAAGTCACTTTGCCAGCAGTGGCTATTTCCATACTCCACATCAGTGAAATGGGGAGAAGGACACCTAGGCTGCAGATCGTGAAAGGCAGACCCTTTTGATTTGGGGTGGTGGTGGTGAGGCATCACATTCTTTTGAAGTGCTTCCCTCTGGACCCTGGTATCACCTCTGAAGAGCAACTTATCCACATTGCACCTAACAGCAATCTCAAGGGGTGGATCCTCCCCTGACCACTGCAGCACAGAAATAGCCACAACGGAGTTTTGCACACCAGAATGCTCCCAGCTATAGGCAGCCAAAGTCTGGGTTGAGAATATAAACGGGGGAAAGTGCGTGTGGCTGAAGGCATATCCCCCAGACATGACCTTAGAGCTCAAGCTTGGGTGGAGAGCAGCAAGTCTGTCAGAAGTTTCTCCTGCATGTTTGCAGAGGTACAGCAACTAGAAATGTGTATGTGAGGTGATGAGAAGGATACAGAGTAAAGCTGCTGTTTGCTCTGGTGTGCATGTTTATCTGGTACACTTACCCATCTCCCTCTCTTTTTGACCATTGCTTGATCTGACCTAATGTGATATATTAAAACACAGACATACTTTGTCTAGCATATGACATCCCATACATAGATTATTCACCGTAAATGTGGACTGAAGTGTCTAATTTTTTTAGACACCTAAGAGTGAAAATTTTGGCCTGAGTGTTTATTTTCCAGCCCAAATGTAGGATTCCATGTTAATTAATGGTGAACGCACTTCCCAATGAGGCATGAACCCCTTAGGGTTCTTGGTAGTTCTCAGCAATTACCTTCATTACTGATCCAATGCAGCTCCAGGTGGAGTCAATGGAAGGATGTCCATTCACTTCAGTGAAAGCTAAATCCAGCCCTATATGCTCAACTGTAATTTACCTTAGGGCTCTGCTTTTTTAAAAAAACTTGATATTTATTTTTGCAAAATATATGAAAGATTTTGCACCATTGTACATTCTATGAACTTAAAAACAAAGTAAATTCTGTTTTTTTCTTCTGAGAAGAGTTAACTTAGTATGCTCTTCAGTGTAAATGTTTTGTTAGAGATTAATCACAGGTGTCTTCTAGATTAGGAGTTGACTTTTACTCCATGATACATGAACTGGGTAGATCAAGACCAGTGCAACATCCACTGGTAAAAAGAGGAGCAGGGGAAGGCTATGCTGTTTGTGTGTGTGTGGGGAGGGAGAGGTGTCCTCCACTTTTGTTTTGATCTGACTCTCATCTCATTGTGATGAATTACCCATGGTTCTCAGTGACCAATGCATTTTCACATGTACTTGAAGTAAGTTGAATTCAGCTCCAGAGGCAAGCTGCAGGGCTCGCAGACAACTTTTTATTTCCTTGTCTTTAGGTAGAGTGGGCTAGGAGCCACAAAGAGTTAATCCATCACTAGTGTGAGTCTCTAATAACTAGTTCTCTAGTACAAAGTATTCATTCATGTCTGGGCATATCTGGGATAAACCAGTCACCTCTCAGAGAAGCACATTCACTTAAGGACTGAGGCAGTGGGCGCAAGGTTGGAATCGCTGCAGCACCACTTGGAGGACATTGCTTTACTAGTCACTTACTAAAACTCATGTAGCTCTTCTAGTCTATTTTATGATGGAGATTAGAGATGAGTTAACCGACCTTTTATTTGTCTATTACGCTTGTCGGGAACTGGGCTCTTACAGTTATAATTTCATATAACTTATTCCATGGGCAACATTTTCCTTGCCCAGTTTCCCACCCCCATGTATCCCTAAGAATAGATTCTGCCATACTGAATTGATTTGAGAATTATCTAATAACTAATTAAAAAGTCTTGGCTTTCATGGTTCTTACCCTACGATAAATCTTGGTTTTTATTTCATGTTTTCTGCACTAGCAGCTGTGTCACAGCATGCACTCCTCTTTGCGTTACTAATTCTGTGCTCCCTTTGATCAAAGGTTGATGGGTTTTTTTTTAAAGAAAAAATAAATAAATAAAACACTCAACCATAGTCAATGGGAGCCACAGCAGTAGCAGAAGTTGTTCAAGAAGCAGTTTGGAGTAATCCCAGTATTGGTAAGGAACATTATAATTCCCCCTGCCATCTGAAGCCTGATTGTGAACACTTAGGAAAAGAAAATTATACATAATCTTATTTATTACTATCCCTTGTGAGAATGTGCTGTCATTGGCCAACAGATAAATATTCACTATGAAAAATATCCAAAGATTCGTTTCACGAGAGCAAGAATCTGACACTTGCAGTTTATAAGGAAAGATAAACCATACAGCTTTCTCTGCTCCTGGGGAAATGGTGGTCCTGTCCCCAGCTGAACAGATATTTGCTCTGTATTACCAAACTTTCATTTAAAAAATATAGAGAGAATTTTTCCTAAGGATATGAACTCAGGTAGTCTGCATGATATTGAATAGCCTTAGATTCTCCCCCCGTTCCCCCCAAAATAACACACTTTTAACCTATTCAACTTAATGGATTCAAATTGCTACTCTGAGTGCTAAATTTCACTGATTTAACACAATAAATTTACACAGCCATGAGAAGGGGAACACTTAGTTGAGTAATATAATTTAGTCTGAATTTGGTTTATCAGGATTCACACAAAAAATAATGGAGGAATTAAACAGTAAGAAAGTAGTGTGTATCATAAGGAATAATCATCACTGTTTGTCTACATAATACTATGTTCTTTCTGCTTTTCTTCTTTACCCTCTTGGTACTGGCAATAAGTGACTAATATATTTAGTGATGTGGGAACTCCACAAGACAATGACATCACATTACTCAATTCGTCTCCTGTGTACTCCAAAAAGTCAAAGATCTCATGTACACTCAAAAGAAAACCAAGTGACCTAGTCTGAATTGAAAGTACTTTCCAACACAAACAAAACCAAAGATCCAGTTTTTTCTTGCTTTTTTGCAGTTGTGACAAACTAATTTGAAACTTCAGAACACTCTTTGGCCCTAGTTTTGAATTAGTCAACTGAAAGAAAGAAAGATGCCAAATGTTGTCCGAGCATGAAATTTAATGTTATGAGATTTCTCTGTTAGATGATGTTTCCTACACTGATCTTATGTTGCCAACAACTAAAATACCTTTTAATGATTTCTGGCTTTCAAAGTATAACACTGCATGGGCTACATATGTTTACCATTATCCATAGAATCATCAGACCCTTTATTTTCAATAGAAGCACTTGTGGACATGGGCCAGAATGTGCAGAAACACAGTTCCGGTAGTGAAATTAGCAACTGGACAATATTCCCAGAGAAGTAGTCCTGTTTGTTTCTGGAGGAAAGCCAATTTCTGATACAAAAATATCCCTAGAAAAGAAATGTGTGTGTGTGTGTGTGTGTATGTATGTGTGAAATTATTACACATCAACACATATATTTCACACTGCATTAAGTATCTTTCATGTGTAGCTCTGACCCCTTTACAAAGTTGGGAATGTATCATTATCCCCATTGTATAGCTCAAGACACTGAGGCATGCAGATGTTAAGTCATACAGTGAGTTGGCGTGAGCTCTAGGAACAGAAACCAAGTGTTACCCCACAGGTTTTGGTGATATCCAGGTGCTAAATTGCAGAACTACGTGACAAATTGAAATGACCACCTTACCTGCCTTCTGTCCAAGGATCCAGCAACCCTGCGACTTATTCTCATGTTCCAAACACTGGAGCAACTTTAAACAGCCACGTTTGGTTTTCATTAAATCACCTGCCACAAAAAAAAGTCTCCTCCTATTCCCTGAAAGTGGAATATTCATCCCCAAATTACACTGCACTGAGTTTTTGAATGTGCAGTATTCAGACCTGGGCCAATGGCAATCAGTTAGAGCTAGAAACAGGCGCTTTATAGCAAGAGAGCTTCCCAGCTTTCCAACGGGATAAACTACATTTGCTGTTTTCCCTGGAAAAGCCCCAGATTAGCTACACGAAAGTCACAACGTTTTTCTCTTTAGAAGAGCTATTTTAGGGCCCTTTAAGAGGTGCTCTACATTTATTAGTTCTAATTTCCCCATCCCTGAGGGCTGGACAGATGGATACCTGATAATGGAGGCAAGTGGGCCTACAGATGAAGGGATCCAAGAAGTAGTCTCAGGACATTACGAAGGCCCCTTTAAAATACCTTTCCTGTTACAGACAGCATCTCAACCATGTGTGATAAAGGTTTTACTGACACTCATTTGGGGTGGCCTGCAAAAGATGCTTTGCCACTGAGTGAACCCAAACTCATAAAAAAGTAAGACTGTACCACACCATCATGCACTGCACGTGCACAAATAGAATGAAACCAAGTAGTAAAGCAATTGGAGAGAAGTGTATTTTAACATCACCTAATAGAAGATAAGTGCACATATCTCACTGCCGTCTTGGGGCCAGATGCTATTCAGATGCAGTGGAGGGGAGGGCCTGAACGAAGGCTAAAAGTCTGTCAGTGACCTTACTCCAGTGGAGGACCATAGCTTAGGTCTGCTCTGCCATGCTTCCCCCCTACCCTTTATGGTAGGGGTAGCTGGCACAGGAGCTGTATCTGCCAGCTTTCTGCCCAGAATTCGCCAGAAGTGATGGAATTCTCCACTGACTGTTGCAGGCCACTTGAAGTCTGCTTTATGCACTCAAGCAACACAGAGTGTATTTCACAAACTGGGGGATTTCTGTGACCTCCCATGTCTCTGGCCTAGCGAAGAGCCTCATCGCCCTTCTCTAGCCTCGCCAAAATGGGGCCACTAACATTGTCTTTACGCCCCCTTGATCTGACTGTCATTCTCTCCAGACCTCTCCACTGGCTCTTCCATCATCCAATCATTCTTAAAGTTCTTGATATCGCCTTTAAAACATTACATAATTCTACCCCACCCTACTTATTCAACTTGGTCTCTTATAACCTTGGCCTTCACATCCCCTCCTTTCTATCATTGTCCACAATCTAAACAACCCCCATCTCCCAAAAGTATTGGATGCTCTTCCTACTTGTCTTTCTAAAAGATGTGTTGTAGCTCAATCAGAAGTTGTGAGCTGGATGCAGGAATTAGCATGTGAAATTCTATGGTTTGTGTTATGCGGGAGATCAGACTACATAATCAATAGGCACCAATGTGGTGTTAATAGATTCATAGAGAGACAAAGGATGAGTTAATATTTTTTATTGGACCAACTTCTGGTGGTGAGAGACAAGCTTTCAAGTAACACAGAGCTCTTCTTTAGGTCTGGGAAAGGTATTAAGAGTGTCACAGTGAAATACAAAGTTGACAGAGCATTTAGCATAAGCAGTTAGCAATATTCTAAGGGATCATTCAAGGTGAAGTGGTGCTTTAACACCCTTGTATTCATACAACAAAAAGGGGGGGTTACCTGGATGACCATGGAAGAGTTGCATGATTGCCTGCCTTATTTTTCCCCTCGCCATTTTTCCCCATAAGGGATAACTTGACATGCTGCTATTTTTAACCCTTACTACTTTGATGGCAATCATATTGTTTCTTATTTTGAAAATGGTAACCCAGCAGGGTCCAATGGTCAGAATGAAAAGCAATGCACTTTCTGTCATTGTACACAATATATGATTGTCACTGTCAGAAGAACACACTTTAAATATGTAACAGGCAGAATTCTAACTGCTAGTACGTAAAGTCCTTGGTCTTTCAAGTCCTTAGATAGTGTATAGCAGGAACAGCAAGTTTGTGATCCTCCAGTGTGAGTGGAGACTACTCATGAAGACAAGTAGGGTTAAACACATAGTCCTCTGCACAGGGCCAAAGCTGGTTTCATGCCCTCTCCATTATTCTCAAGAATGCAAGGTAAAAACGGGTGGGGTTTGGATGAAGACTAGGTATGTGAGGAGATAAGGATTTAAGTATGATCCTCAGAGTGCAAATTGGGGTACTTAGGTGTGCTCTGCCCGCTTTGGTCTTACTCTTTCCGGTAGGCCAAAGTAAACTGGTGGCTGTGGAGAGCCCTCTCATCAGTGCAGGTTTGGGTATTTTTGTCTACCTGATCCTGCACATCATTTTTTTACCTGGTTCTTATATATATATCTCGCAATAGCACTGTGCAGGTTTAACTCCACAGTACGGTGAAGAAGCAGATAAATTAGAAAGCCTTTATTTTCTGGATTCTGGAAAAAGTTTCTGGAGCTTTTGTAAGTTAATTAAAATGGTGCACGCTTCTTCTGAGCACTCAGGTCACTGTGTATCCCCCTGCCTCAGTGAGAGAGAGATTTGCTGGTGCTAACCTGGGGATCAGCTCCCTGCCATCCAAGTCTGTTAGTCACCCAAACAGTCTCCTCAGAAGCTCTGCCAGCCTTCTTTTTGCTTTGCAGGTTAACACATGGTGTACTCAAGCCTGTTTGAAGAATGTGACCCTATCACTGGACAGTCACAGAAATTACCAAGTTTGCTATTCCCATGGGAATAGTATCTACATTCCGGCTTGTTTGATTCAACTGAGAGCATGTCTGAGGGCAACTGTACCTCTGCAGCTGCAGCACATCTGGTGAGGATGCTCCATGCTGGCGGGAGAGAGCTCTCCTGCCACCATAACACTGCACGCGAGCGCTTATCCTGGCATAATTTATGTCCCTTGGGGGTGTAGTTTAGTCACACCCCTGAGCGACATCAGTTATACCAACATAAACTGTAGGGTAGACATAACTTGAATATAAGCTCAGTAGAGGATCACAGTATTGTAATCTATTGACAGTGTAAAATCAAACATAAGTTTATTAATAAAGGTTAAGATTTTTAGAGATAGTGAGTAAGAGTCATAAGAACAGATTACAAATTAAACAAAAGTATAACATGCTTTCCAGGGACTAAAACTTAACAGGCTACAATCCTTATCAAAAATAGTTTTTCACCCTCAGAGTCTTTCTGTAGAGCTTGTGGTTTTCAGTCAAACCAGGATCTAGAACGTTCACGAACCACCCCCCCTGTGCCCAGGGCATTCCTCAGGGAAATGGACAGCAGGCTGTTATCCTTGCATCCTCTTCTGTAGTCTGGTAAATCTTTAAAACATATCTTGCTGTATGTTCTCTGGTGTGCTGGCCCATGCTGAGTTTACATCCCCCCAATCCACCTTTTTCCTATTAACTTTATATATAAGTGAGACTTGCTTTGTCTTGGCTTCACAATGCTTCATTTACATCAGAGACTGTGCACATAGGTTATTTCACACCCGTTTGTCTGGCAAAACTTGCTTGTCCACCCTGCCTAGGACACAGACTCTAAACATGTTTCAATCCATACATACACCTCCTTAAATACCACTTGAATGTACATTCTGCAACGGCTAGGAGGATCAGCATGACATAAGTTTCCATTAGACACCTGGCACAACTCTTTTTGGGTAAATACGGTGAAAGCAGTATGTTGGGAGCAGTGATTTTTGTCAAGTCTGATAGGATTTGCTATTACAGTGCAGTGAACCCTTTGCCAGTTGGCGCTGAGGGGCTCTTAGGGTCACAAATAGGTTAAAACTTTTTGTACCTTTCCTACCTAGTACAGTCAAAGAAATGATGCAAAAACTAAGACAATGGGTGAAGTAATAAATGTGAGTGAGACCTGAATTCTTGAGCACTTTGTTTTATATTGCTACTACTGTACATGGGGAAGAAGCCACATGTGAGACCTTAGGACATGATCCAAACACTAACCATACTTTCCAGTTTTTCAGTGTTCTCATCTGGTGTGTATGCTGGAAATGTGATGTCTGGAGTACAGTCTCTTACCCCCTCCCCCCTGCTCCAGCTTTGAGTGCTGCTGTTGTGTTTTTGCTTCCTCGTGGTGGTGATAGCTATGTTAGGCTCCAAACCAGTGTTAGAAATAACTTCCTCAGCTTCAAACCTTAATGTGGTGTAAAAGGGAAAAGATACATTCATTTCTCTTTTTGTCCACAGACTGTACAGGTAGAGAGGCGTAAGGCTTTGTCCTGGACCATTCTGACATGTCTGATGAAACCATTATATGACACAGCCCTGGTGGAGAAGAATATCGTTCTTCGGAAGGAACATTATGGCTTGATACCACATATTCTTAAGAACCTTTGGAAACTAGTATCCTTTTACAATGGATTATAGGTGCAGATCCAAGGCAATCTATTTTTTCTTCTAATTTAGGAATGGACATTGCTGTCGTTCAGCCTGGTGTAAACTAAGCTCTGCCTGCCATCGTTTGGGAAGCTCTTGTATCTATCAAGTGGTGGTGGAGATACTGTACTAGTAATACGGCTTCTAGATAACAAAGAAGTTACTTCATTGTGAAGAGTTAAACTTTCCTTCTTCCCCACTAAGCTCTTCATTTCCATTACAAGCACTGCTGGCACACTGTGTATGGTGTCTTCCACATGACACCAGAAGAAGCAGAAACAAATATATGATTTGGATGCTTACACAGAAGAATTCATCATAAAACTAATGCAGGAAGCAGAAATCCCATTTATTTGGCTTCTGTGCATTTTACAGAGGACACATGGAGCATGGTATGGATCATCAGATGTCTGATAAAAAAGTGACTCTGCACAACTGGTGTAAGGTGCTTATTTCAGGGAGAAGACAATGTGAGTAATAGAGAGAGAAGAAGCTGAGATATTTTTGTGGAGTCAAAGGGGACTACATTAACCAGAGGGTTAACTTCTGTTTTGTGTCTTCTTTTGGCAGACATCAGTGGAACGCTGACGCTTGATTATTCATAGTGGTACTAATTACATCCTAGGACACGTCTTCTCAGGAGATTGTATTTGTACATCATAGTCATCTTCTGTATCACTTTTGGTTAAAACAAGAGGACTGACTACTGATTAGTAGGTTTGGTAGGGGGCCATGGTGATGGGCCTGGTGTAAGAAAGTCAATACAAGAATGACTTAATATGATAGTTGTAGAAAAACGAAAAGCTGTCCCTAAAGCTCTGACTGCCAAAAGCTGAAACTGGATGCCAAGGGATGGATCATTCAATAATTGCCTTGTTCTGTTCATTCCCTCTGATCCATCTGGCTACCATCAGAAGAGAGCATACTGGGCTAGATGGTCTGACTCAGGATGGCCATTCTTCTGTACTGTATAGTGTGCCCAACTCCAGCTTTCACTGGCTACAAGCGTCTGCTGCTTGCTTTCTGCTGGACACTATGTAAAATTATTTTACATATTTTTAAGTGATTCAGAAGCCAAGTGATTGGTTTAGGTTCTGTGAACCTCCTTTGTCTTAGCGTGCAGAATCCATCTGCATCATTCTTTTTGGTTCCTTTTCTATTCCATCCTGCTTCAGAGAAAGTGACTTTGATTTGGGATGTATTGCATGGAGGTGCAGAAGAGACTGATGGTCACATTGAATATGCTCATCAGATTTTGATTTTGCAGAGGATGTCACTTGGTGATGCTGAGGGTTAGTAAATACATGATTCTGAATATCGCATTGGCGTTGGTTCATACATATGAAGATAACTGTAGCAAACTGGAAGGGAAAATAATGTCACAATAAAGACCAAAATTGGATCTTTTGGGAACATCAGGCTGTAAGGCTGGGACAGGCAACTTGAAAGTGAGAACTGGGGAGTTCAAGCATCAGATTCTTAAATTTACCAATTTGCTACCCATTAAACCTCAGTTCTAATCCCATGCTCCCTTAAATTAAATCCAGGGGTAATCTACATTTGTTATAAATATATTTGTGGGAAGGGAGATTATAAATCTCCATCGTGATTGTATGATGAATACTTGATTTATGTTCACTGTATACTTGGCAGTAATATTACAATCTCCACAATATATTTAATAATTTAAACTACCGAGGATTTAAATTAGGGTGAAAGGGAACTGACATGATTTAACGCTAGCCAAAGGGAAAATGGTGAGGCAGATAATTTTTGCAGCAGCATTTTTGGAGGGGATGAAGCATGAGGTGAAAATCACTAAAGAGAGGAGATGACCAGAACCTGGACAAAGCTTTTGTTTGTGTGAAAAGACAGATTGTTGAGCTGCTGGAGGCAAAAGTTGGCAAGATGTAGGGATGTGCCTAGAGCTGCAGAGATGAGTCAAAAACAACTGAGTCTGAGCCTGGGAAATAAGAAGCAGGTGCTAGAATTGATCAGGGTGCCAGAAATATTAGGAGCTAGGGAGAGTGTAGAAAGAAAAATGGGGAATTTTGTTTTCTGGTGTAACCCTTCTGCCCGTCAGAGTTGGCAGCAACAAGGGCCGGGTTCAATATCTAGGGGTTCCATTCCAATAACACAATGCAAACCGGCTCGAGCCCCCACCCAGTGACCTGGGACCAATATATACCACCCCCGCTGGGCGCCTCCAAGAGGCAATACTTCCCCTCTCGCAAGCACATAGTCTGAGTGTAGCCAAAGTCTTTTAATAACAGAGAGAAACAATGTGGCATTATGTTGGGGAAACACCACCAACAGGATTCATAACACAACCCATGAGCAAAAAACCCACCCCAGGCAAATTGGGGGCATGCCCTTTTCCCTTTGGTTCTTGAGTCCAGCAATCCCAAATCACCCAAAGTCCCAAAAGTCCAATGCCCCAAAAGTCTCTGTCCCTGGTCAGGGCAGCCCCAGAGTTCGAAAGTTTATCTGCAGAGCTTTACCTCCCAACCTGGGTGGAAATGGGACAGGGGTAAGAGGCACCTTACGTGATCTGAAGCTGACCGCCCCATAGCTCCATAGCGGCGCTCCACTCCGCCAGCCGCCCCACAAACTCCTTCGCTCAGCTGCGCTCTGCTCCGCCAGCCACCCCACGAACTCCTTCGCTTAGCTGCGCCCTGCTCCGCCAGCCGCCCCACGAACTCCTTCGCTCAGCTGCGCCCCGCTCCGCTCCGTCAGCCGCCCCACGAACTCCTTCACTCAGCTCCACGGCCCACAAGCAGCTCCTGCCATCCACATACTGCGCCGCATCGAACTGCTTCACCAGCCGTCCCGCAAACTGCTCCACAATATATCTTCAGGCTCCCCCACTACTTAACACAACACTCAGTGATTTCAGCTCTTAGATGAATTCAGCTTATAATAGGGGAGCCCCAGTGCTGGTGCACTGTCAGCCCAAAGTGAGCTCAGCAGCCTATAACTAGACTTCTAATGAAATCAAAATTAGCTCTGATATTCCACAGTGGAGAGAGGAGGAAGTGCAATTAGCATGTAAGGCCCTCACCAGGGGGCCCATGCCACCAAGTATTAATACTTGTCCCCAGCCTCTCTCCATTCACACAGTTTTGGAACCCATGACCCTTGCCTAGCGAGTGCTACTTAGTTGATGGTGAATCCCTCCATCATAACAAAAGGCCACGTACAGTTCCAAGCACAGTTCCCATAATCAGGGTAATAACAATTTATTCTTCCTGCCCCAATAACAGAGACACTGGGGATCCCACAGCAGCCAAAGTGACCATTTGGGCAGCTATGGTCTCATTCTAGGCGTGGTGGGTGTGCCTATGCAAATGAGATCGGCCCCTGAAGTTCTTTTCCACAACTTGCCACACCTCACCACCAGATGTCAGGGTGGAGCTCATCCTGACACTGCTTACATCCTCCCCCCAGCCGAGACTTTGTCGTCCCGACAAATCACACTCCCTTTATACCAACTCATTGGTTTCCTCCAAAGGGCCTCAGGAAGCCCACTTTAGCTTCCACAAGCCTTTGTGCTAAATGTATTGGCTCCTCACTAGTCACCCCAGGTGCATCATAAGTTAACCGTTTCACTGGTCTTATCACCCTGTCTCGTCTATTGAGAATCTCTGTTGCCGAGGTAGGGGGAACATCCTCTTGAGTGACGGATGGAGAGGCTTCCCTGGAGGGTCCCTCGGCTACTGGCGTAGGCCCCTGCACTCCTAGTTCTAACGCTGGAGGGTCCAAGGTGCCCAGGACATCCTCTACCTGTCTGTCCCCATTGTCCAATAACCTGTGTGTGTCATCACAGGGGGGTCTCATCAGCAGCACCGGGGTATCAGAAAGGGGCCTAAATAGTTCCGCCATTGGGTTTAGGGCGGAAGAGGGAAAACTCTCGTTTGGTTCAGCTGATCGAGACTGAAATCTTGTCTCCATCCCAGGATACACCAGGGTTGTGTCTTCCTCCTCAGACTCACTCTCAGATGTGCAGAATAGGGGTAAGTTAGCTGCAGGGGGCCCACTATCTGTGTTGGATGGCGGCTTTGGTCTAGCACCTCTGTTCTGCCCGGCGGCCCTGCTGTGGCCCATCTCACAAGGGGTGCTTACCAATTCCCCCACAGGGAGCAAAAGGTTTCTATGCACCGTCTTTATTTGCCCTGGACCGTCTTCAGGTTTGATCTTGTAGACCGGCAGATCTTCCAGCTTTTCCATCACCAGGTAAGGTATTGCCTTCCATCTGTCAGCTATCTTGTGTTTGCCAGCAATACCCAAATTTCGCAGCAGGACTCTGTCCCCCGGCTGGAGCTCCTGCGAACGCACTCTAGCATCATATCGATGTTTGTTGCGGTCTGCGTTCTTCCGAGCCGCAGCGGTAGCTAAGCGATAAGCATCCCGCAGCTTTTCTCTTAGTCGGGATACATATTGCTGATGAGTTTCATAGCTATCTCCATCCTCTGATACACCAAAGCACAAGTCTATGGGTAATCTTGGTTCTCGCCCAAACATCAAGAGATATGGGGTGACTCCCGTAGCATCGTTCTTTGTGGCATTGTAGGCATGCACCAGAAATGCGACATGCTGGCTCCAGGTTGCCTTCTGCTCTGGTCGCAAAGTTCCCAACATATCTAATAGGGTTCGATTGAACCTCTCTGGCTGAGGATCACCTTGGGGGTGATAAGGCGTTGTCCTAGACTTTTTAATTCCTGCTATCTTCAGCACCTCCTTCAGAAGGTGACTCTCAAAATCCCGCCCCTGATCAGAGTGTATCCGAGCCGGGAATCCATAGACTGAGAAATATTTGTCCCACAATACTCGAGCAACGGTGGTGGCCCTCTGATCACGTGTGGGATATGCTTGTGCATACCGTGTAAAATGGTCAGTCACTACTAGAATGTTTCCAACATTCCTCTTGTCTACCTCTACAGACAAGAAATCAATGCATACCAACTCCAAAGGTTTGTTGCTGGTGATGTTCTTGAGATATGCAGCCCTCGTGGGCAGAGTTTTCCTTTGAACACATCGAGCGCAAGTCTCACATTTCCTGCGAACATCTTCAGCCATTCGGGGCCAATAGAACCTACTACGAATAAGTTCCAGAGTCCTCTCCATCCCTAAATGCCCAAAGTCATCATGCAGGGCCCTCATGGCCAGGGCTCTGTACTTTTTTGGCAGTACTAGTTGTGCTCGTTGTTTTTGTAAAGGGTCAGTGGTCATTCGGTGTAGCACTCCCTGAATCAGTTTTAGTTTGGTCCATTCTCTCAATAGTAGTTTACCCTCCGGGTTAGGTGGGACAACCGCAGCTGGGCTTCGCCCCTCCCTTTTGGCAAGTAGTGTATCACGAATGTCAATATCTTGCCGCTGGGCTTCTTGCCAGTCAGCCGCCCCACGAACTCCTTCGCTCAGCTGCGCCCCGCTCCGCTCCGCTCCGTCAGCCGCCCCACGAACTCCTTCACTCAGCTCCACGGCCCACAAGCAGCTCCTGCCATCCACATACTGCGCCGCATCGAACTGCTTCACCAGCCGTCCCGCAAACTGCTCCACAATATATCTTCAGGCTCCCCCACTACTTAACACAACACTCAGTGATTTCAGCTCTTAGATGAATTCAGCTTATAATAGGGGAGCCCCAGTGCTGGTGCACTGTCAGCCCAAAGTGAGCTCAGCAGCCTATAACTAGACTTCTAATGAAATCAAAATTAGCTCTGATATTCCACAGTGGAGAGAGGAGGAAGTGCAATTAGCATGTAAGGCCCTCACCAGGGGGCCCATGCCACTAAGTATTAATACTTGTCCCCAGCCTCTCTCCATTCACACAGTTTTGGAACCCATTTCCCTTGCCTAGCGAGTGCTACTTAGTTGATGGTGAATCCCTCCATCATAACAAAAGGCCACGTACAGTTCCAAGCACAGTTCCCATAATCAGGGTAATAACAATTTATTCTTCCTGCCCCAATAACAGAGACACTGGGGATCCCACAGCAGCCAAAGTGACCATTTGGGCAGCTATGGTCTCATTCTAGGCGTGGTGGGTGTGCCTATGCAAATGAGATCGGCCCCTGAAGTTCTTTTCCACAACTTGCCACACCTCACCACCAGATGTCAGGGTGGAGCTCATCCTGACACTGCTTACACTGGTTATCTTAGATACTCATGTGACCCCCATTCTGTAGTATCTGAGCACCTCCCAATCCTTTTAAAAATATACTCATCTTCACAACGCCCTCTGTGAGGAAAGGAAGTGCTATTATTCCCATCTTGCACACAGGCTCTTTGGCCCAGATCCACAAAAGGTCTCAGGCATTGTAGTGCCTAACTTGTAGGTGTCTTGCCACCCAGTGGAATTTACAAACCCTGAATCCACACTCCTGAGCGGTGTAGTTAAGACAACCTAATCCCTGTGTAGACAAGTGTTAGGTCAATGAAAGCTATTGCCTCTCAGGGAGGCGGATTACCTATACCGACAGGAGAACCCCTCTCATCAGTGTAGGTGGTGTCTACACTGAAGCACTATAGCAGCGATACAGCTGCTATAGCATTTTAAGTGTAGACATACCCCTAAGCAAGTCAATAGGAGATGCGAAAGAGAGGTAGTCCTGTAGTACTAAGCCCCACCCCTCTGGGGGAGATAGGGGTGTAAGTCTGGCCTGGAGGGAGGCATCTAGCTCTGCTTGGGCAACAGTTAATGATTTGGAAATAGCTGAGCTATCAGAATAAATTCTGCTTTAAAAATGTTTTTAGGAAAGAAAAAAGGAGAAGGAAGGAGGAAAAGGGGGTGGGGGAGGAGGACTTAGAAATGTACACAACTAAGAAAAGGGGGAATGAATATATATATATATATATATATATATATATATATATATATATATATTCTTCTTTCATATATATATATATATATATATATATATATATATATATATATATATACACACATATATAATTAAGAGCAGGCAGGACTGCTTGGGAAATGTGACTAGTTATAGAAATCATCCTGTCTGCATGATATGCAAGGTGTTAAGAGAGTTATTAAACAAGCTTATTATAGCACTGGCAATTCATTCATGAAGTGCCATGGAACACTGGGGAGGTCTGGGAAGACTGGGGGTGGGGGGAAGATCAAATAGAGCATGACTCTTCAAAAAAGGAAGAGTGATCTGGCCACTACTGTCCCAGCGGAAACAAAATAGTAAATGTCTGAAGATAATATGCCCATGAGCAATACCATCTGTTTGTAAAGAACCCCTTTTGCCAGACACATTTGATTGTTGGATGAAGGGAAAGTAGTAGATGTCACAGTTGGGTTTTAGTCTGACACTTGATAGTGTCTTGCAAAACAATAAAATTGGCTTGGACACGACTGCTGTCATGGACTGAAAACTGGACGATAGACTGTAGATAAAGACATGGTAAATGGCACTCACGTAGCCAACTTCCCTCAGTTTTCTACTATGCCACAGTGATCTGGGTGAGCTCCAGTCTTGCTGAATATTTTCATTAGTGATCTAGAAGAGAAATTTTGTCTTGACAATGGGGAGATACAAATATGTTGTGACTATTCCACATGATGGAAAACTGAGCTCCAGTTAGTGGCCTCCAAACATCTGCTCTGCTACCCCATTTAATTTCTATTATAATCTGGGGGGGGGTGTCTTATGCATTCATTGTTTGTTGTTGGCAGTTTAGAAGTTTGAAACAGAGATTAGAAGTCACACAAAGTGGATGTTTCTGTTATGGTATCTTTGTTTTATCGCTTACAAGTTATTACTAGTATGCATCCTTATCTATCTTGAAATGGCTCAAGATTTTTTTGTTCATGCCTTACTTTCCTTCTCTTTAAATCATAACATTATACAGAGAGGTGTTTCCTAACATACTATTAATCAGCTGTAATTAGTGCAAATCTGAGCTGTTAGGATTCTTTGTTGCAAGGCAGATGAAATGCATTACACCAATGTTGGTTTCATTATATTGAATGCCATATAGGAAGCCACTTTAATGTGCTCCTTTTGACTTATCACAGACCCAAACGTAATAAGGCTTTGTATCTCACTACTTCATTATCCTCAGTGTCCTTACGTACCAGTTATGAACCTTCTTTGGACTTAGACAGGAATAAGGCAGCTGGACTTTTTCAATGTGCACAATGAAATAGAGGGTGGCTTTTGTTTTAGCCGTTTGGAGAAACCACGTTGATCCACCACTGGCTTTGCAAAATAGCCAAAAACAAAAACTGGGATCATTTGGAGATGTCTCATTTGAATTTAAATCTCCAAAACGTGGGTGGGAAAGGATGGGCAGTTTTGGTAAACTGCTCTGGTTCTGGAAAATCTTTGTTGGGGTGGGAGTAGGGTTCTTGCATTCAGTAAATCAACCATTTCCTTTAGGGGTACATCCACTCAGCAGCTGAGAGTGTGCTGCCCAATGGGTGCCCGCTCTGCTTGAGCAAGCGCATCTGAGAAAGAGCAGTGCGGCTGCAGTGCGCGGAGGATCGGCATGGCTGCCAGAGGACGTACCCGGGGGGGCTGGACGGGATTGTACTCGGGCAACTAGCCTGAGCCACTGCCCATGCTGCTGTGGCCACACTGCTATTTGTTGGCATGTTAGTCTGAGCGGAGCTACCATGCCTCTGTCTCCTTGAGCCCTGAGTACCCTCTCAGCCGCTGTGTAGACATGCCCTCAGTTTGAATGAATGTGTCAATGACAAAACAAGAGAACAAAGTAATCGCCATGAGAGAGGCCAGTGTATTTCTCCTCTGTTACCTGTTACATCAATTTTGCCTTACAAAAATGGTGGCTACCTCTGTAGACATCTGACTCCGAGAAACTTAAAGGTGCAGTACACAGAAAACAAAATAATCAATCAGCTAACAAACTGGGAGTAAATTCAAGGCTAACAAAACAACACACTTTTCAAATTATGAGAAAGGCCTTTGCCTACTGTCTGAAAATGCCTTTAAAAGTGCATGTAAATGATATGGTTTATAAAACTGAACTATATTCCTCTAAAATTTATGCTAGCAGCCTGGGAGTATACAGCTGTATTCCTAGCAGTGGAGGTTGGGGGAAAACTGGATTTTCCTGTATTGTAGCAGTATTTTAAAGCACTCAGAGATAAAAGATATATGGCACTTAGATCTAGAAGATAAGGCATGAGGAGAATATCATGTAAAACAAGACAGAGGAACAACAGAGGACCATGAAACAGCATATGAGATCCCTTAGGGACAGCAGTATATAATAAAAGAAAATAATATACTCAGGAAGAAACCGAGAAGTCAGGAGAGAAAAAGTTGCATTCCAGACCATGGAAGAAAACGGAATGCCCTTTACACTTCAGGAAGCCAATATGCTAAAATTGCCCCAGATCTCTGGAAATAACTTTAAAAAAAGAGCCACTTCTGAGACCTGTATGAAAGTAGTGATTTAAATGAGATTTCAGTTCTGGAAAAGAGGGAGACATGCCTTAATACAAGCATTTGTGGGAAATAATTCTTTATCCAAATAGAAACCACTAAGGAATTAACTAACAATTACAGCGATGGCTTAATATATACCAGAAACTGCTGTAAACCTAGGTTGATACCCAAAAAGACGTAGGAGGTGAAAAAATGAGTGAGTATTTAAGAGGGAGGAACTGCATGGGAATGTTTTGCAGAGCAACGGGGGAGCCAAGGCTGCCACATTGGAGAGTAGAGGACGCTCTATTGAATATGAGGTGCAGAAAAGGTAGCTTTTATCAGGAACCTCAAGTTCCATTGCATCCAATTGAAAACAGCCTGCAAAGGGTATCGTAAGTCTTCAATGGCACCCATCCTCAGTGTGCCAAAGCTCACATCATGACATCTCAGGAAAGGAGGGATGAGGACTAAAGGTCCTCATTTTAGGACACCCTCGAGGCTGCTCTAAATTACACCCAGCCGCAGTGTTCCCCAATGGGCTGTTTCACAGCCAGGGATTGCCTAATATTTGCCACAGTGTAATGCTGCACTGGTCTCTTTCTCAGCACAAACCTTGTTGGATTTTGATGTCTGAATTTTTACAGCTTATGGGACTTTGTCAACTTAAATTGTGTCTTTGAAAAACTCACCTTCCCCTAATCATGTCACTTTAGAAATCTCAGTTAAATCTGTTTTCTAATCAGATTCTTCTGCCTTCAGTTCTGCATCCTGGCTCCTGCGCCACTTCCCACACAGACTGAGAGAGTTTGCTGACACGTCCTTGTTCCTGCTGTTTGCAGGTAAGGCCTGATGATATCATCCTGAGTGAGGTTAACAAGCAATGGGGAGGGGATGGGGTGGGCAAGGGCAAGTGTTACAGCTGTATGAGAAATTACACATTTTAGGCTCATCTTGATGGGTCAGTTAAAAGTAACTGCAAAAAATATGATTCACTTCTTCCATGATGCCCACAGGAAGTGAGTCAATCTTAAAAAAGGATTTGAATGAAAAGGAGGTAGTGGTTGGATCAACCAGAATTGTGAAAGTCTCCCTCCCTGGCAGTCTTTCACTTGAAAGACAACCACCAAGATGGACCTCATACAATACCAATGGCTTAGTGTGTGGAATGGGGAGGAAAGGAATAGGTCTTAAAACAAAAAAAGCATAATTTTGTAAGTGGTGTCTAGGCAGTATGGCAATGAGTGCACTAGAAATACAGTTAGATTAAATAAAAGTAGCACAAATTATGATGAAATGGCAAAAACTTTGTTTTTAAACCAAAGTTTAAGAAGTTTCTGAGGTGGCAGATCAAGTTCTATTTCATACCGCTAAGCTTTTGCTACACGTATGATAGAGGAAGAAGTGTAGAATTCAGTGTGCTCTGACTGTGGAGGTTCGGTACAGGGTAGCTGAGGTTCTTTTCTTCATTAAGAACCGCAAGCCTCGCCAGAAATAACGACTCTGGAAAGAAAGCACTCCTCATTTCTTTCAGCTAGCCAGAACAGGGTGTCTCCTAAGCATCCTTGGTTGCCAAATTATGTATGCTTGTTTGTGCTGTAGATAACATTCCAGTTGGGACTATGCTAAAATCCCTAAAAACTCATATTATGCAGGACCTCTGGCTGAACTACAGCTCTTTGTGATTAGTACTGCAAGACTGGTGCTATATCCACTAAGCTGCCCAGGTCCACATCAAATGCTATAATTTTAATTACACACTTAGCTAACAAAAATTGCCTTCATCAAATTAAATGAGCAATGAATTCTTTGTTACATGCAATGAATAAAACAATATTTTAGATTAATCTATCCCATATTCAAGACCATATATAGGTAATGATGGCATAAAGGCACAAAGTGACCATCTATATATTGGTAGATTCCTAGTAGCTTTTGGCTTTGTCTGCAACAGATGTTTCCCTGTGTTGGTCAATTGTAGGATATAAGCCATAAAATAAAGACAGAAGGCTTAGCAAATGATTGGCATACTCCCAAAACTTAAATCAGCCTCAAGTAGTATGAGAAATGATGCTTTATTGAGGGCAACTACAGTATAAGGAAAAACAATTTTGGTATCCTGTACCTATTCCAGTTTGGCTGATTGTTCTTTGAACTCCCCCTGCTTACGAGGACATGAGGGGGTATATGTTTCAAAAATACATTGCACGGCATTATTAAGCACTCTTCTTAGATTTATCCTGTCTCAATGTTCTCAGTTACACATCACATAAGAGTTTCTGATTTTTCCTTTAATATGCACCATTGGAAAATGTTAGCAATTCTAAGCATTCCACTTCCAGTGTCAATCTGAAGTTGCATAACTTCTTCATTAAATAGTAATGGATAAATCCCACCAGTGTCTACAGCTTGGAGAAGCACCTAAAAGTCTAGATGCTTACATGAAGTAAAAAGAAAAGGAGGACTTGTGGCACCTTAGAGACTAACCAATTTCTTAGAGCATAAGCTTTCGTGAGCTACAGCCCACTTCATCAGATGCATATCGTGGAAACTGCAGCAGACTTTATATATACAGAGATTCTCTGCTGCAGTTTCCACGGCATGCATCTGATGAAGTGAGCTGTAGCTCACGAAAGCTCATGCTCTAATAAATTGGTTAGTCTCTAAGGTGCCACAAGTCCTCCTTTTCTTTTTGCGAATACAGACTAACACGGCTGTTACTCTGAAACCTTACATGAAGTAGATCACCGTATTTCTTAACACAAGACCTACCAATCTTCCCTCACTACCCAGTCACTCAGGCCTTCCTTAGGACTGGCTAAGACTTACCAAACTTGGAACTTCATTCACAGGTAGCTCCAGACTTACTTGTACTGATCCTGTACTGCTCCCTCCAGTTGCTTGGTTGGGAGGGAGGAAGGCCCAACAGCCCCTCCTCCTATTCTCCTCGAGGTGTGTCCCTCTTTCTCCTCTCCAGTGGGAGCCTGGGGCCTAATACTGCTTCCATTTTTGGGACTCCTGCACAGGGTAACCAGCCCACACCCTAAGAACCCTCTTTCTCCACCAGCCTGGGGCCTTCATATCCTTAAGGAAGAACAAAGCAGCCCACCTTTGTGTAGTGAGATCTAATAATGCCTTTAATGTGCTCTGTTGATCTCGTCACTTGAAGGTGTAAAAAGCATTTTGGGGCTTAGCACAGCCCCTCTCCCTTCATGTGCATGCCTGCACACCCCAGTGGCCACACTCTGCCAGTGCACTACACTACTCAGGAAGCACTACCTCAGCTCCCCACAAGATGAGCGTCCTGAGCAAACCTGAAGAACATTTGAACAAAATATTATGGCAGCTTCTCTGAGCTCTCCTCTATTTCCTCTGATCGTGAGACATAGCCTAGATATTTGTGATTTAAATGAGAGCTTTCAGCCTTAGAATCTGGGCCTGAAGCAGTGCAGAGGCAGCCATCCCCCACGACACTACAAGCCATCACAATCACATCATCCCTAAGGTAGCAATGCTTCCACAGGCTTCCCGTCAGCCTTCTTGTCAGTTCCAGGCCCTAGTCTGGATCTTCAAATTCAGAAGTGGGTGAGGACCCAGCTACATTAGTGACTGCATCTCCATCCATGACCCACTCAGTCAATTGAACTCCTCAGGATGAAGCATGTGAGAGCCAGAGGTAAAGTGTGCTTGGTCAAGGGTATCAGCTGTGGGAAAAGATACTAGAAGAGGTCAAACTAATCTGGGGTCTGACTACCTATAGCACATGTTGCAAGATACTCCTCTGAGAAATGTTAGATGCAATAGAGCTGGATGCAGAAAATGCTAAAATAGATAAGTGGAATAGGCTTCTGACTCTGCACTGACCTTTACCAGCAATTCTTGTTTTGAGGCGTAAAACTAAAATATGGTGGTTTGCTATCAGGTTTTTGTCTTTCCTTATCAGTGACACAAATCTTTCCCATGTCTATGAACCTGGCAGGATGTCACAAGAGAGGGAAAAACCCTAACGCTGGGCCAATCTGCTCCTGAGCAAACTTCCTTCATGACCCAGAAAACAGCACTCACCGAAGCTCGGCATCTGAATAAGGAACACCTTGTATGTTTCCTATAAAATCTGGGGCAAAATCCTGGCCCCGTTGAAGCTAATGGCAAAACTTCCATTGACTTCAATAAGGTCAGGACATCACCTCTGGCATTTACCCGCTCCTCTGTTCAAAGTGTTCCTAATTACTCCAAATATGGCTAGAGCCAGTGAGAGCAAACCCAAGAGAAAGAGGCTGCCAATACCAACCGGGACACCAGCAGGAAAACAAGATCCCTGATGTGATGTATCCCCACCAGGACCAATCAATGTGGCTTGGCAGCTGCAAACTCACCATGGAGAGCTTCTGAAAGATCACAGGAAAGCCACAAACAGGATAGTAGTGAGTGCTGTAGCATATAGGGATTATGCATCCCTATAAGCTACAGCAAACTTTGATACCTCCCTAAAAATGAGCAGTGTTTCTGTACGTTCACCATCTCTAAGGCCAGAAGAGGCCACTACGATCACTTAAGCTATCCTCCTGCATAACACAGGCCACAGAACTTCAGTTGTATAGTTGAAAGTCAATGACCAAATAAATGAAAGGGTTAGCACTGCAACTTCACAAGCCTCTTGTTACCATAGCAATAACATGTTAGGATAGGTGAAAACTGATCTACAACATTTCCAAGGTGCTTTCTATACCATCGATGCGGCAATCACTCGAGTAGCCTGCTCTGTGAAAGAGCAAAATCAATGGCTATGTGAAATCTTGTTGGTATAGTTTCTGGCTGTTCCAAACTACAATTGCTTGTACTCTTATTTCTTTAACAGAAAAAGAAATATTTTTCTTCATTTGTTTAAAGGAATGGTATGTGTATTTTTATTAATGAAATCCCAAACCACTTTTTTCATCTCATTCTGCCTCATTATTTTATTTTATTTTATTTACATTACTATAGTGCTACGGGGCCCTTGGCATGGCCCAGGATCCCATTGTGCTGTACAATTACAACAGAAACACAGTCTCTGCCCCAATGAGTTTACCTTCCCCCAACTTCACAGGTATGTAACAGACTACAATACTTGCATACATGTGTCTGGGGAAGGAGAAATTAATGTATCATGAAAAATAACCTAGTGTAGAAAATGTTTATTTTTACAAATCTGGTTTTTAATACTCCTTACTCTTAAAAATTATTATCACAGACAGATTGTGCATCAAAAAACTCTAACTTAGCTGTGCATATGATCTCAAACATGAATACCTGGTAGATTGTTCACGCAGTGTGCTTTGAAAAATAACTCTTCACAGATGGAAAGCTATAAAAATGGTGTTCAGCTATCTTGTAGTTTGAACCACAATCTCAGAACATATGAAATATTGATATTAAATCAAGCTGTACCTGGTTACCCTGAATGAATTCTTCCAAGTTCTTGACCTTTGTTCTAGCGCTATTTCATTTTAGACTAGAGTCCAATGGGGAAAAAAATCCTTTGTCCACAAGGAAAGGCAAATTGAGAATGACATACTGTTTTCTAATCAGCCTATTTGGTATTTTATTTAACTTTGAAGAAAGATTTTAAAATAAAGTATAATGACATAAACGGTCACCCACATAAATATTTACTTAGTGTGAACTGTTTTCACTACTCTCCCTCTAGTGATAGATCTAAACAAAAAAAGATGACACAGAAAGCACTGCTGACATTTTTAGGTGAAGGCATAATGAAAATAAACCTCCGGTTACTGCTGGATATTCTGGAGAATAGTCAAAATATACGGCACTATTTGTAGATACAATATCCACATTATTGGTTTATAATCCTCACTGACCCCATCAGCAAGCTTTCTCTTGCAAGCAATTTGATCTGTGATAAGGAAACTTCTTGTAAAGAATCCTTTCCATAAAAACAGTGGGCCAATTTCATCCCTCGCACAATTTCACTGAGCTTACAGCAGGAATGATTTTGGCCCACTATCTTTAGCTTATTGCCAAAGTGACATCTAGAATACATAACCATATCAAGGCAAATCTCCAGTGGTCTATGCATGGGTTCTCAACCTTTATAGATAGATAACTATACCACTTTATCAGATCTATCTAGCCTGTGATCTGCCTGTGAAGTGCTGAGCACCCTCTATTTCCAGGCTGCTTAGCATCTCCCAGGAGGCACCCAGCATATGGCCATAAGTCCTCTGTGTAGTAGCCAGTGACTGCTGCCTCCCATTCAGCTGTGTGTATTGTGATCTGCAATGGATCTTGGGCTGTTCTAAAGCCCAGTGTTGTGTAAGGAGAAAAGGAGCAAAAAATGTGTGGCTGGCACACACCCAGTCTTTGCTGGTCAAAGAAATTTGAGCCAAAAATTCAGATCTGGATTCAAATTTCCCCAGAGTTCAAGAATGTCTGGGTCTGAAGTTTTGGTGCAAGGGATCGTTCTTCTGAAGTGTGCTTAAACAGATTCACAGCACCACGTTATGAGCTTTCAAAAGTACCTCGAAGTCCCCATTTCAAAAGTGATTTAGTCTCACTAAAGGGAGAGTAAATCCCACTGACTTGGTCACCTAGGTTGTTTTTGAAAATGTTGTCCTTGGTCCCCAGCAGGACCTCAGAGGCAGAATGAGCTGGTCCATGATATACTCTCATGCTGATATTTTTAGGGAAAATGAGACTCTGAGAAAAAAGACAGAAGAAAGAAGGTCTCCTTGTTAACTGTTTGCAAAGTGCATCTCCCAGATAGCTGTCTAGATAGAGGGTGGGTCGGGGGAAGGAAGAGGCTGTACTCAGGTCATGAATTGGGAGCCTGCCCAATGTGTGGAGAGATCAGTATTATTGTACCTTCATGAGAAATCTATTTCTTCTCCCCATCCCACCCCCACCCGTGTGCAACTTCCTCTCTGCATAAAGGCCTTACATAACCATCATCCTGCAGTCAGGAAGGAACTGTCAGATCTCTGTTAACATGACTCCCCATTGGCCGGCAGCCGTCACTGCTAAGCATCACAACTTTCAGTTCCCCGGGAAGCTGAGTGCCACTTCCAGAGCGCTTCAGCTATTGCTGCCTAGGGGAGCAAGGAATAGATTTCGAACTTCAGGCTTGGTTCTTCTGCTTTTTACTGCATATCATTAGCTCCATAGCGTAGACCAACGTACATTCCATGATTGCTTAACCTGAGCCAGGCTGTACACTACAGCTGGTTGAAAAATTAGTTCGTTCTGCGAAAAATTTCTAAAGAAATGGGAAATATGTTCTGAACATTTGAAATCATTCGCAGAACTGTTTGACAAAGCAAGACAAAACAGAAAACTTCAGTCTGATGCAAAACAAAATTGGGCGCAGAGAGGGAATTTGGTTTTCTGCCCCTCCCCTTTTTTCCAGTGGAAAAGCATGTATGGGGCAGGGGAGGAAGAAGCAGAGGGGAGGGAAAACCCAAATCTTTTTTTTTTCATGAAAAATCCAAACATTTCAACCACATGAAAACTGGCAGAAAAATTTCGATTCGGTCAAAAAGCCGGTTTATGTTGAAAGAATGTTTCCATGAAAAAAATCTTTGACCGGCTCTAATTTAGACAGCCTCTTTGCCTGAGCAGCACACGTTTGTGTCTCTGTCTGAGCTAGTAAGCCGGTGACCCACTGGGCCTATGTGTTCCCAGCACACTAATGAAAGAATCCCTTTTTGTATTTGCTGTAACTAAGTCCGGTTTCTTCTCTATAGCAAGGGACACTGCACTGGATACAGCGATGTGAGTCCCATCCAAGAAAATGGTAACAACTAACCTTGAAAACTTCAGGTACTTAACTGAAAGGAAATAGAGAGGGCACTTAAAACCTACCAACTGCAGTTGGCTTAGATCAAAATAGAAATGCTGCAGGAAAAAACAGTGGCACCTGTGGTATTTTGCTGGTGCTACACAGATTAAGTTCCTCAGGTTGGATTGACACAAAAGTTAAAAAAAAAAAAAAAGGGAGCTGCAGAATTCCTGTCTACACTACAGCTCCCACCAGGCCTCCATTTCCAGTGCATAACAACTTTATAGAACCTACTGACTTAGGAACAAAACGTCGTATTCTCATGCACCAGTAGATGGTCATCTTTATGTTAACTCCCCGCATGTACACAAAAATACATACTCTTTTACATAGCACTACGTGCAACAGCTCCCATCTGTGCATGTCAACAGCTCCCATCTGTGGTAGCACTTTTTTCCCCCTTAAAATTCCCCAGTGTAGACATACCCACACTGCACTCTCATTAATCTCCACGAAGTTATTCAGACGAGAGCATATTGTTGCTCTTTGTGTGTGGAAAAACACAAGAGATAGCAACTTGTCTTGACTTTCTAATAGTTTCATGATGTTCTTTTAAACAGAGTCAGACTTGTTCAAGACTCATGACATTTGAAGCTGGCAAACAAGTCAATGTTTGTTTTTTCAGAAGTGACTGTTAAAAATAAAACTGTTACATTTATTTCAAAGGAAAATATTTGTCCCCATTTTTTACATAAAGTGCACTTATATGCAGGATTATTATTATTGTGTACGTATGTTGCAGTGCTCAACATTTTAATTGCCACTTCCTCAATAAAATGATTGGAAATCTTCCATCTTGCCATTAGCACTTACAAAATAACTGTTAACAATATGTTATCCAGACACAGAAACGTTATAATTAATGTTGGAATAATCTTCAAAGTCTAGTGACTAAAATATATCCTATAAAATTACTGGACTTCATTCAATGCTGTTCTGCTGTTTTAATGTTCAATAAATGTGTTGAGGGGAGATATTTGGCAACGTGAGTTAGTTTCTCTGGCAGAGAGAGTGACTACAATAGGGTTAGTTCTCTGCTGTATGGCAAAAGCACCGACATCATACTAGGATATAGAGCAAACTTTGAAAGGTTGATGGTGCTGTGAAATAATGCAAATCCCAAATGCACTGCTGTGCAATCCTTCAAGTCTATGCTCCTCCCTTGTCAGCTGATGAGGAATTTGACAGTTTTCACATAAGCAGTAAAACACAAGAGACAGTGTATTTCTGGAGGATTGTAGTATAACTCTGGAAGTGCTAGAAGTCATAAGGCCAAAAGCCAAGGTCTTAACTTCATGAGAAATGCAAAATTGGCTCACAAGTGTCTTAGTGCTATCCTGAAATGGAATTTCTACAGTACATTAAATACAGAGAAACACTTAGACCTGTGTGTTCAATACAGACACAGACATGATGTCACTGACAGATCATTAAAATTCTCATTGCATCCAGAGTTTTCTAAAGCTATCTTCTAAACTGACCTAATAGAAGACTGATAACTTGAGGAAGAATAATATAAATACCACAATGGGCAATTTCAATAGTGTATGTTGTTGAAGCCAGGATTCAAAGGATTGGGGTGATCCATCTTTGTGATAAAAATGAGAACAGTAATATAATGGCTGGTTTTCATTGTGAAAATGAGTTTTGCAGGACAAAGGTATCCTACACATTATCCCCAGAGAATCTAGCTCTTACCTGATAGAAAACATCTGAATGAGTGTCTATGTACCTGTTAAGAAAAATAAGGGATGGACCAACATATGTACAAGAAAATCCAATGTGGCAACCATACTGGAAAATGTTATTTTTTAGAGTTGTGCCTAGAAGCCAAGAGTCCTATTGAGTTAAGCACTGTACAGACACATAATGAGGGAGTCCTGCCCAAAGAGCTTACAATCCCGCATGAATGTAAATATTTCATGTACCAGGTGAAATATACATGCATGAGCCTCCTTGGTCAATAGACAGCCATCTGCCCTCATGACTAGCAAGAAAAGCTGGAGATCCGGATGCAAAATCCACCACTTAGGAACACCATGTGGATTTGTGAGACTCACTGCGCGGCGGGGGACAGGAAGTGAGTATAGTTTATTCATATAAGGACCCTTATGTGACATTTAAGCAATATTATTTAGTTAAGAAATAATCCAAATATAATTCAGTACAGGTCAGTGGGAGTTTTTGCCTGAGAAAACTTTGCAGGATTGGGTACACAGCTATTGAGCAGGCATTTGTATTTAAATCTCTGATTTATAACTTTCCAGAAAAAAACATACTTGGGCTGAATTTTCTAATGCTATTCTAAGCCCAAAGGTAAATTTGTTTGAAAAGTTTGGCAAAAATTATATTTTGGGGGGAGGGGATTTCTGTTTAATCCAAATGTGAAAACAGGTGTATTTTCATGCATTTTGTTGGTACTTGGATAACTGACAGTTGCTCTGGTTATAAAAGTTCAAACTTGTCCCATACAGTGGACACACTGAAATGGGTTCCTTGGGTTTGAAAAATTCTCTCATATCCAGGAAGATTCCTTATTTTTATAATGGGCCGTTCTGATAAAATCTTTTAAGCCGGTGGAACTTTTCAAATGTGGTGACCTCATGTAGTCCTCGAGCAGTTATAATTTGTTACATTTGACAAATTAGATGTGAAATAAAGTGGGTTAAAAACTCTTCATTGACTTAGACCCTGATGCTGAAGTCCACATAGATGCACTGGTCCATCCACACACCCCTCATTTCGGCACTGGGATCGCACACCATAGGCTTCCCCGTTTGTTCACACCTTGTATGCTATACTTAGGGCTGTGATTTTGTCATGGTGGTCCTGGGGGGAGGGGTGTCACAAAAATCATGCTCTTGAATAAAGTCCGTGAAATCTTGGAAATGGCTGTAAAAACACATTTGATTAGTCCTTCCCCCTTCCCCCAACCAAGTGGTGTTTCAACTTGCTACACAGAGTTGCAGAGCCATTTAGGTTTGACTCCTCCATCTCTATCTAGTGGAAGGGTGGGTGATGCAAACCTGAGTGGTGTTTTGACCTTGCGTGCTAGGTCCCAATGCCCACAGGGGTGACCTGGGCCGTCCGATGAGATAGGAGTCGCAACCACAGTGTGAGTGTGGAGCAGGCTCACTTTCCAACTCCCTATCCCCCAGGCCTGACCTTTCAGAACCCCTACTATACTCTGGGGTATGTTGATGTAGCAAGATTTATATTATTTGGTGACCTTTCTGTTACATATCTTCCCCCCACCCCCTGCCCCGGCCACAGCTCTGCCATGTGACTTACTAAAAATTTCCATGCCAAAATAGTAATCTTAGCTATACTCACTTGCTTTCTCCCTTTGTTTCTCAACCTGTTTTTATAAATGGATGGATTTGCTACATTTCTTACTGAGGATTATGTAAACACCAATGTGAAAATGGAAGCATCTTTTAAAATTGTTGACTTCAGAGAAGCTGCATGGGGGGTGTGAGGCAGGGCAGAATGTGGACTGATGTTTTTCTACGTGCAGCAATTCAAGTCTCAGCTCTCACTTTGAAACACATTTTTCTTGTCTTTTAAAGAAGTAACATTTAAATGCAAAGGTATCAGTTACTGTTGTTCCTAAAGTTGAGATTTCACACACATTCAGCAGGAAATTCAAGGCTATAGTGAAATCTTGTGCAGAAAGAAACATTTTTTAGATCCCATATATGGATTAAAAAAAATGGTGATACAAAATTTGCTTTGGGGTTTTAAAGTTGCTAATTCAATATGTGATCAGTTAGGGGTTGGGATTGTCAAATTAGTTGAAGGGAGTTAGGTCCCATCTCCCACTGGAATTCTATAGGATGTGGGTGCTGTCATGGGGTATACAAACCCCATCCTGGAGAAGAAGGGGTTAAGGAGCTGCTCTAGTCCCATGTGCCCCCACCTTGCTACACAAGGTGGAGATGGAGCTTAAAAAGGGAAGCAGAACAGCTCAGAAGGAGACAGACAGTGGAAGGGAGTAGACCTGCTCTGAGTGCTTGGGAAGGAGTACTCCAGGAGCTCTTGCTGTCTGAGGCTTAGAGATACTGACCTGACTAAGCCTGCAAAGGAGGGACTGGTGACTTTTGAATGTCAGGAACCTTAATTTTGTGTTCAGTTCTTTATTCCACCCTTCAGGAAGAGGGGATACAGATAGGAAGTGATCCAGGGACAAAGCTGCGTAGCACCTGGAGGTGAAGAATTTAGCTGCCTACCTTTTGGCCCTGGGTAAAGCCTTGTGGAGAGGGTGGGCCGAGGATCCCCTACCAATCTCTAAAGAGGGGACAATGACAGAAGATCATTGGGGAAGATACTGAAAATGCAGGGGCTCAAACCCTAGGACCATCACCCAGTGGGGGCCCCTGAAATCTTTGCTGACTTCTGAAGATTGGACTCTTTGTGTACCCTGCAAGGGGTAGACTTGAAAAAGTGACCCAGCCAGAAGACTGAGTTGCTAACATGACAGACTCCCACGTGGTGGATTTATAGTGAGAAAGGGGAACACACGGGAGGAAGACAACCTGCCACACCTGGCCTCAGTATTAGGTTGCACTCCCAGTAAGTATTCCCCTTCGTGGGTGCCTAACTCCCTTAGGCTCCTTTGAAAATCTCAGCCTGAAAGTTTTATTTAGCTGTTCAACCACACTAGTTTTCCAAGGAAACTGCACTCGGACATGCTCTGCAAAATTCCTCCTTCCCCACAAACCTCTGCAGGGACTTCCTCAGGGACAGTAATGTGGTGAGAGTCATACTCTGCCATATTATTGCTCCCTGCCCTGAAGTGAAAATCTGCAGCAGCCTCCAATAGGGAGCACATGGTAGCCATGTCTACCTGACAGATCTGCTGTCATAGGAGAAGAGCAAGCCTGGGAAGAAGTGTGCAGCAGACTCTAAAATCTACACCCCTGAGAGACGTAGTTAAGACAATGTAAGCCCTGGAGTAGATGCCACCAGGTCAAGGGAAGAATTCTTCCATTAATCTAGCTGCCACCTGTCAAGGGGTGGATTTACTATAGTGACACAAAAAATGCTTTCCGTGCCCGTAGCAAGTGTCGACACTACAATGGCATAGTTGCAGCGCTGCAGTTGCTGCTGTAGCACTTATAATGTGGTTTCACCCTTAAGCTCCAAGTTCTTGCTCTCCAAGGAGGGTCCAGAATCCATGAGAGGTCCCCACAGGTATCACGACATCTGGAATTATATAAAATGTGTAGTTTAAATAGCTTTCAAATCAAAACATTTGGCTCTTGGATGCAGTGGACAAGATTCTCATTTGCACATAGGCCCCTTTACACCGCTCTGGCTCTTACATTTACACCCACTTTGAGGCCTCTTTATACTGCCAGAGTGGTGTAAAGGGGCCTTGGTGCCAATGAGAATCTGGCTCAATTGCTTGTTTCTCTGAACTTCCGTGGGTTTTGAAATATCTGGCAATACACATATCTTTATATTTTGAAAAGAAATATTCTCTATTTGTCCACACCTCACTGACTAGCCTTTCACAGATACCAGCTGATATGATTATTAGATCTTTCCTATGTGCAGTAGACTTTACTGGAAGCATTGAAAGAGAACTCTTATTCGGAACTGTTCTTATGCTCCTCCCTTTCCTCTCTCAGGTCAACAGCTGAGGGGAGAGGTCAGTGTCCGGGCCTCAGCGTGGGCAAGTGCTCTGGGGGGAAGCCTTTAATCTTGTGTGTTCGTTGGACTAATATTCATTTCTTTCCTGTAAACAGTTTTGAGAGTGTTGTCAGACCAGCTATTTTCAAACCACTCATCAGTGACTGAGTACATATTTCTCTTGTAAAATGCAATTGTAAGATTTGACACAAACAGCGAGGAACAGTGATTAGTCGTCTTAGTTTTCTTCCAAACCTGAAGACGTCTACTGGGTCATACAGGATCTGTCTACACAGCCTGCAGTAGCGAGCCGCCCAACCCAGGCCGCCAGACTTGGGGCTTGCAGGGCTGATGCAAATGCTCTAAAAATAGCGGTGGAGACAGCGCTTTGAAGTTGCAGCTCCGGCTGGATCTCTGGCTTTGAGGCTTAATCAGATAAAAGCTCTGTCTACACTGCTATTTTTAGAGCACTAGCACAAGTCCCGGTAGCCCACGTGTGTCGACCCAGGCTGGGAGGCTCATTGCCATGGGCTGTGTAGACATACCCTTATAAATGTCAGACCTTTCCATATATTCCTGGCAAAGGACTGAGTCTGTTGAACAACACACCATTGTCACAGCTTATAACTGAGTTCCAATAATATAATTTTAGAATGAGGGTCGTAGAGACCATTGTGAGATCAGTGGAGTTATGCCAGGGTAAAACTAGCGTAACATTAATCAGGCCTCAGGCATCTGTTGAAAATGTTCAGAGAAAGAAGCCCTTTCATCACTCACCAGTGAGCATTCAGGCTGAGTGGTGTTAATAGATTCTGGAAGGTTTCTTCTCCAGTCCTCTTTAGCCGTGAAGCTTGAGAGTGGAGCAGAGGAGAAATAGAAGGCTTTACAGGACTTAAGCAGGGCAATGGGGTCCTTTTAAATAAATAGACCTTTATGGTATTCCTTCAATGGGGCCACGATTTCATCTGACATTGAAAAATAATAATAATACCAAGCTCATATACAGCACTTTTCATCAGTAGATCTCAAAGCACTTCCCAATCTTTAATGTATTTCTGCTCACAACATCCCTGTGAGGTAGGGAAGTGCTATTATCCCAATTTTACTGATGGGGAACTGGGGCACAGAGAGGCTAAATGATTTGCCCAAAGTCAGGAAGTCTGTGGCAGTACATGCAATTGAGCCCGGGTCTACAAGTCCTAAACTAGTGCCCTAACCACTGGAGAGTTTTGTGAATTCTTATTCATGGCACCCAGATACTGTAGTGGCACCCAGATACTGTTATGGCACCCAGATACTGTAGTGATAAGCACCACAGATATCCCTACACTAAATTAAAAACCAATGGCATTTGAGTTATATTTAACAACACTCCAGAAGACTAGTTCTTAGCAGAGAATAGTTTCCTGGGTTAACTTATGGAAAAAAATACCAGAAGTGGGGGAATACTTAAAAATGTTCTGGGAACATCACTTTGAATTTTTAAATGAATTTGTTATGACTGTCTTCATGTTGACTTTCTGGGAATATTCAAGCAAAATTAGCTTCCAAAGGGACCACAGAAACTGACTTTTAAGTGAATACTAGCGAGTATTCACAAAGTAAGTTTTTGTTTCAATTTCAAAACGCTAATCTTAAATTTACATTTATCCAGTCAGGGAGCAGAGCAGTACTATGGGCTTGATCATGCAAATATCTATGCATGTAAGTAATCTCACTCGGGCGAGTACTCCTATTGATCTCAATGGGACTATTCACCTCAGAAATTATTCATGTGCAAAAAGTATTTGCAGGATCGGTTCCTGTGTGACCTTTCTGTCCAGTTAAAACAACCCTCATTCTGAATACTTGCAGTGAATTCTCCATGAACAAGCTACAGAACAAGCATTATTTGGCAAATCCTTTCAAATAGGCACATTTGAAAATTTTACCCTCAATCTTGATTTTCTTTTTCAAAATTGCTACATGACTCATTCCCATTTTCAAAAGTGGTTTCAGCATTCGGCTCCAAGAGCTGAAATTGAAGTCTCATTGAAATTCAATAGGGCGTAGGCTCCTTAGTGCTGAAATCACTTTGAAAAATGGGGCTAAAGTTCCTCAGTCACTTGGGTTCTTCTGAAAATTTGACCTCGACTCACAGATAAATTATATGCTACAAATTATTGACCCAGCTCTAAATTTAACCATGTTAATTAATTAGAAAGGTGGCAGATCTTTTTTTTTTCCCCCAGGCAAACAAACCCTTTCCCCCGCCCCCCTTTGGCAAATTTCATAATGATTAGTATAAGCAGAGCTACAGTAGTGCATATGGTTAACAGCTGCTTTAACATGATATGGCATAACAACTATCTGGAAGTCATTAGCCTAGCTTTTTTTTTTTTTAAGTATTTGGATAATTAGCCAATAGACAGAACCATTTCAGTCTGTCAGATTTTTGTGATATTATTTACCGTATTAATCATGTTTATCAAGGTACTGAATGTTTTTGATAAACACCCTGACTACCTGTCTGAAAGAACCAAAACATCACAAGTTTCAACAAATATTTACCAAAAAGACCTTTCTTTAAGGAAATTAAAACAAAACTCACTGTTAAATATTGTTAAGGTTGTAGAGACCCTAACAAAAGCCAAGGAGATATATGTAAATACTATGAGGCAAGGGTTCTCAAATACTTTCGTAGTATCGAGTGCAAATTAATACAGAGATTGTCTATTCACAATTGCATGGACTGTCTCTCATCTTTCCATAACATCCTGGTGGTGTCTATAGCACTTGCTTATACTAAACGGTGATATTAGACATATAGGGCTGGAAGGAACCTCAAGAAATCATCTGATCCAGCCCATTGTTCTGTGGGTTGGGGTCGGTGGGATAGCTCAGTGGTTTGAGTGTTGGCCTGCTAAACCCAGGGTTGTGAGTTCAATCCTTGAGGGGGCCATTTAGGGATTGGGGCAAAAATTGGGGATTGGTCCTGTTTCAAGCAGGGGGTTGGACTAGATGACCTCCTGAGGTCCCTTCCAACCCTGATAGTCTATGATCTGTTCCCCAGTTACTGGTTGGCAGGCCCAAAAAAACTTAGACCATCCCTGAAAGGTGTCTGTCCAATCTGTTCTTAAAAACATCAAATGATGGGAATTCCACAACCTCCCTTGGAAGCCTATTCCAGAACTCAACTACCCTTATTGTTAGAAAGTTTTTCCTAATATCTAACCTATATCTCCTTTGCTGCAGACTAAGCCCTTTACTTCTTGTCCCATCTTCAGTGGACATGGAAAACAATTGATCACCATCTGCTTTATGACAGCCCTTATCTAACCTGTATCTGTTATTGGGTCCCCCCTCAGTCTTTTCTCAAGACTAAACATGCCCTGGTTTTTTAACCTTTTCTTATAGGTCAGGTTACTATTATTTCTATATGGTTCCACCAGGAGCTCTTTAATGACCTGTAAATAAAAAAGGAATCCTACAAAAAGTGGGAAAATGGATTATCTGAAAAGGAGGAGTACAAAAAAAAATACCACAAGCATGTACAGACAATCTTTCCTTCACACTGGGATAGTTTGCTGTTGTAACTTTAATATTGTCTCCTTGAGAAACTTCCAGCTCTCCTGAACTTCTTTATCCCTCAGATTTTCTTACCATGGGACCTTACCTACCAGTTCTGAGTTTGTTAAAGTCTGCTTTATTGAAGTCCATTGTCCTTAATCTGCTGCTTTCCCTTCTTCTTTTCCTTAGAATCATGAAGTCTATTATTTCATGATCACTTTCACCCAAATTTCCTTCAACCTTCATATTCACCACCAATTCCTCCCTGTTAGACACAATCAAGTTTAAAATGGCTGTAGTCTTAGTTACTTCCTCCACCTTCTGCAACAGGAAGTTGTCCCCAATAAATTCCAAGAATTTATTGAACATTTTGTGTTTTGCTGTATTACTTTTCCAACAGATTCGAGTACTCAAAGTCCCCCCTTACGACCAGGTCTTGTGTTTTGGATATTTGCTATTTGTTCTATAAATGCCACATCCACCTCTTCTTCCTGATTTGGTAGTCTACAGTAGATTCATGTCACCCCCTTCTTTTTCTCCTTTTTTCTTTACCCAGACACTTTCAATTGGTCTGCCTCCCACCTCCTTCTGAACAAGTGCATGTATTCTTTATATATATTGCAACACCTCCTACCTTTTCCCCTGCTCTGTCCTTCCTGAACAAGCTATACCCCTCTTTACCAATATACCAATCATGAGATTTATCCCACCAAGTCTCTGTGATGCCAATTTAGCTTATGTACTAATACTTCCAGTTCTTCCTGTTTAGTCCCCATATTCCTTGTATTGTCTACAGACAGCTAAAATGTTGAGCAGATTTGCGCACTGATTTCCCTCCTGTTGTTCCTATGAAAGATATTCCATGTCCCTCCCTGCCCCCTGCCATCTGTCAACATCTAGCCTTCTGTTAAGGTTTTTTCTGCTTAGCTGTGGGCTTTTATTACCTACCCACTTTGAACCTCATTGAAAGGCCTCCTCATTAGATTGGTGAGTTTGTGCATGTCATTAAATATAAAGGGAAGGGTAACCACCTTTCTGTATACAGAACTATAAAATCCCTCCTGGCCAGAGGAATTTCCCCTGTAAAGGGTTAAGAAGCTAGGATAACCTCGCTGGCACCTGACCAAAATGACCAGTGAGGAGACAAGTTACTTTCAAAGCTGGAGGGGGGACGACAAAGGTCTGTCTGTCTGTGTGATGCTTTTGCCGGGAACAGAACAGAAATGGAGTATTAGAACTTGTTAGTAAGTAATCTAGCTAGAAATGTGTTAGATTTCCTTTTGTTTAAATGCCTGGTAAATAAGCTGTGCTGAATGGAATGTATATTCCTGTTTTTGTGTCTTTTTATAACTTAAGGTTGTGCCTAGAGGGATTCTCTATGTTTTCAATCTGATTACCCTGTAAGGTATTTACCATCCTGATTTTACAGAGGTGATTCTTTTACTTTTTCTTTAATTAAAATTCTTCTTTTAAGATCCTGATTGCTTTTTCATTGTTCTTAAGATCCAAGGGTTTGGGTCTGGGTTCACCTATGCAAATTGGTGAGGATTTTTATCAAGTCTTCCCCAAGAAAGGGGGTGTAGGGTTTGGGGGGATATTTTGGGGGGAAGACGTCTCCAAGTGGTCTCTTTCCCTGTTCTTTGTTTAACATGCTTGGTGGTGGCAGCATAGGGTTCAAGGACAAGGCAAAGTTTGTACTTTGGGGAAGTTTTTAACCTAAGCTGGTAAGAATAAGCTTAGGGGGTCTTTCATGCAGGTCCCCACATCTGTACGCTAGAGTTCAGAGTAGGGAAGGAACCTTGACAGTGCATGAAGATGCTCCTCCCCTTCTTGATCAGCTGGACTCCATCTCTTTCCAACATATTTAATATAGCTTTACCTGCCTTGTGGTGTGGTCCGCAAAGGGGGACAGCCAGCACCAAATATGGGGGGGAAATGAAGCTTGCCTCTTATATTTTAAGCAAAGTCCATGGGCTGGTACTCATCAGCAGTGATCTTAACATCATCAGTCCTAAGGGGCTAGAGCACATGACTTATGAGGAGAGGCTGAGGGAACTAGGATTATTTAGTCTGAAGAAGAGAAGAATGAGGGGGCATTTGATAGCTGCTTTCAACTACCTAAAAGGGGATTCCAAAAAGGATAGAGCTAGGCTGTTTTCAGTGGTGGCAGATGACAACAAGAAGCAGTGGACTCAAGTTGCAGTGGGGGAGGTTTAGGTTGGATATTAGGAAAAACTTTTTCACTAGAAGTGTGGTGAAGCACTGGAATGGGTTACTTAGGGAGGTGGTGGAATCTTCTTCTTTAGAGGTTTTTAAGTTGAGGCTTGACAAAGCCCTGGCTGGGATGATTTAGTTGGGGATTGGTCCTGCTTTGAGCAAGGGCTTTTACTAGATGACCTCCTGAGGTCCCTTCCAACCCTGATATTCTATGATTCTATAATTCTATGCATGCAAACACAGGAACATGGCTCAAGTCAAACACCCATGAAGTAGCAACTTCAGTAATTTGAAAAATAGAATAACTTAATCAGATAAATAATTCAAGGATTTCATACAATCCCTTGACTTTGAAATTGTTGGATGTTTAAATACTTGCCTAGTGCTGCTAAAGGTAAAATTTAGAATCAATATGTAAATATGTGACAAAAAACTAATACTTAAATGATAATACACATTCTCTGGTGTCACCAAAATGCCGAGACTGCATGTCATTGGGTGGTGTGCTAGGGTGCCTTAAAATACTGATCCTGATGCTGTTCTGTGCAAGTCAGATCCCTCTGCTGAGGGCAGCTTTGAACACACACTAGCCTTTACCAACCATTGGGAGTCAAAATTGCAGCATGGTTTAGGTGAATCCCAAACACACTTCGATTTCTGTAGCCACACCCTCTTTCCCTGGTAAACTGGCAGAGGGGAGTGGCAAGCAGGTGGGGGAGTGGCATACAAGAAACAGATCTACATGTCTGCAGGATTGTCCGTCAACTGCAAGGATGTCCCCTGAAACAGATAAACTGTTACACCAGCAGTTTGGTGCGAAGTGGCTACACTACATCTGAGGATCTATGCCTATGTTTATCTGTAATGGAAAGAGGAATTTTTTTTACTATTGTGCAGACCCATGCTTACCTGACGACTCCCTGCTCTAAGAGATTATTCTAAGAGACCACTTTGCAGTATCATCACAGGCTTTTCAGTAGTATCTTATTTGTATTCAGAGACTAGCTCTCTAACCAACCAGGGGTCATGTGAAAGGAGTCCCTTTCTATATTTATATTTTCATATCAAGTCAAGAGAGACTATATACCCCTAAGTCCATTACAAAAAATCAAGGACCATATTCTCAGCTAATGTAAATTGGTGTAGTTCCATTGACTCCAATAGAGCTACACCAGTTTACAGAAGCAGAGGATCTGGCACTAGGTATTCATCACTCGTGCCAGCTTACCCTAACAGAATCTCCCCCATGGGTCTAAATATTAAAAAAACACAAAACTGCTAGATAGTAAGCGCTCTGTGGCAGAAACAGTCTCAATATCTGTCTTCCATAGCAGGTAGATCACTGTTGGGGCTTAAGAAATAAGTCCTTTTAATAGTGAAATGAATAAAATGTCAATTTTCAGAAACAAATCAGCTAAAACTGTCCAACAGCTCTGGGGGAAATCTGACGATTTTTAAATTTTGATGGGCCACTCAGCTGTAAGGTTGTATGGTTTGTAAGTGAGAGAAGAATCTGGTCCAGTTGGTCTTTCTATTGGTATATCATAAACTATTGCCTACAGTGAAATACATTTGAGCCACTCTTAGAAGTGAAGGTCTCAAGCCTTCATTTTAATTGTTCCATGGAAGACAGTTGATCTTCCCTTTTAATTTTTGAATCCCATGCAAATCAATGGATAAATTCTTCCCAACTTTTGGAAGCAGAAGGATTTCTGAAAATGCAGCAGTAAATGTTGATCTTATAATGGAACTTGAAGCACAGATATGATCATAGTTAATAAATTTAGATTTCATCTCAAGAGTAACCAATTACTATGGAATAAGAAAACAGTCTCAGCCTGATATATAGTTCTTAAACTAATATACTGTCACAAGATACAAACCACATAAGGCCACAAGGTTTATTAAACATTAATTGTGGTTCCACAAGACAATCACCATTATTAAATGAGGGCAGATTGCTAATAAATTTTAGTCCTACTGAACAAATAGAGTTATGCAAACTATCAAGATATGATTGGGAGTTACATATCAGCAATTTTCATGGCTCAGTCTAGTCAGCAAAGACATACGGTGACACCTGTTACTCTTGTATATCATGAAAAAGGACTAGCAGTCCTGTGATATCTCACAGTATACCTATCCAATATCTTCCAGTTATTCTAGATTGCCCCACCATGGAACCAACAGGTATAAATTAAAACAGCACTGGGACAAACCCAGAATCTTGAATTTCACAGGTAGGTTCAGATTTGAATTTGCTCCTATTTTTGGTTTCAAGACTGATTAAGAACTTAAAGGAGTGTATTTTCTGGAAATCTTGTAAAATCAACTCTCCTTGCAAGATTTCAGGATGAAACCTCTTGAGGTCTGCTGATCTTGCAAGATTTCTGACACTTAGGGCCTAAATCTCATGTGAACAGCTTGGTATATTTTGTCATTATCAAATGTGAGCCTGACCTCAAACCCTAACCCTGGTCTAAACATAGGGCCTGATTCTCCACTGCCTCGCATCCTATGTAGCCATTTATACCACGACAGAATGGGTGTAAAATGCTGATTTGGTAGTATTTTACACTGACTTCATACACGTCGAAGGGACTACACAGCCATTCGCCATTGACAGGTAATAGGACAGATACACTAATTGTACATTAAATAGATTTTGCAGAAAGCATTGAAAGAGAACCCTTAATAACAGCAATTACTTTACATTTTTCCTCTTGCCCTCTCCCACAACAGTAGTTGGGGGAGCAGGTTGGAATAAACATGGAAAACAGTGGAGACTCATGTTCCTACTCTGAGTCCAAACACTGCTGCCTCTGCATGGCAAATGGAAAACTAATTTCTGTTCACTCGGTTTGTCATTGTTGGCTGGTGACCAAGATACATGCTTTGGGCCTAATCCCGCAATCCGCACTCGGGCAGTGGGATACTTGTCAAAGTAAGGATCAAAGGATCAGACCTTATATCTGTTACTCTATAATCAGCCTGTTCCTCTTGCCTGATTTATTCAGTGTGGCTGATATTTATGACTTCTTCACTGGAGTTGGGCAAAACAAATTATTTTTCCTTAGCAAGATTTCATCTTGTATTTAAGGAGAAGGAATAAGATAAGGATCTGGGGACTGGGTTGTCTTTTCTCAGCTACTCATATCAATGACCCGGAGACCGTTTTAAAAAATGCTCATCAGAACAATTTCAGTGGCAATTATGAAAATGAGAAACATAAGCAAATAAAATTAAATCATTGACAAAAATGTGTTAATAACAAATACTGCTACTATGTGATTATTACAACAGAATAATCAGACTCTAGATATGAAATCAGGGGAGAAATGGTTTAGTGGGAAACTTCCTAAGCATAAAAACATAATTTGATCATTTAAATATCCAAAATAGCAAAAAATTAAAACATCACCATTATGATCCATGTTAATGTTTCATTCAGTTTTATTATATCTCTCAGCTTTCAGTATCAGAACAAAGTTTCTCATGAATGGTCTTTGTAAGAGAAAAATGATTACCTTTCTATTTATTTATCGTGTACCTGTTGGTTCATTAGGATCTAGGAAGGGGTAAAGGTGAAACCAAGAGGAAAATAATGAGTCAATGACTGATTAAGAGAAAAACAATTACCCATTTTAAATTCCTGGTGGCAATCACATTTTCTGTAGTATTCTAGGTAATGACTCTTCATTTGTTAAAAATGGGAACTAACACATTATAATTCCTGGAAGCTATTAAAGACAGATTATACCAGTCAACAATCAAAGACTGCCAGCAAAATTTTTGAAAGGATTGCTGCCAAAGACCACATAATATTTAGGCTTTAAGAAACTGAATTTGTTTCCGAAAACCTTCTCCACGAAAGGGAAGAATATTACTTCTCCTCTCTACTAGTTTTTGAAGACCTATTTAATCCATGATCTAATGGATTTATTTTGGCAGGGCAGTTGTTCATTTTTTTTCCTTGGGGGCGAAAAAAGCTGGTTATCGGAACAGTTTTTAAAATGTGAAGATCTATTTGAATATATTCCTTGGAATGTACTCAGGGACACAGATGTTTCTTATAATTGTTAGTTATAACTTAAGGTAAAACAGTGCTGGCAAATTAGAAGTCTGAGTTTTATACTGAGTACCTATTAAACTTCTCTTCTGCTGGCCCTTTTATAACCAGCTTTATACAGCATATCTATTATTGGAACACACATAAAATATAACACACACATATGTAGCTAGATAGTTGGATAACACATAAATAATGTAGATATTTCCACTCTTCCTCCACAGGGAAACTGTTTCTTTGAGAACACAAAGCATTCATCCATTTAATATAGTGAAGTTCATCTGATGCAAGAAAGGATGTTCTTGTTGCACATTAAACATGTTAAACACTCCCTGGGGATCTCCCATAAGACCTAACAGCAAAGTTATGTCACTCATCCCTCTGAGGAAAGCTCCTCATCTCCCCCCACAATATGGTAAAAAATTGAACTGGTTAGCTTTAGAGTATGACTTTGGACACTGATTGTCCCTTTTTTTTTTCTATTGGGGTAGCACTTAGAGGGCACAACTGGGAACCAGGGAACTTTACATGCGTATAACAAAGACCATTCTTGCCCTGAGGAGCTTACGATCTAAACAAAACCTTTTCTCTTCCGCAAAGGTTATATGTTGCAGTCATGATCTTCTTGATGTTGCAGTCATGGATCAGTGTACAACTGTGAACAGGTGCAACCTCCTCACTGAAAGAAACAAGAAAATCCCATGGTACAAAGAGTGATAGATTGGGTTATAATAATCTTAATGTAAGCGGGGGAATAGTCCCGCTATTGTGGGGAACTTTCCTGGCTTCTGCACTATCCCGGTGAAGTGGGCTAGCGAAAGGATCTGAGTCCTCCCTCCCACTTTCTTTACCCAGTGGCCACCCTGCCCTTGAGAACTTCCCTTCCACTCTCCTGTCTGGCAGAGTCCTCGTAACCCCAGCAAGGCTGGGCCCAGGATTCCTGGGGGGCTCGACCCTCAACCCTGCTGTGGTCACCTAGGACAGGGGGCTAGGGTGTCCCCACTCCGGGGTACTCTCTCTGCACTGGGCACTTCTCTGACCCACTGACCATTACATACAAGTTAAAGCAAATGCAAGTTATTGAATCAACAATTAATTTTAAAAAGAATAAGGAAAAATGGGAAAGGTTAAAGGAAAAACATCAACCTGCTCTGTGGCAGGGAACTTCACAAACAGTGTCTCTGGAATGTCAGGGCAGTTCACAGTCTGTTCCTTGTAAGTCCCAGGCCTTCTTCTCAGGCCCTGGCTGTGCTGCAGGGATGCTGTGGGTTGGACACTTGCTCTGGTGGTGGCCACACGCCCTCAGGCTCTAAGTGGTAGGACCCTTCTTCCCAGTGTTGCCCCCGCCCTGTCGGGGTTACAATCCAAGCCTGGCCTGCAGAGCCTCTTGGCTGAGGCGTCTCCCTGTGCTGGGCCTGCTGCCCAGGGTCCCCCTCGCTCTCCCCAGCTGCTCACCGCACCCAGCTCCAGACTGCTCCAGCCCCAGCTGCACCACTCGGTCTCTGCACTGCTGCTGCTGCTCTGCCTCCAGCTCCCTGGGCTGCTTCTTTGGCCCCTCTGCCTCTGGCTGCTGCAGCTCTGCCCCCAGGACAGGTCTGCTCTGCAGGCTGCTTCTGTGACTCTGCTCCCAGCACTGACCTGCTTCCTGGGCTGCTTTTCTGGCCTCTCTGGCTCTGGTTGCTGCAGCTCCTCCTAGGGCAAGTCTGCCCTCTCTGGACTGTGCCTCTGGCTTTGGGGCTGCAGCTCTGCTCCCAGGACAGGGTCTGCTCTCTCTGGGCTGCTTTTCTGGTCCCTCTGGATCTGGCACAGCTCTGCTCCCCAGCTTAGCTTGGGCCCCTGCTCTTTCCTTAGCTCGGCCCCACTCTGTCTGACCCAGGCAAATCCAGCTCACACGGAGGACGGGACCTCCCTGGCCTCCTGACTCCCTGATTAGCCTGCCTGCCCTGTCATTCAGGCTGACCTGGAGCATTGGCTTCTCCCTATTTCTCCTAGGGACTAGTCGTCTCAGGGTCCTGATTCCCCATCGACCCTTCCCCCTTTTAGTACTGGGACCTAGCAACTAAAACACCCCCACTGAATGTTAGTAAGGGGCAATAGTCCCCTTACATTAACTTCTGTCTGAGGACATGTCTTAATATGACCAGAATTGCTGCCTTGTGGCTCTGGCGCTTTTTCTTTTTTGTTTCCTTTAAAATCTGTCACTGCCTTCCCCTCCCTCCACACGCACGTCCACACACACACACACAACACACCCTTTCTTTGAACTATCAGGATTTTTAATATAGTTTCAACAGAGGAGGAAGGCTAAGGCTTGCTTCTGTTCCTACTTCCCCCTTTGACTTCAGGGAACCTACTTCCCCTTTACACCAGTGTTAGTGAGAGTTTTCCATGCCCTCAAACTTTTCATGCAGTGACTGAGTGCCCTACAAGAATTTTTAGCTTCCTGCTATCTTTGCCTAGCTTCTGAAAGAAAGCTGCTGTACTGAATATAATGCTGAACACTACATGGCAAAGAGGTCAGCTTGGTCACTGTTTTTATGCATCTGGGACCAGATCATCAGCTCGTGTAAAACAGTGCAGCTCAACTGACTTCAGTAGATCATGGCAGCATCTACTGAAATCTTGCACAAGACTTCAGCCAGAAACTTCACATTTCTTTCCATTAGTGGTTGCTTTTTCCAGTGCAGAGAAAAAAACTCTTATAAAACACGTCCTATTATGATGATGATATGGTAATACTAATATTGTAGTAGCAGTCAGAGATCCTGATCACAGTCCCATTGAGATAGATACTTATAAACAGTAAACAGTACTTAAACACAGTCTTTGTCCAAAGAGCTTGCACGCTCATCTCTACTACCCTGCCACAGACTCTTATTGGTCAACAGATTCAATTGTACATAAATTATCAAGATAGAGAAGACCATTGATAACCTTCAGTGTAAGTTAGGCACCTAGCTTCCATTTGGGTCTCTGAAAATCTACCTTTATAATATCCTGACAATTAATCTGCTTTCGCCCCAATCTAGAGAAATCTGTTGGCAAAAATTCTATTATACAATCCCATGGCAGAGAGGTAGAACTGGGTGATAGTTTTCGGACAAATAGTTTATTCACCAAAAAATGCAGTATTTTGCAAAACTATTTGTGAATATGAGTCATATTTGGGAAATAGTTTCTGCCAAAACAAATGGAAAAACAAAACTTAAAAGTAGAAACATTTCATTTTGATGTTTGAAACAAAAATGTTTACTCTTTTATTCAAAATGTAGCTAGATTTACTTTAAAAGGTTTGCTTGTTTTGTTTGAGTGCTTTTTTAAAAAAAACAACATTAAAAAAAAAAACATTTCAGGACAAATGAAACATTTCATTCGACCTGAAATGAAATTTTTTTGTTTGTTGGTTTCAGAAAGAAAAAACAAAATTCTGGTTTGGGTCAATCCAAAACAAATATTCTTTTGGATTATTCAGTTCAGCCACTGAACTGAAACATCAATTATTTGTTCAGCTCTATTGTGAGGGCCACCATGAAACTGGCAACACAAGAGAGAATATTTTATCTATATATTGTCAATGACTCTCATCAGTTTGTTCTTTAAAGAGAATGTTCCCATTGTCATATAATGAACTGGATCCTTTAGAGAGGTTCTTCCTAGTTCTCCAGCAGTATCTATCTCTAGAACAACTGGAAGTGTTAGAATCACTGCAGTCTTATGCTATGTGTGATCACCCAGAATAGATTTAGAAGAAATTATAATTATGACCATTCAATTCTGATCAGTCTGTGGTTCTAGAGATTTTATTTTTAAGTTCCACCGTGTTTTGACTATCAGCACTAAAAGGATAGTAACAGTAGAAAACTCATTATGCTCACAATATCATGGGGAATTTTGAGTCTGCTAAAGATTGCTCAAGTATATGTTTTATTGCATAATATCCTTTTTGTGATGTTGCACTCCATATGCTTTTTGAAAATATGCTTATGAATATGACATAACTGGAATATGCTTTATGCTAAATACCCCTTGTATGGTGTCATTAGAAAGCTTGTAATCTACTAAGTGTGTTCATCCTATTTGTTTGCATGTATTATTTCTATATCTAGAGTTAGGAGAATAAGATATAAACTTGTATCACAGATGTAAACATATTAAGTGGAGGCCATTAAGGGTGCTCCAGAAACAATCAGTTGTAAATGGCCTTAGTTACTTGAAAGCCTTCCTGTTTACGTGTGGGTCAGCCCATAGGGAATGGAGACTAGGGGTCTTACAGTGACATGTGACTATGTCACCTGATAATTAAATCCATCTTAAATTTGGTACTTTTCCATTTAGAAGGACGCGTGGAGACCCAGAGAGACAAAAGATTCCTGCCTTGTGCCAAAGCTATAAAAGGGGGTGGAACAGGACAAAAAGGGCTGCCAGTCATGAGAAAACCCCTGCTTACCACCTCAGATGTCTGCTGGAACTAACAAGGACTATACCGGGGAAAGGACTGGGTCCAGACTAGGAAGGAGTCTAGTCTGTGAGGTAAGCTTATTGGAACATCTCTGAGGGTGAGATATTACCTGTAATCAGTTTCTTAATATATTAAGCTTAGACTTGCGTGTTTTTGCTTTATTTTGCTTGGTGACTTACTTTGTTCTGTCTGTTATTACTTGAAATCACTTAAATTCTACTTTTTATACTTAATAAAATCACTTTTGTTTATTAATAAACCCAGAGTAAGTGATTAATACCTGGGGGAGCAAACAGCTGTGAATATCTCTCTATCAGTGTTATGTAGGGCAGACAATTCGTGAATTTACCCGGTATAAGCTTTATACAGAGTAAAACGGATTTATTTGGGGTTTGGATCCCATTGGGAACTGGGTGGCTGGGTGTTGGAGAGGTAACCTGCTGAGCTGTTTTTGGTTAAAGTCTGCAGCTTTGCGGGGGTGGCCAGACACTGAGTCTATGTTGCAGCAGGCTAGCATGTCTGGCTCAACAAGACAGGATTCTGGAAGTCCCAAGCTGGCAGGGAAAATGGGCTCAGAGGTAATTTCAGCACATCAGGTGACAGTCCCACGGTGCTCTCTGTGACCAAACCCATCACACTTTTGAACGTAGGAACCCCCATTTTTTATGTCAAGAATTAAAAGGAATATCTAACTTTTTTTGTTTAATTTGCTTCCCCAAGCTTTTAATATGTAACTTTGATAGATTGCTCTTAACCTAGGTCCTGTATGCCTGGGCTTCTCAGAGGACTAATTACATCTGAGTGCATGTTCCTTCTTGGTCCTCTGAACAATCCTAAATTCACTAATCTCAATTGATGTAACATTTAGTGAGCAAAATCTCAGGATTATACTATTTCTAGTTATGGTTTATATTGTGGAAGTGCCTAGAGCGCTCAGTTAGGCTCCAAAGAGTTTATAATCTAAAATAAAACTTATTGTCGCTGGACCAGATCCTCAGCTGGTTTAGATCAGCAGAGTTGCATTGACTTCAGTGGAAGTCTGCCGATTTATACCAACTGAGGATCTGGATCTATATTTCTTCCTTTTTTATTTTTGAGAATGGATTTTGTTTATCTTAAAACCTGGTTGCTGAGTAGGAATGTGTGAAATAACTTTTTTGTTGTATACATATTTTAAATATAGGATTTTCAAGGATTTTACAATGAATTATATACAGTTGGCAAAGCTCCCATACACTTCTTCCTGTGCAAACAGAATTATGTAAGGACGGGGCCTTGTTGAGCATAAAATGGTCAAGCTAAAGAATATTTAACAACTCTCAGGGAGCTTGCTTCCCCTCCGAGTGGCTTTCCGCCATTGAAGGATTTTACCTGATTTATCCTCACCACCCTTGATTAGGTTCTTTTATCCTGTTGGCTGGATCAGCTGGCCAATTTATTGCTAGCCTTTGCCATCATTACAGCAAATAATTAATCTCATGCTGTGGGTCTCTAGGTCTATAAGTCTACTCCAAATTCAATTAAATTTCCAAGTGTAGGCACAAGGCCATCTGAAAGTTGCTTTTTACTTCAGATTTAATAGGTTTTGGCTTAGAGGGCTAGTCCTTTGGTTTCACTCACGAAAAGGAGGCTTTTTTTATTCTTTAATTCACCATTACCTTGAGATCTTCTTAGCTATGTGCACTCACTTAAGTTTTTGATGTGATGAAACTACTGAGTATTTCTAACCAGGGACAAAAACAAAAAAACAACAAAAAAACTTAAAACTGCAGTGCAAACAGTTACTCTATCCCTTTGAGTGTTTTGAATTGAAGACACAATCCACGGTATTTGTAGCCAGTGAATGTCTTGTTCCACAGCTCATAGCCAAAAAATAAAATTAAAAAAAATGAAAATACCTTGAGAGGAGGACCAAGGTTTGCCATCTGGTCCTCCCATGAGAACTGCAAACCTGCTGTGCTTTCCTTTGCCACAAAGTTTTCTCTCCCTTTGAGTTCCTTCTCGCCAAAGTTTCTGCCTCAGTCTCTCACGCAAGTGCCAAGCTCACTTTCTAATAATGAAATTGTCACAAAAATCATGATTGATTTGTTTTAAATTAGGGTTTTGCTCTGTCTTCTGATTTTTGGACACCCCCTGCCCACCCTCTGTGTGCATGTGTGTCATTGCCATGTGTGTCTCACCTCCGTATAGTGAGGTGATATTGGCTCCCCACTGCAGGGGCTCTCACTGGTTTCCTGATGGTGCGGAGTTTCCAGCTTCCAGAATTCTAACTGATCAGTTGCATTCTCCTTGTCCAGCCCAGCAACTAATTATACTCCCACTGAGCCCCACCACAATTCTGTCTCCTTGCCCCCCACGTTAATTCTACCCCCACATCAGTTCTGCCCTCCGGCAGTTCCTCTGATCCTCCTGCAGTTTTAGGGGTGGTTCAACAGGGCACCCTCTCCCCCTTCCCAGGCCTGGCCTGGTGTTGCAGGGAGGGGAGAGGAGCAGAGGGACCCACTGCTTGGGAGACAGGAGGAGGGAGCAGAGCTGCCCTCAGCTTCTAGGCCCTCTCAGCACCTTTCTCCCAAATCCCCGCTCATGAGAACAGTGTCTTCCCTCCCCTATCCAAAAGCTGTTGAGAGGAGGAGGAGGGAGGGGCTAGAGGAGCGCTGCCTGCCTCGCAGAAGCTCTAATTGGCCGGTCTTCTCCAGAAGACGGGCAAATGAGACAGACAGACAATCAAAAGGGGTACCTCACTCTCCAGGGCTGAAACATCTGAGGGGCTGGAGATTCTCCCTGCACAAGGAGACTCTTTAGCTCTGAATGGCCTAGCCATCCCAACCCATTGCTCTGCCTCGCAAGCCTATGCTGAGTGACACTCCTAGCATGACTCCCTGTAACTTCAGACAGAAGAGCTAAAAGAGCCATACTCAGCATCCCCCTCCTCTGTTGCTGTGCATTGTAGAATTGTTTAAACAGAATAAAATCACGAGAAGCTGTTTGTTGACTCCAGCTCCGACCCTTGGCTCAACTCCTGACTTCAGTTCTGACCCTTGGCTTGACGTCTGACCCGATAGGTGCTGGAACTAGGGATGCTGGGGGTGCTGCCACACCCTCTGGCTTGAAATAGTAATAACAACCAAAATATATGGTTTCTACCTGCCACACCCCCTATAAAAATTGTTGCAGCACCACTGCCTGACCCTGACTCCTGCTCTGACCATTAGGTCTGACTGCCCAAGCCCTGGTCATGACACTGTGTGGGCCCACATTTGCACTGCCTGATCAAGAACCAGTCCACCTTTAAGGAGTGGCTTGCATATAGACCAATGGACTAGTTATTTGAAACTCTGCTTTTAGCTTCGAATGTCTGCTTTCCTCTTCATATACACGTCTGTTTACAACATTTGATGTTATACACTTGGGGAAAAGCCACTACATACATTTTTCAAAGCAGCTAAGTGACTTGGTAGCTGTGGAAAATTAAGTCCCATTGACTTTCATTAGGATTTAGGCTCCTGAGTCACTTAGATGCTTTAAAAAGTTTTACTCACTGTCTACTTACGTAACTGGAACCAGGAGGTCAGGCATTCTAATCTTCCCTCTGTCATTAACTTGGGGTATAGCTTTGGGCAAATCACAACTCTACTGCTTCTGTTTTGCCATCTGAAAAATAGGGATAGAAATACTTAACATCCATGTGAGGCAGATGTTTATGAACATTAAGTAGCTAACGTTTGTATGGTGCTTTGAAGATTTAAGGCACTGTGAAAGTCCTAAGTGTTGTTGCTAACTGGAAATAACCCGTTGTAAATTACTGAAAATGAGAATTTGTGATCTTACGCAACTGAATATTACAGTGAAAAGATTTAGCATCTCTCACAGTCAGTAAATAATTTTTATTGGTATTTGTCTGAGGCAGAGATGCTGATAGTTAACAGATTTCAAATTGGGGTAAAATGGGCTGAGTGCATAGTTTGGCAATACTTTTGTCTTAAATTTAAACCTTATAAATTATGTCTTGAGCCATGTTTGCTCTCAATAAGATATTGAAAAATTATTTGTCATCAAGCAAATTGAATAATTGACATATAAGCATTTGGAGTAACTTTCCAGATTTGCCTTTCAATAGGAGCTAAATGGGCAGATGTCAATACATGAAGGAACCTTTTGTGAGGCGTTATCAAGGGACTTGTTTATCAGCTTTCAAAAACAACTTGATGAAGCTCTACCCACTACCAACTCTTTGACACTGAAAAGCAGAGAGTATTTGATGAATTGAAATTACTAATGATTTGATCAAGATAATTCTTCAGCGTCCTATATTAACTTCTTGGTAAAATATTAGACATTTACCAAAAATGTCTGTGCTGTTTAGCATGCATTATCTATCCATATTCATTTAAAACGTTGTAAAAAGAACATTAAAAGAACTGCAGTTAAGACTTCAGACCACATCACTTCCTCCCCAGGAGCTAAGACATAGGGAAGCTCTACAATGGAATCCTGTTTCTCCCATCTCATAGCATCATTTCCCAGGATCCACAGGATGCCTGAACCATCCAATCTGGCTCTGTGTCTCCAGCATATCCCTTACTTTCTACCCCCATCCTGGCAGAATAGCTTCAATGGGGTCTCACTACCGGGAACACCCCCTATCTGGGGCCCTTGCTGGGAAGCTTTGTTTTACTTAAAGGGAGGGTTTCCCACCATGGGGAAGGCACCACAGAAAAGGAAATTACAACCTTTTGCTGTGTGATTTTCTCAGGGCCAGTGGAGTGCTGATGTGGCCCACAGCTCTTGACACCAGTCTCCATCCCTTTACCCGGCTAGATCCTAATCTCATGTAGCTTCCTCTGAAGGACCTGGGGAAAGGAGGCATAATGCCACAGATGCAATTATCCCTCCCCTTTCCATATGTGAGGCAGGGGCCCATCTACATACGGACCATGGAGGCATAGGATGTCTCTTTATTTGCAGAATTCAATATCTGAGTTTCCTTTTACACTGGCACCATTAAGCCTCATAAAAATACCTTGTATTTCTTAATTAGCAGCTTTTTGTAACTGCAAGGGCAAATCTTGGTAGATTATTTAAAGTAGATAATAAATCTTCATTCTAATGACAGTTTTGGGATCCATAAGAGGGTAATTATGGCTGGTAGTTGATCCCAAAGTGTATGTATCTTTAATGGAGTCTTAACTTCGGTGTAGTTAAACCAAGTATGAATTTCTCAACAGAGAGCTGAAAGGAGGTTGAATGTTGGTGTTTTCTATATGTCTAAGAAGCCAGTTATTTTGAAATCTGCTACAGGTGTATCTTATTAACTGTCAAGTTACTTATTAAACCACACAAATTACTGCACACTCACTCAATAAAAAATGCTAGATATATAAAAGGGCAAGGAAGTCCTCATGATTTTTCTGCTAGTCCCTAACCATGAAAAAAATAATTTTGTTCCTTTTTAACAAGGAATACAGCCAGGGAAAGTATTAACACAACAAACAGCACAAAACCGTGGCTAACATGGGCAAAACTTGACCTACCACATGTGCATATAAAAATCAGCAAATGAATACAAATATGAAGTTTCACTCAGAATGAAAGGCATATAAACACACCTAAAACAGGTGAAAGTGGTGTCACTCATAGATGCATGACTATCTTTTTACCAGGCAGAACTGAGGAAAGAGAAGATGGGGCTATGCAGTGATAGGGTCTTCTTTATATCATTTTCATTGGAAAGTATAAACATGAATGGTTTCTATCCTCCTCAGAATAATTGACATAAGCATCAGCCCTGGCTAAGTAATTTTAAGGTAGACTCTGGCTGCATCTATTAAAACAAGGTGGCCTCCCAGTCCTTCACTTCAGCTGCTAAATCTTCAAAAGCAAGAGACGCACTTTGTCAACAATTAGAGCTGTAGAACACATCACTGGAATCACTTTTTCATCAAATGGCATTACAAAATTATCATGCAGTGCCAGGACACGACATCACATTGTTAGGAAATTTCTAACATGTTGCTTAATTGTCCAGCACAAAGTTGTAATGCAAACATATATACAACAATATGTCCCTGACTGCCCCCACAAACACACCCCTGCAAGAGCCGCACTTGGAGACGATATGGCTGTGTACAGATTCCCCTCCCCCCAGAAAGGTATTCAGTACTCCTTGTGACATCATTTACTCTTCTTATGACCCTGCACATGGTATTCCACGGAGCCTGGAGCTACAGTGGAGGAGGCGGCAGAGACTGGGTGATCCCTACCCATCTGGCCCTCCAAAGCTGAAGTTAAAAAGGTAATGCAACGTGGGCTGTATTATCTGTACTCCAGACCCCCATCTCCTTTTTAAGGGATCCCAGTGGCAGTTGTAGCCCATAAAGTCAAGGAGCTGAGGAAGAAGGGACAGGGGCAAAGGGCCTTTGAATCTTCTGGGATTTGAGAGTTGCTCTTTATACACAACCAGGAAGGTTTGTAACATCCTGCATCCTTTATGCCAAAATCTCCTGTAAGTGTTCACAGCAAGGATCCAAATCAAAGACTCTACTGCCTTTACAGATCCTTCTCCTGTTAGAAGCTTAGATTACACATTTGCCATGAATTGGAAAAATCCACATATCCCACGGCTTAAAAGCAAAAATATAGAATTCTCTGGGTACAGAGAAACTCGTGCTTCCAAAGAGACAAAGGTGAGTGATTTCAGAGTCTGGAAGCCCTTCATCCAATGCTTGCCAAAGCTGGCCAAAGCCATGACATCTCACCACTACCTAAGGGGAAAATAAGCAAGCCTTTCCTGCTTCTGAAGATAACATGCTTCCTTCTGTGCCCATTAAATGCTACAATAAGTGTCCTCTTCTACCCCGTTAAAGTACACATATTCCTTCCCATTCTCTTGTACTGTCTTAGAGAGTATAAACAAAACCCATCTGGCCCTTCATTAACTCCATTCGATTCCCTTTGATCTCATGTAAACTATGAGAAAAAGATCTAAGGCTTTGTTCTCCTTTCTAGACATGTGCATAATTCCTATCAATGTCAATGGGAGTTAAATATACCTATGGAGAGGGGGAAATACAGAAGCTGTAATGTATACTGCATTTTGGCATATATATATATTTTATATATATATAAATGTAAATAAAGCAACCTTAATTTTATTTGTATAGTACAGAGCCAGATTCCCTGTGTGGCGTCCTTCAGAAGACCCAGGCCTGCAGGCTCTGGGTAGCTGAAAAGCCACCCCAAATGGGGCACAGTGATGCAATTTACTCTGCAATTCTCACTCCAATAACACCCTGGGGCAGGACCATACAGGACCCAGAGTATATGAGATCAGTAGGGAAGGGGACGGGAGCAGGGCACCTCAGAGAGGTGTTGGTTAAACTATTTATTGGGACTGTTTTTTAATCCTTTCATTCATGGGCTGAGGGGTCTAGGTTACCCTGAGTGGAAGAGTACAGAGCTCAAAGGGAGAGGAAAATAAATTACACCTGTTAAAATTACTTAAAATAGTCCTGTTGCATATAAATAATGGCATGGTGTAAAGTCTGTTCCAGGGCCTTCCCAGGCCTGTATGCTCCTAGCTTCTGGAAGCAGACATGTCTTAATCAAAGTGGAGTATGTATATTTGAAGCTAGGAAGAGGCTCAACTTCTCTTGTCACTGGTCAAACCGGCAACTTCAAAATAAACCCTCCAGTTTTTTGAACTTGCAAAATGGGTCCAAACGGGGGGGGGGGGAGGCTAGGGAGGGCAGTGCACGCGTCCCAAATCTCAGAAATCAATGAAGACAGGTGCAAATCTTGCCGGCTCAAGCTGCGCCCCTATAACTGAGGCCCCCCTCCAGAAGCGTACCGCAGCATGACCACGGCCTCCCGCGGCTAAGGTAGACGGGACCAGCCGGGGGAGATCTCCCAGCACGAGCTAAGTTCTTGGAGGGGAGACGTGGCTGAGGGTTACTTACCCAAGCTAGGGAGCTAGAGAGCAGCTGCCCCCGACTTCCTAGCCCCTCTCTCTGCCAGCGCCTTCCCTTCTGGCTGCCTCGGTAGGCGCAGTGCTGGGGAGATCTAGCCGGGGGGCAAACATCGCCACTCGGAAGAAGCGCTGCCCCACTACGTTACCCCACCGCATGTCCACGGGTTACGTGGCGCCCGGCTGCTGCTTTGTCAGCCGCTGCCACCAAGGGAAGCAACAGAAACTGGCGGCGGCCGGGGGAGAGGGAGCGCGAGCCCCGAGCTGTTGGGGCCCCAGGGGCGCTGAGTGTCCGGCGCAGACCCCCAGCTCTGAGCGCCTGTCCCGCGGCAGCCCCCACCGGGCAGGTCGCCGCGAGGGGGAGCCGGGCACGGAGCAGCTCGAATCGCCTCCACCGCTCTGCCCCGCTGCACGCCTGGCGCGGCTCAGCGGGCGTCCGGCTGCTGCCCGCCAGCTCCGGCCAGAAGAGTCCACCAGGCTGAGCGGACCTAGCCTGAGGCTGGGCGCTGACCCTGGCCACGCCCCGCCCCTGCTAGCTGCCCCGGGTCCCCGTGGGATAGCCGAGCCCTGCCGCGGTTAGTCTCTTTGCTTCCCCGGAGACCGCGGCCCCTCGCTTGTGGGTGCGGGGCTGGGTCCCAGCCACAAGGGGGTTTTGCACAATGACGGGGACGCTCGGCGGAAGCCCACGTTTCCCCCTCTGCCAGGGAGTCCGCGCTGCGATCCCCTGCTTTCAAATGCATGTACCACTCCTCATGCTCCCCTCTCCCCCCCCCCCCAGCGGTTATCAGACACTTGTTTGGGGGGTGCAGGCGGGAGCGGAATGTGTCTGCCATCAGATCCGAGTCACGGAAGGCTGGGGTGTCGCGCCGCCAGGCTTTGGTGCTGCCCTATATGGGTAGCGAACAACAGGCACGTGAAGTGTTGAACGAAGGAGAGGAAACGATGTACCGCAGGCAGAGACCCAGCTCCCGCTCCTTGCGCATCAGGGTCTGCCGCTGCCTCCCTCCCGAGCCGAGGGGGACAGACGGGCCAGAGAATGCAACATCTGCCGCAGGGCGAGCCCTGCCTTCCGCTCCCAGCGGGGTCTCTGGCAGCTGTAAACCAAGGGGTTCTTTCTCGAGTGAGACGGGATTACCAGCACTTTCTAAACCCCTTTACCTGTAAAACCTCGGTTTATCCGGGATTCACCGCCCCTGCTTTGGCTGGGGTTTGCAAAATCGGTTGCACTAATTTGCACTTTTCAAAATCGGCTCAGTTAAAAAACAGCAACTAGCTTTTCAGTGCCAGACAAGCTGCTTTTCGTGTGGCCAAATCCTGCTCTCCCTACTCTGGCAAAATTCACAACGGGGAGTTTTGCCTGACAAAAGGCAGCAGGGTTTGATCCGAAGTGAATATTTCTGTGATCAAGAGGCTGAGACAAAATCCCAAAATACTCTAACACCATTTTCATCATAAATACTATGGAAGCGAAAAGAGAGCGGTGCATAGTCCAGTTGTTGCACGTTTAAAAGATACTCTGTTTTAATATTAGGTTCAAGCTGGCGTTGCCTGAATGAATAGCATATATCACATTTAAAGCGTGTGTGTGTATAACATTATACAGTCGTGCATCTGATGAAGTGGGTTTTAGCCCACTAAAGCTCATGCCCAAATAAATGTGTTAGTCTATAAGGTGCAACAAGTACTCCTAGTTGTTTTTGCTGATACAGACTAACAGGGCTACCGCTCTGAAACATTATACAGTCAGACATTCAGTCTACTATTCTTACTCCGATATATTTTCTTTGTGTTAATTCCGAGGAATAAATTCTGAACATTGTTATGAGCGCTCCAAAACCTTCCGTTTGTTTTCCTGGCTTTAATTTAGAGATCTAGTGTACTAATCAATAATCATCCTTCAGTCTTTGAACACCAGGGGGCTGATAGGACTTTTCAAGACAAATTCCTCGGGAGATGATGTATACTTCACACTTACTGTGCACTTTACACAGGGAAAAAGAAAAGTCCAGTGCATTTATCGACGGAAACAAATTAATGAAGGCGCCCTGCAAAATGAAACGAGAGAATGTAGTCGATTTATACATTTATTTTTTTAAATTGATGAAGGCGCCGAACGATTTTACACAAACGGTAAAGTGGCTCAAGTTAAGGACATCATTCACGGCACGTAACTGTAGTTTGATGCCTCACCCTACTTAATGCTCTCCGTAGGAGCAGAATGCTAGCACCGTTTTCAATAACTGTCTGCCTTTCACCACATTGAAAGAGCAATATATTTAAAAGATGTATTATGCATGCAACACTTGATAGCGAGCTCTCACGGAAATGATCTCCTATCAGTTTCTATGAAAGCATTTGGGGCTGGCTGATTGTCAAGGAATTTAATTTAGACGAGCCAAATGCCTTCTTTCAGGTGACATGGAAAACCAGACTATGTCCTTGGACCTCAATAGCATTTCTAGACTTCTTTCACTGGAGAGAGAGAGAGAGAGAGAGAGAGAGAGAGAGAGAGAGAGAGAGAGAGAGAGAGAGAGAGAGAGCTGCAGACTTTTATTTGAGTATGTTGAAAAAAAACCCCTGTTTGATGGGCTGCTTGCAAGATTGCTGACCAGATGGAATTCAGCTTCCGCCTAGATAAATGTGCTTTCCACTCTTAATTCTTACCCGGTTTAATCTTTCTCAGTTCACTCCGTTGAAAACAAACAAACAAACCAACAAACCGAAGAAACAACCGGCGCTTTGACTCTTTGGCTCAATTAAGGTAGCTCAGGGAACACAGGCTTTAAGGCGATTGCAAAATGTGTCATTTGCTGGGCTTTGAAGAACTTCCTAGATGCTAATACACGGAGAGCTGGAAAACATATTTCTATCAACTTCGCGGCTCGAGATCTGGCAGCTGTATTATACAAATGCTCTTTTTTTTTTCCTTTCAAAGACTAAACAATTGTTATTCCCTATATCAGGCTGAAAGAATTTCTATAAAAGAGATTTAAAAAAAAAATCACCCTGAACATTTTGAACTCAAGCAGCCATTCATTAAAAACAATTGTGCATCGAAGATAAAGCACTAAAACTCAGAGGCAAATATGGTGAAGTCATGCGAGCTTTTATTAACTCCCCCCCCCTTCTCAGACATAACAGTAAATTAGTTTGTCTTCGGCTATGACAAAAAGGCAAAGAGGGCTGCTCAGAAAATCTCACAGTGAGAGTCCAAAGCGAAGGCAACCAGAGACTTTTGGATCTAACGTCTGCTCTAAGTGCTAGATTATAAATCAGTTAGTGAACGTGCGTTAGTCAATAATCGATTGCAACTCTCCTACTCCCCTTGCATATAAACACCGGAATGGCCTTCCAGGACATTCAGACAACTTTGTAAAACATCGTCTGTTTACACGTTCACAGTGAGAACAGTGATAAAAGGGTCTGAGCGCACGGTCTGAATCTTGTATTTTCCTCTCCTGGGGCGGGGGAGGGTCTGGTTTTAGATAGAGGATATTTCATTTTTTTTTCTTCTATGGGGAAGGACCAACCTCTCCGGCAAAGGAACACAGGTGCTCATAATAATTCTTTCCCCAGATTTTTAATACATGGACAAGAAGCCCATGTATAGCCCCATTCTGCGGTACAACTTTTAACTAAAGGCTTATTACAATGTTGAAAAGCAAAAACCAAAGAGCTCTCGTATTTCCCACTGGTCTCGCTCTTACAGGGAAAAAGCCAAGTCCTTCGCAAGTGTGAGAAACAGGGGAAAAGCCAGTTCAGGGCATGCGAACAGAGAACGGTGCAGTGCCTTTCCTTCAAAAATTGATCTGCCTTTGTAACAGAAGGCTATAATTTTCCCTTTTCCATAAATACAATTATTCTGTCTTATTTATAGCTGATGTTGAAATATCCCCCCTCCTTCCTGGAAAAAGGGAATATTATATATTTATATCGTTCTTTTGATTTATGAGATTCTTACTTTTAAAAATCCGAAGGAATAACAGTATGGTATTATCTCAAGCGTGTGTTTTATGTAATGCATCTCTTCTTCACTCCAGAAAAATTCAAATAATTCTCTGGCAACAAACCAAATGATGTGACCTCTGGCTTGCTAGGCTTGTGGAATTGTATGGCCTCATCTTTGTCCTATCTGCACTGAAGACTATTCTTTTATACAGCATTTCAGAGCAGACTCATATTTCAGGCGAGCTATCTGATGCCCACACTATGAACAGGAAAATAGGGGCCCGATCCTGCAGTAAAAACGCCTGCTAAAGTCAGTGGAAGTCTTGTCAGAGTAAAGATTGCAAGACCGGGACCACAAATAATCTTCTGGGTTGTTTTGTGTCTTCTTATTCCATAAAGTCCATTTTAAGGCTCTTATCTAACTCTACTTTCATATTTAGGCTTCAGGGGAACAATCCCTTTTACATGGTTTAAAATTAAAATGATCGAAAAACGAACCCTTTCCAGTTCAAACGCTCCAAGCAGAGAGTTTGCAAGCAGCTGAAAAATCCCCCCCGGGAGATAATGACCTAATTTGTTCTGTATAAATTCACAAACACACACTCTCTCTCTCCGTTAACCTAATTGGATATTGTTTGTAATATCCCAAAAGTATGATTGTACAAAAATCACACACACGGAGGGACAGGGTGAAGAGAGAAAGAGGAAAATACTTTTTTCGATACCTGTTGCTTTGTAAATAACTCCTTTGCCAATAGATGGCATAGTGTCCTTTCCATTGTAAGGGAGCCTGGACTAAAACCTTCGCCGATTTATTTACCCTGTTTGTTTGTTTTCCTTGTAGCATTTTTAACGCATAAACGTCTCTTTGCATTTCTTCCCCTGAGGGACAGAAAACAGGTATCTTTAAAAAGGTATATTGCAAAAATTAAAATTACAGATGTAATACATACTGTGAAACCTATAAAAATGCGTTTACAATGGTTACTTAAAAAGAAATTTATAACTTTCATATGTACCTTCCTCATGCAATATGCAACTGCCATATGTTTCCTACTTCCATAATTCAGTTTTTCCTGGTGCTTCTTAAAGTACATTTCATGTAATCTGAGAACTAGCCCTGACTAAAGACCGAGGGTCACCATAAAAACACAAGCCTTGCTTTAAAATTCTATTTAACTGCAAATTGTTGCTTACAATTGTACCATAGTGTTCTTGTGGGCCCACGTTAGGATAAAACCGAGATATATACGCTGTATCTTTTTACTGCTGAAATCCCAAATCCCAAACATAAATATTTCCAATTAGTGCCCCTGCCCCCCAAACGATGGTGATTTAAGACCATCTAATTTAATTCCGTACATGTTTTGATATTTTTTTCCTGAGACAATAGTGAAAATATTACTTAAATTTATAGTAAAGCAATAAAAAAGTTAAGCCCCAGGTTTCCTCAGCCCTCATTTAATGTTTGCCGTCTCTCATTTTTGTGACTAGAATCATGAAAAGGCTGGGTTTTAAATCATTTTTCTGAAATTCACAATAAATGTAAGTGACAAAGTCATACTAAAGACCAGAGATTTCCTTTAAAATGATTCATACTTGTGGCTGCATAATTCCAAATTGATGTCATATTTTTAAATGCTAGAAAACTCAATGAAGGTAATATTTATAGTTTTAACACTGATGGCTTTAAATTGTGTCTTTAATTCTTTAATGCAATTCCTCAACATTTTCATCGGTCAGGAAAAACTGATTAAAAGGGATCGCGTGTTTATTTCCGCCTTTATACTCAGCAGCAGGCAAGCATTTATTTTCCTGAGTTTTCAAACGAAACTATGGATACGGAGAGAGTGATCGTTTTACAGTTAATTAAAAAGAGGTCAACTGCCGCGTTGAGATGGCAAGAGGCTAAGCAAAACAACGGTCCAAATGCAACAGAAATAGAGAAGACAGGTCGATCCTATCATGTAGGCATGATAGGACCTGGACCTGAAGCCGGATTCTGCAGTCCTCTTTGAAATCAACGGGAGGTTTGCCTGTGTTACTGAATAATCGCTGGACACCTGGTTACTTAATAAATCTGACAGGCTGGTTCCTCGCTCTGTTTCCCCAAAGGGATCTAATTTGCCCCTTCCCACCGGGCTCCTTGTAGCTCCACCGGGCTACACTGGAACCTTGGCGTGGAGCATCTGAAGCAAGTGTGTTGGGTAGCTAACCATAATAGCGGCTTGTTTCATTTATTGGGCTTCACCCTTCTCTTCTTTCTAACAGTGTAAGATGAAACCTGCTGCTGAGTAGAACCGTGTGATAAATATAACGGTTTAGGTACATTCATGGGATCCTCATCTGTTGGTAAAAACATGACAAAATGGATGAGGCCAACCTGCTAAACTTTACGCCCAGAGTCTCCAGCTCCATGGGCCTGCATTGCTCACTTTTACTGGACGCTAATGAATCGCATCGTATTCACCAGAGCCGTCCAGATAAAGTTGGCTCAAATCCTGAGGTCTTGAGTCATGTCGAAAGCCTGATCTGTTGCATGGATGGGAATCCGTATTGGATGGGGTAACTCTAGGTTTACACGGGTGTAACTGACATCAGAATCCATCCTTTACTCATGCGTGTAGACAAGTTTCGCCGGAGTGTAGAATCAGTAAGGACAGAAGGGGATGGCTGGTTGTGTCAGCAATCGTATGTGCTCTGGTTTTCCGCCATTGGGCTGGAAACAAATGACTACGTTTGGGGACAACAATTTGGGAAAATCTAAACGAGCCCTAATAATCTGAACGAAAGCCTTTCAGAAAACGGGCTTGAGATGTTCCAACGGGACTAGGAGATTTAGCTACACAACTCCCATTCATGCTAGTGGGAATCGTGCGCCTGACTCCTCGGTTTGGAAAATCAAGTTGGGAAAGAGCCTCGCTCATGTCCGGGTGCGCGGAAAACAAAACCCATTTACTTGAGAGACTATGGAAGGGATCCTGATCGCCCTGAAGTCAACGGGGAGGGAGTGGGAATGTTGTCCCGATTCACACCGTGTGAAACCCCATTGAAGTGAGCGTGTGATTTGTCCCTGGAGGTTTTGCCATTGACTTGACTGGGAACAAGGACAGGCCCTGGAACAAATAGGGCCCAATTCAACCCTCCTTATTCAGCCAAAACTGGCTGAGTTCAGTGGAGGTTTTGGGTGAAGAGCACTTGAGCGGCTGAGCCCCGCCCCTTCAACTGTGCAGCTCCAAAGGAGATATCCTGCTAGATTCTGTTTCCACTGAAATCCCTGACAAAACCCTCCTGATCGCCAGTGTGAACGGGATCAGGCCCATTATCGATCAATTGGTTGACTGATTGATTTATCATCCAATCAGCAATTCTCAGTCACTGGAGACAGCCTTTTATTTTTTATGCTCACCTCTTTCTTTTTAAGCTAACATTAAACACAGAGAAGGAAGCTTAACAAGAGAGCTGGTGAAAGCAACTTGGTTCTAAACAGCAAGAGCATTTAAACAGAATTGGTGCTTGAAATCCAGTCCCCAATTTCCAGATTTAGGCCTAGATAGCCCCATGTAGCTGACTGCTGAGAAACTGTAATACCCCCACACAACCAGGAGGGCTAAGGAAGTTTTCCTGTCTGTTTTAAATTTAAGCCTTACTTTACCCTATTTTAGCGAATTTTTATAGGCGATACAGATCTTTGGGAGATTCAGTCTAGATTTTTTTTTTTTTTGTTCTCCTCCCACCTCGCCCCGCCCCGAGCTGAATACTGTTCTGGCGGAGTAACTGAGGTGTTAACCTGCCTTCCAGCATTTTACATATTTGCTCTATCTTGCTTAGCACTTTGCTTAGAATAAGCTAGAAACGTTTTAATGATGGACACACGTCTCATGTACAGTAAGATCGTGGCTTATCCTAAGAATTTCTGATCAACTCCTATAAATCCTCTTTAGTTGGTAATATTTAGTTTATTCTATTACAAAGCAGCTGAGCTAAAATAACTGCTGACTTTTTATATAAAACTTTTTTGGGGGGTGAGAGGGTCCACTTTATCGAAAACTTTTGTAAAATGATATAAACAACTTTCGTAGGGCCCGATTCTGGTTTCCCTGGCTGAGTAAAGATATGCGGAGTCGGGTCCTGAAAGAGAAAAGAAATGGCAGTTTTTGACATTCCTGCCCTCTTTCATGGTAAGCGGAGGTTTAATGTTCAAATATATTTGCAGAAAGAAAAAATTTGAATGAAGACAAACCGCAAACTAACTTCTGTATGCCCTTGAAGATATTCAGTGTAAGAAAATGTCAAGTCGTTAAAATATATTTTTTCAGGTCTAAATTTGTAATAGCCTTGAATACAGAAATACAGTACTCAAATGCTTAAACCCCATCTACATTTAAAATCCAGAAAAATAAAGGTTATGCCGAGAGACACCACGAAGGTGTGTTTTTCATCATCCCTTTTTTAAAAAAAAGTTTTTACAGCCATATGGATCACAGATCGTTCAACACATTTCAATAAATCCAGCTATTAAAAAAATGAAAACAGCAAGTCAAATCGCAGATTTGCAGCAGAAAACTGAAAAAGTAAACGCCCTGAAATACGGGATGATTTGTATATACCTGATGTGAAAGCACTCAGGGTTAGAGCAATAACCATTTCATGAGTATACATACACTGCAGCCGTTCTGCATCTCTAAACGTTAGACTTCTCGCTGGTAAAGGACAATGATTTAGCCCCAGAAGAACGAAACAGGAATTGGGGTTGATCAGGAACCTTTATGTTAGTAACTCCCGGTTTTCTAAAGTGTACGTATGGCATCTGTAACTGGTTGCTTTTGATTGGTTCGTTTTGAAATATGTCTTGCTTATTCTTCTAAACCCGGTCTCCCTGTAGTGCATACCATACCAGGCTCCTTTAACAGACATAGTATTATTGGGAATACAGAACAGCCGTTTTTATTGGGGATTGTTGTAGCCGTTTAAACCGGTGACTGTTTGGATGAATTTAGCACATTTCTGGAAAGTTATTGTTGTATTAAGCCCGAAACCCACCTAGCATTCCCCATAGTATGCCCCATGGCACTGCTTTCTGCAGAAGTTGGCTCGGCTCTCGCCCGTTTAAAAAACAACTCCATAAACACTGAGATCAACAGACACATTTAAACCCAGCCCCGGTGTTTGTGGTGTTTATTGTGTGTTGCCCTTGCCCACCAGACCCGATATGACATTCTGCAAAGTTTGCCAGCAGGACAGGCTCCCAGTCTCCAAACGATAACGGTCGGTGGGTGGGAAGCATTGCGGTATTTTCAGCCTAAAGTATATGCGTTGGTAGGTCAGTACCTGATCCCTGAGATGGGGCCTGCCGATAAGGGAGATGATGATTTGGAAAGTACCTGCCGGTCAGAGTCCGGTGGATGGCTCGCAGCTTCCTCGGTGGGTGCCCGGGTGGGTCCTGCCATTTCAGATCCCTAGGAATGGGCAGATGACCCGGTGAGATCTTTGCAGGTGGGCAAGGAGCCTTGGTGGTCCGCGGCCAGGGTCCCAATTACAGAGAGATCCCCGCAGCCGCCGCATGCACAGATCCATTTCCCTCCTCTGTATATATTGGCCTAATTTCCATCTTGATGGCGTTTAAACTCTTGAAAGATCCTTTAGCTTAGCACTTTCATCCACTCTGCACATCTGATTTTCTTCAGATTCAATCACACTTGGAACAGGCAGAGCAGACAGATTTTAGACCATGGAACAGTTAATAGATCCCAGATTGAATGTAAAGATTAACTCCACAGCCCTGTTCAGTGACTGACACTAGACATTTTACATTATCCTACAGATTCAAAATGACATAAACTGGAGGGGGATTTTCCCACTTATGACTGGCTTTAAGACAAGTTACTATCTTCTCCAAGGGGGGCTGGATAATGCCACTGCTTGTTTGATTCATTAAATGTGTCTGGGCCATCTACATTTTCACACCGTTAACGCATTTCTAAAATTTAAACATTGTTAAAATTACCCGAAAGGCTAATTTAGCACTAGGATATTTGCTACGCAGTCCTTCCCCTTCCCCAAATTCTGGAGGTTCACCCCGCTCGTCATTGAAGTTAAGAGATGGGTTTACATTTTAGTGGTATGTAAAACCCTGTTATCTGGACCTTTAGAACCTATGAGATTTGCTACTCAATAGTTCAAACAATAGCTCTAAGAACATACATGACGCAGGGCGTTAATGTAGTCTACAATTACAGAATATGGATATGATTGTTTAAAACAGTGCCCTAAATCCGTGATCGCTCTTATATAAAACCTTACTATTCCTTACGTAAGATGTGTTTTTCTTCTGTTTAACGATATGAAGCACTTTGATGTGACAGTGGAAACGTTCTGTAACGCTGTGTTCTAAAGGAAAGGGTAGGCGAGCTGTTTCTTCGGCTGGTCTGGGAAAGCAAAGAGCATAATAATACTGGCCCCAGCTCTGTAGCGTTTGATATTTTGTTCATGGGAAAAAAGACAAAACGATCCGTTCCCTAGCCCGCACCCGAATATGATTATTCTTAAAGTAAATGTCAGTGCTCATACAAGGCTTCGCTGAATTTCCTTTTTTTTTCTTTTTAGCTTCAGTGTACAATCGATTATTGTAACGGGGGCTTCGAGGGTTTGTGCTTAAATTCACGCTGGCCCCTGTTTTAATGCAATCAGAGCAGCGGAATAATTCACAACCCTGCCGTTGTTATTATTATTAAGTTTTTAAACCCGGTTGTTCCCCCGAAGAACTACTGTAGAAAGGGAATGCAATGGGCACTTAAAGCCGCGGGACAGCTTTGCACATTTCAAATGAGATTCCTTGAGGGGAGTTTTAAGACTAACGCAGGTACAGTCCCAACCACAGAACTGAAAGCTCCTGACCAGAAAGGTAAAAGAATAAAAAACTCTGCCATGCTAATAAACCCTGGTGTAGTGCCATACCCTTATTTTGCATGTATGCAAATCTGAGTCCCCTCTGAGGTTTGCGTGTGTTCCCAGGAGGAAACATTGCAAGCTGGGAAAAGCAACGTTCCCCTATTTTTAATGAATGCTCTTTACCCAGAGTTAATTTGATGGGAGTGTAACGGGGGAGGGGCACGAACCTATTTTTATCTATTGAATTCTGGTCTATGCTGCTGTCACGATCAAGTGAAGCAGCCTCGCACCTTTCTCGCGGGAAGGGGGGGCGGGGCTGTGACTGACACGCCCGCAGGGGGGCGGGGGGCGAAGGGGGTGAATTCTGGAGTCGGAGAGCAACACGTTGGGTTCCCCCACACCCTGCACTTTTATAACCTTGTAAGGAAGAAGGACCGGGCTCGAGATAATCCCCAATTTCTGATTGGCCCGCACACGGCTTGATTGACACAACCCCCCCTGGCTCCGCCCAGCCCCAGTCACTTTATTGACACTAATGAGCGAGTTCTTTCCCACCGGTCTCCTGCTTGGAAGTGCTGACAGATCAAGGCAACAAATTTCAATTACAAGCCCTAATTTGTGTCCGCAGAGCGTTCGTGCCCCATGTCAGTCCTGCCTGGCCCGTCAGACGAGGCAGAGCTCGGAGGAGGAGGGGGCGGAACAGCGCCTCTGCAAACGGGACCAGTTTAGGCAGACTTGGCTGATCCCTGGCACTGGAAAAGCAGGGCGAGGAGAGCCCCGCGCCCCGCGGCTGGGGGATCGGGAGGGCGGCAGGGAGCGAGGGCCGGGCGCTGCGGCGCGGCTTTGGCCAGGGGCCCGCGGTGTGTCTATGAGCGGGGTCTAGGGCGGGGAGGGCTGCGCGCCGGGCATGGCAGAGAAGCGGCGACCCTCGCCCGGCACCGCGATGAGTCTCAAGGCTCACGCCTTCTCGGTGGAGGCGCTGATCGGAGCCGAGAAGCAGCAGCACAAGCAGCCGAAGCGGCGCAAGCTGGGCGGCGAGGAGGAGCCGGCGGCGGCGGCGGCGGCGGCAGAAGCGGACAGCGGCTGCGAAACGGGCTCCTGCGAGGGCGCCGACATCGCCCCGTTGCAGCCCCACGCTGGGGCAGCGTCGGCGCCTGGCAGGAGCTGCGGCGAGCTGGAGCTGAGCTGCGGCGCCCAGGGACCCGCCGGTGAGTCTCCTCCCCGCTCCCATCCCACCGCGCTGGGCGCTGCAGCGGGACCGGGACCAACCTGCGCACCCCGCCCAAGCTGTCAAAGCAGCCGCTGGCCCCACACACCGGCCGGGGCCCGTGGAACTTCCCCGGGCACACTGAGAAGGGGCGGGGGGGGGGGCGGATTCTGTCCCAGAGCCCAACCCCGGCGTGGCTCATCTTTGCTCGCTGTAAACCCTCCTGCGCCGGGTCAGGCACTCCGGCTTCTCCCTCTCGCTGTGTTGGAGGCTCACTCACTCTTCTGACAGTTTTTCAAGTTTCTTTCCTCTCGCCTCCCCCCCTTCGAACCCGGCTTGGCTCCGGATCCAACACTTCCCTCCCGTCCCCTGATTATTTTTTCTCTTTAACACCGTGGTGCAAAAATCCCTCCCGCCAATGAGCTGGTAGTAAAATATCTGTCAGAGCGGAGATGTGTTAATTCAACTTCTCCAGGCATTCGGGGAAAGCAAGGGTCTGGTGCGCCCCGATCGTGTTCATTTAAAAGTTCCGTTCCCTGGTATTTTTGGCAACTGCATTTCAGGTTAACAGCACCCCAATCCTAACACTAGACGTAAAAGAGCTGAGGCGAGGAACAACGTGGATTCGTGTCCGTTAAAAAAAAACCGGTGCATTAATATGCCAGAGAAGGGCAAACGCTGCAGAGGTGAAATCAAATGTCCAGCGAAATCTGCAGCCAACGTTGCGACGCTAATTCATTTCCCGCACGCCTGCAAAAAGCAGCGCAAAGGGCCTGGCTCGCTCCGTCCCGGCAGCACCGGGAAAACAGTCAGCCCGACAGTATCTCCTCGGTGCCAGGGGTTTGCTGCATGCTGGTGCTCACCCCTGAAGCGGGGCTGCCCGGTCCCGTGGAGCGAGCGCCCTGGCTGTGATGGGGGTGATGGGTGCTATTGAAAAGATACCCCTCCGGCGTCTGTTATCAGCTCTGAACTCCGCACATGGTCCCGGATGACTTTTCACCCCGCGCTGGGACACCCGCGTATACCCACTTGCACAGGCCGGGTATCTCTGCGCTGGGCCCGCCACGGGAGAGACAGGAGGGCCTCGGCGCAGCGGTGTGTAAACGCTGGGAGGGACGCGCGCTGGGTCGGGAGATGCTCCAGGCCTCTCGGTGCCTCTCCCCTAGCTGCAGTGGGTGGCGTGGGAAGACTTTTGACTGGCTCTTTCTCTGCTGCTTTGGGGGCAAGGGCTGGACCCAGCAGCCCTTCCCCGGGCTCCTCTCAGTCCAAGGCGCTCCAAAGTCCCCGGGAGCTGTGGCTGCGGCGATCCCGGGCCCTGCTCTCTGCCTGACCCTCTCTTCCGCTTCCCTGCCTCCCGGCTCTCATTCCAGGCAGCTGCGAGGAGAGTTTCCTAGGAGGGTCCCCGCCAGTCTCGCCCGGCGGCTCCCCCAAGGGGTCTAGGGCCGGTTCCCCTCCGCCAACCCCGCAAGTGCCCCGGGTAGATCTGCAGGGAGCCGAGCTGTGGAAGCGCTTCCATGAGATCGGCACCGAGATGATCATCACCAAGGCAGGAAGGTAAAAAGGCGCGGCGCGCACTCATCCAGTTCTGCCTTCTGGGGCAAAGGCACTAGGGCAAAAGTGTCCTTCTGCGCCGGGCTGTTCTGCTACACCGGTCAGGAGAGACGCAGAAAGCCAGCACCCAGCTTCTGCACCTCTGGGTGGGCGCAGCAGTACCGCGGAGGGAGAAGTTGCCTAGAAGTAATCGAAATCAGACGGCACAACCACATCACAATCAAACCGCCATGAGAAAACTAAAGAGTTCAGGCCCATTTTCCCGCAGGCAGCGCTTGGGTGCACGGGTCCTTGAAGAAAGCAGTAGTTTGTTAGTCATTTGCATCCCACACTCATAAATACAACAAATGAATAGTATAAACTGGCTTGTTAATTTCTAGTCTCCGGTCCAATTTACAGTTGCACAGGCACATTTCTCTTTTTCTTTTTCCTGTTGTTTCTTGGAACTAGGGAAAGCTGGAGTTTCTAGGAGGCTAATATGGCTAAAATTAATTGTGAAGTCCATTGATAAAGGAAGATCAGACTGAATACAAATGAGACAGGATATCCTAACTGCCCTCCTGATTTATGCTATGCTCTCCTTCAGGTGGATAAACACATTGTCTCATAATATAGCTTTGTTCATTCATGTTAATCGAATACAAAATGTGATGCTGCAGCAGCCAGATTTGTTATGCTGTTTTGGACAGCTAATTTATAATAACTATACAGATGGCATGCACAGTCTAAAATCTGCAAATACATCAAAGTGGATAAAGCAAATTGATTTATGAGCTAGGTAGATCAGGATAATTTTAGATGGGCACAGGAGCATGTGGAGTTTTAGGTTTCCTGTTCATTAGGATGAAGTCTATGAATGTTGTATTCTTTTAAAATAAACTTTCCCCCCTTTCCAATGGATACACATGGCAAAAACCTGGCTAGTATAAAAATATCTGAACTTATTAGAAATTACAAAAACATATTTGATTGAATCCATATGCTACCTTCTCCATTTTCAGGGAGGCTTTATTAATGATTGAAATGCAGTCTTAACTAGCACAAAGCAACATTTGTCTTGAGGGTCCAGTCAAAGATTTTCCTTTTTTATCTTACAGGTGCACTGAAATAACAGTAGGAACCAGTTAGCCAAGGCAGTTTCACCCTGCTGTTTATTTAGAAATTATAGAAATAACATATATTTTTTTCCTTCTACAATTTTAATTTCGCTAATTGTTTAAGAACAACAGAAAACATGGAATTTAATTTGGATGGCATTTGGATTTATGTAGTAAGAAAAATTCTTTTATTAGTATGCAATCAACTAGTCATTATAAAATTTCTTATTTTTGCCCTTCAGAATGAACTTTTCATCTAAAAGGCAAGTGTCAAACACACCCTGAATTGAGACATGATTTTTTTTATCTAAAATCTCCACATTGGTTAACTATTCCACTTTTGGACATCAAATGATCTAAATGATGAACTTATTTATAAACATACTTTGTACTTTGGTTTCTGCTTTCAATAAAGATGTTTTACTGTACCTTTCAAACACAGAGCAACTCATGGACTTCACCTTTAGTATGTTACAGACCGTAAGTCCCTTCTGAATAAGGAACATATTGTTTGGTTACAGCATGGTACATTGAGTTTTATAACTGCATCCTTGTTTTATATTTATATCACCATGTCTTTAATGGTATGATTTGCTGATATATAAGTGACACACCCTTTGCTGCTGTCAGTACTCATCTGACAATTTAAATTTCTGCAGGTTGTGATCTTGCTTGATAAGAGCTGTTACTTGCGCATCTCATGTAATATATGTCTAGTAAATGGCTAGCAGGTTTTGAATGCACATGTAGCTAAAATAAAGTCTCAAAACAAAATGACTTACTATCTAACAATAAAGCTGAAATTAAATGGCGATATTTGTACTCTCAAAATGTATCACAAAACATATGAAGCATTGTTCAGCAAAAATGCACTTTAAAAATCTGTTGTAACCTATCAAATGGACCATTTCGTGGCTATGTGGCCATAATGATCAAAAAAGACTCTTACAGACTTCTCTGTGTTAGGGAGGGAGAGGGTGCTCACAAACTGGTTACTTTGCTGTACTGTAAAACTGTTCCCAAATCCGTTTCATATTAAAATGACCTCCCTTTTTCTCTGTTCAGGCGGATGTTCCCCGCAATGAGAGTGAAGATCTCAGGTTTAGACCCACATCAGCAATATTACATTGCCATGGACATTGTGCCAGTGGATAACAAAAGATACAGGTACTGTAATTGTAAAACACAAAGCTTGTGATGCAAACCATACAGATATGGCTGTTGGCAGAGAATATAAATCAAATATATATGAACAGAAGGTAGAGTTTAACGCTCTTCCAAATTTCTATTTTCATCTCAGTGCATAAAAATAAGTTTGTTGTGCCAAGTGTGCAAGAACAACTGCAGTTTTTATTGAAGTGCTTTCTACATTAGGCTTATGTTCGATAGGTGAGCAGTCATTTTTTTTTTTTTTGCTTTCACAGACTGCAATTTAGCCCCATCAAAGAGAAATTTTTCATGTATTTTGTTCCTAGTCCACAGCTACATACATCCACTTTGTGTCCCTTTGTAGTTATTTCCTATCAATGAATAAATATTAAAATTATATATTCTAGTGACACTACATTAAAATGCAAAGCATTTAAATGTTCTTGAATTATGATTCAGATGGATTTATGATAAATGCTGCTCCTTGTGTTATGGATTCAGATTAAAAAGGGATAACAGGTAGGTATCTTTAGTGATTTTGATTTGAATGAATTATGGCATTTCTGTCTGTGAAAACTTCATATTTTAAAGAATATATTTATTAATGATTGACCAGTTATGCTAATTATTTCTTTAACACTTCAAAGAAGGGTCACATTTATGTGAACTCTTACCAGGGCAGTCCTGAGCTAAGCAAGTAGTCCTATGCCTATTGGACTACTGGTCTGATGAAATGTTTGCAGGTTTAGGCCCACAATAATTACTATTAGCACGTTTAGAAACTTTATGAATCAAGGGCCTGACCTTATTTGCCATTAAAGTCAAGAGAAGATTTTTACCAAGTGGTTCAATGGGAGCAGGATTGGACCCTAACATATTATCATTTTGTTTATTTCAACCCATTGTTAGAACAATTCAGTAAATCTATTTCCCATAGGTTTAATTGTAGAACTATGACACTTTAATATAGGGGAAGAGGATCAAGCTGAACAGACTTACTCTCAAGGAATACTTTTTTCTCACCATACCAGCACTGAGTCTGAACTACATTTCTTGTGTAACTAAAATTATTAATTGTAATTTCCTCCTTTCATAGGCACATTTATGACAATTGTAGTTCTGTTTACAGAGAAATTTTCAGCAAGGTGACCATATAAACTCCGAGAACAATTCATATAGTGGGCGGGGGGGAGGAGAAAGGGTGTTTGTTTTTGGATTATGTCATAACAAACCGAAACAGGTTTTCTCTGGGCTATGGGCTAGAGCAGTTCAATTAAAATGGAAAATCTTTATGCTGATTTGGGTCCAAATTAAGACTTTGTCAGCTGGTCATAACAGAAATGTAAATTTACACAGTACTGTGAGCATGTAGTTTCTGATCTTTATAAACAGCGATCTTTATGTCAAGACTTGAATAATGTTAAAAATTCTGATATTCAGAGGAGGAAATTAATATTAAATAGTAGTAGTTTTAACAATGAATGTGTCTTTTTCATTTTAAATATATATGTATTATTATAGTCCTTGCTGTCTGCATGGCTGACTATTAATTTTCCAAAAAAACAAATTCAGCTCATGTTATCATATATAAAATGCAGTATTTTCATGGTTGGCACACACATATTTTTGTTAAGAATTTAGTATTATGTTTATTTTATCTTCCTGGTAAATGGTGGTGTTACTTTTATCTGATTTCACTTTTCTGTAAGCAAGGCTCTTATGCAGTGGATGTATTCTTTTATACTAATTATTATTTTAGTCCCATTACTGTGCTTGATACTTTACAAACTGCCTGCCCTGAACATCTGAACAGCACAGAGATACCGTAACAGTTGTACACTAGGCCCAATCCTGCTCCCCTTGAAGTAAATGACAAAACTTTAACTGAAATGGTATCAGCTGAGGATAATTTATATTTAAACTTAGCAAAATTAAACCTTATCTGAAAAGTTAGGTATTGTTTTAAAACATTTTAAATAAATTCAATGAAGTACAATTTGTAATGTTCACATCTTAATATTAAATATTAAATCTAATTCATTCACAAATTAAAAAGAATAATACATAAGATAAGAAATATTAAAACAAATAACAAACTGTATGATTTAGGTAGAAGCTGTTTCTCCACAAGAAGGAATCACGAGAAGGTATCATAGATATCATTTCATAATTGATGGCTTCGTATGATTTACATCCATACATATTTGTAATGAATAATTTTGTTTCCACTATTGATAATGTTGCATATTCTTTTTTCTCTTAAAGAGGAGAACTGTACAAAGAGACATACCTGATGAAAGTGTTGAAAGACGTTTCTTAAAATTAAATCATACTGTTTATTTTTTTTGCTAAGGGCATTGTTCTTTTTTCTGAAGGGTGTATGCCTATCAGACATATTCATTTGCACAGTTTTTAATTAGTGGGTTTTAAAAAATACATAATCTACAAAATGGCTGAATTCAGAATAAGATATTTTTACTGAAGGATAAGACATTTTTACTGCAGAATGACTTTATTTTTTTTTTAATAAAAAGAAACATAATAGGATGTGGGTTTTTTATTTAAATATTTCTGTGGTACTGTCGAGAAGATCAATATGGTTCTCACAGAATTCTTCTTTTAATTTCATTCTCTTTTTCATGGTCACAAGATGCGTTGTATCTGGAATAGTTTTATTTGTGGACTGTTTCATGTTAGAAACAACATGCTAAGTGAGTCATATAAAGAGTTGTTTATGTCATTGTATAGATTAAGGGCCAGATTTTGCTCTGTTTATACTGGAGGCCATCCAGAGTGATGCCATTGAGATCAGTGGATCTATCCCAGCGTAACTGGTGGTTAGTGGGAAGACTGCAACTGGCTTTAATGAGAGTTGGATCAGGCTCTAAATGAGAGCAGAATTTGGTCCTGTCTATTGTAGATACTTTTGCTAATATTTTGTAACTCAGCTGTATGCAGCAACTGAAAATTGAAAGTTGAAATAAAAGTAAATTAAACATGTTATTTGCAGCAAAGAACACTATTGTGTTTCTTAGTGCAGCTATTAAGGTAACTTGACAGTGGTGAGAGAGAAGGCTCCCCAAAATGCTGTGACTTTGTTTATATTGATTACTTGCCTTTTATCTCTCAAATCTCAGTTGAATTTCCTAACTATTTTTATAGACTTCTTTTAAGTTGGTTATTTTCCCTCTTTTTTTTTTCCTGTTGGAAAAATGATCACTTCTCTCTGGGATATTGTGACTAGATCCATTGTAATTATTGTCCCTCAACATTTGTACATTGACGGGTGCTGTACATATGAAGTCCTGCTATATCAATATAAATCAGCCTGATGAATTATTTCCAGTTCAATTCTGACAGATGTTGGGCTTCTTTTTATAGGTATGTTTACCATAGCTCTAAGTGGATGGTGGCCGGGAATGCTGATTCACCAGTACCTCCTCGTGTGTATATTCACCCTGATTCACCCGCCTCAGGGGAGACTTGGATGAGGCAAGTGATCAGCTTTGACAAACTGAAACTTACGAACAATGAGCTGGACGATCAAGGGCATGTGAGTATCCCATGTCTTACAATATTGTCTTACAATATATTGTCTTACAATATTGCAAACTAGCACATCAGTCAAATAAAGATTTTATGACGTATACCTTCCTGTTGACAAGAATGAACTCAGCCTTGCAAAGCTTCATAAAAATTGACCAGCACACATTCAAAATCTGCTCATTCTTTAGCTTTGATAATTGATTGATGATTTTTTAAAAATGGCTGCTAGTTTATTTGCCCCTCAAAAATATAAGACCCCTGGATAAATAGAATTGTGCAAGACTGGATTAACTAAACTAAAAGTACAGAATTGCTCTCATATTTTACCACCATATCTATCTATCTTGCAATTTCAGTTTTTATCAAAAAAGTGTGCTTAAATTCACAAGTATTGCGAATAAATGTTAGTAATATGTAATAAGTTTAAGTGAATAAAAAGTACGTTTAACTGTTTTTTTTTAACCTAAACATTTGTGTGAAATCCCATGGGGTGTTAATAATTGCACTCCAAAATGAACAACATGGGAGCTGGGTTCACTCTGATAATGATTTATTACATACCTTATGAAGCAAGACCCTTTCACAGCTGAGGCTCATTACTTCTGAAAAAGCTGGCAAACTGCTGCAGTATGAGTGCTCTGTTTGCAAGCTATGAATTGTTTAGTTATGACATTATCTAATGTGACAAAATGTGTTTATATTCATATTTCCTTTTCTCTTGAAAACTGTTGAAACATGACAGATGTAAGCCAGCATCTTTCCAACAATCCCTAAAATAGTTGTACTTGACACCTTAGGAAATAATTAAAAAACAAGAATTGTTTTTAGACAGGATGAAGTCTTTACTTTGGACAAATCCAGTAATAAATGGCAAATGTTGGGGTTCTTTCAAAGGGAACATTGAATTCAAAGTGTCTAGAGTTTTAGAAACTTGAGTGACAAGTCACAGACTGGATGTGGGTTCCATTGACTCTAAAGTGGCCAGACTTATTAAATAGGATGATTCCTCAGTCACGAAAAGGGATAAAATGGAATACCCCGAGCACTATATGCAAAGATGCTATATATAGCTATCAGCAGTTTTCTTCTGTGCGCATTTCCCATTGAAGTCAGCGGGACCACTGCTTGCAGAACAGTGTGAGAACATGGTCCCAATTGTAAATTCTACAAGCACCTCCATTTTCTCTAAAGAAAATATGTGTCTATAGGGAACGTCTGTACTGCAGTCATAGGGTGTGACTGCAGCTTGGGTGGACGTACTGAGCTAGCTGTAATCTAGCCCGGTTGGGTACCGGAGCAGTGAAATCAGGGTTCCAGGTGGGCTTGTACAGCCCATGCTGAATGTCCCTACATGGGAGGGGGTAGTAAAGTGATGGGGCCAAGTCATACCTAATTAAATAGTGGATTTGCACTAGAGATAAATCTGGTCCAATAACTCTGCTGTGTTAAGCCTTGTCCTTTATCTCGGCAGTCTTTTTTCAGTTCTTTGCCTATCCTTTGTTTATGTTACATAGGTGTGAGCAACTATTTTTTCCCACCTGATTGCAAGAAAGAGTCATACTATGTTATCGGCAGATGTTGCCGGAGTCAGATTGCTGTTTCACTGTAGATACGGCCATAAAAGGTTTTGAATTAACAGTATTTCTATTTAGGATTTAATGCCTCCCCCCAATATTTACACTGTTTATCTGTGGAATTATGATCCGGGGGGTCTGATTCTGTGGTCCTGGAATGAATAAAATGTTATTCAGCCTGAGAAGTTCCATGGGCTTCAGTGGGATTACTTGTGTATCTGCAATTAATGTGAACACGGGTTGCACCAACATTTTACTGAAGTGCTTAAAAAGTGAAGAGAGCTGCAATTCTGGAAGACTCCAATTCTACAGCTGACAGGCTGTGTCGACACTTGCAGTTAGTAGTGTGATTCTGAGATCGTGTAGACATACTCGCACTGTGTGCTAAAAATAGTAGTATAGTGTTGGTAGCCTGGGCAGAAACGAGTGGCAGCCTGACCTAGCTGCCCCAAGTATGTACTCATGAGGTCCAGACCGGTTTGTACTCAAGGCAGTTAGCCAATGCCACCCCGCACCGCTGCCCCATGTTACTGCGGCTACACTACAGCTTTTAGCTTGCTAGTTCCATGAGAGCTATAGAGAGTATGTGTAGGTGAGCTGGGAATCACACTCCTCTACGTCCAAGAGGAGACGTAGCCAACCGTCCAGGCAGATTGTTGTAACCATTGACTTCAGTGAGGCTACATATGGACACAGCAGTCTGCCCATGTACTATTAGTTGCAGGACTGGGGCTCAAGATTTAATCTTGAAGATGGACAAAGAGCTAAATTACCGTATTTGCTGTACTGTATGCTGTATACTATACTATATTGTGCAAGGCCACATTTCAGGCTTTCCTCCCCCTGAGCGGAAATCCACAGTGTTTGTAGCACCTCCTTATTCATGGTGCAGAGAAATTTAAAATTACTGGAGCGCTCTTTATTTATTAAAGTTTCAGTTGGAAGCTAGCCAAGTAGTATTCTTCTACAGAGATTCAAGATACATTGAACTGATTGAGAACTGCAACATCGCCCCCTCCAAAAATAAAATAAAAAATGGAAATTTAAGGGTTTTTTTTAAAAAGACAATAGACGGTTGGTTGCAAACTTCATATTTCTAAAATCTGGGGCATGGCAAACACTCATCCTTATCAGAAAAGGCAAAAACAGAAAGCAGAGAAGTGTCTATTTCAATGGGTACATTTTTTCTTTTTGAGTAGCATGGAATGCAGAATTGAAATGGCTATGCAGCCTCTGGGGGCCTCCAGCAATATTGGAAAAGGAAAAATTGCATATTTTTTGATGAATATAAGAAATAATTATGTTTCACATAAATGGTAATTACCCACTTTTCTCTGCATGGTGGCAAAAGAGAGGGGTGTTAGATAAGAAGAGCTAGCAGTCAGGCCCACATAGTCTCCCAAAATATTAATTTTTATATTCAAGGTCTGAATCTTCTTTCCTCACATCCTTAATTTGGTGGATTTTATGCTTTTGCAAAGTTTATTTTCATTGTGCTCAGGCAGAATGGCTTGGAGGAACCTCCACTTGGCTTCTACAGTTCTGCTCCACACTCACCTCTTGATGGTCATATAAGGAGAAACAGAATTTAGCCTTTGAACATATTTTACACGTGTCCAGTTCTCCATTTTGACACCCTGTTGATTTTGCTCTTTCCAAACACCTATATTCTTCCTAAGTATAGCCAGTTTACACACAAGTTTCTCCGCTAGTATTCTGGGGCTTGATTCTGATCCTTCAGCAACATAACTCCATTGACCTCCATGGAATGACAGTAGTGTGCGATGAGTTGGAGCGCTTAATCTACACTGTAGTACTAACTTACTGGTACTGGCAGCAGTCACATTTCACAAAGCTGCTTGCTGTTGCAACTAATCAACGACACTAAGTAAATAGGTAAAATACTCTAAAGTCAATGTGACACATTTTTAAGGGGCATGTTAAAATACTAACCCAGGTGCCCTACTATCCTCAAGCTGTACGTGTAACTCCCATTCACGTGAGTTGGGGCTACATATGTGAACTGTTGGGGCTACATACGTGAACTTTACAGCATATTAGTAAACATTTATGTTGTGAAAGTGACTACTGGCCAGCCAGGTCAGGGCCCTGTACAGAATGACAGTAAGTGACAGTGCCTTCCCCAATTGTAGCCCTTTGTTTAGAACGGAACATGGCTACATTTCTTAATATTTTAGGGCCACTCACTTTGCCATTTGAACACTTCCTGTAAACACTCTTGTGTGCTAATGTTGTCATCAGCATTTTGATTGGGAGTCCTTGTCTTCCCACTTCGATAGTAATGTTGTATAACCAGACACATGGAACAGATCTTGAAGTGGTTTTGCACATAGAATCCCCATGTGAATTTTGCACGTGGAACAACTGGAGGGTCAGGTGAAATTTATAAAGACACATTTTCAATGTGATACTTCCATACTTAATGGGAGTCGCCCAGTTAATTTGTCGCAGACTGCTTTGAAAAGGTAATGCACCTTAAATTATACCGGGCTGTAATCTCCACTGAGACACTGGGGTATAGCGTTGTCCCTTGAAAGACATCAGTATCATTAATTAGAGATTTTACGACGATGAAAAGGAAATCTTCGTATTACGACTGACACAGATACACGCACAAACATGCTGCACACATCACACGTGCATACGTCCTCTTTCTTATACTAACCCCTTCCCCCTGCAGTCTCTGGAATAGAGGCTCCCAGGTAATATCAATCTTCTTTGATTAGAACTGGTTGAAATTTTCACACCCTTTTTATCAAGATTTCAATGGAAAAAAATTCAATATTTTGACATTCTTCCACTAACTACTTTTGATGCAGAGTAAATTGTTTTAACCCCTAGTTTGAAATAGAGTCCTACCTGTGGTATTGAAATTGAATTAAATTTGTCTATTTTCTCCCCTCTGTAATGCAGTGGTCAGATTACAGGTGGAGGCAGGCCATTGTTCTGCTCACGTTCAAAAGTTCAGAGTAGCTGTAGGTTTTTTGTTAAAATGACCTGCAGTGAAAAGTTGAAAGTGTTGCCATTTAAATTTCCATTGCTAAGTTTTGTGAAGGTGATAGGGGGCAGTTTATACGTCTTAGACCCAAATGTTTCTCCCCACGTCCAAAGCCTGAATAAATGAGCTTTGCACAAAGGGTCAAAAAGGATTTTTGCTTGGTTGGTTGGCTTGGTTTTCAAGATGTGGGGAAAGGAACCTGGCAGCTAGGAGAAAAGCCCCTTGTGCTGCTAGGCTGCAGGCAAGCGGGGGAGGACCCCTGTTGTGCTGGTGTTATTGATTGTCTTGTGGTTATGCATAAGGCTCCCATCATTGGTCTCCATTGTGACAGGCATTCCATAAACACTCCTTAGAAAGTCCCTGCTACAAAAAATGTCACGTGTGGCTGTGCGTTCATTGGCCCTGTCACTTTGTATGGAAAAGGGGAGTTGCAGCAAGGTCCTTCTGCATGGTGTGCATGCCCATGGAGCAGTAACATTGGCTTCCCTTGTGTTTAGGGCCAGCTGTAGCCACTGCTAGGGCCAAGGTTTGTTCTTTGGTGCTGTTGTTTCGTTCTTTGTCGTTCCGCATTAAGAACAAGATCTTCACCACTATGGGGTAGATACTTAAGTCATTTAAAAAGAAAGCTTAAATGCTGCAAGAAATGATAGCGCCACCAGACAAATGATGCCATAGTACACTGATTAGCACCTTCCATCACAGGCTGCTGTGCCTCTTCTCATGGTTCCACTGAAATATTTGTTTTTATAGCATGGTCAGGAAGCTGAAGACCTTCATGGGTAATCAGTACAAGAACAATGAGCCTAAGGGAACAACAGGGAAGAGCCTGAGAACAAGATATTAACATAGTCATTATTTAAAAAATCCTAACCATGCAATATTAACATTTAAGATGAGCTATTCTGCAAGTAAAATTAAAGTGTGTGGAAAGCCAGCTTGCTTCCTAGGAACTGGACTGTCAGTTTGCAATTGCAGTTTGTGTTGTTGCACTGTCCCTGGAGCAGCCTGGGAGGGAGATTGGGACTCTTCAAGTCACAGAAATGGCGTGCCTGCCTTCGACTTCCTTACTCCCATTCACAGGGCGGACCATGGCCTGGATCTAAAGGAAATGAACCAGTATTTTGTTACACCCACGTACCGTACTGAGCTGCTTGTCAATTTGAGTATAATTATCTTAAATAAAGAATGGACTGGTCTGAGATGGGTGTCGTTGACTGGGTCATGCTGTGTAATGAATTATTAAAGGTATGCAGCCAACTTAAAAAAAATAAGTTCAAGGTAATGTCAATTCTTTGGCCATTTTTGTGGTTTGCATGTTTCCTGCTTTTTAAAAGACCCACACAAACAGGGGAACCTGACTGATTCTCCAGGGACAGCGGTGTAGAGCCAGTCTACTCAGAGCTATTAAATGCACAGAGGAAGCAAACTGAAAACATAGAGCTTCTTTTCTCTAATCTCTCCGTGATAGGAATTATAGGCATTACTAACAACAATAGAGGGTAATACATTTTCAGGGAGAGGTGTGATTTAGTTATTTGTTTATTAAATTGGCAATGTCTTGGGCCCACTTCACCATTGCCCTGCACCTTGTGTAGTCATTTAACCCAGTACAAAGGCTGTGTGTATGTAAACTTCTGCCTAATCAGAAGAGTAGAAAAGCAATTTATCCCCACTGTATTTTCCACTGAATGCATCCGATGAAGTGAGCTGTAGCTCACGAGCGCTTATGCTCAAATAAATTGGTTAGTCTCTAAGGTGCCACAAGTCCTCCTTTTCTTTTTGCGAATACAGACTAACACGGCTGCTACTCTGAAACCTGAAATTTATATTCAATTATGCTGGTGTAAATGACTAGGCAAGGTGCAGGGCAATGGGCAACTGGGGTTCTACTGTATAGTTTTAGCTTGATCCTGCATTTTTAATACACCCATTACTCTCTTACATCATCAGGTATTTAGGGTGTGCAAGGAATGCAAGATCAGACTTTTGCTGTTATTTACCTGCTAATTCTTCTTTTATAGAGATTTTTCCAACAGAAAAACTCTGGAAAGATTGTTGGAAGAGATATTTAAACACTCAATTCAACAAAGCCAATATCTAGCCTTTCGCTGTAAGCGAGGCTGCAGAAGCTGGGGAAGACACCTTGAATTAGAATAACCATAGGTAGGGCCCTACCAAATTCATGGTCCATTTCGGTCAATTTCATGGTGATAGGATTTTAAAAATCGTAAATTTCATGATTTCAGCTATTTCAAGTGCAGGGTGTTGTACTTGTAGGATCCTGACCCAAGAAGGAGTTGTCGGAGGGTCGCACAGTTATTTCAGAGTAGGTTGTGGTACTGCTACCCTTACATCTGCACTGCTGCTGGCGGCGGCACTGCCTTGAGAGCTGCTGGCCAGGAGCCCCGCTCTGAAGGCAGAGCCGCCGCCAGCAGCAGCCCAGAAGGAAGGAGAGCAGGGTACGGTGTTGCCACCCTTACTTCTGGGTTGCTGCCTGCAGAGCTGGGCCCGCAGTCAGCAGCCGCCACTCTCTGGCTGCCCAGCTCTGAAGGCAGCAGTGCAGAAGTAAGGGTGGCCTGGAGTGGTATTGCCACCCTTATTTCTGCGCTGCTGCTGGCAGGGCGCCACCTTCAGAGCTGGGCGCCTGGCCAACTGTGGCCGCTCTCTAGCTGCTGAGCTCTGAAGGCAGCACGGAAGTAAGGATGGCCATGCCGCAACCCTCCTAAAATAACCTTGCGACCCCCCGTGCAACTCCCTTTTGGGCAGGACCCCCATTTGAGAAACGCTGGTCTCCCCCTGTGAAATCTGTATAGTGGAGGGTAAAAGCACATAAAAGACCAGAGTTCACAGGGGGGAGACCAGATTTTCATGGTCTGTGAGGCGTTTTTCATGGCTGAGAATTTGGTAGGGCCCTATCCATAGGGGACTGTCTGAAGTCATTTACTGGAGCTCTTCTGATGTCATTGTCAAAAAGCCCAATTGCAATGTAATGAAAACCTTGATTATCCAGAAACTTTGCTTCTCCAAAACAGGATTATGTCCCCCAGCCAGGACTAAATGTATTAAAAAGTACTCTGCCTAGCCAACCCTTGTTTATCCAAGCTAATTTAATGACCCCATTTTGTTTGGAGAAATGAGGTTTCATGGTATTTGGCATTATTCAGGCCATGTGACGTTAAGGGCTCCATGTTGTGATGTCTGATTGCATAAGCACTCTGCGGCTGCTAAAGAAGCAGGAAATTTAAAATAGGTTGCTCTTGAATCTTGATTAAAGTTTCTGCAAGCCAGTAGCTATGGGACTGGTGATTTATTTATTGATTAGACCTTCCAAAATTGCCAAGCTTCTGATTTTTTAAAAAAGAAATCTTTATTAAAAGTGTGTTTATCTTTAATGAAATGGAAGAAAACATAAGGACAAAACTTCGATGTTTTAAGCCTCCTTCAAAATGTAGAAATACCACCGCAATCCTGCAAACGATTATGGATGTCTTTAATTTGAGGCACTGATATTCATAAGATTTTTATAGAATTGGGGCCTAAATCCTTAGTAAAGGGAATTGTTCTTTTTCCTAAATTGACACATGTATATTATGGTGAGTGTAGATATTATTCCCGTATAAGTAATGCTCCTTGTATCTGTTTACATACTGTAAATACACAGCTTTCAGAGTAGAAGCCGTGTTAGTCTGTATCCGCAAAAAGAAAAGGAGTACTTGTGGCACCTTAGAGATTAACAAATTTATTTAAGCATAAGCTTTCGTGAGCGACAGCATCCAAAGAAGTGAGCTGTAGCTCACGAAAGCTTATGCTCAAATAAATTTGTTAGTTTCTAAGGTGCCACAAGTCCTCCTTTTCTTTTTGTAAATACACAGTGACTAACGTTTGCAACTGTGACATTTGGAGGTTTTCTTCAAGCCACTGCTCTTGGAGTCATGAGAATCTCAGCTTTCATTTTAAATACAACCCCAACAAAGTATGTTTCTAGCCCTTATGGTCACAAAAGCCAACCAACCAAATCCACCACCACCATACTTCAGGCATTTTCAATATTGTCTTAAAGATTCAAAATCCAGAAAGCAAACTGATTTTATTTTAGAAAAAAATCTCATATGGTGAAATCCATCCCCACTGAAGTCTATGGCAAAATTCCTATTGACTTCCGTGAGGCCAGCATTTCACCCGTGATTTTTAAGCCAATCTCATTATTTTTTGACTTCCTCACTCATTAATTTTGAATGTTTAGGGATGGCAATGTTGTAAGTACATAGTGATTAGATTACTGTAATGAGACCATTATAAATTATAGAAAACTTAATTTCCAGGAAATTGCATGATAAGCAACACATGCCATAATCTTTTTCCAAAATGCTACCAGCATTGAAACAGCGGGGCATCCTTTCTAACAAATATTACCTTTTCTTTGTTTTCTTTTGTATAGATTATCCTTCATTCTATGCACAAATACCAGCCTCGTGTCCATGTCATTCGTAAAGACTGTGCAGATGATCTGTCTCCAGTCAAGCCCATTCCTTCCGGAGATGGCGTCAAAGCTTTCTCCTTTCCTGAAACCGTTTTCACTACTGTAACAGCATATCAGAATCAACAGGTAACTTTGGCTTTTTAAAAAATATTTTACTGGCTTTTCAGAATATGTCAGACAAGTACAAGAGAAGAAAAGGATAAACTTTTACTTCACCACTTAGTAATAAGGCATTTGTCTAATACTCTAAATATTTAAAAGCTTTTTGTATGACTGTAGCATGTAGATGCCACAACTGAGACAGGAGTGCCAGTGTGCAAGGCACTGTACATAGTAAGAGATGGTTCCTGCCCTGAAATTCTTGCAGTTTGAATAGACAGGACATAAGAAGTTCTATCCCTGTTTTACAGTTAGGGATTGAGATACAATTCCCAGGGGAGTTGGGTGCCTAATACCTATGAGGATCTGGGCCAAAGAGGCTATGGCTACACGTACAGCGCTACAGTGGTGCAGCGGCACCGGTGCAGCGTGTCTGTTGAAGATGCTCTGTGCCAACGGGAGACACTCTCCCACCGACATAGCTCTGTGCACGCTAGCGCTTATGTTGGTGGAACTTATGTCACTCGGGGAGGTGGAATATTCACACCCCTGAGCAACAGAAATCTTGCTGACATAGGCTGTAGTTTAGACATAGCCTGAAGGCCAGATTTTTAAAGATATTCTGCCTCAAATGCAGATACGTACATAGGCACTTCTGAAAATCCCATAGGTGCTTAACACTCACTGACTGCAAAACACCTTCCAACGTTAGTCAAGTATTGATGTCCCCAAGTTGTAAAAGGGGAAGTTAGTTTTTAATTTAGTAATTAATAGCTTTCATTAACTTCTAAAGGAGCAGGATTGGCCCATAAACAACCTATTCAAATTAACGCCGTGAGCTGCAGAGAAAAAATTAAAACCCAGGTTGCCCGACTCCGAGTCTTCTGCTCTAACCATGTTGTCTAAGTATAACACACAATGACATCATATTTAGTATAGTCGCATTTTATTCATTCTAAATAATTTAGCACAATTATGTTTTGGTTTGTGTGTATTTGTGTATATATAAATATAAACTTTGTGCTTATTAATGGCCTACTTTCTTCAGAAAGTAGAAAGCAAAATGATTTAATGATGCAATATAAATTTAAAGGGGGAGAGTCATCTGATTGATGGGCTACCATTATTTGGTAACTATTTTGTTGATTTAAAGAAATTACAAGTATTTTTTTTCTTGTGTTCCATTTGTTTATAGTATGTACATGTGAACATAGCAGCCTAACAGAAATCTTTCTCATTCAGCATCTCCTTCTCTGTTTGCATATATGTTATGTAACTCTGTCACAGACAAGGAGGCTGTGCACTGTCTTAGTTGAAGCAGGAACATTTTCCAGACAACTTCTTTCAAGAATCCCAACCAGCCTTTGTGTAAAATAAACACTCATTGACTTCCTTGGGGGATGTATGCAGAGAATGATTGCTGGGTTAGGTCTTAATGTATCGTGTTAAAAAGAAAAACACATTCAACCTGCAAATGGGAAATCCACTTGAACTTTTATAATTCTTAAACAGAATTAAAATGGAAAATTCCAATGACAGCTCAGGTTTGGTGGATATATTTGCTATGCGTATCATTTAAACTGAATTGGTAAAAGTTTTGCCATCACTTTCTTTTATTATCTTTACAGATCACTCGATTGAAGATTGACAGGAATCCATTTGCTAAAGGATTTAGAGATTCTGGACGTAACAGGTAAGCTTTGGAAAAATGGGTTTGTCTGCAATGACAAAATCAAATTGTTAAAGGATTTAAAGAATGGTTACCATGCACACAAAAGGGAGTTTCTGTTCTTACAGACCTTTCAAGCTTGCAAGAACTAGGTGTCCCAGTGCTAGCCCTAGAGTTATAGAATTAAACCTAAATTCTGTGGATGTAATGACAGTATACAGCCTTGAAAGTTCAGTGTTTAACTTGATTCATGTACTAATATATACTGCAGCTTATGGACATAGAACACGAAAAGAAAACTTGCACACTGTCTGAACGGTGATTCTTTTATGAATTACATTCTAAACCCTTCCACCTGAAAAAGAAAGCATGTAATTGTATTGCACATGGTGCAGTAATTTCAGTTACCACTTTGCATTTTGTTTTCTACAAGTGCCGTATTTATGAGCTGATCTTCCAGAGAAGAGAACAAACTGTGTCAGTAAAAATGTTCAGTGAATGCCTGCCAGTTTACTGAGCTTCTATTTTAGTAGAAAGGTGAAGCATTGGAGATCAATTTCGGCTCACAGCAAATCGCAGAAGAGCTCAGATTCATTTTTGGAGAGCAAATTAGTATTTTTTTAAATGGATGATGTTGGGAGAGGAGGAGATGAACATTACAGCACCTAGCACTGTGTGGGGGTACTGGTCCATGACTAGGGCTTCTAGGTGCTATGATAATACAAATAATAAATACTAATAATAGAAGGGGAGAGATGACTGATAGGAATCCATTACAAAGTATCTTAGACTTTCACACTGAGCACTTGGATTAAGAGTCTTCCTGATTGGAAATAATTGGCCAAACTCAGCCCTGGGACAAAATAGGCACCACTCCATTGGCAGAAGGGAGTTGTGCCTGAATATGCCAGTTGCGAACTTATGTTTGCAGTGTTGTAGCCGTGTTGGTCCCTGGATATTAGAGAGACAAGGTGGGTGAGATACTATCTTTTATTGGACTAACTTCTGTGGGTGAGAGCGACAGAGCTCTTCTTCAGGTCTGGGAAAGCTTTGGTGAACTTAGTCCTTTATTTTAGAATTGAGTAAACAACTAACTTCCAGATAGAGTTAGTTAAGGAAGAAGCAAATTAAATTTGCTGAATATGCTACATATTTAACAAGAGAGAGAAAGTCACCCTATGTGCCTCTGAACTCCTTCAATGACCATCTGATGGTATATTTGATATATCTTTAGCACCAGCACTATTCTTGGGGCTGTCAAATATCCAAAAGTAAATAATCCCTGCACAGAAGCCTTTGGAGAAAATCCTCACACCACTGCAGTCAATAGCAAAACTCCTACTGACTTCATTGGGGCCAGATTTCATGCTTTATGTTCCAGCAGACACCCTCAGAAGATGGGGTGCACTTTGAAATCCAAAGGTGGGGATAAGTTAGAGACCAGTCTTGCAACTGGGTATGCATGGATAGAGCTCCATTGACTTTCCTCACGTTCTGTGTGATTGCAGGGGCCCAACCACACAGATCCTGTTTCAGGATTGGGACCTGCTTGTTTTTGTTTTTGTTTTAAATTAAATTAATTAAATTCTGTTTGTGTGGACGTTGAATGAAAAGTGTGATTCAGAACAAGGAGAGCATGATGGAATTCCACTGAAGAAGGCCTCTGTGTAAATGGTTTTGTTCTGCTTTTAAATACAAATCTAAATGCCCTTTTGTTGCAATAAGGATGTTTATTGTAGAAGGGGCCAGATTGTCAGCTGCTACAAATTGAGGTAGCTCCATTGAAATCAATAGTCCTGTGCTGGTTTACACGCACTAAGGACATGGCCAAATACATTTGGGAATGTGCTTCATATTTTTAATTCTTTTTGCAGCAAGTTTTTTATTCTTTGAAGAATCTAAATGTAAAGGCTTTATTTTCCACAGCCTTCTACAGCATGTCTTTTACGAAAGCATGATAGTCTGTACCGAAAGTTAAAAATACCGTGGTGTCATTGCATTCTCCTTTTGGATGCATTTTAATTGTCTATTGTGCTGCAATAACTTTGCCTTGTAACACTACATAAAACAATTCTGTTTAATTAAAAATATTCCCTTTCAGGTCATTTACAGTCTCACAGGCTGCTTTATAAAGATCAGTAGCCTTGCCCTTTAAAAGCACCCTCTGTACTTTTGCAAAGTGAACCAGAATTTATGTGCTGAGAGTCGTTTCATTCTTCAGTTAGGCCTTAGGTTTGACCCTATAAAAATCTTTTACTCAGGAAGGTACCAAAATTTCTTTTCTTTAAATACTTCAGGAAAAACATAACTGTTTTGTTAAATAAACTTGGCCATTTAATAGCATAAATTAGGGTGGTGATAAAAAGTGGAAATTGTTCGACGGCATCTTGTATAAATTATCGCCTTGGCTACTCTCCTCCAGGAGGTGGCTTTTATCTCCACTTTAACTAGAAGTGAAAAGTCACCATTACTGCAGAAAATGAAGGCTATGTTTTAGTCCAGGTTCAGCTAATAAATACTTTATAACTGTTTCCTGCAACATATCTGTGATCCTGCTGGAACTGCAGTGTGGAAAAAGCAATATCAGAAGAGAATGTGGATGGTCTCAAATCGGACCATTTGCATATTTTCATTTTACAGAGTGTTGCTGTTCAAAGGCAAGCATTTGTTTGTGGTATGTGCTCGATATCGACACTTAACAAGCCTTATGAGTTTAGCACTCAAAACTAGCAGCCAAATTATACTGGTGTGCTGACATTGTAGCTTTGTTTGTGAATTTGTGGCACAAAAAGCATGACCTGTATATAGGTATACCTGTATATTTGTATAAGATCAAATTGATTTATATAAATGTATGTGGCACATCCAGTGGGTTGAGTGGTTAGTCAATTATTTCTATTTGTCATTCAAAAGCTTGTAAAGGCTGAGAGAAAACTCTTGAAGCTATTTTCTAAAGATATTTTTAATCCAATAGCGCCCAGTAACAGGCTCAAAAAGAGTAGCATATCCATGAGTCATGCATCTTGTATGCACAATTTTCTAAGGCAAGGAGAGTGTTGAATCACATTTTAACAGAAGTTGTTTTATGGATCACTTTCCTTCTAAAATGTGAGATGGCAGATCATCCTTCAGGCAATCAGATTGATGTGGAAAAGTCCTATTAGGGAATTATTAAAGGTACTGCTAGCAGTTTTTTAAAGTGATTTAGCAGCTGGAAACAAGAAGAGCCAGCACCATGGGACCAGCCAGCTCTCTGCGACCACCAGCACGTTCACTGCAGATCACTGGTGGTCCATGGACCAGAGTCTGAGAAACATTGTTCTAAAAATATTTTTTTTCCTGAAACATACAGTGTGTGTGAGACTGAGTGATGAACTAGCTACAAAAAGTGACAAACCAAAAACAGATCATTCTTTTCACATAGTGGTGTTTTTGTTCTATTTAGAATGGGACTGGAAGCTTTAGTGGAGTCCTATGCATTCTGGAGACCTTCACTGAGGACACTTACATTTGAAGATATACCTGGGATCCCCAAACAAGGTAATAATCTTATTTATAGTCCTGAAAAAACAAAATGTCTAAAGATAAAATTGTACTACCACTCCTTATGAAAAACTTAGATTTGTGTATCACCTACAGAAAAACTAAGTTAACTCCAGATGCAGATGATAGGTTTTTTATTTCCAGAGATAGAAATAAACTAATTTAACCAGGTTTGCAGTGAACAGGACAAAAGAGATCTATTATTGTAGCTTCTAAAACCCGGTATAGAATGTTTCAGTAAATTCACTATTCTACAATGTTATGCCAGTAATCATAAAAAGGGTGTCGGATACTATTACTGACATAGCTATGCATTAACTTGAACATTCCCCCAGTACTTAATTTGCTTTTCACCAAGGATTAAGCCTTTAAAACTCCCAAATCCATTAATCCAGACTAATATGTATATTACTAAGCACAGAAAACCTAACCAACCTCCCCTCCCGCCCCCCCAAAATTAACAACAATTACAACAAGCTTTCATTAAGCAGGAACTGAAGTTGGGAATATTTTAAGAAGTGGGGGAGCCCTAAGAGAAGTGTTGAAGGTCTCTCAAGTAAACTCACAAATGTTAGCCAGAAATTTCAAAATAAAGACTACACTTAAAATAAATATGGAAGTGCATAGTAAAGATCACCCAAACTACCGTAATTTTGCTCCATTCCACTTTGTCTCTTGTGCACCTGTTACCTCTTACTTGTAAAATGGAGATATTCTGGTGACGGACTCTTGCTAAATGATGTTTTCATAGACTCTAAAGGCTGTATGTTGTGGCTATCTACTTTGGGTCTATGCAATAAGTGTCTATGCTATGCACGTCTTCCCACTTACTCTGATGTTTTGCTGCATGTGTTGTCAGTCTTTTGGTCCAGCCCTTCTGAGGTTTGTAGCTGTATATCTTGCAGTATCATGACATTTGCATTTGAATTTCCATATGTCTGGAGAATTGTCCTGAGAATGGTGCCCTTTGAAGAAAAGAAGTAGAAAGCTGACTGTTTCCAATAATTGCATAAGGGTGTTAATTTAAAATTTGGCAGGAGTAGCTTGTGATCGGCAGTATAAGGGAGGGTACTTCTGTTTAAATGCTGCTGCAGTGGACGTTTAATTTTTCTTATGGAGTAAGGTTATCAAGTTAAGTCAGTTCTTGGTTTTAATGCCACTAATGTGGCTGAAGATGTGAGTTATTAAGGACAGGATGGTCTCTTGGTCTTGGCCGTTCTTGGGCAGAGATGCAGGGACAGAGTTCGTTTATAGGTGACTTTCACCATGTATTTCCAGACTCTCTCTTTCGTGTGGTTTTAGTTTTCTTTAAAAAAGTGTGGGTGGGCTGGGAGCGGGTGTTGAAGTATCTCATAGATATTGGCAAATTTAACACTAACTTTCCTTTGGAGAAACTCCTTAGATTCTGAAAAACATAAGAACTGCTCAGCAAGGCGTCCCTGTGGGGTTTGCAAACTGCCTAGAGACTCCAGCAGACTTTGCAAAGAGCTAGAGACTGCCTCTCTCCATGTGGCTTTCTCTGGCCGGCTGTGTAGGCCACACCCCTTTTTATGGTTTCCTGCCTCCCCCTTCCCCCATAGTGGGGAGAGCTATGTGGAGGAGGGGGCACATAAAGTGGAACTTCTTGGGCAGAGGCAGATCACTCTCTGGGCCTGGGTCCCCTCTCCACCCCAAACCATCTCTCTGTGGGTTCAAGTGTACGTGTCATCCCTCCCCACCCAAACCAGATCTCTTTTGCTGCTTTCAATGCCTCCCCACCCATGCCAGGTGCTTGCCTGACTGCAATCATGCCCCCTGGCCCCAACCTTTGTGGTAGTCTCATTCACATCAAGAAGCTTTAATAAATCCTCAGAGCCTATAGTATACATAGAAACCACTTTTAATAACTAGCCTCTTTCCTCCTCCACCTTCTAATAAAACACAAAAGCAGTCCTGGGCTCCAATCCTCGCGCTGGCCAAACACAAAACTGGAGTTTCTGTGCCAAGCCATTTTGAGTTACAAAAAGCCAAAAAAGGCCAGGAGAGTGTTCAAGAAGTGAAATCATCTTCCTTTTTAAAAAAAATCGTCGGATTTCCAAAACACAGAGCTTTACTTGCCTCAAACTTTCCAGAGTAGCTCTACGCCAACATAATATCATACGTGTGAAACTTCAGACAGGTTGGCTGAGTTCTGGCAAGGCTAGTTGTACGTGTGTGTGAGCAAGAGAGAGAGAGAGAAGGCTTGACATAGAAAGCTGACTTCATACTATGGAGATACTTCAGTACATAAGCCCCCAAAGGCAGTTTATGCTGCTTGCTTACCAGGCTGAGCTATCCAGGAGGCAGATCAACCCTACCTATTTACTTCTAAGTAACAGTGCTGTTTTGAGAGCAGGGCGCTCATATCAATAAACTTCCTGCTTCCTACACATGACTACTCATAGTTCTACTTCCTCTTCTCTCCCCTTCTTTGGTGGTCACACGGGCTGTGGAAGTTACAATTTCTGTTCACAGATGGTGAGAATGGAAGCTAGGTTTCTGGCGACATTTTAGCTCTAATATACCCAGTGATGAGCTGCCAAAATCTTAACAACCGGTTCCTTCCTCACCCCACGTGGGGGTCGTGGCCCACCCCCACCCCACGGGGACCCCTGCCCCATCCACCCCTGTCCCTTGACTGCCCCCAGAACTGGGCAGGAGGGTCTCGTGGGCCACCATAGTGGGTGCCCACCCCGCCCCTAAGAGCCTGAGGGACCTGCCGGGGGGCAAGGTGGGGAGTCCTGGCGGTGCTTACCTCCCAGGAAGCATCCGGCAGGTCCCTCTGGCTCCTAGGGGCCGGGGAGCGTAGCTGAGGGGGAGCAGGGGGAGCGGCCACTCCCCACACTGATCATATCAAAAGTGGGGTCTTAGGTGTCAACTCTGTGGGCGCTCCGGGGCTGGAGCACCCAAGGGGAAAATTTGGTGGGTGCAGAGCACCCACTGGCAGCTCCTCGCACCCAGCCCCAGCTCACCTCACCTCCGCTCCACCTCCTCCGCTGAATGCGCTGCCCCGCTCTGCTTCTCCGCCCCCCTCCCCCGGCTTCCTGCGAATCAGCTGTTTGTGCGGGAAGCCGGGGAGGGCTGAGAAGCAGGCAGCAGCTTCGCACTCAGGCCCACCGAGGTGGAGGTGAGCTGGGGCGGGAAGCGGTTCCCCTGTGACCCCCCTCCCCCAGGTTTACCTGCTGCGGTGCGGGCAGCCTTCTTGCCCCCCCGCCCCGTCCCAGATCACCTCCGCTCCGCCTCCACCTCCCTGGGCCTGAGCGCAAAGCTGCCGCTTGCTTCTCAGCTCTCCCAGGCTTCCCGCACGAACAGCTGATTTGTGGGAAGCTGGGGGGGGTGTGCAGAGAAGCAGAGCAGGGTGGCGCGTTCAGGGGAGGAGGCGGAAGCGGAGCGGAGGTGAGCTGGGGCGGGGCGGGGAGCTGCTGGCGGGTGCTCTGCACCCATCAAATTTTCCCCGTGGGTGCTCCAGCCCCAGAGCACCCACGGAGTCGGCGCCTAAGGTACCACTTTTGGCTGGTTGTTAAACTTAGAAGCCCTTTTAGAACCGGTTCTCCCTCATGGGACAACCGGTTCTAAAGGGGCGTCTAAATTTAACAACCGGTTCTAGCGAACCGGTGACAACGGGCTCCAGCTCACCACTGAATATACCTCTCAGTCTCCTTGCCTGGTAGCTCCACTACAGAGCTGAGACTTATCCTTTTGCTGAATGGTATCCTGACTGTTAGACCTTGTCTCCACATTGTGGGCACAGTGACACAGGCTGAGAGAGTTGGGATTGTGAGCGTCTCATAGTGGCTGGTGGTAGTCGATGCAGTGGGCTGTGGGCAGAACAAGAGGCAGACTCCTATCCTCTGTAGATCAGGCACAGAGAGGAATGTGTAACACACACTGAGCCCGAGGTTATAAATGCACTCCAAAGGGCAGGCTGGTTATAAATAATCCAGGGCAAACTCTTCTAGGGTTCATCATTTTGACTTAAGATACATTCTGAGTTGAAATTTACAACACCATAGCCTAGGCCCTGACAATTTGTTTCCAGTGTCTACTGAAATAACTGTAAACTGTGCGACAGGAGAACAAATCTGGATGTAACCTTGGGTGTATGCAGGGTTGCACAGTCCCAACTTGTATTCCGTATTTAGTTAGTGTATTTTGAAGGGATAATATTTGTAACATTTATCAAAAATCTTTGTACCAAACTGATCGCATTTAGTACCAGGAGAGTGCAGGTTTTAATTGATGATCAAACACCGTCTAAGATGTTAACCTTTTCGGTATGCTATTTATGTTTTAAAATTCTCTTCCAGGAAATGCGGGCTCCTCTACTTTACTCCAGGGACCTGGCAATGGAGTTCCATCTACCCACCCTCACCTCTTACCTGGGTCCCCTTGCTCTTCTCCTGCCTTCCACCTGGGTCCCAACACTAGCCAGCTCTGTAGCCTTGCTCCAGCTGACTATACGGCTTGTGCCCGCTCAGGCTTAACCCTTAACAGATACAGCACTTCTCTTGCTGAAACCTACAACAGGCTCACAAACCAAACCAGTGAGACCTTTGCACCCCCAAGGACTCCCTCTTATGTGGGTGTGTCAAGTAGCACAACTGTGAACATGTCCATGACGGGCAATGACGGTGATGCATTCAGCTGCCCACAAACCGGTTTATCTATGCAGATATCAGGGATGTCTCCACAGCTTCAGTACATCATGCCATCCCCATCAAGCAATGCCTTCACCACTAATCAAACCCACCAAGGCTCTTACAATACGTTTAGACTACACAGTCCCTGTGCTTTGTATGGATATAACTTTTCCACATCCCCCAAACTGGCTGCCAGTCCTGAGAAAATTGTTTCTTCCCAAGGAAGTTTCTTGGGGTCCTCACCAAGTGGAACCATGACTGATCGGCAGATGTTACCCCCTGTGGAAGGAGTTCACTTACTTAGCAGTGGGGGGCAGCAGAATTTCTTTGACTCTAGGACCCTAGGAAGCTTAACACTGTCATCATCTCAAGTGTCTGCACATATGGTTTGATGAAGCTTCTTAAGGAAAAGTACAGTATGTTTGGTATCTACGATGTACTTCTCTTGGAATACGAAAGGACACAATGTAGCTTGTAAAATGTATATATAATATGAGAGGAAGTTTCGCTGAATCGTTTGACTTGCTTGTGGCCAGATTGTTTTCTGGTTTGAGTTCTGTGGAGTTTGTTGTGGCACAGTCCATTTAGTTTTCTGGGATAGTACACTTAGTTGTATTACACATTGGAACATATGCAACAAATTAAGCAGGACTTCCTCCCCTTTCGCCCTCCCCCTTTCTTACCCCTTTAAAGAGTGAAATGACACTTGGGTCTGAATTAGACAATACAAACAAAACACATTTTCTGCAGAACTAGCAAATTTCCCTGCAGTGTTCATCCAGTGCTGAGCTGATGCAGCAAACACATAGTACAATGTTCTTCTCTGTTATAAGAGATACAATAGTTATTTGGACTTCAAGTGTTAAACATGCAGAGTCCAGTCTAAAATAGGGGGATAGCTATGGATTATCTACAAAGTAAATGGAAAGAATAGCATTCCTTCTCATGCTATGCTGTTTCTAGCCTGTCAGTGACATGGCATTCTTATTAGGATATTTCAGTGTTAGTCCAGATTCACCTGATGTTGTCACATCATTGAAAAAACATAGTGCAAATCCAAATTGTGGTGATAAGAGTAATTTAAAACAAGCAGTGGAAAGATCAACTTGTCTTATTCCTCTGTGCAGAGCGAATTTTTGGGGAGATTCATTTTTGTCAAGGGGAAAGACTTGATACACTTTTTCCATAAATGTTTTCTATTGAAAATTTCAATTTTAAATTGTTTTGCTGGAGAATAGAATATTCTTTGATTGTTTAAAAAGAAAATGCAGGTTTAAGTCTTTTAAAATGTTGCCCATTGAGTTAAGTTAACAGGCTGAGAAATTCCATTATCAATTTTACCCTTCTTGTGGGCAAATTTACTGCCCGCCCTAGAATCCTAACAAACGAGTTGTCTGTGCTGGTACTTAGGCCCAAGTTAAACAGGTGACCAAAATTCTTCCCTCAGATATATGGGGAGTAGAACGCAGTGGGAGAAGATGCCCATGTAACCAGGAGGAATTTGGATTAGGATGGCTATAGACAACTTCCATAGTACTGTGCTTAAGGTTTTAAGTATGGCACCTACAGCCTATTATTTCCATCCCAGTGGGAGTCTTGGTTCCACTTGGTTTCTTTCTTGTTCTTTTCTGTCACTACTGCTTTGTTTCTCACTCTTCTCCATGGAGTTTAAACAGTTCACTTCCTTTAGTTGCTTTTAGCTGGTCAGTAAGTACAGATGCTCCCCAATTTACGCAATTGTTCCGTTCCAGAACACCTTGTGTAACTCGAATTTTACGGAGATCGGAAATGTATACCCGACCATTATGCAAAAAAAAACCCCAAAACCAAAAACTCCTATTTCTAGCTTATGGAACTTTTTCCCTAAGTGCAGATTTGCGTAAGTCAGGTCTTGTGTAACCCGGAGAGCGTTTGTACAGAGATCTAAACCAATTCCTAGCAAGCTTCCCATGGTTCACAGTGAAATGAGGTACTTTTATGCCACAAAAGGAAGATTACTGGCAAACTTCTGCCCTTAGTTACACCAGTGCATCCTATTTGCGATCAATATGGTCGCTCAGCTGCACGTTTGGAGATGTATTCTGATCTACACCTGTCAGATTTTAGATCTTACCAATTATGTAAAAGATTTTAATCTTTAAAGATTGGAGGCCTCATTCTTTTTACACTAAGCCTCCTATGCTACCACTTGGGTAGTATAAAGACAACTTAAAACGAGTGCAAAGGTAATGTAAAGACTTTTTATAGCCAGAGCAGTGTACAGTGACATAGTGCAAATGAAAACAAAGCCCTTAGTAGTATGGTTTTAGATTTCAACAAAAGTAGTTCATTGCATTTCTCAGGGCCACTGTCTGTTTTGTAGCAAACAATAACTTAGCTGCTTACATTTTAAGAAATACCCATTATAGCTAATATGTTTTCATCGGGGATGTGGGGTAAGGGGAGGAAAAACAATCTCTCCCTTCCGCCTCCTCCCCCCAACATCAGAGAGGCGTAGGATGTTTGCCTGGGAGTGAGGAGTCCTGAGTTCAAGGTCTTCCTTAGCTACAGACATTCTGTGTAACAGTGGGCAAGTCACTTAGGGCCAGACTTTGAAAGGTATTTAGGTGCCTAGTGGGATTTTCAAAAGCATCTTGCACCTACAGGTGCTTCTGAAAATCCCATTAGGCACCTAAATACCTTTCAAAATCCAGCCCTTAGCCTCTCTGTGCCACAGTTTCCCATCTGTAAAATGGGATAATAGCACTTTCCTACCTCACAGGCGTGTTGTGAGGAGAAATACATTAAAGACTGTGAGGCACTCAGATACTACAGTAATGGGGGGGGGGGGGGGCATGTAAGTACCTTAGATAGATTGTGGAGGTTGGTGTCAGCCCATCTTTAGCTTTGGAATTCAACTCATCTGTGTCCTTTCAGACAGATCCCCTAATGAAGAGTACCAGCAGTACAATGTGTTCTTTTTTCTACTTCCCGTCCATGCTTTGTCTTTAAAGTTCATACTAAATAAGGAAATACCGCTTTGTAAAATGCCTTTAAATTACATTTGGCAAGGGCCAGATCTTCAACAAGTGCCAAGTCAATGGAGCTATGACAATTTAATTTTCAAGATACTTGTGTCGGCAATCCCTATCCTAACAAAAGATTTGAAAGCCTGCCATTATGCAAAGCTTTAAGTGGCTGTAATGCTCTCTGTACTTTATGTTTGGAAGGGATAAGCGGGAGAATTCTCCATACAGTGTGTGCCATCTTAATGGGGTTGTGGGGAGGAGGGGCTGGTGTGTGAAATCCTGCAAGCCCTTACTTGGGGAAATGTCTGTATAAGGACTGCAGGAGTGTGTGTGTGTGAGCAGAGATAATATTTGCATTGCAGTGTAGTGTGTAAGTGCGTGAGCATGCGTGCAAATGTGTGGAGATAGTATTTGCATTGTAATTTGAGAATTTTTCAGTACCATTTACTGGTTGCTTTTTCTTCAAGTTATTTTTAATCTTATAATCTCACAATATTGCTTGAAACATTTCTTCCTTAAACTTCAGTTCATATTGTAAATAGTTATTGGTGTGTCATACCAAAGACTAGCTTTTTATCAATATAGTAAATGCTATATATGCATTATATCTATAATTATATATCTGTATTTTATGAAAATGTCACAGAAATTATATTAAAGTGTGTATCTAAAAATTTTTATTAGATTTGGAAACTTAAGGGTTGGGGGTTGTCCACAACTTCAACAAAAACAAAGGCACTTACCATAGGGTGCACAGACTTATACAAGTTTGGGAGCATTCAACTAGCAGAGATTTCGTGTGTGTTTAAATTTAACTAGCTGCTGGAGAGCCCCCTTGTCATGTGAAGGTGAAGGCCATGACAAATGTTGAGCACATAAAGATTCTAATAGCGATGGCAGAACAGTGAGGTTTTTATTTTGGAACACAAGAATGAGTGGCTTGCAAGGCTGACTAGCTAGTGACAGACCCCTGTTAATGCGACATACCTGAACGGATTCCAAAAGATGTGGTGATGGGATGACCTCAGCCTCTCTTTATCAACCAAATCTAGGAAATTAACACTTGCCTGCTACCAAGTGCTTCAGTGAGAGCTTTAGTACCCTGCAGAATTTCTCTTCATGCTCTCACTTTGGCCACAATGTTTGCTTTGCATATTCTAAATGCCAAAATACGTTGATTTCAAAGTCTTTAAGAATGAACATAATCAAATGGTTGTACCATGCTGCTAATCAACAGGCATGCAAACAAACACATCTGAAAATACTTTTGTGCATGGTGGTGCCATTTTTGTACCACATGGGTAATCAATGCAAAGTGGATACAAAATGCTACCAAATCAAAATTGTGATGTTTTACACACACTTGGGCACTGTTGCAAATGACTTCACAAGATACAAGATGAAACAGAATCAGGCCTGAAGAATTCAGTCATAAGTGGACCAGATCTGGCCATACATGGATGGAAAACAAGTAATGATTATAGTAAAAATATTTCCTCTATAAGAACTGCAGAACCAGTCCCCATGTTTTAGAATTTATCAACTCGGAGGAGGAAGGAGTAGCTCTAATCTCATGATACTGGAGGTAGTTCGAGTAAAGATATACTTTGAGCAGTTCATCAGTGGAAATGCTTTTCATCACTAGAAGGAGCCTTGAGATTTCATAACCATATTAAAGTTTTCATGTAAATATAGTGGACCTAATTGCTCCTTATATTGTAGGAGTGTGGTGGTTTTTTTAAATGCTGCAGAGTAACTTTCTTTACTAATTTATGTAGCAACTTAAACATAAAAAGAATTTGTCACTGTGCTCTTCTGAATATTCCCTCAAACTTTTATAACATAATTATTCAGGTTTAGTTTAAAGTCCAAGTGTGGATTTCAATTAAGTGTAATTGAGAGAATTGCTACTTTTTTAGACAGCATTTTAAACTTCATTGACAAAATGTATTAGCTTGCCAGCTGGGCTCTGAATTTATTCACATGAAGGCTCAGGTACAATATTTGTCTATATATGTGTCACAAAGTTGACTATATGGTAATTTATTTAATCTGTTCAGTGCTAGATCAACATACATGTCCTGCTTTGTTTTCAGGCACATTAATCAGCTAATGCAAGTAATTCAAAACATTATCATTCCAAAGAGATGACATACTCTTTTAACAAGTGTTCATTGAGGCTGTCATTGAGTGACTGGTGAATAAAATCGCCACAGCTTGGTTTAAATACTTTTTACCAGTGTTATTAAACAAATGAGAAGGAAAACCCATTAACCAGCCAGAATAAAATCTTATGTGGTCAGCTTTTGTTCACACTTAGGTACAGAAGTGCCTTTAAAAAGAGCTAGGATAGAATGGTCCTGTGGACCCTGGATCAACTGAAAACTTAAATTCTCCTAACGTGCCATTTCCTTGCAAGAAGATTTAGGTCTAGATGGGGGATGTCTTCAAGCCATGCTGAAAGTGAAGCCAGTGCTCTCTTGAGCTGAGGGAGAAGACTCTAGGCCTTAGTATAAAAATAAGTTTCTAGCTCTTCCCTTGTAAAGATAGTGTGGTAACATGTAAACTCAGGTTGAAAGCTTGTCACTGATCAAAGGTTAGTCACAGCTCCCTCCCATCCATCAGTCCTTTGAGATTTGGGAAGACATCAGATCAAGTTCACAGCTGTTGGGGTCAGAACTTCCCAGGCTACTACAGATGATGCTGAAATAAGCTTCCTATCAGCTAATAGCCTGCAGCTGAGCCAGCTACTGCTCTGAACAGCTAGCATGACCTTTGGCTACAAAGAGTGGTCTTGTAGTTTAGGGGCCTAAACAAGGAGTAATCTTTTGAAAAGTGCGTAAGTCCCAGATCCACAAAAATATTCAGGCTCCTAACTTCCATTGAAATCAATGTATGCTGTTTTGCTCTAGCCGTGTTGGTCCCAAGATATTAGAGACAAGGTGGGTGAGGTAATATCTTTTATTGGACCAACTCCTCTGGGTCAGAGAGACAAGCTTTCAAGCTTACACAGACTTGAAGAGGAGCTCTGTGTAAGCTTGAATGCTTGTCTCTCTCACCAACAGAAAGAGCTCCAAAGATATTACCTTGCCTTGCTACTGAAATCAGTGGAAGTTAGGAGCCTAAATCGTTTTTGTTTTTTTTTTGGACCTGGACCTGAAGTTCCATTATCTTTAAATGAAATTTAGCCTCCTAGGTGCTAAGTCACTTGATAAAATCAGATTTAGGCTCCTAAGGGTAGGTGTTGGATGGGCATTAAGTTTCTAAATACCGTTGTGACTTCCACCCTTAAGTCATTTACTCACTTTTGAAAAATTTATCCAGGTTGAATCCCATCTCTGGGGATTTTCAAAGTTGAGTACCTAAAATGAAGCACTTCAGTGCTTCACTGTATACACTGGACACTTGAAAAATGCTGGCCTTAGTCTATTTGTACTTCATTTTGAATTTCTGTGGAGGGGAGGCAATATCTACCACACAAAGGGATTACAGCCATTAAGTAGCCAATATCTGCGAAATGGGGGCCACCCTACAGTCCACTAGAATGCACACAAAAAGCTCCAGGGGCTGCTGAACCCAGGTGAGTTTTTCCCGAGCTGACTTTCTTTGCCGGTTAGAAATGATGCGTCGGCTTTAACGCGGGCACCCGGGTGTCACTTCTGCAGCAGGAAGCTGCTGGAAGAATGGGGGCAGGCAGGCAAACAGGGCCAAAGGACCCTAGCGTACACATTTTTTTAAAGCGATTATTTCTTGTGTGGTGGTACCCATGATTTGTAGTCACTGTCCAAATATATGTCGCGGTCCCTCCCTCTGAGGAGCCCACAAGCCAAAATGATAAGCAACAACCACGGATGGTTGAGAGGGATAAAACAGGACCAAAGAGTTCCTGCCAGTAACTTACTTTATCTCCTGGACAGACTGTTTGACTGGGGTGCTGTGGTATAGGAACAAGGCTAAGCTTATGCATGTGAGGTGAAATCCCGGCATTTGGTCATTGACTTCATTGACTTCCAGTTGTTTTTTAGGGGGCACCACAGCTGGTAAACCAAAATCATGCCCCTTTCTTCCGTTAAGTGCTTTTCGTCGTGCGACAGGTATGGTTGTATTGCATTCAGCAGGCGCACTCTTTTGACCAGAATTGGGGTGCAGTGCTTCTTACGTGGATGCTATGCACAGTTTACACAGCCAAATTTTTAAAAAAGCTTACATGTGCAGGTTTCAAACCGGAATGTAGCTCACATTGAAATAAGGATAGACTATCCACAGACTAGCCAGCGAATGCTGCGCTCACAGCTCATTCCAGAGATTTTTTCTGAGATTTTCACTACTTTTTTTTTTTTAAGGAGAAAAGTTTTTAAAAAAAGGCATTTTTTTTCTGTTCTTAAGGCAGTCTTTTCCACTAGCCTAATGGGAAAAAAACCCTATCCCCATTACAGTGCATAATACATTTCTCACGAAGAAAAATGTCTCCGTTGACCTCTATAAGTCTAAGGACTAAAAGGAAGCAGGACCAGTGCAAGGATATTTTGCACCCTAGGCGAAACTTCCACCTTGCTCCCCGCACATTGGTTCATTGAGGGGCAAATCCCAATGAGCCTTTATAGACCCCAGGGGCCAGCCGTGCCCAGGGGCTGCTCCCCAGACCACGTTCCCCCCTCCCCACCTCCTGAACTTGGAGGGTGTTATTAATATAAGCTATATGTTATCAGTGCTATAATGTTTTTATGTTACCTATAATGTTTATACTGTTACCATGAACATTATTTAAAAACATTATTTTTTATAAAAAGGAATTGGGGTGTTAGGAAGAGAAGTGGGTCCGTTAGCGAGCTCTGATTTATGAAGCGGCTTGCAGAATGAATGGCAATTATTTGGTAAGTTAGTCACCAGAACACTTGCAGTGATCTAGAATTTAGTACACTTTTTAAATCTATTTTGTAGATCTATTAAAGATATTGTTAGTAATGGATGGCTCTGAATGGAAAAAGTCACATCCAGATGTATCTCCAAACTTCCCCACAGTTCAAGGGTGTTAAGGTATAGAGGTTTGGTTCATCCCATTATACAGACAAGCTCCTTTTATAGCTGGCCAGAGCTGTGAAGTCTGGACCCTGATCTGAACTCTCCCAGTGGCTGATGAGTGTTCCAATTTGCAGTTACGGTTTGGCTCTTTCGTTATTTCTTGTAGCACATTGTGTCATTCACATCTGCTTTCCACCGACAGCTAGATAGAAATTCTGATGTCTTGTTTTAGACCGTTTTGGGGGTTAAACTATGCACAGTCACCCCTTCTAAAGTGCACTATTCGTGCATTCCCTATGAAGCAGGAGCAGCAGCAGTTTACAGGTCTCTAAGTTAACAATTCCCAAAGTGTAGTCTAAAGGCTCATGGTGACTCACCACGGAGCGCTTGTTGATGGGTCAGAGAGCGCTGGCAGGTCACATGGTCCTGGCGTACCTGGTGGTTTCCTGCGATTAAGTTGCATTAAAATAAACTACAAATACATTTCTAATCCTACATTCCCATGTAAGCAATTGCTGTAGCTGCCCACAGAGATATTATATGATTGTGAATGCGAGGGAGATGGTCTGCACAGTCACACATGGGAGGGGCGGTAGTCCATGAGGCACTCTCTAAGATATGGTCCACATTATGAAAAAGTTTCAGAATCCCTGCCAAGGATGTTGTTATTAGCTATTATTCACTGTTGCATAGACTTTCTCACCCAGCGTAGTGACAGAGGCACCTGCAGTAAATGCTGGACAACTTTCCCGACCTGTTAACAGTTGACAAAGTATTTGATGACAGTTGCAAGAATCTGATGCACAGCAGTATCCTTTACAGCAGTGTAATCTTTGTCATCAAATCCCCCAGCAGCCATGATTAATAGCAGCACTTGAGCTCATTTTGAAAGTTGTATATTTGGCAGCTATGAACTTTGATCTATGGTTTGCCTTGAAAAAAATCATCATGACACAAACTTCTCCCGTAATCCTTTCATCTAATTAAACCACACACCAATACTGTGTGGGGAAATCTGATGCTATTGATATAAGCTGTGTGTTTATTACGATATTTTAGGCACTTTATTAAAGTAGATAGTTGTTCCCAGCAAGATAGTAGATAAGCTCCCTAAAAACAATAACATCATCCAGAAAGAATATGTAGAAAAATTTCCCAAGGCCAAATTCTATTAGAAACTTACTTTGTTGATTTATGCTTTGCCCTTGCTCTAGTTAAGGGCTCAGATGTTTTAACCTGAGCTAAAATTACTAGCGTTTAATGAATCCAGTCGAGTAGTGTGTATTTTTCCACAAAATGTTTGTCTCTATTTCACATAGTCAAATGATTTCAGAATCTACAATGATATTATACAGTTTCTACTAATAAATTATTCAATATTTGGGTATAGCTTAAGGGGAAGATTTTCAAAGATTGAAGAAAATCTCTCCGTGTGTGTGTGTGGTAAACCATGGAAACTTCCTATTTTACTTTCATCGACACTAAACAAAACTTCCCTTGCTGATCCTGATCCTGCTATATTCCATATTCCCTTTACATGAATACAGCTTGCCTCCTGGTGTGTTCAAGCCTGATGGAGGAGATATAGTGAAAGCTCTGAGTAGTGATTTTCCTGGGGCTAGGGAAGAGGGCTGCAAAGCCTGGGCTGGAGTAGCTTGTGTTGGACTAGCAGCCTCAGGCCCTCTACACCAGTTGTGGAATATGGTTCCGCCCACTAGCTTCACTCACTAAGCAGGTGGCCAGGTGCTTTTTGGTCTGTTAAGATTCTGAGTGTTCTTCACAGTTAGTCCAAAGTGCAGCTTTGTGCAAGTCTAGAGGTAGCAAAGATTGGGATCCATAAAAGTATTCAGGCACCCAAAACTTAGCTGTGTAAGTCCCTGTCTTACATGTTAAAGTCCCAGTTTGGGCATTACTGCAAACCACAAAACTCCCATCAAATGCTGTAGATGCTGAAACTCATTCCGTATTTAAGTTTTTCAGAGTAAAATTTCCCTCGGGCTTATGTTTCTGCACTGGGCACATGCACAGCCGCCTCACCCTAGGTGTTCAAGCACCTATTTCCCACACAAGAGCTATCCACAAACCAGGGGAAGATAGGCATTCATCTGCCGAAATTGCATGTGGGGTCCAATCCAGGAGGTGTGCCTTGGGATCGGGGCCATTCAAAAATGAGGGGGAAGGGCCCACCTTATAATTTTTAGCCAGTGGCTAGTACATTCATGTGGGATGTGGGAGACCCAAGTTCAATTCCCCCACATCCCTCCACCTGATGAACAGAAGGGATTTGAAGAGGGATCTGCCACTATTAGGTGAGTGTCCGAACCATTGGCTATGGAATATTCTGATATGGGGCCCCTCAGTCTCTCCTGTTGAGCTCTATCGCTGTGGCTAAATAATGAAAGAGTAGTTGAAGTAGGGGGAATGGACCCAGGGTCTTCCACCTCCCAAGGGGGTGCTCTAACCACTGGCCCACAAAATCATTTCTACTCTCTCTGTCTCTGGCACAGTGACTGTTCCACTGTGAATATTTAAATAGTCAGAAAGCTAGCGAGAATGAATCTGTAGCCCAGTGGTTAGGGCATCACCTGGGAGGGAGACCTTGGGTCCAGTCCCCCTGCTCCACTCACGCTTTCATTAGTTAGCTTCAACAGGAGAGACTGATGGAACCCCACAAGTTATAAGATGGGCTCCTCCTCCAGCCACTTTGTGTGGCATGAGGCAGGTGCCTGACTCATTCTCTGCAAGAAACCCCGGACTCCAGGTGGCTGGTGCCCATTTGTGGACCACTAAGCACAGCTTAGCACCTCCCTGCAGCCTGGATGTAGGCACCTATCTCTGAGAGAGGGGAGGGGCTTTGAACCCACCCATCGCCTGGGCATCTCTCCCTACTGGCCAGCGTGGCCACTCCCTGCCTTACATACCGGCTTTTGTGGATATCATTCTTAGGCATCTATCTCTTCCCATTTGTTGTATAGTGAGCCTAGGTACCTTATGCAGCTTTGTGGATCGCAGTGTTGTTCCTGGGTTTTCTAGGCACCATGATGCTCAGCATTGTAATGCCTAAGTCCCATCATGGATCCTACCTTAAAGGACAAAGTTGAGATGTGAGAGGAATGGGCATACATTCTTTGCTGGCCAAAGATGAAAGAAAGTCCTTCTGACTAATGATACAGTCTGAGCAGCAATGACTGTAGTAATATTCAAAGACTGTGGACCATATTGACAGTAGTCAGGCAGATGGTCTCAGCTGATGAAAGAGTTACTGAGGTTGCCAGGTCCACATGTATTTATCTTTGCTGATCTGCATCATCTCCATCTAGTCTGGGTTGACTTACAGCCAGCTGCCTTTTACTCAAATCACAGTTTATGTAAATGTTGGGTAAACCTCATGACTAAGGGGTCTGGCTCAGGTGAAAATGAAGCCAAACAGCTAAGTATAATCAGTTTACTGATGATAGTGTAGCCCATACTATTTCATTAAATCTCCAGGGACTTCATATAAATGATGAGGCAACATAATTGAGCTGTAAGGTATTTCACAGCTGAGACCTCTCAAGGAGAAGAAACGGCTGCCCATAACTACCCTCCGGGAATTATCAGAAAGAATGGAGCAGAGCCACTCTAATGCAGTTCCAGCCACTTCTGCCAGGTCCTACATTCTTGTGATTCTCTGTATCCAAAATTATGAGAATACTGAGCGGAATCAGCAGGGGTTTCTGGCCTCTGTCCATTGCCATGAAGGGTCATTGACCACAATGTTTACTCATGGCCATGACCCTGTCTGGTCCTGAATGGATGGGTGCAGGGAAACCAAGGATGTCAGATGTTGGAGTTGGCCTGTCACCTACTTTTCAATGATCTTCCTCTGAAAGGTGAAATTTAAGACTGGGCAATAGTTGGGAAGGATATTAGGGTATTTTGGTATCTAGCTACATCTGTACTGAAATTCTATGTTCAGCCAGAGCTGGTTAAACTGAATGACAGCAACTGGGGATGCAGAATGGAGGTCTCCCAGTTCTCCCAGCTGGACACAGAGTCTCATCTGTGGATGTAGTGTCAAAATATACTTGTGGAATGAAATCTTGTCTAAAGATCTTATGAAAACTCATAAGGATTTTTTACTAGGGTAATAGCCTCTTCTTATTGAAGTGAATGGAGACTGCGCTACTAACTTCAAAAGGAGTTGAAGCAATCCTTTAAGACTGAGTTTCAATATTGTGTGCAACTGCACACCTAATCTTCATGTATAATTACTGAGTGGGAGGGGGGTATTTGGTTTTTTTGCACACATATGGTATCTGCACAAGCAAGAGAGCTGCTATGTCTGTAATTGGCCAGTCACAAGAGCAAATACCCTATCTCCATGTGCATTTACAGTAATTGTGCACACAACTTAGACAGGCAGTTGTATGTGCATTTTTATGGTCACAAAAGTGCACACACATCTTTGAAAATCAGATTCCTTATATCTGAAGGGAGTCATGGTGCTTGGAGGTAGGAATCTTTTTCAAGACACATTATGACTACTAATAAGCAGATTCTACTTTTATTACCACCAGTTAAATAGCAAAAAATCAAACGTAAATGGATCCCCGCATGTCAGTTCATACATTGCAAAGCCAAACATTTCAGATTGTGTTTTAAAAACAGGGGAACAACAATGTTAAACCTTACTCTTATTCAGGAATTGAGACAATTGACATAGGTAAAAACAAAAACCCCACTGTAATGCAAAATCATTTCAGTAAACAGCATAATCATTTTAAATACCAGCTGTATCAAATGTAGTATTAATGTCCCTGTCTCTACAGTCATTTGCAGAGGAGAGATATCACATTCTGCCACTGTGATAGAAACTGTCTTGATTTCTTAACTGGGAGTTAGCTAACACTCCAAAATGTTGCCAGAACAGGTATGAAGTTACTAAAACAGGAGTGACTATTTTAATGAGATGATAATAAAATCACAAGAGTTGGCCGCAGCATGCTCTGCAGAACCAGAGATGTTTTAGGGTTAGGACAGTCCTCTGAGAGACTAAATAAAGATTCTGTTAAGGCCTACAGTTTTGGCTTGCCTTGGGGTCTGAACCCTGAAGTTGATTGAACCCTGATGATCTTACTGGGACTACCATAATGCTGTACAATTCGTACTTATTCAAAATCGTCCAATCTTCTGAGATCATCCTGAATAAAAGACTGGGTGTTTAAACAGTAGATTCAAGAGTCATTTCAGGGATATATCTCCTGAATTCCTATTGTGGTATTAAGGAATTCTCATGATTTGCTAAAACAAGTACAAGAGATATGTACTTAGAATCCTTGAGACTGCAGCCAATAAAAGTATTTCAGCAGTATGATCCTGATCCTGTAAACACTTGTTCACATGAACAGTCCTGTTAAGTCACGTGTTTGCAAGAGCAGGGCCTGCGCTTGTGAAACCAAATACCCCCCATAAAATGTGGTTGACAAAAATAAGAGAAATGGATGACTTACTAGATAAACAACTTAAATAAAATTGGGACAAATGGGACTCTATCTTGCTCTTATGAGTAATATGAACATACATATATTATAACTCATACTGCCACAACTCTGCTGTGTTTGCTTCGCGGGAATGTCTGATCTCTTCTGGTTTGCTGCTTGGGAAGAACGTAAGTTGAACCCTAATCTTGCTTCAGGATCTGTATGGGTGGACCCTGTACCAGTGCAGCCTCAGACCCCAGTCGGCCTCCACGCAGTATGTTGTCAAAAATTCTGTTTCTATGACAAAGGAACTTGTAACTAAAGTGCTATGTCTTTATTGGTAGAGAAGAAAATAAAAGCAATTTACTCATATTGGCAAGTGAGACTTTCTGGGTGGTTTTTGTTTTTTTTTGCTGTTGTGTCACTTCCCTCTCCAGTCCTGTTGTGCTCAGCACTACATCCACATTTCCTCAACTGTAAATTAGAAGGAGGGTTTGTTATGTGACTGTACATGATCATCTGTTACTTGAATATCCTCTGCATATGTCAGAGCAGAACAGGGGCCTCTTCAATGACCAAAACAACAACACCTGGATTTAAATATAAGTGCCTGAATGGAGTCTGTTTCTTTTCCTACACCTCTGTAAATTCAAAGTTTGAAACACTGTAGGAGCTCTTTTAAAAATCCTGGCTTTCTTGCTGCAGACCATATGTTGTTCCAGAAAGTGGGACTGCAAACTCCAATAATTGCATGACTTGTACTGTACTGCTGTAGACTGTGCTTCACTGGTTTCAACTAGCACTGTTTGGTAGATGTTACAGATGCCACAAGTCATTTCTTTGAAGTCTATATATTAAAAAAAAAACCATCCTTTCAAAAGATTTGGCCTGGACTTTCTGCTATGAATAAGCTGGTCTTTTGCAACATCTGGTAAGTTGCTGCTTCTTCAGTTTCCATCCTACAGAAAAGATTAACTTTTAAACAGGTCCGTTCATGCATGGCAAAACCAAACTTTTCAAATTGTGTTTTACGAACAGGAGAACAGCAATGTTAAACATCATTCTAATTCAGGGATTCAATCTCTTGATACAGGTAAAAAGAAACACTCTCTTCATTGCAAAATCCCTTTAGTAAAGAGCAGAATGACTTTAGATAAGGGCTGTATCAAATCTAACGTTCATGTCCCTGTCTCTACAGGCATTTGCAGAGAGGAGAGAACTATACCAGTGTGTTAGAAACTGCCATTACTTCTTCATAGAATCTGGTAGTATGAGGATTTCACCAGCCAGATGCACATGGAGATGTCCAGGATGGAAGATGCTAGCTGACTAGTGAAGATTACAGTGGCACCAGGGAAGGAAGGAGAACCAGCTTCTGTCAGGGGAGGAGACTGGCTGCTGGTCACCTCGGGCAAGACACTGTGCTCCACCCCTCTCCTAGGTCTCCAGTCCATCAAGGTCAAGAAACAGTACGCTGTACTGGTAACAGGAGGCGAGGAGCAGACCACAGTACTGAAGGGTCGGAGCTAGCTGTCCACACAGCTGGGAGGCTCATGGCTAATACACCCAAGAGGAGACAATGGGATGGGGGGGTCGGTGTCCCCCTTCTGTGGGAGACTGAGGCATCCATCTGCTGACCTGACCTGATGTCCTGAGAGGGCTGCTGCCTGCCTGTGCCCAAATCCAAAATGTTACAGAAAGGTTGCAGAGACTCATCCATCCCTCTGATCACTACCCCAAACTGTTAATCCATGTGAACATTAATGATACTTCCAGGTGTGACTCTTAGGAGATCAGCAATGACTACAGGGCTCTGGCACCAAGAGTAAAGGAGTTAGGGGTACAGATGGTGGCCTGGTCCAAACTTCCCAGTTGAGGGTAAAGGCCCAGGCAGGGACACATTCATCCTGATGAATTCATCGTTGATGAATCAACAGGAAGGGTTTGGCTTCTTAGACCATGGGGTGCTGTTCCACAAAGGGGGACTGCTGGGAAGAGATGGGGTCCACCTGACCAAAAAAGGGGAAGAGCATCTTTGGATACCAACTCACTAACCTAGTAAGGAGGGCTTTAAACTAGGTTCAAAGTGAGCAGGTGACAAAAGCCCCAGGTAGGTATTAAAAAAAGTGACCTTAACAGAGGGCTAGATGTTGGAGTGGGGAGAATGGAAAATTACAATAGGGTCATGGGAGCAACAAGAGGGGAAACAGGGGGGGACTCTGCTCAACAACTTATGTCTACACACAAATGCAAGGAGGATGCAGAATAAACAGGAAGAGTTACAAAGGGCTGTCACTAAGCTGGGCAACAAAATGATAGATACATTCAATGCTGACAAATGCAAAGTAATGCCCACTGGAAAAATAATCCCAAATATACATACAAAATGATACAGTCTAAATTAGCTGTTACCACTCAAGAAAGAGATCTTGGAGTCAGGGGTGATGGACCTAGGCGTGCTGGGGGTGAAACAGCACCCCCTGGCTTGAAGTGGATTCCATCAGATACAGGGTTTACAGTTCTATTCAATGGCTTTCAGCACCTCCATTATAAAAGTTGCTCCAGTGCCACTGTGTGTAGTCATCATGGATAATTCCCTGAAAACATCCACTCACTGCGCAATCGCAGTCAAAAATAGCTTTCAGTGTTAGGCATTATTATAAAAGGTATAGATAATAAAACAGAAAATATCATAATGCCTCTATCTAAATCCATCGTACATCCACACTTTGAATACTGTGTTAAGTTCTGGTTGCCCCATCCCAAAAAAGATACATTAGAATTCGGAAAGGTGCAGAGTTGTGTAACAAAAATGATTCGGGGTATGGAACAGCTTCCATATGAGAAGAGGTTAAAAAGACTGGGACTGCTCAGCTGAGAAAAGAGACAACTATGCCCTTACGGGTCGATTACAGGAGTGGTGGGGGCGAGGTTCTGTGGCTTGCAATGTGCAGGAGGTCAAACTAGATGATCATGATCGCCCCTTCTGACTTAAAGTCTATGAGTGTATGAGATATGATAGGTTTCAGAGTAGCAGCCGTGTTAGTCTGTATTCGCAAAAAGAAAAGGAGGACTTGTGGCACCTTAGAGACTATACAATCATGCATGGTATGGAGAAAGTGAATAAGGAAGGGTTGTTACCCCTTCACATATCACAAGACCTAGGGGTCACCTGATGAAATTAATAGACAGCAGATTTAAAGCAAACAAAAGGAAATACTTCTTCCCACAATGCATAATTAACCTGTGGAACTTGTTGCCATGGTAGATTGTGAAGGCCAAAACTATAATGGATTAAAAAAAGAATTAGGTAAGTTCATTGGGGATAGGTCCATCAATGTATATTAGCCAAGTTGATCATAGAGACATAGATTCATAGAATACCAGGGTTGGAAGGGACCTCAGGAGGTCATCTAATCCAAACCCCTGCTCAAAGCAGGACCAATCCCCAATTAAATCATCCCAGCCAGGGCTTTGTCAAGCCTGACCTTAAAAACCACAAAGGAAGGAGATTCCACCACCTCCCTAGGTAACCCATTCCAGTGCTTCACCACCCTCCTAGTGAAAAAGTTTTTCCTAATATCCAACCTAAACCTCCCCCACTGCAACTTGAGACCATTACTCCTTGTTCTGTCATCTGCTACCACTGAGAACAGTCTAGATCCATCCTCTTTGGAACCCCCTTTCAGGTAGTTAAAAGCAGCTATCAAATCCCCCCTCATTCTTCTCTTCCGCAGACTAAACAATCCCAGTTCCCTCAGCCTCTCCTCATAAGTCATGTGCTCCAGTCCCCTAATCATTTTTGTTGCCCTCCGCTGCACTCTTTCCAATTTTTCCACATCCTTCTTGTAGTGTGGGGCCCAAAACTGGACACAGTACTCCAGATGAGGCCTCACCAATGTCGAATAGAGGGGAACGATCATGTCCCTCAATCTGCTGGCAATGCCCCTACTTATACAGCCCAAAATACCGTTAGCCTTCTTGGCAACAAGAGCATACTGTTGACTCATATCCAGCTTCTCGTCCACTGTAACCCCTAGGTCCTTTTCTGTAGAACTGCTGCCTAGCCATTCAGTCCCTAGTCTGTAGCAGTGCATGGGATTCTTCCGTCCTAAGTGCAGGACTCTGCACTTGTCTTTGTTGAACCTCATCAGATTTCTTTTGGCCCAATCCTCCAATTTGTCTAGGTCCCTCTGTATCCTATCCCTACCCTCCAGCGTATCTACCGCTCCTCCCAGTTTAGTGTCATCTGCAAACTTGCTGAGGGTTCAGTCCACACCATCCTCCAGATCATTAATGAAGATATTGAACAAACCGGCCCCAGGACTGACCCTTGGGGCACTCCACTTGATACCAACTGCCAACTAGAGATGGAGCCATTGATCACAACCCATTGAACCCGACAATCTAGCCAGCTTTCTATCCACCTTATAGTCCATTCATCCAGCCTTTCTTTAACTTGCTGGCAATAATACTGTGGGATACTGTATCAAAAGCTTTGTTAAAGTCAAGGAATAACACGTCCACTGCTTTCCCCTCATCCACAGAGCCAGTTATCTTATCATAGAAGGCAATTAGATTAGTCAGGCATGACTTGCCCTTGGTGAATCCATGCTGACTGTTCCTGATCACTTTCCTCTCCTCTAAGTGCTTCAGAATTGATTCCTTGAGGACCTGCTCCATGATTTTTCCAGGGACTGAGGTGAGGCTGACTGGCCTGTAGTTCCCCAGATCGTCCTTCTTCCCTTTTTTAAAGATGGGCACTACATTAGCCTTTTTCCAGTTGTCCGGGACCTCCCCCGATCACCATGAGTTTTCAAAGATAATGGCCAATGGCTCTGCAGTCACATCCACCAATTCCTTTAGCACTCTCGGATGCAGTGCATCTGGCCCCATGGACTTGTGCTCATCCAGCTTTTCTAAATAGTCCCGAATCACTTCTTTCTCAACAGAGGGCTGGTCACCTCCTCCCCATGCTGTGCTGCCCAGTGCAGTAGTCTGGGAGCTGACCTTGTTTGTGAAGACAGAGGCAAAAAAAGTACATTAGCTTTTTCCACATCCTCTGTCACTAGGTTGCCTCCCTCATTCAGTAAGGGGCCAACACTTTCCTTAACTTTCTTCTTGTTGCTAACATACCTGAAGAAACCCTTCTTGTTACTCTTAACATCTCTTGCTCGCTGCAACTCCAGGTGAGATTTGGCCTTCCTGATTTCACTCCTGCATGCCTGAGCAATATTTTTATATTTCTCCCTGGTCATTTGTCCAATCTTCCACTTTTTATAAGCTTCTTTTTTGTCTTTAAGATCAGCAAGGATTTCATTGTTAAGCCAAGCTGGTCGCCTGCCATATTTACTATTCTTTCTACACATCGGGATGGTTTGTCCCTGTAACCTCAATAAGGATTCTTTAAAATACAGCCAGCTCTCCTGGAGTCCTTTACCTCTCATGTTATTCTCCCAGGGGATCCTGGCCATCAGTTCCCTGAGGGAGTCAAAGTCTGCTTTTCTGAAGTCCAGGGTCCGTATTCTGCTGCTCTCCTTTCTTCCTTGTGTCAGGATCCTTGTGTCTTGTTCTGAGGTCCAGAAGGAGGTCAGAGGCAGACCACATGAAAGTCTCTGGGTGAAGATAAAAGTCTGCTATATCTGGTACTAATCTATACTACGTCTACTATAGACCCTCAAATTAGAGGAGAAGGTGGATGAGGTATTTATAGAACAAATAATAGAAATATTCAAAACACAAAACCTTGGAGTAATGGGGGACTTTGAATATGCAGACATCTGTTGGAAAAGTAATACAACAAAAAATGTTCAATAAATTATTGGAATTTATTGGGGACAGCTTCTTGTTTCAGAAGGTGGAGGAAGTAAGCAGGGGGAAAGCCATTTTAGACTTGATTCTGTCTAGCAGGAAGGAATCAGGTGTAAATCTGAAGGTTGAAGGCAATATTGGTGAAATGATAGTTTTCATTATTCTAAGGAAAGGAAGGAGTGAGAGCAGCAGAATAAGGACAGGGGACGTTATAAAAGCAGACTTTAACAAACTCAGAGAACTGGTAGGTAAGTCTCATGGGAAGAAAATGGAAGGGATAAAGGCGTTCTGGAGGTCTGTCAGTTTCTGAAAGAGACAATATTAAATTAGCAAACTATCCTAATGTGAAAGAAAGGTAGGAAGAATAGTAAAAGGCCAATGCAGCTCCATCAGGAGCTCTTTAATAATCTAAAAATCAAAAAGAAATCCTACAAAAAGGTGGAAACATGGATAAATTGCTAATGACGAATACAAGAGAACAGCATAAATTAATCAGAAATGTTAAGACACAAAATGAGTTACATCTAGCAAGGGACATTAAAAAAACAATAAGAAGAGGTTCTTTTAATACATTAGGAGCAAGAGAAAGACAAAGGAACATGTAGGTCCACTACTTAATGGGGAAGCAGCATTAATAATGGACAACAACAAGAAGGCTTAGGTGTTTTATGCCTATTTTGCTTCAGTCTTCACTGAAAAGGTGAAACTGGGACCAGATGCTTAACACAATTAAATAGTAACAAGGGGGAAGGAGCACAAGTCAGAATAAGGACAGAACAGGTGAAACAATATTTAGATAAGTTAGATCTATTCAAGTCAGCAAGGTCTGATGAAATTGACCCTTGGGTGCTTAAAGAACAAGCTGAAGCAATCTCAGAACCATTATCAATTATCTTTAGAATTCATGGGGGATGGGTGTGGTCCCAGAAGACTGGAGAAGGTAAACATAGGTAGGCTCTATCTTTAAAAAGGGGAACAAAAAGGACCCAGAGAATTATAGACCAGTCAGCCTAATGTAAAGATGCTGTAACAAATTATTAAATAATTAATTTGTATGCAGTGTTGTTGTAGCCATGTTGGTCCCAGGATCTTAGAGATACAAGGTAGGTGAGGTAATATCATTTATTGGAACAACTTCTATTGGTGGACGGTACAAGCTTTCAAGCCGCACAGAGCTCTTCTTTAAGTCTGGAGAAGGAAGCACCTAAAGGATGATAGGGTAATAACTAATAGCCAACATGGATTTGTGAAGAACAAATCATGCCAACTCAACCTAATTTCCTTCTTTGACAGGGTTACTGGGCCTACTGAATGGGAGGTAACTCTATAGACATGATATATTTTGATTTTAATAAGGCTTTTGACAATTTCACATGAATCTCATACGACAACTAGGGAAATATCATCTAGATTAAATTATTATAAGGTAGGTTCATAACTGGTTGAAAGAGGATGCATCCAGTGGGGCCCAGCAGGGTTCAGTACTATTCAATATTTTCATTAATGACTTGATTAATGGAGTTGATGGCATGCTTATAACATTTTCAGATGACACCAAACTGGAAGAGTTGTAAGCACTTTGGGGGACAAGATTAGAACTCAAAATGACCTTAGCAAATTGGAGAATTTGTCTAAAATCAAAAAGACGAAATTCAAGAAAGACAAGCACAAAATACTCCACTTAGGAAGGAAAAAATCAAATGCATAACTACTAAATGGGGAATAACTGGCTAGGCAGTAGTACTGCTGTAAAAGATCAGAGAGTTAATGGATCACAAAGTCAAAAGTACAATGCAATTGCGAAAAAAGTCCACTATAATTCTGGGGTGTATTAATAGGAGTACTGTATATAAGACAAGAATTAATTGTCCCATTCTGCTTGGCTGTGGTGAGGTCTGAACTGGAGTACTGTGTCTGATTCTGGGTACCACACTTCAGGAAAGATGTGGATAAATTTGGAGAGAGTCCAGAGGAGAGCTAAAAAATGATAGTTTAGGAAACCCATGATATAATAAAAGGTTATAAAAACTGGATATGTTTAGTCTTGAGAAAAGAAGACTCAGGGGGGACCTGATAACAGCCTTCAAATATCTTAAGGGCTGTTAAGACAGTGATTGAGGTTTTTCATGTTTACTGAAGGTAGGACAAGAAGTAATGGGCTTAATCAGGAAGATTTAAGTAAAATATTAGGAAAAACTTCTAACTATAAGGGTAGTTAAGCTCTATAATAGGCTTCCAAGGGAGGTTGTGGAATCCCCATCACTGGAAGTTTTTAAGAACCGGTTAGACAAATACCTGTTAGTGATGTTCTAGATGTACTTGGTTCTGCCTCAGCACCACAGGGTGCTGCACTAGATGATCTCTTGAGGTCCCTTCCAACCATACATTTCTATGGTTCTATTATTTCTATGATGAATAATGAGGCAACTGTGGCTTCATGAACAAAATGAAGCATAGTAAAGTAATAATGTAGGATCTGCTCCTGCTCCCATGGAAGTTGGTGGGAGAAGAATCAAATCTAAAGTCCTTCACCTCTGAATGCTAGAGGCTTGTCTTCATGACAGCATTCAGGCACTGTAATTTCCTCCGGTACCTCTGTAAAACACATCACTTCCACCCACAAACCTTCTTCCAATAGTGTCCACTTGCTTCTTCTTGCTCTGTGCTCTTGTGACCAAGAGGTAGAAGTGTGGCAGCTGCCATGCTGCAACTACCCTTACTCACCCTTCAGCGACAACTCTGACGGCTCAGAACACTGGCTTTGTCACCTGTCAAGACAGCCACTTACCAGCTGACCGCAGGCCTTACAGCACCATATTAAAAGAATATTAATAATAGCACAATAGAAAATGCACCTGCATTGGGTACCCTTTTGTCTATTTAGTTGTCAAATTCTGAGCCATGAGCTGCATACTCTTGTTCCGCTATTAAATTGTGTGATCATATGGATAGCAGCATGCCCCCTACCCACTTGTTTTAATGAGTTTTTTTTTTTAAATCACAGATGAAAAGCATAAATAAAACTGCACTATGGCTTGAAAGTCAAGCACTCAAAAGTCAGGAATGCCTGGGCAACCTTCATTCCAGCAAATTTAGTTTAATTCCTTTGTGCGTTTGCCTTATGATGCAAATTCTGTGGCAGAATTTCCATTTCCTCTATTAAAGAACCCTTCAGACCCTCAGGGCACGTTACTGCTGGGCATTTTACCCTAGCATTTGTGCAATAGGGAATGGGCTAAATTGGCATTTTTTCCAGGGGACTGTAACTACACCTAATGTTCCCTATTTTTATTCAAGATCTAGGTAATTCTGCCCTGATTTCGATCAGTCTGAAGGTTTTGGTCTGGCACTCATCTCCACAGTATCTGATTGCCCCTCTTTATCAGCAGGTCCAACCCATGGCACGTAGAGCCCCCATGATACCTTTCAAGGACCTGGTGTCTCAGTGGGTACTGTATGTCACGCCTATTCTCTTGTCCATGCATGCAGATGAGATAAGTCCATGATTTTATAAAGCATTTATAACACTGCAGATGATTCTAGTCTAATACCAGGGGAATAAATCACTGAGGCACTTAAGAGGAACTATGTAAAAGATCTTTACAGTATTTTTATGAATATCAACTTCACCTTCCTTATTTCTTCCCAGCTTATTTTTATTTTGTTTTGTATTTGATTCACAACTGAAGGAGGTTAATAATATCCAGAAAAACGCTTCTGGATTAGCCATGGCACTACTGCATTTGTTTTCTGTGCTGTTGGTCTGTTTTATAGACTATGGATAAAGGGTCAGGAAAACCATAACTAAAATGCCAGTAAACAAGCAGATCTTGTCCACATGTTCTTAAGATCATGTTGTGCTCAGGTTAGCTGTTTCCATGCACCAGGTGTCAAAATCAAACTGTGTTAAAGGAATTACATATTAAAAAGCATACTTGATGTGGTATAATCTTAAAGTAAAGCTACCTGGCAATGGTACCACCTTGTACTAGTAAGGTAAAATGGAAAGTTGTTATATCATTGTACAGTGTGAAATATCATGTAGTGTGAAGCATCTAGCTCTAGGGAAAGACAAGGCATTTCAGCAGAGACTTTTGACTCCACTCTCAACCATGATTTTAGAAATGTCAGTCTTGTGTTGCTTTTTGAGAAATGCTGTACATTAATCTTCCCCAAAGAGAATGGCAAAAAAAAGTCCCTGCCAAACTAAAAAAACAAACCAAACACAAACAAACAAAAAAGCAAGTAACCAAGCATATAAAAACCCACCAAACGACAGATTTAAGTCCTTAAAATATGTTTGCAACCAATTAGACCTTGGTGAACATAGGGTTGGGGTTTATTTTTAGTATTTTGAAAAAAAAATTTTTGAAGCCTTCAAGATATTGATGTTTGAAACTTAGTTATTGAGCACATCTTGCACTTTTGCACATGTTACATAAGGATGTAATTATCTATTAGAAAATAAATAAATCCTGCTCCATGGTGGCTGCAAAAAGTTTCAGTTAAAAAGTTAGGGGCTTTTATACAGGGCCTAGTACTTAATTAAGGATCAACACAAGAAGGAAGCATAAATGCAAAAGGGGTGAGAGGCAGAAAGGAACTTTTTCCTCTGTGAACCTCTAACCCATGAAACATCTTTGGTGCTAGTCCTGCACATTTTTGGAAATAAAAGCCCCTCCAAATTGACATGTGGAAGTGCCCCACAAAGCAAGAGGATCAGGGCTCAGCTTCATGGTGCTATATCTCCCCACAACAGCTCCAGAACCCATAGAATGCTCTGCGGGTCCAGAGTCAGGGCAAGGGGAGGAGTGCAGATGGACAACTTAAGAGCAGAGCCAGAGAGATGCACATCATACTCCAGCTCTGCAGATAACCCACAGTCTGGGGCTATGTAATCTTTTCCAGGGAGCCCCAACCAGCCAGGGGCAGTTCTTCATAGCATGTTGTTAGGGACCAGAGGGTTTCAGGGGCCAAACCTGGTGTATGGGCATAGGATTTCTGTGCAAATGACCCTAGTGTCTCATGGACCTCCTGGGATCTGACAGGTTAGAGGTGGACCCCACAACCAATTCTGTAGGGTGAGGGGCATATACTTATCTTTTATTTTCACTGATTTTGCTCCCTATGTATCTCTCCCATTCCTTCTTGAAAGGCAGTTCTCTATCTATACTGTACAAAGTGTTATCAGCTACATGTAGCTCCTTCTATACACACATCCTCAGCAATAGTTGATTACTCTGGAAAGATCTTTATGTAAAGTCTCTCTACTTTTTTTGCCCTGACAGACACCTTTTGGTCTGTAACTATGTTGAATCTTTCAAATCCTGAACTGGGATTTTTTCCTATTGTGTTCATATTCTAAAAGTTCAATTTCTTGAATGTTAGCTGAAAGCCAAATCCTCAGTCATGTTATTGGGGTAAGACAATAGTGGCAATCACAATGTTACCTATTTCAGTCTTTCAGCTCCTGGCCCTTATACCCATTTGCACTAAGGCCCCTTTACACCACTATGGCAGTATCAAGGGGCCATAACATGGGCTAATTTAAGGCACCTTGACACCACCAGAGTGGTGTAAAGAGACCTTAGTATAAATGAGAATAGGCCCCATGTATCTCTCTTTTTGAGTGCTGGCCCTCTCTAAACTGAGCGCAAAGCTGTTTGTGCTTTAACTTAATGTGATTTTTTAGCACAGACCAAACGGTGTGTGTGTTTATTTGTCTATGGATATATAAACACATTTTAGCCCTTGCTACTGCTTTAGTTAAAGTTGAAATGAAACTTCCAGTTATAACCCCTACTTTTATAACTGATTATAACATTCACAGTTTTGTTCAAACTTGACTTGACTGAGATGGCTCAGAAGTTTTATTTGCATTTAGTTGGGAAACTCTGCATAACTCATTCATGGCTTTGCCAGTCATGAGTAATGTGATTGTGTGGTTCTCCCAACCTCATGCCGATGTCCACACTATCATGTGTTGTATATATATTGTATATGTGTAAAGATACATAGATAGATAGATAGATAACTGGAAGGGAAACATACTTAATTTTTGGTTTCCAAAGAGTTATGATGTTAGAAATGAGTGAAATGTTCACAATTAAACTCAACACTTGACTAGCTTTTGTTCCAAACTCTAAACCCAGCCCAAGTTTGTCAAAAAGCACATGAATACTTTGAGCAAACTTGGATCAATTTATTTGTGGGAGGGAGGGCTGTCTTGTGGCTAAAATACAACACTATGAGGAGATGATTTGGGTTTCATGACAAATATTTCACACTCTTCTGCTACTAACTGTTTGAAAATAAAGAATCTGATTCATTTATACCAGTGTACCTGCAGTGACTTCAATGTAAAGATTGCTGATATACCTTGGTACACTGTAAAGGTATATCTACACAGCAGCTGGGCGGATGCTCCCCAGCATGGGTAGACAGACACGCTAGCTCTGCATAGATAGGTAGGTACATACTCAGCTGGTCAGGCAGGATTGTACTCAGGTGGCTAGCCATGCTGCTAATTTTCGTGCACTAGCTCAAGCAGACCTAGTACATCTGCTTACCTGCGCTGGAAAGCAGCCTCCCAGCTGCTGTGTAGGTGTAACCTTAGTGAGAGAAGTATCATATGTGTTTCTTTCCTGGTTTTGTTCCCACCAGTGCACAAAACTCACTGCTTTATTTTTTAGGATTTCTCCGGGGTAACGCTGGACAAATATGGCACGTACAAAAAGTAGCCATGAACATTTCTTCCAGTAAAATATGTCAGTTCGCTTTGGTGCTATTCCACCACTTTTATTGTGTGAACACATTTTTATTTGTGAGAATGTTTGCAGAAAAGGAACTATTTAGGGCTGTCAAGTTATTAAAAAATTAATTGTGCGATTAATTGCACTTTTAAACAATAATAGAATACCATTTATTAAAATATTTTTGGATGTTTTCTACATTGTCAAATATATTGATTTCAATTACAACACAGCATACAAAGTGTACAGTGCTCACTTTATATTTTTTTATTACAAATATTTGCACTAAAAAAAAAGAAATCTTATTTTTCAATTCACCTAATACAAGTACTGTAGTGCAATCTCCTTATCATGAAAGATGAACTTACAAAAGTAAAATTATGTACAAAAAACTGCATTCAAAAATAAAACAATGTAAAATTTTAGAGCCTGCAGGTCCACTCAGTCCTACTTCTTGTTCAGCAAATTGCTCACACAAACAAGTTTGTTTACATTTGCAGGAGGTAATGCTGCCCACTTTTTGTTTACAATGTCACCTGAAAGTGAAAACAGGCATTCTCATGGCACTGTTGTAGCCAGTATCACAAGATATTTACGTGCCAGAGGTGATAAAGATTCATATGTCCCTTCATGCTTCAACCCTACCATTCCAGGGGACATGCGTCCATACTGATGATGGGTTTTGCTCAATAACAGTCCAAAGCAGTGAGGACCAACGCATGTTCATTTTCATTATCTGAGTCAGATGCCACCAGCAGAAGGTTGATTTTCTTTTTTGGTGGTTCGGGTTCTGTAGTTTCCACATTGGAGTGTTGCTCTTTTAAGAGTTCTGAAAGCATGCTCCATCCCTCATCCCTTTCAGATTTTGGAAGGCACTTCAGATTCTTAAACCTTAGGAGGAGTGCTGTAGCTAACTTTAGAAATCTCACATTGGTACCTTCTTTGCATTTTGTCAAATCTGCAGTGAAAGTGTTCTTAAAATGAACATGTACTGGGTCATCACTTGAGACTGCTGTAACATGAAATATATGGCAGAATGTGGGTAAAACAGAGCAGGGGACATACAATTCTCCCCCAAGGAGTTCAGTCACAAATTTAATTAATGTATTAGTTTTTTAACGTGCGTCATCAGCATGGAAGTATGTCCTCTGGAATAGTGGCCAAAGCATGAAGGGGCATACGAATGTTTAGCATATCTGGCATGTAAATACCTTGCAATGCCGGCTAAAAAAGTGTCATGCTAATGTCTGTTCTCACTTTCAGGTGACATTGTAAATAGGAAGTGGGCAGCATTATCTCTCGTAAATGTAAACAAACTTGTTTGTCTTAGTGATTGGCTGAACAAGAAGTAGGACTGAGTGGACTTGTAGGCTCTGAAGTTTTACACCATTTTGTTTTTGAGTGCAGTTATGTAACAAAAAAAATCTACATTTCTAAGTTGTGCTTTCAGGACAAAGAGATTGCACTACAGTACTTGTATGAGGTGAACTGAAAAATACTGTTTCTTTTGTTTATCATTCTTACAGTGCAAATATTTGTAATAAAAAATAATATACACTTTGATTTCAATTACAACACAGAATACAACATATATGAAAATGTAGAAAAGCATCCAAAATATTTAATAAATTTCAATTGGTATATTATTAATTAACAGTGTGATTAAAACTACGATTAATTGTGATTAATTTTTTAATCAAAATTTATTTTTTGAGTTAATTACATGAGTTAACTGGGATTAATCGACAGCGCTAGAAATATCGTAAATACATCTTCACACCAGAAGTAGTTGTGTTGCCATCTTGGAAGGACTTTGAGGGTTTAGGAATCGTCTGGTCAGAGGCATAAACAATGTCTTGTAATTTAGCCAATCACACAGCACGAAGAGTGAATTATGAATAGCAAGTAGTTGTAGCAATAGTCATGGCAAATAGGTTGGGGGACCCCAAGAATGAAATATGTTCACATAAACCATTTGCTGATGGATTCATTTTGAGTAACAACCCAGTTCATAAAATAAGCCTGTTCCTGGATAATTTGCAAACAGAAATGGAGGCATCAAACAAATTCTTGTCTGTTAATAGCTCTCCCTGCTCTTCTCACCTGTGCTAGTAAGAGGGATCTGTTTCTTAAAGAAAAGATGACACCTTGAGGCATTAAAATACATAAAAACTGTGTACTTTGGAGACAGACATTTGAAGGAAGGGAAGGAGGGGAAGACTGCGTCAGCTTGTGGGCTTACTAACCTTGACAATGTCCCTATAATGAAAAATTGCTTCAAAATAGTCATGACACTAGAATGAGATCCTAAAGTCTCTGATGCTGTTAAACAACCTGGGCAGAACTCTTTTTCTTCGTAATAGTAAAAAATATTGTTGCAAAATTTTGCACCTGCAACAACTCCCTCTTCTGTCCATAGGGGAAATTTTGCTTTCCCTGAAGAAACATTTTTGAATCTGTTTATAGAGGAAGGAGAGAGCTTAGTAGAGTGTTAATATTTTTTTTAATCTAAGCACTTGTTCAAACAAAGTTATAAGGCTGCAGCCCCTGTCATTTTTTTGGAATTGCAGTGTATGTCCCTCTTCCAAGGCAGAACCATTACTGACTGGAAGGCTGCCAGGGGGGTTATTCTTATGAGAAAACTGAAACATGGGCCTGGAGGTGGCATGCTGCACTGTGGGGAAACAAAGAACACCTAGAGAAGTCCTTTCCTTTGAGACTATGGATACATGATTGACAGTCCCCCTGGGTCTTTTGCAATTTTTCTGGCTGGTGGAAAAAAAACAGATGACACTTAGGAAAATCATTTTTTGATTGCCAAAACTATCAGGCATTCCAGTTTTGGCATCCCAGTAGAACTGATGAAAATCCAAATATTTGTGAGTTTTGTTTCAGATGCAAACATTTTGTACAGCTTTAATCCCAAACGGAGGTCTCAGTGGGATTTTGATTACCCTCCCTCCCGATATTCATAGTTCAGTGTTTCACTCAGTTCAAATAATATCATGTTACATCTTGTTAATAACTTTTTAAGTGGATTAAAAATATTCATAGCTTAGTTAAGGCTGGTAAAGTGCAATGTGTTTTAGAAAGCACATTTCAGAGGATGTTGCACTGAGTGTATTTTATGGCCAAAATAACAAGCAGAAATAATTACTATTTGCCAGGAGGCATCACTTACACATCCAAACCAGACACTTGCTGGCCTTGAGGCAATTTTGCCTGTTGATTGCCTTATACAACACTCCAGCCTAGAATGAAAAATTCCAGAGCCTAAAATGACAGACAAGTTCATGATACCACTAAAACCCATCCATATAGCTGAAAGGATCCTGTCATGTATGATCTATGCCATTGTCTGCGGTAATGGAGCAACTTGTATTATGCTCCTTCCTACAGCTGTTCAAACTAAAGATCAGGGCTGGTTATTGGATAGTGAACCAATCCTCATTTTCTTTGACTATGCCAATTGTTCACAAATCTGCATATGAAGTCAATGAATACAAATTTACTCAGATGGATTATTAACTGTTCATGAGCTGTGTCAAGTGGTTGGTCACCTGGGTGACATGTTTTTGTTTGGGCCCTCTGATTGGTTGACTGAAACATTTCAAATAGGAAAATAGCAAATAATGAGTTGATGGATAATGCATTTCTGGTACAATTTTTCAAATGAATAATTGTTCATGCTACGGATAGTGAAACTTTTGAGAGTCACAACAATTCCTGAATGTTCAAGGGTTGTATGAAGGCTCACGACTCAGTAATGAGTACTGTGACTCCCTCCCCTAATCATAGCAAACCTGCTTTATGTATGTTCATGCAAATATACACAAAATCATTTGCTCCAACTCCCAGTGAAGTCATTGGGAATCTTTCCATCAGTTACAGTGAAAATTGGATCCAACCATTCATTACTGTTCAACTGGCTTTACTCAAATAAAATAGACCCATGGGTTTATAGTATTGGCTTGGATCACACTGTTAAATTACATCACCCAGAGCTGCATTAAAAAATTAATTAGACAATATTCCCAATTCTCCTACCCACCTCTGCCCCAGATTGTAGGTGCCTGATCTGGTAATTGTGGAGCAAACAGAAATAGCTTACCGCTGGAATAACCAATCAGGAATAGCATAAGAACATGAGAATGGCTATAGTGGGTCAGACCAGTGGTCCATCTAGCCCAGTATCTTGTCTTCCAACAGTGACCACTGCCAGATGAAATGCAGATGAATAGCAGCACTGCCATCAATCCTAACAGAAGTAAGAAATACAGAGTCGTTGAAATGACAGATAAGATCTGTATTCCAGTTAAAGAGATAACAATGCTACTGACTGGGGAGAAGAGAAGTAAAAAAAGAAAGAACAGCAGTTGTGAGACATAAAGGGATCTTTGACAGAAAATGATAAGGAGTTCTCAGTTGGCAGGCAGATAGAAAACATTCACGTGGCACATCTCTAGTCAGTGGATTCCTGTGAAATGAAGAAACTGAAAAAAGAATGAGTGTGGGGCAAGACAGAATTTGAAGACTGAATGTATGTGGAATAAAACATTTCCAGAGGAGGAAACTTTAAATGAGAGCCAGTGTGATTCCACTGTTTCAATACCTGCACCTTTCTTAAAGAAAGTTGTTTGCTTTGGAGAAATATACTATCAACATTCTAATGCTTCATTTTTGCACTGCATGGAAATTAGCACTTTCAACAAGAGAAACACTTAAAAAAATATTTAGGAACTTATAGGGTATGATTCTCCACTCCATGACACTGTGATGCTAGGATAGTTCCACTGGCATCAGTGGAAGCTGCAGGAGCTCAGGTCCTCTGAAAATCAGGCCATTTTTTTGCTGAAACTGTTTTGTTGGAAAATACTGATTAGTCAAAACTGAAACAGTTCATGGGAAAGGATGAGTTTGGACAAAGCTCCTAATTTGAAAAATTTTTGAAAAGAAAACCTTTTGAAATTGTTAGTGTCCCATTTTGATATTTTCAAAACAAAAAGGTTCAATGTTTTGGTTCAAAATGACTTTTCATTTAGAAATTTTAGTTAATTTTCATACTAAAAGTTTTTAAAAAGTCAAACTTGTAACAAAGTTATTTGAAATTAGCAAAATGAAATATTTCAGTGAACGGATCCAAAATTTGTTGCAGAACTCAGATTATCAGGTCATGAAACTTTCTGAGACTTTGACTTTTCATCCAGATTGGAGACAGGAAAAAAATTCAAAATCTCAATACTCTTGTGGGACAGAAAAACCATTTCCTACAATTTCTAATAAGAATGATTAAAGGACTGGAAAACATGCCTTACAGTAAGAGACTCGGAACTCCACCTATGTAGTTTATCAAAGAAAAGGTTAAGGGGTTAGTTGATCACAATCTATAAGTACCTACCTGGGGAACAAAATTTGATAATAGAAGGCTCATCAGTCTAGCAGACAAAGATATAACAAGATCCAATGGCTGGAATTTGAAGCTAGATAAATTTAGAGTAGAAATAAAGTGCAATTTTTTAACAGTCCCTTCCAACCCTGATATTCTATGATTTTCTGTGATTTAACAGTGAGGGTAACTAACCATTGGAACAATTAACTAATCGTTGCAGAGGATTCTCTATCACTGGCAATTTTAAAATCGATATTGGCTGTTTTTTAAAAATATATTCTCTAGTTCACCTACAGCTATTGCACTCGATGCAGGATATTAATTCAGGTAAATTTTATGTCCTTTGTTACGCAGATCAGATTAGATGATCACAATGGTCCCTTCTTGGCCTAAACTCAATGAATCTATATCAGATGGATTCTACTGAGGTTGCTCAAGGAAGGGGCCACCATGGGCCAGCACAGAACTGTGCAGAGGTGGTTTGTGCCTCTTCTATTCAAGGACCTTTGAGAGCCAGTTCAGACCCTGCTGCAAAGTAGGGCAGCTCTGAGCCTTCCCGTTCAATTTATTATCTTGAAGAATCAGCCAGATCTGTTCTATGCTCAGGGGCAGTACCAGCCTCTTCCTGGTGTGTAGAGTGGAGCTGAGGTGGGCTAGACAGAAAATTGGGGCAGAGCTCTGCTATACATCTTGTGGGCACATGCCACCCTTACTTCCACAGTCCTGTGCTGCTTCTGGCAGCTGTGCTGTTGCTGGCGGTGGGGTTGCCATGAGAGTTGGGCACCAGGCCAGCAGCCACCACTTTCTCTGCTCTGCCTTCAGAACTGGACAGCTGGAAAGCGGTGGCTGCTGGCCAGGCACCCAACTCTGAAGGCAGCGTCGTTGCCAGCAGCAGTTCAGAAGTAAGGGTGGCAATGCCATACCATGCCAACCTTATTTCGGCATAATATTTGACCTTTGTGCTAGGAGGGATGGCTATGGGTGGGTGAGGCAAATTTTGGGGTGGCTATAGTCCCTGCAAACCTTCCCCACAACACCACTCCTGCCTATGCTCCCTTTTCCAGAAAGAAGGTGAACCTGTATCAGGGACCAGCTGTCTGCTCGGTCTAGGGGAAATAGAGAACCTTCTAATAACGGGAGGGAAGGGAACACTTCTCAACCTAATATAACATCCTGGGACAACAAGATAAACTTGTTAACAAGCAAAAAGAACAAGGAGTCCTTGTGGCACTTAGAGACTAACATATTTATTTGGGCATAAGCTTTTGTGGCCTAGAACCCACTTCATCAGATGCATGGAATGGAAAATACATGCAGATGCATGGAGTGGAATCTGACGCAACCATTACAAAACCTAAACCTAATTTCCCCAATACTAATTTTCCCCTACTGTTACTCACACCTTCTTGTCAACTGTCTGAAATGGGCCACGCTCATTACCACTTCAAAAGTTATTTTTCCTCCCTTGGTATCCTGCTGTCAATTGAATTGTCTCATTAGACTGACTTCACACTTGGTAAGGCAACTCACATCTCTTCATTTATTTATACGTGCTCCTGTATTTTCCACTCCATGCATCTGATGAATTGGGTTCTAGCCCACGAAAGCTTATGCCCAGATAAATTTGTTAGTCTCCAAGGTGCCACAAGGACTCCTCATTGTTTTTGCTGATACAGACTAACACGGCTACCACTCTGAAACTTGTTAACAAGCACTGGCTTGTCCTTGAGATCTTTTCCTCTTCTGCACGGCTAGCTTGTCCTGTCACAAACTGAAAGGTGTGTATTCTTATTCCTCAAACTTTTTGATATTAGTAGTCAGCTTCTGGCCTACCACAGAAATGTATAGAAGGACAGTCAGCAGGAGACCAGGAAAAAACACAACTTTTGATATTTTTTTTGTAAGTTAGAATCTGACTCGTGATTTGCATCCAGTTAATGCAGCTTTTGAAGAGACTTGCTTTTGTCCCTTATCTGTGAAAAGGCGTGATGCGTAATGGGTTGCAAGAAAAAACATCGCACTGATGAGGCCCCCTGATGATTTTATTTCCTATTTTAGTTGATGGCTATGTTATAACTGAAATGTTGTCCTGAGGGCTTGGGTGACAGTGCAGAACCTTTGACCTCTATGTCACCAGTTCAAGCATAGCCCAAGATGGTAGTGATTCAAAGTTTTTCCCATTTGTTGGCTGTTTTGCTGGGTGGTCTATGAAAGGTGAGTTTCCTAGGCTCGGTCCATTTTGCAATGGAAAGATGCTCACAAAGCACAAACCATAGCCTCAGATGGTACTTATAGGCACCCTCGTTGGCAGGCTCAGGTGAGAAGCCATGAAGGGAGATGAATTTATTTTGCTAAAATGGAGTGGATTTGTGTGAACCTCTTTCTTTCAAACACAGAAAAGAAATCAGACTGAAGAGGCTGTTGGTAATACCAATAAGCCCTTGTAATATAAGTATTCTGGTGTCATATTTGCAACACCATAGTTAAGCGTTTGTCAGCATCTGACTCCTCTTGTTTTTTCTGACACTGAGCTCCAGTTCACATATATACACTCCAGCTCCCGCTCACATTAAAAGCTATGTTCTGAATGAGATTATGATCCAGCGTTTGAGCCCTGAATGTTATTTGATAGCTGCTGTAGGCTGCTGCACATGAAGTATTTTGACATTTGCTGATACCTCTATGAATAGCTGGTGTGATTTGTGACTTGCTCTTTAGCAAGGCGAATGGCAAGGAGTTCACTGGCTGGGAGGGGATTGTCCCACAGTTAGAATCTCTGACAGGCAGCCAATTTATTGCACTCTCTGCTTTCCTTTCCCCCCATGTGAGTCAGCAGTTATTTGTTTTTTTTAATTAGGACTGGGGACAAAATGGCAACATGTTTTTCAAGATGCTTCACACACAATTCATCACAAGTTTGTTTCATGTGGTTTGAGTCCTCCATTTCATTTTTGAATTACGTTTAATGTTTTTTACTATACACATAAAAAATTGAAAAAAGAAGCAGTGCTGTGAAAAATATTTCACATGTTAAATGGAAATATCAAATCTGACCCTTTAGATCCAGTGCCTGTTTCTCCACACATTTAACTGATATAAACAGGAAGTAACTCTATGGAGGTCAGCAGAGTTATGCTGGCAAAAAAATTGGTATAAGTGAGTGGAGAATGTGGCCCCCTGTTTTCAGCAGTGTCATCTTGCCTATGTTTGCCAAGCGTGGTCAGACATTTTCATGGGGGTCGGGGAAGGGGAAAGAGAGGGAGAAAGAGTTGTGAACATTTATCTTTAAGGGCTATGGTCTGTGCCCAGCAGTTTTAATGTAAGCTCTTACTGAGATGAACAGAAGATCTGAGAGTTGAACAATGATAAGTCACATCCCAAAATTTTCAAAATCCCGGTACACTGACCCTGGGTAAAACTTTTCAATTGCAAAATGTATCAAGAAATATGTGAAATTCATGAACTTTAGCTACATTTCAGTTTTTCTAAGAGTGTCACAAAATGAAACTTGGAAGTTGGCCTGTTCTGTTTAGAAATGAAAGCAAAAGGGGCAATGTGGCCTCTTGCTGAGAGCTCAAATAGTCATCAAAGCATACTCATGTGTTGAAGGTAAGTCACATTCACTACTGTCTCCTTTTCACTGATATGGAATGAGCTGATCTAGCATTAAGAGTATCCTTTACTATGCAATTTCTTTATTTCAAACATTTATTGTGATTTTTTAATAAGTATAAAAACTTGTTTTCTTAGTGAAATATTTTCTCTTAAACTAATTGGCCACGGGATTATCATGATATTGTAGTGAGAAGCATTTTTAATATTTCTAAAGATTAGTAATGAAGCTTAGTAATGAGTTAAGCACGTCAAATTTCTTATACTGTGCACAAGCACTTTAATCGTGAGCTGTGCTTTACAAGTTGCATAATATTAAAATAAAACATGATTGGCCATTGCTAAATTATTATTTTATGAAGAGGTTTTCAATATAAAATTGTTTTGCATAAAGCAAGAATACAATACATAAAACTACTTTGTTTCACTCAATGAAAACAAAAATCCCAAACTAAATTGTTTTGATATATACAACCACCTGTAAATAAAGTTGTACACTGGGAATTTAATATCTTTATATCATTAGTCCTCATTCCAACATGAAACTCTCAAATAGTTTGCTAATGTACTTTTCTGTGGGAAAGTCAACATTTCTCCACACTAATCTTTTCCAGAATCAGTTTATAACCAGCACCATAACTGCATAACACCTATAATTCTGTCTACATAATAACATAATTATTATGCATATGCACAAAATCTGACACACATTGTGTGTGTATATAAAATATAAACAGTGGAATCATTTTCACATGTAGTTGTTTGTTAGAGTTCTTTCATTAATGTCTAAGAGTGGGTTTAGTTCATTTCCCAGTGTTGCAACTTTGCAAAAGGAAGTATAGGCAAGAATCGCTATCAAGTTCCCATTGCTAGTGGTTCAGCTTGCCCTACCCCATAAAACCTTTTGATACACAGAAATATGCTTTCACATGCATGCATAGAATTCTTTTCAAAGTACAGCATGTTTCAGTAGACAAGGAAAACTGCTTGAACACCATGGACCAAATTCAGAGTTGATGGAACTGATTGGAGCTCTAGTCAAGTCAATAAAGTTTTATCCACTTACACCAGGTCTGTCTGTAGCCCTATATTTGATTAAACTGAATGAACCCCCCCCAAAAAAGCCAGGTTTGAATTATGAAATTGTTTTTTTAAAATGTTATATACTATTGCAGGGGTGGGCAACCTATGGCCTGCGGGCTGGATCCGGCCCACGAGCTGCTTTAAGCCGGCCCGCCAGCTCCTGGTGGGGAACGGGGTTTGGGGCTTACACCACTCCAGCACTCCAGCTGGGGTGCAGGGTCGGGGGCTGCACCATGCAGCTCCCAGAAGCCATGGCATGGCCCCACTCCGGCTCCAACATACTCTAATGACCCCCTCTGGTGCTCCAATGGGAGCTGCATGGGTGGTGCCTGTGGATGGGGCAGCGTGCAGAGCCACCTGGCTGCGCCTCGGAGTAGGAGCTGGAGAAGGGACATGCTGCTGCTTCAGGGAGACGCTTGAGGTAAGCGCCTCTTGAAGCCTGCACCATTGAGACTCTCCCCACTCCCTAAACCCCTGCCCCAACCCTGATGCCCCCTTCACCCTCTGAACGCCTCGATCCCAGCCCGGAGCACCCTCCTGCACCCCAACCTCTTATCCCTAGTCCCACCCCAGAGCCTGCACCCCCAGTTGGAGCCTGCATCCTTTCCCACACCCCAACCCCCTACCCCAGCCCAAAGTCCCCTCTCACACCCTGAACTCCTCATTTCTGGCCCCACCCCGGAGCCCACACCCCCCAGCCAGAGCCCTCACCTCCTCCCGCATCCCAACCCCAATTTTGTGAGCATTCATGGCCACCATACAATTTCTATTCCCAGATGTGGCCCTCGGGCCAAAAAGTTTGCCCACCCCCGCACTACAGGCTAGCTTTTGTGTCTGTTGAGAGTAGGGCCATCTCCATCCCATAATCAACAGGACTCTAAAAAGGGGAAAGGTGGGGGCATGGCCCTACCCCTTTATCCATGCCAGCCTGGGAAGCACACCATGCACCTTTGCGATGGAGCAGGTTGTTCACCCCACGTGCACAAGGAGCAGCACTAGGACAGCCGGAGCTACCCTGCCAGCCCTTCCCTGAGTACCCTTAAAATCAAAGAGGGAGGGAAGGCACTGGTAGTTATTGCCTGTTAGAAAGACCCTGACTATGGAAGTGATAAGTGCCTGAATCACCCCTTAAGGTCAAGAAGAGAGATTACAGAAGAAATGACAATACACGTGGGGGACTGTGTGAAGTTACAAGGTTAGATGAGGAGCTTAAAGGTTCAGGTAATTCTCTGACACCCCTGTGCTTTTTAACCTGCTGCCTCTTATGCAGCTTTCCTTCATCTTCCATGACTTAAAAAAAGCAAGTACAGGAAGTACAGGAAGGGCCTCTTCCTGCAAACACTTAAACTGGACTCTATTGTGACACAATTCTACATAGGAGGCAGTGTGAATCCTCCCCATCCTAATAGAAGCTCCACAAGGCTTTCCTTTGGAGTTCTGTTGATATTTCTCTCCTTCACCTCACACAGGGCCACACGACTGCCTGAGCCGATGATGAAAGTGTATCATCTAACTAGGATGAGGAGCGTGCTGTTTGATCACATGACCTCATCTCAGCCATCTTGAATTATGTTTGGCAATGGAAGGATACACTTTAAAAATAAAATAAAATTATAGGTTAAATTGTGCCCACATTTATACATCCTTGGGGTCATGGTGAACTGTCCATTCTGGTAGGTGGGCATATCCCCTAAATCACTACCACATGTGCTCTGAAGTGATCCTGTACTGAGGTTTATGCATGGCCTTATGCAGGCTCCTTATGCCCTTTTTGCCTCCCTGCACACCCTCTGCTATAGCTATGTAAGTGTGTGTGTGTATGGCATTACAACTAGACCTTGAAACGGTAAAGAAGGATTTTGGCCACCTACATTCTTGGATGCAGAAGCAAAATTAGAATGCTATATTAGCAAATGAAGATAACTAGCTCTTTATTAAAACTTGGCAATCTGTTTTTTAATACAAATAATGACAAGAAGAGTACAAATTCTTAGTGAGTGGTGCTTCAAATATAAATGTGATTAAAGTGATGCCTCTTTAGGGATGTAGACTGTATTTATATATTTTGGATGGAATACTTATATTTTTGGCAGGACCATACATAGAATTTGCATGTTAATGTGCTCTTAGGGACCATCTCTTTTTTTTTTTTTTTTTTTTAACATACCAGAGACTAGAGCATGAAGTTTTTCTTTTTAGTTCTTACCACAACATAACAGAATATAGTAGGTAGATGACTTTTGATGATGGCACCTAAGAGTGAAGCACTGTTGAGCTTCAAGTTTTCTTAAACTCACTAAACTCCAGACTGTGTGAAATTGCATGACATTTCTAGCATTTTACACTTGTACCCACTGGAGTGAAAACTTGGGAAAGGATAAGGAGCAAAAACACACAGAAGTGCATTAGTCAACTTAATCTATAAATGAGAAACATACGGTATATTTAATTTTTTTGCAGTGTTGTTGGTCCCTGGATATTGGAGGGGGTGGCGAAGTAATGTCTTTTATTGGACCAGCTTCTGTTGGTGAAAGAGACAAGCTTTCAGGTTTACACTGAAGAACAGCTCTGTGTAAGCTTGAAAGCTTGTCTCTTTTTCCAACACAAGTTGGTGCAATAAAAGATATTACCTCACCCACCTTGTTTCTCTAATACATGTAATTCTCATTCAGTGAGACTGGCCAAGAACATGAAAATGCATACAACAAATTTTTTTTTTCACGGTTTACTTATCAAGGATCACTTTTCACATCAGCTTTGCCTTTTGAATTTCACAATTCTGTGCTTAGCATGTTTGTTCACTTTTCTGCAGTACAGAGAATGCAGGAAATGGAAAGATCCAACAGGGAGATTTATTGTAACAGTCCCCAGTATCCTCCTCTTATTGTTAATCTCACTTCTATTGTAAATCCTTTTCTTCATTTGCTTATATCTTTCTCAAACTAATTCTTTGTGTGCTGAAATCATTAATGCTTGGTCTCAGCCAAAAGAGCCTTTTTACTGTCTCACTTATTAATTTTTGATTGTGCCATTTTTATGTAACTACTCAAGCCTGGCAAATTTTGTCCCCATATGCTCCACACTGAAATTTTGTGGACAGATAACTTTTAAAATGGCTGAACTAGTGACCTCACACTTGGATTGCTTTGTAGATCCCGGTAAGATTTAAATACCAAGACAAGTTTGAAGAAACTTAGCAAGGTATTTTTAAAGTTATAAAACATAATTCAGCAATTCTATGCATGTGAATTAGAACTTTTCTCTACTGTAAAAAAGCCCAGGCTTTTGTGAGCAGCTGCTTATATCATTATAATATAGTTACGTTACACAGAAATGCTGACAAGAGATTGATCTTCTTTTCCTAGTTCCAGTTATCTAACATGAGTCAAGGTTACACACATCTGTCATGCAGCAGGCATCAGTGGTCATTGTTATAGCCATATCAATCCCTTCAATTATACCAGCTCACTGGGAGAATTGTCTGGATGACAATATGTTTAAAACATCAACAACACGGGTTCCTTAAAAAAAAAGAGGAAGGAAAGGAAGTTCTGGATGTATCCTAAGGGATAAATAGGGACAGAGTCTGCTAGCTAAAATGTGCATGCAGCTTCCAGTGACTCCAGCCAGATTATTGTCTAAGTCCCCAATTCAGCAAGGTACTAAACACATGTCTATCTTTAAGCATAGAAATATTCTCCTAATGGCAAGCACATAAGTCGTCTCCTTGGCTATGAGGGTTTGGTCAGAATGGGGCTGTGTGAGGTATGCTTGGGAGGGAGGGTTGGAACAAAAGGTGAAGGTACTCTTCCTAGCTCCACTAACAAAATAAACTCCACCCACATGAGATGCCAGAATGAGTTGCCACTCATGGTAGAGCATACAGTTGGTCAAAATATGATCATACTGCTCTCTGGACACCTGGAGCTTGGCTGTCTTTCAGTGGGGCTTGACTGAACATGGGCTCCTTGATTTGCAGTGGGAGTGGGAGGTGGGAGATAAGTGATGGAGCTTATCCACATGTAGCATCAAAATGTAATGTCACTCTCAGTAAACTCAGTAAATTGTGCAGATCTGTGACCCTCCACAGGAGGAATGAATTAGTTAAAACAATGTTGATATTTAAAGTATCATCACTGTGCTTCTGAGTTAACAGCTGGCTGAGATGAATGCAATTGTTCTAGATCTCCGCAGACTCATTCAGACTTCCCAGCATTAATTATACTAAATTCGCAATTTTGGAGATTTTCTTCTCAACCATAACAGCCAGACACTTTCATTAACAAAAAAAGTAAGCTGAGATTCTGGAGAACAAAAAAGTGGCTTCAGAGAGGGGCAGGTATACTATATGAGCATATAATGACAGTTCCAAGCTTGGGGACCACTCACATGCTTGAAGTTAGGTAAAAACAACAAGGAGTCTGGTGGCACTTTAAAGATTGAAGAAGTGGGGTTTTTACCCATGAAAGTTTATGCTCAAATAAATCTGTTAGTCTTTAAGGTGCCACCAGACTCCTTGTTGTTTTTGTGGATACAGACTAACACAGCTACCCCCTGATACTTGTCACCAGGCAAGAAGTTAGGCGAGTACTAAGTAGGCTTATTAAAGCTTAAAACTGGAGTTTCATGCACTCTAACCTGTTTGATTACTACCTCCTGCCTTTCTATCTCATGCAAGCAGAGGAGAAAAGGCCTCTGAACAAGAAATTCCCATAATGACTGTTAGATAACAGGCCTATGGGGATAATTAATACTATTTTTTTAATGTTTTGTCCCTCTTCCCCTCCCTTCCTCTGGTACTTATCTTAGACAGAGCTCTTTGGGTGAAGGCCTGCATCTCATTATGTTTAGAAAACACCTAGCACACTGTAGACCTACTGCAAGCCAATTTACAGTATGTGTAAAGACTGTGAGAGCAACAGTAGAGAAAAACTAACCTCCTGAGCTGAGGAAAGTTATTGTTTTACTTCTCTACCGTACAACTATCCCAGAGCATTTGTCTGCTCCTATCTTCTTAAAGGTTTCAACAAAAGTGATGTATAGGTTACTGCACAGGCTTCCTTGTTACCTAGTATCCTGGTACTGCAGATTATTCACCTGTGTTCTCTTTAGTTGGTCTCAGCTGGGCCTACCTCTAGTTAATCACACTGATCATTAGAAATTGGCTGTTCATTTTACAAATTCAGCTTCCTTCTGAATTTTCCTAAAAGTAAGGAAACTCCTTTCCCTCCTTAGGTAAACTAGCTTTACAGCACTTCAAATTAGCTGAACAGAGTTTTTCACTAATTGATATTAGGACATCTCCTGAGAAGCCTCTAAAATACAAATCTCTGAGCCTTCATGATACAGAAGAGTACCACTAAAGGTGATTCCTCCACTCACTCTTATGCAGATTGTTTCCCAGTTAGGGTTGCCAACCCTTCTGGGTTGTCTTGGAGTCTCTAGGAATTTAAGATTAATCTTTAATTAAAGATTATTCTATGTGATGCAACTTCTAGGAATTCATCCAGCCAAAACTGGCAGCCCTGTTTCCCTGCTGGACTTGGATTAAGTGTAGACAAAGATCCTGCAATTTTCTGAAGAGGAGAGAGACAGAAGAATGATAGGTAAGCTTCATACATATTTATATCTGGAAAGATTTCCACAGTAGGCGACTGACCAGTTACAGGGAAACATTCTCCCAGATGAGAAAATGGAACTGGTATTCACCCCCATCAGGTACTCAATCCCAGATCCACAAAGATATTTAAACCTCTAAGTTCCTACTGATTTCAAAGGGAAGTTAGGAATCTAAATACCTTTGTGGATCTGGACCTCTATTCTCAGGGGTGCATAAAGAGACACAAATGAGGAGATAAAACCTCCACTCTTTCCCCTACTCAAAGCCTTATTTTATTTTTTATTTTTTGAGGACCCATCAATCTCTCTCAGAAACACTCCTCTTCCAGTTCCCGCCACATGAAAGAGACTGCCTATGTCTCTGTATCAACTGGGACAGAGTAGGTTACCTACTTTGTGTTTCACATATCCTCAGAATAACATGGCTACAACAGTACTTTATCAAAACTCCATCTCTTTTTCAAGTCTCCTATGAAAACATAAAAGGGATGATGTTCTAACCCGTATTTACCCGAGTTTCTGTAGTGAATAGTGCTTGTAGGACTGGTTCCACTATTAATTCTATCTCAAATCTCTCTCTCCCCATTATTATTTAACTCTGAACTGTACTTAATTCTGTATGGAATTTTGGGGGGAGGGAATTAAATTTGTTTTGCATTTTATTATGTTTGATTTTTTGACATGCTATTTCTGTTTGGAGAATTGCTGTTGGCGCATCTGACTTCTTTTTGCTGCAGACATTTGGGAGTGATTGCTTCTAATAGATTACTGCGAAAAGAGGAAAATCATTAGGACTAGTTGTACTTTCCTGCATATCACAATTTATTGAGTAAAGCTGGAAGCAATGGATCTGGGATTAATTGTGAGTTTTCGTAGAGGTGTTCTCACAATGCAGTGGACTAATCTTGAACTAAAATTCCCCATTACATAAGGGGAAAAGTGGATAAAAATTGTTAACTTCCAAGAAATCTAAAACTGTCTGTAGAATCCTCCACGCTCACTAGACTTGCTATACACTTATGCTGACCATTACTGGCACAAATACAAAAACAAGTAGCATTTTCTCAGGAAATGGTGTAAGAACCTAGTTTGTTTCTATAGCGTGTGATTTTATTTTCTTGAAACCTCTAACATTTAAAAAAAACGTAGACACTATCCAAAGGCAAATGTCAGAGCTGTACTGTGTTATACTGAAATAGATCACAATATAAATAGAGGAGTAATGAAAATAAAACTCCAGCTGAAATATTTCTCCAGGAATAATTCATCTGGATTAAATGGTGACAAAAAGCCAAACAAGCCTTTTCAACGCTAAAATCTTATTTTGAAATTATTAATACCTTTCTAGTGATGAAATTGATGGTTGTAATAATAATTACCATTTCCTCCAATCCTCATGTGCCAGGAATCAAACACGTAGGAAGTTGATTTTTAATTCAGTAAATAACACAGGGCAAGATCATATTTCCCCTCCCCTTGCACCAAGGTCTTCCATACGTGGATCTGGGAGTCAGGTGTGTCCTTATCCCCTTGGATCACTCTGCAGAATCCATACTGTGGTGTGTGTTGTGGCTGCCTAATGCCACTGTCAGTGGGCCATTGGGTGCCCTTTGATGCATAAGGGAGGAAGGGAGTGGAGTTGGGGCAAGCTTAGGGTGGGGCCAGTGGGAAATACATGGAAGATAGCTTTTTTCTTCTTAATACAGCCCTAGGTTGAACCAACTATTGTGTATATTTCCCCCACCACCACCTCTCTTGGAGCTTCCACATCCATCAGGGAATCCCTGGTAGCATGGAACAACATTGCCAGGGAGCAGGCAGGGAGGGGGATGGCAAGGCTTCCACAAGCAAGGTCCTGACCTTGCAAGGATCCCCGGAGTTGGAGATCTGCCAGGTTTGTGAATGCTTTTCTGTGGAGGGAATCAAGCTTTGTCTCTCCTGTAAGAAGGGGAAAATCCGCATGGAGATTTCCCAGTATAAGTTCCCTCCTGTGGATTTTGCAATATAACTTAATTATACAGCCAGGACACTACCTGTATTGCCAATTCTAAAATCACTGAGCCAAATAATTTGTCCCTGGTGTAACTTCACTGACGCTAGTGGAATTTCACTGGAGATGCATTTGGCTCATTGTGTTCCAGAGGATTGCTGCTACCTTGAGATGAAATAGAAAAGGATAAAATCTTGTGGGACAAGACCAAAATGTAAATCAGAAGGAAGAAAGGACAAAGAAAACCTAGTGTTGGGCACTACATTGAGTAAGAACTTCTGGACGTAGCCTTTTTCTCTAGGACAGTAGTATTAGTGTATAAAAAGTGAACCATGACTTGTATTACTATAAACGGCTAAGAAATGAGTGATCTGACTCTTGTTTAATGTTCATAATTTTATAGCAAAAGTTTGATGATCCTCTTAAAGGACTAAATTCACTTCCCAAGGTTTGTCTTTTTTCATTCCTGCAAACAGAACAGCAGTTGGTTGCATTCTTTGCTGTTTGTCCTCGCAGAAAGAGGTGCTAGGCTGCTTTTTTCTGCTCCGCTATTGTTTCTATCCAAAGGTACAGAAATAGGTTCCTCTTTGCCACCCAGGCAGACAGTTGCCACACTGGTCTGCCAATCAAACATAAAGGGCTGCCCTTGGAGCTGCAGAAATCCATCATAGTTTGGACGCTTGTGCAGTGTCAACTAATTTTAGTTACCGAGGCTGGGGATGATGTGAAGAGTGATTAGCTAAGGCACTTGTCCAAGACACAGCAAGGGTTATGGCTGTCCTTATGGCCAACAACTGCACAAATATGAGACAGGCTGAGTTTGTGAGAGCTGTTTCCACAAATTTATTTGAAGTGTGAGGCTACCTCCTATCTGTATTTATTATTCTAGCTGTTGGTGTAACGTTGATGAAAAACTCTGTTTACTTTAAACTGTTCCTGTTACAGGGGAAGTGTTGCTGCTTGCATTTTTTGCCTACACTGTGGATGTGAAGTGATCCCAAATTTAACATTACAAGAATATGGTTTTAAAAAAATAGCTTAAGGTGAGACATTCTATTTGTTCTATAAACATTTTGCTTTTTAAGAGGTGTGTGTGTGTGTGTGTGTGTGTGTGTGTATGTGTACATAGATATACTCAGTACAGAACCTAAACCAGGTAAGATTTGGTCATTTGTCTCAAATGCTGGACTAGAGCAGTGAAAAGTTATGAACCTCAAGCAATACTTCCAGCTTTCTAAAGGTTGACAGCCTTCCTTTGCATGTGTGTATAATTTAGGAAAACAGCCCATACAACTTCAGACAGCACAATAAGAGCTTCTGTCTGGGAATCCCTTTGTGAAAGGTTATGGATAGGTCTAACATGTTTAAGTCCTTGCTTTCATTTCAGGCTATACTGGCAACAGATGAAGACCTACAAAGAGACCCATTTAGGCTTTATTGTTCCAGTTGTTTGGCATACTTCCACCTGATTGCTATAGGCTTGGCAGGCAGAAAAAGGAGTCTGAGATTTTACTGGTTTGATGTCACTAAGAAATAGCTCTGTATTTAACACCCAGCATTCTAGTAGCAAAAGACTCCACCCACAGTTTAGCAGACATCTGAGTAAGCACTTTTAGAATCTAGCAGATGGTGATGACTATTACGTAACCTATCGCTGCCAAGTTTAGTCCAGTTCCACATGAGACATTTTAAGTAAATTTGCAGATAAGCTCATCAAATTTGCATACAGCCATAAACTTCACTTTAAGGGCAATACAGACTGCCCTGAGCTGTGGAAGTGGTAAAATATGGAGCTGCATAAAACTTGGCACATAAGTGGATGTTGAAGAGTGTCTGGGGTGGGTGCTAAATTAGGGTTGACTGAGGGGAGGAAACTTGAGTAACTGTTTGTGAAGCTGTCTGGGTAGGGATTATCAGAGGGGTAGAGGACAGCTGAGTAGTAGTTAAAGGAACCTGGATTTGTAGGAGTGAGTGGGGATGTCTGGATGTAACTGGAGAGAGAAGCTAAGGGAAGCTGAGTTTTGGGATGGTGGAGTCAGAGGCAAAATATATTGGGGGGCAAGTTCTATGGCTGGGAGAAACTAGAAATAGAGGGGATGGGAGGAGGAAGCTAGGGAGTTTTGCAGGAGGCATAAAGGGTGACAGCTGGGTGGGAGTGGTTAGAGGCTATTGAGAGGCTGAGGGTAGCTAGGTTTGAGAGGGTTCCAGGCAGGTAGCTACTGGGAGAAGTTGGGGCTTGAGGGGGAGGGGAAGATAAGGGAGTTGGCTGAGGTGATGGAAGGTAGATAGGACTTTGGGGGCTGGTGGAGGTGGTGGCTACGGGCCAGTTCTAGGCCCCTTCAGCTTCTGTCATCACTGCTCGGTTGTTCTTCCCCCACTCAGAAATGCTGGGGTGTGGTGGGGAAAGGATGGCAGGGATATAGATAGAGACTTCTTGGTGGCCTGCTCCTCTGGCACCACAGTGGCTTCTGGTTGCTGTGTGTTGCAACTGCAGGCCATTCACTGAAGGGCCTGTGTGTGTAGGAGAGAGAGAGACGTGTGAGACTCAATAAATCCGCATAATCTGTTCTCAGCTGCACACCAAATTTACTTTGAGTAGTGTGTGTGTTCCAAATTCATCCCTGTTACACAGCTGACCTCATGGGCTCTAGTCCTGCAAGGTGGGAGGGTCCCAAAGCTTGGGTACAGCCTGAGCCCAAACATCTGCACCGCAGTTAAACAGCCCCACAAGCTGGAGTCAGCTGACATGGGCCAACTGCGGGTGTCTAATTGCTGTGTAGACATGCCCCTCAAGTGCATGTTCAGTACTGCCACCTAGAGTATGAGGTCAGGGTTCAAGCATTAGCTTGCTTCCCCTCCCCCCCAACCCCCCCAAGACATCAGAGCTGGGAATGCTGAAGAGGTAAAATGGATTATGTTGCTGTGATCGAGCATAAATCCTCTTTGGCCTGTGCGGTCTCCTGCTCCTGTTAAGGGTACATAGCACCTTTAAAAGCAGGTATGCTCTGAAATGCATTTCCCCATGTAGCAATGGGAGTCCCCAGGAGAAGCAGATGACCAAGAAGAGGCCTATGACTGCCTTTGGGTACTATATAAAGCAGTTCTCTAGGCTCAGTGGGGGCGGGGAGGGGGAAATAGGGATTTGGAAGGTTTAATGCATGGCTCTCCTCAGCAGTCTGCAGAATACAATCTGTGTAGGACTGATGGTCTTCCATCCCAGCTCTCTACATGGAACAAGATTGTGAGTCTCTGTGGATGAGCCGGAAGCCTGGCTGTACGGGGGAAGGGTTGAATATGTTTTGTTTAAAAGGGAAAACTTCCTAATTTCGAATATTATTTGTGCAGCAAGTGAGTGCCCCTGGGCGCAGAAGGAGGGGAATGGAGACAGCAGTGGCAGAGCCCCTGATGGAGAGGTAGGGTGACCCCTGTTACTGTTTAATGGCAGATCCTCTAAATATAAGGAATGACACTGATGAGTTCAAAAGGGATTTTTGACCAATTTTGCTTGGCTATAGGTATGACTTCTTCTGTGGGAGGCCCTGGAGGTGTGAGCTGGTGGAAAAAGTTAAAGGAAGATGGCTGTAGGTGATTCCTTAGGCTCCAAATAGGGGTTGTAGAAGATGTTGTGGGGGAGGGGGGGATTTGTTTTAAAATTCTGCTTAGTTCTTGGATACAATGGTGATGGATATGGTATAAGAATCTGAATAAAAAATGAATTCAACTAAAATATAGGAAGGAAGTTTGTCTAATGACAAAACTATAGATTAGATTTTGTATGTATCTACCCACTATCTTAATGCAGGTACAAATGAGTGATTCCTTTAAGTAAATCCTATTCCTATTATAAGTCACTATACTCACAAATATGGGATAGTTCAGTTTCTAGCTAAGAAACACTTCATTCAGCAGTTAAGTGAATTGTCTGGCAGTTGTATCTGTGGTTTACAAGGAACGTGCAGATCTGCATTACCAGTGTCAAAGACCACCAATATGAAAAAACAGCAAATGGGATTTTTATCTTTCAGCGCGCTACAGAATGGATGCATAGGAGACACTTCTCAGTCTGTATGTAATCCAAGTAATGTAAGCCATTATCTCCAAAACAGAAGACTAAACTTAAAACTGCGCTACGTGAATCCATATCTTAAATATGTTTGACAATCGGTTCCCTTTATCTTACAAGCTCTGTGACCGCTGGAAGGTGTTCATCGCCAGCATGAAATGGTTACTGCTGTGCAACAAGGCAATTACCTCAGAGGAGTTTGCTGACAGGCCAAGGAGTGAACACTTTAAAAATGGACTTGGATTTTTGGTTTTTGTGTTTAAATCCACTTCAAAAATATCCCAAGATGAGGAAAAATGTGCACAGAATAGAAGTCCAGGCAGTGAATGAATGCCTGTCCTGCCTTGGGACCTAGACAGGGAAACCATAAAAATGTAAAGTAAAACATGAGGCTCTAACGTTGATTGTATAACTTCCATATTCTGTGTGGGGTTTTCTAAAATTGCAGCGGAATCTGTGAAGGAGACTGAAAGACAACAGAACCATTTGTATTTTTGCATAAGGGCAAAGATCAGAATCCCTGTAGGTAACAACTTCTAAGCATGTAGTACAGAAAGTACAAAGCTTCTTAATTTTCTGTGGTCAGGAAATTGCAGTTAATATAAACTTGGCCTGGGATCATTCTGCCCCATCTCAGAATACCTGCGTGTTTCAGAAGTGATGAGCATCTGCCATTTCTACTGAAGTGAATGGGAGCTCAGCATTTATGACAGTAACTATTCATTCCTTCTTCCACTTAGGCCCTGATCCTGCAAGTACTTAGCTATGGGCTTAACTTTGTGCACACACATAATTCCTTTGAAGTCAGTGGAAATACTGATGAGGAAAATAAGTGTATAAATGTTTGCAGGACTGGGACCTTTATATGCAAACTTATTTCAATGCATACTGGCACTTTAAACGTCAATCCTATAAATAGCCATATCAAAATCTTTCATGCGATGAATGAGCACTTCCAGCCATTCTTGATGGGTCAGCTGACAATAAACATGATAAATTTGCTAGCAAAGTGGGACAAGTTTATCCCTAATGTAGCACCAATAACATCAGTGGATTTATACTGGGAATGAATTTGGTTCATTTATATTTTCTCAAATACTTTTTGAACATTCGCTGCTGGAGCAGGAAATTAATGTGCCCTATTATCTCCATGTTATGTATTTATCACCTAGGTTAAAGGTGACATCATAAACATTCAAAAGTCCTTGTACACAGAAAAACAATGAGTGGGAGAAGACTGCTGACCTTCCATTCACATCAAGTACACTCAACCATAGCCTCAAAGGTTGGTGTTAGTAACTCAAATGATTGCATGAGTCAAATGTTTCCCTATATGATGAATACCTGCAATGAGGGGTGCATTTGGGTCTGATTTAGAGATAAAGGTTTGACAATCCAAATGCCCATTTTAAATATCTAGATCTGAGGCTAGATGCCAGTGTAAATATTGGTCCTAATTATCCCCTCTTGCAGGAAAACCCAGGTGAAGGTGCAAATGGAAAAGTGACATGTTTTGCTCCTGTATTGCTCCATAGTTAGAAGGTAAGCAGAACTTGCCTGCCCCCTCTTAGAGGGACAGATCAGTCGGGGCCCAGGGCCACTTGCTCTTTCACAATGGGCAGCATTGCTCCAGTACAGGGACCTGTATTATCTTTCCATGGGGAACTCTGCAGGCTTGGGGTGGTGTCAGGATTGTCTGTATGTCCCCACCTCTGCCCCCTCCATCCCACACACATTCAACACACCCTTATCCCTCAAAAAATTACCCCAAAGTTAACAAGTCTGGTAATAGTTAATAGGAAAGTGGCTGGCTTTCATGCCATACTGGATCCATCCATTGCATAGTGTGTGAAAACTCAAACTCAGGCCAGTGTTTCTCGTAAAGCCAGGATACTGGGAGGAAAAAAGCATTTTCCATGGTGTCTCATTTGTGTCTAGTTACTTGTATCACTATGTCCGTGTTTCTTACAGTACTTAACAAGCTACTACTTGGAACATTAAAAAAGCACAGAAGTAAACTGCAGTGCTTTCGACACCATCGATCCCCAGGGTTCAGAGCCAGTGTGCTGCATTGGTCTCATCTCATCAGCTCCAACCCGAACAGCCAGACACCTGAATGTATTTCAGAAACAAGATAAGCATGACTGCAGTAGTTTTATATGAATTAGTCAGCAGTGCTGCCCCCTTAAAATCTTAGTAGTTCTAAGCATAAGACCATTAAAAATGCCAGAAATTTCATAAGGACTATGACATAATAGTGAAAAAATGTTTGGCTTTTTAAAAACCAGCATGGTACATTATCTCCATTATTGTGAATCCACGATAAAAACTGGAAATGTGGGAGGAACATAAGCCTAATAAAAATTATCAATACGTGGAGGAGAGGAGGCTATTTAGAAATGTACTTATATTGGCATCTCCTTAGCTCTTATTACTTGGAACTTCTTTTTTTCCATTAAATAAGAACGGCCATACTGGGTCAGACCAATGGTTCATCTAGCCCAGTACCCTGTCTCCTGACAGTGGCCAATACCAGGTGCTTCGGAGGGAGTGAACAGAACAGAGCAATTTATCTAATGATCCATCTGCTGTCATCCAGCTTCTAGCAGGTGGAGGTTTAGGGATACCCAGAGCATGGGGGTTCATCCCTGACCATCTTGGCTAATAGCCACTGATGGACCTATCCTCCATGGAGTTATCTAATTCTTTTTTGAACTCTGTTATAGTTTTGGTCTTCACAACATCCCCTGGCAACAAGTTCCACCGGTTGACATTGCATCACATTCACAGTTCCACATGTTGACAGTACGACATGTTGACTGTACAACATGTTGACCACTACAGTGGTACCTTCCTTTCTATTTACGTTCTGTTCTGTTTTTGACTTTAGACTGTGCCCATCAATGTATTATGCAAACAACTGAAGCTGTTCTTCTGTTACCTGTGCCTACTGAAGAGTCTACTTTGGATGCAGGAGAAGTAAGGCAGGCAGACAATAAAGGAAAAACAATGGGAATAGCCACAGCTGAAAGTGGGTGGAGTACTGTTCTCTTACTTGGGATCCCCAGAGTTTATAGAACAGTTTGGAGTTTGACTTTCCAACTGTAGGCCACTTGGCATTTGTAGGTGACATGAAGTAATAAATCATAAGGCAAATATTTATTGGAAAAAAATCCTTGTGATTTCTTAAAGTCACAGATACTAAATTTCTAATGAAACTAAATCTTACTTAAGAAAAAACAGCTTTCCATTCCTTCCCCATGGCTATTTGAAATCCTTTTAGGGAGTATATTATAAACCTAATATACATTTCTAATAATATAAAAAGTTACTCTGCTAGAGTTAACACGTTCGTTAATTATTCCAGCTGCATTAAGCAGTGCTGGTCTATCTCCAGAAATAAAGAAGGTTTTTTTGGGATGCTTTTTTACCCTCTGGTTAAAACACAGGATTGAGGTCTGGATTCTATTCCCTGGGTTCTGTTGTCTTTATTTTAAGCTCTTTGTTGGAGGGATTTCCCCCTGTATGTTTTTCCAGTGCCTAGCACATGGAGGCCATGGCCTTTAGCTGCCATCACAATACAAATACTATGCCTGCTCTGCTGAAGTCTTCCTGTATAACAATGGGACAGTACACTTGCTCCTCTGTGCCTCAGTTTCCCTTAGTTTGCATATCAAGGGGTAAGCCTACCTGCCAGGGTTGTTGTGAGCCATAATTCATTGATATGTGTAAAGTGCTATGTGAGCCATGACTACAAAATAATAATTTCTGAAAGAAGTGGTGTATGCTATATGTAATTACAAGCTATGTAGTTCTGGTCCATGCTGGGGAATACAGGAGACATTTTCTGACAAAAGAAACATATTCATGCACTTACTACTTTTTGCTGTGCTCTCCAATATAAAGCTTTCAGAGTGCAATGAGAGAGTGACATGAACACCTCCAAACATCAAACTCGCCCTTCTATCATCACTGCAGTTCTTCTGAGGTGCTGAGTAATAGCTAGCATTTTAGGAAGGGTAATTAATGCTGGGACCTAGTCTGTGTTTCAATCACCTGCCTATCAATCAAATTCTGAGAGGTCAGAGTTCAATTAATTGATGACACCCTTGAGGCAACCTAAGCAGTTAACAAGTCAGTGAGACTTGGAAAAACAAGCAGTAAGTTTTAAAAAAAACAACCAAAACCCTCCCATAAACTTTTGTTGCAATGTTACATCCCTCTTGTTTGTCTGTTCAGATTTACCCAGTGTTCAAAACTGTTGCATGTAGTTTGTATGCAAAGAGCATGCACTGTAGACACTGAAAAATCAGACCTATTTCAAAGTCAAACATCCTGCCTGCCATCTGTAGAGCCATCATCTCAAATATGCCAAAGAGAGGCAATCAGATTCTCTCAGTCTAAACTTACAGTTTTAGCTTTTTAAAAGTTCAGTGAAAAATCTATAGACGTGCTAGCAAAGTTTGCATTGTGTTCAGCTGTTTAAATCCCCATAAGTTTCTTATGTTTGGTGAATTCTCGTTTAGTAGTTTAAATCACTAAGTTTCGGTACACTTCCAAAAAACACTGAAATATGTGACTGTATTTTGGCAGAAGTCTTCACATCATTAATCTGTAATGAATCAGGCAAACTTGTTTTTCATTGAAACCAAATCTAAAACATTTAAATCAACTTGGTTTAATCAAGATAGTTTATTGTGCCTTCACTAAAGTGAAATAAGTGAAGATATAACACAGAGATATGTGAAACTCAGCATGTCCACAGTGCAGATATTTGTGTGAATATTTTATTTGGCTTAAGTATGTGCAGGTTTGCACCATGTCAAAATAATGCAAACCCACTAGTTTTTCAAGGGTTTGACATCAGATGGCTTGTTCATGTCTGAAAACCTTTCAGGCAAAATCTTTTGACAGGCCTGCTCTGTCCTTTCAGCCTGGGCTGTATGTGTGACAAAATATCAAACTGGCAGGTTTTGTTTGGTTTTGGTTTTCATCTCTTTTCCCCCCTGCTTATACTGAACATTATTCTAATGAAATACACTGGCCTTGTACCTTATCTAAGACCAATCTTTTTGCCACTGATGTGTTTCTGGCTTTTTTGAGTGTAGTTTGTCTTTCCTTTATGGTCAGATAGGCTGATGAGAAAGGGGAAAACAGACTAGCACCTCTTTACTAACTTCCAATTGGTATAAATCTGCTCCTGAAGGGAAACAGGATGCAGAAAGCCTGCACAGGTTAGTATGCATCCTGGAGATGCTCTCTGTAGAGACTCCATTTGTAACACTGCAAATCACTGTGCAAATTGGGGGTGGAGGGTGAGCGATGATCTGGGAGGGACTAGCTGGTGGATGTACTGGCAACACTTCAACTCCCATGGAACAACCCTGAGCACAGCTTATTTGCTTGGGCTGTGTGCAGGAACCAGATTGTGGTCTGAAACCCACAGTCAAAACAGATACTACAACTTTAATGCTGTAGTTATGTGAATCCAATTTTAAAAATATAACATTACTACTTTGCTTTTACCTTGGTGAATGAGTTGGTCTTCAATCTTACGCGTTAAGGTCCTGATCCTGCACCATTAAAGTCAATGGGAGCTTTGCCATTAGCTTCAATGGGCACAGCAGGATCAAGACCTACAAAATCTTGCACCCAGGAACAGTGCTGCCCACCATTTCTTCAATACACTGAATTGCAAGTCTTGAGCATTGTTCCCATTATGACTTACAGTAATAGGATATGCACAAGCTGTTGTGAGTGGATGAGATACTGGGGGTGAAGGTGGTCCTTTAGGTAACCAAAAATTTATCATATGTAGAGGTCTGCCTCCAGAATGAAACTAGTTTGACTGTAGCAATATTCTTATCTAGGGAAGTGGCATTTATACATTTGGGGGTTACAGAGTTAGGAGTCTGAAGTAAAATCTTAGTAAGTGTATTGAAGAAATAAAGCCGAAGCTTATGAAAAAGTAGATTCAAGTACATTTCATAAACCACAGTACTTGGAAATATTCCAAACTGAACTACTTAATTTCATATTTTGGAATGCTGTGCAACTTTAAATACAAAACAAAAAGTGAATCTGGTGGCCTACGAAAATCACTGTGTTAAAACTGAACAAGGAAAATGAATTGTCAAGATATGAATTACAGAAAAAGGGAAGATGAAAATAGTTCTGACCAAACACCAGGCCCTACCAGCTTTAAAAAGGCATGGAGTTCCATAGATGGCTTCGGATGCTCAAAGTAACCTAAGAAAGTTAGGTGCCCAAATCCTGATGGAACTCCACAGGAGTTTAGTATCTTACTCCCTTGGGGTCTTCTGAAAATACTGGCTAAGGCTGTGTAAGCTAAGGAGGCTTGTTTTTGATAGAATCCTCTTTGTTCTTCACCTAGGAATCAGTCAGTCAGATGCATTACCTCATGCCTTGACAAATTATTAAGGTTATAGCAGTGAAGATAAGACTCCAAGGGTGTTATTTCCTAATGGCCAGAGACTTTTTATTTTATTTAGCACAAGGAGCAAGATCTTGCCATGTTGAGGGAGACAGAAGACAGAGATGGAAGATAGGCTGGCCAAAGTAGCAGGTCACCACCATGTATTTGTATGTTGTGTATCGTGACTGTTAGAACTACTTGGAAGACTGCAAGTTGTGGACTTCACGAGAGCTGTCACAGGCCATAAATTTGAGATGATATGGGTCTGGTGCTTATGTCTACATAAAAATATCTGTGTATGCCATTGGGTGGAAGCAGTGAAGTGATTCAAAGGCATCATGAAAACTTTAAGGAGACAATAATGCTCTTTTTCCAGATATCCCTGGCAAACATCCGGTAACAGTGGATATGCTACATGACTTGGAAATGATAAAGGTAATACATTTTCCCCTCCCTCCAATCAATATATGGCAAAAATAACACTTGTGTCCTCAAGTAAATGAGAAAAATATATGGGCTGTGTTACATGAGACCTGTAATATAAGGAGAATTTTCCCTGGCTTTGTTGGGGCCACACCTAATGAGGCAGAAGACCTCTCAAGCTTGCTAATGTGCCAGATGTGGAAGTTTGCTTCTGATTCAGATCAAAATATTTGGACAGAATCCAGATCTAAAGCTGGAAAATAGCAGGGATTGCTTTCTCTGACTATTTTCAGTGTTTTCAGTATACTACTTTTACCTGTTTGGAGCCTTATGTGACTTATATACTGATGTCTCTCAAAGTGGCAAATAGGATTGTTTCATTGTTTTGCTTCTTAGCTGTATTTTTTCTTAATTATGAGCGCATCTGCTCTTACTACTGGCTTAATTTGCTTCACACCAGTTGAAACTAGCAAATAGATCCATTCTTGGCACTTAACTGTCCAGAGACTAACTTATGTGGTTGCCTGAAATGGCAGGGGACTGAGCTCAATGAGGGGGTCTTTTCCAATCCTACGTTTTATGTCATAAATCTGCATCAGGGCTTCATCTAGTCATCTGTAGGGGTCAGGCAGGAACCCACACACACATTGACTGTATTCTCTCTTTTTTTTTTTTGGATTCCTTCCTCTGAAGCATCAGAGATGGCCACAGCTGGAGATATCGCTGGCCACCCCTCTGGGTATCCTCTGAGGTGGTACCAAGATTCTTCTCTCAGATTCTTGGCTGGTGACTCTTGCTCACATGCTCAGTGTTAAACTGACTGCCATATTTGAGGTCCGGAAGGAATTTTCGCCCAGGTCAGACTGGCAGGGACCTTTTGGAACTTTTTACCTTCCTCTGCAGTGAGGGGCATGTGTTGCTTGCTATGTTCATCTGGGCATAGCTCATCAGATCAATTCCCTGCCTTTGCAGATGCCTCAAGCATTAGTGCACCTTACTCTGCTATTCTCTGTCTGTGACATGCAATAGTTTAGTCTCTGGAGGACAATAAGATTTTGTTTTAATCCAGATCAATGGGCTTGATACAGGGTAACTAGGTGGGACTTAGTGGCCTGCAATGTTCAGGAGGTCAGACTATATAATCAGAATATCCCTTTTGGCCGTAATCTCTATGAATAAATTACCTCTGAAATTTATATACAGGTCATTACCATGCTTACATCAAATAAGTTATGCTAGTACTCAGGTATATAAGAGTGAATTGGCTTTACTTTATATCCCAACGTGGTGGTGACAGTTCTTCAGATCTTCTCACTTGTCCAGCACTATCTGAGTAGATTCTAAGCTATCACACAAGCTTAGGCCTGGTCTACACTACGAGGTTAGGTTGAATTTAGCCACGTTAGGTCAATTTTTTATATGGAATGTGTCTGCACAACCACCCCGTTCCACTGACTTAAAGGGCTCTTAAAATTGACTGCTGTACTCCTCCCTGACAAGAGGAGTAGTGCTAAAATCTACCTTCCTGGGTCGAATTTGGGGTACTGTATACACAGCGCTGTGCAATTCGATGGTATTGGCCTCCCGAAGCTATCCCAGAGTGCTCCAGTGTGACCTCTTTGGACAGCACTTTCAACTCTGATGCACTAGCCAGGTACACAGGAAAAGCACAGGGAACTTTTTGAATTTCATTTCCTGTTTGGTCAGCGTGACGAGCTCAGCAGAACAGGTGACCATGCAGTCTCAGAATCGCAAACGAGCTCCAGCATGGAGTGAAAGGGAGACACTGGATCTGACTGCTGTATGGGGAGAAGAATCTGGGCAGGCAGAACTCCAATCCAGCAGAAGAAATGCTGATATATATGCCAAAATTGCACAGGGCATGGTAGACAGAGGCTACACCAGGGATGCACAGCAGTGCCGCATGAAAATTAAGGAGCTCAGGCAAGCCTTCCGAAAGACAAAGGAGGCAAATGGTTGCTCCAGGTCAGAGACCCAGACATGTTGCTTCTATGATCAGCTGCATGCCATTCTAGGGAGGGACCCTACCGCTACCCCACCACTGTCTATGGACACCTGCAAGGTGGCAGCCTAACAGAATGCGGAGCAGGATTTTGTGGATGAGGAGGAGGAGAATGCACAGCAGGCAAGCAGGGAATCTGTTCTCCCCAGCAGCCAGGACCTTTTCATTACCCTGGAGCCAACACCCTTTCAGGGTGTATTGTTCCTGGACCCTCAAGCTAGAGAAGGCACCCCTGGTGAGTGCACATTTGTAACTACACTACAGGGGTTAAAAGCAATTGTCTGTTTGATTTGCCCTGAAGAATCGGTATACATTCGCAGCCAGTACAGCTACTGGAAAAGTCTGTTAACATGTCTGGGGATGGAGCAGGAATCCTCCAGGGGCATCTCCATGAAGCTCTCCTGGAGGTACTGAAAGCCTTTGCAGAAGGTTTCTGGGGAGGGCTCCCTTATTTCATCTTCCACAGTAGGACACTTTACCACGCCAAGCCAGTAGCAAGTAGCCTGGAATTAGTAGAGCACAAAGCATGACAGCAAATGGTCCTGGGTTTTGGTCGCATTCATGCAACATTCGGTCTTTATCTTTCTGTGACAGCCTTAGTAGAGTGATATCATTCATGGTCACCTGGTTGAAATAGGGGAATTTTTGTAAGGGAACAGAAATCTACTCTGTTTGGTGATCCCCAGCACATTAGACCCCCGTCGTGCTGGGCTGTTTGCACTTGGCTAAAAGGAATCATCCTGGAGAATAGCCATGCGGGGGAGGGGTGTGCTGCACATCCACCTCAAAACCGCAGCCCTCCTTTTAAACGGCAAACCCAGCCAGCATTGGTTGCTATGGGAAGGGAGGGTGCTGCAGTTTGAAACCATTCCCACATGTTATGAACATGGAAGAAACCAACCCCACGTACCCTTTGACTTACCATGGCTGTCTGGAAACCGAATTCTGTTGCCCAGCCACTTGTGATGTGTTACCATACCGGCAGGCGCTCAATATAAAAGGCAAAATGCGACCTTGTACCTAAAACACATGTGCTGTCTGCAGTGAATTGCTTGATTCACTGTGAAAGCGTCTCCCTTTTGTTCTCAGAAATGTATCTTCTTAAATTCAACTCTCCCCTTTTTCTCCCCTGCAGCTGCAAATGTTTCTATGCTCCCCATATCAACTCAGTCCCTGAGGTTATCGCAGATTAGAAGGAGAAAGAAATGCACTTGCGATGACATGTTTTCCGAGCTCATGCACTGATAGGGCACATGAATGCATGGAGGCATTTGGTGGCAGAGGCCAGGAAAGCATACAATGAGTGTGATCTGAACACACAGGAGGAGATGTTGAGGCTAATGGGGGAGCAAATGGACACGATGAGGCATCTGGTGGAGCTGCAGGAAAGGCAACTGGAGTACAGACCCCCACTGCATCCATTGTGTAACTTCCTGCCCTCCTCACCAAGTTCCATATCCTCCTCACCCAGACGCCCAAGAACACGCAGGGATGGGGGGGCGGGGAGAGGCACCCAGCCACTCAACTCCAGGGAATGGCCCAAGCAACAGAAGTCAGCATGGATTCAGCAAGAGCAAGTCATGCCTGCCTAATCTAATTGCCTTCTATGACGAGATAACTGGCTCTGTGGATGAAGGGAAAGCAGTGGATGTGTTGTTCCTTGACTTTAGCAAAGCTTTTGACACGGTCTCCCACAGTATTCTTTCCAGTAAGTTAAAGAAGTATGGGCTGGATGAATGGACTATAAGGTGGATAGAAAGCTGGCTAGATTGTCGGGCTCAACGGGTAGTGATCAATGGCTCAGTGTCTAGTTGGCAGCCGGTATCAAGTGGAGTGCCCCAGGGGTCAGTCCTGGGGCCGGTTTTGTTCAATATCTTCATAAATGATCTGGAGGATGGTGTGGATTGCACCCTCAGCAAGTTTGCAGATGACACTAAACTGGGAGGAGTGGTAGATACGCTGGAGGGTAGGGATAGGATACAGAGGGACCTAGACAAATTGGAGGATTGGGCCAAAAGAAATCTGATAAGGTTCAACAAGGACAAGTGCAGAGTCCTGCACTTAGGACAGAAGAATCCAATGCATCGCTACAGACTAGGGACCGAATGGCTCAGCAGCTGTTCTGCAGAAAAGGACCTAGGGGTGACAGTGGACGAGAAGCTGGATACGAGTCAACAGTGTGCCCTTGTTGTCAAAAAGGCCAATGGCATTTTGGGATGTATAAGTAGGGGCATTGCCAGCAGATTGAGGGACATGATCGTTCCCCTCTATTCGACATTGGTGAGGCCTCATCTGGAGTAGTGTGTGCAGTTTTGGGCCCCACACTACAAGAAGGATGTGGAAAAATTGGAAAGAGGCAGCGGAGGGCAACAAAAATGATTAGGGGAGTGGAACACATGACTTATGAGGAGACGCTGAGGGAACTGGGGATGTTTAGTCTTCAGAAGAGAAGAATGAGGGGGGATTTGATAGCTGCTTTCAACTACTTGAAAGGGGGTTCCAAAGAGGATGGCTCTAGACTGTTCTCAGTGGTAGCAGATGACAGAACAAGGAGTAATGGTCTCAAGTTGCAGTGGGGGAGGTTTAGGTTGGATATTAGGGAAAACTTTTTCACTAGGAGGGCGGTGAAACACTGGAATGTGTTACCTAGGGAGGTGGTAGAATCTCCTTCCTTTGTGGTTTTTAAGGTCAGGCTTGACAAAGCCGTGGCTGGGATGATTTATTCGGGGATCGGCCCTGCTTTGAGCAGGGGGTTGGACTAGATGACCTCCTGAGGTCCCTTCCAACCCTGATATTCTATGATGCTAAGGCTGTCATTGAAACAGCTTTGATTTGTAAGCAATATGGCCTTGTCCTTCCCTCCTCCTCCACCCTACCCCAGCCACCTTTTACTAGTCAGCGTTGTTGGTGATCTCAAGTTTTTTTAAATAAATAATGAATGAATGGATTCAGAACACTAGGGACTTTATTTCCTGTGCCAGCTGTGGTTGAGGTGGGGGACGGGGACTGGCTTACAGGGAAGTACATTCATCAAAGGGGCGGCTTTGCATCAAGGACAAACACACACAACTGTCACACTGTAGCCTGGTCAGTTAAGAAACTGTTTTTCAAAGCCTCTCTGATGTGTAGCGCACCTCGGTGTGCTCTTTTAATTGCCTTGGTGTTTGGCTGTTCAAAATTGGCCACCAGGCAATTTTGCTCAACCTCCCCCTCTGCCCCCATAAATGTCTCCCGCTTACTCACAGATACTGCTGCTTGCTGTGTGCTCCATAATAACAATGGGAATATTGCTTTCGCTGAGGTCTGACCTACTCAGCAAACAGCACCAGCACCGTTTAAAACATCCAAAGGCACATTCTACCACCATTCTACACTTGCTCAGCCTACACTTGAACTTCTCCTTACTGCTGTCCAGGCTGCCTGTGTACGGCTTCATGAGCCATGGCAGCAAGGGGTAGGCTGTGTCCCCAAGGATAACTATTGGCATTTCAACATCCCCAACAGTAATTTTCTGGTCTGGGAAGAAAGTCCCTTCTTGCAGCTTTTCAAACAGCCCAGAGTTCTGAAAGATGCGAGCGTCGTGCACCTTTTCCGACCATCCCACACTGATGTCGGTGAAATGGCCCTTGATCCACCAGTGCTTGCAACACCATTGAGAAGTACCCCTTGTGGTTTATGTGCTGTTTGGCAAGGTGTTCCGGTGCCAAGATAGGGATATGTGTTCCATCTATCCCTCCACCACAATTAGGGAACCCCACTGCAGCAAAGCCATCCACTATGGCCTGCACATTTCCAAGAGTTACTACCTTTGTTAGCAGAAGGTTATTGATTGCCCAGGCTACTTGGATCACAGCAGCCCTTACTGTAGATTTGCCCACTCTGAATTGATTCCCAACTGCCTGATAGCAGTCAGGAATTGCAAGCTTCCACAGGGCTATCGCCACTCGCTTCTCACCCCTCAGGGCAGGTCTCAGCTTGGTATTCTTGCCCTTCAGGACGATGGGAAAGCTACTCACAAGGTTCCATGAAAGTGGCCTTATGCATGCTAAAGTTTCACAGCCATTGGGAATCCTCCCATACCCACAACCCTATGTGGTCCCACCAGTCTGTGCTTGTTGGCCGGGCCCAGAATCGGCATTCCACTATATCAACGTGCCCCAGTGCTGCCATGATATCCCAGTTGCCACATCCCGTGCTTTCTGCAACGTCTGTGCCCATGTCCTCCTCGCAATCTTCCTCAGGCTGGTAGCTCCTTGCTAGGCTCTGCACATACTGCAGGATAACGTGCGAGGTGTTTACAATGGAAGGTGTTCACAAAAGAAGTGTGCAGCTGAGCGGGCTCCATGTTTGCCGTGCTATGGCGTCTGCACAGATAACTCAGGAAAAAAGGCATGAAACGATTGTTTGCCATTGCTTTCAAGGAGGGAGGAAGGGAGGGGAGACTGATGACATGTACCCAAAATCACCTGTAACAATGTTTTTGCCTCATCAGGCATTGGAAGCTTAACCCAGAATTCCAAAGGGCAGCGGGGACTGTGGGATAGCTTCCCACAGTGCACGATGCTAGCCACAGTATTGAGGATGCATTCCGCTGACCTAATGCACTTAGTGGGGACACGCATGATCGACTGTATAAAATAATTGACTAAAGATTGACTTCTATAAAATTGGCCTAATTTCATAGTGTAGACATGCCCTTAGAGATCTCTTGCTGTTGCTAGTCTTCTCTGTTAGAAGTTGCATTATTCTGGCAGACGTTCACTAGACAATTCTTAGCGCTGTTTAATTTAAACTGGATGATCTTTCAGTTTCTCGTTCATGCATGTGTCCCAGGATCCTTATTAGATATAGACCAGTAGTAAAAAACATCAGCTTTCTGAACATTGTTACTGACAGAGTAGCCCCATTTAATTTAAGAAATCCTATCCAAGTTAGGTCTGACAGGTGTTTACTAGATGAAGCTGAAAAATGACTGCCTGGGTTACCTCTCTGTATTAACTTAGATGGAATATATGGGCCCAAAGAGTCAAAGGTGTTAACATAATCCAGTTACTGTCCAACATTAAATAGTTTTAAACAAGGCTTGGTATACAGAGACCTCAGCCTGCTTAGTACCTTAGTAAACACACCATTAAAAATCATTTTAATCTTTTAATAAAGATCCAGAAAAGAAGGAAAACAGTAAAAAGCATTTGAAAGGTAAAATATTAAGTAAAGGCTTTCATTTGAAAGGGAACAAGGATGTTGTTACTTCGGCCATAGAGAGCTTTAAGAAGGAAAGCCCCACTTGTTTGGCAGTCTCTTAGATGGTAATAATGGTCCTTTTGAGGAAAGGGAGAAAGAAAGTTAGTTGAGATGGACTGAGTTATTGTTGCTGTTGTTGAAGTCTGATCCTGTTTCCAAGAAAACAAAACAAGATGGGGCTGGAGAAAAACAAAAGGGGGAGAGACAAGAAAGGCTAAGATATAGAAGCTGCATTTTCTATCTGTCATTGATTCTCACTTGCAACTTCATTACTGGAGAAACACAGACATAGCACATGGTCTTATCAGCCACTCTGGGACCTGGCAAACTTGTACCAGCATCAGGCTGTTTAGGATATTAAAAGCCTCTTTCTAGTCATGGGCTTACAGCAGCATTGCAAAAGATGCAGCCTTGATTATCTAAGCCAGACTCTTATTAAACAGAAAGAAAAAGGAGGGGGATAGGAAAAAAGAAATCTTAGGAAAAGAAAAGAATACACAAGGGGGAGAAGAGACAATGTCACAGCCTAGGTGGTGTTTGAGAATTAGCTGGAGCTGGTGGAAGTGGCAATGCATGTGTCTCCCTCTCGGTGGCCTGTTCTGGTCAGGACATCTTTTAGGATTAGAATAAAGAAGGTACAGAGACCCTGGAGTCTGGGGTGGCAGCCATAATGGTAAAGCTCACTCCTTCCCTCTCTCTTGTATTTCAGTCAGTGCTGCAATTCAATAGCTTTTCCCCCAGAGTCCTTTTCCGAGCGCCCCAGAAGGAAGTGATGGGTGGAATAGACCATTCCTTCACTATTTTGTCCACTGATTAGGCCTAATTTCTGATGCACCAATTTTGATTAATTAATTTCTGGTCTCCTGTTGTTGTTTACCAGGCATGATCTTAACACAGTCTCTGAGTTATATCAATAGGCCTTTTTGTTGGACTAATTCAGTTTTTCTGCCTCATTTTTGCACCTTTTCCCATCAACATTTGTTACTAAAGGTATTGTGATATTTTATGAACTTTCACTCACTTTTCACAGTTCAGCTTACAGTTAGAGTAACGGTATAGGCCCAAAAAGAAAAGGAGTACTTGTACCTTGAGGAAGAAAAAAACAGAAGTAAGAGTGAGCAATATAAAATTAGAGTGATGGGAAGAATGACATTTACTATTTTGTCTTCATGTAGCTTGGAAGAATAAACCAATAATGTGGTTGATCAGCCTTGCATACGTAGACAGATGCAATGGTTTTTAAAGCATACTGGCTGTCTTTGGCTGTGGACTGAGTCTTTTGTCTCCAAGTGGCAAGCTTACAGAGCTGCTTTCTTGAATTATAGATCACTTTTCTTTGTCTACTGGGACACTGAAGTTTTATTTGCAGCTCCTTCCAGAGTACATTCCTACCTGTGAACAGTGCTTAGCTGTTCTTCTCTGAATTGAGGTATTTTGACCTCAAAAAAACAAAATACTCTCTAAATTTTTCTTGTAGAAGTTTGGTACATAATGCTTTTTAAGTACCTCCACCCGGGTCTCGGACTCCATATCTTTTCCTGTGGAAAATATATTTAAGCACTGTGTACCGCTTACCCAGTAGTGTTAAGAAAACATATTTTCTCTTTTCACTGTCTTGAAAAAGAAATACTTCACTGAACATCATATTTCAAATTCTTCCCCCTTTAAATTAAAGTTTCAGAAGAGATTATTTGTAATGGTGGCCATTTTAGCTTTTCGACATTTCATTTTCTTTAACCAGGAGGGACATATTCACTTTCCCTAAGCATCTTGTTGTTTTACGGCCTTATCCTTATTGTCAGAATTTTGTCTTTCCTTACAAAATTAAAATCAGAAGTGTATAGTTGCTTTTTATCTTCTTTCAGTTCAATCAAAAGTAAAGTCACCCTGAGAGAGCACTACATACCTCTTGAATCATAGAATCACAGGGTTAGAAGGGACCACAAGGGTCATCTAGTCCAACTCCCTGCCAAGAGGCAGGATTTGTTGTGTCTAAACCACCCAAGAAAGATAGCTATCCAGACTCCTTTTGAAAGTCTCCAGTGAAGAAGCTTCTACAAGCTCCTGAGGCAGTCTATTCCATTGTCCTACTGTTCTTACAGATAGGCAGTTTTTCCTGAGATTTAATCTAAATCTGCTGTGCTGTAGTTTGAACCTATTGCCTCTTGTGGCAAAAGAGAACAATTTTTCTCCATTTTTTTAAGTCAGCCTTTCAAGTATCTGAAAACAGCTATCATAGTCCCGCTTAATCTTCTCTTTTCCAAACTAAACATACCAGTTCCTTCAGCCTTTGCTCATAATTTTGAAAATCCCTAATTTCAAGGGACATATTTCACTTTCATCTCAAAACTGCCTAAGTTCCACACAAACTTTGTATCACTCATTTTCTTTTGGAAAACTAGCTACTTTAGAAATAGACCCTCAATTTCATGATTCTTTATGAAGCTCCTTACGCTAAAAGAATCCGTCTTCTTGCATGAATAACAGTCTTGTGTCTTTGTCACTATAAACAGAGGCTTTCTGGAGGGACTGATGGCAGGTGTAGTCCCTGATAATGTGATGGCCAGGCTATAAAAGAGAACTACCCCCCTCTTGCAGGTGAGAGAGACAAATTGACTAAGGAGAGGTCAGATGCAGACCTGGTTGGAAAAATCCAAAAGTAGCTTTGTGAAAAACTAGTTAGTTAGTTGTGAAAAACTAGTTAGTTAGTTTAGTTAGTTATGGAGTGGTTACAGCCATTGTCTTTGGTTTGAGATTGAAATACAATTCACCTGGAGTAAGTGACTGGTCCTTTTGGAACTGGGAGTAACCTAAACATTGTTTCAGAGTAGCAGCCATGTTCATCTGTATCCGCAAAAAGAAAAGGAGTACCTGTGGCACCTTAGAGACTAACAAATTTATTTGAGCATAAGCTTTTGTGAGCTACAGCTTGGAATGCATCCGATGAAGTGAGCTGTAGCTCACGAAAGCTTATGCTCAAATAAATTTGTTAGTCTCTAAGGTGCCCCAAGTACTGCTTTTCTTTTTGCTAAATATTGTTGTGATTTTTGGTGGCAGGATAGACTGCAATGCTCAAGGGGACTGTCTGTGACTGCATGGCAAGACTGTTACAGTGCTTTAGGAGTTCACACTTCCTGCTGGGTTGTTGAATTCTAATTATAGAACTGCTCTCTTTGCTGTGAGAGCAACCACTCTTGGTCAGCTCACATTTACAGCTCCAGCATGTAAATCACTCCCAGCTCTGTATGAGTGCTATAGCCAGCCACCTATGAATTACACTGCAGGGTAACACCAGCAAACTCCCAGTCTCAGACGTTCCCCCCAGAAATGTACATCCTATACTGCCCAGCATCCTCCCGGACAACAGAAGCTCATATAAAGTTCATTATTTCATTAATAGAAATTGATATAAAGAAATCTTGTTATCCCACATGAAGTGTCCCAAATTATTCAGTCAAAAAACACTCCTTTAGATAAAACAAGTTTATTAACTACAGAAAGATAGATTTTAAGTGATTACAAGTAATGAAGCATAAAAGTCAGAATTGGTTACAAGAAAATAAAAGGTAAAATGTGATAATATCTAACTTAACAAGCTAAATTAATTAAAAGCAAAGGTTTCTCTCACCAAATGCTTTAGCAGTCTTACTGGCTGGACTCCTTTCAGCCAGGATCCCTCCCACAATTCAGTGTTAACTTCCTTGCCTTCAGGTAGTGTTGATGCCCTGGGGAGAGAGAAAAGGAGGAATCATTTGGGACATCTATTCCTTTTTCTTATAGTCCCCTTTTTTTTCTTTGAAAATCATCTCTAGCTGAGGTTCAGGAGACAGAAGGTCTGTGGGGTTGGGAACCTCCAGCTGTTTGTTTGCCAAAATGTAGATTTCTCACTCTCACCCTTTTTCCTGCTGAAAAACGGCCACATAGCAGGTAATAGTCCATTTGATTTTGTTGATACCTGGGTACAGCATTGGTTTGGCTTTTGTCTTTGAGGAACTGATTTGTGGCTGCTTTTCAAAACTTGGAACATGTCACAGTGTTGTTATACAGGAGAATCTCATAACTTTATAAATGCCTCACACACATTTTACCAGTACATTAATGATCAGCAATTTGCATTTTCAAATGATACCTCACAAGGTATATTTTGTACAAAATCCATTATAGTTTTGTAAAAAGGGTGAACGTAGGGACACAGAATGTTACAAGAACATGCAACCAGTTTGGGATTTCTGCCCTGAGGGGCACTTATGGAAGTGAGCTGCGCCAGACAGTCTGACAGCCACCATGGTTGAATAACAGAATGAAAGAAGGGAATAAAGGCAAAAAGGCATCTTTTAAAAATTGGAAGTAAAATCCTACTGAGGAAAATAGAAAGGAGTATAAACTCCGGCAAGTTAAAAGTAATAGTTTAATCAGAGGGCAGGCCAAAAAAGAATTTGAAGAGCACCTAATAAAAGACTAACATCAAAAAAAAAATTTAAGTACATCAGAAGCAGGAAGCCAATCAATCAATCAATCAATCAATCAATGGAGCCACCAGACAACTGAGGTGCTAAAGGAGCACTCATAGAAAACAAGACTGTTGCAGAGAAGCTAAATGAATTCCTTGCATCAGTCTTCACTGTAGAGGATGTGAGGGAGAGCCATTCCTTTCAGGTGACAAATCTGAGTAACTGTCTCAGATTGAGGTGTCATTAGAGGAGGTTTTGGAACAAACTGATAAATTAAACCTTAATAAGTCACCAGTCCAGATGGTATTTACCCAGGATTTCTGAAGGAACTCAAATATGAGGTTCTATAACTACTCACTGTTGTACAGTATGTAACCTATCACTTAAATCAGCCTCTGTACCAGATATTCAGAGGATGGCTAATGTAATGCCAATTTTAAGAAAAGGATTCAGAGCTTATCCTGGTAATTACAGGCTAGTAAGCCTAACCTCAGTGCCAGGCAAATTGGTCAAAACTACAGTAAAGAACAGAATTATCACAGATGAACACAACAGGTTGGAAAAAGTCAACATGGCTTTGTAAAGGGAAATCATGCCTCACCAATCTATTAGACTTCTTTGAGGGAGTCAACAAGCATCTGGACAAGGGTGATCCAGTGGATATAATGTACTTGGACTTTCAGTAAGCCTTTGGTGTGAGACCTTGTCAAAGGCTTTCAAGCAAACTGAGCAGTCATGGGATAAGAGGAAGGTCCTCTTGTGGACCAGTAAGTTGTTAAAAGATAGGAAATTAAGGGTAGGACTAAACCATCAGTTTTCACAATGGAGAGAGGTAAATAGTGGGGTCCCCCCTGTACTGGGACCTTTACATATTCATAAATGATCTGGAAAAGGGGGTAAACAGTGAGGTGGAAAAGCTTTGCAGATTATACAAAATTACTCAAGATAGTTATGTCCAAAGCTGATTGCGAAGAGTTACAAAGGGACGTCACAAAACTAGGTGACTGGACAACAAAATGGCAGGTGAAATTCAATCTTGATAAATGCAAAGTAATGCACATTGGGAAACATAATTCCAACTATACAGTTAAATGATGGAGTCTAAATTAGCTGTTGCCACTGGAAAAAAAAAAGTCCTGGAGTTGTCATGGATAGTTCTCTGAAAACATCCACTTAATGTGCAGTGGCAGTCAAAAAAAGTAACAAGGTTAGGAACCATTGGAAAGGGATAGAAAATAAGACAGAAAATATCATAATGCCACTATATAAATCCATGGTGCACCCACACCTTGAATACTGAGTGCAATTCCAATCACTCATCTGAAACCCCCATCTCAAAAAAAAAACAAGAAAAAACAAAAAAAAAACCCTAGAATTGGAAAAAGTATAGAGAACAAAAAAAAATGATTAGGGGTATGGAGTAACTTCTATATGAGGTAAGATTAAAAAGACTGGGATTGCTCATTTTAGAAAAGAGACAAACTACCAAGGGGTATGATAGAGGTCTGTAAAATCACAAATCAGAGAGAGAGAGAATAATAAAGGGTTATTTATCCCTTCACATAACACAAAAACTAGGGCGCACCCAATGAAATTAATAGGCAGCAGGTTTAAAAGAAATAATATGAGGTATTTCTTCCACAGATTGACTGTGAAATGTGTGAACTTGTTGCCAGGGGATAGTTGTGAAGGCCAAAAATATAACTGGGTTAAAAAAAGAATTAGATAAGTTTGTGGAGGATAGGTCCATCAATGGCTATTAGTTAAGATGGTTGGGACACAACTCCATGCTCTGGATGTCCCTAAACCTCCAACTGCCCAAAGCTGGGACTGGATGACAGGGGATGGATGGCTCAATAATTGCCTTGTTTTCCATTCCATTCCATCAGGCACTGGCCATGGTTGAAAGACAGGATAATGGGCTACATGGACCACTGGTCTGATCAAGTATGGCCATTCTTATGTACAACTGATGAAGCGGCTTTCTCAGTTAATGTCCCCGCCTGGTGAACTTGCTTCCCAGGCTTTGCTTTCTACCAGAGCCTAAGTCAAACAAGTTCAGAGCTCAATGTGTGCTGATTTTTTTCTTCACACTTATTTATATATTGGGACTTTGTTTTTCTGTTGATCCTCTTTTTTTATTGTTAAATTAAACAATAGCAACTAAACACAATCGTGCATAGATATTCCTGGGACCACCAACCCCCGCACCGCTGCCTCAGAAAGAGACTCAAATCCTTTCATATCCTGAACTGAAGGTAATAGAATGTGCAAGGTCTAGCTGACAGCATCAGTCAGGAAAACCAGCTCTGCTTCTCTGTGTCCCCCAGAACTTTACATCCTTTTATAGTGGGTTTATGCAATTTGTGTTTCACCACTTGCAAATAAGCACCAACCTACAATGGCAATGGGCACTCTAAAAATAACTCCAAGCAATTACTACTAATAGTATTTTAATATATTATCCAGTTATATGGTTGAATTTCCAGCATGGAAACTCAGTTATGGCTCTCAGAACAATTCATTTAGGGCTGGTCTACACTACCACGGTAAATCAATCTAAGTTACACTACTTCAGTTATGCGAATAACATAACTGAAGTCAGTGTAGCTAGACGCACTTACTGCAGTGTCTAGACTGTGCTGTGTCGACAGGAGACGCTCTCCCACTGACTTCCCTTACACTTTTTGGGGAGGTGGAATACACATTTCATTGATTTAGCATGTCTTCATCAGACCCACTAAATTGACACCGCTGCATTGATCACAGCAGTGCCAGTTTAGCCAGTAGTGTAGACATGGCCTTAGATATAGACTGGTTTGCCCTGGAATATGGCTGCTGTGTGTTGCACCTGACAGCCTATGGCCCCAAAGGACCATTTTATCAGGTAGTGCTTACCAGGATGTAGAGAGACCCTACTCATTACCCCTTTCCACCAAGAATGCCCCTCTTCCCTGCAGGCCAAAAGTGGGGTTGCATATAGCCACTTTGTAGGTTCTACTCTTACTGGGAATTTTCCTTATGCAATTGTCAGGTAGTCCATTAAGCCAGATCTCTGGCACCAAATCAGCTGCTAAATTATGGGGGGAGGCTTTCAGCCCTATATTTTGGACATGCACCCAAGGTGGGTTTAGGTTGAGTGTTAAACCTTAACATTTGGCATTTCCTGTCTTTTGAGAGCTTGCTTTCCAACCTGAAAGCATGGTGACATTCTGAAAAGTTACTGTGTGAAAATGGCATCATGGAGTTCTGTGGCTATGATTCCTTATAGGTCAAGCACAGTATGGGGAAAAAGAAATTGGTGTAGTTTTCTTTTTTGTTGTGTGTGTGTGTGTGTGTGTGTGTTCATTTTCCACCCCCTGTCTACTGCTAGAGATGCATGTTTTGCCTGAGATCTGAAAGTCTACCTTGGTTCTCTGCTTCTTACATATCATCCTCAGTAACCAAGGTTCTGCAGACTGAATGATGCCTTCAGTTACACTTGTGCAGTAATCTCAGTAAGTTTGCAAAGGTATAGCTGATTGTTTACTAAGTTCCAATTTTATGCACAAAGAGAAATAAAATTCTCTTTTAGTTGTACGGCGATACCATCCTGACAGGTAAAAATCAGTATAAACTTATTATCATCACTAAAATCAATTGATGTGACTGAAAACACACCAGGTCAGAGCTGTGGAAAAAGAAAGTTCCATTTTTACAATCTCTTTTCAAAGTAAAAGCACACTTTAAAGTTGTTTTAAAACCAATTATTTTTTCTCCAGGTGTTCAAAACAAAACAAACAAACCACTGACCATACATAGTTAGATATTGTAAGATTGTGATTTCAGTTAATGAAATGGAAAAAAGTTTATTTTTACATAGGTTGGATGGTAGCCTTTATCAGAGTATCTCCTATCAGATTTTAATTTTTTATTTATTTTAATGTTACTTATCTGTAGTTTTACAGACCTGTTCCATAAACCAGAGAGCTAAAGGTGCCTTATTATTGCTGGCAATTTTAGCATTTCCTTCCTTGTGCCATAACAGCAGAGGGTCTGTGAGGTTTCTCATTAAGAGACAAGTGCCAGATATTGACAGACTGCAGAACTTTAGCCTCAGGCTTTCCACAGTTGTCCACTAATTATTTGAGCAAAATAGAAGTTGTGATTTCTCAGAGGTCCATTTAAATAGCTCAGATGAGTTTAAAGGAGTATAACTTCCTAAGTGAAATGATTTTCATTAACAAACTAGAAAGTACGATGTTGTTAATTAAATTATTCAGTATAAGAATCTCCAACTTTTCTCTTAGATGTGTAAGAGTAGTCCCGGTTGGATTATTTCCTTGTTGGGAACAGGAAAGAGTAGACTCCTTTTCTCATGCCACCTCACATATCACGCTTGATGCAGTAAAACGCTTCCCCTTTTGCCTGTTGGGGCTTAGCTTTAAAAGGATTGATTTAATGCTGCATCAAGCTTAACATAGACATCCACCTCCTCCATGGTGATGCCTCACCCCAGCTCTCCATTTTATGATTGTAAAGAGGAAAGGTGAGGCTGACTATAGATTGTCTTTATTACTCTTCTTAGATGTTCAGTCATCCCCAAAGCATGTTAATGTGACAGTGAGAATCGTTCATTTATTTCATTATGAAATATGTGACCAAAGAGTTGGAATGTGCTTGACCAAGCTTGCTTCTAGTACTTCATTTTAATTACATCCTTTCATACAGGCATGTGAGATATGAACTGTGGTGCTGCTGCAGAGCAGACAGAGTTGTTTTGATTTCCACCATCCTGGCAAAAATCCACTGGAAAAAAACTCTCCAAATATCTGTAAAATGCAAAACTCATAGTATGCTATTCATTTGGTAAGCATGTTTGTTTACCAAGCATAAAAACCACAAACACACAATTTCCCCTCCTTTTATGGTAAAGATAGCACAGTTCCTTATTGATCTTTGTACCTGCAAAATTAGGGAGCAAGAGATGTAGCAGTTCTAGCTTTACAGGAAGTAATATATATAGAAGACTGGTTTGTTCAGTTGCGCTTTTTTGTGCAGTATTATGCTGGCCTATTGGTATTGCTACCAACCAACTGTAACTTAATGCGACAAGGGTAAATATTACCACTTGTCCCATCTTGAAATGGATATTTATTTGAAATTGAAACTTTTGTAATCAGTAAAGAAAACCAAAATGACAGCTTCCGCCAGCGTTTGATGTCTTTGTGTTAACAATAATTTATGTATAATTACTCTGTTCCTGGTATAATGATAAAATATATCTTAGAATACTTTGTGGTGTGGTGGTGGTGTTATATAGGATTGTTGTGAGCTGAGGACATTGAGATTTTTAGTGCTTGCTTGAGCTGGGAATGCTAAGGATAAGTGTGGGGTTTGTTTCTAAAGGCATGGAACTTTTAAGGTCCTGTGGTGATGAGTACAGAGACAAGGTAGCAGACTTTTCAGGCATAATTCAGTGGTTTGATGACTGTTACCTGCCCGCCTGGCTTCACTGGGGGCTTCAGGGTGCAAAATATGGTAATGAAGAAGTACTGCTCTAAATGACTGGATGTAAAGCAGGTCTACTTTCTAAAATTCTGGACAAGCTGTGAAGGGAGAAAACAGCCTTTGTTCCTTGACCACTTCAAGAAGCCTATACCCTTGCTTATTAGATCTCAGAGTGATTTACAAAGGAGGTCGGTATCATTAACCTCATTTTTACAGACGGGGTAAACCACGAAGTGGGTTTTGGTGGTGAGGTATTTCTTCTGACACGAGGAGATTGCCGTCATGTGTCACAAACAGCTTGTACATCCCATCACAGCCTGTAACTAGAAATAGAAAACATGTTGTATCCATCCTACTGGATCACTAACAGTGTTTTTATTAGAATTGTTTTATCTACACTGAATAAAAAATTCTGACCCTTCAGGGAAATACTTGATCCTTTCCCTTGGGCAAACTCCTCTCTCACATGTAAAAGCAGGGCAGTTCAAGGAATCCCAGCTTCTGAGAGCAGATTGGGAATGGCTTATCATAGACTAGAAAAAAGTACCGTCGTGTGACCTATATTAGTAGATATATTGTTTCAGGTTTGTAATCTCAGCTTTAAAAGGGATAGTAGATTGATGGTGAGAAGATATGGATAAGCATCTTCACAACTGATTATGCATTGTCTTAGTCAACCTAAACATTTATGAGGGAAAGAGTTAAGCTTCTAGATAGTTCAGTGAAGCCTGACTGTGTGACTATTGACTAGTTTCGCTGCATAGCATTTAGTCAGTTTTTCTACAGATATTCCATATACATAATCACCTGCTCGAATATATCTTAGAAAAAGGAATTCATCTCAATCGAGGATGTGACTTCATTTAAAACACTGTAGACAGAATAATCCATTGCATGTTTTAAAATCATTAGAATTTGTTAAAAGAATTATCTACTTGTTGGAGTGAGCTGATCTGTATTCTTTACGGAGCATGTGTTTATATTTACTTGTCAGGGATTTTTTAGAAAGCACTAGACAGTGGAATTTGAATGAGACTCAAGCTGCCACAGTGCTTCATCTGTCTCTCATTCACACCAGCAAGGATCATCACACTCGCATTGTATTAAATCAGAAGTTCTCAAACTGTGGGTCGCAGCAACAAAGTGCGTTGTGAGTTTGTTTTTAATGGGGTTGCTAGGGCTGGTGTTAGACTCGCTGGGGCCCAGAGCAGAAAGCTCAAGCCTGAGACCTGCCATGGCAGGGCTGAAGCAAAAGCCTGAGAAACTTAGCGTTGTGGGGACCCTGGCATGGGGCTCTGGGCAATTGCCCTGCTTCCCACCCCTTAAGGCCGGCCGGCCGTGTGTTTCACTTCCTCTACTCAGGCAGGCGCCTGTCGGAACTGTCTGAAATGGTTACCTAGCAACCAACTCAGCGTGTGTTGTGCTTGAAGCCAGTCTGAAAAGTTGCTGTAGAAATAATTTTTGCAATGGACCGTTTTTGGAAGAAAAGCGGAGGAAAGAGGGGTAATGAAGAGGAGTTGACTGTCACCTGCAGCAAAAGAAGGGCTGACAACGAGGATCCAAACAGCAGTAAAATACCAAGAAACCACAATGTGGAGTATGGATTTGCATAGACTGATTTTGAGGAGGACCCATGGCCACAACGCGGGGCGTGCGTTGAAGTGTTGGCAAAGGAAAACTTAAAATTGTCTAAAATGTTGCGGCACTTGCAGACATGGCAGTTCTCTTCAAACAAAACCTCTCGATTTTTTTTTTCCAGCGAAAGTTGAGAGAACGACTGGGCCAGAGAACAATACTGAAAATGGAAACTACAACAAATGAGAGAGCCCTTGAGGCATCTTTTGCTGTGACATACTGGATAGCTAAAACTGGTAAACCGCACATGATTGGAGAAATTTTTTCTGCCATGTGCCAAGGAAATGGTTTTGATAATGTTGGGGCAAGGTGCAGCAACTCCATTTGATTCAATTCCCGGGTCTAATGACACTATTGCCAGGAGTATCGAGAGTATGGCAAATGACGGGACTGAACAAGTGATCGCCAACCTCAGGCAAAGTCCTTTTTTTCCATTCCACTTGATGAAATGACAGATGTGTTGGGGGCTCCTCAGATGCTGCTATAATGTAACATCTGAGAACGATGAAAAATTCAGAGAGGAATGTATGTTCTGCTGGCCATTACCACCACGTGCTACAGGGGGATGCTTTTGTCTCTGATTCTGGCTTGGAATGACAGTGCTGTGTACGAATTGGTGCCTGTGCAATGACTAGAAAAAACAATGGGCTAGTCACCTGAGTGCTGTTGCACCACAAGCAGTTTGGACTCACTGTATTATACACAGGCAAGCGCTGGTGGCAAAAAAATACCACCTATTCCGAAACAAGTTCTCGATGAAGCTGTTTGCACAGTCAACTTCATCAAGAGCAGATCAAAAAAGTGTACGTCTGTTTGGAGTTTTGTGCGATGATATGGGAACTGAGCACCATCAGTTATTTTACCATACAGAAGTTTGGCGGCTGTCTTGGGGAAAGGTTCTCAATTGTTTGTTTGGGCTAAGGGAGGAAGTGAGAATTTTTCTTTCATACAAAGATTCCCCGCTGGCTGAAAAGTTTGCAGATTCCAAGTGGCTTGTTTTGCTAGATTACCTTGTGGACATTTTTGGATGCCTACATTTGTTAAATACCTCACTTCAAGGGTGAGACACTTCCATCTTTTGTCTCACTGACAAAATTGAAAGTTGGATCAAGAAACTTTCCTTGTGGTATGGTCGTGTGAACAGTGGCAGTTATGAAACTTTTTGTTTGTTTGTTTTACTGAATGACTTTTTGGATGAAAATGCCTTGCCCAAATCATGACTTGCAACCCATTAGCATCAGCCACCTGGAAAGCTCTGAACTGCAGTTTCAGGACTATTTCCCTGAAAAGGATCAGAAACAGAGGTGTGGATTAGAAATCTCTTTAATGCAGAAGTGACCGCAAGTGCTGTTATGTCACTTACCGTGAAAGAAACATTAATGGACCTTTCCTGTGATGAGACATTGATGCTGAATTTTTTCTGAACAACCTCTTGCTAACTTCTGGATTTCTGTGCAAGAAGACTATCCAGACCTGTCATCTACAGAATTGAAAGCACTCATGACAGTTTCATTCACCTACCTGTGTGAAGCTAGCATTTTAGCACTGACTTTACTGAAAAACAAATAGAGGGCCTGTCTCGCTGTTTAAGATGATCTCCATCTTTACCTCAGCCACGCAGGGCCCCACTTCAAGGATTTGTGTTCCTCAATACAAGCTGACCCCTTGCATTAGGTAAATATTTATTTTTATTTTGTACTGCTGGATATAAAGATTGTTTTGTGATTGTATTGTGAATTTAAATATTTAGCAGCTACTTTTTCTAGATAAATAAAAATGCATTACAAGACTGTAACATATTAACTATTCTAGAGTAACAGAGGGCACCGGGATTATGTAGTAATTTTTGTTGTCGGGGGGTGTGGGGGGGGGGTCCACGGAGCAATGAAGTTGAAGAACTGCTGCATTAAGTAAAAGGGAAGCATATAGATTCATGCAGCCTGTTACACAGAGAAGTCAGAGGTGTGACTAGCACTTGAAATTGGAGTCTTGCCAGAAGAATTCTTTCTTGGGTGACCTAAAAGGGACAGCTCTATGATCCCCTTATCTCTCTCACTTCACAAATAAAGGACTGTGTTTCAGGACATAGTGGTGATGTAAGTCATCGGACGTAAGTAGCACTGTAGTGTAACTTGTGCTAACTTGGCATTCAGCAGCTGTGCAAATCAAATGTCACTGACATCTCTCTGGTATTTTGTAGTGACCAAAACTGACCCCAGTATAAACAAGTAAAACTCTCATCTCTCATTTTGATGGTACCTGCTTACACCAGAGCTGAATTGAGTTCTGATAGTGTTACTTAAATTAGGGTAGGACTACTTTAATATCTATCCTCCTGGTCTTTCTCCTAGTACAATACCCTCCTTTTCATCCCTGTAATATTACCCACATTTCTATTAAATTTTGTGAATATTACCTATAATTCCTTATAGCCATTCCTGTATGAGTAACTCCTTTGAAGATCAAGGGATATTGAGGACTAGGTTGTGAAATCCTTCCTCGTGTTGAACAGTACCTTATTGCACAGGTTGTTCAGCTGAAGACCCGTCTGTCGGTTTGAGTAAGGCTGTCAGAATCTGGCCCAGAAAGAGTAACCCTAAGGTTACCAAAAGGAAAAGGTAGACATTATGTAAAGACAAAAATCCCCATGCTTAGAGGAACCGCGTTCTCTCTCAGTATGTTACTTAATCCATCAAGAGAGGGCAATTGTAACTTGATTCTATTTATCTTAATTTCATTTTAATATGTTGTTTTAAACTTCCATTAAATCCAGAGGTGATAAATGTGCTTAGTTCCTAAAACTATAAATTATCATAGATGAGAGCCCCTATCGTTTGAAGTTATAGTTTGTTTTAACTAATTTAAAAGAATTTCAGATGTAAATAGGGATTTATAATCCAAGCACGGTGTGAGATGCCATTCCCAGCTAAAATCTGCAGCATTTGTTCAGAACGGCACAGCTGAGTGGACAGAGAGGTGTAAAATATCTTTGCTCTGTTTTACTAATTACTACATGGCTGCCAAAGATACAGGCAGAGAGATAGGACTTCAAGGGATGTGCTGGTGTTAGACTGCAGAGTCTCTTTCTGAAATTAGTGAACATGAAAGGAATGTGTTGTGAGCTCCTATCTACTGTTTATCTATGAGGGCCCAGCAGATAGTGAGCTTGACAGTGAAATTCTAGCACTGAAACTGATGAAATGCCAAAGTTTCCTTAGTCCCTGGGACTGCACGGTGTATCTTTTCTTGCTTCATAAGGGAGTGACTGGTATTTGAGCACTGATAACAGCAATCTTTCTGGTGGTGCTGAGTTAGAAAAGACATTCCACCAAAACAAACAGCAGAATAACTTACAAAACTTCTTTTTTAAAGTGGCAACCCATATGCAGTCTCACAATATATTAATCTCCTAAGTAGGACACAAAATCTAATGGCAGTCTTAAAGTCTACTGTAGGAAAAAGCAAGAATCCTTCATCTTAATTTGTTTGAAGCTTGAGGCAGACATGGTAGAGAGTGGGGGAAGTGTGTTTTTGTTATATGCTTGTAAACTTACTAAAGTTTGCAGAGGGAAGTCTTACACATATAGTTTAAAACGGTCACTCAGAATACGGAAACAGTACTAAAAAAATTAAAATGAGGTTTTTTTGGGTATTTTTAAAGTAAGTCTCTAACCAGGCAAAAAATCTTCTGCACCTACATTTAATGTACTATTTACATTCTTTACTGTCCTTCCTTTTTGGGTTCTTTACTCATGCACTACACATTAGGGCATCTGGGGGGGGGGGGTTAACTGGTAACTGAAGTGTGAGAGTCACTTAATGGCCATTTCTCAAAGATACTATTAACTGAGTGTTGTTCAACCACTATTATTTATTATATTGATATTTATGACATCATTTAAAAACCACATAGGTGCATACACTTGAACTACAGATTCCTTTCCTTGAATATTACAGTCTTTACACTCTGGTCAGTGGAAGAGCATGTCCATCCATATAGATCTCAATAGTCCATTGTTGGAGCCCAATTTTCTTCAAGTGTTTCCATTACCTTTCTCAGATAAAATGTAACTTGCTCCATGAGTAAATATGATTTTAAACAGTCTGTTGTCTACTGTATGCATGATCTTTTTTGCTCTTAGTAGCATAAACAGACATGCTAACTTATGAACTTTACTCAAATGAGTGCCTGTAAATACACCTAAATGTTTAAGCATATGCATAATAGAAAACAGTAATATCTGTCATGTAATATATGTCCTGTACAAGGGATGCATTTTACATTTCACCCAGCTGTTCTGTGTCTAATTTTTATGTAATGTAACTTTCGAGGTGATGAGCAGGGAGGAGAGAGAGAGAGACAACTTGTGTAAAGGAAAATTTGTATTTCTCTCCGTTCATTTGCACTGATCGTTTTTATAACTATCCCTCACAGCACAAAACCATGCCATTTCAGATACTATTATATTTACATCTTCAGATAACTCCAGTAAATTTGGTTGCTCTCCCTTTGTTGCCCTAAAAAATTTACTAGTCAGTTGGTCCCTGAATCAGACAGCAGATCATATGGAAACTCCTGGGTTAGGTACACTAGAAGTTATTTAAACACTCATTTTTATCACCATTCATCAACCCCATAAGGATAATGGGAAATTTCTCCATATTTCCATATACAATAAAGTTTTATATTTAATTCAAACATTTTGTGGTTGGTTAAATATCTCATGGTTCCCCCAGCAATCAAAATGGGGAATCAATTCCTACAGAAGAAATAGAATTTCCACAAGAGAGAGCTTCTGGTTTAGTGATGCTAATTTTAAACCCGAAAGACAGATGAACTTTTGTATGGTGTGGCAGAGTAAATATTGATTTTTACTAGAGTGGTAACAGACTAGAAGGTCATCAACATAAAGCTAAACTTTTTGATATATCCTGTTAATAGAACTAAGTGAATACGGGATTTTTACCTTTACTGGCAATTCAAAAAAAATCTAAAATTTCATTTTGGGCAAAATGAAACATTTTGTTTGACTTGAAACAAAATTTTTCATTTACATTGAGCTTTTTTGTAACAGTTGATATTTTAATAAAATACAAGGAAATTTTGAAACCAAATGTTTCAAATTGAAATATTTGTTTTGTTTGAAATGTAGAAACAAAACATTTTTTGGAATTTTTTTTCCGCTGCAGCACTTTGACAAAATTGACATGAATTTGTGAAACATTTGTCATTGAATCTGGAAGTTTTGATGGAGGGCAAGGGAGTGGGGAAGTTTTGGTTGAAAATTTTTGCCCAGCTCTACTTCTGAACCTTGATGCCATCAGTGTCATTCTCTTGTCTTACTAAAACTGCCAGTGGTTCTATAACCATATTAAATGGCAATGGAAGCAAGGAGCACCCCATTCAGACTCTCTTGAGCACCTGCATGGAGCACCATTGCTCCATGCTGAGCTCATTGTAGGATTGAGCCTTATTATTAGAATGCACTAGTCTACGGTATTCTAATGAGTCGACTGTTATATATTATAACATAACAGTTGAAATGATAAAGTCAAAACAAAACATTTCAACTGTATCAAAGAGAAATGTTTTGATAATTTCCCATCAAAGTTTGATACACTCCCGTGAAACATTTCAGTTTTGTCAGACCAGCCTTTTCCAACAGAAAACTGTTCCAACAGAAAATTTCCAGCCAGCTTTATTTTGAACAATGACAGTGTGTACTAAGGAGAAGTGAACTCTTGACTAACTTCACTGAGCACAGTGTGGCATGTGTGTATTAGATTGGAGAATCAGACCATTTTTATATAATAAAATATACCAATTATCTACTCTTTTACACTAGTTTTAAGCCAGTATGAAAAGCATTGATTTCAGTGGAGTTACACTGGTGTAAAAGCAGAGTGAGGAATCAAGTCCATTACATGTAGTTATATATAAGGAGCTGTTACAGTTGAAAATGAAAAGGTTCATAGAGCCAGACGCGGCCAAACAGAATTCCTACCAATCATCTGCAAAATCTCTCCAGATTTGTGAAAATGTTTCAGCTGTCTCAAAAAATTTAATATAACATCGTTATAAAAACCTTAATGACAGAAAAGCAGCTTCAAAAATGTTTATGCCGTCCACCACTGAGCATTTATCATTTACTGAGTAAAACTGCAGCTTATCCTCTGGCAGATACCACAGTGTTTTCAGACAAAATGCACAATGTTTGAGCACTTTGCTGAAAGTTTTCCTCCTCCCCAACCCATCTCTTAACTGGCATGTGAGTATAATACTAGTTTGTGGTAACTATCGTTTCTGTTCCTTTTAATAGTAAATATTAGAAACAATTTTAGAAGCTCACTGGTTCTACAGTTTTTGTTTAGCTTGATATATAATCAGAAATAATCAGTAAGATCACCAGACTGTTTTTGTAAACATCCATACATTAAAGTTTATGCATTTCCAGTCTACTTCATAACTGAGACTGTCAAAGTTTTGCTAATCTTCTAGTCTGTTGACCTTAAACATACAGTACAAATGGACTATACAGAAATGAATATTTTTGTGGAAAACACTGGGGTACTTGACAGGTGACTTTATTAAAACATAGGCAAATTAGAACACCAACCTCTTCTCTATTACACTCGGTTATACACCATACTTGAACACTGAACAAAATAAAGATTTCCTCCCTCATAGAACAGATCTGTGGTACGATGTGTGAGGACGAATCTGTAAATTTAGAATGGGGACAGATTAATCTTTTAATCTGATGATGCCCAATCTAACCAAATAACAAGAATACTACTTCTGTAAGTGAAGAGATGAAGTGCAAGTGGGCTAATTGACACTACCATTCTTCTATCAGATAAAGTGCCAAGAGACTTTAGTAACAAGTCTTTTATGTATAAAAAGATGTGCCTAATCTGCACTGTTCTTGGAGGATTTGTACAAATGGGGTCAATTTAAACAAAAAAAAAAAAAAAAAAAAACTGGGCAAGACAGAATCCCAGATAGGACCAAATTTGTCAATTTCACAGATGAACTGAATCCCATATCATGCCAAGTTAAACTACTTTGCCACTTACACCCAAGGTGTAATTTACATACATCACTGCTGAATTTGGCTCATTGCTTTTATTTCCCCCCCCCCCCACACACACACACCCATTCCCATAATAAGCCGTCTGCTCTTTTCTGATAGCCTGTAAGGAACAGAGACTGGTAATTGTTGTATTTTTAAACAATAATTAGAATTGTAAATTAGACAGTTAACTAATGTTGCCCATAAGAGAGGTATGCAGAGTCCATAGTCTTTGCATAATTTTTCTACAATGATTATTTAATGAAATTTGATATGGGCTTATTTGGTTAAATTTTAAAAGGGTATATGTAGGGTGCGGAATAATCATTCTGTTATTCCCAGAAATTCTAGTATATTTTTCCTCCCATTCTGAGATTTATATTTTGTGATAGAACACTAAAATCTGCTAATTAGGGAGTGGAGAGAAGCAAGTGCTCCTCTGAGTCACTCCTTCCAAAGACTGTAAAGCTAAAGTCTTGCTGAAGAAAAATATTTTTTTGAAATGTTCACAATGTAGTCACTCTGTTTTAAAGCACAATTGACATAACCTCTCTCCCTTTCAGACCTCTCCAGCAACAACAACAGTTAAATACATGAGTCAGACATGAGGGCTTATTTTCCCCCAGTTTATTCAGCATAACAGGGTAATTGTCCAGGCTGTCATTAAACTGTTCCCATCAAGAGCCCAATCCTCCAACTGCTTAAGCATATGAGTAGCTTGACATAGAAGAGCAATCCCATTGACTTAAGTGTGTCTGCTTTTTTGTGTGTTTGTGTTTGCAGGCTGGATCCATTGTGCTTAAAATGCTGAATATCCCAGGTGTCTAGTGGTTGAATACTAAAAGCTCCAGCAATGTAAAAAATGTAGAGAACTCCAAACACAAATGGTAAAATATACTGATAGAACTTTGAAAGTAAACAAACACTTAAAAACCCTCACGATACTAAGGATTGGGGGAGGGATAGCTCAGTGGTTTGAGCATTGGCCTGCTAAACCCAGGATTGTGAGTTCAATCCTTGGGGGTAGGGGGGCATTTACGGATCTGGGGCAAAAATTGGGGGTTGGTCCTGCTTTGAGCAGGGGGTTGGACTAGATGACCTCCTGAGGTCCCTTCCAACCCTGATAGTCTATGACTGGTCTACGCTACAAAGTTAAGTCAGCTTAAATGGTTCAGGGCTGTGAAAAGACCCCACTATGTCAACAGAAGAATTCTTCCATCAACCTAGCTACCGTCTCTGGGAGAGGAGGATTTACTACACTGATGACCCTTCTGTCGCTGTAGTAAATGTCTGTGCTGCTGTAGAAGTTCTAGAGTAGACATAGCCTTAGCTGCATGTCTAGGGCCTGATTCTGCAGCCCTCAAAAACAAAAAATAGGCCAGTTGAGGTCAATGGAACTACTCAAGCAAGGGGTTCAGGATTGGGCCCAAAGACTGTGTTGCTAAAATAATTCACATTTGCTGTTTAAAAGTTATTTAACACCTGTTTGTTAACACTCTAACCTATTAATTTCAAAGAAATGCAGCTGGTTGAAAGTGGTCATTATGTGTGACTCAAATACCATTTGATTCTGGAAGACCTAGTTACTGAGAAGAATAAACAGACAATTCTGCTTGCATCTGTAGATCCTTCATTGGTCTCTGCTTACAAGTACACTTGCAAGCAAATGACTCATTGGAAATAGGATCTCTGCTTCTGAAGGGCCAGATTATAGCTTGGTCCTTTTGTGCATGAGATGAGACATTTAAGGAGCCTTCCTCCTCCTCCTATTGTGCCTCTATATGAAGGCACAGGTCACAGTTGCAGTCTTCACACTTTCCTGAGCAGTGCCAATGGACAAGAGGCAAAGTGGAGCCAGGGATCTGTCCCCACTGCTCCTCAGAGCTACCTATCAAGGCAAAAGGGATAAAAGAAGAGTGTTCGGAGTCTTGATTGGATAGGGAGGCAAAGAGGAAATCTTTAAAATTCAAAATAAATAATGTATATAATGCCCCTGATTTTCCACTTTGAGGTACTTAATTGTATCCTGTTTTGTCTTGAAAAGAAATCACAAATGTATTTATTTTGGAAATGAAGTAGGCTAATGTTGTAAAATAGCAATTAGTTGCTGTTGAATCGTGATGAGTTTTTCAATACCGTCTCACTGCCGTGAGTTCAGATAATTAAATAAGAGTATATCCTTTACCTTCAGATTGTCGTGGCAAAATGTGAGGACCCATTTTAGCCTTATTTATTGCCTATTGATCCATGGACAGTGGAAAAGAATGATTCAGGATTATTGCTTCCAGTAGCAGCTGCAACAGGCATACAAATGATAAAATATCCCTGTTATTTGAGGAGAAGCAAAAGTTGTGGACAGCCAGCTATTTAAAATATTTCCAAAGAGTAATTCTCTTAGTAAACCTTGAAATGACCTTAATTATCACTTGGAGATTAGGATTTAAGAAAGCTGCTTCATTTTTTACAGTACCTGGCATACCAACGCTGTTTTCCCTTCTAGATTTGCAGCACTTACTGGAGAGAGAGAGAGAGAGAGAGAGAGAAGAAAATATGAAGCAGGACAGGGTTGCAAGGAACAGCAAAAATAAGCAGACTTCTTTAGAGAAAATGTCCGTTTTGTTCTGAGAAGAAAGCTGGTTTGGGGATAAAAGCACAACCTGGATTCTATTCCCAGCTCTGCCCACAGACATCCTATGTGATGTTAGGCAAGTTGCTTGTGCAGTGTTGCCAGCACTCACAATATTTGGCATTTTACTTAAAACCCCAGCTCTTGGAAACAGAGTGATGATGTGAGAATCTCAGCTTTCATTTAAACAAATAAATTAATAGCTTTTATGGTTCCAGAGAAAACCTAGAAAAGTGACCCAAGCATACCCTGAAGGCTCAAAGTAGAAGGCAAATTTGGAACCCAATTTTGGCTTAAAAATCACAAGTTGTTTTGTTTTTAATCTCAAGATTTGCAGAGGCACAACTCATTATTTAACATTTGGGGTTAGCAATTCTGCTTATGTGCTTTGCTTCCGTTTTCTTCTCTCCAAAATACTTCACAGGGGCTTAAGGCCATAATTTGCAAATGCTGGAACATGTGCTTAATTTACACATGTAAATGCCTTTGAAGTCAATGGGGCTCCTTTTTCTGTGTGTAAAGTTAAGCACGTGCACAGGCTTGTCAGATTGATGCTTTAATCAGCCATGTTTGTTAAGCCCTGTGCAGTAGAAGGAATGCGCTATAGTGTGTGATGATATCAATGAATTTAAGATTCATTTTCAGAAGATCATCAAATTATGAAACACAAAATGCGAAAGCAGAGAGCTGCATGTTTAGAGGCAGGTTACCTGCCCTTTAAATGAGTAGCAAACAGAACTTCTCACTGTTTGGCTTTGTTCATTTCCTCTGAAAATAACATCTCTAATACCAACTAAAGAAAATTATTGCTACAAAAAAAAATTGACCGCCTTGAGTCAAGCTATGATAAGTCACATTCCACTGGTCCAAACCAAATGATGGGAGTCTCCCAAGTTTGACTGCACTAACATTCTCAGAATGATGTGACCTTGTTGACATTTTTAATTGTATTGAAATAATTCTTCCATATGTCCCCTTGCACCTTGAATTTCTTCCTTGGCCTGTTCTGCCATGCCTCCATCCTCCTTGTAAAGAATCTCTTTACAACACACATTTCATAAGGGCTATAACGGCAGTCCCCTCTAACTCTGCTAGCATACGCAAAAGAGCAAAAAATGGTACATTAAAATACATGCTAAAGGTCGCCACTTGCTTATCCTCCACATGTTGCACTTGCTCCTTGTCTATAAAGAGTGCAAACTTCTCAGAGCAGGGACTTTGCCTCCTGTAAATTGCCTTGGGTGCTTCTGATTCATTAATCATAAATAGTAGTGTTGCATTTTTAAAGCAAAGGAACACTGACTGACTTCTGGGGATTTTTAAAAGCAGAAATGTCTTATCTTAAAATGCTCTCCTGACACCCACCTCACTATATATTTTACAAAGGCTAAGGAACATGTGATTTTTTTGTACGGACCATACTGTTAGAATGGTTAGGAATGAAATTAGCATGGAAGAGGTATTGTAAATCTCCAAAGCAGAAGAATATAGTTGCCAGACCTAGGAGTTATTGAAAGAACAAGACATTTTGATCTCCACCTTGAACGGTCATCCTCATTTAGGACAGAGCTATTACTGAGCTATGTATTTAAAAATCTGTAACCTTGATTACTAATATGTTTTCAAAGCTGTATCATCAACAAGACAGCAGGGCTTGTTGTGCAGTTTTCTGCTATCTATAATGGTCTCTCATCACCTCCTGGCAACAATGCTAGCCTTGACTGGCCATTTGTCTGCTTTTTCCACAACAGTCTTCGCTCCTTCCTCCACAACACTCTTGATCTTCCTCCTTGAATTGGTTCATAAGGCCACAACCCTCGCTCCCCTGAAGCCCTTCATCAAGAGCTACATTTTCCACAAGCCTATAAGGAATTGGCCAGCTAATAATGGCTAGGTTGAAAGGAAGTCAGATAGAACTGATAGATACTAAAAAGCAATGTAAATAATGGATGAAATCCTGTCCTTATCAAAGTCAATGGAAAAAAACTCCCAGTGAACTCAGTAGGGACAGAATTTCGCCTAATATGTAAATATATAGATAAATTGCATATAGTTTTGATTCTCATTCTCCCCCACATTTTATATATATGTTGTCTGAGACTGAGTGCTCATCAAGACAAGGCCTGTGTCTGCAGACAATGCCAAGTATTTAGTGGATGTGAATTGCTAATATTAAGCACATTATACAGTAGGAAAGAACTGTTATCAATTTGTTCTTCTGCAATGTATTATACTGAAGAACTGTAAGGTGATAAGAAATATTCTAGTTATATCTTCACCCATGAAAGCCTCTTGGTAGCTAAAGTTACAGCCAGGAAAATATATCAAAAGAGTCTTGATATTTAAAAAAACCCACCTTTCTGTTTTTCTTAATCTATTTAAAAACAAATTCATCTCTGCTCTTCCCTAAAGATCAAAAAACTATAAAGATTCTCTATAGACCTTGACACCTATGTTAAAATAGTGTCTTTCCACTTAACTCTTATGGTTTGAATTTATGCTATACTTCATCACTGTACTCAGCTGCCTGAAATTAACCAGCAGTTATTGTTTGCATTATTTCAGGGAGCCTACAGCGAGGGAGTCAGTATGTGGTAGACAAAGTACACACTTTGCCACCAATCACAAGTGGTGACAATACAGTGTACACTTCATTGCCGGCTGTCATCACTCTCAACAAGACATTTCAGTGGTGTTGAGCTTTGAAATCAGATTTCAAGGCAACAAGAATCCTCAGGATTGTGGAATTTAAAGTTGGTCTGTATCTTCAAAGCAGTCTGTGCAACTAATGGGCCATATTTTTGTTAAGCTACATCTGTAACTCTTAAGATTCACTAAACTGATCACAAGGGTAGGGAGAAGAAAAGAGAACAGAGAGATTTGATCAAGGATGAATTTTGGATACATTGTGTGTTTAAAAACATATTTGCCTTTTCCTACATGAGGAGCTGAGCATGGTAGAACTCTGGCTAGAGCTCCTGTGACACTGGTACATTGAAAGGCCTCATCACAGACATGTCAATTCTCCCTCACCGCAGGGGAGAAGTTTCTTCTTTCAAGTAACCCTTCTGGCTTTGTTTGTTCACTCCTCCATTCCTATTTTCAAAGAGCAGGAGGAAAGATAGGATTACAGGAGATCATAGGCCATTGTTATGGTCCAGTCACTCCAGAAGGTACACCAAGATATAGGAGACCCAGGCAAGCAAGACTGGGGAAAGAGAGAATAAGGGGCAAACCCAAGCCTTTGGAGGAACTCTTTATCCACACTCATATGAAGTATTGACAGGAATGCAAAACTAATCACTTATCTTATCAGCTTTACAGTTTAATAAGTTTGATGAGCACCTCAAAAAGGAAATAACTCTCTTAAAGTGATGGAATATATTCTTGGTAAGTATTCTTTTAAGGGGAAAGCCATTTTTTAAAAAAATTAGTATAGTGAATTATAACCTCTTCTCCGGGATGGGGGAAAAGTAGTCTGGTATTGCTGGAAGCCTGCAGTAGCTTTGGTGTTCCTATGTACTGCATTGTAATGATATACTGTCTATTTTTGTTTCCAGAGTTCTTTGTAATTGGGATGCCTTTGTCCTATAACTGTGTGTCTAAGGAAAAGTGGTAGGATCTGATATGGTAGGACCCAGGAAATAAATACTCTCAATATATTTGTGTGTCACTTGGATAACATCATGCCCCATCAATCTATCAGAATTCTTTGAGGGAGTCAAAGAATATGGACAAGGGTAATCCAGTTAATATAGTGTACTTGGACTTCTCGAAAGCGTTTGACAAGGTCCTACACCAAAGGCTCTTAAACAAAGTAATCAGTTATGGGATAAGAGGCAAGGTCCTCTTGTAGATTAGCAACTGGTGAACAGATAGGAGACAAAGGGTAGGAATAAATGGTCAGTTTTCACAGTGGAGAGAGGTAAATAGCAGGGTCCCCCAAGGATCTGTACTGGGACCTGTGCTGTTCAACATATTCATAAACTATCTTGGAAAAGGGTGAACACTGAAGTGTCAAAATTTGCAGACTACACAAAATTACTTGAGATAGTTAAATTCACAGCTGACCGAAGAGCTTCAAAGAGATCTCAATAAACTGAGTGACTGGGTGAAAAAATGGCAGGTGAAACTGTGTTGACAAATGCAAAATAATGCACATTGGAAAACATAATCCCAACTATACATATAAAATGATGGGGTCTAAATTAGCTGTTACCACTCAAGAGAAAAATGTTGGAATCCATTATGGACAGTCTCTGAAAACATCCGCTCAATGTGCGGCAGCTGTCAAAAGAGCAAACAATGCTAGGAAAGGGCTAGATAATAAAACAGAAAATATCATAATGCTGCTATATAAATCTATGCTACACCCACACCTTCTATACAATATGCAATTCTTGTGACCCCATCTCAAAAAAGATATATTAGAATTGGAAAATGTACAGAGAAGGACAACAAAAATGATGAGAGATTTAAAAGATTGAGACTGTTCAGTTTAGAAAAGAGATGACTAAAGAGGGGATATGATAGAGGTTTATAAAAGTATGAAAGTGAATGTGAATAGGGAAGTGTTGTTTACCCCTTCACATAATCGTAACTAGGGGCTACCTGATGAAATGAAGGCCTGGTCTACACTAAAAGTTTAGGTCAACCCAGCTATGTTGCTTAGGAGTGTGAAAAATCCACACCCCTGAGAGACGTAGTTAAGCTGATCTAATCCCCGGTGTGGACAGTGCTAGGTTGATGGAAGAATTCTTCCATTGACCTATGTAAACTGACTTCTCAGAGTAGGGTTACTGTGTTATAAGTTGAAATACATCTGAGGGTCACCCTGTCCCAAGACCACTGACCAGGATTTAATAATGGTCCATCCCAGTGGTGGTGTAATTTACTCAGCAGGTGAGAGCTGGGGGTGTTACACCGTGATAAAAGATTTAAAAGATAATACAACTGGTTGTCCAATCCCCCCCCACCCCAAAAAAACAGGGATTTTATTAAAACCAGAACACATGGAACTTGATTCTACCCACCCACAATAACATTAAATATATGAAGAATATATAGATATAATAAATTGAATACAAACACACACACGATAACATACTGCTAAATGACAGGTTTCAGAGTAACAGCCATGTTAGTCTGTATTCGCAAAAAGAAAAGGAGTACTTGTGGCACCTTAGAGACTAACCAATTTATTAGAGCATAAGCTTTCGTGAGCTACAGCTCACTTCCTCAGATGCATATCGTGGAAACTGCAGCAGGCTTTATATATACACAGAGAATATGAAACAATACCTCCTCCCACCCCACTGTCCTGCTGGTAATAGCTTATCTAAAGTGATCATCAGGTGGGCCATTTCCAGCACAAATCCAGGTTTTCTCACCCTCCACCCCCCCACACAAATTCACTCTCTTGCTGGTGATAGCCCATCCAAAGTGACAACTCTTTACACAATGTGCATGACAATCAAGTTGGGCTATTTCCTGCACAAATCCAGGTTTTCTCACATCCCCCCCCACCCCCATACACACACAAACTCACTCTCCTGCTGGTAATAGCTCATCCAAACTGACCACTCTTCAAGTTTAAATCCAAGTTAAACCAGAACATCTGGGGGGGGGGAGGAAAAAACAAGAGGAAACAGGCTACCTTGCATAATGACTTAGCCACTCCCAGTCTCTATTTAAGCCTAAATTAATAGTATCCAATTTGCAAATGAATTCCAATTCAGCAGTTTCTCGCTGGAGTCTGGATTTGAAGTTTTTTTGTTTTAAGATAGCGACCTTCATGTCTGTGATTGCGTGACCAGAGAGATTGAAGTGTTCTCCGACTGGTTTATGAATGTTATAATTCTTGACATCTGATTTGTGTCCATTTATTCTTTTACGTAGAGACTGTCCAGTTTGACCAATGTATATGGCAGAGGGCTCTCCTGGAGCTGAGAAAGCTGTTGCTGGAAAGGAGACTTGGAAGTGGAAGGGGTTTGGTAATAAGAGGATTTGCATGTGAAACAGGGGTGGACTTCTGTGGTAGGCAAAGCAGGATACAGACCTTCTGAAACCTTTTCAAGCCATGCTAGTGCTTTTTTGCAAGATGTTAGAAAAGAACGAAGAGCAGAAGAGAGAACAGAAGAAAAAGCAGATTATCCTCAATCCAGAACTCTACTCAGTGATCTGGTGGGAGAGAATGAGGGTGGGTGGCTTTCTGCCCCCTTTCTGTTCTTTTTTTCCTTCTCCTTGCCTGCCTTACCCCCGCCCCTCCACTTCCACCCCCCCCCCCCCCCGGGCAAAATCTGAGACTATCTGGAGACCAGCTGAAGTTATAGCAGTCTCATTAGCTGTTATGCTAGCCAAGGATTGCTGTGGAAAAGCATGCACTGGCCACGCTCCTGCCACCCCCAGCATGGCCCCAGAGTGCACCCTATGCTGGCTGTTTAGGACAGCTCTAACTCCCTTTTGCATCACCAGATTCTGACCTAGCATGATTGTAGGTATACGTGTAAGCGGGGGAATAGTCCCACTATTGTGGGGAACTTTCCTGGCTTCTGCACTACCCCGGTGAAGTGGGCTAGCAAAGGGATCTGAGTCCTCGCTCCCACTTCCTTTACCCAGTGGCCTCCCTGCCCTTGAGGACTCCCCTTCCACTCTCCTGTCTGGCAGAGTCCTTGTAACCCCAACAAGGCTGGGCCCCCAACCCTGCTGTGGTCACCTAGGACAGGGGGCTAGGGTGTCCCCACTCCGGGGTACTCTCTCTGCACTGGGCACTTCTCTGACCCACTGACCATTACATACAAGTTAAAGCAAATGCAAGTTATTTAATCAACAATTAATCTTAAAAAGAATAAGGAAAAATGGAAAGGTTAAAGGAAACACATCAACCTGCTCTGTGGCAGGGAACATTACAAACAGTGTCTCTGGAATGTCAGGGCAGTTCACAGTCTGTTCCTTGTAAGTCCCAGGCCTTCTTCTCAGGCCCTGGCTGTGCTGCAGGGATGCTGTGGGTTGGACACTTGCTCTGGTGGTGGCCGCACGCTCTCAGGCTCTAAGTGGTAGGACCCTTCTTCCCAGTGTCGCCCCCGCCCTGTCGGGGTTACGATCCAAGCCTGGCCTGCAGAGCCTATTGGCTGAGGCGTCTCCCTGTGCTGGGCCTGCTGCCCAGGGTCCCCCTCGCTCTCCCCAGCTGCTCACCGCACCCAGCTCCAGACTGCTCCAGCCCCAGCTACACCACTCGGTCTTTGCACTGCTGCTGCTGCTCTGCCTCCAGCTCCCTGGGCTGCTTCTTTGGCCCCTCAGCCTCTGGCTGCTGCAGCTCTGCCCCCAGGACAGGTCTGCTCTGCAGGCTGCTTCTGTGACTCTGCTCCCAGCACTGACCTGCTTCCTGGGCTGCTTTTCTGGCCTCTCTGGCTCTGGTTGCTGCAGCTCTGCTCCCAGGGCAAGTCTGCCCTCTCTGGACTGTGCCTCTGGCTTTGGGGCTGCAGCTCTGCTCCCAGGACAGGGTCTGCTCTCTCTGGGCTGCTTTTCTGGTCCCTCTGGATCTGGCACAGCTCTGCTCCCCAGCTTAGCTTGGGCTCCGGCTTTCTCCTTAGCTTGGCCCCACTCTGTCTGACCCAGGCAAATCCAGCTCACACGGAGGACGGGACCTCCCTGGCCTCCTGACTTCCTGATTAGCCTGCCTGCCCTGTCATTCAGGCTGACCAGGAGCATTGGCCTCTCCCCATTGTTCCTGGGGACTATCAGTCTCAGGGTCCTGATTCCCCATCGACCCTTTCCCCTTTTAGTACTGGGAGCTAGCCAACCAAAACACCCCCACTCAATGTTAGTAAGGGGGCAACAGTCCCCTTACATATGGGGAAAAAAGTTGAGAGACAGAAAATGTATGAAGAAAAGGGAGGATATAAAAGGTTTCAGAGCAAGAAATAAGGTCGGATTTGTAGGAATGAGTAACTGAGTTGGGAAGAGAGATCAAAAAAGGAATGGGGAGCCAGGTGAAAACTACAATAAGGAGTGAAGAAAATATGGACCGGGAAGGGACAGTGGGTGCAATGTGTCCTTGTTTTTCAGATTGGGTACTGCTTCACCTTTAGCACATGGCTTGTATTTAGATGGATCTGTAGTAGGAGCCATTGCCAGCAAATCGAGGGAAGTGATTTGCTGGCACTGGTGAAGCCGCATCTGGACTATTGTGTCCAGTTTTGGGCCCCTCGCTACAGAAAGGATGTGGACAAATTGAAGAGAGTCCAGTGGAGGGCAACAAAAATGATAAGGGGGCTGGGGCACGTGACTTATGAGGAGAGGCTGAGGGAACTGGGCTTATTTAGTCTGCAGAAGAGAAGAGTGAGGGGGGATTTGATAGCAGCCTTCAACTACCTGAAGGGGGGTTCCAAAGAGGATGGGGGTCAGCTATTTTCAGTGGTGGCCAATGAGAGAACAAGGAGCAATGGTCTCAGGTTGCAGTGTGGGAGGTCTAGGTTGGATATTAGGAAAAAACTATTTAACTAGGAGGGTGGTGAAGCACTGGAATGGGTTACCTAGGGAAGTGGTGGAATCTCCATCTTTAGAGGTTTTTGAGACCTGGCCTGACAAAGCCCTGGCTGGGATGATTTAGTTGGGGTTGGTCCTGCTTTGAGCAGGGGGTTGGACTAGATGACATCCTGAGGTCTCTTCCAACCCTAATCTTCTATGATTATTCTATGATTCTAAGCACCCAGGACAAGTCACATAATGTTGAATAGCAGAGTTTTAGACTTGGTGGTAGCATCAGCTATCCTCTCTTTCTCTTTTTGTTGAGTGGGGTTGATGGTTTTCTTACCCCTCTCCCCTCCCTTTATAGGACATAGAAGCTGAGCTGAATTCACTTTACTAAGAGTTTTTGACAGACAATTCTGCCAGATAGTGAAACCATACACTGAACTGGCTGCTGTTTAATGGGTTTCACTGCCATTTTGTACATGTCACTTATGTATCACCAAGGTTGTGCGTTTTTTTTTTATACCAACAGTGGTAAAAAATTTAACTTAAAAATAAAATTCTATTCAATGGGGGAGGGGAGTGCAGCTGGAGAGCAAGCAGTTGAGGTGAAGGGTCTTGGATATTCACTACAGCAGAAAAAAAAGAGGAAGATAAATGGCAATTATCAGTGATTCTGCTAGGAAAAACATCAATGATGGTAAATGTGTCTGAAATCACCTTTTCCTGAAACTGGCAAAAAAGACACAGTTGACTGCTGACATTGTGAGTTCCCCAGCAAGTCAAACTACCTAAGCAGTGTAATTGCTCACCATTATAAGCCACCACACAGCTTTTCCTAAGCAAGCATTTTTATTCTTAAGGTGAAAACATATTAAAATAATAAAAGAACCTACGTACATGCTAATAAGTTTACCAGAAATTCCTCCCCCAACTCCAACAAGGTGGACAGGTGGACATTCCTTCAGACCTCATGAAGGTGGTTCTCTGTGTCTACCAGTTCAAAACACCTTTAACTCAGAACAAGAAGGCCCCATGAACCGAAGAGCTGCTCCTTTATACAGTTTGGGCCTCTGATGATGTCCTTGTGTACTGGTGATAAGGAGACAAAGGTCCCTTCCTCAGGGCAAAGCTTCTAAAGGCTGAGCTCTTACATAACTGGAGGGGATATTTATCTTAATATCTGAAGGTTTCTTGTTGTTTTTTCCCAACCTCCCCAGAAAATTCTACCCTGGGATCAGAAGTGGCATGTGGAACTTTTGGGGAAAATCAGTTTCTTTGGGGGAATATAGGAGGGATTGAAAATTGGGACAGTTAATGGAAATGGTACATGTCCTTCAAGTATTATTTCCCCATGGAGTTTCTGACGCAAAGTCAGGCTGCCCCTGTAGATAATACACAGGAATTTCTTGAATAAATGGGGAATGGTTAGTAGGAATAGCTCTACAAAATGTGCCAATGCAGATGCTCTTGAAGCTGCTCCATCTGCCTCTTTGAAAACTGCTTCCTCTATATCCTCTGCTGTGTTGCCAATGTGCACTCTTGGGAAATGGATAAAAACAAACACCATTTTTTCACATGCCAGGATGGGAATAATGATTCACTAATTAATCCCTCTTTAAAAAAAAACCAACAGAATTATTGAGAGAAATGAGCAGTAAACACTACTAGTTCCTCTGTAACACAGGAATGGAAGGGAACTGTCCTAATATATATGTGTGTGAAAGAACATTGTACTCTTATCTGATTAGTGATGATACACAAAGACGTAGATAAGCCTATTTTTTTAAAGCTGATTTGCCTTGTAATAGTCTAAAGTAAATTATCAAAGAAAAAAAGGTGGAACATGAAAACATCTGTTACTAATTATGTGTGTTTATGACTAAACAATTGAAACAATGTTCAAGAACTATTTATCTATGATGATCTGCAGAATAAGTGTTGGTTGCACAAATTAAGGCTTCCTGAAGGCAGTTTTAACTTACGTATTAAATTTTTCCCAAGATTTCAAAGCATTCTGGAGAACAGAATACATGCAACTTATTTGGTCAGTGCTTCCCATTTAGACTTCACTTTTTGGCCTTTTATTGGCAAGTTTCCAAGGTGTGGGACACCTTCTTGGAGAATAAACTCTAACTGCAAAAACTCTGACTGAAAAACCATGAAAGCATCACTTGTTTTGGTGCAATAATGAGCTATGTCTGGATAACAAATAAGAAAAGTTCTAACTATAACGGGGTCTAATTCTGTCTTCTCGTGCACAGGTATAACTCCACTAGCCCACAAGTGTGTGTGTGTATGTATGTATATATATACATATACATATATATATGCTTGGGCGGGTTTCACTTTACTGACTACTTTAAGAAGTGGTTACTCTATGATCTTGTGTTGAAAAATCTCTGGTTCCGAGCTCAAATGTAACTCCCTCTATCTGGGCCAATCTGTGCTGTAAATTGGCAAATTTGTTAATTGTTCCAGTACATCATCTTATTGTTGATACCCCACCTGACTACAAACAAACCACCCAAACAAATGGGCCCCTCTGTGGACACAAAAATCACTGGGCTGTCCATCAGTCCAGCAGAGAGGGCTGACAAGTCATACTACCCTCAAATGTAAAACACATGGCTGCAAAACACTTAGTTTCCTGGCAATAATTAAGAAAGCTACTTGGCAGGTTGGCAGCCACATAAAACAACTGTTACTCAGCCCTAAATTTATTACTTTCCCAGCTTATTGAAATGAAACCCATATTATAAATGTATGTGAGAAACTAGACCTCAGATGATGACATGATGCAAGCATAACATGAAGACAAACACAGATCGTAATGATAGGTCTTCAAAAGTCAGTGCGTTCTAAGTAAGCAGTGTGAACTGCATGGTGCTCATTGCCATACCAAATAATTACATCCTTCTGTGCTAAGACAGCTCATCAAAGCTCACCTAACCGACAGTCATCGCCAACCTCTTCAAGTGTCCTGATGGCAGAAGACATCAAGCTGCTCATGAAACTCTGTATTGGAAAATGAAGGAGAGTAAAATGAATTCATCTAAATTTCAGCTGGCTGTAAGGTTCATATATGGAATGAGGAAGTTTGCTTTCATCTTTCTATGTAAAAAGAGAGAGAGAGACACACCATGTGTGTACAAAGACTATTATTATTAATAGGTTTGACAGAATTATATATATTTTGGTATAATTTTGATGGATAATACTGACTGTTCTTAAGCTTTTTTTAAAGATTTTTATGGATTTAAATTTTCATAGTTGCATAAAAGTTTGGGTTTTAAGCATTTTTTTTAATCAGTTTGAATTTTTACAGTTGCAGAAAATTATTCGGGGGGAGGGTCAGACAATAATTTAATGGCAGTAGATGCTGAGATTCAAAAAGTTAAAGCTATCTAAATGGCACCCCTTCTCCAGTTCCACTACCCCGGGCGTCACAACATGCTTTATAAACTTTAAAATGGAACTCTAGTAAGTTCTCAGGTACTATTTTTCTTACTTTGCGTTTCTGAAAATGTTGATTTGTATTGATGGAAATATTTTTTCAGCTGTACAGTGATACTGACATTTACTGATAAAATACTAATTTTTCCAAGCCTAATTATTAGCCTCTATATAGTCCCTGCACCAGAATAATTCTCATTTATGACTAGAAGCCCAGATTAACTTTTAAATTAACTTTACATTTATGTGCCCTTACTTTATCTATGACCACCCAGTTCCTTCTGCTGAACAATGTTAAATCATGCAGGAATTTAAACAACAAACAGACTCCATAGCCGTGTGTTCGTAAAACTGCCGAGGGGCTCATATGGGTCCCATTGCTAGGATATCCAAGTAACTCCCAACTTTTGAAGTATACACAAATATATATTTTTCTCTCCTTCAGTCATCAGGGACAGGACTCTGAATGGGTTTGTTTGTTAGTTCTGGTTCTCACTTCCCTTTTTAAAATTTAAATGTTGTGGTATTGCAGGGCTAGGTCAGAGTAATGTATTTGCATTTGCTTTTAAGTCAGGAAGTTCCATTGTCATCCTGATCTCTCTTCCTGGAGTGAGTTCCAGATTCATGAGCCTGTTGCTGAGAAAGCTTAGTCTTCTGCAAACAGGAGTAGTATTTGTCAGGCTGACAATTCATTGTTCTGTTGGAATTTACCACCTGAACTAGGTCATGGTGTTACACAGGGTGACATGGGCCCCTCAGATTACTTGGGCCAGTCCCATCAAGAGCTTTGAAGAGGAGAACTGAAACCTTGAATTTGATCCAGTATTCGACAGGGTGGCCTGAGCAGATAGACTGTTTATATTCTGGACTAACTGTAGGCCTTCTAAGGTCAAGAGTTTCATACCTAGCTATTATAATAATCCTGGAGACAATGAATACACAGACCACTATGTCCAGCTCTGGGTCAGACAGGAGCACTGTAAAAGGAAAAGGGTGTATTTCAATCCTTCATTGGCTATCAAGGAATCCAGACGCAGTGAGGAGTCTAGAAAACACAACCCCTCCACATCCCATTGCTCCTTATGCTCTAAGCAATGATCAAGAAAGCTTTCCATTTACTCCCTGGCTTTGTGCAGGTTTCTGCTGATGAAGAAGGGGACGCTATGGCTACCCCACCAGATTTCCATTGCTTCCTGGCTCCATGCAGGGGCCAGAGAAGGGAAAATGAGTTTCTCTTGGTCCCCCATGTTTCAATTGCTTCTTAACCCCATTTTCAGTGATTCAGAGAATGAAAGCTGCTCTCCGCATTATGCATTAATATAGGAAGTTACAAAGTAGGGTTACCGAACAACGCCTGCTCCAGTTGCTCTTCAGGGGTGCTGGGGAAAAGGAGGCACTCAGAGATCTCAGCAGGTCTGCAGCTGTGGTAATAGTAAAATGTTCTCTTGTAGATGCTGGGGCAGAGAAAGCACATGGACTCCTCCAGAGCAGTGTCGCAAATGATGGCATCCTGCAAGTACATGAGACTACAAGCACATGATCAGAGCTGTCTGGGGAATGACAATTAACTTTTACAACCTCTTTTGAGGTTTCAAAATTTGTTTTCAGTCTGCATTGGAATGGTAAAAATTCCAATTTTAAACTGTTTCATGAAATGGAATTGTGTCAAAAATGGCTGGTTTGGGATGGAAAAGGTCAGGTTTTTTAGTTCTCTCTCTCTCTTTCTCTCTCTCTCTGTCTGTCTTTCTCCGGAAGTGACCAGAGAATCCTCCCTGGACATCAGGAACGTTAGCTGAAATTGACACATCCCCGTGAAACGTTTCAGCTTCCACAAAACAGCATATTTTGACAAAAGAATGTTTAGACAAAAACTTTTTGAGCAGCTCTACAAATGATCACCAACAAACCAGTGAAACAGATCACACCTTGAGCACTGTCAAATATGCACATGTAAAGAATCTGGAAAATATAGGGAAATAAGTTTCCCTTTCAATCCTGTTACAGTGATCATAAGTTTTGCAATTAACAATATTAGGTAAAACACTTTCACATGGTGGGGCTGTTTTGAAGTTGACCTTTTAAAGTTGTACAAATATATAAATGGAGCATTGAGGAACTAAAACCAAACCATTGTGTAGCTATAGGCTTAAACCATTAAACTTTCACTGACACAACTAATCTGCTATTGAGACCTGAGTATTAGAACTAGCTGAGTGAGAGAGGTATGTGTGGAGGGGATGCACTCCAAAGGGGAATAAATGGAAGGAAGGAGACATGGAGGAAAATGAAGGTAAAAAGGGAGAGCTTAGAAGAGAACAAAAGAAATCAGGGAGTGGGGAAGAAAGGAAGGAGTGAGAGATGAGAATGAAAAAAATGGGGGAAGGAGTGAAAGAATAACAAGGAAAGAGGGAATGGAGGGGGAAGAGAGAAAATGGGATACTGAAAAAGCTGGAAGGGAAAAGGTCATAACACAAGGAAAGAAGAAACAGAAAAGGGAAAGAAGATGAACATGTGATGGAGTCATAAATTAATGTAATTATTTGTATTTAATGAAGCTTAATACCAGAATGCAGCAGCGGGAGGAGAGATGGGGAGGGGCCAATAGGCTCAGCTGCGGAAAAGATTCTGTCTTGGGGCCTGACAGGGGTTGGGGTTGGCTTGGAGAGAGAAAAATATTGGTGGGTCTGGCCCTAGCTATCCTGGACACATGGAAAGAAAAAGTGAAGAGAGAGAGAGAGAGAGAGGAGTGTATTACTAAACATTATTGAAAAAAAGGTATCCAACAATATATAACAGGAGATTACAATTAAGCCTTTCAGGTTTGAGGCTGTCTCTTACTATGGCTATATCTGATGGCAGCATATAGTGTACATGTTGCTACACGCCACAATGAAAAACAGGCCATGTCCACACTGGGGTGTGTGGCTACATGTGTCAGTGAAAGGCTCTGGCAGTGGGGAGGCAGTGGGAAAAGGCTGACCTATTCCCTTCTGCCTCTTCCCTGCCAGATCCTCTCTTCATAGTGGGGAAATGGTCCAGGAATTGGCAGAGCCTTTCCCCATGGCCCCTCGCTTCTGGAGTCTTCCCCTGCTTGGGGAGTCTTCCTGTAGAGGGGAAAGGGTCCAGCAGCATGGAGGCAAAGGGATGCTACACTGACAGACAGGCAGGGCTTAGGCAAGTAGAGGGCGTGTAGGGTATGTACTCACATACATACCCACACCTTTCAGGAGTGTCTTTACTCTACTTGCCTAAGACCTCAACAGCTACGCTACTATTTATACCTGTGCTGGGGGGGGGGGGCTATGCAGGTAGATCCACTGCATGCCACCAAAAGAAGGGTGCAGGCTAGATGTACCCCATGTCTTTGTACTGTACCTAGCACAATGGCGTCTTGATCATGGTTGGGGCCTCTGGGTGCTACTGTAATTCACATAATAAACGGAGAAGGAGGGCTGGCAGGGGGGAAAAAAGGGGGAACAAGTCAATTTCTTCCTTGTTTTTATTATCATAGCTGGAGCATAAGCAACAGTGATGATAGTTAGGGTTGTGTGAGCATTTCCATTCCAGTCCTCTGTTTTGATTTGCTCATGGTCCTTTGCAATTTACACCTATCGGTTTTGAAATTTTACAAACCTCATTTCTATTTAAGCAAAAAAAGGGGGGGATTTGTGGGGGGGAAGGAGTAAGAGGGGGAAAAAGTGGAATTTTTTTTAAATTAAAAAACCTGGAAAATATCAACCACAATGGAAATTTTCTGTGAAAAATTTTGTTTTGGTCAAACAGTCATTTTTCATCCCCCCCTCCCCCCCCCCGCCCCGACCTCAAAAAAAGTTTTGACCAGAAAATGTTGACCATCTTTAACTATTAAGCATGGACAGCTTGAATGCTTTCCTGAATCAGGGCCTCTGTGTGGGGACATGTTTTGGCTTGGAGGAAAAAAGGTTTTACATGTACTGTTTTAATTTTGTACAACCTCAATGCTAGTTTCAAAGATTCTTACAGGCTTGTGGCATTTTATGTTTTTTTATAATGATCCTTTTGTTGGGGCGTCGGACTTCCAACTCTTTGTAATAAAATCTCTGAAATTGCTCCAGCTCCCACAAGATCAACCTCAATTTTCTAGCATTTTCATAGCTGCCAGCTTTAGAGTCCCATTTAGGAACAGCATCCTCCAAAAACATACCTAAACAGAACAAAAGTTCTTATGATGCTCTGTGCCCATGTGCTACTAAAAACTAGCAGAGCTGGGTAAGTAATTTGTAATGAACCATTTGAATCATCTGCAAACTAACTGTTTTTTTCTTAAACTGATCTATTATTTGCAGTTTTCAAATTTTTGCAGGTAATTCTTTATCTGTACCTTTATTTTGTAATCAGTTCATTATGAAATTTTGACAATCAAAATGAGAAATTCAAGCTGTTTTGACTGGACACTGGGTTTTTGTTTCCTGATTAGATGAGTGGAATTCTTAGGATCATGTTTCTGGTGTGAATACTCTCAAATACAAATTAGAAATTTACTTTTCGTACTCTGAAACGTTTGCTTTGCGATCTTTGTGAACATTCCTACCCACAACTCATTCACTGGAGAATAGTTGCAGAAAGAACACACAGAGAGCACCCAGTCTAAGAATTAATTTAAAAATGTGAATAAACACTTGCAGAAAAAAATATGTTCCCAGCTTCTAGATAGTAGAAATTCTGTTCTATGGTATGGGAAGACACACAGATATTTTTCTACTGTTTTTTAAATTTAAATTTGACACTTGGTCAGAGCATTTAAGAAAAAGAATCCATAGCAGCAATATCAGTTAGGAAGAGAAAACATAGATATAACATTTTGTGATACAGGACAGAAGTTAGCAGAGAGCAAGCTGGCCAACTCTATTTGCTTATTGTGTGTTACATGAGTAGCAATTGATAATTAGGCTTGGAAGTATTAGATTTTTATCAGTAAATGTTAGAAAAACGTCAATTTCCCTGTACATACACACACACACACAGATGAAAAATATTTTGATCTATGATAACAGAAATTTACAGCTAGGCAACGTAAGAAAAATGCTGCTTGAGAACTTATTAGAGCTTGATTTAAGGATACTTACTTTGTATATTTTGGCAGTAATGCTGACAATTTGTGTTAATGGTTATAAAACTAACTTTTTGAATCTTAATGTCTACTATCATTAAATAATTGTCTGACCCTCTCCTACCTCATAATGACCTGCAACTATGAAAATTTAAATAGAAAAAAAATCTTTAAAATAAACATTAAGAATATCCATCAAATCTATACAAAAATAAAATAAAAATTGAATTCTGACAAGCCTATTGATGATGTCTGGGTAAAGTTTCAGTGTAAATCTATCTATGACTAATACCAAAGTTATCAGTGTATTGATGTATGTAACTTTAGCTATGACATGAAAACTTATTAATAAAATATTTATGGCTAACTCTGATTCTCTAAAAGTTTTTGTCTACCTCTGAAGTTAAGCCTACAGTAGTAAACAGTAACCCTGAATGCATGATGTAACAGCTCTGGTTGAGTTCCCCCTGTTGGACACTCTCACCAAGTGATGAGGTTTGGACCCAAGCTCTGGATACTACATACTTCTCAGCCCATTGAGTCTGAGCAGCATCCAGGCAGAGTATCTGGCCTCACACGGTCAGTGCCAGCGTAAAGACTCCCTGTCTGGTACCCCTTCTCAGAAGTGGGACCCTGCAGTCCAGCTGCTCAAGGCCAGGCCTGAACCCCTCCCCACCCCAATTCTCCCCAGTAGCTTAAGTACAGCATTAGTCAGAGTTCCACCCTCTTGGGTACTCTGGTTTGCAGTTTACTACTCGGGGGTCATGTGGCAATTATAGCAAGGAACCCACAGGCTTTGCAAAGTAATCTTTTAAACATGCCTACCCATCCCTTATTCACAGATGGAACCTAGAGACTTACAGATCCATGCAAAAAATACAAAACCTGCACACAAATCCCTGCCTCAGATTCTCATCACTCCAAGAGGCCTGTGGGATTTGGCCAGTGTCCTTTCAGGTCACAGGACCCTTATCTTTTCCTCCTTCTGCTCAGTCTTCCCCACTGCTAGTCGTCCCCCCCACCCCCCAACCCTAACAACCCTAACTGTTGAGAAAGTCCTTCTGTAATGTTTGCAGTGCCCTTTGTCAGGTGATCCTCCTATTCAGCCTCAGAGCCCCCCTCAGGTAATCAAGGTCCCTCATCAAGTGATCCATTGCTTGATTACCAGGTCACGGATGGATTTCTCTGAATAGTGGCTAACTCATTATCTCAGGATGCTTGCCTTTGAATATGAGTCCCTGCAGGTTGATGACCCTTGATTGCTTTGCATTGTTTGCCCTCTGTCATCACCTTTTGGAATATCAGTCCAAGGGGGAGGCAAAAAGACTACAGGGAAAAGACAGTCCAGTTTTATAACCAAATTGGTGCTCAGAAAACAAAATGGAATTTGACATTGATGTAGATACGTACTAAATCGTCACACCATCTTTTGTTAACTTTAATGAATTGAACAATATAACATCCATTCTGTTTCAGAGTAATGAATGAGTGCTGGCTCTGCTAAAAGAGTGAGTTTTCAGTAGAGCTGCTAAGTCATCTTATTTAGAACTGATATGAGGAAGCCTGGGAAGTATGGAAACAACATTCACTTAAAACAATGCCATTAATAGCTGTAAAGAAAAGATGGTCCTTAATCCTCCGTACTGTATCTGAATGTTCACACTGAAGTTGTAGAACAGTGAGCCATAGCTAGTGAGCCATAGCCACTTTAATCTCCAGTGCACTGGTAATTTCAACTAGAACAGCTGTAGTTAACAGAAGGCAGTCAATGACTCTAGAACAGGCAATCATTACATCTGAACAAATAAAGGAGGGGCAAGGGGGATGGATGGAGGAATTTGTACTGGCTGTGTGTTTGGAAGGGATGGACTGTGAATGAGAGCCAATGTTTTCAGAGTTTGAGGAAATGTTTAATGTCCATGCATGTTTTATGTCAATCAAACACATAAAACACTGTTATTGTGACTGCATAAGCCCATAAAGATGCACTTTTAAATCTCTAAAAGTCAGGTATCGTAATTACGTCTAATATAACTCTCTGGGTCCCAGGAGTGTCTTTCCTGTTTTTAAGATACCCAAGGTGGATGAGGTAAAAGAAAAAAAAACTTTTAATGTTCTGAAAATGGAAAAATGAAAAAGCTGTCCAATTCTGCACACAAGATCGTTCCCTCTCTTTGATTTATTGGCTTTAATAACTGTGGGTGCTCTCTCCATTTTTTGGCTTCAGGAATTGAAGCTATTATGCTACGATAACTTCTTTTTCCAGAATAATCTCTGAGATCGCCAGTCATTTGGGAAAGCCAGAAGACTTCAGTTTTACTTGACTTGTATAATATTTTCCCTTTTAAAAAAATTCTACAACTTCTTCCCTTCATTCCAAAGCATTCTCTGTGCACATAAGGCTTCCTACAAGAGACAAAAAGTTTGATGTCACTTTGGAGACGTTGACAATGTTTTTGAGTTGTGGTGCAAACAGTGCTTCTGCCACGGTTAAGGTCACACAATAGTTTTGTGACGTGAACTTATTTCTTCAGTGGCAAGAAGAATGAACCTTGTGCTGAAATAGTTACTTCCCTAGGGGACCTTGTGATGAGTCATGGTACTGATTTTCTCTTGGAAATAATGGTAACTTGTGGCTCTACTAGACATGTAGCTAAGTCTATCCCTCCTCCAATCATCTTTCAGTGCCCATGCTGACCTTTGTCAGCTTCCTCCCAGCAATTTTCAGGGAAGAGTTCAGCTCCTTCCTGTGACCAGAACTAAAGCCCATTACTTCATCTCTGCTTCCAGCTCTGCTATGCTCAGAATCCAATTTGTTTTACTCCGAGTACCTAACAGAGATTGTCTCCATCAACAATCAAACCTTCCAGTACTCGTCACCTTAAATAAAAGCAAGCTTTATTTTTTTAGATGGGAGAAAAATCACCAAATGGAATGTTCAGAGCCATATAAACACATCTGGACTAATCTATTCAGAAAAATGTAGCTGATATGGTCTAAATTTAGTTACATAGAAAAATAATGATTATGCAAGAATCAAAATTTTGGCCCATTTCTCTTTTTCTATTCCTGTCTTTTTGGGGCAGGAATGGGGGAGGCAGGGCAAAGATTAGTTTAAGCTACCTCTTTGAGCCCCTCTTATTCTCGGACTGTCCAGGGACCTACAAGCGTAAATTGCTGCTCTAATTTAAATTCCATAAGCAATGGCCTCCTGTAGGCCATCCAGCAGGCAAGAATAGCTGGAGTGCTGGGTTACTCTGGTCAGGTCCCTTCCCCACCCTGGTATATGTTTTTTGTGTTTTCATACAAGTGTTCGCAGCCCTCAGTTATATCATGTCAAATTTGGATGGTATATTCTTTCATGCAAGGACTTTGTTTTTTGCTTAAGTTTCATGAGGCACATATTTGGGTACTTGGAAAAATGATAAATTGAACCCATTTACATGCCACTCTGGTTATTAACTTCAGCGTGAATTGTGTTCTGCAGCTGACAGGATTGGGCCCAACTGGCAGTTCATTGCTGGCTCTAATCATACAAGATATTACTTCAATAAAGTCCTTTATGGCTTGGATCCTGCATCTATCATCTCTCTGTTCATATGACAGGTTAGAACCATAGGTTGAGATCAGCTAAACCTCCCAAGCTAACAGTTCCAAGGCTTCAGTGATGAGGATTCTGAAGGCAGGGTGATGTCAGGGCTTGACCCTGCTCCAATCAAAGTCAATGGTGAAACTCCCATTGATTTAAATGGAGCAGAGTCAAGTCTTCAGTGATGCTTTCTCAGCTCCGGAATTCACTCCCAGCTGTCCCTGCACATTTCATCCATTTTCCTTTTCTGAGAGGAGCTGAATGAGGTGAAAGAACTGGGAGGTGGTTGGGAAAATCTTTAATGTGGGCATTGGACCAGTTGGAATTTTTTTTATATATTTTTAAACTGAAGTGAGCCTTGAACTTTGGAGCCAGGCATTTTAAAAATCTGCATAAATGGTAAGGGGTACCTGGTAGGGTCAGGTCCATCCACTATCTTTTCTACAGTGCTGAAAACATTGATGGCTCAGAGTGAATAATAACTAACCCTTTAATGTGCCTAATTTATATTTGTAGTGGATCCTAAATATGCATATGAACCGGAACATTTCCTCACATGAGAGAGAGAGAACGAACTCAGGAAGTAAAGCATAGTCTCTGATCACATTTTTTTTAAAAAAAGTGAATGGAATAAAAACAACAAAAGCCAATAAATTCCAAGTTGAGGTTCTGTAATTTCCATCTTGGTTTGCTTTTTTATGTCCCATAACAGCACAAATTTTAATTTATATGGCATTGGCCTTAACTTTGAATTTCCTGATTTATGTCAGTGCATGATACAAATATAAACTTATTATACATCTAGTTAGTGGTTTTAATCTATTGACTTGTATTCTGGAAATTAGCCCAACAGAAATCTGTGTGGCTCTAAACGTTTAAAAACTAGTTTCAATGAAAGTCCACACATGTGCCTATTAGTGTTATATTGCAACTAAACTTTTCTGCGCTAATGCTGACATTCCCACAGAGAGATCAAGGTATATTGTATGTCTTCCTTTTCACTGGTGGAGAGGATTTTAGATTTACCAGCTTTCACTAGTCTCTAGGGCCCAGATTTTTAAAGGTATTTGCATCATTGAGATGCTGAGTGCAGCAATGTGTAAGTGATTTAGGCATTTAAGAGCCAAAATCCCATTGACTATTGATAGGATTTTGGCTCTTAAGTGTTTAAATCCCTTTTGAAAATGAAATACAGGCTCCTAAATCAGTAAGGTGTTGCAACTCTGAGCACAGCAACACCTAGATACATTTTAAAAATCTGGGCCTCATAATTGCTCAGCTTCTCAGGGTTTATTTGCAATATGTGATCATTTAAATTCCTCATGAACACCTTCCATCACCTGCTCACTGATCCGTGTCCTGTTCTGTTGACTGAATTATATTTTAAAGTCCCTCCTGGCTTCACTTTGCCGGGCCTAACACTGGCTCCTATGAAATTATCCTTGTCCCAAGTGACTATCATTCATGTTCACCCTAAAAAAATACAGTGTATCAATGGTGTTAAAGCAAATAAGCCACTTGTCATATTAGCAAATATGTGAAGTTAAAAACCAGTAGACCAGAAAGGGCCCATCTCATATTGTCTTATGATTCATATTTGAATATTTCTTCCCTCAAAGGTGGGAACTTGTTCAAATACAGTCTGTGTGGCCCTTTCCCACCAGTCCTGAGTGACCAATAATTAATTTATGCTGAATGTAATTACTCCCTTGTTAACAGTAGTTTTTCTGCACTTTCTCTCAGTTGGCTCTGGAGACATACATGTTGAGTGTGATGTATGACTCCTGGCACAGAATGAAAACCCTAGTCCTGTGAAAAGACAGAGATAAAGTGAGGTTGCTCCATTACTCGTTAATGAATTTATGGGCTCACCACTCTTATCTGAAGTGGAGCAGAGAAAAATTCTTAGAGGCTATTAGTGTAGTCTTGAAATAAAGATACTAAAACGTGGATTTATCAACCCCTTTCAATCTTGTCACCTCAATGAGCACTTCAAAACAACAACAACAAAAAAGGCTTTAAATCTAAATGAAGGAGAGACAAACAGATAGCTGGTGTGTAGTGAGCTGTATTTTAGCCAAAAAACCTCCAAGGCTGGAAAGGCAAGGAATAATGAAAATATTTTCCACATCATAATTCATTAGCTGAATCTATGTGTCTGTGAAGTTACACTGTAAAGAAAGAGATGCATTGCAGATAGCAAGTTGCCATGGTTGTTATGCTGCAAAGTGGTAGTCATGTGAATGTGGGGCTGGTGAATGAAAGTATGCACCTCTTTGGAGGCAGCTATGATACTTCCTGTATTGTGATACCACTTCCTGCAAGCTAGTTAAACATTCAGTGCCGGTTAGCTATGAGGGTGTTTCTTTGCAATTGCAAAGGACAATTTAAGTTGTCCAGGGTCACAAAAGTCCAGATCAGCATCAGCCTTTTACATAAAATTGTTTGTGAAAGGCCGCAAAAGTTGGAGACACAGAAAATGCATTGTTTAAAGTAAAAGAAATATAATTGGGGTCTTCAAGCCTCCAGGTAAAGTCACAGGTTAATATAACAAGCTAAAACATTCTAGAGATGGGAGGAAATGTTTATGGTTGAAATCACCTAAATGTGTTTTGATGGGTTAATGTTAATAGAATGAGTTTGCCACCTCCTTCTTGGACATCGCTTATCTAGGAGTGGCTAAACGGGAATAAGGGGTGGGGGGAATGCATTGGCCAGAAGGAGTGAGAGTTACCATCATGGCTTCTCCTCATTCCCCCTCCTGGGACCTGGGATCCCCCATGACACTATTGTCATCATCATCGGAGGTGGTCAGAAGTTTTCTAATGAAACAGAGTTTCCTCAGAAAAGGTCAGTTAGTCAAACATGAAATGCTTCAGAAAGCAAAGCTGAACAACAGGCAGGGTTCTGACGGAAACATGCCTGATTCTGGGCCAGATCACATGGCAGGATTCTGGGGAACCTGGGCTTCGAAGGTATGCAATTCTGGGATAGACTTACCATGTCAGGGCTTCCAGGCTCCCTGCCATGAGCGCTCAGAGTTTAGGTTCCTGGCTCTGCAGCAGGGAACCGGGAAGCACTGAGAACTCCAACTTGAGCCGGGGCTTTCAGGAATTCTAGGCTCCCTACCATGGTGCCGGGAGCTTGGAAACCCTGGGGACTGGCCCAAGAGTCTGGAAATCCTGGGATCCCTGGCCTGGGGCAGTCTGTATGGCAGGGCTGCCCTGTAGTTGCAGACCCTGGGAGCTTTGGCAGATGCTGTCTAAAACTGACAGAAATGTCAATTTCAGACAGCAGCTGACAGTCTCTGGAAGCATATTTTATTCTGGAAATACCAGAATGTGTCAGTGCTTCCAAAATTAAAATTTTTCAGGATTTCTACATTGTGAGAAGTATTGGTTTCATTCATATTTGGAACACAGCCACATATCAAAATTTCTCGCAAACTGGAAATGCCAAGTTTTGGCCAGCTCTAGTCCTGACCAGACCAGACCAGATGACATCATCATCTCCACCAACTTTAGCTAAATCTTGACCAACATCTGGGATGTGAAACTGGCTTAGTCGGCCAGACAATTCCACCTTTTGCAACACTACTGTGACCAGAAAGGCAGGTAAAAACAATGTCTGACACACCCAACACTTGTGCAAGTTTGGCAGGTCTTGGTATGGCTGGTGTGAAGCTGCAAGTGAGTGTCAGGACAAGAGACAGAAGCTGCATTTTCTAACAATTACTCTGCCAGACCATCTCAATTAACTTTTTCTTTTCCTCAAAAAGAACAGTTCCTACCATTTAAAGACTGTCAAACACAGAGGTTTCCCTGTATCAACAGTTACCAGGAAAGGGTATAAGTAATGTTTTTAAATTGAAGGCCTTACTTGGTACTTTACATTTCAAATGCTTTAATTAATTTCATTCTTTTTCTAGATCTATAGTAAAACATTTTAAAAAAATGTGATGGTGGTTGTTACAATAAGAGTAGCCAGCGATAACTTGATGCAAAACCCTGGAGCATGCTTAACTGTTTACTGTGGTAGCAGTGAACAAGGGTATCAGTAACATTGTATCCCTTGTTAGTCCAAAGAAGCCATCCCTTTTCAACACAACAGTGTGTGGGATGGGAAAAGGGGTGGCAGCAGCATCTCTGCACAGCAAGACAAAGCATTCTCTGCATGCCATTGAGAAGACCACAGGGCAGGCCTCTGCCCCAGAGGAAGGAGAATTGTAGATGGGTCACAGTCCATGTGTGGCTCAGAGTCTAGGCCAAAAACCTACTTGGATGGACACAGTGGACTGCATTTCTTTTTCTTCTTGATGGCATGTATTAGTGTGTAGGATACCATCCCTCAGCCCCAACATTCGTCTCACAGATTTTATCCTTTTTATCCAGGGTTTGCAACTTCCCTAGGATTTGGTCCATGGAAAGCAACTAGAAACTTTTTCAGCTAGGAAGTTCATGTTAAAAAATGACTGAGGTCTTCCTGAGCCCTCTTCACACTACATCTTCTACTCCTTCTGGTGAAGGGGTGGAGAATTTGGGGGGCTGTTCTTGTCAGTGAAGACACAGCTGAATAGTTAAGGATTTAATGATTGGCTTAAATGTTATATCACAAAAAGAAAACCTGATCCTTCTAAGAAAGAACCAAGATTAAGGTATGATACAAACAAATATTCCTAATGGTCAAATATCCACTATGCCTGCAGGGTGATAAAAATGGTGTAGCAATTCCTGAAAATGGAGTACTTTGCAATTAATCCCACCTAACAGAATTGAGGGTTTCAGATTTGTCAGTTTGCAGATGCATAGGACAATAAAGTTGTTTCATTGGTTTAAAATGAAAGTAGGAAGGAGGTTTTCATTTAGCAAAACCAATTGCTCTGTTGGTGGAAAAAAACCCTGTTTACTGTTGTTATTTATTGGCTACAACTACCAGAGAATTATGAGTTCATGGAAGAACACACTGGACACTAGCAAATAGTTAAGTAAATCTGACCCACAGAGGCATGTTTACAAGCTTTATGCAGGAGAAGGTAAAGCTAATACTGTATCAGACTCAAAGGTGGCTGGCAAATCTTATCCAACCTGCCATCAAGACTGGGAAAACCCTGTTATCTGATTTGGCCTCTCCTGCCCAGCCACTAAATAAAGGTGAATTCACTACTGCTTGGTTACGTACTGGTGCCCCAAAACAGGACCAGACAAACATGCACGTCCGAGGCACCTCAGGACCAATGTTCTCTCTAATTTTTGACAGGCCGTGTGCGTAAAAACTTTCTTCTGTGCAAATTTTTGAAGCAGAGTTCAAATTTGTGCACCATGAGGCAAATGCGTGCAAGCAAGTAAAATCCTTATACATTTTAAAAGTTTTAATTTGCAAGTTGTGATAATAGTTTTACACCATGTTATTTTATAAAGGTCATTTTTAAATACTTAGAAAAAGGAAATTTAACCTTCTTTCCCTTCCCCCCCTTGCCAGCTAGTAGAATCTGGCTGTGTTGATAGATGGCGGGCAAACAATGTCAAAAGTCGCCCGTAAATGATATTTTGGCCTGGCTCCTATGTAGTTTTTCATTTTTTGTGCTCGCGGTGTTTTGCCGTGTGCACGGGGTTTAGGATCTGTGTGCGCACGCACACACGCACAGCTTAGAGGGAACAGTGCTCAGGACTCTGGAACTACACTGCCTGCAGATGTCAAACTGTGAGTGGGGGTCTAGCAGATGGGGAGGGAGAAGTGATGTGATAAAGAGACACTTGACTATTGGACCTTCACACCAGTGGGTGGGAAACTAAGTTAATAGACTCCTGCCAAAGTTCTCATGAGGGAGAGTTTTAGTTATCATTCATTTAGATAAATTGTTGCTGTGTTTTCCCAAGTTGATGCTGTGTTCCACTTTCCCCTAATAAACACTCAGTGCTTGCAAGTGGGCACTGAGAGAAGATATTTATTGATCTCAGAAATTCTGGGTGGGGTCTTGAGCCTGGTGTTTGTTCGTTTTAAGATGGACCCCCTTGCTATTTGAACCTGGCTCCTTTTGCTGCCAAAAACATGTAGCAGAAAGGTTACAGAAACATGTACTGTATGTAGAGCTTTGTGGAACTCCCTAGATTGGTTTGCAGAAGGCTTACACAAAGTCCTTTCTCAATCTGCTCAGGTCGGTTCAAACCACCTTAGCTTTGTTTAGTGTTCCAGGTTCAAATAAATGAAAAATCGAAGAAACCCTGAGTGATTGTTCATTGTGTAACCCACACACCACCTGGGTGTGGTGTGCTGTCCCATTGAGTCGCACCGAGACCACTTAGAGAGAGAGATTAATGAGTCTGCTCTACAGCCTTAGCTAAGGGCCAGTTGTCTTTTAGCTCATGCAGTAGAGGCTCATGCACTAAGTTCCAGAGGCTCCAGGTTCAATCTCACCTGCCAATGACCAGGGTCTGTCAGTGTTACAGTTGCTTTTTTTAAAGCCAGTACAGATAGCTTTAGACATATAAGAAGATAATAATCCATGCTTCTACAGCTATAAATGAGGGAACAGTAATGAGGGTTATAAGGAGACACCACAGGTGGAAACTTGATGTGTAAAGTATTTAGTTAAATTTGGACACTTTAACTGGAATATAGAAACAGGAACTCAGCCACTGTGGGATGTACACACTGTAGTAAAAGTGGGTGTGTAGCTATGTGTCCCTGTAAATATAAAACTTGGCAGTGTGATAAGACGGACAGAAATGTTCTATCTGAAGCAGTTAAAATCCTAAGAGGTATTTCCAACTCAGTAACGAGTTTGAAATGCTTATGAACACTCGGAGGGATGATATTTTCAAATCCAATACAGGAGCAAAGTAGCAGTATCTGAACTAGTGTCTTTAGGACAGATCCTGAGCTGCCATTCCTCAGCGAAGTAGAGCCTAAAGCAGTGCATTGTGTTTCTGCTGTATTACTGACCCAAGCAGTGGGGGATCCATAGTGATATGCTGAGCTACCCAGTCATCCATGCAACGCATTTTAGAGTGCCTCTGACATGGGGAAGCCCTGGAATACTCAAGCCTTTAAATTACATCAATTTCTCAAGCAGAAATTGCAAAATCTTCTGACTGAGAGCATGGATTTGACTTGGTGGTATATCACTAAATCTAAGGAGGCCTGTTGGGGGACCAGAAAATGAACAGCAGAAAGGTGAAAGGGGGAGGAATGGCACTAACAAAATCTAAGGTTGAATGAATAGTGCAACTGGTTGTACTGAGATGGATGGCAAGAGGCAGAGTCAGGGATCAGGGACAGAAAAGTTGGGGAGAATCTAGTTGGGCTTGAAGGAGCAAAAGATATATAAGGATGGGGAGCTATAGGATAAGAAAGGAGGTAAGAGAAAACCTTACAAAGAAAGGAGGTAAGAGAAAACCTTACAAGCTTGGAGTAGATTTATATAAGCAATGGAGAAGTCTGATGCAAGAGCAGACTGGAAAATCAAAGTTGTGTGTTGCAAGAAGTAAATGCAGGAGGATTTATTCAGGAAATATGGAAGCCCAGCATCAAAGTGAAAGCAATTTGCATGGGCCCTTGACAAAAATTGAAATGGGTAAGGAAAAAGTAGAAGCCTTCGCTCCTGCAGAAATATACCATGGCAAGAGTTATAGTTTAAAATACGGCCACATCTAAAACCAAAACCAAATCCAAATTATTTTCCATGTGGAGCCTTGTATTAACATAAAAGATGAAAACCAGAATCTCATCTGGCTGCTATATTCCCTATTAAAAGCCAGCTCCAGGAAACACAGTTACTCCCACGCTTCAGGAATCCTAGATCCTAGGAAGCCTTAATTACGAATGCAGATAGGAGCTCTGGAGATGAAGATTGATATGTTTCTGATTCTGGGTGCAAAGTTTAAGAAGAGGGCATTTTCTATGGCTAAGCTGATCACTCAATCAACACAGATGTGGGAAGGAGTCTGAGCTCAGCTCTGCTGTCATTAGATATTTACACCATGGGAGTACAGCAGGCTGTAGTTCTGCTTGACAGCATTCCCAGCAGAGTTGTTAGCTTGATGAAACCTCCACTAACTAAACATGTCTTCCCCTTTCATTCATTACTTTGCCAGCCCAAAAGCATACAACTTCCTGTACTGAAGAAGAGTTAAATTAGAATGATCCAAAATTAAGAGGACCTTCCTAGGAGTTTTGGCCACAGAACTTAAAGCTAATGATGTGCTGTGTGCTACCGTATCTACAAGCCTGGATTGTAGAAATAAGAACATGACTGTAGTCTAAAACTCTGGTAAGGGGAAATTGTGTGGAATCACCTGAAGTGTTAAAGAAAATCGCTATGGGTCAAATTCTGCACTCTGTTATGCCAGTGCAACCCACGGGGCATCACTGGGGTTGTACTAATGTAAGTGAGGTGTGCAATGTGGCCTTGTATGGAACTTGTGTTAAGGTGCTCGACATTCACCTGTTACACAGCATCTACTGAAACTTGCCTAGCAGGAAAAGATCCAAAATAACTTGGTATAAAATCCATAAAAGCAGAAAATCAGCTATAATAAGTAGTCTGATGGACAACAAAAGATCAATTTCAAATCTAGGTTGTTTGGCTTAAAACCAGTTATTCAAATGTAATTTTTATTAAAGTTTAACTTACTGTTACCTCATTTTTTTAAAAAAGAAACAATTTATTTTTAACTGGATAAAGTTGCCCTGGTAAATTAATGTTTTCTGTGTCTCTTAACCAATTCACAGATGAAACTGGTTGAAAGAAAGAAAAATAAGTCTGAAATAGATCACGATACTGTTATAGAAGAGCATCTCTGACAAAATGTACTTTGCCCTAGTTTAGAAACAAATGCTAAAAACAGATTATGGGTGGTAGCTGATTATTTCGCAGTCAACAAATAATATCTTTAGAGCCACTCAAAATATTGGATGCATTTTTTGTCCAATCAGAATTTTGATTTTTTTCCAAGCAAGCAACAATCCCTTCAGATCAAATTTAAAGAAATATTGCAGATATCTATATTTAAGCTATCAGGAATAGGAATTTGCCTTTTCACTTCCTGCACAAAATGTAATCAAAATGTTTCTAGGTACACAAAGTTCACAACTAGGGTGCTATTAGGAAGTTGCAGTTTTAAGTTAAAATGTATTCAATTACTGTTGGTTGAAACATAGCTCAAATTGGAGGGAAATAATGTTGGCACTAAAATGATGACTTAGTCTAGCTCCTCATGGGCAGCCAGGAGTTATACCCCTGCAATATGAACACTGGTCTAACAAGGTGGTCATTTCTATTGAATGGAAATTTAAAGTACTAATTTAAATTTGGATGGCTTAATTGCAGGATGGAAACAAATTAATCATTTCATCTCGGGAAAAAAAACTTTTTTTCTTGTTGCACTTAAAATCCTTTTGTCATCCTATCTTATCTAAGTGATTCACCAATCAAGCCTGACACTTTTCCTGCACAGATTGTTCATTTTGTCTTTTACTACAGCAAAAATGAGGTACTTTAAAAAAAAACTTTGTCTTAAAAGTTCATGTCACCAGTCAAAATAACGCGATCACTTCCGAAAATATTTTCATTTTCTGACATGTACTGAGGTGCCATAAAGTGGTGCTGACAACTCCATCTTTCACATTCCACAAATCTTATCAAGATATATCATCAGAAAACCACACGGGCTACATCCGGGCTCTGACAAACCTGAAACATGGCCTGCCAGCCACAGATAAGGTTTGAAATGTTGGTCAATGAAAAGGTGATAACAGTAACAAGGATCAAATGCATGTACAACTTCACCTTTAGACAGCTGTGGTTTTCAGCTGAGCCACTATGTAAAAGATATTGTTGCTCTGCCTTAACAGATATGCCAACTGGCTGCTAAAGAATATGATACCCAAAGGATATTTAGGACAATAGTCATAGGCAGCCTTTATTTTGGCATTTCAACTGGACAAGACAGCAGCACTGTGCTAACTTAAACAGTATCCGTAAACACAGAAAACTCTTGAAGAGGTTTGACAGACAACAACTTGACACTTTGTTCAAGAGATCAAAGGATTAAGTTGTTTTATTGTTTAAAATGAACTGAAAACTGCAAAATATTTGAGTAGAAAAGCATAATAGCAGTCTTTCTTTTTTTCCCCCTCTAAAGGAGATTTTGACTTTTCGGGCTAATTTTGTCTTTATAGAGAAAATTAAAAATAAAGGTACAAAAAGCTGAACCACAAAAAATTAAACTGACTCTTTAAAAAAAACCCTCATGATTTAAACATATACCTACGGTTCTTAAAACAGAATTTATAATCATTTGCTTAATGGTACTTCCCCCATGCCATCCATTTTCAAACAAAGCTTAGTTTATGGCTATCATAAGAGATTACGCTCCCTTACAGTTGCAGTATTTCTTCTATAATGATTTATTTTAAAGGGTTTCACCATGATAGCTCTCCAACTTTGTTCCTTCCTGTATATCACTGTTCAGGGTCAAAAGCTGGAAAAAGGGCTAGTCCCAGAGGCCTAACATATTTCACCAGTGGAGACTCTGGCTTTTCACTTCTCCTTCTCTCCTCATCACTTTATTCTTAAAGAATAACAGATGTGGAAACATTTAGAAAAGAACTAATTGAATTTCACATAACACAATTTAGTATTGTTTGAGGAAGTACCTAAATCAACAGCACATTTTCTGAAAGGCCCAGCGTTGCCTAATTAGAACACCAAACGTGTGACTAATTGGCCACACTTACACCAAAGGCTCTGTTGCAGATGAGCTGTTGCCTATTCATCTTTGCTAAACTTAGTCCATTGGTTTGGCTGTGAGGTAAGTGTGGTTGTTTTAAATGAGCTGTGCCAAACATAACGGGAAAACTCTGCAACAGTGGTAGAACAAATCCATGTAAAAGCAGAAGAGTAATCGGAATGCTTACACGCTGGCAGCACCTGGAGGATTACCAGGAGGTTATCAGCACATAAATTATTGGCTTCTTGGTGCTCTGTAATTGGGACACTTAATAGCCTGCTCTTTATCATGTCTACTCCACTGTCTTTAAAAGCTTAGCATCTAATTAAAAAGTAAACCAATATGATCAGGCTCCACTTTGCCCAGCACTTGCCACTGCCAGATCTGCTTTTTGCATGCAACAGGATGTTTTCTTTCATAATCCCCCACCCCTTTTTTAATGCAAAGTATGGTAAACATATTTAAGAAGCATATTTAAGCAGAAGGAGAACAGTATGCCGCTCTCTCCGTACTTCTGGAATGTGGAAGTTATGCTTTGAGGAGTCATACAATATTCTTTCAGAAAGCCCCAGAGCTGGCTGCCAAGGTTTCGGATGGTTTCCTTTAAAAGGGATTATCAATTTGAAAGTAAACACTGAAGCAGTGGGACTTGGGGATGGGATTAGATGGTTTCATGCATCCCTGCCAACGATCCCAAATTGGGTAGAATCATCACAAGTGTTACAATTCCAGTTCTGGCCAGGGTCCCAAGACCATTGGCATAATATTACTGATGTCATACAATACTCACCTCCTATATGCCTTTGGGGATCACCTCTGCGGGGGGTTTAATAGCCTCTGGTCAGGCAGGAGATGGGTAGCTGAGACTTCTCTTCCCAGCCAATCGACTCAAGTCTCTTGCTACCTTGTGACTTGCCCCAAACCCGGCTACTCTTGTTTTGGTTCTTATTGTCTCATTGCATGCAGAGCCATAGTGAGGTAGAAGACTGGGAGGTGGTTTGGTCTGGTGGATGAGGAACTTCACGGGGAGTGCACAAGACCCAGGCGCAGCCACTGACAGACAGTGTGACCTTGAGATAGTCACTTCACCTCCCTGTGCCTCCATTTCCTGTCCTTCCCTTTGTCTGTGTTGTCTACATACATTGAAGCTCCTTTGAGCAGGAACTGTCTCTTCTGTACAGTGCCTAGCAAAATAGGGCCCCAGTCTCAACTGGGGCCTTTAGACGTTTCTGTAACATGATGTAATGATGAGGAAGTGAGAGACTTCAGCAAGCTTGATGAGGCGAGAGCTCTCAGTCATCCCCCTGCTTGCGGAATGTGGATTTCCAAGGATGGAAACCGATGAGGGGACAGGAGAGAAGGGGAATCTAAGGGCAATGAGGAGAGACAACAGGAATAAAGGAGAGAATTCTGAATGTACACACAAACCTCGCTGGTGGGAACAGAGTGTAATTAAACTCTATTTTGATATTAAATATTGGTCATACTTCATCACATTTAATGTTTTCCATCTTTTTGTTGATTCCCCCCCCCACACACACACACACACACACTTCAAGAGAAATATTGTCCTTTCACAAAATCTTACCTCCAGTACAAAAAAGGGGTGGGTCCTAAGAACTTCAGCACTTCAACATAATCTGTCTGTAAACAAGCTATCATCTAGTTGCCACAATAAATGTATTAAGACAAAAAGAGCGGTAAAGTTCATGCACCAGGTAGACGTGTCCGACTGGCCACACTTGGTGGCAACTTCAGGGACTGCAGTACCAAAAGCCAACCCTGTGTACTGTAAAGGAAAAGCCATGGTCTTGACCCTTCAGATACTTTAGTCCCTAGACAAAATTCAATTTTTATTTTTTGTAATTTCAATGGATAATATTGATGTTTGATTAATTTTTACTATGTTTTTATTTTAAATTTTCTTAAATGCCCAAAAATATGTTTTTAAGCATTTTTTCCATTTTTATTTATTCACATTTTCACAGCTGCAGGAAATTATGGGGGTCAGACAATGACGAGGGAGTCAGATAATGATTTAATGAGTAGATACTCAGATGTAAAAAGTTAAAGCTTTATAACCATTAAACACAAGTTGTCAATATCCTATGTCAAAATACACAAAGAATATAGCCATAAATCAAACTCTAAGTTCTCAAACAGCATTTTCTTACTTTGCCTATCTGTGAATTTTGATTTATTAACAATGGAAATATTTTTTTCATCAATGTGGGTGTCTATGGTGAAATCTGTTTATTTATATTTACTAATAAAAATCTAATGCTTCCAAGCCTACGAATAAGAAACAACAAAAGTAACGGGCAGTTTACTTGCCAGCAATTAAGAGTCACCTATGGCAAAACTTTTATTCTACTACTTTTTGAAATGTAAATAAGTAATTTCAGTTGCTCACTTTTATAGCTGAAGTAACTGGCAAACAACTTGATGCTGCCAAGGTTAGTAAAATTAAACTTTCTTACCTTTAAAATCATGGCAGGAAAGATCTCAAATTCCTAAACAGGTATATTTAAAGTAACTCCACTACCAAGCAACTTTAAAAATGTTTTTTGCTTACAAAAAAACCCAATGTTTTATTATCCTTCTGTTGACACCGCAACTTACAAACATTGTCCCCAGATTTGTAAAGACAACAAGTGGTAGAAACAGATGTTTTAAAACGTGTTCATAATCAGCTGTATCAATTTGCAGTTTCATGCAAATACTAAGAATACGTTAATATTTGCAAAATAGAAAAAACACTCTGGGAAAGAAATTAATTTCAGGTACACAAGTTATTAGAGACTTAAAACAATATTAAGTTACTTTAAAATGTTTACTTAACACACACATTAACAAAACCCCAAGTAGTAGCAACATATATAACAGCCTTTAGATGGTTGACATGTTCTGTAAGTGATGCTTCTGAATCTGTACAGGAAAATTATTTTCATTATATATCAGTCTCTGGCTCAATTTATAAAGGCCATATATACTCCTCATACACTAGTCAGTTCCTGGCACAACTGTCCGAAGGAAAGCACAAAAATCCACTTTTGGGCCCTCTTGTGAGCATGTGTCCCATCTGTAATGCCTGGCAAAGAATTCATTCCTGTGCAAGAGTTTCTGTGCATCAAAAACTGACTAGATTTCAGTGGGGTTGCATCTGGGAGCAGGAGCGCACCTCCACAGCTGCTTGCAGGACTGTGGATTCTGTCAAACAGATGCTTACTCATATGTTACCAGTAGGTGACCAAAAATGACAAATCTGTCAATTGCACTTTAATTTCAATGATTGATTTCAAATACATGATCATTCCCCTCTATTTGGCATTGGTGAGGCCTCATCTGGAGTATTGTGTCCAGCTTTGGGCCCCACACTACAAGAAGGATGTGGAAAAATTGGTAAGAGTCTAGCAGAGGGCAACAAAAATGATTAGGGGGCTGGAACACATGACTTATGAGGAGAGGCTGAGGGAACTGGGATTGTTTAGTCTGCAGAGGAGAAGAATGAGGGGGGATTTGATAGCTGCTTTCAACTACCTGAAAGGGGATTCCAAAGAGGATGGATCTAGACTGTTCTCAGTGGTACCACATGACAGAACAAGGAGTAATGGTCTCAAGTTGCAGTGGGGGAGGTTTAGCTTGGATATTAGGAAAATCTTTTTCACTAGGAGGGTGGTGAAGTACTGGAATGCATTACCTAAGGAGGTGGTGGAATCTCTGCCTTTGAGGTTTTTAAGGTGAGGATTTAGTTGGGGATTGGTCCTGCTTTGAGCACGGGGTTGGACTAGATGACCTCCTGAGGTCCCTTCCAACCCTAATATTCTATGATTCTATGAAATGCAGCACAATATTGTGCTGCTAGACACTCTTATGGTCCTAATCTCTGTATTGTAGTTTGGTAACTTGCTGATGCTTTGATATGAATGCATCATTGTGATACTTGCATAACATGAGCCTGTTCAAACATGACGACATTCTGACTTTGCCAACTCACAACAGTTCATCAGGGTTAATCAATACTTCACAAAATGTTAAAGGGAAGCTTCCACATAGGACAGGAAAGATATGGTGAATCTCCTTAACAGCTGGTGCCAGTGATTCATTTTCCCTTTTCCCATAGGATTCAAAAACCCACTCTACCTTCTTTGTCCATCTATTTTGCAAATTATTACTCCTGGGGGAATTCTGCGCCACTGCCCAATGCAAAATTTTGCAGAAATTAATGGGTTTTGCGCAGAATTTCCTTTCCCCCACAGAAATGGGCTGCAGTGCTGCTGGCTGCCACTAGGGGGCATTGGTCCCAGAAGAACCCAGCTTGCAATAGAAGACACTGCCGGGGGGAGTAGGGAACTAGAGGGTTCCCAGCAGCTGCAGTTCCCCACCCGTCCTGAGGGAAGGAGACGACAGTGCGCAGAAAACTCTGTGCAAGCCCAGGACCGAGCATTAGACTTTCTGCCTCCTGGGCTCTGAGGAGTAGGTGGGTGGGTGTCTGGGTTTGGAGGGCACAGCTGGGCTCTTGGGGGGAATGGGTGCAGGTATCTGGGCTGGGCGGCCCCATGGCTGGGCTCTGTGGGATAAGGTGTGAGTGTTTGTCCCCCAGCTTGGCTCTATAGGGGAGGGGGAAGAGAAGCAGGAACGGGGTTGTTGTAGGGGTTTCTTTAACTCTGTACTACTGAGAGAAATTTTGTGTGTTTCTATTGTTACAGACATACTTGCTGACAGGTATTTTGAAATACATTACCAAAATAAATGAAACTGGAGTGATTATATAGTGTTATTTTGACAAAACCTTGCCGAATTTTAAAATGTGCGCAGAATTTTTATTTTTTTTTTGGTGCAGAATTTTTAATCTTTTGGCACAGAATGCCCTCAGGAGTAATGACATATATGTAAAAATATTATAAAAAAGATTTACTTTTATGTCACAAAGCATATGGTCTGAAACTAAACTTTGCTCCAGTCCACAGCTAAGCAGGTCTTTTCCTGAAATTGCTACTTCTGGCTGCCAGGGGCCAGTCTGGTGCCAGGCACCAAACTGACAGCAGAGAGACTGTCTTTTCCATATACTCAATGCTCTTGCTGATGGAACCCAGTCAGCATGGAGGGCAAGGAAGAAGCAGCCTGACTCAAATGTAAGGGTGTGAGGAGCAGAGTTGGGGGACAGGAGCAGGAGATAATAGAAGGGGGAGCGCTGTCCATCCTGTGTATTGAATAAGGGAGGCATCCTTCAGAAAAAATTCAATGTAGTTGTGTAATTAAAGACTGTTATAACGCATACTCATAAGACACCAAAGTAAGGTTGAGCAACCTTATTTCTGGACTTTCCTAACTCTTGAGTGCTTGACTTTACAACCTTAATATTCTTTTACCATAGCGCTTTGTATGTAATTTGTATCATAGCAGTGCCTAGAGGCTCTTATGTGCTACGTGCTGCACCTACACATTAGGTTCCTGCGCTGAAGAGCTTGTAATCTAAGTAGAGGGAGAAAAAAAAGGCTAAAGGATCTATAAAAATGTAGGTCTATGAGGGACCTCAACAGCTCATCTAGTCTGTTTCCACCTCCACTGCCTGCACTCAGGCAGGACCAAATATACCTAGACCATCTCTGACAAGTGTTTGTCTAATGTGTTCTTAAAAACTTCCAGTGATGACAGGGATTCCACAACTTCCCTTGGAAACCTATTTCAGTACTTAGGAAAAACTTACTAACTACAAAGGATAGCTAATAGCTAACCACAATCTTCCTCGCTGCAGATTAAGCCAATTACTTCTTGTCCTACCTTCAGTGGACAGGGAGAACAATAAGTGTTACCACCACATTACAAACAGGGAACCGAGGCATAGAGAGAGTAAGGATTTGATCCAATTGCCATTGGAGTAACTTCCTAACAATTCTCACTGATATGTCACTTGTAGTCTGAGCATGGCTCTCATGTTGTTGTTCACGGAATTCTATAATAGGCATTATTATATTGTCTAACATATTATTGTTCAGTTGTCACACCAGCTACAATGGAAATGTGTTCAGTAACAAATACAAATGTAGGAGAATACTTTGAATCAAACTACATATTAATATGAGATCACGTATGTAATACAGAATTACAAGTATAGCTATTAAAAGGAAACCAGTAAACTGGAAAGAGAGGAAGCAGTCTAGAATAATGGTGAAAGAAAACAGAAAAGGTAGGAGCAACAAACCAGAGATGAAGAAAGAAAAATGTATACATTAATTCTTTTTGGACAATTCCTCTTTATAATGTACTGTCATATAGTAGTTTGAATTAGGTGTCAAGCTTCACTCGGCTTATGACAAGGGATCTGGGGGTCACAGTGGACCACAACTAAATATTAGTCAACAGTGTAACACCATTGCAAAAAAAAGCAAATATCATTCTGGTATGTATTAGCAGGAGTGTTGTAAGCAAGACACAAGAAGTAATTCTTCCTCTCTACTCCACGCTGATTAGGCATCAGTTGGAGTATTGTGTCCAGGTCTGCACGCCACATTTCAGGAAAGATCTGGACAAACTGGAGAAAGTCCAGAGAAGAGCAACAAAAATGATTAACAATCTTGAAAGAAAGATTGACCTACGAGGGAAGATTGAAAAAACTGGGTTTGTTTAGTCTGGAAAAGAGAAGACTGACAGGGGACATGATAACAGTTTTCAAGTACATAAAAGGTTGTTACAAGGAGGAGGGAGAAAAATTGTTCTTCTTAACCTCTGAGGATAGGACAAGAAGCAATGGGCTTAAATTGCAGCAAGAGAGGTTTAGGCTGGACATAAGGAAAAATTTCCTAACTGTCAGGGTGGTTAAGCACTGGAATAAATTGCCTAGGGAAGTTGTGGAATCTCCATTAGAGGTTTTTACGAGCAGGTTAGACAAACACCTGTCAGGAGTGGTCTAGATAATACTCAGTCCTGCCATGAGTACAGGGGACTGGACTAGATGACCTCTCAAGGTCCCTTCCAGTTCTATGATTCTATGACATCCCAAGTGCCTCTCAGTGGAGCTAGAACCTTATATACAGTTGGGAGGTGATGGTACATTTTTTTCTTACACTACTTACAGAGAAGATAGCTTTATGTCCAGGGCCGGCTCCAGCTTTTTTGCTGCCCCAAGCAGCGAAAACAAAAAGAAGAAAAAACCCCCGGTTGAGCTGCGGCCGAAGTGGAAGGGAGGGAATGAAGGACTCGCTGCCGGATGGCTGCCGAAGACCCGGACATGCCGCCCCAATAACAGACGGCGTGCCGCCCCTTTCTATTGGCTGCCCCAGGCACCTGCTTCCTTCGCTGGTGCCTGGAGCTGGCCCTGTTTATGACCCATGTAAACAGGTACATTTTCTATCTTCAGAAATAGTTTTCAGGATCAGACCTTAAATACCTCTTCAGAAAACACAGACTCGTCTACACTAGGGAAATGACCCATGGTGGACAAAGGAATGCAACAGACCTCTCAAACAGGGATGAAAATGGTTTTGCCTTTAGTGTAGACCAGACCAATCATTTTCAACACCCATAAGAGAAAGTATGCCCCACTCCTTATTCAAAGGGGGGGGGGGGGGCGGGCAAGGAGAGAGTGAGTATTTAGCACATTCTTTACCATGCATATTGAAAATGGTTTAACTTCTCTACATTAACAAGGCCAAACTGTTTTCAACCAATGTTAAGATAGTCTGGGGAAATGCTGTTTTTTGAAAACTATTCTGATTACATCATGCCCTGTCCACACTAGGGAGAAAATTGAGCTGAGGTAATTTTAAGAAATGGGTTTTAAAAATTGTTTCATAGCAGATCTTTTCTACATTTTGGATAAAGCAAGGTGTCCATTTCTTCTACGATGCACTCTACGTAGCTCATGAAAGCTTATGCTCAAATAAATTTGTTAGTCTCTAAGGTGCCACAAGTCCTCCTTTTCTTTCTACGTAGTATGTGTGTGGGAAAAGTATAGTACGTGCCATTAAAATGGTGTTTACAGCATTGCAGTATTTACCTTTACTGTGGTATTTGAAGTTCGCTATACTCAAAATTGGAAATATCATGGTAACTTTAGCTACTAATGATGGTAGTTGTCCAGAATTTAATGTCACCCACTGTAAAGATGACAAATTTAGAATGATGCCGTCTTCACCCAGTAAACTGGAAATGTCTTAAGAGTTGCATATCTTCTGCATATTTTGCGTCTCTCTCAGAAGCATTTCCCCCAATAAAGAGAGCAGATGTTGTAGCTTGGTATGCCTACAAAAATACACATTTTGTTGTGGGGGGGGGGGAAGGGTGAGAGGCCTTGCTAAGGTGAGAAGCCTACACGATTAGAAACACAATAGCAGAACTCCTTGTATCCATCCTTTAAAAAAAACAAAAAACAAAAAAACAGCTGAAGCCTTGATATTGATAAGCCAGCCAGGACATACAGTCATATTCATAGATGCTCCAGAGATCATTTGGCAGAAGATGTCTGAAGGGCTGCATGGCTTGCACTATGGAGACAAAACCTGTGGTGATTAGCACCTTGAACCCACTGTTCACCAACTATTAGAGTGGGGCCCTTCTATATCCTGGTGCAAATGCCAAAACCATTTATAATTTTCCAGAATTTCAAAATCCAGACTCATTTGTGATCTCTCTTAATTATTAAAATATATACAACTTAACCTGCATAACTTGATGTTTAGCCTTAGTGCTCTCCTGGGTTAACAAGCGTCAGATTTTTTTTTTCCCCGAAAGCAAAGTTGCAGTAGAATTGATTTATGAAACAAACTTGCCTTTTACTCATTTTATTCCTCATTATTCATATTCAATGTTGCCTACACTTAACCTTTTGACTCTAATTCCTTAATCTGAATGATGCACACACACAGGCTTTGTTCTTTCTGACAAGCCTTATCATTTTTTATCTCTGTCATCTATTTTTTCAGCCATTAGCTGATCTTGGGCTCTCTGTATCTCTACTCTGTTTACATTCTTCTTCATTATTTAGTGTTAGTGTAATTCTTTCAAATCATTGAGCTATTTTCCCCTTGTTTCTTGCCCTTTGCTTTTTCATTCTCTGAGCCAAATCTCTGTGACTACCACACTTTAGAGAATAACAATAACTTCAGCCATGGAACTGCTTAAAAAAATACTATGTGATGAAGGGTGAAATCTGCCCTCAGATGCTCACATACATATCTGAGGACAGGTTTGGAGCCTCTGACTAAGAAAGTGGAAACTTAGTTTTGAACGTTTATTTTAATTATCAGTGCCTCCGAAAGATTACATGTGGGATAGCCGGGGGGAGTGGGGGGGAGGGGAGAGGGTTTATTAATGGGACATAGTTGAGGTTAGCAGCACTGTTCGCTGAAATCTACTACTTATATTTGTTTGCAGAGTTCATGGCATATTTTGTGGGTTGTTTCTATAAAGCAAGTAGTTAAATGGTTTGGATTTTTTTAAATGAACAAATAAATAAAAAAATTAACAACAACCCGGTACTCAAGGACCACTCTAACATAAGAAGCCAATGTATATATTTATGGCTTTAATTGAGGTGGGTTTGATAAGTAAACAGATTTTTATCATAAAAAAAAATTAAGTGAACCCAGATTTGTACACAGTACTCATGTAGTAGGTTCTATTCTAGTTCCTGGAAGGGAAAGTGGTCTAGATATCACAGAACCTTCTGCCCCTGTTCCTGTATCCCAAGCCCGACCTGAAGTATTTTGGTTCACTCAAATAAACCAAAATGAAACACTTCAATTTCAGGAATGTCAATGTTTCATTTCATTTGAAAATATCAAAACTAGGGCTGTCTAGTGATTAAAAAAATTAATTGTGATTAATCACACTGTTAATAATAGAATACCATTCATTTAAATATATTTGGATTTTTTCTACATTTTCAAATATTCTGATTTCAATTACAATGCAGAATACACAGTGTACAGTGCTCACTTTATATTTATTTTTGATTACAAGTATTTGCACTGTTAAAAAAATAGTATTTTTCAATTTACCTCATACAAGTACTGTAGTGCAATCTCTTTATCATGAAAGTTGAACTTACAAATGTAGAATTATGTACAAAACCACCTGCATTCAAAAATAAAACAATGTAAAATTTTAGAGCCTGCAAGTCCACTCAGTCCTACTTCTTGTTCAGCCAATCACTCAGACAAACAAGGTTGTTTACATTTCCAGGAGATAATGCTGCCTGTTTCTTGTTTACAATGTCACCTGAAAGTGAGAACAGGCATTGCTGGCTACAACAGTGCCATCACAAGATATTTATGTGCCAGATGTGCTAAAGATTCATATGTCCCTTCATGCTTCAACCACCTTTCCAGGGGATGTGTGTCCATGCTGATGATGGGTTCTGCTCGATAACAATCCAAAGCAACGTGGACCAACGCAAGTTCATTTTCATTATCTGAGTCAGATGCCACCAGCAGAAAGTTGATTTTCTTTTTTGGTGGTTCGGGTTCTGTAGTTTCTCTTTTAAGACTTGCTCTTGTAAGACTTCTGAAAGCATGCTCCACACCTCATCCCAATCAGATTTTGGAAGGCCTTTCAGACTCTTAAACCTTGGGTCAAGTGCTGTAGCTATCTTTAGAAATCTCACATTGGTACTTCTTTGTGTTTTGTTAAATCTGCAGTGAAAGTGTTCTTAAAATGAACAACATGTGCTGGGTCATCATCCAAGACTGCTATAAGATTAAATATATGGCAGAATGCGGGTAAAATAGAGATGGGGACATACAATTCTCCCGCAAGGAGTTCAGTCACAAATTTAATTAACACTTTTTTTTTTAAAATGAGCATCATCCGCATGGAAACACGTCCTCTGGAATGGTGGCCAAAGCACAAAGGGGCATATGAACGTTTAGCATATCTGGCACATAAATACCTTGCAGTGCCGTCTACAAGAGTGCCATGCAAATGCCTGTTCTCATTTTCTGGTGACATTGTAACTAAGAAGAGGGCAGCATTATTTCCTGTAAATGTTAACAAACTTGTTTGTCTTAGTGATTGGCTGAACAAGAAGTAGGACTGAGTAGACTTGTAGGCTCTGAAGTTTTACATAACTGCACTCAGAACCAAAACAATGTAAGAAAAAAAATCGACATTTGTAAGTTGCACTTTCACGGCAAAGAGATTGCACTACAGTACTTTTATGAGGTGAATTGAAAAATATTTTTCATTTTTACAGTGCAAATATTTAATCAAAAATATACACTGATTTCAATTATAACACAGAATAAAACATATATGAAAATACAGAAAAACATCCAAAATAGTCAATAAATTTCAATTGGTATTCTATTGTTTAACAGAGCGATTAAAACTGTGATGAATCACGATTAATTTTTTTTTAGTTAATCACATGAGTTAATTGCAATTAATTGACAGCCCTAATCAAAACAAAATATTCTGTCATTTCCAAATCAAAAAAACATTTTGGAACATTTGATATTTCAACTTTTCATCTTGATGTGGAATGAAAACAAATGTTAAAGTATCAGAATTTCCTGGGGGATGGGAATGCTGAATTTCACTCAGCTCTAATTACTAGAGAGGCAGTGTTACCAACTCTGCCTGTTATACAGTTCTATTGGCTGAACGTTCCAAATCAGCATGTTTGAATGAAGGATGCCTCATGCACAAAACTGGATTTTTTAATAGGAAGCTGTTTCATTGTGATGGCATCATGAGTGCAGGAGGCTGGGAAAAGTTATAATTGTTCTCCTTCTATTATGGGACACCTATAATGCTAAAATTCACTGCCCAACAGAAGGTTTTCACATTTTTCTTTCATGATTCTCTAGCAAAATATCTGAGCTGCTAAATTGACATCCTCTAATTCACAGATCTCCTCCTGTCATTGCTGTATAAACGTGGAACTAAATATAATTGGCATTTCTCCTCACTGTTTTTCTTATATTGATGTGTAACTGATATTAACTATAAATATCTACCACGGAAAGTAATGAAAGCTGTGTGCAGTTTGCCAGATCCCAGAATAGGATCCCTTTCTTCCAAGTAGGGATGGGGAAATAAAAGATTCACTTTACAGAGAAAAGAGAGGCCGTATATCCCAGTGTAAGTCTGGAGTAACTCCACTGAAAACAGTGGAGAACAAGACTTGCTGGTCTGCAAATAAATGGATAACCTCCCCTGAGAAGAATGAGTACAAAAGGGAGAGGAAGGATAATTCAGTGGTTGGAGCACTGGCCTAGGATATGGGAGACCCAGCTTCAGTTCCTTGCTCTACCATAGACTTTGTGTGACTTTGGACAATCACTTAAGCTCCCTGTGCCTCAGTTCCCCATGTGGGCGGTAGGGATAATAGAACTTCCCTATCTCATGGAAGTGTTGTGAGGATAAATGCTCTACAAGATTGTAAAGTGCTCTGAGATCTACTGGTGAAAAGCGCTATATCAGAAATAGGCATTATTATTAATGCAGAGCAATGCTTACATTGGCAGGCTGCCACGATAATTCCTGGGAGACAATGTATTGTTAAATTTTGCCCTGTACAGCAAGTTTGCCTTGTACAGTTCAAATGTTTAGAATTGCAAATGTCAATGAGAAACTTCAGCTGTGAAATGACCCCTTTATTAAATAAATAAAAATGATTGGCAGATTTGCACCTTTCCACAAGTTAATCTCTCCTTCTGTAGCTATTAAAAATACAAACCTACATTATGGTGACAACTGTAAATTTCAGCCCACCTTTTTCAACATTTTCATGGAAATGTAAGATAAGCTGCTGTCCCTTTCTCCAGTGCAAAGTGCAGAGGCACTATCTAATAAAAGCCTGTCTTTTTCCTACTGGAAAAATGACTATGAAAATACAGTCCGACATCTTTCAGTTGTGATAGATAAGAAATTCTGAAGGAGCAATAATAATTAATGGCCATACAAGATGAAACTCCAGTTGTTCAGACGGCTGTCTCCACATAATCTGTATTTTATACAAAAGGAGAAAGAACTCAATGGAATTTCAGCTGAGACCGGATAAAAACTGCCAACAAAACGTGATAAGGAAAGTCTAATGTGCATATTAATCATGTTTATAGCTCCTCATTTGCTGATATATTAGCCTAAACTCCCTCTAGAAATACATTTTTTGATCACTGGTACATTAATTTAATACAACCAAACTTAAATAGGCCCAATTAATGTTTCCAGTTTGTATTAATTAAAACTAATTGATTATGATAATCTTCACAATAACTCAAAGAACAAATGGGTTTGAAACTCCAGTATAGGATGAGTATGATTTTAAAAAAAATGCTAGAAAGGTTTGAGAAATGAAACATGTCTTTATGTGTTTATTGCCTTAGTCCAGATTCATCGTTTATTACCTACATAGTTTTTTTCCAACTACAGTGTAGCTCTACAAATAGCATATTGTGAAAAGAATCTGCCAGCAGAATAGTGTAAATCTTACATATGATACCCCTTATTTCTCCATATAGACTGGTATAACAGAATAGATAACTGCCTGAAGTACGGAAAATTGTGTTGTGTAATTTTTGGAGCAATGCATACGTCTTTCACTTCCACCCCAGCACAGCCTATAGATTATCAAGTCCCTTCACACACACACCTTCTAGAACAGCAGTTCTCAAACTTTAGCAAGTCCAGGACCCCATTTGGATTTAAAAATTTTCACGGACCCCTAAGGCCTCTGCTCAGGCCCTGCCCCCACTCCACCCCTTTCCTGAAGGCCCCACCCCTGCCCCACCTTTTCCTGCCCCCCAATCCACCCCTGCCTCATCCTTTTTCCACCGCTTCCCCAAGTGCACCCCATCTTCACTCCTCCCCCTCCTTCCTAGCACCTCCTGCACACCACTGAACAGCTGTTCCCCAGCTCACAGGAGGTGCTGGGAGGGAACAGGAGGAGTTGATCAGCAGGGCCGGTGGACCCCCTGGAGTACCCTTGTGGACTCCTGGGGGTCTGCAGACCCAGTTTGAGAAACACTGTTCTAGAACATTGACTGGTCTAAGAGCCTGAAATTTTCATCTATCCCTTGTTCTGTATTTTTCAATTTAGAATTTTGCCATATATGGCTATGTTCTCTTCTCTTTACAGCCTAACAATCAGCTATTTTGTCACAGCACTAATTAGAGCAGATCAAACTATTTGCTGTGAACAGTTTATTTGAAGAACGCCAGCCTTCCATCTGTCTGTTCATTGCTTGACTGCTTTACACAAAATTTGTTTGCTGTTTATAAATGTTCCATGAAGACCTGAGCTAACATCCATTGAAGTCAATGTAGAGACTCCTCTTGATTTCAATAGGCACTGTATGAGGTTGTATGTGAACATATTTTAGTCTGTGAGTTTGTGAACAGTGCTTATTATGTGTGTTTCTTGGTCATAATGTCTGCTGTGTGATCAGTGACCTTTAGAAACATGGTAATGTTCTGTTTTCTGATTACTGTTTCATTCATCCAGTCTAATGGGAGAGGGCATGATCAAGTCATTGGGAAAAGATGGGAGCAGCTTATGGAGACATGCCAGCAGGATTAGGGAGACGTTTAGAGACATGCAATTTTTTTTCCCTTTCCATCCATTGTGTCAGACTTCGCATCAGACAGTGCTGTTAGAAAAATTGATCTACTGTAAACTGGAGTTAGATTTAGTATGAGTGTGCCTTTCGTCACAGTTACACAAATAATGGCAGCTGCATGTGCATTTGCAGTCCCAGATGAAGGTTGAGGTCAGATCCTTTTCTAGCTTACTTATTGCCCTTGTGCCTACACCCTATCCAGAGTTTTTTTGTAGTCCTAGCAGAGTGTACTCACATACCCTTGTCTCATTTCCAGTGCTAGTGCTCTCCATGTTTGAGAAATACAACTTTACTGTCAGAGCAGCAGTAGGAAGGGATCGCTTGGGTATTTGATATGCTTCCTGTGTGGTCTGCAACTCTGCCCCCATAGAACCACTTGACTCTTGTGCAGCTTTTCTTGCCACCCTTCACCTATCCCTCCCAACATGTATTTTTGTTTGTTTGTTCTCTGATATTAGCATTGTAACAGAGGATAAAACATTAAGGACCAGATTCTTCAGTGGAAGGACTTGCAAAATGAAGTACTTCTCAAATAAGTAAGCAGGACAGAATTGGGCCTTTAGAAGCTGTTTCAGAAATAAATACTTGTTATCAGGTTACTAGACTCCAGAAATTCACTTTCTCATAGCTTAAGACCTTACTCTTCATTCCTTACTTACATTGGATTACTTGTATATCCTTGCAAGTAGTCCCATTGACTTCAATGGGTTTTGGTGATTATTCTATCATCACATTAAATGTTAGATCCCATGTACGGTTCAAGGCTACATAATTTACTATTTAACATCAAGTTGTGAAGAAATTCAGTGTCTCTGCTGTCATAACCTTTCAAAGAGAACTCCCAGACTCTGTCTTGGTGGGCTTCCCTCTAGGCTGCAACACAGCCAGTTAACATGGTTTCAGATGTGTTAACTTTCATCTTAACAGAGTTTTTCCATTGTGATAAGCTACCTTGATTTGAGCTAACATGACTAAAAAAGCAAACCTTTTTGCCCATCTATACATAACCGCAGTGAGTCTGAACATACCATGCACATGCATATTATGTTTCCTTGGGCTTGGGTAAGATTTTTGAAGCGTGAGTTCTGTTTGAATTGTAAAGCTCTTTTGTTCACTACTGCAGTACAGATAATAATAAAATGTAATTAAATATATGTATTATCAAGCACTGCTCTGATCAATGTTTCAGTTATTTATCTTGTAGTCCATATGAAATCAAGGCTCTCACTGAAGTCCTAATATAGCGATTTCAAATAACATAATTTGGGAACACAAAATCATTCTGGAACTGCCTATGTTTATATACTTACTTCAGTACAAAATAAAGGAGGAAATTAAACTCTAGTTTGTCACAATTTTACTACATTAAATTGCTGGGAAAGTCACCATTTCATGGTTCATGTACTCTGTGATATAATTTACCATATGACAAGCTTTTCCCTAGATGCTATGACTTCATTCATTCAGTCGTTACTTTTCAAGTGATAACACTCTAATTAGCTGCCAAACTTTGGTATCCTTTTCATATCCTTCCCAGTCCAAGTGTTCACTTATCTATACAAAAGTGCTACATGACATCCTTGTTGTTTCAGGAGAACACAGTTACCATTCACTGACTGCCTCCACACTATCTAAGATAAGTGTTATGGCACATCTCCCTAATTCAGAGCAAGGCACAGACAACAAAAACTGCCCCACTACAAAAAACTTCATGGCAACAAACTCAAAATGCCATCATCTTATTGGATATTGAGTTACTTTTCTTATAATACTTCTGAATGCTTAAATATGGCCTCTGCAAGTTATATCGTCTCAAACTCTTGCAAATACAATTTGTGTGCATGAATGTTCAGTTGAGTTCATAATGTTTATCAAGCACTTTGAAGGGAAATTTCTATGCTACTTCTATCATAAGTGTGTGTGTGTGTGTGTGTACACATATATATATATATTCCTCTTTTGTGCCAAATTCTACAATTCTTATTCAGCCAAAATTGTCATTTAGTCAGTTTGGCTTAAAAAAAAACAAACAAAACACTGCAGGAATTAGTCCTTTCAAAGGGTCACAACCGGAATTCTAAATCTCATGCCTGAATTTCCACATGAACAACATCAAACCCAAATTAACTATCCAATTTGTGCACAAACCAAACTGCTGGTGCAATCTGAGGGCTTGTCTGCACAGTAGAGTAATGTGATCTGGAAGGGGGTGTGATTTCTAAAACACACTAATGTGTTGCACAGCAATTGGTTCACATAGACCCTACCAGCATGCACTAAATGTTGCCTACCATGATACATGGCACTACATTAAGGCATATTAAGGATCCTTTAGTGTACCCTAGCAGAGTCTGCATGGACCAATTAATGCACAATACATTCGTAACTTTAGGAGTCACACCCCCATAGTGCGTATAATTCCACTATGTAGACAAGCCTTTAGAGGCCTCCCTTGAAAATCTGGACCATAAAAAAAACTCTGTGTTGTAGTCCAGGGATTCCCAATTCTTTTCATGCTATATCCTGCACTCCATTCACCCATTCTCAACTAGTTGATCTAAACTGCAAAATCTTTTATTTTAATTTCTACAATGCTTCAGAGGTCCATTGTGCTTCCAGAAACAGAAGCAATAATTCTATTCTACTACTGAGATTGTCTTGAGCTAGTGTCTTTGGAGGGTTTTTTAATGTGATTGAGAAAACCCACTTTTGATGGGAAATCAACACAAGAAATGGAAAACACGTTCATGATGACGTTCTCCTACAAAACAATGGCCGGAGACCTCTTTGTGGTTTGCAGCCCATGTATGGAGACCCTCTAGGCATTGACAGAGCCTGCTAGGGTCTCCAAGACTTATTTCTTTGCACACTGAAGCCAAAAACTAACAAAACATGGAATAAATTTCTGCTGGTGACACCATATGGTAGATTAGCAGGTTTATGTTCACTACTTCTGATTGCAAACAAATGTTTTCCCCACCAACTCCAAAGGAGTATAATTTTAACTATAAAACCCTGTTGAGCATTTCAGTCCCCATGAAGCCACTACACAGCATGTGTCCGTGTTTCTCCTTAATTAATTCTAGCACATCTTCCAGTCTGTAGATCCTGCTGGAGAAAGCTACTGCTATATAGCATAATAGTCTATTGAAATTTCACTTTATGAGTAATTAACAACTGAGAAAAAACCCTAGCATTTTTCTTTACTGTAGCCAGTTATTGAATTGGTTAGGCCATATCACCTCTTATGTCTTCTGTTGAAAAATGGAAACCAAAGTCAGAAGGTGCCATTGTTTTTTGTGGGCAATACTATTACTTCTTTCTCAGACCTTCAAAAATAAAGTTTCAACAAATGTTGAAATTTGCTTTAGGACAGAAATTCTCTTTTCTAACCAGCTCTAATACTGATAGAAGGATTTAGGAAATGCCAATAATGGTGCATGAGTCGCTCTGAGCTTTAGGCTATCAGAGTTTCCACCTGCATATGCTGCAGAAGAATGGACCCAGCAGTCACCATTCAGGAGCAGGTAATTGTGGACAAAACGGAGAATTTAGCAGGTAGTGATATTATTTATTTGGGCCTTGTTGCTACTTTGTTCAATGATTTTTGTCTGAAATGGTTTACTATGCTAAATTCACCAAAGCACCCTATTACAGCATATATAAATCACTGTTAGCTGATGAGCATCACAACTTGCATAGATGGCCCAGAGCACCACCACTTGTAAATAGGTTTCTTGGATTTCAAAAAACATTCAAATGTAGACAACTCTGTCCCACAACAGACTTTCTTCCTAGATGATTAAGGTAAATTCTGGGCTTCATCATGTAGCCACAATATGCGCAACACACCTATATAAAATAATGGTGGTCCATGCACAGAAGAGCTACAGGTTGAGGATGAGTCATATTCATTGTCTATGGCTTGATCCTGCACCAGAGAAGTTGGTGGGAGTTTTGCCATTGCCTTCAGCAAGAGCAGGAACAGGCCTGGTGTCTATGAACTAACAACTGACTTCTTTTTCCTAGCTATACATACACAGTTGATTGTTACAAACTGCTTCCCAATGTCGTAACAGTCTTGTACTGCCTGGTATTCAGTGTGATAAAGTGTAACTTGGAAAGAATCCTAAAACAGTAAGACATGGCAGTAATCCACAGTTAGGATTTTTAATAGGGTAAGAACAGGATGTATAATCTCAGAAGTTTCATTTGTGGGATTGGGCATGCCTTTCAAGTGGTAGAAGTTTTTTCCTCTGCTTTGCTTTTTAGGGACTGGGTTAGTATATTACAGTATGCATTTTAATAGAGAATTCCATAATATATAGAGAGAAATGTGCGTACCCAAGTAAAACCGATATTTTTCTTGGTTTATTTCTGACCACATGAAATATGGTTTCATGAGCCTAATCTCTGCAGTTTTAAGGATTTACGCCCCATCCATTTTATATTTCTTGAACATTGTACACAAAAATAATTCCTTTGGCTCCTACACCTACTTACTACTCTGCTTAAAAAATGGATTCAGGCCTAAGGTATTAGTAACATGTCGTTTCCTAGGTACCAAATACAGGTCAGGCAGTATCACACAGAGAATTCTTTAGTCACTCATACATTTAAAAAGGTGAATATGTAGCTGATCAGAAATCAACTTGTTCAGAAAAGGATGGAGGCCTAAATTTCAACTTGTGCATCTAAAACCGGGAACCATTAAAGCCATATTTAGCCGTGTCGAGCCAGATTTCAAGGTATTTATACACCTAAAGATGTAGTGAGATTTTCAAAAGTTTGAAATCAATGAGAGTTAGGTGCCTACACTGCTTAGGAAATTTTAAAAATCCTATTAGGTGACTATCTGCATCTTTAGACACCTAAATACCTTTCATCTGGCCCCTACACAAGTGGTCTTTTTTTAGAGTTGATGAGTACTTGGTTCTTCCAGAGAGAGGATCTTATGCTCCAAGTCATCTCTGATAATCAGGCCACATATTAAGGTGCCTAAATATGGTTTGAGGAACCTACATGAAAGTTTTGGTCAGTGTATATTGGGCTAAAAACTCTACACTCTCGTCTCCTGTGATTTTTGGTGCAAAGATGAAAATAAAGGAAAAAATCTGCTTTGTTCAAAATCTGTCAGAGCCTAAGTGTGATTGCCCCTCCCTCCATGTGTTGGGTTACTATGGTTTTAAGGTGTGTGACCAGGCAGAGAGCATGTGGTATTGAAGGTGACTTTCCTTTTCCATCCTGTTACCCCAGCAAGCAGCAGGGAAACACCTAAACGAATTAGTGCTAACTGACATAATCAATTCCCATGAGTTGCTACTCACTCCTATCTGCCCTTGTTGGGATGGGGCATTGATAATATGAAGTACATTTCTAGGTGGAGCTGTGCTGCAAGGAGGGCAAAGTCTCAGGCAGTACCATGGAGGGGCCAGCACCCTATAGTGATGCCCTGAAATCCAAAGGATTTACCCTCAGTTCTCAAGACACCCATGGGGACAGGAAGTTCAGAGATTTCAAACTATCACCACATAACATCTGGCTATGTATCTGTCTATTACAAGTGTGTGTTTCTCAATCATATAGACCTCTCTCTCATGCCTATGTTCTATTAATGCTGAGATAAGTGATGCAAGGTTCTATTCTACTCAGGTTCCTACCCATCACTGTTAGTTAACCTGGGTGTGTTGTTTCAAACTATTAAAACAGAATACTGTTTCCAGTTCTGGTGTCTATACTTTGGAAAGGATTTGGAAAACAACAATAATAATGATTTGATGTCTGGAAAACTGGCCTTGCAGTGAGATCTAAAGAAGCTTAGTCTACTTAGTTTAACAAAGAGATGGCTGAGAGGTGACTTGATCACAGTCTATAAGTACCCATGGGGGGAGATATTTTCTGACAGAAGAGGGCTCTTCAGTTTAGCAGCCACAAAGGCAAAATAAGAGCCAATGGCTAGATGCTGAAGCTAGGTAAATTCAGACCAGAAATAAGGCAAACTGTTTACAGTGAGGGTAATTAAGCACTGGAATGATACTCCAAAAGATGTGGTGGATTCTCAGTCACTTGAAGTCTTTAAATCAGAATTGGATGCTCTAATAAAAAGAAAACTCTAACTCATCCAGAAGTTACAGGCTTGATGGAGCAATTACTTTGTGCAATTCTATGGCCTGTGTTATGCAGATTGTCAGACTACGTAATCATAATGGTCCATTCTGGCTTAAAAATCTATTAATCAAGTTAATTATTTTAAAATTTTCCTAGATAACATCAAGCTGGTACTGAACTTAGGGATCAGTTACATGGGGAAAAGAAATTCACAGCCACTCCAAGAATGTGTGTCTAGTTACATATTGCTGTTTTTCACTCCTGCCCCTCAAGCTGGAGACTCTGCACTAACTCACAGGTGGTAGATTGAGAGAGTCTCAGTGGCAACAAGGCTGACAGTGATGCCAGGGGGCAAGAATGCTCAGAAAGAATAACTCAGCCGTAACTTCAGGTGAGAGAGAGACTTGTTTCAGGGTTGCATCATCCCTGGCCAGGCATGAACCCTTCAATACAATGGAGCAAAGCAGTAGTAAAAAGGCCCCAGTTCCAATGGTAAGTTGACAATGAAGACTAAGCTGAATTAGTAACCTTCACTTCACCTGTATCTGATTGTAATACAGCCCACATTTCAGAGATAATTATTTTTCTATCTGACACACTGTGATGTTGTCTCAGTGTCCACTGTTATGAATTATCAACATCAAGGAAGCTGAATTATGAAACTGAGGATATGATAAACTTCATACATGTTAAATAATTGCGCTCCAAATCATTTCAAGCTCTCTCCTTTGCTAATTACCATTGTGCCTCTCATTTGGGGGCTTAGGTTAGATATTTGGGCATTAGTAATTGAGAGCTATGCTGGGGAAACTTGTCCACAATATGCCTAGTGCTTTAGGTCAGTGCTTCTAGTCATTCCTTAACACTGACAAAATATTAAAATGCAATATTTCTATTGTTTTTTGTGCTAATTGATGTAGAAAGCCTTAAAGATGTGAAAGACTTTGAAGCAATAGTTTGGAAGACCAATCAATATACTGTACTTTGAGGTTAACAGCTTATACTTCACAGCTAATGGTATATTTTCCTCTGGAAAAACAATACAGATGGATTTTCTGTTTTTAGCAGCAAAATCTCCTATATCAGCTTGAGAAACTAAATGCACACAGAACATTAAGCGTTTTGTAGTGGCTGATGAGCATAATTTAGATATGCCAACAACTGATATATAGTTTGTTTCTTTTATGTTAGAAGTTGCCTAAAAAGAACCATTATTTACATTCTTTATATCTAACCAAGATAAATCCTGAGTCTCATAAATAAGTATAGCCCTATTTGTTTTAGTGACTTATTTGAGTCTGTGAAGATTTGCTGAGCAGGGGCTCAGCTTGATAATATTTCACCATGCTAAAAATTTGGACTTGATACATTCTTGACACAAGGCACATCATTTCTCATGTGTAAGAACAATTACCTCATGTTTATATAGTATTTAAAGCACAAGTAGTGATTAGATTTTACCATCTCTGGCATGCCCAGCATTTACAAATTGCTACTGGTGCCTTAAAGACATTCATTTAATGTTCTTTAATTTGGTGCCCCTTATCTATCTGCAGAAAGGTTCACTCCTAGCACTGGTGATGGGTATGAATTACAGGCCTAGAAATAAATGTCAGAGAAGGACTAGTTTTTAACTTGAAGATAAATGTGAAGATAAATCTGCCTCCTTGGATCAGTGGGATGATCCGTATATACTGGATATCCTACTCCTTTCCATTTGATAAGCTATTCAAATGTGCCCAAAGAGAATGGCAGACTAGGTCAAATGGCTGCTCCAAAGAACCCTTCATGTTTGGGAGGGCAAGTATGTCTAAAACCATGGAGAGAGAAGGACAGAATGGAGAATTAGCATTTGTGAATGAATGTGTTATTTGGCAGAAGGAAGAGACTAGTTACTATGATGTATGCTATGTGGAGGTGAGTGAAATTCTTTCAGTATATTATGGAGCTAAACTTCAGAAATACCACATAATATGATAAGTTTGGACGAGATCTTAAAGTGTGATTATACTCTGAAAAGTAACTGCAAAATGGACATCCTCTGACCCCCGAATTTGTTTTGTGGTTGATTATTAAAAGTGAAAAAAAATATTTTTCTTTCTGCCTATTTTGTAAATTCAGCCTGGGATCTGAAAATCAAGCTGAATTCTTTCTGCTTCACACATCATTAGCACCATAAACCAAGTTTCGGCACTTTAAGTTAGGAAACTTTCCCACTATAAATACTTTTCATCTGTGATGATATGAGAGTAGAATCTAGCTCATGCTCCTATATCTGTACGGGTGCTGCACAGCTAAGAGTGTAAAAAATGTATCTTTGTCAGTACAGTAATCAGGAAGTTCTCTAGATACCCACGGGGGCAAATCTGTTAAGGAAGGAGAATTAACAGTTCTTCATATTCACTTTTGTGACCATAACTGCAGAAACTGTACCATATATATATATCAGTAGTAGACCAGTATCAATATATTGTATTTACACATACTGTTAAGTCTATTCTATATTGAGTTTACCTTATCAATGTAGTATTCTTTTTAATACTGTGTGTGTGTGTGTGTGTGTGTGTGTGTAAGTGTAATATATATAATAATCTAATTCTACGATGAATATATTTATGGCTAGACCATTTGCCTCTGTCTGAGGTAGCAGTCTGGGCTGATTTCCTGACCTTCTTCCCTCAATATGGGTTGTGCTGTTGGCTGTCCTAGACTAATAGATTTGTTATTTCTCTGATACACACATCCGTGTCTGGCACAGTTACCAACCCATGTATGGTGTTTGTCTCAGGCTTATTAAAATAGCGTGAAAAGTCCTGCAACTCCACCAGGATTGCCAACTTTCTGGCTGTACTTCTGTCCATTATCCTTAAATGATGTATTTTCATGTCCTGGCTACGTAATTGTTTAACCTCAATGAATCATTATCTTGAATTTGTCATGAGTTTGCTAGCAAATAAACATAAATCCTCTGTTAAATTATGACTGGTACAATAAACTAAATGCACAGAACAATTTATTGAATGCCCATCATAAAGAAAGGGTTACACATGACTAAACTAACTGTTCCCATTTGTGAAATTGGGTGTCTAACTCACAGGCATTATTGCCCAGTAAAAAATGACTTACTGGCTATGAGAGGGCCCTTCATGCCTTTGCCCTGTGGATCCTCTTGGCCGCCATCCCTTTAGCCACACACTTCAGCTGAACCATAATGCTCTTGTGATGTACTGTTACCAAAGGGCACCTGGAGGTTGATCAGTAAGGAATGAATGAGTGGGTTTTTTTAAATAGAAACTGAAAAAAAAATTACTTTAATTTTTCTTGTGGGGTATCTGTGGCTGATTGAGGGTGACCAACACTCCCACAGGCTGGCCAAGCCTTTAAAATATAGCTTTAATGGAAACAGACAATTTTAGGTCCAGGCAGGCTGGGGCCTTCAAGGTTTTCAAACAGAGAAAGTCAGAGAGGGCAACACCCCCATAATTTATATCAGTTTTACACAGCTTTCCAAGGTTCCAGTTAGACCATTTGGTTTTAAACAAAATATACTCTTCAGTAAACTAGAAACAGTGCTGGATTTACTTACAACATACACCCTTTCCCCTAAGGGTATAGTTTCTCTGTTTAACGCAAAAATGTTTGGGGCACAGTGGAGTAAAGATTACATAGATTTTTCCACTCTCAGATCTTTACCAGGGTAGATAAAATAGCTTCAGATGGAAACTGATCCAAGAGGTGTGTGCAGTTTAATAATCCTTTTCTGTAATATTCAAGAGAAAAAAAACTCTTTATGTACAGCTCAAAAAATTATCAAAACAATTTTCCAAACATTCCTAACATTCAACTTCCAGGGAAATTAATTTGTATATCTAAAATTAACTATTTCAAACGGAAAGCATTTTGACAGATCAATGAAGTGCTACATCAAAAATAAACTGATTCCAATAGACCAATTAAAAATTGATTCTTATTGGTAGTATGTATTTACTTGGCTGTTTACAGTTCAAGCCTGGAGGGACAGTTTCCTTCTACAAATAGCCAAGGTGCAGCACTCTTTCCACTCTCTCCCTCTGTAGGAAAAGCATTAGATAAATAAACAGAACAACACTGGCAGCCTTTAGAACCCTGCCTTAAGCAGAGTACTACCATGAGTGAAAGTAATTAGAGACTGTTTGCAAAGGTTGTTCAGATATGTGTAAACAGCAGCATAAACATCAGGTCAGGTCAGGGAGGGAGGCTGGCAGTTGGTGAGACCCAAAATGGAGCTTGCCAAAGTGTGACATTCCCAGCAGGGAGAGAACATTTGGAAAAACAACTTGATCAAGTTTGATCAACAAAAATCGTTTCCTTAAGTGGTGTTTTTTATTTAGAGAATGTGTGGCCTAAATATAAATGATTAAAACTTCCCTTCTTCCATCTCAGTTTTATCACTTCCAGATATCTGTTTACTGGCAATGCTTACAATACATTCATTTCTTAACAGTCCATTTTGAAAATTTTTGTGCTTTTGGTGAGGCCCACAATGAATCGTCTATGCACATTTCCCACTACCAATTGTTAAATGGAGTTGTGTTCATACATCTCTGGTGTGTTGATATACCTTAGCTTAGAAAAATTATCCACTCTGTAATTCTAGCTTTAACTCTTTAGAAACTGTAAATTTTGGCCATGATTCATGAAACCACTTAAGCACATGCTTACCTTTAAGCAATTGCTTAAAGGCTTTCCTGAGTAGAGGATTTCACGGTATTCTTCTTTGAAACAGGAATATATGAACTCTGGTGTCATGGCCAAAATCTTAAGTTAGCACAATGTAAAAACCAAATTCCTCCTGAAACATCAACTGGAAAAATTTCCAGTGTGTTTTAAACTAGTGTGTGGCTGTTGTGATCTGTTTGAAATTTTGCTTTCCTGTCTCTCCAGAACTGATTGCAATTCATGCTTGGTGAAAGAATCCCTGGGGGTAGTTTAGGGGTGTGTTTTTAGTCTATAAAAAGCTTTTGGGATCATTACAAATGAAGGGAAGTATAAGATCATTACTTATGGTTATTCCATGCAAGTTTTTCTATAAGGCACTCATCACAGCAATATCCAAGATCCTCGCAAATGTTATAGAATTTATGTAACATCATTGTGAGGTAAATTAGTATCATTAAACCACATTTTATAGATGGAAAATTGAAGCACAGAGAATTTAAGGCTTGCCCAAGGTTGTATTGAAAGTCAGTGGCAGAGTTAGAAATAGAAGCCAAACATTGTCTGTCCAATGCCTTAACCACATAACCTCTTAAGTACCGCCACAGGGGCAGTTACCAGATGGTGGTGTTACACAGTTTTATAAGTTTTTTCTTAGTGTGTGTGAGAAGCATACAGTTTTTGAAGGAATGTTGTATTGGTCTTATTTTTTTGCAATGTCTTTTGGGCGCGAGCCACTGTAAACAGCAAGAGTTTGCTTCTTCCTTTATCCCTCTAAGTAGAGCCAGTTCTTGGTGCAGCACTGATTTCTGGAAAGCAAGTGTTGGTTTTTGGGTTGAGGTTTCTGAAAGAAGAGTGCCTGCTCAAGGACTATTGTATATACATTTTTTTTTTTAAAGTTGCACTAAAAATAACCAGAAAATACCCAGTCACTGATTTCTCCTCCAGCCTACTGGGCCCAGACCTTAGTTACCATTTGGCAATATAAATTAGCCTGGTCTGTAAAACATGAACCACCTCTGTATTATCTCCTTTACAGTGTTCCAGCAGCACAAAGGGGACAGAAAGCTTCCATAAGTGGGTAAATGAGATTCCCCTTCCATGTGGGAATCCCATGATAGTATAAAACTAGCACAGCCAGCTCCACACCCCCTACTTCTGGTCTCCCTGGAGAAGGGGCATGTTGGGGGTGTGCAAAGATAGGAGGAATTAGACTAGAGCACTCCAGGCCAGGGGGATGTTAGTTGTGGAGCTAAGTTGCAGAGGAGGCAAAACTAGCCCCTGGCAGCTCCCAAGCTTAGTGACAGAAAGCTATTTACATTTCCCCACCATGACACTACCCCACCTCAGGTGTGCCTAAGTGTAGAATTCTCATTGGATCACTTGGATCTCTTAATCGCTACTAAATGCAAAAGGTAGCTCTATTGTGGTTTACTTTATGCCAGCGTCTTTCCAGGTAATGACAGTCCGAGCACTATGGCCCCTTGTCAACCCATTAACACTGGCAGGATCACAGAGTTCAGTACCAGGCTCCAGTTTATTTATGGTTTGTTTAAAAAAAATATATTCTAAAGTTGATTGAATCAACTTAATAGGAGCTGTGAAGTAAAATAAATAAATATGGAACAAATTTCTGCAGTTAGTGGGAATTATCCTATCTGTTTACAAAGGCCATTTAAGCTTACTAGAGGTGTTCATTTCTGTTAGGAGGCCTCGCTGAAGAATCAGAGCAGCCTTGCCAAAACTGCATCCAGAATTTCGCAGCTATGTTGTCTTCAGGCACTAATCTTTTAGAAGAAAACACAACTGAAAAGGACTATTAACATTTCCCTGTGGCCTCTAAGCTCTCCCACATTAGTTTTTCCCAAACCACACCACATAAAAACTCTTTTGAGGCTTCTAGGGCTGGTGGCCTGCACTAAAGACCAAAAACAAAAGAAGAGCTGTTTTTTTTTTTCCTGTTTTTTTAAAGTGAGGCTTCTTAAATTTAAAATCTATTTAGTTGTGGTGACTACAGTAGACCCAGAGCATTATGTCTATAGTATGAAGCTAGTCAACAAGGAAAGAATGGCCTGTTGGTAATAAGGATAATAGTTGCAACTTAGGGAATCATTGACCATTTTAAAAGGAGACGTAAGCATTTGTAAGGTGTGCTGGTTTGTGGCCTATTTTAATTCTTACAAGCATTACCATATTTAACTGAACTAAGGACTGGCCCCTAAGCTTTAGCGATACAAGACCCTGCCACTGTGTGTACTCATCTACAGTTTTACATAAGCATTTGCACTTGAGTTTACATTAAAAAAAATCAAATTCATATGAACAGAAACAGGCAAACAATGACATACAAACAACTCTGGAATGTTTTCTTGCCTCAACCAGCAATATATTTACTGTTTGACATTTAATAAATAATTTGTTGTACATTTAAATAAGCCAGAACTTTCAAACCTGGTGACTAGTGTTAAATAAAGACTTGTGACTAACAAAGGAACTGACTTTTTTTTCCCCAGAGGTACAGAACAATCTCTGATCCCACTGACTTCAGTTGAAGCTGCTCAGCACCTCTGAAAAAACCAGATCGCAGAGGGTCAGGTTGCTGATTAGCCTACCTGCTCAAGCAGGGGTGTAAGATGACCCTTTCCATCTCTACATTGCTATCTATATCATGAGCTGCCATGGGGCTGCAACTCTTGCTCCCACACAGGAGGAGAGGTGAGCTGACAGAGCTTAGACTCCACCTACTCATCCAAATTCAACAAACAGTTCACCTGAGCTACACAGGAAGAAGAAGTAATCTGTGTCAAGTACAGCAGTAGTGCAGACTACTTCCCCTTGGAAAGGGAGGGGAAGGGAAACCAGCCTTCAGATTGTGACCATGACACAATCTACTTTCTGGTTTGCCCCTGTGCAGTACAATGACTGTGCTGAAATTTGCTGTGGGCTTGTGGCAAAGCCACAACTGAGACATAATTTAGGTGCTTAGGTTCTTGACTTTAGGCAGCCATGTTTGAAACTTTTGGCCAGTAACAAGTACAATGATTAAAACCTGTATTTTTGGTACCTCTTAGTTTCCTCTTTCAAGTTACCCTATGTAAGAGCAGTACTGACAGTGCTGATGTCATGATAGCCACTGTCCAGGGTGGATAAAAATCAATGATTTAAAAAAATAAAAATAAAATCAGATTTTTTAATTTAAATCGGATTTTTTTGATGAAATGCTTTGTGAGAAAAAAACTAAAGATACATTATAGCTCAAAGATATCTCATCATGGAATATGGATTATAAATTCAAATTCTATAGTATGAGACAATATATTCATATAATGTTTAAGAAAAGTTTTGTAAATGATTCCAATAGTTCATGGATTAGGGAATCCAATCTTATCGGGTTCCAGGGGCTTCTGTATAGTTATTTAGGTTAATCTTTCTATCTACCCAATGGGACTCAGTGCTCAGTTTAGAAGATACCATCAGATATGCTTAGTTTTGTAGTTCTCAAACTGGATGTGTGTCTCCAGTGATAACATGCTTGTTAACAGCAAAAATGTTTTTAAATAAATAAATAGATAGAGGTGAGAAATAACAGACTTCAACCCTGTTGTCCCTCTGCAAATTTGTGTACACAGAGTCAGTCCCTTACCTCTCTCTAAAAGTGCAAAGTTTCAAAAAGTTCAATGAATAGAAGATTGTTGGGGGCAGAATAGATGTGGAAAAGGAGAAGAAGTCTGGAGATAAATGTGAGAAGGGAGGGACAGGCAGCAGAAACAAAAGTGAAACTGTTTGAGCAGCATATTCCAGAAGTCTTGAGTTCTGAGTGTAGCCTTCGTTCAATAAATATGTGTTTGCTGATGACGTTTTAAAGAAAGTCACACCAGTGATCTGGTGGAAGTCACTTAAGCACTTGGATTCAGAGACTGTTGAAGTGATAATCTCACTTTTAACAGCTGTAGCTTCTTCTGCCAGTATAGAAAGAATATTTTCTCTTTGGACTAATTCATTCCAAACTGAGAAATCGTTTGGGACCTGAAAAAGCAGGAAAGCTTGTTTTTCTTTTCCAGATTATGAACAAACAGGAAAATGAATATCTGCTTCAATTACCTTTGGTAAATGAAATAACCAAACAATAATTCATTTTCTGATATAGCTGTAAAACTAATCTGAAAAATTTTCAAAATAAATCACTTTAAAATGTATATTGTGTATCTTCTAAAAATGAAACCTACATCCGAGTTGTGAAGAATATGTATTAAGGTTATAACAACCCACAAGAATGCCCTATTATGTAGAAAAATATGATTAAATCGAATCTTCCTGACTAGTGATTTAAATCATGATTTAAATCAAATCCACCCTGCCACAGTCCAAATGCATATATGTAGTATTGGCACCTTACCTCTATGCTGCCAACTAGATGAGACTACTATTTCTGAGGCCCAGACTCTCAAAGGTATTTTAGGCACCTCATGCCCATCAGTGGCATTAGGTAATTAACTACTTGTGAGGATCTGGGCCTGAATACTTAGGCAACTAAGTTCTGGAACAGCTACAAAGTCTGTTTGTTCAGTTCTGGGATGAAGGTAATTTTGTTTCCCTTGTGGCAGGTTAAACTGCAGTGTTGGTGCCTTCAGAAAGGAGTCCTTTCTGGTTCTAAAACAGTAAGGCTTGGTGTACACTAACGAGGTAAGTTGATCTGAGTTACTCTAGTTAAGTTAAGTAACTTAATCAACGTAACTTAGATCGACTTACAGTGGTGTCTACACCACACTGTGTAGATGGGGTATGCACTGTCGACATAGCTTCCGCCTCTCAGGGAGGTGGAGTACTGAAGTCAATGGAAAGTGCTCTCCTGTCGATTTATCGTGTCTTCACCAGACACACTAAATCAACACTGCTGCATCGATTGCAGCGGCGCCAATTTAGCTGGTAGTAAAGACAAGCCCTAAAATGATGCATTCAGTGAAGGTCTTCAGGGGGCCAAACCTATGTCTACCATTGCACAGTACAGTAGCAGGAGTTTAGATGGTCCATGGCTGTTGCACAAGGCTAAGAGACAGCACAAATAGCCTGCCTCCCCTTGCATTCCTCATTCAATAGCCAGGGGCAATCTCAAATTCTGGCCCTCAGTGGAGTGTGGAGACTCCCTCTATTTACTGCACAGGACACATCCCCAAAAGGGGCAGAAAGGAGGTGAGGCCATGATACCACTCCCTCGAGATTCCCAGTGCCCAGGAAGGCACAGTTCTTCCCCGAGTAGCTAGTGGAGCATGTAGCTCTGCACACCCCTGCACAAGGCAGTGCCTAAAAGGCCCAGTGTAGCTCTAAGTGTTTCTTCAGCACCCAGGGTGTCTATAATCAGCCCACATCCCACACAATGTAATTACTGCTGCATACCCCTTCTCCCCATCTCCTTGGCACCCCAAGTTTGCCCCATGTCACATGGTGGGTAAAGAAGTGTGGCATGAGAAAACTGTGATTGTAGCCATGGGCAGGTCTCCTTATTCTCAGACTTAAATGGCAAACTCCATTTTGCAGCAGCCATTTTGTTTAAGCTGATTTTTTCCTGAACGCTTGCACCTGAGTGTCCCCATTTGCCCAGAAGTGTACTGTATCATTCCCTTGCTCACATGACTATCTCCCCCTAATTTTGGCTGGTGTAGGATATGAGGCCCCCAAGTAGGTGTCTGTGTGTGGGGCTGAGGGAAATGAGTTAAGCTGGGGAAATGGGAATCTACGTAGCTCAGAAGACAGCAAATCTCCGGTAGGTAAAAGATAAAAACTGTATTGCTAGGAGACTGCTTTTAACTGTAGAGATACAGAGAAGTTAAATATCTTCTGGCATATCAAATTTGCAATCTTCAACCACTTTAATTCTTCTGAGTTGTCTTTACTTGAATACTCATAGTCCAAATCCAGTCCATATATGACTATTTCATAGGAAAGCTTCTATAAACATGTGACATCTGTATGGATTTGGGAAATGTTCTCTCCCCTTTTCTCATTAGATATAGCAAAATTATAACCATTTGAAGATCCAGACTGTTTACAAGCTTTATGCCATGGGCAGTAATAATAAACCAGGGATCCCTGATGACTGGTAAGCAGAGATATGGACATTTTAGAAAGTCATTCTCAGAGCTTCAGTCAAAGTTAAGATCTGAATTTGTTCTGCAAACTTTAATTATTCCAGAGTCTATCATGCCAGATCCATTATAAAGCTGTGTATTAAAATCCTACATACTGTAGTGAGATGAACTTTTTTCCAATGGCTGGTTTTATAGAAACCTGGCACCGGAAAACACATTTCTGTTTCATTATTATGACATATAAAAGTTTAATGGGTTCTCAACATATTCTTTTTAAAAAAAAATCATTAGCACATGCTGAAATACACAATGTATTGGCAAATGCACAGTAGTCCTCCTTTGACACAAAATTTCCCAATGCATTTCTAAAACTATGTGAGATCATTCCTAAAACAGAGGATGAGTATTGAAATAAAACTTATGCTCTATATGGAAAAATTTCCCAGATCATTTGTACGGTACTTTGTATGTGAAAAGGCAGCCTGAATGATTTTTTAAAAATTGTCTAAATACTCTTTAATCTACAGTTCATTTATTTTTAAACCCCAGTTCAAACAGTTTCATTATAACACTCTTTTCACTGTAGCCCACTAAATTCTTGTTTGGCAATCAAAAATAATATTTAGCACTTACATAGCTCATTAGGTTTTCAAAGTGTTGTACAAACATTAAGTAATTAATGTTTGTACAACCCAGATTAGCCTTATAAAGAGGCTGCAGTGAGTGTATTGAATATTTTCTCCCTCTCTATTAACAAAACATTAAAGGCGTTGATGTTGTACAAACACAAAACTTGGGCATAGTTTGAAATAACCCATCTGTTGTTGATTTTGGCCAAACTATGGATAATCTCAAATTTGCATTTTACCTCTTAGTATTATCAAAAAATAAAATTCCACCAATCTTTTTTTCTTGCTTTGATACTTGACAGCAAGTAGCAAAGCAGACAAACCTTACAAATACCTTATCTTTCTGTATGTATGTCCAATCAGATGCAGGAAGCAATTTTAACTGTACATTTAATAGTTATTACCATTTTAGATTTCACAAATGTACTCCAAATACTAATAAAGGACCTGACTCTGCAAACAGTTTTGCACACATGTAACTTGAAATCGTAAGAGTTGTCCCATTAACTCCAACGGAACTACTCCCACCAGTAAAGCTAGATATATGTATAAATGTTTGCAGAATTATTTCTTTTCCTCTAATGTCTTTCCTTTCTTTACCTTCACATAGATAGATATACATGATGAGACTAGCCTGAGTCTTTCCTTTGAGTCAATGGGAATTTTAACATATTTTTTAAAAGAAATGTTTTAGAATGTGTATGTTTGTAATACGTTAAAAAGTAATCATATGGCCATCTGACACAGGACATTTCAAGTAAGTTAGGACTAAATGATTACCTCATTTATAATAAGATGGATTCTAAACATCACTGCACAAAATATTCACAAAAGTCACAAAGTTAATTGGGCTCCTGGACCCACAATAGCATAATCATCATTTAAAAATATTAATTGTATAAATATTATGGAAATAACAGCATAAACACAAATGGAAGTTTCTGACTAACTGTCCGTGATGTCATATCCACTTTAATATCCCATAAATATATGTCAGATTTATAATTAAGGCTCCTTCCCTGGAGGCAGTGTCTTTACCCCCTCAGGGCCTTTCTGGCCCCAACTCTTTAGCTGGACCACGAAAGTTCAGTTCCCCTTCTGGGGTACCTCAAAGTCCAAGCCACTTTCCCAGTGGCTGGTGGGTGAGACTTAAGCCTGCCCTTTTCTCTGGGTCTTAGCCCAGGGACCCTATAAATAGCAGCCCAATATTATATTATTATTATTATTGTTATTTAATGTCCCATTAAATAAATTGTGTTGCTGCTATAATTCCCTGGGCCACTTCCCCATGGCTCCAGCACATTCTTCACCCTTACCTCAGGGCCTTGTCCTTGTGGAATCCCAGCAAGCAGCCTGGAGCACCATCCACTGTCCTCCAGCTCTAACAAGGAACTGTTCTTAGTCTGGCCCAGCAGCTCTTCTTATACTAGCCACTCTAGGCAGCTTGGAGGACCTCTCTACTGCCATTTTTTGGGGGTGCGGAGTGGCAGGGCCAAAAGGCCTCCAGCCGGGGGCCTCAAGGCCTAGTTCACCCGGTCACACTGAGACTTAAAAAAATCAACCTTAGGCAAATCCCTGGCATGGAAAATTTCAGCCTGAAAGGTTAAAGTCTGACAAAAGTTACAAGAAGCACAGGGTCTTAAAATGGGAAGTATCAGGCAACCTTAACTACAGTCAGCACTACAGCTCCACCTATGAAACTTGTTTATTCACACAGAACATAGGAAGGGGAGAGACAAACAGGAAAACTGTATGAGCTGATCCTAGGCACGTCTTCTTAATTCCATGATCTCTTTTTTTAATATAGCCACTCTTCTTCTTTATGTCCCAGTTCCACAAGTGTAACTGAGGGCAGAATCTGGCCCAATATATTAAAGAGGATTCACACTTGTAGGGAGACAAATGAATGCACCCTAGGTTGTAAACAAAACTATGGAAACCTAAAAATCCACATTTTTTCCTATCCAGGAAAAACTGGCTAAATTAATCAAGTAAACTGTTTGCTGTAGATAATTCACTCAATGGTAGAACAAACAAGATAAAGGACTCCAGTTTTTAATATTTGAATTGTGGAATGGAAGACATTCACACTGCATGTTAAATGTTCTCCCCATAATTTTTTCAACTTGCTCTTGATTCTGTGAATCACTGTCTAATATTCTTCAGAGACAAACCAGGGTGTTTTTTTTTCCCTGAAAAGTTTGGAAGAACAACTGACTTTGTTTCTTTCAGGGTCTTTTCTTTTTCAAAAATGAAGTTAGCTTTTTTATAATGACCCTGAATTTCTCAAACTATCTATGGTTAGATGGTTGTCTCAGATTTTAGCCACCTAAAATGATTGGTACCAATCCCCTGATCTAACGAGAGCTACTCTTTTCAGCCTCTATGGATCCATTGGAAGCCATGAGGTGCAATGCAGTGATCTCAGGTAAACATTACCGGCTCCTGACCCTGGAAAGGGAAAACTCAAAGTTCTTTTGGAAATGACACATTGTGACCTTCAGTCTGCTGTAGCACATTAAGTCTGATAAATGATCAGAAATGATGACTAAAACAAGCATCTGCGAGAGCGCGTTTTGGTTAATGTACCCAGCAGTTAACCTTATGTAGTCACATTGCATAGTGGGCTCATTTGAAAGCCATGTCTGCCTAGCTAAGAATAAACAAAGTATTGCAGCACCATTAAAAAGTTTTCTACATCTTCCTTCTGTGTTAATGTGGTTCAGTGCTTCTGTCATGAAAATGAACTAAACGGAGAGTTTCCCACACTCCCTATCACAAAGAGTGCACTATATTGCTTTTGTGATGAAGGCATTTTATACTTTCCTGAACACATGCAAGTTCCAGGAGCAAACTATGATTTTCATAGTTTGCTCCTGGAACAAGAGAGGCCTGCATGATAAAACAGGGATAATCCCAAAACAGAAAATAAAAATCAAGATGATTTGGCAACCATACAGTTTGTCAGGCTGTAGAAAAACAAGCATAGAACACACAGAATAAAAGTCTACATAGCTGTAACCTCAGCTTTTGGTAAAAAGATAGTACAAGATTAAAAACTGGTTTGCAACATACTCTGAAGAAATGTTTTCAGTTGTATTATGCATTTTGCTTCAATATCTCCACCACAACATGTACCCCTCTCCCCCCACAACATGTACCCCTCTCATGAGCCATGTGTTTACCTCAGAGTGTCCAAGAGCACACTGCAACAAAAAGCAAGACAATGTGCTCAGTTGTACTGGCTTGATTGTACGAGAAGATATAAACGTCCTTTGAGGATGGAGATCTAAGAGTTATGTAGATTAGAATCAAGAAAGCAACAGTTTCTTCAGTCAAGAAGACTGTCCCACTTAAATCTCTGAATGGAAACTTCATCACTGACAGAAGCAAACAGATGCAATGCTGGATGGAACATTATCATGAACAGTATTCACATGACACCATTGTTTCTGAAGCAGCACTAAATGTGATCCCCAGGCTCCAGACTATCAATGAGCAAGAAACAAAACCATCTATAAATGAGTTTGAAAAGGCAATCACCTTTCTGGCACAAGGAAATGCTGCAGGAAAAAATGGAATTCCAGCTGAAGTACTGAAACAAGGAGATCAAGTTATGCTTTAAAATCTGCACAATGTTTTGTGTGCCTGCTGGAAGGAAAGAGGGCTACCACAAGATACTAAGGATGCCATCATCCTAACATGGTATTAAAAAAAGATCAGAGTGATTTCAAAAACTACAGAGGAATTTCTCTTAGTATTGCTGGCAAGGCATTCACATGGATCATTCTCAAAAAGATTGCAAGTTCTTGCTGAATGTGTATATCCAGAGAGTCAGTGTGGTTTCTGTGCCAGTAGATCTACTATAGACATGGTCTTCGAAACAAAGCAGCTTCAAGAAAAGTCTCGAACAAGGAAAATCTCTCTGCATGACCTTCATAGATATTACAAAGACTTTTGACCTGCTTAGTAGAAAAGGCCTTTCAATTTCTTGAGAGAATTGGTTGCCCCCCAACCCTCCTCAGTCTGATTTCATCTTTCCACAATGGCATGAAGGCTACGGTCTTATATGATGGTGAACAATTGACCACTTTGACATCTGCAGAGGTGTCAAACAGATGTGTTTTGGCACCCACCTTCTTCAGTATATTCTTCTCTGTTGCTTCCTCATTCATCTTGCACCAATGGCATACATCTCCATTCAAGATCAGATGGAAAACTCTTCAGTATTGCCCATCTATGAGCAAAAAGCAAAGTCAGACACCAACTGATGAGAGCTTCTTTTTGCTGAGATGCAGTGCTTGTCAAACATAGCAAAGAGGAGCTTCAGCAACTTGTAGCAAATAGTTTTCACTAGTTTGTGATGAATTAGGACTAATCATTAGCACAAGACTAACCAATAGCACAAGATATGTTCACTATTGAAACCTGTGATGCAGTCAACACCAGTCTAGAGCTTTGTGCACAAGTTCTGCTATCTAGGATTAACTGTATTGGATAACCTATCTTTAGATGAAAAACCTAATTCTTACATCAGACTGGCAGCTACCACATTTGGTAACATGACCAAGCCTGTGTGGGATAACAGGAAACTAACCTTGACCAGATGTGTGGTTTTGAGCATGCTGCTGTATGGTGTAAGACCTGGAATGACTATAGCAGGCATGAGAGAAGGCGAAACGCCTTCTATGTCTGCGGTCTTCACTGTATTCTAAATATCAAGTGGGAAGCCAAAGTTCCTGACATCAAAGTACTTGAGAAAGCAAAATTGCCAAGTATAATCACTACTCTCAAACACAGATGTCTCAGTTGGCTTGATCCTCTGCATCAGATGGATGCATTCCAAAGGATTTCCTATATGGAGAACTTCTGGATGCTCCCAGGCCACTAGACCAGCCTCGGCTCAGGTTCATGGATGTTTGCAGCGGAACTTGAAAACTTTCAACATCGACACTGCAAGCTGGGAAGATGCCGCTAGTAACAGGCTATGCCAGGGGGCTGTGCTGTGCCAGGGAGTCCCAGAGGCTGAAGAAAGGTGGTTGAGAGAGACAGGAAAGCAAAGTGCAGCAGGCCTCAACTGCTAGTCATTCTCTGGCTTCATCCTCTGGCCCTGCACCTTATGCTTGCCCTATTTGTGGGAAGGACCATCGCTCGAGAATTGGACTTAGTCACTCACAATGTTGCAGCATGACATACAATAACTGAACTGCTTTGCTGCTTGCACCATCATCTTTCTAAATGGACAGTTGCCACCATTCTAGAAAACATGGACCCAGATTCTGCAAATCCTGATGCATCATAGTTTACTCACGTGCATATTCCCATTGTATCTGCTGTATCATTGTTTCATGATAATTTATTCTGTATTGTATTTGAAGTATCTATAGGCATCCCAGCTGTGTCTGTGGAGGAGGGTGAACTTTATAAAATATTTATTTAGTATTAAATGAAATCCTGGTTTTTGTGGCTGCCAAACTCCCACTCTTTCCAAACAGAGGAATTCCTCCCCTACCACTGCTGGGAACAATATTGTAGAGATACTGCATATAGAATCATAGAATATCAGGGTTGGAAGGGACCCCAGAAGGTCATCTAGTCCAACCCCCTGCTTGAAGCAGGACCAATTCCCAGTTAAATCATGCATGGTGCCTCCATGAGTCTGTGTGATCGGGAAGTTCTCAGGGGTCCATGCACTCAGAAGAACAGAGCTGTCAGATGGGACATGACCTGTGCCCATCAGACAAAAGACCCAACCCTCCTGAAATCAGGAAAAGGATGCATTGCTCCTTGGGTTCACTTCCCTAGCCACACAAATAACTTTGTTTCCTTAGGGAAGGGAAGCTTTTTGTCTTTCTCTCCTCTCCCTCTGCAGCTTCTCTACAGGAGTTATTGCCCACTGTGTGGGGAGAAAGGATTGCCAGAATCCCTGCCGGGAGTGAGGGATACTTGGCGGGGAACGCAATTACATGAACTTTCCACTTCTTTAGGCAGCTCTGATGCTCTCAGTGTGAAATAAATATGAAGTCTCTTGGCCTCCTCTTGCACCTGGTCAGAACAGGTCAGGCTGGTGTGGTGCTGGAATACATGAGTAAAAGGTGCTTACATGCCCTCATTCCCCCATTATATGTACCCAGGATTTGCTCCATTATTAAATGCCCCCAAAGGAGTTGCACCAGGTATGAGTTTGGCCCAGCATGTCTCACTATGATTTTACTTTTACATATATGCGGTAGCATGAACAAATCCCACATCTGTGCAATTACCAGACTTGCTATGCTCTTCTTTCTTTCGTAGTTAGGCTTTATACTTGCAAATCCATTAGAATTCTTTGCACTATGTATTGTTGAACTATTTTCATGTTTGAGCTTGGCTGCAACTGGGAATCATTTTTTTTAAGTTAGCATCTTAAGCAAAGGAAAATAAACATTAAGTCAGAATTTCCTGCAGGGCAGTGGGAGGGAGAGAGATCAGATCAGCTGGAAGATGTTTGTGTCATTTTCCCAGGGATGAGCTCTTTTAAATGTATATACACACATATTACCTCTCCAATTATAAAATCTGTACAAATTTGTATGCAAAAATGGAAGGGGTCTGTCTTTCAAATGTAAGATTTACAATGGGATAAATTCATCCTTATTGTAACTTTTCGGCAGTTAGTGCACTTACTCCAGGGATGCCTTTATAGAAAAATCCCATAAAAATGGGAATCTGTAGCTGAGGCATCGAAGGGAAATTTGAAAGTGAAACAAGCACACTTGGATCTGCTGTATCCCATAAACATTTGTTTAACGTCTTACGGCATACGGCTCTCCATAAAATGGAGACTCAGGAAGATGAGGGTCTCAGTCTTGCTGTTATTGATGTCAATGAGAATTTAGTTAGTGATGGCTGATGCAAAGCCCATTACAGTCAACAGAAAGGCTCCCTTTGATACAGTGTGCTTTGGACTGGCTTTAAGGACAGTGGAAGCAGGATGTGGAGTGCTACATCCCTAAAGAACTGTGGGCCCCAATTTTGATCTTGGCTACATGGTATAAACCCAGAGTAATTCCAGTGATGTCAATGGAGTTCTGCCAGATTTACATCAGTGCAAATGAGCTTGGAATTTGGCCTTGTGTGCCATATTTGTGTGCATTTTGAATAATTTAAAATAAATTTTCCACCTTAAATGAAATGCGAGTATTATCTGTTTTATATATAAACTCCTTGCTCTATTATTTAAAATGTCCAATGTAGTAGATGAAAACATAGATATTGACTGCAGCTGTAGAATTTAATAAAACCTCAGGTTTGAGCTAGCAAGTGAAAAAAATATATATTATTGGAAACTTATGGTCAAACTTGAAGCTTAAAGGAAATATTTTAGCACTATCACAATATTAAATTGCAATCATTATTTAATTTATCTTCTCTGAAATGACTTAAGGGAAGTACACCAAAAGCTCTATTTACGTAAGCCAGGAAATAAGTCAGTGATCAGCTAGGTGGATGAAGTAATTGAAAGCTGACAAGGGACAGTATAATGCCACTATTGTAATAACACTTAGAAGTATTGTTTGATTTTTGACTTGGTTAGAAATAAATGTTGCACTGTTTTCATTTCATCAAAAAAGCAAAGCAATAAAATAAAATGTGTTCCTTTTACTGAATTCTTGATTTTTTTTTAAATTGAAAAATATCAACTTTGGCACATCTGGAGGAAAGGCATGTTACCCACAATTACCAAGATTTTGAAAAAAAATATATATGTATTCGAAATTAAGGTATTCACCATTCAGTGCTTCCAGAAAAAAGTCTAAACCCCTGGGCAACCTGTGCATTTCAATTGTCACTTTGAACTCTGGAACAAAGGGTAGACTGTAAAACCAGTTTATAAAAAGTATTATGAGATACCACAACTGGCATTTTTATGACCTTATTAAACTACATTCAAGTGGCATAAATTATAAGTAATGAAAGTAAAAAGGATCTCTGGCTTGATTTTAATATCAGGATCATGCTTATTAGTTTGAGGGTTTTTTCTGACTAGAAGGGATTTTTTGTTGTTGTTTTCTTACCTTAGCAGCCAATATTATGTGGAAGTCATAAATGTCAGATTCCATTAAAATATTTTTGTTCCTAGAATAACATCACTATTAAATTACGTGGGAGTAATGAGCAGTTTTTCTCACTAAGTAAATCTAAACGTGTTAATTTAGATTCAAAGCATTCCACCTCATATGAAAGACACATTAATTTACCAAGTTTGGAAGTATACACCAGTATTTACACTCCAAAAAGTCTTCATTCTTTCAGGAGAGATGGTCCAGATAGTTCAGGGCTTTTACAGTACCCAACGTTTGTGTTAGTAAGACATCTGCAGACCTTGGCTGAAGGTAAAATCATTTTGGGCCTAGTCCTTACACAAGCCCCAGTACTGTGCTGCCTTAGGGGGGTGTTTACACTGCAATCAGAGGTATGATTGCAGCACATACAGATGTACCCAAGCTAGCATTGATCTAGCTAGCTCAAATAACAATAGCAATGAAGTGGTGGCAAGGTGGGCAGCAGCATGGGCTAGATCCACGTGAGTACATACCTGGGATCTCAGGTAGGGTTATACAGCTGTGTTGCCATGGCTTCATTGCCATTTTTATTCAAGCTAGCTAGAACAAAAACTAGCTTGGGTATATCTATATGTGCTGCCGTTTCACCTCTGACTGCAATGCAGACATGCCCTTGGTGGGTGCCTTAAGCCCAAAAGTAGCTTAGGGCAGGTCTACAGTACGGGGGAAAGTTGATCAAAGCGACACAATTTGAGTTATGTTAGTAGCGTCAATCAACTCGTAAGTGGAGACAAGCCCTTAAATCTATTGGTCTGGAGGAGCCAAAGAGCAGAGATCCCGCCACAAGTGTGATCTTGTGTTCTCTTGCATGTCAGAGAGTTGGGTTCTCTTGCAGGTTTCTGCAGCTCATCATAGCTAAGGAAGTAACATGTGAGTTGGCCAATGGCAAAATTATTGGTGAAATTGCAGTTTGCCTGTGTAAAGACTTCAGTACTTGGCCCAGTGGAAGTTTTATTTGAGCAAGGAGTGCAGAATTGGGCCTTTAGGTTCTCCTTCCTTTATAGGAAGTCCATCCTTTAGAACAGTGTTTCCCAAACTTGGGACGCCTCTTGTTCAGGGAAAGCCCCTGGCAGGCCCGGCCGGTTTGTTTACCTCTCTCGGCCCACGCCACTTCCCGCAGCCCCCATTGGCCGGGCACAGTGAACCGCGGCCAGTGGGAACTGCAATCGGCTGAACCGCCATCAGCAGTAAACAAACTGCGATTGGCAGTAAGCAAACCAGCCAGGCCCGCCAGGGGCTTTCCCTGAACAAGCGGCATCCCAAGTTTGGGAAACTCTGCTTTAGAAAAAGGCCTGTACTTGAAAAGTCCTGTGGTATATTACAGAACATGTACCAGTAAGTCCCCCAAATATATTTTAAATAAAGTATTCTAGATTTTCATATGTCTAGATTGTCCCTGCCCTGGTGCGGGGAAAAGGGCCGCAAGAATCTCTCTTCATGCCAATTCCCCTCATCCTCCATGTTCCAGGGACAATACCATCCCTGTGCTGGAGGGCATGATGTTCTGCGCACCTCTAGGCTACCCCCCCCCCGACACCTCTTTTTTACACCTGTGCATTGACCTGCCTGGTCACAGAGAGGGCAGCGTGCTACACCATCCCCTTCCCTTCCTTTTCCTCCAAACGTGAGCGAACTAGAGAACATTGTGCCTTCCTCAGGCACAATCCCTGCCACAATCCCTGCCACAGTTTGCCCAGGAAGGGGTAGCTTTGCCCACCCTCCCGCAAAGGCGACTGGCTAAATACCACAGTATTGTCCATGGTTTGTTGTAAAGGATAAATGTGGATTTTATTATGCCAGTTTTTTTTAAGGATACCAGAAAGAAAACAAAGGATTATTCAAAGCTTTGGGAAGGCAATAGTAGCTGTGAATGTCATGGCTACTATTGTCATGACATGAATGAGAAGTTATAGAATTACATCCATAAAGCTGCCCCAGAACTGGCAGGACCGAAGAATTTAAAAAACATGAATGTGAAGGGAAATAAGGAGATATCTGAATCAATCACAGGAATAACAGACGTTTAAAATCTGGACAAAAGAATATGAACAAAGCTAAGGGGAAAAGTCAGAACAATGTGCTCTTACCAAGATAGGTTGAAGTAAATAAACATTTGTAAGTGAAATAGTCTCATTGAAATGCACAATCACCCTTAATCAGTGTTTTCACTTTTTTTAATGTTGCATTTTGTTACAAATTCATACAGGAGCCTATAGTTTGTATGAAGACTGCTTTTACATTGGGAACTTGAAGAGTGGTCTGTCAGGTGTTTGATACAAAAACTGCCATTTCATAAAATTGTGAATAAAGGAAAACTGAAGGGGTGCAAAATCCCACAGAACACTGAAAAATAGGTTTTTAAATTCTACACACACACAAATCTCTGCCTGAAAGCAGTAGAAAAGAAATGAAGCTGTGGCACACAAGAGACATTCTCCAGAGTACAGTTTGACTGACTGGTAGAAGTTTTAACTTTCACCAGAAGACATCTCTAAAATTATGGTAAAACAAAATAAATAGGCCATAACGATCATAAAGGTGCAAAGCAATAGGAGGAACTGGTGTTAACTTAGACTGCAATTTATAGTTGATTAAACTTGACCCTCAGCTTTGAATACGACTTCCCTGTAAGAAATCAAATAACGTGTTTATACCTGCTGAAGGACAGGGTACCTGCAGTATGAAACATAGCAGGGCTGCAGCTGGCATTTTGCTGTTTGAGAAGATGTGTTTTGGAATTGGTACGGCAGATTTAACTAAAGAAGCTTGTCCACTGAAGTAGTAATCATGTGATATGTACTTGACAATCAGGTGGTGTTGTCACAGAATTTCAATCAGATGGAGTAAGATTACACTTAACTCATGGAGTAATTAATAGAGTTTGAAGAAAAAAATAAGTTAAAATAATGTAACGGTGGCATTAGTCAGTCACTACCTTATCCATTTTCAGATTTCCCCTTAAAAACCCACTTCTGTCTTGATGACTAGAAGAAACTACCAGCTAACAATGGCGGGCTTAAGCCAAGGCTAATACTCCTTTTCATAAGATGTTTTATACATGTTACCTCATCCTCCTCTCTCTCTCACCCCTGTCTGTTATGCTCACCTGTTGTGTCCTGTTTTAAAGTCTTTGGGTCAGGGATGAACTATTTAGTAAGTGTATGTACAACACCTAGCGTGATGGGGCGTTGATCCATGATTAGAGCCCTTAGGTGCTATTGTAATTTAAATAGTTATAATAATTAAGATAGGACAAGTGAAGAACCTAATGAACTACAGATGTATTCTGAATCAATTCTTAGTGTTATACATAATCTTCACAAAACTAATGCGGGCCTAAAGTACCTCACAATCTATTGATGATCACATTAAACTTTTTTGAAATCACTTTACTCCCTGATCATAGGAATAAATAAATGCCTAAGCTAAAAAAATGTAGATTCAGGACAAACATGACAAAATCGTGCCTAAAGAAAATGTGGAAGGAAAAATGAGTCTCAGAGAATAGGACAAAACTTCTGTAGAAGCTCTTAAGGAGTCTATGTGCTGGATCATGGTAAGATGATAATCGAAACCAAGAAGATAAGGAGGTGAAGAAAAGAAGGAATGTTGGGTTTTGAGTGTTAGTCTGAAGCACAAGTTGCTTGCATTTAAAAAGACTGTGATGACAATATGTGGCCAACCTTGTGGAGTAGGAATGTGGGTAGTTACAGGGGTGACTGAGCAGAATATAGCAACTGGGCAGCAAAGCAGAAAAGATTTGTAACACTTCAAGATGGTGCAAACAAATACACAAGAACAACCCAAATTAAAATATTGAAGACTGGATGCTAAACTGAAAAGGGTTGATTGTATGGTGAGTTGAAGAAATTAAGTGTGAATTTGGTCTGATGGAATGGGCACCTCTAGTAAAGGCCTGCTAGCTATGAAAATGAGAGGTTCGCTGAATTTGTGCAATCATGTTTGGCTTAGGACACAGATTGAGTACTCGGTTGGATTTTCATCCATCAGTGTGTAACACAAATGTACAAGATGCTATTGAACAGGAAAGAGCAAATCAGATTAGAAACATGTTAAAAATAATTATTGTCTTGTGAAATTTAGCTTTAAGCACTCCAAGTGTCCGGGCAGGCCTATTTCTAGTTCCATAGATAAAAACATTAGGTTCCAAATATCTGATTGTATATTTCTTTTAAAATTTTCACTCACTCTGTTGCCAAAGGTTGATGGTACATGTACAATCATTCAGAACTCAAAAATGAAAAATAAATATGTGGGGTTCTCTGTCTAAGACTGATGTGTTCTCTCTCTTGTGTTAAAATGTGACTTCTAGTCATATCAGATTGACATTGAATTGATGATCAATGAGCCAGAAACACTACAGAACTTTAACAATGTCAGCACCCTCTCCCCCCCAAAAAAAGTCTTTTTTGTATTAAATGAATGCTGTATAAATTTGGTAGCAGTTAATGTAATACAAAGAACAAAATCAGTGCATCGTGTGATAAATTATGACTGTAGCATAGTATACTACCTTCTTCCTTTTATAAAGGATACGTCTTCATTGCTTTCAGGTAGCCCTGATATTACAATGATATTTGAAGGGTGTCTGCGGATCTCTGGTAAGCTGAATTCATGTGTCTTTTTTTTCCAATGAATCAGTAAAGCTGTATTATTTTTCCTTTGAAATCTCTGTGATGGAGGGTTTCCACCATCCTTAAGGAATGTGTGGGCATGTCTGATAGACAGGGTTATATAGTGCATCCATCTGTAGTTCCAGGGTGTATGAAGTTAGTCCCTGGGTACCGATAACATGAGGTGTGGTCTGCCAGAGGATGCTTTTTATTAGTCACATCTTTAGCTACTTGAGGAAGGGAAGCATGTAATTTAAGATACTAAAAAGCTGCTTTAAATGTGTGTAAGGCATCAAAGAGATGAACACAGAGCAAGGAATATAAGGTCCTAAATAAAGCAGGACTTCTAAATGATTTTAAAAATGAAACATCAGCGACATTAGGGGGAAAGGAGAGAATGAGCCCTATATAGGTTTCAGAGTAGCAGCCATGTTAGTCTGTATTCGCAAAAAGAAAAGGAGTACTTGTGGCACCTTAGAGACTAACAAATTTATTTGACCATAAGCTTTCATGAGCTACAGCTCACTTCGTCAGATGCATTCAGTGGAAAAATACAGTGGGGAGATTCATGTTCTCTATGTATATAAAACAATGGGTGTTACCATACACACTAACGAGAGTGATCACTTAAGGTGAGCTAGTACCAGCAGGAGAGCGGGGTGGTGGGGAAAACCTTTTGTAGTGATAATCAAGGTGGGCCATTTCCAGCAGCTGACAAGAACGTCTGAGGAACAGTGCGGGGGTGGGAATAAACATGAGGAAATAGTTTTACTTTGTGTAATGACCCATCCACTCCCAGTCTCTATTCAAGCATAAATTAATTGTATCCAGTTTGCAAATTAATGTGTAAATGGCTTTTGAGCTGCACAATCTAAGAAGCATCACGGGGACTAAAAAAAAAGAGAGAGAGAGTGTGTATGTGTGTGTAGATGAGGTGACAATGCATGCAAAACATCTGTCACACTCACAAATAGCTGTATAGTAACTTGTTCACACAAGGTATGCTCAGATTTCATATTGTTTATTACCAAACACTGACAGTATACTATGCTAATAGGATTTAATCAATGGCGGTTTTGTCACAGACTCACTGGGAGCAGGATCTAGTCATTACAAAGGAAAGATCTAGGCTCAGACTCAAAAGCTAAGTAAAGTTTGCTATGTTCTTATGACTCAGCTTTATATCTCTTAAATAAAACATTGCTTGGACCATATTTGGCATGTAGGGTCAGAATTAAGGTCCAGCCAAACTACACACAGTGCAGATTAAGTGCTGGTTGGTGCAAAACTCACCCATATGCGCTCTCAATCCTTGGCCGCTCACAGTTAGCTGAAGCAGCCTAATAATGTCTGTTCAAAATTACTCTGGATGCTAGTCATACATATGACCTGAAACTTTAGCTAGGGATTGGCACACCATAGGAGCACCTCAGCCATACCCCTGTTTTCGTGTCTACATCCTCTGTGCCAGCAGCAGGGAGAGAGTAGGTACAGGAGACAGAGAACAGTATATGGCAGCACCAATGATATATGAATGTACAGGCTTACAAGGGTGGAGAGACATGTCATGCACACAGCTGTGTTCAAATTATAATTTTTTTTCAGATTGAACAAGGATTATCATGTGTACACAGGAATGGACTATGTAGGATGCAGGACAATATTTTTAATTTTCCAAGGGAATATTTTATGGCAAAGGGGAACCCTATGGGGTCAACTTCTGATTGATTACACACAGGCAAATCCAAAGTAACACTTGATTTAAGTACAGTTACCTTGGGATTACATCACTGTAACGGCAATCAGAATTTTAACCATTGTGTATGAGAGCAGGTGTGTCTTGGGAAATTTTAGGTACAGAGTAAATAGGCTTATGTAGTTAAATATTTGAACTTTGTAAGCTTCTGATTCCAATTTGTTACAATTTAGAAGCAGAACTATGACAAATTTGTGGAAAAGTTCAAAATTCTCTTTTCAGTTCACAGGGTTTGTTTTTTTTATTGTATATACATTTGCTTGGTTTTATGTTTTGCTGTGGAGTTTGGTGCTGAAGCAAAAGTTTCCATGACAATACGAAGATCTGGCACAGGGTGAAGAGCGTACATGGTCATATTTTATTGTAGTGACTTCTCTAATACATATGCCTAAGGGGGGAAAACTATGCGAGACCCGCTCTGTGTAGACCGCTTAGAACACAGCTCCCAAATAGGTCAGCGATGAGAAAAATGTTAGAGGTTTCCCTTCTTCAGTACTGTAAACCGTTGAATGGTTGCATTTCAGTCAAGAAATAGTATCTTCCTTTTTAAAAAAATGTGAGGAAAGGACATTGACTTTCTGCCTACACCTGCACTGAAAGCACTCCCAGAATGGCAGTGGCACACTCCCAACATCTGCTTCTTTCATTGAACTTAGCTGTAAATTGAAATTCCATTGCAATGTTTTTAGACTCAGTTGAAGTAAGAAGACTGTCAGAAATCCTCTTTAAACTCACCCTTATCCAAACAGGAAGCTGACCTCTAACCCCCGGACGTAACAGTACACCAGTGGAAATTTCATTATCCCCGTTTCAGCTGTACTAAGTGAAAATTAATTGTGTAATTATCTGGATGAGCGCATGTGTAAAATTTTACAATGTGCCAGTTAGATTAAGTAATGTGTTAGTGGCATGGTTTAGTGCAGAGTCAAGGCTGTCTTATAAAAACTGCATAAAAAGTCCAACAAGGTTTGAAGGAAAAAACATATGTCTGAACAAATGTTTTACATGAGAAAGTAATGTAATGCATAATACCATAACCTGACTAAAATTTTAGCCTTCCATGATGTAGGTAAATCTGATGTAGCAGAGATCTTTAATGTGTAAGTTTAAAATAGGTAACTGAATGGCCAAAATATTAAGTCACATAGCCTGGTCACATTTTGATCATACACATTTCTGACTCTTAAACTAAATAGTGTGTGACATATTATTAAAACATTGTTCCTCCACTGTATAGATCACCTTTCACCTATATAGTGAAACCCTTTCTCTCTTCCCTTGAAATAGTTTAAACAGTAGTTTATGTATTAACTAAAACGTGGAGGCAAGATAATCAGATCAAACATCAAGTGCATAAGAAATTTAGATGCTGAACTTGCCTCTGTCATGGAGGTTTTAAGGGACAGAGTCCTAGGAAAAGCTAAAACTGCTATTTAGTGGAGATGATTTCCATTTCAAAGACCACTGGATTGTTTGGATAGCAAGATCTCTGGATGAAAGATGCTGCTTGGGGAGACACTAAGTTTCTGAAAAGCAATATTCTCTTTAAACAGGCACGTAGTGTACTGTCAAGGATTTGTATGCAGTTTTTTTTATTAGCAATTCTGAACAAATGCATTGCAAACATTTTATAAAAATAATGGAGCCAAATTAATCCATGATATAATTACACTAAAATCAATGGAATTTTACTAAAGTTGGATTTGCCCAGGAAGTCTTAATAATACAGTATGAAAGTCTACTTGCAGAACCCTGCTATTGGATCTGTAATGAGACATGAGGTGAGACAGCCATTTTTTGGGTGCAAAATATCTGAGTGAATGGTTTAAATAGGCACTGATGTCAAACAATAATGCAGTCTCTCAAATCTCCTGTTGGGCACTGAACTGACTTCGTTATAAGGAAAAAGTGTAGCTGGATACAGCACAGGCATTGTACGATTGTACACTAGAAGATTTAGATTTTGCTGACATAGTTCTTCTAAGTGACGGCTCAATCAACATGCATGTAAAGACTGAAAGACTGTCCAACATCAGAAAGAATTGGGGTTAATAATTAGTTGGGGGGGAGAGGAAGCAAATCTAATGAGAGTCCAGCAGGTCCCAATTCAAGCACTATATTAGAAGGAAAAGGAATACAAGAGATGAGACAAGTCACATACCTTGACAGTACCGTGCAAGTGTGTAGAGATCTCCAGAAGGAAATAATGGCACAAACTGGCAAGGTGGTAGCTGCATTCACCAGCTTAAACAAGATTTGGTCATCAAAAATCTATAACTTAATGACCAAATTCCAAATCTTCAACTGAAATGTTGTTTCCGTCTTAACATGTAGATGTGAAAGCTGGAAATCCACCAAAAGTACAGACAGTGAGATGCCTTCAAAAGAAAATGCTTCAGAAAAATATTAGGTATTTAATGGAATTAATTTAGAACAAATGCCAAGATTTATTAGAGTTCAACAACGCCTTATCTCCAAGATTATGCAGAAAAGAAGATGGAAATATCTGGGAAATGTGCTAAGAATGAAGTGAGAGCATCTGCCTTGAAAGGTATGCCATTGGGCAGTTGTAGGAACATGTAAAAGAGGCAAACTGAAAGACATCCAGGGTCAAACAGTACTTAGAGAGGGAAAACTCATGGTACTTGACAATACAGAGGACACGCAAAGAGCAGCCCAGGATAGACTGGGATGGTGGAGCCTTGTTCATGCCTGAAACAACATTTCACGGTCTGGACTAGATTCAGATTCCGAAATGATGGGGTGTTTCGGAAGTGGATTTTTAGTACTTCAAGTGCCATTTTCAGAACAAAGATGGAATTTTCAAAAGACCCTTATACTCCTAAGTCAATGAAATGTTTTTGAAAATCCCACCCAAGATTTTTTATAAAACTTAAATTTGTATCCATGATCCAATCACATTACAGAGATTGGAAAAAAGATAACTGAGGCTATCAAAGATTGGAAAAATAAAACCAGTAATTATAGAAGAGAATCAAAATCAACCTCAGAATAAGAATGGAAAACTTTTACTACTATTTTTCATGGAACTTTTAAACGGAGTTAAAGTTTATCAGGGCAAGTCACTTTTTACACCAGTGCAGCTACAGCTATGCAAAAAACCCTAGCATAGACAAGGCCTTACTCAATAGAATCCTGAGTCTAAGATTTGCATTCATCTATTTAAGTCCCAGTTCAGGAAAGCTCGTAAGCACATGCTTAAGCACCCTTTCTGAAGGATTCTTTTCTGTATCAGGGCTTTAGAGAACAGAAACAGGCCGCATGTCCCAAGTGGTCTCAAACAAGTGCAGACCAAGAATTATTCATAGAAATTATTCAGAGAACACTTTTGAATATCTTCAGTTGCACCACTCTCATGATTAAGTTACACATGTACTTAAGTGTTTGCAAGATCAGGGCCAAAGTCAGCCCAAATAAGCTTCCTAAAATGTGTTGCACTTTATTCTGTAGAATTCAGATTTAAAAAAAACTTCCTTACCTATATTACCAAGATAATTATTGTATTCAGACAGATGTTTGGAATTGAAATCAGTTAACAATTTAGAGCCATCTCTGCAGGCAGTAACTATGCCCCTGCAAGCCTAGAGACTTATTTAGAGTCACATCCATGTGACTAACTTCACTGGGGCTCCTTGAGTGTAACTGAGGACAAAATTTTGCTCTTTCTGTGACTCCCTTTTCACTGTTAGTCTGGGCTGGATCTGTGAGCACCCCACCTGCCTCACAGAGAGTAATTGGAAGGAATGCTACAGGGGAATGTTTAAATCAATAGAAATGATGGTTCTGGAAGTGTAAAAAATAAATCTGCCAGTTTTTCTAGCCATATTAGGCTTGTCAATCTTCTTTTTAAGAAAAACCTAAAATTGGAGCCTATGAGTAGAATTTCCAAACACGCTTGGCACTGGGATAACTGCTGGTATTTAAGTCAATGGTAAAATTGATTGAGCTAGGTCAGCCCTGAATACTTTGGATAATCTCACTCTAAGGATTGATTTCCTTTTAATCCAAAAAAGAGTACATTAAAATAGATGTTAGGTTAATATAGTTTGTAAGTATTCCTTCAGTTTAGGTTCAGAACCTTTTGGAATCTAATTGTCAAAGCAGGGAAGCTATTTTCAATCTTGCAAACTCTTGCAATTTTATCGTGAGATGTGGTATTTTTCTTTAAGCCTCAGCTCTTGTTGTCTCACACCTATGTGAGAATCTTAGCAACTTGCATTAAAAAAATGCAAGTCACTAACTCTCGTGGCAGTGGAGAAACGCTTGGAAATATGAACCCTGAAGCCTCAAAACCCCAAAGGCCAATGAACCCCAAAATAGATGATTTTTTTCAGTCCATCATGATTTTTTTGCCATCTGACTCATAGTTTTTGAACATTTGGGATAGGTGATACTGCTGTAGTGCTTCTGCCAACAGAATCCCACTGTCCCCACTTGCCATATATTGCCATTGGGTTGGAGAAAGTCACATGATCTGGATGTGGAAATGACTGCAATGGGGTGTGTTAGATGTGGCTAGATGTTGGCTGTGTGTGTTCCCGCTGTATGCCATCCCAGTTCTGTGCAGGTAGCTGGCATAGCAGACCTTGAGCAAACCGCCCAATGACCACAAGATCCATTAAGAGACAAAGGCACCGGCCAGATTTATTGTTGACAAAGCATAGTAATAGTACCTGGCAGACTTTATGAGGATACTAAGACATGTATGCTTGTGACAATGGTCACAGCTCAGTGCATGGCAGGACTTTCCATTCCCGCCTTGGCTGGCCAAAGACACTCCCTCTGAGACTCCATTTTATACATCAGTACAAACAAGTTACATATTTCCTCTCTGATCTGGTTAGTTATTGCCCCCTGACATGGGCTATTACCACCCATTATCTTATACATGTTGGTTTGATCAAAACATCTCTATCCATCACACTGTCATCCTGACCTTATCTTTAGGTGGGGTCAGTGTGTTCTCTTTACCTTTGGATGTTCGTACTAAACTTGGTATCAGGGTATTCTGGTACCTGCCTTCTGGAATGAGTTTGCATGAGTGTCCTGTGCCTAGCCTTTCTTAGGAGTGGGTGTGTTTTTGCAATACTAGCCCTGTTCTTGCCAGGTTCTATGAACCTTATGAGCCTTAGGCCTCACACCAGGCTTTTGATACAAGTCCTTATGTCTTAGGCTGTCTTTCTACAACAGCGTGCTGCCCTCCCAAAATTACAAAGCAGCCTCCAAATAGCCCAGGACACCCACAGCACTTCCACTGGCAGCAGCAGAGAGGAAGCATATTCGGAAATGAGCACTTTGCCCAATGTTTTCAAATTAGGCACACTTTACTCTGCTGAGGTACCTAAATAAAAGGGCCCTGATCCTCAGAGTTTCTGAGTACCCACTACTCCTATTGATTTCATTGAGAGCAGGAGGTGCTCAACACCTATGAAAAAATCAGAGAACTTATTTAGGTGCTTAACTTTAGACTCCTACGTTTGAAAAATCGGGACTTGGACTTCAGTTTATAGTAAAATTTCTCTGAGCCACAAAAATAGACATGCCTGTAACATGTAATCTTTTATCTCTACCAAAGAATATGCCTAAGTGACATCACTTCTGTTCTAGAGCAGGGGTTCTCAGCCTTTTCATAAAATTTGAGACTCCCCAGCATTCATGAGGACATCACATCCCTATGGCAACCAGTCCTTCTCAACAGAGAGGAGGCAGGTGAAGTAGACACAATGGAGACTCTTTATTCAGGATGTCAGACACATAGGTTTTAGAGTAGCAGCCGTGTTAGTCTGTATTCACAAAAGAAAAGGAGTACTAGTGGCACCTTAGATACTAACCAGTTTGAGCATGAGCTTTCGTAAGCTACAGCTCACTTCATCGGATGCATTCAGTGGAAAATACAGTGAGGAGATTTATATACACACAGAACATGAAAAAATGAGTGTTATTATACAGACTGTAAGGAGAGTGATCACTTAAGATGAGCTATTACCAGCAGGAGAGCAGGGGGGAGAGAACCTTTTGTAGTGATAATCAAGGTGAGCCATTTCCAGCAGTTGACAAGAACGTCTGAGGAACAGTAGGTGCGGGGGAAATAGTTTTACTTTGTGTAATGACACATCCACTCCCAGTCTCTATTCAAGCTTAAGTTAATTGTATCCAGTTTGCAAATTAATTCCAATTCAGCAGTCTCTTTGGAGTCTGTTTTTGAAGTCTGTTCTAATATTGCGACCTTTAGGTCTGAAATCAAGTGACCAGAGAGATTGAAGTGTTCTCCGACTGGTTTATGAATGTTATAATTCTTGACATCCAATTTGTGTCCATTTATTCTTTTATGTAGAGACTGTCCAGTTTGACCAATGTACATGGCAGAGGGGCATTGCTGGCACATGATGGCATATATCACATTGGTAGATGTGCAGGTGAACGAGCCTATGAGAGTATGGCTGACGTGATTAGGCCCTATGATGGTGTCTTCTGAATAGATATGTGGACACAGTTGGCAAAGACAGACTCATTAGCTCCCTGGCTCTCCAACTTGCTGGATAAGGACACAGTTTGCATCTTAATATTACCACAGAGGCTTGTCTTAATCTGGCCCAGATTAAGCAATCATGGAATGGATTGTTTGACTACACAAGCACTTGTTTACATGGAATAGTAGTAATAAAGTATTTTCGTGGTCTTTTAACACAATTTAACAGCTGGAAAGAAGGAAGAGGGCCAGCACCATATGACCAGCTGAGTTTCCAGAAAAATACTGGAAATACTGAGTTTCCATCAAGTGCTTCACAGACCACCCGTAGAATACAGGCCACAGATGGAGACTTTTTTGGTATTGGAGCAGATTTTTTTCCCCTCTGGATCCTTTTCAGAATCTATGCAGATATTTTAACAAATATTTTAACAAAAATCTGTCTGGCGCTCCCCAAATAAAGAGCTTTGGAAAGTCATGGGCCCAGATTCTCCAGTCTGCAAATGCTACTTTGTGCCACATGAGCGGCGCAAAGAGGTCTTGAAATGGCTGGAGACAGCCAATGAAGAACTTTTTTCCTGTGCAGGCAAACTCTCCTCAGATGTACTTCTGAGGAAGGAGGCTCTGCTACTTGCTGTGCCAGCTTCCCTTCCCTCCCCCCTGCCCCCCACAACCTCCAGCACAAGAGACAGTAAGGAGTATGATAGGGGCAAGGAGGAGAGGTGGCATTAGAGAGTAGCATTGGATCTGCTTAACTTTTGCTGGAGATAAGGGAGCTGCAGCTGTCCTCATGTGGCTGCCCCCTACTCTATTTGAGCACAGATTAGTTGGAGTGAAGAATCAGATCCTTAGGATATCTTTGCCTTTGAAATTCACATTGATTTAAAGCACGCACTGTTTTTTAAAATGTAGCCGTTGTTCCTCCACAGATGGTCTTGATGCTTCATCTCATTAACCCACAGTCTAGGACTGCCAATTTTTGGTTGGCTGTATTCCTGGAGATTTGATCATGTGACATAATCTTTAATTCCTGGACACTCCAGGCCAATCCTGGAGGGTTGGCAACCCTAGACTAGTGACACCTGGCCTCTGAATCCTTTGTATGTGTGATATAACTACATCATATCATACAAGGAAATTAGTTTATTTGACAATTAATGGTAGACATGTTTGTGATACTTTAAGAATGTTTGATTTCTTTGCTTTCTATGAAGTCAGGAAACATGCACCCAATAAACCTATGAAGTGTGAAAGGCATTACCTATATTATGCCCAGAAGTGAAGGCCTATAAAAAGGTTAGCAGCAAGAAGTAGCTGAGGGTGAGATATTCCTTTGCCGGGGGAAGAAACTAAAATATTGTAACTGAGTTAAAAATAAATGACAGAGTATCAGATCTTAGAAAACATACCATATTTTCTTGAACAGAAATATAAGACAGCAAAGGGAATTCTTTTCCTCACTGTCCCACTTTTATCCCAAAGATCTGAGGAAGTCAAATGAAAATTTCCTGGCATCCTGGGGTAATGAAATAATCTCAGTCTTCTTGTGAAACCACATTAGTGTGGAGATCGAACAGTGGTTCTTTGAGAACAGTAAGTGCTATATAAGCATCATGTTTCCCAGGAAACTGATGCTTTGTTTATTTGTACAGAGCTATGCTACTAATGTAATAAGAAATAAACTGCTTGAGTAGAGAGACAGACCTGAATACCTATCATGTCAAAATATGTCAGCTTTCAGTTTTGTGACTGAGTCAATTATCCCTGTAAGAAGTACCAGAGCTGATTATGGTACTGAGTCAGCAAATCAGTTAGACATGTGCGTAAATGAATTGCGGAACAGGGAAGGACTTAAGCAAATGTATAAGTGCTTTGCTGAATCAGTCTATTGGCTTTCCATTCAGTAACAGTACACCCATTTAAAAGGGATTAGCGTTGTCTTGTTAATTTGGCAATGTGACCTGTATATACTGGATACTATCTGTACATAATTATGCACAGCCTTCAGAATGTGCAAGTTCAGTTGGCTGAATATAGTCATAGGTCAGTCTCTCCAAGATACAAACTAGCCAGGTGGGCAAGATCAAAATATGCTTTAGTCTCCCATTATAAGAAAACCCACCCTTGACCTCACTTGGCTCTCCAACTACCACCCCTTCTCCCTTTCTCTTTCATCTCTGAGCTCATTGAATGCACTGTTTACAGTTGCTGTCTGGAGTTCCTCTCTTCTAATTCCTCCCTAGATCCTCTTCAATTTGGCTTCCACCCCTTGCACTCATCTGAAAGTGCTCTCACGAAACTCTTTAATGACCTCTTCTTAGCCAACTCTCAGAACCAGTACTTCATCCTCACCCTCCCTGACCTGTCAGCCACCTTTGACAGTCAGTCAACCATGCCAGTCTTCTAGAAATCTTGTCTTCCTTTGGCTTATGTGATGCTATCCTCTTCTCCTCTTACCATCCTGATAATGTCTTTCAGAGGATACTACTTATTGCCCCCTTCAGCTTCCTGTGGAGGTTCCTCGGGGATCTGTCCTTAGTCAGAGTTTCTTCTCACTCTGCAATTTATCTCTGGGTAATCTCAACTGCAAACAAATTCAGCTACCATCTCTATGCTGACAACTCACAGATCTCTCTCCAGCCCTGTCTCCTTCTGATCAAGGTAAAATCTCAGTACCACATCCTTGTGGATGTGTAGCCAACAACTCAAGTTCTACATGGCTAAAACAGAGCTCTTAATCTCCTGTCTCGATTATTGTGGACAGCACCACCATTTTGCCTTTCAAGCCCTAAACCCAGGTGTCATCTTTAACTTGGGCCTCTCTCCAGATCCTCACATCCAGGCTCTGTGTCAGTTTTTCAGATTCTTTCTGCATTACATCAAAGACATGGTCTTTCCAATCCATTCACACAGCTAAAACTGTCATCCAACATCCTTCTTTCTGGCCTGGACAAATGCAATGGTACCCTGCTTATATCCACTCAGAATGCTGCAGCAAAGGTCACCTTCTTAGCCCATCACTTTGTCCATGTCAACTTTCTATTTCAATCCCTCCACTAGCTCCCTCTTTTCTATTGCATCAACCATAAGCTACTTGTTTTCACTTTCAAGGCCCTCCACAGCCTATCCCCACCTTACCGGTCATCTTTCATTCAGGGGTGTCATGTCAGAAAAAATCGGGGGGGGAGGAGTTCTTCAGCATATAGAACATTATGTGATTATATTATATCCTGCAAAGTTGGAGGGAGGGAGAAAAAGTGGAACACATAATGGAGCATACAGATCTATGAAAAGTTGGGGGAGGGGGCAACTACTTCCCCACCTCATAGGAAAGGACTCCTCTTCCCTATTTACTATCAACATATTGACTCCTGATCAGCCTATGATGGCAAGCTCCATCACCTCCATTGTTAAATTTTCAAATAAGCACCTTTGTACTTTTTCCCATGCTGCCCCACATGTTTGAGAGGAGTTCCTCATAAACATGTGTACAACTAATTAATTCTCCTCCTTCAAATCCCTCCTTAAAATTCTCCTTTGCCACAAAGCCTACAAAAAACTTGACCATGGTTAGGCTGCTGGTGTGCTGAGACCACTGCCTATTATGCTGGCCAATATTGTCTCACTATTTCTTTTGTGTTCCCCTATCTGTTGGCTAATTGTCTCTTGTTCTATACTTAGATTTAAGATGTTTTGGGGTATAGACCACGTTTTTGTTCTGTCTGAAGCACAATGGGGTCCTGGTTCTTTGCTGGGTCTCCGAGTGCTACAATAGTACAAATAAAAGCAGGGAAAACTATGCACTACAAATCCTTACCCTAAGCCTGGACCTCTTTGCCCCGCCCCCTGCCCCATCTTGCTACAATGACCCTACAGCCCCAAAGTAGGAATAATGAACCTGTGTAGACCATGGTAGGGAGAAGACAGCCTCTTTCTTACTTGAGAGCTGAGTTAGCTATGTCAAACTGGAAGGCTCTCTTATCAGGACTCTAAGTGTAGGACTTCAAGTGAGTCTCAGGAGGATCCCTCCACCCCCCCCCCCCCCAGTTCCATGTGTATTTGAGTGATGGGGATAGTAATCTGTGGAATACATGGCTTCTCTTAATTGGAGTTACCCATCCGGTAAGGGAACATGACCACCGTAGCCCTTGTCTGATCTCTGTTAACTGAGCAAGAGCATATTGTGGGTAGGGCAGTGCAGAATGCACTTAGCGTGGCATGTTGTTCCCATGTTTCTGACAGCAATGGTAACTGGGCTCACTGAAGTCTAACTCTAGCCTCGAGTAGTGGACCAACTTTGGTGAGCAGGTTAGGCCAAAACTCCCTTCTGCCAGGCCAGCAGCCAGGATGCATGTGCGAGCTGGACAGAGCCCTATCAACCTAAAGATTTTAAAGTATATTTTTCTTCAGTTTGATTTTAGCTTCAGACCTACAGCAGCAGACTGTCTGTGGCACAGTAGTTTTTCTAGGTTTCACAGTCAGATTAATTCCTGAAATGTACTGCAATGAACCTTTTGACTAAGGCCATTTGCTGAGAAAACCTAGTTTGAATCTAAAGGTTTTGCCGGTACATAAATCAATGGTAGGATGAGTTCAAAGATTCCCTCATCTGATATTTTATTATTTGGTACGTAATTTAGTCCATCTGAAAGCTCCTTTAACAGTGTTATGTTAAACACTGAATGCTTCCAAAATGGAAAAATGCTATCTTATGAGCCATGGTATACCTCTTTCCCCCTGCCCACCCTCCCCAAGACAAAACCTAGATTGAAACACAGTAGAGACAGCAAGAGGCAGGATGGTCTGGTGGTTAAGGCTATGCCTTGGAACTCAGGAGAGCAGATTCAGTTCCCAGCTCTGCAACAGACTTCCTGTGCCTTGGGCTAGTCATGTAGGCTTAGATTTACAAAACAACTTAAGTGCCTAAGTTTTAGTATAGGTGCCTGTGATGGGTCTGGCATTGCAGCACCCCTTTGTGGCAGGGGTGGGTGGGGTGTCAGTACATCACCACTCTCAAGTTCCCACACCCACCCCTTTAAGGGCATCCTGATGTGCCCTAATGGCTGGTCTCCCCACACTTGTCCCTTGGTCAGGGTAGTGGGTTCCAACAGCCCAAGTCCATATAATTCCCCACATCTGAGGGCAGCATGGCCCAATGGCTCCTGTCCATACAATACACCCTGAGTCTCAGGGTAGCACAGCCCAACTGCCAGAGTCCATGTAGCTCACCCTGGGTCTCAGGGCAGTGTGGCCCAGTGGCCAGAGTCCATATCACTTCCTCAAGTCACAGGGCAGTGTGGCTCAACAGCCAGAGTCCATACAATACACCCCAAGTATCAGGGCAGTGTAGCCCCATGATCAGAGTCTATAGAATACACCCTGAGTATCAGGGCAGTGTGGCCCAACATCCAGAGTCCATATCACTTCCCCAAGTTGCAGGGCAGCGCAGCCCAATGGCCCAAGTCCATATAACTCACCCCACATGTCAGGGCAGTTAGCAGGGGGATCCAGGCCCACCCTCTCCACCAGGTCCTGCTAGTGGTGGGGTTTCCCTGGCCCCAGCTCAGCAAGTATCCACCCACAACACACCAAGTGCCCTTGCAGCTCCCACATCATTTGTCTCTAGAGTTCCCCTGGGGCACTTCTTACCAGAACCACCTGGTTCTCCACTTCAGGGGGTCCTCCGGCCTGCTCTCCTCCCATGGCATCCTCCATCTGGGCTTCAGGGCGCATCCCAGCTTGGCTGACCACTGAATCTGGGAGTACAGGCAGTCTCTCCTCAGGAGGAGGCGGAGGCAGCACACCACTTTCCCCTCCAGGGGACCAGCCCTAACTGAGCAGCTCTTCAGGCTTTTATACCTGTTCTCCAGTTGGAGCATGCCCAGCAGAGCTTCCGGGGCGTGGCTTCTTCTGCAAAGAGGGAAGGGTTAACCCCTGTGGTACCAGTGTGGGGCCACTCTGCCCCATGACAGTCCCTAAATCCTAGTTTTAGGCTCCACTGCGATTCACAAAACTCCCGCCAACCCCTGTAGGCCCCTAAACTTCCTCAGCACCTATGTTTTTTTGTGTACAAAGTTCCTTCTGTACCTATGTTTCTGCCTGTAGGCACGTGCACTGCTGCCCCACTCTAGGCATCTGGGCACCTACCTCTCGCCTATGCCCCAGAACGATTCCCAGACCAGGGAAAGGTAGGCATTCGACTACCTAACTTGTGTGTGGGGTCTGATCCACAGTGGGACCTGCATGCAAATTAGCTTGCCTAGGGGAGGAGGAGGATCTCTGTCATAACTTTTAGCTTAGTGGGTAGGGTACTCACTGGGGATGGGGAAGACCACCAGTTGAAGACTTTGGAGTGAAGCTCAGTCTCCCACATCCCTGGGTGAGTGCTCTAACCACCGGGCTATAGAGTCATTCCCATGCTTGTATGGGTGTGTACATGCTCACTTGCTCTCTTGCCCAAAGGGCTCTTTAAGTATTGAATTAAAGTGGAACAGCTTCAATGGGAGAGACTGAGGAAGCCCCACATCCAAATATCCCATAGCCCACTGGGTAGGGCACTCAGCTCAGAGATAGCACATCCCTGTTCAAATCCCTTCCCCGCATGAGGAAGAGGAGCAACTTGAACTGGGGAATCTCCCACATTCTCGGTCAGGGCAACTTTAGAGCTACCAAGTGTCACACAATTCTTGTGACATTCACACATCTGCCCTGTCACACATTCCCTCATCTCAGCAAGAGCCTCATACATCCATTTGGGCTGCAGGTAGAAACTGTAATTCCCAAGTCCAGCAGCAACAAGCTGCTGGGTGCTTGATTTCAGGTGGCTGCTCTGTCTCTTCTTTCTGGTCCCACTGCTGGCACCAGGTCAGGAAGGAGAAAGAGGTGGTGTCAGCAGCAGCTGGTGAGGAAGGAACACAGCCAGGGAAGACTGAGAATGGGAGCAACACAGGACAGGGCTGAAAAGGGATAGGGGAGGAAAAATTATTTGCAAAATAACTCATTAAAAATTGAATAAAATGCCACATGTAGAGCTGTACAAAATTTGGCAGCTGTGTAGCTGCCTGATTTATTTGGTTGAGAGCAGTGGAGTCAAATATCCAGCCAGGTTGAAGTATTTAACAGGCTCCCATGTCAGATTTTGATTCTATAGAATGCAAGCTTTCCATTTAAATTAGAAAGAAAGAAAGAAAGAAAGAAAGAAAGAAAGAAAGAAAGAAAGAAAGAAAGAAAGAAAGAAAGAAAGAAAGAAAGAAAGAAAGAAAGAAAGAAAGAAAAGCCTTTATAGTTGTGAAGATAATATTGCATATGTGATCTGACAGCATCTTATCTTAGACCTGGCTTACACTCAGGAATAATAGACCTGATTCACCAATCAGTGGCCTACAGTCGGCATAGCTACACCAGGGCTGACTCCTACTGTAGATAAAGGCAACTCAGAGTCTGACCTGACTTAGCTAAGTGGGGCTTACTCCTGGTTTAAGCACATGTTTACAGATCTGGCCTCCTACCATCTTTCTAGAGCTGTGGTTCCCAAACTTGTTCCGTGCCTATGCCCACCCCGCTTCCAGCAGCTCCCATTGGCCTGGAGCAGCGAACCGCAGCCACTGGGAGCCACGATCGGCAGGTAAACAAACCAGCCCAGCCCTCCAGGGGCTTTCCCTGCACAAGCAGCGGAACAAGTTTGGCAACCGCTGTTCTAGAAAATTTCAACTTGATAATTAATTACACAGAATATTTGGCTCAATGGTGGTACTCAAATTCAGCACCAATTCTGCAACAGACATCAGAAAACCCCCAAGAATGCTATTCCTTTTCTAAAAGAAATGGACCAGAATCCTTTTCTGCATAGTCCACCAATGACACTCCCCAAATCAAGAAACTTTAGATTGACAATGTATACGTATGTTCATATATTTGGACAAATGGCAATTAAAACAATTTTAAGGGGAAATGCTTTATATGAGACATGTCTAGAGATATTAAAAGAAAAATAAATGGAAATTTACAGCACAGTTTTAGACTGGTTAGCAAAAGGATCAAAAGCGTAGAAGCAATTTAAATACATGCACAAATGTCATTAATTTCTTGTAGCTACATTTTTAAAATGTATTTTGTTTATAATATGTTGTCTGCTTAGGAGTTGAGTTAAACAAAGTTCTGATGTGATCCATTTATCAGTTCCTAGTTGGGTTTATTATTACAGAGCTGTCTTTGTTTATGAGTTGTACTGCTCCCTAAGTAGTTATTGTTTGGGTGGGACTCCTGCTGGTGGCTCACTGTCTCCTAAGGGATTTATCTTCACCCATCCAACAGCTTATGAGACAGTATTATTCATCCAGTCACAAGCAAACTTCTTGTCACATGATACCTGGCATACTCTGTCGATTCTATCATGGACTCACTATAACTGATCCCTATAAACTGCAGGGTGAGAGCTGCTTTAGCCTTTTCACAGATGATGGATACAGATTAGCAGATCTAAACAATTAGTTAGGGGTAGGGAAATGAGCCTTTGTGACAATTAAGGCAGTTAAGCATCCTGCTGACGGCTGTGGTGACAGCAGACAGTAAAACTACACCTTGATGAAATGCAAAAGCTCTCTGCCTTTTTGATTTACAGGCAAGTTGACTTATCGGTTTTACGGTACTTAACTACAGTGGTCACAAAACCAGGCACTAACACTCCTCTCTCTCTAATGAACAATTGGAAATGGCAGCCACAAACGGATACAATTCAACCCTGGTGGAGTTTGTCCAATGCAGGCTATTTGAAGGAAAGATACAAATGTGTCAGGCAAAAGGAGAGCAAGCTGAATTCTTGTACTATTGCTGGCTCTAGGGGAACAAATAGATTTAATGCTATAAGATATGCCATTATCTGAGAAAGTGTGTGTTCCCTTCATGATTTTTGCATTAAAAACTGCCACTTAAATGCTTTTGTTTCAAATTCTGAAGCAGCTGTTTAGCGAATGTATTTTTAAGTATACATTAAGAACAAATGATCCCTTGTTTTTAACCCCTTGATTCTGGGAGTCTGGATTTCCAGGTGTGCAATGATCCCATTCCAGTCCCATTGTGCTCCTATTACCCATGAAAGAGATTTCAAATATTTGTGGTCAGTTCAATGGAATTTGTTGTAAGTGCCAACAAACATTAATCTGTACAAATTCTGCGGGGTGGGTGGGTTTTGTTTTGTGTTTTTTCTTTTTGTGGGAATGTTTTAAATAACGATGCCAAGTTGAGAGATAGATGTGGGTTTCCTTTGAACCAGAAAAGGATGCACTGTAGAGTGGGTTAGAACCTTCAGACAATGTTCTTCCATAAGATCAAGAGGCAAATGTAAATTGCTATACAGTGGTTCTCACTTAGATGTTAGAATTACAGGATATTAAAAATTAAACATAAAGGTACTGCAGTTTTTCACAGGGCATCTGGAAATGAAAACATAAAACAAGCGATTACTATCAATCAGTGAAGTGTGATAACAGCTGAAAGCATTAAAGCCAGCCTAGAGAATCCAAATTTTTTGTGCCAGGTGGGCGAAGAGATGGGTGTCACAGACTGTAATCCAAATAAATCCTTAAATGTACCAGTTCATACTGGGTTAAGACAATATGGTGTCATTCATTTCACCAAAGTGACAGGCATCCACAGATGGATAACCAGCAACAATGGGACTTATAATTAGAGCTATGCAAAACTTTCAATATGAAACCTGAAGCCACACACAACTCTCCTGATTTCAAGTTTCATTGCTAACGTGAAACTCAGTCCATGTTTGAAAAGGTTCACTAAGATATATGAACTGGGGCCCTCTTTTATGTGAACACTAACTGACTGATGGTTTTGAAGAGAAACCTGGTTCAACCCAATGGCTTCCACTAAATTTCACTTTGGGATTTTGGCTTCATTTAAATGATACACAGTAAAAAAAACTCTGGATCAAATCCACCTGGATCAAAACCAGAAAGGAGCTTCACATGAATCCACATTAACTTCTGCATAGCTCCTACTACAATAGTCCGCACCATTTTATAAACCTAGTTTACATCTTCTTAATGGATGAAATTCTGGTCCTTTTGAAGTCAGTGGCAAATCTCCCATTGACTTCTGTAGGACAGGGTTTGGCCCTTTTTGAGTAGTTGTTAGTGAACCCATCCCTTCTGTGACACTCCAGACTTTAAGGCTGTGATCTCAACAATAAGTTTCCTGCTTCTGTAACCTTCTTAGCTCAAATACTGTAGACTTTTGTCAGCCCAAACTCCCATTGAAATCAGTGACAGTTTTGCCTGAGTAAAAACCACAGAATTTGGCTTAGTGATACATCTTAAAAACAAATATTTATTTCTATTATGTTAAGTGATCATGTTAACAAATAGTTACACTTACGTGTAGAAAGTGTTTTCTTCCTCAGAACAATGTGAGCATGTTTTGATGTTTGCTTGAAAGATTTAAATAAGGAGCTAATGCTTAGTTTCATTATATGATTCAGTGTAAAACAACTGTGGATACTGGAAAAATGCCTTCACTTCTGCATCTTGGACACGAAAACTACTGAATATGGAGAAGGACCTTAAGTGAAAGTCAACAGAACAATGCTGTTAGGAAATGTAGAAGGTAATGAATATTTTAGTTAACTAATTATTAACATTCATGTAATACTTAACAAAGGAGTAAATTAAGTCAGAATGTTTTTATTTAAATCTTTCAGGGTTTTTTTGGCTCTGAAAATATTTAATTTAAATTCTGCATTATATGGTTACCCATTCTTGAAACTCGTGTCTTTCTTCAGTTGAGATAATGTACATTAATCATTCTTGTGTCCCTTGTTTGTACCCAGCTGAGGGGAGGATCTGGGTCTGATGCACAAGAATGGTAGCACTTGTAATCTCCTTCAGTTGAGTTCTTCATTGGTGCAGTAGACTGCACTCTATGGGCCCACTTCTAATAATTCAAAAGTGGCTGTTGCCTAAATAACTCTAAAATGCTAGCTAGGAATCAAGTACAAAATCCCTTTCTCCTAGGGGTCAATAAACATACACAGGAATAGGGGATGAACTTCACCTTTCGTCAACCCAAAGTGGGGGTGGCTTGTTTGGGTTCCAAAAGAGAGTTTTAATATAGCCTAGGAAACAAGGGGTACAACAAATACTTCTTATGTAAGAAATTATTAATGTAATGTGTGTGTATATGCAACCAATAGCAACATAGGTACTGTGCAATAACATGTGGCATTTCTCATTTGTAACAACTTAAAGAACTTTACACCAGTGAATAATCATCATTGCCTATGTTAGAGAGGGCAAAATGGAGGCACAGAGAGATTATTGACTTCCCTGGTCCTTAGCAGAGGTGGGAATAGAATTCAGGCACAGAGAAATCTGGATCACTCGGCTCTCAGGAGAGTTAAGTAAGGCAGACAGCAAATCTTCACTGGATAGCTAGAGTCCAAGCTTGTATGATGAGGTGTATGTTCACCCTGGCAGGAAAATCATTTGGTAAAGGCCCCTGAAGAACACTGACAGGCCAACATTGAGGCACTCAGGTACCACAGCAATGAACATAGTATATAAGAAGTTAGATTCTCTATCTAACATCACTCAACCATTATGCTTCTGTGAGGTGTTGGCGCTCTTGGTCAGCTTGGGAGACAGATTCTGTGGTGAAGCTCAGTGCAAGAGCTTCTTCATCCCACGTTTTCTCCTCTGGCGCAGCTCTCCTCTGTGGATTCCTCAACTGCCCTTGAACCTTTGGGCTTTGCACTCCATCTCTCTTCGGTTACAGCTTATCAGGTCTGTTAAACCAATGAGAGAGAGAGAGAGAGAGGGATGTTACCTCTATTGTTCCTCTTTTTCCTTCCCCGTTCAGTATTTTTTATTCTCCCCTGCTCCCTCACTCTGGCACTGGGTGCTATTGGAGAGATTGAGCAAAGGCTAGGGCCTCTTTGGATAGAGGCTACTGTGCCTTCAACAAAATATAAATTTAATATTTTTCTCATTACTTGATTGTCATCTTTACAATTCTGAATTCAGCTGTTCTGCAGAGCTCTTTGTTTTGTTGTCCTTTTAAATTATGAAATCCTTTCTTCAGTAATTTGCTGTGACACGGTAAGTGACTCCTTATGGTTGTGACATGAGTAAAGTACTGAAAGTACACGGCTAACTAAGCCATGTGCTTGAAAGGCAGAGAACAGCACCAAGTTTTACTTGTGGAAGCGGAGGTGCCCGTGGTGCAACATGATTGAGATACCACAGACTCAGTTTCCTCTGGGAAATAAGAATGCAAGGAACAAAAAATGGGCAATAGACTCAGTTCTTCCCCAATCTGACCAGCAGAAAAGGGCCCTTCCACAAGGCTCTCTGTCATCATGTGAGATGGATGGGATGCCCCTGATACACCAGGGACTGAACCAGAGACCTCCAGGCTTATATACATAAGCTGCTACAGCTTGAACTAAAAAGCCAAGGCTGGTTAATTGTAGCTGTAATAGACTCATATCCTCTGCAAGTGAGGCACAGAGGTGGACTGTATCACACACTTACCAATGGGTTACATCACCTGACTACAAGGGGAAGGGGCTGGCCAGGGTGGAGGCACAGACCTTATCCCACAATGCCTGGAGAGCCCTCGACTCGACTCATAGATGGATTGGGATTGGTCCTGCTTGGGTATCTGAACAGGACCCTGCCTTCTACAACGGAGGGTTTGATCTGCATGTGATTGGTCCCTGAACTGTTGGTGGCTTTACTTCATTTTAGTATAGCATTTGATATAGCGTGCCATGAAATCTTACTCTGAACATTAATTCTTTAGGTTTAGATATGAATGCTGTTCTGTTGAATGGATATTGACTGAACGGCCATAAATAAAAGGGTTATGATGAATCCTTTAAAAAGTATTGAATTGGATTAGGGTAGAGAACAGAAGTATTCAATGGGGTTCTACAAGGATAGGTGTTAGGTCCCACTTTAACATTTTGATTAATAGTTAGGAAGCGATGGATAGACAGAACATTAACATTTGGAGTGATACTAAACTGAGTGTATCTAACTTTCTTAGCCCCCCCCCAGCCCCCTTTACCAGAAAGATATTGACAAATCGGAGATAGTTTAAGGAACCACAGAAATGATTAGAAGGCTGAAGGGACTGACTCAAAGAATGAAATAACATAGCTAACCAATGTTCAATGGAAGCATAACATAATAGGGATATCTGAATGATGTAAGCAATACAGAAGGTGGGGACTTATTTCCGGTGGGAACTTTGATACTATGATGCCATTATGAAAACCTACTTCGGTGAATAGATTGAAAGGGTTCAGGGGATGTAACTGATGAAGGATGAAAAAAATAGGCTGAAGAGCAGGAAAGACATCCTGGGAGTGATACTGAATACAGTTCTATAGCTATGAATCAAACTAGAATTAATCTAGTTAAATTAAATAGATCTAGTAGAGAAGGACATCCTTTATCTAGTGTCTTTTTTCAACCACCTATGAAATGTTACAGAATGGGCATGGTTTTCTATAAAATTCTACAGGATGATTTAAAAAAACTACAGAAACTTTATCATTGTCTCTGTTAACTTCTGAGATTTTGCCATAAGCAATTTAAAACTACAGTGACCAAAGTACTAGAAAATATACGGTAAGGAATAATAATCCTGCAATGGCAAAGAGATGTCACAGAGGATTTCAAAGGGCCTTCCCACTCTAAATATCTTGATTCTGTTATTGGATTGTTACTGAATATTTTGAAAATAAATATACGCAAATAGAGAAAGGAAAATGGAAAAAAATATATATGTATATTGGTCAATAATGCAAGAAAACTGCCGTGGGAAATGAAGACACTGGATAGGAGGATAACTTAAAATTATCTAGTAGATTCAGCTCAGTTCTTTGAGTTGATGTATCAATATTATCAATATTACCTATATTCTTGACTCACTTTTAACAGACTTGTCATAATTTAGTAGATTTATATTTTAAATTACATTTTCAATTGTGTGTAGCCTAAAATGTTGTTAATATAAATTCCTTGCTATCTACTCAGGGAAAGTGCCACAGCAGCAACATTAGGGAAAGCAGGACATTTGTTTCCAGCTGCAGTTAAAAAGATGAGAATGTCTGACCAACATATGCCTTAGGCTGCCACCATATGGTGAGTCCAGTGAATGAACCTGACTAGCAGAATTCCAAATACTTCTATGATCTCTTTTGCCTGATGCTCCTTCTATGGATTTTATTGAAGTAGCTTTTGTTCAGTCTTAACTTACAGGAAAACATAGTTTTTTGTAATGGCTTTTGATCACATTGAAGTTCTTTCAGAAACCATGTGCACAATTTCTCTGTTTCATTCTTTGCATGGTGAGATTTTCTTTTATTCTTTCAGTGACAAGAGACAAGACAGACCTTTACTATCGTCATTTCACAGGATCAGATGGTTGTGTAGTGCTAGGGATACAACTTTCATCCAGTGGTCTAAATGCCAGTTGACATTTCTTATCCCACGTCAGTAAAGTTAAAAAATAAACAGTGTCCCTAAGCACTGACATGCTTTTTCTTTGGTGTTATGCGAACAAAAAGGAGACAGACTCTAGAAAAATATCTTCAAAACATTGACCTATTTTTAAGTATAGATTTTATACAGAAATATTTTAATGAGAGAGACTAGTATTGCCTCCAGAGAAATACATATTTTTTAAGAAAAATAGTTAAATCAGCTTAAAAACAGTTTGACGGAAAAAGAAGAAAAATTTCCAACTGGAAGTACAAGGGGAATTTTTAGGCAGATGGAATGTAATTATTCCAGATTGTAATTTGGTCATGGGTGCAAGAAGTGTGAAAAGTTTCATAAATGTCACTGGATTTTGAGTAACTAAAAGTCATAAATCAATATGTCAGTTTTATGTCATCTAATCCAAAAGCCAGCTCTTCCAGTAGTACAGCACCTTATCACCATTTCCTCACAAGCACTGACCCAACTCAGTAAGAGCTCAATTTGGGGCCAGTGTGGCTGTATGAGATGGGGGGACCGAGCATCCTGATAGAGGACCATGGTATGTGCAATACCTTTGCATACAGGTGTTCATTAACTATAGAGGGCCAAATTCTGCTCTTGGTTACACAAATGTAAATGCAAAATAACTCCAGTGAAATGTGAACTCGGTCCAGGATATCAGCATTGCTCTGTTGTTCTAAAAAACTGATCTTATTTACACTGGTGTAAATGTGGAGTAAATCCACAGAACTCAGTGGAGTTACATCACTGTAAAACTGGAGTAAGTGAGATCAGAATCAGGCTCTAAGCTTCTTGGCATTCTTGTGTTTAAGAACATACAGCAGTAACGGGAAGAGACAAATCAACTCAATGTGCCCCCCGTTTGAAATATTTTAAACATTAACCTGCACCCTGTCATCTCATTTTAACATAGTTGCCTGTGAATGGGTTTTGTTATGGTTCAGTTAAGGGATTTTATACTGATTTTTTTAAGGCAGTGTCTGAAGTTTTTGTTTATCTAAGGCACTGTAAAAGCTCTTCGTGCCTGTCACGTCCATACATAATGTAAAATAATTTTAATATACAGACACAGACTCTTCAAAAGCTCTCTCCAGCCCATATTACTGTATCATATAAATAGGTATTTAGGAACTTTTCACAATGCATGTCATTCTCCTGATAGCCCATGATGGCTTATTATGAGTTTTAACAGTCCATTGTGGAAATACCTATTTGGGGAGTTTTTAAAAGCTGATTTTTGACACGATACACAAGGAGCTGCTACGGTCTATAATGTCAACGAGTACTTAGAGACTCTTAAATCTCTACATTCTTCAGCTGTTCACAAGCACTGAGCTTGTTGCATGTTAAAAATCCACATGAAACTTTGATTGAAAAAATATTGGTAAGAGCCTGCTCAACCGGAGGTGTTTTTAAACATAAAAAGCTGTCATTTTTATTTTCTTCTTTTTCTCTAAATACCCAAAGGCACTTGTCCACGTTCTCTGACCTATAAGCCTGCAGGCCTGCACTGTTTGCAGTTAAAATCTATGCTGTTGCAAAGAAGCAAAACAAGAGTTTGAAAAGAAAAGGAAAGGAAAAGAAAAACACACCCTAAAACGTCTAATTTTTATTTTAAAAATGGAACAAAAACCAAATAAACAAAGAAAGGAACAAAACAATTTCCAGATCTAAGAAGTTTCATGGCAAGTTTCCGTTCAGACTAAATTTTTATCTCAGTGTTAAAATAAAGAAAATACTGCCCCTTAGCCTTGAATCTCACCACCTTCAGGTCAAAGTGCAGAACCCACCTCTTTGCCTTAGCTTTTCGACAACTGCAATGGAGGAAAAAATAACTAAAAATAAATGTTAAGCAGCCATCCCTACTGTTAGATGGAATGGGAGAGGTAGAACTTCTCAGCAATTTGAACTGTTTTCTTTTAATATAATATGTAATATGCTTTTCATCTTCTCATGTACCAAAGAAATGAGCACCCCTTTATGTCGTATTTTTTTCTATAGAGAGGATGATGGAGGTCTGAATGCATATTTACCAAAATTGAATTATGCTCAGATGCTATTATAGTGTCTTGCTATTCTACAACTATTCCTATATGAATTAATTATTCTGCTTCAATTTTAAAAGAATAAAAAGGGGAACCGCACATCACAAATATACAGGCAACATCAGCTTACTGACCGATGGGGGAAAATCTGTTTCTGTGTCCCTTTTTCTGTCTCACAAAAGTTTGCTTTCAAAGATAGGAAGTGTCCCTACTGTACCTTAATTTCTGTCTCGGTGAAATTTACCACTGTGCAGAGGACAAGCACAAGATTTATGTATCACATAAGGCCTCAAAACAATGATTAAGCGAGAATTTAGTGGTTTATAGGCCTTGTGCTGCCTTTTTGCATATGGGTGAATTTTATCTTCTTAATGCCTCTAGTTTGGTAAATTCAGCCTTGATTTTGAACTTTTCAAATAATTCCACATTCCACCACTACTTTAACAACCATTTGGGTTACTAAAGTTAGAAAATAAAGACCATTGTAGTGGAACTTTTTCATACCTCTGTCTGAGTAGAACACTTTACATTTCTAACGTTTGGTAAACAAGCCCGTTAATTTGCTGTTTTTCTTGTAAGCATTATGCAGTTCCTCTTTTGTTTGTTCATTTGTTTTTCTTTTCTTTTATTATTTATCCATCTGGACAAATGATTTCTGGAACTTAGGAACAAAAAGTGTCACTCCTATATTGCATAGAAAATTGGTTTGGTTAAGCAAAATATAAAATATACTCCCTTCCTAATAGTTCATAATCTTTTTCAGTTCTTTCTTTTGTGATGACTTTATTTTGGATGCATCCCTTTTTGGTATCACACTTTTACAAACACTTAAGATGGGATTTTGAAAAAGTGCCTAAGGGAGTTATGTATTTGGAAACAGCTAGGGTGGGAGTTGCACAAATTTCTAAGTTTTGTATCCAACACCCGTTGATTCATTGAAAAATCAGTGCAAGTTGAACTCCTTATTCACTGAGAATCTTTTGAAAATTCCACCTGCAAGACAGCTGATTTTTAAAAATCTTTATAGTGTGATACTTCAAACCCTCCATTCAATAAGCTGCCCTATCAGCTCGCCCTCCCTCAGAAAGCATGACTCTAGCCAGGATATTATTCAGTTGCAGTTTCCTCATAACTGCGGTCTAAAAGGAAATACACGAAGAAAAAATCCGTTTTGGAAACCCTTCGTAAAATTTTATAAAATAATTGAACTCTGAAATTTTTGCATTCAGACAAAAAAAGAGGGAACTTGTTTAAAATAAGTCTGATTTTTATATATATATTTATTCTTTTTAACTGCAAAGATTTGCTAAACAGAATCTGTTGTTCCAGAAAAACCTCTGAAATCACTTAAGGTTGATTATTACCTGCTTCCTATCCAGGGAGTTACAAAACTACCTCTAGTTGTTTATATGGGATACAGTATTTGAAAGTTGCTAACGTTACTATTTTATTTATTAGTTTATTTATTTTTCTTCTATGTGAAATTATATAGTTTACATTTTCAGTGTCTGGTCATATAATGATTGATGAAGTGTGAGTTGTGCACTGCTGTGTGAAATAATTTCATGCTTGTTTCTTCACCTCCTTCATGTTCTACCAGTGTACCACATCCTCATGTAATCTTGAACATGTCCCCTCCCCCCCCCCGCCCAAAACCCCCCACTAATTTTTGTGGGAAAATAAATTTTGCCTTTAAATGACACTGTCTGCCACACAATCTTTGTTGTAGCATTTGAGTTCAGCTTTTTATGTTTCTAAGAGGTTTAAAATATCAAAGGTACAACAATTGTCCTTAAGGAGCTTTGGCCAAAGCCCCCATGCCTACTTGCACCACCACCACTACTTCTCTTGAAGGCATGTACAGATGCCTTGAGGCATCTTTCAGCAACAGTATCAGATTTGCAGTCATGCTGAAGTAAATGTTGTCATGGTCTGTCACCTTGATTTTATTAAAGGTGTTGGGCTAGACTATTAACCTCTGTTGGAAAAGTCTCCTGTAGAGGCTTTATATTAGTTTTGGAATTTTTAATGACCAATCGTTTTCAGCTTACAACAAACTTGCTTTGCATGGTACGATTGACTACTTTTACAATTATTCTGAAGTAGAAATGTACTTCACGTACTTTAGGCTTTGCTGTCTTACTGTGTGCTTGTGTGCCTTAGATTTAATCACCACATTTTACACAGCTTTGATTTTGGTTTCTCTGGAACTCTATTCCTTGTGTGAAAGAAAATAGAGGAGTTGAAAAATCCTATTTCCAAATATATTATTTCATTGATTTAAATATATAGTCTCATATAAATTTTTTCAGATTCCCATAAACAGCCTGATCAGATTTGACTTTTAAAAACCAATTTGGGCTCATTCTGTATCTTTAAAATGGCAATTGTGTATTTGGTTGATTGCTTGTTTGTTTTTAACTATGTTGCATGACATAAAAATGAAGTTGAGATCAAAGATTAATATTTGAGTTGTCGGTAATTTACTGTATGTGCAGGTGTCTTGTTATAACCTGTAATTTCAGGACTTGGTTAGAAGAAGGTACATTTGATATTTTTCAAAAGGACTCATCCCTTGGAGACCAAACAACTTTACAAGAAATGTATAATTTTTACCAGCACAAATTTTCAGTTGCTGAGTTAAGCGCAAAATGTCATTAAAAACTAAAAGCACTAGTGTATCCAGCCAAAGAGCTCAGTGTCTGCTGTTTATACAGCTACGGCAAAGCAAGTGTGTGCAACAGGGGCCCACATGCAAAACAGAATTGTGTGTGGTCTGAGTGGACTTTTTTTTGTCATCCTGTTTGGAAATCATTTCAGGATCTGTTTCTGTTGGCAGTTTCCTCTTGTTGTGAATATATTAGTACATTTCTCAAGGCCTCTGTACAGCTGAAATGCTAGTAATTTAAGCCTGGAGTATGACAGGCAATCATCTTCCATCAGTTCAGAGATGGGCGATGGGATGGAAAAAAAGATTACATCTCTGAAAACAAAAGAATTAATGCTGACCAAGACCAACCAGTGGGCTCTAATCTCTGCTTTGCCATAATGTACGGAACCTTCTTATCTCTGTTCTTAAAAACTTGTGTGAGAGCAATCACTGCACGTGGGTGCTTCAGCTAGTTCTAAGTAGTGGCTCATAAACCGACAAGATTTCTTTAAAAATGAAGAGTTTTTAACTGTCTCATAAGAGCTGAGTAGAAAAACTCCAGCCTTTTATTGTTTTACAAGTTGTTTAAAAGTTTCAATTAGTATTAAAAAGAGATGTATATAGTATGTAAGATTTTAAAGCACCAAATCAATGGGAATGTACAGTATCATGTTCTGAGTACACTATTTGCCATAAGTGCGCATGGGCTATGAAAACTTGATATTTACATTAATTTTTCAGTGAACTATAAGGCAGGTGTCAATTACATAATCTAAGCTGAATTACAAAGCAAATGTCCCACAAATCTCTCCCTTAGCTCACATCTGCAAATATTTTGTAAAACCCCTACCTATATTGTATTTCCATTAATGAGGAAGGAATTGCTTGTATCTCCTCTATTAGCAAGTTGTTCAATATGTTCTCACTTGCTGGAAGCATTTCATGGTATACACACCAACAATGTCCTGCAGGGATTCAGTGACTTATCTCACAAGGTACCTTCTCCACCGTTCAGTGGAAGGCCTCCCACCCCTATTTTAGATTTCCAGATTCAGGACTGAAAATGAAGCGTAAATCTTACTGCCTAATAACCACGGCAGTTACTTCAATAAAATGTTACTTAAAAGTCAATAGGCTGCACATGTTAAAGACATTAGAGCTGTTAACAGACCATTGTAAAGCGAAGCAAAATCTTTAATAACCTGCATGTAATGCTTAACCATTCTATTTTCAGCACAGGACAGGCTTAGCTCTGGCACCCTGTGGCTTGACTGTTCATATGAACCACTCTCACATTCCATGAACTAAAGGTGTAACAAGACTAGATATAGTGCAAAACTCTCAGACCCCTGGGAAGGTTCAGAACACAGCCAAAGTCGTCGTTTTTGTGAACCTAACAGCAAGGGTCAGGGTAATCAAATGTATCAAAAAAGAATCCTACAAAAAGTGGGAACATGGACAAATTGCTAAGTAAGAGTACAAAAAAATAGCACAGGCATGTAGGAACAAAATCAGAAAGGCTAAGGCATAAAATGAGTTACACGTAGGAAGAGACAGACATAAAAGGCAATACGAAAAAGGTCTTTAAATATATTAGGAGCAAGACAAGACAAAGGAAAGTGTAGGTCCTCTACTTAGCGGGGAAGGAGAGCTAATAAGTGGTGACATCAAGAAGGCTGAGGTGTTTAATGCCTATTTTGATTAAGTCTTCATTTAAAAAGTTAATGGTAACCAGATACTTAATACCATGCTGGGCATGCTCCAACTGCTACCACAGTATAAAAGTGAGCAGCCCAGCTCATACTAGGTGGACCATTGAGGAAAGAGGATGCTTGGTGGAGGCTCCAGGACAGGAGCTGCTACAGCCGCAAGAGCCCACGGACCTGGAGACCAGACTGGTGACCTGTAACCCTCAACAAGCAGCCAAGAGCCAGAGTTCCAGGGAGTTAACCCAGCCAGGGAATCTGGAGATCCTGACAGCACAGTGACTGCTACCATGGTAGGAAGTGGCCCAGGGAGGCAGGGTGAGTGGTATCTACCACCCAAGCAAAGTCGATGTGTTGCAGTAGGATTACCTGCTGACTGGGTGATGACCAACCCCATCACCAACAGGGCCCTGGGCTGGGACCCGGTAGAGAGGGAGGGCCCGGGTCCCCCACCATAGCCACTACCCACCCCTCGGGAGTGGCCTCCTTCCCAGACTTTGGCCTCTAGACCACACAGCCCTGATCCCCAGAGCGGTTATATTGTCTCTGGATGTTGGGCCACACAGCCCTGACCCCCAGGGTGATTATATTGACTCTGGATGTTGGGCCAAGCAGCCCTGGCCCCCAGGACAGTATATTAACTCTGGATGTTGGGTCACATAGCAATGACCCCAAGAGCCGGTATATTGACTCTGCCCACTAGACCATGCTGTTTTCAGCCAGAGGACTGTCTGGCAGACTGTAACCCCAGTGGGGTCACACCCCACTTGCCCCAAAGGAGGGAGGGGGTGCTTACCCCCTGACAGTTTAAAATACCTATCGGTGGCAGGTCTCTCTCACCCTTGGAATGCCCCTTGCATTGGTGTGGGACATGGTAACTATCTTCAGCTCCAGCACATCCTGCCAGCCCCAGGTCTTCTGTGGCTCAGCCCTCTGGCCAAATCCCCTAAATTCATGCCCCCCTTGTGGGTATCATAAACAAGTCCAAACAAAAGTCCAAATGAAACTGAATATTCTCCTACCCTCTTGGGCTGCTGAAGTCTTTTGCTCTCTACTTATGAATTATATCTCAGGGCCTCCCTTGCAGGAGCCTACTCTGCCCCTGTAGTGCATGCCCTCATTGACTCTGTCCATGTACCCTAACTTTGGGGCTTCTCTCAACCAGAGAGTCCTGTCTCCTCTGCCCATCTCCCCATTTAACTGGCCAAAAACTTTAGTCTACTTATTATGGCTTAGTTCTGCCCCCTCTGGTGGGGGACCAATTAGCTATTCCCCTCTCCAGGTGCAAAGCATGGCAAATTGAGAGCATTCACTAGCCTTACAGTAGATAAGCTCCATCACACTCACCCCTCTCAAGGTAGTAACCATCAGGCTACTCTCTCCCCTTCACTGTATGTGCCCTGTAGTCACTTCAGCTCTTCCTCTAAGTCATCTACTCAGGTAAACAAATAATTTGTATCATCTAACACATAGTCTGGGGCCACATCCGGCCCTCCATACATTTTAATCTGGCCCTTAAGCTCCCTACAGGAAGCAGGGTCTGGGGCTTGCCCTGTTCCACACAGCTCCTGGAAGCAGCGGCATGTCCCCCCTATGCGTAGGGGCAGCCAGGGGGCTCTGCATGCTGCTGCTGCCCCCGCAGCTTCCATTTGCCAGGAACTGTAGCCAATGGGAGCTGCAGGTGCGGCACCTGCGGACAGGGCAGCGTGCAGACCCTCCTGGCCACCCCTCTGCATAGGAGCTGGGGGGAGGACATGCTGCTGTTTCTGTGAGCTGCTTGAGGTAAGTGCCACCCTGAGCCTGCCCCCCTTGCCCCCTCCTGTGCCCCAACCCGCTGCCCTAGCCCTGATCCCCGTCCCTCCCTCCGAACCCCTCAATCCCAGCCCAGAGTACCCTCCCGCACCCCCAACCCCTCATCCCCAGCCCCACCCCAGAGCCTGCACCCCCAGCCAGAGCCCTCCTGCACCCCAACCCCCAATTTCATGAGCATTCATGGCCCACCATACAATTTTCATAGCCAGATGTGGCCCTTGGGCCAAAAAGTTTTCCCACCCCTGTTGTAGGGCCTACTCCGCAGCAGTTAATCCCTCTCAAAGTTCCTGGACCTATGTAGTCTCCACAGATTAAGGGCTGTTATAAAGAGGATGCTGATCAATTGTTCTCCATGTCCACTGAAGATAGGACAAGTAGTAATGGGTGTAACCTGCAGTAAGGGAGATTTAGATTAGATATTAGGAAAAACTTTCTAACAATGAGGGTAATTAAGCTCTGGAATAGGCTGCCAAGGGAGGTTGTGGCATCCCTATCACTGGAGGTGTTTAAGAACAGGTTGAACCAACACCTGTCAGGGATAGTCTAGGTTCACTTGGTCCTGCCTCAATGCAAGGGGCTGGACTTGATGACCTCTCAAGTTCCCTGCCAGCCTTACATTTCTATGAGTCTATGAGTCAGTGTATACCTTTAAAATATTAATGTACTTCTTTTGAGGGACACAGGAGGGACCCTCCCTTGTCTAGGGTTAAGCCTCATCTCCTACTGAGACTTGCTTCACTCATCCTCAGTGGGGAGCACAGCAGTGGGAAAGAGGTTGTAGATACTGCCTGAAGGTAACAGGCTGTTGCTACCCATAGCAGCAGTTCTAAGACTTGCATGGGTTTGGAAGTACTCTTGGGGGGGGGGGGGGCAGGAGAGAAGCACTTCATCCCTCCAGGATAGAAATGGGGCTGTTGGTAAGAAGGCAGAAGGGTCGTACTGCTGAGCAGTTCAGTGGGCATTCAGTGAAGCCGACACAGGGCAATCACCTGCTACTTTAGAGAGTCTCCTGCCTGACTTTAATCCCCTCCTGGTTTTCCAGAGCAGTAAAAGGTGCTGCACTTGCAGTAGGGCCCACACTCTATCTCAATATTAATCTCTCCACACTTCCAAATAACAGACTTGAAAGCATAAGAATAAAATTCTGAACACTGCATTGTTGGTAGAAAATAGATCCCCTCACTGACCAGTGTAACCCTAAGTTGGAAAAAGCTTTGCATTACAGCTTCAGTCTGTTCTGTTTTCTCTCTCCCTGTCCTCACCTCTCCTGTTTTTGGCCAGAATACTCCATTCCTGCATAAAAAAGTAACCAAACCTGGAAAAAATGAAATTAAAATTATATTTTTATACTTACATAAGCAGAAACATCTGTGAGAAAGCAGGAGAAGAACTTATGAAGAGGCAAACTATGATCTGCATGTACAGGGATAAGAGACAGGGCCAACTTTGCATAAAAATCCCTTCTGACCAGCGCACTTCAACAGTGTAATGTGGACACCTCTGCACCAGTGTTTGCACCACCCCCCTTCACAGCCCCTTCTGGACTCAGATGGGCTTTGTCAACGTGTAGAAACTGTATGTGTCTAAATTGGTATCCCCAAGATCAGTTCAAGGAAGGCACGGATACTTTTCTACCACATAGCCAGTGAGCTGGCAAACTGCAGTAGCTGCATTTCACAGCATCATAGAAATCAGAGCTAGAAAAGACCTGTAAGGTCATCCAATTCATTCCCCTGCCAGTAGTTCCCCTACAGTGCATTAATTTGTTCATTGTCCTATCTAGTTCTAAATCCCCAAAATAGGGTATACATCATTTCCATATCACACACAGAGTACATTTACACTGCATGAGTCTTTCAGTGGCATATAGCATACAAAACTCACACAGCCCCCTTAGCCTGGGTATAAACAGCGCAGACTGAGACAGAGTAAAGACATGGCTGAAGGGTGGGGGCATGTAAGCAAGTACATACCTGAGCCCAAGCCATGCCTCTCCATCTACACTGCTATTTTTAGCTGTGCAGTGTCCTGTTGCTGGAGCCCTTCCCCTACAGCAGGGAAAGACTTCAGCAGTGTAGAAAGACTCTGGCAGGGGAAGGCAACAGAGAAAGGCTGAGCCTTTCCCCACGGCCTCCCTTCTGCCAGAGTCTTTCACTGACATGTGTAGCTACACACCGCAGTATGGATGCAGCCTGCTTTTCACTATGGCGGGCAGCCAAGCCACCAGTGGTGTATAATGTAGCTGTAGCCTTATAGTTGGGAAGATCTTACCATTGGGAAGTTGTCCCATTCAAATGTCAACCCCTTATTCCTAGCTCTAACCCCTTGGTGTCACCCGACTTCCTTTATAGTATTGTATCTCCCAAACTCTGCTTAGTCATCACGCTACAATAGAGCCATGCTGTCTTCATAAATCAATCCTCCCTGCCCTCTAATCCTTTATTGCTGTCCTTTAGAAATTCCTCCAGTGTGTGACTATCTTTGTGGCACTGAGAGATCCAGAAATGAATCCAGCTGGAGTCACCACAGGTCTGTGACACGATCTCTCTGCATACGTAATGTGCTGTCTCTTCATCAGCTGTTCTTGCCACCATCTCACATTAGAAATGCAGTAGGAATTTGTCTTTCAGCAGTCACGCTTTCCAGCTTTTTCCCTTCCACACGATACCGTTTTTAAATGAAGAACTGTATGTATTTAACTGAAGTTTTTAAATTCTATCATGAACAGTTGAAAGCTTATTACTTCCTCGTTGTCGCTGATCACGTTCTCCTTTATTATTTTAAAACAGTGTATGATGTGATGCAGTGACAGCAATCAACTTTCTTGATGACATAAAAAGCTTTATTATAAACATTATAATAAAAGTCACCCATTGCCAGGCAGGCCAGCTGCCATTACCACACCAAAACACCAGTAACAACAGAACCTTTCCAAAACAAAAACCAAAGCGCATGAACAAGTGCAAACGGTAAAACCATGTACAAGACAGAAACCTCCTACCACTGCATATCATCTGGCCTCCTTTCTTCTTCTCTTCTTTCTCCATTTGCCATGTACTTGGTGCTGGGGGAGAAAGGGTGGAAGAATCCACAGGAGAGGGGAATCAAGGAGGACTGCATGGGCCTAAGTTGCCCTGCCTGACCACACATGGGGCCCAATTGCATGGGCCTTCCCTCCACAGAGTTTTCCAAGTGGTTTCTGGATTGATCCGAGGGTACAGCACAGGGGACTCAGGCCATGGTGTGGGTGAGGCAGCAGGAGTTGCTTCTCTTGTAGCCATTATTGATACCAGCTACTCAAACAGTTCTGTCTGCTGAGCTCTGCCCTCTTCCCTTAGCTGCCGTTCCTGCTCCAGGAATGGCAAGCAAGTGCCTGCTACCGCGCTGAAACCCTGTCCTCAAGCTGTGCAGCCAGCCTCAGCCCTTCCTCTTGGCTCCCAGCAGGCCTGTTCTCTAGCCAAAAGTCCCTCTGGTTTTGGTACTAGGACCTGCTTGTTGGCCCTGGATAGAATTTTGGCCATGAGTTCATCACAGAAATGCTTCCTTTTGGAACAATCCGTGAAGGTGCATTGGGCCAGGCTTGTACTGCCCTGCGGCCTAGCTGCAGAGGCTGCCGCCAGCAGAGGGGGAGGGGCCTACAATAGTACAAGACACAGAGGGTTATTGTCTCAAATAGCAGGAGCACAGAAAAAAATCCTCGTGAAATTTCAAGGACACCAAATGTTACTTTTCCAAACTGAATTTCAGTACACTATGGGAGGGATGGCACAGTCCCCAGAAGCACCTTGGACACAGTCTGGTTAATCTTAGTGAAAGAAGTGCAGGCATAATGGTTAGTTAAAATTGCAAAGCAGTCTTTTTGATGTTAGAAAACTGCAAAACTACTTGGGTTGTGGGGCCGGGGGTGAGACAAAAGCTTTTTCTGTCATCTCAGGTCTTTCATATTTTGGAGGACATAACAGTTCTTGTGGTGCCCGATTGGCAAAGAGAGATGTTATTCCAAGCTGCTGGTAGGAAACCTGCAGAGTATGCAAGCGAAATATTCAAACATAGAGTGACTGAATAGCACATCTCTGAGTGGAGTGGGCTGGTTAGTCTCCGAGGTGGCCCTGGAAAATACATCCTTTCCTGCAACGTGACTGCCTATCTGGAGCTCTCGCAATCTTTTCCTGAAGCAGCGATTGGTACCCAGGATTGGGTCAGAATTCATGAAGGAATTAACAGAATGCTCTGTTAGCTTCCACATGGCTTAGTCTCTTATGGCTACATGCAAATATGCAGAACTCCACAACCTTCCTCTTCCCCCCAGCCCCAGCACATTTCTGGACAAAATTTGAAACTCCACTCATGTTTGGGACAAATGATCTAGTCCAGATTCAATTAGCCCTGCTGCGCTGCTGGACTTTTAGCACCTCAAATCTCCCAGTTTGGTGTCAGTAGCCTCTGGGAGATAGGGTGTGATTCCAGGAGACTCCCAGCAAAACCAGGAGGGTTGGCAACCCTAGTCTCCAGCCCAGGAGCAAGCCACCTGTTACAGTATGTCTACACTGCACACTAAGCCTGTGCTCTGACTCAGGTTTGAGTTCAAGCCCCATTTCCATCCACACACAAATCAGTCTGACTCAGGTCAACAGGCACTCAAGATCCAGGCCCTGGCATCCTGCTAGTGGCCTGGGTCAGAACCCAAGTCCTTTGAAACTCAGGTCCAAGAGCTGTCATTTTGGAGTATGGACGCACCTCGAGCTGCAGACTTGAGTCAGAGAGTCTGAGTAGTGTATTATGAAGACATTAGCATGGCTCTGAAAACCAGGTTCCAGCCATTAGAAACCCAGGTTTACAAAGCAGTGTGCAAACCCAAGCACAGGCCTGGAAACACTGAGTCCACAACTGCAGGTCCCACAGATCCAGGTTTTCCAGAGGATGTGTGCACACTGCATTGTGTCTTCTGACAGTTGTATCCTTTTGGTCATTATGCTTTGTCTCACTCAGCAACTTCAGCTGCCTTTCAAGCTGTACATTCTTTCCCCCAAAATGGAAAATATTTTTCACTTATACATATGTAGCCCTCATCATCTTCATTCAGAAGCAGGGAAGTCACCCATGTTTCACATCACATTATCTTGGATCCTTCAGTAGCCATTGTTTATAGCAACTGTTGCTTCTTACCTCAAGATCTCTCTTCACTTTTTGGAATCTGTTAGGGTCAAGCCACTATGGGTATGTCTACAATGCAGCTATACACTCATGTCTGGCCTGTGCCAGCTGACTCGAGCTCACAGGGGTTGGGCTGCAGGGTCCCAGAGCTCGGGCTCCAACCCAAGCCCAAACATCTACATCACAATTTTATAGCCCTGCCACCTGACCACCCATGAGGGCCAATCGCGGGTGTTTAATTGCAGTGTGGACATACCCTGTATTACCTCAGGAATTCTCTAGCCCAGTGGTTCTCAAAGCTGGTCCACCGCTTGTTCAGGGAAAGCCCCCAGCGTGCCGGACTGGTTTGTTTATCTGCCGCATCCGCAGGTTCGGCCGATCATGGTTCCCACTGGCCGCGGTTCGCCACTCCAGGCCAATGGGGACTGCAGGAAGTGGCGCAGGCCAAAGGATGTACTTCCCACAGCTCCCATTGGCCAGTGGGAGCCGCAATCGGCCGAACCTGCGGACGCAGCAGGTAAACAAACCGGTCCGGCGCGCCAGGGGCTTTCCCTGCACAAGTGGCGGACCGGCTTTGAGAACCACTGCTCTAGCCCACAGTTCCCCATTCAGTGCTAGGCTAACTTTTCAGTTGTTCTAGATTTAAGAACTCCTACGGTGGCTAGTCACTAGATGTTTACCACTCAGCAGCTAATTCCCAGACAAGCCAAACTCTTTGGTTGGACTCATTCAAAGTGCTGTACTTAGTGGCTGCTTCCCCTTTGAGCTAGATTCCTGGTGATTTTTTTCATCCAGCCTGTCACAAATGTAATGTGCTGGGTGTCCGTCCATTCAAAAAAAAAAAGGATCCAAGTCACATCCTGTCGCTCCTCCTTCCTGGAATCAGGGAGGGAGTTACTACAGCTCTAGCGGATCAGGAGAGGGAGGGATAACACTAGGATTCATATCAGAGCTCATTTTTATGAGCGTATTCCTCCCACCCTGAGAAGCATTGCAACCCCTGACTATGAAGTTATTTCCCCTTTCCACCCTTTTACACCCTGGCCTGATTGTCCCCTGAATGGATTGACCCAATGTACTGCCAGTTTATGCAGCCTGTTCTCTGTTGCTCTGTAATAAAGTTAAAAGGCTAAATAAATCTTTTGACAGCTATTAAAAACACCAACCCAGGCTCTGAACATTGAGTTTTTCATTTACCTCATAACTTTCCTGGCTCCTTTTCCATGCTTTTTTCTACACCTCTTTTAAACTAAGTTCTTTTATACGGCTCAGTTAGCAAAAATTTCCCCTCCCAGGGCCCATTCAGGTTTTCAATCAGTTGGGCTAACTGGCAAGAGTGTTTTAACACATTCCTTATTTATAACTGCTAACAGTTTGTTAGAACAACACCCAAAACCTTTTAAAAAATCATTGGTCTTTCAAATCTTTTTTTAAAGGTTTTTTAAAGGTTTAAAAAAATCCATTGATCTTTCAAATCTTTTTAAAAAAATACCGTCCTGTAAAGAGGAGAGAAGATTCCAGGTACAAGAGAGCTTCCTCTCAGAATACCCTCCTCCCCAAACCAATGAACTGTTTCCTAGCCTTGGGGATACTTCTGAAACATCATATTTGCCACTGCATATATGGAACGGCAAATAAGTTGCTGATGGGAATTGGAAGGTTCCTCCAGTCACTCCCCTGTCTATATATTCAGGATTTTTTAATTTAAAGTTGAGATGAGCAGACAAGTGGCTTTCTCACGACCAAAACCAACAAAGATAGCAGTGGGTCTGGTGTCGGAACAACAGGCTACAGGAACATGGAGTGTCTGGCTTTTTCCAAGTTTCCTTTGCTCTTTTATTGCAATAAGCTCCTTTTCACAGTCTGATTGATGGGATTCTAAAAAAGCCTGGGTGGCAAAATTCAGATCTAAATCTATACCCAAATTGATGGGCATTCAGACACGGTGAGTTGATTTGATTGGCACTCATCTCGACAAAATACAGCAGATAAAAGAAGTTTCTCACACCCACTGCCCGCCTAAATGATATACTGTATCATCTGAGGTTAGAGATTTTTCCATTCATCCCCTCTACTGGTTGGCCTACAGCACCTTATTGCAGCTATTTAAGATCTTGAAATAAATATTCATGCTGTTGTTGGGATAAAAAACTTCTTCAATGTTCAAATGTGCAAATATTAAACCGTTTAGATACAGGTTCTATAAAAATTTATTGAAAAGGATCATGGAATAGCTTAAGGTTATGGGTAAGGGTGTGCCAGGGTGCTAAAATGTATTTAAGCGAGAGGCAAAATTTTGTGACCACCAAATCCTGCAGTGTCCTTGATGGAGCTCTCAGCTCAACTCTTCTATAACAGTTTTGTCATTCCTCTTTGCAGTCTTTGCTATTTGAAAAAATTTACCATGTTGGATGATTTTAAAGGCAAAACCACAGCAATGAAGCAGTGCATTCTGGGACTGTTTGGGTGTCTCTTTCTTTCTTTCTTTCTTTCTTTCTTTCTTTCTTTCTTTCTTTCTTTCTTTCTTTCTTTCACAGAATGAAAGGCACACCAAATGCACATTCCACTGAGTGTTTCACTGAATTCTGTGGGGGACGAATAGCAAGCGTGTACATAACCACACACATATGTATGTAGAAATTTACAAGCTACAATATCCAGACATCATGAGGCTCTGCTAATAATTTTCTTAACCTTGCCCAGACTGTAGCTACATTTATGATCTGGAGATTTATTGATTTTAGTTATTTTATCCCTCCCATAATAGGAAACTGCCCCTTGGACCATTGACCTATACTCGTTATAAATATATTTCAGTTCTCTCTCATCATAACAGTATTCCTAGCAGTCAGGCATCTGAGGTGTTGTTATGAGGTGGTGGTGGTGTGAGGAAGGTGACTATAATGGGGTTTTAAAATAACCGTTTAACTCTTCAAAATATGAGATTTCACACCTTCGCCCATTGAACACTGGCATAACTAGATACAGCATAATGCCAGTCCTAACCATGCACAAAGCATGTGGTGTCACTCAAAGTCCCATGCTTTAGGGGCCCTGCTATGTCAGCACCCACCTACAACATCCATCCCCCACTGCTCACTCCACCACCACCATCTTTAAAGAAGAATTTGAGAGTTCATTTCTCTTCAATGGCCCATTATGATCCAAACTCTCTACAGCAGGCCAAAACCTTTCCATATTCCTATTGACTGACAAGGGTCCTACACCCATTTCAGTTATTGCACATTCCCTACCCTTAGAATGTGCTACATTGGCTACTGAACTCAGCCTGGGATAGAACATATCTTACTTCATACAGATTCCCACAAAACACTGAAAACCAATAAAACTGTCCATCAGCACAATACTATCTTGTAAGAGATTTATTTGTCTTGCTTACTGTTGGTTCTGGGGTAGCTACATCCATTTTAATTATGCCACCTTCTGCATTTGGTCTTTTAAATATTTTATTCTTTTAAACATTTAATTGTGTTTTATTGTGACTTTTTCAAGCAGCTGGAGCATTTTGGTGAAAGGGAGTTCTTTATAAATAAAGTTATCATTATTCATTATCACAATAAAAACTTAGGACTAGGTGTGAACTAACACAGGAATTTAAGAAATATGTGCTTTAAAAAGGCACAACAGCTTAGCAAGCTGAGAGAATAAAAGAAAACAATATTACTTTTATATTACTCTAGCTATAGAAAATGACTCTGTAGGAAAAGACTTAAGGTCTAGATCAAAAACTTCCTTTCACCCTTTCTCACAATACAAAGCAATTAAAACAATGAAATTAAAAACCAGCCAATTTCATAGATTCCAAGGCCAGAAGGGACCATTGTGATCATCTAACTGGCCTCCTTTATAACGCAGACCATAGGGCTTCTCCAAAATAATTCCTAGAGCAGAGCTTTTAGAAAAACATCCAAATGTGGTTTAAAAATTGTCAGTGGTGGAGAATCTACCACGACCCTTTTTTACGCCTTCTTTCCAGTCTGAATTTCTCTAGCTTCAACTTCCAGCCATTGGATCATGTTATACCTTTGTCTGCTAGACTGAAGAGCCGATGCTTAATTATGTGTTCCCAGTGTAGATGCTTTCAGACAGTAAATCAAGATATCTCATTACCTTCTCTTTGTGAAGCTAAATAGATTGAACTCTTTGAGTCTATCACTGTGAGGCATCTTTTCTAATCCTTTAATCACTCTCATGGCTCTTCTCTGAACATTCTCCAGTTTATCAACATCTATCTTGAATTGTGGGCTACAGAACTATACACAGTATTCCATTGGCAGTCACCAAATACAGAGATAAAATAATCGCAATACTCCTCCTCGAGATTCCACTGTTTATGCATCTCAGGATCCTGATAAGAGAGAGACTTTCTCACATAATTTATAATTGGGCTGTGGAACTTTTTACCACCAGATATCGCTGATGCCAAGAGCTTAGCGGGATTCAAAAAAGGTTTGGACACTTATCTAGATAATAAAGAGATTGAAAAATAAAGAAGAGTTCCAGAAGGATATGTATGTATATATATGTGGGATAGAATAGGAATTAGGAAGAAATTGTCCTTGGGCTAGGTTATCCCATAACTGCCTACTGCAAGGTTTCTTCTTCTTCTGAGACAGCTGGTACTGACCATTGTCAGAGACTAGATTAGATGGACCATAATTCCAGTATGATCATTCCTTCAGTAATTTGCGGTTACTGGGGTCCAGATTTTTACCACTGTCACTCATTCTGTGCAATAGTTTACTCTGTAAGCAGGCTCCAGGCCCCAAATCCTCAAAGGCACCCATTATGAGGTATTCATGTTGGGAACGAGTTAATATGGGCCTGAGAGGCCTATTAACCTTCCTGCTCACCCCTGGAGGGTGGCCCAGTCTAGTTAGAAATAATGCTCAGATGCAGGAAAGCAGGGCTTGTTTCTATAAAGAGCTGGGTGAGCCCAGCTGGGAAGAGGAAATGAGGTTGAGAGTTCCTTCTCTCTGGGAAGCAACCTGAAAGAATGCTGAGAAGGAGAGCATACCAGACCTGACCAGACAGCCTTCCTCAGAGGTCATCTGGAAGCCTGACTCTGTGGCATCAGAAGGGGTAGGACTCAGCAAAGTGCTCTGGCCAGAGGGGCAGAACACTCTTACAGTAGGAGTTGGAGAGAGAGGACAGTGTTGGGGGGAAACTGAGGCACGGCTACTGCAACTCTACATCTGGCCACAAGTGGGTGTTTTGGAACAGTAACTTTGCCATAAGTTGGGCCTTCTCCAGGAGCTACTGAAAACTCCCACTGAGAAAAAGAGGGATCTGGGAAAAGATGGAGCTAAAAGAGGCAGACGTCATCTTTAGAAGAGCGCTGTTTACCCTCCCAAGTTGGGGTAGTGAAGGGGAGTCACAGACACTGGAGGTCCTGTTCCAGTTGCAAGAGGCAGCCAAGCAATCAAAACAGATCCAGGCTGCCCTCCTGCAGATCCTGAAACAGAAAGAAAACCTGTGGGAGGTACAGTTGGAGCTGTAGAGGCAACTGACTGTATTGGAGGGGACAGAAGAAAAGCCCACTGGAAAGCATGAGAAAAGAATTACTCACCGGACACAGATAGTGGGTTAAAAAAAAGATATCCAGGCCAAGAGGTCTGAGGTCCAGTCCAGAGTATGCTGTGCCTGTGGGCAATCTGCACACAGAAAGTGTCTTACCCCAACCCTATGTGAACTATGATACAAAGACTTATTCTGGATGGGCAGATCATGGGAGATGCTCAGATGCTCAGCCTGTTGCCCAACTATGGACAGGGCCTATGTCATTTCTGTGTGGAGAAGCAGGGCATTTAATAAGGTCTTGCCCTCAGCGGAGAATGAGCTGCAGCCAGACAAAGGAACAGGGTCCCAGCAATCGGGGAAAAAAGGAGCAGATGGTCTTACAGCATCCCTGTAGTGGAGAACAGTCAGAGAGATGTGACAGTGGGGATGGTGGCCCTCACAGATATGCAATAGATCCACCTGAGTAGGAGACTGGAGGGGATGGGAAGGGAGGAGTATAACTCCTGTGACAAACCCTGCTGAAGTTGGGGTACAGATGGAGGTGAAAACAATTCACTGGGGGAGTACGCAGTCAGAGTCCCTAATAGAAATAGGTGATCTAGGAACAACTGTTGACACCTATGAGTGGGCTGAAATTCAAGCAAAGAGCTGTGTGGGTGTCACGGGTAGCAGGAAGGACCAAGGAGACTGACTGAGGTGATGGAGACAAAAAGTTGCTGAGAGAAGGTGGTGACAACAGAGCAAGTTTTGCTGATGGCCCAGCTAGAGAAGAAGCAAAGGTTTAAAGAAAAGTCCAAGTTGTGCTTATGAGGAAAGTTTCTGGAAGATGAGAAGGTCAGACTTCATTTGTGGCTGGAAGATGTCCAGCAAAAAAGCAATGCAGGGAGATAGGCAGTTAGTGTATCCAGAGGATATTCTGTATTCCCCACCCCAGACAAAAAGGCCCCAGTGCTAGGTGAGGTTCAGTCCTGTTCACCCCCCACACATGCTGGGAAAGGGTTAATATGGGCCTGAGAGGCCAATTAACCTGCCTGCTCGCCCCTGGAGGGTGGGCCAGGCCTAATTAGAAATAAAGCCCAGATGGGGGAAAGCAGGGTCTAGCTCCATAAACAATAGGATGAGCCCAGCTGTTGGGAAGAGAATCTGAGAAGAGGCAGAGGAGTCCCTGTCTCTGAGGCCAGGTCTACACTACAGACTTATATTGGTATAACTACTTTGCTCAGGGGTGTGAAAAATGCACACCCCTAAGCAATGTAGTTATACCGACCTACCCCCCACCCCAGTGTAGACAATGCTATGTCAGCAGGAGGTGTTCTCCTGTCGACATAGCCACCACCTCTCAGGGAGGTGGGTTAACTACGCCAACGGGAGAAGCTCTCCAGTTGGCATAAGAGTGTCTTCACTTAAGCACTACAGCAACACAGCTGTGCCTCCTCCCACCAGAGAGTGGGGTGGGAGGAGGTATTTTTTCATGCTTTGTGTGTATATAAAAAGATCTTCTCCACTTTCCACAGTATGCATCCGATGAAGTGAGCTGTAGCTCACGAAAGCTTATGCTCAAATAAATTGGTTAGTCTCTAAGGTGCCACAAGTCCTCCTTTTCTTTTTGCGAATACAGACTAACACGGCTGTTATTCTGACAGCTGTGCCGCGGCAGCATATTAAGTGTAGACCTGCCCTGAGAAAACAGCCTGTAGTAGCAAGGCTAAGAAGGAGAGCTGAGGCTACTCCAAGGGTGAGCTGGAAGCTTGACTGGAGGCGGGGCCCTGAGGGAGCTGCAGGCTGCCTGAACCCTGAGTGAGGGAAGGAATGTGCCAGCCCCTGGGCTGTGGGGCTGAGCAAGGCACAGAAGCCTTTGGGTAGCCAGGAGGCCAGTAGAGAGCAGCAGAGGCATGCCTGGGATGTTGTGGCTACCAGCTGAGCCCAGCAGGGCTGAAGTTTTGGTTTGGTTACATTGCTGTGGGACTTGGGGCAAAGGACTCTTCAAAATGGTCTGGCTGGAGGGCGATAGGACAGTGAGGTGGGACACTGAGATGCAGCTACCACAATGCCAACTCTGGACACAGAGCTGTTCTGGGTGGCAGCTTTGCCATAGCGCCTAACTCCCAGTGATTTCAATGGGAATTAGGTGTCTAGGATCTGAGCCACTGCGATGAAAGATGACAGAACCTGGCCCTTGAGAATGAATTGCACATTTACAGAAACTCTGGATCTGCCAGTTTGTGTATTTGTTGATCTATCTAGATTGTAAGCTCCTCAGAATGGGGACCTGTGGTATATACAACCATGATTCTGTTTTCTTTGTACTACTCCTTTAAGTGTCGGAAATATGACTGCCTGTCTGCCAGTGGCAGGGTTTGGAGAGGGTTCGAGTTAGAGAAACTTAGAGAGAACCATGCTGAACGGTCACTCAGCCAGAGATTTTATATTCATTTTGCTGCTGTCTGTAATCAAAACCAAAAATACATGTTTTATTTTTTATGTATGGATAACCTAACAGGACTATGTCTTCTTTTCTCTTGTACATCTCTGAGTCGCCTACCGTCGCTTAAATAACTCACAGCTTTCACTCCTGCGGCTGACCGTCCCACTGTCTCAGGGAAAGCTGGAACTGTGAGTAGTCATGACTGCACAGTATCGGACAGTTAGAGCTAGTTCCATGGACAGCTTTGAAGCTCCAGGAGCGAAACCTTGAACTTGACCCCGCTATTCACGGAGTAGCACATGTAAGGAGTGCAGCACTCAGGTGATTTGTCCTCAGAAGCCTGGGTTGGTCACTAAGCTAGATATTGGACTTTGAACTAACTGAAGCCTTTTTTTTTAAAGCAGGAGGCTTCATCTCTAAGCACATTGCATCGCAATAATTGAGGTCACGAATATGTGGGCCCCTGTTTCAAGGTCAGAGTGTGACAGAATGTCTCTGAGTTGATCATAGAATAGATTGGGATACTCCCATTTTTTTGGATTTTTTTTTTTTCATTTTTATCTTCATAGCAGTGTGCAGGGAGGAGTCTGACCTAATTACCCGTCTCTCCTCAATCACAATCTGAACTCAGGTCTAGAGGCTTGTTTATGAATCCAAAAGGAAAAGAAAACACCTATATGGATTGGTGTGACTCTCTCTAAACACTACACCAGTACAACCCCACAGAAATCAACCCTACTGAAATAAAAATAATTCCCTTGAAGTGCACAGGTGCAGCCAAAGGATGAATTTGGCCCATGTTTTTTTCTATCTGTGTTTCAGTGATTGAAAATGGAATGAATGAAACCCCTCACAGTTACTGTAATTCTTACATCTCTGTTCAGTGCTTTGGGGAAAACTGTAATGTATATTTCATAGCCAAATTTATGGTCCAGTACTGTGAGGTGCTGAGCAGAGGTTAATGGGAATTGAGGGGACCCAAACCTTTACAGGATCAAGCCCTGTCTAGGTAATGTGAGTTTTGCATCATTTCCATGTTGTGAAGTAATAGAGATTGTGTAATCAACTGACATTGCTTCATATTATCTCTGGAGTTAGATTACCAAAGTTAAAAGGAGTATCATCACTGATTGTAAGCCCTTAGGCAGGTGCTGTCTCTTTGTTCTGTGTTTGTACAATGGGGTCCTGGTCCATAACTGGGGCTCTTAGGTGCAATGGTAATTATAATAACAACAGCCACATACAATAGGAGAGAATCGATTAGATAAACATTATTCACAGACTGCAGTGACTGGGCATTGATTCCGTGCAATTATGATCTAAAAACCAAAGCACAGGACTAGTTTGAATTATGTGTGATAATTCTGAGAAAGAGAGATGAAAAACCCTCATTTCAAACTGGAACAGCAGAGATTTTGTTCAGGCTCTCAAATGAAAAGCTTAATATCTATGTAATTAAACCAATTAGTCCCTGTACTTCCTCCTTGGAAAGTCACAAATACAACAGGGTTTGGAAATTATTGTTATTCCAAAAATAGGAAGATTTAATCCAAAATGGATGTTTAGAGTAAAAATCACTTCATTTGATTCTGCTTTAAAAGTCTGTCTGTATTTGGCAATGTTATTGTTACTTCCAAATCGAGACCCGTGGAATTTCTGTAATGTTAGTAAAAACATATCTGAAGAGTGACATTTCAGAATTATTTCATCATCCTTTGGGTCTTGTTTGTATGGGAAATAACTTTTGTCTGAGCCAGTTACAGTATGGTCAATGGTTAAATATATTAAGAGCAATAACCAAAATCTGACATTCCATTGTTCACAAACTTCCAAAAACACATCAACGTTTTTACTTGGAAAGCCCAAAAGGGGTTTGAGAAAATATTTTAAAGAGACGCCCATTTACATTTGGTAAAAGCTGATTTGGAGCCAAACAGATTAGAAGAAATTTTTCCAAGTTTTCTTTGTTATAACAAAGGAAAAGAAATGTGTTTAAAAATACTGTAGGAGAGTTTTAAGTTTATATTGTCTTTTGTATAAACCTTGCCACTGAGTATGTAAAAACATCCTTGTAATGTATAAGGCAGTAAAACAAAAAGGCCACTCAACTAAACTGAAACATTAAGGGCAAAGCTGTGGCTTCCTGCACTCCATGCAATGGAAAATTAGGTTCCCGAGCTGTAGCAACCAAGCAAAAGCAGCCTGAGGGCCTTGCCTGCACTAGTTCAGGAAGAGGCACTCAGCATCTGCCCAGACTAGTCCTCCAGGAGTGTTCTCAGCCACAGAGATCAGCAGGCCTACAGAGGAAAGGCTGGCCTGGACACACCCCATTGTGGCCCACTGATCACTGCCCATTGCCAGGCCCTAGTCTTGTGCTAAGGGAGCACTAGGTCTTTACTGTGGCCACAGCATACCCATCTATGGATGTATTGAATGGAGAAAAAGATTGTCCCTTCTTTCCCTTTAACACACGCTTGCAAGTGCAGCTAGAATGTGCTTCTTAATATGAAATCCACTGTTGAAGAGACAAAGGGAGGATCAATTGCTGCCAAAGCTCCTGAGAGGGCAGCTGTAATATGCAGAAGCAATGGTAAAAAAAAACAGACATCTTTTTTCCTTCCTTTACCCCTCCATATTCTGGTTGTGGAATAGTTGTGCTTGTTGTATGTAGCATTGTCAGCTCTCATAATTTTATTGCAAGTCTCATGATTTCTGGTGGCTTTGTTAGCACTCCAGCTGCTGGAATCAGGTTATTACTTCAAAATCTCAGCTTTTTTTTTTTAAAGTAGGTGTCTAGCCCTCACAGCTACAGATAAAAGCTTGAAAAGGTAAACCCCAAACAGTCTAGCTGCAGAACTTTCCAATGTGAAGGGCCACATTCCTGGATCTGTGTGCTGAGCTTACTCCAGTGCAGAGACACCAGAATGAGAGCTGCACTGACAGTGGAGAAGTAAACCTTGTAAACTGGAGTAATGGAAATGGGATGAAATTTCTTGTTGTTAGTCCCTTCCACTTTGCACTATTAATTTTTGTTGTAAGCTGGGGATGTATCAGTTGAAAGTGACAGAGAAGGAGAAAGATCTGGGTGTATTTGTTGATCAAAGGATGACTTTGAGTTGCCAATGTGGTGCAGATGTGAAAAAGGCTAATGCAGTCCTAAGATGCACCAGGTGAGATATTTCCAGTAGAGAGAGAGAAGTGTTAGTATTATTATTCAAGGCGCTGGTGAGACTTCACCTGGAATTCTGTGTGCAATTCTAGTCTCCCTTGTTTAAGAAAGATGAATTGAAACTGGAACAGGTGCAGAGAAGGTCTACTAGGGTGATCCGAGGAATGGAAAATCTGCTGTACAAGAGCAGAATCAAAGCGTTTAGCTTGTTTAGCCTAATCAAAAGAAGGCTGAGTGGAGATATGATTGCTGTCTATAAATACATCAGAGGGATAAATACCAGGGAGGAAGAGGAGTTATTTAAGTTGAGCAACAACGCTGACACAAGAACAAATGGATATAAACTGGCCATCCACAAATTTAGGCTTGAAATACAATGAAGTTTTCTAACCATCAGAGGAGTGAAGTTCTGGAACAGCCTTCCAAGGGGAGTGCGGGGGGCAAAAAACCTAACTGGCTTCAAGACTGAGCTTGATAAGTTTATGGAGAGGATGGTATGATGAGACTGCTTACAATGGCATGTAGCCGATCTGTGACTGCCAGCAGCAAATATCACCAACGGTGGTGATGGGACACTGGATGAGGAGGGCTCTGAGTTACCACAGAGAATTCTTTCCCAGGTGTCTGGCTGGTGGGTCTTAGCCCAACAAGTCAAAGAATGGAAAAGCTGAAGCCCCATCTACATCTACAGGGTCTAACTGACTGCCATATTTGGAGTCGGGAAGGAATTTTCCTCTGGGTCAGACTGGCAGAGACGCTGAGAGTTTTTTGTCTTCCTCTGCAGTATGGGGTACGGGTCACTTGCAGGTTTAAACTTGTGTAAATGGTGGCGTCTCTGTTACTTGAAGTCTTTAAACCATGATCTGAGGACTTCAGTAACTCAGCCAGAGGTTAGTGTCTATTACAGGAATGGGTGAGTCAGGTTCTGTGGCCTGTGATGTGAAGGAGGTCAGACTAGATGATCATGATGGTCCCTTCTGGCCTTAAAATCTAAGAGTCTATGTGAGTGAAGATCATGTTCTGGAGGCTTGCAACACCAGATTGCTACCAGTCAGTGGGAATCAAATTTGGAGCTAGAAAATCCACAGGGGGGGCTGTAATTATCTAATGGCGCAAGGTCATTAAACCTATCCTGCTGCACCAGATTGTGGCTCTTGGCAATGTGCAGCAAATAGTAGATGGATTTGAAGCAATGGGGTTCCCAAACTGCAATGGGGCTGTGGATGGTACAGATACCTCTATTCTGCTATAACCCCACTTCACCATTGAGTACACCAGCAGAAAGAGGTACTTTTCCATGGCTATGCAAGCCGCAGTGGATCATCAGAGATGTTTCACTGATATTGGTGTGAGCTGGTCAGAGAACGTATGTGATGCTTGCTCCTTTAAGAACACAGGAATTGTCCAAAAGCTGCAAGCAGGGACATTCTTCGCTGACTGGCTCTTTCCCATTGGTGACCTTGAAATGCCAGTAGTGATGTTGGGGGATCTATCCCTGGCTCCCCTAGCTTGTGAAGACATACACTGTTTACCTTGAGAGCACCAAAAAAGATTCAACGACTGACTCAGTAGGTACCAGGTGACTGTTGAATGTCCTTTTAGTAGATTAAAAGATCGCCTAGACTGGATCTAAGCAAGGCAAACATTCCCATTGTTCTAGTTACATGCTGAGTACTATGTGATATCTGTGAGGTGAAAGGGGAAAGGCTACTGGTGGGGTGGAGGAGTGAAGAGGTCTGCCCGTCTGCTGAATTTAAACAGCCAGACACAAGGGCAATTAGTGGAACTATGACTACCATTACACTGACCTGAGATAACCATGGGATCAGCCACCAAGCACAATGCACTACAAATTTTGTAACATGAAACATTGTGTTACGTTTTTAGTATGTAAATATGTGTTTGTTGTTTTGATGTTTTTTTAAATATGGGTCACCCTTCTACAGCATTGCTAAAATATTAACTTTAACTTTATTGTGTGCAAAGAAATGGGAAATAAATTTCTTTTATCCTTTGAACAATATTGAAGCTTCCATGGAGGCACTCTGCAACCTTCTCCCAAACATTTCTAGGGATGGCAGCCTTGTTTCTTCCCCCGTGATAGGAGACTTTCCCTGCCAGTCTGTAATGCAGTGGTTCCCAAACTTGTTCTGACGCTTGTGCAGGGAAAGCTCCTGGAGGGCCAGGCTGGTCTGTTTACCTGCCGCGTCCGCAGGTTCAGCCGATCGCAGCTCCCAGCGGCTGTGGTTCGCTGCTCCAGGCCAATGGGAGCTGCTGGAAGGGGCGGCTAGTATGTCCCTCGGCCCATGCTGCTTCGAGCAGTTCCTGTTGGCCCGGAGCAGTGAACCGCAGCCAATGGGAGCCGCGATTGGCCGAACCTGCAGATGCGGCAGGTAAACAAACCAGCCCGGCCCGCCAGGGGCTTTCCCTGCACAAGTTGCAGAACAAGTTTGGGAACCACTGCTGTAATGACTTCTGCTGGCACCCAAGACAGCTTCAGGACTACAGCAGCAGTTGCGTCCTGTGCCTTGTCACCCTCCAGAGTGAAACATCAACCAAGATCACCACTGCCTGTGAAAACATTGCCAATATTCACGGCACTTTCTCTATGCTCATACCCAGGGCACTCAGTATTTAAAGCTTCCATGCAACAGACCACCACCCTACCAGGCCATAATCACCATGGCTTGAGCTGCAGAGAGGTGCACCAAAGCTAAAATGACAATTAACTTTTCTTATTAGAGATATTTTTTGGACTAATGTAAGATAAGTCTCAAAAATTCCCTCCTTTTCCATTGTGACTGCAACTTGCCTGGTGTCTCTGTCTGCCATAATCAGCAACCTCTGCTTGAGAGGTGCCCCCTCCACACCTGCTGAATATCTGACCATGATCAGGCTAAGAAAGAAGCGTACCTTGGAGGATATGTTCTGTAAGATCTTCCAATTCTCTACAGCTGCTGCCTATGAACACAGGGATTGGAGGGCCTGAATATCCGAAACCAGGGTGAAGGACCAAGAATGGAGAGAGTGGTTGCTGCAGGAGAAGCAAAGGAGCCAAGAGGTGCAGTGGGAAATGCACCAGGACATTGTGGTTTTGCTCAGGCAACAAATGCAGATGTTGTAGAGCATTATCCAGCTATGTGCCCAAAGACCCTGGCCACGGCAGTCTTTCCAATCTATGGAAAACTCTATGGTTGCTGCTCCCTATACTCAGCATGGCACAAACTCTTACTCTGACCACTCCATGCCACACCACCTTCCACACCCCAACCCCCTGCCCCAGCCCTGAGCCCCCTCCTGCACCCCAAACCCCTCATCCCCAGCCCCACCCCAGAGCCTGCACCCCCAGCCAGAGCACTCACCTCCTCCTGCACCCCAACCCCCTGCCCCAGCTTGGAGCCCCATCCCACATCCTGAACCCCTCATTTTTGGTGCCACCCCAGAGCCTGCACCCCCAGCCGGAGCCCTCACCCCCTTCCATACTCAACCCCCACCCCAGCCTGGAGAAAGTGAGTGAGGGTGGGGGAGAGCAAGCGACAGAGGGAGGGGGGATGGAGTGAGCAGGGGTGGGGCCTCAGAGAAGGGGCAGGGCAGGGCCTCTGGGAAGGAGAGGGGTAGGGGTGGAGCAAAGGGGGTCGGTTTTGTGAGATTAGAAAGTTGGCAACCCTAGTACTCAGTTGTACACTAGTTGTACACCATGGGGTTCCCCTTTTATTGCTAACCTCTTTACTGTGGTCAATTTTGGGGTTGAACTCTCACAGATTAAAGTAGGTAGAAACCATCACTTTGGGGTAGGCAATTGTTTAAAGTAACCCATAACTATAAATAAGGCTATATATTTCTTCTACTCTATCCAAGCACAGAACACTGATCGGATGTGGTCTGTGTAATTTAGCCTGCAGTACTAATTGTTTTATGCAGTGTTGTTGTAGCCATGTTGGTCCCAGGATATTAGAGGAACAAGGTGAGTGAGGTAATATCTTTTATTGGACCAACTTCTGTTGGAGAGAGAGACAAGCTTTCAAGCTTACGTATCCCAGACCTGAGGAAGAGCTCTGTAGAAGCACGAAAGCCTCTCTGTTTTTCTTTCTCTCTCTCTCCAAGAGAAGTTGGTCCAATAAAAGGAATTACTTCACCCACCTTGTCATACTAATTGGTTTGAACTGTTCTAACATTTTACAAGTAAAGCGAGCAAACAAAAGTAATGCCCTTGTTCTCTGAACAGGTGCCATTTTTAAATAGGGAAGAAGGGGTGAAAAGGGAAAGACAGGAGGTTTCAGGCAACAAAAACAACAAATACTTACAAGGAATAAAACATATACACACTTACCTGGGATACCTTATCCTTCATCACCAGGCTCATCGCCACCTGCCTGTCGGGACTGGCTTGACTCCGATGGAATTTCCAACAGCTCCTGGTGCCCCACAAGGTTTGTGTCTCCCTTCCTCCTCCTCCTAACTGTATGTGGCAAGGGTCACTGCATTAGGCTCTCATGACATGTCCACAGCCCCATTCGAGGTGCTCATGGGGTCCCCCCCAAATATGGCATGCAGTTAATAGTAGAAGTGGCAGATCTGCAGGTCAGCTGCAGATTTCTTGTGCGGTCTCTCTCACCTCCTGGTATGCCTGCCTAAGTTCCTTCACTTTCATGCAGCATTGTTCCTCATCCCTGTCATGTCCCTGTTTAGCATCCTCGGTGCCATCTGCGCATAGATGTCTATGGGTATGTCTGAGCTGCAGCTGGGGGTGAGTCTCCCAGCCTCCGTAGACAGGCTCATGATAACTGTGCTCGAGCTAGTGTGCTAAAAATAGTGTGATGTTGTGACACAGGCAGTGACTCAGGCTAGCCACCCAAGCTCAGACCCAGAGGGTTGACTAGGTTTGGACTCAGGTGGCTACCAAGAGTAGCCTGTGCCACAACATCCATGCTATTTCTGCTATTTTTGGTGCACTAAGTTGGGCAGAGCTGCATGAGTGTCTACTCAGACAGAGAGGCACAATCCAAGATGCAGTGTAGCTGAATTTCTTCAGCTGCTCCTTGCACAGGCCCTTCTCACCACAGGTCAAGGAGATCCATGACTTCTTTCCTGCTCCAGGCAGGATTCTGGCTAGTAGCTCTCCATGTTCATGGAGCTGGATGGTCTATGGTTGCAAAACTGGGCTTGTAGGTGTGCAGGAAAAGGCACTTCAAAAACACTCTGGGGACTTAAAGGCAGGGGAGGGCCAGGTTTCCAGTGTCTCTGACCCCTGGTAGTGGAGTTCATAACTGTGACCAGAGTACCCACTGTTGTGGGGCTAGGAGCATTGTGAGACAGCTGCTGGAGGGCTGTTAGGATCCACACAGGCAATACAAAGTCTACAGCTGCACTGTCTCAACTGAAGTAGGTGGACTGTGGCTCTGGCTCATTCGTGGGGAAGTTATTGCATTGATGTAAGAGGGTACTTATGTTGGCGGGAGACAAATTTAGGGGTAGATGCAGAACTAAGTCAAAACAAGTCAATTTAGGGCAGCCCAGCTTTGTAGTGTACACCAGGCCTAAGAAACTTATGAATAAATAAGTTTCAATTCCTTGCTCGATCAGTAGGTGGAATGTGACTTGTGGTGTGGAGAACTTAAGATGGTAAACACTAGTTAATTAGTGCAGTGGAGAAATCTATGCAATGGCTACATTGCAGTAAAGATGCATTAGAGAACAAATCCATGGCCATCTGTTTCTGTTTTGCCAGCACACTCAGTTGGAGATCACAGGCATTCCCATGTGCATTGATTAACTGGACATCTGGCAACAAAAAACGTGACTGTTAAAAATATGATAATAGAGGAATTACAAAAAATATATATAAAATGATTTCATTGTTGAAATCTCTATCAAGGCAGGCAACTTGTTCAATAAAGTCAATATAGAAAAATATTCCTTTCCTAAATTTTTCTTTACAATATGTTCTGATATGTAGGTAGCTGGGTGCTTCGATGTAATGGCAGATTTTTTATCTTACCTCTTGACCTGTTCTCAGAAGGCAATCAAAACAAATTAAAGCATTTACAAGGGGATGAAAGGCATTAAGGCAAGACTGAAGCTTTGATTAATTTTCTGTTTTAAAAGAAATGAACATATTCTTGCCATATGTTATCAGACCATAGAACATCTACAACATAGAAGCAGAGCTGAAAAATCAGAACATCTTAAACTATTGGCAAAATAAGGCATATGTGTTGCATGATAATGAAAATTTGCACAAGTAAAACATTGCTCTCACTGAAAGTTAGTGGAGTTACTCCTGAGTTACAGTGATGTAACAGAGCAGAATTTGATCACAGAATTTTAATCAGCAAATAAATAACTCAGCCTATTTACAGCTACTGTTTGCCATGGAGTTGAACTCTAATGAATAAGCCACTCTAAACCCCAATCAATCCATGAATTTAACTTTCTGCCTGGCTGTTGGGTCTGAAACTGGCTGTCTTGCTACTTTATGTTCAATTTCACTTCAAAGTAGTTAATATTTGATGCCGAAAAGCAAGGCAGCTGGCGTACAAGAAATGTTGGGAGTAGTTGGCTTTGTTAAGAAATAGACTTCCTCCACTAGCTTGGTGCTTTGTGTGTGCATGTGTTGGTAAGCATTATAAATATATAGAGCATGTAAATCAAAGCCAGGAAGCAAAACATTATGGCCACATCCTCACCAGGTGTAAATTGAAATGGCTGTATAGACTTCAGCACAGCAATGCTGACTTAAACCAGCTGAGGATGTGGCCTTACAAGTCTTCAGGACAGACCTAGGAGTCCAGTGTCCGCTTCAGTGGCCATTAGTCCTCCTAACAAGAAAAGAATCTGTTTTGGTTTTATTTTCAAAGGGATCCTAAGAATGAGGGCTGCTAAAAATTGATGATTATCTTCTGTTCAGGAGCAGATGGTGTCCAGTGGAAAGGGGATAAATTTCACTCTCCAGTAGAGAAGAAGGCTGATTCTTGGGAGGAGTATTTGTGTATAGTCAGTGATGATTTCCTTATCGGCTTTTCTTTCTTTTCTTTCTCAAATGTCCTTTCTACACTGAGTATAGAAATTATATTAGCAATAACCATGTTTAAACCTATGTTTAACCTCATCCATCGCTCCTAAGCAATAGTAGAGGCAACCACTACAGGTCTTTACAAACTTCTGATAAGTTGTGCTTCTTAGTGATCCTCAGCCATGAAATAGTGAGTCGCCAGGCCCTGGAGACTCATCAGTCAGACCCTTTGGTATATGCTGAAATGTGATGCAGCTTTCAAAAATGAGCAGGAAAAGGACTGGTCTTTTTCCTTGCTTTTTATTCTCCTCTAGGTCCTTTTTCACTGAATGATCTGTGCCCACCTAGAATTGCCAAGTAGTCTGAAAGAAAGGAGAAACAAGAGGTATCTACCCTAGAATTAACATCCTCTGTCAAGTACAATTGTCACCTTATCCAGTTGCTGTTGATGACACACAGTTTGGCTGTTGGTGTATTTCAGCATTCTGTGCAGAAGCCACAACTGATTTTAGCTAACTTAGGTCGATCATACTCTCTACATCATGGTGAGTAGTGAATAGCTTAAAGACAGTATATGCATACAGGCCCCAAGATTCATGCATAAGGCACAGGATCTGTGTAAAGTATTCATTTTTCCCCCTTTATCCCTCACCCTCAGATGCATAGGGCATCCACCAGTTTCCACCATTTATTTCAGTCTAGTACTGATCTGTTCAGGCTTCTGAGTGTCATGTTGATGGATCTGGTTTCTTTCTCTACTGTTCTCCATGCTGTTCCTCTAAGTTGGCCTCTTTGTCTCTTTCCAGGTAGTGTCCATTTTATCACTTGCTCTGGAAGTCATGTTGGTGGCATCCTTAAAGCATGTCTTAAATATATCCCTTGTTGCCTTCTTACAATATTTAATGCTTTAGATTGGTTTCCTCTATTTAGAATTGCTGATGTTGCAAGAAACTCTTTCTAAGGGACTCTGAAGATCTTCTGCCGGCATTTACTTTGGAATTAACAGTTTCTGTTGTAGATTTCCACAACTCTGGTCCATAAAGAGGATGGACATGCCAGTGTTAAAAATTCATAACTTTGTGTCAGTGCCAATCATGCTATTTTTCCAAATCTTTTCAAGTTTATGAAAGTTGTTTGCTGCTTTTAGTAGTTATTGCTTGACATCTATCATGGTGTCGACATCATTGCACTTATCACTCCCTAGATAGGTAAAATGACTTACTATTTCTAAAAAAAAGACCAGGAGTACTTGTGGCACCTTAGAGACTAACCAATTGATTTGAGCATAAGCTTTCATGGGCTACAGCTCACTTCATCGGATGCATAGAATGGAACATATAGTAAGAAGATATTTATACATACACAGAACATGCAAAGGTGGAAGTAGCCATACCAACTGTAAGAGGCAAATTAATTAAGAGGAGCTATTATCAGCAGGGGAAAATTTTTTTTGAAGTGATAATTAAGATGGCCCATTTCGGACAGTTGACATGAAGGTCATGAAGGTGTCAACTGTCCGAAATGGGCCATCTTGATTATCACTTCAAAAAAAATTTTCCCCTGCTGATAATAGCTCCTCTTAATTAATTCGCCTCTTACAGTTGGTATGGGTACTTCCACCTTTTCATGTTCTGTGTATGTATAAATATCTTCTTACTATATGTTCCATTCTATGCATCCGATGAAGTGGGCTGTAGCCCACGAAAGCTTATGCTCAAATAAATTTGTTAGTCTCTAAGGTGCCACAAGTACTCCTGTTCTTTTTGCTGATACAGACTAACATGGCTGCTACTCTGAAACCTGTTACTATTTCGAGCGTTCTTTCATCCACTCTGATGGTTACTCTGAGGACACTGATAGCCATATATTTTGTTTTCCCCTTTTGACGAATAAAACAATTTGTTTCACTGTATCTGCCAAAAGCTAGGTCTTCTCTTACAGTAAGCATAAAATTCCTTCTGTGGTTACTTTCCTCATGACATAGTCAATGCCCACTGCAAACAATAGTGGGGACTTAATATAACCTTGCCTTATGCAAGTTGTCACTGCAAACCATTGACTGATATTGTCACCATCTCTGACTGCACATTCGGCATTATCATATAGATCCTAAATGATTCTCATTTTTTTTTACTGGTACTTCATAATATGCCATAATTTTCCAAAGACTGTCTCTGTGTACACTGTTAAAAGACTTCTAAAAATCTAGAAAATTTATCACAAGATGCTTGCCACTCCATGCCTTGTTCTGTAATACATCTGAGAACAACAATATGGTCTGCACATGAACTAGATTGCATGCCCTGGTTCTCATGGGTGACTTTAATTCTAGATCGCATGCCCTGGTTCTCATGGGTGACTTTAATTTTCCTGATATCTGCTGGGAGAGCAATACAGCAGTGCGTAGACAATCCAGGAAGTTTTTGGAAAGCGTAGGGGACAATTTCCTGGTGCAAGTGCTAGAGGAGCCAACTAGGGGGGGAGCTTTTCTTGACCTGCTGCTCACAAACCGGGAAGAATTAGTAGGGGAAGCAAAAGTGGATGGGAATCTGGGAGGCAGTGACCATGAGTTGGTTGAGTTCAGGATCCTGGGAGAAGAAAGGTAAGCAGCAGGATACGGACCCTGGACTTCAGGAAAGCAGACTTTGATTCCCTCAGGGAACGGATGGGTAGGATCCCCTGGGGGACTAACATGAAGGGGAAAGGAGTCCAGGAGAGCTGGCTGTATTTCAAGGAATCCCTGTTGAGGTTACAGGGACAAACCATCCCGATGTGTCGAAAGAATAGTAAATATGGCAGGCGACCAGCTTGGCTTAACGGTGAAATCCTAGCGGAGCTTAAGCATAAAAGAGAAGCTTACAAGAAGTGGAAGGTTGGACATATGACCAGGGAAGAGTATAAAAATATTGCTGGGGCATGTAGGAATGAAATTAGGAGGGCCAAATCGCACCTGGAGCTGCAGCTAGCGAGAGATGTTAAGAGTAACAAGAAGGGTTTCTTCAGGTATGTAGGCAACAAGAAGAAAGCCAAGGAAAGTATGAGCCCCTTAATGAATGAGGGAGGCAACCTAGTGACAGAGGATGTGGAAAAAGCTAATGTACTCAATGCTTTTTTTGCCGCTGTCTTCACTAACAAGGACAGCTCCCAGACTGCTGCGCTGGGCATCACAACATGGGGAATAGATGGCCAGCCCTCTGTGGAGAAAGAGGTGGTTAGGGACTATTTAGAAAAGCTGGACGTGCACAAGTCCATGGGGCCGGACGAGTTGCATCCGAGAGTGCTAAAGGAACTGGCGGCTGTGATTGCAGAGCCATTGGCCATTATCTTTGAAAACTCATGGCGAACGGGGGAAGTCCCGGATGACTGGAAAAAGGCTAATGTAGTGCCAATCTTTAAAAAAGGGAAGAAGGAGGATCCTGGGAACTACAGGCCAGTCAGCCTCACTTCAGTCCCCAGAAAAATCATGGAGCAGGTCCTCAAAGAATCAATCCTGAAGCACTTACATGAGAGGAAAGTGATCAGGAACAGTCAGCATGGATTCACCAAGGGAAGGTCATGCCTGACTAATCTAATCGCCTTCTATGATGAGATTACTGGTTCTGTGGATGAAGGGAAAGCAGTGGATGTACTGTATCTTGACTTTAGCAAAGCTTTTGACACGGTCTCCCACAGTATTCTTGTCAGCAAGTTAAAGAAGTATGGGCTGGATGAATGCACTATAAGGTGGGTAGAAAGTTGGCTAGATTGTCGGGCTCAACGGGTAGTGATCAATGGCTCCATGTCTAGTTGGCAGCCGGTGTCAAGTGGAGTGCCCGAGGGGTCGGTCCTGGGGCCGGTTTTGTTCAATATCTTCATAAATGATCTGGAGGATGGTGTGGATTGCACTCTCAGCAAATTTGCGGATGATACTGAACTGGGAGGAGTGGTAGATACGCTGGAGGGTAGGGATAGGATACAGAGGGACCTAGACAAATTGGAGGATTGGGCCAAAAGAAATCTGATGAGGTTCAATAAGGATAAGTGCAGGGTCCTGCACTTAGGACGGAAGAACCCAATGCACAGCTACAGACTAGGGACCGAATGTCTAGGCAGCAGTTCTGCGGAAAAGGACCTAGTGGACGAGAAGCTGGATATGAGTCAGCAGTGTGCCCTTGTTGCCAAGAAGGCCAATGGCATTTTGGGATGTATAAGTAGGGGCACAGTGAGCAGATCGAGGGACGTGATTGTTCCCCTCTATTCGACATTGGTGAGGCCTCATCTGGAGTACTGTGTCCAGTTTTGGGCCCCACACTACAAGAAGGATGTGGAAAAATTGGAGAGAGTCCAGCGAAGGGCAACAAAAATGATTAGGGGTCTTGAACACATGACTTATGAGGAGAGGCTGAGGAAAGTGGGATTGTTTAGTCTGTGGAAGAGAAGAATGAGGGGGGATTTGATAGCTGCTTTCAACTACCTGAGAGGTGGTTCCAGAGAGGATGGTTCTAGACTATTCTCAGTGGTGGAAGAGGACAGGACAAGGAGTAATGGTCTCAAGTTGCAGTGGGGGAGGTTTAGGTTGGATATTAGGAAAAACTTTTTCACTAGGAGGGTGGTGAAACACTGGAATGCGTTGCCTAGGGAGGTGGTGGAATCTCCTTCCTTAGAAGTTTTTAAGGTCAGGCTTGACAAAGCCCTGGCTGGGATGATTTAATTGGGGATGGGTCCTCCTGAGGTCCCTTCCAACCCTGATATTCTATGATTCTATGATTCAGTGGTCTAAAATCTGCTCATTTCCAAGTTGAAAAGCTATTTGTTTCTTGACACATTCCAGGATGATGTTGCACAAGATTTTCACAGGCACCGAGATTAATTGCGGTTGGTAAGGTCCTCTTTCTTTGGCAATTTTACTATATGGCCTCTTTCACTGGGTTAGGTTCTTCACTGCATACAGTACCAAAAACACCAGGAAATTCTGGAGGGCTGTTTCATCACTTGCTTTAAGCATTTCCAGTAATGTTATCCTCTCCTGGGGCTTTCCCATTGTTGAGTTTACTAGTGGCTTTTCTAACTTCTTCCCTCATGGTATCTCTTAAATCAATATGAAGTTCTAGTGGTAGGTCTTCATCCCTTATTTCTAATATTTGTCTTGGGCTTGGTCTGTTTAAAACAGCCTGAAAATGTTCTGTCTGTCTTTTTCTTTGTACTAAGAGTATTTCCTCCTGTACTAAGAGTATTGCCATTTACATCTTTAATAGAGTTTCCAGTACTGCTAAAGCTTCCTATTAGCTGTTTAATTCTTATACAAGATTGTAAGGTTACTTCTTTGGCTAACATTTTCAGCCTCTTGACACTTTCTAACAATATATGCCTTTTTTATCTCAGCTAGCACTCCTTTTTACCTCCCTGTATACAAAACTGTATTCTTCTTGCCACTTGCCTGTCTTTTCACACGTCTTAGCATTTGAGTTTTTGCTTTACACTTTGCCCAAGTAGAATTACTAATCTGTTCTTCCCTTTTAGTTCTAATAACAACAAAATCTGTCTTTGTACTTTCTAGATAGCGCTATCTGATGTTTTCCCACAGAGTAGCAATGTCTTGATTTTCTTCAGTTAACTCCATTATAACACAGAACCTATTCTTCAGTTCAATCAGAAAAGCACTTTTTGCATTGGGGTCTCTTAACTGTGTACGGTTGCTGCACAGTCTTCTTGTAACCTTCTTCATCCTCTCTAACTTGATCTTCAATTTAGCAATTTAGAGGTTATGATCACTGTCCATATCTGCTCCCAGTAAGCACTACATCTGCCAACAAGCTGCAAAACTTTCATGAGCTGCAGAAGTGATCAATCTGTTGTTTTTTATTATAGTACCCTCTGGGGAGTTCCATGTCACTTCATGGAATTCTTTGAGGGAAATATTGTTCCACCTATTAGTAGACTGTTTACACTGCAAATTTCTCATCATTCATCATTTTGGTTCATGTCCAAACCCCCTGCCACACTTGCCCATAACTTCCCCAACCCATCATAGTTACTTCCAACTTCTGTGTTAAAATCACCCATAGTCTCTATGATACAATATTTTTGAACCTTTGTTAACACATCTTGTAATAAATCATAAAAAGCATCTTTTTCTTCATCTGGCTTTTCATTGGTTGGTGCGTTGCATTGTTTGATTGTTAGTTTGAAGAATCCAGTCTGAATGTGAGCTCTAATAATTCTGTCATTGACTAATTCCCAACTCAGTCTTTGCCTGCTCTGCTTCATTCGACATTAGGGTTGCTATGCTAGCATCATGTCTACCATCCTCACTCCCAAAGTAGATGATGGTCTTGTTTGTTCCTCTAACGCAGTGGTTCCCAAACTTATTCCACCGTTTGTGCAGGGAAAGCCCCTGGCGGGCCGGGCCGGTTTGTTTACCTGCCGCGTCTGCAGGTTCGGCTGATCACGGCTCCCAGTGGCCGCAGTTCGCTGCTCCAGGCCAATGGGAGCTGCTGGAAGCTGCAGCCAGTATGTCCCTCAGCCCACACCGCTTCCAGCAGCTCCCATTGGCTTGGAGCAGCGAACTGCAGCCACTGGGAGCCGCTATCGGCCGAACCTGCGGATGCAGCAGGTAAAGAAACTGGCCCGGCCCAGCAGGGGCTTTCCCTGCACAAGCGGCGGAACAAGTTTGGGAACCACTGCTTCTAACATGTAGTTTGTTCAAACCTGGTCGTCCACACTCATTGGTCCCGAGGACAGCAAGACCCATTTCTTTAATTACTTGAGCAATTTTTGTAGCTTTGTACATTGTTCTCACATTCCAAAATAAGATTTTCATTATTGATTTGGCCTAGAACAAGGAACATTTCAGGATATGGGCTTTCTTATGGGTTTGACCAGTGCCCATCATCTTCTTCACACGACGTTGATCTCTTGTTCAAGGCTGTTGCATGCCAGTAGGGCTCCTGGTGTCTGTTTCTGTAGTAAGTTTATTTTTACATGCTGCGGTTACCAGTCCCAGACACACAACCTTAGGTCCACAATTCCTTATTCATTATTTGGAGCTGTCCACATGTGAATGATCCCCAACCTGCTATCCAGGGGAAGCACTGGTCATTTTGGATGTCCCAAGTAGATAGATTATTCTTTTGGTATGCTTTATATTCTGTGTTTGCTGCAACAGAATTCAGTGGTATCTCTGCTTTTGCAACAGGGCAAATATAACTCAGACCTTTTGGCTGGTTGAAGGTGTAAGCCCAATGGCCTGAAGCTCTAGAGGGTATGGAGTGCTCTGCTTCCATTACTGGTGTGCAGGGGGAAGAACAGCCACAGAGCTCCTTCATCTGCATAAGCTATTTACCCAGAACTCCAGAGGGACAGAAGCTTCTGTGGGGGAGGAACTTTTGACCCAATCTATTGATAAATGGGGAAGTATGGTTACAAAGAGTTAATTTTGCATAAGCTTTTCAAACAGAATTTTTCCAGTAACATTTTGAGAGAGACCAGAATTGAACACAAATTCAGAACTGGTTCGACAGTGGAACTGAATTGAGAGGGGGGAGGCGGGAGGGGAAGGGCTCCTATCTTGTGGCAAGGACTCTGCTCTAAGGTCCTCAATGCTACTGGTTCTACTGCTCTGAGGATCCTATGCTATTGGGAGTGCTCTCGGACTAAGGAGGCTGCTTGAGGGAGCTCCTTGATGGGGTGCAATATAGAGAAGGCTTTTGCTGAAGATGCAAAGGACAGCAGCAGGACTGACTGAGCTCTGGTCCAGCATCCCCTATCCAGCCACTAAATGAAGCTGAAATTGTAATAGCTGGGTTAAGTGTTGGAGCCTCAGGAGAGGAGCAGGCAGTACTTCTCAAGGAACTGGAAAGGGGCCTGCCTGAGTTCACCTCAAGACTCTGGGACTGTGCTGCCCACTGACATTAAACAGTGAGTGAGTTTTAGCAGATGGGGAAGTGTTGTGATAGAGATATTTGCCTATTGGACATTTGAACCTGCAGCTCGGGAAGTAAATTGATGTATTCCTGCCAAAGCTACCATGAGGGACTGTTTTATTTATAATGTATATCGAGAGCATTGTTGTGTTTTCCCAAGTCAATGCTTTTCCCTTCCCACCTCCATACAAAGTTTCCCTTGTTTCACACATAGTTTCAGTGCTTGCGAGTGAGAGCAGGTATTGCCTGTTAAGGGCACCCAGGGAAGAGATTTAGAGATCTCAGAAATGCTGGTGGGGACTCAAACAGGCAGTGTGTATTCCCCAGCTATTTGAACCTGCCCCTTGTTGCTGTCAACAACACCTGACAGAAGGGTTACACAGAGGGTTTGGGGGTTTTTTTGTTTTTTTTTTGTCAGCTATAATTTGAGATATTGCTACACCGACTTATGGGTTTTCTTTTTGCGGATTACTGCTGCTGCCAGTCCAAAAGGATTAGCCACTCCGCTGAAGTACCAGAGGTGGCTCAAGAGCAGAGTGAAAGCTCTAATAACCTTTGGGGATGGGGTGATGCTGGCAGACCAGATGCCAGCTCATGCCTAGGCTCCTCAGCCTCACTGCAGTGCCGTAACTAGGTATTTTTAGCTCCTGGGGCAAGCAAGCATATTTGCACCCCCTACTAGAGCCTTGCACGGGACTATTTTTGTAATCCCGTCCCACCCCACAAACCCACTCCTACCCGCTCCCACATTGTTTATTGAATTTTTATCCCACTCCTGGCAGCAGGTCCTGTGGGGATCTGCAGGATCCCGGTCCCGCTGCAGGGCTCTAGCTCCTACCATTTTTTTTCATCCACCCCATTTTTCCGCCTCCCCCTCCCCCTCTTTGAGCCCTGGGAGCTACCCTACTCACTGGCCCCAGTTACAGCCCTGCCTCTCTGAACACTGACAAATGCACAGCTGGAAACCAGTCTGGCTCACCTGTGTGTTAGAGGTAGAAGAATGAATTTAGTGTTTGGACTTTATGAAATGCTTGTGAGTTGCTGCATGGATTAATCTCACTTACAATATTTTAGCACATGCTATAAGATAATATTTAAGTGTTTTGCTCTGTAACTATAAAAGTGTTTGCTCTAAAACTGTAAACCCCCACTGTCAGGATATACTAGATAGCCACAAGAGCATAGGTGCTGGAACTGGGGGTGTTGCCATACCCTCAGCTTGAAGTGGTTTTCGTCATATCCAGGGTTTACAGTTTCGTTCAATGGCTCTCAGCACCCCCCACTATACAAATTGTTCCACCACCCCTGCACAAGAGGTGTTATCTCCTGCCCAACAAAAGAAGGCCTGTAGACATTTAGAGAAGCCATTGTAAAACATCAGTGGACAAAAGACTTTTTTGACTGCTCCTCCCACACCCATGAAGTGGAGACATGCACAAACTCTCACCCTGTTAGCTTAAGTTTTGCAGAAAGGAGATAAAACCTCTGTCAAGAAAAATTCTTATCATTAAGCTGCTTGGAATTTGGAGAAGGCAATATTTCTCAGCATAAGCAAGGATCCCCAAGCTGCTTAGGCTGGGTTATCCCTAAAGGAATATAGAGCCTGCACATTACAGCAGGTTCTAATAGTCTTAGGTTTCAAAAAATGAAACTCATTTGTGTGTGTGTATGTTTACATGCTTTAACTTTGTAAATAACTCTCATTTATTTTTCCTAGTTAATAAACCTTTAGATAGTTTATTATAGGATTGAACACAAGCGTTGTCTTTGGTACGAGATCTGAGGTACACGTGACCTGGAGTAAGTGACTAGAACTTTCAAACTGGAAGTAACTTTAATATTGTGATTTTTGGTTGTAGGGACCATCTATCACAAAGGCAAGCTTGCCTAGGTAACAAGAAAGACCGGAGTACCCAAAGGGACTCTCTGTGACTCCATGTCAATGCTGTTATAGTGCTTGAGAAGTTAACATCTGATCCCTGGTTGTTGAAATCTAAGCATAGAACACCCAACCAATTTGGGGTTTGTGTGCTGCTTCTCAACAGTCTGCACTGAGTTTGGTAGTCACGGTCATGAGCCACTCCAAACAGCTTATCAGTATGATCATGTCTCCCTCTAGTGGCTGCCCCAGTAACTATAACAGTCTCCTACCTACAGCTAAAGCACTTGTCTCTTAGTTCTAGTGTTAGAGGGTTAAATTTTGGTGATGAAGCACCTAGGTTTGATCTCTGCTGATAAACACAGTGTGTCTTCAGCCACCATTATAGGAAGGTTCCTCACTTCAGCAATCAATAATAGTGCTTACTTGTGCCTCAAGAACATTCCTTTCCTACTGGAAATAGTGGTTTGACAGAACAGCCACTCAAAGACCATTCATTTTGAAGCTTGGGGGTGTTTTTGACCTGTTGTTCTGACTACAGTGTCCCTTAGCCTCACCAGGATGCTATAAACAGAGGTAAACAGACGCCCTTCCCATTCCTCTCTGGCTTCTCTGCGGGGTTGAAGTTCCCACATCTTTTTTCGTACTGTGTTCCCACATCTTTGTAGTACTGAGATTTGGATCAAGGCCCTTAGTCTTCCTGCAGCTGTAACAACAGCAGCTATTTAGTGGTCAATTCTGTCACACAAGGATTATGAAATTCATTGACAAATGTTCCTGAATAGCATGTCGGTTCTGAAGCACTGCCGAATGGGAAAATAGTTTTATTCCAAAAAGAGTTAAAAAAATATTCAGTATGTGACACAGACATTTGTTCTCTTTCATTGCTGTAGGAACAAACTGCAGTTATATTTATATTTATATTTCTGTTGTCACTGGGTTATTTGATTGGATTATTTGTGGTGATTGACAGGTCTCTTATTTTCAATTTATTTTTATAATATTACCAAGGGAGCATAGAGAGATAGTGCACTTTCATTGTAAAGTAGTAAAATCAAAAAGAAGACATAAAATAAATGGATGGTAGGAAATGGAGCAGGGGTACTTAAAATGTTGTTAAATTTGGTTTTAGATTTGGATTAAGAATCTCACTTGGTGTGTGGGGTTTTGTTTGTTTTTGTTTGTTTGTTTGGAGTCTTTCCATTGACTTCAGTAGGCTTTGGATCAGGTCCTCGGGATTCCAGAATCTTGCCCTCAATTTGTTAAATTTTTCAGAAGCTAGTGGGAAAATCCCAATATCAGTAATAATCCAGCTACAGTATTTTGTATCAAGCACTAAAAGCTATATAGACATCAAAATGTTTTGCTAAAAATGTTAGAAAAATAAAGCCAAATCCGGCTCCCTTTGTTTCACTAAATGAGCAAGAAAAGCAGGACTCTTTCCACAGTCATCCAGCTGCCAACTTCACATGAGCTTCGTTATTTGTGCTGAACATAAACTCAACTGCTTTGAAATATCCCCTCTAATTTTTCCAAATAGAAAGTGCAACAGAAGCATGCTGTTATATCTACATTAGGGCTTTGGGTCTCTCCCACTTTCCCAGTGAGGATCCTGAAAGAAAAATTAAACCGCTCTTCCCAATATTCTATGTGCATTGAGTACTGTCACCACTACAAGTAATATTTCCATCCCATCATAGTCAGGCTTGGAGCTGCTACCGATGCTACCTCTCCCCCACCCCCATTTATAATGGATCATCTTTATAAATCTTGTTGCAAATGTTCCTTCTGATAGAGCTAAATAGTTACAGCACTGCTCAGTATACTGCAAATGCTTAACTAAATCTATTTGTCTCTGATCAGTAACTTCACAAAGCGCCATTGTAATTCATATGCTCTGCTGAAACCTTCCCCTGTACTATTTACATCTGTGATTTAGAGTGTCAAACTGTTAATCAGCTAGCATGGCTGAGATAAAACAAGCAGATTATTTTGATACCTTCAATTATATATTAAAAGTGAAATGTGATACTTCAGCCCTTGAGCTCTCAGCACATGCAATTATACAAGGAGTTCCCTGTAAAAGTAATCTGGGAAGCTGAAAAAAAAGTGAGTTCTTCCCAGATGTAGTCTTAGCAATGGTCCATAATACATGACATCAATGAGTTAAACTAAGGAAACTCATAAAGGCCAACATCTCAGTTTTAAGTTTCAGAGGAGTTTTTTTGCTTATGCCCACCCCAGGAAATGAATATTGCATTCATAAATTGTTTTTCTTAACCAGGAGATGAACCTTAACATTTTCATTCAGCCCTGGAGTATTAGATTTCTTTAACACTTTGCCACATTGGAATATGTTTTCCATCTGAATGTGATGATGCAATATCTGAAGAAAAAAAGTTGGCCAAGTGGCATTCCATAACAAGCAATAAAAGTTTATGATGCACATAGTATGATGATTGGCACAATATGAATTGAATGTTTCCTTATGGATAATATTTGATAAGATATAGCATGTGTAGCTATCATAACATTTCAATCAAGTCACGATTGCTACTTTAAACAGTATTTATTTTATTGTCTCCATAATGGATTTTACAGTGCCAAAAATTGGTCCAACTTCACTAGAAAGATGAAAAAGCTGCATATTCCCTTGTGCTTTTATTTCCCACTGAAATCCTTTCCCTTATATTTTCTTTCTTATTTTTTCCCCTAACCTAGCTCTCTTGCCATGAGCTGTTGACATATGATTTGTTGAAAGTCAAAGCTAGTGGACACCAATGGTTTATTTCCCCTTCTCTCCCCTTCTTCTATCCCCCCTCCCTCCACCGCATGGCATTATTTTTGCATAGCTGCTTTTACAAGGTTAATTAAACTATAATGGGGAAATCATTCACGGACAATGTCCTTTTCCAGTCTCCAGATTTTATAAACCTCACACCTGTTTTTCTTAGGTTTTTGTGCAACATCAGCCTATAAATCCTCCTGTATTTCCCAGTATAGTTTCTTATGAAAAAAGCTTTTTTTCCCTTCACTTGCCCAACTGTTTTCAATACTTGCAGTCAGGCCTGAAGTTGTCAATCAAGGAACAGCTTATCAGTCTGAGCTTTTTCTTTTCAAGCTTATACTCTGTGACTTTTGAGACTTGTCAACACCCAGTTGATTTTAGTCCTAACAATAAAGTCACACTCTATCTCCCACCTAGTAGCTTTAGATTAAATTCTGATGTCATATACGTCATATTTACATAGTTAAAACTCATAACAAAGCAACCCACAGGCAATAGGATGTAATAACCATGCAACAGAGCCATTTCCTGTCCCCTTTTTTCTCTCACACTATGTTTTGTGCAGTTTATTGGATGTGAATGTTTTGAAAATGAAAATCGTCTGGGAGAAAACTGCTAGCCAGGCGTGAGGTTTAGAAGAATTCAGCTAAAAGAATATATAGAGTTGTAAATGCTTGGCCACCTCTGGTATTGTAAAATAGAAAGTCTTTCAATATTCCTTTCATTTCCACAAGAAGAATAGATGGGAGGCTACAATTATGTGCTCCAACTGCTGATTTTTAATATACGTAATTCTGTTCATACTAAAGGAAAACAATTAACTTGGAGTCAGAAAGCCTTAAACACCAAAGGCATTACAGATTTCATTTTAAAGCGTAAAGGATCTACTTCAAATTCAGTTCCAAGTGAACTTTAACCACGGGCTATGTTTAAAAGACAAATCCACCATGGCACTCTAAACAACCAATTTGGGCAAGTTAAATGGTTTTATGGCAGCCTCAGAAATAGCTCCATTAAAAGTAACAAAAATGCAAACCGTTGTCTTTCTCTCTCCATTCTTAAACCACAGTTGCAGCAAGAGATTATGTTTTATCTAAAAACACCAAGAGGAAAATAAGCCTTTAATGGGAGAACATTATGTAATGTAATGTGGGTTCTTTTTGCAAATTGGCTATTTAAACTGAGATGGAATTAAATCCTTTCCTTAATTTAGTTAGTACTGAGCCCAAGTAAAGGTGAAAGAAATATTATAAATTGCTTGGAACTTGATTTGGAGGATTTTTTTTATTGTAATTTTGGAAAATGGAATCCAGTCAGCAAGTAAGAACAAATATAGGGCAAGCTTCACTGAGTCTGGCAGGGGGAGTTAATTTACACTTCCCAGCACCGACAAGGACTCTTTGCATTTGGAGCATACTGGCTGCCTCAACTTGGTGTTTCCAGTAAGGGAAAGCAGCTTTAATTCCTGCCAGGACCTGTAAAGGTACCTTGCTTGTGGAGGCTGTTCTGTGGTTAGCTGCATCAGCGCATCCTCTTTTCGTCCTTTGATTATTATTATTTCCTTTACTGTGGTGCCTAGGAGCCTCAGTCATAGACCGGGACCCCGTTGCACTAGGCACTGATCAAACACAGGACAAAGATGGTCCCTGCCCCAGAGAGTTTACAATCTAAGTATGAGATGAGACTCTAGATGGATAGACAGACAGACAGGGGAGTAATCAGTGACACAGTATCGGTCATCATAATAGGCAGTAGTCTCTGCACACCTGCAGCCTAACCATTGTCAAGTTTTTTGTAGGCATCATGGGAAAGGGTGGAACCATTTCTTAGATGTTCTGCTAGGGAAGCAGTGAGACATCAAATGCTGAGGGAGGGCACTACAGGAGACCACACAGCTGCTGGAAGCGTGTGAATAGGGAGTGCTGGAGTTCATGGGTCTGCTTGCTTTGCACATGTAGGAGCTGGAAGAGGACCAGCATCAGATGCCACGCACGAGGAGGCTGCAGCGGGCTTACCCCAGATGTTTGGACTGCAACCTGCTCCTCCTAATCCTGCTGCTCCCATTCCTCCTGCTGGTGTTGCTAGGACTGAAACAGAGAGCTCCCAGGACCAGCCAGTTTCCCCTGGAAATGGGAGAATAATTTTGTTTAGTTTCAGTTTTTTCCATTTTTGTTCAGTAAATAATGGGCTTTTTTCAAAGTTAGCCATGTTTAAAGCACCAGAGTTATAGTTTAATGCTGAAAGCTGTAGCTTAAATTATTCCAAATCATTTGGAAACAAATGTTAGGGGACAGGGGACAGAGTAGGTGTGTACCACTATGTAACTGTAGTGGGAGTTACCCCGCTTCAGCCCTGAAGGGCTTAAAACAGCCCTGGGAGAGGGCTGTGGCAGGGGAAAAGCTGGGCTGATTGGGAAAGCAGCCACAGCTGTAGCCACTGCAATCAGGGCCCAGCTGGCCCTTATAAGAGGGAGGTGGGCCAGAAAGAAGGACAGATACTCTCTCTAGCTTTCTTGAGAGAGAAGGGCCTGGCTACCTGGGAGCTGTGCTGGGGAAGGGCAGAGGGAGGTAGGCAGGCAGGCAGGCAAAACCTCAGGCTGCAGGCCTAGTACCCTACAAAGGGTACTGGGGCTGCAGAGGGGCAGCCCTGAGATAGGCAGAAGCAGCAGGTCCAACCCTCCTTCCCTTTGCCAATGATGTGGCCTTTACAGACTGCAGTCGGCCCCAGTGAGCGGGGCTAGATGATGACTGGTGGTAGCCACTGAGGCGGGGATAGGGGGTTGGAGGTTCCTCTGAATGGGGAGACCCACATTGTGGGTTGCTGCGGTGGGCAGAACTCCTGGGTAAAGGGCACCAGGGTCCAGGAGGGACACAGGGGCCAGCGGCAGGCAAGACATCAGCTGGTAGAGGGCACTCTGGGGCTGGAAAGACCTAATTCCCTGGACAACCAGCAGGAGGTGCCGTGCTGGTGAGTCGTCGCCCTGCCACAGTAACATACTGCCAGCCTCAGATCCCCCTTGAGCTGCTCATGCAGCAATGGGTTGCACTGTCAGGCACAACAGTGGTAAACCTGGAGATATCCCTTTGCCGAATGATGAATCATGCCGGAGGCTGTGCTGTTTGTATAAAGGCACGGAGAGCTTGCATTTAACAATTAAATTCTCTTTATTTAAAGCTTACGTAACTTTAACCCAACAGCCACCAGAGCAGGTGCTGATTGCAGCCTGCAGCTCTGAGCTCCACCTTCCAAAATGGAGGATGACCTTCTGAGCTGTGCTGCCCCATCACACCTTCTATTACAACCACCCAGTTAGCACATGAGCAGTGCTGTTGAGCCCAGCATCCGCAGGGTCCTTCCACCACTGAACTGCTGCTCTGGCTGCCGTTCTCTATGAACAGCCTGGTGCCTTCTGGCTTTCAGCTCAAGAGTCTGTTAAATACATTCAGCCACTGTATCGCTGTTGTTATTTGTATGATGTAGGGCCTTTGAGGCCCAACCAGGACTGAGGCCTCACTGTGCTACAAACATGGTAGGAGACAGCCCCTGCCTCAAAGAGTTAATAATCTAAACATAAGGCAGAAAGGATGGAAGGCGAAACAGAGGAACAGAGAGGTAAAGTGACTCACCCAATTTCACACCATAGGTTGGTATCCTGAGTCCAATCTCATGCTGCATTCCCTGGCCTGCACAGCCTCTCCTTCTGTCACTTAGTCGTTCCTTCCCAGGTTTGTCTGAATCTGCGTCATGCAGGAGGGAGAAACTCTTGGTATTTTAACATATGTAACTATAATTTGGAACATATGTAGCCAAAATACGTTCATGTGTCTGCTGGAGTGGTGATTGCCTCAGCACGCACCCACATGTTGTGTACCAGGGCTACATCTGTCTTGCCTGGTTGCTTGCACTGACTTTTCCACCACTGAGGTAACTTTCCTCCTCCAATAAGCCCATGAATGAAATGTTCTGGCTCATGGCAGCATCAGCCCCACTGATGAACGAGCCTCCTTGTAATTGTGAGGATGTCATACTCACGGTCCGATTTCAAAGTTGCTGAACCCTCCTGACGACAGCTGAGTGAATAACTGATGTTTTGGCTCTGAACTGAAAACATGGATTTGTTTTGAACTGACGTGGAATTGTTTTGATTTTTCACCAAAGGAAAACCCCCCAAAAGATTGTTTGCCAAACTAAATGTTTCAAATGTCAAACGTTGTTTCAGATCTACATTTTGTTTTGACGTTTTGGGTGGGGAGAGGGAGATTTTCATCCAAAATTATTGCCTAATTCAATCCAAATTCCCAAATCATTTTTGAGCCCCCAAAAATGCATTTTTCAGTGCAAATTATATTTGCTGAGGGGAAAAATTCACCCAACTTTACTCACAGTTTGCACTAAAGTTAGTGGGAACTAAAGAAGTTCAGCACTTTTGAAAATCAGGCTAAGAATCATCATTAATGGTGTGTCGGATGATGAGAAGTGTAAGTGGCTGCCCTTCTGGGCCTGAATGGAGCCATTCTGGTAAAACCTTAGTGGCAGCCATCTGCTCATGGACCCAGTCTAACATGTGATGTGTGAAACTCCACCACATAACCACCACTTGCTTCTGCTAGTGGCATAGGTGTTGATTCAGTAACTGAAGCTCTCAAAGAACATGTGTAATACAAGATTGGATGAAGTGGGCAGAGATCTTTTAGGACATGCAGAGAATAATTTCCACCTTAGTCAAGATCATGACTAAGTCCTTCACAACTAGGTTGAAGTAGTGCACAAAGTAGGATAGGAGTGGGAATATATGTGTCATGCACTGCCTTTCTCATAGTTTTGTCCACTGTGTAAGATGATAAATCCAGATGAGAGAACGTGTCAGTATCCATTTCTTCCAATACATCGATGGCAGTAGGTTGCTTCTCAGATCCACACGTGCACAATGTGGTATGCTGAGGCATGATCCTTAAGCTGATCTTGCTGCTAATGCTGACCCAGTGTGTACTAATGGGTATGTAATCAGTGGCTAGAACACTGACCCACAGGTCTGGGGGGTCAGGTGTACCATCCCTATCTCAAAAAGAAAAGGAGGACTTGTGGCACCTTAGAGACTAACCAATTTATTAGAGCATAAGCTTTCGTGAGCTACAGCTCACTTCCTCAGATGCATATCGTGGAAACTGCAGCAGGCTTTATATATACACAGAGAATATGAAACAATACCTATTCCCACCCCACTGTCCTGCTGGTAATAGCTTATCTAAAGTGATTTCCAGCACAAATCCAGGTTTTCTCACCCTCCACCCCCCCACACAAATTCACTCTCCTGCTGGTGATAGCCCATCCAAAGTGACAACTCTTTACACAATGTGCATGACAATCAAGCTGGGCTATTTCCTGCATAAATCCAGGTTCTCACATCCCCCCACCCCCATACACACACAAACTCACTCTCCTGCTGGTAATAGCTCATCCAAACTGACCACTCTTCAAGTTAAAATCCAAGTTAAACCAGAACATCTGGGGGGGGGGGTAGGAAAAAACAAGAGGAAACAGGCTACCTTGCATAATGACTTAGCCACTCCAAGTCTCTATTTAAGCCTAAATTAATAGTATCCAATTTGCAAATGAATTCCAATTCAGCAGTTTCTCGCTGGAGTCTGGATTTGAAGTTTTTTTGTTTTAAGATAGCGACCTTCATGTCTGTGATCGCGTGACCAGAGAGATTGAAGTGTTCTCCGACTGGTTTATGAATGTTACAATTCTTGACATCTGATTTGTGTCCATTTATTCTTTTACGTAGAGACTGTCCAGTTTGACCAATGTACATGGCAGAGGGGCATTGCTGGCACATGATGGCATATATCACATTGGTGGATGTGCAGGTGAACGAGCCTCTGATAGTGTGGCTGATGTTATTAGGCCCTGTGATGGTGTCCCCTGAATAGATATGTGGGCACAGTTGGCAACGGGCTTTGTTGCAAGGATAAGTTCCTGGGTTAGTGGTTCTGTTGTGTGGTATGTGGTTGTTGGTGAGTATTTGCTTCAGGTTGCGGGGCTGTCTGTAGGCAAGGACTGGCCTGTCTCCCAAGATTTGTGAGATCTCACAGCTACCAAAGGTATTTTATACTTCAGCCTTCACTGTTTGGCAAAACTTTGGCACAATTAATTTTGGGGAGTGTGTGTTGGCGGGGGGGTATGATTTGGCATTTGCCACCCTGGAGCAGCAGTAGCCAACAGATCCTGGAAACCATCACCCTCCATACAGAAACAATCAGCATATATGAAGTCAGCATTCAACAAAAGATACTTGGCGTGTGCAAAGAAGTGGTTTGGGCCTCTCTCAATCTTCTCAACAAGGATCTGTTGCAGCAGGACATCACTGGGTCTTACAGAACACTGTGCATGGCGGTGGTGCTGCTGGGTCTGCTACTGTGCCTCACCCATGGCTGCATTTGTCTGGACATGCTGAATGGTGCTGAGAAGCAATGTTGCTGCTCACCATGTTATTGCTGAGTGGATCTGGTCAAAAAACAGGAGGATTTTAGGAATTATTTTTACTGTGATTTCTTTTGCTGTTGAAATATTGAATTTCAAAAGTGTCAACCACCACGCTTCCTGGGTCCATCCCTTACTATGACCATGTCTCCATACGCAGTGCTGCAAGCCAAATCCACAGTTCCTGTAGCATTCCATAGCTGCAGACTGGAAAGTCTGAGGCAGTTTCACTGCAATTTGGGAACTGAAGATTTTATTGAATGAATGGAACAATGAATCATACAATCAGTACCTAACCCTCATTGCTATTTCTTTTGATATTAAATCCAATTAATGTTGTGCTATTCTTACATTTTCAGTTTTCAGTGTATTGGAAAGACAGTTCAAAATGGCTAAGAAAAAGCCCAGTTGTACAGGGAGATAAAAAAATTACACTATCTTATTATACTTTTCATAATTTTATATTGTACCAATCTGACACAATATTGCCTGAAATCAAAAGGCTAGATCTACAGCTGGCGTAAATCGGAATAAAACTCAGCTAAGTGATTAGGATAAGTAACTTTGACTTCATAGCAATTTCCATGATACCACTATGCCCATGTCACTGCCACTGCTTTTTGAGGATTCTCACTCACCAGTGAGGTCTGGAAACGCTGCTGTCCATCTGGCTGTTTGGACAAATATGTCCATGTTGATCTCCTTTCTGCATTATTTGACAATGATCACTTTTGGGTTACAACAGAATTGTGTAACTGTCTTCGATCCAAACATCAAAGCAGGCCAAACAAACTGGGAAATTCATTACAAGCCAAAAACCTGGGCCCAAGCTGTTGAATATTCACTCAGTTTGGAGAAAATGTGGGACAAATTTCAATCTATCCTGCATTGATTTATTATCTCTGGAAGAAACCTTTGGGAACTTGCTTGTTTTGTGTGGTTCTGACCCTCAACCCAGAGAGAACTAAGCAGTTTCAGCTGAATGAACCCAAAACTGAAATCAAAGCTCAGATGTTACCCACACAAACATAGAGCAGAAAAAATGTGTTTTGAAGAATCCTAATTCATTAAACCCCACCTAGTTCCAATTTTCTACAAAAAATGTTTTTATCAAGGGCTGTATTCTGCTGCCATTGATATCAGTGGCAAAACTGATATTGATTTCTGGCTCCAAAAGCCTTCTCTGATCAATATCTGTTTATGATCACCATAGTATAAATAGTCATCTCACAGTACACCTCCAGTGAATCTCAAAGCATATTTGTCCATAAATAACAGATTTCTCCTGACTAGGGAACCTTTCATCTAAGGGATACTGGGGTCTCAACTAAAAAGACAGAATGACCATGTCATGAATCTGTCCTTTGCAGAGCACCCGCTTTCAGACCTATGTGGGGATCACAAAGGCTTGAGTCAATTTACCCTCACCCCAATGGGCACCGCAGGGATGCGTCCCTCTAGTAGGTTGCTCAGTCCTCTGGCTGAGGCCTCCTGGCTCTTTGTTCCCTTCTCAGGGTCCCGTGTGATGCAAACAAAAGTCTCCAGTCAGCAAATAAGGTTTAATAAAACCACAAAGGAAAAGACAGAAGAGAAAACTTATAGGCAGCTTCGGTAAAGATATGGGCCTCTTCTTAATTCAGCAGGCCTTGGAAGCCTGCTTCACAATCCCCTTCAGAGTTTGCTGAGTCTCCAGTACAAGTCTCAGTCCCCTTCTTAGCTCAGGGATCCGTGCCCTCCTTCAGTGAGAGCAGGGGCTCTGATGGCTGTTAATCTGTCTGTCTCTGTCTCATTCCTGGGAAGCACAACAGCCTTTCCCTTCCCAGAGTTGCCCCCATCTGTGTGGAGTTCCCTCTTTTTAACTCCTCCAGTCCTGGCATGATTAGCAGGTGTATAGGTGTGCAGCCACATCAGTCCACAGCACCTTCTTAACCCCTTCTATGCTGGTGCAGGGTTAATATACCCATCACAGACCACCCAGGGTTCACAGTTACTTGAATGTCCTGTTCTTGAATAAAATAGGCATCATCATTGCACTGGTTCAGACAAAGTAGTTTTTCATAATGTTAAACTACGGAGAGCAGAAAAGTCATAGCCTATTGGTACTATCAGTGTGAAAACTGAAAAACCAGCTGCTAAATGTGATATTTTTTTGAACTCCTGTCCATTGCAATTTTTATACCAGGTCCTGGTAATTAATTATGGTCTCTAACTGATTTTTTTCGGTCATAAAAAGTTTTGGGCATCTAGGCTATAAACCGTTCTTCTCATTACTACATTCATATTTGCATACATACTTAGCTTCTCCGTTTTGCTTAATTAATAATTGATTTTAAAGCATAATACATTTTTACCATGAGGCTGATGCAGATGTATCAGTATCTCCTTGTGGAAAAAATTAATATTAGCGGATATACTGCAGGAATAGGGGCAGCTAGTACTGAAATTTTTTTTCAGATGGCCAGGTTACAGATGACAGACAAGGGTACAGAATGTTGTTTCCTTAGAGGTTTAAATTATACTATTCTGCAAAGCAAACGTATTTTAACCTTTTGAGCCACAACAAATTTCCTTGACTGAAAACAACATTTTTATTTCTAAATCTGTGATAGAATAGGAGCAAAGACATGATTTGTTTTGTTGAGTTTTTCTTTAACTTCAATATAAATGGACAAACCTTTTACATAACTAGAGGATACTAACAGAGATTGTCATTGTACCACTGTGATCATGTGAAAATAAAAGTCACTTGGCGAGGCACCCTTGTAGCTGACAACAGAATTAAGATATTCATCTTCAGAATGGGGGCCATTGCATTAGAATAAGAGGTGACAAATTCAAAATTGATAAAGAATTTCTTTTTCACACAATGCAAAATTAGACTGTGGGCCTCATTGATACAGGATGCCATTGAGGCTAAGACCTTAACAACATTAAAAAATAGATTAGATGTTTATATGGATAACAAGAATACCCAGAATTACAACAGTTAATGCTAACAAAAGGAGTATTATAGAAAAGATAAAACCTCATGTTTCAGAATTTAATCTATTCTCTATTAGGAATTAGGATGAGACCTTCATGGAGTTCAGACTACTCCAAATCTGTCTACTGTGGAGTTTTTTGCTCCCTCCTCTGAAACATCAAGTGTTGGCCACTGTCAGAGACAGGGTAGTGGCTTCCACAGGTCTGGTCCAGTCTAGCAATTCCTAAGTGTTAATAAATTAATTACAGTGTTTTGGTAACAGGACTACAGGAATTAAAACAAGAAGGAAGATTACACTAAGTGTCAACAAAGCAACTGAAAATATCAACGAATCTACAGAATCAGATTCTGATACCCTGATTCCTGCTGACTAGAACCTTACTCCACAAGTGGTTCCATTGGTTTTAATAAGACTAATTGTGACATAAAGTGCTATTGAATGTGATGATAGAATCAAATTTTGATTCTAATGGGTCAGTCCAAAATTCAGTGTTTTCAAAGTAACAGAGTAAATGTGTAAAGTAAGATTATTTTAAAACTCCACCATAATAATATCTAAATTGTATTTCCAAGTTGAAAGTGAACAAGTGAATAGCTGTAAGTTCATATTTTCAATTAAGCCCCTGAAGTTTAGAAAGTTCATTGATTAAAAACAATTCTTTATTTCAGTATACAACACAAAACACCCACAGACCACAGGAAATCACTAGGCTAATTCATCTCGACCTTTCACCTCTCACACATTCTAACATTCTGCTTTCTTCCTTCTGTCCATCTGCTTTAATCATTAGCAAAATCCTTTTGCAACAGCTCTAGCAAGTAAAGTCAGCTGTCATCAGAGCATATTTAAACTCTGACTGTTAGTTTCCACTGAATCAGCTGTATGCCCACAGGTCTCATTAAGTACAGGGAAGGGCAGTAAGGCAGTTTTCAAAAAGCTCTGGGGGAAATACACTTTTCTATATAAAAGGATGGTCCAAAGAGCACTTTGACCAATTTTTGTCTTTTTCTGAATTTGCAGGTAGCTTTCCGACTGAAATGTAGCAGACATAGAAAATAGTGAACAAAAATGTGCTAAACATAGATCTAAGGAAAGTGAGTTTCCATTGTGGTAAGTATTCACGTGCCAAAATATACTACCACTGTTGTGGGGAGAGGGGGAGAAATGAAGTACAATTCTTGTTAGTGTCTTTATCAAGTAAGAATGAATGAAGACTGCTACAGAAGACTCAGACAGGGTAATTTTTGTTTAGGAAATTAATCCACCATTCATAACATTCTTGGCTTCCCACAGAGAAAGATCTGAAGGAGAGTCAAGGAAATGACTAGAGAAGATGATGTTGGGTCAGGTGAATCTCACTGGTAAAGAGGTTACGAAAAGTTGGAATGCCTTGTTTTGAAGAAGGGAGTGCAGACTTAATTAGGCAAACACAATGAAGATCCAGTTCTACCTTCCACGCAAGGTTTACATGCTTGAACTACTTGAGAGGGAGGATGGTATATGTAGCTTAGAGATGCAACTGAAATGACTGAGCCAGGCCAAGAAGCAATTGATATGAGCTAATGAGACAATATGAAGGGATATCAGGGCACTTAAGATTCCATTGTCTGAGCAGAAGGACTGGCTTTTGGATGGGCTGTTAAATGCCTTTCATTCGCATAGCCATTGTACTATATATACTGCCTCGACTAATAAATCAATCATCATGCACGATGTTCTCTCAGATGCTAAAACCTAGCACATTGACAGAATAAACACAAATCAAATACTGATGCGCTGATCCTGTGCATTCACTGTAAAATCAATCAACCAGATTCTAAGCTTGTGTTAATCAGCATAGCTCAATTGATTTTGGTGGAGCATCACTGATTTATACTAGCTGAGTTCTGGTCCTATATTCAGTTAAAATAGAGACGTGAGCAGGTCGTATACTGAACTACTGCAAAAGGGAGCAAAAGCCTAAGCAATAACTCATGTTACTGCTATAGGGTTTTAAAGTTATCACCAGATGGATTGAATAATATTTTAAATTGCCTGAATATTTTACTTATGAGTGCATGGCAAGGATACAAACCTACAGAGGCAATTACCTTGAGTTTCAGAAAATAAGGTGCACTCCTCTCAGGGCAGTAATCTGATCAGGTTACCCTGACTGTATGCCCTATCTAAGATAATAAAAAGTGAGTCTATTTTAATATAGCTGTATCACTGACATTATGTCAGTCCTCTGATGTATGCCACTAAACTGCTGACAACCCCCATAATAAAAAGACTTCTCTGGATATGTCTGCACTGCAGTGTAAGCCCAGGGTTCAAACGCAGGCTCAAGCCTAATCCCCCTTCTGTCTACACACTAATTGTGCTACCCCACGGTCCCAGGACCCCATGGGGATGGAGGGTCTGAGCTTGACTCAAGCCAGGGCCCAGGGTTCAAAACCTATTGCTTTGCTGCGTAGACACAGCCTCACTGGACTCATGCTCTGGTAGTCCACCAAAAGTATTCCACAATCCCATGTGCTGACTTACTTGGTTCTCTGGACAGTCAAGTTTGGTCAAGAGTAAAGCTTTTGCACACCACATGAAAAACAAAGGGCTAGAACAGTCACATTTTGGAGGAAACCAAGAAGTTTGGGATATAGGGGATTGGACTGAGCCCCACAAAATGCAGTGTAGATGTCAGAGCCCTAGCCTGAGTCCAGCAATGCCTAACCTGGGATTACAAAGGAGTGTAGATGCTCAAGCGCTAGGTTAACAAACCCAGGGCCTGCTAACTCACGGTCTGCAAACCCTGGGCTTACACTGCAGTGTAGAGAGACTCTTTGTGAATCGCTGCTGACATAGCCTACAGAACTTAGTGCTGCAGTGAGACATATTTGATCCCTCAAGGTGCATGTGCACCTCTCCTCAGATCACAGTACCAGCTCTACCAACCTGTTCCAACTAATCCCACCACCATTCAATACAGCCGGACCTAACACCGTGGGTGCAGCTGGATTGCATGCAGATCACTATGTAGAACACAACACAAACAATGGCACACTGCCTTAGTCATTCTTCTTGTCTACTTATGGTAGCACCACTTACCACACAATTCCCACTGGCTATTGCCAGCTCCAGGGGGCAGAGTTTGGGTTGTGTTACAAGGATGGTGTGTATCTTAACTCAGTATTTCTAGGTTCACAGAGGTTTGAGCATAACTGAACTCATCATTCTGGAAAGGCATGAAGCACCATTGGGCAATCTTAACAAAGTTTTTGGACAATTAATATATTGAGAACATCAGTGTCCAAGACTAGTGAATCAACACCTTTAACGGGTTAAGTTCACTTACAAACAATTGTACAGAATCATTTATTTGATAGTTCAATAGCCTGTTGGTGTGTTTACCAACTAGAGGTAGATGTAGCTCAAAATTTGCCGTGGAAAACAGTGTCCAAGAAGAGCAAGCAAGCTGACCCTGGGAATTAAAATAACTACATCTTATAAAACTTCATAACCTGGGTCCAATAAGAGAGTTTTGAAATTTCTATCTTATATCAAATTGCTCTAATAAAAATTCAAAGTTGTGCATAGAAATGCTTATGGCCCATATGTCAGAAAAGTTTATAACTCTAATGAGAGCCATGACAGAGCAGCATGTTAGTAACTCGAGAACAAAGAGAAAAGTAGCAATATGTTAATTATCTCTCCTGTGTTTTCTTGATTGTCACCCTGGATGTGGCTCCAGTAGAACATGCGTGTGCATGCTACAGATGTTCCATGATGAGTAAAAGGCAGGAAGACCAGCAATGTGTGAGAGAGAAACAAATATTGTTTATCTATAAAAATTCAGTATGTGTCCATCCAGAGATAGACAGTACCTTTTTATGTTCTAAGTGACTGATTCAGATTCATCATTTCAGGAGAGAGACAAGGGGCAGGAAAGAGAGAGCTGTCTGAAGCTGAACTGGTCTGTAGGGGAAGGCTCTTCTAGTAACAATAGTGGGATTGTTTCCAAAGTTAGCAAAAGCAGCTCAGGTAATATGCCAGGGCAAAGTAGATGTCCACAGATTTTCCCCTGGTCTTCATTTGGAAATCTTGCCCATGCTCTGAAATCTGTGATATCAGTACTGAGCAATACAAAAAGGGCTTAAGGGTCCAGGCCCTTATTTGAAGACAATGGGCATGGTATCCTTTTCTGTGATCTGTGACTTACTGCCCAGTGAAAGGAGTAACAGTGCCAAAATAAATCTGTGCAATATTCCAGTGCCATATATTTTGCAGATTGTCCAGGACAGTCTTTGTCGCCAGAGGAGCTGAGATTTTATTCTGTTCTTGTTTTCCCCAAAGTCATTCACTTTTGCACTCATTGTCCTTATTAAACTATTTTGGGCCTAGGCGGGTTACTTTACTTCTGTCTTTATTGCTTAGATATTTATTAGAAAGTGTAAACACACAATGGTAAATTTTCAATCCTTTTCCATCTTCCACCACCTCGGCGTGATTGTGTTACTGAAAGGTGTTAACTTTGAAACCAATTCCTTTTCAGACACTTAGGGTATGTCTGCAGAGCAGCTGGGAGGGATAATTCCCAGATTTGGTAGACATACACATGCTAGCTATGCTCAAGCTTGTGCCTAAAAATAGCATTGTGGCTGAAGCAGCACTAGTGGTGGCTCAGGCTAGCCATCTGAGCGTAACCCCATCCAAGATCCTGGGTACATACTAAAACAGCTTCCCTGCGCCACTGCCTGAGCTGCTGTGGCCACACTGCTATTTTTAGCACACTAGCTCAAGCAGAGCTAGTGCGTGTACATCTGCCAGAGCTGGCAATTACACATCTCAGCTGCCGTCTAGACTTAACCTTAAATCCATTATTTACAGGTATCAGTTCATTTCTTCCAAGCCTAAACTTGATTCAGGATTGAAATGTTACGCTCTCCTTTATGGTCGTCTTCACCATAGAAACAGAACACATCTAAGGTACTCATGTTATCTCTTCACATCATATCTAGTTTAGAGTCTTTCCCAGCGGATAGGAAACCTGGAAGAGAGGCCAAAACCATTTAATTTGCATTTTTATTTTTGTGGGATAATGCCTTTAGTGATTAGAGACAGCATGAATGTAAATTTGAGATATAAACCTGGTCAGTTTAACAGAGTAATTTAAAGTGCTAAAAAGAGGATCACTCAACTTTTCTGATTTCCCCTTTCACCCTAAAGGGATATTAACTTCCATGACATTCTCATATTCCTTTGATAAATAGTTCTTAAAATAGGCAGAACCACCAGGACTCTTTTCTTTAAGGATTAGGGAAAGGCCTTTTGCAAATTCCCATTAATTGTATACCACCAAGGCTAGAGGATAACCAAATGGCAAAATCTCTCTGTCAACGCAGTTCTCTTACAATGACACTCAGAAAGTGTTGATCTTTACTAGAGAATAAAATGTAATATGAGGAAAAAATATCTAAATGGTGATCCATTTCCTAGATAATTCTCCCATATGTTCCTTTGCAATGGCATATGTGTTTTGGGAGGCAGCCAATGTTAGAAATAGTATAACCTTTCTAAAGCAAAGTTCAGTTAGGCTTTGCTAGAATACAGTTGTGACAGCCATCTTTCACCCACTCAGATCTATGTCATTAGGAGAGTAGGGCTCAGTCTACATTACCAACTTAGGTTGGTATAAGTATATCACTCAGGGGTGTGGAAAAGCCACACCCTGAGCAACATAGTTATACCTACCTAACCCTTGATGTAGACAGCACTTTGTCAACAGGAGAACTTCTCCTGTTGACATAGCTACCATCTCTCGAGGAGGTAGAGGGTCTATACTGACAGGTCTCCCATCAGTGCAGGCAGTAACTTCACTAAGTGCTATGGCAGCTAGTGCAGAACTGTAAGTACAGAAAAGCCCTAACATAAATTTTGCCCTAGGCCACGCCCTCCTGGCCTCACCCCAGCCATGGAAGCATGTTGGGGGCAGGAGGGTTTGTGACTACAGCCTGATATGCTCTGATGATCCCTTGGGCTGCCCTAAATTACAACAGGGGGCAAACTAGCCCCCAGCATCCCTGGAGATTGGGGGAGTGTAAAGAGGCTGGAAAATCACTAGTATCCCCCAGCTTGGTACACTAGATATTGCCTCATTGCTCCCGAGTGTGTAGCAGAGCCTAGACAGATAAACACTAGGATAAGTGGAGGGATCAACAAGGGCCATGTCAGTGGACCACATTCCCCCAGCAGAGCAGTAGGGCAATCCCGTTTCATCTGCAATCATACAGAAGGACCAGTGAATTACTTGGCCACAGGTCACCTTGATATCCTGGGAATCAGAGCTTGGGCCAAAGTGCCAGAATCTGCATTTCACATTCTCCTCTGGCTCCCCATTCTCCATTGCATCAAATGTAAACTTTTGAGATAACATTTTCAAAAATGACTTGGGCACTGTTTCATTGAAAGTCAGTGAGGTTTAGGCACTTTTGAAAATATATTCGGAGTCAAAATGTTATTTAGTAAGACCTTATGTATAACTTACACACAGGCTTTAACAACAGATATTTCCTATTCCCCTGGTTTCCACTCTTCCAGTTAATGAGGAGTTAACATTTCCAGTTCATGGCCCTGTGTGAATTAGGAGTAGCTGATTTACTAAAGTTTCCTTCTATCCCAAATTAATTTATGAGTTTTCAACCATAATGACTTAGGTGATGACATTTAACTTAGTGAAAAGGAAACCCAGCAAAGGGGGGTGGAGTTAAGAAACTTCCAGAACGCTCCAAAATGTTCCAGAGGTTCAGTGACTTTTTAGAGCATCATTTAGAAAAACTGCTTCTCTTCCACTAACCCCCTCAAAAAGAAAAAGAAATATCTGTCACAGAAGGATTGAAAGGATAGGAAACATTATCTGTGGTTAAGGCACCAGCCTGGAGATCTGCTTCCACTCTCATCTCTTTCACAGACCTCCTGTGTGACCTAGGGCAAGTCATTTCTCAGGGTCTCAGTTCCCCCCTCAGTAAAATTGGAATAATGATACTTTCTATCTCCCACCCTTTGTCTGAATTATCTATTTAAAATGCTACCTCTTCAGAGCTTGGGCTGTCTCTTACTATGTGGCTGTACAGGACTGGGCACAACAAGGTCCTGTTCTTAGTTGGCACCTTTAGGTACTATTGAAATTCAAACAAATAATTTTTTCTCAAATGTGTACAAGCCTTTGAATTCTTAAACTCATTAAGTTCTAAAAGCATTTTAATTACTGTACTTGTTCCATGTACTTCCATCACTAATCAAAATGACTTAACTGAGAATGCTTAGCGAGAAAACCTGTGTTTAGAATAACAAGAGAAGTAAATTAATGGATGATATCATGACAGTCACCTGCATTGTACTGGCTTTAGTGAGCTATGATCCTGACCACTGTACTTCAGAAGCTTAACTGAAGACCACAAACCAGATCCACCGATGACGTGAAATGAAATACTTCAGTTAAATACAGTTGAGCTACAACAATTTACAGTGAGGATCTGGCCCAACATTTCTACTCAGGATGATGTGGCTCTCTATTGTTTACACTTGCAAGTGGTTTGTAAGAAGCAGAAAAGTACATGCTTTGTATAATGTCTAATCATCTTATTTACATTCATATCATACTGCCACTTGGTGAACTGGTCATCTAGCTGCCAAGGAGTCCTCGGGCAGAGTACTTTTAGAAGTAAAAATAGGAAATGAGTGAAAAAGACATTAATAAACCTTTTAAATGACTTATGATGTTTTACCCTGGAAACAGGAACTATAGTTATATGAAAGGAGTTTGCAGAACATGTGAAAAGGATGCGTTTGCACACCTAGCTTTGAGAAAATGGCACCTTCCTCTTGATTTGGCATTTATTGTCTACGTACACCACCAAACACAAAACATAGGATCTTGCGCTTTCACATAGTGTTTAACCTGCTTTGTCAGTTCTGCCATCCTTTCCTTCATCTAGTGAAATTCCTTTGAAAAGGAATTCAAAAATATATTTGCCAACCTGATATCTCATCAGTTTACTTGAATTCATGCTCAAATCATGCACAAATTCATGCACACTCACTCTTCCCACTGGCTCAGCCTCTGTCCCTCATTCGCTTGTCACTTAACCTTTGTTTAAAACATTTTGCAATTTCTGCTTGTGCTGTAGGTTTTGCTGATTAATTAACTCCAGCAGGTCTGGCATGCATGCTGTATGTACTAATGCATTTGGTACTAGTGTATTTCAGTGTCATATAGCAAAGATAAAATTCTGAATTGCCTTCCTACAGATATTTTTTGAGAGGTTGTGATAACACCTACTGTAAGTAGAGAGAATTTCAAGATTTTTCTGCCCAAGAGAGCACACCATCTCATTTACGCTGCAGTTTTCTAGCTCCCTTTTTGTTATTTTTACATCCAGGCATATATATCAAATATGCCATAAAATAGAATAAAAATCTGCAGCAAGTAACTCAATATGGTTTAGAATCACAATGAGTAAGGATATAATGGAAGTTAATTTACATTCTGTTACTAAAAGCATTATATACCATTTTCAAAGGGAAATGTATTTTTTACTGAAAAAAGGAGACTGTCTCTTGGATTTGGTAGTATTTATGCTTCTGAGATGATGAGACTCTGCCAATATATAATTGCATAGTTTGACCATTTATTTTTTCTCATAATGCCACAACATTATGCTCCTCTTCTGGAAAAATTGACTGCCTCTATATTTCATGATATTCTGGGGAATACAAAGTGAACTCTTTTATGGAGTTAGACAGAGAAGCATTGGAACAGTATGTACAGGAAGTCACTGCATGACCACTGGGGATACTTAGAAATGCAAAAAACTTGCTTTTCCACATCTACTGTCGTCCTATCTAAGAAGTAATTTCCCAATAATAGAAAAAGATATATGGATAGTCTGACCTTTTTTTTTTTTTTTTTTTTTTTGTAGAGACCCACTGCAGCTGAATATTTCCTGTACTGACCTGGATCCAATAACATAGAACCTAATAAATCAGTTAATAAATAACTCAGTTAACTAACATATTAAAAGATGCTTTAAAGAGTTTAAGTTTTTCCACATATCATACTCCAGCTTTTCTAAAAACAGTAATTTGAAACATTTAAAAAGTCTCCTCCTTTATTAATTTTTTATTCTTTTTCTTCCTTGAAAACTACCTATCTTGGGGCAGTCATGATCTTAAAAAGTGTTTTTTTCTTTATATGAGTGGTCTGAGACAATGCGTGTGGCACACGCAAGCAATTTGTAATCCCCTAGTCCTTCCCCTCACTCTCTGAGAACAGAAGCTGAATCTCTTGTTGTGGCAGGTGTGCTTCTCAAAGAACTATCCCTAGAACAAAGATTTGATCTGTTTAATGAATCTAATGCTATTTAGTTATTTGGGGTTCTGTTCAGTTAAGATCTCCCCTCCCCCGGCCCCCAAACATAGAATATTGTTCTGTGAGTTGACATGAGGCTCCAAATCTTCATTCGTGGTCCATAAGTTTCACTGCAGTGGCTCCAAGGAACTTGGATCTAGAGTTTCACTCCACTCCTTTATATATGTAGGCTCCATCCACATATCCCAGTAATTGTTGAATTTGGACTATTCCCAACTCTTCTGACTCTGCCAGGATTCTCTCTCCATGATGTCGTTGCGCAGAGGAAATGTACAGGCTGCTTTGAAGCTGCGTAGTCCAGGAGAATCTTTCCATTAAAATGTGAAAAAATCAAACAAGTTCTTTGAGGGTACAGTGTCATTTTCCTAATACAGAAGGAGTTCAGATAGGTAAAATCGAGATTTTTATTCTAACCCAGTGGTTCTCAAACTTTTCTTTTCGTGGACCACTTGAAAATTGCTGAAGGTCTCAGCAGACCACTTAATGATCTTTCCAAATGTTGTTTGTACCATTAGCTAACTATTGTAAAGCACTTTGGATAAAAGCGCGATATAAAAAAACCCTTAATAATAATTAACATTTTTTGTTCTACAAATAAAAGCACACAATTCATATTTTAATATCAGTAGTCTTACCTTTCTAATGCGATGGATGTGCCCTCTCTCTCCCACCACGGCAGCACCCAAGCTGGGGCTGGGAAGGAGAGGGGTCTTGCTCGCTCTTCCCCACCGCAGCAGCCCCAGAGCTGGGGCTGGAAAGGAGGAAGGTCTCTCCGCCGCCACACCAGCCACAGAGCTGAGGCTGGGGAGAAGGGCCATCTCTCCCTGGCAGCTGCAGCCCTGGAGCTGGGGGAAGTCACCTCTTTCTCTGGTCACCGCAGCCCTGCATGTCCCACATCCCTCCCACCCCCTCTTTTCACCCCACTGCCCCCTCCTACCTACCTCGCAAGGCCACCACCTCACCTTATGCGTGTATCTTCTTCAAGGTCCAGACACCTAATTAGTGGAGCCATGCCTGCGTGGCTCCACTAATTAGGTGGGTGGCCCTTCATTCTCTTGTGTGTAGCCACCCAGGCGTGCAGCTTAGAGACAACTATTCACAGACCACCTGAAAGAGCTTGCAGACCACTGGTGGTCCATGGACCACAGTTTGAGAACCTCTGTTCTAACCATAGTCTATCGATCTTTGCCAGCCATGAAATAGCTGGATGTTCCATGGGCGCAAGGACAGTTAATTCAGCTGGACATCAAGAAAATATTCTAGGAGCAGGAGAGACTCAACCTGAGTAATTTTCCACTAGTCTAATTCGTTTTATACACAACACAAATGATGACACATTTTATGAAAAAAGTTATAACTTCATTCTTGGCCATTTTGCAACTGGCACATTTTAGGTTTTGTGGGACTCTTTTGTAAAAAAACCAATTTCACATACAAAAGTCCAAAAATTCAGAATTTTGAATGTCAATCTTTGTCTAAACAAACCTCTGAGTTTTTTTTAAAAAGGAGAGGTCTTTGGTCCAATATAGGACTATTTTTGGGTGAAATTGACCCATTTCTGTTACAAACGGTCCAGCTTTCAAGTACAAAACTAAGATTTCAGAATCATTTCACAAATGGAAATTCCAAACAAAATGTGAAAAACCTCAAATTTCCAGAGTTTTGACTTTTTCTGAACATTTTATACAGCCCCTTGCACTTCTCAAGCTACGCCTTCTGTCTGAGTTCGGTAATTCAGTACCTACCCACTAGCGCTAAGCACACGAGCTATAGCTAGCCATAGTTTATTTGATGAGTTTAGCCATTTTTTCTAATCAAAAGTCTTCTATAAATAGATAATGATTTAACAAATGTGCTCATTCTCATTAATTCAATGAATTCTTTGGGATGACTACATTTTGTTCCATGGATTGATCACAGACTGTTCATTGTAAGTATTCATTGCTGACAATCTGATATTTGAGCTGAGTGCCTGGTCACCAGTGATGTAGCAGTACACCAAGCCCCAGTCCAGCAAAACACTTAAACGCATGCATAACTTTAAATTGGAAAGTAATGCTATTGGCTTTACCAGGGTTACTCAGGTGCTTAAAGTTAAGTATGTTCTTAGGTTCTTTGCTGGATCAGAGCTTTGCCACAAGGAGCAGATATAAAAACAGCTTTTCAGTTTTTATTCTAGAATCATCTCAACAAAAAGTCAGAGCTGTTTCAGACACCAGGCTGGAGATGGAGATGCCTTTCAACCAGATCCCGTGACCTCGAAAAGGTAGGAATTCAGTCCAGTCCCAAAGAGCACCTTTCGTTACGATGGCCTGTTCTCTACTAAAACTCCCCAGTGCACAATCTCTGCCTGTTAGGAACTTTGTGCGGCATGCTTTAAATTTGGCAAAGCTAAGTAGCTGCAATCCTAAATTAATCATTTTGCAACTGGCTTGATCCTGCAAACTGCTACGCACATAAATTATCCTTATATGCAGCCAATTAAATCTTGCAAACATGTATGCATCTGAGTAGTCCTTGAATTCAGTGGGGATATGTTTGTGATTAAAGGTTTTCAGGTTCAAGCCCATGGACCCAATCCTCCTAACATATATGGAAATTTTGCCATTCAGCTCAACTAGTGGAGGTTCGGGACACAATTGGAGAAAAAATACCTTTAAAATTCGTATGTAGTTAACCTACCATTGTTCACCTGCCCTCTAAGTAGCTTTTCACATGTAACATCTAAAATTTTTGCTTTCTCAATGATAGATCTACAACCGATGTAGATTTCACTTGCTTAAACTTATTCAAAACACACACACTAAATTTTAATTACCAAGCAACATAAGTAAGGATGGCTCAGTATTACATTTTGTTAAATCATCTAGAATGAAATTGTTCTTCCTTATTCCACTCTGAAGCCTACAGAGTATATAGATCTATAACATTATTTAGTCCCCACTTTAAAAGTACTTCTCAAAGTAAATATGTATTTGTTTTAAACTAGGTTTGTCTATAGAGGACTACTGAGGATTGATTGACATAAAACTGAAATTATGCACATTAAAGGTGTCCCATACAGAAAGACTTTGAATGTCTTTTTCTTTTAAGTCCGCACAAAACACATCCTCTTGCTTAATCCTGTGTGTCCAGGGAACAAAAAGCCACTTCACACAGTCTGGCTCATTTGGATAACGCAATATCCAGAGGAATTATGTCTGGGGAAATGCTCTGATTTGCAGTTGTTTGAAGGCAGAACAAGTTAATAGTGTCACTGGGAAAGATAATCCGAGGAATTTTAGATGTAAACAGTGGCTTCCATGCCCCTGGCTTAATGGACATCTGATGTTACACCTTGTTATTTTTTTGTTGTTTAAAAAAAAAAAGTCTGCACTTTATAAAGACTCTTTCAGTCATGGGCATCATTAGGAATGGATACTGTGAGCAAAAGACTCCTCACTTCCATCAGGAAACTGAGTTTTACCAAAGAGTCGTATATTCTATGAATTGCAGCTACTTTTTAGTAGATGCTGTTAACTTACAGTATCAGCCTAATTTGACAAACTCGCCTTATTTCACTGTGTATGATGGTTTACATAGCAATGATAGCTACAGATAAGACAAGGTCCCCGCTCCAAATAGATTACAATCTAGGGCCCCAGTCCTGAATCATGTGCTTAGCTTTACACACTATGAGTAATCTCATTGACTTCAAAACCTCACTGAAATGAGTGAGCCTCTGCATGAATATAGAGTGGAGCAGAAACAGGGTCTCGATGGACCACATATACACAAGGGCTGGGAAGCAATGAAAAACATTGTTTTACCTCATTAGTTCCATGAGCTTTGTTTTGTTTGGGATTTTTTTGAAATATATTTTCCTCTGACTTGTAAATGCTTCTTGGATGGGAGGACTGGGGTGTATAGGCCTTTTAGGAAAGGGTATTTTAAGGCGAGACTTGAAGTTGGAGAATACAGAGGTGTGGCAGACCCATTCCCTTTCGGCATAAGGGACCACATAGGAGATTTTGACGTGAACTTTTTAAAAAGCAGAAAAATATATTCATTGACTATGTTTTTCAGTTAATTTCTTCTGGCTGAACAGTGATTCAATAGCGAGGGTATTCACTTAGCTGCAGTTAAGGCCTAATTTATGTTTGTATTCATCTTGATGTTATAGTTATATCCTTGAGTCGCTAATTATATGGCCTGGTAGTTTTTATTTTATTTTATTTTTGATTAGCACCAGGATAAACAGAAATTGTATTAGATTGTCTCAATATGGTAAAATGCCTCAAACAATGAGAACATGCAGCGTGAGAGTTTTAAAAACAAAATTAGTTTACAAACAAGAAACTCTGCATACCTTACCTCCTAACCTCTGCTGGCTTTGTACATTAGCAAACTACCAAATGTGAAGCCTTATCCAGAAAAATTATACCACAGCTGAGTTCAACATGCACGTTAACTTGATCTAATGAGACTACTGTGTATCGGTAATGCAGCTTTCTAAAATAAATCATCCGGATAATCAAGGTATAAATATGTCATCCTAGATTTCAGGTATATGCATCTATATCACACAGGGTCGATATGACCTTCTATTTGCAAATATACACCATGTAGTTTTGAAAAATACTCAGAAAAGCAGTGGCCGATTAAAAGAAAAATGTGGTGAAGCCAAGAGGAGTTGTTTGGGGACTCTGAAGTATTTTCTCTCTCTCTCTTTGATCCCACATCTCCTCTCAGTAGCAGGCTTTTCTGTACTCATGTTGATCGCGGCTTCAAATTGTGCTACTCTGCTGCTGGCTTCCTCCTCTCACCTCCCATCCATACACACATACTGTGCATACCCACACCCCATGGTGTCTAGCAATGCCAGCAAATATTCAGTGGCTTGGCTTGGGCTGCCCACCCAAAAGGAGAAAAGCGATTGAAATATTCCCTGTAGACTTTTGCTTGAGCACTGAGCACAGGAAGCTTTCTGCTCACAAAAGGCACTGCTGGCACTAGGAATCAAGCAACAGTCTTAAGAGCAGGGGCTCTACACTGTAGCCCAAACACAACTTATTATAATCCCTTGCTGCCTTCTGTGCTTATATAATACAGACCTTCTTGAGTTACAAGACACTTTGAAGATCTCACCTTCTCCCATTACTTGTCTTTTACATAAAATGTCCACAGATGTGAGTCTGCTAGTGTGTCTGAGAACTGTGGTTAATAATTTATAAACCAATACTTCCTATTGGGTATATTGTTTAAAATACTTATGTATGCCAGAGGGAGCAGGCTGTCTCGCTGCAGGAGCACCCCCTGCTGATTATTCTAAAGAGCAACCTTAATAGCAGCTCTGAAAGGAAAAGATCAAGTCCAGAGATAAGGTGTCAATTAGCAGCTTCTGGAGAGGAAGACTATAAGGAAGCTTCTCCTGAATGGCAGCAGCTCTCAGGAAGTGGGTCACTCTAAGTAAGCCTGGCTGTGAAGAGTACAGAAGGGAGAGTACAGAAAAACTGGCTTTCATGGGGCACAAGGGTCATTTAAAATATCTGCTCTTTCTCTAACTAATGACTTAAAAATACAGTTCTAGACCAGGGATGGGCAAACTTTTTGGCCTGAGAGCCACATTTGGGTATAGAAATTGTATGGCGGGCCATGAACGCTCCCGAAATTGGGGTTGGGGTGTGGGAGGATGTACGGGCTCTGGGCTGGTGGTGCAGGTTCCGGGGTGGGGCCAGAAATGAGGAATTCAGGGTACGAGAGGGGACTCCAGGCTGGGGAAGGAGAGATGGGATATGGGGGAGTGGGTGAGGGCTCTGGCTGGGGGTGCAGGCTCTGGCTGGGGCTGGGGATGAGGGGGTTGGGGTTTAGGAGGGTGCTCCAGGCTGGGACCGAGGGGATTGGAGGGTGGGAGGGGGATCAGGGCTGGGGACTTCAGCTGGGGGTACAGGCTCTGGAGTGCGGATGAGGATGAGGGTGCAGAAGGGTGCTCCAGGCTGGGACTGAGGGGTTCGGAGGGCAGGAGGGGGGTCAGGGCTGGGGCAGGGGTTGGGGCTTGGGCGGGGTGTCTCAGGGTTGCAGGTTCTGCGTGGTGCTTACCTCAAGCAGCACCCGGAAGCAGCGGCACGTCCCCCCTCCAACTTCTACATGAAGGTGCGGCCAGGCAGCTCTGCTACGCGGTCCCCCATCCATGGGCACTGCCCCTGCAGCTCCTATTGGCCACGGTTCCCGGCCAATGAGAGTGGTCTAGACAGCTACACTCTAAGAATGTGCCATTGCATGTGATTGAGTTTGCCGTTTACTCCTAATTCACAAAGAAAAAGGATGGTTTCAGTGGGCCACAAGGTAGGATGTGGGCAATTATATTTGTGCTAGGGATGGTGACACTGTACATCTGGGAATGGCATTAAGTACCAGCTAGTCAGCAGTTCAGGTAACAGGGAGCCAATCCTATGCTGACAGGAATACTCACTAGATAGGTCTTCTCCGTCTCTGACTGCCATCTGTAATTCTATCTTGTGGAGCTTGAACTTCTGCTAATGGTGATGAGAAACATGGTACTGTCACTTCATGTAGGAAGGTATCAACCATATCATCAGACCAATAATTAATTTGGCATCATCAGCAATGTCTGCTCAGGAGAGATACAGGAATGGAAACAGCAGTGTTGTAGCTCAAAAATATCATGGGGGAAAGTTTTCACAATTCTTCAGTTTTACCTATGCATCAATTCTTCACTTTTATGACCATTAAAATAAACCAATTTCACTCTAAACCTGTTAAAAATAATACCCATATATCTGCAGGGTGACAGTTGCCTATGTATTGAGAGAACCCCTGAAATTAATTAATTATATACATTTCATGATTAATTCAAGAACCTAGTGCACTTTTGAACCAGGCCCAAAATTCATTAGGTGCTAGAAATGCTTCAAGAATACTTTCCAAGAAACCATGCATCAGCTCCCTACTGAATCTGGTTTCTGATTCTTTCTCAGAAATGAGATTGTAAGAAAAAAATCCCAGACAACAGGGTGAATGCCTTTACTAACCAAAATTTTGTAAAGGTTATTTGCCACAGGTACTTTGACATGTAGGTTAGAGGGGCAGGTTTGAAAACTGCCCCCAGGGATGTCCACATCAGCGAAAAAGCAGAGGTGAAACTGCTGAGTACAATTTAAATGACTGGTAGATAGTAGACTGGTAGATCAGTCAGAAACTTAAGATGGTCATTTCGTAATCCCTGTGTTTCATATTCTTTATAGAGGGTTGCAGGCTGACTTAGTATTGTTCTTCCTGTCCTACCCAGGCACTGGCTGTCCTTTTCTCCGGCACTCCAGATCTCAGGGCAGTCATTCCTCCCTTTTTTATTGTCAGCTGGGAAAGTGCTGATACTTAATGCCAGGCTATTGTTTCCTGCTTTCCTCATTAATGTGGAGGTTACTGGTTAATGAACAGTAGGGTACTATACAAGCTGGAGAGTTGGTTGGATATTTTGAAGCTGCTTTGTTTATTGTCATACATGGAGAGGACTCTGCATGTTCTCATTGTTTGAGGCATTTTACCATAAAGGACCAGTGTAGATTCCTTGACACACATATCCCAGGTTCTCACATAAGGTATTGGCTGACTATTTTCTGTTCTTTGTAATTCCAAGACTACTCTGAGGATTGCTATAATCTTTTTTAGATTATTGTCTGACATAGTGTTTATGTTGCTAACCTGCAGTCAGGACAAATTCAGAGCTATAAACAGTGGTATAAGATAGACTGCCTTATGCTCATTTAGACTCTACGTTGGGGTGATACAATACTTACACTGAATGTAGGCCTGAATTGATTAAAGTATGTTCTATTAAACAAAGACCTGCAGTCTATGAGAACATTGTTTGCCATACTAGAGCAGATCAATAATCCCTTATGCGACTTTGCCAATGCTTGATGTTTCAAAAGTACCATAATGCACCTGGTAAATCATGCAGTACAATACCAAAAGGGAACACTTTTCTTCCCAAAACCAGCAGGATGACCTAACCATGGTGAGTCCCTCCCCCCTGAAGCTAATGGGAGATTTGGATTTTACTCCTAATTCTTATCATAGCCAATGCAACAGCAATTGGCACTCTGTGCTCCTCTTTCACAGCTAACTAAGGAAATTTTCCTTTTTCCTCTTCTCAATGCCTTTTATTTTTTTCTTTTCAAATTTCTAATGTTTTCTCCTTTTAAATATGGACCTGGGGTTTACTTCTGAGGCACAATCCTTCCTTTTGTTCCTCCTGGATTGTTCATCTATCAGTATCCCATACTCAGCTCAGTAACTAAGTGCTGCAATCTGGCCCATATACAATATGAACATAGTTGGGGTGAAGTGTGTTAAAAATGTATCACATTTCTGTTTTCTCCGGTGACTTAGAACATAACTCCAGTGACTAAGAAATAACTCCAGTAGTCATCTGGGCCTGGGTTTGTTCTCCTACTTGCACACATGCTCTGGATGCATGATGACTTACACCATGATCTTTTATGTTCTATGGCCTGTATTCTACAGCAGGTCAGACGAGATGATCACAATGGTCTCTTCTGGCCTTGGAATCTATGATTTTGTGTGGCTGCTTTTTTTAAATCTATGGGCTGATCCTACTTCCAGTGAAGTCAATCAGGGTGTTGCCATTAACTTCAGAAGAAACGGCGGCTCCTTCCTGAGAGGAGCTGAGCATTTGCATCTCCCATTGCTTTCAGTTTGAGCTGTAGGTGCCCAGAACCTTTCGGATCAAGCTTTGTATTTGCTTCATTTCTTGGATCAGAAATTCTTACTGAACAAAAGTGATGGTTTCATTCTAGAGGTATTTTCTTTATATCCACAGTATGGGTAATGGGTCATCGGTGCACTTTTATATGGCATGTTGAAACTGTAGTGCTTGTTACAATGAAGTGTCCACATTGTTTGAACTTCCTGACTCATTCATTTTGTATCTATGGAGAATAAGGTTTATGATATGAGATATGGTAGCCCCCTTACCTAGTAACAACAGCCAGGAAGAGGATACATTTTAAAGTTCTTTTATTTAAGAAGAGGATTAAAACACTGAGTGCCAAGATTTTTCTTTTATATCTAAATCCACTCATTTTCAATTTTTGTAGGTCAGGCTCCCCTGAGGTATGTGGTAAGGAAACTGCATTGTGAACTTGTCTTGCATTGAAAAATGAAGCAGATCTTCAAAATCTCATGAGTAAAGGGTGCACATTGTTTCTCAAGAATAAGCCCTTTGTGTCTTTATTATTTTTACAATGAGTTTTAATGACCCGAAACATGTGTGCACTTTTTTGAATCATTGCATTCAAAAACTAAAATTTGACTGTGAAATATATTAAGACTTGGATAGAGGAAGTTATGCCATGTGTGGTATTTTTTTTCCTAGGACAATCTCTGTTTTCAAAGCTGTGTTTGGGCCATATTAAAAGGCCAAGTTCCAAAAAGACAAAAGGGGTAATATTTTTTTAAAATAAATCCTAGCCCTAGACATCAGTGCTACAAAAGTCATCCTTACCAGATGGCTAACATAGACAAGGGAAAATAGCCAACTTGATTTCAAAGCTAAGAGTGATTTGTAAAATGAATGATAGAAACTACTTCAGATTCATTATTTTAAGCAGGAGAACTCGTGTTTAGCTTATGGGTCTGGTTTGAATAAAAGTTTGTCTTTCTTGAATAGAAGTCATATGTGATTCCAGGCAGTGGCCTGGACCATTTGCTAATACTAATTGTTGTTGGTTGAAAGTAAGGTAGAATATTGTTAAAGTCTTCCCTGGCAGTAACTTGATCTGTGGAAATGTACTTTACAGGAACTGTGATGAGGTTTACAGCTGGCAGAAGCTTATGATAATATGGTCACATGACTACATCTCTCCTTTAATAATGGAATAAAAGTTTGCAAATTTTTCTAGTTCGTGATGTCAAGAAATGCATATGCTTACATTTAATTTATTTTCCACATCAATCTGACAATAACAAAATCAAAACAGATACACACTTCCATGAACATTTTACAGTTCAAAAAATAATAGTTGATGATGTGGCTAGTTTGAAATAATATTAGTAAAATATACGTCAGTGATAAGGTTGGCAAGTTAGAAAATGACCAAGTGAGGCCAGATGTACTGCCTAAGATCTAATATGAAGTACCAGCATACACAAATCATAAAAGCTTACCTCAGCACATTTCTACCAGAAACCTAATACTTTGTTTGTCGTTAAGAAAGAAATGTAAATTCACATATACTGTATTTACTTTGATTATACAGTATAGTATATTATATATATTAGCTTCTGTATTCTGGCCAAATTCAAACTGAATTATTACCTTCTGCCTACCTATATTCACTATATATCATGGTTACATTCTTCTTTAACCTCTCTCATAAACTACAGAGCAGTGTTGCTGTGCACTGTTAAACACTTGCCACATTCACCCCAGAGTTAACTGTATTTCAGTGATGGTGAAATGGTTTTCTGCAGACTGCAGTGTAAACTTTGTAAACCACTTTGAGATCAGGGACTATATAAGTGTAAAGATTTATTACAGTGCTGCTGTTGTAGGTTTCATTACCTTTCCTATTAAAGGGTCCAGGTAGACCAAATTAGAACTGATGGTCTAATATCTCTCTTCTTATTTTGATGCTGTTCTTTCTTCTCCATCTTGCAAAATGTTCCAGAGTTTTATAAGGAAAGTTCAATCCCAGTGCCATTTGGTTGGTGTCAATACACTTAATATGTTGCTATCACCCAGCAGGAAGAAGTTCAGCCTGGAATTTCTATTTGGTAAATCACACATTTATTTTCATTGCATATCCAGTCAGCATCAGAAGTGTTTTGCTATAGATTTGTCATGCTAAATTAGATGGAAAGTATTCTTTAGAATATTATTTGTATTGTTTCACATCTGTTTTGTAATATTTCCTATGCTATTGTCAATGTAATTGCTCAGTCATTTCCTTACATGATGTGTTTGATGCCTGACCCTGTTGTGAAAAATAGTCTGTTTATAAGTTCAAGAAGATGACATTGGGTAAATTCTGTCCTTGGGAAACCATGAAAATGCCTTCTGTAGGTTTAAACACTGCTTAGTTTAATGTCTATGTTATGTGTAACTACTCACAGAGGTACCCATTACCCAATGTAAATATTTTTAAATAGCCTTCCACCAGCTCAAACTAAACATAACAATAACTGAGATTCTTTGGGAAGGAATGGAGGAAAAGAGAGATTGATAAAGCTCTTTACTTCCTTAATATCTCAGTACCCAAGTATGGTGTTGCTAGATCCAGTATTGCCTGCTGGGAGTTGTAGTGTTTGAGTTTAGAAAAAACTAGCAGGAAGCACAGTGCATGTGTTTGAATAAAACAGCTGGGTCAGGGGCTGTTGCTGCTGCAGCAGCTTCTGGAGCTCCATGATTATTGTCTAAATGAAAAAACTTGTTGGATTTGACTCTTTCGGTCTTGGCCTCCACTACTCCATAAATTGGTGATGATGAAGTATCTCTCCAGCCCCTGAATCTGCCTTCATCCTTTCTTCAAAGCCCAGGTGAGCCTCCAATTGCTTTGAATGTTTGGATTAGAGTGCAATTAATGACAAAGAACTTTCCTAACCATGAAAACATGCTCTGCTTATTCACTACCCTGGAGCAGAAGGGCAGTGTATATTCTACACTCTTCCCATTCTCGATGATAAATATTGTACTGCACTTGCTCAATTAAAGAATTTTTTGTGCCTAATGTAAATGAACACTGTAAATTCCACCATCGTGAATGGAAAATAGGGAAGTCAACAGATCAGTATATTGCTGCTTTAAGGGAATTGATTGTCACATGGCAGACTAAATGATTGAAGATGAGCTTGTGGAGAAAATGGTTGTGCCCCATTGTGATGGGTTACCCCTGGGGTGCCACTTGGAACTGTGGTACCACTGAGCCTGCCTGACCCACCAGCCTAGGCTCCCTTTCACACTGTGGTGCTGTGACAAGCTGCCAAGCTCTTCAAGCTTGCTCTTTCACCAGCATACACATAAATAGGGACACACCCAGCTGCAGCTTCACACACAGATGCTGAGATCAGCTCTGCATGGGAAGGCTCAGCTAAGGCATCACCCAGTTGCTAAGGCATGCACCCCCCCTCTGAGGTGTAAACCCAAAATTATACCATCTTATGCTGCACCCCTCACTCAATGTGGAGAGAGATATGGAACAGCTTTCTGCCTCAAGTTATGTTTCACATGCTGGTTTTATACAAAACAAAAACAAGTTTATTAACTACAAAAGATAGATTTTAAGTGGATATAAGTGATAGCAAACAGATCAAAGCAGATTACCTTAGTAAATAAACAAAACTGCAAACTGAGTTTAACACACTAGATATGAATTAGCAAATTCTCACCCTAAGTGATAAATAGGGGTAAAGTGGAAGATTCTTAAGGCACAAGTTACCTTGGCTTTCCCAGATTTCATACACAGGCTAAAAATTCCTCTATCCTGGAACCATCACTTTTCCCCTGTTCAGTCTTTGTTCCTCAGATGTTTCCCGGTGTGTTTTTGTAAGGACCGTGAGGTCCCATCATGATGTCATTGTCCCCTTTTTATATCTTCTTCCCACTTGTTGGAAAGCTCTTTTGCTGTACTGGGTCAAACAGTTTCCATTGTGTGGTACTATCTCTGAGAAGTTTCTATTGTACACAATTCCTGGGGTAATCCTTGTGCTTGTGTGCATTTCCTCAATAACCCATTAGCATTGTTTGGCCTTTTTACAGTTGTACCTGTTTTCAACCTCACAACATGTTTCAGTAACACACACATAGCCAAACTTCATAACTTCACATACGACTAGAGCACATACAATTCAATGAGATATTACTGTCTAGCAGATCAAGACTTTTAGAATGATACCTCACAAGGCATACATTGTACAAAACATATCCTAATTACTTGACAGTGGTGAATATTGGGGTGCCCGGGTGTCACCCGCATTAGAAAATGGCTACTACTTGATTTGGACCTGACATTACAGAAAGCCATAACCATTGCTAATGTCATTATGAGCTCTGTACACAAGTTCATAGTCAATTTCCGCAGTAATTCTCTTTTAGGGAGTAGTGAGAACTTTTTAGATTCCATTGCAAAATATGACAACTTCGTATCTAATGCTTTCTTCATCTGTGGCCTTATGACTCTGTGCCTTTGCAAGGTACCCATTACCATGGAATGTGGCCCTCATTTCTGATGTTTTCTTCTCTTGGGAAAGGTTGAGTTCCAAAGTAAGAGAGGATTCAGCATAAAAGACTCACATAGGCCCTTTGTGTCTTCACTGGTTCCCACCTGAGCCTCCTCTTATCTTTTTTCACTATGAAAACTATATGCAATACCTCTGCCTGTTGCATGGAGATTCCCCCGCAAGAGAGATGGAATTAACATCCCAGAGTTGGGCACCTGTATATATTAATGCTGCCAGGGTAAGCATTAACTTCCTCAAGAAATCCCCACAGGGTTGGTGAAGGGACGCCGCCACAGAGAACAGCCACAGCCCCTCCTGAACTGTGGAGCTTGCAAAGCACATCCAGAAATGTTTCCACCCAGTCGGGAGATGATGCCACAGATATAGCATAATCTCAAGCCTTTCCTCCCACATCTGACTCCTTTTCATCCCCCTTTGAGAGAAAAGATGGGTAAGGTAATATCTTTTATTGAACCAGCTTCTGCTGGGGAGAGAGACAAGCTTTCAAACTTACACAGACCTGAAGAAGAGCTCTGTGTGAGCTTGAAAGCTTGTCTCCCTCACCAACAGAAGTTCACCCAATAAAAGATATTACCTCACCAACCACCACAGCTACAAAAACACTTTCACCCCCATTGTTACTTAAACAAAGTAAGCTCACATGGGGTAAGAGGGAAAGTCCTCTCGTGGATCAGTAACTGGTTAAAAGATAGGAAACAAAGGATAGGAATAAATGGTCAGCCTTCAGAATGGAGATTGGTAAATAGTGGTGTCACCCAGGGTTCTGTACTGGGACCAGTCTTATTCAACATATTCATAAATGATCTGGAAAAAGAGGTAAACAGTTGAGGTGGCAAAATTTGCAAATGATACAAAACTACTCAAGATAGTTAAGTCCAAAACAGACTGCGAAACATTACAAAGGGATCTCACAAAACTGGGTGACTGGGCAACAAAAAGACAGGTGAAATTCAATGTTGATAAATGCAAAGTAATGCACATTGGAAAACATAATCCCAACTATACATACAACATGACCGGATCTAAATTAGCTGTTACCATTCAAGCAAGAGGTCTTGGAGTCATTGTAGATAGTTCTCTGAAAACATCCACTCAATGTGCAGCAGCAGTCAAAAAGTTGAACACAATGTTGGGAATCATTAAGAAAGGGATAGATAATAGGAACAGAAAATATCATATTACCTCTATATAATCTATGGTATGCCCACATCTTGAATACTGCATGCAGATGTGGTCACCCCATCTCAAAAAAGATTTATTGGAATTGGAAAAGGTTCAGAAAAGGGCAACAAAAATGAGTAGGAGTATGGAATGGCTTCCATATGAGGAGAGATTAATAAAACTGGGACTTTTCAGCCTGGAAAAGAAACGACTAAGGAGGAGATATGATATAGGTCTAAAAAATTATGATTGGTGTGGAGAAAGTAAATAAGGAAGTGTTATTTACTCCTGCTCATAACACAAGAACTAGGGGTCACCAAATAAAATTTTTAATAGTCGCAAGTTTAAAACAAACAAAAGGAAGTATTTCTTCACACAATGCACAATCAACCCGTGGAACTCTTTGCCAGAGGATTTTGTGAAGGCCAAGATTATAATAAGGTTCAAAAAAGAACTAGATAAGTTCATGGAGGATAGGTCCATCAATGACTATTAGCTACGATGGGCAGGGATGGTGTCCCATGCCTCTGTTTGCTAGAAGCTGGGAATGGGTGACAGGGGATCGATCACTTGATGATTACCTGTTCTGTTCATTCCTTCTGAAGCACCTGGCATTGCTCACTGTCAGAAGACAGGATACTGGGCTAGATGGACCTTTGGTCTGACCCAGTATGGCTGTTCTTATGCTCTCATTGCTCATATAGACAGCGGGCAAATGCCGCCCTTGGAATTCACAATATCAAAAGTTAAAATGTGCATCTCAGTCCTTCCATCCCCTGGGCCAACTTTTACTTTTTCATGTTTGTTAATAACTAGCTCTCTTGTGATGAGAATAACCGTCAGGTGAATACATACTTAACAGCAAACACTTTTAATCTCCTTTCAGTGATGACTCATTAAAATAAGAGGAGTGGGGAACAATATAAAAAATAGAGAGACATCACTTTTTCTTTCTTGTTTGAGCACTGTATCCTTGTGCCATGTAAATCTCTCCATGGATAATCATGAAATTATACACATTCTGTTTGAGTGGATCTCAAAGGAAGCAGAGAGGGGGGGCCTCAGGGGGCTGGCTGTGGCTCCTTGATTCAAAGTCACCTAGCTTTGGTGCTTGGTAGAGCTGCTCCTGTGTAGTGCTAACTTTTACCACTGGCATAATGTTCTTCAGAGACTGTACAATAATGGGGAATGGGAAAAGCAGAGTTCCATTCTGCCCTATCCCTGGCACATCCCCACTTTTCTCTTACACCAAGGGATGTAGAGAGGGTGGGTGGCAGGTGGTGAAGGAGGCAGCTTCACTACCTTTATGCTGGTAGAGAATTTCTCTGCATGGGGGAATTTTCTGCTGGCCACCTCCAGCCACTGTAAGGCCACTTTGCAAGCTTAGGAGGTGCAAAGTGGCCTCAGCGGAGTGGAGAAACAGACCCAATGAATCCAGTTGTTCACATCTGATGAACAGAATTTTGGGGCACAGTGAGCTAAAATTCAGAAGTGCATTGAAAATATATAGGGTGAGAGTCCCACACTCCCCATCCCTCTCTGATCCTGTATGCCAGGTAAAGGGGCCAATGCAGTATAAAGTGGCTGTAAATCGAGCTCTGCTTTAGGGGGGCTGTGACAGGATGGACTAGGTCCTGAGGCCCCCTGCTGGAGTACTTGCGGCCTTGCCACATGCTGCTCCAGAAAAGGGCAGAAGAGAGGTCCTCCAAGCTGCCTAGAGCAGCTCTGTGGGAAGCAGCCAATCAGGGCCCAGCTGGCTAGTATATGAAGAGCTGCAGGGCCCAATTGAGTGTATTTACTTACTAGAGCTGGAGGAGAGTGGAGCTGCAGGGCCCAATTGAGTGTATTTACTTACTAGAGCTGGAGGAGAGTGGATGGTGCTCTAGGCTGGCTGTTAGGATTCTATAGGGACAAGGCCCTGAGGTAAGGGTGAAGAATGTGTGGGAGCTATGTGGCAGTGGCCCAGGGAATATAGCAGCAATGTGGTTTATTTAAAGGGATGTTGTGGATGGCTGCTATCTATAGGGTTCCTGGGCTGGGACCTGGAGTAGAGGGTGGGCCCCAGCCACTAGGAAAATTGTTTGGATTTTGAGGCACCCTGGAAAGGGGACTGAACTGTAGCGGCCCAGCTGAGGAGCTGGGGCCAGACAGGCCCTGAAAGGGCAAAGGTGTTCCCCCTGGGGCACTGCTCTAGTCCGGAGCAGGGACAAACAGAGAGGCATTATAGAGGGCACTGAGTGAGGCTCCTGTTGGACTTGTACCCTGAATGGGGTTTGTGTTGCTTTTATCTCACAGACAGACTGTATGTCTTGGCTAGAGTGGTGAGTCAGTGAAGAGGCACCGCAAACACGTAGAGACAGAGAGAGTGTGTAGGCACATGTACTCAGCCAGGGGGTGCTTGCGAGAGGTGAGTGCAACCCCTTTACAGGGGCATACTGAGAGCGTGGCTGCAGGTGTTAGAGGCAAGGCTGCAGAATGCAGCACTGTGGAGGTTCTGGGCAGCACTGCTGCTCAAAGACAACTGTGAGCAGCTTGCTGTAACTTCAGACCAGTCTAGCCCCCAAAGCAGTCCAGAATCAGGAGAGCACCAAGGTGGATTAAAGTCTCCTTAACTGCTTATCTCATCAGTAGCAACAATATTAATCTTCAATCGGTAATTCACTGTGAATCCTGCTCAAACTTTGGCTTTTGCCAAGAATGTTTGTCTTAAATATCTGGGCAAACTTTTAAAATGATTTCACAAAATGCATACAAATAGGAGGTAATGGAATTCCTCATCAGTTCTTCAGTTATAATTGGTGTGTATTTTAAGTAGAACTAAAATGTGGCCCAAAATAAGTCCTTAGATAGCTGTTATTTCTAATAAATAAAAACCCTTATATAGTAAAGTGTATGATTCAGTGTTATCTTCTCTTCCTGTACTGTACTTCTCTTCCTGTACTTGCATACAAACATCATTAAGTTGGCTCTCATCAAATTCCAACTCTCTGTTGAAGCTTCAATCATTGATATTCATAACTAATTCAATGAGAATAAGTCCTTGAGCTTATCCACTAAATGTGTTGGCTCTGAGAGCTTTTTACAGAATTAGGTCAGCCTACCACTTATCTTAGTGCCTCCTGCAAATACCCCTGTTCGCAACACATTGTACACACCACTGGAATTTCAGAGGCCATCATAGTGTATATTAAAACCATTCTAATCTGGTGCTTTCACGCTTTGCTACTCAGTAACAGCTCATACTGATTCCAGTCACCAAGTCTCCATAGCACATTTAGCTTAAAAAAAATCCATTTCTATTCTATCTTATCCACAACATGTGCAAATGTTACCTCATCCATCCTTGCACTGGCTCCAGAGATTAACCCAAAAACAAATATGATAAATGTGTAATATAAAAAATAGTCCATTTCCTCAAAGTTGATTTTTGTCAGTTTTGTTTGAAACTTCAGCAGAGGGTATGACATTGCTACCAGAAATTGTCATATTTTTAAATTCCATTTCATTTCCAAGGGCTAGAGCCAAATAGGATATCATTTGTTGTAATAGCTCAACACTTATCTAAAGCGTGAGACTTTTTTTTTTAAACAGTGTTTTCATTTGTTACAACAACTCTCAGGGTAAGTAGGAAAACATATTTTCCTAGAAACCACCATGACACAGAATTTAACCTTTAGATTATGTAAGCTATTATCCAGCCTCTCTAATTGAAGAGATGACACTTGAAGGAGCATATTGGGCATGAACAGGCTTCTTTTAGTGCAGGGACCTAATGTTTAAGGACAGAACTTTTATCTGGAATATTTTATCTCAAATAAAAAGCAAACTCGGGAGTAATGTTTTCCTCACTCCCATGTTAATGTTGTGCATGATAGGCACAGTCCTGCACTGGGAGAGAGACCCCCCCAAAAAGGACAGCAACTCAGAGAAGCACAATGCTTCCCTCCAGCTCCCTGTTGTGCAGAGGGCATGCACCCTCCCTTTAGGGTGGCTAGCACAGTGGAAGGCACTCAGAGTCCAGTTGCTCTTACCTTGCATGAGGTGAGGGAAGAGGTGCAGAGGAGGAATGGGTCATGCTCACGTCCTTCCTTGGACAATTAGCAGCTGGCTACATTCTGGCCTATTATGGGAACATGTCCTTTTGTGGTAAAACCCATGACAAGGGGTCAAAGAGTCCAGGAATGCTTCTCTCAGGAAAGGAGTGAGGGTTATAGAGGAGGCATGAGATTTGATCCAATGCCCTTTGAAGTCAATGGAATGACTTTTATTGAACGCACTGGAGTTACTCAGTTTGTAGAAATGTAATTTTGAGCACAATTTGACTCCCGGTTAGTGGGACTCCTAGGGATGAAGGACACTGTCTAATGAAAAATAGCATGAATCCTTTGCTTAATTTTACAGGAAAAACTCCATTGTGTGCAATATTAATCAGAAACAACATATTTTCAGTGAAACAGTTTGTTCTTACTAATCCAGTATTATTGTTACATGTTCAATCATAGAACACACATGCTTGTAAAGGTGATTTATTGACTAACTAAGAATGAAAATCCTCCTCCCCCAGTACCACCCACCATCTGCAGGGACTAAAGTCCCTAAAAAGAAGTCCCTTGTGTAATTAAATGTCAGACTCATTGGTATAGGGTCAAAAACAGTACTGCCAGCTGGTCAAAAGGAGCAAAAGGCAAACAGGTTTTAGTTTATATGTTACAGTACTCTGTTTGTTTTCATTAAACACTCTTACTGGTTTTAAACATCTGCATTTGTGAACTTCTTTAGTTCTTTCATACTTAAAGAGTACAAACAATACCATATGTGCTCACTGCTGGTATTTCTGCTCTTCATGCTGACATTTACCTAACCGGCTAGGTTTACATTTGCCAACTCAATGGATCTGAATCACTATGAAATTTGAAATAGTCAAGGTATTACCCTGACCAATAAGAGGAAAAGTGCATGGGATGCATGAATGGCTGAGGAGAATCTTTATTAAATCTTGTGTAACACCATGTAGCAACAACCAGATGTGATGTTAGTCAGCTGAAGCTAATTTTCTACATTTACATATGTCACTAGATGAGAAGCAGAATCCCACTGCTGTCTCTTATACTTAAATTTTTTTTTATTTTGTTACTGGAGTTAGGACAAGCAGGTGCAACAGTATGTATGTGCTATTATTTAGCACCTTAGCACTGCATGTACAATAATATGATAGCAGTATGTACAAGTACAACGTAGTTACTGTGCACCTGCTTGTCCTAACTCAAGTAACTAACAGGATAGAAGCTGCAAGTTCTTAGTTTAGATCTACAAAGCAAATGGCAGGGGGCGGAATCTAATCTAGATGAAATTACTATAAGGCAGGTGCACAACGGGTTGAAAGACCACACTGAAGAAGTAGCTGTCAGTAGTTCCCTGTCAGGCCAGGGGACATATTTAGAGGGCTACTGCAGGGGGTTGTCCTGGATCTCATACTAGTCAATATTTGCATAATGACCCTGATTGAGTGAAGAGCATGCTTATAAAATTTGCAGTTGACACCAAGTTGGGTGGGTTAAAAGCACTTTGGAGGACAGGATTAGAAGTCAAAATCACCTGGACAAACTGGAGAATTGGTCTTCAATCAACAGGCTGAAATTCAATAAAGACAAGTGCAAAGTACTAAACTTATGAAGGAAAAAAAATCAAATGCAGACCTATAAAATGGGGCATAACTGACTAGGTGGCAGTACTGCTGAAAAGGATCTTGGGGTTATAGTAGATAGCCTTTCACAATTGCAGCTAATATCATTCTGCAGTGTATTAACAGGACTATCCCATGTAAGACATGGGAGGTAATTGGTCCCACTCCACTCAGCAGTGGTGAGGCCTTAGTTGGAGTACTGTGTCCAATATCGGGTGTCCTATTTTAAGAAATGTGTATAAATTGGAGAAATTTCAGAGGAGAGAAATAAAAGTAAAAGATTTAGAAAACCTCACCTACAAGGACTTGTGTTTGTGTTTAAAAGGCTGTTTAGTGTTGAGAAAATAAAGCTGAGGGGGACTTGATAACAGTCGTCAAATATGTTAATGACTGTTATAAAAAGGATCAATTGTTCTCCATGTTCACTGAATGTAGGACAAGAAATAATGGTCTTGAATCTGAAGCAGGCAGGTTTAGGTTAGATAAGTAAGAAAGACTTTCCTACTAGAAGGATAGTTAAGTACTCGAATAGGATTTCAAGGGGAGTTATAGAAACCCCATCTGATGAGGTTCAATAAGGATAAGTGCAGGGTCCTGCACTTAGGACGGAAGAATCCAATGCACCGCTACAGACTAGGGGCCGAATGGCTAGGCAGCAGTTCTGCGGAAAAGGACCTAGGGGTGACAATGGATGAGAAGCTGGATATGAGTCAGCAGTGTGCCCTTGTTGCCAAGAAGGCCAATGGCATTTTGGGATGTATAAGTAGGGGCATAGCAAGCAGATCGAGGGACGTGATCGTTCCCCTCTATTCGACATTGGTGAGGCCTCATCTGGAGTACTGTGTCCAGTTTTGGGCCTCACGCTACAAGGATGTGGATAAATTGGAGAGAGTCCAGCGAAGGGCAACAAAAATGATTAGGGGTCTAGAACACATGAGTTATGAGGAGAGGCTGAGGGAGCTGGGATTGTTTAGCCTGCAGAAGAGAAGAATGAGGGGGGATTTGATAGCTGCTTTCAACTACCTGAAAGGGGGTTCCAAAGAGGATGGCTCTAGACTGTTCTCAATGGTAGCAGATGACAGAATGAGGAGTAATGGTCTCAAGTTGCAGGGGGGGAGGTTTAGATTGGATATTAGGAAAAACTTTTTCACTATGAGGGTGGTGAAACACTGGAATGCGTTACCTAGGGAGGTGGTAGAATCTCCTTCCTTAGAGGTTTTTTATTTCAGGCTTGACAAAGCCCTGGCTGGGATGATTTAACTGGGAATTGGTCCTGCTTCGAGCAGGGGGTTGGACTAGATGACCTTCTGGGGTCCCTTCCAACCCTGATATTCTATGATTCTATGATTCATCATGTTAGACAATCTCCCGTGTTCTTAATAAACACCTGTCAGGGATGGTCTACATGTGCATTATGTTTTTAGCAGCACTTTTCCCTAATTTCACTGCTCATTATTCTTGCAAATGAAGTACCATAAATGTGTTAGGGGGCTGAGTCACAAAACAGCTGTATTAGCATATGTCCTGCAACTTGTGCAGTTATTTACACTAGTGTTGAATGAGTGTACAATACTACAAAATCAGAATACCCTCTGGGCTGGTGTATATGACTCTAGAAGCTAAAAAGCAATGCTGAATTGGGCCCACAGTTGCTTTCCTGAGAAAATTAGAGACAGATTCAGGCTGTGCCTGTGTTAAGTGCACTGTGTGTGTCTTGGGGAAGAAGTACTGGACACAGACACAATCCTGTGTCCCTGGACACCAGGTTTAGGGAATGTTATTGATGCCAATTGTCCTAGACATCCCAAACGAGATGGGCTGAGACAGAGGGTGAAGCATGGTCTTGGCCCTGTTGGCACCTGCTAGAGGCTGGAATCCCATGCTGAGAGGAGCACACATTATACCTTTTCAAAGGGTGTAGGAGATAACACCTCAAAGCCACTCCTGGCAGCGTTCTACCTACCTCTGTCCCTCCAGAAACTCTGCAACATTAACAGCCTCCCTCAGAACACTATCCTTGCCACCATGGATGTCTCCTCCCTATACACCAACATCCCTCACCATGATGGCATCGCTGTCTCTCAGCTATCTACAAGACAATGGACAACGCTCAAATATCCACCCAAAACACATTGCTAAACTCATCCATTTCGTCCTCACCTGTAACAATTCAACAACAAACTTTGTCCAAACTGTGAAAATAGCTGTGGGTACTAGGCAGCTCCTCGATATGCCAACCTCTTCATGACCCATCTCGAGGAAGAATTTCTGGACAAAACTAATGATATTCCTAAGATACATTAATATCTCCATCCTCTGGATTGATGACTTAAATGATGATGATTTCCACCACAACTTCAGCCACTACCACCACCACCCATCCATCAAATTCTCTCTAGAACTCTCCCACACCAACATCAACTTCCTGGACACTGATCAGCTTTGACAATGGAATCTTACAGACAACTATATACAGGAAACCTCTACAGATCCAGTAACCACACCAAGAAATCGGATATCTACAGCTAGGCCTTCAGATACCACAAAATATGCTCTGAGGAGAAAGTTCAAGATACACACTGTAACACACTTAAAATTGCCTTCACCAAACAAGAACTCTGTCAGAGAAAAGCTCTCATCATGGAACAGGCCACTCAAATATCCCAAGAGAACCTGTTTCAATACAGGAAAAAATTCTCCAACTGCGCACACCTAGTTGTCACCTACTACCCCACTCTGGAACCTATACAGGGTAGCATTAAACAATTACAACCCATACTCAATGGGGACCACATACGGAAAGATTTCTTTCCTGAACCCTCTCTTCTGGCCTTCAAACAACTCCCCAACTTTACCAAACTCCTCATTAGAAGCAAGCTCCCCACAGACCAGGACATGACAACTCAAAGTGGCACCAGATCTTGCCATAACAACAGATACAAAACCTGTAGCTGCTCCACTGCTACAATGATCAATACCCCCCATAACACACCTTGCCTATGCATGCCTGTCATAACATGTGGTGTACGTCATCCAGAGCACTGAATGCCCCAAGAACAACTGTCTGGCTCCACCCATATAATCACTATGCTCTTGAATGAATTCACACAGAAAAATATAAGACAAAAATACACCACATCTGTGGGTGAACACTTTTGACAAAACAATCACTCCATTAGACCTCTCAATCCTCATCCTCAAGGGAAAAACCCATCAAAAGGTTAACCTGGGAGGTTAAATTTATAACTTTGCTAGGGCATGTCTGTACTACAAAATTAAGTCGATGTAAAGCCACCATAGTAAGTAAAGTGGTGTTTCATGTCCACACTATGCTCCTTTTGTCGGTGCATCCTCACCAGGAGCAATTCCATCAACTTAATTGTGTGGGATACTGACAACTGGAGCTCCCCTGCCAGGGGCTGACAGCCTGAGCTGCATGGGGCTCTCAGCTGGAGCCCTTCTGCCCAAGGGCTGACTGCCAACAGGCAATGTAAGTAATGCAGTATCTACATGGATGCTGCATCACTCTAACTACATTGACTAAAATGCTCCACCTCTCATGGAGGCGGAGTTATTAAGTCGGTGTAGTGAGTGTGTTACATTGGTGGAAGCTACGTTTTAGTGTAGACATTTACAGAATCAGGTTGATGTAAATTGCCTTATGTAGACCTAACTCTGTAATGTAGACCAGGCACTAGACACTCTAAATCATGGTTTTAATAAAAAGAAAAGGAGTACTTGTGGCACCTTAGAGACTAACCAGTTTATTTGAGCATGAAGTGAGCTGTAGCTCACGAAAGCTCATGCTCAAATAAATTGGTTAGTCTCTAAGGTGCCACAAGTACTCCTTTTCTTTTTGTGAATACAGACTAACACGGCTGTTACTCTGAAACCTGGTTTTAATAAAGACACTGGATTTATGGCTTATTACAATCTGTAACCCCCAGCTCCCTTTTTTTTTTGTCCTATGACTATAGGGGTTTTAATGGGCTATTTCACTTTGAATGGTCCCTTTAAAATACATGTTAACTACTTGTGCTAAAAAATCTGTTCCACCTGGTATTTAGCTGTGACACTCTGAGGCCTGGTCTACACTACAGAGTTAGGCTGACGTAAGGCAGCTTACATTGACCTAACTCTGTAAGCGTCTACACTAAAATGTCACTCCCGCCACTGTAAATTACCAACCACACCTACTTAATTACTCCACTTCCATCAGAGGCATAGCACTTTAGTCGATGTAGTTAGGGTGACGCAGTGTCAGTGTAGATAAGGGGTGGGCAAACTTTTTGGTCTGAGGGCCACATTAGGGTTCCAAAACTGTATGGAGGGCCATGTAGTGTATTAAATTGTTCCCCATAGGAATGTGCTACTTACGGCTTCCAGTCCTGGTGCTAGGTAAGTAGCACGTTCCTCCGGGGAGCAATTTAATACACTACACCTGACGACTCTTGGAGCCACACTGCCCGGCAGGAGCTCACCGCCCAGAGTGTTGGCGGCACGGCAAGCTGAGGCTGAGGCTACAGGGGAGGGGTAAGGGGCTAGCCTCCCCAGCTGGGAACTCAAGGGCCAGGCAGGACAGTCCCATGAGCCAGATGTGGCCCGCGGGCCATAGTTTGTCCACATCTGGTGTAGAAGCTGCTTTGCTTACATTGCCTGTTGCTGCCTTTCAGAAGCCATCCCACAATGTCCCACACTGAACTATGGGCAAGTCTACACTACAAAATTATGTTGACCTAAGTTACATCAACATACAGCCATCGCAGTAATTAAATCACTTTTGTATGTCCACATTATGCTCTTTGTGTTAGCAGTGCACATCCTCACCAGGAGTGCTTGCACCAATTTAACTGTCAGTGTGGGGCATTATGGGATGGCTTCTGAAAGGCAGCCAGAGTCGATGTAAGCAACACAGAGTCTACATTGATGTAATTACGTCAACGCAGCATCAACCTTAGGTCAACAATTTTGTAGTGTAGACACAACTGAAGTGCCTTCACCAGGCCTGAAGAAGAGCTCTATGTAGCTCAAAAGCTTTTCTTTCATCAACAGAAGTTGGTACAATAAAAGATACTATCTCACCCACCTTGTCACTGCTCCAGAAACATCCTTCCAGCTTCTGGCCTCTGTCATCAGACTGCCTCTGCCAACTGCTGCTGGAACAGTATATCTTGGCATCCCACTTAGAGTGCATATGGTTTTAAAAGCCACAGTACCAGAGCAGCGCTTAGTTTGTACCTTCTAATAACCTTCAAGACTGTAATGCATTCTATTAATGTGGCGATAGACATTTGAAAACTTATAAATACAGTGCGTATACTCTGGCTCCAACCTTGAAGCCCTTAACTCAGTCTTTATTCGGGCAACCCTCTGCTAAACAAAGCCTAAATGAGGATGTTAGGACAGATAGCTCATAACAGTGCACATGCAGTAATGGAATATCTTGTCGACCTATACCTATAATATCTTGAGTTTTGGCCTGGTATGGTAGGAGGAGCTAGTGGGGATAAACTGTACTGCTTAGTTCATAGAAAGGTCACCAAACAGGCCACTTGCACCACCCTCCTCTTTACATTGAACTTTCTTCTGACTCTTCAGCAAGTGACCAGCACCAACTTAAATTCATGTACACATTGGCAAGTCGGTGTAAGTCAGTCTAAGTGAATCTGAGGGCCAGATTGCTAAAGGTCTTTAGGCATTTAAAGATGTAGAGTGACACCTAGGCACTCTTGAAAATCCCACTAGTTGTCTGTCTGCATTTTTAGGTGCTTAAATACTTTACACATCTGGACACAAAGCTCTTCAGAGCAGGGATTGTCTTCCGATGTGTTTGTGCAACACAGTGTAATAGTAGCCAGGAGTCTGATGGGACCCTTTGCGTGCTACTGCAAAACAATGACATATGGGAGTCTAATTCACATAGTCTTACCCATCCCACCTGAATTTGGTCCATTGTCTGTATTAAGAAATACAGAAATATTTTTTTTGTGTGATTATATCCTAAGCTAGATATCATGAAACTGGCAATCTCGTCAGTCACCATTTAACTTTCCAAAGACACTGTGTATTCATGGACCTGATTCTCTTTGTAAATGTTATATACTCCCACTTTAAAGCTTTTTACATAGAGCAGTATGAAGGGACCTAAGCGTAAATGAGCATCTGGTGCATGAAATTTTCAAACCACATCACACATTAGGGGCATAAGCAGCAATAGCTTCTCATTGTAAATTGTACCTGCTATTGTAATTTATCTATCAGGATCAAACATTAGTTGGCAGCACTTTCCGCAAGATCCGGTTGCAGCATCTATATCAGCATCAAGCAAAATCAAACATGGCTTGTGAACAGAGGTTTAGTGATAGATAAATCATTTGGAGAGCTCTAGAGAAACAACTCTTCACACACACCAGTGTTATAGTACATTTCTTTATTTCTCTTCCAGCTTTTTTTTTTTAATTTGATTCACAGTGTTCTGGTGACATGTGTTTTTCCTTATTCAGCCATTTGGAATACAGGTGTACAACTGTGTTTTTGATGGGGTGTTGCTATTCTGGAGTGCTCCATCCAAAACACAATCCCACACATGTAACGCAAACCGCTGAAGATGAGTCAGACATCTTCTCATTGCTGTGATAATTAGACATCTTTTCATACTAAGTTGCATGGTCTTTATTATTAGTTGCAGATGCAGAGCTTAAGCACTATTCCTGAATCTTATGAGGCCTCAGTGTTAGGTTTTCTCCCCCCTCCACTCCTGAACTTTGAGGAAGTTGTGATTTAAAAAAAAAAATCAAAGCATTCTGTGAACTCTAACTATGCCAAATCAAATGTTAAGTTGCAAAGTACCCTTAGTGCTTAAGTAATTTAAGTACACACTAAAAACACTCTAGATAGATTATTTAACTACTGCTTTGGAATATATTAAGGAAATATCCCAGCTAAAAGAGAGAGATCATCATAATTAAGGTATTCATTTAACTGCCACTTCCAATTTTACTAATCCACACTGGCTACACAGCTAAAATTCTTGTTTCTTTGAAAATGTTTCAGTTTATTAGGGAAAACGACCACTTTCCAAAAGCCTGAAACAACAAAGAACTCCACTAGGTTTTAAAGTCTTAATCTAGGTATTTTCAAGACACACGCTGGGGAAAGGCAGACTTCACAGGTCTTAGCATACGGTGTCTGAACCTTGTCTCTGCCAGTGTTTATTTCTTATACCTTAGGAGCTAAGAGGTGATTAGTGGGAGAGATAAGGAGAGAAAGAGAAGACACAGGAGAGCAGCTGTCATACGCTTTTGAGCCCTGGCTTTATAGCCTTGTTTTAGTACTTTAACAGCAGATTTCTTGGTGGCATTTTTGGCACTATGTGGGTGGCAGCCTGATGTCAAATGTTCAGCTGCTGAAAATCCCTAAGTAATGACAGGTCATCTCCCTATCGCAGGAACTATTGTTAGACTTTTTGACAGACCATATCTGAGAGCCTTGTTCTACTGTTTTCTTATACTGTATTTGGTTTGCTTTTGTTTTCCATGCACAAACAGCACACATGGACTTGGAGGCTGGGTGACCTTTATGGCAACAACAAATAGAGAACAAATGTAAGGGCCTGATTCCTGGTGCCAACAAGGTTGCTTTGCCAGCCGGTATTGAGGAATCTCTGTGTGGCATAGAGCTGTCATGTGTAGGGTGACCATATTTCCCTAAGCTGAATATAGATGCCTGGTAAAAAGACTCACATTCAAGCGAGCTCAATGGCAATCAGTCGTACAAATGTTCAAATTAACATCAAGTTGACTGAGCCCCTGTTGAAAAGAAATACTGTGCAGTTGGATTCTTTTTATTTACCTCATTATCTTTAAGGCTTTAGGGCTCACACAGGGAGGGGACAGACACACATGCACTCCCGTACACCTCTCTCACAAGGGATGACCGAGTGAACCGGCCCAACACTCTCTGCCCTCCCTGCCTGGCAGACCCACCTCTCTTAGTACTTGGCACAATGTCTTCATGAGGCAACACATGAGCAGGAAGCATACAAGGTCACATGCCCCCCTCCCCAGACTTCTGCCAGGGTTCACACCAGAATGTGGCCAGCAGCAGCAGCCTTTTGGCACTGTGCAGCAGGGAAGGGATGGGAGCTGCTTCTAGCTGTAGGGGAGGGTTGAGGGGAAGGGATTACCTGGCTTGTGTCTTTGCAGAACTCCTCTCCCTCCCAGCCCACTGCTCCTGTGTGGCTGGAAGCAGCTTGTCCCTTTCTGCCCACAGTGTCAAAAAGCAGCTAATACTGCCAGGCTGCTAGCTGCTAGCCACCAACATAACCCAGCCACCTCCTGTCCCCTGGTTACAGGGCAGGCAGGAAGGGGTTAAGCCCCAAGGATGCATTGTGCACCAGGGCCCAGGGAACCTGACTGCAGGGACTTCAGCAAACCCAGCCAGAGAGGTGGCTCAGCAACAGTGGGTGCCTAGGGGATGGAGCAGCCCTGTGTTCCCTGGAGGCAGGACCCAGGACTGGGGGGAGGGGTGGCAAGTGAAGAGGGTGCTACACCCCTGCCCAGGGGGCTGCTGTGGAGCCTGCAGGTTTGAGGTGTGAACAGGCTGGAAATCGCTTTCCCTGCCACTCCTGAGCTTAGCTGAGAAGTAGAGAGGCTTCCCCATGCCAGCGCTGCATGGTGCTCTGGCACATGCAGGGCTAGGCTCTTCCTGGCCAGTGCCCCACGTAGGAGGATCTTGGGCTTTCCCAGGGCGTCAGCCCAACCAGAGGCTGTGGGGAAAGGAAGGAGCCTGCCAGCCAGGCTGTTGATGAGCTCAGTGCTCTGACCAGGGGCTGGTTTTCTGCACAGCACTGGGAGCGGGATGTGTTGGAGGAGCTGGGGGTGGGGCAAAGCAGGGAGAGAACAGCGAGAGGGGAAGCAGGTAAAGGGCCAGTGGGTAGGCAGCGGAGGTGACACGTACAGCCAGTGCCAGCTGGAAACAGGGTAGGGCCCTGCCCAAGAGCTGGCACGCACCAGGGGCTGTGCTTATGGTCCAGCAGGGGCAGTGGCCAGCCCCGCGCACTGCACGTTCACCCCACAAACAGCCTTGCACACCCACCCCCGTTACTGGCCACTGGACCCCCCCACTAACCCCTGGTAAGCAGGCAGCTGGTGAGCAGGGATCTGGCCAGCAGCAGGACCCACCAGTACTGATGGGGCGGGAGAGACAGCAAATAAGGACAATTTACCCATTTTTAATAAAAAGTCAGGAGACGCTACCAGGAGGGCTTAAATACAGGACTGTCCCTTTTAGAAATGAGACCTCTGGTTACCCTAGTCATGGGCCTGGGAGGGTAGGGGCAGTGCAGGCAACCCTGATGCTGTTCTAACTTACATCAGATGGCTGAACCAGTCCCTGGCAGCCCTGGGGATCAGGGAGCACAGAGCTGGACTACAGCCACCTTTGATGCCCCCCAGCTTCCAGTTCTGTACCAAGTGCAGTTCTCCTAGACCTGAGGGACTGGGACCTAAATCTTCATGAGAGACAGGGCAAAGAATGTTCCTTTATAATGTAACAGCTACCTTCAACTGCTTAAAAGCTATTGCTCCCCAACAGAGAGATAGGGAATCTCCCTACATTTCAGGCTGCATTGCACAAAAACCAGACTCGTAATAGCTCTCCTGCATTTACATCTGTCAGGATTCCTTCCGTACTCTGAACTCTAGGGTACAGATGTGTGGACCTGCATGAAAGACCCCCTAAGCTTATTTCTACCAGCTTAGGTTAAAACTTCCCCAAGGCACAAAGTCTTTGCCCTTGGATTAGGTAAACGCTGCCACCACCAAGTGATTAACAAACAATCAGGGAAAGGACCACTTGGAGTTCCTGTTTCCCCAAAATATCCCGTCAAACTCTTACACCCCCTTTCCTGGGGAACCTTGAGAATAAACAAGATAAGCACAGACCAGCCTTGGATTTGTAAGACCCAAAAAACCCTTACAGATTCTTAAAAAACAGAAAATTATTAGAAGAACGAAAAAAGATAAGAGAACAACTCTAAGATCAGAATGGAAGATAATCTTACAGGCAGTCAGATTCAAAACATAGAGAATCCCTCTTGGCAAAACCTTAAGTTACAAAAAGACACACAAACAGGAATACACGTTTCCTCCAGCACAGCGAATTTCACAAGCCAAATCAAAGAAAACCTAACACATTTTGTAGCTAGATTACTTACTAACTTTTCAGGAGTTGGAGGGCTTGCATCCTTGATTTGTTCCCGGAAAAGGTATCCCACAGACAGACAAACCTTTTCCCCTCCCTCCAGATTTGAAAGTATCTTGTCCCCTCTTTGGCCATTTTGGGTCAGGTGCCAACCAGGTTACCTGAGCTTCTTAACCCTTTACAGGTAAAAAGACTTTGCCTTTGGCCAGAAGGGATTTTATAGCACTGTATACAGAAAGGTGGTTACCCTTCCCTTTATATTTATGACAACATCACTTCACAGGTTTCCTGGTGTTGCACAAGAATCTCAGTAAGGTGCAATCAGTTTGGGGAGGCATGATCCTTCCAGTTTACAGGTCTGCCCACTGCCACCTATCCAGTCTCTCACTAGCTAAGCCTTGCTCACTCCCTACTGTGTTTAGACTGGGAATATACCAACATGGATCATCTTGAAGAATTCGGGCATATATTTGTAACTGTTTCGTTTTGATTTTTCATTTACAGATTTTCTTTCCTCTTTATACGCAGGCCCAACCCTGTGTCCCTTGTCCAGGAATTCAAGATTGAACCCAATAATACAGTTTAAACATACACAAGTGCATGTGCGCGCACACATAGAGCAGATGAAGTTATAGTGAAATTATAATGAGGCAAAAGCTTGAGTGAGAAAAGTAATCAGAATTAATTTTCTGCTCAAGTTCTTTCACGCTGACTGCTTTCAGTCTTCTTGAAATACCAATGACAAGACATTTTGTTCAGAGATACTATTTATAATAGACATGAAAGGAGGAAAACTGCAGAATAGATTATTGGTAAGAAGTTAAGTCAGGCTCCTGGCACATACACTGATGTCCTTTCCAAAAAAATTATTCTAAAAATCTAGCATAGCATATGGCAAAGCAAATAATGCATTAGCAAGGTAACTACCTTTAAATCCCAAAAATTATTCTATCCATTTATAACTACACAGTAAAATGAGCAAGAATCAGTTTTGTAGCTGCAGCAAGCTTTTTTCCAGAAATCTGGGGTGAAAGCTTGGCCCCACTGAACTCACTAGCTCCCACTGGCTCCAGTCATGCCAGGATTTCAACCCTGAACTCTGGTGCTCAGATCCCCCTTCTTCTACACCAAACTGTAGTACAAATGACACTATATTCATCAAAAGTCACTGGTTAGGCACATGAGACCATTTCCTGGAGGGTTCTAAACATACTTAACTCCCATTGGCTTCAATTACAATGATAAACATTCTACAAAGGATTATAAAAAGAATAAAAACATGAATTTTATCACTTAGAGCACCTGTAGATGGTATCTGAGGCCTTTCAAGCCCACTATGTCTAGCAGACAGTGACTGCCATTTTATCTGCATATATTTGTGTGAGGGCATAGCCCTTAACCCTCAGAACATATATGTGAATCTGCGGTTAGGGCAAGGCCATTGGAACAAACCAAATACAGTATAATGTTAACAGGTACAAATACATATTTTATGTACATCTGTATTCACCATCATTCTCTGTATCTATTCCAAGGAAGGTATGCCTGGAATTAAAGAGAGGTGCCACAATGAGGCGGTATATCAATGGTTTGAGTGAATACTTACAAAACACCATGAGAGTGGGCTGTGGTCCCTAAACCATGCTAGAAACGCTTAGTTGCAGTTTTTAAACATGAAGTGGTTCAGCCCTCTAATGGAGACAAATCATAACACTGTGGATGTGCTAAACTGACTTCGAAAACATTTTTATTAGATATAAGGCTAGGATGGACAGGTCCGTCATGTCTCCTCACTTTAATGGAGCTTGCGACCTAAAAGAACTATTTGGAAAAGAAAAGAAATGAAAAGAAAAGAGTTTATTGGCCAGGTAGGTGTTCCAAGTTCTTCCAGTTTTAATACCAGCTCACCATTTTTAAATCAAATCCTGAAGACCTCCTAGTTGTATTAAACATAACATCTTGTGTTATTCAGCAAGTGGAATTAAAATATGACAAAATATTATCCCTGGTAACATTTTGTGGGGGGGAACTACTGGGTAATCCTGAAGGAACGTGGTTTTTAAATGAGCTATTCTATAATTATAATGCGATTTGGACATAATCTGGATTTTTTAAATTTTGTTCCTGAAACAGTAAGTGCACTGGCCTTATTAATTTCAAGCAATTAAGTTACTAAGGCAGTGATAGATACAGAAAAACGATGTTCCCCTCAATAAGCTTTTTAAGATAAACACACATTCATGTGGTGTTTATTGTACTTTAAAATACCCCCCAAAAAAAGTTGAGTGCAAAGAAAATTCTTCAAACTGCATTTGGAGAGTGACCTAAGATGTGGGAAAGTTGTCTATTGCTTATGTTGTTTTTTTCACCCACTTTTGAGTGCTTTGAGGTTACATTTCCCCTGAGTTATGACAGATATTGCCACCCACCTTAGTTCTTCCTGCCTCTGCCCTTACAGAACCTCTTTGTTGTTTTATCTAATCAGATTCAGAGGCCGTGCTATAGTTGGCTCTTTCAGACTGTTCAAAGCAGTTATATTTCTTATTTCCCAGGCTTCGGAAGAACTAAAAATAACCAAGTGAAAATCTGAAATGCAAACCAAGTATTTCTGCCAGCATTAGGAGATGCCAGGATTAACAAAAGATTATATAGATCTAATTTTGGTATTAACATATTTAATTTTTACTCATTATTACTTGTGATCCTTCTGCTCTACGTGGTTAATATCTTTTCTAATTCACATACATGCGTTCACATACACAAAAACATTTACCACAATACTTTTTCTCTAACATTCTTCATACAAAGGAGAAAATTATTTATAGCTGAGGTTCATGGTAAAAAGGAAACTTTTAAAAATAAGTAACAGAGGAATCATCTTGGACAATGAGACTCTATGGTCCTAGTCCTCTGGACTGCACTGATTCTGCCTGCAAGTTGCTGAGCATTCTAATTGAGAAACAAGGAGCTGCAATGTGAGGTGATACAAGTGAGATGATGAGCCAGATCCATGTTAACCTTTCTTGACTCCAAAGGGACTACTCCTGCGAGGAAACCAGGATTTGGCCAAGGTTTGCCGAAGGTGAGAGCTCTTAACAGCGAGATCTTTCTCCACTAATTGGAGTTACCACTATACCAAGCTTGTAAGCATGAGAGCCTGAACCCAGTGGACAATGAACCAATGGAGGTTCAGAGTACTCAGCGCCTTGTGGGATTGGCTCCTAAAGCTGTAGCTCAGTCCATGGGACATTAGTATGAGTCACAGTCTAGACCAGCTATTTTAAGCCCCCAGCATAATCTTAAATACCATGCAGAATTGAATGATTAACTAGGGCAATGATTGAACAAGAGAGAAGAGAGGTAGTGAGGGAATGGGAGAGATGCTAAATTTAATGGAGCTACAAAATTTATACTACCTAAGGATAAATTTGGTGTCTTGGATTTTGAAGCCCTTGGTGTCTTGGATTTTGAAGACTCAGGCTTATCATTTATTATTTGTAGGTCACTATAAGGGCTACAGTGAAACAAAAATGCGAACTTCTTAAAAAAAAAAAGTCATTGCATTTTTAAGCTGACAACAATTATATCTAGTTTTAAGATGTCACAAATAAATTATTGCCATTTAACTGTTAGATGATTTTTCTCATCTTATATCATTTCTTCCATACGGCTACAACAAATTTTGTTTTCTATACAACTTGTACGGCAAGCTCTTTCTTTTTCTGATGCATACACTATGGTATTTTTGTTACACAGTCATGTAAGGAAGTGTTATTACAGTGGGCATGAACAGAGAATAAGTTTTAAAGAAAGTTCTTAATTCACCACTGTTTGTTTACTTTTCATCCAGTATGAAATTGTTAACCTTTAAAAAAAAACACAACTAAGAATATAGCTAAATATTTATTATCATAATCTCCTATTTCACATATTTGCAAGTTCAGTACTGAAACACTATCTAATCCGATGTGTCGGCCAAAGTAGATGCAGCAGACTTTTTATTTGAACTTTTTTCTACACAAAAAGTATAAAATATCCATACTTTTAATTTTATAGTCAATAGTTTGACACTGTTGTTATAATATATGAAGCCATACACTTCAGCTATCTTAAGGAAAAGGTATATGTATAAAAAAGCCATCACTGAACTACATGGGTGAAATCCTGACTTTGATTAAATCAATAGGAGCTTTGCCATCAGTGGGGGCAGAATTTCATCCTATTAATTGGTACTCACTCCTGCCAAAGTGTATATCACAGTGGATACAGAACTCTATTTTCTTAGAACCCTCAGACATGTTTTTTTGGCAGTAGCTGATCTTCATGGCTACCCCTGCTCTCTGTTTTTGTTAAATACTGCAGTTACGTGCCCTCGAGAATGTGGCTGCAACTGGTTGCTGTTAGAAGGAAATGAAAATCCTTTATATGGTAAGTGGGAACATTAGTATTCACACCATTTAAACATCTAAGCCAGGGTATACCTTTTCTCTCATCTCCATCATCATGTGGGCTCAGGTTTCCACAGTGCTGAGCCCAACGGACATTTTTCCACACTACGTGGGAGCCTTGCTGAACAGATATTAAGCAAACAGGGAAGTTAACATCATTGCTTAGCTTGCAACACTGTTCAGCAGCCTGTAGCGCTGTAGGCTTATGTAGTTGATTGCTAATGAAATAACTCCCACTGTCAATGAATGATGTCACATTCATCACTATGGGCCTGATCCCACTGAAGTCAATAGCAAAACTCACATTGGCTTAAATTGGAACAGGCTCAAACCATGTATTTGTTAGAGGGCAGTCTCTTAATTAATTTGTTTTATCTTCAGATGCTCTGTCTCAAATTATACTTTCTTATACAAGGAGGGAAAAGAGCAAATGCTGGACACTGATATTTCTGCCAGCTTTATGAAGGGATGTTGTCATGTTTAACAAACTTGTGGTTGTGTTAATATATTAACTCTTAAGGCCATATACTGTCCTAGCCTGACTTGCACATTTCCCATGACTGTCAACAGCAGTTGTGCATGTAGATGAAATGCTATAAATGGCCCTACATATGCAACTTGGTATGCAGTATTAGTGCTCTTTGAAGAAAACTGCCTTACAAAAATCTTTTGGTTTCAAGAGTTTTCAGCAGAGAGGACCAGAATGCATGTGTGTGAATAATGTGTATTTATATTCGTAAGTGACCTTTGTTATATTTTACCATTTACTATATACTGGCATAAAAATTCCTAAAGCAACGTGACTCTCACAACAAACACAATTGACAGCCCTTAGGCTGGACAGCATATGCAAGCACAGACTGCTATTGTTCTGAAGCTATTTGAAAGTCAGTGGTCAAGGAGACAGGGGTCATTAATTTCTGGAATATTTTAAACATTTGCAGATATGTGCTAAAATGTATTTAAAACAAAGTAACCACACTTTGAAGCAGAAATGTTGGAAAAGTTTTAGAAAGGGATTGTGTGTGAATGCAAGAAGGGGTTGCTTGTTCTTGTCATTACTGGCAGTAAGAAAAGTACTCTTTTATTTTTTGCTAAATATTAGCAGAGTAATTTTTTAAGTGATATGTCTCTCATACCTTTTGATTAACAGCTCTTTGGTTAGAAGTGGCCATCACATTAGTCCCAGAAGTTGACTGGAATGGCAGCAATGAGGGTCTCAGCTGAGACCTGAAATGGCAACTGAATGAAAAACTGTACACTAAATTCCATTTTGGCTGAGTATTCCATCCACAGGCTCCAGCACAGCTTCTGGAATAAAGGAACAAAAAGAACAGTAAACTTTCTGTACTTAGAAGAACTGCCAGCAATGGAATGAAAAACAAAGCTAAAGTCCTGTATCTCTGTTCCTGCTGCTCAGTTCCAGCCTCTGGCTTCAGGCAGCCTAGATAACAAGATTTGCCAAAGGACCACCAACTCTGACCCTGCTGAAACAAGGAGAGATAGATGGAGCGGCTTTTAGAGGTGACATCAGAGCATCTGTGCCAAAACCCATCTATTCACAATTCTCAGATGCCGTCTCTGAACACTGCCTGCTTTTTATTCATTTGCCAATAGTCCTCCTGCAGTGCCTGCCCTCCCTTACACCTATGCTTAGCAGCAGGATGTCTCAGACAGTAAGTCTCAGAAAGCCCAACCAAATTTTCTGTGACCTCAGGCAGCTCTACTGGTTCCCAGCCATGATCTTTTTGGGTCAGTGTAAGCCCCGTAGAGTTTCTCAGTGAGGTACGACAGTCTTCTTTAATTGAACAGTGTGGAAGTTGGTAGGCTAAATATCTGAACCTTTTTCATGTATTTTACAAATGCCATTTAGTACTCTAGGTTTTTTGCCTTTTTTTTTTTTAAACAAATCTTGCTTAAGGGATAATTGCCAGAAGCCCAGTAGTGCATTTATGAGCTACGCTATAATACAAATACAATACGCTATAATACAAATAGCTATGTGCATAATGGACATCTTCAACCAAAACCAGATTTCAGTTTCCTGCTGAGGACCACATTCACCCCAGCAGTACAGGGAGCACTGCCCTCAGATGGGGGAACAGATTTCATATTCCCATGCAGGACAGTTGTATAAAACCTGATTATTTTGTCATTACGCAGGACTCAAGTCAGGGACATCATTTCAGAAACATTTGAGGGGGAGAGGCAAAGGTGTATCAGCATACAGAACATATGTGATTACAGCTGCAAAGTTGTGGGGGGGGAGTGGAGCATGCAGACCTATGAAAAGACTGGGTGTTGGGGTGAGGAACCAAAGTCTAGAGGGGGCAACTTCACCCTCTTATGACACCCCTGGTTCAAGTTTTAGTAGCAGGAACAGACACTTAAAAATACCAAACTGTTCTATTTTCAAAAGATTTTAAATTCGCACTGTAACAGACTCAAGTTATATTATTGCTCAGTCATAACAATTGTATACGCTCGTTAAAGGGGCAGTTTTAGCAACAAAGGAAAAAGTCCATTTTGTTGTGGGGGGCGGTTGGTTTTGTGACTGACATGTCACGACTCATCCTTAGCCCCTTTCCCTGGGCGGGGGAGGGAAGCGGCCTGGCGCTGGGAGCGAGCCCAAGCCGCTCCCCGGCCCTGGGGGTGCCGTAGCCCCGCTGCCCCGGCCGGGACGACAGCGAACACCTGTAGAGCAAGCGGCTCGGATGAACTCTAGGGCCGGGCCGAGCCGAGCCCGCCCCGCTGCCTTCGCACGGGCCGCCCCTGCCGCAGTCCCCGCGTTACCCTCCCACCCGCGGGCGCCGCGGCGGCAGATGGCTGTAGCCGGGGGGGCCCGGGCGTCCCGCACAGGGGGCGATGGCGGAGGGGGCGGGGCAGCTCCTCGCGCCCCAGCCGCCCTCCCGTCTACTCTCTGCTCCGCCCACCCGCCCCGCTCCTCCCTGTGGCAGGGGGCGCTGTTCCCCTTTCCCCCTCGCTCAATCCCCCCACTCCGCCTGGCGGGCGTGGGCACACACAGGTCACGTGACGCCCAAGGGCTACTGCACGACATGGAGAGAGGGGAATTAGATCACGTGACCACCTAGGTTCGTGGCAGCCCCCCGTCGGTCAGACCGGCTAACGGAGGATGGGGAGACTAGAGGTGCTGATGCTCCCACTGGGCTGCAGAGGGGGGGGCGAGCCGAGCCGAGTTTGCCTCGGTAGCAATGGCAGCCGCGGCACCTGCTTCCTCACGTGATCCTCTACGAGCCCGAGGAAGACGTCATGTGACCGCTGCCGCTGAGCCTGGCCGTTGGTCGCGGGAACTACGGTGGCCGACCTGAGCTAGGTGTGTTACCTAGGTAACCTAGTTCCGGCGCCTGAGACAAACCTACCGGTTTTCAAGGGAAGCGGCTGCCGGCGTTTCGGCCTGGATTGGCCCGGGACAGGGAGGTAGGTGGCCGGCCGGAGGCGGCACCCTCTGGGCGCCCAACAACAGAGCTCCAGCTGCGACTGACAGACTTGTGCGCGCGGCCCTTGCGGGAGCCCTGTGCCAGCCCGCTAGCCCGAGGCTGTGCCCTGGGCGGGGCCGGGGTCGCTCCGGCGTGCGCCTGCCCTGGGAAGCCAGGAGACCTGCTGCCTGAAACGCCGCTGCCCTGCCTTGGCCCGGGGGTAGAGAGACGCCCACTTGCCCACAGGGCGATCGCCGCGGGGGCTTGCGGCTAAGCCCGCCTTTCCTGATGCTCTGGGCCTAGTGCCTCCTGGGCACGCTGAGGATTGGGATTGGGAGTTTCTTCTGCTGAGCTCTGCCTCTTGCGTCCTGTTGGAATGGTGTATAAAGGCTGCAGATCGACCCACCATGCTGAGTGGGAACCTTTTAAAAAGCGAAATAAATAGGAAGGGCCAGATTTAGACTAAAGGGACACTGACCCTCCCCTCCCCCAGCATAAGACTAAATTTCATGCGTTTGAAAAGTGAACTCTTCCCCACTTGTGCAGTCCATTAACAGCCCTCCTGATCACTTTAAACTGAATACTGACAGGTTTCAGAGTAGCAGCCGTGTTAGTCTGTATTCGCAAAAAGAAAAGGAGGACTTGTGGCACCTTAGAGACTAACCGATTTATTAGAGCATAAGCTTTCGTGAGCTACAGCTCACTTCCTCAGATGCATATCGTGGAAACTGCAGCAGGCTTTATATATACACAGAGAATATGAAACAATACCTCCTCCCACCCCACTGTCCTGCTGGTAATAGCTTATCTAAAGTGATTTCCAGCACAAATCCAGGTTTTCTCACCCTCCACCCCCCCACACAAATTCACTCTCCTGCTGGTGATAGCCCATCCAAAGTGACAACTCTTTACACAATGTGCATGACAATCAAGCTGGGCTATTTCCCAAGCTGGGCTATTTCCTGCATAAATCCAGGTTCTCACATCCCCCCACCCCCATACACACACAAACTCAGGAGAGTGAGTTTGTGTGTGTATGGGGGTGGGGGGATGTGAGAACCTGGATTTATGCAGGAAATAGCCCAGCTTGATTGTCATGCACATTGTGTAAAGAGTTGTCACTTTGGATGGGCTATCACCAGCAGGAGAGTGAATTTGTGTGGGGGGGTGGAGGGTGAGAAAACCTGGATTTGTGCTGGAAATCACTTTAGATAAGCTATTACCAGCAGGACAGTGGGGTGGGAATAGGTATTGTTTCATATTCTCTGTGTATATATAAAGCCTGCTGCAGTTTCCACGATATGCATCTGAGGAAGTGAGCTGTAGCTCACGAAAGCTTATGCTCTAATAAATTGGTTAGTCTCTAAGGTGCCACAAGTCCTCCTTTTCTTTTTAAACTGAATAGATTTTCAACATCCCATTCACCTATTACCATTGTTGCTGTTTACTTCCTGCAGTTTATTCAACTGAGGCATTGGAAATAGACTGTGCAGTTCATGGCTTTCAAATGTTAGTTCACTGATGATGAGTTTGGATTTCAGGAATGTGTGAATTCAAACACAAAACAGTATAAAATACAAGTTATGCAAATGTTTCTATTAAGTCTTATAAAAATATAAAAACAGACTCTATCTGTTTGAAGAGTGTGACTCCTTTGGTGATATTTTTGGATTAATAGTAACATAACCATGTGCCAAGGCAGTGAAAAAACAACCACCACCACCAAAAAGGTCCTGCTTTGAGCAGGGGTTTGGACTAGATGACCTCCTGAGGTCTCTTCCAACCTTGATATTCTATGATTCTATGATCACAGCTTCAAATCCCAGTGGGGTTAAGTCAGTTTTCCATCATTCCTGGGAAGATAAACTTGAGTTCTAGGAAGTCTATTCTGTGTGTCTTTTCATATGAGATATTAGAAATATTATGGCATTTGCCATGAGAAAAAGGCTTTTAATAATCTTCTAGCCAAAGTTTCCCCTTCCTGCAATGATGCAGTGTGCTGCCAGGCAACCACCCTTCATTTCCAGAAATGGCTGCATTTTGTGATATTGTGTGTGTATATATTATTTGCAAAGCGCTTTGGGATCCTTCTACATTAAAGACATAAATATAAGGTTATTTCTTATTAAGGGTGAAACTTGCCTAAAGTCTTTTCAGGAAGCATGTGCTTGATTTTAGTTAATAACTGGCATTACCTGTGGGCAAATGGATGTCAACTGATTTTAAAAAAAACTTTTTGAAAAATAAAACATCAGATGAAATTTTATAAGATGCAATGTAAATATTTATAAGAAATCTGTGTGTATAGATGTATGTAATGCACAGGAAACCACGGTAAAATGTAAGAAGAAGATCAGGATTCATTTTTTCTTAGCAAGCTTGCAAATAAATATTCTTCACTTGCTTAAGCCGTTGGCATAGGTAGTAACATTAAAATGTCACAGCTCACAAGACTTCTTGTTGTAAAAATATAAAATCATACTGGATTATGAGTGTCATGAGAGGTCACATTGTTAATCCTCTTAGTGTGGTTTTTTAAGACTCTTTCCAAGTGCTTACATAGGGGTATCTTATTTAATTCAAAGACTGGGCAGTCTTTGCAGCAATTTTCTTTAGTACTGCCAAAGTGTTGGGTAGTCTTTGGATAAAGTAAGAGTTAAAGCAGGAAACAGTTATCAGAACTCGCCTGCCAAAATCAGTTTACTAGTTAGGTAATAGTTCTATGTTCTGACAAGGATCTATACTTGAAAAAGTTCATATTTAATAGTAAAACCTTATCTGCAAACCCTTAATCTATTTTGAATTTATTATATCACTTCTTGTTCTGAAGGATTCCAGAGTACTTCAAAACTATATATGGCACCACTGTAAAACAGCCACTTCGAGTCTGCAGGGAGATACCTAAAAGCTGCATGCTGTTGAGAAGCTGGGGAATATTTGTTCTCAAAAACCAACATAAATCCTCCCTTTACAAAAAGCACTATTGACTTTTCTATGTGAATGCAGAGCAGACAGAATTTCTGTCTTTAAGAGCTAACCTGAAAGACTTCCATGGATTAAATCATTATTTATTTGTTATGCTGTAGCAGTGTGCTCAGTGCTGGACAGACTCTAGAGAAAGTCTCCCTGCCCCAGAGTGTTCACAATTTTGGAAAACAAACAGTTAACAATTAAAATACATCCAGCACTGTGCAAGTGTATATGGTATAGATGCAAACTGATGTTTATGGTGTTTTTCTCCCTTTCGTTATAAATGAAACATTTCCTTCCTGATAACGTTGGTGGAAGAGCTGCATTTTGAAGAGGAAAATGAAGTATGAGAAGAAGTTCCTATTTTATCAACCTCACAAATTTTAAGGGCTAAATCAGTCCTGTTGGTATTTATGTCTATGATTCTAGGGAATCTAGGCAATTCAGATGTGGTGCTTGGACCTTTGTTTGCAGTAAATACAGTATTTGGGGCAAATGTGGTATAATTTAGTCTTGGTAGATAACTTTTAATGTTTCCTGCATGAAAAGCTAGTAGGAAATTACGAGGTTGTTTATGATTTCAAAAGCACTGCCTCATTTACTGCATTATTTTTAATTTTAGTATTTTCCAGTAATTGAACTGTTTTGGAAGTTAAGATTGCTGACTATGGCTCATCGATTTTCAAAAGCAGAACTAGATGAGCAGTTTGAACAGTTTCTGAAGGAGGTATGTTTCCATTTTAATATTAAATTGATTACATATCTTTTTTATCCCATTAAAATGTGGAAACACTGATGATTGGGTGTGGTAGAGCAGGAGAGACATGACACAGCTATATTATATTGAATAATTCTCTTAGGTAGTGACTGCACAAAGCCTTACAGACCGGCTTAACTTAAAACTTGCAAGTAGTGCCAGTGAAGTCAATGGGATATTTTTGTGCTTAATTTTAAGCCCGTGTGCATGTTTTTGGTGGACTGGGGCCTTAGAAAGCTCATTTGCTACATGATTTTATGATATGATTAATTGTGATTACATTATTCAAGGTATTAAATTTGAGAGCCAGACTCAGCGCTAGCAGCAGATGTTTAAAATTGATCTGCTTGACTTAAAATACATGGAATGAGACCAATAGCAACTTTTCCATATGTGTATAATATTGCAATTTGCATTTAAAACTACTTTCATCAAGTATTTTTCCTGTATTATTTTTAAATATATAATTTCACTTAAAAGCGGCTCTAAATTCTAATAAAATTCATTGCTATAAAATAAACCTAACAAAAGGGGAGCCAACTGTAGTGGTTTGAAAGTTTTAGGCTGAAGGATTTTATCACTGATGGTGCCCAGTGTTTAGCAAAGGGTTACATCTAGCCAAAAGTATCCAGATTTTCCAGACTTCTGGTTCTGACAAATCAAAACACCATAAATCTCCAGCGCTGCATTTCTTTCGCTGGAGCTGTATTATGTAGTCTATTACTTTCCCAGCATATGAATGAAAACAAGTTGACTTAGGGTCAGTCCAGATAAGATGGAAATGATGCTCGTTAGTAGCGGGGAAACATCTGGAGGATTTGGCAGGGGTTGTGTGCTCTGTTTGTTGAGGTATGCCTGTCTATTGTCAAAGCAATTCATAATTTCTCAGTATTTTACTAGATCCATCACTGCTTCTGGTTAGCAGCTCTGAATGTTCTTTGGCTAGCCAAGCAACTGTGGTCTCTTCTTTTTGATGCAGACCTTGCTACAGTTTCCATTCATTTTTCTCTTCTACTTCACTACCATTGTATGTGTTGAGCAGTCTTGAAGGACACTTGGAGCTTTGACTAATGGAAAATTGTTTTTTCTGCCTTTTAAGCAGGAAAGAATGTGAGCTCATTATACTACTGCTCTCCAATGGCTTCCAGTTTGTTTCTGAGTATAGTTTAATCTTTTGTTTAACCTAATTAAGGCCTTGAATGTTCTGGATGTGGTTACCTTAGAGATTGTCTGCATTTTTCCCATTGCCTTTTTGGTAATTGAGATCTACTGTGGTGCAATTAGAGTTGATCTCTTAGGCTCTGTTGGCTGGATTCAGGGATTGTGACTTTGGAACTCCCTCTGTGGTTTATTGAAACTTGTGAGCATGATGTGAGCCACACTTACTTAGGCCCTTTTCAGACTAGGGGTGCAGCCATGGGGCATATGTGATGTAAGACAGTTGGCACCAAGTTAAATTATATATAATATGTTCATATTTTAAACGTTTGTGTAAGTAATTAAACTACATGGCAGAGTTGCACTAGTCAGGAGGCTCCTTCTTCTTGGTTGCTCTGAAGCTTTTGATTTTCAGAGGCTGGTTTCTATCCCTGCCTGAAGTATGCAGCTAGGGGGAATCCCTACAGCCCTAGGGATTGAACAGCATTGAATAGAGAGATTGGGAAACCAAAATGGCATTTTTTAACCTAAGGTATTCCATCAGCTATCAAGGCCAAATTCTGCTGTTTCTGACAACAATGTGAATAAATAGCTACTACACAGATGTTTTTAATAGTGTTTATAGTATAGTAGTGTTCTGTTATGGAGATGGGGGGGGGGGGAAGCAAACATCATTCTGGGATGTATTAGCAGAAGTGTTGTAAGCAAGACACGAGAAGTAATTCTTCCACTCTACTCCACATTATTTAGGCCTCTGCTTGGAGTATTGTGTCCAGTTCTGGGCACCACATTTCAGGAAAGATGTGGACAAATTGGAGAAAGTTCAGAGAAGAGCAACACAAATTACTGGAAAACATGACCCATGAGGAAAGATTGAAAAAATTGGGTTTAGTCTGGAGAAGAGAAGATTGAGAGAGGATATGATAACCATTTTCAAGTACATCAAAGATTGTTACAAGGAGGAGGGAGAAAAATTGTTCTCCTTAACCTCTGAGGATAGGACAAGAAACCATGGGCTTAAATTACAGCAAGGGCAGTTTAGGTTGCACATTAGAAAAAACTTCCTGTCCGAGTGGTCAAGCACTGGAATAAATTGTCTAAGGAAGTTGTGGAATCTCCATCATTAGAGATCTTTAAGAGCAAGTTGGACAAACACCTGTCAGGGATGGTCTAGATAATACTTAGCCCTGCCTTGAGTGCCTCCCAGTCCTACGATTCTGTGTTTTACTGAAGAAATGCGGTGATTTGGTTTTGCTTTTTCAGAAACTGATGGCTGCGGCTGGAATTAAGACTGCCTGTTTTGTTGGGAGTCAGAGGCATATATGCTGAGTGAAAGAATGTGGAGAAGGCAAAATCATAATTGCAAGGGTTGTGTGAGCACTAAATTTGTTTGAGTGTTAGCTATTTTATGCTGTATCAGCAAAAACAACAACGAGTCCTTGTAGCACTTTAGAGACTAACAAATTTATTTGGGCATAAGCTTTCGTGCACGAGAACCCACTTCATCAGCTGCATTGAGTGGAAAATGCAGTCGCAGGTATAAATACACAGCACATGAAAAGATGGGAGTTGCCTTACCAATTGGGAGGTCAGTCTAATGAGACAATTCAAATAACAGTAGGATACCAAAGGAGGAAAAATCACTTTTGTAGTGATAATGAGAGTGGCCCATTTCAAACAGTTGACAAGAAGGTGTGAGAAACAGTAGGGAGAAATTAGTATGGGGGAAATTAGGTTTTGTAATGACCCAATCACTCCCGGTCTTCATTCAGGCCTAATTTGATGGTGTCCAGTTTGCAAATTAATTCCAGTTCTGCAGTCTCACGTTGGAGTCTGGTTTTGAAGTTTTTTTGTTGAAGAATTGCCACTTTTAGGTGTCAGAGTAACAGCCGTGTTAGTCTGTATTCACAAAAAGAAAAGGAGTACTTGTGGCACCTTAGAGACTAACAAATTTATTTGGGCATGAGCTTTCGTGAGCTACAGCTCACTTCATCGGATGCATACTGTGGAAACTGCAGAAGACATTATATACACGGAGACCATGAAACAATACCTCCTCCCACCCCACTGTCCTGCTGGTAATAGCTTATCTAAAGTGATCATCAAGTTGGGCCATTTCCAGCACAAATCCAGGTTTTCTCACCCTCCGCCCCCCCACAAACTCACTCTCCTGCTGGTAATAGCCCATCCATTGTGCTGGAAATGGCCCACCTTGATTATCATACACATTTTAAAGAGAGTGGTCACTTTGGATGGGCTATTACCAGCAAGAGAGTGAGTTTGTGTTGGGGGGAGGGCGGAGGGTGAGAAAACCTGGATTTGTGCTGGAAATGGCCCAACTTGATGATTACTTTAGATAAGCTATTACCACCAGGAGAGTGGGGTGGGAGGAGGTATTGTTTCATGGTCTCCGTGTATATAATGTCTTCTGCAGTTTCCACAGTATGCATCCGATGAAGTGAGCTACAGCTCACGAAAGCTCATGCTCAAATAAATTGGTTAGTCTCTAAGGTGCCACAAGTACTCCTTTTCTTTTCACTTTTAGGTGTGTGATTTCCTGGCTTTTTTATTATGGTGTTGCATGCCCTTGAGTAGTTTTAACTGTCTATCAGTGAAGTGTGTTGGGGAGATTTTTCAAAATTTTAAAGAAATTCTATCAATTGTATTTATTCAAATGGATTGCTACCAGTGGTTTTATATGTATTCTTTTGCATATATTGTCACTTGCCCCATACGGTCCAGTTCCCCGTGCAGGTTCCTCTGCACAGTTCTATTCATTCTCCGTGTCCTACTAAAGAAACTTGTTTTCACCCCCATACCCTCCTATAAACAGGCTCAGTTGCCCGATAGAGCTCCACATACAAGTCCTGCCTCCTTCCATGCCCCCACAGAGTTTTCCTTCTCAACATGCTTCCCTCATCCGTCACATCCCTAGTTCCTGTCAAGCCTCTCCCTGCACAGTGAGAAAACTGACTTGAACTATATCAGTGATCCTTTCTGAGATTTCTGTGTGTCACGCAATATGGAGAGTGTTCCCATGCTCAGTACTCCAGTTGCTTTGCTTAAGGCTTCATGACATCTGCAAGTGGAGCTCTAAAGAGCCATAGCTTGATTTTTGCTGCTCTACAGTGATAATCATGGGCAGCTGAAAAGAGAGATTATTCACTTAATTGGAGAACCTGCAGAGTAACCTGTTTGAAAGACTAACACTACATATTGAGGGAATCCTAATCCTTTCAGAAGATTGTGTGTATAAAATGATGTGTATAATACAAGCTTGTGCTAAGAAAAGTAATTAAAAAAAAACTAATGTAAAAATGTCAAGAAAATGGTACTTTGATGTATATCATTAAATGACTGGAACGCTCTTGCTCTGTGAAGTGTTAAATGCCAAGGATCTGATCCTGCAGGCATTTCTGCACTTGCTTAATTTTACTGCCATGTGTAGTCCCATTGACAATGGACTGCTTCATGGTAGTGAGTTAAGCAAGTGCTTAAATGAATGCAGGATTGGTGTCCAAGTCCCTAAAGAATTGGTCTGACTTTATGCATGTTTTTAAAATTAATCTTTTTTTAGCTGTCTAATTAATAAGTACCATTATTGTTTAGTGGGAAGTAAAATAATTGACTCTGACTCTGTCTTCTCAAAGCTCACGAAAGCTTATGTTCAAATAAATTTGTTAGTCTCTAAGGTGCTTTTCTTTTTGTGAATACAGACTAACACGGCTGCTACTCTGAAATCTATCTTCTCAGTATTTTTGAGAGGCAACATTAAGTTTATTTAGCCATCAAAACTAGTATTGAGAATTCACTGTTCAGAAAAAAAGGTTGTGGGGTTTGTTTGTTTTTTGTTGTTGTTTTTTGTAAAAATAAGCATTTTCAGTAAGTCTTGGTGATCAGACAAATGTTGTTATTGGGGAAAATGTAGTAATTTTTGTGTAAAAGTTTTCTATCCCAGGTGTTACTTTACTATTTGCAGTTGACAAGATGACTGGACATAGAAAGTTTCCAGATCTGAATTACAACATCTGGGGGTTTCAGTTTCTTCAGTTATGATACTCCAAGGAGTATCAGCATCATGCATGTCCTGCTTGCTGAGTAAAGGATACAGTTAGTCATAACAGAACTTGCATCAAGCACCTGTCGATAACTCCCAGCTAGCGAGAGGCACACAGTCCTTGTGGGACAGTGGTACTATAATACCTGTGTTGTGACTAGAATAAGGAAATTATTTTGACTTTGTTAAGGGCATATATTAAAAATGTGTTTTATTCTGTCCTGTTGAGCAATTCGGCCAAAAGAGTTTATAGTATGTGCTGTCATTTTTTAGCTTTATAATTTACAATTTTTTATTAAATTGCTTAGTATTCGTGATGCAGGGCTTTCAGTACAGTACTTAAAGATTCTCTCTGAGGCTATTGAAAATATGATAAACTTTTATTTTTGTAAAACTTAATTTTTAAAAAATTGTTCAGAAATGATGGTGGATTTTGGAGATATTGGTTAGAGCACTGTAATATTTCTTTGTGTTACTGTTCCTTTTGTTAGCAGTTGCTAAAGGATTGTTCATTTTAGACCATTCACGTTTGATTTATGGATGTTCTCAGCTCATTTAGATCTTAATATATGGGTGGTCCTTTATGGGAAATGTAATAATTATAATAATGCTAACTGCTCCTTGGCTTCATACTGATTTAAGTACACAAAACTTGGTTGATTCCAGTCAAGACTGCACTGTTAAAATGACCGCAAATATAAATATAAAAATTAAGATTTCTATAGTGGTATTAACTTCCTGGTATATTTTAAAATATAAGCAATAATATGCGGTGTTAACCTACACAGTCAGGAGAGAAAAATAGGAATAGAATATACAGCAGTGTCCGCCACAGCTGGGGGAACCCCCGCCTCTTGCATTTCTGCTCTTTGCTGACTCTTACAACTGTACAAACTTAACATTGCTCTAACATTTTTTTTGCATTTAGCTTAAGTTTATTTTAATGAATTTTTTAAAAAACATTATTGGCTTAGGTCATCTTATGAGACTATGAAGTAGCACATAAAATCCATACTGCCCTGAATCTACTGATTGGAAGTGTATTGTGAACTACTTGAGGGTGGCAGTGATAAGAGAAATTCATGCAAATGAGGTTCTGGTGGGGACAGGGATATGTGAGGCTTCCTATACTTCATGCCCCTTTTCTCTTCCCCCACTCAGCATCTGAAAAGTTCACTGTGGCCCTATTTCTGCCATAACTCCCCCAGAGCTGTCCTGGGAGTCGGAGAGAAGGAGCAGAAGTTGGCTCTGTGGGCATGGGTCAGGTCTCTACTTCAACACAGCCTTGTGACCTGGTAGACTGGCTGTGGATCTTTCCTCTCCCCACTCCTTCCCATTTATCTCAGTTAGCAGGAGTTTAGAACTTTGCTCCAGTGGTCTGACTGGCTCTGAGTTGGACCTACCAGTCTGAATCCCTATGGCTAACTGTTAGTTGTGCATTGACACAAACTTGATAGTCAGGGTGGAACTGCTCAGGCATACTGTCTACCTGATTTAATTCCCAAGAGCATGGAAAGCACAGAGTGGAGTTCTGAATTCTGCCCATTATCAGACAAGTGAGGAAGGCTTCATGGTTATTTCGGAGGGGGGGGGCGCTGGGGAATGACTTACCTTTGGGACTTTAACAATGCTGCTCAGGGTAAAAAGTCAGGCCAAACTATACATCATCTTCTGTCCTCTGGAGGGACGTGATAAGAATTTGGCCCAAGTTTTTTATTTAAAAGAATTATTATACATAGGTTCTTACACTGTCACTAAAATAAAAATCTGATTACATTATTAAATTGAAAATGTATGTTGCTGATCAGATAATTTTTCCAGAACCAACTGTTGCCAATTAAACATCAGTGCTAGAAATATAGTACACAGTATTACTCCATATCCTAGTATAGTTATTGTTTTCTTGTACAACTTTATGCTACTAATATGAAAAGCCAAAAAGGGTGGACTGTGTGGAATCAAGGGAGGCTCCTGAACAACTCTACCAAAAGATCATGGATTAATTTTCAGTCATGTTGAAAACACAATGGAAATGTTTTCATTGTGCCCTTTTTATAATAGTCTGATCCTCAATTAAAAATATAATCTAAATCCAGAAAAAATGTTAAAGTAACTAAATATGTAAGTACCCAGAGGAGAGTAAAGTTATAAGTAACAGCCATCATGGATTTGTCAAACACAAATCATGCCAAAACAACCTAATTTCTTTCTTTGACAGAGTTACTGGCCTAGTGAATAGGGAGGAGGGTATAGACATGATATATATTAATTTTTAAAAAGGCTTTTGACATAGTCCCACATAACATTCTTATTAAGGAAACTGGGAAAATATGGTCTGGATGAAATTACTATAAGGTAGGTGCACAAATGGTTGAAAGACTGTATTCAGAGTAGTTATCAATGGTTTGCTGTCAAACAGAGAGGGACTGGGCATGTATCTAATGTGGCCTGGCAGAGCTCTGTCCAGGGTCCAGTACTATTCAGTATTTTCGTGAATGACTTGGATAATGGAATGGAGAGTGCGCTCATAAAATTGCATATGACCCCAAGCTGGGGATGGGGGTTTCTAGCACTTTGGAGGACAGGATTAGAATTCAAAATGACTGTGACAAACTGAAGAATTGGTCTGAATTCAACAAAATGGAATTCAATAGAGGGAAGTGCAAAGAACTCCACTTCGGAAGAAAAAAAAAATCAAATGCACAACTACAAAATGGGGAATAACTGGCTAGGTTGCAATACTACTGAAGCATCTGGGGGTTATAGTGGATCAAAAATTGAATGAGTCAGCAGTGTGATGCAGTTGTGGAAAGGGCTAATATAATTCTGGGGTGTATTAATGGGAGTATTGTGTGTAAAACACAGGAGGGTAATTATCCTGCTCTATTCTCAGAATGGTGAGACCTCAGCAGCAGTACTATGTCCAGTTTTGGGTGCCAAACTTTAAGAAAGATTTGGCGAATGGGAGAGAATCCAGAGGAGAGCATAAAAAATGATAAAAGGTTTAGAAAACCTGTGACCTGTAAGGAAAGATTTAAAAAAAAACTGGGTATGTTTAGTCTTGAGAAAAGAAGACTGAGGGGATGATCTGATAACAGTCTTCAGATATGTTAAGGGCTGTTTTATAGAGCACAGTGATCAGTTGTTCTGTGTCCACTGAAGGTAGGACAAGAAGTAATGGGTTTAATCTATAGCAAGGGAGATTTAGGTTAGAAAGTTTTTCCTCATACCTATGAGGATAATTAAGCTAAACTATCCCCATCATTGGAGGATTTTAAGAACAGGTTAGACAGACACCTGTCAGGGGGATGGTCTAGGTACACAGGGTCCTGCCTCAGCACAAGAGGCTGGACTAGATGATATCTCGAGATCCCATCTAGTCCTACATTTCTGTGATTCTAATGGTTCCTTACAGAACTATTTTTAATTTTGTGGACTTCTGATTCAGTCTCTTTCAGATGATTCATTTGGAAATTCAAAGGAAAAATCCACCGTTCTTGAGACACTGGGACAGCCCAGGAAAAAGGAATTGAAGAAGAAAAATCCTGTGCCATGGTGGATCTCAGAGGATGATTCTGATGATGGTGGTAAATACTGTGCATTTCTATATAACTTCAGTTCTTTTTGCCACAGTGTGTCAGCAGGATCTTTTTCTTTTTTTCATATTTTTTTTGCATCCTGAGGAAAACTGGTAATGTGAATGTAGTTATTGTATCACAGTGATAACAAGTAATGTTTGCAGAATACAAAATTAAATGAATTCATTAAACATGTTTTGATTCAAATCTTCATTGGAAAGAAAATTCAAGCTAGTAAGCTATGAGTATTATACTGTGTTTACTTTTATGGTTAACTAAAGTTCATAAAATATTGAGATACCCTTATATCAGATGAATAAATTCTGAATCACAAAAAGATAATTTATTAGAAAATATAGTGTACAAATATTAATAGGGGTCACAAAATGTCAATAGTAAAGCATAATTTCTTACTCCGTATCTGTAGATCTCCATTTTAAAAAATGGAGAGAGGGAAAAACATAAACAATTTTGAAACAATAAGAGATCTGTATTCATGATAATTATACTTGCAGCTATTCATATGGTGGGGTGGGGAAAGTGCAGGAGAAAATTCACAACAAAAGCAAAAACATGCTACCGTTCTCCCATCCTCAATCAGATGGAGGTTTTTCACAGACCTGTAGTGTATTGGTAAAACCTATGGACTTGGTGGGTCGCATGATCTCTTGTGCAGTAACTACCTTGATTGCATCCTCCTACAAGAAAATATATATTGGTTGCAAACCTCCACTGGGGAACCACCTGACTCAGGTTGGTTTCCCAGTGACCTCTAACTATCTCGGGAGTCGGCTTTCACAGGGTGATTGCCAGTCGCTTTTTCACAGTGAATGGTGTCTCTTATTTTCATGATCCATTGCAGAAATATAAGGGTGAGCTCAGCAGAAAGTTCCGGAAGTATCCCCTGGAAGTTACGTAAACGCCACTGATCATCTCAGGCTTTAAGAATGACTCTATCCCATTGATCTGTGGTCATAGTCCAGACCCAAATACTACATATTTACTTAATCCACAAATACAACATGCAGAACTCAGCAAGTGTCTGGCTGTTGTCTGATGAGCTCCATGAGTTGCTCATCTTGGTCTCTGACTTTTCACAGGTTCTACTGGAAAACTCCTATCTCAGATGTTTCCCAATAGCTTTTCAAAAGCTCTGAGAGAGAACTTTCTTGCTGAGCAAGGAGTGCAAGCTGAGCATTCCACCTGGCCACTCCTTTTGCAAAAATGGCTTTGAAAGGGTATTAGCTCCAGGGATTTAAGGTAATTTCTCAAGGGATTATGGAAAGTTTGACCTCTTCTCTTACATTTCCTTTTGGGGTCCTTGAGGTAACCCACAAAGCCTTTTGAAATTTTTCTGAAGCCACTACTGGGAGCTGTATGGGGAACTGTGGGATAGGTACTCGGAGAACAGTGCAACCAAATGATGTAGAACAGCACAAGTCAGCAGTTAGTATGGACGTTCTGAGCCATTTCTGCTTAAACCAATTCTATCACACTGGTTCAGCTAAGAACAGTTCAGTTGTCTAGAGTAGATGCAATCTTAAAGCCCAGGCTGCAGGATAGGCAGTTAAGAAAAAAATCTTTATAAACTGAGCAGATTTGATACAATAAACCTGGAGACCCACCAAACAATTTTAGGGTCAATTTTAAGAGTAGAACTTCACTTAAAAGCTGGAAAATAGTAGGTAATCTAGGCCAATTTTGCCAATACAGAATCTTCCATACATAGTGTGCTGGATTCTGGCTCACACTTTGGCCCCCTTGTTCTAATCCTGCATTGTAAAGAGGTCATAAAGCTGCTGTAACTGGGCAGCTGGGGATTACCCTGGCATAGGGAAATTTCTGGATGGCGTAAAGCAGTGCATCTGTGTCTCTGTGATCCCTTTCTGAGCACAGGGCCATGTTTAGAGCAATAGGCGCTATAAGACAGCAGAAGTTAAAGGCTGAGGGTGCTCTAGTTTGCACTGGAGGCTGAACTGGCCCCATTATCTGTGGGAATCCTGGAGCAAAGAGGTGACCGACAGCCACCTGTCTTGCCTCCCCATTCTTGGGTCCTTTGTCAAGTGTAGTTCAGCAAGATCCAAGGATCCAGGCCTATATTCTCAAATAGATTGTCCAGTACGTTGTCATATTGTGCAACTGAGCAGTGGCTGAACAATGCTGCAGTACTAAATTGCTGCAACAGATAAATTGAACGAGTGATCTAGTTTCTTATCTTATATTGTTTTGCAAGTCAGATGTACGCTTATTAACGTGCAGCATAAGGAACAAAGTAACGGTTAGCACTGCTGAAAAATAAATGATATTGCTTCAAAGGTAACAAATGTGGGAATTAACTTTGAATTTAACTTGTGAGGTCTAAACTTAATGTTCCATGAAATTCTGCAGAGCTCTGTGTTCCCTTAGGCTTGGTCTTGCTGTTCGTTTGCAGACAGCACTCTTGTTAAAGTCTATAGGAGGTACCTGCATGAGATCTGCAGCATTAAACTTATAGTGCTTTAGGCACTCTGCTAATTGCATTATGTCATTCAAACGTGATTGTCAAAAGTATTTTGTCAATGTGAAGCAAACAAACTCCTATGCAAATCTGTAGGAGTGTTAGTTTTTCTGTCATCTATCATGCAGTGTAAATCTCTAGTCTGATTATCTTTTCCTAGCCCTCTCATCATGGAAAGGCCCTGACATTGAGTTTCATCGAATAATAAGCAATTCAATTGGTTTTCTATATTAATTAATAAACTAAAAGATACAGTGGTTTCTACTGACTGCTGTTCAGTTGGCTGAGAAGAAAATAATGGAAATAAAACTCGTAGTGTCTGTATATTTTATATTTGATCTCATCTTCCTTTGGCTTTATACTAAGGTTGAATTGATTTGTGGAGTATGTTTCCAGCTGTTGACTTTCATGTTTGGTAGATTAAGAAACTGCCTTTATTCCTATGGGCTGTTTTTCCCTCCTCTTGGATGCATTTGATCCTCGTTAATCACAGCTTCTAGTTCTTTTCACCATATTAGTGATAAAACAAAGAGCATGTGTCATAAATATAAAGGGAAGGATAAACCCCTTTAAAATCCCGCCTGGCCAGAGGAAAAATCCTCTCACCTGTAAAGGGTGAAAGGTAAAGCTAAAGGTAACCTCGCTGGCACCTGACCAAAATGACCAATGAGGAGACAAGATACTTTCAAAAGCTGGGAGGAGGGAGAAAAACAAAGGGTCTGTGTGTCTGTCTGTATGCTGCTTTTGCTGGGGATAGAGCAGGAATGGAGTCTTAGAACTTTTAGTAAGTAATCTAGCTAGGTATGCGTTAGACTATGATTTCTTTAAATGGCTGAGAAAAGAATTGTGCTGAATAGAATGACTATTTCTGTCTGTGTCTCTTTTTTGTAACTTAAGGTTTTGCCTAGAGGGATTCTCTGTTTTGAATCTAATTACCCTGTAAGGTGTCTACCATCCTGATTTTACAGGGGTGATTCCTTTACCTCTATTTACTTCTATTTCTATTAAAAGTCATCTTGTAAGAAAACTGAATGCTTTTTCATGGTTCTCAGATCCAAGGGATTGGGTCTGTGGTCACCTATGCAAATTGGTGAGGATTTTTACCAAACCTTTCCCAGGAAGTGGGGTGCAAGGGTTGGGAGGATTTGGGGGGGAAAGACGTGTCCAAACTACGTTTCCCAGTAAACCCAGTTAGAGTTTGGTGGTGGCAGTGGATATTCCAAGGACAAAAGATAAAATTAATTTGTACCTTGGGGAAGTTTTAACCTAAGCTGGTAAAAGTAAGCTTAGGAGGTTTTCATGCAGGTCCCCACATCTGTACCCTAGAGTTCAGAGTGGGGGAGGAACCTTGACAGCATGATAAGAATTCTTGTCTAGTCTGTGTCCAGCTTGCATGTCTATTCTTGCTGTCTGTCTTGTTTCTCAAGATCCTCAGATAAGATTTGTCAAACTGGAGAAAGAGAAGAAAGTAATCGAAAATAATGCTGAAATAGCTGGAGATAATGAACAGAAGATGCCTCATTCAATTTTCCAATCTGGTACTTGATGTAATCAAGTTTTCTAATATTTGTTGACGTCAGTTTGGTGCTACTTTTGTATTTGCTATAGAAATTCCTTCCCTTAGTTTTCCAGTTAATCACAATGTTTTCATGAAACCAAGCTGCCCTTTGTCATTTGCATTGCCAAAAGTAACTAGAGGAACTGTGGACTTTATAATGTTGCAATAGTGTAGTTCAGTAACAATGTCATTTTTCATTAGAATACATTTAATAGTTTGGCCAGATATGGAAAAACCACTGGCATAGAAATCATGGGAAGAACTTGTGTACATATCACTCTCTAGCGATTTGTAAAATTAATATAATACCTTTACATCAGTTCAAAGATTCTAATCCAACCAACATTCTGCAGATTTTTATGGGTCTGCTTCTGTCCCCCTTACTCATGTTGAGTAGTAAGTTATCCCGTGAATCATGCCATTGCAGTTGCACCAGCATAAAACTGCTGTAACAGACAACTGTAGAAGAATCAAGCAGTTTATTTCTAAGGTATAGATTATATCTTTAGGCACAGACCTATGCATGGTGCAACATAAGAGGAGTCCCAAGAAGATTTGTTGCTCTCATAGCTGCAACTAATGATGGCTGGGCCATGGCATTTGTGTGTAAATAATAATGGCAGTGAGTAATTGGCAAGTAATAGGCTAAGTCCTTGTCTACACTAGAAAGATATACTGGTTTGACAATAATGACAGTTAAAGCAGTAGAGCCCATTAGTGTAGACACAGTTATCCTAGCCAAAAAAAAGGTGCTTTATACCAGCATAGCTAGTCTTGTATGGGAAGAGCAATAACTGTGTCATCTAACCTTTATGCTGGCATAACTGCATCCACAGTAGAGGTTGTGTTGCTATAGCTATGTGGGGGAAAATCACAAACCATAACTAACAGTTATATCAGTAAAACTTTTTAAAGTGTAGATGAGTCCTAAGTATGTTTTGATGTCAAAATCAAACCATTTCACATATTGTCAATAGTTTAGGAGTCCACAATAAGTGAAATGTTTGTTGCGTGGTCCTCTGAGTAATGTTTGATGGCTCCTCAGTTCTACAGGAAATCTCCCTTCTATTACATGTCTAGCTTTGTAAATGAATGTGCTGTTCTGTGTTTGATCAACCTCATGCTCGTCTGATGAACTGTAAAGCATCTCAGTCTGGGAGATGAAAGCACTAAAAACTGAAGAAATTTCTCAAGTTACAGTGGCAACATTTGGGGGCATGGGAAATGAGGTATTTTTTTTCTATTTTTAATAATAAAAGAAAAGGAAGTTGTAAAGGGATGTCTCGTTTCTGAGTTGATATAATGAAAGGGATACTGTCATCTCTTTTAGCCTGGGAATCAAGGTCTGGTTCAATTTCCAGTGTTGCTACTGATTCACTTTGACCAGAACCAAGGCCCATTAAAGTTAACAGAAAGTCTCCCATTGTCTTCACTGGGCTTTAAATAAATTCCTATGAGATTTTAGGTGAGTTGTAGATGTGCAACTCTTGTAATTAAGATATTGAAATATCAAGGCTATTACCACCTTTTTATCACTGCTTTTCACTGTTATGTTGCTTCAACAGATCCAGATGCTTTCTTTGAAAACTGGTATTACAAAACTTGCTTTATCATTGGCATAGCTACATTAGTATTTATCTTCAGACAGTCTGACATCCCCTTCCATTCATGCTAGAATAAAACTTTTGTATAAGATAAGACACATTGTAAGTAACAGCTAAATCCATTAAAAAGAGAAAATAGTATATTTATAAATCTCCACAAGCAACAATTACTGCAGCTGCTGTACTGTAACTTTATATTTTTGGTAGCAGCTATAAAATTGATATAGTTCAACCTGCAAGAAATAATCCGGGGTTTTTTTTTTCAGTGTTGTAACTTAAATTCTCATGACTTATTTTTCTCTTTACTCCCTATTATACCTAAATATTCATGAATGTTGTGTGTGAGCTTAGTTGTTTCTGCAAAATCTTTTTCCAGTGCATCTTGCAACAAGACATTGGCTAAATACAGTATACTGGAAAAATTTAATAAGGCCAAGAAAGATGAAGAGGGAAATGCCGCTTCTGACATTCCAGGCAGTTGTAAGGGTAACATACTTACTCTAGTTCCTATCCCATAGGTGACTTTAAAAAAATATCAAAAATCATTTGTTTGTTGAAAAATTCTTGTCCAGTTATAAAATAAAATTAAAATAAAATAATGCAACCTTTTTTGGATATGGCCTACTGCCAAAAACAGGTGACGTTTTTAAAAGCTGTAATTCAGCATGAAAATAGCCCTTGTTGAGAACATTGCATTGTTCCAAAGGAAATTGATCTTGATTTGGCCATGTTATGAGGCTCTGAAAATTACATACAGAGCATGTGAAATCCTCTTTTCTTATTGGTTGTTTTAGTTTATTAAATTCCTGTCCTGCACTGAGAATCAAGTAGGCAGGCCCCCATTTCAATGGGGGTTCCCTGTGGCTCTCAATGCATTCACAAATCTTGTGTCAAACCCCCGCCTCCAAATCATGAGATTTTAAAAAATAATAAATTATGGGGTCTTCTATTTTTCTCCTTGATTTTAAGCCTTTAGGGTTCATGTATTCAGTTTTTTCTCTGCAACCATGATGGATAGAAACATTATTTTTAAATGAAATCGTGTAGTTTCATGTAATTACATGACTCCAGGTGCTGGGGGTTTAAGAAAAATGCCAAATATTGTGAGTTTTGCAGAATATTTGCAAGAGTTGGCAGTGGCAAGATCAGGGCCTAAGTGATCACCTAGAACTGAACTGCACTTGCTTGAATAGCTCAGTTCAACAACAAACAGATAACAAGTTCCTTAGGTCCTGGTCCAGCAAAGCACTTAAACAAGTCCCATTGAAATCACTGGGACCACTCACATGCTTTAATGCAGGATCTTTGCTCACAGGGTGAGTCCAGACTGGCCTGGATGTACTCTGAACATTGTGGGAAACCCAAGATCTGGTAAATAGGGTCCTTCTCTAGTACCAGCAGCAGAATCCCCCATGGTCTAAAGGAATGTGTATGAGGCTAGGAGTTGTTATCTGTCAACATCCTTCCATCTGACTTGGTAATACTTATTTAGTGAGGCCTCACCATTTCTGCTCTATAAGATGGTAATATATACTCCCATTTTCCAGATGGAGTAGTTGAGGCACAGAGTGATTAAATGACTTGTCTAAGGTCACATAGGAAGTTTGTGGCAAAACCGGGATCAGATCCCTGAATTCTGTTGTTGTAGATCCATATCTTGTCAACTGGATTACAGTCCCTTTTAGACAAATTGCTCCAGAAATCAAGATATTCATGCCTACCCTTTTGAACAGCACTGAGAATTATAGATGGAAAAAATTCCATATGGGAGCAAATTGTGTCTTTACCTTATCTGAAAAATATGGCTATTAAGATTCAGGGGCTGTGTAAATAGGAGCCACTGTGGCCTAGTTAGGCATTGACCTCAGATAGAAAAGACTTTAGTTCTAGTACTTGCCCTGACATTTACTTGCTCCATCACTTAACTGCTCTGTGTTTCATTTACCTCATCTGGAAAATAGGACTATTTGCCCAGACTTCCCATTTGCAGGTGGCAAAGTGTGTTATAACCAGCAGGAAATGTTCAGCATCCCACAGCTCCCATTTAGGGCACCTAAATAAGTGGTCAGATTTTCAAGAGTTGAGCTATATTGCTCTCAATGAGAGCTGCTGCATGCTAAGCACTTGTGAAAATCTGGTCTTGTTTGCATACATAATTAATTTTAACTTTGCTGTGAACTGACTTGTCCCAAGAATATTTCCATACTGCTCTGGAAAACTTTGCAAAGTATTTTTAGGAAGCCCTTTCCTCTTCTGCTACTGTAATACAAATATATAATAGTGAAGAGCATCATGGACTAGTATAGGTACTTAAAATGTTATTACAAAATTAGGCTTCAGTCATGCAATCAAATCAGTGCAGGTGGACCGCATCCACTTCAGTGGGATTCTTTGCAGATGCAGAGATGATGTACCCTTACATATCCGAATGCAAGGTAAGGACTTCTACTTTTAAAAAGGATGTCCGTATTGACTGTGTTATAAAAACATTTCACTGTAAATATACTATTGCTGTTTAATACAGTTAAATATCCAGCATCTGGAAATGTGTTGTTTTGTCTGTACATGTCCACTTTGAAATAGACCGATGACTTTCAAATCAGTTGGCGATGCGGGGGAATCTGTACGCTTAAATCCATTGACATTAATGGAAAGATTCCAGTTGACTTCAGTGGGTTTGGAATGAGGCCATATATTTTTAGTTAGTTTTTTTTAGGAAGTTTAACAATGTAAAGAGAGTACATCTAATATTTAGAATGTATTAAGACAGTTTGAGGATAAGTCACTGGAAAAAACAAATTAGTTTCACTTTTACAAGAGAGACATGGTATAACAGAAATAATGAAATATGTACACAGGTGATACAAGTTTATAGGGCCATATTCTCTTCCCTGACTTTTCTCTCAGTACCAAGGAGATGGAAACTGGCCCTATCTCTGCTTTTGAGGTTTCCTCCACTGGGGGGAATTTTTGAAGAGGGTAGAGCGGGTGTAGCCAGTTTTTACACCACTTTCTTCCACAGTCCCTGTCAGAGTGCATTGGAGGTAAAGAGGAATATGGTAAGGGCAAGGAGAAATTTGGTTAGAGCACTCTGTAGTCTGGCTATTCCAAGCTGGTAAGCTGTTCCCAGCTGGCACAGCTCAGAAAGCTGTGTTTGCAGCCTGGCTGGGTAGAGAATTAGTGTAGCTATACACAGCAAAGAATCTGGGCCTAAAAGTGTACTTTGTTGAGAAACAGCTTGTTAGACACAGCAATAAGTAGGGTTGCCAACCCTCCCGATTTGGCTGGGAGTCTCCTGGAATCAGGCTCAATCTCTCAGAGGATACTGAAGCCAATCTGGGAGATTTTAGGCTGATAAAAGTCCGACGGCACAGTGGGGCTAAGGCAGGCTCCCTACCTGCCCTGGCTCCACGCCGCTCCTGGAAGCAGCTGGCATGTCCAGCAGCGGCTCCTAGGTGGAGGCGTGGCCAGAAGTTGCTGCACCATGCCCCTGCCCCAAGCATTGACTCCACAGCTCCCATTGGCCGGGAACGGGAACCATGGTCAATGGGAACTGTGGGGGCGGTGCCTGCAGGCGGGGACAGCATGCACAGTGGCCTGGCCACTCCTGAACCTAGGAGCTGCTGCTGCTTCCAGGAGCAACCCAAGATAAGCCCTGCTCGGCTGGAGCCTGCACCCCGAACCTGCTCCCGAACCCCACCCCCCTGCCCCATCCCTGATCCCCCTCCCACACCCAAGCTCCCTCCCAGAGCCTGCACCCCTGCCTTAGGCTGATCCTGGAGCACCCTACCACACTCCGAACCCCTCAGCCCCAGCCCAGAACCCACACCACAATCCCCTGTATCAGCCTGGTGAAAGTAAGTGAGGGTGTGGGAGAGCAAGCAACGGAGGGAGGGGGGGGGCTGAAGTGAGCGGGGGCGGGGCCTCAGAGAAAGGGTGGGGCAGGGCCTTGGGGAGGGGGTGAGGCAGGAGTCTTTGGGTTTGTGCTATTAGACAGTTGGCAACCCTAGCAATAAGTTATTAGTCAGAGCTGTATTTATCTCCAAAGGAAAAATGTATGAGAATAAGTGGCTTAGAGAGAAGAGAATTCCTATAAAAAATCTGTCAAACATACTGGACTGCTGGGACAATGACATTAATGCAAACATACAACAAAGAAATATTTTAAGATACAAACATGTGTGGAAGGGGAAGTATGATATGCTATATTATTTGAAAATTAGTATGTGATCATTTCATTAAAGGCTATTGTAATACATACAATGCGCAGGTTCATCCTTAACTTTCTTCTTTCCTGACTTTTGAATACTTACATGCAACCTGAATGTTCTTTTATTGTAGTTTTTTAATTAAATTAAATTTGTTTTTTTAAATATTGTAAGTTGCTGCTGAAGCAATGGGTGCTATTTAAATATATATAAAAGAAAACAAATACAAAGCTACATTTTCTCTGGGCTGCCAACTATGTTTACCACTAAATATTAATCTCTTTATAACACTTCTGGATATAATTGGCTTCCATGAATGCTTTTGTGAAGAGGTTACAAAATAGGCTCTATGTATTTCATAACATACGATGTTCGCCTCACCAGAATCTTAGGCTGGTGTTAAAAACGTGACTGTGAAAATAAAAAAATTGTAAAGCAGAGAGTAGCTAAGCTAAACAAGACATGCAAAGGGCTGAGTCACAGAACTTAATCGGAGCTAAGGGATGCAAACAAGTTTAATATCTTTGCTACTGTGATAAAGTATATAAACTTCACTCATTCTAAAAAGGCAACTGCAAGACTTAACCATGCAGTACAAATTGTCATTTGTAATTAATCTCTGTTGTGTACAAAACTGTCTTTTTTAGGAATGCTATGGACAAATGGAAGCTTTCTCAAGTCTCAAAAGGATTCCCACCCTATTGTAGAGGTGGATGAGGAGGCTCACACAGGAAAAATGCAGCTCCAAAAAAGTGATGGCATTCCTATATCCTTAAGTAGAGAGAGCCTGGAACCTGATGGTAAGAAATAACAGAGAGAGGAACCATTTAATCAGATTATTAGCAAATTGCTGGTCAAGTTATTACAAATGAAGAATATATTTTTCTAAAAATAAACACAATAAGTGGTGAGAATTGGTGAAACTGTTACCTTAAAACATTGTTCTCGGCCCTGATCCTGCAAGTAATTCTGCATGGGGTCCATCTGCATGGAATCAGTTGCAGGATCCTGTACACTATTTAGTATTTCTTTAATACCATGTGGCTGTCTTTTATTATAATTAAACTTCTGTGATTATTCCCTGGACTGAGATTGTATTATTGTAATTAGATTGTGATATGTTTTTAAATTTAGATTCAGTTGTGGCTTCTGGACCTAATCAAAGTATTTTGGGAGCTGGATTGGATACTTTGGAAGAACAAGAAGAAAAAGAGAGATTCTTTGCTAAACTTGAAAAAGGAGCTTCATCTACCATGGATTATTCAAGATTAAACAAAGAGCTGGACTCAAATGATTCTATATTACTAACAGCATTTGCCTGGTAATGTGTGGGGACTCTACACTGAAATTACTCCATTATTTTTAATAAATATATATATTATGATGGAGCTCAGAAGCCCAAATCACAATCAGGCATCATTGTACTAGGTACTGTATGAGCATACAAAACAATGTGGTTGTTACTCGGAAACTTTATAACTGAAGGGTATGTCTGCTCTTAAAGCTGAGGTTGTGATTCCCAGCTCGAGGAGACATTTGCTAGCTGCGATCAAGCTAGCATGGTAAAAAGTGTGGTAATGGCTGCTTGACTGGTGGGTGGGGCTAGTCATCCAACTACATGCTATGGTCTCAGATGTGTATGGAATCAGGATGTTGCCGTCATGCTGCTGCCATCATGCTCGTCATTTAGTGTCCTAGTCCGATAAGAGCTTGTCTCCTCAAGATGGGAATCGCACACTTGGCTCAAAGTGCAACCTAGGGCAGACACAAATGAGATTAGCGAAAGGAGAGAATGAGGGGAGGGAGGATGAGAGTCATAGTGATAGTGCGCATGGTTATACAGACCTGTGCACAACTTGATAGTTACAAGATATTTAATTTTTTTTTCTTAACTATAACATGTAAATAAAGATATTGGTAATCCATACTAACCTTCCACTTAGCCATTTTCTTTTGACATATTCCTATAGAAATGACATTAGAAGTGAGGCTTGGGGAGGGATTTGAAGTAGTGACTTTATAGACTAGACCAGGGAGGTCATTCCATGTGTAAGAGGCTGTGTGAAAGCTGTGGGAGAAGACAAACAGGCAGTCAAGGCTGGCCTACTTGCGTGTACTTAGAGATTGGAAAAGAAATTTCTTAAGATATAAGAGCAGATAAGGAGGGAGAGGGAGAGTTCTGAAAAGCTTTAAAAGTGAAGACAACAACCTGACTTTGGAGTAGAAAAGGGGGAGCCAAGAGAGGAACTCAAAGGGTGGAGTGCATGGCAAAGTTGGAACAAGAAGCAAAAATGATGATGATAGGCATGTTTGTTTTGAGGGGGCTATGTGGGTGTGAAGGAGGCCAGAGAGGAGGCTGTTGCAGTTACAAGGGGGAAGAGGTTTGGGGATGAGAGTTCTAGCTGTGTGGACAGCTATAACAACACTTACACCAGTAGAATATAAAATAGAATATCAATGATAAGTTCAAAAAATGTGCACATATTATTACAATTACCAGTATGAGGCAGGAAGCTTTTATGAAGAACAGATTTAAAAAAAAAATCTAAACTGGTGCTCATAAATGACAAGGGAGACAGTAACATTTTTTTTTCCGCCCCCAGCAATGAACAAAATGTAGAACAAGTGGAAGATGAATCTAAACACAGAGAGAAATGTGGTAATAGTCTTATCTTCACAAATAATGCGTGTAAAATTTCTTGTTTAATTTGTGGAGTGTCGTCTTTTGGGCATTATTTTATACCCAACAGTGTAAACTAAGAATAGAGAAAATTTTATAAAACTGCTGAATAATTAACAAAAGGTGAAGTTCTAATTATAGAAGTGCTAATGATAGAAGCTACTGAAGTCATCAGAAAAATGCATGTTGGAATATCAGAGTAGAGCAGGATCTCCACAATTCCAATGGACCATGCTTTGAAGACCTGGAAAGGAAAAAATACAATTTAAAACTCTTTTGTTTGTCCCCTACTCCATATTTCTTTGAGAAAGTGAGCCAGAAAATTTGAGGCTCCTCTCCTTTTGCATATTCCAGATAGACAAGATAGTATAGCAACATCACTGAAAGGGTAGTGGGGGTATTATGGGAGCCAGGTGTTCTTTCATCTGGATTTTTTTCACATCAATATTCGTCCCAATGCATGCAACCTGTTTTTATTTGAAAGTCAAGGTGATTTTCTTGTTAACTGTACTAATAAGGGCTTGGGATCTGCCTTTTTATAACTTTACAAGACCTCTGTCAGGTGATTCCTAGATCAGCCTCCTCAGGTGATCAGAACCTCCCAGGTAGCTTAGTTTCCAGGCGACATCTCCCCTGACAAACCAGTTCTGCTGGGCAAGAGCTTGCCTATTGTCTAGGATGCTTAGAGGCAGATCCCAGTTTAAGGACGCTCTGTTGTCAGCCCTGTATCACTCCCACTTGAACTTTCAGTCCAACATGGAAGTAAAAGAACAAAAGAGAAGGAAAAGGGCTGCACAATCAAAATGAAGTTAGCAGCTTGGTAAAGTCACATTCAGAGAGTTCATAATTGCACACCAAATTCATAAATTGTAGATTTCCCAAATTGAGACACTGCCCCTCTCAGCCCGTCTCTACTTTTCCCTTTCACTGTGCTGCTGCTCCTCCCTCTCCCCTTACTTATAGCTCTTTCTTGGTTTATTTCATTCCATCCCAGCCTCTTAATCTATTATACTAAAAGGGCAAATTCCTTTTTTGAGACGGAACAAATTAATTGGTTAGCTGAACTGTCCAGAAATCCATTCTGGAAAGTTTGAATTTAATAAACGTAACTCTTACTAAATTTAAGTAAAATGCGTATTTGCAAACCTTAAATAACTAAAGGAAATATTCTTTCTTTAAAATGTATGGGTGCACTGTCAGCTCAAGGGTTATAATAGAAATGTTAAAACAAATTTGTAGTTTTACAAAGATAAAAGAATACAAATTCTTACAGTAACAGTTTAGTTTCTATGTAGTTATTGTAGTGTGTATATATAGACTATAATTATAGTCTTGTAATTTCTTATAGTGAAACTCGTATAGTAACAATTGTACTACATAATCAGAAACTAAAGTATACATTTTGAATCATCAAATGTCAAACAAAAATATCATTGGGAACGGTAAAAAATCCTGTTTGTAGCAATTATACTATATACTCATTTGAATTTGGAGGGACTATACCTGGCTTATTCTTCATGCTAACTTTTGTTACAAAATAAGCTCTGTGAGCAACACATTATTTGTTGTTAGCAAAGTATTTTCCTGACACTGCCTGTATCCTTAAAAAAAAAAAAAAAAAAAATCATCTTTATTCCCTGCTTAATTTTACTTCAGACAATTATAGTGAAGATTTTGAAGATGAGACCGAATCTAATTATCCTTCTAAAAATGAAGATAATGAAGTTGAGCAAACTGTCAGATCAGAAGCTGATTTAAAAATTCAAGGACAGGTATAATATTTAAATATTTAAATTGTTGAATTTTGTGGTATGAGACATTTTCTGCTATGTGTATCTGCTTTAAAGATCATCATAATTCTGACAAAGACCAAACTGCCAGTTTTAAAACACTTCTTAAAAATCTATTATTTTAAACTAATTGAGCTTTTAAACTACTTTTTTGAGTTTATAGAGATCTACAAGTACACAAATATATATGTAAAAGAACACAAGTAGCTATAGTTTTTTTTTTTTAATGGACTTGCATTACATACAAGGAAGAATAGAGGTATTTGGTGTGGTATTTTTCCATGAAGAATGTACTGTTCCTGGTGGTTTGATCTTGACATATCTACGGTACTTGCTTATTTGCATTTTGAGTTAACGATCACAGATGGTAAGTGCAGTACTTAAAAGCACTGCACGGCGCTTCAGAATGACAGGGAGCTTTTCTCTCTTTTTTTGTGGGGAGGCCTGGGGCAGGGAGTCGGGGGTGAAAAAGCTATTGAGCTCTTCGGGAAAAGGAAAGCCTCTGACCCATAGAACTTTAGAATGAAAAGGGGAATCAAACTTTTCCTTTCCACCCCTTCTCCCAAACAGTGCATACATCTGTTGGCTAGTGATCTGCTGGATGACTTGTAAAGGGGTGGTCAGGACTATCTGTATCATCAATCATGAACCCAGTGGATCTAGCCACCTGGAATTCTGTCACTATAGGGGAATGCCGGAGTGGCATGGAGAAAGTGCAGTAGCTCTATACCTGCTCCCAGCTGCCTTTGGCATAGAAGGCAGGCCAGAGTGGCTGTATGCTCTGGCTATTTCTGAGTGCTGCAACAGCTTTTTTGGGATCACTTGGCATAGGTTAGATCAGTTCTGAGAATGTTCTAACTTTCACCAGAGGCCAAACCATTTCAGGATCACCCTCAAAATCCAGGGGCCAAAAATGTGGTTTAAAGTCTCATTTTCCTACCCTTTGGGTCTAAGAATTGGGGCCAGTGTGTTTTATGTAAGCAAAACAATGAGACCAAGAGGTAAGTCTTCAATGCAAAATTAAAGACAATAAGTCTTTTGTAAGGATATTTTGTGTTGTATCCATGTACTGTACCACATCTATAGAAAATACGATAAACGTATTTTCAGATACTTCTGGTTCCTTAAGACTGAAAAACAAAACACTGGTCCATAAAATGATTCTTATTTCTGAGCAAAGTTCTTTTAAAAATTCAATGCAACATAGTCGAGGTAAACTTTATTTAGTAGGGCGTACCATGTATGTGATTACAGCTTATCTACGTTACATTTTGTTGTCTAGAACAGCTCACATTAATCTCCAATTGATGACCCTCAAATTTTTGTAGCTTGTTTTGAAAACAAGTATTAGTTGAAATGCTAGTGCTAATAAATGCAAAACCACAAACAAACAGCACCTCCGCCCCTGTTCATATCACTTTAAGGCTTCAAACTTGAAGGCAAAGCAGTTAGGAAATGAAAAATGAATGCTGTAATAAGGACACTAACATGGTATTTTCTGATTTTCTTGTGTTGTAATTTGCAATAACAGCATTTTGCTAATGTAATTTTTAGCATCTAGTTCCACCTCACCCTTAAGGGGGAAGCAGAGTAAAAGAATGGGGAAGATGTATGGTCCCAGTTCATCTATTGGTATCATAACTTCATAGTGCTCCAAGCAGTTGCACAGCTTAAACTCATACTATAAATATTGAACTGCACATGAACTAAAGCAAACTTTTAATCTCTTTAAATATAAACTTATTTTGTTTTTTCAAATTCACAAAGTAACTATCCTTCACTGTTTCAATTGTTTTAGGATGAAAAGACTGGCATGCTGGCTAAAGGTAAAAATTTAAATTTGCAGTAGCGTGAAAATATTTGTAAAACATACAGCAAGTAAATCTGTTTTATTTCTGAATGTGAATTTACTGCTCCCTAATCATGGACTGAAGTAGTTAAGAATGATCCATATGTCTTAATTTTTAAATAGGCCTCAACACAGTCTCTAATTTTTCACCAAAAATTCAATTTCCATGTTTTCACACCTGGAAACTTAGGGCCAGATCCTGCAGTGAGCTCAATGCAGGCACTGCAGTCCTCGCAGGTGGAGCTCATAGAACTGGGGCCTTAGTAGCCATGTTTCAGAATCATGCCCAGAGTGTTGAAATGTAGAGGGTGATCCAGTGGATATAGTGTACTTAGATTTTCAGAAGGCTTTTGACAAGGTCACTCACCAAAGACTTTTAAGCAAGGTAAGCTATCATTGGTTAAGAGTGAGGGTCCTCTCATGAATCCGTAACTGGTTAAAAGATAGGAAACGAAGGATAGGAATAAATGGTCAGCCTTCAGAATGGAGGTTGGTAAATAGTGGTGTCCTCCAGGGGTCTGTACTGGTACCAGTACTATTCAACATATACATAAATGATCTGGAAAAAGGGGTAAACAGTGAGGTAGCAAAATTTGCAGATGATACAAAACTACTCAGGATAGTTAAGTCCCAGGTAGACTGCGAAGCACTATAAAAGGATCTCACAAAACTGAGTGACTGGGCAACAAAATGGGAAATGAAATTCAGTGTTGATAAATGCAAAGTAATGCACATTGGAAAACATAATCCCAACTATACATATAAAATGATGGGGTCTAAATTAGTTGTTACCACTCAAGAAAGAGATCTTGGAGTCAGTGTGGATAGTTCTCTGAAAACATCCACTCAATGTGCAGAGGCAGTCAAAAAATTGAACAGAATGTTGAGAATCATTAAGACAGGGATAGCTAATAAGACAGAAAATATCATATTGCCTCTATATAAATCTGTGGTACGCCCACATCTTGAATACTGCCTGCAGATGTGGTCGCCCCATATAAAAAAAAAGATATATTAGAATTGGAAAAGGTTCAGAAAAGGGCAACAAAAATGAGTACGAGTATGGAATGGCTGCCATATGAGGAGAGATTAATAAAACTGGGACTTTTTAGCTTGGAAAAGAGACAAGTAAGGGTGGATATGATAGAGGTCTATAAAATCATGACTGGTGTGGAGAAAGTAAATGTGTTATTTACTCCTCATAACACACGAACTAGGGGTCATCAAATAATATTAATAGGCAGCAGGTTTAAAACAAACAAAAGGAAGTATTTTTTCACACAAGGCACAGTCAACTTGTGGAGCTCCTTGCCAGAGAATGTTGTGAAGGCCAAGTCTATAACAGGGTTCAAAAAAGAACTAGATAAGTTCATGTAGGATAGGTCCATCAATGGCTGTTAGCCCGGATGGGCAGGGGTGGTGTCCCTAGGCTTTGTTTGCCAGAAGCAGGGAATGGGTGACAGGGATGGATCACTTGATGATTACATGTTCTGTTCATTCCCCCTAGGGCACCTGGCACTGGCCACTGTCAGAAGACAGGATATAGGGCTAGATGGACTTTAGTCTGACCCCGTATGGCCGTGCTTATGTTCTAAAAACAGGACTTGATTAATGAAGCCCCAGCTTCCTTCTCCAAGCCCAACTGATACTTGGCGGGGTGGGAGCAATTAAGCATCTTTGAACCTAAAGTTAGGGACCAAAGCGAAAAAGATACCAGCTTAAGCTGCACCTCTCCTCCTGATTGTAACCCCTTGATAGTTTGAAATAATATTTTTGGCCCTGTGATGGAAGGTTGGACACCAGTGTTTTACATGCTTTTTGTGACCTACTTGTTGAAAGCCAAAGCCACCAACCCAACAAACTTGGGTTGAGTTTTTTCAGAGCCAGCTAGGGATCCAGCCTTATTTATTTCAGTGGGAGTTGTAACTAAATCCCCTAGTTGTCTTTGAAAATCTTAACCTTGTTGTCTAGCACTCTGACTTCCAATCATAACACACCCACTTCTGGAGAAAAGGATATTTTATTACTGGTCACTTCTATAGCGTTCCCCCTCACCAGAATGAAGAAGAGAATCTGCAGCCTGCTTACCTACCTGTCTGGAAGTGAGATCATGAGGTGCACAAGAAGTCTTTCAGAAATTAACAGAATGTTTTTCCTATTCTCACTTGTCTCCTCCCTCCAAAAAGGGGGGTTTAAATAATTCAGAAATTGCTAAACGGGTTTTATTTTGGCAATTAAAAATAAAATAAAACCGTGCTGATTTTTGGAGAGTCCTTTAGAGTAATCTTATTATAGAGAGGCAAGACTTGGTGTGTCTGCAGAACGTGTGGGGTCTAACAAATTAATTGTCTTTAGCCAGTTCATAAGTGCAGAGGAAAGTTGTTGCTGCGGCCACATGGTCAAGGTTGCTAAGCTGTTACAGCTGCTCAGTGCTTCTGTTCTTGGAGCTTCAGTGTTACCAGCATGAGCAGAAAGCTCAGCCTGCTAATTCAGCGGACCTTGATGTTACTTGTAGAGAGAGACCACAGACAAGGTTCAGTGACTAAGGCACTCTGCCAGGTTTATTGCCCTCTAGGCACGTCCTAACGACTCTCTTAACTTGCACAAGTACATTAACGCATGAGTGCCTCATGGCAAGGAGTGGCTCAGACAGCGGCGGGAATTTCTGTTGTCCCCTCGGCCGCACAAAGGATTAAGGCGAGGTACCCCGACATTTATAGACTGAGACAAACAACTGGGATAAACAACTTACATACCACCTTACGTGTTTCATGACATCTGTTTGTTACCTCCCGTTGTACCTTACTCCAGATGTCTTGGACAAAACACCCCTATTAATTATTCTGTCAAACTATTTTATCTTGTGCTAGGTTGGGATGTATTTGTATTAACTTCCTGGAATATAGTTACATAGTTACTTGAGAACTCTGGGTGTTTTTGTACCATCCTCTCCAGTCAGGAATGTGCTTACTTGGTTAGCCAATATCTAGTGTATTAGTTATTTTGCCAAGGCCAAGCCTACTGTGGTTCACAGCCTTTAGTTCACACTGTTAGTTGTGCGTAGGGCTCAAACAAGGCCTACACCACTAACAAAATACCTGCTGGTGAATTAACAAAATATTAACTACTCTGACAGTGTTTTATGTTCAAGTATGCTAATCCTGAATTTGAAGGGATAAATGGTAAAGGCCTATTAATAACAAAACCAAGTGAGGGCTTAATTCATGAGGGTTAATTAAAGGGCTCACTTATGAGTCTATCTGTGCAGCGTAGTATAAGGATGTGTACACCCATTTGACTATTCACATTGCTTGTCATAGCATGGTGGGGAAATAGCAATTGCTAAGCCACTACTTCCTCTCCTAGGCAGGAATGGGGTGTGGATTGAGCCTTAGCACCTCTTGTCTAGTGTGCCAGCCAGCACAACTGAGCTGGTTTGGAGCAGAGTGGGCAGGGAAGCTGCACTGGGAAAAGAGCTGGAGTAGCTTGCTTCCCACAAGGAGCAAGAGGGAAGCAGAGACTGAATTGTGACTGTGTCACAGTTCAAGGTCTGCTCTGCTGCTGGTGGAAGTGCAACTAGGAATTGACCCATACGCATGACGGATCACAAGGTGCTAATCTGTTCCTAACTGATTAAAATTGTATTCTGCATCCACTGGGCCAGGATGGAGAAGGTGTAATATCACATCAGTGACAGTGTTCCCTAAAGTCCCAGGTTTATCTTTTTGTATCCTTTTAGTTGTGTTGCTTGATTCACAAGACTCCACCATGGAAACCCAAAAGGTCATTGAACAGCAAGATGCAGCAGTGACTGAACATCAGACACCTGAAGTCACTAAGGATGAAATAAATGGAACTGGTAAGGCTGCTTTGTCTTTGTTTTGTTTGTTTGTTTTAATTTAGACTGTATTTTAGCTGGAGACCTGATGGCTCCAGAGGATTGGATAGAGGAAATAAGGAAATTCTATGTTGCCTATGCAAATCAAGCCCTGGTTGGTAATGACCAAAATCTTGAGGAAAGAAATGCTTTTTCTTTTCAGGCTTAAATTTTTTTTCATAAAGGTCTTTTCCAGACAACTGATACTTAAGTTTTAAATATTTTCTTTTATTTTTTCTTGATCACTGCAAGCTGCTCTCTCTCTCTCTCTCTCTCTCTCTCTCTCTCTCTCTCTCTCTCTCTCTCTCTCTCTCTCTCTCTCTCTCTCTCTCTCTCTCTCTCACACACACACACTCTTTAGCAATTGAATTTCATTTAGAAGTCAGAAATAGACGTTCACAGCATCTAAAATTTTAATTGTATTCAAAATTCTAATGGGGGAGAGAAATCAAAACAATGAGAAAATATATAACTCCATGACGACTTACAATACACTTATTTCATCATAGCCACACTGTATTTAATCTAACAAAATATACGTCTCATTTGTGAGAGTTTTAGTAGTGAAAATATTTATAAAAATGGAAACACCTATAATTGCAGGAAAAGACTGTAGAGAAGAGCAAGTATTATTTAATAAACACTTTCATAGTTAAAATGAAGTTTGCTGTTTTCAGCAATAGTTGCTCCCTGTAAATTTTGAAATTGAGTCGAGAGAAGATAAGTAAATTGTTGGATTTCTTTTCTTTTTCTCATTACTTTGTCACAATGCTGTTACATTTATCTGTTAATAGATCATGCTAGTGACTGAAACTTGTTCTTCCAATGTGTTGAGTTGACTTATTGTTTCTCTAATGAATTTCCAGTTCCCTACATCTTGATTGTTAATTTCCAGCAGGTATTTCCTATGGACAAACTAACAGTGATATTGAAGCATTACAGCAGGCCTATTGTCATATTGATCAATCTCTAGGAGACACTGATGAGCAAAGAATTAATCTTAGTACGATGGAAAATGCAGAGTGCCCAGTCCAAGATGCTTCACAAATCAACGAAGACTGTGCAAAAAACATCTCAACTACTGAATCAGGTAGATGCTGCACATGGAAGCAGAGTTGTGATTTCCCATCTATTGCCGTTCCCTGGTTGACAGTACTACATTATGGAAATGATACATTCAAACTCTATGGATAGAACTAGTACAGAGAGCAGCTATTTGCCATTTCATTTAGGTTAAAAAGAGCTGTGGTTTCTGGTAACGTGGACTGTATTGCTCATGCTCAACTAATCTTGAGTATATTATCTTTCTATAATTCCTTTCTTGTTCAAATTATGTAAAATCAGTGTATGTTTTGGGTTATGCTCAAGTTACACCTGAGAAGTGTGTTCAAGTTACTTAAAGGAATTATTTCAAACAAAGAGCTAAAACTTAAAGCAGACTGTTCTTATTTATGCATTTATGCATAATTATAATTTATGCATTTATAACATAAATTGACTCCAATATTCTCTCTTCCATAAAACAAATCTCTTTTTAAAAATTGAAAAAACAAAACTGTAATATATCACATACACAAGTAAAATATATAAGCCTAGGGATAAAATTTTTCAGAAGAGCCTGAGTTCCATTTTCAAGAGAATCTTAGGCCTTGTCTACACTACGAAATTAGGTCGTTTTAGAAAAGAAGTCGATTTTTAGAAACAGATTTTATACAGTTAATTCAGTATGTCCACACTAAGCGCATTAAATCGGTGGAGTGCATCCTCACTTCCGTGGCTAGCATAGACTTACAGAGTGGTGCACTGTGGGTAGCTATCCCACAGTTCCCACAGTCTCCACTGCCCGTTGGAATTCTGGGTTAAGCTCCCAATGCCTGATGGGGCAAAAACATTGTCGCAGGTGGTTTTGGGTACAGGTCCCCCTCCCTCCGTGAATGCAACAGCAGACAATCGTTTCGCTCCTTTCTTCCTGGGTTACCCGTGCTCAGCCTGCTCAGCTCACCGTCACCGTACGTCTCCAATGCAGTACTGCATTGCTGCACAGCAGCAGCTCCTTGCCTTCGCGCCAGACGGTGCAGTAGGACTGATAGCTGTCGTACATCTCCTGGGTGCTCCTGGCAGACCTCGGTGACGTCGATCGGGGTGCCTGGACAGACATGGCTATCCTCCTCTTAGAGCACCGAATGGGAGCCAGAGACTCCAGGTCATTCTCTTCTTTAAGTTTTGTCTCATGGAGATTCAGTCGGGCCTGGAATATCCTGCGAGCTGGAGGCTTCTGCCTCAGGCTGCTCTCCCAGCTGGCAGCACCACACGGTCGCACCTACCCCAGCCTACCCCTTGCTCCCATGGCTCATGAAGCCTGGACAGTAGTAAGGAGCAGTTCAACCATAGGCTGAGCAAGTGTAGAATGGTGGTAGAATGTGCCTTTGGACTTTTAAAAGCTCACTGGTGCTGTTTGCTGACTAGGTCAGACCTCAGTGTAATGAACATTCCCATTGTTATTGCTGCTTGCTGTGTGCTCCATAATATCTGTGAGTAAGGGGGAGACGTTTATGGCGGGGTGTGAGGTTGAAGCAAATCTCCTGGCGTCCGATTTTGAGCAGCCAGACAACAGGGCGATTAGAAAAGCACAGCAAGGCGCGCTGTGCATCAGAGAGGCTTTGAAAACTACTCTCATGACTGGCCAGGCTTTGGTGTGACAGTTGTGTGTGTTCCTCCTTGATGCAAACCCTCCTCCTTTGTTAATTTTAATTCCCTGTAAGCCAACCACACTCCCCCCCCTTCGAAATAAAGTAACTATTATTTTGAAACCATGCATTCTTTCTTAATTAAAAAAAAAAAAAAAAGATAACGGACAAGGTAGCCCGAGTCGGGTGAGGGAGGAGGGAAGGACAAGGCCACATGGCTTATTGTAGCCACACTAAAAATCAGACTGTTTTGAATGACAGCCCTCTGTTGCTTGGGCCATCCTCTGGAGTGGAGTGGCTGGGTGCCCAGAGCCTCTGCCGTGCCGCGTTCTTGGGAGTCTGGGTGAGGAGGCTATGGAACATGGGGAGGAGGGGAGGCGGTTGTACATGGCTGCAGTGGGGTCTGCCCTCTTGTTGGCTTTCCTGCAGCTCCAACAGACGCTTCATCATGTCCATTTGGTCCCCCATTAGCCTCAGCATCGCATCCTTCCTCCACGCTTCACACTCACTTAATTCTTTCCTGGCCTCTACCACTGAATGCCTCCATGCATTAAGCTGTGCCCTATCATTGCGGGAGGACTGCATGAGCTCGGAAAACATGTCATCGTGAGTGCGGTTTTTTCGCCTTCTAATCTGCGATAACCTCAGGGATGGAGATGATAGGGGGACTGCATGGTCACCTGTCCTGCTGAGTGCCGCTGAGTTCACCACGCTGACCAAACAGGAAATGAAATTCAGAAGTTCCTGGGGCTTTTCCTGTGTACCTGGCTAGTGCATCAGAGTTCAAAGCGCTGTACAGAGCGGTCACAGTGGAACACTTTGGGATAGCTCCTAGAGGCCAATACTGTCGATTTGTATCCGCATTACCCCAAATTCAACCCAGCAAGGTCGATTTTAGTGCTACTCCCCTTGTCGGGGAGGAGTACAGAAGTCGATTTTAAGAGCCCTTTAGGTCGACAGAACGGGGTTGGTTGTGTGGACTCAGTCATTTTTAAATTGACCTAACGTGGCTAAATTTGACCTAACCCCGTAGTGTAGACCAGGCCTTAGGCTCCTAAGTAGAGCTGGCTGGGAAACCTAATTTCAGTTCTGTGAAAACTTTAGAGTTTTCGGAATTTTTTTAATCCTGACTCAGGACAAAAAGTTGTTCTCCAGAATTTTCACAGAACTGAAATCCTGCAACATTTCATTTTGGAAACACCAAAATCTGGTGTTTCTGAAACAAAATATGCTCCCAGGATTCCTGGGTGCCTCTTTGGCAGGCTGCAGGGAAGCTGGAGACCAATGAGGCCTTGGCAGTTGCAGAGTGAAATTGATGTGATTCTTATCAGTTTCACTGCTGTCTATCACTGAATAACAGCGGTGAAACTGACCAGACCTTTTAATTTGACAAAAGTCTGGTCAGCTTCAGGGCTGCTATTCACTGAAGGGCAGCTATGGACCTAATAAAAATCATGTCAATTTCAGTCTGTAGTTTCCAGGGTCCCTGGCTTCATTGCAGCCCATATGGTGAACTGCTGGGACCTGGGAAGCCTTGGGTCCTTTCTAACATACTTGGTGGGTTGAAGCTGCAACCCTGGGAGTGACAGCTCTGAGACTCCTGGCTGAGCTGGGTCTACCAGGGTCCCAGCTCCACTTTATCCTACCCGCAAGCCCCATCTGCTGAGAATCCAGAGATGAGATGACAGGGAGCCTTCCTGCGTTCTATCAGAAGTTTGTCAAATTCAAACTGCTGCCTTGAAATATTTTGATTTCCATGTATCAGAAAATTATGACAAAAAATATTTTGTTGGAATTCTTCTGACCAGCTTTTCTCCTAAGTCTGTCTTACTGACTTTCAGTGAGACTTGAGCTTCTAAGTGCTTTTAGAAAATGGGACTTAAGCTCCTGAATCACTTAGGCACTTTTGAAAATTTGACTCTAGATCTTCTCCCTGAAATCCAACCAGGGAGTGGATCTTCAGCATGTGAATCTCTACTCCACAAGATGTGGGATCAGCCACATCAGTGGCACTGTCTCTTCTCTTCTACTCAAACTCTTAGAGAGTGCTACACCAGATCATGATCTACAGTGGTAGAGAGGGGGAAGACTACACAGATGATAGGAATGAGAAGGCAGGTTGCACATTCCCAGCAAGGATAATATAGTCTGATACAGTTATCTTTCCATTAAGCACCCTTCTGGTATCCCAAAGGCATCCAGGGCGAACGGAGTTCTCCAATAGCATTGTATTGCCAAGGAAGAGCTGGTGGGGGCCAGAGCTGATGCAGAGGTAAAGGATCTCCATGTGGATGGCCTCCTGCAGATGCCAGGGGATCTGTCATGTTCTTCAACAGCTCTGATTACCCTACCCAACACAGGTTCAGACTTGAATGGGACAATATAGGGAAATCGACAGGAGCCAATCTTTGCAAAGACCTCCTTCCCCAACAGCTCTCTCCCATGGGTTTTACTACAGGTGGATAGGATCTGGCCTACAAAGATTCGTACTACATAAATTTCTATTTTAAGAAAAGATTTTAATTTGCTTTATATTTGTAACACCTTTTTTAAAGCTTAGAAACAAGATCTTCTCTACCCACTTTTTCTGTGTGACAAACATTAACAGGCTAAGTTCTGCTCTTAGTTACACCAAAGAATTGAGGAGAGTTATTCCTAATTTACACCATTTTCCGAGATGACCTAGTATGTCTTTTCCATTTCTATTTTCTGTCTGTGATTTCTTTTCACTACCTTAGAAGCACTGGAGATTTTGGAGAATTACAGATTACTGTTTGGCAGAATTTAACTCAGTATCTCTTTTTTTGTTTTGCTTTTTAATGGGGTTCAAGTTAACACAGCTTTCATTTATTACTGGTTTTGTATTATCCTTATCAATGTGTTCAATGCAGCACTTAAAACATAGTTAGTGACTTAAGTTAAAAATGCCAATAAATATTTTATGCAATAATCAGGCAGAATTATACCATTTGGAATACCTGTGCCTAACTTAAAATAGCTGAATAACACCTGAGAGATTGTATGTAGTTTCTGGACAATGAGGGTGCTTGTAAAAACAAGACACACACACAAAAAAAACACTCAAAATTAATGATTCTGACACTTTTGTTTTGAAAGTTACTTTTATGGTTGAGACAAGTGTGGGGTTTTTTTTTGTTTTTTGTTTGTTTTGCAACATCAGTGTATTATTTTATATGGTAGGTATCTTGGAATCTATTTGATGCCAAGTTAAATCAGTAAGGGGCATGTTTCAGAAAGATACATGATATTTTTGCCAAATACTAAGTTATAGCATTTGATAAAATATGTTTTCTAAATCTATCACCCACTCAGAATTGTAATAATTTTTTTAAAATAACTAGTTTATTACTGTGTATTAAATATTATACTTAAAATTAATAATATATTCCACTCCTTAGATTTGCTCACTGTAGAGGAATTAATGAAACCCATTAGAGCAGATTCATCTCATGCAAGAGGCTTTGATCTGGAGCTTGTAAGGTATTTGTTTTAGAAAATGCATGTTTTAACATCTTAATGTCCATGAATTATTTGTGAAAATCATCTTTCTGAATAACTAGGGTCATTTTTGAGCTAGGAATCTAGATTTTTATTGTGCTAGATAATTTAGTACTACTGTGTGTAGTTTGTGCTGATCTGTAAAGTGAATATGTATTCTGAGTTGGTCTGGCCACTTTTGAAAATAAGATCTATTTCCAGTAGACTTACTCCATTAGTAAACAGAGTTTAGAAGTATTGCAAGTAGCTATTTCAAAAATGAAGAGTCTTTTGACCTGGCAATGGAAATAACATTGCATTTGTGTGTCAATTTTAGAAAAAATATTTGTAAGCAAATTGCAAGTCTTGTTAAATGCACTTTTTCTTTTTCTTTTTTAGTCCGGTGAAACTAACAGACAGCAGAGCAGCTGAATTTGTCAGTCGTTTGCCAATTAAAGAACACAAAAATGATGCAGTTCTGGAGAAGCAAAGTTTAGATTTTTTGTTTGATAAATGTAGTAAAGAAGAAGAGAGTGTTTTTCTCCAGGCAACTGCAAAAGAAAGTAGTGAAGATAGTCATCAAAAAGGGACTGATAAAGAAGACCAGATTGATAAAGAGCAGCTTGACCTTTTGAGACAAAAAATACAAGATTCTGCATTGTTGCATCAGGACAGCAAAATTAATAAGGTAAGCCATATTTAGCTATCTTTTATCTGTTTAAAATAATTTTAAATCACATTTTGAAGATTGTTTTTACAAACATATTTGCTAGAAATGTCTATCCATAATTTGGGGATTCCCAAGAAAACATTATTGCTATCTACTCATTAGGGTCATGACTCCAAAGCTGAATGCCAATTTCCAAGACGACCTAATAGGTCTTTTTCATCTCTACCCTGTTGTCCATTCCACCTAATAGGCAATTTTCCCTACTTGGTGTGATGTCTTCTTTTCACTACCTTAAAAGCACTGGAGATTTTTATAGAATTACACATTTTTCATTTGTTTGGGTTTGAATTATTCATTTTCAGCTCCATCAGGAATTTTATTCCTGTTTAAGTATAACTCTTGTAACTGGCCCAGTATTCTGTTACTAGAATTATATTTAAATAAACAGGAAAAGAACTGAAGTTACCTTTGGATATTATTACAGTCTAATGTGGTTGTTACAAACTATACTTATTCTACACAGGCACATCAGTCCAGCTCCTGGAGGAACAAGGGATTGGATTCAGTGATTAATAAGCAAATAATGCACAAGAGCACTCAAAGTACAGCTCCTTTACATAAGAAGAAATCTTCCATTGGACCTCATATATTGGTTAGGAGTTCTGGATATGGTAAACCCACTTCACCCTTAAAACAACTTTCCACAACTACTGAAAAGAGAGCATCAAAAGAAGCTCTCAAAAAGCCAAGTTTGAAAGCCAAATCACCTCCAGATAAAGCAAGGCAAAAAGGTAAACTGTTAGTTTTATACACATAATTTTATCTTAAATGAAGAGTTCAGAGGTTAATTTTTGTTTAATCCAGAGAGCTTTTGGTTTTGATGTTACACGCACAAATAGTGTTAGATTTTATGTGACATACTTTTTCCACTTCTTAAAGATGAGTCTTATAGCAGTGTTAATTTTTCCTGAAAGAATAAATCCATGTGAGATTCCCAGGATTCCTGGGATAGATGTCATATTTTCATATTGCAGTCAGATTGTATGATATTTACTGCATTGAACAAATTGATGCATTTTGATATCACGGACTCATGCATATCATAGTCAGTCCGAAAGTGAAATAAGAAAAATAAATGTAATCAGTTTATGCTTGAATAGGCCTACCCAGAACTCATTGTAGAAATGTAATCTTTTTTTTGTAGCATATTTTACATATGGATTTCAAACCTTCCTTTACCGGGCTAGTCAAATCTTCCGTCGATTTTGACGACATGCAAACTTTTAAGGAAAGTGCCTGCTGTCTTCAAAAACCATAGTTTTTTTTAATGAAAAAACAAACACATTTTCAATTTTCTTATGAAAATTCAAAATTTTCCATAGGGAGGAAAAAATATTTTTTGACCAGCCTTTTACTCTAGTCATATGTAATTATTCAAAGCCCGTGCTCCTCCACTACATTTATTTAACTATTGCTGACCAACTGAATAGAAAATAATTTTGCCTTCAAAAACACATGTATGTCTGTCATAGTTTCTACTCTGGTAAGTATAAGTATTCTCTGCAACTAAAAAATCTCCATTTCTGTTAAAATCCCTTTGGATAGTTCAACTTGTTGGAGTGATATTGTAACCTCTTTCAGTGTGGCCTGTCCTGTTCTTTATAAGCATTTTATCTTTATCCTCAGTTGTGCATTTTGGCACTTGTTAGAAAATACAAAGAAACAATTGCTTTTATTTCCCATTTATTTCCAGAATTAGTTTTTTCCTTAATGCCCATTAATGTGACATTGAGGTTGCCCACTAAGAAAAAACCTCCTCTAGAATTCTCTGCTTCCAAGTGGCTTGTACAGCAGAGACTGAACTACAAATAAAGACAGAATTTCAGGATTTGGTTCATTTGAACTTTGTAAAATTCCTAATCAGTTTTGGCATCTTGTGGGCACTGTTTGTTATTTCTGAGGTACTACAGGCATCCACTCTGTGGATGCTCTCACATTCTCGGCACATTCGATAGCAACTAATGTAGTCTCCAGGAAGCACATGGAGAAAACTGTAGGGTAAAACAGCTCATGTCTGTGTTCCCTTATTTTGAGAGGCCGACAGTTTAGGGAGCTTCTGGATAAAATGGTGACAGAGGTGGTTGGTAAGGAAAGGTATATTTATCTTCCTTAAAATTCCCAGGAAAAATACCTCAGGTAGTCCTAGAAGCAAACAACTATTTCACAACCAGCAGTAGCAGGGCTAAAACCTGAAAGAGACCAGCTCTTCAGAAGAACAAAAGGCATCTGATTTGCAACATGGTCACTTACCAATATATTTTCCTGCACTATATGTAGAAACTCCTGTCATCAGCTCAGGCTTTTTTTTGGCAGGAGTGTATGTAGTCTCTAGTATTTCAGTAGTTACAGAAAACCCCCATGTTCTAGGCTGCCGAGCTATAAATTGTTGAATTTATACCCTAGGATGAATTTCACTGTTTATGTCCCAATGTCAAGTTAGAAAGGCAAAGTGGGTGAGATGATATCTTTTATTGGGTCAACTTCTGTTGGTGAGAGAGACAAGCTTTTGAGCCCACACAGAGATGTAATGAAAGAGAGTTCCTCACTCAGCTTGTCTCTCTAATATCCGGGGACCAACATAGCTACACCAGCACTGCATACACCAATGTCATGTTGTCTGTTACGAATAGATGCTGAGTTTCTCAATTAAACTGTGTGTGTGTGTGGGGTGTTTTGCTACAGGGTCTATTTCTAAGGTTGGTGGTGTTTCTGCTGTGACTGGTATTATGCTGTGACTGGTAGTATCTTCACATATATGTGGGTTGCTTGGTTCTTTTTAAAGAAAGTTCACAAAACATCTGATGAAGTGAGCTGTAGCTCACGAAAGCTTATGCTCAAATAAATTTGTTAATCTCTAAGGTGCCCCAAGTACTCCTTTTCTTTTTGCGAATACAGACTAACACGGCTGCTACTCTGAAACCTGAGCTAGCTTATTTGCTGTCCAATTAATGGATAATTATCCTGGTCTTTTGGTCTGCAGGGCATTCTGGTTATTACGTTATACTTCTCATTGTTCTTTAAGTATAAAATAAAAATTTTATAAAGGAAATGATGGCTACTCCATCTCCAGTAACATTGCACATAATTTGTTGTGGATGCTCTTGAATTAACTGAAAATCTTAACTATGGAGTGCTTGAATTGTGATCCAGAAGCTTGAGACTTAGCACTGGTGGATCATATGAATATACTTGACTTTTTGAGAGCATATACATACACTATGTGTTGTTAACAAGTAGAAAATAAACATTTTCATTGGTTTTATAGCACAGTACCTTCGCAGTCTGTCACTCACTGAATTTTGTTCTGTTCTGCTTTTTCCTCTCAAAATGAAGAAACGTTATTTACTACTAGGATAATAAGATCTGCAGTAAATGAATCAGCTTCTAAAAAGGTCAGCAATATGGTTATGTCTGGCCAGTCAGTCATTAATGCCCTTGGACTGCAGATTAAGGAAATGGATTCTTGTGTGCAGACTCAAAAAGTAAGTGTTGTATTTTAAGTTATTACTGTTTAAAACTGGAACACCCGTGATGAAGAATTTGCATACCAGTTTTGTTAAAGCTTTTTGTAATACCTTTTATAATAGGATCAATAAATGCTGAAACTTGGCATTAAGAGTTTGCTTTAATAAGATGTTGATGTTCTTCTAAAAGATATTGCTAAAGTCATATTGCCACTTTAGGTTCCCAGATCAGTCTGTTTTGGTAGTTTTATGTCAATGTTGTTGTGAAAATGTTATCCATTATCTAATTTCTAAACATTAATATTTCAGTATCAAACAGGTTTAATTTAAATAAAACTTTCAAATAAAACTATTATACTTAGCATGTAAGTTAGTACCTGTATTTGTCTGTCTTTGTATTAGTACTGCATATTGTGCTTGAGCATATAATAGTATGTCAACAGAAAAATGACTTGGCTAACACGGCAAAGAGTTTTTCTCCTCTTTTATTCAGGCAGGCAGTAGGCAGCTAATAAGAAAGCAAGATTGATTTATTTATTTTTGCCTTACAAGAAATTTTATGCATTTATTGGTATTTATCTCTGGATTCTTCCTGCTTTTCTGTAAGCAAGACATGGAGTAAGGCAGCTCAGGTAGCTGTGTGTGGTCGCTACCATTTTTTTGAACCTTCTATTCAGCAACCTTTTCAAGATGAATAAAGGCTCATAAGAGCCCAAAGGAAATCTTGAAAGCAAAGAGAAGAGCATAGGATGTTGCACTACCTGTCAGAGTGCTGCTCTTCCTTCTTCCCTGGCACCTCTATGCAGCTTCCAATGAGGGTATGGGAAGCTAGACTTAGAGCCACAACAAACAAATATTTTTTAAAATATTGGCAAAAATAAATTTAAAGTGCATTTATTTTCTGAAAAGTGACTAAAAATGTCATTGTGGGGCTTCATGTTTTCATCTTGGTGATTTCCGTATTAACTTTGTTCAGTTTACAAGTAAACCTTCTATTTTTTTTATATATAGCCAGTACTGCAGTTTTGCATGGGTTCTGAAATTTGTGTTCACTCTTCCTTGGGAATAACTGTCAATTCAAGTGATTGCACATATCCATTCCACACTAAGTGTGGGCACACCCAGTGAACTGGAAAGAGATTTTTCACATAGCAGTACCAATGAGGGCTGCTTGTGTGCCTTGCATCTATTTGTAATCCCAGCCAAGAGTATACAGGGTGGAGACACTCTGATTCCTCTTTAGTACCTTCTCACTGCTTGTGTCCTGGGTCTTGAACCTAGTATTACTTCTAATGGCCCACCTTGTGAGTCACTGGTTGCATTCTCCTGATTACATCACTTTCAGTCAAAGTGGCTTTCCTTGTGGCTACCATGTTGGCCAGGAGGATGGGGGATCCGCAGGCCCTCAGAGTAGGGCCTTCTACTTCGTCCTTAATTTAAAAAATAAAAGCCACTACCAGGCCTCACCCCAAGTATTTTAAAGATGATCTTGGACTTTCACCTCAACCAAACAATTTACTTACCAATTTTCTTCACTGAGGCACATAGTTACAAGATGAATAGAGGCTCCACACTTTAGGCATGCATAGAGCCCTTGCCTCTGCTTCAACAGAACTAAGCCATTCTGTGCATCCCTCAGCTGTTTGTCTCCTTTGCGGACAGAATTAAGGAGCTGGCAGTTTCCTTGAAAAGAATTTCAAATTAGAGCACATCATGCATATCAGTGTGTTATGAGATTGCTGAGACCACTGCTCCTTCAAAGATTTCTGCATATTCCTCAGAAGTTCAAGCGACTTCAACAGCATTTTGGGAAAATATCCCAATTTCTGACACATGCACGTTCCTTTACCAAGTATTATGCTATTGCTGCAGCTTCTAGGGATGATACCAGCTTTGGAAAGGCAGTTCTACAGTCCCTTTTCAGATAGAATCTGAGCTCTGCCTCCATTTCAAACTGCTTGGGAGTCACCTAGCGTGGAATGGACATGTGCAAACACCTGAAGGAAAAACAGTGACTTATCTGTTCTGTTTTTTCGAGATGTCCATTCCAAACCCCGCCCTCCTTCCCCTCTGCTTCAGAGTCTAGCTTGTTATGGATTCAAATGCAAAGGAAGTGAAAAGGGCCAGAGTGGCTCCAAGTTTTGTATCCTGGGCCAGGAGTACATGCAGGCACAGGCACTACCTCAGCGGATACCACTAGGGAAAAAAATCCCTGGCTTCAGTGCACTTGGCACACATGCCTCACATGGAATGGACATGTGCAATCACTTGAAGAGCAACAGTTACAGAATAGGTAAGTAGAATCGAACTGATTCGCTCGTAGCAGTATTAGCTCTTTAGTGCTAAGGAGAGTAAAAGTAGTTAGAAATTCATTTTTCTCTCTAAAGTAAGATTATAGGATTTGTCACACATACATGGAAAAGCTGTTTGAAGTTGGTGCCATTTTTTACCAGAACCATAGTATAAATATTATTTTTAAATGACATTTTAACATGACTTGCTTTAAAAAAAACCCAAAACCTAAAGACAATAATTTTATCACTTTTATCGTATGTTTTACCTGTGAAGATCCTTCCCAACTCTTTTCTCCTGCACCCCGATATCTGCTGGCTTTGGGCACTTAATCTTGCTTAACTGTATTAACACTCTTTATATTTTCAGAGTGCTCAGTGAAATAGTTCACAGAAAGATGATGTAGTATTGCTAACCTTAAATCTTGAATACATCTTATTGAAATGAAATGAAAATGATCAATGATCTCAATGCAGTGTTTCTCTGGTAATTTTTCTTCACCAGGATTCCTCACTTTTCCCTGTCAAAAACAGTGAGAGAGAGCTTTATTTGCTAAAAAGAGTCAAGGAAGCAGAGGAAACATTGAAAGCGGCACATGATTTAATTCAGCAGCTAAAAGACTCATTTTCACAGAAAGAGAAGGAAATGGAGAATAAGGTGGTAGAAATGAAAATGCAACATGATAAAGAGCTTTTACGGCTGAGTCAAGAAAACTATGTGCTTCAGACGAAGGTGCTGTACCACCTCCACCACAGACAAAGGGAAAGAGTTGCTTCTGAAAACAACACTCAGTATTTCTTAGTTCAGTCATTCCTGCTCTGAACCAATTAACAGGAAATAAACGGGGAGGGTGGGTGCAAGGTGTACACTCACGCTATTGCTGTTCCATCTGAAACCAATCATAAAGTTGTTTGTTTTTCCAGAGGGTAAACTGAGTTATGCTCTTCACTCACTCCTTATGGCTACCATGTTGGCCAGGAGGATGGGGGAACTGCAGGCCCTCAGAGTAGGGCCTCCTACATGTTTTTTTATTTTGTTTTTGTTTTGTTTTTTAAATAAGGACAAAGTTTCTACCAGGTCTCACCCCAAGTTTTTTAAAGATGGTCTTGAACTTTCACCTCAACCAATTTACTTACCAATTTTCTTCTCTAAGCCACACAGTCACAAGATGAGTGGAGGCTACTACTTAGAAGCTTTGCTACTTAGGGGTTGTCTAATTCCTCTCCGGATACGTGTATGCCGCATGCTTCTTTTGGCAGCATGTAGAGTACATATCCGCATAGCCCCCCTAGCGTGGGTATAAATAACAGTGTAGCTGGTGAGGCCTGGCTTAGACAAGTAAAGACACCTGAAGAGTGTGTGTATGTATGTGAATACATACTCTACCCACTCTACTTGCCTAAGCTGTCTCTGCCTGTCTACACTGTTGTTTTTAACTCCTCCAGTGGGGAAGAACTCTGACCATGAGGAGGCAGCAGGGAAAGGCTGTGCAAGCTGTCTGCTGCTGGAGTCATTCCCTGCTGCAGGGAAAAGCTCTGACAGTGGAGAGGCTTTGCCTTTCCCCCTGCTAGAGCATTCCTTGCCTCAGGAAAAGACTTTAGCAATGGGGAAAGGCTAGGGCTTGGGGTGGGGGAGAGGGAAAGGTTCAGCCTTTGCCTCTCCACTCCCTCCCCCACAGCAAAACTATTCCTGACTGCAGTGAAAGGCTCTGGCAGCAGGAAGCTGCTAAAGCCTTTCCCCACTACCTCTCCTCTGCCAGAGCATGTCACTGATATCTGTGGCTACATGCTGCAGTGTGGATGCAGTGTGCTTTTAACCGCAGCGTATGGCGGCAAGTAGTATACATATAGCTGCCACCAGTGGTGTATACGTATCCTGTGTTACACATTCCAGGGCAGCATTCAGATTATAAATCCTTACGCTATAACTATAAATAAACCTTTAATATAATGTCAGTTTCTGGTAAAATAAAAGCAGAATTATATACACTTCCTGATGGTTTTTTCTACAAAACTATGCTTAAGGCTTGGCTCTTGGGGAAAGTTACCACCAGAACTTTACCAATTCAAGTATACTGCTACAGTTTTACCACATGAACACTCTTAATAAGAGTGTCCACGTGGGGAGTTAGTCGTATAGTTCTGCTGGTAAGTTTCCCCATATAGACAAGCCCTTATACTGAACAGGGCCTGTTGTGCATATTACTACAATCTTGCATGTGCTTCACTTTTTCAGATAATGCTTCTATGACACCAGTTTTTTTGAAGGCTCAGAGTACTCTGTTTCCGTGTGTGTGTGTTTTAATAAAAAGGAAAATAGATGCCATCTAACTTAGTGCAAAGCTTTCTCCAGAGAACTTTGTCTAACAATTGTTTTATTGACACTTTGTGTGCTTTGTATATTTTGAAAGGTAAATAGTATGGAAGAGCTGAGCAAAGAAAAGAAATGGCTTCACCTTGGGGCAACAGAGACTGTCACTGAAGAAAAGTTAAAGCAAATCCAAAAGGAAATTCAAGATCAAGAGAACCTTCTTCACGGTTATCAGCAGGTAGAGTGATATTTTAATGTGGTGGTGTGAACTCTGGTTAGCTGTAAAAACAAAAAGATCAGATAAACTATTTGTTGTTTTTGTAACATTAGGGTGGGATTTTCTAAAGCATATAAGGAAGTTAGGCTCCCATCTGCCATGGTCATTGTATCCATAGTTGAGGTTAAGTGTTTCTGCGCTTCTCCACATACAAGATGCATCTGTGTTTAACTTAAAAACACTTAGTTGAATTGTTACCAAATAAAATTTTCTGGGGTTTCCTTTACTTCTTCAAAATTTCAAAAGCTGTCTTACTTGGGCCTTTTGTAAATGGAAAACCTATGAATTATTAAACTCATTCTTCTGAGAATGAAACTTTCCTAGTTGAAATCCTTGACTAGTTGCTGCTATTCTACTTAAGGGAGATATCTTTTTCTAAAAAGCAGTAGAGGTGTAGCTCTGAAGGGCATGAATAAATTACACACATTTCAAAATCTCTCTAGTTTTGAGTAAGCTCTTCCCAAGTTGTATAGTGTTACCTGGCATTAAAAGAATACAACCTGTGAACTGAAAACTTTAACAAATAAAATACAGTTTGGCCAATAAAGAATCAACATTTCTGTCCCCAAAACACGTGGAAAACTAGTTTTCCCAAGAAAAACTAGGCTTGTGGAGGTAAGCTTGGCTCTATTAGCATGCATCTGCATCATCTCTCCATCTTCTTCTCAGCCCAGAGGTACAACTTGTGTCTTTGACTGCACTGGTAGAAAAGTAGAAAACAGAGAACAGAGCTTGAAAAGTAGAGAACAGAGCTTGAAACTTTTGTTCTGGGATTGGGTATGACTCAGAACTAGGGCTGTTAAGCAGTTAAAAAAATTAATCATGATTAATCACTCTGTTAAACAGTAATAGAATACTATTTATTTAAATATTTTTGGATGTTTTCTACATTTTCAAATATATTGATTTCAATTACAACACAGAATACAAAATGTACAGTGCTCTCTTTATATTTATTTTTGATTACAAATATTGTAATCTGTAAAAAAACAAAAGAAATAGTATTATTTCAGTTCACCTCATACAAGTACTGTAGTGCAATCTCTTTATCATGAAAGTGCAACTTACAAATGTAGATTTTATTTTTTGTTACATAACTGCACTCAAAAACAAAACAATGTAAAATTTTAGACCCTACAAGTCCACTTAGTCCTATTTGTTGTTCAGACAATTGTTCAGACATACAAGTTTGTTTACATTTGTAGGAGATTATGCTGCCTACTTCTTGTTTATTATGTCACCTGAAAGTGAGAACAGGATTTCACATGACACTGTTGTAGCTGGTGTCATAAGATATTTATGTGCCAGATGCGTTAAAGATTCCTATGTCCCTTCATGCTTCAACCACCATTCCAGAGGACATGCGTCCATGCTGATGACGGGTTCTGCTTGGTAATGATCCAGAGCAGTGCGGACCAGCGCATGTTCATTTTCATCATCTGAGTCAGATGCCACCAACAGAAGGTTGATTTTCTTTTTTGGTGATTCGGATTCTGTAGTTTCCACATCAGTGTGTTGCTCTTTTAGGACTTCTGAAAGCATGCTCTCAGATTTTGTAAGGCACTTCAGATTCTTAAACCTTGGGTCGAGTGCTGTAGCTGTCTTTAGAAATCTCACATTGGTACCTCCTTTGCCTTTTGTCAAATCCGTAGTGAAAGTGTTCTTAAAATGAACAGCATATGCTGGGTCATTATCCAAGACTGCTATAAAAAGAAATATATTTGGCAGAATGTGGGTAAAACAGAGCAGGAGACGTGCAATTCTCTCCGAAGGAGTTCAATTACAAATTTAATTAACTCATTTTTTAATGAGTGTTTTCAGCCTGGACGCTCGATACAATCCAAGGTAAATGTGTACTAAATGTAGTTTAGCATGCTGTATAAAAAAGTATTTGATATTCAGATGTGCTCTAAAAACAAATTATTATAAACATCAAAGTCTCATCCAACATAAATATGTTTGACTATGTGTGAGTATTCAGTGATTACAATTATATGACCTATTATTGTCTATTCTTTTTTATAAATTACTGTCATTTATGCTTAGTCTGTGTTCTATGACTGAGGTAAGAGAGTAATTGCTTTATGAAATCTAAGTATTAAGAATGTGATAGAAGCAAAGTACACATGTAGATTACAGTAAAAATGCTGTTGAGCCAGATAAAATTATTATTAATACATGAATGTGGGTTAAGTTTGTCTTTTTTGTCTTAGGAAAATGAAAGGTTATACAAGCAAATGAAAGAACTCCAGATACAAAACAAGAAAAATGAGGAACGGATGTTTAAGGAAAATCAACATTTAACATCTGAGTTAGCGTCCTTAAGGTGAGTGTGTTTAAACTTCTAGCCTTTAAAGACACGTAAATTCAGAGTTAGTTTGAGGGCTTGTGTGCTAGTCTGCACTAGTGGGATATACATTTGTCTTCACTAGTATTTTGTGCACTAACTGGCCCATGTGGACCTTGCAGTTGGGCACTTAAAATTCCCTACTGTGCATTAACATAATACTGTCTGAAACGGGACAACATTAACATGCACGAGGGAACTTCTAGTGCACACCAGGGTCCACACAGGCCAGTTAGTCTGCACTAGCTTATCACAGACTAACTCACCATGCAGACAAGCCTTCAGTAAGCAGAACCATAAGAGCAGAACTAGCAAGCCTGTCAGATATCCTGTTGTTTGTTTTGTTTTGTCATAGATGGTGATAGGTGACTGGTGAGCTCCTATTCCATTGAAATTGGGAGGGGTGGAAGAAGTGTCCAAATTTAGTTCTTAGCCTTCCCTTTTCTGTTAGAGACCTATTGGAGTAAACAGGGCTTGTAGCTTAGATGGTTGTATTCTAAATCTCAAGATTGAATGTTTGTTCATACAAAGAATGGGCCACAGAATTAAATGAAGGCCGGGGCGAGAGCATGCCTTTTGATAGTATAATTTTATCTGCCATGTTAAAATGTTTGGTTATTATTATACATAAGTATTCTCATAAGATGAAATTCATCAAGCAGCTCAGGTCACAGAAGACCCCAGTACAAAGGAATCACCATGCTGAGGTTGTGAGTGACTGAGCAGTGGTTACATAGGGGGAATCTCCCCCTCTGTAAAACTGGGATCTGTGTCTGTAACAGCATGGAGGGTCAGCAACCATGCAAATCCAGTATTTACAAATCTTTGTATAGGAGCTCACAGCTGAGCTTAATTCATGGGGAGTAGATTCTATCCCCAGACTTGCATGTGGTTTTCCTAAGCAAAGGTTGCTTATTTGGAGTTTATGGGTCTATTTATGCTACCAAAAAAATCCACGTCAGCGAGTCTACGAGTCCAGGTCTACAGTTCATGCTGCAGCGCTACCAATAACTGTGTAGGCATTCATGTTTCAGTTGGAGCTCAGGCTCTGAAACTTGGGAGGAGGGGTGGATTTCAGAACCTGAGCTCCAACCCAGGTGGGAACATCTATATGGCTTTATTTAGTATGTGCCCAGGTCCGTAAACCCGGGCTCTGAGACTCACCACTGCAGTGGTGTTGTGGTTTTTTTTGTTTTTTTTTTAATTGCAGTGTAGACATAGTGGCTTGTGCAGGAAAGGGGGTAGATATCACCTTTACTGATTTTGATCAAATAATGACTTGTCTTCTTTTGTTTTATCTAATTATCATTGTGACTGGTGCCTGGGATGGGCCACACTGAGAATGCCACAGTCAGGGCAGACTGCAAGAAATAGGCCAGACCGTCCTGCCAAAACTAGTGGTTTACTCTATAGTTAGATTCACCAAGCCAGTAACAAAAGAACTTCTGCAGTACCACACCTAAGTATCCAGAAGCCAAACATAGTCCCCTTTAGGCATTCCAGCCGTTGGCTCCCATCCAGTCAATCCAATCTAATATAGTGAGAGGTTATTGAAACCCCAATTAACCATATGTGAAGTTCTTCCTAATCCCAATGGATGAGAGACATATCCCAGGTCAGTATGAATCTCAGATCTTACCCAAATATCATGCTGTCACCAATCCTTAATAAGCCTTTAGTTAGTTTACTAATAAAAGAAAAGGAGTTATAAATAGTTAATAAATCATATACATACAAATGATTGCCAAGTCCTTATATCAGGTTTCAGCAGTGCTGGAATAGACTGCTGGCATGTAAAGTCTCTCTGGTAACTCCCAAAAGATTGGAAGGTCCTCAGTCCATAGTTCAAAATGCTCCTTTTAGCTGTAAATCCACAGTCCAGAGAATTAAAGCAGGAAAGAGGCAACACAGGGATATATCAGAGGTCTTTTATTTGTATTGCAATGTGCATGGAAGTCCCAAACAAAGCCCACAGCACCTGTATGTTGAAAGTTACTGGTCCAAAATGCAGCCCAGGATCATATGAGCATATCACATGCCCTTAACCTTTGGTACTTAAACGCCGGGGGAGAGGGGTGGCGGCCATTGACTCCTTGCCATCTGAGGCATCCTCCAGAAGAGCCATCTGGACAGGATGAGTTTCTTCAGTAGTCCATTGTAAGAGTGGAGTGTCCTTGCGAGGCCATCACGCACAGCTGTCTAGCCCTAATGTAAATTCTGTCTGGGGGTGTCACCCAGGAATACAACACCTGTGAAAGACATAAGTACATAGCCAGTCTTCATAACTTCAGATACAATAATGATACATTCATGTAAACAAGATAATCATACTTAGCAAATCTTAACTTTTCCATTGACATCTGACAACAATGATACAAACAGTCATCTTTCTTATACACAGCATCACAATCATCAAGTTAGCATTTATGAAGATGGATGGACTGGTGTCTGATATCCCAGGAGTAATTTTGGGCTTTGTTTTACTTATGTATTTCAGTGCTTATTCTTTTTTTAATGATTTAAAAGAAATATTTGCCAGAATTTGTAGACATGATCCTTTCATAGGGAAACCACTGAATGTGTTAATGAAGCAGAAAGCTACGTAAGATCACCAAACTGCATAATGTTCTCTTTTGTCATTGTTCCATTAGAGAACAGATGGATAAAAATAACTTCCTGTCACAGTTAGAGCAGGATTCTAAACCAACAAGAAACCAGAGTTTCACAGAACTGATTTCAGAACTTCGAGTAGCACAGGTAAGTGGATTTTGTGTTCTGGAATTGTATACCTGTTTAAATATTAATCTCTCCATGTAAAATAAATATATCCATTGATACCATAGACTTATTGTGTAAAGTAAAATTGGAAATTTTGTAGCATATTTCCTTATGCTAAAATAATGTACCATTTTATAGTCTTTATTAAAAACTTGTCTTGCTTTAATACTTGAAAATAGCATGAATGAATAATCAACTGAATGCACAAAACTAGCCTCCAAAGATGCCTTTCGCCATTATCATCTCTGTGGGTGCTTCAGTGGTTATCCTGAAATGTTCTATGAGAATGATGGTAGCCAGCAAGGTGGTATGCAGACATTTACAGGTGCACATTTTGTTGAGACACCGATAAAGAATACATGCTAGTCTCAGGCAAGTTTAGTGTAGTGTTTAAGGAGTGTTTTTCAGTTAGGTTCTAGATGATAGCTGGAGGGTGGGTGCCTTTGCCAGTTCAGAGTTTTGAACTGTTTCTGTATTCTGCAAGGGAAGGTTTTGCTCTTGTGATAGACAGCCAAAGATGTCATTCCTGAGAAGATAAATTTACAGATATAGGATACCCTCTGGATTTTCCAAAACCCTATTATTTGAACCTTTGCTTTATCCCTTCCTTGTCCACCAATAGAGCAGAGACCTGGCCAGAAGGGAGGCCATCCTTCTACTAAATAACTCCTGCAGCAGCGCAGGGAGCCCTCTGTAGTCCTGCTGTCATGGGAGTGGGGCCATGACAGCAGAGCTGCAGAGGGCTCCCTGTACAGCCAAAGGACAGTGGTGGTCCTGACAGGGCAGAGCCTAGTTCCAGCTGGGGTTCCCTGCTGTGCTCTCCCATGACTACTATGCCCCTCTTCTCCCCTGCCCCAGGGCATCTTGTGCCTGCAATAATCAAGAAGGAGCAGCACAGGGAGCCCTCTGCAGCCCTGCTGTCATGGGAGGGAGTGAGCAAGGCTCCCTGCTCTCTCGATTATCTAAACTCCCCATTATCTGAATAAAATCCATGTCTCCCATGCTATTCGTATAAGTGTCAGTATACTGGAATGAGGGCAGATCTCCCATTTTAAATATGGAGAAGCTGAGGCAGGAAGATTGTCACTTTCTCAAAGCAAAGGAGAGGGAACAAGTCTCTCTGTTGGGTGGTCAGAGTGTGAGGTCACATCGCACTCAAAGGGAAAGACCTGGCATCTTGGAAGAAAACCAGTAGGTTGTAGAAAGAACCATATCCAGCCAACAAGTGTTCATAGATCTCACAAGGAGGCATGTGGATTTCTGAGAAACCATCCTTCTCATTCGTTTCCCTTTGGACTTGGGAAAGCAGGAGACCTAGAAGCAAATTGTTGGTTTGAAGGGTCTCCAAGAAGGCATAGCCGGAGTAAGGCTAAAGGTTAGTGCTCGCTGATGCAAATGAAGTAGACTGAAGTTTGGGAATGGGTTTATGTTCTTGATATATGTAAACTCATATTTTTTGCCATTGTGCCGAGACTAAAAAAAGTTTTGTTTTGTTTTTTAACTGTGGTCTACTTACAGACTGAATCTGGATTGTTTGGCTTCTAAGACTGATCTAATAAGAGCCTGTTATGTTATAAGAGACCTCAGATTCAGCCTCTATTGCGTGACTAACCTCATATAGTCTTCCTGCACTGTATTGTAGAAAGGATACTATCCAACATAGACAATCACATCGGCTGCTAAGGGACCAGTGCAGCAGCTGTGATCCATCTTATGATGGAAAAACACCAGTTACTTTTTTTTTTGTAGAAAACGTATGTTCTGTTGGTTTATTTTTCTTTACATGTTTTCTGTGAATATTAAGAAGGAAGAAGCCAAATTGCTGGAAGAGATAAAACGGCTTAAGCAAGACAAACAAGCTCTTGAAGTAGATTTGGGACAAATGAGGAGAGAGAGAGATTTGGCAAGAGCCCAAATTGATTCTACTTCAGGTAAAGTACTCATTTGTGGAGGCTCTCATTCCAGTTAATAATTGGATAATTGCTCTTTACCTGTGTTTCACTAAATAAATGTATATAACACTTAATTATTTGTAATACAGAAGGGCTTAAATAAATGTGATATAAAGGCTTTTGAAATGCTCTTATATTTGAAAACTTAATTTGAGTCGCACCTTTAAATTTTAGTAAAGAAAAAGTAGTGGCAAAGTGCCTGAAATATATCTGAGAAAGCTTTGTTGCAGATTTCTAAGAGGAGTATATTAAATCAAGTATTTTTGCCTTCTAGGTGAAAAATCTTATGAGATAAAGATTATAGAAGAATCATACAAACAGGAAATTAGTCTTTTGAAAAAGAGACTTCAATGGTATGCAGAAAATCAGGAGCTTTTGGACAGAGATGCAAGTCGTCTTAAAGATGCAAAACAAGAAATTGAGAAATTGAAACTACAGGTGATCACAACAGTTCAAGGTTTATTTTTGTGAATTAGTACTTATAGAAATAGTGTCCATAGAATACAACTTGTTTTTTCAGTATATGTTATCTATCTTATTCTAAGTGCAGTATTGGAATACATCAAAATCTTTTATTTAAATACTGAGGGCCTGATATGGAGAATGTACATTTATTATGTGTAAAATGGAGGATTTAGATGTATGAGAGCTTAAAACTGTTTTTATTTGCATTTGACACTTCAGTGGCATTTCTGGAAATAATTCTAAATTAATAGTTCTTTAGGCCATGCAAATCATTGACTAAGACTACCAGATAGGAGTTACGTTATTATACTAACATTTGAAAAACATACCATACTGTAGTGGTTAAAGCAGTGTTACCCAAAGTGCGTGGCATGCATGCCTCAGAGGCTGAAGGAAATAGCTATAGGGGACATGGACAGGCTTCTCAGTCATTCTCCAGAGTCAGAGGAAGCTTTATTTTCTTGAGGGAAAAGTCTCTACCTGTAATGGTTGAAAAGAAAACCTTTCAAAACATGAAACCAGTAAAACCAATGCAGAGAGCCTGAAGCAATATCTGTGGGTGTGAACTGCCCCATTTATATCAGTGGACGCTAAGTCAGATGCCAGTGATACTATTTCCCTGCTCATGAATGCATGTAGAAAACAGAGGAAGTATTGTATTATAAACATCCTAAAGTGGGGGAGGAGGTTGCAAAGTAAGATATATGTAGGCCTTTAACAACACATGGTAGGTGGGGAGGAGCTGTCATTGGTTTCATTTTCCTCAAAGTAGGCTCATTTTCAAACATTTGGGAAACACAGTAAGATTGCTCTCATTTGGATGAACAGTTTTGTGCATCAAAGGTTAAACTTTACACCGAAGCATTATTATTACCCAGTAGATAATGGGAATGTGCGTTCATTTAACAGTCCAATATTTCTCTAGCAATGCATTGGAATATTAATATTCACTGGAATCTCCAGATATTAGACTTGAACCTTGATGGCCAAATTTTCTCCTGTGACAGAGCTTTTCTTGGTGATGGGGAGAAAGGGGCGCGCCTGGTTCGGACTCCCTGAACCTCAGAGCCAGCCCATCTTAGATATAATTTAGAGCTGCTGCTGGGCATCTCTAAATTGCATCACTGAATGCAAAGCTGTGAATGCTTAAATTGTGCCCTTAACTGATCATACGTCAGTGGAAGACATCATAGCTTAGCTCTACCATACCACCCCCTCCTCTGCATGTCAAGAGAGTGGGAGGGAAGAGGCTCAGGGCACAGACCTGGCAAAAATTTGCTCCCAGGGAGTTCCCTTCATAAGGGAATTCTCTGCTAGATCTCTGCAGCTTGGTTACAGTTCCGTTACCCCATCTGGCACAAAGAGGCCATAGCCCAGCATGAGAATATAGTTCATAGACTTCTATCAGACAAACTATACTGAAAACTAGGATAGACTTCTGCACTAGTCCTGTTCAAATATGGAGCTCTTTCATTATAGTTAATTTGAAATAATTAAAATATTTTAAATAATTTTTAATAATTTTAAAATATTTTCAACTGTGCTAATGAAGTGAACCTGTTGCATATACATTTTGTAATGTACCATTGAATATGTTGAATAGGTTGATAATCTCAGAACTGAAGCTGGGAATCAGTCTGGGCAACAGAAGAAACGTTTAAAGGACAGAGCAGCAGATGCAAAAAAAATTCAAGATCTTGAGCGACAAGTATGTAATAACGTTACTTTTCTCAGTGTTTCATAGCTTGTGAAAAATACAGTAATGCTGACTGCTGTTGAGAGATGTTGGCAGAAATATCAAGATTACACTTTGCTGTATTGGAAAAGTCCCATGATAAAGTAAACATTTTTTGTCCTCATGGAACTGTCTTATCTTGACATTACAAATATTAATTCATTTATGAGAAATTGTTCTCATGCTGGGACAAACCCTAAAAGTGATAGTATTTCAAGTGGCAACTTACTTTATCAGTACACTTTTGAATTCTTATTTCCATGTCTAAAGACTTCGTTTGAATATTTTCTTCCCCTCACATCCAGGATGAATGTTCTGGGGCCTACAGTGAAGTAATAATGGCATTAGTCTGTTGCTTGGAGAGTGATTTGGATATCATATGACTAACACTGAGATCATGGTAGAATCAAATTAGTTGGTGAATAGGATGGGAGGGAAAAGGAAAAAGAGCCCAGAAAGCCGTGAATATTTTGTTTTATATCGCCCTGAAATTTCAAAGTGTCAAAAAGCAAATGGAGGGTGCATTGAAGTAGTGTCCTTCTCTATCTAAAATAATCTGAGTATAAGAATAACCCATTTAAATCAAAGGACATCTTAGAAAAAGATTGTTTAAATCAAACTACTAAACCCACAATGCAGCTAATGAGTCCTGTCTGACTATTTCAAAATCGAAAATAAATCCCTGTTCTTGCATTGGGGTTGTGGTGCGTGCCTGCTTGCGCATGTGCCTCTGTATCTTTTTAAACATTGTGTCCTCTTTACAAATCATCCCCCAGCAAATTGCCACCTTCATCTTTTTTAAATGAATGGTAATAAAGTAAGAAATAAGAGATTTTTAATTCAAAATCCAGGAAACTGCTTTTTGAGATGGTCAGTGTCTGACTGTTGATCACAGAAGTGTAATTATATTTTTTTTAATGAAAATTTATCCTACAGCATTTTTCTCTAGATATAAATGTTAAGGGTTGAAAGTACACTGGTGGTAATGCCTTCACATAAATAACTCTGTGAAATGTTTTCCTTCAAATGCTTCTCTGTATACATTCCACTGATGGTGTACATGCAACCAGGACCATGTAGTGCCTGCTGGTGGCCACTCTTTGTACCCTGTGGGTCCTCATGCTAACCAAAGGCATAAAGGGTAGGGCTGAGCCCAACTTTGGCAGTTCCTTCTCTGGCTACAATTTGGAATTTGCAGTGTTCATGTGACCTTTTCTTATGTAAATAGTTAGTTATAGATAGTTAGAGATTTTGTAAACTACTAAATACCTAACATTAATGGTTTAGTGTTTCCTTTCTTCCCTTTAGAAGGAAACTTGGTTGTTTGTTTTTGCCTCAGGGTTAGTGGCTTATCCTGGTACCAAGACTATCTCTTCACTGCAGAGTTAACTTAGGCCATGTCTACACTATCACTTCTGTTGGTAAAACTTATTTTGCTCAGGGGCGTGAAAAAATACCCCCCCCCCACCACTGACATAAGTTACACTGACAGAAGCACTGGTGTGGACAGCGCTATGTCAGTGGGAGAAGCTCTCCCACTAACACAGCTACCACTGCTCTTGGAGGTGGTTTTATTATGTCAACAGGAGAGCTCTCTCCCGCCGGCTACACAAGTGATCTCACGGTGGCACAGCTGCATTGGTACAGCTATAAGCTCGCTAATGCAGACATGCCTTTAGGTTCTTACTTCGGTGTTATTCCTTTCTGTCCACACACAAAATACATATACCTGCATTTGGTGGTGCTTTAAACCCAATCGGTCTGGCCTAGATAGGGGAATAGGCTAGAAGTGGCTCTTAGCCTTTTCAGACTACTGTATTTCTTTCAGAAGTCTGATTTATCTTGCATACCCCAAGTTTCACTTAACGTAAAAACTGATTGCTTACAAAATCAGACATAAAAATACAAAAGTGTCATAACACATTATTACTGAAAAAATGGATTATTCTCATTTTTACCATATAATTATAAAAGAAATCAATTGGAATATAAAAATATTGTACTTGCATTTCAGTGTATAGTATATAGAGCAATATAAACTAGTCATTGACTGTATGAAATTTTAGTTTGTACTGACTTGAGACCAATGGTCCATCTAGTCCAGTATCCTGTCTTCCGGCAGTGGCCAATGCCAGGTGCTTCCGACTTCACTAGTTCTTTTTATGTAGCCTGTTCTAAACTAGGCAAATGTCGAGATGAGTTGATGTACCCACTGGAAGACCTTTGTGTGCCCCCAGGGGTACGTGTACCCCTGGTTGAGAACCACTGACCTAGAGCTTGGGTGCTGCTTTCACTTGGTCTGAGAACCTGCCCACTTTGTAGTGAGGACACCAGCTAGATCACTCAAGTGCTGATACTCCTCTAGTGCCTTCTCAGAATCCCCCCTTTGTGCCCAGAGGATAGACAAGTTCTCCCACAATTCACTGAGAGAGAATCTGAGAGTAGCTCAGTTTACTGAAGTACAAAGAACTATGGAATATGCCTCCAGAAGTCAGAGCAACTTACCTGAGTGAGTGAAGCACCAGTGAGGACACAGTAATTCAGATATGGCTTTAGGGTCACTGTTCACAGCTAGGCTGGGCTAACTTGGTTGCTCAGACCGAGGTGCTGATGACCCAAGTAAACTTTTTAGTGATGACAATGCCCTGTGACTGACGTACATCTCCAGGCTTTAATAATTGCTCTTTTTGTAAGGCCAAACTTTCTCATTGATTCAGTTGCTTTCATACCAAATACTTGTGTTTGGGTGAGGGGCACATTAGAAAGAGAGGGATGTGCCTTCTGTAAATCCGTTTCTAGGACTGGGTGGGCAAACTTTTTGGCCTGAGGGCCACATCGGGGTTGCGAAACTGTATGGAGGGCTGGGTAGGGAAGGCTGTGCCTCCCACTTCCCGCCTCCTGACTGCCCCATCAGAACCCCCAACCCATCCAACCACCTCTGCTCCTTGTCCCCTGACTGCCCCCTCTCTGGACCCCTTGCCCCTAACTGCCCACCTGCTCACTGTCCCACCTCCTATCCACACCCTCGCCCCCTGACATGCCACCTGGGACCCCTGATCCATCCATTTCCCCCCACTCTTTGTCCCCTGACTGTCCCCTCCATGGACCCCCATCCCTAACTGCGCCCGACTCCCATCCAACCCCCCTCCCTGTCTTCCTCACCCCGCTGGGACCCCTCGACCCCTCCGGGACACCACCGCTTATCGAACCCTCCCTGTCTCCTGACTGCCTCCGCCCCATCCAACCGTCCCCTGACTGCCCCCTGGGACCTCCTGCCCCTTACCCTATCCTCCCTACCCCCTTACCACACCATTCAGAGCAGCAGGACAGGCTTATTGGAAAGTTGCGCTGCCCACGCAGGGCGTGGCTGCGGGGGAGGGAGGACAGTGGGGTAGGGGCTGGGGATTAGCCTCCCCGTCCGGGAGCTCAGGGACTAGGCAGGATGGGCCCGCGGACCGTAGTTTGCCCACCTCTGTTCTAGGAGAACCCAGAAAGCGAAGGAGTTTTGTTGGAAAATGTTCCTTTTGAAGAGTATAATGCATCCCTCTTCAGATCCTGGGATGCTTGTGGCATAAACCTCTGAGCACTCATCATCTAAAAGTGCTCCACATGTGGACCTGAAGTTCCTACTCCTAAAGATCCATCGTCCTTGCCTGGTAAAATCTCGGGACAGAGGGCGATGAGTTCTAGGTCAAGCCATAAATCTTCTCAAGCCTCAGACAGAGTAGCCCAAGGCCCAAAATGGGTATGCTGTCCCAACCTCTCAGCAACATGGACCCCAGTACCGTTGTCTACCCTGGTACCAATGTTATCTACTCATCTGTCTTCAGTACCACTGTATTCTGTACCAAAGTCCTGTGTGATGTCAAAAGACCTACTGGTCTCTTTGGTATCGGACACGCCTCTATTAGGCTTCGTGAAGGAGCTTAATCCCAAGTACCAACCACTGCTCCTATACCAGAACCAAGTATATCAACACTTCATCCAGAGCAGTTTGAGGGCAGTCCAGGCACACCAGATGGCACAGTTCCTTCTCTGCAGAAGGACAATACATTTTTGTCAGACTCTGAGGGAGGTAGGGAAGTTTCACTGTCTCTAGGGGTCTAAATATTCATGTTAGTAAACACCCAAGGAGGACTTGAGGGCAGAGTCTTATTACAATAGACATAGAAGTTCACACCCATGGGTTTCGCATTCATTCATTAATGAATGTTTCTTGGAGCCACTAGTCCTGGAATCCCCAAAGGGAGAGGCAATCCTTGTTTTAATCTGAAATGGAACACTGGATCTGGTCCAAGAGGTGAATCTAGCTGAACAGCACTGTAATAGCAACCATAATGTAATTAAATTTAACATCATTGTAAGGTGGAGAAAACCAAAGAAACCCACCACAGTAGCATTTTAACTTCAAAAAAAAATTTCCACAAAAATGAGAGAGCTAGTTAAATGGAAATTAAAAGGCACAGTCACAAGATTGAAATGCCTGCAAGCAGCATGGAAACTTTTTAAAAACTCCATAACAGAGGCTCAAACTAAATGTATACATCAAATTTAAAAAAACAGTAAGATGACCAAAAAATGCCACAATGGCTAAACAGAGTAAAAGAGGCAGTATGATACAAAAAGACATCCTTTAAAAGTTGGAAGTCAAATCCAATATCACACAGTTCCATCATCTTCCTCTCACCCTTCTCCTAACTAGGTACTGCTTGTTAATCACCCTCAGTGGAATACAATAGGTGTCATCACTCAAAGAAGAACAGGAGGAGGCTACATACCTGTAATTGAAGTTTCTTCAAGATATGTGGTCCCTATCTGTATTGTAGTCCCACCCTCCTCCCCCTTTACTGCGGATCAATTTGATTTGTGGTGGTGAATCACACCACACCCTGCCCTTACTTGCCTTACATGATGCAAGGGCGCATGCGTGGACCAATAGACACTACTACTTTCAAAATGTCCAGCTCCAGACACATGGCACATGTGTATAACCCTCAGTGGAATTCAGATAGGGAGCACACATCTCAAAGAACGCCAGTCACATGTAAGAAACCTCCTCTTGGAAACCATTAGGCAAGGGATAAATAAAAAGATAGAAAATATATAATATAGAAATCCATGGTATGCCCACTAGTTGAATAATGCTTGCAGTTCTGGTCACCCCATCAAAAAAAATACGTTAGAACTGGAAAAAGTACAGAGAAGGGCAACAAAATGGTATGGAACAGCCTCCATACAAAGAGAGATTTAAAAGACTGGTACTGTTCAGTTTAGAAAAGAGATGACAAAAGGGGGATATGATTGAGGTTTATAAAATCATGAGTGATGTGGAGAAAGTGAATAAGGAAGTGTTGTTTACCTCCTCAAATAATACAAGAACCAGGTGGACACCCAATGAAATTAATAGGCATCAGGTTGAAAACAAATATAAGGAAGTACTACTTCACACAATGCAAAGTCACCTTGTGCGATTCATTACCAAGGGATGTTGTGAAGGCCAAATGTATTACTGGGTTCAAAAAAGAATTGGATAAGTTCATGGAGGATAGGGCCATCAATAGCTATTAGCCAACATGGTCAGGGATGCAACTCCATGCTCTGAGTGCACCTAAACTGGGACTGGATGACAGAGAATGGATCACTCAATAATTGTACCTTTCTGTTCATTCCCTCTGAAGCATTTGGCACTGGCCATTGTTGGAAGATACTCGGGCAAAATGGGCCATGGGTCTGTTCTACTATGGCCATTCTTATGTTCTTATTGACAGTGAAAACCACAATATTTATTTATCAAATCTCTATTTAACGAGTTATATTTTTTTTGACAGATTAAAGAAATGGAAGCAATTTTAAAAAGAAGGCATCCAAATTCTTTACCTGCTTTGATATATGCTGCTGCTGCAGCATCTGAGGGAGGTGGTGACATTTCGGCTAAATCCAATACAATTGATTTCCTGGAAAGAAGAATAAAAAAGTTAGAAACAGAACTTGAGGGGAAAGATGATGAAGCTAAAAAAAGTCTACGTGCTATGGAACAACAGTTTCAAAAAATAAAGGTAACTAACTTAAGGCTATCAGCATCAGGCCCTTACATTGAGTGGCAGTGTATTCCACAGGTAGTGAAGAATGGTTCTACTGAATGTAAGGGTATCTGTCTCTAAGTATTAGCATTGCAAAACGAAGGAAAAGATAACATTTGGGGAATATTTTGGGGCCAGAAATTCCAAAGCTTTGTGCATTTAAAATATAGTCATGTAAAAGCATTTTGAAACTGACAGAGGAGGAATTAAACTTGCAAGAGAGATTGCTTGGGTTGTCTTAAAAAACTTTTCATAAATAGAGGAAGGGGACTTGGTCCTACAGGATACAGAGCGGAGGTACACACATACTGAGCTGCACACACAAGTGAAATAAGTGTGCAGGCAGCAGTGGCATAGTCCACTTACAAATTGCAGTCTCTTCTGCATGTTGAGTCAGAATCCGTGCCCCCACCTTTTTCTTCATGGATGTCCAGAACAGAGAATTGTTAAGTTGGGGGTTCATGGACTGGGGATTCTTGCAGAAACTGTCCTGGGCCCTGATTTGCAGCATGAAAAGTAGGTGTTAGGTTGCCATTGCCCAGGAAAACTTATACTTCTGCCAGGATCTTGGCACCATTTCTGAAATCCTGTGTTGGGAAGTCCTGCTGGTATGGCAGTGGGCTTTGTTCCACAGGACCTGTTTTGGTCGCTGCTTACCTAGCAGGGAAGGAGAACATGGAAAGACTGAATCAGCTGGAGATAGACCCCTTTTGAGTAAACCTTAGCACTCACCTGAATGAGAAATTACCAGCCTTCTGCTTGTGACACCAGGAGAAGAAAATACGTTTCTAAGGTTTGCCTTCTCCATCCAATTGAGAGAGAGCTTTCTTGTGTATCTATCTACTAGTACCTCTGAAACAGAATGTCCTGACAGAGCTCAAGAGAGACAAGGGTTTAATGATCTTGATTGCCCCATACACACCCGGATGGAAAGAATCATCTTTTTGTTCTGTTTGTACATTCTTGTCCATGATATGGGTCCCTAAGGATATGGCAGTGGGCAGTCCCATCACAAGCTATTAAATATTTGCAAAGTGGAAACTAGCAACAGTTAAAATGCTATGTTTAACAAAAATATGAAATGCTCTGAATTTCTTAGTGAGTCAACGTGTTCTTAATGTTAAACTGAGAATGGAATGTTAATTTGTCTGTTCAGACTGATAGTTGAATAGAATAATCCAGCACAATAATACAATGGGAAACACTCATTTTCCTAATAATTGGCTTTAATTATTTATTCTCTTTCTAACAGTTATAAGGTGCCCATCTATCCTTACTAAAAATAGTTCCTTAGTTTGCTGATATACTGTGCTTTTTTGTTGCAGGTAGTCTTAATGAGTTATTACATTCATGAGGCTGCTTTCTGAACTACCTAATTTATAGTGTTGTAAATATTCCTGGTTTTGTTATATATAATATGTTAAACATTTACTTAAGGTGCTTAATCCCTTAATTTATACAAAAAAGAGGGAGTAATAAATATGCAACTCTGTAAATTGCTGTTTTTTCCCAGCTTCAGTATGAGCAAAGACTTGTAGAGCTTGAAGAACTCCTTGCCTATAAATTGATGAATGAACCACAAAAACCGCATGACAGCAAAGCCAGTTTTACAGCAATTGAGCAAGAACTTCGTAGTGTAAAGGAGAACCATCAGATCACAGTAAAAAATCTTCAAACAGAAATTGAAAATCTTAAAAATCAAAACTCCCAGTTAGAACTCAAAAAATGTGAAAGAGATGATGAAGACTTACAATCAATAGAATACCAAGTGGAACAAGCTCATGCTAAAGCCAGGTTGGTAAGACTAAATCAAGAATTAATCACCAAAAGCAGAGAGATACAGGACCTAACAAAAACTGTGGAGAGACTTCAAAAAGAGAGAAGGACGATGTTGTCAAACCATAACTCAAGTGACAAAACTGACAATAAGGAAAAGTCTACAGAAATTTTGAAAAAGGATATTTTAGCAACAAGTAAAAGGAATGCCAGTACCAATGAACCCTTCCCAGACACTCTTGATGATAAAATATACCAGCCACATAACTTTGCCGATTCCCATATTTCAGAAGTTCTGCAAGAAAATGCAAGGTTAAAAGATGAGCTAGAAAGACTGTCTCTAGAAATGAGCCAGCAGAGAGTGAAGTCTCAGGCAACACTGGCTTATTCTGAAAGTAACATACGAAGGTAAAACAGTCATCTCATGCATTTATTAAAACATTGGAGTCTTGGTGGGAGATCAGTAATGATACAGTGCCTTTTGACAAATAGATCACATGTATGAATCCAGCTCACATTAGTAATGACCTAAAAGCTGCTACCTTCTCATGCTACCGTCTAACTTAGTTGGTGGTTTCTCTACACATATTCATAGTCAAGTGTATACGTGTCACAAAAATTGCCACCTAAATTGGCGCTAATTGGCATCTTTCTGGTCATAGATGACTGGATAAAATTGATGTTTTTGAATGGACGAGAATGTGAGGCAAAGTGTGCTTCCCTCACGGGAGTCCTTACCCTCATTTAGGAACAATATGATGAGAAGAGGACTTCTGTGTAGTATAGCACTGCTATTAAGCCCTCAGGCAGGTCCAGATGAGTGCTTTTTAATAAATCTAGAATTTGTTATGGCTTTGAGTAAGAACAAGCTTATTTAATATAAATTGTTGCAGCATGGATGCCTTTGTCTTTCATCTAATAGTGTAATACTAATATTTATAGCCCAAATCTTCAAAATTAGACACATGCATAATTTCATTTACAGTTACAGTCACACACATGGTGTTTGCAATCTTTGTAACTTCTAAGAAATGAAGCGTGTGCAATTTTGAAGTTATGGGGCCTATAATTTAATTATTTTAAATGTATAAGCATATATAATTTTGTTGCTACAATTTTGGGAAACAGCTATATTTATAGCTTTCTTTTACAGGACAAAGGAAGATACAGCAGAATACATTGCAGCTCTAAGAGCATCCCATCAGAGAGAAGTAGAGAAAATTCTTTGTCAGCATGCAGTGGAACATTCTGCTTCTAAAGTAGCTGAACTAAATAGCAAAATTTCAAGACAAGAAGTAAAATAAAACAGTTATACACCTATTGTCCTAATGAATGTTAAGAGTTATTAACTATGACTTTAACAGAAAATGGTCAAAATTTGTGATGATTTAGAAATTAAATATTTTTAAAATAAGTCCCATTTCTAAAAGAATATGACATTCTCAACAAATATATGTATATTACTTAATAAAAATGTAGAGAATATACAGGGCATAAAGATATGATATGATGGAAATATTTTAAATTCAAATCCAGTACACAACCAATTAACTGCATAACTATTGGCTTTTGTACAATACAATTACTATTAATATTAAGATTCAAGAAATGCTTTCATATATTTTAATTCTAAGATTCAAGAATTGATTTTATGTATTACTTTGAAGGTTTTAAAATCTGTCAGTGTTAATGAGGAATATTTAAAATATTTCCTTAGATCTTAATAAGACATCTACAAGAACAAGTTAATGAGCTGCACAGAGATCAAGAGGCCCTTGCAGTTTCACAAACGCGAGAGGAAATCTTGCAAAAAGAGGTAAATGAGAGGTTTGTTGTGATTTTTTTTTCAGTTTTGAGCTATCTGATTATAAAACAAGAAATCTTTTGTTTTATTTCTAAAAGATTTTTATATTATTATTTCCAATAATATAAAATGAAAGCAGCCTGCAAAAATCCAAGCTTGTGTCCACTTTACCTTACCTTAGTCCATCCCGTGTTTTGCTGCACATTGGACTACCCACATTTGCCGTCCTTGCCTGTCAACTGCCCTTCTCTCCAAATCTTCCCATTTTATGTTGAGGTGCTTGGTGTCATTCAGAACTGTTCATTTCCATGTTATTTGCGGCCTTCCTTTCTTTCTTCTTGCGTTTTCTGGTTTTCATTCAAGGGCGGTATTTGGTAAGCGTTCTTTTTCCATTCTCAGCACACGTCCCAACTACTGTCGTCTTTTGTAGATTATTTGTGAGAGGGTGCCTTGTTCAGTAATTTTTCTGACTTCTTCATTTGTCTTTCTATCTCTATATATTATTCCCAATATTCTTCTCAGACGTTTGTGATGAAATGTATCCAGCTTTTGCGTATCTTTCTTGGTAAGTTGCCATGTCTCACTGCTGTATGTTGTGATGGCAATAACAATTGCTTTGTACACGTTCAGTTTTGTCTTAAGGGAGATGTTTTTGAGTTGCCAGATGTTTTTGAGTCTTCCAAATGCAGCGTTTGCCTTCCCAATTCTTCTTCTTCTTCTTCCCTTGGAACTAGTACCATCTTGGCTGATGGTATTTCCAAGATACGTAACATTGTCCACTTTCTCTAGTTTCTCTTCTTCAATTTTGATTTCTGTCCCTATAGTCCCCATTAACATGACTTTACATTTCTTTGCATTGTATTTCAAACCCATCTTCTCCATTACTTCATTTACTTGGTTTGTGCATTTTTGTAGTCCATTGGCATCTTCATTGATAAGAGCGATGTCGTCAGCAAAGTCTAGATCAGATAGCCTTGAATTGTTCCATTTTAGGCCATATGTACTACTGTCGCATTGTTTTAACACATAGTCAATGACTAGCATAAACAAAAAAGGAGACAGGACATATCCCTGCCTTACACCTGTCTTGATGCTGAATAGCTTACTCAATCCATTTTAATGCAGCATTTTGAGTTGGCATAGAATGCCTGCATAATGTTAGTTAATTTTGTTGGAATTCCATATTGTTCCACAATTTTCCGCATTGTTTCTCTGTTTACTCTATCGAATGCCTTTTGAAAGTCCACAGAATTGATGGCAAGACTGCCTTGGAATTCAGTTGTGTTCTCAGTAATCCATCTCGGTGAAAATAGCGTCTGTGCACGATCTCCCTTGTCTAGATCCAGATTGTTGTTCATGTACGATGGTATCCATCTTTCCTTTCATTCTGTTCAGGAGTACTGCTGCTAATACTTTTCCTGTGACAGATAGAAGTGTTACTCCCCTCCAGTTTGAACAATTGTTTAGGTTTCTTTTCTTTGGTAACTTGATTATGATACGAGGGTCCATTCTTCTGACACTTTCTCCTCCGTCCATATTTCGTTGCACAGCGAACAGATGACTGATTCCATGTCCACTTTAGGTCTTGGTAAATTAAGTTGGTTAGCATTAAGTTTAATAATTGCTCTTTATCTTTGTGAATTTTAATTGGTTGGGATAGGATAGGTATTTATGTGAGCAAAGAAGCAGAACATGCAACAGAAAATTTAACTTGCATAATGCTTGTCCATTTCGCTTTGGTCTCTAGTACTTGATTCTGTGAAATCATGATTAGAAGTGACTGATGTGTGTGAAAACTGCTCCATTGTGATAATTCAGATGCAATTAATTTTTTAAGAGGCTGGTGGTTTGTTGTTTTTTAACTAAGTGGGAAAAGAAATTGACTGGACTGTCAGGTAATATACGTTTTTAATAGACTCCTTCCCATGTAAAGATACTATAATTTGTTGTTTTTAATAGAGATTAAAATTTGACTATCTCAGAGATTTTACAGAAAACTCTATTAGGTCACCTAGTGCAGTGCTTCCCAAAGTGTGAGCCATGGCTTCTTTGGGGAACCACAAAGAATTCATAGGGGAGACACAAATGTTTGGAAAAAGATTTTAATTGATATGCCTGCTTTTGTTTTTCTAATTAAGAGATTATTAAACTAGGCCTAAAAATCACCTGCATCTTATCTATAGGCCTGTGTCTTATGCAGCTGCTGCTGCCAGACTGTGAGCCTCTTTGCCCTCCATTCCTGCTGGGGAAAGTGTTCATCAGGAAGTCTCTCAGCTATAAAGGCCCTGCTGGAGCAGAAGGCAAAGACAGGCTTCCACTGCTGTCAGCAACTTCATCAGCACATATGGAGGGGGGGAAAGGGGCTGAGGGATAGACAGGGGCATCTTATCTTCCTCAGGGAATGATTTTTACCAAGTTCTAAGCCTACATGTAGCAAATGTTTGGCTGAAGATCATGGTTTTAATAAAGTTAAACAGAAATGGATGAAAAGTAGACAATACAATAATTACATGAAGTTTTGGTTTTTGTGTCTCAGTATTACTGTGGAAAGTCCACAGTCACAATGTGGTGTTTCTTTGCATACATTAATGAATGAAAGTGTGAGGCCAGGGAAACTACAAAGACATTTATTACCCAAACATCTGGAATTTGTAAATGAGAGCTGCACCTTGTTTTCCTTCAGAAACCAACAGAATTAAAGTGGCAAACAAAAAGTCATGTCTAAAGAAGCAACTGTTCTTCTTCGAGTGCTTGTTCACGTCCATTCCACATTAGGTGTGCGCACACTGTGTGCACGAGCGTTGGAAACTTTTTTCCCCTTAGCGGCTCCTGTCGGGCCGGCGGGGGGCCCCCCGAGTGCTCCAGTTCCTTCTTACTGTCCATGGCAGCGTTGGAACAACCTCTCTTTCTCTCTCCTATGAGAGCAGTCCCTTAGCCTTTCTCAGAGTTGGATAGCTATTATCAGTTAGTTAGCAGACCTTTGTTGTGGATACTTAAGTGATTAGGTGCTTGGAGGCTTTCAGCGCAGGCCCACGGGTTTAAGGCTTGTGCCACGTGCCGCAAGCCTATGCCAGTTAGTGACCCCCATGACTCGTGTCTACGTTGCCTGGGGGAAGAACATCAAACTGAGCGGTGTAAGATTTGCAAGGCGTTCAAGCCAAGAACAAAGAAAGAAAAAGACTTTTGTTTGCAGCAGTTGTTGATGGAGGCCGCATTGCAGCCACCAGGCCCGGAGCGCCCGACGTCGGCTCCAGCTTCCTCGGTGCGTAGTGCCCTGGAGCCGTCGAGAGACCCAGCAGGCATTTGGACAAGCTGTATGATTCGTCACTATACTTTGGTATTGAAGAAGTTGCAACCTAAAGTACACATGGCCCTCAATATTGTTTTTAAAATTGTAAATTTTATAAAATTCCGGGTAGTGAACACACATGGTCTTAGTACAATGTGTGAAATGATGGGCTCTGACTACTCTCAGCTTTTGTTTCACAGTGAAGACTGGGGGTTGTCATGTATGAAAGTTTTACAGTGTGCCTTTAAATTGCAAGACGAAATCAGAATTTTCCTCCTCTGGAAAACCGACCTTGCAGATTATGTGTATAATATGGACTTCTTGATTATATTAGCTTATGTGGTAGGCATATTTGGCAAATTTAATGCACTGAACTTGAAGTGTTAAGGTAGGAATACCATAGATTTTATTTTAGCAATACTTCAATTTTTTCCATTGTAAGGTTTTAAATGTTTGAAATTTTAGTAATCTTACCCATAGCCCTTGCTGCTGTTTCTTTCACATCTTCTGTAACGGTATGTGCTCAAGCAAGAGGAGTTCTTGTGCTTTATCACAACTTCAAAATGTCCTTCTAGTGATGCTTAATCTTCATCTTCTATGAATCTTAAAGTTCAGCTCTACTCCGAAAAATGCCTATGTAAAAAATAGCACCTTCTTACTCAAAAGATCTGTTTCTAGTGTGTCCTTTTATTACTGGTGATGATATGTAAGAAAGAAAGACTACTACTTGAACTACAGATTCTAGGTTGAGTTTGAAGGGCTGACAGTTAGAAAAAACATAATTGTATTTGTAAAGTGAGCAATTTGCATTAGAAATCGTTGAGACTGTAACTTTTCAAGGTAAAACTTCACTTGCCTTTTTTTGTTCAGTTTATGTAATAACTATTAATGTTACTGTAAAATAACTTTTAACCATTTCGTGCCTAGAATCCAAATTTAGTTAAACTGGAAAATAAAACAAATGGAGGCTGCAAATATGATTCGTCATTACAGGGGAATCACTATTAGCAGTCTTAAATGGGATGGGGTTGAGCTTCATCTATTTAAACTATCAGTGCCTTAAATGAAGATATGGACATTTTGGGAGAGCCACAAGTAATTCAGGTATTTTGAATGCTAATCTGCCTCTGAATTGCTGTGCACAGCCATGCCACATTAACGACACCAATCTGTTAGATAACAGATTCCTAGCTTCACTAGAAGACAACTTTGACTTAAAAATGTGAGACTTTAACCAAAAAATGCCCTCTATTTGGATCTGCTTCTACATGGTACTGCATGAGGATGTGAACATACTGATATTTGTAAAAAGAAAAGGAGTACTTGTGGCACCTTAGAGACTAACCAATGTATAGATAGCGGCTGGAGGAACAAAGATGCATCAAACTGCAGTACCACTTAAAAACACAAGGAACAGAAAGTAACCTATATAGCAGGCTTAGCCAAACCGTGGCTCGTGAGCTGCATGCGGCTCTTTTACAGTTAAAGTGCAAGCTCGCGGAGTCCCTCACACCTCCCCCCATTCTCCGTCTACCAGACTGGTTGAGGGGGAAGAGCTCAGGGCTTGTGCCCTGTGGCAGGGTAGTGGGGCTAGGGGCTTCTGGCCAATGGGTAGGGGGGCCCCTGGGCTTCAGTCCCATGGAGTGCACTTGCCAGGGCTCGGGGCTTTAGCTGGAAGCCCCGAGCTCCAGCAGGCATCTCCCGCAAGGCTGAAGCCCAGAGCCCCGGCATGTACACCCTGCGGGGCTGAAGTCCCGAGACCCCCTTCCCCGCAGGGCAGAAACCCCTAACCCGGCCACAGGGCTGAAGCCCCGAGCTCTAGCAGGTACCCGCCTCCACTTATCGAATTTCTGAAGATTGTCCTATGTGGCTCAGAGGGTCAGTCAGTAGCCTCTTGAGAAAATCCCTCAACCATTCATTTCCCTCCAAAACGAAGTTTTAATTCATTGATGAGGTAATTTTCAGATTATTAGTTTAAAGTTGTAACATTAGACAAGAGGAGATGTTAGCCCTGTGTTATATATTCCAGCACTACCTTTTCTAACATTGTTTGTCTCTGTGCAAATTGTCTTTTTTTTAAAAGTAATATGTAGTCTGTATCTGAAAACTGTTGTGAAAAGTTATTTCTTAGTACATTATTTTATTATGTAAAAGGAGAGAAGGGCTTTAGTTTACAATTATACATTTGTTTCCTTTACAGTAACTCCTCGCTTAACACTATAGTTATGTTCCTGAAAAATGCGACTTTATGCGAACCAATGTTAAGCAAATCCAGTTTCCCCATAAGAATTAATGTAAATAGGCGGGGGTTAGGTTCCAGTGAAATTTTTTTCATCAAACAAAAGACATTATATACAGTATAAGTTTTAAACCATTTTAAACAAACAGTTTAATATTATACACAGCAATGAGTGATTTTGTGAAGCTTGGTTGAGGTGGTGGAGTAAGAGGGTGGAATATTTCCCAGGGAATGCCTTGCTGCTAAATGATGAACTAGCACTTGGCTGAGCCCTCAAGGATTAATCCGCTGTTGTTGCATCTGATGAAGTGGGTTCTAGCCCATGAAAGCTTATGCCCAAATAAATTTGTTTGTCCCTAAGTTGACACAAGGGCTCCTTGTTGTTTTGCTGCTGTTAATGTAGCCTCACACTCTACAAGGCAGCATGGACTGAGGCAGGAGGGAGGAAACACAATAGATGCAGGGCAGTAGCTGCAAACACTTCCCTGCAAAAGCTGAACATGATGATGAACCCACGCTATCCAGCTAGAGCGCACCACTCCCTCCTCCTGACAGCGATGCACAGGTGCTGACTTTCCAAAGTGCTGGGGGTTGCATTTATGAGAGAGAGAGAGAGAGAGAGAGAGATGCATTGCCCCTTTACCTATGCTGACCCCCCTTCAAGTACGTTGCCCTTTTAAGCAGATCAGACAGGAAGCAACAGCTTCCTGCAAACTCCCCTGTTCTGTCCCGGAGCCCTGTGACTGTCCTGTCCTGCACTTTATGGAGAGGGGCTATGGTGCAGGCAGAGGGCAGGAGCAGGGGGCCATCCTGACATCAGCACCCCTCTTCCCCTCCCCCTCTTCTCCCCTCTTCCCCCCCCCAGCAGCAAGCAGGAAGCTCCCAGGAGCAGCTCTGAGGCAGAGGGCCTGGCAGGAGCAGCATGGCAGTAGGGGGAGGGCCACCTGAACTGCTGCTGGGCAGCTGCGGAGCCACATACCTTACAGGGAATTTAGGGGAGCTGATGTGGGGGGGCTTCCGCTCCCCTCTCCCCCCAGTTCTAATCCCCAGGAGAAGGGGTTGCTCTTCCAGAGAATCCTGCAAGCAGTGGACAAAGCAGGCAGCTACCAAACAACCTTAGAAGAGAGCATTGCACAACTTTAAACAAGCATGTTCCCTAATAGATCAGCAACGAAAAAACATTAACCGGGACAGCGTTAAGTGAGAAGTTACTGTATTTGTGGATTAATTAATATCTCAATGTGCTTTGAGTAAAAAATAAATAATTTGGACTGAGAAAATTTGGACTGGTTAAAATATATTAGGAATAATTATACATTGGCTTGGAGAAATGGACGAGTAGATCATTTTAATCTCTAATTTCTCTGATTGTGTGATTTAAATTAAAAATATAAGCCAACACTTACAAATGTGAGGTCCTAAAGCTACGCATCCAAATCCCTGTGTTGATTTCCGAGGTGCTGTGTGCCTGCAGCTTCCTCTAAGCATCTTGGAAAATCAGGTCACTTATATTTAAGAGCCTAAACAGAGATTTAAGCATTCAGGTTAAAAATGTTTTCCTATACATGCATTTACTTTTGTTTGCCATAATTTCTAGTGTGGTGGTCTACATGTAAGTGGTAGCAAAACATACTGAATTCAGGTGGCAGGTTCAGAAAGTCCTTGACTGAAAGGGTCCAACGTGGTCCCAGCTCTGCAAACTGTTACTCATGAGTAGTTGTCCCATTGTATAGGTAAAGGTTTGTAGGATCAGGCCCTCTGAGGTTCTTTGTCAGCAGGAGCTGCATGAGCTGGAGAGTAAGTGGTACCTTCCAGCCCTTTTCTTGGCAAATGTATGAATTTGCATTGAGAGTTCTGAAGGAAAACGACTGCTAGCCATCCTCCACTGGACTTCAGAAAAGCAGACTTTGACTCCCTCAGGGAACTGATGGGCAGGATCCCCTGGGTGGCTAATATGTGTGGGGAAAGCAGTCCAGGAGAGTTGGCTGTATTTTAAAGAAGCCTTATTGAGGGCGCAGGAACAAACCATGCTGATGTGCAGAAAGAATAGCAAATATGGCAGGCAACCAGCTTGGCTTAACAGAGAAATCTTCAGTGAGCTTAAACACAAAAAGGAAACTTACAAGAAGTGGAAACTTGGACAGATGATTAGGGAGGAGTATAAAAATATTGCTCAAGCATGCAGGGGTGTAATCAGGAAGGCCAAAGCACAACTGGAGTTGCAGCTAGCAAGGGATGTGAAGGGTAACAAGAAGGGTTTCTACAGGTATGTTATCAACAAGAAGGTGGTCAGGGAAAGTGTGAGACCTTTACTGAATGGGGGAGGCAACCTAGTGATAGATGATGTGGAAAAAGCTGAAGTACTCAATGCTTTTTTTGCCTCAGTCTTCACAGACAAGGTCAGCTCCCAGACTGCTGCACTGGGCAGCACAGTATGGGGAGGAGGTGAGCAGCCCTCAGTGGTGAAAGAACAGGTTAAGGGCTATTCAGAAAACCTGGACATGCACAAGTCCATGGGGCCGGATGAAATGCATCCGAGGGTGCTGAGGGAATTGCTTGATGTTATTGCAGAACCATAGGTCATTATCTTTGAAAACTCGTGGCAATCGGGAGGTCCCAGACAATTGGAAAAAAGCAAATATGCCCATCTTTAAAAAAAGGAGTCTGGGGGACTAGACTCACCTCAGTCCCCTGAAAAATCATGGAGCAGGTCCTCAAGGAATCCATTTTGAAGCACTTGGAGAAGAAGGTGATCAAGATCAGTCAACATGGATTCACCAAGAGCACCATGCCTGACCAACCTGATTGTCTTTTATGATGAGATAACTAGCTCTGTGGATGTGGGGAAAGCAGTGGACGTGATATACCTTGACTTTAGCAAAGCTTTTCATACGGTCTCCCACAGTATTCTTGCCAGCAAGTTAAAAAAGTATGGATTGGATGAATGGACTATAAGGTGGATAGAAAGCTGGCTAGATCATCAGGCTCCACGGGTAGTGATCAACCACTTGATGTCTAGTTGGCAGCCGGTATCAAGCAGAGTGCCCCAGATTTCGGTCCTGGGGCCGGTTTTGCTCAACATCTTAATTATCTGGATGATGGGATGGATTGCACCCTCAGCAAGTTCACGGATGACACTAAGCTAGGGAGAGAGGTAGATACGCTGGAGGTAGGGATAGGGTCCAGAGTGACCTAGACAAATTGGAGGATTGGGCCAAAAGAAATCTGAGGTTCAACAAGGACAAATGCAGCGTCCTGCACTTAGGACAGAAGAATCCCATTCACCGCTATAGGCTGGGGACCGACTGGCTAAGCAGCAGTTCTGCAGAAAAGGATCTGGGGATTACAATGGATGAGAAGCTGGATATGAGTCAACAGTGTGCCCTTGTTGCCAAGAAGGCTAAGGCATGTTGGGCTTCATTAGTAGGAGCATCGACAGCAGATCAAGGGAAGGGATTATTCCCTTCTATTTGGCTCTGGTAAGGCCACATCTGGAGTATTAAGTCCAGTTTTGGGACCCCCACTACAGAAAGGATGTGGACAAATTGGAGAGAGTCCAGCGGAGGGCAATAAAAATTATTAGGGGGCTGGGCACATGACTTATGAAGGGAGGCTGAGGGAACTGGGCTTATTTAGTCTGCAGAAGAGAAGACTGAGGGGGGGATTTGATACCAGCCTTCAACTACCTGAAGGGGGGTTCCAAAGAGGATGGAGCTCAGCTGTTCTCAGTGGTGGCAGATGACAGAACAAGAAGCAATATGGTCTCAAGTTGCAGTGTGGGAGGTCTAGGTTGGATATTAGGAAAAAGTATTTCACTAGGAGGGTGGTGAAGTACTGGAATGGATTACCTAGGGAGGTGGTGGAATTTCCATCCTTAGAGGTTTTTAAGGCCTGGCTTGACAAAGCCCTGGCTGGGATGATTTATTTGGGGTTGGTCCTGCTTTGAGTAGGGGGTTGACTAGATGATCCCCGAGGTCTCTTCCAACCCTAATCTTCTATGGTTTTATGATTCTATTAGAGATTAGGCTTCTGCAACATAGAGGAAAGTAATAAGAGGCAAGAACCTTTGGGCTCTAAAATAAGCTTGGATTATAACAGTGAGCTAACATTTAAAATACTGTGAAAGGAAACGTAAATGCATTTTGATGGGAAATCCTTTGTTTGTTTATACAACACTTAGTAAAGTTGACACTACTTCATTACAAATAACAAATACCTCAAATTTTAGATGGCAAAACTGTTCGAAGAACTGAGAGAGGCTAAAGAGAGGCAAAGTCCTGAGATGAAACACTTCTTGTGTCTAGAAAGGAAAATCAAGTATATGGAGATCAGACATGCACAAAGAGAACAAGAACTTCAGCAGGTAAAATAGAGCATCTCTGTACTTGTCTCCTATGTATTTTTGACAGCATTTGTACAAATTATTGCAGACCATACTGCAGGGATCAAATACATTTTGACCGATGACCAAAGTCGTCCTCCTTTTTTGTGCCCACTGGTGCATAAAAAATGTGCATGCAATCTTGGACCCAGTTATTTACAGGGGCAATTAAAGTAACTTGTACATTGGATCTCAAATGAGATACTTAGAAATCCAAAGTGACAGCAGTTGTAGGTGCCAAATTGCCATATATGGGCACAAACAGGAACACTAGGTTTAGAAAATGAGGACCGGTGTGTTTATAAACTAGGCTGGACTTAATATTGACTGAGTTGTCTGAGATCCCAAATAGAGCTCAACAACATAAGATGTTCGCTCAATTTCTAAACATTACACAAACAGAAAAAACTTGCAAAATATTTCTCATATGCTCCTTGCACTTTCACAAAAAATGCCCATAGACTTTCTTTACTATCTTTATCCCAAATCCACAAAAAGCTAATTAAAAATATTAGACAATTGTATAATCCAATGGTTGTTTGGTGAGTTGGATCTTTTTTCTTCTTATAGTGTTTCTTTTCTTTTACTCTACAAACAAAAAAAATTCTCGCAATAAATATTGAGTCAGATTGTTTATTTCAATTGAGTTACACCAAAAAAGAATTTGGCCCTGTGGCCCAGATAGCAAGGCAGTAAGGAACTGCCAATGAAGTCAAAGCATAAACCCTTCCAGACCACTTGTACCTGAATTAAGGTTTCTTTTTAAAACCTAACATACAGCCATATATAATTTCAACTAGGTAAAATAATTTCTCAGTGATTCCTGTACCTCATTTTATAGGAGGATCTAGCCTCTGTGTTCTTAGTAATCTTTATAAGGATCATTTTATATCTAAAGAATTACTTCTACTTTATTCTGTATAGGTTCTTTTATTTCCCTCATCACTTTCGCATCTTAGTGCTGTTCATTTTAGATGGCAAAACTGTTCGAAGAACTGAGAGAGGCTAAAGAGAGGCATTAAGCAGTGTGATTAGTATCTGTCACATGTGGTTCATTCTTTCTCTCATGCTCTCCTAGGAAGAGGATTATATGTGCAATTAAGTGGTTTCGTTTGGGGAATATTTTTTTGGTAAATGGAGATGGCAAAGTTGAAGTGTACCTTGAACTTGGAGAAGAAGGTGGTGAGGTTTATAATGGGTTCTAGTTCCTCTGGACATTGTTCCATAGTCTTGGACTGGCCCCCAAGCTGCAAGCCCTGTCTGCTGCAAGCTTTACCCTGATGGTAGGAAGTCCCGTTGTGCCAGAGAGAGGGTGGAACTGTCCACTTAGATTCTTTTAAAGAAGAAAGTTATTCTATCAAATGTATAAGACCTGATGGTGGAGCAATTTATTTCTTCATTAGCATCAATGAATGCCCTATTTCTATTCCTGTGCTGTCAGTTTTTAGAAGTTAATGCAGCAAGTTAACATAACACATTTGTTTTCTTCTTCCTCTTTCTCATGCCCCCACCCACTCACCTCTACAACCTCAGGTACTGAGTAACTTCCTTTTTTTTTTTCAACTCTAGAAAGTTCCTTAATTTAGATACAAGTGGGCAGGTGTGATTTATGCTTTGACTTGATTGGCAGTTCCTTACTGCCTTGCTGTCTGGACCATAGGGCCAGATTCTTTATTGGTGTAACACCATTGAAATAAACAATCTGACCCAATATTTACAGTGAGGATTTTTTTGTACAGTAAAAGAGGAGCAATGCTATAAGAAACACCAATCACTGTTAAGTAATTTTCCTTTTGACGAGTTGTTGTGGGGTTTATTTTGTGTCTGTTTTTTGCTTATTTCCCAACTTGCAAATTTAATCATCTGCAATGGGACTCCTAGCAATCAGTAAAAATAAATGCATAAACTAAAAAAGGGACATTCTAATGTATTGAATGTTAAGAAGCATCAGAGTCCATGACTAGGGCTCTTTGAGTACGTCTATATGATAAGCATCAGCTCACAACAAGAAGTCTGAGTCTGGGTCTACAGATTGGGCTCACGCTACAGTGCTAAAAATGCTGTGCATCTTTGTGTTTCTGAAACCCAGCCCCCATTCCTGGCCTTCAGAACCTGAGGAGTCTGAACTTCTTACCGTAGTATGAGCCCCATGAGCCTGAATCTGTAGATCTGGGCTCTGAGACTCATTGCCGTGGGCGGCTGCTTACCATGTAGATTTACCCTTCAGCACTACGGTAATACACATGAATAATAAAAATGACTGGCAATTTATATCTTGTTAATACAGAGGATTGAAATTATGTCTTTGCTTTATACAGCACATTCCAAAATTAAAATACTCTGTCTGGAATAGCCATTACATTTTCAGAATGGCATATGGATTTTTATTTCCTTTGACACTAACATGCTTAAATTAGCTTGTTGGAATTTGGTGAGGTTAGGAGTGAAAACTCATTCAGACCCATATCCACAACAGCCTCAGGGCAATGTCACTATAGGCTATTTTTGGTGCATTTATAGAGTTCGTTACACAGATTTTTAAACGTATAGCAATAGCACGGGGCCTGATATATTCAAAAGTGTTAAATATTTGTCAAAGTCTTAAGTGCTCAAACTTTTAATTGGGAGCTTTGGAAAAAATAAACTAATCTCTTGTGAGGCTTCTTTAATTTGAACTGGGTATTAACCTCCATTCCTTTCCCCACTAATGTCTAAAGGAATTTATTGCTACTATCAAAAGGACATTTTCCAGTGTTCAGAACAAATATTTCCATATAATAATTAGCAGTGGGCTTTGGGATTTAACATCAGAAACTTAATTAAAAATACAATAGTCTGTATTTTTGCAAAGAGACTGTCTGAACTAAGGGACAGTGTTCAGTGAACTGATGACTGGAAATCAATATACTTCTTGTTAACCAACTTCTCATTTACAGATAGTGCAGCAAACACGACATGTTGCTGATGTGCAGCAAACCCAGGAAGTTGAGAAGTGGAAAAAACTTGCCCAACTAAAGAATCAAGAGCTGGAGAAGTTTCAAGTGGAATTAGATTCAATATTAGATGTTTTACGGGAATTGCAGAAACAAGGGGTTGTTATTCCAGTACCTGTTTCAGGTGGATTAAGTTTACCAGAAAGATATTGGAAGACGTGACTGGGTAAGAACTGATCAGAGAAATAGAATTTTAACCTAGACAGCTGTGAATATAAAACAATCACTGGTGTAATCCTTGCAAGTTCAGATACTTTCCATAAATTCATCTGAAATTCACTTGTCTAAAGGCAGGTTTTTACTGAACAATTGATTGATCATATTGTGTCTCAGAATTTCTTAATAATAAATTTGTATGTGAAATAATCCTGAACAAAAAATTACGAATTTTGAGCCAGATGATTTTTTCCCCCATAAACTGAATTGTTGTGAAGAAATCTGCATTTCGTATTCTTCCAACAGCCTGTGGAAAATTACTGAATATTTTTGACAGAAGATGTACAGGTCTGTTTCATATAGCGTAACTGATGGCTCAGTTGTATTCCCCTGTGTCAGATCTTCTATGAAAATCTTGAATAACATGGTCTATTTTATACAGAAATTGCTAACCCAGTAATATCAACCTTATTTATAATTAGAGCACAAAATCCTGTTTCTATCTTTCCAACACTTCTCTCTTCTCATCTTTTCACTCAGTACTCTTTTCTTTCTTCCCTCCCCTTTTTGGCCCCTAAACTTCTCCAAATGTGTGGAGGACTAGGGCAGATTGTTTCTATGACAATAATGACCCCAGACTTAAGTCTGGTCTACAGTTAAAATTTAGAAGGACGCAGGGGGTGTGGAAAAAATTAACCCCCGAGTGCCATAGTTATGAGACAACCTAATCACTGGTCTAGATGCAGCTAGGTCGATAGAAGAATTCTTTGGTCAACCTAGCTACTGCAGCTAGGAGAGGAGCATTACCTACATCAACAGAAAAACTCCTTCTTTTGGCATAGGAAGTGTCTATGCTATGGCGTAGCTGCAGCAGTGCCACGTATAGACATAACGTTAGAAAACCATTTTCTTTCAGTTTTGAGATATTTCTTACAAAGCCATGCCATTCATGCTAATGCTCTATTTAGCATAATTGGTGGTATTTGCTGACTGACTGATGCTAAGAGTTAAGTCAAAGCTGAAATAACTTAGTGTATGGGTCTAGAGCAGCACATATATAGCTATAGATGATTGGCTTTTTGGAGGAACCATGAAAGAAGATATGTTTTCATAAGTAAATTATGTGGCCACACGAGTGAGTGTGCAAGATTTAAATAAAAAGTAGTTATATACCAATTTGTATCTCGTAAGTTCCTGTTAAAATGCACTTGAGTGCCCATAATTGATTTGCAGTGCAATATTTGTTTATAGTTATGCTATATATTTTATACATACATGTAAAAATACACACACTGTATGTAAGGGCTAGCCTGCATGAACGTTGGACCACAGCAGGCTGGGGCGTGAAGCTCCTGGGCACTAGCCTGTCATGGTCTGACTATTCATGTTGTCCCAGCTGGTGTATTAACAGTTCATTAAAATGCTTTGATCTGGTCCTTTTTGAAATGCGACTAGCTCAAAGCCCTCTAACAGACTGCTAACATGTAGAGCAGGGTCCACAAGAACAGTGTGGGGTATATTCACACCCCAGTTGGCTGCAGTGTAATTGTTCATGTAGACATTCCCTAAGTGTTTGTACATGATGTCTGTTTGTAAAACGAATGATAAGGTTGGGATTAATGCAATAATTATTTTGGTTATCTCATTCAGATGTTTTCCAAAACTCCATAAAAGTTTAATTTTCATTAAAAAGGATGATTTTGTCCAAGAATAAACTGGAAGCATTAATATATAGTCATAAATTATGTAAATAGGACGATAAATATTTGTATATAAAATGTCAATCATTAGTAAATATGTTGTATTTTCATCATGTACCAGCTCTTGTGATTTATTTGCAAATACAAAAGTGTGTAAAAAACAAAAACAAAAAAAAAAAAAACAAAAAAAAACCCATCATTTCTTCTTCGAGTAGTGTCCCTATGTGCTCCATTGTAGGTGTGCTTGCATCCCTGCACTACTGATTGGAGAACTTCAGTAGCAGTGCCCGTTAGGCCCACACATGCACTCTCTCTCCTCATGCTGCGTCACAAGGCTAGTCAACGTGCCCCCTCAGTTCCTTCTCAACCACCTTTGGCGAGAGACAGAGCCATTAGCAGTCCATTAAGACTATTGTTCTCTTGTTTTACATACTTATAGTTAGCCTCTTAGTTATAGTATTAGTTGTAGAGTTTCTTCGTCTTCTTTCTTATTTTACCCTTTAAGAAAAAGAGATTTTATATTCTTCCTGCTTTTTTTTTTTTTCCCCTCAAAGGGGTATGCCCAGTTTGCCAGGTTTCAAGAAGTGCCACACCTGTAAAGAGGCATTGCAGGTAAACATTCTCAGTGCATTTGCTGCCTCGGGGAAGGCCACATATAGCAGAAGTGTGGTCTTTGCCAACAACTCTGGCCAAGATTCCATAAAGACAGAGAGCTCTGTCAGAAGAGGTCCTATCTGGCCCCAGTTGCCTGGTAGACATGAGTCTTCACAGCCTTCTACATCTAAGAGATGTGGGTTGAAGAAACAGGCTGCGGACCCCTCTCATAGATCACCTAAAAGGAGACTGGGAAGTCCCCCTAGTGAACCCTGAGATAGCCGTAAGTGATCACCATCTTGCTTGGTATCTCGCTGGCTCCGAGACCATCTCAGTCTGACAACCATGCCTCACGAAGACCAACGGATACTGGTACCACTGACAGGCTCGCAGACCCGATGGGCATGGGCACAGAGTCATTGGTACCGAAGGACAAGTGTAAACACTCTAAAAAGTCCATGCAAGTCCACTTCATCAGTGACAGCTCGCCTGGTACCTGAAAGACAGGTGTAGACCAAGGCCTCCGTGTCTCCCCCCTGCCACCCCCCAACCTTGGCACCACCACTGACCCTGCGACAATTGGTACCAGTGGAATCCTGCCATTCCAGAGACCTCTGCATGCTGGGTGCACCCGAGTTCCCACCTCTCAGTACCGAGACCTCTGCACTGAGCTTCTACCAGTCACGGGAAGTATTCCCACTGCCATGCTATGCTATGCCCCTTCCCTCTGCTCTCTAGCGAGGGTTCAGACAGTGAGCCAGAAGAGGTAGCGTCACAGTATTCCTCCCAAGCTCCATATGGTGCTCACTACCAACGGAGCCTAAGGATATACCCACAGATGGCCCCTCCACCACCATCGACTTGGTACGGCCACCATAGGTGCCACCACCATTCTCTCTGCCATCCCAGTGGCCATATTGGGATCCTTGTGTGGGGCACCGACAGCATGCCTCTCAAGCTTTAAGCCTCACTCAAGAACCTTCCAAGCACACCCCCTCAGCCACAGCATCCAGGATTTTGGAACTGCCTCAAGAGATAGAAGAACAGGAAGCTGGTACTGAGGAGGAAATGACATCGAGGATCATATCCTCCTCTTCTCCGGACAAAGCCATCATGCCTCCCCTACCATCTTTGGCAGACAACTTTTGTCTTTTCCAGGAGCTGGCGAAAAGGGTTGCAGACATCCTCCAGATACTACTGAAGGAAGTCAAGGATGCCCCACCATCAGCTCCTTGACATCCTCCACTCTTCATCGTCCTCAATTATTGCCCTCCTGATTATTGAGGCCATTTTGGACCCGGCAAAGACTATGTGGCAAACCGTGGCATCAGTGGAGCCAACCAGCAAGTGAGTGGACAAAAAATACTATATCACCGCCAAGGAATCTGAATTCCTGTTTTCCCTCCCAATTCCATCGTGGTGGATGCCATCAACTCTCTTGGCCGACAATACCAGTCAAGGGCTGCCCTCTTTGATAGGGATTGGAAGTGCCTTGATATTTTTGGCAGAAAAACGTACTCTGTCACTCTACAGTTCCATATCACCAACTACCAAGCCCTCACAGCAAAATACAACTACATAAATTACTCTAAACTGAATGACTTTCTGGAAAAGTTGCCAGAGGCACATCACAAGTCCCTTTAAGGCCATTATCCAAGAGCGTCAATTAGTAGCAAAGACATCGCTGCAATCTGCCCTCAACATGGCTGACATGGCGGTTAGGTCATCACCATAGACGTGGTGATGCGATGAGCTTCATGGCTTCATTTGTTTGGTTTACCAAAAGAGGTGCAGTCTACCGTTGAGGACTTTCCCTTTGAGGGCACAAAGCTCTTTGTCGAGAAGACTGACACCTCCCTTGAAGTCAGGATTATACCTAAGTTCTCTTAGGCCTTGTCTACACAAGTTACACTGACAATCAAAAACCAGTATAATTACATTGTTTGTGCCTGTTCACACAAGGCTCCTTCTGTCGGCAGAGCATGTCCACAGTTGGTGCTAGAGAATCAACAGAGAGCAGTGCACTATGGGTAGCTATCCCACTGTGCTACTCACCACCTTGTGCAGCTAGGACTTATGGGAAGGCAGAGTGGATCACAGTGCATCATGGGTGCGGGCTCAATATCTCATGGCGCAGTTTTTCCATCTCATCATTCCATGGGCTTCCGACTGCATTTCATGGCATTTTTCAACAACCCCTGTTTACTGTGCACCCACCATCTGTGTCTGAAAGGATGGATCCTGCACTGCTCTCTACTGTTGTAGTCAGTGTTATGAACACATCTGGTCATGCAATATATTATGAGCACCCAATCTGAACAGGAATCAGAGCTGCCTGATCTGCTGTGTGCCATGGAAAGAAAACACCAGATTACTTTTGGCATTCAGAGAGCAGCTGAACATGGTGGACCATCACTTTTGGGCTCTGGGAAAAAAGCACTGAGTGGTGGGATCACATCATTATGCATGTCTGGAATGGTGAGCAGTGGTTGCAGAACTTTTGGATGCGGAAAGCCACCTTTCTAGAACTGTGTGTAGAGCTTGCCCCAGTACTGCGGCACAAGGACAACAAAAGGAGAGCTGCACATGGTGATCGCTGTGTGGAAACTGGTAACTCCAGACTGCCACCAGTCAGTAGCAAATCGGTGTAGAGTTGGGAAGTCCACTGTTGCAGCTGTATTAATGCAAGTGTGAAGAGCCATTAATCGTATGCTGCTACGAAGGTCTGTGACTCTTAGCAATATGCATGAAATACTGGATAGCTTTACAATGGTATTCCCTAACTGTGGTGGGGCAACAGATGGCATGCATATCCCAATTTTGAACCATCTTGCGATGGAATGCATCAGTAGAAAGGGGTATTTCTCTATGGTGTTATAGGTGCTTGTGGATCACTGTGGCAGTTTCACTAACATCAATGTGGGGTGGTCTGGGAAGGTGCATGACACATGCATCTTCATGAACACTGGCCTGTATAGAAGCTGCAAACAGGGACTTTCTTTCCAGACCAGAAGATTCCAATGGGGAATGTTGAAATCCCTATAGCGATCCTAGAATAGGATCTTACTCCCATGGCTCATTAAGCCTTACACAGGAAACCCAGACAGCAGCAAGAAGCGCTTCCACAATAGGCTGAGCAGGTGCAGAATAACCATAAAATGTACCTTTGGCAGATTAAAAGCACGCTGGCACAGCCTTTATGGCAGGTTAGACCTAAATGAGGAAAATATTTCCATAGTCATAGCAGCCTGCTGTGTGCTCCATAAGATTTGTGATGCTAAGGGTGAAAAGATTTCCCCCCCAGGTGGAGCGCTGAGACAGATCGCTGGGTGGCTGATTTTGAGCAGCCAGATACCAGGGCTAGTAGAGGGGCACAGCGGGGTGCTATCTGAATCAGAGGCTTTGAGGTACAATTTTGGGAATGAGCTCCAGTAAGGTCTTTCTATACAGCACTCTGCAATGCTTTAACTTGCTGCCTTGCATGAAAACTTTGATTCCTGATCATGATTTGTACTCAACAGATGATCAAATTGCCACTGTGTATTAATTCCAGCAGCAAATACTGTGTGTAGGAGACAAATACAGATTGGTTATCTTTCAGAGAGTATGTTTTTATTAAATACCAATTAACAACACATACAAAATGCTGGATGGGAAGGGAGATAACCGTGAAGGGCAGTGTAGGCTCATATAGCTATGTGTAAGTCCAACTATCATTTTGGAAGCTGCCCGAAGGGGGGAAGTGAACAGGGAACTAAGATGCTCTGGGAAGTTGCAAGGAATGTGGTGGGAGGAGTTTGTGGAGGGCATGGAAAGCAGCTCTGTACTGGCTACAGCGCAGGGAGAGCACACGTGTTCTGCCTGGAGTGTGATTAGGGACTTCAACATCTCTGTTTGCTTCTCCATCACTTTTATCACCTGCTCCTGGCCCTTTACAATGCGCTCCTCACTTTCCTTTCTGTCCTTCCTTTCTATTTTAAATTTTCCCTTCAGGGTCCCTCCCCACGCCCTGTGTTGTTTTTTGGCCTCTGAGGATTGGAGCACCTCTCAAAATGTCCTCCTTGCTCCTCCTTGGTTGCTTCCTTATCTGGTGGAGGCGCTCTGCCAGTGTGTAGGAAGTTGCAGAATCACATCTGCAGAATCACAAGAACATCTGCAGAATCACAAGAAACAAATAGAATCATGATTATTAGTGCATGCACAGCCTTGAATCATTATAGTAAAATGCACCTTTTTAAAAATATGAATCAGTTTCTCATCGTCCCTTGGCAAATACACAGCTAAGTGAACGCCCTAAGCATGATGAGTTCGGCCTGGGGGGAGGTGGTGGTGCTCAAGATGGGGCAAAAGATCCTGTTTTTTTTTTAAGGGTATCCGTGCAGATGACTAGGGACAATATTGTAAATTCTGCCAACGTTTTCCACAGGCAGGGGGTCGTTGAAGCTGATATCTCATTCCTGAGGGTAAGCAAGGGAGCATCTCCTGCATGTCTGCGGCTTCAGACCAGGTCCCTATGCTGCTTGCCTGTGTGCCACTTTGGTTCCTGCATAAGTGATTGTTGACTGACATAGGAGTTTCCTACGGGGGGGGAAGGAACAAAGCACCTCTGCCAAGGAACCTTCAGCAAAGGATTGGTGAGTATCTCCAGGAAAGATTCCCATGAAATCTCGGTGTGCATTAACAACAGTTCTGCTACACTGCTTAGCTGCACAGGGGAATGTGAAGCACACACAAACACAAGCTAGTCTTGTACATTTCTATCCCTTCACCCACTTGAAGCGTGTAACAAAGCAAAGAACAGCTCTACCTCATATAATTGAGGGGCATCAACTCAAAAAGATCACTTACCAGAGCTCCCTCTCCTGCATCATGCATGCTAGACACGGACTGCGGGGACTGGCTAGACCCCTCCGGAGTGGAAAAGAGGTCCTGACTTACCGCACCACTCGATGACCCTGTCTTGTGCTCCACATTATCCTCCAACTCAACCTCCTTTACGGAGCTCTTGGCAACAGAGGTGGAGTTGCTGCCAAGGATGACGTCCAGCTCCTCCTAGAAGCAGCAGGAATTCGGCTCAGCACCACAGGGACTGTTTGACTTCCTTGCCTTCTGGTATGCCTGCCTCAGCTCCTTTATCTTCACAAAGTGCTGCACTATGTCCCATTCATAGCCCTTATCCAACGTGCCATGAGAAATGTGACCGTAGGTATTGAAGTTCTTACGGCTGGAGCGGAGCTGGGACTACACAGCCTCCTCTCCCCACAGTGCCAGCAGATCCAACAACTCATGTATGCTCCAAGCTCACTAACCTGTAGAGGGGTACTCAATGCTGTCACACTCAACCACTAAAAGGTTCCTCAAGGATATAGTAAACCTCTTTCCTCAACCTGAACTTTCTATCTCCACGTGGGACGTAAACCTAGTACTGAAATGGCTGTCTAGGCCTCCTTTTGAACCTATGGCCACCTGTTCGCTGACGTACCTGACAATGAAAACAGCCTTCCTAGTAGTGATTACCTCGGCCAGAAGAATAGGAGAGAGCGCCACAATATTTTTTTCCGTACAAGGTTACACTCCGGTCACATCCAAAATTCATCCCTAAGGTAATCTCTCCATTTCACATGAATCAATTGATTCACCTTCCAATCTTCTATCCTACACCTGACCAAGGCAAAAGGGAGGCTATACTACATACCTGAGACGTCAGGAGAGCCCTGGCCTTCTACCTTGACAGGACAAGGGTCTTCAGGAAGTCTCCTAGATTTTTTTCTCTCCATCGCAGAAAGATCCAAGGGCTCAGCAATCTCAGCCAAAAGCTCTCTAAATAGGTCTTGAATTGCATCAGACAGCGTTACCAAAATCTCACCATGACCCTTCCAGGCCCTATTCATACACACTCCACAAGGTCAATGTCCTCATCTGTCACCTTCAAGAATGTCTCTGTCTCAGAGATCTGTAGAGTGGTGATACTAGCATCAGTCCACACTTTCACAGAACACTATGCAGTCACTCGAGTCTCTGCCTCCAATGCCATCTTCGGCCCCACAGTGCTGTCATCTTCTACTGACACAATTATGAAGTCCTGGCCCTCCAGAAGGGGTACTGCTCAGGAGTCACCTACAGTGGAGCACCCATAGGGACACTAAAAGAAGAAGTTATTCACCTTGTGCAGTAACGATGGTTCTTAGAGATGTTACCTTATAGGTGCTCCACAACCTGCCCTCATCCCCTCTATATTGTGGAGTTCTTGTAAATGATTCTGCGGTAGGGAAGGAGCTGATGGGTATTAGCCCGTGCGCGCTGACTAGACTTGTGGCACAGCACAAGGAGAGACAGCACATGTGCAGGCCTAATGGCCACTGCTTCCAAAGTTCTCCAGTCAGCAGCACAGGTACACAAGCACCCCTGCAGTGGGCACCCACCAGGACATCCATCGCAAAAAATATCATTACTGCATAAGGTGAGTAACTTTTTCAGTTCATCCTGTAGTTCTTAGTTTGCCATAAAAGTATGGTATCCTCTTTTGAAGTAGCAATTGATGGGACATTTTGAAGTGTGGTGAAATCTTTTAATTAGTAAAGAGAGCATAATCTTAACTTATTGTAAGATGCCTTTTTTGATAAGTATATTTACATCTTTAGCTTCTCAGTTACCTTACGACACAGTTGATTCCCTTGATTTCTTTTTTTCTAAAGAAATACGTAACTCTACATACTGAAGCATTTTTAGTATATGCAATTAAGCTCTAATTACATAAAGGGGTTCAGATAACATAATAAACCATTCATGTGTTGTGGCATTACCTTCTGGGAGCCAGTAGTTGTAGGGTTCTGAAGCAGGTACTCTGGGGATGGTAACTGGGACAAGAATGTCTAGCAACAAGACAGTTCAGGATTTTGCCTGAAGCAAATTAGAATTTTCTGCCTGCTACTGGAAACCCTAACGTCTCCAAGCTGTCCATTTATACTCCCAACAAAACTCCTCTCAAGTCTGCTGCTTCCCAGGTCATCGAGAGGAAAACCTTAACTGCATTTTTTAAGATAATATTAACACAAACAACTTTGTTTCTAGAAATTCTAATGTTTGATATACATAGTCCAGGGCCAAAACTGGTACCTTTTGCCCTGTTGGAAGGAAATCTAGTTTTGAAATTAACTGAGCACGTATATTATTGCCCTTTATTATAAAAAGACATGTATCCATATGTCTTTTCTAATATGTCATTATTTGAAGATACATTCATTGAAACACACATTTGGGAAAGGAAAGAACTTGCTACCTCCAGGATACAGAAAACTTACATACTCTCTACAGTATACAAACTACTTATGTGCTCAGTTATGGTGTGATGTAATATCTCCCAGGTACTTTGTAACATCTCGGGTGACCGTATGGAGTTACTGTTCTATGAAACAACATTTTTAGATGCTTTCTGCCTAATGGATAAGTTAAACCAGTGGTTTTCAAACTAGAGCCGCCGCTTGTTCAGGGAAAGCCCCTGGCGGGCTGGGCTGCTTTGTTTACCTGCTGTGTCCACAGGTTCGGCCGATTGCGGCTCCCACTGGCCATGGTTCACCGCTCCAGGCCAATGGGGGCTGCAGGAAGGGCGGCCAGCACATCCCTCGGCCAGTGCCGCTTCCCGCAGCCCCTATTGGCCTGGAGCGGCAAACTGCGGCCAGTGGGCGCCAAGATCGGCCGAACCTGCAGCTGTGGCAGGTAAACAAACTGGCCTGGCCTGGCCTGCCAGGAGCTTTCCCTGAACAAGCGGTGGCCCTAGTTTGAGAACCACTGAGTTAAACTGAGGATGTTAAGCCCTAAAATTGAAGTAAGTTGGAGCCATGTGTTGCAACAATACCTCCTGAGTGTAGAGAAAAAGGAAAATCTCCTGAAACAGAGCAAAAGCGGACTGAGAAAACAGCTCATTGGCTTTTATTTTAAAATCCTCCTATAGTGGAATTAGTGTATCTGTCAAATAGGTAATTCTATATGTTCATTTGGTGCTTTTGTCCCCCTTTTATTTCCTACATTAGAGGTATCCTCATTCATTTGTGCTTACAAGTGATATTTTAAAAAACTAAAAATGTAGAGTTCTTTGTAGTATCATTGGAAACTAGGAAATAATCCTGGACATTTAGTACAAATTTCCACAATCTGTTACTGCAAATGGATGCCCTGATCCTTAAAAATGTTCCCCTGTAACAGATTTTACATTTTGAAATAAGCAGAGCCTTGATTCCTTATGTTAGTTGCCATTTTCCACTTTAAACCCTGTGGAGGGAACTATTTTCATGTACTGGAAATGTTTTGAAAAAATAGAATAGCTAGCCTGATAAGTCACTGACCTAGATTAGACTAGGCAGACTTTAAACAGAGAAAATCTGCATCACTAAAGAATAGGATATGCAGCAGAGTATCACATCTTGTGATGGGAGCTGTGGCTATATAAAAGGAATCAAATACATAACTAGGGTTGGGGTTTTTTTCAGATTGCTTTTGAAACAAGTGAGGAAACTGTTCATATAACTCCATGATTTATAAAAACTATCTGTATGCAAGTTTAAAGTACTGCATATGCCATTGCTGGAACTTGGGAGTCACGTTTACACCTGCAAATTAGACTTATGCCCTTTATTGGTTTTGAAAGACAATCGGGAGTACATAGACCACTGCAGAGATTAACTACTTTAAATAGGCAGGAGATAGGCCTTAGTTGAATAAGTCAGCCCCTAATGTTATGAAGTACCTTGTCTGAAACTGTCTTTTATGGGAAAAAGTATCCAAAAATTTGTAGCAGGCCACTCCAGGTGTCCTGGGCTGCTGCTAGCAAGGTTTCAAGACTGGGTGTATCTCAACCACTGAATTGATATACTTGATCCATCTTCTGGGGATGGAAAACTTCAGGTTGCCATACTAATGTTGCTAGACATAGTATAGCAGTAGCCTTTGCCATAGATAACTGGCCTGGCATGCCCCGGCAAGGATGGATAAGGTAGTGTACTAGGTTGTGTTTTGTATTTGCTCACTCTCCATGAGGGTGCTCGGGTGCAAGCTTCCACAATTCCATCCTGTCCCGTTTGTATGGGAAGCTGCTAGATGTTCTCATAACTGTGGGCTGCAGTGCCTTCAGTCTGCTTATTATGTGGCTCTCTTGCTCTCCTCTAGCCCATCTTCCACAGCCAGGGGATAGGCACTGGACTCAGAATTTAGACTTTCCTACCTCTCTTTCTCACTTTGCCACTGATTTGTAACATTCCCTAAGTCACACTTCACCATTTCTGCCTTAATTTCCCCATTCTTAAAATGAGGATAACACCCCCCTCTATAAGGCACTTGGAGATTTACAGCTGAAATGTACTCTGTAAATGCTAAGCATTATGGGAAAATAAGGAATAAGTTGCTGCAGCTTTTTGACACTCATTCAGCAAGACGATGTGGACACTGGCAGGAAAACAAAGGTCAATAGTTAATAAAACTAGAGTAAGAGTTTTTACCTCCGATTTTATTATTAAGATGAGAGAACATGCAAAAACTACCCACAGGCACACGGCTCTAGTTTTACTACACTGGAGGACATACATAAATAGCCATGTTTGAAAACTAGGAAATATGTACCCCTTAAGTAATAGCTGGTTTTACCTTACATGTAGTGTAGGGACATAGAACATATACAAACATATACTGCTTGGTAACATTTAGTACTGCAGGTTCCTTGGGAATTAAGAATAACAATTCCTTCATTTGTATAAGAAGTTACATTGTAGTGTGTTATATTAGAGGTTATAAATCAGTACAGCAAATTTTAGCTTTGCATCTTATGTCCCAGAACCCCTTTAGAAAAAAATGATACTGTGAAATATACAGCACAAGCACAAAGGAAATTGTTCTCAGGCAGCTCAGTGGCTAGTCCAATTAGCTGAATTTGTTTCAAAATATGAAACTTAAAATACAGCAGAACCCTGTAGTCAAACTAACTAGGGCCAGAGCAGATAATCAAAACTTTAGATAATGCAGAGACTTGGAAAGTGGGAGGCTACTGTTCTGTCTAGCAGCCACAGGAGAGATCAGCACACACAGGACCAGAAGTGGATGGTGTTTCAGTTAATGGGCCGAGCCAAATAATGAAGGATCAGATAAAAGGGGTTCTACTGTATTAATAAATTCTCAGTGTCCCTATAAAAAGAATTTTAAAAATATATATTCTCAAACAAAAAATGTACTTTGTCATGAGTCTTCTCCTTGTGGGTACTGCTGGGGAGCTATCTGATCTGTTTTTGGCTTCCTACACAGAATTATTCAATCTAACTAAAGTCATACAATTTATGATTTATCTTATGACAGGGGACTATGCTGGTTAGTTGAACCACTAGTTTTATGTATTTATTTTTTATATAAAATAAATTGAGGCTGGGCAGATATTTTCAAGTTTGCATTTTTTTTGTACCATAATTGGAGGGGGAGGAGTGTACACCCATGTGCATGGCTACCTTAGGACTTGCAGGGACTACCAGAGCCCACCGACACATATGTACTGCTCTAAATCCTCTGTACCATTTGGGTAAATAAATCATACTTTGCTTTGGAGAAAGTGCTTCTGTGTCACTACCCACTGTTCCTGGCCACAGACTCCAACTCCAGCAGGGCCAAGCCCAGTTGGCAGTCAGGGAGGGATGATACAGTCTGCGAGCAGTTGGCTGGTACAATTCCACTCCAATGAGAAATAGAAGCATAATCCTGGCACCTGCGGGAGTCCAGAAACAGGTCCCAGAAGAGAACCTATCCTGGTTTTGGTCCCTCTTAACTGGACTGTCTACAGCAATTTTCTGGTCTTTTATCACAGCTACCAGCAAACTACTTTTAAAAAATATATATTTGGAATGTAAAATATTACATTCCCTTGCTGCCCATGACTAAATCTCTTTCATGGCAAGCAATCATACAGTGAGAGAACAGATAAGCTCTAGGTAGGGCTACACTAAATTCATTGGTAGGAAAATGGTTTAATTGCTTACTGACAATCAAATACGGCTGTCAATGTTTTGCTCCTCCACACCTTGTTCAACAACCAATGCAGTCCATCATAGACTGCTTATTTTGCAGGTTTGCTGCAGAGATGCAAATTCGGTTGGGTGGACATGGCAAATTCCTTTACACTCAGACAAATCTTTTTCCCAAGCAAAATGAAAATTACTTTGGAAGCTAAGTTTTAACGCTTCCTTCCCAGCTCAAAAGCTACCTTAGCACTTATGAAGGCTTGATATTCTCTGTGCTAGAATCCTTTAATTTTATCTGAAGCAGATAATACACTTGTCTCTCTCCTCTCCCTCCCCCCCCCCTCAAAAAAAAGCACAACACAGCTAGAGGCTGAATTCAGCCCCCAACCTATGCAGGCACCGCTCCCCAAGGATTTGTAAGTGAGGGCAGCAGTTGGTTATGAATATTTATACAGGGATGGGCTTGGTCTATACTTCTGTATTAAATCAACATAGCTATGTTAGCAATATGGAGAAAAATACACTTAACTATTTGATTTACATAGCTATACCACTTGACCACCGTGAACATGTCCTCTGATGGAGGTAGTGTTCCCATACCAACAGAAAAAACCTTTCCTCCAGCAGTGTAGGCTGCACACAAACCATGTCGTTATGACAGCATAGCTACAGTGACATTGCTATGGCCGTGTATTGTCAACATATAACTTAGGACTTTGAGCTGCGATTTTGATCAGACTGCCCCCCAGCAAAGGGTGTGGCTGGGTCAGAATTCAGATAATAGAGGGCTGTGCAAGATGCAGAGGTGTTCATTCAAGATGTAACATTTTTCTTTCTGAGTTAGTTTTAAACCAACACCTCCACATGGTGTTCAGGCACTGCTTGAGGGGAGGTCTTGAAGTTGAGCACCTGGAGAATTTATAATCATTAAAGAGCCACTGACTTGTTCGTGTCAGTATGCCACTCAGGGACCAGTTATTACATGCACTTTACCTCCAGCAGTTTCAAGGGGGTGGGTATCTTTCACTTCTTAATCTAAGCTGCTGTTACACTTTCTTAAACTGCTATCAACAATTCACTGCAGAGGAAGCTGCATTTCACTTGACATAATGGGGGATAGCCGTTTGTAAAATCTTTTTGTTTAGTATCAAGAGATATTATGCATCAAATGCAGCACAACTACACTAATCAATCATTTGCTACAGGGGTGAATTTTGAAATATTAGGAAATAGCCTTTCAACAAATACTAGTTGGTACCTTAAACAGCCTTCCCTTTGTGTCTGACCCTTCACCATTCCACTTTGTGAAGTCAAAAAATGGCCTATATTTTAAAGATCTCACACCTTCAGTCATTGTAACACGCTCCTCACCACCTCTGAAGAATCCAGGTTCAAAAGGTTTTGATCCAACAGCTGCAGATTTAATTCAAACAAAATTAGTTAAATCTTTTAAAACTGTTTACATTGGTACAAAGTAAATGCAGTATCCACAGTAGACCTTGAACACAAGCAGCCTCTGCATCCACAAGCTTCACAAAACAGAGTATATCCCCTTTATCAAGTGAGATGGAGGGAAGAGCTCACTGCCAAACCACCACACCTTCCAGCACAGGATTAGAGCACACACACATGACATACTTTGTCCATGTTCTCTTCCAACAGCTTAGGGCCCAAGAAATCCTGTGGCTGGCCCTACCACTACCCACTTTTCATCTGGGGGCCAACAGAAATTTGGGGGGGGGAGATGTAGGGCCCTTCCCCCCCCCGCAGAAAGCAACAACTTATTTTGATAGATGTGTCCCTTCGGTACTTTCTACGGTGGATGTGGTGTTCTAAGGTAGTAGCAAGAGATGCCAGTGCAAGATTTTTTACCTATGTCTAAACAACCTTTTGTGTAAGTGAAAAGTCCACAAAAATGTACTTAAGTTGTCAAGACAAGTTGGAAAGAAAACATGAAAAGGCGATTTAAACAATTTACATTAAAAGAAAAAATTAGAAAGACAAGATGGATGAGGAAATATCTTTTATTAGACCAACTTTTGCTGGTGAGAGGGACAAGCTTTCGAGCAACACAAAGCTCTTCTTCAGGTCTGGAAAGGGTATTCAGTGTGTCAACTAAACACAGGGTCAAACAGAAAACTTGTCTCCAACGTAAATTGATCCAATAAAAGATAATACCTCACCCACTTTGTCTCGCTAATATCCTGGGACTGACATGGCTACAACAACACTACATACAAAAAAAATTTAGTCATCCAAATAGTTTGACACAAATTAATAAGGCTCATTACTTAAAGAATGTTGGCCTTGTGTTTTGTGTTGATAAATGCAGAGATTATTCATTATATTACAAGCTGAGTATACTATTTCACACTATGATGCTAGCAAAAACTAATAGCTAGGGTCCTACTAAATTCATGGTCCATTTTAGTCAATTTCACAGTCATAGGATTTTTAAAATCTTAAATTTCATTTCAGTTATATATATTTGAAATTTTAGGGTATTGTATTTGTAAGGATCCTGACCCAAAAGGAGTTGGGGGAGGGGGGTCATAAGGTTATTTTAGGGGCGTTGTGGTACTGCTACCCTTACTTCTGTGCTGCTGCTGGCCGCAGCACTGCCTTCAGAGATGGGCAGCTGGAGAGCGGCGGCTGCTGGCTGGGAGCCCCCAGCTCTGAAGGCAGAGCCACTGCCAGCATCAGTGCAGAAGTAAGGATGGCATGGTATGGTATTGCTACCCTTACATCTGCAGTGCTGCTGGCAGGGCACTGCATTCAGAGCTGGGGGCCCAGCCAACAGCTGCCTCTCTCCGGCCACCCAACTCTGAAGGCAGTGCAGAAGTGAGGGTAAACACACACAAGAGACCAGATTTCACAGGGAGGAGACCAAATTTTACAGTCCGTGACGCCTTTTTCATGACAGTGAATTTGGTAGGGCCCTACTAATAGCCACTGGACTCCTCTCAGTGATGGGCAATATGACAGTATATACTAATCTTTTTCAATATATTTGACATATGCTACTTGTCTAAGTCTGAACAATCTGTAGTTGGTCTCATTTAGATTATACTCATCACAAAATTGTCAGTGTCAAACAGTCTTCACGACCAGTACACAAGCAAGTCAATGTGTATGCCATGCTCTGTCTTGAACAACTACGGCTGCCTCCACATTTGGCTTTTTACATCTACATGTAATGGGTTCCGGGAGTGCTTCAGTGGCAAGTGGCTGTGTCATTAGTGTTGGAGAAATCTGTCCAGCCTTGTGATGCCAGCTATTTCCATGGGGGGAGAGAAGAGATGTCAGGTCAAGCCTCCATGGCATCATTCCAGATAAAGGTCTGGTAATCTGCATGCTTGGTATGTTGCACAAGACTATCATAAATTGTGGGGAGGGCCTTGTTCCTGGTCTGTATGTATCACACACCATTTACATCTACTGAGTTAGCCGTTGTGTCAGAGAAGGGTTATCAGAAGTTCCTGCGCAGCTGAAATCAGCACAAGTATCTCCACCACAGTGCCAAAATTGGCAAGGCTTCTAAATTTGTGTGGATTTTTCCTGATAAAGTTTAGTTTGCAAACCATGCCAGATTCCTGGTTGAATTACACCCAGTCAGCATGTGTACTGCTGGCAACATTCTGCATAGTTGTTGTCCAAGTGCAGCTGCTTTGGCGTGGGCTGGTTTATCTTTCACACCAGTACATCCCCAAAGTTTGAGTTGTTTCCAACTTGTGAATAAAATTACTCCAGCCACTGACATTGCAGTTCTCAGAGACTGCACCACTACTTGAGGTTATTCTTATGAAAGCAACATGAAGTAGATAGAGAGTATCTGGTTCTTTGTGCGATAAGAATAGACTTCTTGTTCTACAACTCCCTCTGAAGTGAAAGATATCCCCTCATCCAAGTCCCCTGTGGCGTGGCTGAGGACACAGTCAAAGAACAAGATGAACAGCACTGGAGCAAGTACGCAGTCTTACTTCACTCCATTCGCGATTTCAAATGCATCATAAAAGTCACCACTGGGGAGCACTTGCACGGTCATGTGGTCATGGAACAGATGGATGATTTGTATGAACCTTCTTGGGCAGCCCATTTTATGTAAAATAGCCCATAGACCCTCTCTGTTGACTGTATCAAAAGCTTTCATCAAATCGATGGAAACTGCATTCAGGTCCATGTTCTGCTCTAAACACTTTTCTTGGACCTGCCTTACGACAAAGATCATGTCCATAGTACTATGATCTGGTCTGAAACTACACTGCACTTTGGCAGATTCTCCTCAGATATGTCTGCAATGAGTCTGTTCAGTAAAGTGCGAGCTAGTATTTTCCCTGCTGTACAGAGAGCAATGCCTCTGTAGTTTCTATAAGCAGCTTTGCTGCCTTTGTTTTTGAACAATGATACAATAATAGCATCTTTGAAGTCTGGTGGCATTTCTTCTCCTAAATGCTACTCAAGATGTCATGAAACACCTCGATGGCCTTGGAGCCTGCTGCTTTATAAAGTTCTGCTGGAATACCAGCCTTTCCGGATGCTTTGCCAGAGTTCTGTTGTTTCATGGCTTTCATAACTTCCTCCACTGATGGAGGGAAATAGAGATCATCTTTGATGGATTTCTCAGGTAAATGATCATTGTGTAAGCAGATCATAAATTACACATATAGACAAAACAACAAGCAGAGGGAAGATGTAAGGTAGATTTGCCATAATGAAATTAATGCATAGTTATACACATGTTAAAAGAGAGGCATTACTTTGACTTTTCAAGAAATTTGTGATGGCAATTTGACATGATTTACAAAAGTATCCATAATTCTCAGAGTTAACCACTGCATAATATCACATCTCCCTAAAAAAATCACTTAATCCCATCATAAAAATGTGTTGGGATGCTACAAATTTTAAATTTAGGCAGGGTTTTCCATTTGGGCCTCAACTATTTATTAGTTTTCTGTAAATAATTGTCACCTCAGAGTCGATACCTCTTCCAGTTCTTCTTCGAGTGCTTGCTTATATCGATTCCAATTGGGTGTGTGCGCATTGCGTGCACGATCGTCGGAAGATTTTTACCCCAGCAACGCTCGGTGGGTCGGCTGAGGCGCCCCCTGGAGTGGCGCCTTCATGGCGCTGGATATATGCCCCAGCTGACTCAGCTTCCCCTCAGTTCCTTCTTACCGCATAGCTGATCTCCACTCTCCCTAGCATTCGCTTTATTACCTGTTAATAGTTTGTGATTAGTTGTTAATAGTTGTTAGTAGTTCTTAGTATAGTTAGACTTAGTTTACTTAGTGGGGTGGAACAGGGTCTTCTCCCCTCTCCCGGTACCGGGCCCATGCTTGAGTCTCCGGGCTTCAAATCCTGCTCGGCTTGCCTGAAGCCAATGCCAATGGGAGACCCCCACACTCTTGCCTAAGCTGTCTGGGGGAATCCCACCAAGCGGACAAGTGCCGCATTTACAAAGCCTTCAAGCCGAGGACCAAAAAGGAGCAGGACTTTAGACTGAAGCAGCTCCTTATGGAGGCAGCACTTAGCCCAGTCCCTTCCTCCGCGCACCCAGACTTGGCGGCATCTTTGGTGCGGAGTACGCCTGCAGCGCCGATTGGTCCGGCACCGCGTTCGGACTCTACTAAAGACTTGAGGCACCAGGTCCCCCCGGCACCTCCACCACCACAGCACCGGTCCCTATCTCCGGGCCAGAAGAAGCAGCAGCCCAAGCGGGTTCTGACTGCTTCTTGTTTGTCGGTTTGACAGCCACCGACACTTCCTACACCACAGTTGGAGCCGCATCCATTGCCGGAGCGCACAGGACAAGTAACAGCTCCTGCACCATCTACTCCAGCGCCACAAGGGCCATCGAGTCCGGTGCATATAAGCCCCCCGGTGCACACTGCGGTCAAGCTGAGGCTGCCCTCCACGCTGGAGACCTTTTCAACAGCACGGGACTTGATCGCGCTCACAGAGCTGACTCCCCTGCAGCCAGCGGCATCTCCGGTGTGGGCAGTGCCGTCGAAGGGAAAACCGTCCCTGATACGACCACCGTTGCCGAGTGAAGCAGGACTGCACTGGTCCCGATCTGGGTCTCGGCCCCTTTCATGGCATCGCTCGCAGTCCCGGCACCGATCTCATTCTCGGCACCAGTTGTACTCGCGACGCCGCTCCAGCTCACAGAGATCCGAATTGCGGTACGGCCGGTACCAATCGGACTCCCGGCACCGCTCCCGGTACTGGTCAGAGCAACACTCAACCTGGAGCCGATCCCGGCGCCGATTTCACCGGAGGTCACCATCGAGATCCAGATCAGGCTCCCAGTACCAATAAGACTGCAGGCACCGATCGAAGTCTCAGTACCGTTCTGCATCACGCCACTGGTCCCTGGCACCATACAGCACTGGGGGACTCTGCGCAGACACATACGGCACCACCTTGGTGGTCATGCTCACAAGATGGCTACCACGCCCAGGAGCAGGGCGAGGACGGTGCAGGCCAGTGGCCTCTACCAGGTCCACGTACTTAGCCAAGTGGACGCGTTTTTCCTGCTGGTGCGCTCAGAATCATACGGCCCCGCTACAGGTATCAGTACCTATCATCTTGGACTACCTCCTGTCCTTAAAACAGCAGGGCTTGGCGATATTATCCATCAGAGTGCACCTTGCAGCTATTTCGGCTTTCCACCTAGGCAAAAACGGGCGTTCAGTCTTCTCCAATGCCATGGTCAGCAGATTTCTCAAGGGGTTGGAGCGCCTGTTCCCATGAATTCAACAACTGGTCCCTACGTGGGATCTTAACCTGGTCCTCTCCAAACTCATGGCTGCCCTGTTCGAGCCGATGGCCATGCTCACTCCTGTACCTTTCCTGGAAGACAGGCTTCCTCGTAGCTATCACCTCGGCAAGGCGTGTGTCTGAGCTCAGGCCACTCACATCGGAACCACCGTATACAGTGTTCCACAAGGACAAGGTACAGCTGCGACTCCACCTGGCCTTGCTCCCTAAGAGTGGTGTCTGCCTTCCATCTCAACCAGGACATCTTCCTCCCCATCTTCTACTCGAAGCTGCACGCCTCTCGATGGGAACAACAGCTGCACTCCCTGGATGTTTGCAGGGCCCTCACCTTCTACATCGAGCAAACAAAACCTTTCAGGAAAACATTGCAGCTGTTTGTTTCTGTGGCAGACCGGATGAAGGGCCTTCCCGTCTCCTCCCAGTGCATCTCGTCCTGGATCATATCATGCACCCATGCGTGCTAGGACTTGGCTGGTGTCCCAACTACGCACCATACCACCCACTCCACACGGGCTCAGGCTTCATCTTCTGCTTTCCTAGCACACGTACCCATACAGGAGATTAGTAAGGCAGAGACTTGGTCATCGGTGCATACCTTCACCGCCCACTGCGATAATTCAGCAGTCCAGGGGTGATGCTGCATTTGATTCAGCGGTCTTTCACTTCGGGACATCTCACTCCAACCCCACCGCCTAGGTAAGGCTTGGGAGTCACCTAATTGGAATCGATATGAGCAAGCACTCGAAGAAAAGACAGTTACTCACCTTTGTAACTGTTGTTAGAGATGTGTTGTTCATATCCATTCCAAACCCGCCCTGCTTCCCCTCCGTCGGAGTAGCCGGCAAGAAGGAACTGAGGGGGCGCTGGGTCGGCTGGAGCATATATCCGGCACCATGAAGGCGCCACTCCAGGGGGCGCCTCAGCCGACCCACTGAGCGTTGCTGAGGTAAAAATCTTCCAACAATTGTGTACGTGGTGCGCACACACCTAATTGGAATGGATAGGAGCAACACATCTTGAAGAGCAACAGTTACAAAGGTGAGTAACTGTCTTTTTTAAAAGGTGAAGAAAAAAAAATGTTGCAATAAAACTAAATCTCTCCCAAACTCTTTATTTTGTTAGAGGATAGGTCTCAGTGGTTTTGCAGTTACCTAAAAAATATCAGAATGCGTGAACACTACAGTTGCAAGTACTGTGCAGCACTTGCTCACTTTCTCTGAGAGCATGGCTACACTTGCAGAGGTAGAGCGCTGGGAGTTAAACTAGACTTCAGAGAGCACAGCAGGGAAAACACTGCTGTGTGTTTACACTGACAGCTGCAAGCGCACTGGCGTGGCCCCATTAGCAGTTCTTGCAATGTCACAAAGAGCAGTGCATTGTGGTAGCTATCTCAGTATGCAAGTGGATGCAATGTACTTTTCAAATGGGGGAGGGGGTGTTGGAGTGTGACAGGGAGTGTGTTGTGTGTATGTGGGGGGAGTCAGAGAGTCAGCATGCTGTCTTCTACATTCAGACAGCAGCAGACCGCCCCCGCCCCCCCCACACACACACACTCACAACAGCAGCATTCCACACTAATGGTTTGCTTTGTCCCAGAGCCGATAAGCATGCCAGCTGTCAGAAACTGAGCTTTGAAAGGGGATAGCTGCATTCCTGTAGCAGAGTTCAAAACAATGAGAAGAGTGGCCACTTGACTTCAGGGGATTATGGGACGTTTCTGGAGGCCAATCACAGCACAGTAATGCAATACCTCTTTCACATGGACGCCCGGGCATTTCAGATGGGGCACAGTGAACTTTATGCTTCTTGGGGAGGTGGATTACTAGGAGCACTCCAGCTGCAGAGTCCAGGCGCTCTACGTGCCTTGCCAGTGTGGACACATCGGAAGTTAGGGCACCTGGGGCTGCTTTAATGCGCTCTAACTTGCAAGGTTAGCCAAGCCCTGAGTCAAGTACAGGAGCAGCAAGTATCAATCCATTACAAACATACACTATAGTAACTGGCTACATCTGCTGTGCTGTGAGCAAAACAGGAATGTTTTCTACCCTGTTTCCTATTGTTTCTGTATTAAATCCTGTGCTCACTATGTTAAAGGCTCGCACTGACACTCAAGTCCACCAAACAATGTTATTAATTGTATGTAGAACGCATTCATTCTAGGTCACCCACCCACAACTGCAAGAATATGAAATTTTCTGAAAAGCTAAATATGGCCATTGAATATAATATACAAAACAGCATCACTAGAATTTTGATACATGGGGTTTCAGCAGCCTCTAAAAGCGGATAGGAGTCTTGGGTGCAGATTAATGGGAGGCAAATTTCTATTATGTTGGTTATGTTTCAAAATAATCTGCCTTTTGAAAGGGGGCAGGGGAGGAGAGGAGATTCAGAGGCCCGAAAAGGTGCTTCCTCTTTTTATTCCTCCATTCAGTCTTGATTTGAGTTTACTGTCCTCCTGGACAACCAGTTCCACACCACTCCTTTCAGAATCCAGTGATACTCCTCCCTGTGCAGCTGCAGCAATCCCCACAAAGCAAAGTTAAGTGCATTGCAACTATTGTATCGTGTTAGTGTGTTCTGCTACCACTAGGCAGCTGGGCATGATGGCTAGTTAAATAAAACAAATAGCAAGCAACAACAGCAATGCCGAAGAAGGTTTTGATCTTAGGAAACACTTGAAAGTGACATAAAATAAGTCTTGACATAAAATATTAAGTATTTCACTTTATATGAAAGTGAAATCAGTTCAATATTCACAATAAAACACAAGGCATAAGATATGAAATATTTTCTACTGAAATAGGCAAAAGGTCTGATGTTAGCAGCTGAATAAGAGTTCCTGATACCACAGAAACAATAAAAACACTCTGCTTTAGAAATCAATGTTTTTCAGTCAAGGATCTGACGTGAGGCTTGGATAACTGGTTTGCTTTCTAAAATGATTGGGGGCTCTGAAATCAGCAGATCATCTTCACCCAGTGAAGAACTCTGGTCAGTGTTCACGAAGTTGGGAATGTTAAATTTTGTAAGGCAATTCAGCTCCTCCTCCAGCCTTCCACTACTCCTTGCTACTTCCTGGAAGTGAATATTACTGTCCAGACCAGGGGCTTTATGGCTTTGTTTTGCTTTGTCCAAATGCTCCACTTCATTAATGTAAAAGTGAAAGAGTGACCTGGACTCTTCAGCTACTTGACGTGAAAAAACCTTGTCTGACTCCAGAGGTTTTCCAAAGTCTGCCACGAAGCTACTCACATGAAATCTTTTTTCAGAAGGTTCTGTATTGCTGGGGGAGAGAAAAAAAAGCAAAATTATATATACTAAAATAACCATGGAAATAAAAATAGCTATTAGACTTCAAAATGATTACCTCTGAGCATCAAATGTTACTTCAGCGGGCATCAAAATTGGGAATAAATACAAAAATATTCATTTACCTAGGGCATGTTTAAAAGACTATCTACTTCATATTTTTCTGTTGTAAAATGTTTGTAGGTGTTTATTTCTATAGATGTTGTAGTGCTGGAATAGATCATTAATGCCAGCATTCCTATATTGTACTTTAATATGCTAAGTATTAGAAAACCCTGATCCTCCCATTTCATTGAATCTACTGCTAAATAACTCCTCGTTTAGTATTATGGAGTAATAACAGTAATAATTAGAGCAGCACTTAACATTTTCAGAGCATTCTACAAAGCATTAACTGACATCTGTGGGATGTATGCCATGGGTACTGCCTCCATGTCTCTTTTGTGACTAGTAATCACTTGACTAGCAGGTGGTCAGCGGAGGCATCTATGAAGCTGAAGTCTAAGGGCCTAAATCTAGATAGGGGACGTATACTCAGCACTGCAATACCTAATGTTTAGGAGCCCTTGCTGCCTAGTGGAATCCACAGCCCTGAGTTAGGTGCACTGGCTCTCCAAACCATACCTGGGGAGGAGTCAGGTGCCTAAGAATGGGATTCACAAAGGCCAGCATGCTGAGCAATGAGCCACATAAGCTAGGCAATAGGTAAGGCCCTTCGTTATTGGTATTTACTGATTTTCCCAGAAAAATTCCCAGGGTTTTAAAAAAGCCAGTATTCAGGTGTTGCTGATACTTGCTGAAATTGTGGCTTTTCCAAGACCCGGGAATTTTTCACGGGGAAGCAGATGGGGCCATGCATAAGGGCCAGTAGGGTTAGCAGGAGGCTTTGCCCAGCAGGGGGGCTAGTACTCCTGGGGAACAGTCTTTCACCCCCCTCCAAGGGTGGAGAGAGGGAGATGAGCAACGGGCTAGGTCCTGCACGACTGGCGCAGGAGGTTCCTCAACTGGCCCTTGGTGTGTACACGCCCCTTCCCCCCAGCCACAACTGCCCTCCCACCGCCCTTACTTTGTTTTGGGTTTTTTTGTTTTATTTTACTAATTTTTTCCCCAATAAAAACCAAATACATTCCCAGGACATTAAAAAAAAACAAAAAACACACCACACCCAAAGCGAAGGGACTTCCTCCAAGGAAATGACAAGAGGGGTGTGCCTAGTCCCACCCCTCGAAAGGACTTAGGTGCCTATGTCTGAACCAGAAGGAAAATGCCTCTCTCTGCTTGGTATTCACAGCCCTAGACCCTCTCCTGCAGTTCGGCACCTAAGCCCTTTCTCACCAAAAAAATGAGGAGCTGGTGTCCCCCCATTATAACCTTATCGCAGTGGTTAGCGCACTCACCTAGGATGTTGAAGACTGATTCAAATCCCCCTTCTGCCTGATGTGGGTCTAAATCCCTGCTCCACATCTCCCAAGTTTCAAGTGAGAGAGTAAACTAACCACTGGGGTTATTCTGGGGTAGCTTGCTCTCTCACCTGTCTCCTGATGAAGCTATTCTATTATGTAAAAATATGAGCCAGACAGAGTGAGAATGCTCTATAGCCCTATGGTTAGGGCACTCAGAGACTCAAATTCAAGTTCCTGTTCCAATGACTATATTAATTATTTAAACAAAGTGGAACAGCTTCAACATGAAACACAGAGAGACCGACTCTAGAATACTCTATAGCCCAGTGGTTAAGATACCCACACTTCTCAGATTCTGGATGAAATCCCAGCTCCATCGAAGCCAAGGGCAAAACTCCCATTGATTTCAATGGAACCAGGATTTCAGCCATTGTTTCAAACTGAGGACAATATAAAAGGCCAGGAGAGCAGCAGGATAGCTATGAAGGCTGGATAAATAGCTAGGAGACTAAGAAATTCAACAGAGAAAAGCAAGGGAAGACAGCAGAAGGAATGATATAGCATCCATTGAGTGTCCAAGAGAACTCTAAACTCAAGATAGCTCCAGTCTACACAGACTTGTGCATGAATCTAAATATAGTTAGGCCATAGAATCTCATGCTACAGACAAAGGTTCCTGGTGTTAATGCACTCTTTGCTAGTCTACTTTCTTGTTTTGGTCACAGTATTATAAAAGGGTTATTTGAACATGAAAGGCACTATAGGCACACTGTTGAGATCAGTACTTGAAAATCAGAATGTCACATATGAATGTCATAGTTTTGTTAAAATAAACGTGTGAAACTCATTAAATTTGAATGATGTAACAAATGAACACCAAGGATCAGGGTTTAAAAGGATGTTAGGTGCCTACAGTTGCAGATAGAAGTCTCCTGGGATTCAAATCCATAGGAGTTTAGGCATTTTTGAAAATCCAACAAGGCACCTAGCTGCATCTTTAGGTACCCAAATATCTTTAAAAAACTGGCCCTAAATGCTTTAACATTTGAGTTTAGCTAGTAGTTAATCATTATCATAACGATCTTTGCTTCTCAGATGCTACCGCTGTCCAGTACATTTTCTGAGAGCTATATCCTAACTAACTCATAGTTCCTTCGAACTGGTCAGCTAACTTCATACTGCACAGACTATTGCCATAAAACCAAAACACTCCTGAAGATTTCATTGAAAGGCAATGCCTGTCATGTACAGACCTGCAGTTCTAAAGGTGGGCGTTAGCTAACACACATCTCATTTTGCATTTCAAGGTGAAGTATTATTTAGGCAGAACATAAAATATTTCAACAAATAATGCAGACGAGAACTGAAGGAAAATAATCCAACACACATTCAACAGGAGGGGAATAAGTGTACTGAAAAAGCCTTAAAGAGTGAAAGAGGAAAGGAGTTAAATATAAATTTACAATACCATGTAGTGGGAGAAAATGTCTCTATAAATTTAGGCTGCATACATGTAGCTAGTGAGACTAAGCCTAGAACTCTAGGTACAAGTTCTAGACATCCCCATGTGGGGGAATGTGAACAAAGTGGAAGGAAGAAAAGCAAAGATTAAAAGGCTAGAAGGACTGAGTTACGAATATATGAATCCCTCCTGCAGAGCCAAGCTAAAACAAACGAACAACAAGGAATGGTTTATTTGTAAAGCAGCTCAAGTGGGTGAGTATAACCAGGAGTAATAGGAGGAAACTGAACCAAGGATGGTGGTGAAGATTGGATAGGAGGGGAAGTTTTCTAGTGCTGAAGTCTGACAGTGGAGGCGTATCCTAAGGGAAATGACTGAAGACCCATAGAGGAAATCAATTTATGCTGGAATGAACAAAGGTATTGAGAATGTACTGTGTGTGACTCAAGAACTTACCATCTCTAAGGTATCTTCAAAGTATGACATTATTTGACTGTATTTCAGATGCAGTGCTATCTAGGGTGCTTATATGGCCACCATCACCGTAGGATCTGAACATCTCACAATCTTTAATGCATTTATCCTCACAACACCCCTGTAGAAGTACTATTCTCTCCATTTAACAGATGGGGAACTAAGGCTCAATGAGACTAATGCTCATTAGGTATTTAGGCATTTCTCTGCTCGGTGTTGTGACATCTCACCTCTAGGCAGCCTGCCACCTAGTGGAATCCTCAGCCCCAAGTAGGCACCCGGGCTCTCCATATATGCATGGAGATCATTAAGTGCCTAAGAAAGGGATCCTCAGAAGCCAGGAAGCTGATAGGAGAGCTACCTAAGCTAGCCAGGAGTGAAATGCTGAGGAGAGAGGCTTAAGCACCTCATAGGCTGACCTGGTGCACCTGACTGATGGGCCAGAGATAAGTGCCTCCTTCTGCTCAGGATCCTCAGCCAGGAACCCTCTTCTAGAGTTAGGCACCTAAATGGTCAATGTGACTTAGGTTAGGTAACCCATAACCTAGCAGCAAAAACTATCAGTCTCTGTCTACTGCTTTATACCCCTCTCCTGCTCGCCTGTTTCCCTGTGTCCACAGCTGTCTTGTGTGGGTGCAAGTTCTTTCTTCCCACCTGTCGGTGGCCTGACTGCAGAGCCTAACTGGTGTCAGGCTTTAGGCATGCTCAGAGTATGTCTACAGGATTGGGCTCTCCTGGCAAGATAGGTGTTCCCCCACCTAGTTTGACAATTCCACTTTGGGGGTCTCTGGGGCTTTGATTTGAGCAGCTCATTAGCTGCAGGGTGGTGTCAGGACTTAGGTGGCTTTGCATGTGCCTGCTGGCAGAAACAAAGATGTCTTGGGGACTTAGGCACCTATCAGTTTAGGCAGCAGCAGTAGCTGAACGGTGGTTTTGAAAATGTCAGTGGCACTTAATGATGAATTTAGGTGCCTGAAGAGGCAATTAGGCTCATAAGACCCTTTAAGGATCTGGGCCCCAGACCATACAGCAGTTAACTCTAAATGTTTCATTCTGCCATCTGGTACTTTGCTCCCCTTTTCTGTGTATCACCACCTTCATTTCTACAACAGACACCTGTCCAACCCATGATCTTAGGGCTTTAAAAGATATTGAACAAATTGTCACCGTAGTGTAAGCAAGTGGAGCAATTGATACAGTGCACCTCAAAAGGTCATTTAAAACACTCCACACATTTCCCCTAAAAATAAATAAAAATAAATAAATAAAACAACCTGTTCAAAATAAGTCTCTGGTACAGAAAAAGATCAAGCTCAGCTTTCCCAAACTTGGACTGAAGTTTAGATGGTGAAGGTTAGACAACTAAATCTACATTTATGCATCTAAATTTTAAGAATTGTTGAGCAAGAGTGATTCCCACTAAATTCCTGGAGCACTGGGTACACCATATGTCTGGGGGTGGGGCAGGGAGAAGAGTCATCGCTTATACATAGGTGCATAAATACAGATTTCAGGTGTCAAACTTTGGTTAATTTGGGTACCTAAAGAGTAGTAGAAAACCATCTTATTCAATAAGGCTTTTATATGATGTGTCAATATTGATAAATAAGCAGCATAACGTTTAAACCCTATGTTACACAGAGAAGATCAATATGGTATAAAACGCAGGTATATCAGATTCAGTAGGATTAGAAAAGTTTGCCCAAGAGCAAAAAACATTGTCATTTTATAGAGTATTCTATTAGTAGAATTTCCATTACAATAATATCCTCTGCTTTACAAAACCAGTAAGCGTGTTCTAATAGATTTTAATAGATTTGCACAGAGGAAGTTAAATTTTGTAAAGAAGAGAATATACAGTTACAAAAACCACAACACACTTAGGCTTTACTATATTAAGACCCTTTGTTATTGATATTTACCATTTCCCCCCCCAAAATTCCCAAGTTTTTGAAAAAGCCATTGTTCAGGTTTTACTGATTCCTCCTCCCCTCCCCTCCCTTCCCTTCCATTTTTGGGACCTGGGGAATTTTTGAAGGAGAAACAGCTTGGGCTGAGCTGAAGGGATGGAGTCAGGAGAGGGCTGCATCTGGTGGGGCGAGCAATCACAGGATATAGCCTTCTACTCCCCTCCTGACCCCAGCCCCTCAGGATGCCCCGTTCATTTCCCCTGCATGGGGGCTGGTGGAATGAGACAGGCAAGGAATCGGGCCCGCGCAGCTGAGACAACCCAACTACCGCAGGCAGTGGAAGGTTTCCTCAGCTGCCACATACAGAGAACACTGTCACTACCCGTTGTTTTCAGTTTTTGAACCAATTTGCTCACGCTTTTTAAATTTTTGAATAAAAACTGATAAATTCCTGGGAAATTTAAAACAAAAATAAATATAAAAAACAAAAGAGGCTTAGATGTTTACCAGCTCCCAAGCTTTGCACTATTGGGCACAATACAGGCTACAATGATTGAATACAGATTCTCTTTTTTCTGTTTATATTAGTCTGCCTTGCTAAATTATATTAGTCAACAATTTGTAAGTATAGGTTACAAAAACAGACTCATGAGGTGCATATACTAGTTTTCCTAAGGCCATTTTTAAATGAGCTACAATGGAGCCTGGAAATCTAGACATAATATGCACTACTCCTACTACTCCTCTGAGCATTCTGTGCCAAAAAATTAAAAACTCTGTGCACAGTATTTTAAAATTCTGCAAATTTTGTCTAAATAATACTACATAATCACGCCAGTTGCAATTATTTTGGTAATTTATTTCAAAATACCTGTCAGCAAGTATGTCTGTAACAATACAGACACTCAAAACTTCCCCCAGGAGTAGAGAGTTAAAGAAACACCTATGACAACCCAGTTCCTATTTCTCTGCCCCTTCCCTCCCCCAGAGCCCAGCCGGCCCAGATACCTGCACCCTCTTCCCCCCAGAACCCAGGCAAGGCCCCCCCCCTTGCCCAGACACCCACCTTCTCCCACCCCAGAGCCCAAAGATCCAGAGGGAGGAACAGCCTGATGCTGGGTCCCAGTCTTTCAGAGTTTGCTGTGCGCCGCCCTCTCCTCCCCTCAGGGCATGCTGGGAACTGAAGCTGCCAACTGAACCCTCTAGCTCTCTTCCCATCCCCCCAGCAGTGTCTTCTATGTGCAAGCTGGGCTCTGCGGGTCCAGCGGCCTCTAGTGGCAGCTAGCAGTACTGTAGCCCATTTCTGTGAGGGAAAGGAAATTCTGTGCGCATAACATTAATTTCTGCAAAATTCTGCAGTGGGCAGAATTCCCCCAGGAGTAACCTACTGACAATAGTTGAAATAATTATTTTAAAAATAAAACAGATTAAGGGCAGCTGGTACTGATTAAAACATCTTCTCTTTTCTAGATCAAAGTGTCTCCTGTTTGTGTTATAAATGAAACACTGACACTCCTTAGCCCATTGTCCCATGTTTGGATGTGGTTTAACTAGGCTGCAACTTTATTAACTCATCTGGGAACTATCCAACAATAACTCATGCTTCCAGGCTTTACCCTTCCTTAATCATTTCAACCTGACAGGGCTGCCATCAGTCCCCCTCCACTCCAAAGTTGGTCCAAGCCAGTTACTGAGACTCCATTGCCCTCCCCTCATATGAGAGTTAAGGGCCTGGGGAAAGGGGGTTGTCTCTAGATATTAGAAGCCTCAATCCCATTATCCGGCTTCTTTAGGGGATGCCTTCTCCTAAGCCCACTTTCAGTTTATCAGGGAACTGGACCCCCTATAGAATGAGTAGCTGCTCAGGACACTTGCATCCAGGCATGAGCGGAGACTCAGGACTGGAGGGACAGGATTTAGATCCCCTCCCACAGGTGCACAAGGGCCAATGAGTTACCTGAGCCCCTTGGGCCCACCCACCAGCTCAAGTGACGCCTTTTCATCCTCCAACTCTCAAGTGATGGGGAACTCTTAAAGAAGCCACTACCCTTTTCCCCCCTGCCAGTCTCAACATAAGACAATAAGAATGGCCCTACTGGGTCAGACCAAAGGTCCATCTAGCCCAGTATCCTGTCTTCTGACAGTGGCCAGTGCCAGGTGCCCCAGAGGGAATGAACAGAACCGGTAATCATCAAGTGATCCATCCCCCTGTCGCCCATTCCCAGCCTCTGGCAAACAGGGGGATAGAACAGAAGGCTGGGCAGCGTGCAGTGTAGATGTACCTCTAAAGGAATGTCATCAAGGTTCGGAGGCCTAAACTGGAGCCTACCATCTTTCTTTTAGACTGAATGTGTGCGCGTATGCCCATTATGCTGTCCTTCCTCTCTACTGCATTCTGATTTTGCTAAGCAGGTGGGGTATTAAAACATACTATACAGAAGTGCTCTCTCAAATGAGTTCTGAAAACAAAGCTTCTCGAATATTTTGGTGCCATCAACCTGGTCACAAGAACAAAATAGGCAGGCAGAGTAGAAGGGTGGTATAATATCTGCACTGACAAAACACATCCTGGAACGGCATAGAAACAAGCACCCTGGATTTGTCGTCTGTTCCGCAAAAGATGATTGATGTTAGAAATTGTGCTGCTCTGGCTTCTGAATAGGCAAACGTTTTAGTATCAGCTGAAGAGTATTTAAAAAAAAAAATCTCCTTTTTTTATAGTAGGTAAAATTCTGGGCAGTTTAGCCTTGACAGTGTACCCTTTACAAATAACTCAATAGAAGGGACCATCACTGTAATGGGAAAAACATTTGATCAGCACATCACATTGCTGTCACACTCTGATCAGACTCACTCTTGGTGCGGTGCTCCTGTCTTCGTCAGCAAGGTCAGCACAAAGAACATGAAAATGACAAAAACTGCCAGACCGACCCAAAATCCAATCACGATGGAATCTGCAGGAGAGAGGTAATAAATTGATTAGTGTTCCACCTTCGCTTGTAAACAGGTTCCATTCCACATAATGTGTCATGACTCAGAGTTCAGAAAGGCTTTGTTTCTTATTACAAGACACATTCAACATCCTGACCGGTCAATGTACCGGGCACTATGTCTCTGGAAAAAGCCAATGGATATAAAAGTGACTAGTTCAGCATCAGATACATCAAGCATGCACAGCACTGAATGCAGAAACACTGACTAATTCAATTAGAGTCACCTCATCTTTGATGCAGTACCTTATGTGAAAATCATCATCTATAATTTTTAGAAACTCTAATGATGTTTTACTACTGACAGCATCCAAGCACGGATGTCTCTCAAACTGAAGTCCCCCGTAACACCACCATTTTTCTTCCCACACAAGTACTTGCGGAGTAACTCAGTGTTCTCTGGTTTGATCTGATGATCTGTAACAAACCCCACACTAGTACCCTCTCCTGGGCTTTGTTAGTTGGGACATTGATCCACATACACTCAAGAACGTTCAGCTCGAACAGCCACATCTTGTTCTTAAAACAGCTTGTTCTAAAGTGGGCTACTTAATCACGGTGGTGGATCTGCCACTTTGAGTCTCAGTTAGATGATCCAGATGTTTTCCAAAGCCAATGACGGGGCAGACAAGTGTTACTGTCAGTATCACTGTGGATCTCCCCAAGAAACAGAGCCAGTGTCCTCCAAGTTTTGTTTGGATGTCACAGGTACAGAGAAGGGCTACTAGGATGATCCGAGGAATGGAAAACTTGTCTTATGAAAGGAGACTCAGGGAGCTTGGCTTGTTTAGCCTAACTAAAAGAAGGTTGAGGGGAGATATGATTGCTCTCTATAAATATATCAGAGGGATAAATACCAGAGAGGGAGAGGAATTATTTAAACTCAATACCAATGTGGACACAAGAACAAATGGATATAAACTGGCCACTAGGAAATTTAGATTAGAAATTAGACGAAGGTTTCTAACCATCAGAGGAGTGAAGTTTTGGAATAGCCTTCCGAGGGAAGTAGTGGGGGCAAAAGATCTATCTTGCTTTAAGATTAAACTCGATAAGTTTATGGAGGAGATGGTATGATGGGATAACATGGTTTTGGTAATTAAATATTCATGGTAAATAGGCCCAATGGCCTGTGATGGGTTTTTAGATGGGGTAAGATCCAAGTTACCCGGGAAAGAATTTTCTGTAGTATCTGGCTGATGAATCTTGCCCATATGCTCAGGGTTTAGCTGATCGCCATATTTGGGGTCGGGAAGGAATTTTCCTCCAGGGCAGATTGGAAGGCCCTGGAGGTTTTTCGCCTTCCTCTGTAGCATGGGGCACGGGTCACTTGCTGGAGGATTCTCTGCTCCTTGAGGTCTTCAAACTACAATTTGAGGACTTCAATAGCACAGATATAGGTGTGAGGTCTTTTTTAGGAGTGGTGGGTGAAATTCTGTGGCCTGCATTGTGCAGGAGGTCAGACTAGATGATCATAATGGTCCCTTCTGACCTAAATATCTATGAATCTATGAATATAGGATTTGCTATACCAGGTGAGGTCAGAAGTCCACCTATTTCAATATTCCCTCTAACAGTGTCCAGATCCAGATGTTTCAGAGGAAGGTGCAAGAAACTGACAGTGAACGATAACCTGTCCCATTAGGGGATGGCCTATGGCCTGAAGCACAAAGGTTTGTATCCCTTCTAAATTTTATCTTTCTTCCTTTCTAATGTAACAGAAGTTGTCAACCATATAAATGTTTAAAGCCTTTTTGGAATACTACTAAGCTCTTGGCCTCAATGATAGTTAGTGGCCATGGCTAGATTCTGAGGTATCCCTCAGCACTGCTTGGCTCAGTGTGAGGCATATTAGGCGTTCTACTACATTTCTCTCCCTCCCAGATCCTCAAGGCAGGCTTTGGACTGTTATAACTTGTGCAAACTGAAATGGGTACCGCAGCCCATTCTGCCAGCCCAGGATCACTAGAATTCAGTAGAAAACAAACATACCAGGAAGACACCACAACTTTGTCAACAACCTTATTCCTATAGTCACGAAGAGACTGATCCAGTGACTACTGAAGTCAATGGGAGTCTCTTCACAGACTTTAATGAATATTGGACCTAGCTCAAAGGCCGCAGCACATACACACACAAAAAATCTTCAGCTCTTGCAGCTGTTAATATCCCCCTAATGAGTGGCGATATAACCAGACTCCAGTTCCATAGATTTTAAATACAGAGGGAAAAAAGAAGGAAAACAGACAAAGCATTAACAGTACAAGCATGACTTCATATAAAAAAGTGATTTCAAACTGAATTGCCTTTCGGAAAATGATGAATATTTATGGAAACCTAAAGCTGCACAGTGGTTAAAATACAGGCGCCAGTTGCCTGGAGGATTTCTACATACGCTTTCCAAATTTAATTGGTAGTTGAAAAAAATACATTGTTCCCTTCACCCAACTGGGAGTAGTGAAAAGTAATGAAATACTAAATAATTGCTCTACGAAGCCTGCAGGGCTTTCAATTGCATTATCACTATGGGATAGGATTTTTCCTGTTTTACTAGATATTCTCCCCTTTTCTACTCCCCCAGCTACACCAAACATATGCCAGCTAAGCCATTTTAAAAATGGAGGACCTCCCCCTCAATCACACAAAAAGAATTCAAGTATATCTAGCCACGACCCTTACCTGCCTTCCCTTACATCCCTTTACACTCTCATAACACCTTAAAAGCTGTAGAATTCCATTGGGAAGACTTCACCCACAAGTCTCAAGATGCAGAGAGAATGAAGGGTTGTTCCAAATTTGCTTCTTTATCTGCATCTGCCAGAAGTCACAGTGCTCCTCCACTGACTGCTACATCTTGACACCATGAACCACATATACACAATTTAAGTGACTAATGGCCAAATTCTGTGTTCAGTTGCACCAGTGTAACCTCAGTGAATTCACTGGGGTTGCACTGATATACCAAAAGTTGAATTTGGCCCTATATTTTAAGGTGTGTGAGAAAGCCTGGTCACTTAGTATCTTTTAATAATTTGTAGCAGAAAGTCCGAACCAACTGACAGATACATACGCTAGGAACTAGGAAATTAAAATTAGAGACAAGTCCAGGCTTCAAGGTTCAGAGCTGGCTCTGAAAGCCATAATGCTCAGAAGGGTTCCAACCCAGTTCATTACAGAGATGGGGCTACTGATATTTGGGTGTTGGTTAGAATTCCCACTTCACCACCTACTAACGTGCAGGTGTTCTGAGATCCAGGCTTTTGTCCTGGGGCCCATCTTTAATTAAAATATTTACTCCTTTTGTTTACGGTTTCACATTTTTGTACCCCTGACTCAAGGGTTAAGTTCCGCCTGCATTAAGGAGTCATAAGGTAGCTTGCATTAAAAGGGAACTGCAAGACAGACATCTTAGTTAAAAAGGCTGATAAATTTGGCAGTCATAAAATTAACAAATTTTTTTGAGGGGAAGGAGGGAGATAATGGGATTGAGTATATTTGAGAGCTTAAAAGCACCGTTACTGGAGGTTATAAGAGAAAACACTTAGCACGCCCTACAAAAGGAACTGGCAAAGATTTAATCACACCATTGTTACCTCCCACAATTTCTGCCTAACTGCTACTACCTTGAAAGAGGACATATTCCTTATTAGCATTAAACAGATTCCATTAAACCATTTGCAAGAACATTAGTAGTAGTATCCACTGTTATTAGTTATTAACAGCTACCTGGCATGACGGTGATCATGACTTGTGTTAATATATTCCGTGCAAAGAACTAATGTTTAATTCCATATTGTTTTAGACCACAGGTAAGCAAATTGGCAGACATACCACAGTTGGCATCCATTTTTCATAGTGTAATGCTCCAGGTTATTCAAGTATAGCCTATCTGCTAATAACGTCAAGGTTTCTAGATTAATTTGGCTATGATCATTGTTTGGAATCAAGCACATTAGTATGAATTCAATATATAACTGTTCCCAAGATGTGTCTCCCCCTTCACCAAGGGATAACTAACTCATTGTAACCAGCTCCAACAGCCATCACTATTAATAAACTAATGAGGAAAGAGGACAGGTGCCAGGGGAAGCATTAATCCAGTCCGCTCTCTAATTCTTCTTAAGGTAGTGGTAACTCTGAAAACTACTCCCATTAACTGGGACATCCTGCAGCACCACCTTTGGTTGTTTAAAAAAGGCTGGGGTGTTCTTTGTTGTTTTGTTTTGTTTTTTAGGGGGTGTAGGGGAGGGGTTGGTGCTTGAACTTTCCATATAAATCCACCTTTGGGCAGAGACCAACACTGGGAAGATTTCATGCTGAAATGTGAAATTCTGTCAATCTGTTTCTTCACTTCAGCAGGTGGGTATTGTAGTTGTACCCACCTGCTGAAGTGAAGAAACAGATTGACAAAGCCAGAAGAGTACCCAGAAGTCACCCACTACAGGACAGGCCCAACAAAGAAAATAACAGAACGCCACTAGCCATCACCTTCAGCCCCCAACTAAAACCTCTCCAATGCATTATCAAGAATGTACAACCTATCCTGAAGGACGACCCATCACTCTCACAAATCTTGGGAGACAGGCCAGTCCTTGCCTACAGACAGCCCCCCAACCTGAAGCAAATACTCACCAGCAACTACATACCACACAACAGAACCACTAACCCAGGAACCTATCCTTGCAACAAAGCCCGTTGCCACTGTGCCCACATATCTATTCAGGGGACACCATCACAGGGCCTAATAACATCAGCCACACTATCAGAGGCTCGTTCACCTGCACATCCACCAATGTGATATATGCCATCATGTGCCAGCAATGCCACTCTGCCATGTACATTGGTCAAACTGGACAGTCTCTACGTAAAAGAATAAATGGACACAAATCAGATGTCAAGAATTATTACATTCATAAACCAGTCGGAGAACACTTCAATCTCTCTGGTCACGCGATTACAGACATGAAAGTTGTGATATTACAACAAAAAAATTTCAAAACCAGACTCCAGCGACAGACTGCTGAATTGGAATTCATTTGCAAATTGGATACAATTAACTGAGGCTTGAATAGAGACTGGGAGTGGCTAAGTCGGCGCAAGTGGTGTTCTCCCCGTAGAAGGAAAAGGCTGGGGCAGGGACCGTCGAATCGTGGAAGTCAACGAATGGCTACGCAGGTGGTGTCGGAGAGAAGGCTTTGGATTCTTTGACCATGGGATGGTGTTCCATGAAGGAGGAGTGCTGGGCAGAGATGGGCTCCATCTTACGAAGAGAGGGAAGAGCATCTTTGCGAGCAGGCTGGCTAACCTAGTGAGGAGGGCTTTAAACTAGGTTCACCGGGGGAAGGAGACCAAAGCCCTGAGGTAAGTGGGAAAGCGGTATACCGGGAGGAAGCACAGGCAGGAATGTCTGTGAGGGGAGGGCTTCTGCCTCATACTGAGAATGAGGGGCGATCAACAGGTTATCTCAAGTGCTTATATACGAATGCACAAAGCCTTGGAAACAAGCAGGGAGAACTGGAGGTCCTGGTGATGTCAAGGAATTATGACGTGATTGGAATAACAGAGACTTGGTGGGATAACTCACATGACTGGAGTACTGTCATGGATGGTTATAAACTGTTCAGAAAGGACAGGCAGGGCAGAAAAGGTGGGGGAGTAGCACTGTATGTAAGGGAGAAGTATGACTGCTCAGAGCTCCGGTACAAAACTGCAGAAAAACCTGAGTGTCTCTGGATTAAGTTTAGAAGAGTGATGTAGTGGTGGGAGTCTGCTATAGACCACCGGACCAGGGGGATGAGGTGGATGAGGCTTTCTTCTGGCAACTCGCAGAAGCTACTAGATCGCACGCCCTGGTTCTCATGGGTGACTTTAATTTTCCTGGTATCTGCTGGGAGAGCAATACAGCGGTGCATAGACAATCCAGGAAGTTTTTGGAAAGCGTAGGGGACAATTTCCTGGTGCAAGTGCTAGACGAGCCAACTAGGGGGGGAGCTTTTCTTGACCTGCTGCTCACAAACAGGGAAGAATTAGTGAGGGAAGCAAAAGTGGATGGGAATCTGGGAGGCAGTGACCATGAGTTGGTTGAGTTCAGGATCCTGACATAGGGAAGAAAGGTAAGCAGCAGGATACGGACCCTGGACTTCAGGAAAGCAGACTTCGACTCCCTCAGGGAACGGATGGGTAGGATCCCTTGGGGGACTAACATGAAGGGGAAAGGAGTCCAGGAGAGCTGGCTGCATTTCAAGGAATCCCTGTTGAGGTTACAGGGACAAACCATCCCAATGAGTCAAGAGAATAGTAAATATGGCAGGCGACCAGCTTGGCTTAACGGTGAAATCCTACGGATCTTAAACATAAAAAAGAAGCTTACAAGAAGTGGAAGGTTGGACATATGACCAGGGAAGAGTATAAAAATATTGCTCGGGCATGTAGGAATGAAATCAGGAGGGCCAAATCGCACCTGGAGCTGCAGCTAGCAAGAGATGTCAAGAGTAACAAGAAGGGTTTCTTCAGGTATGTTGGCAACAAGAAGAAAGCGGAGGGTGTGGGCCCCTTACTGAATGGGGGAGGCAACCTACTGACAGAAGATGTGGAAAAAGCTAATGTACTCAATGCTTTTTTTGCCTCTGTCTTCACTAACAAGGACAGCTCCCAGACTGCTGCGCTGGGCATCACAACATGGGGAGTAGATGGCCAGCCCTCTGTGGAGAAAGAGGTGGTTAGGGACTATTTAGAAAAGCTGGACGTGCACAAGTCCATGGGGCCGGACGAGTTGCATCCGAGAGTGCTAAAGGAATTGGCGGTTGTGATTGCAGAGCCATTGGCCATTATCTTTGAAAACTCGTGGCGAACGGGGGAAGTCCCAGATGACTGGAAAAAGGCTAACGTAGTGCCAATCTTTAAAAAAGGGAAGAAGGAGGATCCTGGGAACTACAGGCCAGTCAGCCTCACCTCGGTCCCCGGAAAAATCATGGAGCAGGTCCTCAAAGAATCAATCCTGAAGCACTTACATGAGAGGAAAGTGATCAGGAACAGTCAGCATGGATTCACCAAGGGAAGGTCATGCCTGACTAATCTAATCGCCTTCTATGATGAGATTACTGGTTCTGTGGATGAAGGGAAAGCAGTGGATGTATTGTTTCTTGACTTTAGCAAAGCTTTTGACACGGTCTCCCACAGTATTCTTGTCAGCAAGTTAAAGAAGTATGGGCTGGATGAATGCACTATAAGGTGGGTAGAAAGTTGGCTAGATTGTCAGGCTCAACGGGTAGTGATCAATGGCTCCATGTCTAGTTGGCAACCAGTGTCAAGTGGAGCGCCCCAGGGGTCGGTCCGGGGGCCGGCTTTGTTCAATATCTTCATAAATGATCTGGAGGATGGTGTGGATTGCACTCTCAGCAAATTTGCGGATGATACTAAAGTGGGAGGAGTGGTAGATACGCTGGAGGGCAGGGATAGGATACAGAGGGACCTAGACAAATTGGAGGATTGGGCCAAAAGAAATCTGATGAGGTTCAATAAGGATAAGTGCAGGGTCCTGCACTCAGGACGGAAGAACCCAATGCACAGCTACAGACTAGGGACCGAATGGCTAAGCAGCAGTTCTGCAGAAAAGGACCTAGGGGTTACAGTGGACAAGAAGCTGGATATGAGTCAGCAGTGTGCCCTTGTTGCCAAGAAGGCCAATGGCATTTTGGGATGTATAAGTAGGGGCACAGCGAGCAGATCGAGGGACGTGATCGTTCCCCTCTATTCGACATTGGTGAGGCCTCATCTGGAGTACTGTGTCCAGTTTTGGGCCCCACACTACAAGAAGGATGTGGAAAAATTGGAGAGAGTCCAGTGAAGGGCAACAAAAATGATTAGGGGTCTGGAACACATGACTTATGAGGAGAGGCTGAGGGAACTGGGATTGTTTAGTCTGTGGAAGAGAAGAATGAGGGGGGATTTGATAGCTGCTTTCAACTACCTGAGAGGTGGTTCCAGAGAGGATGGTTCTAGACTATTCTCAGTGGTAGAAGAGGACAGGACAAGGAGTAATGGTCTCAAGTTGCAGTGGGGATGGTTTAGGTTGGATATTAGGAAAAACTTTTTCACTAGGAGGGTGGTGAAACACTGGAATGCGTTACCTAGGGAGGTGGTAGAATCTCCTTCCTTAGAAGTTAAGGTCAGGCTTGAGAAAGCCCTGGCTGGGATGATTTAATTGGGGATTGGTCCTGCTTTGAGCAGGGGGTTGGACTAGATGACCTCCTGAGGTCCCTTCCAACCCTGATATTCTATGATTCTTAAGTCATTATGCAAGGTAAGCTATTTCCCCTTGTTTTTTCCTACCCCTTCCCCACCCCCCGTTCCTCAGACGTTCTTGTTAAACCCTGGATTTGTGCTGGAAATGGCCCACCTTGATTATCATACACATTGTAAGGAGAATGATCACTTTAGATAAGCTATTACCAGCAGGAGAGTGGGGTGGGGAAAGAAAACCTTTTGAAGTGATAAACACTCATTTTTTCATGGTCTATGTGTATAAAAACATCCTCACTGCATTTTCCACTTTTATGCATCAGATGAAGTGAGCTGTAGCTCACGAAAGCTTATGCTCAAATAAATTGGTTAGTCTCTAAGGTGCCACAAGTACTCCTTTTCTTTTTACTTTTGTCAAATATCTAGTCTTTTAAAAAATAAAAAACAATTGAGTCATAAGGGTCTGACAATGACAGTAGGCACAGTGAAGCATGCTATAATTAAGGCTGAAACCCAAGTTCAGATATAGCCCTCTCCCTTTAAAGGTGTTTATATTCCCTGGAAAACAAGTTTTGTTGAACACTTTGGCATCCATCCACCCAGGTACTTATATGGCCCTCAACACTGTAATACCAAAGCACCTACTCTTATCTAGATGCCCCTATGCACCCACATTAATGTTGCTTTCCGAAGCTTTTCCTGCAGTGGGCAGGAACCTAGTGCATATTTTACCTCTGTAATACAGTCCTGTAGCCTTAACATTCTACCTGTCTTGCAGCTGATTTCCTGGCCAGAGGGCGAATTCTACTGAATACAGAGGAGTTGCCATTAAAACCTTCATGCAAGACAGGTAGGTAGAACTTTAAGCCTCTAGGACTTTTCTCTACACAGCCATGTCAGAGACATTGAGAATTACAGTATGACCATGCATTAGTCAGATTCTGTAAAACCAGAATCAAGTCCACTGACTAGACTTTGTATGTTTCCCAGCTGTACTACCTTGTATTTGTTCAAGTTGAAACTCATTTTATTTCTAACCTCTCCGCTACACCTTTATATGATTTTTTTTGTTTGAATTGCTGGTTGACAACTCTCACATCAGTATAATATGGGACTAAGAATTTTGTTTAGCCCACTCCAGATCAAGATGTTAAATAATAACAAACCTAATGCAGATCTCTGCAATAGCCTACTATACAGCTCCTTACATTGATATATTCCTATTTATCAAATAATGTTTCAAAACAGGTTACAGGAAGACTGTAGAACACATAGGACATTGATTCCATTCTGATTAAAACTGCATAAATATGAAATACATGACATTTCATATTGATTCAGCATGCTGCCTGGAACGGGCTGTTCTCCTTATCCCCCACTACTTAATTATACTTACAATAGTTTATGGTGAATTTGATCCTTCTGACTAATGACTAAATACAAACCTATGGTTTGTACACTATAAACTGGTTCTAAAATTTAAAAAGTTCCCTCTATTTGTTTTATATAATTGATTTATAACAAGCAGTGCAGATTATGATGCTGACATGGAGAACGGAAACAAGCTGACACTGCCAGTATCTTTGACACAAGCCACCAAACAGCTTTCAGAGGGAAACATCCATCACTACCAGTAAGCCCGATCTCTGTATTCTATTTCCATCCCCTGAACCCTTGAGACCCATACACACTTGTTTGATCTTTTCTTATTTACATATACTTGTTTTAATGCTCACCACTATTAGCAAACATATAATGATAAAGGTCTCACCTGAAAGAATTTTCTAAATTGGTTTTAAACCTTTTAATGGTTTTTCAGATATATTTTAACAAGAACAAAGCAGCCATGTTTCTTTTGTTATCAGTGAGAACTTTTTTATTCTCCATAAAGCAACTGGATGTTGCAGTGGATCATAAAGCATGGGGAAATTTCTATTTGAACCAAAGAACTGGTATCCAGGATATCCCAAACTACTGATACGCATAAGAAAAAAAAAATACTTCAACAAAGAGAAATCAATGAAGCTATTAATTCAAGGAGTTGTGTGTGGGATAATCAATTCACAGAAAAAGATTTTTGAAAAGCTATCCATTAAGAATACAGGAACTTCAAAGCATAGAATACAGAACTGCCAGATAGGACTTACATTTATGAGCTTTCAGTCCTTCAAAGGAAACTGGTCCGTACTCATAGTACTCATACTCCCAAGTGTAATCAGAGTTAGACAAAGCCTGCTGAGATGTTCGGTTGGAAATTAACCTATGGGCAGACATCACTAACCTGTACAGACATAAAATGTGAACACAAAACATGTTAGTATATAGAAATATTTCTAACACTGTCTTTATATGTTTTTATAATCATGCGCCATCTTTTGGCTTTCCCCCTCCTCTGTCCCTTTCATAAGCAATGCCCCACCCTTGCATAAAGAGCCATATCCCACCTGTTCCTTTCAAAGCCAATTCCACCACTCCTTCAGATAGAGCCATCATGTTCCATCCCATTCCTTCCCTGCCCTATCCCTTCTCCAGGCAAATCACCAACCTGCGTAGAGCTTCCTTTTAATAGAAAGGTGGAATATATGAGGATCTCCACAGAATGTTCCTATTAACACACACAAGTATCAGAGCACATCACTCAGACAGAACATGCCTCCCCTAGGCCGAATACAGTAAATACAAATGATCATCAGGAATGGGAGTCCAGAGGTTTAGGGAGTGTCGTCTTATGGTATGTTTACATTACAAGCATTACAGCGGCACAGTTGTGGCTATGCCCCTATGGCAGTGGTGGACAAACTACGGCCCGGGGGTTGCATCTGGTCCTCCAGGCGTTTTAATCCAGCCCTCGAGCACCCGCCGGGGAGCGGAGTCTGAGGCTTGCCCTGTTCCAGTGCTTGCCCCGCTCTGGTGCTCCAGCTGGGGAGTGGAGTCTGGGGCTTTCCCCATTCCACGCAGCTCCCAGAAGCAGCGGGATGTCCCCCCTCTGGCTCCTATGTGTAGGGGCAGCCAGGGGGCTCCACACACTGCCCCTGCCCTAAGCGCTGCCCTGCAGCTCCCATTGGGCAGGGAACCACAGCCAATGGGAGCTGCAGGGGCAGCACCTGTGGACAGGGCAGCGCGCAGAGCTGTCTGACTGTGCGTCCTCCATGTAGGAACCGGAAGGGAGACATGCCACTGTTTCTGGGAGCTGCTTGAGGTAAGCGCCCCCCGGAGCCTGCTCCCCAACCCCCTGCCCCAGCCCGGATATCCTTCCTGCCCTCCAAACCTCTCAGTCCCAGCCCTAAGCACCTTCCTGCACCTCCAACCCCTCATCCCCAGCCCCACCCCAGAGTATGCACCCCCAGCCGGAGCCCTCCTGCACCCTAACCCCCAATTTTATGAGCATTCATGGCCCGCCGTACAGTTTCCATACCCAGATGTTGCCCTCGGGCCAAAAAGTTTGCCCACCCCTGCCCTATGGTGTAGGCAGAGAGACAGTTTCTATCACTGTCGTAAACCTACCCCCTCAAGAGGCAGTAGCTAGGTTCTTCCATCAATCTAGCAGTTCCTACACCAGAGCTTAGGAACTGTTCACACCTCTGAGCAATGTAAACAGGCCTACCTAAATTTTAGCGTGGTGTAGACCAGGTCTCAATTGCACCAGGCTTTGTTTTCGGTAGGTCTCTACAACAAGAAAATATAAAATCAAGCCTAATAATCATTCTAAAGGAAAATTTCTGATCAGTTATAAATATTGTGGAGTGGGAGAGGAGTTTTTTCAGATGGGGAAGGAAAAAGTCCTTTTTTTAAAACAGGTTCAGTTTTCACATTATGGCCCCAATCCAGCAAAGTGCTTATTTTAAACACTTGAATAGACACATGGAAGTCAAAGTCCAGCATGTGCTTTAATTGCTGAATTAGGCCCTTTGTGTATTTTGTAATTTTTTGCCTCGTGCAATAGATAAAACAAAATAAAGTGAGATAGTCCCTTTAAAACTCACAGAGGTGCACATTTTAAAGAAATGTACAAGAAAGATTATTTTGTATTTTAACAAAAAGATCTGAAAGCCAACTCCCGTCATGATAAAAAAAAAAATATAATCTGTAGACTTCCAGAGCATTAATTCAGTGTCGCTATTCCAAAGAAAGTTGGCACTCTGTGTTCATTTTGATATATAGCTCTAATAGTAAGCCATGTATGATTTTAACCAACATAAGATTCCACTGGTTTTAGGAGCTAAAAACTGAATCCAAGTAGGGAGCTGACTCATCTTTGAAATAAATGATATAATCATGAAACCATGATTTAAATACCATGTTTTAAATGGAAAGAGGTTTTAAATTGTCATGCTTTTACTGTAAAAAAAATCCTTTGGTCAATCATTCATATTTGCTGTACTGTTTTGGTGCTATTTAAAAAGCAGATAAGCTGAAAATAATTCATACACTGCACAAAAGATTCAATAATGTATCAAAGATTTAAATTCATGATCCATCCTTTACTCACATGGAGCAGTTGCTTTGGCTTCAATATACTGCTTATATGAGTAAGGGTAGCAGGACATAGTGCTTACTTTGGCTTCAATCCTCCAATGGAAATCAAAAGGGTTCCACATGGGAGTAGAGGTTTGCCTGCATGCATCGCATTGCAGGATCAGGATAGTACATTGTTACAAGTATGTTAATTGTTCTTTCAGTTTTAGGTAATTTCCTACAATACGCACATACTGCAAAACAAAGCACAAAGAGAGAGTTGCCTGCATCTATTCTAATAGCTAAGACTTCTACTAAATTTCTGAAGTATTAAGAAAAAGGACTAAGCATTTTTAAGGGTTATACAGGAATAACAGAAGGAACAAATGTTTGTTCAAAAAACCACCCCACTCATCTTGCCAAGCGTAAGCTTTGAAAATGAGGCAAACTTTCCATCCCTGAGATTCTCACAAACGTGTCTGCATCACAGATCATATTGTACCACCTGGCCAAAAATGTCCATATTCAAACAAGCACTCCCTTATAATGATGCACATGTTATTCTAATTCTGGGTGATGGGAAGTATCAGTGGATCATTGGGAACCTCAGTTCCTTAGTCTTGGTACCTTTTTCTTTAGATTTAGACGGGAGGGAAATACAACTTGCTGAATCCAAAAGAGCAGGAGGATAGTGAGTGGGCAGAATAATAGCTACCCCTCAAAAATGCTGGAGACAGTGCACGTTCTGTTCTTTCATGACAGTCAGGTAGACTGCTGTGCTCTATCTCCCCCTCTTGGGCCACAACCAGAGATATGTTCACTATGCACCATTCTCACTGAAGTTACGGAGAGGAAGGAGTCTCAGACTCAAGCCCAGCTTGTATGATGTGCTACAGAAGGCTATCAGATGAGAGAGAGCTGCAAGATGGCTTTTGCTTTCAGGAGGTGACCCGTGTTCTCTCGCACTGCTCATTTATATGCATTTTCACACACTATAATCCTTTCCATCTTCCCCAGTATTTTTTCCCCTTTAGTTCCCTATAAACCCCAGCGTGTACAAACTGAGAAAGAAAAAGCTGCCAAGATTTATATTTTAGCATGGAGCATAAGGATTCGCCCAAAAAAGGGGATATTTAAAGAATAAATGTCTGGCCCTGTAATAGTTTTTTGGTCAAGTAAAGATGCAAGCAGCTTGCCAAGAAAATGTTCCTCTTGATCATATTTCTGTGTAATTGGTATCCAAATTCCACTCCAAATGCAAATATTAACCTTCATGAACAGCTCAACTGAACATCAGAGTCATTTATTTTTCTTCGTTAGCATTTGCTTGCTTTCATCTTTCATAAAACAAATAAGTTCAACAAAGTGAATTGGCGTAAATAACAGAAGGCATAAGGCTTCCCTTTGTTTGAAAGGTAGAAAAATAGTTCACTATTTGGTACTGTCTCAGTGAAAGTCTGTGTAACACCATATCTGCTTCAATTAATTCAGAGAGCTATTTTTATTGGCCCAGGAAAGGCACTGGATAATACCCATCTTCTTGTTATTGTTTAGGTAAACGTGATATTCTTTTATTGACTTTCTGGAGTGTGGGGGTAAAGTCATTTTAACCATGGTTTATTTTTTCAAGATCAAGTAAACGCCCAGCCAATTATCGCCTAGTGTCAAACCCATCATTCATGAGCAAGCTCATAGAGGAGCTAGTCAAAGGCCGCCTATCATCTCATCTAACTGAAGCCGACATTCTAGACCCGGCACAATCTGGGTGTAGGCCAGGACACGGACCTGAAACAGCTTTATGGAACTGACAGATGATCTCCTCCAATCAAAAGATAGAGAACAGACATCCATTCTCATCCTCCTGGATCCCTCTGCAGTGTTCAACACTGCTGACCATGAAATACAGCAGTCTCGCCCGAGAGAGATGGCAGCGGTCCAGGATAACATGCTAAAATGGTTTGAGCCTTCCTGGAGGGACACACCCAAAAAAAGTAGTGATGGGAAAATGCACCACCTCTAGACCCCTCACTTATGGGGTTCCACAAGGATCAATTCTCGCTCCAGTCCTTTTCAACATCTACATGCAACCACTAGGTGTACAGGTCAAACAACATGGATTCACAGGCCAGCAATATGCAGATGACACACAGCTCTACCTATCTTTCACCACATACCCCTACCATCAAGATGGCCCAGTGCTTGGAGGAGATCAGCTCATGGATGAAGAACAGCTGGCTGAAGCAGAACCCAAGGAAGACCAGGTGATGCTGATGGGAAGAGGATAGTATTCTGAGGAGTTTGCAGCCATGTTGACTCCCCTGTGGTTGAAGGTTCACATCCACAACTGGTCAGTTCAGTCTGTAGTCTAGGAGTATTCTCAGATTCCTCGCTGATGCCGAACTCCCACATCACAATAGACATGAGTAATGCTTTCTACCATCTCCAGCTGGCTAGGAGATTCCATCCCATACTGGCAGACAAAGGCCTTAGTTGTTTATGTCTTCGTCACCTCTCGGCTGGACTACAGCAATACAATATATTTGGGCAGGAAGCCATCAGCATTTAGGAAACTCCAGCTAGTACAATACACTGCAGCGTGTCTCCTCAGCGTGCAAGCTACCATGAACACATCACACCTGTCCTCTGCTCCCCATAGAATTTTTAATTAAGTTCAAGGTCTCAGTCTTTAACTTCAAAGCACCCCATGGCTTCGGCCCAGGACGCCTAAAAGACTGCTTAAAGCTCCAGGACAAAGACCGAGGTCGACAACTTAGCTCCTCTGGCACAATGGTATAACAACAGAATCAAGTCCTAAATTGTCAGAAATAATTTTGGTTTTTATTTAGAAAATTTTATATACAGAAAGTTGCAAATATTTTTCTGTCTCCATACAGAAGCTTATAATTACTGCATGACCATTACCTGAGCTGTTTGGTATATATAAATAGTGTGTGCTACCTGACATATATGGTAACTGGGACAAATGGACCGAGTTAACATAAAAAGAAAAGGAGTACTTGTGGCACCTTAGAGACTTTCGAAAGCTTATGCTCAAATAAATTGGTTAGTCTCTAAGGTGCCACAAGTACTCCTTTTCTTTTTACGAATACAGACTAATACGGCTGCTACTCTGAAACCTGAGTTAACATACTGACAGTAAAGCAAAAATCAAACAGAGAAACATTTTCCACTATTTCTACTTTCTCTATACTTCTGAGGGAAAAAGTGAGTATAATTTAAGTGCCTCTATTTCAGCAGGACTCTAATAATCTTCACAGTCTGAAGGAAGCATCACAACCAAAACATTATTTTTTTCCTTAGTGCTTTAAAGGAAACATCTTATGGTTCATATAAAGAATTCGACTTTTTAAAATGCTGAACTTTCTGAACATATTATATAAGTAGAGCTGGTAATAATCCCTATTTTTTTAAGGTTGCTCGATATTTCCCATAATCAGACATTGTTTTCAGTTGCTTATAAATTTGCCAAACTTTAACCTTTCAGTCCACCATTTCCCATGCTGGGCGTCCACATTAGGCTGAATTGTCTTGGAAAGTTTCAGCAAATATGGATCAGCCATTTCCAAGAATGAGATGAAAGGGGAGGGGAAAAAAACATGGTTTTGCCCACATTCAAAAAATTCTTACAGCTGTTTCACTGAGAAGCTCTAGCACTTCAATATTTTGGAGCAGGAACTTGAAATTTGGCAGGGGAGTGGCTTTTGTGTCAGGGATGTGCTTTTTCCTACTCCTGTGAACAGGGCCAGCTCCAGGCATCAGCGAAGGAAGCAGATGCCTGGGGTGGCCAATAGAAAGGGGCGGCACTCAGTGCATTACTGGGCTGGCATGTCCGGGTCTTCGGCGGCAGGTCCTTCATTCCCTCTCTTCCTCTTCGGTGGCAGCTCTATCGGGTTTTTCTTTTTTTTTTTTCTTCGCTGCTTGGGGCAGCAAAAAAGCTGGAACCGGCCCTGCTCGTGAAAATCCACCCAAATTTGGCTAAGTTAAAATTCTTAGAAAAATATCAATTTGCACACACTCAGTAGAGATTTGTTAGGGTTTGGTAGCTAAATTCTGATTCCATTTGCACTGAGCACGTTCCAGTCCAGGGTTGCAGGACTTCCCTTGCCTTTGCTGTTCCCAGCTGTTGCTAGTCACTGTGATGCCAGGCACCAGAACAGCGCAGGGAAACCATCTCTCCTGAGCTCTCAACAACCCACTACTGGTGCCCAGGCAGCACAGAGAAGGAAACAGTCTGATACTACAGCCGACGGAACAAGTGCTACACCTAAACAAACAGACAAACAAAGCAGGAAGGCAAAGAGAAAAGCAAAGTTACAAGAGTGTGTTCTTTGCATTTAAGCAACAAAAGCTGGTATTTAACTGTTATTCCTTTATTCAAAGCATTAATCACCACATAACCAGAGTCTGCTGCAGTTTCCTAATCTGTCCCTGCAGTCCAGAATCCCACTGCCCATGATGGAGAATGAGCACTGGTCTCTGTAGCCAAATCCTTGCACAACACCTGCTCCACACAAAAATGTTATTCAATCCAAACAAGTATCCTTGGAAAAAATGGAAATCCAGCCCGAGTAAAGCCAATGAGTAATCAACTACGGAAGGTAAAATGTAGAACAGACATGAGTATGGCTAAGAGGAATTTGAAGAGTAAATAGCTGAAAACCAAGAAAATCTTAAAGTCAAATAAGGAAAAAAAAAAACCAAATTCTGATCACTTGTTCATAGGCAGAGAAGAAATCACATCTGGTTGCCCAATGAGAAACATGGTTGTTCCAGTTTTGGAACCAAGGTCTTATTCTTTCAAATAAAGAACACTGCAATAATGTTGCTTTAATGGTGTAAATTCTCAAGCATTTCTCTACAATCTGCTTGTTCTGTTTTGGACCATGATACCAGGATTCTAACTGATATTTTGTTTTAGCATGTCCAACTCTCACATCATAGATTTACTTTTCTCCTTGCAGAGACTATAAATTAAAATGTCACTGCCACCTCTACCACTCTGAGTCAGAATTGAGACTTGTCAGAGAAATAGTCCAAACGACAATTTAGGGCTGGATTAACTTATAATGAAATATTAAACAGAATTTGTGTTGGTAAGATGTAAAAGTAGTTCTTTGGCTGTAGGACAAACGTTACTGCGTATAAGTACAGTCTTTTACACTGGTGAAACCTCACTGTTATTTCACTAATTTTCTTGCTTGATGCAAAGACATAACATCTTACCACAGGCTAGTTTATTTCCAGAATGCTGAAAGCACCCTAGGAGTGAGAGTATGGACATGACTAGGTGGTTAGCTATTACTAAGAAACAACTTAGGCCTCTAACAGAGCCTGATGCCACATGGGCTCCACGGCTGTTTTCCCCAGACGGAAGACTGAGGTAGCATCTCCTGAAGTGGGCCCTCGCTCCTATTCTGGGGAACCATATGGCATGTGGCCGTAACAGTGATCTCTCCAGACCAATGATCCCCAGACTTTTGAGGGTCATGCCCCATCTTACCTAGTGTTGCCAACTTTCCAGTTTCCCAAAACAGGACACTACTGCTGTGGTCAACATTTTCTGCACCAAATACTTACCAGCACATACACTATCAAACAGGCACAACACAGACTCGCCAGCAGCAATGGAGATACTAGCAAGATACAGTTACAAATGGGATGGATGACGGGGGCCAGAAGGAGAAAGGAAACTGGCTTTGACTTGCCATTGTTGGCATACACTTCACAGCAAACAAATCCTTCCGTTTGTTGCAGCAGTTGCTTTCCAAGGCAGAGCCTGTGCACCTCGATGGGACTGCAGCCATACATTCTCCACAATGTCCTGCCCTAACGTGCCACTTGGATAGATTGGCTTCAGATTGAAAGTGTAGGGGCTTCATTTAGCAATCCCCCCACCCCCAAAAACCAAAACAACTCTGAGGTGCTGAGACAAGGTAGGGGGGTTTCCCAGCACGAGGAGCTGGTGGCTTCACCCTTTACCTGAACTCCATCCCCAACCAAAGGCTCAACTCAACAGAAAGAAGGACGCTGAAGAGGACCATGTCTCTCCTGCTCCGTCCAGAAGCAGCAGCTCAGAGACAAAGAGCTCGCAGGGAGTGATGAGGGCAGAAAGTAGTGTGGGAGGTAGCTTCCTGCAGCCGGGGGAGGTTCCCAAAGGTGGGTCTGACCCAGCCCCGGGAGCAGGCCATGCAGGTGAAGAGGAAGTGTCCCTTCCTCAGGCTAGGCTGGGACTAGCAGCTAGGGGGCCTCCAGCTCTGCCCCTCCCCAGCTCTGGGGCCAGTGCTCGGGGTTAAAAGAGGCCTTAGGTTGGCTGTGGGGAGGGGAAGGGGTGACAACAGAACTGCAGTAACCAGACTTCTGGTGTCTGGTCAATACTTCTGATTGGAGACTGTACAATCGCCTTAAAATCTGACTTTCCAGTCAAAAACCGGACACCGGGCAACCCTACCATTACTCTGATCTGCGGCCCCCCAACCTTCTGGGGCCAGGAGCATGGCCGTGGCTCCAGGAAGTAGGGGGGGGGGAGGAAGACGCCGAAGGGGCAAGAGGGCCAAGGCTGGGGTCAGGAGCAGGGCCATGGCCAGGAACTGAGGCTGGGGGTGGAGCCACAGCCAGGCTGTGGTGGGGGCCGGCAGCCAGACCCACAGCCACATGCAGCTCCGCTCCCGGCCTGACCCCCAGCCTTGGCCCCGGGCCAGGAATGGACCCACAGCCAGCAGCCAGGGCTAGGGATTGGCATGGAGCGGAGCTATACCAAGGCTGGGACCTAGGCCAGGCATGGCACGTGGAGTCAGGGACATGGCTGGGAGTGGGACCGGAGCAGAGCTGGAGGCAGGGAGGGGCTGGGTGGTGCACCCTCCCTACCCCCAGTGGGGGCTGGCCCAGACCCCACCACGCCCCCCTCAGACATTTCTCCATGCCTCCCTAGGGGGGCATGCCCCATTCTTTGGGGACCTCTGCTCCAGAAAATAGTCATCCTGAACAGGACTTCCCGCAACGGCCTCAGGCCGAAGCTTGCTCACCTTGACGAGGACTGGGCCACACTGACTGCAGACAGTGCATACAGATCACCTAAATGTCTACAAAACTATGAAGGTGAAGGGTCATAAGAACATAAGAATGGCCATAATGGGTCAGACCAAAGGTCCATCTACCCCAGTATCCTGCCTTCCAATGAAGTGGACACATGTGCGCTGCCCTAGTCCACCAACATCTGAAAGAAACACTCCTATTTCCCTTTAGGAGGTCACCTAGGAGAAAAGGAGGTAAAGGACTGGTCATCGGCTATACCAGCCTGATCCTGTCTGAGAGACTCCCACTGGTGATAAGATCTATGACCAAGCTTCTCCATCACCTTGTTCCAGTAACACTCAGAACCCCACTCCATGAAGTCAAAGGTCACAAAAGCATGAAGCAGAAGAAACTCAAACCTTTATCTTAAGTGTCTCTATAAAATGCTAAGCTCACTCACCAGCTGGGGGAATAAACAGCCACACCCAAGTCAGTCTTTAGCTCCCTTGCCTCAGGGCTCCGTTTATTGTTGAAACACAAAAAGAACGTGTAAACAACATCATAATGTAACTGCCCGACTCCCCAGTATAGATTGTGGGTCCCCTGGCCACTAGCAGTCTAGTGGTTAGAGTCTTCCCTCAGCACAGGGACTTCTCCAGGGTCTCCTTGCCCATGCTGTCCTCCACTGCATGGTCTGCAACTTGGGCTTTTAGTCACAAGCAAGTATTCTCATGGCATTAGAATGGTCCTAGGCTCTACCTAATGGAGCTGGGGCCCACTTCTGTATCATCTAGTGGCAGTTATCAGACCCAGTCACCTGACATTGTCCAGCTGGGTCTGATGAGTCCTAGCACCTGCCTGCTGGGCTCTTCCTTGGAACAGAACTGGTTGTTCCCTAGCCCCCCACCCTGGGACTTAAAGGGGCAGACCACCCTGTTACAATCTCATTTTTCCTGTTTTCTACCTTTAGTTCATGGGAAAATGTTTCTGTTGGTGTTTTAGCGTGTCAATGTGTGGATTGAGTATACCTTGGGAATGGCGCCAGGAATGCATCCCAAACCCTAAATCCTAATTCTGCTTTTGAACCATTCCAAGTGCTTCCTCAATTAAGGAAGAGTATAATCTGAAGCTTTAAGCGTCCTTTAGTAACTACCTATGTTCTGAAATCAGTTGGTAAACTCTCATGCTTTGTAGGTGGGGGAGTAAGAAGAGGACACTATTAGTCACCATAACAACAGTGAGATTTAAGAAGAAACCATGCAGGAGCACTGAAGTTGTAATTTAAGAAACCACTTTGGTATCTACCTCCTTCGGACTAGCTAATGATTCTCTCACTTCAGGTTCTCTCTCGGTTGGGGTCTAAAACCAGAACAGATAGTTATGTCCTTCACCAGCTAAATCAGTGGTTCTCAAACTTCCGTACTGGTGACCCCTGTCACATAGCAAGCCTCTGTGTGCGACCCTCCGCCCCTTATACATTAAAAACACTTTTTGACATATTTAACACTATTATAAATGCTGGAGGCAAAGCAGGGTCTGGGGTGGAGGCTGATAGCTCACAACCCCCCAAGTAATAACCTCGTGACCCCCTGAGGGGTCCTGACCCCCAGTTTGAGAACCCCTGAACTAAACTGATTTCACTGCCATGAGCGGTATCTTTTATTTTGGGGGCGGGAGAAGAGAGATGGTTAGACTAAGCAAGACCTCCTTCAGTCTCCTGTTGCAGGTTCAATAGGAAGTAATTCTTTGTTGTATCAATCTCATTTGATTACCCACCGTATTAATTTCACCAAATGATGACTTAAGCCAAATATCATTGCTACTCATTGACTGGACTTCAATTTGACCTTGATTTGATAGTTGTATTGTTTTAATTCCTATGTCTACTCGTTTTCGTCTTAGAGATATGAAAATTAAATTTTCATATCTGCTTGTTCTTTTAATAAAACTCATAGAAGTATAGAGAGCCAAGTTGTTGGTTTTTTTCACATTGGCAACTTGAATCAGAAACTGCAAGAATGAAGGTAACTTAGCTGAGGTGTTTGAAAGCCACTTGCTCTTTCACTAAATTAAGTCCTTTGTTTCTTGCACTATGATGTAAATATTTATTCCAATTTCAAGTGACAAGTCTAATCTCTAAATAATGTTACACACACTGTCCATCTGGTTTAAAATCTAGATCTGAACATTCAGATTAGCCCTGGTATAGTTCTCCCCTAGTGCTTCCTGCTGAGTGCTCATTGTAACAGTGTCCATAAATAAGCATGGTTCCTGGTGCCCCTTGAAGCCGGGAAGAGAATAAGCTGATGAGGCTGGAAAATAGTCACACTTGGGCCATTCACTCGTATCTGCATCAGTCCTAGATCACACGTGGGCAAACACATTCTAGGATCCCCTCTGCAGATAAACTGTGAAATCCCAATCTGGCCCCATGGTATCTGAATGCCTGAACATTTCAGTACAGGAAGTTAGCTAGGTATAACACTCTCTCAAAATTCAATAAAAAAAATTATAGACAACAATAAAGCTACATTTAGCTTTTCTTGAAAAGTGTTATGAACTGTAATAACTACAAACATTTAGAAGTTCTAGCATTATTACGTACCATATGATGGAGAATTTTTTTTTAAAAAAGATCCAGTCTGTGAGGATTTCAGACTGCCATTGCAAAGGAATTCAATTTGTGATGTTTCAAGAGTAAAGCTGCTAAGCAATTTAACAAGTTCTCTTTTTTTTCCCCTATTTTCAGGGGAAATTTTTCCTTCCAGCTCTGTTGGAGAAGATAAGAGAATTTATTATGCTGTCTCTGATGAAAAATTCAGTTTAGGCTGAGCTCTTGGTGAAACCTGACAGTGATATATGAAAATGAGTGCCAGTGAGAATCAATTTCTTATTCTAAATCTCTACTATTTCTCTGTACAACACACTACTATGCAAAGGTAGCTAATAAAGGGCTTTATCCTACAGCCCTTACCCATATGACTTAGACTGTAGGATTGGATCCAAACATACCGTGCTTACCTCTCCGTTCCTTGGTCTCTATCACAGGCTGAGAAGAAAACAAAAAAAGATTTGCGAATACCATCACCAATTGCAGGACAGAAATCAACTGCATTTAAACAGCAGGCCAAACTGTGTAATATCTGCCATACTTTATCAACAAAACATCTTCCATTGCAAAACCTGTAGTGAAGAACAATACTTGATAAAGGGCAGAGTAGTCAACCTTCTTGATGTTATCACAAGCCTCACAATTTTTGGTGGTCTTTTTTGAGACAGATTAGTTATCTCCTGTTGTCTTCAGCTTCTTTGTGAATATCTACCCTTACACAAAATGGCCTCAATAGCCCATTACTTTAAGCAGGAATGAAGCCAGATTGCCTTCAATCAAGATGGCTGCCATTTTTTCCAGTAGCTTTTCATGTGATGCTGCCTCTAGTAAAGATGGCTGCCACCCCAGGCTCTATTGTTAGAGAACTGGATAGGAAACTGAAGGGAGAAGGGAATGCAAAAGTGCAGAAAGGAGGCTAAGGGCTGGTCTACATAGGGAAATTGACCTGCATAGTTATAGCAGACTAGTGTAATTAATCCACTCTATCTATACTGGTCAATTTCACCACATAGACAAGCCCTAAGAGGGTCATGTTGCAGAATGTGGACTGGGGCAGAGAAGGAGACTAACACAGCCAGGGGAATGGGTGATGGCCATAAGGAAGATCAAGGGATCTTGGGAGTAGGGAATGGAGAGACAGAATGTACGAGAAGGAGGTTCTTGAAGTAAAGGGAGCAAAAATATGGGAAGCAGGAGTTGGACTGGAAGAACATGGAAGGAGAACATGAGTGGGCAGGGAGTGAAATGGAAGAGATGGGGGGAGGGGAAAATGATAGCTCCTCCTCTCCAGCATTTGGACACAATAAATGGAACCTCTTTCTGAGCAGAAATGGAGGAACACACACAAATTAGAGTTGGGCTTAAGTTCTCAAAAATCAGACAGACCACCAAAATATTGTACTGTTTATTACTAGTTTAGAAATAATCATATTTAGAGCTTGCCTACACCACAGAACTTGCACACTGCAGGGGTGTGGTCTCACAGTAGAGAACTTTTAAACAGCAGGCCAAACTATTCGCTCCAGCAGGGTCTACACAGGCCAATTACCAACTGTTGACCAGTTCTTTTCCCCACTACCCAGAACGCACTGGTTCACAGACAGACTCTTGAGCTGAAGAAGTGTGTCATTTATTTGCTGCTTCAGTGAGTGGTCAGTCCACCAAAAAAGGGCACAGCATAGGGCACAGCATTCAGGTGTTCGCCTTAAATACATTGTTACAAAGCTATTCGTTATTCTTTTCTGCCTAACACTAAGATTAGTTTGCTAAATGTCAGCTGTTTAACTGATTGTTTACCAAGTTGTTTACCTGATCAGGTTGCCGATCAACCTTTTTACCTGGCTGTTCTCTTTCCTTGACAGATAAGCATGTAGTAGTAGGATTTTAGGTTTGTATTTTGTATAATTTAAAATAAAATAAAAAATAATAAAGTAGCATGTATTAAATCTTTTGGTATATAATTTGACCATATTCTGCCAGCCACCCTTTCTGAAAGCAGAAAGGAATGGCCTAATGGGCCATTGGTAAAGACACATCAGCCAGAATCTGTATCTGAGCTAATTTCAAGGCAGTAACAGACCTTTTAGGGTCACCGCTTTGTTGTAGGTTTAGTATTTTAAAAATAAGTTAAAAAAATGCAATAATTGTTTTCTCTTGCATTGCAATTTGATGTTCCTGTTCAAATGCTCTCTGTAAATCAATTCTGTGTTGTGTATAAATAAAAAATGTGTGTATTAAAAAAAATAAGTGAAAAGCCATCACCAGACCAAATGTTCTAAGAAGGAACCGAGAACGGTCGTAAGAGCACCAGGAAATTGCAACACGCCCTACTGAGATGTCAGAGAAGGGCAAATTAACAACTCTAAAAATAAAACATGCATTTATCAATAAAAACAAAATAGCTGTAATCAAAACCAGCATGGGGTAACTCCCTAAAAACAATAAAAAATAAAAATAAAATTAAAAAAACAAGCACTTGTCAAGACAACTATTAATTACAGCACAGGAGTGCAAAACTCAATGGTCCCAATAAAAAAAAAAAATCACTATATAAACAGGGTGCCTTGCCACAAAACTTTGGATTTGTCCTGCCAAAACGTCCCCGAAGCACCATGTCACGACCAACAAAACCCGGCTCCTACCTACCCGTGATCAACCTAGCTGGCCACTAGAATGATCTGGACTCTATACTGGTAACTGTAACATCGACTGGCGGGACAACGTGTGTGTGTGTATGTATATAATTAAATGCATATGCTAATTATTGGATCTTCAATAAATGCAGCGTATTGCCTTTTCCCCTACAAAAAAAAAAATCCCATGTGCTTCTTATAAGCATAAGAAGTAGGCATCTTTTCACATGTCCCAACACCTAAAACATACATTCTACATATCACATCCTATTACACCAATACATTGGTGCACTCTAGAAATCAGTCTGCATTGCTGTGTCAGGTAGACAAGCTTCCCTTCCCACCCCCACCCAAAAACAATTTCATGATCTGGGGAGAGTTTGATTGATTTTTTTAATACTTGGATTTAACAACAGAGAAAGGAATAGGTTACTTTTAACTTAAAGACCTGCACAAAGGATAAAAAGAAAAGGAGTACTTGTGGCACCTTAGAGACTAATATTTGTTAGTCTCTAAGATGCCACAAGTACTCCTTTTCTTTTTGCGGATACAGACTAACACGGCTGCTACTCTGAAACAAAGGGTAAAGTTTCCAGGAGTGCCCCATGCCGTTTCCAAAGGCAACATAGGCACTTTGGAAGCTGCTAACCTTCAATGACATTTAGGTTCCTAGTACTTAAGGCACTTTTGAAAATGGGACCTAGATGCTTTTGAAAGTTTTAACCTAAATCACAGTATATTTCTAAACAGAATAACGAACTATCCTCTAATACCCAGTTACACAAACTCTGACACTTGCAGTATATTTATGACACACAACTATTTTAAGAGTTTAAATTCTGAAATAAGACCATATGCCACAGTTCAAGTAGAACTTCCACTGATTTCTTGTCCTTAGTTCAAATGCTTCTCTCTTTCCATTTTTGGTTATATTAAAAATAATTTACCAGTTTCAAAAGATGTTTTCTCCTAGTTCAAATGCAATAAGTAAATACATTTAAAACTGAATGGGAAAATTGCATGTGTTCAAAATTTACTTATGCCTTGAGATTTATCAAATTTGTGTTTGCTTTAGTTTAATGTTAATAACATAGCTACAGAGGTTTCTTTTGTTCTGAACACACTGATTTTGCTGAATTCACAGGAAAAAAACCAGATGCATAAAACTGCGGAGCAACTATTCTGAGGTATTGTCTAAACGCAAATGAAAGTAATACACACAACCAAAAACTAATCTTGGTTCACTAATATGGAATTTAAAAAAAACAAAAACAAAAAAACCCCACCCCCCCTTCCCTCCCAACCAAGTCTCAACAATTTCCCTCTTATAGTAACAAAAACCCCACTGAAGAGAACCAAGGGAAAACCCCCAAACCCTCACACAAAAGCAAAGGGGGCAAAAGCAGAAATACAGGTCTGCGTTTCTCCCCTGTAACATGCTATGCAATAACGCCCCCGGGCATACAAGAAAGCTGCAATGGCCATTTAGCAGGCAAGAGCATCCCCCATTGAGTCCCACTGAGCCGCTCAGCATTGGCAAGCTTCAGCCTTTGCGGGCTGTTCCGAGGGTAATTCTCTCGCTCAGCCTCCCCCACCCCCGCACAGGGGGGTAACAACAACGGGCCGGCGCGACCCGTCCCCGGGCCAGCTGCGCAGGCTGGAAGACGGCAGCGAGACCAGGCTTCCCCCGTTACCTTGCCGCGCCTCGTTCCCCGCGCGGACCCGGGCTCTGCCGCCTGCCTTTGCCCCGCCCCCCGGCGCCCGCTGCCAGGCCCGCTCTCGCCCCCGGCGCACGGTTCGCGCCTCTCCGCTGTGCCGGGCTGGCAAGTGCTCCGCGGGCGGCAGCGGCAAGCCCAGCCCCGGGGGAAGGAACCCGCGCGGCGAGGAGCGCCCCTCGCCCGAGCCTGCCCGCCCCGCACGCCGCCTGGGCGATCCCTGGTGGGGGGGGGCGGCACCGCGACTCAGCGCTCCTGGGGGCGGGGAGTGGCCACCCGCCGGCGGCGCCGCGCTGCTTTTACTGACCGCGACGGGCAGCAGCGGGGCCCCGCGAGCACACGCCCGCGGCACGTGACCATCCCCCGCGGCCCCGGCTGGGCGGGAAGGGAAGGGAAAGCCCCGCTGGGTGCCAGCCCGCGCCCCGACACTGCGCGTTCCGAAACGTCGCCGCTTGGCGCCCTTGCCGACTGGCTCCGCGGGGGGCGGCCCCGCTTTGAAGTAACCGGTCAGCTCCCCAGGGCGGGGGCGAGGCGCGTTGGCAGCACAGCGGGGGAGCTGGGAAGACGCTCGGGCGCTGCACTGGAGGCCGCGCTTACTGCTGCCGACGTGGCTCCGGCTTTGGGGCGGGTTTCAGTGGGGTGCTGTCCCCGGGCACGAAATTCACCCACTTGCGTGCTAGGTTACAATAATACCGTGCCGCTTTGCCAACTCGCCACAGCCCCCCCAATGCTACTGGTCCGTGCAAAACCGAAGCCAGTGGCTACTTCCCCCCCCCCCCCCGCTAAACGTTAGACCCGGTAGCTACTAGCACAATGGGCCAAGCTCGGGTTAATGGACATGTCTCTCCACCTGTGCCAGATCCATTATTCTCCTTATCCCTGACCCCAGGTCACATAGATGAGGCAATTCATTGATTTAATCAGACCATTATTAGGCATTACATTGCAGCCCATATTTCCCTCCCATCCATTGTTTCTCCTGGTAGGAGTAATTTTTCACCCTAAATTTAGTATAAAAATGTAAAACCCCCATAGGTATCAAGATAACTTATTCTGGTAAGAAAAGAAAACACCTTATTAGACCGGCCGTGGGGCCTCATTAGTACTATCAGCTTCTGCTACTGACCAGTACCAGAGACTCTGCTTCTTTTTAAGACACATTTTTAGCTTAAAACAAAATCTTTATCATTCAGCTTCTCTCTGGGGGAGCTTAACTCATTAGTTGATGCCACTTTCCTATGTTTCCTATGCTGTGCATTTTGGGGGATTAATTTAAAGTTAGCCTTTATCCAAATGCATTTGAAATTAAAATCCAAACAAAAGCAAAAGGATAAAAATATCTTAAAGCAAAACAAATACAGGTAGTAGAATTATGACATTTTCTCCAGATCTTTATTTGATACTGGAAATTAGCAAGAATAATTTTCAGCTCTATGCTTTCACCAATAGTGAGTGCTAGCGACTTGGTTGAGATGGCAATAGAAGTGTAGTATACTTATTCCTTTCTGGTGTGTTGATTGAAAGGGGGATACCTGTGACACTCTGTAGCCCAAAGCAGCACTCTGGCACCCCCATATTTACCATGATGATATGATTATGATATTTTTGGTACAAAGTATGCCTTCTGAGATGGTATTCTAAAAGGCTTGATCTGTTGAATATTAATATACTGTTGGACTGTATGTTCTGTCATAGTATGTGAAGTTATAAAGTTTTGCTATGTGTATGTTACTGAAATATGTTGTCTGAAGTTGAAACACCCACAATCAGCCTTTCCGGTACAACAATGGGGCAGCTAGACACACTGATGATGGCCCATTAAAGGAAATACACACCCACAAGGACTACCCCAAGAATTGTATGCAATGGAGACCTCTCAGAGAGAGCACATAAACAATGGAGACTGTTTGACTCACATCTAGCAAAAGATCTTTCCTGCGAGGAGGAACCTATAAAGGAGAGGAAGTGACACCATCATTTGTCCCCCCCACAACTAAACACCTAGAAACGTGTGAAGAACAAAGAATGAACTGGGGAGGTGGTCCCAGGTTGGAAAGGAGAATCCCAGCTTGTGTATTAAGGAACTATACCATCAGGGTGAGACACTGCTTGATTTAAATCCTGTCTAAGTTGTAGAACTCAGGATTGCAATTTTACTTTTTATTTCTTAGGTAACCAACTTTGATCTGTATGCTTGCTACTTATAATCATTTAAAATTTATCTTTTCTGTAGTTAATAAATCTGGTTTATATTTTACCTAAAACAGTGTGTTTTGCTTGGGGGATTTGCTCAGTATACAACAGCTGATGCATGTCCACTTTCCTTTGTAGAAGTGGCAGACCGAGGAATAAACTTACACTAGTCAGGATTCTGGCAAGGGAAAGATGGTACAGCTCTGGGGTCCTGACCTGGGTGAATTAGCTGGAGCCTCTCTATTGTTATTTCATGAGTGTCTAGAAGCATTCATGTAACTCAGCTGGATGTGTCCCTGCCTGTGGATGTCTGTGTAAGTGCAGCACCTGGTGAGGTTTGCAGCTTGTCACAGCATCACAGTGTGAGAGGGAGCCTAGGTTGGTCAGACAGAGGGCTCAGCGGTACCCCAGTTCTAGGTTACACCCCTGGGGAACCTGTCACAATACTATATAGTCCTCTTGCAGCTGTTGTTGCTCGAGCTCCTGAGTACATTTAGTATCTGTAAATGCACACTCACGCTCTCATTCACCAACCCCAGACATGATCTCTTTTTCTACACACCCACCCATCCCAGTCACACTTTCTCTCTCTCTTTCCCTTATCAACACAGGATAGGAGAACTTAAAGAAGCCAGGAGAATTCAGATGTGAAAGGGGGCAAGGTGTTGAAGTTACTCTTCCATTCACTCTAATGGTGTACTGAGGGAGAGTGGATGAAACTCCTCCTACGAATCCAACAGAGTGACTGCTCGCTCACCACCCAGCAGCTGCAGTTTCAGTTACGTTCAGTTCAGTGTTTGGAGAAATAAGGGCTAGAAATCTATTTTAAAATACAAACTTAGATTCTACTCAAGGTCATGGTCATTCTCACTAAGTGAAGTGTCTTAGTCTTGCCTTGATAACAGGTGTTTGGGATTTAGTATAGTTGCCATAAAAACTGCATAGCGACAGCTGTGTCGCTAAAAGTTGGGCGGTGTAGCCGCTGTTTGTCAGCACTATTGCCGACAAAATACTTCCACCCTCAATGAGCGGCATTCGCCTTGTTGACAGGAGAGCGCTCCTGCTGACAGCATGCCATTCAGGCACTTGTCGCGGCAAAATTTTTGTCCTTCAATTGCCAGTGTAGAGAAAGCCTTAGTCAGATCTTCAGCTAGTTTAAATCAGTTTTGCGCCACTGAAGCCAATGATTGCATTGATTTACAACAGCTGAGGATCTGGCCCATTTGTCTTTGCATAACAAACCCTTTGGGGTAAGCCCACACAATTAGAAATGCAATGTAATTGGCAACTGGCATTGCAAGTTTGCTGGTAAACTGCAACCAGCCCTGTAACCCAAGAAATCAGAGTGGCATAGAAAAGATAGTGTCTTTCATGCTAGAGAAGAGACAGGATTAATTAATTCCAGTGCTTAACCACCCTGACAGTTAGGAAATTTTTCGTAACGTCCAACCTAAACCTCTCTTGCTGTAATTTAAGCCCATTGCTTCTTGTCCTATCCTCCGAGGTTAAGAAGAACAATTTTTCTCCCTCCTCCTCGTAACAACCTTTTACGTACTTGAAAACTGTTATCATGTCCCCTCTCAGTCTTCTCCTCTTCAAACTAAACAAATGTAATTTTTTTTCAATCTTTCCTCATAGGCAGAGGTGAAAGTAAGCCAGTATGCCATGCCAGACTGGACCAGCTTCCGCAGGCTGGCGATTTAAAGGGCCCAGGGTTCCCTGCAGCGGCCAGAGCCTCAGGCCCTTTAAATCTCCGCCCAAGCCTGGCTGCCGGAGCCCCAGAGTAGTGGCAGCAGGGCTCTGGCAGTGATTTAAAGGGCCTTGGGCCCCCAGCCGGAGCCCCGGGACCTTGAAATCTTGATTTAAAGGGCCTGGGTATTTTAAGGCCCCGCCTCTTCCAGTTGAGGCCACGCCCACTGCTCAGGACTTCGGAGTACCAGTAAATCCTTTAAGTTACTTTCACCCCTGCTCATAGGTCATGTTTTCTAGACTTTTAATCATTTTTGTTGCTTTCATCGGGACTTTCTCCAATTTGTCCACATCTTTCTTGAAAAGTGGCACCCAGAACTGGACACAATACTTCAGCCGAGGCCTAATCAGTGCGGAGTAGAGCGGAAGAATTACTTCTCATGTCTTGCTTACAGCACTTCTGCTAATACATCGCAGAATGCCGTTTGCTTTTTTTGCAACAGTGTTACCCTGTTGACTCATATTTAGCTTGTGGTCCACTTTGGCCCCCAGATTCCTTTCCACAGTACTCCTTCCTAGGCAGTCATTTCCCATTTTGTATGTGTGCAACAGATAGTTCCTTCCTAAGAGTACTTTGCATTTGTGCTTATTGAATTTCATCCTATTTACTTCAGACTATTTCTCCAGTTTGTCCAGATATTTTTGAATTTTAATCCTATCCTCCAAAGCACTTGCAACCCCTCCCAACTTGGTATAATCTGCAAACTTTATGTGTGTACTCTCTATGCCATTATCTAAATCATTGGTGAAGATATTGAACAAAACTGAGGAGAACCCCACTCGTTATGCCCTTCCAGCTTGACTGTAAACCACTGATTACTCTCTGGGAACGGTTTTCCAACCAATTACACACCCACTTTACGGTAGCTCCATCTAGGTTGTATTTCCCTAATTTGTTTATGAGAAGGTCATGCGAGACAATATCAAAAGCCTTACTAAAGTCAAGATATACCACATCTACCACTTCTCCTGTATCCACAAGGATTGTTACCCTGTCAAAGAAAGCTATCAGTTTGGTTTGACACTATTTGTTCTTGACAAATCCATGCTGACTGTTACTTATCACCTTATTAATATGTGTGCATACCACAGATATACCTGGGGTGTAATAAAGGATCTTATACTGAAAACATCTTTAGTCTCTCTCTCTCTAAGAAGGAAGCTCTATAGCAAGTCCATATGTGTTTCAAGAGTCTGAGCTACTAGTTGCAGCCCTACAACCTACCCCGACAACAGCTAATGCCATCCCACAACTAACATGCTGCTTCCAGCCCTTGCTGAAGCTGCATCCCTGGTGGTCCCGAAGCAGGATTTTCAAAGCAGATGGAGGAACACCTCTCTCTCCAGCTGGACCTGATGCTTTAGGCATTTTCTGAACACACGTATAACATTGGGCCCCACTCAAAAGCTAGAATGTGTGTGCAAGGGACCCTATTTTGAAGCACCATCTCTCCCCAAAATCTATGGTAATATCTGAATGGTTTTGGTTCCACGTGGGAGATCTGGCTGAAGGTGCATCTACTTTCACACTTCACATCTTTAATATCACTTTACATTGCTTTGGTGACCGTTTCATCTATGGCTCATACAGTGAAACTGTTCAGAAATGCTTACTTACTTAAGTAAATGTGACATACTAGTAAACAGGGAGAGAGAACTATTTATAATGGCAACAGCAAAAGACTCTCAGGCTAGATCCACAAAGGGGACTTAGGTGCTGCAATGCCTAAGTCCTATGCACATTGCCATCCAGTGGGATTCACAGTCCTGTGATAGGTGCCCAGGCTCACCCAACATTGTATGGGGAGATTTAGGCACTTAAGAATGGGATTCATAGATGCCAGCAAGGTCAGTGAGGAGCCACTTAAGCCAGCCAATAAAAAATGCTGGGGAGGAAGTGGGGGCTTAGGCCTTGCTTCTCAAGGGTAGTTAATCACTTATCTCCATTTAGGATTCACAGATGTAAATCCTAGAGTTAGGCACCTAAAACAGGTCAGCCCTCTCTCATGAAAAACCAGCAAGAGAGATCCTCACCCCATTACAGCCTGGCAATTAGTGGACTCTGCTGCAATGTGAGAAACCTGTTTGCATATCCCTCCTCTTCCTGATCTGGAGCAAGGACTTGAACATAGGACTCCTATGAGAGTGCCCTAACCATGGGCTATGGAGTCTCTCTCTCACTTATTCTCTCTCTCTCTCTCTCTCTATGGTCCAGTGAATATGTAATTGGTTACATAATTTTGTATAACTTATTACATATTCTTTGGACCAGAGAGAGACCCTAGAGCCCAGTACTTGGGGTGCTCCCCTGGAAGGTGGGGGAGTTAGGGTCTAGCCCTTCTCCAAGAAATAGTTAATGTATTCAAGGTGGAACATCTTCAGCAGGAGAGATGCTGTTAGACCTGCCCCCCAAATACCCAATGGCTTGTGGTTAGGGCACTCATGGAGGAGAAATGGGTTCAAGTCCCTATTATGAATCACACAAAATTGGGAGTCAAACCTGGCAAGTGTGCTAATCTTTGGGCTAGTGCGACAGATGCACATATAGCCCCACAATATCTCATCCCCAGCTGTCTTTGTGCAGGTTAGGTGTGCTCTGAGCATGCAAACAGAATTGGGCCCACAGGTCAGCTAGGCAGGGGCGTGAGCACCTTATATGAGAATTTCACTGGGGTTTGGACGTGAACTAGGGCACTGAGCAGCTCAGTGGCATCAGAACTTCGGCAGTTTTGCACATGTCCACCAGCGGACACTCAGAGTTCGTCTACACAGCAAAAACCCCCCACAGCAGTGAGTCTCGCAGCCCAGGCTGACAGACATGGGCTGTGGGCTTTTGCAGTGGTGCTAAAAATAGCTGTGTACCTGCTCAGACTCTGAAACCCTCCCCGGCTTCGGACCCCGAGCCTGAACGACTCCATGGCTGTCTTTAGCACAATAGTGCAAACCCAAGTTTGTAGACCTGGGCTCTGAGACTTGCTGCTGCAGGGTTTTTTTGCAGAGTAGACATACATGTACATGCCTCGGGGGCTTCAGGCACCTGCAGGGTTAAGCAGCAGCTGAGCAGGGAATCTGTGAGTGCCAGTGGCACCTAAATGTAAGACTTAGGAGTCTAATGAAGCATTTAAGCACCTAAGTCTCTTTGTGGCGTTAGCCCCCACTGATCTGCAGGTTAATAAAACAGAGCTGCACAGTCACAGTTTCCCCCTTTCACTGTGGGAAGGGATCACAACCCTGAGGGTCCTGTCATTTTGACCAGGAAGCATGCTGACAATATAGAGCAGTGGCTCTCAACCTTTTATGGACCAGGACCCATTTGTAAACACAGATAGCCAGTCCTGACCCAGTAAATAGCTTAAGAAGAAAACACACAAGTATTTTGGGCCCAAAATACTTTTTACCCACTACGCAGCATGACCTTCCCCTTTCTCCCGCTGCCTTGCACACGCAGTCTTAGCCCTGTCACAAGCCCTGCAATTGATGTAGCCTCCCTCCCATTTACTTCCTCACCCATTGCTTGGTGCTCCACTCAGCCTCCCCAGGAGCACGGTACCAGCCCGCAGTGGAGCACAGTCCCAGAGCCTCCACCACTGCCTCTGGTCTCCAGGGGGCGCTGCGCTCAGCTGCCCCCAAGCTGCCCAACACTGCCAACTTCTCAGGAAAGGCCGAATGCAGCAAGCCCAGCCCTCAAGTCAGCCCTGCCAGGCCCCCAAGCAAGCCCTGCAGCGCTACCAGCAGATCCAGTGGTCCACAGTGTGCACAGCCAACCCTGGCTCCACTGCAAGCGACCAGAACGCTGAGCAAAGTTTGCATGGACACCCACTTGCGGAGCGCCAGGTGCACTGGCTGCCAAGGCACGCTGCAGGGCCTCTCCCCTTTCTTCAGTTCCCCCAGGACTCCAGCCCCCCCCGGGACTCCAGTATCCACCCCTGCTTTGTGAGGCAGGAATAATCCCCCTTCCTAACCTCCCAGTTCTTAACAGCTGCCTTGGGTCAGGAAGGGGCTGCTCGGGGGCATCCTCCCTTTTGAGACTGCTACAGCCTAAGGCCAGACGATGAACCCAGGGTTCTGAAAGTTGCCCAGTAGCACCTAGAGACAGTGCTGGGGCTGGGCGGGAGATCCAGGCAGCTCCCTCCTGCTGGGTTGCGCTTGCTTTCCTCACCTGTAGCTCTCCATCTCCTGCTCTCTCACCTGCCTCCCCCTAGAGCTGCCACATGTCCTCCAAGCAGCTTAGCGGGCAGCTGGGCACCAGAAGAAGCTACCATGCACATGGCAGCAATAGGTGGGCTGGCCAATAATTCCCGCCACATCTCTTCCCGAGGTAGTCAATTGGGGGGACTGGGACATGAGACCCCCGCTCCCCAGAGTGGTCTTTCGCATAACTCTTCGTGCTTTGCATTTGATTGGCTAATTGGTGGCACCTGCATGTTCAAATAACTTTGTTGGTATGCACAATGTTAAAATACAGTGAAGCACAAGTGTCATCTATTTAAAGAAAATTTTGTTCACAACCCTTTCATACATTCTTGTGACCCACTTTTGGGTCACAACCCATGGGTTGAGAAACGCTGGTGTAGAGGGAACAGGCCAACATTCAACCTGTCTGCGTTCACCTCCAGAGAAAATATAACTGCATATAAGGTTATATTTGGAACTAGACATATTACACAAGCTTCTAACAACAGGAAGGTACAAAAATATGTTCTAAGAGTGATAATGATGTGACTGGTGGTATTTTGTGGTACTTGTGCTGTCTTTGAATAAGGAAGGCAGTATGAGGATACCATCTGTAAAACCTATGTGTATAAAGATAACATTAAACATCACAAGAAGAAAGCTCAATCAATTTTTTCCTTTTCAACTAAAAAATGAACAAATTTTATTCACAATTTAGCCAAGAAAAATAATATGAGATGGGCAAAAAAAAACCCTTAATAAGCTACTTTCCTTTCAACTGCAATTGCTTGTCAAAATGATATCCAGAAATAGCTTAAATTGATTAATGAGTCTCTTTCAGTTCATCCCAGGGGATATGCACAGATGCAGAACTTCTAAATTGTATGAGACACCCGTTTGGGGAAAAATGATCAATATGCCAGGAAAAGTGTAAACAGTCTTACAAGTCATTTTTAGGTTGTTTTAAGAGTCAAACCACAGACACAGATGGGCATGGGGTGGAATTTTGTAACAATTTTCCAACTGTGCTTCCTTCTAGCTTTACACAGTTAGCCAGGTGTTCAGAGGTAAGAGTCCTGTGATGAAGCCTTCTGTTATTTTGACTGTCTGGAAAGGGCATCCTGCTTAATAGTGAAGTTAAAATATTGGCTGCTGGTTGTCAATGGCAAATCTCCCATAGACTTCAATGGCAGCTAATATTATATATACCTTTGTCATTTCTCTAACTCTAAAACTTTACGAAACCAGATACTCTTGATTCTCCACTCTGTTATTCTAGTTTTATGCCAGTGCAACGCTACTGATTATAATGCAGTTACAGCAATGTAAATCTGGTGCAATACAGCAGAGAATCAGACCCTTGGGGCCTAATTCTCATTTACATTAAGGCCCCTTTTATACTGATCTGGCAGTATATAAAGTAAACATAACTGTAACTTAAATGTGATCAGTAAATTAATTGTAATGTAATCTATACCCACCTTAAGACCCCTTTATACTGCCAGTGTGGTATAAGTGAGCTTAGTGTAAATGAGATTCTGGCCGTTGGTCTCTGAAATCTCCCTGGAACCCCCTCATACCTTTGATACTTTTTGTTGACTTTTTCTGGATGCTGTTTTATTTCCATTCTTTATCTTGAAATGAGGTAACTGAAGCTGACAGAAACATTCAAAGGGAAGTTGTACGGTACCATCAGTTTATATAATGTCATTATAATATGTTGTATATTATTCTCTAATAAAGAGTATTCTGGCCTTTTTAATAAAGCCTAACATCTTAATAGGTTTTGGAGCAGCAGTTTGGACTACTGCTCTGTGTTCCGCAGACAGCATCGTTGAGCTATCCATAATGATAATTAAATAATTTTTCTGAGTGCTCAGAACTAATTAAGGGTCCATCAATGTGTATCAGAATAATTTAAATTGTTCCTTTCAGCATGCATTGCACCTTTGTAATGGTCTATGCTGAACTTCATTAGAACACCATAATAGTTAGGAATTAAAAACTGGATCAGTGGACCACAAATTCAGTATTCCATCTTTGATAGCAGCCAATATCAAATGTTTCAGAGGAAAGCGGACAATTATGGATTAAGATACTCATAGAATTTTTTCTCCTATTCACATCAGTTAATGGTGGCTTATGCCCTGAAGCATTAGCAGTCATATTCTTTTATATACATATATCTCCCTTATAATGCAAAACGCCGGATATTCTCATTATCAATATAAATGTCTAATTTTTTTTGTATCCTACTAAATTCTTATACTCAGTGGGATTGTATGGAATTAATTGCAAAGATTAATTGTGCAAGTGTAAAAGAGTTTCCTTTTATCAATTTTAAATTTGTTGCCATTCAGTTTCATTGTCTGGCTTCTTGGCTTTGTACTATAAGAAAGCAAATAGAAGGAATATCCAATTTGCCTTCTCTTTTCCATTCATTATTTTGTACACCCTTGTCATATCCACTGTTATTCATTTCCTCACTAAACTACACAGTCAAAATTTTTAGGACATTCCCAGTACCATTACTGTAACTCGAGTACACCGATAGTGCAATACTCTTTATTTTTCTAAGGAAAAAAAATGAGGCAAACTAATACTGGGGAATCTGCAAATCTGAGTTTTTTATTTTTATGTACATTTAAAAACTCATGACAAAAATGTTTCATTGTACCAAAGATGTCATTTTAAAAACAGATTATTAATCACTTGTGCCTGTATTCTCACCAGCCAGGATACTATAGGAATGAAAGAATTTTTTAGGCTGTGTATGTTTTATTATTTTAAGATGATTGAAAAGTTAGTAAAAACATTCAGAAGAAGGTATCTAGAGTATTTATAATTAGGTACAAAAATCTCTTTCTAGGTGACAAATCTATAGGGGAGCTACAATAACAAACTTAACTATTTGCCCAAATAGTTATAAATTCACAAATATAGTGCTCAGGGATATTCGTATTTGGTTGCAAGTTCTGTCTTGCCTCATATTGAGTCTCAACATCAGTCATATTCAGAATTCAGTGGTTTTATGATCTAAGAAACCACATTTTAATTAATACATCAAGACTTTCTATACACATTATAAACTAAAACATCCCAGAATGCAGAATGATCAACCACTTTCATCCATGTTAGGACTTCAGTAGGCCTTTGATCTCACTTATATTGACGTCAGTGGAGTTACACTAGTAAAATCCATGTAAGCGAGACGAGAATGAGGTCTATAATATCTTCTAAGCATCTGCATTTCTGCAAATGTTAAATATCAATTCAGTCCTTCTTGAAAACACTGTTTACCTTTATGAAAACTCATGGAGATGTCGCTATGCCAAAAGGGAGGACTCAGAATTGGTGGTAGTGGTGTCCCACCTGGAAGAGGAGAAATTTCCGGTGCACAGGGTGAATTGTTGATGTGGAAGTAGGTGTCCTTCATGTCAAGAGCTGCGAACTAGGCCCTGTGTGGGAGAGATGGAATAATAGATGCCAGCGTCACCCTATGGAATTTGGATGTTCTGATAAGGGTGTTTAGTAGCCAAACGCCAAGACTGGGGCAGCGCCCTCCACCCTTCTTCGGGAGGAGGAAGTATGGGGAGTAGTAGCCTATTCCTAGGTAGGGAGGCAATACCTGCTCTATGGCTCTCTTCGTGAGAAGGGCACCTGCTTCTTGTTAGAGAATGCATTGATGGGAAGGGTCCTCTGGGGCTGTCCAACAAGGGTGGAGGGTGGGGGGGCTGATGCTGGGGAAAGGAGAGAAATTCTATGGAGTATCCATGGTGGATGATTTCCAGTATCCAACAGTCCATGGTGATTGTCATAAAAATAAAGGGAAGGGTAACCACCTTTCTGTATACAGTGCTATAAAATCTGTCCTGGTCAGAGGCAAAACCCTTTCACCTGTAAAGGGTTAAGAAGCTAAGATAACCTCTCTGGCACCTGACCAAAATGACCAGTGAGGAGACAAGATACTTTCAAAGCTGGAGGGAGGGAAACAAAGGGTCTGTCTGTCGGTGTGATGCTGTTGCCGGGAACAGATCAGGAATGCAGCCTTACAACTGTTAGTTAGTAAGTAATCTAGCTAGAAATGCGTTAGATTTCCTTTTTTTTAATGGCTGGTAAAATAGATGTGCTGAATGGAATGTATATTCCTGTTTTTGTGTCTTTTTGTAACTTAAGGTTTTGCCTAGAAGAATTCTCTATGTTTTGAATCTGATTACCCTGTAAGGTATTTACCATCCTGATTTTACAGAGGTGATTCTTTTACCTTTTCTTTAATTAAAATTCTTCTTTTAAGACCCTGATTGATTTTTCATTGTTCTTAAGATCCAAGAGTTTGGGTCTGTGTTCACCTGTACAAATTGGTGAGGATTTTTATCAAGCCTTCCCCAGAAAAGAGGGTGTAGGGCTTAGGGGGATATTTTTGGGGAAGACGTCTCCAAGTGGGCTCTTTCCCTGTTCTTTGTTTAACACGCTTGGTGGTGGCAGCATAGGGTTCAAGGACAAGGCAAAGTTTGTACTTTGGGGAAGTTTTTAAACTAGGCTGGTAAAAATAAGCTTAGGGGGTCTTTCATGCAGGTCCCCACATCTGTACCCTAGGGTTCAGAGTGGGGAAGGAACCACGACAGTGATCTTGCCCTAATTGTGGGAAATAGGGCAAGACAGCCCGCAAAGATAACATGGGGCTCCATGGATGGCATCGGGAGAGGTTCATGGGTCTCGATAGTCATTTAAAAACTGGGACTTTGGTTGCTGGTGCGAGGGGGCAGAGAAGGTGGACATAACAGAAGCAGGGAATTGTGATCACTGGGAACGATGTCACCGGCGTGGAGGTTCCCTGGTAATAGACCAGGTAGGGCGCATGTGAGCAGGGACAGAACTTCTGCTGCTGTTGTCTGCAGTGTGGGGCCAGGATATAGATCCCCAGGGATCATGATGTGGCTCTGGAATCCTTCAAAGAATGAAGGAACTTGTCAGTTTTTCTGGAAGACAGCTTATTCTTGTTGAAGTCTCGGTCCTCAGTTGTAGTTTGGATCTCTTGGGAAAGCCGGAGGACTGGAGCCATGAGTCCTGGCACATGACGATTCCCGTAGTGAGGGAGCAAGATGCCATGTTGGCTGCATCCACAGCTGCTTGGAGGCCCACCTTGGTGACCAAGTGTCTCTCATCCACCAGTATCTGAAACTGCTGCTGCTGCTCTGGTGGCAGTTTGTCCTGGAACTCTGCTAGCCGTGTATCGTTGTTGAAATCGTATTTGGCTAGCAGAGCCTGATAATTGGCTATGTAGTGATGCAGGGGAGGACACCTTCCCCCCCAACAGGTCCAGATGATTTCTGAAGCTGCTGGTGTGCCTGTTCAACTGCCACATGGACAACAAAGGAGCTGGGGGAAGCAGGGAGAAAAGAAAATCTGCCCCTTTGGCAGGGACAAAATACCTTCTCTCTGCCCTCGTAGGCATGGGGGAAGAGGAGGCTGGGGTGTGCCACAGCACCTGTGCTGGATGGAGGATGGCCTCGTTAATGGGGAGTACCACCCTAGATGGTCCCTGAGGCTGAAGGAATGTCCAGGAGCTGGTGTTGCTGGTCCTGAATCTCCTCCACTGGGATCCCCAGGTCCACTGCCACCTGCTGGAGCAGGTCTTGGTACTGGTGGTGATCATCCGGCAGAGAGAGGGAGAGGGGAATTAGTGCCTCATCTGGTGAGGAGGAAGTGGCTATAGGGACCGGTGGAGCCAGTGGTACTGACTCAGCTTCAACCTCTTCCTCCGAGATCGACGATGTTGCAGGAAGAGCCTGGGTAGTATAAGAGGGTGCCTGGTAGGGCTGATAACAGCTGTTGACAGGGTCCCAGGTCACCCAGTATGGACAAGGGGAGAGTTGCTGGGGGTGTGGTGGGCCCCACGAGTACTGGTACCTGACCCAGTGCCGGCCCACAACATTTTGGCACCTGAGGCAGGGAGCTCAAATGACGCACCCAGGCTCCATTGCTTGGTCCAAAACTTTAACAAGGCCTCAATTCTGCCTTCTTCCTGTTCTACACCTCTCATGGTATTGCTCTGCTACCTACCCCAATAAAGGAGAGTTAACAACTTAAAATGCCTTGTTACAAATTTTTTAAGTAACACTTAACTTTCAGATGCCTGAACAGCAAATGTAACTTTTCTTGTCTGCATCGTAAACACTGGCATTTTTATCAGTTTGAATAATCAAAGTGGTGCCTTCTGTGCCTTCTTGGTTGCAAAGATTTGAACTACTTCCTGCTGAAGGTCCACAGTCTGGGCCAGCTCATGCTTTAGTGAGATGGTTGCAAGGCCGACCAGCCTCTCCTGTGTCATTGTGGAGAGTATATGTGTTTTTATTTTCTTCAGCTTGGAGAAGCTGAGTTCTCCACTGGCAACTGTTACAGAAAGTGTTAGAAGTATGCGCAGAGCAACAAAACCATTTGGAAAGAGGGCGGTCATCTTATTTGTGCACATATAATCCAGAACAGCCTTTGGAGTTGATCCTGCTGAAATGTATCTTGAAAGAGCTTTCAGTTCATCCCCTAAATCACTTGCATCAATATCGTGCATGTCATCATGTGTCAACACTGTCTCTAGTGCCCTGCATTGCTGGTATAGGTCTTCTTCAGGTGTAGTGAGGAGTTTTGGAATGTCATACAACATCCCAAATATACTGCTGTGTTCCTTGAGCTGCATGAAACGTTATTCAACTGACTGTATTGCACAATCTAGCACCTGGTTAAAGAATTCAACTTTGAATTATTGTTTGGGGTCTCTTATGGGATTATCCCATGCCTCATAATCAAAATGTCTTCTTCTTCAGTGACTCTTGTATTCTTGAATGGGTGGGAAAATAGCTTCAGTGTGAAGTTCCTCTGCCAATTTCTGTGCACTCTTCAGAACGTTTTGAAATCCCTCATCTGACCGTTAAGACTGTAGGTATGACTTTGCTTTGTCCAGTTGTTCCATTGCTCCAGATATATCAAGGTCAACACCTTGAAGTCTCTTGCTTACAACATATATTTCAAACAGTATCTCATGCCACAATGCTAAGCCACACAGAAATTTGAAGTTATGTATGTTTCTGGTGATTCCATTTCCCCCTGCTACTGTTCTCCCATGAACAGTTCCTATCATAGCATTATCCTCCATAATGGCAACTATGGTGTCATCTATCTTCCCAATTTGATGTTTGATAGGCTTTATCACCTACACTCAACTTTCCCATCGTGTGGCACTCAGTGGTTTCAGTGTCAGAGAGGATGTTCCCAGATGCTGCTTCAAAATTTGCCATCGATGAGTTGATGCAGTTGATGAGTTGATGCTTTCAATTACATTAAAAAATTCAGCAGCCTCACTGGCAGCTGATGCTGCATCACTGACCACCAAGTTCAATGAATGAGAACTGCATGGGACAAAAAAAGCTCGAGGGTTTAACTCTTGGATCTGTGTCTGCACTCCTCTGTTCTTTCCTCTCATGTTGGCACCATTATCATAGCTCTGACCTCTCATCTCATGTCAGCTATCGCAATTCCTGTATCTTCCTGCTTTTTAAGAAGCACATTTGTCATACCAGCTCCTGTAGTATCATCAATGTCAATAAATTCTAGAAAATGCTCTCTGTCAGTCACCATTGCAGGGACATTTTCACTAGGTTCTTGTTACAAAACGCACCATTAAAGTCATCTGTTCCATATGGCTGATGTCAGGTGTGCAGTCCAGAATAACAGAGTAATATCTTGCTGACTTCAGATCTGCCACAATCTTCTGTTTGACTTTTGTTGACAGTAACTGTATGATCTCATTTTGAATGGTTTTTCCAAGGTAGTGGTGTGTGTACATTTCTTGGGTAGTGACTCTTCTTAGATGCTCCTGGAGTACAGCATCAAACTCAGCCATAAGCCCCACAATTTTAAGGAAGTTTCCATTGTTTGGCACATACAGCTGATCTGAACTGCCACGCCGTGCTAGGTTTTGGGTAGTAAGCATTCTCACAATGGCAATGAGCCTTTTCAAAACATTTTGCCAGTAAAGAGACTCTGATGTAATCTTCTCTCGATCATCTATGGTGGCCTTTAACCTTAGTCTCATCTGAAGCTCTTTCCACCTATGGAATGCTCTCTGGTGATTTGCTGCCTTCTCATGGCATGTCAGATTTCTAGCCAGATTTTTCCAGTCCTTTGTTCCTGTAGAACCCAATGTGGCTGGAACATTAGACTGGAAGAGTTTGCAACAAAAACAGTATGCAGCATTCTGGGTTTTTGAGTACATAAGCCATGGCCTCTCCACTTTGCCACCATTGGGGATTTCACACCAGTAATGTGTTGGATGGAAACTTCTATTTTCATTGTCTTTGGGGATCGTGAAGTTTTTCACTTGCTGTGGCCCATGCAGTACAAGGAAGTCCCTCAGGCTACTGCTCAAGTGCGTCCACAGTCCTGGATCATCTAGACTTAAGGAACTAAACTCAGCAGCAGCTGTTTCTTGCACCTCCACCACACTCTCTTCTGATCTACACTTTTCTTCAGGAATGTGCATCGTTACATCCATTTGAGATGGAGATATGAATGCAGCAGTAGCTGCCAGGTCACCTGCACTCTGACTAACTGGAAGATCAGGCATCTCCTCACCAGTCACATCCTCACTGGGGCCAGAAGGCTCACCGTGAACATTTGTGTCTATGTATCTCAGGAGAGCTCCTTCCTGCTTAGATAGAAAAGCTTCCTTTGCTTTCTTTCTTTTTCTGAATGCTTCCCCAGAGGGGCGTTTTCTTCTTTCACTCATGACGGCTGTTCTGTGCCAGCTATAGTGGCTCTCAACACTCAGTTAAAGGGGAGTAGCAAGCTGGTAGCAGGGCCTGAGTGAGAGAAGACATCAGCGTCTTAAAGGCCTAACTGGCTCCTGCTACTTCAGTTGACTGCCTGTTCTCCTCAAGTGGGTTCAGGGAAGCAGCAAGAAACAGGAACTCACTGAGAAGCTGGTGTTAATCAGTCCAGGCTCCTGGGCGTGCTAGAGAGGTACATAAGAGCCTCCTACTCTCTCTCCCTGCAGCTCCTGCTGCTTTCTGTTATTCCCTCTGACCTTTTCTTCTGCCTGCCTGTTATGTCTCTTGTGCCCTCCTTCCTCCAGCACAGCTCTCCACCATCTCTGTGCATCTAGAGCAGAGAGAATACATATGCACCAGCAGCAGACAAAATTTTCTACACTCTGGGTCCCAGTGGGGCCCCCCCACAGTCTGGCACCTGAGGCGGCCACCTCAGTTTGCCTCATGATAAGGCCAGCCCTGACTAGACCTGTGCCACTGGGTCAGGGATGTGAGTTGGATCTTTGCTGAGACATTGAGGAGAAGCAGCGTTCTGGCTCAGATAACTCCTCTGACTCAGAGGACAGTTCCAGTACTGGGGGAACTGGCAGAGTGGGCAGGCCTCAGTGCAGTGCCTGCAGGGACCTGTCTGGCAATAGCAGGAGAGTCTCTAGGATTGCCAACTATATAATCACAGAAGCCCAAATACTCTTGCCCCGCCCCTGCCCCTGCCCCACCCTTTCCCTGAGACCCTGCTCTTTCCCCACCCCTTCTCTGAGGCCCCACCCCCCTCACTCCATCACTCACTGTCCCCCACCCTCACTCACTTTCACCGGGCTGGGGCAGGGGCTTGGGGTGCTGGCTCTGGGAGGGAGTTTGGGTGCAGGAGGGGGCTCAGGGCTGGGGCAGGGAGTTGGGGTGCGAGCGGGAGGCGCTTCCCTCAGGCAGCGGGGCTAAGGCAGGCTGCCTGCCAGGACTGGCCCCGCACTGCTTCCAGAAGCGACCGGCATGCTGTGGCCCCTGGGTGGAGGGAGCAGGGAGTTCCACGCGCTGCCCACGCCCACAAGCACCACCCTCGCAGCTCACATTGGCTGCAGTTCCCAGTGAGCTGTGGAGTCAGTGCTTGGGGCGGGGGCAGCACGTGGAGACTCCCTTACCCTCCCCAGGGGACGCAGGGATGTGCCAGCCACTTCTGAGAGGGGCGCGGAGCCAGGGCAGGCAGGGAGTGCTGCCGGACTTTTAGCACCTAAAAGCTCCCAGTTTGGCTTCAGTAGCCTCCGGGAGACAGGGCCAGACTCCGGGAGACTCCCAGTGAAACTGGGAGGGTTGGCAACCCTAAGAGGCTCACCTGCCAGAGTGGGGACCTTGCAGGTGAGCAGAGGTCTGGAGAGGTGCAGAGAGGATGGGTAGGGAAGCACCAGTTCTGCTGCTGAGAGGAGAGGCTCCAAGCATCTGGGAATCCTACGGGTGCCAATGGAAACACCAAAGGGTCCAGGTAGCATCCATGGGGCTGGCTGGTCCTGGGAAGTAGTTGGAAGGATGCTCACCACTGACGTTGATCACTGTACCAGCCGTTCCGACAGTCCCACGTCCAAATGTGCATGTGGCTGCATTGCTTCCTCCATAACAAACTGACAGAGGTGGAGCTCTCGAGCTTCCTGGGTCTGAGGTGGGAACAACTTGCAGATCAAGCAACGTGCTGTGATATGAACCTTGCCGAGACAATAGAGACACCCCTGGTGCTCGTCGCTCACAGAAAAGGAGTATGGGCAGGATACACAGTTCTTAAACCCCAGAATGTGGGGCATAGTCCTGGGGAAAGTTGGGGATAGTCCCCAGTGGGGATGATTAACTAACTTGCTACTAATGCTACAACTACTAGCTACAACTATAAATAACTATACAGAAATGGGCAAAGTCAATCTCGTAGTAAAAAACTCAGAGCATGAAGGAACAGGAGTTCCGACTCAGGCCATGTGACGGTAAGAGGGAACTGGAGAGGCATGGACCTGCACAGCCAATTATACCCTCGGCTGCGAGCACAAGGGGACGCACACATGGATCTTCCAGCTGAGGCACATGACGCGCATGTGCACCCACCTTTGGAATACATATAGGGATCATCACTCGAAGAAGAATTAGGTAGAAACCACCAAACTTAACTCACTGTGGCTTGAGATACATTTTCACTTAGGGCTTGGGAGATGAAAGACCTAACACGGTACATGTTGTTCTAACCTTTATGAGCATTTGTGATGGAAATTATTGTTCTGAACAATTGTGGTCAGATTTTTCAGGGGTGCTGAACACCCACAAATAATAAAGCCACTGGACTTAATCACCATCATTAGCTTTCTTTCTCTGCTGCTGAATAAAAGACAAGCAATATTTTTTGTCTGCTTTCCTTGATCCAATAATAAAAAGTTTCCCACAATTTCCACTTTAAAATTAATGTAATTCATTCCATATTTTTTCTGTGCTTTTAGTTTTCAGCCTCTCTCCCTTCAGTCTCCTACCACTTTTCTCCATCTTCTTTCAATATGCGTCATGCCCTTTGCCATTAATTTTGTTTAACCTAGTAAGGACATCACCCACCACTTTCTTTTTGTATTCATTTATTTGCTGACTCACTTGCTCATCCTTGTTCCTTGCCATTTAACTCCTAGCACACATTGTCCTGGGCACTGTTAGGCTGCTGTTAGTCTTTTCCTTCATTTTGTTTGGCTGGTATCAGAGGCTATGTTAGTTAGTATAATGGTTTTCATAATTGTATGAATCCTTCCCACTGTCCTCCATCAGTCTTGGCTTCCTTTAATGTTCTTGTCCTGGCTCGCATCCTCAGAAGGGTAACAATGGCAATATATTCATTAAGTAAAATAAAAATGAACAGAACCCAATCATGTTTCTCAATTGACCAAGATGCTTTGTGTAAGAATTGTACACCTGTTCCAATCCCTGTTCCTCACATGGCCATGAAGATCATTTACCATTCTCTATGGCCCCTGAATATCTGGTAATTTTTTCTTGCAAATTACATATTCTCTAGATGTTCATTGGCTCTCTAGCCCTTCTTGCTTGCTTTCTTCTCTCTAATTTTAGCACTGAAGAGGGTTATGTTTCCATCTACACAAAGCAAAATGTGTACTCTGTGTAAATTGACTAACTTTAGATTAAGGAAAAACAACAAGAATGAACAAAAATAAAGTCTCAGTGAAGAACACAAAGTACACGTGTGTCATCTTCAATTAGCTACAGCCATAGAGAGTACAAAATGGATATTGAGAATTTAGCCATTTCTCTGGTTAGAGACAAAGCTCTCATCCTGCACATTGTTTGTGAGCTATTCATTTAGGGTACATCCACACTTTGGGTGGGTGCTCCAATTCCTAGCTCAAGAACCCATACCCATGCTAGTTGTCATGGAGCTAGTGTGCTAAAAATAAAGTGGTATGATTTGGTGGGAGGCGCTAGCTACCCTGAGTACAAGCCTACCATCTTGGACAGGCACATACTTGGGGTAGTGTGACCGAATGCACCTCTGTATTTGCACTATTGTAATAATCTTTGTATAAAATATGCATTGTGAGGTACCATTTGAAAACTCACTGTTAAATAATATCATGGTGAAATGTATGTAGGAATATTACATGGATATTTATGAACATAAGCTGATATTATGACTGAAATGTGATTACCAGGTAAGTCTGGGGAATGGATAAACCTGTTTCTCAAAGACAAAAGACAAGTTGATGCCTATTGTCAGGTGTCATCAAAGTTGACTGGCAATGACCTGTCAAGTGGCATATTCTTTGGCAAAGAAGGGGGGCAGAAACAAATCAATCTACATTTTAGCAAACAACAACATGGAACCTCTTTTACCATGAGATTCAATTACTCCAATCTCCCAGCAGGAATGAACTTTAACTAGGAGTAACCCTCAGATAAATGCATTTCAAAATGAGGGGCAAAAACTCCTTAATGTATCTCTCCCTATCTAGCTCTCTTTCACCTAAGATGACAAAGGAACCAGTCATTTGACTTTGGGAGAGATCCTGAGCTGAAGTTTGGTTCGTCCTGTGGCTGGTAGCATGTGCTAGAAATTCTATCTTGAACCAAGTCAAGTTTGTTTAATTTTAGCACTAGAAAGCGTTTTATCTTTATTTCTCTTGTAACCATTTCTGACTTTAAACATTTCTTTGTAAACATTTCTGCCTTGAACTTGTACTCATATAAACTCTCTTTCTTTGTACTTAAATAAACTTGTTTTATTCTTTTACCAAACTAATCCAGTGTTGTGTTTAAAGTGAAATGTTGGGTAACTTCAATTAAAGTAGCAAACTGTTGTATTTTGACCCCTTATTGGGGCAATGGACTTATGATACCTGAACTGTCCAGGAGAGGCAGAACACACATTCTGGGGAAAAATTCAAGACTGGGAATATGTTGGGGTCACCTTGCAGGTAGTAACCAAGGCTGCTGTGGTCTGTGTTGCTGGCAGGCTGCAGCTATACACAGACACTCAAGTTGTGACCTGTATGCTGTTGTGAGGGGCCCAAGTTGGGAGCTACAGCAGCCAGGGATTGTGAGGTTGCAAGGCAGCTGGTGACAGAACCCGTCACCGGTCTGGATTGTACCCTAGAATGTGACAGGTGCCTAGCCCCACCCACCACCACGGCTATGTTATTTTTAGTGGGCTAGCTCAATCAGAGCTAGTGGGGATATGTCTCCTAGAGACTAGAGCTAAAAATTACACCTTCAGCTCAAAGTGTAGACATACTTTAGTTGGCCTAACTCTGCTTCCATTGAACTCAATGAGATTTTAATATTGATTTCAATAGGGGCAGAGTTAGGCTAACAATGAGCTCTTTAGCAAATCCTACCCTGGGGGCCTGGTTCACAGCCCCCTGAAGAGAATAAGAATCTTTCCATTGGCTTCAATGGACTTTGGCTCAGACCCTTACACTATTTTTTTGTTTTCTGTGCATGGTGTGTAACTGTTGTTGGTTTCTCACTGTATATTAAAGTGTATTTACTGATCTATTGAAATCTTATGGATATTTCTAGTCACTTTTCACAAACTTACTATTTAGCATTCATCAGATATATTTACTGAGCACAAAGATCCTTTGCATTGCATGGGATGCTGCCACCCAGCTGGAAGGAGGACACCTGGCTTATAGCTTCATTGTTCTTATTTTTTTTATGAGAAAATATATTGGCATTGTTACAAAAATCACCACTACTCTGAACAAAATTATTTCACTACCAAACATCTCATTCCTATTCAGAAAATATTTGTCATTGAGTGCTGTGTTTTAATTATAGTCTTTATTTGGTGCTGCTGATTCATGGTGGGGGGAAGATCTAGCATGTAAAATAAAGGTAAATTCTGTGTTTGCCAGAATTAGCAGAAATGTTCCAACAAAAGCAGGGATGTTCTAGCTCATTCTGAGCAAGATATTTCAAGTCAGGATTTGAATGAGTCATCCGACAACCTGGAAGCTTACACATAAGACAATAAAATGGTTTGTTTAATTTTCGTCACTCTGTCCTCTCTAACATGAACAGAGGAGGACTGTAAAATAAAATGAAACAAGAGACTACATAATAGGTTTAAAGGTGCATATTTTCCTGATGCACTTGAACAACACTTATTCACATTAACAACTTTGCTGCACCTTGTAATGCTTCAGTAGAATCATAGGACTGGAAGGGACCTCGAGAGGTCATCTACTCCAGTCCACTGCACTCACGGCAGGACTCAATATTATCTAGCCCATCCCTGACAGGTGTTTGTCTAACCTGCTCTTAAAAATATCCTACGATGGAGATTCCACAACCTCCCTAAGTAATGTTTGACTTGCCCATGTTCAGAGACGAGGTACTTGAGATGTGGGACAGAAATAGAGTTATATCAGTTTCTAAAGCTCCTAGTGTCCATATATAAGGTAATAAATACATATTTCTACAGTCAGAGACCACAAATAAGAGGAGAGTAGCTCTCCTCCCTCAGAATCTCTTACCTGAAGGGACAGTTAGCAAGTGGTAGCAGAGAGAGACTGCCGATCTATTAGGAAAATGGCTACATGAAAGATTAGTCTTGCAACATGCTTAGTCAGTGGCTAAATCTTTTTTCTTCTTCTTTTCATTCTTTTTTTCAGGAATTGATTCTAAAACCATAGACCCATTAGTAAAGGGATAGCTAATAAAACAGAAAATTAATAATGCACTACAGAAACCCATGGCACACCCACACCTTGAACACTGCATGCAGTTCTGGTCATCCCATCTCAAAAAAAGATATAGTAGAATTGGAAAAGGTAGAGAAGGGCTACAAAAGGGTCAGGGGTTTGAAACCACTTCCCTTTGAGGAGAAATTAAAAAACTGGCACTTAGAAAAGAACCAACTAAGGAGTGATATGATTGAGGTCTATAAAATCACGAATGATGTGGAGAAAGTGAATAGGGAAGTGTTATTTACCCCTTCACATAGCAAAAGAACGAGGGGTCACTTAATAAAATTAATAGGCAGCAGGTTTAAAACAAACACAAGGAAGTACTTCTTCACACAGTGCACAGTCAGCCTGTGAAACTCACTGCCATGGGCTATTGTGAAGGCCAGAAGAATAAGTGGGTTCAAAAAAGAATTAAGTAAGTTCATGGAGGGTAGGTTCATGAATGCTTATTAAACCACATGGTCAAGGATGCAACCCCATGCTGCCGGTGTCCTAAAACCTCCAACTGGGACTGGAAGAAGGTCCGGATCATTCAAAATTGCCGTGTTCTCTTAATTTCCTCTGAAGCATCTGGCACTAGCCACCCTTGGCAGTCAGGATACTGGGCTAGATGGACCATTGGTCTGACCCAGTATGGGCATTCTTATGTTCTTAACCTCTACCAAAGATGTTTTGTTCACAGCCCATACAGGTGTATACTGAACTCCATTAATTCAAGTGGTTAAAGGCCTGTAGTTTTAGATTAGATCTCATGTTCTGTCCTTGCTGGCAGCTAATGTCTGAGTAACTACACTATAGCTAATGATTTAAGGGATAAGTGACCTGAGAATCATTACTCCTAGGAGCCTGTTAATGAAGTATTCTGCTCTTATCTTCCTTGGAAGCAAGAGGCTGAGTGAGGGACCCTACATTTGATAAACCATGTGATGACAGAGTGCATGGCAATGCACTCTACCTCTCATGCTGTATTTAAATGCAATCTTTTTCCTTCACAGAAAGCTAATCATTGCATTTTCATTACTGCTGTTAGAATGTCATGACATTTACAAACAGCATTTTTAACCAAAAGAACATGCTGTAAAACTTATGGTAATGAAAAGCAGATTTCTTCTATTACAGTTTGAGATGAGAATGACCACAATTTCCATTGTTTATTATTGAAGCTGTGTTATTAAAGTAAAAGGATTTGTGTGCAACACAAGAGAGTGCTGAGTCTAATGACTCTACAAAATATTTAATTTTACAGTTGTCTGCCTTTTCAAATAGCCCCTTGATTCAGATACACCATATTATTTTAGAAGGAGTCCAGTGGCACCTTAAAGACTAACATTTATTTGAGCATAAGCTTTTGTGGGTAAAAACCTCACTTCCTCAGATGCATGGAGTGAAAGTTACAGATGCGGACATAAATATGCTGACACATGAAGAGAAGGGAGCTACCTCACAAGTGGAGAACCAGTGTTGACAGGTCCAGTTCGATCGGGGTGGATGTAGTCCACTCCCAACAATAGATGAGGAGGTGTCAATTCCAGGAGAGGCAAAGCTGCTTCTGTAATGAGCCAGCCATTTGCAAATGAATTAACAGCATTAATTTGGGCTTGAATAGTGACTGGGAGTGGCTTGCTCATTACAGAAGCAGCTTTGCCTCTCCTGGAATTGACACCTCCTCATCTATTGTTGGGAGTGGACTACATCCACCCCGATCAAATTGGACCTGTCAACACTGGTTCTCCACTTGTGAGGTGGCTCCCTTCTCTTCATGTGTCACTATATTTATGTCTGCATCTGTAACCTTCACTCCATGCATCTGAAGAAGTGAGGCTTTTACCCACAAAAGCCTATGCTCAAATAAATCTGTTAATCTTTAAGATGCCACCGGACTCCTTGTTGCTTTTGTGGATACAGACTAACACGGCTACCCCCTGATACTTGACAAATTATTTTAGGACCAATTCAGCATTACTCAAAGTGTAGCTATCAATCAGACTGTATGCTGAATATGATTAACATCACTTAAGACAGCTGTTTCTGGATATTGCCTATCTGTGACAACAGGCAGACTTACACCTATTACTTGCTAGAAATAATTACAGTATACAGCTATTATTAGATGAAAAACAAAGCTTCCAGGATTTAGTCTAACCTAATTGATGTAACAGTTACAGACTTGGCACTTTCCAAGTTTATATTTCCTCTGTCCTCTCTGTCCAGCTTCCGAATCTCAGTGTCCATACTCAGCTGTGGTTTACTCACTCCTTTCTCTCTGGAGAAGACTCTAGGGACGATAGCTGGGAGCATGCTGATAAGAAGCTACAGCAATAATTGCCATTCCCCTGCCCCACTGGTTTTTAGGAAATAAATGTGGACACTTGGATGTCTACTCAGAACTTGGTCATGCTTGGTCATAGTGGACCACAAGCTAAATATGAGTCAACAGTGTAATGCTGTTGCAAAAAAAGCAAACATCATTCTGTGACGTATTAGCAGGAGTATTTCAAGCAAGACATGAGAAGTAATTAGTCCACTCTACTCTGCACTGATTAGGCCTCAACTGGAGTATTGTGTCCAGTTCTAGGCACCACATTTCAGGAAGGATGTGAACAAATTGGAGAGAGTCCCGAGAAGGGCAACAAAAATTATTAAAGGTGTAGAAAACATGACCTATGAGGGAAGACTGAAAAAATTGGGTTTGTTTAGTCTGGAAAAGAGAAAATTGAGCGGGGACATAACAGTTTTCAAGTACATAAAAGATTCTTACAAGGAGGAGAGAGAAAAATTGTTTTTCTTAACCTCTGGGGACAGGACAAGAAGCAATGGGCTTAAATTGCAGCAAGGGAGGTTTAGGTTGGACATTAGAAATAACTTCCTGTCAGGGTGGTTAAGCACTGGAATAAATTGCCTAGGGAGGCTGTGGAATCTCCATCACTGGAGATTTTTAAGAGCAGGTTAGACAAACACCTGTAACGGATGGTCTAGATAATACTTAGTCCTGCCATGAATGCAGGGGACTGGACTAGATGACCTCTCGAGGTCCCTTCCAATCCTATGATTCTATGCTCTACATGAGGCACTGAAGGGGTCTCTAAAGCCAAAATTTTCAAAACAGCTCATCTCCAGTTCAAGCAAAACTGAGCAGACAGATTTTCAAAAGTACCCTGGAAGCTTCTGGATGTTAAGAACTTCTGAAAATCTGCCCCCCCCCCCAAAAAAACACCTTAGAAGTAATTATCTAATTTAACCTTTCCCTAAAACTAAATGTAACCCTTCTGCCAGGCCAAGTTGATAGCAGCAAGGGCCGGGTTCAGTACACAGGGGTTCCCTCTCATCAAAGCAAATGCAAAACTGGCTCAAGCCCCCACCCAGTGACCTGGGAAAATCTTACACACCCCCTGGGCGCTTCAAAGAGGCAATACTTCCCCTCTCGCAAGCACAGAGTCTCGGTGTAGCAGAGAATCTTTAATAACATGAGGTAAACGACATCAGCATTAAATTGGGGAAACACCACAACTAGTGTTCATTAACCAAACCATGAACAAAGACCCACCCCAGCAAATTGGGCCACATCCTTTCGCTCGGGTTCTTGAGTCCCAGAACCCAAACGTCTCTTGAGTCCAGCAATTCACAAATCACCCAAAGTCCAAAAAGTCCAGCCCCAGAGTTCAAAAGTTCATCTGCAGAGTGTTACTCCCCAGTCTAGCTAAAAATGTGCCTGTGTGTGGGGGGAAAGAGGTAAGGGGCACCTTACATGACCTGAAGCTGACTGCCCCACAGGGCTCCGCTCTGCTCCCTCTCAAACGGCTCCGCTCAGCTCAGCTCGCCATCTCACGAACGGCTCCGCTCCAAACGGCTCCACTCTGCTCTCTCATGAACGGCTCCACTCTGCACAGCTCAGCTCGCCGTCTCACGAATGCTCCGCCAGCCTATCCACGAACAGCACCACTGCACTCTAGATCTTCCAGCTCCCCAGTACTTGACACAGTGCTCAGTGATTTCAGCTCATAGTAGTGGGAGCCTTAGTGCTGGTGCACCATAAGGCCAAAGTGAATTCAGCACAGTACCTGTAGCAAGACTCTTAATAGACCCAAAATTAGCTCTGACATTCCACAGTGGAGAGAGACAGAGGTACAATTGGTGTTTCAGGCCCTCACAAAGGGGCCCACACCACCAGGTACTAATACCTGCCTCAAACCTCTCTCAAGTCACAAAGTTTTGGAACCAATGTCCCTTGCCTAGCGAGTGCTACTTAGTTGTTGGTGAGTCCCTCCATCATAACAAAAGGCCAAGTACAGTTCCAAGCACAGTTCCCATGATTAGGGTAATAACAATTTATTCTTCCTGCCCCAATAACAGAGACACTGGCGATCCCACAACAGCCAAAGTGACCATTTGGGCAGCTATGGCCTCATTCTAGGTGGGGTGGGTGTGCCTATGCAAATGATATCGGCCCCTGAAGTTCTTTTCCACAACTTGCCACATCTCACCACCAGATGTCAGGGTGGAGCTCATCCTGACTCTGCTTACATCAATATGCAGCTCTAGCCATGAACAAGAATAAAAAAGGAGACATGATGCAAAGTGCAATAGAACTGTGCAGAAATACAAATCAGGTATTATGGCAATAGGCACATAAGTACCTAGGTATCATGCTGATGTATACTGATCGATACCAAGGTCACTACAACATTGCATGTGTCAGCACAGTGTTGATATTGCCAGGTGCCACAGAAAACACCATTTTTCTGTACCAAATAAAAACCACTGCTGAAAATGAAAATATTTATATTGTGTTAGTGATATAGCTGTAACTGGGGAATAGAAGTGAGGGGCAATGTAAATGTGCTCTCAGCAGGTCTGATCTAGTACATTAAGTACATTAAGAACTTAGCCACTTCAGAAGAATAACTACAGTCAGACGGAGCACATACAAGATATTCACTTTTATTGACAGGTCCATTTAACAGAACAGAGTGTTTGGTGACAGGGTAGTAATTCAACAATACATCAGGAATTAGCTGTGAAAGAGCTAGACCATGCCCCAGAAAGGAAATGGCAAGTCAACTGCTTTGACTACATATAGATCAAATTGTTCCTACCCAAGTAAATTTAGCTTGCATTACATCAGACCATCGTTGCTTATTATTGTCTTCAAATGACACCTTTAGAAAGAAAGAAAGAAAGAAAGAAAGAAAGAAAGAAAGAAAGAAAGAAAGAAAGAAAGAAAGAAAGAAAGAAAGAAAGAAAGAAAGAATAGGGGTCCTTTCTGCTCTGCATGGTCAATAAAGATCTTGCATCTCTTCTTTTAGATAGATAGATTTGACATAGCCTTGTTGCCCTACTGTGCCTTCTCTGTCTTTTCTAGCTGAGTGTGCTGCACTGTAAGGTGCACTATTATCTTTCTGCTGCATACCCCTCCAGCAATGGCTGCATTTCAGTGGTGAGGTACATATAAAGAGCCCATTCCTGAAAGATGAACCTTGGTGTCAGGTCCTTGAACCTGCACATAGCACAGCTGAAGTCAGCAAAGCCACATAAAGGGATCCATCCATGTGGATCAGGTCCATAGTGGGCAGGGCACTTTGGGGTGAGAGTCATTACACATTGCAAATGTAAATTAAACTAACATGTAAAAATTAGGGCTTTCAAACAATTAAAAAAATTAATCACGATTAATCATGCTGTTAAACAATAAGAGAATACTATTTATATAAATATTTTTGAATGTTTCCCGTATTTTGAAATATATTTATTTCAGTTACAACACAGAATACAAAGTGTACAGTACTCACTTTATATTTATTTTTATAATAAATATTTGCACTGTAAAATTAAAAAAAAATTCAATTCACTTAATACAAGTATTGTAGTGCAATCTCTTTATTATTGAATTATTAAAGTTGAACTCACAAATGTAGAATTATGTACAAAATATAACTGCTTTCAAAAATAAAACAATGTAAAACCTTAAAGCCTACAAGTCCCCTCAGTCCTACTTCTTGTTCAGCCAATCGCTAGGAGAAACAAGTTTGTTTACATTTGCAGGGTAATGCTGCCAGCTTCTTAATGTCACCTGAAAGAGAGAACAGGCGTTCACATGGCACTGTTGTAGCCGGCATTGCAAGATATTTACGTGCCAGATGCGCTAAAGATTCGTATGTCCCTTCATGCTTCAACTACCATTCCAGAGGACATGCGTCCATGCTGATGATCGGTTCTGCTTGATATCGATCCAAAGCAGTGCAGACCAACGCGTGTTCATTTTCATCTTCTGAGTCAGATTCCACCAGCAGAAGGCTGATTTTCTTTTTTGGAGATTCGGGTTCTGTAGTTTCCACATTAGAGTGTTGCTCTTTTAAGACTTCTGAAAGCATGCTCCACCCCGCATCCCGATCAGATTTTGTAAGGCACTTCAGATTCTTAAATCTTGAATTGAGTGCTGTACATATCTTTAGAAATCTCTCCTTGGTACCTTCTTTGTGTTTTGTCACATCTGCAGTGAAAGTGTTCTTAAAATGAACATGCTGGGTCATCATCCGAGACTGCGATAACATGAAATATATGGCAGAATGCGGCTGAAACACAGAGCAGGAGACATGCAATTCTTTCCCAGGAGGTTCAGTCACAAATTTAATTAATGCATTCTTTTTTAACGAGCGTCATCAGCATAGAAGCATGTCCTCTGGAATGGTGGCCGAAGCATGAAGGGGCATTCGAATGTTTAGCATATCTGACATGTAAATACCTTGCAATGCCAGCTATGAAAGTGCCATGCAGACATCTGTTCTCACTTTCAAGTGACATTGTAAATAAGAAGCTGGCAGCATTATCTCCCATAAATGTAAACAAAATTGTTCAGCCAATTGCTCAGAGAAACAAGAAGTAGGACTGAGTGGACTTGTAGGCGCTAAAGTTTTACAGTGTTTTGTTTTTGAGCACAGTTATGTAACAAAAAAAATCAACATTTGTAATTTGCACTTTCACAATAAAGAGATTGAACTATGGTACTTGTATAAGGTGAATTGAAAAATACTATTTCTTTTATCATTTTACAGTACAAATATTTGTAATAAAAATAATATAAAGTGAGTATTGTACACTTTGTATTCTGTGTTGTAACTGAAATCAATATATTTGAAAATGTAGAAAAACATCCAAAATATTTAATAATTTTCAATTGGTATTCTATTGTTTAACAGTGTGATTAAAACTGCGATTAATCAAGATTAATTTTTTTGAGTTAAGCACGAGTTAATTGCAATTAATCGACAGCCCTATTAAAAAGTTTGTATTTTCTAAAATATGAGAAATATATACATATTCAGCAGGCCCTTTCTTCCACGAAAATGAGGAGTCTGAACTGTGTAACTCTGACATCTTCCATTTGAGATAATTATAGCTCTTTTCATTACAGAACCAAATTATTGTTATAGGCAAGGTAAAAATTGTTATAAAATGATATAATCAAGCCCTTACATTTTTGACAAATATGACAAGAACAAGCACGAGAGGTTTGAGGCCAAGGATAATTTGGTTAAATTCTGCTCAGCAGTTGCTTTACCCAATGAAAAAACTCTGCTTCTTTTCCGTGCTCAATTAAGAAAATTTTTAGAAGCTGCTTCTGCATTCCGATAACTCAACTAATGGAAAAACCCACTGACTACAGTGGGCTGTGAATCAGGCCTCTATAATCCATACTGAGGAAAAGTCTCTATGATATATGCATGCACAATACACTATTTTATACTATTTTCTTTTTATATTTCTCTGGGGTGCAGAACGTGTGTGAATATTACCATTTATTTCACTGATGTCTCCTTCTATGGTTGATCCTATATACATATAGAAATATTGTAATATTCACCCAGTGCATTTATGAATCTTTAATTGCACCTTCGGAAAGTAACAGTCTGTTCTCCCCATCACCAGTGAGAAACTGACTCTTTTACTAGGTACAACATTATTTGCAGAGGTATATTTGAAAGCAGATGTCAAGAATCAAAGACACATACAGTTGAACTGTACAAGAATATCCAAGGACCCAAGAAAGAACAGAGTTAAATTGAGACAAAGCAAATCTCAGTACAGAAATAGTGTTTAATATCATCAAAAATATTTTTGTTCAGGTTAAACTGAAAAAAAAGAAAGAATTAAACACTCATTTCCAATGGCTTTTGGATTAGGCCCATATGTAACTGCATTTTCTCAGAGCTGTTACCCTTATTATCCCTCCATTTGTTTGGGTAGAGGGGTGGGGTTTTTTTGTTTGTTTGGTTTTTTTTTTTTTTTTTTTTTTTTTGACACACATACTGTCCTAAAACACTATACTAGACTGTGGATAAAATTTTCAAAAGCATCTAAGTCACTTTTGAAAATGGAGCTTGGGCTCCTAAGTTGTTTACAAGGTAACATTTTCAAAAGCCCCTATCTCTTCAGAGTGGGGACATAAGACTGGCCATATTGGGTCAGACTAAAGGTCCATCTAGCCCAGTATCCTGCTTCTGACAGCGCCAATGTCAGGTGCTTCAAAGGGAATGAACAGAACAGGTAATCATCAAGTGATCCATCCCCTGTTGCCCATTCTCAGCTTCTGGCAAACAGAGGCTAGAAACACCATGTCTGCCCATCCTGACTAATAGCCATTGATGGACCTATCCTCCGTGAATGTATCTAGTTCTTTTTTGAACCCGGTTATCGTCTTGGCCTTCACAACATCCTCTGGCAAAGAGTTCCACAGGTTAACTGTGTTGTCTCGTAGTGTGTGTTTATACAGCACTCAGTGCACGGGGACCCTGATGCTAACTGGGGCCTCTGTGTGCAGCTGTAATAAAATAAAAGAAATAATGACATATAACATTCAGATATCAGAATTGTGTTTGGACAAGTGTAGTTACAGCTGAATAAGAGACTGGTCAAAGAAATCACATTTTTATCTCAGTTTTGCATGACCTCAGTCAGATTTTAATTTATCAATACTAAAAACCCAGGGTAGCTGGGATCCAGTTTCTATTTTAGGCAAACCACCAAAGTTTGGAGGTGTTTGGAGTAGCAGTAGTAAGCAAAACTTTCTAACTAAGTGCTTCACTGAAATTTTGAATTTTGTTGGGGAAAAACAAACAAACACACCTCCCAATTTTTTCTCATTTTTGAACCAGCTTTAGTTTGGAAAAAGGGTTCCAGTATCCACATAGCCCAATAAAAAATAAATAAGTAGTAACCAAGACAATCACCAGGAGGAGTCAAGCAGTTAGCAATTTCTAGTACGAGAAAAAGGACAGCACAGTTATTGTTTAGTAAAGTGGATTATTGTCTATTAACTCATTGTTAAATAAAACATGCAGGGAACTTCACTTTTGTTAAAAAAACTGATATTAGAAATGTACATTCTATTCCACTACTTATTTAAAGGCCTTTTTATGTATTAGAGGGGTCTGGTAGCACCACCCATTAAGGTTGCCCAACACTTCCTATTATAAGATCCTATTTTCAGTTGTTTATAATTTTACCAGATTAACTATTTGAGTTAAAATTTTTCATGCCAGGTGTCTGCCTCAGGCTGAATATGTGTCAAAATAGTGCAGCTGTTGCTGAGAACGAGACTAGGGAAAATACATTGTTAATGGCTGGGCCCCACTATGAAGCTTCAGTGTTTCTTGTAGGCTGAGTGGATGTCTATGTGGATGCACCCATCCTTTAAGTTGAGAGTTTCAAACCAGTTTTAAGCCTGAAGAGATGAGATAATAGGGACAAGCATTACCATCCTGAATCTGTTCACTTTCCTCATGTCTAGGATAGGATGAAGAACCCCTTTCTTCTCAGAATAAGTGGAAGGATGACAGTAGAAGTTTCTCTCCCTCTTATATGACTCTTGGGCAAAGCAATTAGGGCATTTCTGTTTGATTCTCAACAGAAGGGTCACTTGAGGGATGGGAAAAGTGGTGGGTAGTGGACAAGCTGGGCACCGAGGCTGCCTTTGCTGATATTTTCAGTGCCAAAGATTTTGCTGATGCTGAGATGGTCAGTGTCCAAGTGACCGGTGCTGCCCCTGTTGGCATCCACTTCACCTCTTCTCTTCCTGATCCCAGGGTACAATGAGTGCTAGAGGGAGCACTAGCCAATGTGAACTTATCCAGCCTTTCATCGTTACCATCACCTCTGGGTCTGAAGCAACCTGTCTGGACTGCTTCAGCAGGTGTTGCTTGAAATGAGTATCTCTATATATGGCAGAAAAGGACTTTCACACAGAGCACCTATTCGGGATGCATATCTCCCCCATGCAGAAGAGGCATCAACTCCAACCAACCTTGAAGGGAAATGAGTCGATCACAAGGCAAGCAGGGTTTGAACCCTAGTAGTCTGATGTCCACCAGGAGGTGTGGTGATTGGTGATTGACATAAAGTGCTTGCCCTGTTTTTTCTTTTTCTGTCTCTTTGGAATGTCTACATTTCAGGAAGTGGGAGTGTGACTGTAGAAGATTTCTTTACTAAAAGTAGTTGGAAACCAATTCTGAAATCTTAAAGGAGTAGCGGGTTAGAGACAGGCCAGGTTCCATCAGGCTGCCATAGATGGCAAAAAGGAAACTGAGGGAAGGTCGTGGTTGCTCCAGCCTTTATGCCCTCACACAGGAGCACAAGGAGGTACAGGGTGCATGTGCAGCCCCCAACAAAAACAGTTAGTCAAAAGACTCTGATCTCATGCAGATGAGGAACATGTGCATGTACCAGGGGATCCACTCTGACATATACTGAAAGAACAGCCCTCTCTTGACAGGGTTCTGATCTCAATCACATTTGGCTCCAAAGAGCTCAGCCTCCACACACTTTTCCTAAAGCATTTTTGTCATGTTCAGAATCAGGGTAGAATGGATCCACCAAGGGAAACTTCTACTGCAGTCCATAAATTATGCATTTTTACTAGCATTTTCCAGTCTGTGTTGCACAGTATGCAGTTTTAAAGGACATAAATTCCGAGCCTTACACGCTCTCTCCTGAGTGCACAAAATTAATTTGAAAATACAGTGTAGCTGGCAGGTCAATGTGAGAGAAAAAATACATTTATTTTTAGGAGGCTGGCTGTCCCTCCAAGCAATAACCCACATCTTAGAAATATATCTACCAAGGGGTGGATTCCCCATCACTGACCATTTTTAAATGAAGACAGGATGTTTTGATATGCTCTAGGAATTATTTTGAGGATGTTCTATGGCCTGTGCTACATAGGAGCACATACTAGATGATCACAGTGGTTCCTTCTGGCCTTAAAAATCTATCAGACAAAGACCCTGGCCACAGTGTGCCACATATTCATGCTGTTCATGTTGGACTACAGCAACTCATAGCTAGGAATGAAGCCCCATACTCCGAAGACAGCTCCAGTTTGTACAAAGTACAGCCGCCAATCTACCTAGCAACAAAGGACACTGACTCTTTCTCAGAGTTCAGTTCAAGGTCACTGTCCTGATATAAACAAAGTCCTTCATGTGAGCCCCTCTCTCTGAACACAACCTCCTTTTACAGCTACATTTCCCTTGACCTGTTATACCATCAACCAGCAGGGGGCAGCTCATGAGAAATATCAGGAATGTTAAGATTGGTCTTCTCTGATTTTGCTGGAGAACCTCTTGGGGGTCTCATGGTATGTGTATTACAAATTCTCACACCTTCAATAAATGGGTAATTACTATAAGAGGCATCATTTTTCTGTAATGTTCATTAGGCATTAGATTTAAATAGGTGATAACAAAAAACTAAGCATTTTAAACATTTTTACTCATTCATTTTTACTCATTTTTCAGTGTCCTGTGACGCAAGTATTTCACTGGAATCCATAGAATTCTTCAGGGTAGAGAACCCCTTCCACGCCTTCTTTATCATAAAATAGAGGAAGAGGGAATGGGGGAGACGGACACGTGCTTAATTTTTATTTCCTTTGCAATCACCTTGAGATACTTGTGTCAGAGATTCAACAACATTAACCCTAAAAGTTAACACTTAATATTTTGCTGGTATAGGTATGTTGGTTAAAAAAAAATCACAAGCCTAACTGTCATAGCTATGGCGGTAAAATAACTTTTGCTGATATTGCAGAATGTAGCTGCACTGGTGAACACTTGCTAGTGTACACAAGGTGAAGGCTCTCACATCCTTAACACATGATGAAGTGCTTTGTTTTAATGACTGTAAGCCACATCTGTCAACCCAAGTTAAGTCCCAGAGAAGGGCTTAAATTCTATGAATGTTGTGTGTAGGGGTACAGAGAGAAAAGGATGCAGATAAACTACTTTGGCTATACCACTGTAGAGGGGAACTGTGAGGCTGAGGCAAGACTGGTTGATATGAATATGTGGATACACTAGCCCGACTGTGCAGAAGACAATACATACCGCGGATTCTGCCTCTCCTTCATCCCCTACCAAGTCACAGAACTCCTGAGCAAAGCTTATTTACCTGGCTATTATGCAGATGAGAGGATTCAGTTCTGTGTTCAGTAAGGACAGCACTAGGCTCTCCAGTCAATTCCCTAGCTTTTGTAACTCGAAGGGCTTGGCTAGACTTACATTTTATAGTGCTCTAACTTGCTGGCTCAGGTGTGTGAAAAATCACCCCCCTGAGCGCAGCTAGTCAGAGCACGTTAAAGCGCTAGTGTAAACAGGCTCTGAGCGTGCTGGGAGTGCTCCCAGCGCTCGGAGCTAATCCCCTCGTGGAGTACCAGGAGTGCTGGGAGAGCTCTCTCCCAGGACTCGCGCAGGACCACATTCGCACGTCGGAGCGCTCCCACAACAGCGCTTTGAAGTTTCCAGTGTAGCCATGCCCTTAGTTAGATAAACAATTATAGTTGTGAAAGAATCCTTTCTATCTGTCTATTATACTTGGGGGAATCTGAGGCATATGTTCAAAAGGCTTTCAATTAGCCCTGTAGATGGTCATTTAAAACATCTGAATTCAAGACAAGATGAAGCCTAAGGCCTTGTCTACACTGCAGTTTTGTCAACAAAAGTCAGCTTTCCTGAACAAAACAGTGGAGGTGTACACACAATGCTCCTGCTGCTGACTTAACTCCCCTAGACCATTCACCCAGCATCTTCCCAGCTGACCACGCCGGCTTTCCACAACAGATGCGCTCCCACATGGAGCACGCCAGAACTGTTGGATCTGTTGGGTCTGTGGGAAGAGGAGGCTGTGCAGCCACAGCTTTGCTCAAGCTGTAGGAACTTTGATATCTACGGGCTGACTGCTAGTGGCATATAGGAGAAGGGACCCAAAAGGGACATGCAGCAAGTGCCATGCTAAGATCAAAGAGCTGAGGCAAACGTACCTGAAGGCAAGGGAGGCCAACCGTCGCTCTGGTGCAGTGCGGAAGATATGCCACTTCTACAAGTTGCTGCATGACTTCCTTGGTGCTGACCCCACCACCATGAGCCCCATGGATACTTGGGGGGGACTGGAGGGAGTGGCCAAGGGAGTCAACCCTGAAGAAGTGGTGGATGAGGAAGGGGAGTTGGAGGAAGATATGGGATATGTGACAGGGGTATTCTGGTGGCGTAGCAAGCCAGGACCTATTTTTGACTCTGTAGGGGTCTAGCCAATCCCAGCACTTTGGCTCCGGTGCTCATGAAGCTGGGGATGCGAGCTCTAGTAAGCCTGCATCTTGCATTGATAATATACAGTGATAGAAGACTGAAGTCTCATTTACTTTGTTATATGGTAGAGGAGGGATATAGGACAGGAATTAACAACAGAGCCTATGCAGCTATCCTGTGAGGGCCTGGCAGAAAAGTTGTTAATGTACACTGGAATGTCCCAGGAATCCTCCATAGAGATCTCTCGGAAACTTTCCAGTAGATATTCAGCAATCCTCTGCCAAAGGTTCCTAGGCAAAGCTGCCTTGTTTCTGCCCCCATTGTAGGAAACTTTGCTGAGCCAACTGGCAATTATTTCTGCAGGGACCAAAGCTGCACACAGGCAAGCTGCATACGGACCAGGTCTGAAGCTGCATGCATGCAGGAGATGCACCCTGGCATTCCGGGTTATCCTCAGGAGTGAGATATTGGGTTCTATTACCCTAGCCTGTGAAAAAGGATGCCAATATTCAGAATACTTTCCCTACATGTGTGTAGTGACCCTCTTTGCAAATCACCCAAACTTTGCCCATTCTTGCTCATTCTTCCTTCCCACCCCACCCCCAACCTCACTATATCTGAGACTCTCACTGAGCTGTGTGCTACCAAAGGAATAGTGAGAAAAAGGTGTATGTGACTCGTGATTTATGGCTTTGTGGGCACTCTCAATAGTGTCTCTGTTGATTGTTTCTTTGACTTCTGCAGATGTGCCCTTGAGGACCAACCCCTACCCAGTGGTGGAGACCTTCAACAGATTAGGAGGCGAACTAGGAGGAGTAAGGAGGATATGTTTAGAGAAGTGCTGCAGTCAACAGATGCTGCACATAGCGAAACAAGTGTGTGGAGAGGGAGAGAATTAATGAAAAACTCAGGCTGGTTTGCCTGAAAAGGAGACATGGACAGGAGTGGATGATAAAGCTACTAGAGGAACAGAAAGATATTCATGTCCCTCATAGCACTGCAGTGTGAGCGCATGCACGCATGATTCCCCCTGCAGCCAATAGAGAATGCCATTCCGTGCCCTCCCCCAACTCATTTCTCACATGTTCCCATTCCGTTACAACACCCCTTGCAATCCACCCCTAGAGACTGATTTAATGATGAAAGCTGGAGTTATACACAGCTGAAAGAGCCTGAACTGAGAGACTGCTCCCTGATTGCCATGTTCCCCGGTTGCAAAAAAAGTGTGTTATCCTTTAATGAAAGTCTAGTATTTGAAACAAAATTAGTATTTATTTGTGTCATACACATGGGAGTTGCTGCTAAAATTCAAACAGTGTCTATAGACAGGAACATTTGCTCACTAAAATTAAAGCTCAGGAAGTAAGCATTATAGGGGTCATTTCAGGTGGCAAGTAAACATTGCCTAACTGAATGCATCACATAAAGACACACTACTGGTGCTCATTGTCCAAATGCTCCTTCAGAACCTCCCTGAATCTAATAGCCCTATGCTGATCCCCTCTAATTGCCCTGGTATCTGGCTGCTAAAATCAGCAGTCAGACGATCCAACTCAGCGCTCCACCTCTGGGGAAACTTTCCCCGCGTCGCTTTGCAAATGTCATGCAGAGTATAGCAGGCTGCTATGTCCATCATCGTATTTTCCTCATTGAGGTCTAACCTGCCAAAAAGGCAACACCAGCGACTTGTTGCAAAAGACACATTTAATAGTCATTTGGCACTTGCTGAGCCAGTTGTTCAAGAGCTCCTTGCTGTTGTCTAGGTTCCTGGTGTAAGGTTTCATGAGCTATGGTAGCAAGGGGTAGGCGGGGTCTCCCAGGATAGCTATGGACAATTGCACATCCCACATTGGAATCTTCTGGTCCAGAAAGAAAGTCCCTGCTTGAAGCTTTCTGTACAGTCCAGTGTTCCTAAAGATGCGTGCATCATGAACTTTCCCTGACCAACCCGCACTGATGTCAGTGTAACTGCCCCAGTGACACTGGGCCCTGCAAAACCATGGAGAAGTAGCCCTTTTGGTTGATGTACTTTGTCACAAGATGGTCTGGGGCCAAAATTGGGATATGCATGGCATCTATACCCTGCCACAATTCGGGAATCCCATTGTTGCAAACCATCAATTATTTCTGCACATTACCCAGCGTCAGAGTCCTTCATAGCAGGAGGCGATTAATGGCCCTGCACACTTGCATCACGGCAACCCCCACAGTGGACTTTCCAACTCCAAACTGATTCATGACTGACCTGTAGCAGTCTGGATAAGCCATTTCCACACAGCAATTAATTACCACTCACATTTCCACTATTAGGACAGTTCTCATTCTGGTGCCCTTGCGCCACAAGGCAAGGTCGAGCTCTGTGCACAGTTCCAGAAAGGTGGCTTTGCACATCCAAAAGTTCTGCAGCCACTGTTCATCATCCCATACAAGCATCATGATGTAATCCCACCACTTAGTACTTGTTTCCCGAGCCCAGTACCGACAGTCCACCATGTGGAGCTGCTCTGTGAATGCCAGCAGCAATCTTGAATTGTTTCTTTCCATTGTAGACAGCAGGGCAGACACCACAGATTCACTCTCTGTTTCCCAGCTCATGAAATACTGTAGGACCAGCTGCATTGTGGTCATAATGCTCATCACCAGTCTGGTCAGCAGCTCAGGATCCTGTTTTGAGGAAGAGATGACAGGTGCACAGTTAACAGGGGCTGTTGAAAAACAGCATGAAATGAAATCAGAAGCCCATGGAATGATGGGCTGGAAAAAACTGCATCATGGTATGGTAAGCATGCCCCCCATGATGCACTGTGATCCATTCCCAGATCTCCCAGCGGCAGAGGGTGGCAAGTTGTAGAGTGGGATAGCTACCCATGATGCAACGCTCTGTCGATGCAAGGACATCAACTGTGGATACGTTCTGCCAACACAAGGAGTGTTGTGTGGATGTGCACAACCAATGTAATTAAAGCGGCATATGGTCATCAATGTAACTTAAGTCGACGTAAATCTGTAGTGTAGACAAGGCTTTAGTAACAGCTCATGATCTCAGTCAAGAGAGCGACTAGAACTCAGAGCAAGCTGAGCCCACTATGTAAGGTTCTAGAAATTGTAATTTTTGATCCAATTAGAATCACAGAGAACACTGCATAGAAAAATGGTACAGAAATGAAAGCTGACATTATTTGATTACAAAGCAAAGGTAACAACTCAATAAAACAATATCTGCTATAGATATGATTTTTATTCTCACCTAATTTGCTAAATTAAGTGCTTTCAGATTCAAATTTTACGTGACAAGATTAGTGTTTTTAAGTTTAAGGTTTATTGAACAATTTAACTTATACAGTTTTGAAAAAACCCCAGTTTTCCTCTTTCTGAAAACTTAGTGCTTTATCTAAACAAATCAGACTCATCTTGGGTCTAAGGCTTCATATTTGCTTTCCAAATTGGTTTCCAACTAAAGCTAGTCCACAGCTTGTTATTTTCTCATATGGATTGTGGGCTTTGGAAGTTCTGTACTTTTTGTTTCAAAAGTGTTCATAGGTGTTGCCTGAAGTCTACAACATTCAAACACCATCCTGCAGCTTTTTTAAGGTCCGTCCTTATAGAATTTACAACGTCTGAAGGCATTGTCTAACCTTACAATGTTTGCAGATCTTACACCGTAAGAATAATGAGAGGCTCTTAGTAGTCATGAAGGAATTGCATAATTTGCAGGCTGTAAGTTTCATGCTGACTAGTAAGACCGTCCCGCCCGCCATTTCTTACAAAGACGACAGAACAAGAGTTTCCCCAGGAAACTCTCAAGCTGTGCTAGCAAATCTACATTTTGTGAAAAGAGTACTGCGGGAATTTATGAATTATTAAGCTTGCTATGGTTGCTTTTTGAGAGTTTCAGGAAGTGCAGAGGGGTTCCTGTATACAATTCCCCCAGACTAAAAGCTTATTTCTCAAGAAACCTATGGATAAAAAAATTATCATGCAATATTTTCTGTTGAAAGATTTCTCTGGTTTTCTACACAGAAAACAAAATTCTTCATTAAGAATGTTTACTTCAGAAGGGTTTTTGGGTCAATACACCTATTCTTCCTCCAAGGGATGAGACATAGAATCATTGCTGGATTGAAATTTATATCTACATGGGTTATATCTGCACTTTTTGGGCTATTAGATATATGTTTTTGTGATGTCAACTCATGTTAAGAGGATAAAGCTAAGGATGATGGAAGGAAGGAAGGAAGACTGACCTTGAAATTCTCAACATCTGAGGGGCTGGAAACAGTTCTGACATATGGGAGTTACTGGACATGTTTGAATATCAGACCCTCCAATAGGAGCCCAAATACAGATGTTGGAGAGAATGTCAAAGGTACAAATGGCTGACTGGAGATTAACTCCCATGATTTTCACTGACTGCCATTTGTGCCTTTGAAAAATAACCCTTGTAGAGGCCTAACTTCAGGCTCCTTGCTTTATTCAAATCTTGGACAGTGGTTTTGGTTTTTTGAACTATGTATTCACTCTCTCTCTCTCTCAGAGGTTTGCTTGACTGGGCTTTTGGCACTAACAAGGTTTGGAAAACTAGAAAATGGTCCTAATTAAAAATAAAATTATCTTAAATATTTTAAAATGTACTTTTCTGTTATATAAGGCATAATCAAAAAACCATGATGCAGAATGAGCAGGGAACTTGTCCCTCTCCCCAGAGCAGCAGATGGTCCAAGGACCACATAAAACTCAGGAAAATCCTTGGAGGGCCTGTACCTCTGCCCCAGCAGCCTGACCTCCCCTGGTAGCATGCCTCCTGAAGGAGCTATGGCGTCACTGACCAACTCATTCCCTAACTTTTGAGTAGCAACATTACATCAGTAACGATGCTGCTTCAAGCGGCATTAATACGGAATCTGATATTTCAGGGTCAGCAGGGGAGAATGCTGCAGAGTTCAGCTGTTTTGCCCTTCCCTACCTGTCCTTGAGAAACCTGTGGGTACTTGACTACACAGAACTCAAATTGAGAGTGCCAGCTGTGAAGCATGCACTCACTCATTTTTGTCCCATCTTGGGTCAGGGGCCAGATTCTGATGGTTTTGCCTCCCCCTTTTCTCAAAAGTAGAAGAGAAAATACTCAGAAGAGAAGTAGAAGAGAAAATCCCAGCATGCGGTACATAACAGGTAAGACAGAGAAGCGTAGTCCAGATTATATAACTGGAAAAGTAACATCAACACTTGGGTTTCTACCCACCAAATCATTTAAAATACTTGAGGACAATGTTAGCATTAGACAGCTTGTTATTATACATGGATACTTTTCTAAAGAAAACCAATCAATGTTTTATCAGCGTAAATGAGTCAACACATGATCTTCAAATAGCTAATGAAAGTTAGGACAAAACTAGCGTTTCATTCGTCCTCTATGCAATTTCCTACATATTACAATTTCAGTAGAAATAGGATACATTTATTAATATAAAAATCTCCAATATCTCAAAGACAAGGTATTTTATAGATATATGTTCTGTAATTTGTGGATTTTATGTTACAGTTGATACTGGAATAAGTATTTATTTTCAACAAAATGTTATTTATTACTCGCAAAAATGTGCTTCTTTTCTGTAAATGTGTAGGAACTGCCATAAGAAGCAGAAATATACAATATACATACCAGTATACAACAGAAAAGATATAAAGGAGAAAATATATGAAGCTTTCATTTGAAAGATATGGGACAAATAATTGATATGATCAAATAGGGCCCATTTTCAGCATAATCTTCACCTGTATTAATGAATGCCTTTAAACTGCTATTGGATAAATGATCTCTCAACAGGACAAGCCTACCAAAATAGCACAAGTGGCTTCCATGCAACTGTAAGCCCCCTTTCTTTTTATTATTTCTTGGTGTTCAGCTCCGATGGAGTGTCTGCCCCACACCAGCATGGAAGGGATTAACCCCAGGAGGGAGCAGTGGAGATGAGTCCTCCGAGTAGCCTAAAGCAGCTGTGTGGGCCACAACCAATCAGAGCCCTGGTCTACACTAGGAGTTGAGGTTGAATTTAGCAGCATTAAATCAATTTAACCCTGCACCCGTCCACACGATGAAGCCCTTTTTTGACTTAAAGAGCTCTTAAAATCGATTTCCCTACTCCACCCCTGACAAGGGGATTAGCACTTAAATCAGCCTTGCTGGGTCTAATTTGGGGTACTGTGGACACAATTAGACAGTATTGGCCTCTGGGAGCTATCCCAGAGTGCTCCATTGTGACCGCTCTGGACAGCACTCTCAACTCAGATGCACTGGCCAGGTAGACAGGAAAAGACCTGCGAACTTTTGAATTTCAATTTCCTCTTTGGCCAGCGTGGCAAGCTGCAGGTGACCATGCAGAGCTCATCAGCAGAGGTGACCATGATGGAGTCCCAGAATAGCAAAAGAGCTCCAGCATGGACTGAACGGGAGGTACGGGATCTGATCGCTGTATGGGGAGAGGAATCCGTGCTATCAGAACTCCGTTCCAGTTTTCAAAATGCCAAAACATTTGTCAAAATCTCTCAGGGCATAAAGGACAGAGGCCATAACAGGGACCCGAAGCAGTGCCGCATGAAACTTAAGGAGGCAAGCCTACCAGAAAACCAGAGAGGCGAACGGCCGCTCCAGCTCAGAGCCCAAAACATGCAGCTTCTATGATGAGCTACATGCCATTTTAGGGGATTTAGCCACTACTACCCCAGCCATGTTGTTTGACTCCTTCAATGGAGATGGAGGCAACACGGAATCAGGTTTTGGGGATGAGGAAGATGATGATGAGCTTGTAGATAGCTCACAGCAAGCAAGCGGAGAAACTGGTTTTCCCGACAGCCAGGAACTGTTTCTCACCCTGTATCTGGAGCCAGTACCCCCCAAACCCACCCAAGGCTGCCTCCCGGACCTGCCAGGCGGAGAAGGGACCTCTGGTGAGTGTACCTTTTAAAATACTATACATGGTTTAAAAGCAAGCATGTTTAATGATTAATTTGCCCTGGCATTTGCGGCTCTCCTGGATGTACTCTCAAAGCCTTTGCAAAAGGTTTCTGGGGAGGGCAGCCTTATTCCGTCCACCATGGTAGGACACTTTACCACACAGGCCAGTAGCACGTACTAGGGAATCATTGTAGAACAAAGCATTGCAGTGTATGTTTGCTGGCATTCAAACAACATCTGTTCTTTATCTCCCTGTGTTATCCTCAGGAGAGTGATATCATTCATGGTCACCTGATTGAAATAGGGTGCTTTTCTTAAGGGGACATTCAGAGGTGCCCATTCCTGCTGGGCTGTTTGCCTATGGCTGAAGCAGGGGAGGGATGAGGGGCTAGCCATGCGGTGTGGGGAGGCAAAATGCGACCTCGGAACGAAAGCACATGTGCTATGTATTGTGACAGGGTTGGTCCAGATGGCTATAGGAGTGTAATAGAAGGCAGATATATTAGCCCCAGGCTAAGTAGATCCCTTTTCCCTGGGTAAGGTAACAGGGAAGGTTCCAGAACAATCAGGAACCTTCTGGAGACAATTAAGACAGGCTGATTAGAACACCTGCAGCCAATCAAGAAGCTGCGAGAATCAATTAAGGCAGGCTATTCAGGGCACCTGGGCTTTAAAAAGGAGCTCACTTCAGTTTGTGGTGTGCGTGTGAGAAGCTGGGAGCAAGAGGCACTTGGAGCTGAGAGTGAGAACATGGACTGTTGGAGGACTGAGGTATACAAGCATTATCAGACACCAGGAGGAAGGTCTTATGGTGAGGATAAAGAAGGTGTTGGGAGGAGGCCATGGGGAAGTAGCCCAGGGAGTTGTAGCTGTCGCACAGCTGTCCCAGGAGCCACTCTAGACAGCTGCATTCCACAGGGCCCTGGGCTGGAACCTGGAGTAGAGGGCGGGCCTGGGTTCCCCCCAAATCCTCCCAACTCCTGGTCAGACACAGGAGGAGTCGACCTGGATTGTGAATTCAGAAAAATGGCCAAGCTGAGGGCTGCCATGAAGCTCCAAGGCAAGCAAATCCGCCAATAAGCGCAAGACCCACCAAGGTAGACCAGGAACTTTGTCACAGCATGTAATGTTAACTGCAAGGTTTACCATGAAAGAGTGTACCCATTGTTCTATAAAATGTGTCTTTTTAAATACCACTGTCCCTTTTTTTTTCTCCACCAGCTGCATGTGTTTCAAGGATCACAGGATGATCTTCTTGCCAGAGGCTAGCGAAGATTAGAAGGCGAAAAAAACGCACTTGTGATGAAATGTTCTCTGAGCTCATGCTGTCCTCCCACACTGACAGAGCACAGACGAATGCGTGGAGGCAGACAACGTCAGAGTGCAGGAAAGCACAAAATGACTGGGAGGAGAGGTGGTGGGCTGAAGAGAGTACGTGGCATGCTGAAGCTGAAAGGTGGCGGCAGCATGATGAGAGGAAGTAGGATTCAATGCTGATGCTGCTGGAGGATCAAACTAATATGCTCCAGCGTATGGTTGAGCTGCAGAAAAGGCAGCAGGAGCACAGACCGCCACTACAGCCCCTGTGTAACCAACTGCCCTCCTCCCCAAGTTCCATAGCCTCCTCACCCAGACGCCCAAGAACGCTGTTGGAGGGCCTCCGGCCACTCCACCCCAGAGGATTGCCCAAGCAACAGAAGGCTGGCATTCAATAAGTTTTAAACTTTTAAAGTGCTGTGTGGCCTTGTCCTTCCCTCCTCCACCACCCCTCCTGGGCTACCTTGGTAGTTATCCCCCTATTTGTGTGATGAATTAATAAAGAATGCATGAATGTGAAGCAACAATGATTTTATTGCCTCTGCAAGTGGTGATCAAAGGGAGGAGGGGAGGGTGGTTAGCTTACAGGGAAGTAGAGTGAACCAAAGTGCGGGAGATTTCATCAAGGAGAAACAAACAGAACTTTCACACCATAGCCTGGCCAGTCATGAAACTGGTTTTCAAAGCTTCTCTGATGCACACCACTCCCTCCTGTGCTCTTCTAACCGCCCTGGTGTCTGGCTGCGTGTAACCAGCAGCCAGGCGATTTGCCTCAACCTCCCACCCCGCCATAAACGTCTCCCCCTTACTCTCACAGATATTGTGGAGCGCACAGCAAGCAGTAATAACAGTGGGAATATTGGTTTCTCTGAGTCAGTAAAGCGAGTCAGTAAACTGCGCCAGCGCGCTTTTGAACGTCCAAATGCACATTCTACCACCATTCTGCACTTGCTCAGCCTGTAGTTGAACAGCTTCTGACTACTGTCCAGGCTGCCTGTGTATGGCTTCCTGAGCCAGGGCATTAAGGGGTAGGCTGGGTCCCCAAGGATAACTATAGGCATTTCAACATCCCCAATGGTTATTTTCTGGTCTGGGAATAAAGTCCCTTCCTGCAGCTTTTGAAACAGACCAGAGTTCCTGAAGATGCGAGCGTCATGCGCCTTTTCCGGCCATCCCACATTGATGTTGGTGAAATGTCCCTTGTGATCCACCAGTGCTTGCAGCACTATTGAAAAGTACCCCTTGTGGTTTATGTACTCGCCGGCTTGGTGCTCCGGTGCCAAGACAGGGATATGGGTTCCGTCTATGGCCCCACCACAGCTAGGGAATCCCATTGGGTCCTGCTTTTAAGCAGGGGGTTGGACTAGATGACCTCCTGAGGTCCCTTCCAACCCTGATATTCTATGATTTTATGATTGCAGCAAACCATCCACTATGACACACACACACACAGGTTCTGCAAGGTTGTTATCACAGTTACCAGCCTTAGAGTTGCTCATGCCAAGACACTGGCCAGGTGTCCTGGACATGAGGAGGGAGCAGGGCCTTGTCAGATGCTCATCTGATGCTCCTGGAAGTTGTTTTGCAGAATCAGACCCCAAACTTCTCACTTTCTAGAGTCCATTTTTATAGGAGTTTCTTCCTATGCCAGGCTATGGGAATTGCTTCATTGTGCTGTTGCTGAATCAATCAGCAGATAGCACATTCCTGATGGCTCCGTGCTGCTAGATGTTATATTGTTCTTTAGTTCTCCCATTCTTGAGGCTGTTGGGTGGATTCCAGTCTGCCCTCCGGGGGTCCTCTGGTTATTTTCACTTGACGCCTTCTTCAGCCGATGGACACTGGATTCTTAGGCTGGCACCTCCCTGATCATTCGGTTATTATCCACACCAAGCATCCATCCACATACATCCTCTATCTCTATTTTAATCACAATTCTTAATACAACAAAAGGGCGGGGAGTCTCTGGGTGCTGTTTCTGTTGTTACAGAATATTGCTTTGAGTCTCTCTCTGTGTGAATTGCTTTGAGAACAGACTCTGTCTTAGAACGTACTAACGCAATTAGCAGCTTTCAAGTTTCACACATAGAGGGAGAGAAATGGTACCAAAAACCAAGAGACCTCTTAATTAGTAATACCCTGGAATTTAAACTATGGGGAATCAAACTCATTTGTGATTTTAATACAGAACTTCTTTAATATGATCCAACACTGTGGGATAGCCACCCATAGTGCAATGCTCCAGAAGTTGACGGTTGTCTCGGTACAGTGGACACACTCCGCCGACTACATGCACTTAGAGCATTTGTGTGGAGGGACACACAATCGACTGTATAAAAATGCTTTCTACAAAACCAACTTCTATAAATTCGACCTAATTTCGTAGTGTAGACATAGAGAGAAGTTGCAGTGAGCAACCAATTTGGGCTCAGCAGGGCTCATGTAAAAGGAGCTGCAGGGCCAGAGTCAAGCAGTTGCGGCCTGGGGCTCCAGGGGTAAGGACTGGGTTCCTAGCAGGTGAAAGAGGTGCTAGCACCATGGACAGAGCAGTTGTTGGCAAGGAGCGGGGGAGCGAGAGGAAGCTCCTAGCTGGCTGTTATGACTGAGTAGCAGAGTGACAGGGTGCAAACCACGGATGGGAGGGCATCTTAGGGAAGTGGCTGGATGAATGGACTATGAGATACTGACCCCAGGAAAGGGGAAAAACACAAAAGGTGACACAGCCAGAGGGCTGAGTCATGAAGAGGAAGTGGCAGTTCCTGGAGAGACTGCCAGCAGAAGCGGAGACAGAGTTAGGGGGTGCAAGTTGCAGACAGAGGGTGTCATCCTTGAGCTAATCCCAGAGAGACCAGGAGGAGGAGCCAGTCCAGTGGTGATTGTTGTGCCCCATGGTATCATCCAAAAACACTTAGGGCAGGTCTATACTTAAAAAGCGTGACAGCTATATTGGTGCAGCAGAGCCACTGTAGTGAAAATGCTACTACACCAAGAGGAGAGCTTCCCCATCAGCGTAGTTAATCCACCTCTGCAAGAGGCGGTAGCTACGTCAACAGGAGAAGCTATCCCATCAGCATAGCATTGTCTATGGCGGGGGTTAGGTCAGTATAACTGCTTTGCTTAGGGTATGGATTTTTCAGACCCCCGAGCGACATAGTTTAACCGATGTAAGTTTATAGTGTAGACCTGGATTTATTGCTGTAATTACAGCTGTTTCTACTTGCTCTCAGACAAGATGGCAGCCTTGAGTGACTGCTGAAATAGCAACTACTTCTTTGAATACTAGAGGGTGTGCAGGAAGTTGTTAACCCTACTCAATAGCTATTTTTAACCTGGTGTGGAAGGCTTCATTAAGGACAAACATTCCTGCATATACACACACATACCTCCTTAGTTAGAGGCTAGCAGCTTCTGGCCAGTCAGTAGAGAGTTCTGTCAGCAGTATAAAATTGGGAGCCATGTTGAGTGCTGCTCAGATCAAATCCAGTCCTGCAGGGAGAAGAGAAAGCTGTCCAGGGTAACCCAGACTGATCTGTGGGTTGGATCTCAATACAGTTTCCTATAGTTTTACAGAGACAGTGGGATTAAAACCTGGAAAATACCATAAAGGAACAATTGCAAACTGGTATCCTAATATCTTCAGGAGGTGTACTATGTCATTGAACCAGAGAGTGTGAGAGAGCTTAACAGCTGCAGTAATTAAGTGTTTTTTTCTTTATTTGAAGTTTTGAATTTGCTCAGTAATGTGGATGCTGAAACAATGGGTTAAGTAGTACAACTGAATGTCTTACTTAAATGTCAACAGTAATATCCAGGGTGAGCATATGTGAAAGCAGATGATCTCTGATTGTCAGGAGTCCCAACTTAATCCCTATATTGATTTTGTAAAATATTATAAATAAATATATATTTTGCAGCCTTAGGGTCTGTGTTATAGTCTCCATTTTAAAGGAAAAATAACATATCTCTAGGGAGTGATGTTAGTCCAGTTAGGGTGCACGGTAACTGCTGTGCTGTAATGGTTTACCTTTGGTGCATTACTCATAAAAAGAAATGTGAAATTATTAATTGTATGTGAGTGTAACTATTTTATGGTGAAGACTGGTACCGGTGATTCCGAAGAAGAGAAGGAAAGTGAATCCTATTATAATTTCCACTTCTAGTATTTGGAAAGGTTCCTATAGAACATCCCGCTGTAGACTCTTGCAAGGATAGGAATTCATGGTCTGTGCAAATAGTTTAAGTCAGAGAGAGGAACTCTGTAGCATAGAATTGATAAGCAGATTGACTTACGTACCCTTTGCATAGGTTACACAATAGTCAGCAGAAACCCCTTAACAATATGCTTCCTGCAGCTTTTTATGATACAAGTGTCCTGAGCCGGTCTCCAAAGCCAAGATAAAGGATAAAATGTATTACCCCAGGTCATCAGCTGGTGCAAATTGGTATAACTCCCTCCACTGAATTCAATAGAGCTATGAGAACGAGGAGTAATGGTCTCAAGTTGCAGTGGGGGAGGTTTAGATTGGATATTAGGAAAAACTTTTTCACTAAGAGGGTGGTGAAACACTGGAATGCATTACCTAGGGAGGTGGTAGAATCTCCTTCCTTAGAGGTTTTTAAGGTCAGGCTTGACAAAGCCCTGGCTGGGATGATTTAACTGAGAATTGGTCCTGCTTTGAGCAGGGGGTTGGACTAGATGACCTTCTGGGGTCCCTTCCAACCCTGATATTCTATGATTCTATGAGAATTTACACAAGTTAAGAATCTAACCCTTTCAGTTAACACGCCCAGAAAGGGAGATAAGAGCTAAAATCCCTCAGAACCATGCAATTACATTAATAATTGCAACATTTTATCTTTCGTTTAATTGCTTAAGCCATGAATATTTTTTATAACCAGGGCATCCTATCTGACCTTCATTTCCATTTTTTGCTTGGTAACTCAGTATGTCTGGCCAGATGAAGAAGTTCTTCTGCATCCTTGCGATTGACATCAGCATTAGTATGAGTCTAGTTTTTAGTGTTTTCATAAGAACAGCTTAAGCCTCTATAAAGAACAATTTATCTTCACATAAAGATAACTATTTGTCCTTATTTATAATTATGTGTCCTTATTCAAGTGATATCTTCATCATTCACTGGAGATGAGAGTTTCTTCAGAAAACTGTTCATTCTGTGCTTTATTCTGTTCTCATACACTCACTGTTTGACCTTTGCTTTCTTTTGCCTAACTAACTTGATGCAGAAACCCATGCTTTATTGTCCTATCATATATGCATTACTTAATCAGATTTCTTTAAAGGGCCCAGAATGCAGAAAAGGTGTCTATGTATGCAGTCTGTTAAAACAAAGCCTTATGTATTGGACCCACCCAAAACAAATGCTTCCTTTATACTCTCCCTTAATTGGGCCAATACCTGAAAACAGGACCTTCCAATCTCTCCTAAAATCACATTCCCGCACCATGCTCTCCCACTCACTAAACTCTCCTCCTGAAGTAGCCAGATCCAAGCCATTTAGGCCTGACAGGTTGAAATGAACACCTTAAACTTCACTCAGTGAAGATCAATGAACACGGGTGTAACAGGCTGAACACCACTAAGTGAGTTGGTGTGCTCTTGACAAGCTGCACTTTCACAGTAGTTATAAGATGTTGCTCTATGGGGAGTCCCCAAGACAGCAAGGATGGTCTTTTAGTAAAAGATATTAGATATTGGAACTCAGGGGATCAGCCCAAGGTTTCTGCTACTCCCATATGGGAACTGTTTCTGTAATTCTCCTGTTCTAACCATACCCTTCCTTTTATTTCCAGTTCTTAAGTAGTTGTTACTGGAGAGCCTCCCTTTCAAGTTTGACAGCCAGGCAATTTATGCAGGGTGAGGCTGTTTCCTCTTAGCTGTAATCAGTGGAGTACCTTAACCCCTTCTCATCCCAGAGCAGTGTGGGTGTGTTCCCCACTACAAACAAACCTTTATTTTAATTCACTGTGACTAAACTGATCTCTGGTCTTCCAGTACACTTCAAAGAGTTTCTTTAGTTAGGCTGTAAATATCTCAGAGGCAGGACCATGCCTTCTGTCTCTAGTATAGCACTTGGTAGACTGTCAGCACTCACCATAAACATGCGTAGACTTCTCATAAGGAACAACAAAAGACAACAAAATATGGAGGAAAGAGATAAAATTAAGTTTTACAGGCTATCATCACTTCTGCTTTAATACATAAACTAAAATTTTCTGCAATTTTAACATACTGCAGTTATTTGCGCTATGGACACCTCTACACCTTCCTCTGAAGCAGCCACCCTTGGCCCCCTGATGGAGACAAGACACAGGACAAGATGGGCCATTGTTCAGCATTGATTTGACCGTTCTAATGGTCCTAAATGAAGTTCTTATCTATGTTGCCACAGCAACCCAGCTTCCAGTTTGTGTGGGATGACAGTAAACTGGCTCCATGGGAACCAAACACCTACGCTTGTGTTGAAACTTGAGCTTGCTAAACCCGAAATTGTGCTAGGAAGAAGGAAATGGGGGGAGGAGGGGGAGTAGTAGGAGGAGAAATTATATTAAAAATACTTGTAGTGCCCTGGAGGAAAGAACTGGGAAAAGTAGCTCTGACTAAAGGATTGATCAGATTTGGACTTCAGCTAGGATACTGAAACATTGACGGCATGTACTAGGGTGCCTCTACTAATATGTTTGTGCTCTAAAAGGGTTTTCAGTGATCAACTAGACATGGAAACTAGACACTGAGGCAGCATGGTCAAGAAGTTAAATGACAGGTGGTGGTGAAGGGGAGGGGGTCAGACAATTTGTTTTCTACCCTTGGCTCTCCACAGATGTATTGTGTGACCTTGGACAAGTCAATAGTTCCATTTCTCCATATGTAAAATGGAGATAAATTATTGTTGCCTCAAAAAACAAAGCAAAGGTATAGTGGAAGATTTGAAGGCACACACAGAATTTCATACGTACATGTTGGCATTATTCAAGATAGCAGTGGCCGTGTACCTACAGCCCAGAAATTCATCTGGGTTAGGGGCAACTCCCCTTCCTGCCAAAGGTGGCAAAATGTGGTGATGAAATCCATAGGCTGGGCTCCACCTAACACAGTAAGACCCCTCCTTTTCACTCTGGGGTGCACAGTGTGGGCATTCCTGTGCAATGAGCACCATCACTTTCAACTGACTTCAACAGCAGTCAAGGGTGCTTTGAACTTTACAAGCGTGCACAGCTCCTTCCTCGATCAAGTCTCAGTTATGACCCTTGAGATCAGTAACCATACGTTACCATTAATACTACTCTCTCGCTGAAAATCATTTACAATCCTCAGTGTATATTGGTAAGAAGCAGTTTTACAGAATTTTGCAAATCCAGAAAAAAAAAATATTTGAGACAGCCAGCAAAAACTCAAGTACTTCAGTTCAATCACACCTCATCCCAAAAGTACATACTCAGGTGGCTAGCCCAAGCAAACACCCGTGCTGCTGTGGCCACACTGCTATTTTTAGCATGCTAGCTCAAGCAGATCTAGGATGTGTGTTTACATGCACTGGGAAGCACACTTCCAGCTGCACTGTAGACATACCAAAGACATTTATGGATGCAAATTCTGGATAATATGGGATAAAGTAAGACACAAATAATCAGACTACCCACAATAGAAGGACCTGAAATTAGGTTAGCTACACTAAACTAGAGCACATAAGAACAACCATACAGGGTCAGACCAACGATCCATCTAGTTCAAAAAGAAAAGGAGTACTTGTAGCACCTTAGAGACTAACAAATTTTTTTGAGCATAAGCTTTCGTGAGCTACAACTCACTTCATCAGATGCATTCAATGGAAAATACAGTGGGGAGAACTGTATTACACAGAGAACATGAAACAATGGATGTTAACATACACACTGTAACGAGAGTGATCAAGTAAGGTGAGCTATTACCAGCAGGAGAGAAAAAAAAACCTTTTGTAGTGATATTCAAGGTGGGCCATTTCCAGCAGTTGACAAGAACGTCTGAGGAACAGTAGGTGGGGGGAAATAAACATGGGGAAATAGTTTTACTTTGTGTAATGACACATCCACTCCCAGTCTTTATTCAAGCCTAATTTAATGGTATCCAGTTTGCAAATTAATTCCAATTCAGCAGTCTCTCGTTGGAGTCTGTTTTTGAAGTTTTTTTGCTGAAGAATTGCAACTTTTAGGTCTGTAATCAAGGGACCAGAGAGATTGAAGTGTTCTCCGACTGGTTTTTGAATGTTCTAATTCTTGACTTCCGATTTGTGTCCATTTATTCTTTTACGTAGAGACTGTCCAGTTTGGCCAATGTACATGGCAGAGGGGCATTGCTGGCACATGATGGCATATATCACATTGGTGGATGTGCAGGTGAACAAGCCTCTGATAGTGTGGGTGATGTTATTAGGCCCTGTGATGGTGTCCCCTGAATAGATATGTGGGCACAATTGGCAACGGGCTTTGTTGCAAGGATAGGTTCCTGGGTTAGTGGTTCTGTTGTGTGGTTGCTGGTGAGTATTTGCTTCAGGTTGGAGGGCTGTCTGTAAGCAAGGACTGGCCTGTCTCCCAAGACCTGTGAGAGTGATGGGTCATCCTTCAGGATAGGTTGTAGATCCTTGATGATGCATTGGAGAGGTTTTAGTTGGGGGCTGAAGGTAATTAATGGTCCCTCAACTGGTTTAACAGTTGCTCTATTTGGCTTGATAGCTGGTGTTTGAACCAGAGTATACTTGTTAGAAAGACCTCCAATTTTGATTTACGCCTGGTCTACATGGAAAAGTGTCATCGGCATAGCTACATTGGTCAGGAGATGTGAAAAAGCCCCACCCCCATCTCTGTCTGAGGGGTTGGAGCAAATGCGGTTGTATCTTAGAGCTTGGCTGTAGACAATGGATTGTGTAGTGTGGTCTGGATGAAAACTGGAGGCACGTAGCTAAGTATAACTATGCCTACATGTATACAAGCTCTAAGATACACCACATTTGCTCCAACCCCTCAGACAGAGGTGGGGGTGTGGCTTTTTCACATCCCCTGACCAATGTAGCTATGCCGATGAAACTTTTCCATGTAGACCAGGCCTAAATCAAAATTGGAGGTCTTTCTAAAAGGTATACTCTGGTTCAAACACCAGCTATCAAGCCAAACAGAGCAAAAGTTAAACTAGTCGAGTTTACTATAATTAGAAAACGTAATAGTAAACTAGTCTAGTTTACTATAATTAGAAAATGTCTGAAGCATTCTGCTAGTAAGTCTGTGGTGCAGCATGAATTGAACCCAGGAAGTCTGTGGTGCAGGGTGAACTTGAATCCAGGACTCTCAAGTCCTAGGCTAGTGCCCTGCCCACTGGACCATCCTTCCCATCTGCCTTTCACTTTACCATATATGACAGTGATACTCCACTCATCATGTGCAACAAGAATCCATTATTTACCTTTTTATTACTTACTGCATCTTTACTCAGTTTGCCATACATATGGAGCACCTTATTTATCAATATTATGTACAAGAACAACAACATGTTTTGATCACTTAAAAGTCAAACATGGTTTTAGAATATCAATAAGAACATAGTGTAAGTGATCATTTACCTGAGTTAACAGTGCAATACATACATTCAGACAGTATTGCTAAGACATTTTACAGTAAAGAAAAGTGTTTTAAGTAAAAATCTATATAATCAGTACTTAGAATGGTAATAAATCAGATCTAGAAGGAAAAAGTTCTAGGCTAACAAAATTAAATATCTAATATGGACTGTACATATTTACTTGCCTCTGCAATAAATTAATATCCTAGCTGAATTGTAAGTATTAGCAAAAATACAAAAGCAAGAAAACAGTATAAAATTCCTTTACCTCAAATGCACATGCCATTCAAGAAATATTTTCATACCAAGAGTCAAATTTTAATGCATACAAAATATTTTTCTTTTTAAGAATTTAAACTTATTTATGAATGTAAATAATGAAGATTGATGCATTAAACTGTCATATCCTCAATGTTGCTTTATGCAGTAAAACTATGGACCTCTTCTTTGGAATATCCAAGATTCTGCAGAAACCTGAAAATCAGTAATCAAATTTGTTACTTCACATGTAGGGAAAGCTAAACAGTTTACAGTTCAGCAACAGTCTCTCTCTTTTTCCAAAAGATGACATGCTGAAATCACTCTGGCTATGCAAATACATTAAGAACAAACGACATGTCCATACAGAAATTCATACATATAGCATCATTTTAGTATTTTTGTGCAGTATCCAGTTCTAAAAAACCAAAGAATGTGTAACATTTTGAAGTATTTCAGATTTAGTTCCCACTGTTTTGTGGTGTTTGTTTTTGTTTAAAGATTTCAGAGACAAAATATATTGGTCAGATTCAATATTTTGTTAGATCTATGAAACTGCTCTGACTTCAGGAGATGTAACCAGCATTGATATTTGGCCCAATGTCTGGAGGATGGATGTGCTTGTTTAAACTTGCATCTTTTCTTTTTTATATTCCATGTGTTTTTAGTACGGCAATAAAATGAATATAAATGAATATAAATACACTGAAAGCTTTAACGTCTCCACAAGATTTTAACAGAACAACACCTTCAAATTCAATTCTGACTCAGCTGGCACTGTCAGAAACAGGCACCACTCAGACAGCTCTTTTCAGTAATTCCTGTATATCAGAGACATAATCCCATTTGGAGAAAGTGGTAAATTTCAAAATTCTTAAACAGCACTTAGATCTACCAAAACGTGTGACGTAGCTACAAAAAATAACTAGAAAGTGATATTTTGCTAAGAGTAAAAGCTTTAACAACTTGATGAAACTTGGGCTGTAGTTAATATTTGCATGAATGGATGTTTCTATACGTTTTAAGCTAATGTGGTCCTAAAATTTTAGTAACCTATATGACATAAAAAGAACGGCACATAGTAGTATGGAACATTAGTTTAAAAAACAAGATTTTCCCTATGATTGTATTCTATCGTTTTGTAACTATCTACTGCTTAATAAACACAAACATTTACAAAAATGGTTTTAACTTGCATATAAGGAAAATTCAAAGTACCTTTTAGAAATTCTAAAAGGGGGTAAAATTATACAGTTCACCTCAGGCACAGGAATAATTATTTTTACACTCACTGTATTCCTTGCTCTGTGAAAGGTGCTGGACCGCAGACACAAATAAGTATTTTGGAGTCTTTTTTGCTTCTTTTCACAAACTCAGAAAGGAGAGATGAAGAAATTTTTCCCTGTTTGCCGGTCCCTTCTTTTTTTGGCTCTGAGAGAATAAATTGAACCTCAAACCTGCAAAACAGGAGGAAATGTAAAAATATTGCTTCCATACAGACATCTTTAGCACTATCAATGAATCTCAGGGTAGATAAAAATCAGATATGTTTGCTGCCAAACCACTGAACTGGTGAAATGTACTGGCTTCGCACCTGGAACCAGAGTTTGTTGAAGTGCTAAACCATCTTTTGAGGGCAGTAATCTCCTGCAGGTATAGAAAGAATATTTTCTTCATTTCACTTTATTCAACTAGTTCAGTTGAATGACTAGTTCATTCAAAGTTAAGAAATCAACTGGGAGTTGAAAAAGATGTTTTCCACTTCCTCTTACACATTTTTTATTCGTAGCTGAGCTTTATTTGTTCTAAAATCTTGAAGGACACAGTGGCCAGAAAAAATCGGTTCCATAATTATTTTCTTTCATAAATCAGTTAGTTTTACATCTAAAACTTGTTTTGAAACATTGATAAACTCTTTTTTCTTATGTATCCAGCATATTTTAACGAATAAACACAATTTTACAATGCTGTTTTTGTCCATTTTTAAATTGACTTTGAATTTCCATCCAAATAGAGCTTGACACAAAGCTCAAGTAAAAAATTAATCACCTCGTAAGAAATGCATCATTCACCATTGTCTAACATAAAAATTAAGAATATGAATAAATGTAAGTTAAACTATGTAATTGTTTAAATAAATCATAGAATCGTAGGATTGGAAGGGACCTCGAAAGGTCTTCTAGTCCAGTCTCCTGCACTCATGGCAGGACTCAGTATTATGTAGACCATTCCTGACATGTGTTTGTCTAACCTGCTCTTAAAATTCTTAGAGCACAGAGATTCCACACCCCCCCCCCATGGCAATTTATTCCAGTGCTTAACTATCCTGACAGTTAGGAAGCTGTCAAGGTTCCTCCCCTACTCTGAACTCTAGGGTACAGATGTGGGGACCTGCATGAAAAACCTCCTAAGCTTATCTTTACCAGCTTAGGTCAAAACTTCCCCAAGGTACAAAATATTCCACCCTTTGTCCTTGGATTGGCCGCTACCACCACCAAACTAATACTGGTTACTGGGGAAGAGCTGTTTGGACGCGTCTTTCCCCCCAAAATACTTCCCAAAACCTTGCACCCCACTTCCTGGACAAGGTTTGGTAAAAAGCCTCACCAATTTGCCTAGGTGACTACAGACCCAGACCCTTGGATCTGAGAACAATGAAAAAGCATTCAGTTTTCTTACAAGAAGACTTAATAAAAATAGAAGTAAACAGAAATAAAGAAATCCCCCCTGTAAAATCAGGATGGTAGATACCTTACAGGGTAATTAGATTCAAAAACATAGAGAACCCCTCTAGGCAAAACCTTAAGTTACAAAAAAGATACACAGACAGAAACAGTTATTCTATTCAGCACAGTTCTCTTCTCAGCCATTTAAAGAAATCATAATCTAACACATACCTAGCTAGATTACTTACTAAAAGTTCTAAGACTCCATTCCTGGTCTATCCCTGGCAGAAACCAGCATATAGACAGACACACAGACCCTTTTGTTTCTCTCCCTCCTCCCAGCTTTTGAAAGTATCTTGTCTCCTCATTGGTCATTTTGGTCAGGTGCCAGCGAGGTTACCTTTAGCTTCTTAACCCTTTACAGGTGAGAGGAGCTTTCCCCTGGCCAGGAGGGATTTCAAAGGGGTTTACCCTTCCCTTTATATTTATGACAGAAGCTTTTCCTAATGTCCAACCTAAACTGCCTTTGCTGCAATTTAAGCCCATTGTTTCTTGTCCTATCCTCAGAGGTTAAAGAGAACAATTTTTCTCCCTCCTTGTAACAACCTGTTCTGTACTTAAAAACTGTTATGTTCCTGCTCAGTCTTCTCTTCTCCAGACTAAACAAACCTAATTTTTTTTCAATCTTCCCTCATAGGTCATGTTGTCTAGACCTTTAATCATTTTTATTGTTCTTCACTGGACTTTTTCCAAAATATGACACTCAGAGCTGGACACAATACAGGCAGTCCTCGGATTTATGACACAATTCGTTCCTGAAAATTGCGTCGTAAGTCGAAACGTTGTAACTTAGAACTGCAATCCACTCCATTGCGGGACCAAGTGTCGTAAAGTCGAAACAAATTGTCGTAAGTCAAATCAGGGTGTGAATTCATAAACAATGAACAGCACTGACGACATAAGTCAAATGTTGTAAAGTCGAGGACTGCCTGTACTCCAGTTGAGGCCTAATCCGCGCGGAGTAGAGCGGAAGAATTCCTTCTCGTGTCTTGCTTACAACACTCCTGCTAATACATCCCAGAATGATGTTTGCTTTTTTTTTTTTTTTTGCAACAGTATTACGCTGTTACTCATATTTAGCTTGTGATCCGCTATGATCCCCAGATCCTTCCACAGTACTCCGTCGTAGGCAGTCATCTCCCATTTTGTATGTGTGCAACTGACTGTTCCTTCCTAAGTGGAGTACTTTGCAATTGTCCTCATTGAATTTCATCCTATTTACTTCAGACCTCCTCTCCAGTTTGTTCAGATCATTTTGAATTTCAATCCTATCCTCCAAAACACTTCCAACCCCTCCCAGCTTGTTACCGTCAGCAAACTTTGTAAGTGTACTCTCTATGCCATTATTTAAAATCATTGAAGACGACATTGAACAGAACTGGACCCAGAACTGATCCCTGCAGGACCCCACTCGATATGTCCTTCCAACTTTACTGTGAACCACTAACTACTTTATGGGGACAGTTTTCCAACCAGTTATGCACCCACCTTATAGTAGCTCCATTTAGGCTGTATTTCCCTAGTCTGTTTATGAGAAGGTTATGTGAGATCGTATCAAAAGCTTTACTGAAGTCAAGATATACCACATCTACCGCTTCCCCCTATTCACAAGGCTTGTTACCCTGTCAAAGAAAACTATTAGGTTGGTTTGACATGATTTGTTCTTGACAAATCCATTTTGAATGTGACTTATCTTATTATCTTCTAGGTGTCTGCAAACTGATTGCTTAATTATTTGCTCCATTATTTTTCCAGGTACAGAAGTTAAGCTGACTGGTCTGTAATTCCCCGGGTTGTTCTTATTTCCCTTTTTATAGATGGCACTATATTTTCCCTTTTCCAGTCCTCTGGAATCTCACCTATCTTACATGACTTTTCAAAGATAACCACTAATGGCTCAGATAACTCCTCAGTCAGTTCCTTGAGTATTCTAGGCTGTATTTCATCAGACCTTGGGAACTTGAAAACATCTAACTTGTTTGAGTAATTTTTAACTTGTTCTTTCCCTGTTTTAGCCTCTGATCCTACTTCATTTTCACTGACATTCATTAAGTTAGATGTCCAATTGCTACTAAACTTTTTGATGAAAACTGAAACACAAAATGTATATAAATATAATGTATCCTCCTGGTTAGCAAAAAGAAGCACCACATTTAGTTGCAATTCAATCTGTTTAGATGGTTACCAACCAATGAGAATCAACCTTTCTTTTGGAAAATAACTAAAAGTGCAAGATGCAAAACAAGATTAAAATTGATTAATTAAATCAAGATGTCATACTTGCTGATTTAAATCATGGTTAAAATTGGTGATATAAACCACTGATTTAAAATAAATCTGCTCTGATTCATCTTAGAGCTAACGATTTCTATGACATACTGACTGACCTCTTCCTCCGCTAAAGGCTGACTGCCAAGACAGTCACTACCTGACAACAACATAGGATGGGAAGGGACCTCCTGGATCATCAAGTCCAGTCTCCTGTTATTGTAGGCAACCCTATCATAGCCCCTTTCATAAACTTACCAAGCTGCATCTTAAAACCAGTTATGTTTTTTGCCCCCACTACTCCTATTGGGAGGTTGTTCCAGAAGCTTACTCCTCTGATGGTTAGAAACATTCTAATTTCCAACCTAAATGTACCCATGGCCAGTTCTTGTGTCAACATTGACCATGGCGTTAAATAACTCCTCTCTCTCCCTGGTGTTTACCCCAAATGTATTTTTGTCTTTTATAGAGAGAAATCATAACCCCTCATCTCAGCCTTCATTTTGCGATGCTAAATATGCCAAGCTCTTAGTCTCCTTTTGTAAAATAGGCACTACATTGCCTGATCATCCTATTCAATTCAGTTTTAAATTTGCACTGGTATGCAGAGCAATTTGATACATGTAGTAGGAAAAGAAGAAAATTGGATTTGTGTATTAAGCTACAAGACATAATTGACAAGTCATGGAGGAAGTGACTGTGACAGTCAGGGTCCAGACACCCCAAGGGGAGAACAGGTGTTTGGACACTAAAGAATAAGCAGCTGAATTAACTGATTGTATATAATATTATTGTGTTAGACAAATGTTGACTCGGGTCTTATGAAAGCTTGTAATGTTCTAAACTTAATAATCATTATGGGATATGTATAAAGGCTACCATGATGAATTTATAGAGAGAGAGATCTGGGCTTAAACTTTGGCTCCACCTCACAGTAGGACAGTGAGTTATCAGACAGGGAGTGGCACCTACCAAGCCAGGTGTTTGCCCAAAACCATGAGTCTCCATGCCAGGAGAAAGGGAAAAGAGCCTTTTAAACAGGTGGCTTAAAACTGGAGTTTTCTTCCAGAACTTGAGGGACAGTCTTAAAGATGGCAGGCTGTCTGTGAATACTGGATCCTCCCCATGGCTAGGGTGTAAGCTGGGAAACTGTTCAAAGGCAACAGGCAACTTGTACTAGAAAAGGGATTTTGTCTAATACAGAAGTATAAAGCCTGAAGTTTTGTCCGTTTATTTACTGTATAACTTGTATGTTTGCTGTCCCTTATTTCATCTTTGAATCTTTTTCTATTAAATAAACCTTTTGTTCATTTTTACCCCAAGCAGGGTTTGTTATGCAAGCTATGTGGAGCATGGGGGCCCAAGTGAACTGATAACTGGGGGACTGGTTTCACATCTTTGGGGCGACAAACCAGAGGGGGAAGTCCAGGTGTCTGGTAATTAAGAACCCAGGAAGGATGGATATGAGGAGGCTCAGGACCAGAAGGGCTGATGGCAGAGGTGAAAGTAAGCTGGTCCGGTCCAGTATGGTGTACCGGCAAGAACATAACATTCTCTAGACCCCAGAATGTTCTAGTCCTAATTAATTAAGAGAACATTGAAGCGAAGTAACCCCCTGCAGTTGTTAGTGTTAAACACATTTTTCTGCTACATTAAATCTCATCTCCCACTTTAAAAGTTTAAAGAAACACATCCCTGACGTTGTTTGTCTTATTTTACACACATTCCCTGTTTAATAAAAAAAAAAATTAGGGGTAGTCTATTTTTTGTCAAGGTGAAAATTTCTTCGTCAAGCCAAGATCGAGACTCCAGAGGAACATTTTTCACAACGCAAAACCTGTTTTATCCGACACTTCACCAACCGGGAAGCTCTATAAACTGGCATTTCTGATCTTCACTCTGGCACAGGGCTGGGGTGCCAGACCCAGGGGCCACTCACTTGATGCGGCTTCCCACAAGCGGCGACCTGTCCCGGCTGCTCTGCGCATTGCCTCCGCCAGCACATACCGCCCCCACAGCTCCCATTCCCAGCCAATGGGAGCTGCAGAGTCAGTGTTTGGGCGGGGCAGGACGGGACAGAGGCAGGGCGTAGAGCCACCTGCCGTGCCTCTGCCTAGGAGCAGCTGGGACAGGTCGCCGCTTGTAGGGAGCCGACCAAGGTAAGTGGCCCCCGGATCCGGCACCCCCTCCTGCACACTAAGCCCCCTCCCACACCCAAACTCCATACCAGAGCCTGCGCTCCGCGCCCCCTCTTGCACCCCCAGCCCCACACCCAAACTCCCTCCCTCTTAGTTAAGTGGCATTTTTCTCTAACTTGCACTCTCCCATCATGCCAGATAAAACAGCTTTTACTATAATAATAAGTAAATAAAAAGATTTTTGTGGTCCACTCAATAGTGTCTGTCAGTCGAGATTTGGCCCGTGGTCCCCCTATTGACGGCCCCTAAAATAAATTGTTCTCCAATAATCAGCCTTTACATCTGTTTGCTCAGTAACTTTAATGAACATTATTGATAAAGATCACATTAATTTCAAAGAATTTGCCCTAATCCTCAACTGTGCATTTTCTGTAAATTTGAAAAATCTCATTGATTTTTTATTCTTTGTGGTGGGCAGTCTGATGGCATTTGTTATCTGAGGAAAAAATATTACATATAATTAAAATATTAACATTACTTTCCACTTAAGGATCTTAATATTCTGAAGCTCTCTCAGTTTCTATCATTTTTTCAGACGTTGGATGGCACATAGAATAATGTCATTTCTAAGAGCTTTTAAGCCATTCTGTTGCTATTTCTATATTTTATAATCCCAAATTTAAAAAAAAATCAGCAACCAAATTTTCAAACAGATATCGATATCCACCTCCTTTAACTCTGGGTTCTAATTTACTATTTGAGATCTTATCCAAAAGGCCTTTTTGTCTGTGTTTAAAATTTTAAGAGATTTTGGCTGTTTCTGAAGTGTACTGTAAAATGCCAGAGAACAATTAAGCACTAACAGCTGTTAGCAGAACCACAGAGAAACTCTAGCCAGATCACATCACCCTTTGCAGGCAGACAGCACCAACAAGCAATGCATCTTAACAACTTCATGAGCACTTGGATGAGTTCAGATGTTCCAGATTCTATGCATAATTTTGCTGGAAGGTGGAAGGTTTTGTGGTTTTTTTTAATTCTTCCAAAATTGTATAACTATCACATAGATTTGACTGAAAAATAGGTGCCACATCTCCTCCCACACCAAACTTCATGACCAATAAGGAATATAAAAAACACACAAAAGGCTACACCATTTCTCAGTCCAGTCAGAAATTTTAATATATGAACCCAAATAAGTACAGCGATTTTTTTTTGTTTGATTGATTGATGTTGACTTTCACAGCACACAAGCTTTCTGCTCATCCGAGCAAGTTATATACTGGTTCTGGAGTGTACTTGAGGTAATTGCTCTCTCCCTTCACTGAGGTTAAATGAAAAGTTATTCACCCAAAACCAGAAAATTTGTCTTTAATTAAACAAAATCATTTCTGAGTTACCTCAGTGGGGCTGTTATTTTCTTTAGAATTAAAAGTATTGGATTGTGGGGGTGGGACAGAGGATAACTTTACATCTCCGTCAATATGCTTTATCATGTGGGATATTCAGATTAGGAAGCAGTCTTTGGCTTCCTACTCTCCCACATTAGCCAAACCTGGTTATAATACCAGGATGTTATTTACAGTAGACTGGGGAGCAGGAATTAAGCTTTGTCATTTTGTAAATGTGGATGTCAGCTACTGTCACACAAAGACACGGCTATCCAACTTAAGTTATCTAATCTTCTTGCCAGAATAACTAGGTTTACTGAACTCTGGTATTTTTATAGCCTCTGTTGGAGAGCATGTATCCTTGATAACCCCTCTCAGTCTGTCTGGAAGAAATACTACCCTTGACCTTTACCTGGTTCTCCAGCCCCCACCCCACAAATATACACTCTGTCTAGTTAGGACAGGGGTCGGCAACCTTTAGCATGCGCCCCGCCCATCAGGGTAATCTGCTGGTGGGCTGCGAGACATTTTGTTTATGTTAATCGTCCGCAGACATGGCCCCCCACAGCTCCCAGTGGCCACGGTTTGCCATTCCTGGCCAATGGGAGCTGCGGGAAACGGCGGCGAGCATGTCCCGCAGCTCCCATTGACACTAAGCTGTCCTGAGCCACATCTGGAAGGAGTGAAGGTGCAACCTTACAAACTGGACCACTTACATGCAAGTGGACATGTGGCCCAAGAGCCTCAGGCATATCTGAACTGTTGTGGATGGCTGAGACAGCAGACTGAGGCAAAGTGCTGAATGATGTGAAAATGGTTGGTCAGCAGAAACGCTCTGTGTAAGCTCGAAAGCCTGTGTCTCTCACCAGTAGAAGTTGGTCCAATAAAAGATATTACCTTACTCACCATGGATCTTTAATATCCTGGGACAGACACAATTACCACAAAAGTGCATACAAAGAAAATATTGACATTTTGGGGTCAAAGTGCTCTTTAACACTACCCTGCCCCCAAGTAGAGGGGTTATGATATATATACACACTAATTTAAGATGAAGAATTGCTAAATGGTAAGATTAAGGGCCTTTAGGTATACTTTAATAATTTATAATTATGGATAGTGAATGAGTTTAGATGAGGTAACATTTAGGCCAAGCCCTCAGCCTAAATTTGCTTGGCAATGCGTGAGGTTTTGCCAGTTCTTCGCCTCTTACATAGATTGGCTGATTTGATTAAAATAATGTAACTTTGACAGGACAAAGGTGATGTTATGTTGGAAGATTTTAGGTAAAAGGGAAGTTAATTAGTATAATAAACACACAAACCTGTAATGACAAAAGTCCCCTTTTTCTGGGAAAACCCAGGAGCAGGGTGACATGGAAATGTAATGACATGAAAAGTCTAGACACAACTATAGATTCCTAAATTAAAGTTTGTGTATGCGTATTGTATGGGTTACATAAGACAAATGCTTAATGCTGATTGGAGAAAAGTTAAGGAATAGGTAATGTGGACATGTTTGAGAATATAAGGGAAGGAGGGCCCAAGATGGAGGAATACCACGCCAGAAAGCGAAGGAACTGGCCTGAAGAACCAGACTAGGGATCAGAGGAGGCGATGACCATCCTGATGTACAGGAGAACTTCCCAGTGCTCCAGAATGCAGTATCAGGGACCTCAATCAAATCCATCTTATATGTTTATTGTCTGGCATAAATATATGTTCAGACACTGTGACAATAATTCTGTCTGAAATTTTATGAATAAAGGTGAAAATTGATTAAGCCTAAATTGGGTACACTCATAGTTTCCCACCTTACATTCCCAAGATGCAGATTCACTTTTCAAGTCCTAGAAACATCACCTGAACATCTAGTTTAAAATGGAGTAGTGTACAGACATAATTATAAAAGCTATTCTTGAAACATGGTTCATGGAACAGCAGTGTTTGGTGGACAACTTATTAATGATTCATGCCTAGCTGGCTGATCACATGGTGCTATCTACTGATTTTCAACTGCTCAAAAGCCCAAATTCAGCTAAGTATTTGAGCATATGCTTAAGTCTATCCCTACTGAGAAAGGCACATATGCATGTTAAACAGCTCATGTTATAAACAGCTAAATTAAGATGAAAATTTACCAGTGAAAGCTTAAAACCCATCCCTTCTACCCTTACTGTGGTGGTGGTAAACTGATGATGTCCACTATATTACTTACCCATTTAAAAAAGAGTTACACTCTCCAGATAAGTGGTAAATATGGTAGAATTTATGATTGCTTTATAATTCAAAATACTTCTGCGAAGATAATTTCCCTAGCCTGTTAGTTTGACAATGTCAACCCCTTCTTTTTGCATTCTTCCACTGGCTCCCTTTTCTCCATTCCATCAAACACACACTACTTGTCTTCACTTTCCAGGCATATCCCCACCCTATGATCTCTCACACACTATCAAGATGTCAGCTTCCACCTCCAACTGGTCCATCATGCCAGTCTCCATCACCTATTTGTTACATTTTCAAACAAACACCTTTGCGCTTTCTCCCATGCTGTCCTTCGTGCTTGGGAGGAGCTCCCCATAAACATCTGCAAAAACTAGCATATCATCCTCCAAAGTCTTCCATGAAACTCTCCTTTTCCATAATGCTCACAAAAGAACCTTCACAATGGTTAAACTGCTGGTGAACAGAGACCACTGTCTATCATACTGGACAATATTGTCTCATTGTTTCTTTGTACTCCCCTGTCTGTTAGTATTCATCAATTGTAAGCTTTTGAGGGCAGGGACCATCTTTGTTTTGTTTTTGTACAGCTCCTAGCATCATGGAGTCCTGGACTCTGAGTAGGGCACCTAGGTGCTACAATAATACAAATAATAAATAATTTATAAATGAAATTCTATAAAACTATTTAATACCTTTTATCTTTCAGGGCTAACTGCTCCAGCTGGTTTCTCCAAAGTATATCATCTTCCGTTTTGTTGAAGAACATCAACTTCACTGTCCTTAAAACAAAAAAACCACACAACTTCAATATCAAGCTTTTAACGACGTATGAATGTGTAGCAACTATTAAATAGAAAGAAAATACTGCACATCTCCAGAACACATTTAATTATGAAGCAATTTAAGACCTATATTCTCTTAAGGACAAGAATGGCACATTTTTTAGGAATTCCACAGGCTTTAGTAACAGGACTATATACCTACCTAAAAGTGTCTCAATAGTATCTAAGTGTTACTGTGCTATGCTATTTTAATAAACGTTATGGAAGTAAAACCCTGCACACCTCTAAATAATTTGAACATTATACACTCCATGTTGTACAGATAAACTTTGAGTTTCAAAATGGTGATGATGGATTCTGGTTTCATCATTTGCCATTAGCTTTATAAATTACAGTACATTACCTAGTCTTAAAGTAATCTGGTTTTGAAGATATTTAGGTGAAAACTGGTGCTGATGAGACACTAACACAATAGTCCAACAATGACTTCTCACTGGACCCAGTACCAATGCATTATGCCCTTAATTTTAAATTACAGTTTATATAACATCCACCATCCCAAATGACCCCAGAACAATTTACAAACTACAGGTATACAGAGTGGTCAGATATCATTTTGATGGGCATTATAGAAAAAGCAGAGACACAAGTCACTTCATCTACCACTGAAATGCAGCTAACCTTCTGGGTGACTTGCTGCAACAAGACGACGACACTGATCAAGGCTCCCCATGTCCTTGTGGTAGATTAGACCTATATGATGCTGCACTGCCTCCTCTCACAGCACTCCAGTTTAGGTTAATCAATACAGTGTTTTTAAGCGTCATTTATTTTTACATGAAATTTTACTTGGCCCTCAAATTTTAACATACTACAGATTTTTCTATTGATAAGTAACTGCAACACAAAAGCTATTTGAGAAAGCTGGAGGCGACGGGAGCTGAGTAAGGGGCAGAGGCTTTTGGCAACCAGAAAAGGGCAAAAGATGGTTTTAGTTTGGGGAAGATAAGTATTCAGGAAGCAGGTGAAGTTTCTGACACTGGGAAGGCTGCACCTCCTCTTTCCCTTCCTTGGGGGCAGGGGCAGAATGACTAAGAGTTTGCCTACATGCAGAATTGCACCCATTTAAATTAAGATGCAATTTTAAGACACTTCAGTTAAAACGGTACAAAAGGCTCTGTCAACACTTCAGTCTACCACAGGCTTATTTCAATTTAGCATAAAACAATTAGGAACAGGTTTAAAACTAAAAAAATCTAAAATAAATTACTAGACCAGCATGTAGGTAATAAATTATTAAATCCGCTCACATTCCATAGTTCTTGGCAATTGCATTTTACTTAACAGGTTTAACTAAACTGATGCAAACATACATAGACAAAAGTTTGTATCTGATGGAGGGATGCAGGTTTGAATTCCTTCTACCTAACAACAACAAGTAATCATATTAGCTTGCAGTTAAAGAGTTAATGTAGACATTTAAGTTATCATACTCCAGATTTAACATCCCATTGACATGAATGAGGTAGTTCATACCTATCTCAGTCCTACTGTATTAGGTAGCCTGCAAGATCAGGCAGACATGAGTATTTACATTAGGTTCACATTTATACACTTATCTTTTAAGGTCTAGAGACTATTTCTAAAAAAATAGAACGCTTACACTCTGGAGCACAATTATGTGGAAGTTTCAAAACAATCTACAATTCAGTGGCAATTTATATGGCTATGAAACTGCATCTTCAGAGTCTTGATCCTAATCCTTACTACGTAGAACTAACACCAGGCAGCACATTAAAAAAAAAAACAACGAAGACAGGAGAAAATGGGCAATCTGGGCCAAAGGTACTGTCAAGGCTGATTCCCCACTCTGGCACTTTGAGTGAAGAAGGTGGGGGCCCGCAAGGATTCTAAAAATTAATACTGGCAACTCCAGGCTTGTATTAAACTCCCAAGATTACAGCTTCTCTCTGACTTTGGATGAGAAGATGCTGCCACCACACAAGTGCAAACTCCCCCCCTGCCCCCCCCCACCACTTTTGAGATCACAGGAAGGAGCACTTCGGAATTTCTTCCTTTGGGGTACCCTCAAGCCCTTTCACACACACCCCTGGGGAAGAGCTGAGAAAGAAAACAAAGGAAATCAGCTGCTGCCACCAGCTAATTACACAACATATGCACAAACCTTTTAGGACACCAAAAAATAATCCTGTTCTTAAAAAAGGTAAATTTTATTAAAAACAAAAAGAAAGAAAATTCATCTGGAATTTAAGCTTTTTACTAGATCTTAAGAAAAACAATTACAAAAATTAAGCATCAAGTTAGCTCTCGAGGTTCAGCTTAAAGGTTACAAGCAAAACAAAAGCATTTGAGGGTTATCACAGAGGAGTCCACAAGCCAATAAGAAATAAAAGAAATAACCCTAATTGTGTCTTCCTAGACATTCCCTGATTTACTTTCATACCCGAGGTTTCAGATAAGCAATTCCTAGGTATGATTTTTCATACCTGGCTTAAAGCTTCCTACAGCCTGCTCTGCGTCTCCTCTCTCTGGAGGATAAGACAGACAAAAGGGGAGTCTTGTTTCAATTTTAAAAAGTTCTAGCCTTTCCACTGGCTCTTTTGGCCATGTGCCCAGTCACTTCCTTTTACGTATGCATGCAGTCAAGACTTTTTAACCCTTTACAGGTAAAGTAGAGAACAGCTATCAAGAGGGATTTTATAGCTAACTGGCTGGCTGGGTGTTCATAAAAGGAAGCTACCCTCCCCCCCTTATCACAGGTATTCTTAGGGCTTGTCTACATAGGGAAATTACTTCAGAACAGGGTAGGGTGTGAATTTAAAGTGCTAGAGTTATTCCAGGATAAAAGTGTGTCCAAAGGGGGAGTTATTCCAGAACAGCTATGCCAGTTAATTTCCCCATGTAGACAAGCCCTTAAGAAAGAGAGTCATGGAATCTTTATTGTTTGCTTTGCATATATGCAGCCTTGAAGATGCTGCATTGTGCAATATTTCATATTCTCTGTTGCAGTTAGGGCATACTTCCCATTTCTGGGAAACCTCTCTTTCCAATACTGACTGAAGCCAAACATAACGAGAACGATCTGCTATCAAAAGCAAGTTCATTTTCTGCTTCTGGAAAAAAAGGAAACAGTTCTTGTGTCACATCTACTTCATCACTGGAGTTAAAAAATGGAGAAGGGAAGAGTTCCAAGAAATTCACACAATTCAAAAGAGAGTTTCAATGGTATATAGGGTTTTGGGAAATAGCCAGGTAGGGGCCAATAAAGAGATTTTAGAAATAATTTTTATGCTAGTTGAGTGGTTGGCACACAACAAACTAGGTTCAATATAAAACCTTAGATCTCAATTTCCTTGGAAATGAAGAAAATTAAGTTTGTTACAACAATTAAGCACTGTCAAACACGTTGACGCTGTGTCCCACTTCAGCATCTGCTACTTTGGCCAGTAATTACTGAAAACCCTCCTGGAGAATGAGGGCATCTGGTAGAGAAAGGGGGTTGGGAACAAATGTTATTGGGCTCCCTTGCTGGTAAGGCACTGGGGATGCTAACTCCTGCCACACTACAGCTCAGTACTTTTAAGTGATTGCAAATGGTATAACATGCTATGATTCAATTCTGGGAAGAATATAAAAAACTAGCTAACCTGTCCTAGAGGCACCATTCTCCAGTGATGTTATTTCTAAAAATAATCCGTGGAGCATGTAGTGGTCTTACTGGTAGTCAAACTGCAAAATACTCTGGGGTCACAGGACAAAATAAAAATTGAAGTTGCCAGACTCTTAATGAGGTCCGAAGTGTATTTCTAGAATACAACCTTTAAGACTGTGATAATATTCACTTGGAAAGATAAAGCATTTTTAGTTTTACTGCAAGTTTCTGATTTTCTACCACCTCCTCTCTTCCTAAAAAAGTAGTCAGTCTTTTTTACTTACCCAGTCATACACAGAAATCAGCATCAAATAATTAAATCTGCAAATTCCTTCCAATCTAACAGCCACAATTCTACAAAGCCTTTTTTGGCAATTCATACATCAGTTGTATCATTGTCAAATACTTTACAGTATGTTGTATAGCTAAACTGTCAGATCTAAAGGTATTTTTCACTATTAAAAGAAAGATGTCTGAACATAAGAAAATCTGGGGACCAAAGATGGGGTAATTTAACATGGACATTTTTAGAACACAATACAGTGGAAAAAATGAGTTATGAATGTAATTTGGTTTTATATCATAAATCCACCTTCACAGTCCACACAATAAAAAAAATATAAAAATTAAAAGCACTCCTCTTGCAACTTTTAGAAAAGAAAGTGGGGTTTCAAGAAATACGAAGGACAGGTAATAAGGAGCCAACTGTGGTCAGAACCAAGTTTAAGTAGTTTGTTTGAAATACACATGGCCCACCACCAATTTAAATACCAATGGTACCAACTTAAAGTCAATCCAACATTTTATAGGTATTCCTTATAAAAGCCAGAAGACAAGCAGAAAATAATCAGTCACTCAAACCAGTGAGAAAACATGTTGCTGCACTCTGAACAAGGTGATAGAAACCCTGTTGAGAACACCACAATAAGCGACTCTGGATTCCTTCAGCAAGTTCATAGGATTTTTAAGAGAAGAGCCTATGCATGCTATACTATGTATGAAATAATGGTCTTCTATGGAAAGGATAAGATCAAAATTAATGCCAAGATGCTTCACTGTCAGTGGACTTGCTGAGCAGTAGTGAATAAGCAGGGAATGCAAAAGAATGATAGCACCTCCATAACCACCTTTACCCTCCAACAAGGCCTTGTTTTCTCAGAATTAAGGATAAGGCATCCCCAACACACCTAACTAGCAGTACTATCCAAATGTTCTTCCAGTTAACTAAGAAGCTGATTTTTCAGGTTCCACAAGGCAAGAGACAGTTATATACCATCTGCTACCAATGAGAAACACCTGCAGCATCCAGTCACCATCTATGCTTGAGCTCCCGAAGTTCACAGATGAGGGAAAAATTTCCCTGAAACAGACCAGGCTTTACAGTATACCAAGGTACAACACTTCCTAATCCATTTTCTATTATTCCTGTAGAACTGATTTCAGTCATTTACCCTCTACTTCCTCATTAAAGATTAATCTGGTTTGGTGCCTAAGCCATAAGGAGTATACTAACCTCAGACTACAAACATTAGTCAGAACATAGTTCAGTAGTTTAACCATTGGTGTGAAGCCTGTGCCTGCTGCCAATAAAAAGAGATCTTCTAAAGTTTGAACTTGTGACTTCTTGAAGCTACCTTCAGAATTGCTCACGGAAATATAGTCTCCTATATAACAAAAACAGAACAGTATATGTTACTGAAGTGGAAGTCAGAATACTGATGATCTATTCTATACAAGCTCTTATGCTGCCCTCATCACTGTAGTATTTTCAAGAACAGCACTGACATGACTAATCTGTCACATATGGTTCATTCTCTCATTCTGTCACCAACGAAAAACTGGATGTGCAATGTAATGTTTTGGTAGGGTGTTTGGGTTTGTTTTTGTTTTTTGTACAAATACACAGCCATGGTTTAGATTAGTGATGACAAAGTCAAAAGTGTGTCTTGCACTTGGAGCAGTAGGCATTGAGGTTTGTGCTAACATCAATCACACAAAAATAAACCTAGGTTTTTTTCCCCAAGTATCAGAGAAACTGTAAATAATGTACATAGAAAGAAACTTTACAATAAGCTAGCTATAATTATTTAGGGAAAACTCTGGAAGAGTAGACCCCAATGTGAATATTTTACAGCACAGTTCCTTACAAAACTAGATAGGATATGGCTAAAGGAATAAGGTTTCAAATACTAAATGTAACAAGGGCACAAAGGAGAAAACACACATATGTAAGTGGGTACCAATTTGAACAGTCTGTAGTGGGAATGATACATATAAATGATTTAGTGCAAGAAAACACTTACCAATTTGCAGGTGGTCAAGTTCTGGTGTGAAAAGTCCATTGGGATAAATTTTGATCATTAAAATTAGGTGTGTACCATCATAGTGAGATGGTTCCTTGAAATCTGATTTCAAAGAACAAGATACAGGTGTATATGGCTTCACTATCTCAGTTCCTATGCAAACAGAAGAAAAGGGCAAAATGAAACTTATAGCACAAAAGACAACTCATACCAAATGATTTTAATGTGATCATATCCATCAAGCAGCCTGTCTACTCCTATAATTTCTCAGCAGCTGTTCCAAATTTTCAAGTTTTTTTTTTTTTTTTATAAAACAGGTTTTAGCATTAAACACAAACAAAGAAAAGTAAATGCAGCCAAGTGCTATTTCAGATTTATAACAAGTCTCAGCTAATTTACTAATTCCAGCTAGCTCAAGGACTAAGCCTACTACTCAGGGTAAAATGTGTCAATGTAGCCGCATCCCCACCCAGAGCCTTTCCAACCTATTTCAAACAATTACTTTACACTGAAAAGAAAGTTTCTCTTAATACATAGCACCACACACACACACATACCCTTTGAGATGTCTCTCTCTATGGGTGCTTCACCTCAGATGCACATTTGCCTCTCGTGCCCTTGAATGGAGATTTCTAGCTAGCACTGTCTGTTCAGCCTTCACACATGCCCCATGCCTCCTCATGGCAGACACCGAGGCTATACATGGGTGTGCTCGCAAACCTCCCTTAGTTTTTCTCTACTAAGTAAGAAAATCCTCCAAGGAACAACCAAAGCAGAGGGAAAGGACGGCAATAGTGGAGCATCCGTAGGGACATACATCTTGAAGAACTACAGTTACTGCACAAGGCAATGTTTCCTCCTTTTTGAGTAGCATCCCTATGAGTACACTGTACACCAGCATACACCATCAAGGCAGCAGGTTACAGAAGAAGTTCCCAAGGTTATGTGGGAAGAAACTGAATACGCAGTTCGTAACATAAAGAGAGAGAGAAGAGTCTGGGAGTGGACGATGTTTGGTCAGAGTATCTCAAAGCAGGGGAAGATACTCTCTTCAAAGCATTGGTGCAACAGTTCACCATCTTTACATCAACAGAAAGCGTGTTCGAGGTGCATGGAAGAAATCAAAAACAATACTATTGATGAAAAAAGGCAATCCAGAAGAACTGAGCAACTATTGTCTGATCACACTCCTCTCACAAGTGTGTAAAGTCTTCATCCGTGTCATACTCAATCAGATTAAGAAGGATCTTGAAATGCATGAAAACAGAGAACAAGCTGGTTTCTGCTCAGGGTATTCGACAATTGATCACATCCACTCAGTTCGGCAGCTCATTGAAAAATGCTAGGAATATAAAGTACCATTGTGTATTGAATTTGTTGACTACAAAAAGGCATTCAACTTGTGGAGATTAAGGCTGTGCTCAACGCACTCAGTGAAATCGGAAATGACCCGAGGTACTTCGACCTCCTGGAACAAATTAACCACAATTTCTCGACAGAGATAACATTATTCAATGTCCCCTGCATTATTACTACTATCTCAGAGAAATCAGTCAAGGGGACACAATCTCACCAAAGCTGTTTGCAGCAGCACAGGAGTTTCTGTTCAAGAAATTGAACTGGGAAGAAGGAATCAGAATTGATGGAGAACAGTTAACATATCTTCTCTTCGCTGATGATTGTGTACTACTGGCAAAGGACACAGCAGAACTGGAGAACAAATTCCAGCAACTGCAAACACTTTCGCATGATATCAAGTTGGAAGTGAACACATTGAAGATGAAGTGGATGCGGAATGAGCATTGTGCAGAAGGAATCATCACTGTAAACGGAAAAGAAATCGAGGAGGTTGACAAATATATTTACCTGGGTCAGCAGCTGAGCAGAGACAACTCATTCGAAGGAGAATGCAGGAGAAGGCGAAAGGTAGGGTTGGCAAGTTTCAACAAAATAAAGACTTCTCTAACAGATGATGAGCTGCCCATGAAGAAAAGGAAAGAACTGTTTAACTCCACTGTTCTACCAGCAATGATGTATGGAGCAGAAAGCTGGTCAATGATGAAAGCAGAAGAAGAAAAATTCCCTGTCACCCAGCGAGCAATGGAAAGGCGAATGTGTAAGATATCGCTCCGATATCATATACCGAATGAGGAGATCAGAAGGTGTAGAAAGGTAACCGATGTAGCGCAGGCAATGTACGACGCAAAGCAAAGATGGGCAGGTCATGTAGTCCGCAGGCAAGACAATAGGTGGACAATCTGCATTAGTGACTGGATCCCCAGAGACCACATGCGATCACTGGACAGACCGAAAATGCGCTGGGCCGATCCCATGACAAAATTCTATGGCCATAAATGGAAAGAACTCCCTCGCAACAAGAGAAAATGGTGTGGCATCAACTTGCATTCATGGAGGGACGGACAAGGACAAGCTGGACAAAGGTGACCCCTATGAGTGATCAATTTCAGGTGATTTCTGAGCAGAATCCCCAGGAGCAGGGAGCTTCAAAACAGGATCCACAACTGAAGATGGCTCTGCAGAGCCAAGGGCCACTTCAGATTTGACAGCATGGAGCGGGGCGTAATGACAGCATGGAGCGGGGCGTTTGAAAACATATGGATTGAGGCCCAGGTAGCAGCTCTACATATCTCAGAAACTGGGATATTCTTCAAAAATGCAGTAGATGTCACTTGAGTGCATTCTCACCCCCCTGGGGCAGGCTGAGCACCTGTAGACTTGTAACAGATATAGATATAACTTGATACCCATCTCGAAAGTCTTTGAATAGAAATACCCTTAGAACTATGCACAAAAGATATGAAGAACCTAGGCAATCTCCTCAACTACTTAGTTGTATTCAAGTAGAAGGCTAAGGCCCTTCTAAAATGCAGGGTATGAAAGTAGGATTCTGGCTGAGAATTGTGAGATTTTTAGAAAGAGTATCAGTAGATGGATAGACTGGTTAAGATGAAAATCCAGCGCAATCGTGGATGGAAACCTAGGATGTGGACCTAAAGAAACCTTCTACCCAAAGAACATGGTGAAAGAGGAATCTGTCATCTGAGCTCAGATTTCCTTGACTCTACAGGCCAACATGACAGCAACTAGGAAGGCAGTCTTCATAGACAAAAGAAGGAGGGAGCAGGTAGCCACTGGTTCAAACAAATGTCTCGTCAGCTCGTTGAGGACTGGACTGAGGTCCCAGGATGGAGTGGGTGTCTAAAGTGGGAAAATAGGTTACTCAGACCCTTCATAAATCTGTACAACACCGGGTGACCAAAAATGGAGCATCCCCTCAACTGGAGGATGGCAGCCAAGTGTACCTTGACTGATCCGATGGATAACATGGACGTCTTCAAATCCAGGGCATAATTCAGGATAAGGGAAAGGGGACCCAATTCAGGTAGGAGGTACTGACGACGACACCAGTCAGCAAATCTTTTCAAATTCTGCAAGTTCGCAGGTTGATGTTTTCCTACTGTGTAATAGAACACGTGCTAAACCTCCATGAAGCAGAAAACCTCTATTGCTAAGGTTTCAGAGTAACAGCCATGTTAGTCTGTATTCGCAAAAAGAAAAGGAGGACTTGTGGCACCTTAGAGACTAACAAATTTATTTGAGCATAAGCTTTCGTGAGCTACAGCTCACTTCATCGGATGCATTACTATTACTAAGAACCATCCAGGAGTCATGCTCTGAGATGGAGAGCTGCCACATTGTGGTAAAGCACACTACATGTCCGAGACAGGGGATGAGGAAAGGTCAGGAGCTTGACTGGCAGTTAGACACACAGCTGAATCAGGAAAGGGTGCCAAGCTTATCTCAGCCAGGTAGGTACTATGAGAAAAACTCCAGCCTTGACCTGCCTGATCTTATCACCCTTAGAATTAGAGGTGTCAGGGGAAAGACACAAAACAGACTTCTTCCAAGGTAGAAAAGAGGCATCCTCAGGCAGAGATGACCCAAATGCCCCCTTGTACAGAAAAGACGACACTTCTTGTTTTCAGAAATGATGAAAAGATCTATCTCTGGCCATCCCCATCTCTGGAATATGTCTTTGAAGACCTGCACGTCCAGCTCCTATTCATAGTCATGGGAAAAAAGTGTCTGCTGAGGGCCTCTACAGTGGTGTTCCAGATGCCTGGAACGTAGGCTCCTGAAATTTGGATGTGGTTGGCTATGCACCAGTTCCAGAATTTTACAGCTCTGACGCACAAGGAGGGAGATCTTGCCTGATCAAGGGCAGGAAATGAAGGCAAGCGTTTCTGACTGCCCTGAGCTCCAACAGGTTGATGAGGAGACTAGTTTGTGGGCCATCCATCTGCCTCGAACTACCAGGGTACCAAGGTGGGCTCCACAACCTAACAGGGATATTTCAGTTGTTAGAGTCACTGTCAGGTCTGGAAGGTGGAAAGGGACAGCCTTGCAGATGTGGAGTTGCTTTGTTCAAAGTTCAGGGAATTCTTTATGTGCAAGGGGGTGTCCAAGATGTCCCTGGTCAGAGAATAGGCAGTTCTCAACCAATCTTTGAAGCAGCAAAGGTGTAACCTTGTATGATTGTTAACAAAGGTACATGCTGCCATATGCCATGAGGAGTTGAAGATAGTTCCTTATTGATGTCTGAGAGCTTCCCTGAATCATCCCTCCAGTCCTGACAGTCATAAAATTTGTCTAAAGGAAGGTATGCTCTAGCTGTCACTGAGTACAATAAACTGAATTCCTTGCATTGGTACTTACGTGGATTTCTTTATGTTCAGCTGTAGGTCCAACTCTCAGAAAAAAGCAAGAGCCTTCTGATTGGATGACAACACTGTCTCGAAAGAGCAGTCTTTGAGAAGCGAATCGTCGAGCTATGGGAAAATGAAGATAAGCCACCACTATGGCTAGAAACTTCAAGAACACCCTTGGAACTGAAGAGGAACACTCTGTACTGGAAATTATCTTGGCCCACAGCGAATCGCAGGTATTTGCTGTGTGATCAGTGTGTGGCTGTATGGAAATAAGTGTCTTGTAGGTCAAGGAACGAAAACCAATCCTCTTCCTCTAGCGTAGGAATTATAGCTGCTAGATTCACCAACCTGAACTTTTGAGGCTTCATGAACTTGTTCAGCTACCTCAGAGCAGCCTCCAACCTCGGTCCTATTTTGGTACTAGGAAGTATATTGTATAGAACCCCCTGCCATCGTAAGGAGAAGGAACTGGCTCTATCGCTCCTAGCTTCAGAAGAGAGTCCACCTCCTGTTTTAGTAGAAGTTCGTGAAAGGCAGGCCTGAAGAGAGGTGGGGAAAGAGTCAAAAACTGGATGGTGCAGTCCAATGTTATGATCTCCAAGATCCACTAGTCCATAGTGATCCACCCCCAAGTCTGGCGGAAATGGACAAGGTGGTCCCCAAATGGAGGGAAGTGGGCAAAAGGGTGCAACTATAAAAATCAGAGGAATAAAAGGAATCAAACACTCAACCAGCCAATCAAAACTGTTGCATAGATCAGCGTTTTTCAAAGTTCGGGTCGCGACCCAGTACTGGGTCACGGCATGTACGGCACTGGGTTGCTCTGGGCAGCACAGCCGACCAGGCTGTTAAAAATCCCGTTGGCGGTGCTGCCCAGCTAAGGCAGGCTAGTGCCTACCTGTTCTGACACTGGGCTGCACCCCAGCAGTGGGTCCGGCTTCCAGGCAAGGGGCCACAGGGTTCCGCGTGCTGCCCCAGCCCTGAGCACCAGCTCCACACTTTATTCTCTCAGTGAGTCATAATGCCAATCCTCAGTTACTAGTTGAATAACAGACAGTCTTCAGTGACAACTCTAATAAATCAATCACTTAGCATAGCAGAAATAAAGTCAGAAAGAAATAAAGACTAATTCACAATGAATGCAAAAATCTCAATGCTTCTTGGCATTTAACTTAAGTATCAACTTCATTTTTTATCTAGGAACAAATGATCCATTTCCCTGTGATGCTGTTTTAATGGTCATCACTTCCTTATTGTTTCTGTAAAATCTAAGAGGTTGCAAGAACTAGGAGACATCAACATACAGCAATTTGAGGGTTTTTTCCTACTTCAAAGCAATACATTTGGGAATTATCAACTTCCCCTTCATCTTTAAATGAAAGATTTATTATGGGGGGGAGACTGGAAGGCTTTCTTCATCACTCCAAACAACAACATTGACACAGGTCCCCCAGTCATAAAACTGCTCAGTGAATGACAAAGCTAAACTAAATGCTGAAGAGAAGAAAAAAAACGTGTGTGTTTGTTCTTGTTTAAAATAGAAGCACTTTTTTGGCATGATGCATTTTATTTTTTTAAGCAACTCAGTATTACAAGGAGTGACTGAAGTAAAGTTTTCAGTAATTCTCTTCCCATTACTGTACCTAAAATATTCCTATCGCCACCTTGCCTTTCATTATGGTCTTCCATAGTTAAGGAAGCATCAAAATTTTCTCTTTTACAGAATCTTTACATCAGTGTCTCACCTTTTTCAGAACCCTTTTTAGTAAATATGCAATGGGGAATTTGAACCAAATTTCAGACACTAACTAACATTTTATCTCCAATATATATTTTGTGTTTGTATGTTGATTTTCCCCCAAAATGTGAACTTCTGCTGTCCGCTATGCAGTAACATTGTGACATCAGAGCTACTCAGCCCCTCAATCACTCCAGTTAATTGGCATACTTGGGAAGAATCACTATTTGCCCTGGTTGTCATGGCTACCTTTGATGACTGATTTGCCTCAGAAGACTAGCATTTCTGCAGAGAAGGGGCCCACAAAGAACAGTAATCAAAACAGAGTGGGTTCAGATAAGCTCCTACTGTACTCTGAGTCTGAACTGTAAATTACACTACTTTTCAAACAACAGGTTTCAGAGTAGCAGCCACATTAGTCTGTATTTGCAAAAAGAAAAGGAGGACTTGTGGCACCTTAGAGACTAACAAATTTATCTGAGCATAAGCTTTCGTGAGCTACAGCTCACTTTATCAGATGCATGCCGTGGAAAATACAGTGGGGAGATTTATATACACAGAGAACATGAAACAATGGGTGTTACCATACACACTGTAACCAGAGTGATCAAGTAAGGTGAGCTGTTACCAGCGGGAGAGCGGGGGAGGGAGGAAACCTTTTGTAGTGATAATCAAGGTGGCCATTTCCAGCAGTTGACAAGAACCTGTGAGAAAGGGGAGGGGGGCGGAGAGGAGGAAGAGGAGAATAAACATGGCAAAATAGTTTTTCTTTGTGTAATGACATATCCACTCCCAGTCTTTATTCAAGCCTAAGTTAATTGTATCCAGTTAGCAAATTAATTCCAATTCAGCAGTTTCTCGGAGTCTGTTTTTGACTTTTTTTGTTGAAGAATTGCTATTTTTAGGTCTGTAATCGAATGACCAAAGAGACTGAAGTGCTCTCCAACTGGTTAAAACTATTTCCCCATGTTTATTCCCCCCCACCACCACTGTTCCTCACACGTCTTGCCAACTGCTGGAAATGGCCCACCTTGATTATCACTACAAAAGATTTCCCCCCTCCCCCGCTGGTAACAGCTCACCTTACTTGATCACTCTGGTTACAGTGTGTATGGTAACACCCATTGTTTCATGTTTTCTGTGTATATAAATCTCCCCACTGTATTTTCCACTGCATGCATCCGATGAAGTGAGCTGTAGCTCACGAAAGCTTATGCTCAAATAAATTTGTTAGTCTCTAAGGTGCCACAAGTACTCCTTCCCTTTTCAAATGGTAATTCTTACTTGTTCTCAAGAAGGGTTACGTGAAAATAAGCAACAAAACTACAGCTCCTTTCCATCTATTAGTTATGCTTCTTACAAATTGGAGGTTATGGTTTTGAACATTTACCTTTTTAGAGAATGGGAAATTATAGACATGAGTCCCTACTCAAACAGTTACCCAGTTACAAAGTCTGTCATTTAGAAGCTGCAGTAACATCGACATTGCATTAAAAACATGCTTTGTTTGCAAACAACTTAATTACTTGCAATATATTGGTCAATATGGCACTGAGTGGTGAAATACAGAACTTCAAAGATGACAATGACAATAAAACACACATTTAAGACAACCACCATTTAGGCCTTCTGATTTTAGGTTTTAACTAGTAAACCCCAAAAGAATACTTTCTGGAGGCTCAGCTTCCTGTGTCCATGATGGAGCTGATGCCATGTTAATTTTTGCATTCTCCTCCCCCTTGAGATAATTAAGTGGCTGTCAATCATTTGATTGCTTTGTTTACTTTTATGTAAATGTGCTTTCATTGTTTGTCTCAGTTTACACTGGAGAGAGTACACATTCAAGCAGATGGACCACATTTCTTTGTCTAGGGTGGGGTGATGTAAGCTCTGTCTGCCAAATATATTAAAACTTTTCATATATCACCCCTACGTACACCATGCAGTGATGCTAATGATCAGCATAAAGAAAAGGAGGACTTGTGGCACCTTAGAGACTAACCAATTTATTAGAGCATAAGCTTTCGTGAGCTACAGCTCACTTCCTCAGATGCATATCGTGGAAACTGCAGCAGGCTTTATATATACACAGAGAATATGAAACAATACCTATTCCCACCCCACTGTCCTGCTGGTAATAGCTTATCTAAAGTGATTTCCAGCACAAATCCAGGTTTTCTCACCCTCCACCCCCCCACACAAATTCACTCTCCTGCTGGTGATAGCCCATCCAAAGTGACAACTCTTTACACAATGTGCATGACAATCAAGCTGGGCTATTTCCTGCATAAATCCAGGTTCTCACATCCCCCCACCCCCATACACACACAAACTCACTCTCCTGCTGGTAATAGCTCATCCAAACTGACCACTCTTCAAGTTAAAATCCAAGTTAAACCAGAACATCTGGGGGGGGGGGGGTAGGAAAAAACAAGAGGAAACAGGCTACCTTGCATAATGACTTAGCCACTCCAAGTCTCTATTTAAGCCTAAATTAATAGTATCCAATTTGCAAATGAATTCCAATTCAGCAGTTTCTCGCTGGAGTCTGGATTTGAAGTTTTTTTGTTTTAAGATAGCGACCTTCATGTCTGTGATCGCGTGACCAGAGAGATTGAAGTGTTCTCCGACTGGTTTATGAATGTTACAATTCTTGACATCTGATTTGTGTCCATTTATTCTTTTACGTAGAGACTGTCCAGTTTGACCAATGTACATGGCAGAGGGGCATTGCTGGCACATGATGGCATATATCACATTGGTGGATGTGCAGGTGAACGAGCCTCTGATAGTGTGGCTGATGTTATTAGGCCCTGTGATGGTGTCCCCTGAATAGATATGTGGGCACAGTTGGCAACGGGCTTTGTTGCAAGGATAAGTTCCTGGGTTAGTGGTTCTGTTGTGTGGTATGTGGTTGTTGGTGAGTATTTGCTTCAGGTTGCGGGGCTGTCTGTAGGCAAGGACTGGCCTGTCTCCCAAGATTTGTGAGAGTGTTGGGTCATCCTTTAGGATAGGTTGTAGATCCTTAATAATGCGTTGGAGGGGTTTTAGTTGGGGGCTGAAGGTGACGGCTAGTGGCGTTCTGTTATTTTCTTTGTTAGGCCTGTCCTGTAGTAGGTAACTTCTGGGAACTCTTCTGGCTCTATCAATCTGTTTCTTTACTTCTGCAGGTGGGTATTGTAGTTGTAAGAAAGCTTGACAGAGATCTTGTAGGTGTTTGTCTCTGTCTGAGGGGTTGGAGCAAATGCGGTTGTATCGCAGAGCTTGGCTGTAGACGATGGATCGTGTGGTGTGGTCAGGGTGAAAGCTGGAGGCATGCAGGTAGGAATAGCGGTCAGTAGGTTTCCGGTATAGGGTGGTGTTTATGTGACCATTGTTTATTAGCACTGTAGTGTCCAGGAAGTGGATCTCTTGTGTGGACTGGACCAGGCTGAGGTTGGTGGTGGGATGGAAATTGTTGAAATCATGGTGGAATTCCTCAAGGGCTTCTTTTCCATGGGTCCAGATGATGAAGATGTCATCAATATAGCGCAAGTAGAGTAGGGGCTTTAGGGGACGAGAGCTGAGGAAGCGTTGTTCTAAATCAGCCATAAAAATGTTGGCATACTGTGGGGCCATGCGGGTACCCATAGCAGTGCCGCTGATCTGAAGGTATACATTGTCCCCAAATGTGAAGTAGTTATGGGTAAGGACAAAGTCACAAAGTTCAGCCACCAGGTTAGCCGTGACATTATCGGGGATAGTGTTCTTGACGGCTTGTAGTCCATCTTTGTGTGGAATGTTGGTGTAGAGGGCTTCTACATCCATAGTGGCCAGGATGGTGTTATCAGGAAGATCACCGATGGATTGTAGTTTCCTCAGGAAGTCAGTGGTGTCTCGAAGGTAGCTGGGAGTGCTGGTAGCGTAGGGCCTGAGGAGGGAGTCTACATAGCCAGACAATCCTGCTGTCAGGGTGCCAATGCCTGAGATGATGGGGCGCCCAGGATTTCCAGGTTTATGGATCTTGGGTAGTAGATAGAATATCCCAGGTCGGGGTTCCAGGGGTGTGTCTGTGCGGATTTGATCTTGTGCTTTTTCACGGCTGCTACTCTGAAATGATCAGCATGTTACCAGTTCACATATGATAGCTTACATGACATCTTTGAGATGCAGATTATGACAACAATGAGTTGGTCAGGCCAGCTGACTAACTACTGCATGCTGGGGTGCCCCTTGTCCTCAGGCATATGGGTGCTCTCAGGGTCACAGCACTACAAGAAAGTGCTCCTGGGAACCTTCAGTGTGAACCAACAGGGGCTACGTGGACCAATTAATGTGCAAGACATTAGCGCACTTTAGAAATCACACCCCTGTGCTTTGTGTAGACCAGGGATCAACAACCTGATCGCAGCTCCCACTGGCTGCGGTTCGCCGTTCCGAGCCAATGGAAGCTGTGGGAAGCGTCGGCCAGCACATCCATTGGCCCACGCCGCTTCCCGCAGCTCCCATTGGCCTGGAACGGCGAACTGCAGCCAGTGGGAGCTGCGATCAGCCGAGCCTGCAGACGCTGCAGGTAAACAAACTGCCCCGGCCCACCAGCAGATTTTCCTGACAGGCTGCGTGCCAAAGGTTGCCAATCCCTGGTGTAGACAAACCCTTATTACATGTAACCATTCCTGGTGTTTTTTCAGTGTTTATTGGATAAAAAATTCCCTTTTTTTGTATTGTGGGCTTTGAAAACTGGGGTTTTGTCTACATAGGCAAGTGAAAGACAAAACTTTTGTCATTCAGAGGTGTTAAAAAACACACACACACACACACACACACACACACAGAAGACAAAAGTTTTGCCAACGACAAGTGCCAGTATGACTAGCACTGTGTCGGCAGGACCGCTCTCCTGCCGACAACACTAATGCTGCTTGTTGGGGATGGAAGTTTTTTGTTGGCAGGACTGCTCAAACAGTGGCTACACACTGCGTGACTTTTAGCGGCATGGCTGTACAGCCATGTTGCTAAAAGCTGCGTAGTGTAGGCATAACCACAGATAAAACCTTAAAGATATAAGCAGAGAGAAAAAACATTTTGGCATCCTTCATCTGAAGAGACAAAGAAACCTAGCACTCTGAGCTCTATGTTAGAACCTGGCTAAGAACTGCCCAGGCATGCTGCAAGAATAATCATGGAAGAAAACTACTTTGAACAAAAGACTCTAGTTTGTTAAATTTTAGTCTTAGAAACGCATTTTTACTGTTGTTTGTTTGTAACCATTTCTATCCCAATTCTTTCTACTTGGTATCACTTAAACAGCTGTCTTTGTTAAAAAAAATGTATTGTTTTATCACACAATAGTCACCACACAGTGTTTCAAACTCAAGAGTTTTAAAATCCACAACCAAACTAGCCGGTTGGTGCTGTGGAGTGTCTCTTTAGAGGCACAGGGAACTTGATACAGTTTTGTGAGTGCTACAGTGAGAGGAACTGAGCACTGCAAAGGAGATAGTATTGGACAGAGTCAGGATTGTTGGTGTCACGCTACAAGGATTAACCAGGCTGGTCATTGTACAGTAACCAGACTGCTCTGAGACAAAACTGCACAGCACAGAAGCACCCAAGGTTACAGAGTAGGTGGTGACAACCCCTTACTGGTCTGGGTGAACCCCCAAAGTACCACAACCAGTACAACACGAAAACTAAGGAATATTACAAAGAGATTACTCTCTTTCCAGTATAAACTGAAATGAAAGTCCCCAAAAGCCCAGGTTTTTGGAAATCCCTATGGGACTCAAAAACTGTTATTAATGAACTCTCCAAAATAGAAGCTCTAAAACAAGTAAGTGCTTTATTATTTAAATAGCACATATATAAAAGATTCTCTCTTAAAATGTAAAGAAATTCACAAAATATTTCATTAACATTACTTAAAGTTCCTCTCTGCCAACAAATACATAAAAAGTAGGAAATACAAAGTTAAGGATTTAATAAGGAGAACAAAGTCAAGCACTAAAGTTAGGAAATGCCATAGCGAACATTGTCTTTGCAGCCTTAATTTGGCCCCGATGCTTATGCATTATGATGCAGCCTCTACTTGCACATAGATTGACTACCTATGAAAAGTTAGGTGTACTTTACTTGCTGAGCATCACATGACAACTCTGTGGCAGAGGCAGGGATAAAATCCAAGTCTCCAGGGTGGCATTCAACTTCCCTTTCTCTTCTTGCAGTCCCCTGCCTCATTCAGTACAAGTCTTCTGTTAGGCAAAAAGATTCCCCCTCCGCAAGAATTAGGCAGGCACACACACTACTGAAGGGGGTTTATTCACAGTACAGGGAAGACTGAAAAACAGCTTTAAAAATATGGTGCCATAGTGGCCAGTTATATACTTTTTAAATTAATTTATTTGCATTTATTTGTACATACAGAGACAGACACTGTTACAAGTTAAGAGAACTTTGAACAAAGACAGAAAAAGGAACAGTAGGTACGTATAGCAGTTGTCCTGATTACAATAAGTATTTATGGCTATCTTGCGGGGGAAAGATGTGGGGCGGAGGGAAGGAGGGGTCGGGATGAGTGCTTACAGATATCCATTGGGCTGTGAAGGGAAGGTTTGTTCTGTTCTAAGAGCTGAGTTACTGGGCGGACATTTGACCATATAAGTTTATCTAGTGTTTACAGCTGTTAGTGTCCTTGGGCTACTGAATCATTTCTGCTTGATCTGCGGTTTCTGTTTTAGCTGTTAGCTAAATTTTAACTCTTGCCTGACAATTCCAACTTCTGTAACAAATGCAACAGTGGTATTACAGACAACAGTCTTCACTTTGAAAACTTGATTCATCCCTAGAGCAACTCCACCCTGTGCACTCAATCAACCATGGATCCTGGGTTAAAAAAAAAAAGTATGTGAAGACTGTGGGCTTGTCTACACTTAAAACACTGCAGTGCTTTAGTGTAGACACCACCTACGCTGATGGGAGGGATACTAGCACTGTCTACATGGGGACTTAAATTGACTCAATTACGTCTCTTAAGAGTGTGGACTTTTCACACTCCTGAGAGACACATTATGTCGACCTAATTTTCTAGTGTAGACCAGGCCTGTGTCATAACGCAGACACACAAGGTGGTCAAATTAAGACTCCATGCACACAACATTCATTCTGGCACTTCCTAACTTAACACCACTTGACTTTGCAAGATTTTAATCCTTTTTAATCCTTGTAAGAGGCCTTGTAATGGATAGCAGATGAAAGTAATCCTGCTGTTTCCCTTTGCCTGCTTCAGAATCCAGATAGCCCATATATTAGATCTGCAGGATGTATCCGATTGTCCATCTTTGACATCATGAAGGCTCAGTATAGCCCCATAAGTGATGTTAGCTTCACAAACTTCGTAAACAATGCATGACTGTATCTATTTTTTAAAATTTACTTTTTTTATTTACATTTGCCAGACAACCCACTCGATCTAAGAGGTTTGTCCATCTCTTAACACCCTGAAAGATGATCAGAAAGGGTTAAGGGCTCCATCTTCCACATCTTTGTGCCAATCTGAGAATAAGCATCTAGGGCTGGAATGAAAAACTACTTTCTATTGTAACTAGTTGTTTTGTGTTTTTTGGATACTTTTACCCATGGTTCGCTTCAGTATTACAGGTGCAGTTTTTAACATAAGGCGCACAGGACATCAGATGTTTCAAGAATAGGCTGGCCCCTTTACTTTGGTTGCCTAATTGGCTACAAAGTACCAACAGGCCACTTGGAGCTTTTTGCTTTATCTTCCTTTCCCCCTTTTGAGTAGGGAAAAGGCTGTGACTTCCAGATTCTGCTATTGCAAGCAGACACTGAAAGGGGAAAGGAAAAGATGATATAGGCTCTGAGCCTCATATTCTTTCAGCTGCTGTTACAGCTATATTAGATGCTTTGGTACCTCTCCTTCAGGTCTGATTTTTTAAAGTAGCTGCCCCACAGGTAGAATGAAATAACCCACAGCTGCTGCTAGTGGCACTTGAAGATAGAAGCTGTCTACCCCCCCAATATGTACCTTTCATTAGTAATGAACGTATGCCTCCATGGTGAGAAAGATGGGTGCTGCTGGGCAGAGATCATAGGGCCACCAGCAGCTGCTGTTCTGCGCTCCCTACTGCAACTCTTCCAATTAAAGGAGTCATTTATTTTCATCCATTAAATAAAAGAACTGTATACCTCTTAGTTCAGGAAAGTTACATAAGCACTCAATGCCAAACCCTCTCTAGAATGGAGATACTTGTAGATTACTTAACTGGAATGCTGGATATCTGACAATGGGAACAGACAAACAGTAACTAAATGGTACGGGTTAAGGTAAGAGTTCATACAAAAGAACAGAGTAACTGACTCCCTTGACTTTTTGCAGGTATTTAACAGGCTGGTTTATTTTATTAATAAAACTGGATTTGATTTCTGTTGGTCACAGTTCAGGACACCTGCATATGTGTTTTCCCGCAGCCATCCAGCAAGGGCACCCCTGCCTCAGGCTTCCAGCTCCCCAGCCAATTTCTTTTCTAGGATGGGGACACTTCTGAAGGGGCATTTCCAGGCTGCACAGTTTCCCTGCTTCATTGTGTTATTCCTAGCAGAGACAGGCAGCTTGCTTTCTCTGTCAACAATTATAAGTTACCTCACAGTTCTTTCTACGCAAGCCTGTTCTATTCTTAAGGTAAAAGCACTACAAAGAAAGCACATTAAAAACAATAAAAGAACCTACACAAATGCTAATAAGCTTATCAGAGATCACTCCAACCTTGACATGGACTCTGGCTGGAGCAGTCCTTCCAAACCTCACCCAAGGGGTTTATTTTTGTGGTGCGTCACTGCATCAGCTCAGAATAAGCACATTCATAACAAGTTTTGTCCACCTTTTATACCAGGGGTTCTCAAACTGGGAGTCCTGATCCCTCACGGAGTCACAAGTTTATGTGGGGGGTTGTGAGCTGTCAGCCTCCACCCCCAAGCCCCGCTTCAGCTCCAGCATTCATAATAGTGTTATATATTAAAAATAAAAATTATAAAGGGGGGATCGCACTCAGAGACTTGCTGTGTGAAAGGGGTCACCAATACAAAACATTGAGAATTACTGCTTTATACAGTTCAGGGGTCTTTGATCTGGAGTTTCCAGGGCAGGTAATTAGTTTTCCTCCTCAGACAGTAGTTTCAAAAGAGTGGATTCGAAGTGGGTCATTTGCATTCCCTTTATCCCCAGGTATCCCCCTAGGAAATCCACTTCCTACATATTAATCTAAAAAACCCTTTGAAGTTTCTAATACCTGCCAGAGACTGCATTAGTCACTCTCCTAGAGAAGTTACATTCATATAATTCCACAACACCACATACACAACTGCATGTTTAATACAATGAACCTCAATAAGGTTTACCTTAATTCAATAAAGTTCATTAAGGATATTGCAAGAAATTGTCAAGATGTCTGTCACACTGCTAATGATCCAAAAAAAGCACTTTTATTAAGTAATGTTAGTGGATAGATTCAGCTATTCTTACCTGCAATAATTTGTTTGAGGTAAACGTGGTGCCCAACAGGAACCTGTAGATGAGTACTCTGTGGCAACATTAAGCAGAAAAGTTTGGTGTCATGGGTGACTTCTGTCTTAGAAATCAGTTTGCACCTTCTGTAGCACAGCCCTAAAAGAGAAGGATTGAGAGGTTTTTTGTTTTTGTTTTTTAATATGCCTGGTAAAGCATCCAAGTTAGGCTCTGACGTGCAAAAGTATTCAGAAAACAACTATATTTTTATGGGGTTTCTACAGATATAAAACTTATGTTCAGTTTTCATTTAAAAATAAGTAAATACACGCAAAAATTATATGTAACCTTCAAGCACCGAAAAACTCCTCATATAGCTCTTGGTGCCATTAAATCTAAGCACTTTACCATAACAGTATATAGCACTTTTCCTCCTTACAGAACAGGTCATCCAGATCACTAATGATAAAAGCCTATACTTTTCTGGGTCTCGGAAAATTTCATGGAAAAGTAGTAAAAGCAAGAGCTTCTAAACAGAAAAAGGGTTTTTATAGCAAAAGGACGTTTTTATTGGATTAAAGTAAAAGCGTTTAAAACAAACTGTTCCAGCTGAGCTGTGTCTGTACATATGTCCCCAATTGCTTTATTTTCAAGGAGCATCAAATATGTGTAAGAGCCAAGAACATCTGACCATACTATTATACCTGCAAGCGTATGTGCAGGATACTGTCCATCCAGTTTGCTCTGCAATTTTCAAAGTTTGTAATTTGGCTAATTTAGAGAGTCTAATTTGCTAGTTACATATTACTGTTATTGAAACATGTCATCATTTTCTATGGTGTTTTGCTGCATATATTATTGCACTGAGTTACTTTAACATATAGCAATTAATATGGAGATCATCACTATAGAAAACTGCTTAAAAATGTAATGTTTGAGATATTGAACATATTTTTCATAAACATTTTTTCATGGTTTCTGTCTAATATATCCTATAAGAGCTTGCTTTGAATGAGTGAAAAGAAAACTCCAGATGTTATGCTTTGGGTGTATGAGCAGGATTCCTACATCATTTTATTTGAAAAGGCAATAAAGGAGTTTCATATTCTGAAATAATCATTTCAAGGTTCAGCAAGATAGCAGCAGCTATATTCCAGCACATGAAACCTTCTTAGTCAGTACTGCATATAAACTCTTTTGTAGGATAAAAATCTTCTAGAAAGGTGTAGCGGCTGATGGAGAAGAATTTTATCTGATGGACAAGATTTTATGTGCACAATGGAAAAGATTTTATACATTGGCTACCCTTTGTGTATACATTTTCAATCATTAGGAAAAAATGACAAAAAGTGACTTGTAATGCTAAACATTTTCAAAAACTGTCCTTTATCAGGATCTACTCAAGGTTCAGCTATCAATTTTTGTGCAGTTACACAATTTTGTTTTAGCGATACAACAAAAAGTGAAACTTCCACAAATTGCAGTACGAGATCAATTTTGAATACTTCCTATTAAAAGCATATGAAGAGAAACTAAAACACACACAAAAATTCAAGTTGTAAAAAAACTCACAAGTGACGTTTCCACACTAACTTTATATATAAAGAAAAACACGAATTTAAGCCCCATTACAACGTTAACTATGGAGATACAGTCAGTGCCTCCATATTTTCCTGGAGACACAATAAATCACTATGTTCACTGAAAGACATCAATATATGCCAAGAATTTCATAGATTTTCATAAGAAGCATCTGGAAAGCTCTGCATTAAGATAATAAATCCCAAAAATGCAATAGTTTGAGTGTGACATTATAGAGGCCAAATTTATTTACTTCCTCTCAGTTAATTTTCATGGAATTTACTGCAAAACACTTCTAATGCACTCATTTACAGGCGTTAGTTACCTGATTAGTTAACATAACCTCAAAGATTAATATCTGGAACAAACAAATTTACATTTATCACATGGTTTTCAGCCAAGTTTTAAATACAGTACTGTGCCACAGAATTCCTAATTATCTGAAGGGAGCATGACCTGCTTGCTAAATCTTATCTGAAAGCTCACACTACTGCTTCAATTTCAAAACCTGAAGACATTTCCCCCCATGTATTCAAATAGCTAAATAGCTCTCTTTTTGCCACAGAATCTTAGTTCCTCACAAACATTTATGATATTATTCTCACAACAGACCTGTGAGGTAAAGCAGTATTACTTCAGTGTTGAAACTGGGAACTCAGGAACAGACTAAGGGTATGTCTACACTGCAATTTGACACCCACAGCTGGCCTGTGCCAGCTGAGTCAATCTCATGAGGCTGGGGCTAAGGGGCAGTTTAACTGCAGAGTAGATGTTTGGGCTCAAACTGGAGACTCGGTTCGAGGATCCTATGAAGTGGGAGGGACCCAGAGCTCAGGGTGCAGACTGAGTCCAAATGTCTACACCACAATTAAACAGCCCCTTAGCTTGAGCCTTGAGAGCCCAAGTAAGCTGGCACAAGCCAGCCACAAGTGTCTAATTGCAGCATAGACATACCCTCAGTGGCTCATGCCCCAGGTCACACAAAGCCTGTGGCAAAACCAGGAACTGATCATAGATCTTGGTCCAAATCCAGCATTTGATCCCAAGATTATTATTCATTTTACAGTAGCACCTAAAGACCTCAACTGAGCTCTGGACCATATTGAGACACTTTCTACTCTAAATTCTTACCATCTAAAACAAGACAGAAAACGGATGGCACAGAAGACTACACAGCTGGTCAGTGATAGAGCCAGGAAAAGAACCCAGGTCACATGAGTCCCAATCCAGCACCCTATGCACTACTAGACTACACTGTGGTTGGACCTTCCTCTCTCACCAAGTCTGTGTTAATAAATTTTAAAGGCCAAAAGGCCTCAATCATCTAGTCTGACCTCTTGCACTACACAGATCATTATACTTCACCCAGCTATCTACCACTGTAATTTGTGCTTGGCTAAAAAAAAATTTTCAGAAATGTGCCCAAGTCTTGATTTGAAAACCTCTAAAACAGAGGTAGGCAAACTACGGCCCGGGGGCCACATCCAGTCCTCCAGACATTTTAATCCAGCCCTGGAGCTATCCAGGAAGCAGGGTTTGGGGCTTGCCCTGTTCCAGCACTCCAGCCGGGGAGCACAGTCAGGGTCTTGCCCCACTCTGCATGGCTCCTGGAAGCAGCGGCATATCCCCACTCCGGTTCCGACATGTAGGGGCAGCCAGGGGGCTCCACACGCTGCCCCCACCCCAATCGCCACCACCACAGCTTCCATTGACTGGGAACCACAGCCAATGGGATCTGCAGGGGTGGTGCCTGCACACAGAGTAGCGCGCAGAACTGCCTGGCCGCGCCTCCACATAGGAGCCAGAGGAGGCACATGCCACTGTTTCTGGGAGCTGCTTCAGGTAAGCGCTGCCCAGAGCTTGCCCCCCTGACTCCCTCCCATGCCCCCAACCCCCTGCCCCAGCCCGGATTCCCTTCCCGCCCTCCGAACCCCTCGGTCCCAGCCCAGAGAACCCTCCTGCACCTCCCAATTCCTCAACTCCAGCCCCACTCCAGAGCCCGCATCCCCAGCTGGAGCTCTCACACCCTTCTGCACCCCAACCCCCAATTTCATGAGCATTCATGGCCCACCATACAATTTCCATACCCAGATGTGGTCCTCGGGCCAAAAAGTTTGTCCACCCCTACTCTAAAAGATGGAGAATCCCCCACTTCCCTTGCCAGTTTGTTCCACTGGTTATTCATTCTCACTGTTAAAAATGGGTGCCTAATTTCTAATTTGAAAGTGTCTGGCTTCAGTTTCCAGCCATTAGTTCTTGTGATGCCCTTTTCCACTACATTAAAGAGCCCTCTTACTACCTGGTATTTTCTCCCCATGAAGGTACTTGGACACTAGTCAGTTCACCTCTCAATCTTCCTTTTGTTAAACTAAAGATTGAGCTCTAAAAGTCTCTCACTATAAGGCATTTTCTCTAGTCCTGGAAACATTTTTATGGCCCTTTTCTGCGCCATCTGCAATTTTTCAAAAATCCTTCTTAAAACGTGGGCACCAGAACTGTAAGCAATATTCCAGTATCGGTCTCACCAATGCTGTTACATTGATGATCATCTCCACTCCATTCTTTACACCAGTATTGACTACTTTTCACTGCTCTCCCTTTGGGAAGTCCACCTTGCCAACCCTCAATCCTTTATGGATTCACTCCTGTATCAGTTTTCAGAGAAGCAGCCATGTTAGTCTGTATCTGCAAAAAGAATAGGAATACTTGTGGCACCTTAGAGACTAAACAAATTTATCAGAGCATAAGCTTTCAGGAGCTACAGCTCACTTCATCGGATGCATAGAATGGAACATATAGTAAGATATGTGTGTGTGTATATATACACACACACACATATATATACACACACACACACAGAAGTTGGAAGTTACCATACAAACTGTGAGAGGCTAATTAGTTAAGATGAGCTATTATCAGCAGGAGAGGAAAACAAAAACAAAAACACTTGTAGTGATAATCAAGATGGCCCATTTAGACAGTTGACAAGAAGGTGTGAGGATACTTAAAGAAATAGATTCAATGTGTGTAATGATCCAGCCACTCCCAGTCTCTATACAAACCCAGGTTAATGGTATCTAGTTTGCATATTAATTCAAGCTCAGCAGTTTGTCCTTGGAGTCTGTTTTTGAAGCTTTTCTGTTGCAAAATTGCCATCCCTTAAATCTTTTACTGAGTGGCCACAGAGGTTGAAGTGTTCTCCTACCGGTTTTTGAATGTTATGATTCCTTGAATATTATGTTGTGCCCATTTATTCTTTTGTGTAGAGACTGTCTGGTTTGGCCAACGTACATGGCAGAGGGGCATTGCTGGCACATGATGGCATATCTCACATTGGTAGATGTGCAGGTGAACGAGCCCCTGATGGCGTGGCTAATGTGATTAGGTCCTATGATGGTGTCACTTGAATAAATATGTGGACAGAGTTGGCATCGGGCTTTGTTGCAAGGATAGGTTCCTGGGTCAGTGTTTTTGTTGTGTGGTTGCTGGTGAGTATTTGCTTCTGGTTGGGGGGCTGTCTGTAAACGAGGACTGGTCTGTCTCCCAAGATCTGTGAGAGTGAGGCATCATTTTTTAGGATAGGTTTTAAATCTCTGATGATGCACTGGAGAGGTTTTAGTTGGGGTCTGAAGGTGACAGCTAGTGGTGTTCTGTTATTTTCTTTGTTGGGCCTGTCCTGTAATAGGTGACTTCTGGGTACTCTTCTGGCTCTGTCAAATCTGTTTTTTCACTTCAGCAGGTGGGTACTGTAGTTTTAAGAATGCTTGATAGAGATCTTGTATGTGTTTGTCTCTGTCTGAGGGATTGGAACAAATGCTGTTGTATCTTAGACCTTGGCTGTAGACAATGGATCGTGTGGCGTGTCCTTGATGGAAGCTGGAGGCATGTAGGTAAGTATAGCGGTCAGTCTCTATGCAAAAGAATAAATGGACACAAATCTGACATCAGGAATCATAACATTCAAAAACTGGTAGGAGAACACTTCAACCTCTACGGCCACACAGTAAAAGATTTAAGGTTGGCAATTTTGCAACAGAAAAGCTTCAAAGACAGACTCCAAGGACAAACTGCTGAGCTTGAATTAATATGCAAACTAGATAGCATTAACCTGGGTTTGAACAGAAATTGGGAGGGGCTGGATCATTACACATATTGAATCTATTTCCCTAAAGTTAAGTATCCTCATGCTTTCTTGTCAACTGTCTAAATGGGCCATCTTGATTATCACAACAGAAGTGTGTTTGTTTTTTTTCTCTCCTGCTGATAATAGAGGCTCATCTCAACTAATTAGCCTCTCACAGTTTGTATGGTAACTTCCAACGTGTGTGTGTGTGTGGGGGGGTGTGTGTGTGGGTGTGTGTGTGACTTTACACTCACCAGTTTTGAAATGGTGATCGGCCATAATGACAGGTTTCATAGTAGCCGTGTTAGTCTGTATTCGCAAAAAGAAAAGGAGTACTAGTGGCACCTTAGAGACTAACCAATTTATTTGATCGTAAGTTTTCGTGAGCTACAGTTCACTTCATCATTAATCAGCCATAATGTTTCACACTTTTAAAAAAACGGAATTAAATGCTTTTTGCAGCATTTTCCACAAAAGTTGCATCACTGTGCTCATGTATGGGAACCAGGAAAATAAGCCAGAAAATCTAATTTCGTTGTCCAAACTAAATGAAGTACAAATAGTAAACAAAAAGCATTAAAGTTTAAAAGTTACTTAAATGGTTTAATATGGATTAATTTAAGTAACAAAAATATTTTACTAAGTATGATTTTTGCCTAATAGTGTTTCTTTAAAGAGTCTCATATAAAGTTGGTGTCAGTAGCATAGTATTGAAGTGCTTGCCTGTCACCTCTGGGGCCTGAGTTCGATTCCCGCCTGGCACAGCAGTATGAATATGTTGTGATGATCTCAACCTATCTCCTGATGGGTAGATTTCCATACCATGCACTTTCCAGAAAACCACCTACAAGAAAATCACGTCTCAATGACTGGAAGAATAGAACAGTTGCTATGTTCTACCACTGTACTAAGTGTATTTCAATGGGTACATGCTGCCTTTATTCTACAAATATATGTTCTAACAGAATGCCAGTACCATAGCCCTCAGTTTTTTGTTTACACTTTACTGGAAAGATATGCCTAACTACAGTTAAGATTAAAATCAATTAATTATTCAACTGATTCTCTTTAAAGTATCAGATGATTGCTGAAACATACCTTTCATACAACATTTGACTTCAAATATCACCTACATTGCAACATAGAACAAAAACTAACAAAAGAGAGGGCATTGTCAACACCTATAAATAACTATTCCTCAAGAAATTCTCTAGCACTTGGTCTTTAAAAAAAATGAGGAATAAGCCTTGTGGAATAAACGTCTTAAAATCTCAAAGGCTTTCTCTTGAAGCGTTTCTCTGTATCAATCAGTCCTGAGGTATAACTGTGTGTTTTCTTGGAAATATTGAAATAAATGTTTTGTAAATTGGTTCCCTTTAGAAGTTTACCTGTCATAATTCCTAGATTACTATAACTATTTAACTTCACTCTGTTTTACCAACACACAAAGAAAAAATTCTGCAGCAAATTTGAAGAGTTTGTCACAGACTTGTTTAGATTTCTGTTATGTTGGATCATATTAAAGAAGTTCTGTATTAAAATCACAAATGAGTTTGATTCCCCATAGTTTAAATTCCAGAGTATTACTAATTAAGAGGTCTCCTGGTTTTTGGCCTCTTGTTTTTACGGTTTCTCTCCCTCCGTGTGAAACTTGCAAGCTGCTAATTGTGTTAGTATATCCTAAGACAGAGTCTGTTCTCAAAGTATTGCTTTGAAACAACAAATACACACACATACAGACTCAAAGCGATACTTTGTAACAACTACTCACACAGAGAGAGACTCAAAGCAATATTCTGTAACAGAAACAGCACACAGAGACTCCCTGCCCTTTTGTTGTATTTATCTCACTTTGTTAACAATTGTGATTAAAATAGAGATAGAGGACGTATGTGGATTGATGCTTGGTGTGGATAATAAATGAATGATCAGGGAGGTGCCAGCCTAAGAATCCAGCGTCCATCAGCCAAAGAAGGCGTCAAGTGGAAACAACCAGAGGTCCCCTAGAGGGCAGACTGGAATCCACCCAACAGCCTCAAGGATGGGAGAACCACAAAACAAGATAACATCTGGCAGCACGGAGCCGTCAGGAATGTGCCATCTGCTGATTCAGCAGCAGCATGATGAAGCAATTCCCACAGACCGGCATAGGAGTAAATGCCTATAAAAATGGACTCTAGAAAGCGAGAACTTTGGGGTCTGATTCTGCAAACCAACTTCCAGGAGCATCAGATGAGCATCTGACAAGGCCCTGCTCCCTCCTCCTGTCCAGACCACCTAGCTAGCAGCTTGGCATAAGCAACTTTAAGGATGGTAACTATGATAACCTTGCAGAACCTGTGTGTGTGTATGAATGAATGTGTGAATAAATATGAAACTGAATGGAATGTTATAGCTATAACTGCTTACTATGATTCTTTCTGTATTCACAATAAATGTGGTATTTTGCCTTATTCCCTTTAATAAGGTCCTGCTGGTTTTTATTTTATTGGTATAACATTTCCATATGTGTCTGGATTTCCACATATCTGTTTGTCTAGATTTACATACAGAAGGCCATAACTGCACCAAAATAAATTACCATACTATTTCAATCAGAAAGTCAGCTAAAATCTACAGCAAACAAGTCAATTCCTTAAATTAAGAAGAACTATTTTTCCATTGCTGCATTCTCAAGCTATCTAGTCAGTGATGGGTGAGCCACAGGGAAACCTATTCATTCTTCCATTTAAATAAAAATGTTTTTGCAAAACGATAGCTAAGGCTGGAGGCGATGTTTGGCAAACAAAGATGTGCGCTTGGGATCAGAGATCATCTGCAGTGCCCATCTGACCACACATTTGCACCTCCCCCCTCTAGAGCCGTGAACAGGACTATATAAGCATCCAACCGCCCCCCAGTTCTCTCTCTGTTGCAGAGCTTATGTTTCAGTTCCAAAGCAGAAGGGAGGAGGGTGGGTAGTGGAGCACCCAGAGGGGGACAAATCTCGAAGAACCTCAATTACTGCACCGGGTAAGTAACCTTATCTTCTTCGAATGATATCCCAATGGGTGCTCCCCTCTAGGTGACTAGACAGCAGTGCCCCTCACTGGAAGGCTGGGGCTTTGGAGCAGCATTTACTGCAGATGATAGGACAGTATGTCTTAGGACAGTATCTGCTGCATGTTGTTAGTAATAGCGTAGTGACGGGCAAAGCTGTCTGCTGATGCTTTTGTGGCCATTTTGCAAATGTCAGCAGCAGGGATGTTACTGAGAAAAGCATTGAAAGTGGAGAGCGAGCAGGTGGAATGTGCTCTAATTCCAGTAGGAGGTTGTCAACTGTGTAACTGGCAGGACAGATGTATACACTGTGAGATCCACTTGGAAAGGCATTGCTTTAGAGATGGCTGCGCCCTTGGATCTTTTGGCCGTTGAAGGGAATAAACGTGGCAATTTTTGGAAAGGTTTACTTCTGTCCAGGTAGAAAGCTAACACACGTCTGACGTCCAGGGTGTGCAGTGCTGCCTCCTGTTGGTTGCCATGATGCTTCGGAAAGAAGCAAGGAAAGGTGGACAGGTTGACTGATATGGAAAGAGGATGGTACCTTGAGTAAAAATTTAGTACGTGGATGTAGCATAACTTTGTCTTTCTGAAGAAGTGTGTACAGAGAATATGCTGTAAGGGCACCAATTTGGCCAACCTGTTGGGCAGACATGATAGCAACAAGAAATGCCATTTTCATCTATAAGTGAACGTAGGAGCATGTTGCCATTGGTTTGAATGGAGGTCTAGTAAGAGAGCGTAGGATGAGGCCAGGGTCCCAGGTCAGGGTTGGATCCTGTATGTGAGAGTAAATATTTTGGAAGTCCTTCAGGAAATGTTTCATGAGTGGGTGTTTGACAACGGAGTGGGCATCTATGTGGCAATGGAAAGTTGTGATGGCTGCCAAATGCACACGAATGGAGCTGGTGGATAATCCTGATTGTTTAAGGTGTAAAATATAATCCAGGATAAGTGGTAGTGGAGAGCTTATTGCGTCGACCTGATGGGAGGTGCACCAGCATTGAAATCTAATCCATTGGTGGAGGTACAGTGCGTCTAGTCATGTTGCAACTGCTATTCAAGAGTATCTGTCTATCTGCTTCCAAACAGGTTATTTCCAAATCCCAGAACCATGGAGGAGCCATGTTTCAGGTGGAGAAGTTATGGATTAGGGTGGAAGATGCAACCTGCATCCTGTGAAAGGACTCACGGAGTTGATGGAGAGAGCTCGGATGGCATGCCATCATGCGAAGGAGGTAAGTATACCAGATCTGTCATGGCCATGTTGGAGTTATAAGGATGACACAGGCTTGGTCCCCCTGCATCTTGTGGAGTACTCAAAACAGAAGGGTGAAAGGAGGGAAGGCATAGAGCAGTAGCGCATCCCATGAGAGGAGGCATGCATCTCCCAGATATCTATGTCCCAGTCCTGCTCTCGAGCAGGATCAAGAATTTTGCAGTGTGGCAAAAAGATCTATAGTGGGGAATCCTCAGCAGCTGAAGATGAGCTGACAGATTCATGTATCCAGTTCCCACTCGTGCTTGTGGGATAATCTCTTGCTCAATGAGTCCGCAGCAGTGTTCTGGTTTCCAGGGAGGTATGTGGCCAAGGTCGTGATGTCGTGTTGGATACACCAGTTCCATAATTTCAGTGCCGCCAAGCATGAAGAGTAGGACCAACTCTGATGGTGCAATGTGTAATAAGTGGGAAGAAAAGTCGGCAGGCATTCCGATCGCTCATAGCTCTAGGAGGTTGATGGGTAGGGTGTATTCGGTCAAGGACCATCTGCCCTGCACTGTATGAGTGTGAAGGTGCACTTCCCCAACTGATTAAGGAGGCATCAGTTATTAGAATCATGATCAGCATGGGTTGAAGGAAAGGAACCCCGACACAAATGTCCTTGGGCTGTGTCCACCAGGGTAGTGAGTCCTTGGCATGGATAAGAATTTGTGCAGGCTGTGTCTGTGAGGTATGTATACTGTGCATAGCCATGCCTGAAGATATCACATGTGTAACCATGTGTACTTTACCATGAACGTGGCCGCTGCCATATGGCTGAGTAGCTGGAGATATGTCCTGGCAGAGATTTGGGGGCAGGCTCGTACCATATATACAATGGTCGAAAATCTGTGAGCTGGAAGAAAGGTTCTGGCTTCTATGGCATCTAACTGTGCCCTGATGAACTCTAGGGATTGTACCACCACTAAAATAGATTTCTCCAAGTTCACACAAAGGCTGAGATTCGTGAAAAGGTCCACTGTCAAATGGATGGAATGAAGAGCGTCTGTTGCAAATGGAGACTTGAGGAGATGGTCGTCTAAGTGTGGAAAGATGAGGACATCCTGTGTGCGGAGGTAGGCAGCAACTACTGCAAGGATCTTGGAAAATACACAATGGGCCGTTGACAGTCCGAAAGGCTGTACTTTGTACTGATTATGGTCAGTGCTCATGCTGAACTGAAGAAAACATCTGTGGGCAGATGTATTGTGATATGGAAACATGCATCTTGGATGCATCAATGGCCGAGAACCAGTCTCCCTGTTCCAATGCTGGAATAATGGTAGACAGAATAACCATGTTGAAGCGTTGCAGTTTGATTAATTTGTTTAGGTTTTGAAGGTCCAAGATTGGTCAGCACTCACCCAATTTCTTCTGGATCAGAAAATAATGGGAGTAGAAACCCTCTATATTAGGAAGGGACCAGTTCTATGACTCCCTGTTGCAGAAGATCTATTTCTTCTCATAGAATGGGGTAGTGAGATGGGTTCCTGAAAAGGGACAGGTAGGAATAGTGGCAGGGCAGGATAGATAGGAAAGGGGTGAAGTATCCTTCCCTGATGACCTCTAGAACCCACCAGTCTGAGGTATTTAGCCTCCATGATGGAAAGAAAGGAGCCAATCAGTTGCCAAACTGGTGAGATGTCAAGATGGTTGGTGTGACTGGAACAGGAGAAGGTATCTTGACCACACCTTCAAAACTGTTGTTTGGCTAGAGGTGCGTGATAAGTAGCTCCTTGAGGAGTTGCCTGTCTGCATTTGGTAGGGGGCTTTTGTCACCAGCGTTGAATGTCATAGTGCCACTGGCCGCGATCGTGGGGGAAGTTGGTATTTCTGCAGGTGTCTCTTTGGAACGGATGTGTAAATGCTGAGAGAGCGGAGAGTAGCTCAGGAGTCTTTAAGGGAGTATAGTGAATCACTCTTATGCTCCATGAACAATTTGGGATCCTCAAAGGGTAGGTCCCTCCACACTAGTTTGTACCTCCTTAGAAAGACCAGAGAGGTGCAGCCAGGACAGCAGCCTCATGACTACTGCAGTCGCGATGGAATGGGCAGAAGTATCCACAGAGTCTAGAGAGACTTTAAGGCTGTACGGGCCAAAAGGTGTCCCTCAGATATAAGCGCTTGGAATTGTTCTTTCTTGGCATCAGGAAGGTCTTGGCAGAGATCCTCTACCTTAGAGTAGTTGAGGTAGTTGTACTTGGCCATAAGAGCCTCGTAATTAGAGATGCAGAATTAGAGAATGGCAGATGAATAAGCCTTGCATCCAAATAAATCTAATAGTTTCCGGCCTCTGTCCTGATGGGTGGATTGAGGTTGATATAGGCATCCTTTTTCTTGCACCACATTAACTACTAAAGAATTTGTTGTGGGATGAGAGAAGAAATTCCATATCTTTTGCGGGAACATAATATTTTTTTGTCTGCCCGTTTTCAGGTGGGAGGGATAGATGCTGGGGTCTGCCAAAACACTTTAGCAGGGGGCTTGTTAATAGGTAGGGCTATTCTGGATGAGGAAGATGTGTGCAGGATATCAAGTAATTTATGTTGCTCATCTTTCACTTTCTCCAAAAGAATCCGGATGAAGTTTGAAGTCGTCAGCAGCAGTAGAAGGTGAAGTTATGATAAGGTTATCAGGGGAAGAGGAGAAATAGTGTTGGTGGAGCTTCCTCTTCCTGTTCTTCATCCTCATCTGTTACTGGGGGAGGCTCAGTCTCTGGTGGTCAAGAAACTGATGGAGAAAGCAAAGGTGTAGGTCTCCAACTTTGCTCCATGAGAGTCTTCCCGAACTGTGCCCTATACATGGCCCAGGGGTCCCAGTATGGCCAATGTGGAGGGAGTGGAATGTGGGATTGCATCCATGGTGGTCCATACCTGGGTTCTGGTCCAGGTATGGACTGTGAATAGTGAGGACATGCAGAGGAAGTTGTTTGCGCCTGTCTTGAGTAAGAGGGCATGATGGAGCACTCCTCTTCTCCTCATCGCTGGGAAAGGGAGGTGCCATCTTCAAAGAAGAAAGGGAAGAATGTCAAGTGTCCGGAGAGGCAGGTGGAAGTGGGGAGAAGTTGTGTCTGAGCAATGGTGACTCAGGCATGTCAGATACAAGTAGGCCTTTAGGGTATCTGAATTCCTGGGGAGGAGGAAGGTGCATGACTCAGTGCCCAAGGAGAGAGACATTCTTCTGAGCAGCCAACAGGTAGAGCTGAAGTCTTGCTCAGTGCAAAGGACTTTCTTGATGCAGAGGACTTGCTCAATGCCAATGGCTTTGTGGGTGCTGAGGTCCTGGTTAGTGCCGAAAGAGACGTCAGTGCCAGCAGTTTTGTCATTGCCATAGCTCCCAAATTGGTCTCTCTTGGTCTCCAGAGCCAAGAGACGGTGCCAAGGGCTGCAAGTCTGCCCAATTAGGCTCTTTAGACCATTGTTTCATTCCAGTACCGGAGATATTCGGACAGGCCCTGTAGCTATGTCCCCTGTCTATGGATGAGGTCAAAAGGCTTCCTGGTCGGGAAGGGCAGGAAATGAGGAAACAAAAACCTAAACTGTGAAGTAACAATTAAGGCAAAGCGAAAACAAAACACTTTTTTTTTTTTTTTTTTTTAAGATAGAGGAAAGAAGAAGAAAGTACTAAACTACATTAAAGCTAACAGGTAAGGCACTATCAAAGGAGGCAAAGGGAGAAGCAGGCTGTACTGTGGATTCTGTCCCAGACCAAAGGTGGTAGAGAAGCAACTGGGGGGTGGTCAGACTGCACAGTGCTGTATATACGTCCCACTCACAGCAAGAAGGGATAGGTGCACGTGTGTTCCAATGCGCACTACTGATGAAGATCTCCAATCCCAGGCACAGGGTGTGCTGCCGCACCTACAATGGAGCACCCATAAGGACATCACTCAAAAAAGAACCATCGATAACCACTTTCTGAGTACTGTTTTCCAACCAATTGTGCACCTACCTTATAGTAAATTCATCTAGGCTACATACTTCCCTAGTTTGAGAAGGTCATGTGAGCTAGTACAAAAAGCCCTACACTAAAATATATCACATTTTCTACTTCCCCCTATCCACAAGGCTTGTTACCTAACAAAGAAGGATATTATATTGGTTTGACATTTTTTCTTGACAAATCGGTTGCTAAACAAACCGATTGCTTGATTACTTGCTCCATATCTTTCCACATGCTGAAGTTAAGCTGACTGGCCTATAATACCCTGGATTGTCCTTGTTCCCCTTTTTATAGATAGATATTTAAAATGAATATACATACAAGTAAGTAGCTACTAGAAAAAAAACCAGACAAGTGCAAACAAGAGTCTCAAGTCCCACTACAGTTAAATCAACAAAATATATATTATATATAGAGACCCTGAAAGCATAGCAGAAGCTTGCTTAAAAATTCAAACAAGTAAATGCTACAGAAACAAGCCAAAAGCAAGACAATTCTTACATATTATATGGAAATGTAAGTCAGAATTTATATGGCACTAGAAAAATTCTCCCATTAAACCCAAAGCATTTTTTATGACAGAAAATGTCTCCTCACTACATGATGTAATCAACAGGAAACACAAAAACAACAAGACAATAGTTGGGAAAAAATGAGACAGCATAAATGGAAACCGCACTACCAACGTTTAGAGACCATTACCTAACCGAGTAACCTTGCATCCAAAAACAGGATCTCTCATTCAAGTTATATGATAGTATGGAAACATTTGAAGCAACATGGTCCCTTGCACTGGAACACACCAGTAACGCCATCAAAATGCATTCTGCCAATCTTAAACAAAATCCAATATGAAATATAATATCTCAAGACAATACGACTGTTTCCCAATCTGTCCATAGATTTTTTTTTTATCCCTACAGTTATATCTGAAAAGAAACATTGTTTTAAATATGAATTAAGTAATTTTTCAAAAAGAGAAGAGTGTAAGCAGAGATTTGATGGAGAGGGATGGCTGAAGGGAGCCAGTTGAGGATCCCTGAACCTTTCCTTCTTGGCTCCACTGCAAGTTAAAGACGCACAAGGGCCATGCCCACTCCCCTCCCAAACATTTCCTCTACTTATATGTGGAAAGAGGGCAGGTGGTTGTATGCCCCAAAGTGGCCTCGCAGATCAGACAACCCACCTCAGTGCAGAACTTTAAGCATATGGGTACGTTTTTGCAGAATTAGGGGTTAAGTCTCTGGCTCCATATTTCTGATCAAAGAAGCCATCTCACCTGAAGATTTCTATTAGTACAGAAGGTTTCTTTTTCATAGCCCCATTAAATCAAAAGATGCATTATTTATATAACTGGCTACATCATATTCAGAGATTCTCCTTTACTACACTTCTGATCAAGGATATCTGTAGCCTGTCCAATTAGGAATAACCTGTCTTGAATAAACTTCATCTTCCCATCAAAGAACTACTGAACCTCTTAGACAGTAATGAGCAAACTTTGTGTATGTACTTGATCACTAATTAATCTGAAAGTCTAGATTATTCAGATTTGTGTACAAACAACAATTCTCTAGGAAATTTGTTTCTCTCTCAGAAAGATGGTTTTGCATACATACAGATAATTTTACACTCAAAGACAGGGAGACTACCCTTCATAAGGGCGAACAGAACTCCTTACACTGTAAGGAAGTACCACTTTCCCACATTGTTATTTTAACATCATACTTTGCTCATTTAGAGGTAGTAGCAAAAGCAGGGCATTTCAGAGTAAGGGACACTACTTACTACCACCATGTAGATAGATTGAAAGGGCTATTTAGGATTAAGTCAAGGGAAGAAAAAGGGGCTCAAATTTTAGGGTTATGAGAGTCAGGTGGTTAGATCTTGAAGGTTTTTTCTGCAAACTATATCAGAGGTGTTTAGAAGCGTTCATTCTGAGACTCCTAAAATTGTTTTCAAGATTCTCTTTCCTTTCTTCCAACCCTAGAAATGGGGGAATCCCATAGACACAGCACGCTTCTTTCAAATCAATGCAATTTAAGCCACAAAATAACCAGAAAACTCCTCACAGAAAAAAAACAACAATTTTAAAGTGCAGACAGCTCTGATTAACTAAACTACCTGGCATGCATCCAATGAAGAGCTAATGTAGCTCACAAAAGCTTATGCTCAAATAAATTTGTTAGTCTCTAAGGTGCCACAAGTCCTCCTTTTCTTTAAACTACCTGGAATACTTGTGTCAGGGCTAATTCCCCACTCTGGCACTTCGAGTGCAGAAGCTGGGGGCCAGCAAGGATTCTAAAAATTAATACTGGCCACTCCAGGCTTGTATTTAACTCCCAAGGTTACAGCTTCTCTTTGGCTTTGGAAGGGTAGATGCTGCCACCACCCAAGCACAGAACCCCTTTGAGAGCCCAGGAAGGCTTGGGAATTCCTTTCTGTGGGGTACCCCCAAGTCCTTTCACCTCATCTTCAGGGAAGAGATGAGAAAGAGGGGAAAAAAAAGAAATCAGCTTTCCCATTGGCTCTTTTGGCCAGGTGCCCACTCACTTCCTTTTACCTATGCATAGCAGTGAGACTTTTTAACCCTTTCCAGGCAGAGCCATTAGAGAACAGCTACCAAGAAGGATTTTATAGCTACTGGATGGCTGCATGTCCATAAAAGGGAGCTATGCATTCCCCTCCCCATTTATCACAACTTGCGCCTTGTGTGACTTTACATATATCATGCTGGAGTCAAAAACACTTGTGTCTCAGTACATCTGTGGAATAGGTCTTCAAAAATTGTTGCAATTGTTCTGATTCAGACTGGGACCTCTGCAACCAGCCTATAGTTATCCCTTCCCCTGGTTTCATTCATAGGGTCATCTGTAAAATGACCGTGGTCTGTGAGGATATTTCTTCATTTTTTAAACATTCCATTTTATTTTAATAATGTATTGTTCAGAAATATTAAGAAGGAAGGTTAACAACTCAGGTTATATTCCAGGTAGCGGATAATTTGGTTAATTGGAGCTATCTCCACTTGTAAAATTGAGACAAGTTTTCTTGCTATGAGCACCATCTCTTGTATTTATAAAATCTGATCTCAGGGAGGAACAGTCAACAGATTCTGAAGCTGAACTCACTACCATCAGGAAAATGAGGTTTCACATAAGAAACATAAGCTCAGAGATACTGAATACCTCAAAAGTAGCTTTCCACTGGCTTTGTCAGACCGCATTAATATTCCAGGACACCAGGGCTCTTAATTTTGGGATAGGAAGGATCAAAGAGTAAAGCACCACATGATGAGGCAAAGAGGCTTCAAAGAGATTAATCTACCTTTGTTTAATTCATGATAACCCACCATTTTTCTGCCAAATGAAACAAGATGATCTCAAAACAAGTAACTTTTGAACAGAGGCATGCAGAGGGGTCAATATGGGCCAATCAGCACACCACAAAACAGTTTAAGCATTGGCAAGACGGATTTCAAGAAAAAAAGGCAATTTGAGCCCCACCCTCAAAACACCCAGTTCCCTGGGCACAGCGTCTATCCGCATGATCTCACTATCCCAAAAGAGATGTATCTGCAGTCACCACAGTTTGGAGTTGAAGGCATTTAGAAATCCATTCCTTAGCTGACAGTTACCATCAGACTACCACTACAACCAAGAGGCCCAGAGATCATCCATCACCCAAATGCAATATTCCCTGCATTGCTTATTCTACTGGGATGTCAGTGTCCACTTAGGTATTCTCAAGTAGATATGAAACAGAGGTATTATGATGAGATCCAACACTGGCAGAATGGTCCAAGCTGCTACCTGCTGGCTCTCCCATGTGCTGTCTGCTGTCCCCCACCCCCAGCTTCATTTCTACAAGTGCAGAGCTGCCCAGCTGAAGGAGGCTGCATCTCAGCTCTGCTGACTCTGCAACTGAACGCCACTTCCTGGGTCCTAGTGCCAGTCGTGCTCCCCTTGTGTGTGCTGAGAGCCCTCCTGTTTTCTGTGTAACAGTGAGTGCCCATGGTGGGGCAGGAAGAGGGGTGGAATAGGGCAGGGGAAGGGGAATGTGGAAGTGAAGAGCGGGGATGGGGCAGTGGGATGAAATGGGGAAGAAAAGGAGATTGGCGAATTGCGGTGGGAAGCGGGAGCCAGGTATGCGGCATCCCCTTGGCAGCACCTGGGGCTCCCCTGTTAAGTAGGGCCATTGAACTATCACCCTGACAAGCCCTACCCCACTAAACCTGGACCCCTCTGATGAGCCCCCCACACCCAGACCCCCCCTGCTGAGACCCAACCACCTTCACTCACCTGGATCCCCTGTGAAGTCCCATTGCCCCTGCACATGGAACCCCACAACGAGCCCTTGTGCATCCAGATCTCCTACTGAGTCACCCGCACCCAGACTGCCCCACACAGAAACCTGTCACCCTACACCTGGATCCCCCCATTCTAAGCCCCTCCACACTTGGATCCTGCCGGGCTGAGCCAGCCCACCCACACCTGGTGCACCTGGCGCAGAGGGCAGGGCCCCAGGATGTTTCTGGAGCTGTGTCAGGGTCGGGTGCAGCCTCACTGCAGAGGCCCTGTACCGGGGGAGATGGGAGATTACCCTGATGCTCCCACCCTCAGGGTAATCTCCCACCTCAATGCAGCCAGTGACCTGTGCTTCCCTCTGCCATGCTAGAGCCACATTTATTTACTAACAAAATGTGCAGATTTGGCAGCATTTTAAAATATTGTGCACATAATTTTTATTTTTTGGCACAGAATTTCCTTAGGAGTAATACTCTCAACCAGAAAACTCTTTACATTAGGCTGAAGGCATGACTATAAAAGACAAAAGGGAGACAACACATTTCTGTCCCCCATTCCTTGGGAATCCTGTTTTGGACCAGTTGGTAAAATATGTTTGGAAGGTACTTGCCTCAAATGTGGTTGAGAAGAGAAACGCACTGTCCTGTATAACAAATGAGACTATTTACCTCTGTCTGTGCACTTGATAAATGAACTATGACTCTCGAGTGGCTGTCCCAGTTTACTCCAAGGAATATTATCTTTTTTCTTCAGGACAATCTCCACTTTTCCCACTTTTTCAGCAATGTGTACTTAAAAAAAAAAAAAAGAAAAAGAATTCTGGTGAAATTTTGAAGAAAGTTATTTTATTTAGTTTCATTGTCCTTAAGTTCAGCAAGGGCTAGTATCTAATAATCTCTCTCAAAAAAAATACAAAATTACTCTGCTACACTAAAATGTCAAATCAAATGTACTTCCAGACTTCCTTGACATGTTTCAGTGTATTATTAAAAACAATAGCTTAGTATGCATGACTAATAAAGCATCTACTGTATATTTAGTAACTACATTTTGCTCTTCTGGTCAAAAAGTTAATGCTTATGATTTCAGAGTTACCAATTATTGATAAATAGTACCACTTTTTCTGTAGTGCATAAGTGACAAGCCCCTCTATTTTATGACTATTTTAATATGCAGATTAATTTCAAAAACTGATTAATCCAATCTAATGCAAAGTCCTGTATGCAAATATACTGCAGAATATGTTTCTAATCACTAAGAAATACATTTTAAAGATGCTTCAGGGGACCAGAATAATGCTGAAATTCTGTCTTAAATATTTCCAAGGCATCTAGATGTATTCACTTTAAAACTTGAGCATCCATTGTGATGACTCAAGAAAGCGGACAGTTCAGGAAGGCAGCTGGCCCTATACGACTCTTATATAGAACACTTTTTAAAAATCCATACACACTATGTTCACTCTCCAACTACTTTACTGATTATTGGTCTAATTTTACGGAGAGTCCCTTATTATAAACGATACATGTATGCAGAAAAAATATGGAGGCTCACTCCCAGCACACCAAGATTTTCCCTGACATAATTATATTTTCTTTTGAAATACTGTTCTACAGATCTATTAAGAACTATATTCTTAATGTTAGCATGACATTAGTGCCATGCAAAATCCCTTGAAAATGATACATTAATTCCTGTGGCTTCAAATACAAAAATACTGGAAAAAATTAAGTTTTGTTTGACTGTTCAAAATAGCATGCTGTGTCAAAGCATTATTCATAGGCAAAGGTATTATTTATCTGTTTAATATGTGCTAGCCAGATGGAGAAGAGCAGAACAAAGTAGATAGACTTAAGTTTCCATGTTTTGACATTAATAGGGTAGAGAACAGGAAGGAAGGAAACACCTTACCAGTAATGTCCTCTTGAACTGCATAACTCAGCTCTAAAATGAAGAAAATGCACATCCTCTTATTTAGATACAATTGGAAATCAAATTGCCTTCTCCTTCTATAGTTATCAGCATCTGTGACACTGACAGACCAGCCAACCTGTGTATGACCCATAACAACTTAAGAGGCATTACTATTGTATCCAGTCAATTCCCTTGTATGTGAATTTCAAAGAGATGTACTAGACTAGCAATCACTAACCTGTTAATTTATAGTAATAGAAATCCAGTGTAGATGCTAAGTGTATTTGTCTGTTTACCAATATCCTGTTAGAAGTGTAAACGTAGCCAAATTAGCTTCTACATACTCATTGCTTTTCATGTCTTAATTGCCTTACATTATGTATGTGAATAGTTCAGTTAACTTTAAGATCAAAGATGTGAGATACTGCAGGAACACATTATCTACATTGCCCTCAGTTTAACAAACTATGTTATAATGGAGGGCTGGCTAATTGCCTTATGAGAATGAGTGTAACTAGTTTACTTGTAAAAAGAAAAGGAGTACTTGTGGCACCTTAGAGACTTACAAAATTTATTTGAGCATGCATTCAATGAAGTGAGCTGTAGCTCACGAAAGCTTAGGCTCAAATAAATTTGTTAGTCCCTAAGGTGCCACAAGTACTCCTTTTCTTTTTCCGGATACAGACTAACACGGCTGCTACTCTGAAACTTAGTTTACTTGTGTATGCATAAGAAATAGAAGATTAGCTTCAAAGCAAAGGTACACAGGCAAGCTGCATTGCCTATTCTTCCTCGGGGATGGGGTGGGGGGAGGCCCTGCTGTGATGATTGCTGTGAGGAGGCTTGTCAGCCTGCTAGAGAGCTATAGAAGTGAAACCTCGGGCCTGATCCTTTCATCTCAGGCCTGCTTAAACTTTAACAGGAAAGGTCTAAGCCATAGCACCGAGATCTCCAGGGAGACTTGGATTACCCTGGAATTCTCATGGAAAAAAAGGTTAATAGACTCTACACCTTACCTACCTATTAGACTATAACCCTTTGAATTGATTCCAGAGAGACTTTTACAAATCAACAGCCTTACCATCTCTGCTATGAAACTGACCTAAGGACTTTACACTCATTTGTATGCATATTGATCTTTTAAACCATTTATAACTCTCCTCTTTCTTTTTCCTTTTAATAAATCTTAGATTTAGTTAACGATTGCCTGACAGCGTGATTTTTGGACAAGATCTGAGATTCACATTCACCTGAGGGTAAGTGTCTGACCCTTTGGGATTGGTAGAACTAAGTATAGTGAATAGCATTTTCAGTAACCTCTCACTATATTAGACTTGGTTGTCTAGATGGGAGCCAAGGGCTGTTATGCCTAAAGGGGACTGTGTTTGGCTTCTTGCTAACTAGTGTAGTACAACAACTCTTTTGTTACTAATTTGATGAACCTAGAATAAACCATCAGTTCTGGGGCTTTTCTGCCTTATTTCTTGCAGTCTGCCCTGAGTATGGCCTTCTCAGTGCGGCCCATCCATGCACTCAATCACAGCATTATTCACTTACCGTGAAGTGATTCAAAAAAGCATTTTAAGTTTTTGTTATTACAGCTCATTCCATATAGCTTAGAACAATACAAAGAACTTTAGATGGCAAAAAGGTAAGTATTCACTGTAAATTAATATTTGTAAGGTGACAAATGTCACAATTTACTTAAACTCCAGGAGTATCATGATATAAATTAACATCTTGTATGGGAAATGTAGCCAGGACATCCAGAACAAAATCAATAAAGCCAGGAACAACTTCAGGAGCTTAAATACAGTCTGGAAATCATCAAAATACAACACCAAAACCAAACTTAAGTTTATCAGAGCTACGTACTTTCAACACTACTTTATAGTGCAGAATGCTGGGGAATGAGAAAGTACGTGTCCATACAGCCTTCATTCCATACAACCTGCCTCAGAAAAATCCTCCATATATCTTTTAGCCCAGAACAATCTCAAACCAAGATCTATTGACACAGTGCAGCCAAGAGGATCTGAGCACCATCATTTCCAGGAGGCGTTGGAGATGTATTGGTCATGCGCTTCGGATGGAAACTGATTCCATCACCAGAGTAGCAATAAGATAGACACCTGAAGGCAAGCGAAAATGAGACCGCCTGAAAACAATATGGCTAAGAGCTGTAGAAGCCAGCCTGGATAAAAATCAATGATTTTAAAGGGGGGGGGGAGGGGGGAGGAGAAGAGGGGAGGGGAATTGATATTTATTTAAATCGGATTTTTTGAGGAAAAACCCTGTCTAAAGATAGTTTTAATTAAGATACATTATAGCTCAAAGATATCTCATCATGGAATAGGGATTATAAATTCTAATTCTATAGTATGAAACAATATATGAATGTAATGTTTAAGAAAAGTTTTGTAAATGAGTTTCAATACTTCATGGATTAGGGACCCAATCTTATGGTCTTCTGCATAGAAAGATTAACCTAAATAATCTATCTACCCAATGGGACTCAGTGCTCAGTCTAGAAGATACCATCAGAGATACTGATGATACTACAAGATACTGCTTAGTTTTGCAGTTCTCAAACTGTGGATTTGTCTCCAGAGATAACATGCTTGTTAACAGCAAAAATGTTTTAAAATAAACAAACAAACATATAGAGGTGAGAAATAACAGACCTCAACCCTATTGTCCCTCTGCAAATTTGTACTCAATCCCTTACCTCTCTCTAGAAGTGCAAAGTTTCAAAAAATTCAATGACCATCACTGATTTGAGATCTATCATACCATTCTCTCACTAGAAGAGAAAATGTATAATGGCAGCAGGCCGTAAAAGAGACCCCGTTGGGGAATATTTTAATGAAGTTCCTCTACTTGTGGGTAAGACAGGCATGCATGTAAAATGCAAACAGTGCAACAAAGAAATGCAAGGCCTGGCTGCCCGCATGAAACAACATCATGAGAAGTGTTCCTTCTCAGGAGGAAACTGCGTTGAAGATTGTCATAAATATAAAGGGAAGGGTAAACCCCTTTGAAATCCCTCCTGGCCAGGGGAAAGCTCCTCTCACCTGTAAAGGGTTAAGAAGCTAAAGGTAACCTCGCTGGCACCTGACCAAAATGACCAATGAGGAGACAAGATACTTTCAAAAGCTGGGAGGAGGGAGAGAAACAAAAGGGTCTGTGTGTCTGTCTATATGCTGGTTTCTGCCAGGGATAGACCAGGAATGGAGTCTTAGAACTTTTAGTAAGTAATCTAGCTAGGTATGTGTTAGATTATGATTTCTTTAAATGGCTGAGAAAAGAATTGTGCTGAATAGAATAACTATTTCTGTCTGAGTATCTTTTTTGCAACTTAAGGTTTTGCCTAGAGGGGTTCTCTATGTTTTTGAATCTAATTACCCTGTAAGATATCTACCATCCTGATTTTACAGGGGGGATTTCTTTATTTCTATTTACTTCTATTTTTATTAAAAGTCTTCTTGTAAGAAAACTGAATGCTTTTTCATTGTTCTCAGATCCAAGGGTTTGGGTCGGTGGTCACCTATGCAAATTGGTGAGGCTTTTTAATCCAACATTTCCCAGGAAAGGGGGGGGTGCAAGTGTTGGGAGGATTGTTCATTGTTCTTAAGATCCAAGGGTCTGGGTCTGTAGTCACCTAGGCAAATTGGTGAGGCTTTTTACCAAACCTTGTCCAGGAAGTGGGGTGCAAGGTTTTGGGAAGTATTTTGGGGGGAAAGACGCGTCCAAACAGCTCTTCCCCAGTAACCAGTATTAGTTTGGTGGTGGTAGCGGCCAATCCAAGGACAACGGGTGGAATATTTTGTACCTTGGGGAAGTTTTGACCTAAGCTGGTAAAGATAAGCTTAGGAGGTTTTTCATGCAGGTCCCCACATCTGTACCCTAGAGTTCAGAGTAGGGGAGGAACCTTGACAAAGATGATGAAAGGAATGTGTAGCATCTTCAGGTTGGTTAACTTTTTTATTTCATACTTCTTTCTTAAGGACTGCCTATCTGCCTTCTGGACTCTTCTTGAATTCTCATGTTTGAGCAAAAAATATAGTTGTTACTCCATGGTACTATCATTTTAGATGCAGTTGTGATACAAAATAAAGAGCTGAAATAAGAAGATCTTCCTTTTACAATTTCACCTTTAAAGTAGTACTGAGTGTCAGTGAATGCAATGAATAATACTAAATGAGCAGTATGGTAATAACAATTAAATAACTGAATTGACTTATTTTGTTGAGGAGAATCCATCCTCAACATGCAGGATTCTGAAGACTATCCACCTTCAAGATCACCGTCATTTTCTGTCGTTCAGAGTGATCTGCTAATGGTAGTGTTTCAGTCACATCATGTGTGTCACATAGCCACAGTATATCTCCTGTAGCAAAAAGAAAAAAAAGCAGCTCCATCATCCAGAAACCTCCATAGATAAGCTTGTGATAAGAACCAGCAGATTACAAAAAGAGGTAATTGATGAAAAAATTGCCCAGTTAGTTTATGCAACAAATGCTTCTTTCGTTATGATTGAGAACCCTAACTTCATTAACATGGTTCAGTCATTAAGACCAGGATACAGTCCATCCAACAAAGCAGATGTTGCAGGCAAATTGCTGGATAAAGTGTATGAAAGAGAAATTGAGCAGTGTGCAAAAGGTCTAGAGGGTGAAATTGTTAATCTGAGTCTTGATGGGTGGAACAATGTCCACAATGATCTTGTTTTATATGCTAGTGTGACAGAAGAAGGGAATGGCTTCCTTGCAGAAACAATTGATACATCAAGAAATGCACACACAGCAGAATACTTACAAGAAGTAGCAGTAAAAGCTATAACAAACTGAAAAAAAATTCAAATGTCTGGTACGCAGCTTGGTCACAGACAATGATGCAAATGGATCCAAGATGAAACCAAGTTTAGAAGAGAGTCCCAAGCTAACAACATACGGTTGCAGTGCTCATTTGACGCACCTCCTAGCCAAAGACTTCAGTGTTCCAGAAATAAAGGCTAATGTTGTTGAAATTACAATATATTTCCGTAACAACCACTTTGCAGCAGCTGCTCTGAAAAAAGTGGGAGGAACCAAGCTAACCCTCCCACAAGACATGGGATGCAACTCAGTAGTGGACTATTTTGAGCACTGTATCAAGAACTGGCCTAATCTGATGACAGTTTGGGAACAAAATCATGAAAAAATGGATGGCACTGTCACAGCCAGGATTCTCAACATTGGGCTTAAGAGACATGTTGAACACATGCTGAGTACCCTGAAGCCTATTTCTGTAGCCTTGAACAAAATGCAGGGAAATAGCTGTTTTATTGCTGACACTGTTGAAATTTGGAAGGAACCGAGTGAGATCCTAAAAAGAGAAATATGCAATGACAGAATTAAATTACAAGCACTAAAAAAACCAAATGGGACAAGCACTATCCCCAGCTCATTTTCTTGCAAATATTCTCAATACTTGGTACCAGGGTCAAACCTTAACTGCTGATGAAGAGAAGTTGGCTATGACATGGACATCCAGCAATCATCCCTCCATAATGCCAACTATAATAAACTTCAGAGCTAAAGGTGAACCATTCAAGAAATATATGTTTGCTGCTGATGTTTTAAAGAAAGTCACACCAGTGAACTGGTGGAAATCACCTAAGCACTTGGATTCAGAGACTGTTGAAGTGATAATCTCACTTTTAACAGTAGTAAGTTCTTCTGCCAGTGTAGAAAGAATATTTTCTTCCTTTGGACTAATTCATTCCAAATTGAGAAATCATTTGGGACTCGAAAAAGCAGGAAAGCTTGTTTTTCTTTTCCAGATTATGAACAAACAGGAAAGTGAAGGTGAAGACGACTGAGTTAGCTGTGGAAGCCAACATTTCAAGTTTCTCATGTTGACCTGGCTGACATAGTCGATTTAAGTTTGGTTGTTTTGTTTTTTTTAAATATTTCATTTAACTATTTTAGTTAAACACAATTTTAACAAAATCAAACCTTATTTTAAAAAACTTGAATGTTTAAATTCAAAAATTCATATGCTTGTTTTGTTAAAATGTTATATGTTGCTTTTGAAGAAAAAAATCCAGAATACATAGCATTGTTGTTTTAATTAAATAAAACAATTTAAATGTCTGTCTGGTGATGTTCTCCTCCTAATACAGCATGGCAAGAAAATCCTCCAAATATTAATGATTAACCTGTTGAATTGGAGATAGTTCACCTCCCAATGACTTCATAAATATCTGCTTCAATTACCTTTGGTAAATGAAATAAGAAAACAATCATTCGTTTTCTGATATAATTGTAAAATTAATCAGAAAAGTTTTCAAAATCAATCACTTAAAAATGTATAGTGTGTACCTTCTAAAAATAAAACCTACATCTATCTCTGAGTTGTGAAGAATATGTATTAAGGTTATAACAACCAACAAGAATGCACTTTTATGTAGAAATCAATGTTTAATCGAGTCTTCCTGACTAGTGATTTAAATCAATTTGATTTAAATCAAATCCACGCTGGTGGAAACTGAACTGAAAAACCTGGGGCAAAGCTGGGGAACCACTGAAAGACTTGCCAGAAACAGACAGGAGTGGAGGAACTTCGTCATTGCCCTAAATGCCAGAGGCGTAATAGGAACATGATGATGGGAAATGTAGAAGCATAAGATATAAAAATACACAAATGCACTAACTACTAGATGGGAGGGGGGGGGGAGACAGGGGAGGAGTAAAATTAAACTCTCAATAGAATTCAATTTTAATGTTTTCCAAAGCAAAACTAAAGCACTTACCAATATGCAAGAGATAGGAATAATCCCTCAGAATGCTGTCTACTCTCAGTCTACCATCTTGATGGTCAACTATCACCATTTCTGAATTCATCCCCTTATACAGAAAAGGAAATTATTTCAATTTAATTTCAAATACTTTTTGAACATAAGAACAATGCTGAAGAACTCATAGAACATAGTTCACAGAATCATAGAATATCAGGGTTGGAAGGGACCTCAGAAGGTCATCTAGTCCAACCCTCTGCTCAAAGCAGGACCAATCCCCAATTAAATCAGTTGGTCATATTCACAGTAAGATTTCATGGTTCTTTTATTTTGATAAAATGCATTTACCTTTTGTTTAGTATATATGACAACAGTGACCAAATGATCTGTTTGGAACCAATCATAGCTGTAAAATAATAAGGAAAAAAAAGGAATTATTCTTGTGGGCAAACAATACATTTAAATGTCAAGAATTTCCAAGCAGATCTTTCTATGAAATAATATACCAATATATATTTTTATATCCTGACGAGAAGTCTCAAACTGATTATTTTAAGAAAGGATATTCAAACATTAAAAAACGGGAACTCTAGTTATCCATCACTAGTTAGCATATTATTAGAAAGTACGATTAAGCAAGAATGCGTACAAACTTTGTACTAACTGTATGAATGTGTATACAATTGCACATGACTGGTTTAAAGAAACTGGCTATTGATGAAAGACATTTGAGTAAAGTGAGCAGTTCATTCTTTGGATGAACAGAAATCATTTAAGAGGACTCTTTTGGCCATGTAGAATAAATATCACTACTCTCACCCCTATTTTCATTTCCATGGATCCTGTCCCTTTTCTAGGATGGATGACTCAGTATTTGATATACAATATGTCTACGTATTAGATATACATTATTTAAGTTCCAACAGGAATTTGAGTTTAATCTTACATTATTGTATTCATCTTTTAGACTAACGGACAAGAAAGCAAAGCCCTGAAACTTACTGCAAATGAGAGTGTTTGCAAGTAGATTAGTTCTTTTTGTAGTTTGTCTGAGTTGTCTTCTCTTCCCTATTTACCTCAGTCCCCATACCAAGTGATAGGATTCACAACTTATTGCACAAACCCTGAGGTAGACTAGGAAAAGGAGAAAAATGAAGTGGTTGTGGGAATGGAATCAACCCCAACTTGCAAACAGCCCCCTGCAGTCACTGTTCCTTGGGCTTTTAGCAATTAGATCAATGTCATCAGAGTCTCACTGGCCACTTCTTGTATATTCCATTGTATTCTGTTCCCATTCTACACTAGCGTATATGGAGCCAATCTTCCCTCGTGCCGCAGAACTGCATCAGTACTCCTGCACAGGGAACCTCCACAGCATCATACACTGGTGGGTATAGTTCAAAGTGTATTATCCTTACCCATTATCCTTTAAAAAATGTAATATCAGAAAATTCCATACTTTAACAAAATAAATACTGGATACTATTCAAATGTAGAAAAATTCAAGTAAGTAATATTTATTGCACTGTAGAAAAACACAAATGGGGAGGAATCCTGAATCAAGAACTAACTTTATATTTATGTAGGAGGCAGCATAGGGCAGAGACTAGTGCAAAGTCGCTAAATATACATTTTATTCTCCCACATTTCTACGGACTCACTGTGGGACCTCGAGTAAAACATTTAAAGTTAATTGAGCATGAGTTTCCCTATCTGTAAGATGTGATAATGACGCATACCCACCTTCATAAAGCACTTTGAGCTTTATGGATTAGACAGTACTCTGTATTTGCTAACAGTATACACTATTTAACAAAATGTGTAGAAAAAGTGTACTATAAGAATATAGACCAGTACCTTGGAGTTAAATCTTTGGAAGAAGTATCCAATACTTTATTTTTAGGAAGCATGCCTACAAAAAAACCCATCAGAATTTATTAACACATTTGCATTGATATTCACGCATCCAAGAGTGTTAACATCTATTCCTAGTAGGAATGAAATCCAGAAAGTTTTAAAATTAAATGCATGCAATAGCTATAGCTCCTCAATACCTGGTGTTTGCATTTCCATTGGTAATTGGGCAGCCACAAGCTTTTTAGCAATTGCCCCCCGAGAAATGAACTCCAACCCCCCAAAAATTTCCACTTCACATATTCTTGATTTTCATGCAACTGGTACATCACAAAAAACTTTGGTGTATGAGCTTCCCACGGAATTAGCATCTGTTTGTGCAATATGGTCTAAGAAACCAGTGGTATGTAATTGTAGCTATATGTATAAGCATATTCTTTAACTGTCTCTTATATTTTACTTTAATTTTCAAAGCATTAGAATGCTGACCCAAGTTACCCAGATAACTTACCCACATTTAGAGTTCCAAAAATAAAAATAAAATAAAATGTGACTTTCAGGTATGTAACTTAATGTCATACACTAATTCAGCTTTAACATCAGTAAGACAAGCAGAAACTTTCAGGCATTTTAAATCTTGCTTTACACTAAGCATCCTGCTCAAGATCTTTGTAGTATTCAGCTAGCTGCTTTCATAAACAGCTTTCATTTTAGTGTTTTTCTACTTTTTAATCACAATGACCTTGACCAAAGTCTGAGAAACTAATAGTGAGAACAATCACTATTCAGTTTGCTTGGAGAGCAACAATACTGATCGCTGACAGAGAGAATAATATTCAGGCAACAATCTGAAATGAGAACATAGGTTAAAGTGATTTCAATTCTTCTTCCTAAACACTGATGCTAAAAAGAAGCTGAACTGCGTCATTGTGGGCATGGCGAAAAATGAACAACCTGAAATGTTATGTGGTCCATGACACCAAGTGGAGGGCAGGATTTCTGGTGGAACACTCTAGGCAGAAGGGTTAAAATAGAGTTGGGAAGCAATGGTTATTGCTGTGGATGGCTGGTTATTATCAAAACAAGAGCAAGGATTTTATGTCAGGCAAGACCACTCTCCTGAGTAACCAATGTGATGTTTTCCTAAAATTAGCTTGATGTATAGCCAGAACTGTCTTACACACTTTCATGACAAGAACAAAGATTACCTTGAACAGAGCATGTTCTGATCTATCATGCATCCCTTCCAGATAGAAGTGCCCATTTTTTTTAATTTCAAAATCAGTTTCAGATGCATTAAAAACAAACCATGTTAACGAGAGATGGTTATGCATAATGGACAAGGATAAGTAACTAGGGAGTGTATTCATTTTCCCATTTAAATCAATCATCATCATCAAACAGGTTCTCTAGTTCAACCAGATATTTTGGACTTGATGCAGAAATTGCTGGATGAAATTAAGTTGTGTGTGTCATGCAGGAGATCAAACTACTAGATCGCGGTAGGCAACCTGTGGCATGCATGCCAAAGGTGGCACGCGAGCTGATTTTCAGTGGCACTCACACTGCCTGGGTCCTGGCCACTGGTCTGGGGGGCTCTGCATTTTAATTTAATTTTAAATCAAACTTCTTAAACATTTTAAAAACCTTATTTACTTTACATACAACAATAGTTTAGTTATATATTAAAGACGTATAGAAAGAGACCTTATGAAAACGTTAAAATGTATTACTGGCATGCGAAACCTTAAATTAGAGTGAAAAAATGAAGACTCGGCACTCCACTTCTGAAAGGCTGCCGACCTCTGTACTAGGTCATAACTGTCTCTTCTGGCCTTACAAACCTATGACTAACCAAGGAGGGAACACCATGTGCGAAATAAATGCAAATCCTTATGCACTGCTCCTAAATTTGTATATACCATAGGTGGTACAGCAGCTGCCAAAGCAGATGGGGCTAAAAAAGAACACTCTTCCAAAAGAAGAGCCACCACCCAGTAAATCTGAGGCTTGCTTCCCAACTGACGCCCTCATGGAAACACTGATACCATATTATTAAAAACGCTGTACTTAACAAGCTATAAATTAGGCGGGGGAGGGGGGAGGGAGAGAGAAGAATCAAACTCCAGTTAAATTTAGAAATTATATCGTGGTGAGAATTATATATACACACCAGCAAACAAGATAACAATTCTGGTGTGATATTTGTGGGTTCTGTAACTCCATGCATATATAACAAAAATGAATTTGTCTGGATTACAAATGAAGCTATAGCAAGAATAGAACTTTGAAGATGACCTAAAAAAATAAATCATTACCATGTTAATCTTGATCTTTCTAATTATGTTTGTGGAACGCAGTTTTTATCCAAAAGAGTTAAATATCTTACAGTTGAGACTTATTTTAAAAATAGAATTTTCCTTGACAACTCTGCATTTCACATGCTCTAAATTATTCATCCACTTCTATCAAACCCCACTACGCCACATTTGCTAACACTGACTAGTATTCTACGCCACAAGTATTGTAATGTCATTGTCTTCAACGGGCCTATTCATGGCATAAGCTACTTTTCCACATGTATCCGTGTACTGCAATATATGTCGTGTATTAGTGAAGCTGAACCCCTGAATGCCTTAGTGAAGTCATTTGAGATGTCTGATATGACTTTAACAAGCAACAATTCACAGTTGGCAGAAGGTAGTGCACAGGCAGAAGAGAATTTGGATCACTATAGTTCAGAGGTGGGCGAACTATGGCCCGCGGGACCGTCCTGCCCGGCTCCTGGCCGGGGAGGCTAGCCCCCGACCCCTCTCCTGCTGTTCCCTTTCCCCCGCAGCCTCAGTGCGCTGCACTGCCCGTGCTGTCCTGTCGGGCAGGGCAGCGGCGTGGCTGCGAGCTCCTGCCGCTCTGAGCGGCATGGTAAGGGGGCAGGGGGGTTGGATAAGCGGCAGGGGGTACTGAGGGGCAGCCAGGGGACAGGAGGTTCTGCGGAGGGGACAGTCAGAGGACAGGGGAGTTGAATAGGGGGTGGGATCCTGGGGGGTGGTGAGGGGCAGGGGGTGTGGATGCGGGGTGTGGATAGGGGTTGGGGCAGTCAGGGGACAGGGGGTGGGAGTCCCAGGAGGCCTGACAGGGGGCGGGGGTGTAGACAGGTATTGGAGCAGTCAGGGAACAGTGAGTGGGGGGGTTGGATGGGGGTGGGGTCCCAGGGGGCAGTTAGGAGCAGGGGTCCTGGGAGGGGCGGTCGGGGACAAGGAGCAGGGGGGGTTGGATGGGTCAGGGGCTCTGAGGGGGGCAGTCAGAGGGTGGGAAGTGGGAAGGGGCGTATAGGGGGCAGGGTCCAGGCTGTTTGGGGAGGCACAGCCTTCCCTACCCAGCCCTCCATAAAGTTTTGCAACCCGGATGTGGCCCTCGGGCCAAAAAGTTTGCGCACCCCTGCTATAGTTGTACCCAAACCTGATGCTCCAATGAACAAAATGGGACAGAAAGTCTGATGAACTGTTAAAAACGGAACATTTTTCACATGATTACTAAAACTGAGGTTACTCCCTTTTTCCACTTCCAACTTAAAAGTCTGACAGCACTTTGTAACAAGAGTTGTTGATAAACCTTATGTTCCAGACAACTGCTCTGTGTCTCAATAAAACAGGTTCCAAAGACTGTGAATAAACTAATTACAACAGACTGCATATTGCCTGTTCCATTTGCCTTACCAAACTCATCACTCTGAACTATTCTGGAATATTGTAAGACAATATGCAGATAAGAGATGACAAACAGGAGGACAGAGCATCACTAAAGCAGCAAAGCGGGCAGGAGCAGATAAATTGAGACATCAAAGATGAGTTCAGGACTGTATTTTTATAGCTGTACTCAGAATTTTAGAACCCAAAAGTAGATTTCTCTAGGGTGAAACATCTTTCAGTGCTAAATTCACAAATCCTACGTAGGATTTTGTGAACTGTAATTCTCACAGTTGTCTCTACCGCAGCAACACCATAGATTGAAATGTATAATGCAGAGTTCACCAGCTAGCAATGGTTTTCAAACTTTTTGTATTGGTGATCCCTTTCAGAAGCAAGCCTCTGAGTGTGATCCCCACTTATAAATTAAAAATTGGGGTGTTAATTTAATGGGGGTTAGGGGCTGTCACCCCCCACGGAGCTGACAGCTCACGACCCCCATGTAACCACCTTGTGACCCCCTGAAGGGTCACGACCCCCAATTTGAGAACCCCTGAACTAGATGTTGCTTCTCCTATTAACTTCTTTGGCTATTCCTTAGTTTAAGCTTCAAATTCTTACCATCTGAAAACTTACCATTTAAGAGTTTCTTCTCTTCAGGTAGCGTGCAGCAAGTCTCTGCAAGGACGCAAGAAAGCCAACAATGACTAAAATACTAGACAGCTACTATGGTTAAGACACAGTACTCAAATATGTTTGACTAAAAAAAGCTCTGGTCATGGAAAAGTAAATAAGCGTCAAGAATCAAGTTACAACACAGTATTCAAACAGATTAACCAGAATGACATTTCTCAAAGATCAAGAAATAAAACAGCCAAAATGAAATGATGCTATTTTATATATTGCATGCAAAACACTATGTTTAGAAGAAAATTAAGGTTTCACAGTCAATCCCTCAAAAGTTAGAAAATATCAGAATTAAGGTTGCCAGTGTACTGATTGAGACAGATCCCATGGAAAAAAATATGTGATCGTGTATTTAAAGACTTTATATAATGCAGATACACAAAGGGACTGAATTATGGTTGCATAGGCAATTGCAGGGAAAGCCCTGGGATGGAGCATATTTAGCACAGATGGAATCTTCAGAGAATTTTGCTGCCAAACTAACAAGGCTCTACTAAACATGCACGGAATCAAATTTTTTTTGAGGCTTTAACTTGGACATACACGCAGTTTTTCCACGGGAAAAGCAAAAGGCACATCCCTGCCACAAGAGTGACTCCCCTGCCAAATTTCAAGTCCTTGATCCACAGCATGGCAGCACTAGAGCTTCTCAACAAAATAGTTGCAAAAACTTATTTTTATCACGTGAGACAATGTATTTTTTCCTCTAATTCTCAGAAACAACTGTGCTGAAACTTTCAAAAATGTAAGTGTGAGTCAAACACCTAGCATTGAAAGTTTTAGCCCAAACAGTTAGAGATTGACAAAGTTATAGACAACTGAAAACACTATCTTATAATGGAAAGTGTCAGACAAGTTAAGTACAGGTTGATAGTGCTGCCTATAATAAAGATACGTATTTGGATTAAACATTCAAATTTACAGTCCTTATTCTAAATCTTTTTAAGGGTGAAATATGATTCCAACATCACAAGCTAGAAGACAAGCATTTCACTGCTGAGCACAAGTAGAAAAATGCTCTTTTCACCTAAAAATATTAGGTGAGCTAAACTTAGACAACTGTTTTCCCTATTCATTTACATTTTCACTACATGACAGCTACAGAGACATATTAACAGGTTTCAGAGTAGCAGCCGTGTTAGTCTGTATTTGCAAAGAGAAAAGGAGTACTAGTGCCACCTTAGAGACTAACCAATTTATTTGAGCATGAGCTTTCGTGAGCTACAGCTCACTTCATCAGATGCATTCAGTTGAAAATACACTGAGGCCACTAGTACTCCTTTTCTTTTTGAGAGACATATTAAAAATGTAATGGCTTTACAAGTGAAGGATACAAAACAAAATGGTCCAGGTAGGTTCTGGTCAAATATTTGCTGAATCATGACAGACAGTCCATCTTTTATAAAAACAGTATATGTAGTCATCTGTAGAAAGTGTGATCTTTACATTTGGAAAACAAATTTGGTCCTAGAATTCCAGTACTGATTCAACGATAAGGGTGATGTTAATTATATTGTAATAGTTAAGGAATGTTAGGCACTGTAAAATCATATAGTAAGATGGTCTGTCTTGAAGAGTTCACAGTCTAAAGAAAAATAACTGAAAAGGGAGTGGGGAAGGAGATACAACATAAAAATGGGTCAGGCTGATGACTGGCAAGTGTATTTGATAGTCCCATTTTTAATATATTCAATGTATTAAAACTATCCCCAAAGAGTCTATGTAGTAGCATCATTAGTTGGTTTTTCAGAAAAATGAAATACCGACTATTGATCATGACAGTAGCTAAGCACAGGTAATACAATTGGCTTAATCAGGTAATTTTTTAGCTTCTTTGAAAAAATATATCAGACAGACTGCTCAATTTTAAAACAAGTATACTGCTGTTTGGAATTCATGTTTCTGTTTCTCAGTCTGTCAATTTGTCTTCTAGGACCATTCTTCATTATTGCTCTAAAACATTTCAAAAGAACTCAAGATTTTCCAAAGTCTTTTATACTTGATATACTTGTCGTTTTTTATTTTTTCAAATTAGTTCAGCCATTGTCTGAGTATTCACCCTCTACCCTCTGTCACCCATTTTTCACCATCAAAAGGAAACTGATCAAAACAGCACACAATGTCATCTGAATATCCTAGACTGAAGTGGGCAAACTTTTTGGCCTGAGGGCCGCATTGGGTTTCTGAAATTGTATGGAGGGCCGGGTAGGGGAGGCTGTGCCTTCCTAAACAGCCAGGCATGGACCAGCCCCCGCCCCCTATCCAACCCCCCCTGCTTCTCGCCCCCTGACAGCCCCCCGGACTGCCTGCCCCATCCAACCTCCCCTCTCCATCGTGACAGCCCCTGGGACCCCTGCCCCATCCAACCACCCCTTCTCCCTGACAGCCCCCAGAACCCCCACCCCTGACTGCCCCCTGCCGCCCCATCCAACCCCCACTCTCCTTCCTGACTGCCCCTCCCAGACCACTGCTCCCATTCAACCCCCCATTCCCCACCCTCTGACCGCCCCGACCCCCATCCAAACCCCCAGCCCCTGACCATCCCCCGAACTCCCCTGCCCTCTATCCAACCCTGCCCCCCCTTGTCCCCTTACTGGTGGCTGTTGGCACGGTTGCACCGGGACAGGCAGCTGCGCAGCACAGAGCACCGAGTCAGGCCGCAGCTCTGCAGCTGCGCTACCCCAGGAGCTCGCAGCCCAGAGCATGGCGCCAGTGGCGCAGTGAGCTGAGGCTGCGGGGGAGGGGGAACAGGAGGGGAGGGGCCAGGGGCGAGCCTCCTGGCCCGAAACTCAAGGGCCAGGCAGGACGGCCCCGCGGGCTGGATGTGGCCCACCGGCCATAGTTTGCCCACCTCTGTCCAATACTAAAGCCAAGTTTCTTGGATGCCACACTATATTTTCTTCTACAACCACTACATACACTACATGTATTGCTATGTAGAATATGCTACAAATAGGTACTACTTCCTTTTTTTTTTTTTTTTTTTTAAGATGGGAGAGAGAGAAGTAGTGAAGGAATTTACTAATTCTACAGTATAATTTAATAAATTAGTGCTAATATAGCAATTTCAAGAGCTGGATAAATACTGCAAAAGTGTTCTGCTAATTTTAGTTCACATTTTAAATCTAGTTAACTCTCCACCCTGTGTTCTTGCTTTCCAGCAATATTTTAGCAAACATGTTTAATGACAGGTGTGTCTGTGGAAATAGCAAATTTTAAAGTTTATGCTATTCGTGGACAGCAAATTTAATTTCCCTTTCCAAGAGCATTTCTAATAGAAAGCTGATTCTAGTGGATGTTCTGCCAGAGAACAAAATCAGACCAAGGTGATCAAGCAGATCAGATTTCAAATACCTCATGAATTGCTCACAAACAAGCTACACAGCAAGAATTATTCATGAAAATTCATCAAGTAATTTCAGTGAATAACTGCAATCCATTAGCCTGTATTTGTTCATAAGTGTTTAATTTTAAAGAGCAACCTTCGTTAATATGCTAAACATTATCCCATCTTCGAGTACTCTAACACCCCTTCAGAACTGTGTAATACACACAATAGCTGTCTATTTTATCATTGTCTAGAAAACTGGGATAAAACGAGGACAGACTTTAATATTTGCCCTTTGCTGCCAAGGGCTAGCAGGACTTTCATTACTCATCAAACTGTGATCACAACTGAACTATAAACAGACTAGAAAAATATCACCCACTTCACAATGAAAAGGTTTTTGGCAAGATAATTTTCTCAACTTAATATTAACTTTCAGATACTTTAAGGCCTAAGTTATTCTTGCTAATTTATTAATTGCTGAGAACAGCAAAGTAAGCTTTTGCTATGGAATTCTACATTAAATGATTTTTTTCCCCTGAAGGAAATTGCTCCTTCTGAAAAGCTTTTATTTTATATTCACTTTTAAAAAAGAGTATTGTCATATTTCAAATGTCAAACATAGCCTTGACTGAAGGGTATTTCTCAGAGACCCTAATATTATATGATTATAAAACAGCAGTGGATTATGGAAAACAGATCTGTTAATGCTACTTACTTGTAGCAATAAACATTCAGCAAATACACCTTGATCCATTTTAAAGTAAAATATTTAACATTTTATTCTTTCAAAGAAATAGACAAGTTTGTCATTTTCATACTACTGGCCCACTGCAAAGTGAAGTCCTATGTTGCAGATATTGCTAAGAAGGACAAGCTTTCAGCATGCCATGGTGGAGTAAGCAAGGAGAAAAGCCAAACAAACACAGGAAAGAAATGGCACTGGAGCAAACAGATGAGTGGCCACAGCTGTTTAACACAGCCACCTATCATGCAGTTGATGAACAAAGTTTGTATATCACCCACTGACTGGCTGAAACTCTTGTCAGTTCCAGCTGCATCCCTCCCACTGCAGGGAAGTTTAGATTGTAATTGATTCAATAGATTCCACTGAGGTTGGTTTATTTTTAATTATGTCAATGTACTTCTGAAAAGGTTATTAATGTAAGTGGTACTTCTGGAAAGATTATTCACGTAAGTGGCAGCAACTCATCTGTCACAGCTCAACTCCATTAGCTTGGAAGTTGGTTTTGTTTTGGGTTTTTTTGGTTCATTCATATATTCCAGCATTTAAGTACACAATTATACAGTGGAATTAGCTACATACAACACTGAAACACAGTCTCCTGCTTTCTCCTCCGTAAGTGCAGATATAAAGCACAATCAGTTAAACAATATGGCCCTACAGATATAACTTAAGTAAGGTCTAGTAAGGACTCATCACATCCTCATTACAATGCCTGTTAGCATTCCTTACTAGGAGCTAGAAGTGAGAGATTCATTGCTTAAAGTGTAAATTAAATGCCACTTAAAAATTAGTCACCAAAAAAATCAGTTTTACATATTAACTCTGTCATTGTTTCCATACCACTTTTCTCATATTTACTACTCAAAAACAGTGCCTGCTGCTCAGCAATATTTTTTGGGGTGGGGGCTATTACTAGCCACTTGATCATTACTAGAAGGCAAAAGGAATATAACTGACTTTGAAGCCTCTGTGAATCCACACCAGCACTTTTTAAGACAACTTATTTATCTCATCCAGTGATCCAGCAATGATCAGTTTTGGATTTCTGTAAAGCAAGCATTTTTTAAGCAGAACAAATAGTAGTATCTCCAATATGTTTTTCCATATAAAGACCAAACAAGCCTCAAAGCTTGAATTAACTCAAAAAAGCACAAGTAGGGAAACACATTTTCTTGTGCATTACCACCTGAGTAGTTAGCTTATTCAACCTGCTTAATAAAATACAAAGTACATGTTAGGAAGTGTGATCCCATAATTGACACTTTGGGTTTTAAACATTATCTAATGGAAATACCACATGAAAATGAGTTGATGCTTTACAAATTGCTCTAGATTATGCAAAGGGAGCAACCCAGCAGAGCTGGCGCAGGATGTGGGGAAATCAAAAGTAGCATCTTGTGATAAAAAGAGAAGATGACCTGTCTGAACTGCCTGCTTCCCAGTGACTGACAAACTGGAGCTAAACAGAGGGATACAAGGTATAGAAATTTATGTTTATAATATAGCTCCATCTTTAGCCAGATGGTTTTGGGAAAGTCTGAAATGGGTAACTAAATATTCTCCCTCACTTCAGAGGGACAACTCTCAAACCACCCGAGCATTTCAGGTGTCCCAAGACTTTCAAATAATCTAATTTTGAATGTATTTGATTTTAAAATATTCCATTTTATAAAATATACCTGTAGTAGCAGCAACAGGTTTGAGTGCCATTCTTCCAACAAGGCATTCCTTCAACATGGATTCATAATTAACCCAACGATGAACCTGCATGGAGGAAAAGAGTAGTTTTCATACGCTTAAGAATATTTATAATTTTGACTGCATGTGAGAAACTATACGGTGAGAAAATGAAGGTCAGTTTTTATTTTGGTGACTCAAAACACACTTGTTAAATTTTGAGATGCTACATCATGGCGGCCAAACTATGGCCCACGGGCCACATCCAGTCCATCAGATGTTTTAATCCTGCACTCAAGCTCCTGCCGAGGAGTGGGGTCTGGGGCTTGCCCTGCTCCACGCATGTCCTGGCTCTGCGCAGCTCCCAGAAGCAGCGGCATGTCCCCACTTCAGCTCCTATGTATAGGGGTAGCCAGGGGGCTCCGCAAGCTGCCCCTGCCCCAAGTGCTGCCCCTGCAGCTCCCATTGGCTGGGAACCTGGCCGTGCCTCCGCATAGGAGCCGGAGGGTGGACATGCCGCTGCTTCTGGGAACTTCTTGAGGTAAGTGCCGCCCGGAGCCTGAACCCCTGACCTCCTGCCCCAGCCCATATCCCCCTCCCACCCTTCATACCCCTCAGTCCCAGCCCGGAGCAACCTTCTGCACCCCTAGCCCCTTATCCCACCACACCCCAGAGCCCGCACCCCCAGCCAGAGCCCTCACACACACACACACCCCAACCCCCTGCCCCAGCCTGGAGCCCCCTCCCACACCCTCAACTCCTCATTCCTAGCCCCACCCCAGAGCCTGCACCCCCAGTTGGAGCCCCCTCCCACTCCCCAACCCCAATTTCATGAGCATTCATGGGCCGCCATACGATTTCCATACTCAGATGTGGCCCTCAAACCAAAGTGTTTGCCCACCCCTGTGCTACATTCATCAACACAGGCAGGAACATCAGGGCTACAAAGGTATTAGTACATATCTAAGGACCTTTAATTAATCAGAGTTTGATTTTTTTAAATGTCCATTTTGCTTCATTGTCTTTTGTACTGGAAGACAACTGGTCATCTTTCTTTCCTGGACCCTTGGAAAATGGGAGATACGGTAATTTGTACACTATATTTCATGCTGTGCAAGTATTTGGATTCAACAGTCTTTAAAGTTACTCTTGGATTCTTTGAATAGTTATTTACTATAAATTTTTATTATGTTTACATGACCCAAGTCAGTGTGCTAGGTATTTTAAAGGACAAATAGGAAATATTGCCCCCACCCCAGAGAGCTAAAACTAGTTTAGAGGTGATGTGTAAGAGTAACAAAGAACAGAAAAGAAGAAGAACAATAAGATCATACAGTTTAGGTACATATACACTATCATAGCTGAATTACAAGGTTATTCGACTCAACTGTTGTGGGCATCAGAGAAGCAGTTAATCTTAAGTTTCAGAGTAACAGCCATGTTAGTCTGTATTCGCAAAAAGAAAAGGAGTACTTGTGGCACCTTAGAGACTAACCAATTTATTAGAGCATAAGCTTTCGTGAGCTACAGCTCACTTCCTCAGATGCATATCGTGGAAACTGCAGCAGGCTTTATATATACACAGAGAATATGAAACAATACCTCCTCCCACCCCACTGTCCTGCTGGTAATAGCTTATCTAAAGTGATCATCAGGTGGGCCATTTCCAGCACAAATCCTGGATTTAAGAAAACCTGGATTTGTGCTGGAAATGGCCCACCTGATGATCACTTTAGATAAGCTATTACCAGCAGGACAGTGGGGTGGGAGGAGGTATTGTTTCATATTCTCTGTGTATATATAAAGCCTGCTGCAGTTTCCACGATATGCATCTGAGGAAGTGAGCTGTAGCTCACGAAAGCTTATGCTCTAATAAATTGGTTAGTCTCTAAGGTGCCACAAGTACTCCTTTTCTTTTTAGTTAATCTTAAGTAGTCCTATGAATGAAGAAAAGGCAGTGATTTATCAGACCAGAATTGGGACAGTTTCCATGATAAGGAGCAGTACAAAAAAAAGGCATGGAAACCTTTGTGGGACAATGGGACAAACAGTGCATCAAAACCAACACAGTGGGTGGAGAAGAGGAAATAGGGCAAAACATGATAGAAGATTACTAGGGCTTTGAAATCAAGGACAAGAAGTTAAATGCAGTGGAAAAAGTGGGAACACAATTAGTCAGATCTACAAACCAGATAAATAGCAAGTTTCCTGATACAAAAGGATTTGAGAAACTAAGGATTTTTAATTTTCATTAGTTCTTCAGAGCTTTAGCTATGAGAAATACTCAAACTCTATAGTCTAAAACACCAAAGTGGAAATGGAAAAATGGTCAGGCTTTACTGTATTGGAACCTAAGTCCTGCACATGTTTTAATAACTTTTTCCCCCTCCCCATGCACCGAATGCATTAAGAAACTCAAAAAATGTGCAGTTTTCAGAACACCTTGTAACGAAGTGTTACAGTATTCTTACCTGATCAAAGAGATCTGTGCCATCTGTTCCTGCCGCTCGCATTAGCTCATCCTCACCACCAGGGTGATACTCCATATATGAAGTGACATTATAAACAAGCCCTGCATCAAAGAATGGAGATATAAATCATAGCAAAGAATTCACTAATTAAAAATGTGTACTTTAAAATTAAAATTTGCTTTCTCCAAATAAGTTAGTATTTCAATGCTCTTCAGTCATGGGAAACAGCAGAGAGAGATCTTGGCATAAAAAATATTATGAAATAATACTGCACTATACGTCAATCCTCAGTAATGCAAAAATAAACAAGGAGAAAAACGTTAAAATGAAGCAGACTAGAAAATTCCATATCCCTACATGTCATACAACAGCTATTTTGTTTAATTAAATGAAGTAATATCAAGCAGCCTAAAATCCCAGTCCTGCAAAGACTTAAGCATGAGTTGTCCAAGTGAAATCAATGGGTCTACTTTCATGTTTAAGGTTAGTCAACTGCTCAAGTCTTGGCAGGATTAAAGCCTAAATTTTAAAATCAAGATACAACAGATGACTGATTTTAAAGTGACTAAATTTGTTCTGTGCCAGAAATATGCCTAGCTTAGAAGAATGCTAGGAAGATGCCTTTACTCAGAATTTAACTTTTCTAAGCTTAAAAAAACCAAAACAAACTGACCTTCTTCATGCCCTCAGCAATATGACATCCTGTCCATTTTAAAGGATTTCTTCTTTTAAATCAGTGGTTCTCAAAAACTTTTGTACTGGTGACCCGTTTCACATAGCAAACCTGAGTGTGAGACCTCCCCTTCCCCCCCCCCCACATAAATATATAAAAAAGAGTTTTAAATAGAACACCATTATAAATGCTGGAGGCAAAGCGGGGTTTGGGGTGGAGGCTGATAGCTCGCGACCCCCCATGTAATAACCTCGTGATCTTCTGAGGGGTCCCAACCCCCAGTTTGAGAACCCCTGTTTTAAAATATCTCCCCACCCACCAATAAGAGATTCTCTCTAAACTGGCTTCTTTCTTTACTTCTCCCACAGTTGCTATATATAAAAGCAAAATATTATGAAGTATTAAGTACACATGCCCATATTACTGGTTCCTAACTTAAATTACATTTCTTCTGCTGTGTGCAAATCAGTGTATGTCAAGGGGGGAAAAAAGCTCCCTCCCTCGAGTACCAACCATATTACTATTCACAGTGTTTAGTATTTTATACTTTGCTTTGTTTTTACTATCAATTTCAGTGACAATATGTCCAGAAGTCTGCAGACTGTGGATGCTTCTTGCCTAAAATATATATAGAAAAACAGAACGCTGCCTGTGGATAGTTTGATAAAATTGTAACTTCAATAAGATTAAGAAAACTGATATAAGTTAAATGGGTGAACAATGAAAATGCAGAACATATACCTTGATATTTGCAAGATTATAAAAGATGATTTTTCTGCTGGATTTGCTAACTACACCATCTAGTGTGCAGTAGTGAATACTGCATATGAGGAGGACATTTAGTCAGTGAAAACCCAGATTATTAGGACATTATTATTATGAGCTAGATGCAAAAGGAGCACTTAAAGACGATAACGTCATCACAGAGAAACTAAATGAATTCTTTGCTTCAGTCTTCACAGCTGAGGATGTTAGGGAGATTCTCAAACCTGAGCCATCTTTTGTAAGTGACAAATCTGAGGAATTGTCACAGACTGAAGAGTCACTAGAGGAGGTTTTGGAATTAATTGAGAAACTTAACAGTAACCAGAAAAGGAGGACTTGTGACACCTTAGAGACTAACAAATTTATTTGAGCATAAGCTTTCATGAGCTACAGCTCACTTCATCGGATGCATTCAGTGGAAAATACAGTGGGGAGATTTATATACACAGAGAACATGAAACAATGGGTGTTACCATACACACTGTAACGGGAGTAATCAGGTAAGGTGAGCTATTGTTAACAGTAACAAGTCACAGGGACCAGATGGCATTCACCCAAGAGTTCTGAAAGAACTCAAATGTGAAATTGCGGAACTATTAACTATGGCTTGTAACCTGTCCTTCAAATCAGCTACTGTACCCAATGACTGGAAGATAGCTAATGTAACAGTCTCTAAGGTGCCACAAGTACTTCTGTTCTTTTTGCGGATACAGACTAACACAGCTGTTACTCTGAAACCAATATTTAAGAAGGGCTCTAGAGGTGATCCTGGCAATTACAGACCGGTAAGTCTAACCTCAGTACCAGGCAGATTAGTTGCAACAATAGTAAAGAATAAATTTGTCTGACACATAGAACATAAATTGTTGCACAAAAGTCAACATGGTTTCTGTAAAGGGAGATCATGTCTCACTAATCTATTATAGTTCTTTGAGGGGGTCAACACACATGTGGACAAGGGGGATCCAGTGGACATAGTGTACTTAGATTTCCAGAAAGCCTTTGACAAGGTCCCTCACCAATGGCTCTCATGTAAATTAAGTTGTCATGGGATGAGAGGGAAGATCCTTTCATGGATTGAGAACTGGTTAAAAGACAGGGAACAAAGGGTAGGAATAAATGGTAAACTTTCAGAATGGAGAGGGGTAACTAGCTGTGTGGTTAAAAGTTTACTATTTAACCAGTCCTAGGACCAATACTATTCAACTTATTCATAAATGAGAAAGGGGTAAACAGTGAGGTGGTAAAGTTTGCAGATGATACTAAACTGCTCAAGATAGTTATGACCAAAGCAAACTGTGAAGAACTTCAAAAAGATCTCACAAAACTAAGTGATTGGGCAACAAAATGGCAAATGAAATTTAATGTGGATAAATGTAAAGGAATGCACATTGGAAAAAATAACCCCAACTATACATACAATATGACCGGGGCTAATTTAGCTACAACTAATCAGGAGAAAGATCTTGGAGTTATCATGGATAGTTCTCTGAAGACGTCCACGCAGTGTGCAGCGGCAGTCAAAAAACCAAACGGGATGTTAGGAATCATTAAAAAAGGGATAGATAATAAGACGGAGAATATCTTATTGCCCTTATATAAATCCAAGGTACGCCCCCATCTTGAATACTGCTTACATCTCATCTCATCTCAAAAAAGATATACTGGCATCGGAAAAGGTTCAGAAAAGGGCAACTAAAATGATTCGGGTTTTGGAATGGGTCCCATATGAGGGGAGATTAAAGAGACTTGGACTTTTCAGCTTGAACAAGAGGAGACTAAGGAGATATGATAGAGGTAAATAAAACCATGAGTGGTGTGGAGAAAGTGAATAAGGAAAAGTTATTTACTTGTTCCCATAATATAAAAACTAGGGGGCACCAAATGAAATTAATGAGCAGCAGGTTTAAAACAAATAAAAGGAAGTTCTTCTTCACTCAGCACACAGTCAACCTGTGGAACTCCTTGCCTGAGGAGGTTGGGAAGGCTAGGACTATAACAGGGTTTAAAAGAGAACTGGATAAATTCATGGAGGTTAAGTCCATTAATGGCTATTAGCCAGGATGGGTAAGGAATGGTGTCCCTAGCCTCTGTTTGTCAGAGGGTGGAGATGGATGGCAGGAGAGAGATCACTTGATCATTACCTGTTAGATTCACTCCCTCTGGGGCACCTGGCATTGGCCACTGTCGGTAGACAGGATACTGGCTGGATGGACCTTTGGTCTGACCCAGTATGGCCATTCTTATGCTGCTGCTACATTCAGTTTGACAGACTCACAAAGCCACCGCTCAGCCCCCAGTCTGACCCCCCCCCCATTCAATCTCATCTCTGTCCGACCAGATTCTGCACTAAATCGCAGCCTTAGCCACGTGGACCTGGAAGTAATCAATCAGGCAGCAGTGGAGACAAACAAAACCAAACCACCAACCCAGCAAATATGTACTGCCTCGGAAGCTCAGGGCTTCAGCCACTGGGAGCGGGAGGCCTTTGGGCTTCTGACCCTCGGAAGCACTGTGGGGAGCACTGGGGCTCAGCGCTTCAGCCCCGCAGCTCCGTTCCTGGCTTCAGCCCCATGGGGGGCGCTGGGGCTCAGGGCTTTAGCTACACGGGGGCCTGGTTTCAATCCCAGCGCTCCCCCTGTAGCTAAAGCCCTGAGCCCCAGCATCCCCCGCTGAAACCGGAAGCAAAGCCATGGGGAGCCCTGGTGCCCCCCCCAAGGCTGAAACAGAGCAGGGAGGCTGAAGCCCCGAACCTCAGCAGCCCCCTGTGGGGCTGAAGCCATGAGCTGCAGCATCATCAGTGAGGCTGAAACTGGGAATGGAGCTGCAGGGCTGAAGCCCCAAGCCTCAGCACTCCCCCCAGGTCTGAAGTCCTGAGCCCTAGTGCTCCCGCGGAGCAGAAACCCTGATCCCTCAGCCCGGAGCCCCACCACCCTGAGGGTCAGAAGCCCCGATGCCCCCCACCCTGCGGCTGCAGCCCCAACATCCTCCCTCCCCACCTGTGGCCGAAGTTCATACCTCTTCTTCAGATTTACGGAACACTTCAGAGTTACAAACAACCTCCATTCCCAAGGTGTCCGTAACTCTGAAGTTCTACTGTAATAAGACCATTCCTGGAGGAATTTATTATCAAAAGTACATTTGATACAAAACAGGACAATATAGCCTGAGTGTTTCAAGCAGTAAGGGTGTTTAAAAGTTTCTTAGAGTATTTAGGCTTGGGGATGAGGAGAGAGTCTGAAAAATGCCAAGGGAGATGCTTAGTTAAAAAAAAGCCTTAGAGCATAAAGAATGGGTGGGATTGTAGGAGGAAATAAAGGCAGAGGTGTATGCAGAAGCAGTGTGATTGAGTTCTGTAAAAATGAGAACCTTAAAGAATGTTTTGGGAGAAGGGAAGCCAGAATGGGGAGAGACTGTCAGAACAGCAGGAAAGAAAGATTTTGCAGTTGTGTTTTGGATTGACTACAGGAAGGGGATCTTCTGGAAGAAGATTGAGATGCAAAAGATACCGTGGTAGTCAAGCTCTCTTTTGACTATACTTTTGCAAGTATGTCCAAGATCAAGCATGTGGCAGTAAACTTCTGAATGGCATAAACTCCATTCAGAGTATATCAAAGCTACTCCTTAAAGAGTCAAAAAAGTCGATATTGTGACAAAGCACTTTTTCTCCTCTTCTCAAGGAAGTAGTGCTTTACCCCAGGACAATTCCAACCTCTCCTAGCCCATTTCTATTTCTATGAAGGCTCTGCTGCCCCAGATCATACTTATGTTAGATGAGTTTAGTCATTCTTTATAGACCTCAATCTTCATAAACTGTCTGCAAACATATGCTTTGCCATTTTTGGAGAAAAATGGTTAGGAAAAGAAATACAAACAGCTACATGCTCAATATGTTATTCTCAGCTAACCACTGAGCTGCATACGAGCAACCAAATATCCAGAAGAACACTGCTTATACCAAGAGCTTTGGTTTTCACAATACATTTATTTTAATTACTACAAAGAAAGATGGGGTGCTTTTACTGGAATGTTTGATCTCAGATTCAGTAGAAGTCATTTAAAAAAAAAATCGTTGCCACAGACATCTGCTACAGCTAAATGTAAACAACTGTAATTTGCATTATTAAAGTGAAGACCTAAGGATACGAATGTGCTTACACACATGCTTACTTCTCCCTTTAATTTTTTTTAAACTTACATGATATTCTAAGACAATAATATTAATTAATAAATTAATAAATAAATAATAAAATTACTAATGCTCCTTCATCTGTTGGTGTTTTTTGAACTCTGACAGGGTAAAGATAGTCTGCATGTCAGCATTTTGACTTTCATACTTTTGCCAACTTTTTTATATTGATCTTGCTGTTTCATATTGGTTTTAGTTTGATCCCATTTAAGAAACTGCATTCTGTCATTTTAATATACAAATATATGACCGGTCTAAAATATGCTCAGCTCTGTGCGTGCTTTAGAGGGAAGCGAGAGTGGAGAAAAAGTTTTCCATATGGAACACCCACCAAGTGGGGTATGCAAAAGTATAGTGACAAACACTCCAACAGGGACTAGCTAGCATAGACTGACCTTGGAAGGGACATGGTCTCACCTCAACACAATGGCTGAGTTGAAAACAAGCACACACCAAATCTCACTAAAAAGTTATAGCAAGGGAGTACCTGAACACACCCCGTCAAGAGCCAGGGAGGCTTTATAGTTTCATAAGCACAAAGCATTCTGATTCTACTGTTCAAGCTGCACACCTCTTCCAAGAAGCTCAGCTACACAACATGCATTAGCTCCGTAAGAAACAACTTCCAGGGTTCCCAATTTGCAAGTCACAGTTGACAACGTGGGAATTTACCCTGGCTGCAGTTCTTGTTTTGAAGGCCCCTTTTTAATGTCTTAAAAAGGGGAAAAATCTATAATGGTGTTAGTGGGCAGAAGAGGAAATAAGGTAAATGGGTATCCCTGTAATTTGTGCACTGAAAATCAGATTTCACTCCTGGCTTAAACAATTCAACTTTTAACTTAAACAGAACTATATCCACTTATGCCAAAAGTGGATTTGGCCTAAGTTGTAAAACAATGTCCAAACTACCACCTTATGAATGAGAAGAAATTACACACATACTGTCACACTGTTTATATGTATTTTTTGTATGAATAACCCACCTCTTATACATATCCAGCAATCATCTTTTTTACTGTGTTTTGCAAGCTCTTCTTCAGTCACTTCAATTAATCGTCCTTTCAGTCCAGTTAAGTCTTTTCCACTTTTAGTTAGTCGAATCCAATCCATAAGACTTCTGCCTGGTTTCAAAGGGACCTAAAAAGTAAAATGTATGCTAACATTGTAAAATGCTAAAGGAAAAGTGAGACAAAGTTGGTGAGGTAATAACTTTTATTGGAAAAGTGCACATTCAAAAGACTACTTTGTTTTGTTTTACAAAGAGGGTATGGATAGAGTGAAGACACTCTTGTTTGTTTTCTTTGCTGCTATGGGGAACACCATGGACCAAAGAGAAACTACTTAGGACAGCTACCTACTCACTCAAGGCAAGTGGCATTCTCCACTCTCTCCTTGCCCTTCAACTGCCAACATGAGCACCCACTGGGAAGATATTTGTCCACAACAAACTGGACTTCAAACACCAAATCTTCACTGCAGTAGTGAAGAGTCACACCAGTTTCATTCTGCTGCTGGCTGGGAAGTCCATGAATAGCAAAAGAAATAGAGCTATTCACAGAAAGAAGGGAGTCAAGAATACAGTTTAGGGAGAGAGAGTATTACAAACACACACTTCACATCAATCAGACAGAAGAATCTCCACCAAACTGCATAGCAGCTAAGAGGCTCAAGAAGAGATAGATACACCTATTCCTCCTCTATTCAAGCACCCAGAGAAAACATCTCCAAGTTTACTGGTCATTGACTGACTAAAAAGAAAGCCAAAAGATCCAGGGACATCATCCTAGCAGGACCTTCCCTTTCCCAAAAGTTGGAGGTGCAGATGGTATCTCACCTGGGCATTGATCTTTAACACCTTTAATACTAATCTGTGCCTAGCAGGTTTAAACCACTGATCTAATTTTCAAGCCCTACATATGGCAAAAGAGGTGAAAAAGCATGTTAAGGTACAGAAGAGAAGATGGAGAAAAAGAGAGGACTGGAGAATATTGCATAAGGAATCAGAATTTAAAATTTGACACGGTCAAAATTTTCACACAGCAGATGCCTATAAGTTAGGCTCCTAAATAAACTGAGCCTTATTTTAAAAACGCTGCGCACACCCTGCTCCTATTGAAGCCAACAGGAGTCAAGTGTCCTCAGGGCTTTTGAAAGCCAGGCCCAACTTATTTAGGAACCTAAACAGAAGAGCTTTACTGGATATAAACATCCTCATGTAGAGTTTGAGCTGCAAAATGTGCTGTTAACATCAGCGGAAGAGTTATACTTTATAAATACTGAGATAACCTAGAAAATCTAACAAGGAACTGGTAAGGGTCTTCTTTCTCTAAAGAGAAATATGAGTTATCTGGAACCATAAGGCTGTGCAGATACCTAACCTATGTAGCTATCTGGTCTTATCGCTACCACCCATGTCTTTCCTACCCCTTTGCTATTATTAGAGTGTAACAAACTTGAAACAAAAATGCAACAAGCAAGCATAAGCTCCTAAGGACAGTGAATGCGTGTTCTCAAATGTTTGTACAGCATCCAGCACAATGGTTCCACCAATACTTGCAAATTACATAAAATTAAAGAAGAAAAAAAGCATTAATGCAACATTAAAGTAAAAAAATTAAATCAGGAAATCCCAGAAGATAATTTTATAGCATATACCTTGACAAATACTACATGTAAGTTTAGATTTAATACATAAAACTAACAAAAAATAATACATATAGGTTATGGTTTACACTGGAATTGCCATCAGACTGGCAATCTATCTAGTCCTGCACTCTGACAGTCACCAGTACCAGATGCTTCAAAGGAAAGTGCAAGAACCTTCACATGGGCAATTATAAAATAGTCAGCCCATAGGGCAAGTGTCCTCCTTAGCTTCAGCCCTGAAACGCAAGGACATAAACCCTTTAACCTTATAAAATTATTAAAAATACAACAGAGTAATTGTGGACTATCTTCATTATGTATAAGATGCCAAATCCTGCTATACTCATGGAATTGATATCTTGTGGCAATGAGTCCCATAGACCAATTATACCACATTTCATTAAGCAGAGGTTTTCCCTGCTGCACATCCATAACTGCCACTTTCCTTCTGTCAGGTTTCAGAGTAGCAGCCGTGTTAGTCTGTATTCGCAAAAAGAAAAGGAGTACTTGTGGCACCTTAGAGACTAACCAATTTATTTGAGCATGAGCTTTCATGAGCTACAGCTCACTTCATCAGATGCATTCCCACTGTATTTTCCACTGAATGCATCCGATGAAGTGAGCTGTAGCTCACCAGAGCTTCTGCTCAAATAAATTGGTTAGTCTCTAAGGTGCCACAAGTCCTCCTTTTCTTTCTACTTTCCTTTTGGAAATCCGTGAGCTGTTCTTGCCAGCCCCTGACAGTAACGCTGCACGACAGCTCTGGCGTTTCGCATTTAGAGGAACTGATCCGCACCCCGCAGGCTTCTCCCACTCTACAGAAGTGAAGCGGGTGACCAGGCGAGAGGTGCCCGATCCCCAGGGCCCCGATGGGAGGACACAGCTGGTTCCAAACACGAGGCAGGGCGGCAGCCCAGGCCCCCGGGGAGAGCGGGGGCAGCCCCCGCCTGCCCACTACTCCGGGCCCGGCTCGAGGGCACACACAGCGCCCCGGCGCCGCTTGGCTGCTCCCTGCCCGGCTGCTCTGAGGCCCCCGCGGCGCTTCACCGGCCCCGGGCAGAGCCGAGCGACACACGGCTCCGGCGGCGCTACCCAGGCTCCGCAGCCGGGTCTGCGCAACGCCCCCTGCAGGCAGCGCCCCGCCACCGCCGGGAAAGACGAGGCCAGCCCCCCCTGCCAGCCCGGCCCCGTACCTTGCTGCGCGCCACCGCCGCCGCCGCCCGCTGCTGGGAGCCGGACGCGGGGAAGGCCTGCGCTGGGACGTTCAGCATCCCGCTCCGCTCCGCGGCCCCCCGGCCGCCCTCACCCCCCGCGCCGCTTCCGCGCTCGGCCGGGCCGCGACGGGACTGCGCAGGCGCGGGGGGCGGAGCCCGCCCAGTAGCCGGGGGAGCGACTCCGCCTCCTTCCGGAGCCGCGCAAAACAAAGCCGCCAACCGGCCGCAGAGAGGGGCCGGTGCTGACGTGCTGCGTCCCGCCCCCACCCCGCGAGACCTTCCCCTCCCCCGCCGCCGCCGGGCTGTGACGTGGGGCAAAACAACTTCCACGTTCCACCCTGCTGCGGTTGCTGCGTTGCCCTCCCCCCCCATTGGATTGTGCCTTGATGCGCCTTTCACCCTGGCATTGGGCCTTTCCGCGGGTTACTTTTTTTGTCGGGACACCACTGAGTCAGATGGCCCCGGCTCTCGTAACACAGCCGCGGGAATCGGCTAAAAGTGGCCAAGCTCGCTTGGACGTCTGACTGGAATGCCTGCCACCCCTCACTGGAGTGGGCCAGGGATATGGTCTCCACAGAGTATTTTGAGGTTTAATGCGTTACTGTCTGTAAAGTGCTTGAAATTCTCAGATTGGAAGTGCCCTATAAGTGTAAAATATTGTTATTATTATTAAAATGTCACGAGAAAGTTAAGCTTATATGCCCTTGAAGAGGTAGAAGAAAAGAGCTATTTGCGTTGATCTGGAAGAGAGAGAAAACCTGAGCATGATGCAAAGACATTCTGCCCCGAATCAAATTTAAGGTCCCCAATTAAGCATTGTAACTTTTCAAGTGACCTTGAGGTACAGTATAAAACATAGAAAGGACAGTGTGCCTGCTAATAGGCTGGACAGTTTCCCAAACTCTTGAAAGAAAGAAAATTAAACCAATCACACCCAACTTCAGCACCAACATGAGCAGTCAGTCAGGAAGATCTATGCAATCTTCTCTTATAGAATACTCCTTTCTTTCATGCTTAGAAGAACGGTACAGCTGTTAATGTTGAGGTATAAAGTATCATCATTGACATCTGAATTAGCACACACTGAACTCAACAGGGTAGTTCAGATCTCATATTTATTGTTTCAAGCTCTCTTGCAAATTCAGGTAGTCACAGCCAGGTCACATGTTGAAGGTTTTGAAATGGAGAGAATGGACTGGTTGTAAAAAAAACATTTTAATCAAGTGTCTGATTCTGCTGTCATTGCACTGTGTTGTACCTTACTCTGAGTAATTTCAGGGGGAACACTGACTGAGCACAGTACTACTACTCATGAGTGTGGGTAGCAGACTTGGACCCCAAATGATTATTTGGCTATAAATTATATTAATTTACAGCTGTCTCCACATTTGCAGGCATTTATTACTGTATGTCAGGCCAAATTCTACTTGTAGCTGTAGCAATGGAACCCCATTAGTCAGAGCACAATTTTTCTCCTTAGTTCTTGCTGTCATCTGGTTTACATGCATCATCAGTAACTATTTTTATACTATATCCTAGGGGTGGCCAACCTGTGGCTCCGGAACCACATGTGGCTCTTCAGAAGTTAAAATGCAGCTCCTTGTATAGGCACCAACTCCGGGGCTGGAGCTATAGGTGCCAACTTTCCAAGTGCCAGGGGGTGCTCACTGCTCAACCGCTGGCTCTGCCATAGGACCTTTCCCCACTCCACCCCTTCCCGCCCCCTCCCCTGAGCCTGTCATGCCCATGCTCCTACCCAGAGCCTCCTGCATGCCATGAAACAGCTGATTGGGAGGAGGAGGCGCTGATCAGCTGGGCTGCCGATGGGCAGGAGGCGCTGAGAGGGGAAGAGCTGATGGGGGGCTGCTGATGTATTACTGTGGCTCTTTGGCAATGTACATCGGTAACTTCTGGCTCTTTCTCAGGCTCAGGTTGGCCACCCCTTTTATATCCAGCAATATGAGCCCATGTAGCTGAGAGCATGATTCAGTTCTCAAGCCTAAATTCTGTCCCCAGTTTCATGGGTGTGACTGACAGCAGAATTTGGTTCCTAATGTTTACACTGAAAAAGTCATGTTGTTTGTCCTTTTTCTAAACGGCTTGTTTCCATGCACATGTATGCAACTTCATTTAATCAGTGAATGTATGATCTAAGAATACTTGTTCCAGATTAATTACTTGATATGCTCCACCAAAACTATAAAGAAAACTTTCATTGTGTAGCCACTGTACTGGGCCTGTTTTTCCATACTGTTGCACCATTTTTACACTGGTAAAGTCAATAGAGTCACATCATCATAAAATTAGTGTAAAGGAAGGAATAATCAGGCAACTTATTTTAAAATTGCAATTTGGGAATGTGTCAGTTATGGACTACAACGTATAATACATTATTCGGCTGTTTTAAGAAGTTCAAATTTGTACCTTTTCTCCCTTAAAAGCAAAAACAATCCTTCGACTAGAAAAGATAAAGACAAAAATACTATAACATTTACAAAATATTTCAATTTTTTATTACCAATAACTTACATTCAAATAAATTATCTTTAAAATACTATGATACATTTTTACATCAAGTTTAAATTAGAAAGTTTTAGAGGTGGCATTAGCACTCCATATAGTTAGCAATCAGATTCTATTCCTGAATCTTGTTCCAGTTCAACATTGTCATCTTCACTATCTGAGTCTTCATAAAAGGAAATTGTGGCTTGAACTGGGAAGTTTTTCAGAAGTGCTTCAGCTTCTTGATATAAGTAATCATAGCACCTTGACTTGGGCCAAAATAGTCTGAAATAAATATACAATGTTTTGTGTATTTATTATTGTTAGATATTATCCTTTGTGTTTCTTGTCTGTCAGCCTCCGAGGACAGAAAAGTCTTCTGTGTTTCTAACAGACACCAACTCTTCCCCCCAACCTACACAACTATCACTTGCTAAGTCAGCACTATAAAAGTTTCTCTTTTATCTGAATATCTGATAGATATTTTGAAATTTAAAATTTGTCAAAAATACAGATCTAATAGAAGCCTCAAATCTACTACCACACAAAATGTAGAATCAAAAACTAACCTGAATCCTGAGATCCACTTTTGTAACTCAGCCTCCATGCTACCCAATTAACTGAAGTTCTACAATATGGTCCAAAGACTATTTAAGATTAACATAAATTATGTGCATTGCTTTGTTACTAAGGGCCATATCCTCCTCTCACACCCGTGTAAATCAGGATCAACTTTACTGAAGTTAGGGTGTTACAAAGGTGTAAATCTGATGTAAGAAGAGAATCAGGCCCATGGGTTTTACCACAGAACTCAATAGTTTTAATCTAAAAGAAAAAAAAAATCACGAGGTCTGATTTGCCTTTCATACCAGGTACGCTTGTGTGACTTCAGTGACTACAGAGATCCTGATCTACACCAGAGTATATAACATGTGTTTTCAAAGATGGAGAAAAGGGAATAATATAATCCAAATGTCAGTTGAGAGCTATACTGGTTTGCTTTGTGTATGCTATATTGTTTACAGTGCATCATTATGTATGTACAGTATGTGGAGTGTTTTTCATTTTTAACAATATAACAAGGTTTATACACATTTACAGTAAAACGGTGTTGAAAGAAAGCATTCAGAGCAAGAGTAACTTCTCAGGATGAAACTAAAATCTATATTTTCTTCCCACTTGTGGACTACATGCAACTCTTGTCCGGTGGGTCTAGTTTTTCAAACTGATCTCCCATATTGTGCCCACTGATTATAAACACCAGTGACGACAATTAGACTTTTTTCCTACTTTATTGGCAGGGACAGCCAACTAATATAATTTACACTATCAACTAATCACAACAAATTGCAAGCAAAAATGGGAGGTGAATTTAAAAAGCAAAAAAATGAAATGTAAGTTTCTAAAGATAAATGGACACTAACCACTTTGTCACCAGCACCATTTAATATATTTCCCTGTGCAATGATTCATAAACACTGGTTACATATCATCCATAACAGAAACAAATTAAGAGGAGGTTTATTTACTTATTCAAAAATACTTTCTAAGTCAGTTGTAAATAACAAATTATAGTAGGCTACATCTTCTGAACATCATATCTTTTTCACTCAAGTAGTCCGTATCACATTTCCTGTTCACTTTTAGTGTGTAAAGCCACAATTCTGAAGAGACTCTCTCACACGTTTGCATGTAAGTAGTCCCACTGAAGTCAATACAATTACTCAAGTGTGTACAGAATCAGGGCCTAAATTTGTGAGCACTTTATGTCCTACCTCAAATACTAATTTGTGTAATTACATTCTGCCTTCTTAAATTAGCTGGATACCATAATGACTAGCTCTCATTACATGCAACAGATAGATCCTCTACAGTTTCAGCTATAGTAATCTTCTTTACTTCCTGACCTGAGCGGTTAGTGGTGTGTGCTATCAAACAGCTGTCAAGTTTCACCTCAGGGATGGGTGAGGAGAGTTCTGTTTGAAAAGTGTAAAATGCCTTTAGATCCTCTGGAATAATAGCAGCTTTATAAATGCAAGGTATCATTGATATGATAGTTTTTAACATTTATTTTGGTAGGCCACAATCCAGCAAAGCACTTAAGCACCTGCATACCTTTAAACATATGAGTACTTTCACGGATATCAATAGGACTACTAACACTGTTTAAAAGTAAGCAGGTACTTAAGTGCTTTGCTAGATAGGGGCTATAATGCACAGCACATTTCTGGAAAAGGTTGCTGTACTCTTTGCTCAACTGGTTTCAGACCATCTAATGTACATACAACCACAAATACATTTGGTGCTATGGGTGGAGACTAAAGGCCATAAAGTCTGCCTCAGAAGCATGACAGCTGTAAAATTAATTATCACCAGGGTCACTATAGAGCCTGTTACTCCTTGAATAGGAACTTACCTAACTGGATGTGTATATTGGGTAAGTTTTCTTGAGGCTTCTGACATCCCATATGGACTATACAGCTAGGATTAAAAAAAGAGGAGACAAAATTTACTCCTCCTCTGTTAAATATAACATGGCAAACAGTACAGGTTAATTTACAGCAGTATTCAGTATTCTTGGTTTATTAAACTACACATTGCCATTTAACCTCAGAAATGCCCTTCACTACTGCTGCACAGATTATTTTCCAAATAGATCTTGTTTGGGAGATTGATAGTTTGTTGCTTTTGGGCTTTACTTTTTTTATTAATTATTATTATTGTTTAGTCACAGACCTGCACGGTATCCTGAACGTGTCAGATGGAAGAAAACCTGCTTGGTCTTCTCCATCTCCCTGCCAGGGCAGTATTATTGGCAGATTTGAGACACTTACCACGCTTTGATTTCTTCTCAGCTGTCTCTCTGCATCGCTTTGGGCGGGGATCCAAGGTCTCCAGAATTCCCCGGCCCTGCGGAATCAAGGAAACAGCCTGTTAAATAGAGATGAACACTCACCTAACCCTAGACTGGCTGCTCAGTTTCCACAGCCCGATGGGTGAAAGAGACATGGGGAAACCAGGCGTGTGATCACAAGTGCAATTGATCTGTCGGAAGGAAGGCGCGGTGCGTGCGCTGGGCTGGAGGAAGTGCGGATACCCGTGTTGTCCTTTGGAACATCCCCGGGAGCTAAACCCGTGAAGTGGAGGGCCGCAGCAGATGTGTGCGCTCTCCATGCTCCGCCGCTGCAGCACGGGATTCGGACGAGGGAGTGGTGCTGCTTTGCCGATGATGATCCTGAAGTAGATCAGTTCTCCCGCTAGCCCGAGGCTGTGGGGCTTTTATAGTCCCCGGCTAATGACTATTTAGGAGTCCACCCCCTCCCTTTCCTTTGCTAGTCAGATAAACAAAAAGGCTACGCGTGAAGGCGCATCAGTGTAAACAAGGAGCGTGGACGCGTGCAAGTCCCAAATGGCCCAGGGAGAGATTTGGCAAGTCAGTGTTAATCACACTTGAACAGACACGGCTGCTGTCATGAAAAAAAGCCCACGCTTCTGGGCTGTGAAATGGCAAGTGTGGGAAAGACTAAAGTGACTCTCCCAGTTTCGTGTACTTTTTGCAATACGGGTTGATGCTGGCAGGGACTGAAGCACTATCCTAGCTGCTACCACTGAAGGGAATAAAATACTCACCACTTCTGGGGCAAAAATACTTGTCTGCTTGACTAGGAGCTTTACTTACTGCCCAGGATCTAATCCATGCTGCTTCAGCAGAAATAAAGGAACATAAAATGAAAAATGAGGCCTTTAAAATTGTATTTATTTATTCACTTAATAACAAAACATACTTAGAAATTATATCAAATGCTATCTCTTCTACAAGTCTCTGATATAGAAAATATTTCAACCCTCATGACTTGATTTACTTTATCTATTAATTTATTTTTATTAACAGTTATCCCTTTCAAAGCAAACTTCCAGCATGCAATCTTATCTAGCCACAGTGTAGCTTTGCAAAAAATGTACTTTTTAAAATTGCATTTGACCATTTCTAGGGCAGTACACAGTGCTGAGAGGCAGACAAAGGAACTTCACATGGTGACGGTGGAGAAAGTGACATGTCCAGTGGGAATGGCTTTGCATTGTGGTACAATCCTACTTCACTTCACCTATTATTAGTGAATATTTACCTTCTTAACCAAGGGAAAGAAAATATTTTGCACTTTATATATTCCCCCATTGGATATCAACAATTCTGTTAATTTATGGGAGTTTCTTAAATTATAGGATATATCCTGCCCAACCACCATCCCCAAGGCACTGCATGTATCCAGACCATTGATTCATTCTCTTTCACATGGCAATGATGCTTTATTCTAATGCACAACTACAAATAACTTTGAAAATGTACCCTGTGCAATAACAGCATGTGGTACTAAATGGCCAGACTTTAAACTACAATCCACATAATTTCCCTGCTTCACAGGGTATTGTGAGGCTGTATTCAATACTGTGTGTTACATGTTCAGATGCTGCAACAATGAGCATAACAGAAGAGCCAGTAAATAACAACACTTTTGGGGGATTCAAACAGCAGGAACTCATGGGTCTGGGAGTGCATGCTTCAACAGCAGCTCTGCCTCCCTTTTAAGGGGTGTAGCATGCATTCCTTTCCCTATTGGGTCAGCCCAGCTAACTAGAACACACACGGCCCCCAAAATGATGGAATATGCCCAGTGACACAACCAGGAGGCATGTTTGCACTGTTTGGGGGAGACTATTGGCTTTCTGGTACTAGTTACAAGCAAAGTTCTGCCCAAAAGCAGATATGGGCAGAAATTTTCTTGTGCATTTTCCTTTTGTGTTTGGGCACAATGCAGTTCATATTATTTAATTCACAGCAGCATGTGTAAAATGGCCATATTGTTAGCTGTGTGGTAAGTGTAGTCAGTTTGTTAGGTCTGTAACTTTCTCCCCCTCCCCCAGAGCTCCAAGTCAGAAATGTGGATACAGACTTAACAGCTTTCTGCTATTTAATCAGTGAGAGAAGAAGGCAAAGCTCTTACAGTGAAAAAGAAATAATTATCTAATCTATGCATTTAACCTTCTGCACATTTGTGATGTGCTCTGCCCAGATCACCTTCATGTATTGGATCTCTAGGTGTACACCATCTGTAGATTGGAGCTGTTCATTGGCTTCTAAGAGGGGTATGAGGGAAGCAAATTTTGAAGCAAAGGTTGCTCTCAGTGTAAAAAATGGCACAATGAATCATTCATAGATTCCAAGCCAGAAAGGACCACTGTGATAATCTAATCTGACCTTCTGAATAACACTGGCTATATAATTTTCCAATTTCATTAAGGATAAGAAATCAAACATTTAAAGTGTAAGATTCCCTTACTAACTTTGCTATACTGCAACATAATTAGTTATTTGAAATTTTTCCCCCTCCTATAGTGGATGAAGTTGAAGTGGTTAAAATAGATGGTATTCACCCAAGAGTTCTAAAGGAACTCAAATGTGAAATTGCAGAACTACTAACTGTGGTATGTAACCTATCATTTAAATCCATTTCTCTACCAGATGACTGGAGGATAGCTAATGTGACATAACCAATTTTTAAAAAAGACTCCAAAGGCAATCCAGGCAATTACAGGCCAGTAAGCCTAACTTCAGTATTGGGCAAACTAGTTGAAACTATAGTAAAGAACAGAATTATCAGATGCATAGATTAACATGATTTATTGGGGAAGATTCAACGTGATTTCTATAAAGGGAAATCATGCCTCACCAATCTACTAGAATTCTTTGAGGGAGTCAACAAGCATGCGGACAACGGGGATCCAATGGATATAGTGTACTTAGATTTTCAGAAAGCCTTTGACAAGGTCCATCATTAAAGGCTCTAAAGCAAAGTAAGCTGTCCTGGGATAAGAGGGAAGGTTCTCTCAAGGATCAGTAACTGGTTAAGATAGGAAACAAAGAGTAGGAATAAATGGTCAGTTTTCAGAATGGAAAGAGATAAATTCCCCAGGAGTCTATAATTGGACCATTACTGTTCAACATATTCATAAATGATCTGGAAAAAGGGATAAACCGTGAGGTGGCAAAATTTGCAGATGATACAAAATTACTCAAGATAGTTAAATCCAAAGCAGACTGCGAAGAGCTACAAAGGGATTTCACAAAACTGCGTGACTGAGCAACAAAATGGCAGATGAAATTCAGTGTTGATAAATGCAAAGTAATGCACATTGGAAAACATAATCCCAGCAATGTATATAAAATGAGGGGATGTAAATTAGCTGTTAGCACTCAAAAAAGAGATCTTGGAATCATTTTGGATGTTTCTCTGAAAACATCCAACCAATGTGCAGTGTCTGTCAAGTGAACAGAATATTGGGAATCATTAGGAAAGGACTAGACAATTAGACAGAAAATATAATATTGCCTCTATATAAATCCATGGTACACCCACATCTTGAATACTGTATGCAGATCTGGTCGCCCCAGCTCAAAAAACATGTATTCGAATTGGAAAAGGTACAGAAAAGAGCAACAAAAATTATTAGGGGTAAGGAACAGCTTCCATATGAGGAGAGATTAGTAAAACTTGGATTTTTCAGCTTGGAAAAGAGACGACTGAGGTGGGATATGATAGAGGTCTATAAAACCATGACTGGTGTGGAGAAAGTAAATAAGGAAGTGTTATTTACTTCTTCTCATAACACAAGAACTTGGGGTCACCAAATGAAATTAATAGGCAGCAAGTTTGTTTGTTTAAAACAAAAACAAACAAACAAACAAAATGAAGTATTTCACAAAATGCACTATCAACCTGTGGAACTCTTTGCTAGAGGATGTTGTGAAGGCCAAGACTATAATAGGATTCAAAAAAGGACTAGATAAATTCATGGAGGATAGGTTCATCAATAGCTATTAACCAGAATGGGCATGGATGGTGTCCCTAGCCTCTGTTTGCCAGAAGCTGGGAATGGGTGACAGGGGATGAATTGCTTGATGATTACCCATTCTGTTCATTCCCTCAGAAGCACCTGGCATGGGCTACTGTTGGAAGACAGGATACTGGCCTAGATGGACCTTTGGTCTGACCCACTATGGCCATTCTTATGTTCTTAAAACTAAACTAGACAAAATGCTCCTACTACATTGTAGTAGATACCTATCTGGTATCCTCAAGCAGGAGATTGGATAAGATGAGGGCATAAAGCAGTCTATGCAGTTATCTGAGTGTGTGATCATAAGCCAGGTTCTCTCTCTTTTTCTTCTGTTACCAAATTGTCAGCATGGAACAACCTACAGTTAGTGCATAAAATCAGATGCCTAAAGACTGAAGGTAGAATGCCTAAAGACTGAAGGTAGAATACATTTTTTCATGACTGAAGTGAGAACCAGTTTTTGTAGCTCACACTTAAGTTCTGAGAAAATCATCAACACAAGCCTTGGAACAGAAGAAAGAGGTGGACACCAGGTTGCCTGTAGAAAAAATAATAGAAAAGAGTCTCTGTCAAAACAGCAAAGATGAATTGCCACAGCATTATTTATTTCGTAATTTACTAAGGTGAGCCACCTTATCTACAGAGAGGTTGAAGAGAGGATGCACAGTTCAAATAAAGAAAAAAAACAAAGTTGAGTTCCTTTGCTGGTGACCCTTAGTTACCCCAGAGTTTAGAGTTCCTTTTAATACCTACCCTGTATGAGAAAATCTCTAGAGAAAAGAGTGACTTACCACTTATAAAGCAAACTGAAACACAGAGGTGTTGAAGAGATGAGGAGAAAATAATGACTAGCAGCTGTTGTTGCCACTGTGTGCTTACACGCTACATGACTACTCATAGCCTTGCAGTTTTGTAGTGAAGTCTCATTTATTAAGATAAAGTTATTTTTGCAATACTTTACCATGGCTGACCTAGTGGCAAGAAGGTTGAGTATGACTGGCATTGTTAAACACAGTATAGAAGAATAGCTTTATCTCCTGTCATAGACCCCTTTGCTTCCCTCTTTTGGTTAGCACAGAAGGCAGCAAAGGAATGTTAGCTTGCAATGCATACATAGGACAATGTCTTGTCTATGCTAGACACTAATCCACATTAAAACCATGCTACAACCATTTAAGAAATAGTGGTCAAGTATGATTAACAAAACAATTAATAAATAACATTTTTTAAATTTGGTGGATGCTAGTATAGTTCTGAGTGCAATATGAAGAGAATCTTTGTGATTGAGGCTGAGTCACTCATTAATTCTTGCTTAATCAAATTAACACAGTTTTTCTCTTTGTATGCCTCAGATACTAGTTCTGCATCAGATATTTGTAGCTCAGCTTTTTAAAAATACACAATATGAATATTGGACCAGATGTTGCTCTCAATTACACTTATGTAACTCCAGGGTAAGTCTAATAGAGTAATTCTAATTGTCATGCTCTAATACATTCTGCTTTAAAAACAGAAAGGAACAGAAACTAACAAATGAGGCTTTTCTGCTTTTTTCATAAATATCAACAAAACATACTCAGGGATTATATTAAATGTCACATCTTCCAAAAGTCTCTAATATACAGAATATGTCAGCATTAAGGATTTATTTATTATTAATAGCTATCCCATTCAGAGCAGCTGCACATGTAAACTTACAGGATTCAATCTTATTCAGCCACAGTGCAATTTTTGTAAAAAAATACTGTTAAAATTAAATTTTAAAAAATGTCACGGGCAGTACAAGTCACTCAAACAGAGTTACTCTGGATTCACACCAATACAACTGAGAACACAATTTAGCTCTACATATCAAGCAAAGATTTATCAGGAGCAAAGGGTAATTCATTCACTGAAATTGATTTGGAGTACTTGTATACCTTTTAGCAGTTCAATACCTGGTGATGTAATATTCTTTTAATAGGACACATAGAAGAGTAAACACAGAGGTCTGGGCAGATGAGGTTGCTATTACAAACAAGGAACGTGTTCCCAAATGGCTCAGAGCAAGATCTGACAACACAGTGCTAATCACACTTGGACATGGGAATAGCTGGGCTGAAAACATTCAGCTGGCTTCATAGAAGCCTCTCTGTGAACAGCAATGGATACCTCTTGGTTATTAATAAAACATAATACATTATGTAAAGTCTTCTGTACCAGCTTACATGTGAAACGTATGGGCCTGATGCTACAGATCTTATTTATGTAGTCAAAGTCAGTGGTACTGGGACAATCTTTATAGTGGGGTTGCTGAAGGTAGAAACCATGTATTTGGGTTGTTATTACTACTTCAAGTCAGGGTATGCGGCAGCACCACTAGTTCCAACACCTAGGGAAAGAGTGCTTTATAAATTTAGAAATGCAGGATCAGGTCCAGTATAATTAGCTCGTCACTTTTCTATTGGCTGAGACTGTGTCAGCTGGGGAAATCCTGATATCAGGGGAAAACACTTTCTTAGTAATTGGTAGTTTATAGCCCACTTCCATCTTCATGTTGCCAGTTTTGATAAAATTTTACAGACATATTTTGAAAGTTAGGTGTCTGCCTAATTTATGCATGCAGCTATCCAATGTGTGTACACAAATAAGGCATTTATTTACACATTCGGCCAGTTAGGTGGTTGGTCATGACTCATGACTGCGTGTAAGTTCTTGATTCATTTGCGCATCTGGGATTTGTATGTACAAATGAGGTGCATATAAATGCAATTACAATTACACATGCCTGACTGAAAATCTGGTACTAACTGGCTTTCAAGTACATAGCATCAGATTTTTTTTTATTTTCAGATATGGAAAGAAATGCAGTTTTCCTATATACTTTGAAAACAAGATATGAATTTACAAAGAACAGCACACAATGTGTTACCAACCCTGCCACCCTGACAAGCATTTTGTATTGATGAAAAGTTTCCAGAATATTATTAAAGTATCCAAAACAGGGCTAAGGTCTAGGCAGTGCTCAGCATTTCCTATGATGTGGAAGTTTTATCACTGAGTACAATGAAATCATGTTTTGGGCCTAAATACATAAATGAAACTAAAAGGTAATTTTGGTTTTGAAAAAAGAATAAGACTCAATCAACAAATCAATCCACTCAAGTTACTTATGGCTGTAAATTGGTGCTTTCCCTCTTGTAAGGAGCTTACTTGCCCTCTTGCTGTTGTCATATTTTCTCCTACTAATTTATGACTTTGACAGTGCCCTCAATAAGTCAACACTTGTTCCTGATTCAAGATATCTGTTTATGCCCTTTGACTTAATGGAGCATAAACTCTATCAGTCAAGACCTCTTGTTTCCATACTCCTGCTACTGTTAGTTGGAATATATTGATACATCAGGAATCCATTATAGTTTCCATATTGTTTGATACAAACAATAGAAATGCACTTTTATGTATTTGAAATAACTAGTGATATTTTTCAAGTCCAGAGGATAAGTCAGAGTTCATTTTATCTCATTATGCTTTGCAATCATCCAGATAAACCCTCTAGACTTGAATGCAAGCTGCTAACCTAAGTAAAACCTTGAGCTGCTGTGTTTTCACTGTTATTTTAAGCTGCATTAGCTATCGCAACTTAAGAATACACCCTTATTGCAATGAAGACATACCCTTTAGTTATGCAGCATCAATATGACCAATACACATAATAAAATAACTTAAATGAATTAGCCAGTTGTATGCCTTCTGTAGAATGGTGAGTGGTGTCAACACCCATTGACATCAGTGGAAGTTGCAAGTGCTCAGTATCTCTTGCAATTTGTCCCGCAGTAATTCATAAAGAGATCTAATAAAAAGTCTTATTCTCATGGCTAGATTCTGAAACCTGACTCATGTTTGCAAGCACGTACTCACATAAGTAATCCTACTGAAGTTAATGGGACTATTTGTCTGAGTCAGTACTCAAATGTGTGTGTATGTAAGGGTTGCACAGTCTATCCCTCAGAGTGTTAGAGAAAACCTCGTCACACATTTTCTTTAACACAGACCATCTGAGAAAGCCTAGTGCTTCTCCATTATCTGCTAGCACAAGAATGTCCCCCTTACTTTGATTTTCCATTGGTAAAGATGCTTATTTTAAAAAAAAATTAACAGTTTTAAAGTATATTTCTAAAGTGCTTGAGAGGAAGGATGGTCTAGTGGTTAGGGCAGTAACTGGGGATTTGGGAAATATTAGTTTGATTCCTTCGTCCACCACAGACTTCCTTTGTGAGCTTGGGCAAGCCACTCAGTCTCTCTGTGCCTCAGTTCCTTATGGGTAAAATTTGGATAACAGCACTTCCCTACCTCACAGGGGTGTTATGAGGAGAAATGAAACAAAGATTATAAGGTGCTCATTTACTATGTCAATTGGCATCTATAAGTACCCAGTAACAGAGTGGCACAAAATTTGAAGACATAATTCTGAATACAATGGACTAGATTCTACACTATTAAAATCAATTGGGAGTTCATGGGACGTAAGCCATACTTTGATTCCCATTTAGGGCCTGAACCAAAGCCTTTTGATCTGGGCTTTGGATCAGGCCATTGGGACTACTAGTGTATGAGCAAGGGTGGGCCATTAATTAAACAAAAAAATCCAATAAACACAACACAATTTATAGTTTCTGAAAACTGGGCAGTGCATAAGCATAGGATTAGATTATGAGTTGTAAACTGGCAGGAATAACAAAGTATTATTATCTTAAGTTAGAACAGGGTATGAACAGGTTTAAAATTCAACTTCTTAGTGCAAAGTTTTAAAAAGATTTAGCAAAATATGAACAAAATTTACATTTTGTACAAGATACTGTGTTACTATTATGGCCCTGATATGCTGTTTTCTTACTACATAGGATGTCTGTTGGTTTAAAATTGTCACCACAGTATTTTGATAGCAAAGGGCCTGATCCTGCATCCCCTCAATCCTATGTTATAGTCCTTAGACAATGTAAAAGGCCCCATCTGGATTTTGAATTAGACTGTAATATTATTTAAAGTCTGTCTTTTTTTGCTCAAAGGGTAAAATATGTTCTCCCATCTACTTGGCTGGTGTGAAGGGTCCCAGAAAAAACAAAACTGGTGTAGCCCTGCTGTGTGGAGGAGAGGGGCAATTTTTCAGGAACCCACATATCCTTGCACCCTCTTCATGCCATAGAGCCTAGTTCCATGGGGATCCTTGAGTGCAATTACACAGGATCGGTAGACTTGAAGATCGAATACTGCATGGATTCACTAGCCCCATTCTGCACAACAGAGGTGCTAAGGCTCTAGGTCTACGCCATCAATAAATACGAAGTAATAGCTACAGAGCGATTGGCTCTGCTCTGTGGAGCTGCAGGGAGGATTCCCTTTCCAGCATGCCTCTATGGAAATACCCAGTAGTTGGAGATACAAAATTCTCCTTTGTGTCTTGTGAATCCCTGTGTTTTAATCCTGTTGATCACTTGAAAATTAAATGGTGGTCACATTGCTACTCTGGGTATCCGACTGAGGACTGCAGAGACAGTGTGCATTCACTGCAGGCTTCTCAGTGCACATGTGACAGGATGTGACTCCAAACACCAGATTGTGTGCCCCCAGGCACACTCTGGCAAATGGCAAAGACAATGCATCCAGATGAGTAAACTGCACATTGCAGAATCAAGAATATTTAATGTGACAAACCACTTTTTTTTTTAAATGGGCATATTATTTGCTATGGGATTATAAGCACTTGAAATAACATACAGAAAGACAAACAGAAGCATTGGTGCTGAATAGCAGCTAAGGAAGTCTTGCTTGTTTCTGACCTTTTAAGATAATGAGGGTGGTGAAATACTGATGCATCACTGATGTTGGACCTCAGCAGAAATGTTTGACCCACCATGCAGCGTAATCATACTGTATTTGCTGCAGTCAGGGCCCTCAATGCCTGCAGTGTGGCATGGCAGACTTTGTTCCATAATCCCTAAAAAAGTGAGAAAGTAGCCAGGTTAAATGAAGTAGAGATGCATTTAGTTCTAACATATCAAATACAGTCAGAAAAGAATAAGAAATTAGATAATAGAAGGATCATCCCACTCCAACTCTGATTTACTGATTTATAAGTTACTGGCATTTGCATCCAGTCATGCTTTAGCCTACCAGTGTTCCATTCACTTAAGTGGTCTTCTCATTTATAACCTCCCTGTCTAGAAAGTCAGTGATGGAGACAGTGTTGTCCTCTCCTTTCCCCTATTGCTCTGTGACCTTGTTATAGCACTGAGCATCACATGGAACACATATGATGACACTTAACTTGGGATGTGGTATTTAACCTCCGGCAGCAGGGCATCACCACCACCAAGTACACAGATCAAGACACAGATCTTCCTTCAGCTGTGGCCAACAAGTGCCTGGTGCAGCTGGGAAGGGAGGCAGCTCGTAGAAAAGCAAACTGTACCATTTTAAAGGCTGAGAGAAATTTTCTATCTAAGGTATTTACATGACTCCCACCCCGTCACCATAGTATCTGAGCACCTCAGCATCTTTATTGTATTTATCCTCATAACACCCTGTGAGGTAGGGAAGTGCTATTATCTTCAATGTACAGATGGGGAACTCAGGCACAAAGACAATATGTTACTTGCCCAAGTTCCTTGTGGCAGAAAAGGGAATTGAACCCCACTCTCCCAAGTACAAGGCTAGCACCCCCAACAATGGGACTACGGCTTTTCATAGAATCATAGAATATCAGGGTTGGAAGGGACCTCAGGAGGTCATCTAGTCCAACCCCCTGCTCAAAGCAGGACCAATCCCCAATTAAATTATCCCAGCCAGGGCTTTGTCAAGCCTGACCTTAAAAACTTCTAAGGAAGGAGATTCTACCACCTCCCTAGGTAACGCATTCCAGTGTTTCACCACCCTCCTAGTGAAAAAGTTTTTCCTAATATCCAACCTAAACCTTCCCCACTGCAACTTGAGACCATTACTCCTTGTCCTGTCCTCTTCTACCACTGAGAATAGTCTAGAACCATCCTCTCTGGAACCACCTTTCAGGTAGTTGAAAGCAGCTATCAAATCCCCCCTCATTCTTCTCTTCTGCAGACTAAACAATCCCAGTTCCCTCAGCCTCTCCTCATAAGTCATGTGTTCCAGACCCCTAATCATTTTTGTTGCCCTTCTCTGGACTCTCCCCAATTTATCCACATCCTTCTTGTAGTGTGGGGCCGAAAACTGGACACAGTACTCCAGATGAGGCCTCACCAATGTCGAATAGAGGGGAGCAATCACGTCCCTCGATCTGCTAGCTACTTATACATCCCAAAATGCCATTGGCCTTCTTGGCAACAAGGGCACACTGCTGACTCATATCCAGCTTCTCGTCCACTGTCACCCCTAGGTCCTTTTCTGCTGCCTAGCCATTCGGTCCCTAGTCTGTAGCTGTGCATTGGGTTCTTCCGTCCTAAGTGCAGGACCCTGCACTTATCCTTATTGAACCTCATCAGATTTCTTTTGGCCCAATCCTCCAATTTGTCTAGGTCCCTCTGTATCCTATCTCTGCCCTCCAGCGTATCTACCACTCCTCCCAGTTTAGTATCATCCGCAAATTTGCTGAGAGTGCAATCCGCACCATCCTCCAGATCATTTATGAAGATATTGAACAAAACCGGCCCCAGGACCGACCCCTGGGGCACTCCACTTGACACCGGCTGCCAACTAGACATGGAGCCATTGATCACTACCCATTGAGCCCGACAATCTAGCCAACTTTCGACCCATCTTATAGTGCATTCATCCAGCCCATACTTCTTTAACTTGCTGACAAGAATACTGTGGGAGACCGTGTCAAAAGCTTTGCTAAAGTCAAGAAACAATACATCCACTGCTTTCCCTTCATCCACAGAACCAGTAATCTCATCATAGAAGGCGATTAGATTAGTCAGGCATGACCTTCCCTTGGTGAATCCATGCTGACTGTTCCTGATCACTTTCCTCTCATGTAATTGCTTCAGGATTGACTCCTTGAGGACCTGCTCCATGATTTTTCCGGGGACTGAGGTGAGGCTGACTGGCCTGTAGTTCCCAGGATCCTTCTTCTTCCCTTTTTTAAAGATTGGCACTACATTAGCCTTTTTCCAGTCATCTGGGACTTCCCCCGTTAGCCACAAGTTTTCAAAGATAATGGCCAATGGCTCTGCAATCACAGCCGCCAATTCCTTTAGCACTCTCGGATGCAACTCGTCCAGCCCTATGGACTTGTGCACGTCCAGCTTTTCTAAATAGTCCCTAACCACCTCTTTCTCCACAGAGGGCTGGCCATCTACTCCCCATTGTTGTGATGTATAACTAGGGGCATAGCGAGCAGATCGAGGGACGTGATCGTTCCCCTCTATTCGACATTGGTGAGGCCTCATCTGGAGTACTGTGTCCAGTTTTGGGCCCCACACTACAAGAAGGATGTGGATAAATTGGAGAGAGTCCAGCGAAGGGCAACAAAAATGATTAGGGGTCTGGAACACATGACTTATGAGGAGAGGCTGAGGGAGCTGAGATTGTTTAGCCTGCAGAAGAGAAGAATGAGGGGGGATTTGATAGCTGCTTTCAACTACCTGAAAGGGGGTTCCAAAGAGGATGGCTCTAGACTGTTCTCAATGGTAGCAGATGACAGAACGAGGAGTAATGGTCTCAAGTTGCAGTGGGGGAGGTTTAGATTGGATATTAGGAAAAACTTTTTCACTAAGAGGGTGGTGAAACACTGGAATGCGTTACCTAGGGAGGTGGTAGAATCTCCTTCCTTAGAGGTTTTTAACGTCAGGCTTGACAAAGCCCTGGCTGGGATGATTTAACTGGGAATTGGTCCTGCTTCGAGCAGGGGGTTGGACTAGATGACCTTCTGGTGTCCCTTCCAACCCTGATATTCTATGATTCTATGATTCTATGATGCCCAGCGCAGCAGTCTGGGAGCTGTCCTTGTTAGTGAAGACAGAGGCAAAAAAAGCATTGAGCACATTAGCTTTTTCCACATCCTCTGTCACTAGGTTGCCTCCCTCATTCAGTAAGGGGCCCACACTTTCCTTTGCTTTCTTCTTGTTGCCAACATACCTGAAGAAACCCTTCTTGTTACTCTTGACATCTCTTACTAGCTGCAGCTCCAGGTGTGATTTGGCCCTCCTGATTTCATTCCTATATGCCCGAGCAATATTTTTATACTCTTCCCTGGTCATATGTCCAACCTTCCACTTCTTGTGAGCTTCTTTTTTATGTTTAAGATCCGCTAGGATTTCACCGTTAAGCCAAGCTGGTCGGCCGCCATATTTACTATTCTTTCGACTCATCGGGATGGTTTGTCCCTGTAACCTCAACAGGGATTCCTTGAAATACAGCCAGCTTTTGCGAAAGTAGCTTCTCTGCAGGAGCCATAAGTGGAATTCTGGCAGAGTTCCCTGGTGCCTTTGCCCTTTCCCGCCTGTTTCCCCACAGAGAAGGAGTTGATTCAGACCACTGATATTCTCAAGTTCTAAACTCCATCATAGCAGAATTTCAAATCTTATTTGCACGCTCAAATCCCAGAAACCCTGAGTTATAGCATAATAGAGACAAGGATATAGGACTAGTAGAACAGTTTAGTAGTAGCCTACCTGTCCTAGTTAAGACAACTGTGTATGGCCAGTGTACATGAAATAATTATAGACACAGCTGGTTGCACTGCCTATTATTAAGGTTGCCCAGTAATTCCCATTATAAGGTTCTGCTTTCAGTAGCTTCTAATTTTGCCAAACTTTGACCCTTTGGTCTGAAATTTTCCATGCTAGGTGTCTGCCTCACACTGAATGCTTTTGGAAAATTTCAGCCATTTCCAAGAATGAGGCTAAGGGAAAATACATTGTTTAGCCCATGTTAAAAAATTCTGGTAACCTTTTCTTCAATAAGTTCTAGTGACCCCATGCTTTAGAGCAGGGACTTAAAATTTGGCAAAGGGTGGTGTTTGTTTTGCTATTTCCTTAAAAATCCACCCAAATTTAGCTAAGTTATAAGCCTTTGAAAAATCACAGTTCGCACATATTTAGTAGAGACTTCCCCTAACAGTTGATCCATACTAGGCATGCTCCAACTCAGCGCTGAGCAAGACTTTCCCTGCACTTGCAGCTCTGGGCTGCTGCAGACTTTGCTGGGTCCAGGTCTGGGCAACTTAACTGAGAACACGAGGCCTGTCTCATGTGTTCTCATCTCCCCGCCCCCCCGCTACTGGGTCCAGGCAGTGTGGAGGAGGAAGCTGATTCAAATGTAAAGGGGACAGGAATAATCAGGGAAAGGGTCAGAGGAATAGATTGGGAAAAGGAGCCTGGATTGGGAAGCAGGTGGAAACTGGATCTGGAGGCTGGCAGGGATAAGGAGAGGGAAACTGGGACTGGGAGTTGGGGACAATGGGACTGGCTGGACAAGGAGATTCGGAGCTATGGAAGAGACTGAGACTAGGATCCAGGGATAAAGAATGGGACTGGCTGGTCATGGAGATTGAATGTATTTGAATGAATATTCATGATGGGCCCGAAGCCCTAAACTAGATCAAACTACCATTTAAGAAGGGTCGTCGGTAGATCACTCGGTCAGTCTTGATCTGGATCATTCAGGCCTGTTTGGAATGCCAGAGATGGAGTGGGACTTTTGTCTCTCACCATCAGAAAGCATGTAAGTATATATATAAAGAAGGGTATAAGATACTGCATTCATTCTGTATTTGTGCTATTTTTTTTATTTGTGGCTTGGAGCGTTTATGTCTTTACTTTGTGCTAATAAACGTTGTTAAAGCTTTGCTTTGCCCTCACTGTGAGTGTTTACATTGTGCCTCCAAGGTTCACAACCAGATATTGAACGGGATAACCTTGATTCTGTTGTGCCTGATTCTGGGACTAGAACTCTACAATTCCCCAGCTCTTTAAACCAGAATTATTTGGAAATCACTAATAATCAATAACCACTAAAGAATTGGGCAACAAGGGGGAGACTGGGACTTTGAGTCTGGAGGAGTCATACTAGGACTTGCTGAGGATTGGGATGAGAAGCCTGAAGATTGGAGACTGACTCCAGCTAGGTGAATAGAATGGGATTAGGATTGAGGAACCAAGGGTGGGGAGAGGAAGAGACAAGAGTGGGACAGAGACAGGCTGGAGAAGATAGGGAAGAAAGGTTCAAATTTTGGGGGAACAGGCAGAAGAGTCTGTGCTCACTAGAGCACACTCCAGAGCCTGGAATGGAATCAGAGATCCCTGAGTCTCACTATTCCTCGACAGTCAGCAAATATCTGTGTAACCCACTGGCAGAGTGTACCTTTTATCCACCTCTAGTGCTCGTGCACATAAAGGATAACAACTACTATTGCTATCACTTATTCTGTTAGTTCAAGTAACAGAAATCTATGAAGTGGATCTAAAGGCCCAACCCTGCTGATGAACCATCTGGGTGTCAATATGATGTCATAAAATGACATTTCTGGTGGGGGGGAAAGAGGGGAGGGAAAACCTTTCTTCAAAACCTAGGAAGTTACTCACAAAACAACTGTTTAAAGAACAGTAGTAAGGTTGCAAAGTCAAGCACTCAAATGTTAGGAAATGCCAGAATTAAGGCTGCCTGTGCACAGGATGGTCCTGCTTTGGGGATGAATTGGGGATGTGTAGAGAAGAAGTATTTTCTCTGTGGGACCCCCCCTCTCTCATTTGTTGAAGAAATTGGAAGGTATATAGTGAAGAAAGCAGAAAACTGCAGTAAACAAAAGGACAGACTCATGGTTAAGGCAGTTGAGTGCAGCCCTGGAAAACTGGATGCTATCCCTGCCTGTGCCATAGAGTTTCTATGTGATGCTAGGCAAGTTGCTTAAACCAAACATTTCACAGGTGGTCACTAATTGTGTGTTCCTCATGTGATAGTTGGTGTTTGTTGAAAGTGTCACCTAGTGGTTGTGGGGAGTCAGTCCCTTCTTAACGTAGAAGGGGGTTGGTAGGGGAGCTTGGATCCCCCACCCCCGACTCCAGCAGGCTTTTGATATTTTCATTTTTGAGCAATTATGAAGCAATAAATTTTAAGTACAAGATATTTTCAGCATATTTTCTATGTCATCACAAAAGTGATTATCTGGGGTGATCATTAGATCAGCAATGTAAGAGATCACTCTTACTGTACATATCATCAGCATTAGATTGATACTAGAAGATAAAGTATTGTTTAAAATGCCTGTTTGTTTAAAACAAGTGGTTTGAATAACATTAAAACCAATTTACAAATGTATATTTAAGCGTTGCCTTAATTCATTTATTTTTTATGCATGCGACATTTAGAGTGTTAGGATTCAGAGGACTTGGGCATGGAACATGGACATTTAGATCTTAATTCAGCAAGGTATTAAAGCAAGTGTCTAATTTTAAGCATGTCAGAAATTCCATTGGTTTCAGTAGGACTGCTCATCTGCTTCAAGTTAGACATGGATGAACTGGGGCCTCTCTCTCACTTTATCACTTTGAATTTGGCCCAGATTTGTAATGACTGAAAAGTAGTATCATTTAATAGCTGTGGAGTGGCTCATCTGAAGTGGGTTGGTGCTTCAGTCCGTTTCCTAGTGGACAGCCTATCTTGGTCAGAAAAGTCGTCATACTTGGCACCATCTTGGCAACGTACAAGGGAGTCCAAGGATGGAAGGTGGATGGAGATGTAGAGCCTGACTCAACTCCCACTGAAGTCAGAGAATCTTTCTTTTGATTTTAATGGGATCTGAATCAGGTCTAAACTGCCACCTCACCTGTCCCTATAGATCACTGTTGTGATGAAGCTCACATTGGCACTGCTCGTTCCGCCCCTGCTTTATGCACAAATATAAAATATCAGGCTCCAAGGCTACCACTAAATGTCCCTTTAGTTATGTTTCAAAAATAATTTTACAACTTAGGTGCCTTTTGAAAGGATTGTCTATGGGCATGAACAAGAGGTAACAATGGAGGGGTTACAGTTGATCCCCCACATTGAACTCAGTGGGAATATTGTATGCAGAAAGATTGTAGGATCTGGCCAGCTGTGCTTTTCTAAAGGAAAAGACTGCTATTTCCATTTTCACTGAATAGTCCCTGCCTTTCCACACCCTCTACTCTCCCTCATCACCATCTCTCCAAGGTAGAAGAGCAGGTGCATGGCAGACTCTTTGGCAGATGAAGTTGCTTTAGTACTATAATTATAATCAACATTTATTTGTAAAACACCCAAAGGCTTCTGGATGCGTAACACATATGGGAAATTTTACACAGAGCTTTCAATTTCCCTCTTCGTAGTCATTATTTCTAATCACTGACAGTTCATATTAACTAAATAGTTTAAACATGTTTTATTGAATATACTGCTCATGAAAAGTATTGGACTAACAGGGCTGAATTCTCCTCTGCATCCAAGCGCCACTTAGTTCAGAGGAATGGGGGAGGAGACATTAAAGAGCTGGTTATGGCGCCCTGTTTCAGCCCCAGAGATATTCAAAGAAATTCCAGGGGCTGCTCTAGATTATTCCAGTGGAGAATTGGTGTAACAGAATGCTGCTGTACCATTATGGCCCCAGCCCAGCCTGTCACACTCTATTTTTCTGCCAGCACATCCTTTATGCTGGGGAGGGGTGACATAGCACGCACAGCAACCAGTTTCACTGCCTTCACCAGTATTACAACAGTGTAGAATTCCACTGCCGTGGGCAAAGGGAAAATAAGACTCTGGCCCACTGTCTTTTATTCTATCAATAGTTGAGGTAGCAAAAGCACTGGCAGTGAAAGCTTCCTCCCAACCCTGCCTGGAGGGACCTAGGCGTGAGATTGTAGTTCAGTTTCCATTGCCCATTCAGTCCTTGGCCTTGCTGCTGAGGCTGCAAACCATGGCACCAGTTGGGATGATGGCTTAATGATGAAGACACTAGGAATTAGCTGAAATCAATTTACAATTAACAAGCCAGTGAAAGTAGAGCTGAGAAAATAATTCCCAACAAATAATGTATTTGAGAACGTCACCTCTTTTTTTTCTCTGAAAATTGTCCATGAACAGATTCTGAAATTCTTTGTTATTTGAAATTAACATGTCTCAGATTTCACTTACATTTAACGGCAATGAGCTGACCAAGAATGATCATACAAAAGATTGGTGCATAGTTAGCTTTGTTTGGACACATAGTATATATCTGTGTTCCCTGTTTGTAAAAGCAACATTCATCCAATCAGGTTTCCAGTGCAAATATTCATACATATTAATTAAAAATGTATTTTCCACGAGTATTCTCCAATATTTGCTTAACATTAATTGTTTTCAAGAACGTTCATGCCAATAAACACATTTGCTAGAATACTCTCAAGGAAAATGGAGAATGAGTCTGAACACAAGTAAAGAAAATGTATTTTAAACTTACAGAGAATACTGGGGTTTTGGTTTGGGGTTGTTTTTTTTATGCGGCATTCTGCTCATCGCTACGTAACAGCCATCATAGAACAGTTCCTGGTCACTACTAACAACGCAACAGCAGCAGCACTGCAGTTGCACTTCCGTGAAGACAATCACTAGAGCAACAGGAGAGGTTCTCCCGTCCTAGTAAATCCACCTCCTGCAGAGGTGGTATCTAGGTCAACAGAAGAATTCTTAATTGACCTCGTGCTGTTTACACCACTGTTTCACATTCCTGAGGGACATAGCTAAGTTGATAGAACTTTTCAGAGCAGACCAGCCCTTAGGCAGGATTCAAAGTGCTAAACTAAAGGTGAACAGCTCTGGGCCAACCACTGTCTCATTTAACAATATATATTAAAAAAACAACAACCTGAGAACATAAGTTTCAGAGTAGCAGTCCTGTTTGTCTGTATTCGCAAAAAGAAAAGGAGTGCTTGTGGCACCTTAGAGACGAACCAATTTATTTGAGCATAAGCTTTCGTGAGCTACAGCTCACTTCATCGGATTTGTTAGGTGCATGAAGAACCCTGCCCCTTCCTCCCCCCGCCGCAAAAAAACCCTCTGACATTGATTATTTGATTGAAAATAAACTTTTTTAACCCACAGTACACAGTGGGTTTCTTGTCAGTGCACAGTTCACATCTCTCCATTTTACACATTGTTCTGCTACTCAGGAATGATCCATTTAATTAAGGTTCTTAAGCAGCAGCATCTGAATTCAGTAAACATTAACACTTCCCTGGTATGTCTGAGCAAACATAAAGGACTGGGTTCAGCTCAGAGACAAGTTTAGAGTGCTAATACAAACAACAGAGCTTAGACTTTTTTGCAAATGGTCCTGAGAGGGTTTCTAACAAGGAAGTGCTAATCACACTTCTTACTTGGGAAAATCATTTTACTCTGTTGCGCTGTATTTTATTAATGGAATCTTTATTGTTTCTACAAGTTAAGCATCCCCTGCTTGAATTTAAAAAAAAAAAGCTATGCTGAGGAATAAAAAAAAATTCCTCTTTTTTTATACTTATAAACACCTATGAACTATAAATCAAACGTATAAAATATTTTCCATTGATTCTGAATGGCAAATTTTTAGCCCTAACAAAGTATCAGTGTCCCTTTAAATAAATATGCTATGTATTTATATAAAATATTTGTATAAATATAACACATTTGTATAAAGGAGCACTGATAACCAGTGTGTGGGGGAAGGATCATAACATAAGGAGACCCCCTACATGGCATCGTCTCCCCAACAAACCTGCAGTGAAATAACACTGGCTGCCAGCATTAATGCTCTCAATTTTCAAACCCATTTCAAGAGAGAGGATTTGGGGCCCAGATGTGGTAAGGAGACCATAACTCCCATCGTGACTCCAAGGGAACAGTGCTGGTAGGTGAGTAGTGAAGAGCGGTGAACTCTGGACAGATGCTCTCGCACTAAGATGACATTTGCCTATGGATCTTGGGGCAGCTGTACATTTGCAGCATTAAACCCCCATTATCATGATACACATTTGACTTTTTGGAAACTTTGAATTTCTATCTTAAATTGGCCCTTTCTTATGTTTTTTCTATGAAACAGCATGATGTAGCCCATAGTTTTCCTATAACTGTGATTTCCAGGGACAATGAAACCAATACAATCATACTAGCTATAGCTAGAGAGAAAATACATTTTATCACCCAGCTCTGCCTGTGTATTTCAGTGTTTATCTGCAGCATCACTATTTTTCCAGTGCTGAGTGTACCATTCAGTAGAATTGTTTCAGATGCAGATAAATCTCCGTGAGTAGATTAGTCTCAGTAATCTCAGGCTACGTCTACATTGTCAGAGTTTTTTCACTGAAAATTGTACTGACGATCCAAAAGCGCTAAAAGAAAATCATTGTTACATGTTTGAACTGTCTTGCTCTGTTGTCATAGCGTGTCCACACTTGGGTCAGTAGCATCGACGGTGAGCGCAATGCACTGTGGGAAGCTATTCCACAATTCAGCTCTTCACCTTCTGCCGCTAAGTCTTGTGGGAAGGCGGAGTGGATTGCAGTGCATCATGGGTCTGGGCTTGCTGTCCCACGATGCATTGCTTTCCGTCCCAGCATTCCCTGTGCTTCCATCTTTGGTTCACAGCATTTTTCAACGTTCCTTGATTTCTGCCCGCCCCGTTAGGGATCCTGCGCTGCTCTCCCATGCTCTGCTAGTCGTCAGTAGCACATCGCGAATGGCAGTGCAGTTAATCTTGAAGTTCCGAAGTCAACAGGAGTCACAGTTGCCTGACGTGCTGTCCGACACTGATAGGATCAACATGAGATTGCTTTTGACATTCATGGAGCAGCTGCACATGGTGGACCATCACTTTTAGGTTCATGAAACATGCACTGAATGAATGGATTGAATAGTTATGCAGGTCTGGGTTGACTAGCAGTGACTGAAGAACTTTCGGATGAGGAAAGCCACTTTCCTGGAACTATGTGCTGAGCTTGTCCCTGAAGCATGAGAGCTGCCCTGTCGGTAGAGAAGCGCATAGTGATTGCTGTGTGGAAGCTGGCAACTCCAGACTGCTACCGCTCAGTCACAAATCAGCTTGGAGTGGGAAAGTCAACTGTTGGGGCTGCATTAACAAAAGTATGCAGGGCCATTAATCACATCCTGCTGTGAAGGACCATGACTCTATAAGGGCTATAAGGTGGATAGAAAGCTGGCTGGGCTCAACGGGTAGTGATCAATGGCAGCCAATGTCAAGCAGAGTGCCCCAAGGGTTGGTCCTGGGGCCGGTTTTGTTCAATATCTTCATTAGCGATCTGGAGGATGGCGTGGATTGCAGCCTCAGCAAGTTTGCAGATGACACTAAACTGGGAGGAGAGGTAGATACGCTGGAGGGTAGGGATAGGATAGAGAGGGACCTAGACAAATTAGAGGATTGGGCCAAAAGAAATCTGATGAGGTTCAACAAGGACAAGTGCAGAGTCCTGCACTTAGGACAGAAGAATCCCATGCACTGCTACAGACTAGGGACCGAATGGCTCGGCAGCAGTTCTGCAGAAAAGGACCTAGGGGTTACAGTAGACGAGAAACTGGATATGAGTCAACAGTGTGCCCTTGTTGCCAAGAAGGCTAACAGCATTTTGGGCTGTATAAGTAGGAGCACTGCCAGCAGATCGAGGAATGTGATCATTCCCCTCTATTCGGCATTGGTGAGGCCTCGTCTGGAGTACTGTGTCCAGTTTTGGGCCCCACACTACAAGAAGGATGTGGAAAAATTGGAAAGAGTACAGTGAAGGGCAACAAAAATTATTAGGAGGCTGGAAAACATGATTTATGAGGAGAGGCTTAGGGAACTGGAATTATTTAGTTTGCAGAAGAGAAGAATGAGGGGGGATTTGATAGCTGCTTTCAACTACCCAAAAGGGGGTTCCAAAGAAGATGGATCTAGACTGTTCTCAGTGGTACCAGATGACAGAATGGTCTCAAGTTGCTGTGGGGGAGGTTTAGGTTGGATATTAGGGAAAAAAAATTTCACTAGGAGGGTGGTGAAGCACTTGCTGGCACCAAGACCACTTAGAGAGTAAGAGAAAGATTAATGAGTCTGCTCTACAGCCTTAGCTAACAGGCATATGGGTTACCTAGGGGGGTGGTGGAATCGCCTTCCTTAGAGGTTTTTAAGGTCAGGCTTGACAAAGCCCTGGCTAGGATGATTTAGTTGGGGATTGGTCCTGCTTTGAGCAGGGGGTTGGACTAGATGACCTCCTGAGGTCCCTTCCAACCCTGATATTCTATGATTCTGTGACTCTTGGCAATGTGTGTGAAATAGTGGATGGCTTTGCATCAATGCATTTTCCTAACTGCGGAGGGGCGATAGATGGCACGGATATTCCAGTGTTCTCACTGAACCACTTTGCGACAGAGTACATCAATACGAAGGTTCTCCATGATGTTGCAGGCACTTGTGGATCACCACGGGTGTTTTACTGACATCAACATGGGGTGGTCAGGAAAGGTGCATGATGCTCGTATCTTTAGGAACACAGGCCTATACAGAAAGCTGCAAGCAGGGGCTTTCTTTCCAGACCAGAAGATTACATTAGAGGATGTTGAAATGCCCACAGTGATCCTGGGAGATCTGGCCTACCCTTAATGCCATGGCTGATGAAGCCTTACACCAGAAACCTAGATAGCAGTAAGGAGCAGTTCAACAATAGGCTGAACAGGTGCAGGATGACCACAGAATGTGTGTTTGGCAAATTAAAGGTGTGCTGGTGATGCCTTTATGGCAGGTTAGACCTCCGTGAGGACAATCTTCCCATGGTCATAGCCGCATATTGCACATTGGACAATATTTGTGAAGGTAAGGGCGAAAGTTTGCTCAGGGGTGGACTACTGAGGCAGAATGCCTGGCAGCTGCTTTCAAGCAGCCAGATACTAGGGCTATTTGAAGGGCACAGTTGGGGGCGATTTGAATTAGGGACACTTTGAGGCAACACTTGGAAGATGATAACCAGTAATGAATGTTGCTATGCATGTACTACAATACTTAATGAAATTGGTATTTGCAAGGCAGCACTTGTGATGTTTGTGGCCTAGGATTTAATGTAAGCAACTGATTTCATTGCTTGTTTATTTGTTGCTGGTATATGCTATCACAATTTGCTTGAAAGAAATTTGTTCTTATAATTAAAAAAATTGTTTAGTGCACAAAAAATACTTCACAGTGTACACACACATACACACACACACACACAAATGCTTGTGGGGAGAGGGAGGGCTGACATTCACAGCTGTGCTTCAGTCCAGCTCTCATTTAAAAATGTTTCCCTGGGGGTGGAGTGAGTGGGATACTGAGAAATGCCAGATAGCTGATAGGAAATGGCAGGTGGAGTTTGGGGAGTGCATGGAAAAGAGTTCTGAATGTGCTGAAGGTGAGGTTGGGCACACATCTGCTCATCCTGGAGCATTATGAGGGTCTGTGGCATGTTTGTTTGTTTTTCCATCACTTTGATCATCCTCTCCGTTGCGGCCCTAGAGTAGGCCAGATTGTCTGCTCTTTCCCGACTCTCTTTTTCCCTCCGCTGCCTGCATTCTCTGTGTTTGGGTCTTTGAGCAGTCCATCACTGCCAGGAACATGTCTTCTTTGCTTCATCTTTGGTGCTTCCTTAGCCAGCACAGGCGCTTTGCTGGTGTGTAGGGGTTGCCTGTCAAGGGCACATCTGCAGAAGCACAAAGAACAATATACAGACTCATGATTGTTAAGCGCACACACATCATTGAAACAGGACAGTAAAATACACTTCTGCTAACATACCAGTCACTTTCTCACTGAACCTTGAGAAGCCCACATGCTGGCGAGTACCCCAGGCATGGTGAGTTTCCCCTAGGTTGTATGTGGGGAGAAAATCAATATAAAAGGATTGCGGTGTAGTGGGCTATGGACAATATTCTAAATTTTCCCACCCTTTTCAACAGGCAGGGTTCATTGTGCCAGACATCTCACTCCTGAGGGTAATCAGGGAGGAAAGGGAGCATCTACTGCACGCTTGCAGCTTCCACCCTGGCCCCTGTGCTGCTCACCGGTGTGCTGGTTTGGTCTCTGCACAAGTGATTGCAGGAAAGTTTCCTTCAGTGGGGGAAGGAACAAAGCAGCTCTTTGTTTCTTTGGCAGAGGATTGCCCAGTACCTCCAGGAGCATTTCCTAGAGATCTCTCTGGAGGATTCCCATGAAATCTTGGTGTGTATCTGTAACCCACACACCTCTTGGGTGTGGTGTTCTGTCCCATCTAGTGGCACCAAGACCACTTAGAGAGTAAGAGAAAGATTAATGAGTCTGCTCTACAGCCTTAGCTAACAGGCATATGGCTTTTAGCTCATGCGGTAGAGGCTCATGCACTAAGCTCCAGTGGCCCCAGGTTCAATCCCACCTGCCGACAACCAGGGTCTGTCAGCATTATAAGCGGGGGCTCTTCCAGGATTTCAACTGGTAAGTCTCTGAAGCACGGGACGCATTTCCTCAACTAGGGGAAGTATGTAACCCACACACCTTCTGGTTGTGGTGTTCTGTCCCAGCTAGTGGCACCAAGACCACTTAGAGAGAGAGAAATTAATGAGTCTGCTCTACAGTCTTAGCTAACGGCCATATGGCTTTTAGCTCATGCATTTAGCTCCAGAGGTCCCAGGTTCGATCCCACCCACCGACAACCGGGGTCTGTTCCACCACACTGCCCAGCTGCACGGGGAAATGTCCAGCACACAGAAGCACAGCCAGCCTTGTACGTTGCTATGACCTCAACCAACCTACTCACTTCACAAAGAAAAAACACTTATATGGGGTCCCCTCTCCTGCTTCTGCCTCGCTGGATTGAGACTGCCGAGACTGGCTAGATACCTCTGGAGTGGAGAACAGCTCCTGACTGGATGCACCACAGGGCATCCCTGCCGTGGGCTCTACATCATCCTCTGCCTCCACCTCTTCATCAATGACTTTGTGGTCACAGGGAGGTCCACTTTTCGCCACCTCCACACCCACCTAAGTATCCACAGGGCTCTTCGCGGTGAAGTTGGAGTCACTGCTGAGGATAGCATCCAACTGCTTATAAAAATGGCCGGTCTGAGGCACAGCACTGGAGCGATGGTTGGCCTCCCTCACCTTCTGGTATGTGTGCCTCAGCCCCTTGATCTTCGCTCTGCACTGAAGCATGTCCTGATCATAGCCCTTTTTGCACAACCCTCAAGGAATCTGCCCCAGGCATCAAAATTCCCACAGCTGGAGCACAGCTGGGACTGCACCGCTTCCTCTCTCCAAATACTCAGCAGATTGAGCAGCTCTGCACTGGTCTAAGCAGGAGAGCGTTTGCTGCATGGAGCCACCGTGGTCACCTGGGAAGATGTGATGTGAGCTCTCCATGCTGAGCAAACAGGAAGGGGAATTTCAAAAATTTCCAGGGCTTTAATGGGAGAGGGGTGGAAGGTTATTTACGTGACTGCAGGACAGCGGAGTTGAAATTGCTGACCAGAACAGTCAGGATGGGCACCTTTAGGTGCCACCTTTAGGTGCCAATTAAAGTGACAAAATGAACCATGGTGTCTACACTGGCAATTTGTGGATGAAATTTTTGCGTAAAAAGCCCTATGTCTCTCATTGAAGTGGTTTTATTTGGTCGATGAAACTGAGGTGTTTTGTCACTGAAAGTGGCATTGCAGGGTGTACACCTCCACTGTTTCATCATCAAAAGCTGCCTTTTGGTGAAAAAACTTGGCAGTGTAGACAAGGTCTAAAACTCAGTTCATTTTTGTCCTGAGCCAGATTCGAAGTCAGAGATGAAAGACCAATGTCAGGTCTTTTAAAAATCTTTTTAAAAACAACATATTTTTTTCTTATGTTACTAATTACATTTTACATTTACATTAAAGCTGAAGGGATTTTAAAATGGAGGGCCAAATTTTCCGTTTGTGTAATGTGATGCAGCTCTACTCAAGCCAAAGAAACTGGATTCACCACCTTCAATACTGCATGCACTTCTGGTCACCCCATCTGAAAAAACTATATATTAGAACTGGAAAAGAGTACAGAGAAGGGCAACAAAAATTATTAGGGGTATGGAACAGCTTCCAAAGAAGGAGAAATTAACAAGACTTGGACTGGTCAGCTTAGAAAGAAACAACTGAGGTAATGATAAAGGTCTATAAAATCATGAATGGTGTGGAGAAAGTCAATAGGGAAGTGTTATTTACCCCTTCACATAACATAAGAATCAGGGTCACCGGGTGAAATTAATAGGCAGCAGGTTTAAAACAAACATAAGGAAGAACTTCCTCATACAATGCACAGTCAACCTGTAGAACTCATTCCCATGGGCTATTGTGAAGGCCGAAAGTATAACTGTTTTAAAAAAGATTTTAATAAATTCATGGAGGATACGTCCATCAATTGCTATTGGTCAAGATGGTCAGGGATGCAACCCCATGTTCTGGGTGTCCCAAAGCCTCTGACTGCCACTTGCTATTTGTCCTGTTTTGGTGCCCTGAAGCACCTAGCACTGGCTGCTGTTGGAAGACAGGATACTAGGCTAGATGGACCATTAGTCTGATCCAGTATGGCTGTTCTTATGTTCATTTTACAGCCTCATGGCCCGAGCCCAGTGAACCCAAGTCAGCTGACCCAAGCCAGCCAAAGGTGTTTAAATGCTTTGTAGACATACCCTTAGACTCACTGCTGTTGTTTTTTGCTCTGTAGACATACCCTAAGCGACCTGCCAAAAGTTTGTGCCAGAGCTAAGAATGGAACCCAGATCTCCAGCCTTCTAGTGTAAGGGCTTAACCACAAAATCATCCTAACTTTATTTTGTACATCAGTTTGTAGCTGTGACACTGGGAAAATGGGACTAGGAGTGTCTCACTAAGCATGTGACCCTTTGAGACCACATCTTATAAGACAGGAGCTGAAGTTAAAGATAGCTTGATAGGAGGCCTATGAGTGAGTAAGTAAACTGTCTGAGGGCTTATCTACACATATGGTGCCCTCCCATCGACATAGCGCTGTGTATACCGGGGGTTAGGTCAGTATAACTACGTTGCTCAGGGGTGTGGATTTTTCACACCTTTGAGCCACACAGTTATAGTGATATAGGTCTGTAGTGTAGAACTGGCCTGACATATATTCAGAGTATACAGATCAAATCCATTTGGAGTTGCTGAAAGGTACTGATACTGCTTAGATCACAAACCCCTCTGAGACGGGTGTGAACACATCCTTCAATTAACACACTGGCCAGGATGAGTATATTAGCCCCCCACCTAAGACAACCACCGGTGGTGAACTTGTCCAGGAGTTTGGACTGAGTGGGCAGAGGGCTTTTGCTGAGTAGTGTGTGTGTGTGTGTGTGTGTGTCTCCGTGCGCGCACGTGCGTGTAGGCATAACACACAAACTAGAGTCAGAGAACAGAGACACAAAGACAAAAAGCAAGAAAGTCTCTGAGCATGGTATGACCCTAGAAAAGTTAGAGAGTTTTTGGGACTGGTGTTGGCTAACGAGGCATGGAGCTGTAAACTAAAACACCTTCTTTTGGTCTTGGTTCTTTGCCCGGTGTTCGGAGGAGCACGATTTGTAAACAAACAAGGTTCCATCAAAGACTCCATCAATTTCCAAATGGAACATCCCCAGGGCTCCAAACTTTGACTAGCCGCTCAGGTCAAAAAGGAGTAACAGTATTCTCAGATATTTTCTTCACTTACAGCAATTATTTAATTAATTCTTTATCTTCCCCCTTGTTTTTGAAAACTAGTATTTATGACCAAGACCATTTTGTATGAACATAAAAGTGCTCTATATTATAAGGGCAGGAGATGCCACAACCTAAACAGTCTTGTCTTCTATATGAAATTTCTTTAAATTTGTACTTTGCAGTCCAACATGCTGTTGGCATTTTGCATCAAAATAAGCAAAGGCACTTTGCCAATTGGCAGAAGAAAATTTTGTTTACATTTATGGGCCAGATTCTCCATTTGTTAACACTGATGAAGATCAGAAATAAGGCCGCCAGAGCTAATGGCATTACACCAGTATAAAATTGGTATAAATACACGGAGAATTGGGCTGTAGGGGAGAGAGTGTCTCAAAGGCACAGATGACAGGCACCTAATGCACATTGAACGTAAATGGAAGTTAGGCACCTGTCATTTGTGCTGCTGAAACTTTCCTGCTATATTTTTTTAGGATTTCTTTAAATTCATTTTACAAGAAATGCCATCATTTCAGCTCTGTCTTCATTAAGCCTTATTGGTTTGTAAACAACAACACCTATACTTTACTAAGTAGCACAACCCTTTTGATATTAATGTTTTCCTAGGAGAATTTCTTCATTCATGTTACATCAATTATTTCAGTCCCTGCTGACGATGTTTTCATGTCCCATACTTCAGGGTCCAAGTCTAATATTTTCTATTTCATAAAAATCTTCATTATATGCTATAATAAGCTTAATATCTTTATTTACAGATACACCCATATATATTAGCAGTTCCTTCTTTCCCCCCAGTTATTCTGAAGGATGATGTCTTTAAAAGAACATGAGGGTATATACAGAGACACAAACAATTTTGGGGCAAAATGTATTCCCAATGTAACTCGGCTGAAGATATTTATACCGGGGTGCATTTTGCTCAGGATCAGAAAAAGCTGCAAGAATATTAAGGACATAAACCTTCACAATAAAACATAATTCAATTCTGAATGTAACAAATCAAATGAAATCAGAATATGACTCAGTCAGAACATAGACTAGTTTCAATCAATGACTTTCTTAATTAGTATTAATACTTAATATCTTAAAAGGAATTTCCTGAAGGATCCAAGGAAATTCATCACTCCACAAACAGTATATATATTCTTTCTCAGATTATTCACTCAGTAGTCTATCACCTTTTTCTTTGGTCTTCTTTACATATCTTGTAAAAGCATTCACTCATTACTAAGTGTCTGTTACAACTGATCTTTAAATATTCATGGTAAATAGGCCTAATGGCCTGTGATGGGATGTTAGATGGGGTGGGATCTGAGTTACCCAGGAAAGAATTTTCTGTAGCATCTGGCTGGTGAATCTTGCCCATATGCTCAGGGTTTAGCTGATCGCCATATTTGGGGTCGGGAAGGAATTTTCCTCCAGGGCAGATTGGAAGAGGCCCAGGAGATTTTTCACCTTCCTCTGTAGCATGGGGCACAGGTCACTTGCTGGAGGATTCTCTGCTCCTTGAAGTCTTTAAACCACGATTTGAGGACTTCAATAGCTCAGGCATAGGTGAGGTTTTTCGCAGGAGTGGTTGGGTGAGATTCTATGGCCTGCGTTGTGCAGGAGGTCAGACTAGATGATCATAATGGTCCCTTCTGACCTTAGTATCTATGAATCTATGAATCTTTGCAACATGTGCTGATAAAATCTCCTTCTACGTCACCATTGCCATTTTTATTGTTTCCATGAGTAGCCCAGTCTTGATCTAAATCAATACAAATCAATGTAAAATGAATTGGATTGCACTCCATCTGCAATTCCAATTCATCGGATTAATATCCATTTGTAATATGTACCTCACATTTACCTGCATCTTTGTCTTTTCAGGAGGAAAAGTAGATAAGTCTAAATGTCCTTATTAATAGTTTAGGGAATTATTCAGTATAAATCAAATATCTCGTAAATCTATCTCACTTCCCTTCAGAAATTCCCTTAGGTGAAGTACATTTTAATTTTTTTTTAAACTTATTTCAGATTAGCCCGCCTTCACTCACAACAATTTCACTATCAGAATAGCTCTCTGCTGTTTATATTACCTTATTTTCCCTGCTCACACATCTTCTATCTGTTAATTCCTGACTGCATAATTTTTTAGAGTTATATTTTTTAATTCCACATGACTGCACATTCTGGTATTTCTCCAGTGTTGCCAGAATAACCTGCGTTTTCCCCAAAGATTCCCCTAGAGGAGAAATACACTATGTGAATCACTTTTCTCGTTCTCTCTGCCTATCATACAAATCTTTCATCTTTTCTCTCCCCACTGTAAAACTGAAGAGTTAGTTTCTAGTATGCCCAAGGGCAGTACATTTGGAAATCTCTCCAGTTTTATGAGCTGCTCTTGTATACCATCCTCTGAAACAGCATTCAAAAGTAGGTGAGGAAAGTGTGGTGTATGCAGCTATGATTCTTTATAAGTAAGGAGGCTCTGTTCCTATTTGCTCAGGGGCATGTAAGGGAGAGGATTCAAGATGAATGATCTTTCAGAGTGAGAGTTATGCTCTACTTTCTCTCGCTCATGGAGATTTTATATCTGTTCTGAATTTGGGTGTAGTTTTCCTTAATCAAAAATAAAAATATTCTAGTTTGAAAGTACATGTTTTGCTCCTTGCATGGGGAAAGCATTACAAAAAACCTGCAGATCATTGTATCACAATCAATGCAGCACAGTTTACTTTTTGCTCATAAAACAAATTCTTTCTATCATTAGGGGTGTTTTATGATTTTCATGTATTTTAATACCATACATTTGATATTACTCTTTTGATTTTTTTTTAAATTGATAAAGAGGAATTGTGACAATTCACATCCATATACAGCCATATCTTGTCTCCTAGACCATTGCTGAATTAAATGGAGTTGGTATGGCTGGGTGGGGCTCCTTGAGTTTAGGAATTTAGGAATTCTGCCCCCTTCTCTTCCTAGCTGCAGAGTGGTGTCACAGAACTATAGCTGTGCCCCACCAAGAGAAGAATTTGTATAATGGTGGAGCTGGCCAAACTCTCAGCATTTACTATGCAACCCCTCAAATGCCACTTCACATTGCTATGGTCTAAGCCTCCGTGACAGAGCCCTTTCTCTGAAGGATTCTTGTCCCTTTCATCCTGGGCAAGATTTTCCTACTTCAGAAGAGCAAGATTTTAGAGCAGCCGGTTCTTTGGAAAGCTGTGTAATCTCCAAGATCATACAGCAAACTTAAAGTCCTGGGCCAAAATATTCATGAGTAGCCATTGATTTTGAGTGCCTCAGTTTTGGGGTGCCTTATGCAAGACACCTGAAAAATTAGGTCCTGATGAGAAAACCATACTTTAGTAAATAAGGGACTCTGACACTTTGTGGAAAACTTTGAAAAATGTAATTTTGAGACTTATTCCTTTAAACGATAGACTGTAATTTTTCTAATTCCCTTCTCTCTCTCTTCTGTAAGGCTATTTACCTGAAAACTGGATTTCTCTTTCTAAAACTTAACCCTATTCAACATCATGGCCTTTTTTGTGATGTCACAGGGCCTAAGCCACAAGGAGTTTTGCCATTGACCTTCAATAGGAGCACCATCAGCCCATAATTTCCACAACAGATTGTGATGACAAACAGGATTATGATCTGTGGTTTAAGGTAGGGAAGAAACAGCAGAAGGTAATGAAGTCTTAAGAAACAAATAGCCTGTTTTCATAAAACAGCTTTAGAAATATAGAATGAGGCAATGTCCTGGTTAATGCAGTTCTGCTGAAAATACTATGAAATCTAAGGCTTTGTACTCTAATTGATCTAAGAATATAGAGAGAGATTTCCCAGGCTCCAGCACCAAAACAAGAGCTTGGGCTGCCTGACAAGCATTTTGCCCAAGGCTTTTCATTGTTTAACACTGTCACACTGAAGACTGAAACAATAAAGTTCTCGTTTTCCTGAAGTTTAAATAGATCGTGATATGTATTGAACTTGGTTACATAAAGTAGAAGAAATAAAGTACCCTTGAGTAGTGGAAACCTATTAACTGAATTTAAGATGGAAGAAGAAACAGAAGTCCCAATCCTGCAACTGGATCTGCTGTTGGTTGACTTCAGTGGGGCTCCACACAGAGCCAAATGAAATATTGGGGTCTTTGTTAATCATATCTAAGGTCACTAATTTTTTATATTTCACTCTGGTCCGAACCCTGCAATGTGATGTGTATGAGTGGCCTGCTGTGCCACTGAGTTCTACTTCAGTGCCTTAACCACTAGACCTTTCTTCCACCTCCTCGAATTTCCATGAGATGCCTTCAATAGTGAAATTGGCTTAGAACAGCTGAGGACCAAATGGAGACATGAGCTCCCAGTTTGATGCTGTGACCAAAAGGGCTAATGCAATCCTTGGAGGATAAACAGGGGAATCTTGAATAGGGGTAGACAGATTATATAACCTCCTGGCACTGGTGTGACTGCCGCTGGAATACTGTGTCCAATTCTGGTGTCATCGTTTCAAGATGGATGCTGAGAAATTGGAGAGGATTCAGAGAAGAACCACAAGAATGATTAAAGTATTGGAAAACATGCCTTCTAATAAGAGACTCAAGGAGCTCAATCTATTTAGTTTAACAAAAAGAAGGTCAAGAGGTGACTTGATTACAGTTTATAAGTACTTACCTGGGGAACAAATATTTGATAATAGGGTCTTCAAGCTATCAGACAAAGGTGTAACAAGATCCAATGGCTGGAAGCAGAAGCTAGATAAATTCAGACTGGAAATAAGGTGTACATTTTAAACAATTAGCGTTATTAACAATGGGAACAATTTATCAAGGGTCGTGGTGGAGTCTCCATCACTAGCAATTTTTAAACCAAGGTTGGATGTTTTTTCTAAAAGCTCTGCTCTAGGAATTATTTTAGGGAAGTTCTATGGCCTGTGTTATACAGGAGGTCAGACTGGATGATCACAATGGTCCCCTGTGGCCTTGGAATCTACAAATGTAATTAAAAGGGGGAACTTCGAGAATGAAGATGAGTGTCCAATCTGATCTATACAGAAGATAGTTTTTGATTGCACCTTAATGGTGCCTCATGGAAGAATTCAAATAAGTAACACAAGCAGGATTTAGCCCATTGTGAAAACCGAGAAATCTTTAGTGCTGACAATTTCCTTCAGCATTTCACAGAATCATAGAATATTAGGGTTGGAAGAGACCTCAGGAGGTAATCTAGTCCAACCCCCTGCTCAAAGCAGGACCAATCCCCAACTAAATCATCCCAGCCAGGGCTTTGTCAAACCTGACCTTAAAAACTTCTAAAGAAGGAGATAATTATATCAATAATTATATCAGGGTTCTCATGCAGAGCTGCAAATTGGTCTTCCATCCTGTCTCCTCCCAGAATCAATGCAGTCTTCAGGCCTGTGAATTTGCCCAGCTCCTTTGTGAATTTCATAGTCTGCAAGGCAAGCTCACAGGCTGGCGAGAGGATGAGGGCTCGTGCTCCCATCTGGGCACTTTGCGCCTTCAGCTTCTCAAACATGGGGATGAGGTGAGCTGTAGCTCACGAAAGCTTATGCTCAAATAAATTGGTTAGTCTCTAAGGTGCCACAAGTACTCCTTTTCTTTTTGCGAATACAGACTAACACGGCTGCTACTCTGAAACCTCCCTAGGTAACGCATTCCAGTGTTTCACCACCCTCCTAGTGAAAAAGTTTTTTCCTAATATCCAGCCTAAACCTCCCCCACTGCAACTTGAGACCATTACTCCTCATTCTGTCATCTGGTACCATTGAGAACAGTCTAGATCCATCCTCTTTGGAACCCCCTTTCAGGCAGTTGAAAGCAGCTATCAAATCCCCCCCTCATTCTTCTCTTCCGCAGACTAAACAATCCCAGTTCCCTCAGCCTCTCCTCATAAGTCATGTGTTCCAGTCCCCTAATCATTTTTGTTGCCCTCTGCTGGACGTTTTCCAATTTTTCCACATCCTTCTTGTAGTGTGGGGCCCAAAACTGGACACAGTACTCCAGATGAGGCCTCACCAATGTCGAATAGAAGGGAACGATCACGTTCCTTGATCTGCTGCCAGTGCGCCTACTTATACATCCCAAAATGCCATTGGCCTTCTTGGCAACAAGGGCATACTGTTGACTCATATCCAGCTTCTTGTCCACTGTAACCCCTAGGTCCTTTTCTGCAGAACTGCTGCCTTGCCACTCGGTCCCTAGTCTGTAGCGGTGCATTGGGTTCTTCCGTCCTAAGTGCAGGACTCTGCACTTGTCCTTGTTGAACCTCATCAGATTTCTTTTGGCCCAATCCTCCAAGTTCTCTAGATCCCTCTGTATCCTATCCCTACCCTCCAGTGTATCTACCTCTCCTCCCAGTTTAGTGTCATCTGCAACTTGCTGAGGGTGCAATCCACACCATCCTCCCGATCATTAATGAAGATATTGAACAAAACTGGCCCGAGGACCGACCCTTGGGGCACTCCCCTTTATACCTGCTGCCAACTAGTCATGGAGCCATTGATCACTACCCATTGAGCCCGACAATCTAACCAGCTTTCTATCCACCTTCTAGTCCATTCATCCAGCCCATACTTCTTTAACTTGCTGGCAAGAATACTGTGGGAGACTGTGTCAAAAGGTTTGCTAAAGTCAAGGAACAACATGTCCACCGCTTTCCCCTCATCCACAGAGCCAGTTATCTCATCATAGAAAGCAATTAGATTAGTTAGGGATGACTTGCCCTTGGTGAATCCATGCTGACTGTTCCGGATCACTTTCCTCTCCTCTAAGTGCTTCAGAATTGATTCCTTGAGGACCTGCTCCAATATTTTTCCAGGGACTGAGGTGAGACTGACTGGCCTGTAGTTCCTAGGATCCTCCTTCTTCCCTTTTTTAAAGATGGGCACTTCATTAGCCTTTTTCCAGTCGTCTGGGACCTCCCCTGATCGCCATGAGTTTTCAAAGATAATGGCCAATGGCTCTGCAATCACATCCGCCAACTCCTTTAGCACTCTCGGATGCAGCACATCTGGCCCCATGGACTTGTGCACGTCCAGCTTTTCTAAATAGTCCCGAACCACTTCTTTCTCCACAGAGGGCTGGTCACCTCCTCCCCATGCTGTGCTGCCCAGAGCAGTAGTCTGGGAGCTGACCTTGTTCATCCAGTCCAACCCCCTGCTCAAAGCAGGACCAACCCCATTTCCTAGTAAGGGCTGATATAATAACATACCTGTCAGGAGAGGGCATAGGAAAATCTTTTTGGAATGGCTGGGCTCCCTTTTGAGAAGGAGGAAGAGGGGTTGCTTCTGGATTTTAAAGTGAATATGTGGCTACTTAGAATCAAGAACATATAGCTTTAAAAGGCTAGTGATGTAATGTGACCCTAGCCTTCCTAAATAGCCTTTCCATGCAGGCTGCATGTCATTGCTGGCTTTCAACTAGGAAAAAATCTCAGAAATACTGAACAGAAGTCTGTCCTATTTTATGTTTTACTTTTATTTTCTTGGAAGGAGAGAAAGAGAAGAAACTTGCAAAAGTAAAATCACCTTCCTGTTCATCTTGGGCCAGTTCTGGGCCCTATTGAAGTTAAATGAAATGATGCTATTGACTACAATGGGACCAGGATTTGGCCCCTAGAGAATTACTGTCTCCTCAATATTGCTTTATTTTTTTTAAAAAATGAAGATGATGATTAGGTCTCAGTTGTGCACTGTTGGGAGTTGGTGCTGTAATATCATCACAACCCTCCCCCCATCAATGTATAAATCCATACGTCAATACAGATTTATTAACAATAGACTTTACTTTAAAGTCTTTTAGGTATAGTTTTTAACTGTGATCAGAAGGGTGAGGAAGGACTGGAAGGCTGTGAAATGCTCCAGGTGAGAATGATTTGGAGAGACTGTGCTCAAGCAGGGAACAGACTGAGAACCCTGCTTGGTAAGGGTGAAGAGAAAGGGGTTATGTGGGAAGTGGCCCAGGGAATAGCAGCAGCACCTTCTATAGGAAGCAGCATGTAGCTGCTATTTATAGGTTCCCTGGGTTGTGACCCACAGTAGTGGGGGGGCCTGAGTCCTGCCACTAGCAGGATGGCTGAAGCCCCAAGAAGGTGATAAGGCTTGTTTAGAGGCCCAAGTGAAGGCAGGACTTAGAGTCTCCTGGGAGAAAAGTGTAGGGGCACTGCTCTATACCTAAGCAGACATGGACTGAAAGCTAGCCCAGAGAGGCTGAGGACTGAGCCTAGAGACCAGGCTTAAGACATTACTGAGGGCACAGGGACAGGCCCAGTTGGATGTCTTACCCTGAAATGGGTTTGTTCAGTCACATGTTGACTGTGTGACTTGGCTGGAGGGCTGAGCCACTGAAGACCCACCTGATGAGGGTAATAACTGATGGTGGCATCACCAAAAGAGAGGGAGATTTGCATGCATATTTGCACTCATCTGACAGTCAGATTGCTAGGCATCTGGTTTTTGACCAGAAAGCCTGGTTGAAAAGACCCTGGTGGTTCCGGTTGGTACTGCTGACTGGACCATCAAAAGTCCAGTCAGCAGTGCAGTGGGGCTGAGGGCTAAAGCAGGCTCCGTATCTGCTCTGGCTCCATGCAGCTCCCTGAAGCAGCCGTCAGGTCCCTGCAGCCCCTGGGTGCTGGGGTGGCCAGGGACTGGGAGGCTCTGCATGCAGCCCCCAGTGCTGGCTCTGCAGCTCCCATTGGCCAGGAACTGTGACCAATGGAATCTGCGGGGATGGCGGGCGCAAAGGATGCACACACAGTGAGCTGTAGCTCACGAAAGCTCATGCTCAAATAAATTGCTTAGTCTCTAAGGTGCCACAAGTCCTCCTTGTCTTTTTACACACAGTTCAGAGCCACTTGGCTACCCATGCGCCTAGAGGCCACAGAGACCTGGCGGCCACTTCCTTGGAGCTGTGGTAAGTGCTGCCAGGACCCCGAATCCCCTCCTGCACCACAACCACCTGCCCCAGCCTGGAGTCCCCTCCCGTGCCCCAAAGCCCACACCCCCAGCTGGATCCCCGCCCTACACCTCAAATGCCTCATCCCTGGCCCCACCCCAGAGCCTGTACCCCCATCCCAGAGCCTATACCCCCTCCTGCACTCCAACCCACTGCCCCAGCCCAGTGAAAATGAAGGTGGGGAAGAGTGAGCGATGGAGGGAAGGGGGATTTCGGGGCAGGGCCTAGGAGAAGGGGCAGGGCAGGGATGTTCAGTTTTGTGTGATTCGAAAGTTGGCAACCCTACCTGACAGGATGTGCTCACAGGAGATGGGTGCACTGTCACACTGGAGAAAAGTAATGAGTTATTACCATGAACATACGACTTTTGTTCAAATAAAATCTGCTGCAGTTTCGACACAGCTACCATATGCTAATCCATTTAGAGAAACCTCATCAAAAAAGTATTATTCTTAGAGCAATTGTCATATGTTTCTTTAGTCTCAAACCTCACTGACCTTTAAGGCATTCCTGGGGATTCTTGTCTTTTCAGGTTGAGATACACACTGAACATAGTATTCGCATGCTTCATTAAAAAGATCAAGGGACGTACCATGAACACTTGCAACTGGAAATTGCGATCACCTGGCATCTTTCACATTTGTATATGGATTCTGTAATTCCTTGAATCATAACTGGAACATTTAGAGCCTTCCTCAAGCTACAATGATTAGAAAGCAAACCACCTTTATTATGAGAAGCTAGGGAAAATATACATTTTCAGAAAGCTGCAGTAAGGTTCAACTGATTTTTTCACAATGTCTCATAAATGGAGGGGCTCTAATACAGAGCAAACACATACTAATAGATTTGCTTATAAAAATGAATTTCCCTGCTGTCCAGAAAGCTTTATTATGGTCTGTACATACAAGTAACTTGCATTTATGTTGTCTCCAACTAGTCATTGCTTGTTCTAGGGAGCCTGTAATTGTCATATATAAAGGGGAGTGATCTGAGAGGGCTCTGATGCCCTCCATAGCTGTTTTGATTTTATGCATTCATTACTCTAACAAAGAAATAGTTCAGCTGAGAAGCAATCATGCACTAAGGAACAATGATTGTAGGCTGAGGAGAATTCTGAGTGTACACAAAATGCTTTATAATTCCTCAGTTCTTCAAACGGTTCAGAGTTGGTTCCTGGTCTTTCTGTTGACCAATCTACTTTTTAAATTAAGAAGGTAATTAAAGTCTCCCTCACCCTTAAATTATATTTGTCCAAGTAAAGTCAGCGTTTAATTAAAACCTTTTAGAAATTTTCCTCACCTGTATTGGGGACACAGCTATTAATTATACAGAACGGGTTCGTGTTTAGTATTTCCCATTAGTATTAGATAACATCCTGGAGAATGTGAGACTACTTAATGGGAGTGAAAAATTATACATGAATGCTCTAACATAGTGAAAATGGGTTAACCTCACATAGTTATGCAGTTTAAAGGATATTAACTTAAAAAGACACTGTCAGCTACATTAGTCCCAAAGTGTAGATTTTGTTAATGTAACACAATGGTGGTTTATCTGCTCATGTCTCCTCATGGCTGGGCAATAGATGACGACTACTATTACCTGCTTAGCTACTATTATAAAAACGTAGCAAGTGGGCCACAAAGGTTATACAAAACCTATTATTAACAGAAATATGTTCATGACTTTTATTGTAAAATTTCAGTTTGGGGGCTTTTTATATGTTTTTTCTGAAGAGTTTGCAACATAACCCTCACAGGCTTTCATAGTGCATAAAACTGACTAGAAACAGACATGGAACTGAACAGAACTATTCAGTCTTTACTGGTCAAATGCAAGAAGCAAACAGCATGAATAGTGAACACCTGATTTTCAAAATTGGAGCTTAAAGTTAGGTTCCTATATCTATAAACAGGCACCCAAATCAGTGTCTTGATTTTCAAAAATACTGAGCACCCAACTGCTTCTGTTGAGGTCAGTGGGAACAACTAGTTGTTCCATCAGAGCCAAGGGCCATTGCACAGAAATCCCCAGAAAGCATTGTTCCAATCTCTGTGCTGCCATCAACACTGCCTCCCCATTCACACACCCCAGCTACTTCCCTTGAAACCCCTTTAATGGGACTCTCACACCATAGAGAAGGTATTCATGCAAATTAAGGGTATCCTCATTTATTTGAAGTATGTCCCCGAAGTTTCACAGGGCATCATGATGCCATGAAGTCTGCTGGTCTCTCTAGCTATGATTCCAAGTCACCCAGTCCTCTGTACAATTACAGGACCAGAACTCCAGAATCACCCACAGGAGAACTTCTGCAGGGTCAGAAGCAGGTGGTTAGGAGAAGGAGTATGTGTTGTGGAGCCAGTCCCCACCACACCCAGTCTTCACTTTTGGGGACGGGTTTGTGCATCTGTATTCCACTCCTCGTATGGAAACCAGTGGCACTGGAACAGGGCTGGGGGTCCATGGCCCTCCCATTTCTTAAAAGTGGACAGGCCTGTCCTGGTCTCTTTTTCACCATGGCAGACCCTGCTCCCTTCACCTCCTCTTCTTCCCTTCCCCCTCAGCCCCATTCCCCCAGCCAGGCCAGGAACTGGTGGAGCCCAGGCAGTTGTGGGAACTGTGCAGACCCTCCACCTGTCCATGGTCCAGGGGGCCCGAGAGCAGCCCCCTACCCTGTGTCCCTGCCCACTGGATCCCCTGCCCAGGGCCAGTGGAGGGTCTGCGCCATAGGTCCCCACAGCTGCCTGCTTGGCTCTTACCATGGCTGGGCTTTGGCTTCGAGGCCTGGCCCCAGCCGCCGGCTGGGTTGGGGTAAGAGCTGCATGGGCAGCTGTGGGGGAGCTTGGGTCCCTCCACCTGTCCTGGATGCGGGCCTCAAGGGGCAGAGACATGGGTGGGGGGACACTCCAGTTTGGCCTGGAACAGGGCCTTGGGCTGCAGTGGGGTGGGGGCCCCACCGGGGCCCCACCCCTCCCCCCACTTTTGGGAAGGCTCTGCTGCCCCTGATGGAAACAGAGGAGCATTGAGACAGCTGGCTTCTATTCTCCCAATAGAATTTAAATACGCTGGTCAAGATGACTGGCAACTACAGTGCGTCTGTCTATTTAGGGGGTTGCACTGCCACCCATCACTAGAGAATCTGAGCCCCTTCCACACAGAGACTGACTATAGTCAAAGTCCCTAGTACAGTTCATGGAGTCTCCTCCATCCCCTCATGCTTTCTCAGGTTATAGAAAACTCATCTGAGTTTCTTTTTAGCACAGAGGTGGTGGTAATATTGTTCAGATTAAGGTGGAAAAGCTTTGTGAAATGGGACAGCGTACATGGGTGGTCCTAATCACCAGCTGGGGACAAATAGACTAAACTGGGTATTGCTGTCTTTCTTTAGAGCTCTCTTTTTTATCTTCACAAACAAACAAAGTGCAAAAGCAACACAAACTTCTATCTGGTGGAGGATTCAGACTGGGGCCCTCTGACCTCCAGTAGCTACTGGGAAGTCACCTGACCCAGACCATCTGCAGGATAGCATGCTGTGTGCTGATTTCCCATACCCTCTTACAGGGCTGGGCTCTCCTTCATATCATCCAGCTGAGTGTGTGGGCCAATCATGAGGTACTGTTCAGCTGATTCCCAGCACCTGTGTCCCCTCCCACCCTTAGCTATTGAAGGGGCAGACTGCCCTGTTTTTTCAGTTTATTCATCATTATCAAGAGTCAAAGGGAACGTATAGACTGCTAATTCTCTCTGTATAGAAAGAATAAAAAGCTGATCTGCTTGAACTACAAGCAGAAACCACTAGAGTGCACTAAATGATACAGAATCAAATCAGCTCTGTACATCTCAAACTGACAGTTCTAATCAAAGGACCATTTCTTCCAGGAAAACATTCTAGTGATATAGAGACTGACTAGAGATGGCTTACAAATTCAGGCCATCAGAGACAGAACAATTTAAGTGAGATTCTGATTTGTCATTTAATGTCACATATATAAATAAGAAACAGATAATTAATTGCTGGAGTACTGAAAGCTAGCTATAGCACTGAGTTCCCAAGACCATCTTAATTGATAACCTGAATACTGGCATGGCTCTCCAGGGCAAGAAGAGAGAAAATGAGAAACCTAGCTCAGCTGACACTACAGGGATCATGAGTAATGACTCTGGAGAGAAACCAGGACTGGTAATGGTGCTAGCATTAAGTAAATGCATTGCATCCTTGTAAACTGTATAAGGTTTAAATATTTAAAAGATCAGGATTAAGTGTTACAGAGAAAAAAGCCTGTAGAACAGGCAAGGAGGAAGGACATTACGTTAAAACAAACAGCGATTAGACTGCTAAAAAGCACCAGGCTTCACTCTGTGGCTCTCTCAGTGCAAGGGTAATTCATCTGGTGAATCAGATTCTAACCAGGATATAAATCAAAGGGTTGAGAATCATGTAGTGAAGAGGAACTGGATTATGGCTGTATCCCCAGAGGAAGATAAAGACAAAATAGTCACCCAGGACAGAGCAAAGTGTCAAAGGACACTTCATAGAGATGTAAACTGGGGCCTGATTCTGCAAGTTATTCCTCCAATTGCACACTTGTGTGACTCAATATGGCTCCTAAAACTTGCTGCGATAGGGAAAGTGAGGCCCAGAAACCTCCATTGAAAAGCTCTGGCCATCTGTGGGTGCCCTAAGGTCCACAGAATCTCTTCAGGGATCTTAGGGCATCAGCAGATGGGGAGGGCCAAGCCTTCAGGCTCAGCTTGCTCTGTGTGTGAGAAACATACAGCTCTGTGCCATAACTAGACGAGAACTTCAAGCTGATGATCAGCGTTTTCTGGCTTCTTTTTGCTAGAACAAAGTACCGAAAGAAGGACTGAAGAGGACTGTTTATTCCTGCAATTCAGGTAACAGTAAGGATAGTGGCCATTTTGTTTCCTTCTCTCCTTTCTGTATTCTGTGCTGGGCTGACACTTGCTCAGTGAGCAGCCCTGTTGATCAGTGAGGGAGAACTAGAGCGCAGAGAGAAAAATAATGTGCTGTGTATATTACTGAAGGACTTGCTGTCCGTGAATACTAGTATTTAGTACAGCATGCAGTAATTGTATTGCTACTAGACAAGAGGACTTCCAGAGCATTTTGCTTTCTGGTAACTGAGAGAAGTTGTGACACCTAAGCCTGGTATTAGCTTATGTATCCGCCATACAGTTTATGCATCTGCTTCAGTAAACTTTAGTGTTAATTAGAGGTCTTGAGGCTACATTAGCATTACATACAACCATGCAGCCAAAGAGGAAAGAAAAAGATGCAGAAGACATCAGAATGTCTAAGGAATAAGATATATTTAATTATCACACCTAAATGCCCATGAATACACACTACTAATGTTCAGATCTGTGAGTAATCAGAACATAGGCCAAATTCTGCAATCTGTAGTCAACCCTTGCCTTTTAAGAGGGAAAAGGATAATTGACCTGTGACTGGTCAGTTGACTACTGACCCCAGTTGGGTTAAAAGACAGTACTATCATCTGAGCCATATAAATGGGGAGAGATGGAGGAAGCAGAGTTCAGTCAGGAAAGGGCAGAAGTTGCCTAGGAGTGAGAGATTAGCAGGAAAGAGCTACCAGAGACCAGGAAACAATAGGAAGTCCCTGAAGGAACCTGTAAGCAGTTTTGGGGGAAGGTTGAAGGCAGAAGAGCAGCGAAAGGGGTTTGCTAGCTAACCTCAACAAACCAGAGAGCCAGGGCTGGAGAGGGCTGAAGGCTAGAAAGAAGCAGAGGGTGTTGCCTTCTGATTTATGAGCCAGAGAGGGCTAAAGGCAGGGGAATAGCAATGGGGCTTATCTGATGAAGCTAGAGAGCCAGAGAAGGCTAAGAGCTGGGGGAGTGATGGCTGCTTCCCTGATGAAGATTAACTCCCTTCAGAAAAGACCTGGTTGAGGAGTGAGGGAGACATTCCCTCTGGAAACAGCAGGGTTGCACTTCAGCTGGAAAGCTAGGGTGGCTGTCCTTGTAGAAGGACAGAAGGGGACTGAAGAAGAACCCAGAATTGGTGGAAGATGCTGGAGTGTGGAAGTAGAGGGACCAGATGTCTTGGGATAAATGGATTATATTTTGGGACTCTTGTTATGGACTACTTGCACTATGTTTTTGTAATAGATTGGCCCCAAGAAGGCATGGTATTAGCCAAAAGAACCTGGTATAGAATTACTGGGGACTTTGAAGGAGGGAAACTGAAGTAGGTGCACCTGTTGTGGTGAGTTCTGCAGCTGGATGGCTTTCCAGGCAGCCTGGCTATTTGACACTGGCAAAACTCCCACTAAAATTATTTGATTTAACTGCCCACAGTGTGCTTAATCTTGCCCAAGACAAACCTGCCCCGAGGAGTTTATAATCTGATCTCCACAGGAGTTTTGCCCAAGTAAGAACTGAATAGTGACTGAAGGATTTGACCCCTTGTTTTTTTAAAGTCACTCCATTATCATCTTCAAGAATCTAATTTCTGGTAGAAATGTCTCATTGAGGCAATAGTTCCAGGAGCAATGTCCTAGCATCAGTCTATAACTTGGCTAGACCTGTAATATATTTCCAGGAACCACTTTCAGAGATCGCACTATACCTTTGTGAACCATAGATGATGGTAGCCATTGATTCGGAAATGAGTCAAACATTCAGATGACCTAGCCTAAGTGCAGGTTTTCAAGTCAGATGGACCCAAATCTTTAAGGTCTGCGTCTGCAGAGAATGCATTTAAACGTGTGAAGAAAATATTAGATTTTACCACAGAATTTTAAGGTACATATTTGTGTTTCATTTGAGGTTGAAAATACTAATGTCCAACTTTTACATTATTAGAACTAAAATGTTTAAATATAAATTTAGGAGTTTTCTTTGTGGATTAAGTCAAATTTTTTTTATACAAAGTCCAGTCACTGGTACGTGCATTGAACAGCTACATCTTTTCCAGAAGGAATACAGGATGATTTTGTACCATCCTGTATTCCTTCTGGAAAAGATGTAGCTGTTCTATGGAATTGTTGTAATTTAACATGAAATAATAAACAGTTACTGAAAGGTACTATTGATATTTCATTTATCTTTATACAACTGTATAAATATACTGAGTCCATAACAGAGAAAGGCTTTTGCCACATCTTTGGCAGCAAACCTCAAGTATAAGTCTCTGACAAAGACTTATCAATTTAATGAAGCCAGCAAGAGACTCAGACTGCATTTATTAATAATATTACAGCATTTCCTAGTCATCTTTAAAGATTTTTAAAGCCAGAAGAGACCATTATAATCTAGTCTGGAAGCTAAGGATATTGAATTGGACTGAGAAGAAAGATGGTCACTGGACTGCACCTCAATTTTCAGCTCTGCTACAGAACTTTGTGTGACCCTGGCCACAGGTCACTTTACCTCCATTTCCCATCTGTAAAATGGGAATAATAGTACTTGTGCCTTTTTAGACTAAGATCTTCCAGGCAGGTATTCTGATAACATCTTTATACTGTGTCTAGCACAATGGGGCCATGATCTTGAAAGGGACTTCGGGTGCTACTGTAGTACAAATACGTACAAAATGAATCACCTAAAATATGATGAATTTAATTTATTTTATAGTTGAGCCTCAGATATTTAGGAGAAATTTATTGCATGAAATTTCTATTTTTTTAATGACAGATGTAACAGCCTGAGATCTAAACTGTGATGCAGAAGATTTCCAAAAATTGGATCTCAGCTCTCTAGCTCCATAGAAATGCTCCAAACAAACTCACGAATAACTCTAAACTAATGGATATTTGGCACTGTCTACAGCTGGATAATAAAACCATCTTCTTCCTGTGAATTCTGCCAAAGTACAAAATATTTTAATAGCAGGAAAGCAAACCTGCAGCTGAGAGTGGGGATCAGTACTCTGTATTATGAGATCAGTGTATTTAATCTGTTGCCCTTCTGCCAGGTGTTGGCAACAACAAAGGCTGGGTTCAAACAGCGAAGGGTCCCTCTTAAAAATAAACACCAGGGGCTACTCACCCAGAATTCCTGGGCCTACTAAATACCTTCCCTGGACTCCCTTAGTAGGCAATCCTTCCCCACTCCCAAGAACTGAGCCTGCATGTGAAACAAGGAAAACTATTAGGGGCACAGGGGACACAACACGAATGTGGGAGAACACAGCAAAAATCTATATTAAACACTCCCCATGATAACTCTGGCAGGAGTCTGCTCATCTGGTTCCCCACCTGCCAGTGTCAACATCCATTAGGCAACAATCCCTTTATCACATCTTCCCCCTTCATCTGCTGCGCAGCCCACCCTCTTCAGTAGTGGGGGAACCAGTAGCAAAAAGTAGCTTTGGGTAAAATCTTTCCCACCAAGATTGTCCTTCTTGCCTCAAGACAGAAGACCTTTCCATTCAGTTCCATTACCCAACCAATTCTGAGTTCTGTACAGTTATAGTAACTCCCAAAGTGCCACTACAGGAATTTGTGTAGAAAGCTTGAGGAAATAAAACTCTCTCTAGCCATAATTCCCCCTATTTGCCACTAGATGGGAGCAGAGAGCTCTTTCTCCCCTTACGTTTCTCCATCTAGAGTTCTGAGTATATCATAAAAAGAACAAGAAGACTTGTGGCACCTTAGAGACTAACAAATTTATTAGAGCATAAGCTTTCGTGAGCTACAGCTCACTTCATCGGATGCATGCAGTGGAAAAAATATATATATAGTGGACTATATTTTCCACTGCATGCATCCGATGAAGTGAGCTGTAGCTCACGAAAGCTTATGCTCTAATAAATTTGTTAGTCTCTAAGGTGCCACAAGCACTCCTTTTCTTTTTACCGATACAGACTAACACGGCTGCTATTCTGAAACCTGAGTATATCATAGTACATGTGACTGGAAAATAGACTTTTCCCCATGTAAAATTCTGATATATATATATATATTTAACGGTTCATCCCAATTTGGGATGAAAGAAGAATTTTAATTTTTTTGGGGGGGAGGGCAGAGAAAGACAGGAAAATCTGTTTCAGAAGAACCAAAATGGACTCTTTTTTTTCAGTTTGCTCCCCAGGTTGCTCAACTACCTGGATTGCCCAAGTCCACAGGCAACCAGATCCCTGTGAGGCATGAGAAGGAGGTAGGTGAGCTGCAAGGTAACCAGGCAGCTTTCCATTGGGTACAGTATTCCAGCAGTTGTCCAGGTCTGATGTCCACAATTCAAGGGCACTGACAAATTAGAGATCAGGGAAAAGCCATTATGATTAAAGGATTGGAAAACATGTCTTACAGAGTCACTGAGCTCCTTGAGTCTATCTAGTTAGCTTAACAAACAGAAGGTTAAGGGCTGACTTGATCAGTGTATAAGTACCTACCTGAGGAACAAATATTTGATAATAGGCTTGTCAATCTAGCAGGCCAAGGCATAACAAGAATCAAAGGTTAGAAACTGAAGCTAGACAAATTCAGATTAGTAATAAAGCACACATTTTTTAAACAGTGAAGGTAATTAACCACTGGAACAACTCGCCAAAGGTTGTAGTGAATTCTCCATTGCATTTTTTTTTTTAAATCAAGATTGTTTGGATTTTTCTTCTAATGTTCTCTAGCTCAAACTGAAACTATTTTAGGGAAGTTCTTTGGCCTGTGGTGTACAGGAGGTCAGAACAGATGATCACAGTGGTACCTTCTTGTCAAAATCCACACTTCTCTGCAGGGTATTTTAATTGTGATGAATTGGAATTTTCAGATGGAAAAATGTTCTGCTGGAAACTTTCTGACTGTCTCCAGTAACAGATGAAGCAACTCTGTGGCCTTTCTTTCCCCTGTTCATCAACTTTGGGCCACAGGACTTGATTCACTACTAATCTGTACTTCATGTCATTTACACAAGTGCAAAGTAATACAAAATGGGTGTAAAACTCTGCCAAATCAGAATGGTAGCATTTTGCACCGCTTTGCTCTCAAAGATGCATAGCAATGGTGAACTGGGTTCTACAAAGCCAAGTAAATCTAATGTAAGCTAAATATTTAATAATTTTAAAAGCCCCACATTGTATAATTTTATTTAAAAGATGAAATAGCTTCCTTGAAAATGAATAAAGGCATCTCCACTATCTGGTCATTTAATTTGGAAAACATCAAAAGGGACCATCAGAAGTCAAACAATTGCATTGACAATTGGCAAGCACAGGAACAAACGAGTACAGGAAATTGTTCAGCTAGAAAGGTTTAAAATCAAAGACAAAATTTAAAGGATCTATAAATTGCTCCCAGATTCATGATATGCACTTGTACTGAATCTGATAAAAGCAACAGAGTAGGTATAAAATTAAAGTCCAATCCCATTGCTGGGAATGGAGGGACAAAACAGGCAGAAGTTTGTTTGTTGTCTTTGGTTTTTTGCCTTCTATACACAGTGAAGATGTTCTGAATATAAAATATAAGTTTTTAATATACATTTTACTGAGCATTTAAGTGTCCTAGTGCTCTTGTCTGGTCCTGTCTAGTTTTTATATGTATTACCTTAGGTGTTTTGAGAAAAAAGAATATTACAGGAATTTTAAGTTGATAAAGCATTAAGGTTATGAAATGTATCCTTTTGTGGAATGAGGATGTGTATGTTGGGAATCATGTACCTACCATACAAAAAAGCGAATTGACATATTGATATTTAAAAGATTTTATCAGAGATAAGAACTCTTCCTACTACAGCATATAATATTTAGGACCTTTTCATAGATTTTTTTTTTTCTGGGGCCAGAAGAGACCACTGGATTATCCAGCATGACTCCTGTATGATACAGGTCATTGAATTTCATCCAGCTTCTCCTTTTTGCTGAGCCCAGTAATCTGTGTTGTCCTAGTCAACTGTAGCCCCTCCCCCAAGGTGTGCCTCATGCCTCCTCCCTGGTGCTTGTTACTTGGAGTGGTTTCTCCCCTCTCCTCTCATGGGTTGGGTCCCAGGCTCTTTTTATGATACCTGGTGCCTCCACCCAAGGTGACTTCTCACTGTGCCCAGGATGATGTCCCTGAATAATACTACTATCTGGCCAGGAGTGTAAAACCCAATACACAGGAAACAAAGTGCATTAACACAAATCCCAGCAAACAAATGACACACCTGAAAATAACTATAACAAAGGAGACTTTACTGGGAATAGGAGAAAGGATGCAGGGAAGGAAAGTATTAGGGTTAAAGTACCCAACACTAACAAATGGACAAATTCCTCACTTCCCAATACTCACAGTCCTTCCCAACACCCCGATTCCCTCCAACACCTTCCCTGGCTGAGAGCGAGTCCAAAAATTAGTGCTGCTGAACATTGGCTGACTTAAACAAAACTAGTCCCCTTAACTGTGTCTTTGTCCCAAGTGAAGCAGGGTCCTCACCTGGCTCCCTGATCCAGAGTCCTGTGGAGGCTGTCAGTTGCCAGGGTCAGTTCAGATCTTCACCACTCTGCAGGGGTGGAACTGCCTGGCCATACAACTTTCCCCCTGCAGTTCAAAGACTCCCTTTGTAGGGAGTGGGCAGGAGTTCATCAGACTCCCTGAGGCGTTCTGCTTCTCGCTGACACAGCTCCCAACCCAAGCTCAAACCTAAAACAAAACCTTGTCTCTGAGTCAGGCTGTCTCCTCCCACTGCGGAACTGAGCAGTCCTGGCTCATCATTGGCCCAGCAAACTGCTTGTCCATATTACGCAATGCAGAAGCCTCCCTAGTGGTCTCAGCAGGCATTTCTAGTCCATTGTTGTTCACACCATTGACGACAAGCATAATGGAAAATGGTGTCAGCAGGCTCTGGTAGTCATTTCAGTTGTAGGTAGGACTCTGCTGAGGTTCAGAGTGACACCCAAGGCTCTGGCAAACTGAGTTGGGGGAGTAGGGGTTACACAATTACTATCTATTTACAAAGGTGGTGACGCAACATAGATTTATGTATACTTTAAAAAAATGTAATTAAATTTGCAAGCGCATTGATATATTTTTAATACAGCTACTTTGATTTTTCTATCAATTTGGACATGTATGTAGGTTTGCAGACAAATTAATTCCTATGGACCCAGTCTCAAAATCATAACTCATGCAGTCAGCCCAATGGTTTCAGTGTGATTTATGTGGTACTAGTTGCATGAGTAAGGGCTGTATGTGTTTGTATAAGAGTTAAAAGATCAGATCCTATATTTGTCCATACATTTTGAATGTATATATGAAATCCTAGCCCCCTTAAAGTCAATGGGAGTTTTGTCATTGACTTCAGTGGAGCCAGAATTTCACACTACCTTTATATTTTTTTAAAAAAAGACTTATAACCCTATTCCACACAGCCAGTCCAATAGTTTGGGATGCTTACTTTGAAAATTGGTCACGTGGGTGTGTGGATTTACTCTGTTCAATTACAGAAAATAATTATGTAAGTAAGATAATACTATGAAGTATTCCAGTATTAACAGCAGTCTGGGTATTGTAGATTAAAGATAATTATCCAAGAAATACAACAATATAAAACTAAAAGAAAAAGGAGTACGTATAGTCTTTTCATATAAAATTCAAAATGATAAACCATAAACATAGTGATTCTGAGAGATCACTGAGGAAGTAATTTTAATGTGCTTAAGCAGTCAAAGGAGAGAAACACTGTACATACAGTACACTTTTTATGGTGTGCAGATTATATATTACACCTGTGCTTATTAAGAATCTTAATGGCCTTTGGTATAATAAAACTACAGGAAATATACATCCTAACAATTAGGCATCTTTGAAATAAAGACTTTTTTTAAAAGTGAGTCGATGACTTTCGGGATGGTCAAACTTATATACATGTATTCAGTGATGAGCTGTCAGAAGCTGAAGAACCAGTTCCTTCAGTCGCTCCAAGCCTTCGGCGGCCCTTCGGCGGCACTTCAGCGGCACGTCCTTCAGTCGCTCCGGATCTTCGGCGACACCAAAGGACCCGCCGCCAAAGGCCCGGAGCAAGTGAAGGACCCGCTGCCAAAGTGCCACCAAAGGCTCAGAGTGCCTCCGGGTGAGTAAAAATTCACAGGGGGGCCCCCCTAGCCGAGAACTCAGGTGGGACGGACAGGATGGTCCCGCAGGCCGCTTGTGGCCCGTTGGCCGGAGTTTGCTCACCCCTTTAACAACCGGTAACTGGTATTTGCAGATGATACTAAACTGGGAGGAGTGGTAGATACGCTGGAGGGGAGGGATAGGATACAGAAGGACCTAGACAAATTGGAGGATTGGGCCAAAAGAAATCTGATGAGGTTCAATAAGGATAAGTGCAGGGTCCTGCACTTAGGACGGAAGAATCCAATGCACCGCTACAGACTAGGGACTGAATGGCTAGGCAGCAGTTCTGCGGAAAAGGACCTAGGGGTGACAGTGGACGAGAAGCTGGATATGAGTCAGCAGTGTGCCCTTGTTGCCAAGAAGGCAATGGCATTTTGGGATGTATAAGTAGGGGCATAGCGAGCAGATCGAGGGACGTGATCGTTCCCCTCTATTCGACATTGGTGAGGCCTCATCTGGAGTACTGTGTCCAGTTTTGAGCCCCACACTACAAGGAGGATGTGGAAAAATTGGAGAGAGTCCAGCGAAGGGCAACAAAAATGATTAGGGGTCTAGAACACATGACTTATGAGGAGAGGCTGAGGGAGCTGGGATTGTTTAGCCTGCAGAAGAGAAGAATGAGGGGGGATTTGATAGCTGCTTTCAACTACCTGAAAGGGGGTTCCAAAGAGGATGGCTCTAGACTGTTCTCAATGGTAGCAGATGACAGAACGAGGAGTAATGGTCTCAAGTTGCAGTGGGGGAGGTTTAGATTGGATATTAGGAAAAACTTTTTCACTAAGAGGGTGGTGAAACACTGGAATGCGTTACCTAGGGAGGTGGTAGAATCTCCTTCCTTAGAGGTTTTTAAGGTCAGGCTTGACAAAGCCCTGGCTGGGATGATTTAACTGTGAATTGGTCCTGCTTCAAGCAGGGGGTTGGACTAGATGACCTTCTGGGGTCCCTTCCAACCCTGATATTCTATGATTCTATGGTTCTAAACCAGCTTCAAAATTTAACAACCGGTTCACGCGAACCGGTGTGAACCAGCTCCAGCTCACCACTGCATGTATTCTCGTACCTAGTTATGTCTCCTTTAATTTACCAGGCCAGATGCTCCAGTGGCTTCAATAGAGCTGTGCCAATTTACATCAACCTTTAAAATATAGTCCCTAAGAACAGTTTGTGCAAGATGAGAAAGACGATGAGTCCAAACTAAGAGACCCTGTCTCAGCCAAATTGAGAATGCAACGGCACTCTCAGTGCAAATTTCAAGTATGGTCAGCTAATTGTTCAACAGCATGAGCTGGCATCTAAATTGCATATAGATGGATTAGAATAGCAATCCAATTTCAAGGCACTTATAATAAAGTAATCGAAAAATTCATTGCAATTTATTCATTAAGATTCTTACTGACTCTGTGTGAATGGGTGTAAGACCCGGTCCTGGGGTTACCAGGGAGAGAGAAACGGTCTCCTTGAAGAGAGAAACTACCACACCTGTCTGTCTTCAGGGCAGAGACAGCCAGAGGATCTCACCATGAGCAGAATGTGGTTCTGCTCATGTGGGAGGGGACAGAACAAGGACTCCTGAAGGATTGAGGTTGAACTGGAAATTCTTACTCCAGCAAACCTTCCACTGATTTCTGAGATGAGCCTGAAGATTTTATAATTGGGTGCTCTGAGAGGAATGATATTGTGAAAGTCACTCATTCTAAGCTAGATGCTTGACCCTGTAACAAACCTTTTCAACAGTTAGAGTTCTTTCAGCCAGAGTTCCAGTTTTATTTCTCCTTTGTATGTTTGAAACACAAATCCATGTGTTCATCTTCTCCCCCTTCACCTGATCTCTGCTTACCTGCTGTGTCACACAATGATTTTTGACATATTAAGATTGACACTCTTAAATAATAATACTTGGGTCTAAAATAGCCCTTTTCATTTGTAGATCTTGATTCACTTTTGAAAACTAAGTATAATCCCCACTTTTACAGACGGGGAAACTGAGGCAGAGATGTTAGATGACTTTCCCATGGAGACAGAGCAAGTAGTGGCAGAGACAGGAATACAGAACCCAAATTTCCTAACTCCATTTTTCATGAAATAGCTTGTAGACTGGCACAGCAAGCAGCAGCTTTATGTAAAATAAACAATAAAAGTTAAAGAATGAAATGTCTTCCTTTCTGTATTCCTGTCATAATTTATAGTTGTTTGCAGTGTTGTTGTCACTGTGTGCTGGTCCAAGGTTATGAGAGACAAGGTCGGTGAGGTAATATCTTTTATTGGATTAACTTCTGTTGGTGAAAGAGACAAGCTTTCAAACTCTTGTCTCTTTCACTAACAGAAATTGGTCCAATAAAAGATATTTCTTCACCCACCTTGTCTCTCACAATTTATAGTGTCCAATAAAATACCCATGTCTGGGATCTCCAAAAAATATTAACCACTTCTAGTAAAGCTAATTACAAATCTTCTTTATAAAGTAATTTTAAAGTATTCTAGCAAATTCTGAGTGATGTTAAGGAAGAGTTTATCCTGGTTTCACAAAAGATTACTTTCCCCTTTTGAATCAGTAAACAGTTGTCTGTTCTCTTGAAAGTCTGTAATGTCCTCACCAGTTGCATTTTAAGGAGAAAAATGAATTCACATGTGAACATAGGGTCAGACTGTATTCTCTTTTACAGCAGGTAAATCCAAGGCAAATTCACTAAGTCAAATTAGTAGTTCTTCTGTGGACCTACCTTATGATTTGTACGTCCTTATGGGCCACAGAGTGAAACCCTTAGTCATGCTAGTCAGCTGTGGCAATAAGGGGCTTACAATTTGGCTTTATTGAAGTAAGGGGCCAAAATCTGACACTGTATTCCAGCTGCCTCACAGAGTTGTACAATGCTATAACAAATTCCCATGTCTTGTTCACAGTACCTTGTTTAATCTAGCCTAGCCTCTGATCTGCCTTCTTTATTACAAAAGAACTATGTATTCCATTTTCATGTGACTATAGATCTGAATTCTTTGATTGGAAATCAGTGAGTTCACAGATAGAAGGATGATTGATATTTACCACCCTGGATGAATAATTTGTAACAAGTTTATGCCTGTTTTGTGTTTGTGACGTGCACACAAGGTCATGATATTCTTGAATGTAGTAAAAAGAAAAGGAGTACTTATGGCACCTTAGAGACTAACCAATTTATTTGAGCATAAGCTTTCGTGAGCTACAGCTCACATGCATCCGATGAAGTGAGCTGTAGCTCACGAAAGCTTATGCTCAAATAAATTGGTTAGTCTCTAAGGTGCCACAAGTACTCCTTTTTCTTTTTGCAAATACAAACTAACACGGCTGTTACTCTGAAACTTGAATGTAGTAGTTTAGCAAAATTGATGGTAAATTTGTGAATAATTATTCTGAGAGGTTGGCTTTAAGAATTTGAGATTTGAAAAGTCTTTTTAGAAATATCTTGTTCCATGATCATTCTGATCACGCATAGATTTTGGTGTTGTACAGAACAATACACTTTCAATGGCCACTTTGGAATAAATCTACTGAATATTTAAGTTGCATTTTGTTTACATCTTAGATGGACCTCTTCCGATTTCATGAGCAAGTGCCCCAAAATGTGAATAGTCATATAAAATATATGCAGAGAAACTAAACAGCGTCTACCTGAGATATCCCAAAGGGACAGTATCTTGAATCTTGATGTATTTTAGCTGTAAACTCATAATTCCTGCAACAGCAAGTGTTGTAAGTACCCTTCCCATAGAAGGGGTTAAATGGAAGCAAGCAGACATGTAGTATAAATAGAAGAAATGATGTAGCTGAAGATCTGCAACATGTGAACATGAATTTATTAAAATAAACTAGTATATAGCCAGCAACTTCACTTCTGGCAAGGCATCTAAATGGAGCTTTACAAACATGCCAGTTTCTGAATTTTAAGCAATAGTCAACTCTGGCGAAGCAGGAGAATCTGTCATTTCTCTTGGCTCTTTGACAGAACTGTAGTCATATCTGAAGCTTAGAATTATCCACTTTTGTTAGTGCTGTTTTTCTTCACTGAGATCAGATGACCTTTAACTTGGTCCACCTTTTGCAGCACTGAGGATTTTGCTTTCTTAATATGTTAAGTTCTTTCAGAGAAGGAATTGAGCTATTAATATTGAATTCTGTTGTGAAACCTGGAAAACTCAGATTTCTTTTATCATGCTAAGTTCTACATCTTTCTATTACAGTTGGATTTCTCGGATAACATGTCAGAAATTTACTTGAGCATCTATCTGCAAAAATACCATTCTTAGAGTCTGATAAAAGAGAATTTGCTTTATTTTTGAATAGGAAAGTATCCTCAGAGGTGCCCAGATGTTAACTTATACATAGATTATAGGTGGTGTAGGTAGCATACATTAAAAGAATGTTAAGGTGCAAAGGCAAGCACTCAGAAGTTAGGAAATGGCAACATTAAGGTTGCCTGTGCAACCTTAATTCAGCCCCCTTGTGCATATGCATTTTGATAGTCAGTCATTAAATTACATGATCATATAGTATTTTTATCACCGTATCCTAATTCAGTGTACAGGATGGATGGCTTTCAGGAAATGCATCAGGATTGTGTAGTTCATGAGGCTGTTGTCAGCAAGACCCCCTACCTCATTTGTTGAACAAGTTGGAAGGTATGTGGTGAATAAGGCAGGGGATTGTAGGAAGAGAAAGGATCGTCTTATGGGTTAGGCAGTTGACCACTGTCCTCGAGAACTATATTTTATCCCTGTGTCAGAGTTGTGCAAATCATTTAGTCCAAACTTTTCACAGGTGTGTTCCTAATTGTGTGTGCCTCATTCTTTGGGTGCCCAAGATGAGGCAGATGGGGTCTGACTTGCACAAGTACTAAGCACTCAAAACTGCAACTGAGGACAAGGGGAGTTCTGCTTCTTATATATAAAGTGCTATAAAATGTACTCTGAAAAATCAGGCTCTGAACTTCACAAATTGAGTACCCAAAACTAGCTGACACTTGACAATTTTGACTTTAATCACTGCACCTCATTTCCGCGTCTATCAAATGGTAATAATACCACCTCACCTCATGGAGGCATTATGCAGATACATGTATTGTTTGTAACAACCAATGCCCAGGTCCACAAAGCTACTTAGGCACATAAACCCCAGATTTAGGCACCACTGCAATACACACACACACACACACACACACACACACACACCCCTACTCAGGTGCCACCTAACCCTGTAGGTGCTTAAACTCACATGGAGCTTAAACTACTCCTACCTCCCCCCCCCCCCGAAAGTTCCCTAGGTGCCAAAGTTTCTGCCTCTGGGCATGCACACTGCTGCCTCCCTCTAGGTGTCTGGACACCTATATCACATCAAAACCCTCAAGGCAGGGAAAGATAGGTGTTCCCCTACCTATGTTACCTGCAGGGCCCAATCTGGTAGGCCTGCTCAGAGCAAGCCACCAGATTGGGTCCCATTCAAAATCCAGCCAGAGGAGGAGGTGCCTCCCTTACAACTTTTTAGCCCAGTAGGCAGAACATTCAGCTGAGATGTCAACAACCTGAGCTTAGTTTCCCTCTCTACCTGATGGGGAGAAAGACTGGAGACCTGGGTTCAACTTCTCTCAGGAGAGTGTCTTAACCACTGGGTTAGGGGATATTCTGCTGTGGGGCTCCCTCAATCTCTTCTGTTGAAGCTGTTCCACTTTGGTTAAATAATTAGATATTAATTGGAGCAGGGGGACTGAGCCCTGGGTCTCCCACCTCCTCTAAAGGCCTTCACCAAGCTCTAGAGTCCTCTCACTTTTTTTCTCTCTGACCCAATGACTGACTAGTTATCTGAAGTGGTTACATTTGTCTGCCATTTCTTTGAAGAAACAGCACAGGCACCTAAACTGTCTGACTCAATGACAGATATAGACACCTAACTCCATGGGAGGGGCAGGATTTAGGACATACCCCACCCTCAACATCTCCTGTTGGCTATCTTTGGTGGCTCCCTACCAAGTATGCTGGGTCTTGTGGATCCCATTCTAAGCTACCTATCGGTTCACTTACATTGTATCGGGAGTCTAGGTGCCACTCTGCCTTTGTGGTTCTTGTTGTTCCAGTGATTTTTCTAGGTGCCTAAACATTAGGAGATGCAATGCTTAAGTCCCTTTGTGGATCCAGACCCCAGACACTATGAAGAAAGCATCTTTAAAAAGCCCAGAAGGAAGTTAATAAATTTGTATCTAGTGCAATAAATAATAAACACTGAATGATCAGAATAAAAGAAATATAGACTAGCTGCTCAGTAGATGAGCACAGTCCATGCTGTGCACCCAATGAGACAGCGGTCCCACTGAAAAAATATGTGATTGTGCATATGTGTTATGTATTTAATGTAATGTATTTAATCTTTTAATGTAGTTTGTGTGTGTGATATATATTTAGTTGATTTGCAGAGGTAACAATAGCAAGCTGTTCTCACAAACATGTAATTACTACAGAATGGAGTGCAGTGAATTTGTTATTTTAAATGGATGAATTCAAATTGTTATAAACAATTTATATCTTGAAACAACAAAGATGGATTATAAGCAACAAGTCTCCATGGCTTTAAACTTTCACTTTTTCTGTTGGCTTCCTGCCTCTCTGGGTCATTTACCAGAGGGTCACTTACAAATTTCGTTTCTGAGAAGCTGGGATAATTTCCATATGGGAAATCTTTGGCCTAACTGTGATAGCACACAGCATTGTATAGGACATAAAAATATTGCCTTACATTACAGAAGGTCTATGCTATGAACATTAAAAAATAGATTGCATGAATTCTGTGCCATCCTAATTATGAACCATTCTAGACCACACATGGGTGTTCTACTAGAAAAAATAGACAAAACTTCTTTTGGTTTTTGTCTCTTCTTTGTATACCAGCTTGCCCAGGCCTTTGGATGTATCCATTAATAAAGTGCTTAAGGATCATCTGAAAGGGATTTTTACTGACTGATATACAGATGTAATCTCCCTGAACGTTGTGATGTAGAACAACTATTGCTAATACCTGCAAGCAAAGTGCTTCATTGATGCTTTAGGTTGATTAAAAGGACCTCCCTAAGTGGAGGGAATAAAAAGATGTATCTGGGTAGGCAGGTGTAAAAGTGAGGACTGAAACTTCTGCAGCAGAGTCCTTCCACTCTCCTCTGACCCAGCAGAAGCCCCACTGTGAAGTCTCTTTGGAGAACTGGCTCCACATAATGGGAAAGTGAGGGCTGGGGAAGAGACATTCCCACACACCAAAGCGTGAATGGTTGTAGCACTTAAAATAATGAGGGTTCTGTCACACTAATCTAGGTATTTCCCTCTCCTTAGGTTCTGGAAGCAGTAGCCAGTGAGGATGTCACTGCCAGTATAGCTCCTGCAGAAGTGGCTCTGGGTAGCTGGGAGCCACTAGGAAAGCACATGGCCGTCACTTGGGTGGTCCTGGGCTTTTGTGAATTCAAGAGATCCCCTGGTTTTGGGGGCTCAAATCCATGTTATTTCTGCAGGGACAAAACCCAATCCCCACCACAGAAGAACTCAAAGGTCTGTGAGCACAAACTCATGACATTTCTTGTCCCCTACACAAAGAGGATAAGTGAGGCAATTCATAAGATTGCCACACATATCATAGTTAAAGGACTGAAAGCTGCTATTAGAGAGTTAAGCAGTAGGAACTATTGTGAAACTGAAGAACAAAAGTCATAGCACCAGATCCTAAGTTGTTGTAAATCAGTATTGCTCACTGAAGTCCCAAGAAGCATCCCCATTAAGAACAAAAAGAAAAGGAGTACTTGTGGCACCTTAGAGACTAACCAATTTATTTGAGCATGAGCTTTCGTGAGCTACAGCTCACTTCATCGGATGCATACCGTGGAAACTGCAGCAGACTTTATATATACACAGAGAATATGAAACAATACCTCCTCCCACCCCACTGTCCTGCTGGTAATAGCTTATCTAAAGTGATCATCAGGTGGGCCATTTCCAGCACAAATCCAGGTTTTCTCACCCTCCACCCCCCCACACAAATTCACTCTCCTGCTGGTGATAGCCCATCCAAAGTGACAACTCTTTACACAATGTGCATGATAATCAACACCAGCAGGAGAGTGAATTTGTGTGGGGGGGTGGAGGGTGAGAAAACCTGGATTTGTGCTGGAAATGGCCCACCTGATGATCACTTTAGATAAGCTATTACCAGCAGGACAGTGGGGTGGGAGGAGGTATTGTTTCATATTCTCTGTGTATATATAAAGTCTGCTGCAGTTTCCACGGTATGCATCCGATGAAGTGAGCTGTAGCTCACGAAAGCTCATGCTCAAATAAATTGGTTAGTCTCTAAGGTGCCACAAGTACTCCTTTTCTTTTTGCGAATACAGACTAACACGGCTGTTACTCTGAAACCTGCCATTAAGAACAATTACTGTGCCCATTAAGAAGCAGTCTGTGCTATTGTGTCATTAATCTTAAACTAATTCCTCGGCAAAGTCTCAATTAGGCAGATTTCCCAAGTAAGTGGTAGGTAGTGTGAATGAGTAACTTTGTGTTGTGTGGAATACATGTAAATGTCTCCTGTTTTTAATTTTACTACGTGCCATTTTTCCACTCCCTTCCCAAGCCCATTCGCTCTAAATTTTTAATCCACATCCTCAAAATATAATTAAACAAACCTATCTTTCCTTACTACAAACCCCCATAAATTTATTTCTCATTGATGATAGGTGAAGCAAGTGTCTTTAAATAGAATAACATGTGAATGTTCAACTAAGTGCTGAATCCGGTGAAGGCATAGACAAGGTATGGCCACGGAATGAACTGTCACTGTTCCAGCTCTTGTTTCTCACAGCAGCTGTTAGCAAAATTGTAAGCATAAAGCAGGGCTACTGACAAGGAAAAAATCAGATATAATATAAACAAGGCTAGAACTTTTCAATTGCGAGTCATTAATCCAAACATTGCTTCATCACTGATCTGATCTGTAAGAGGCAGAATACATAGAACTGTGTCAGAATGGGATAACATTTTCAAGTGACAAATTGGCTCAATGGAATATTGCTTTGAAACTGTTTTTTGTCTCTCTAGCCAGTAAAACAGTACAAGCTCCAACTGCTCTCTGATACCACCACCTGACTGTAATGAGTTGATTCCAGTTGTCAGCAGCCTACATTTTAATTTTGGATCAAATTTTGGACCAAATTTTGCTCTCCGTTACTAAGGATTTATTCCATTTTTACTATGGAGTAACTGCAAACATAGGACTACAACATAGTTTAATTATGACATCAACTTGTGATTAAAAACACTCCATAAAAACTCATAATATACTTACTGATCTAATTTTATACAATAAAAATTTGAGTGGTTTTTTTTTTACAATATGTGTCTGGAATTGGAATGGAAGAGTATTTTCTCCTCGCTTCAGAGAAAAGTTTTCAGGGAGTCAGCCAACATTAAAGGTATATTGGAAACCTTCCCTTTGTTCAATTAAGATTGCTGGGAGCAATCCAAATGCAATGTAATGCTTTCTTTAACTAGGCCTCATTAAACTTATTATTCATTTTCTTACATAGATTAAATTCCAAACACAACGTACCGGAGTATTAAAGCACAAAACATTCCATTCAGATAAAGTTCTCATTTCAACTCCCCAAAAGCAAAGGATCCAAGGTTAAAACTGTCATTATTAGGAGACCTCTGCAATATTAAGGAGACACAATGAAAAACAGCCAAAAATGGATTTTCAATATTAACTCCGAATTTCCTTGTCTAAAAATTTTCTCTTAGGACCAAATCCTGCTTGCCTGATGGGACTAATTCCATTGACTACTGGGACACTGACTTCAACAAACCAACTCAAATGAGTAACAAAAGCAGAATTTGGCCTTTATTGCTGTTTCATAAGTCTCTATTGGATATGAGCTTTGTTGACTGGATTTATTTTAATTATTTTTCCCTAAACTTACCTAATCAACTGCAGTGATCACAATTTTCAGTGTCTAGGTAGGTGCGTGTGTAAAAGACTATGACTTTCACGTTGGGTTTTACGGAGAAATATTTAAATGTGAATTACTGTAGCTCATGTTAACCTAACATCACTTGGCATGTCTTAAGCACTGTAAACCCAGCTGAATCTGGCTCATTACTTTTAATAATACAGTTAAACAATAGAGTGTAACTGAGTTTCAAGAATTGCCACAAAATGGTATATGGCTGCTGATCAAATATCATGTTATTACATGAAAGACCTATCCTAATAAACCTGAAATGAAGTAAATTTTGTACGGGCCATCTTCCTCAAAGACAGAAACGGATTAGTCACAAGATAGAACAATATTAATCAAATATTTGTAACTAAAATAGCTGAGAACATTGCCATTTTTAAACTTAAAAAAACTTAATAATTTTAATGATTATATTTAATACTCGAGCACTTCAAACAGAACCATAAAAAAACCCAAACCATATGAAATAAACAATAGAAATATTCTCAGCTCTGCAGGATTGTACATTAATTATCTTTAACTCATGGTAAGAATGCTTGAATAATGTAAGTTTTGGTCATTGACATCAGTATCCCTTATAGTCAGGGATTGTGGGGGAGAGAGCTAAAGAGAGCCAAGATATTCCCTTAGGGCCAGGTTCTGGTACTCTTGCTCACATCAAAGAGTGCCTTATTCCATGGAGTAGTCGTATTGAAATCAGTGGGGCTACTCATGAAATGAGTAACTCCTCAGTGTGCATAAAGGAATTACTATCTGCCCCCTTAGTTACTTTCTTGTTGCTTATCACCTAAACAAATTAATGAAATCTACACTCTTTCAAAGGAAGGTTTTTTAGAGCATGTACAAGTCTAGTAAAATCAATTCTTCTGCAATCACAAATTAACTAATCTGAATCTCAGAAACTGATTTATCCGACAATTAAGATTTAAGAATTAAGATTTATCCAACATCTCAGTTACAAAATTCTCCTTGGAGTGTGCTTTGTATAAACTCAGGGCCTGAGTTCCTTACTTAAGCAAAATTTCCATTCAAGTCAAGGAATGAGAAAAGACTGCAGGATTGGGCAGTATCACCCTGTTTCCTCATTCCTTACCCCTTTAATATTCTCTCTAAGGATTTAAGTGATCCAAGCGGTCTGTTCCTTGCCTGCAAGAGTCAATAGATGAAGTAATTTATGCTTTTCATTTCTCTCCTGGACTATGGCCCCCAAGCCCCTTAACCTAGAATTATTTATGTGCAGATTTATTGTATACATCACTGCAGAGGATGTCTTGAGGAGGAATTTAAAGGAGAGAGTAGTTGCCTTTCAACTTGCTTCCAGGAGAGCATTCCATACATAAGGGACAGCTTAGAAGGAGCAGTGATGGTTGTAAGAAGCTGACATGGGGCAATTGAGGCTGACATTGTTGGTGGAGCTGAAGAGATGGAGGGGAGGATGTAAGAGACCAGAGTAAATTGATAGGGGGGGACAGAGCTGTGATAGGCCTTGAAAATGATGTCAAAGAGCCCAAATCTGTTATGGCAGAAAAGGGAGTTCCAATGGATGGATTCAAAGAAGGAGTGGTATGTTCAGAGAATGAAGATAATTAGCTATGGTGTATACAGGTAGAAGGTGCATGATATGAGTATCAGAGTCTAAAGGACTGTTCCCTACAGTATATCTTCTAGTCCTGTCTCAAGTGACAGGGCTTCTACCACATCAACTGGGAGACTATTCCACTGACAAACAGAGCTCATTGTCAGGATGTTTTCCTTTTAACCTGTCTAAATAGTCCCTTTCTTAATTTTATCCCATTACTTCTATATTTGGATTTTTTAAAAATAATAATTTGGTTTGTAGTCCAGTTTATCAGGCACATGTTATCAGAAGACATGCCTGTACCTGAAAACGAGACCTCAGCCATTTCAATGTTTTTACCCTTAAAATACCAAAATAAATTACTTCATGCTGTGGATTCATCACTAGCCAGATTTCAGCTTATGAATCCAAGTTGGTTTCCAGTTAGAGAGCTCACCTCACATGACTGGAATTTTCCAGTGTCAGCAAACTTACATTAAGTTTACACATGAAACTTTAAATTGGCTCAGTGTATTTCAGAGAGAAAATTATCTGTCTAAGCTTCTGTATGTCAGGTTTCACAAAGAAGTGCATAATTACACCAGAGTTAACAGAGCTGTGAAAAAAGGAAGCTATTATGGAAGTTTTGACATAACTTTATCACAACCCGAACAACATTAGTGTAATGAAAAAGTTCAGAATTGCTAGGATTCCTGCATTCAGGGCCAGCTCTACGTTTTTTGCTACCCCAAGCAGCAAAAAAAAAAAAACAACAAAAAAACCCCTGTTGAATACGCCGCCAGCGGAGAGAACAGGAACATTGGAGGGAGCTGCTGCCAAATTGCTGCCGGGGCTGCTGCCGGAGTGCCGCCCCAAGAACAGCCAGAGTGCCGTTCCTTTGGCAGAGCTGCCCCAGGCACCAGCTTGCTTAGCTGGTGCCTAGAGCCGGCCCTGCCTGCATTTGTATGGGGTTTTTCTTCCTATAGAGTGCAGTTGGCCTTTAGTTACAGTTAAGTCATAGTTAACCCATCTCTGTCTTTGAAGAATCATAGCAGTTTTTTAAGAGAGTTTGAGCTAGGTCCTACACTCCTTAATCATTCAAAACTCCCATCATAAGTATGCAGGATCCAACCTCTCGTCTTTCCTCTGGCCACTCTGTATCAAATAGATTTGCAGAAACCAGCAAGATTTTCACACTTCGGTTAAATGTTGTTAAATGCAACCCTCCCCTCCTCCTCCTTTCCCCTCCTCTCCAAAACTTCCATACAGAAACTTCCTACAGAGGCAGAGACATCAGGATCAGATTATGGCTGGTCTGTGTACTAGAAGTGTGAAAAGGCAAAGGGATAACCTTCTCCATCCGAGTGAACCAATGCAGAAGACTGTAAACAAACTCCCAAAAACAAACAGATGAGGCAGGCCAGCTCTGCCAGTACACCTGGATGGAATCTGTCCATAATCTGTGCTTGCCCCATACACATTGGCAAAGCATGCTGGGGGAGTTCTGGCTATACTTTTAAAAATATGAAACATGCTGCTCCCCAGAAAACTTCTCCAAAGCACAGGAGATATTATGTTTTGCAGAGATATAATGCCTCCCTCCTGAGCTTTGGTGTTGGAAGTGCTCCTTGCACTCCCCTTGCTCTCAAGAAACACTTTAATTTTGGTTTCTAATTCCTAAACCATAAACTGAACAGATAATAATTCTTCATGAAGCAGCTACGTCGGAGCGCACTTCTGTTTTTCCTAAGTCCTTCTGGGGCAATTTAATAATTTTCCTAATGTCTCCAGGACACTGGAGAGCCACTAGACTAAGGAGAGTGCATACAAGAACACAAGTAATTGCTGCACGTATTAATTGACCTGTATCTATAAAATACTTTCTAAAGTATTCTGTGGCACTAAAACACTAAAATGCTACTGTAACCTGCAATTTGAACAATTACTGTGCACGATTACAGCATTTTTTAAATCAAAGTTGCCAGAAGACTTTGGGCCAGATTCATCATTGTAGCTGAGTTGTGCTTAGTGTATTCTGGTGCCAGCGAGGAGTCTCTTTGGTCCCTGGAATAATCTAGAGCAACCCTGAGGCTGTTCTAATTTACTCTTGGCTACAGTGACCCCAAAGGTATCATTCGGCAGCCAAGAATAGCCATCTCTCCTAGTCAGGGGTTGTGAGGAGGCAGTGTACTGCCCAGAGAATCTCTTTACCCTAGTAGTAGGTAGTTTGTGGGGGATGTTTCCAATGTGTTTCTGGACCTTTTATGCTACAGGCATTGTGATGTTATCTGATTAAAATACAGTATGAGTATGTAGATCATTGTTGGTACCACTGTTATATAATTGCAACAAATCTTGTACAAAGTGTGTCATGTAAGGTGCATATGAAAAAGTTATGGTTTGCTGAATGTGATTATCCTATTTGTATGCATGTATCATTTTTATTTCTGAAGTTATGAATATTGACTGTATATGTGTATTTCAAATGTGTTTGCTCCTGTGGTCACAGCCACAAGGCAGTTTACTTCTAGTCTGGCCAGCACATTGTGAAGGACTATTCAAGTTGAATGGCCCATCAAAGAACAGGTTTCAGAGTAACAGCCGTGTTAGTCTGTATTTGCAAAAAGAAAAGGAGTACTTGTGGCACCTTCGAGACTAACCAATTTATTTGAGCATAAGCTTTCGTGAGCTACAGCATCAGATGCATCCGATGAAGTGAGCTGTAGCTCACGAAAGCTTATGCTCAAATAAATTGGTTAGTCTCGAAGGTGCCATCAAAGAACACTTAACTGACAATGGACCATAGAAGAGGCTTATCCCTATCTGATGGACCTTCCTGTGGATGTTCAAGCTAGACTATGAGTAATGGCCTCTGCTATGACTCAACAAAGCATGCAAGGGCATGTGAATAAAATCATGTGACCCTAAATGCCATCTTGTTACCTGTATTTTTCCACAAACTGGACTGAGGGCTTTGTTTGGGATAATGAAGTTTCCCTCCACATGGCAGAAGCTATAAGGCCCTGGAAACATCTCAGTTTTGCTTCTTTCCTTCTTTGATATCTGGACTATGGACTTATATTAATGGGAGCATTTTAGTCAAGGGGCTGAGGGAGGACCTCACAATTATTTGGGAGCAACCAGAGACTTAACCAGTTAGAAGTTTATGCCATCACTGCTTCAAACCTGATCCAAGGATCTTGCAATTATTGTATGTATTTGATTCCTTTAGCAATTTTAACTCTCACCTTTCTTTCCTTCTTTTTATAAACAAACATTTAGATATTAGATACTACAGGACTGGCAACCGCTACAGACTAGGGACCGAATGGCTAGGCAGTAGTTCTGCAGAAAAGGACCTAGGGGTTACAGTGGACGAGAAGCTGGATATGAGTCAACAGTGTGCCCTTGTTGCCAAGAAGGCAATGGCATTTTGGGATGTATAAGTAGGGGCATTGCCAGCAGATCGAGGGATGTGATCGTTCCCCTCTATTTGACATTGATGAGGCCTCATCTGGAGTACTGTGTCCAGTTTTGGGCCCCACACTACGAGAAAGATGTGGAAAAATTGGAAAGCGTCCAGCGGAGGGCAACAAAAATGATTAGGGGACTAAAACAAATGACTTATGAGGAGAGGCTGAGGGAACTGGGATTGTTTAGTCTGTGGAAGAGAAGAATGAGGGGGGATTTGGTAGCTGCTTTCAACTACCTGAATGGGGTTCCAAAGAGGATGGATCTAGACTGTTCTCTCAGTGATAGTAGATGACAGAACAAGGAGTAATGGTCTCAAGTTGCAGCGGGGGAGGTTTAGGTTGGATATTAGAAAAAACTTTTTCACTAGGAGGGTGGTGAAACACTGGAATGCATTACCTAGGGGGTGGTGGAATCTCCTTCCTTAGAAGTTTTTAAGGTCAGGCTTGACAAAGCCCTGGCTGGGATGATTTAGTTGGGGATTGGTCCTGCTTTGAGCAGGGTTGGACTAGATGACCTCCTGAGGTCCCTTCCAACCCTGATATTCTATGATTCTATTGGATAAGATCCAAGTTATATATTGATCTGGGTATGTGGCTAGTCCTTTGGGATGAGAAGAACCCTTTGATTGATTAAATTAGTTTTAAATAACCACTCATCATTAAGCCTAGTGTCTGGGTGTTGAACCCAGGACTGGAATACCTAAGTTGGTTACATTTTTGACTTCTTGTTATCCAGTGTGGTGAGACAGAAGTTTATTTTTGTTGCTGGAGTGGTATATCCTATGGAAGAATAACCACCAGTTTTGGGGTGTGTCTGCCCTATTTCTCAGCAACTTGTCCTGAATTTGGTATTCTCAGTTGTGACTGAGGCATGGTGACACCCGAGTAGTAGGTAGTTCCTGGGGGATGTTTCCAATGTGTTTCTGGATCTTTTATGCTACCAGGATGGCAAGAAGGGAGCCATATCTTACTGGATTAATCTGTCCCTTAGTCTGTGGCCAGCTTTTAGAGGATGCAGATTCTTTCATTTAGTTTCAGAGTAACAGCCGTGTTAGTCTATATTCACAAAAAGAAAAGGAGTACTTGTGGCACCTTAGAGACTAACCAATTTATTTGAGCATAAGCTTTCGTGAGCTACAGCTCACTTCATCGGATGCATACTGTGGAAAGTATAGAAGATCTTTTTATACACACAAAGCATGAAAAAATACCTCCTCCCACCCCACTCTCCTGCTGGTAATAGCTTCTCTAAAGTAATGGTTGGGGCTGGGGCCAGAGCAGAGCTGGGGGCAGAGTGGGACTGCGTGGCACTCCCTCCCTGCACTCTGTGAGGCCCCACCTCACGCCCCCAAATGTTCCTCTGGGGGGGAGCGCCCCACAGTTTGGGGACCACTGTTTTACAATGTTAAACTGCTAAGAGAGAGTAATATACAATTTTTTAAAGAATAATATTAAACACACACACACATTTGCAAACAACATTTGGAATACTTCTGAAAATTTTTCTTAAACAAGTATTTTGCGTTAACACTGTTGTGTTTTCACAGATTTCCCCACTTTTATTGCTGTTATATAAGTTTCAGTGCAAGGTATACCTTGGTGTGTGTGTGTCATTTTATATATATATATATATATATATAAACACACATGAACACTCTTGTTTTTTCACACTCTGTCCTGCAACCTTTTCACAGAGATGATCTCTCAGTCTCTGCATGTGGCATCAACAGTGCATGTGTGTTATTTTGCATATATCTATACTGCACTTAAACATGCACATCTGGCCCGTGTCAGCTGATTTGGGCTCGGGCTATAAAATTCTGGTGTAGACCTTCAGGCTTCAGCATGTTTAATTGCAGTGCAGACATACCCTTGAGCTCAGAGCCAGAGGTGGATGACAGTCCCACAGTTCCCCTCCAAACTCCTCAGAATGTCTTTGTCTTTAGGAAAATGCAGATCAAAGAGCTTCATGGTCAGCAGCAATTCCAGTTAGTACTTGGCCATCTCTTCAGCTTCCAGCAAGACATGGAGTCTGTAGTCTAGATCAGGGATTGGGAACCTTCGGCCCGCAGACCGAGAGGGTAAGTCCCCTGGAGGGCCGGGCCAGTTTGTACCAGCTGCGTCCGCAGGTTGCACCAATCACAGCTCCCACTGGCCGCGGTTCGCCATTCCACGCCAATGGGGGCTGCGGAAAGCGGCGTGGGCCGAGGGATGTGTCAAAGGTTGCTCATTCCTGGTCTAGATCCAAAGTAGAACAGGCTCTGAGTCACAGCTCACTCTCCCACCCCACATACAAAATCTCACTCCTGCCCTGTTCAGCACCTGAGTCCACAGTGTTGTCTCAAATCCCCTCTATAACTTTTCAACCACTGAGCTCTAACCGGCTCAGCTCTCAGATGGTGAATGTGTGGAACCTGCTGGACTGCTTGCTCTTAATGGAATTCCTCTACAGAATTTCAGACACAGCTACTGAGTATGCCCTGTAACTTCCACACTCTCCTGTAGTGCCTCTGGACCCATATAAGTACTGTGCCCTGCTCTCTGCATTTGTGCAGAGACAAAGAGAATTCAACAAAAAAACATGTTTTCTCTAACTGCTTCTCTCCCTTTTTATGGAAAAAATTTGCTGCAGTACAAGCAAGTGAGTTATATTTGAAGTTGTATTTGGCTGTATGAGAACACATTTTGTTTCAGTGGGCCCAACTTACCCAGTGATCCAGATCACTTTGTATGACTGCCTTGTCATCATTATTTATCACTTGAGCTCAGCTTGGGACAAGACATACACATCTATTCATAATGTTAGTTTGAGAAATTATTTAATTAAAATCCTTCAGTAGAATAAATCACATAGAATTATAGGACTGGAAGGGCCCTCGAGAGGTCATCTAGTCCAGTCCCCTGCACTCATGGCAGGACTTAGTATTATCTAGACCATCCCTGACAGGTGTTTGTCTAACCTGCTCTTAAAAATCTTCAATGATGGAGATTCCACAACCTCCCTAGGCAATTTATGTCAGTGCTTAACCACCCTGACAGTTATGAAGTTTTTCCTAATGTCCAACCTAAACCTTCCTTGCTGCAATTTAAGCCCACTGCTTCTTGTCCTATCCTCAAAGGTTAAGAAGGACAATTTTTTCCCTCCTTGTAACAACCTTTTACATACTTGAAAACTGTTATCATGTCCCCTCTCAGTCTTCTCTTTTCCAGACTAAACAAACCCAATTCTTTCAAGCTTCCCTCATAGGTCATGTTTCCTAGACCTTTAATCGTTTTTGTTGCTCTTCTCTGGACTCGCTCCAATTTGTCCACACCCTTCCTAAAATGTGGTGCCCAGAACTGAACACAATACTCCAGTTGAGGCCTAATCAGTGCAGAATAGAGCGGAAGAATTACTTCTCGTGTCTTACTTACAACACTACTGCTAATACAGTGCAGTATTGCGTAAAAAAAAATGTATTAGTGAACTTATGTCCTGTTAGGGTTACCTTATTTCCAGTTCCCAAATAGAGAACACTGCTGGGGGGAGGGGAAGCTGTAGCAGGGGACATACAGCAGCTGCCAGTCTCTGGCCACCCAGCTCTCAAGGCAGTGCTGCTGCCAGCAGCAGTGCAGAAGTAAGGGTCGCAATAGCAGAGCCGGTGTTAGGCATAAGCAGACTAAGCAATTACTTAGGGGCCCAAGCAGTCTTTTTATTATAAACACTTGCCTGTTTTAGTATTGTGTGAGAGAAGCCCCCCAAATATTCCTGATTAGGGTCCCCAGTGGGCCAGCAACAGTTCTGGGCCCTACCATACCACCCATGCTTCTGCACTGCTGCTGACTGCAGCATTGCCTTCAGAACTGGGTGACTAGCCAGCAACCACCGCTCTCTGGCTGCCCAGATCTGAAGGCAGTGCAGAAGTAAGGGTGGCAATACCAAATCACGAATCATGAGTTCATATTTCAAAAATCCGCCTGGATGGCGATCAGCGGACCAAAAAAGAGGTCGTGTCTGGGAAAACTCAGACATATGGTAACCCTAAGTCTGTGGAATTTGAAATGGTAAGGGTTTGTGGAGAGACAAAAACAGAATCTTGGATCATGAATTTTGAGGGAGGAGGGTTTAGATTTGAATTCCTGTACCTAAATGTATCACTACCATTTTGAATACAGATCAGATTCAAAATCAGAAGTGGCTTATTTTGTGGGTTGGTTGGGATGTGGTCAAAATCTTTCAAAAGCAGGTGATCTGACTGTTCAACAGGGTACCACAGGAGTGTGGCTGGCATGCCTGAAATTCAGCAATCACCAGCTGCCACGATGGGTCTTTCAACAGCCAGCACAATCTAAAGCAGCCCTCAAGTTGCTAAAATTTATGGTGCTGGACTCATCTGGAGAAGAGTGACCCCAGGATAAGAGGGGTGGAATTCTAGCTTGAAGTCATGTTTGCACCCTGCTCCCATCAGCTGCACTAAACACTTCTTGAGTTTAGTTGAGGATCTGGGCCAAGTAAATGCGGTTTCCTGCTGAGAAGTAGCAGCAAAATGACTGAACTGACTGAAGATACAAGAACTACTCAAAGATGCAGCTATTAAAATAAATATTGTTAAAAAGGCTTGAAAAGTTGAGTTTAATATACACGTGTGTATACATATTTTAGTCGATATTCACTTGTCTATTTAATGTCCCAGTCCCACTTCCTTTGAAGTCAATAGGGACAGCATTTTGGCCCCAAGGTATTAAAACTAATTATTTCACTTCTCTTTTATATGTGTTGCTTAAAAGCTTTCTATATGTGTTCTCTGCTTATATGTGTTGCTTAAAAGCTTTTTCTACTCACTGGGTTGAGAATTTGATTTTATTCTTGACATATTTCTGACATCTATTGAATATCTGCTGAACAACAAATCTGTCAGTGAAATTACAACTTCAGAAATTTATTAACAGACTTTTACAATGCTGTGCTGTCATTTCACTTTACTACTATATTTATTTTTTAAACATACAGCAGCAGGTGGGATATACCAGAACATTAGATTGTAAAAAAGCCTGAGCCAGCAAGGTTTGGGGTTTACTGCTGCTGCACTCTGCCACTCATTGTATGGGGAAAGTGTAAAGGAAAAAAGTGCATCCCTTGCAATGTTGTCTTACCCTTGTTTTGTGTGGTGTTGCACTTTAGGAACTTTCCCCTGTAATCGGCTAATTTCTGCACTCCAATTGGTTATTACTTGGTTAAGAAGCACTGGCAGGACACAAGAGAGTTTAAATAAACAGTTCACTTTAATTGGCAGAGATTGATAACTTGCACAGTAGTGGTTTTGTCCCTCAGCTTGGTTTGACAGTCCAGTGTTTTATTACTGTACTAGACATAGACTTGCGTGTTTTATTTTATTTTGCTTGGTAATTCACTCTGTTCTGCCTGTTACTACTTGGAATCACTTAAATCCTACTTTCTGTATTTAATAAAATCACTTTTTACTTATTAATTAACACAGAGTATATATTAATACCAGGGGGAGGGGGCAAACAGCTGTGCATATCTCTCTGTCAGTGTTATAGAGGGCAAACAATATGCGAGTTTACCCTGTGTAAGCTTTATACAGGGTAAAATAGATTTATTTAGGGTTTGGACCACATTGGGAGTTGGGCATCTGAGTGTTAAGGACAGGAACGCTTCCTAAGTTGCTTTCAATTAAGCCTACAGCTGTTAGGGGACATGGTTCAGACCTCAGTCTGGATTTACAGCAGGCTAGTGGGTCTGGCTCAAACCAGGCATAAACAGAGTATTCCAAGGGCAGTTGCACCACTGCCAAGAGCTAATATAACCTCTCTACTCCTAGTCAAGTTTCCCCTTTTTATGCATCCAAGGATTACACTAGGCCTTTTGGCCACAGCATCATAGTGGGAGCTCATGTTCTTCTGATTATCCACCAGAAGTCTAGTTCAGAGTCACTGATTCCCAGCATAGAGTCCCCCATCCTGTAAGTATGGCCGACAGTCTTTGTTCTTACTTGACTGTGGATGATGGGCCAAATCCTCTAATGTGATGTGGCTGCTTTATGCTGCCTCACAACATAATCTTGCTACAAAACCATATTAATTACCCAAAGAAGGACCACCTGAACATAAGAGTGGCCTCTGGTGTCATAGAGAAGATGTAGGGGCTCTTATGTCACACACCTTGTGTTGCCATCGTAGTTAGGGAGAAGGGGCATGGTCAAAGTAAAAAGGAGGTATTGGGCAGGATGCCCCTATGTCACTCTGATTTTTGCTGTGTTGCCAGCCCTCTGTGGCTATTGCAGCCTGGCATAAATTATAGCAGCCTGAAGCTTGCACTAACCAGTAAAGGGAGATCAGGGCCGTGCAAAGCCAGCACAGTTCCCTAATGTGACTGCTGTACAGTTTGGCTGTAGCCAAGGTTTTGTATTCTAAAACACATTTGTGTTTTGTAGTTAAGTCAAATGGTAAAAAATTACCTCTATTCAAAATCATGTGTCATTTCATAACCCTATAGTGCTAGTCCTTGTGAAGCCCAGTAAGTCTGCTTCAAACGTGCTTGAAAGAAGATTATTTTCACCAACAGCCTCCATATGCACATTAAACATTTGTGTTTGAGCTGATGTCTGGCTTTATTAATTTTGAAGTTTACCGCCTAAAATCAAGGAGCCCTTTCATGGATTTTTACATTTGAATGTTAAGTTTTCTATCCTTCCATTTTTTGACACTTATGATAAAACCTAGCTGCATAAACTCAAATGCAGCCGCAAAGTATCTGCAGCAGAAGTAAGGTATGTAATGTGTTTGGTCCATGGAACCTGCTTTAATAAAACTGAAAAATAAGATCAGTGCTGAATAACACATTTTAAATGGGAAAGAGTAAAAGACTAGTTTTGTTATGCCACATCTGTTTAAGTTCTATGCCATTCAGTTTCTAACTCCAGACTTCAACTTCCTTTGGACTACTCATAGTTAAGGCTACATTTTAGTCATAGATATTTTTAGTAAAAGTCATGGACAAGTCACAAGCAGTAAACAAAAATTCATGGCCCATGACCTGTCCATGATTTTTACTACATATCCCTAGCTAAAACTTGGGTGGGGGGCTGCGGATGCTCTGGGGGGGGACACCTGGGGGTGCCACGGGTGCTGAGGGGTGTGGCCCAGGCCCACTGGTGTTGGGGAGGAGGCAAGCGGCCCAGGACCCCTGCTGGTACTGGGCAGGGGTCAGGCAGAGGTGCACAGCCTGGGACCCCCGCTGGTGCTTGGGAGGGGTGGTGGCCCACGGCCTGGGACCCCTCCTAGTGCTGTGGGGGAGGCGGGCAGTGGCACACGGCCTAGGACCCCAGCTGGTGCTTATATTTATTTGAGGTTTGTTTTTTAAAAGTTTTCTGTTCCAGGAACCATGGAACCCAAAATATATTGTCACAGTTATAGGGCTAGCTGCACCTCTGTCCCCTTTCTTAGTTTACCCCTAAGGTCTCAGACCTTTACCTATCGTGGGACAGAATTCTGCAGTTGTCCCACTCTTAGACCAGGCTCTCAGCTACAGTACTCTGTATCTCCATGCTCACCCAGCAGGTCTGCCTGAGTCTGTCACCAGTGGAGCACAGTGATCAGACAGCCTTCTTAAAACAAGAGTATTGTTTATTTTAACAGTAGGAACAAAGCATTTAGAGAGAAAACATTTTAATACAAAAACAGTCTATGTGTCCGCCTATCCTACCGTAAAGCTTATAAAGCTGCCGGTGGAATTTCTCAGGAAGCAGGTGGGAGAGCTACAGGACGAGGTGGCTAGGCTGAGGAGCATCCGTGTCCATGAGGAATTCCTCGAGAGTATTCATATGGAGACATCCAATGCTGAGGAAGGTATGGATGTGTCACAGGAAGGACACTAGCAGCTGGTTACTTCTGGCAGCAGGCAGTGCTCCCCCCTACTCTCAACCCACCCACCATGGTGATGGAAAACTGATATGCTGCCCTGGCAATAAGCGATAAGGAATCACCCCCAAGGGTGAAGGAGGAGAAGCCATGTACCCCCAAGGCTGGAAGGATCACAGCCACCACTCCCAGGAGGAAACATAGGGTAGTGGTGGTTGGTGACTCTCTTCTGAGGCACCCATCTGCGGCCCTGACATGACATCTTGGGAGGTATGCTGCCTGCCAGGGGCTCGTATCTGAGACGTTACAGAGGGAATGTCGAGGATCATCCAGACCTCTGACTACTACCCCATACTACTCATCCATATGGGCACTAATGATACTGCGAGGCATGACCCTCAGCAGATCAGAAGTGACTACAGGGCTCTGGGAGAAAGGGTGAAGGAGTTGAGACCGCAGGTGGTGGTCCCTTCAATCCTTCCAGTCCAGGGTAGGGGCCCAGGCACAGGCAGATACATCCCGGAGGTGAATGCCTGGCTGCGAAGATGGTGTTGCCAGGAGGGCTTCAGCTTCCTTGACCATGGGACGCTGTTCCAGGAAGAAGGACTGCTAAGCAGAGATGGGATCCACCTATCAAGGAAGGGGAAGAGCATATTTGGATACAGACAGCCTAATCTAGTGAGGAGGCTTTCAACTAGATTTGAAAGGGGCAGGTGACCAAAGCCCACAGGTAAGTCAAGAACATGGAGACCTGGGAGAAGGGTCGGAATCTGGGGGGAGCATGGGCTGTTATAGCAGGGATAAGGGAGAGACCAGACAGAATTGTGGCGGGGCGGGGAATCAAATCAGTACCTTAGATGTCTGTATACTAATGCGAGAAGTATGGGGAATAAGCAGGAAGAACTCAAAATGCTAGTAAATAAACACAACTATGACACAGTTGGCATCACAGAGACCTGCTGGGATAATATGCATGACTGGAATATTGGTATGGAAGGGTACAGCTTGCTCAGGAAGGACAGGCAGAGAAAAAATGGAGGTGGTGTTGCCTTCTATATTAAAAATGTATACACTTGGACTGAGGTTGAGATGGAAATAGGAGACAGACTTGTTGAAAGTCTCTGGGTAAGTATAAAAGGGGTAAAAAAACCCCAAGGGTGATGTCATGGCAGGGGTCTACTACTGAACACCTAACCAGGAAGAAGAGGTGCATGAGGCTTTTTTTTAAACAACTAACAAAATCATCCAAAGCACAGAACTTGTTGGTGATGGGGGACTTCAGCTACTCAGACATCTGTTGGGAAAACAACACAGCAGGGCAAAGATTATCCAACAAGTTCTTGGAATGCACTGGAGACAATTTTTTATTTCAGAAGGTGGAGAAAGCTACTAGTGGAGAAGCTGTTCTAGATTTGATTTTGACAAATAGGGAGGAACTGGTTGAGAATTTGAAAGTGGAAGGCAGCTTGGGCGAAAGTGATCATGAAATGATAGAGTTCATGATTCTAAGGAATGGTAGGAGGGAGAACAGCAAAATAAAGAAAATGGATTTCAAGAAGACAGACTTTAGAAAACTCAGGGAGTTGGTAGGTAAGATCCCATGGGAAGCAAGTCTAAGGGGAAAAACAATTGAAGATAGTTGGCAGTTTTTCAAAGAGACGTTATTAAGGGCCCACAGCAAACTATCCCACTGCATAGTAAAGAGACCACCCGGGCTTAACCAGATTTTCAATGATTTAAAAATAAAAAAAGAGTCCTACAAAAAGTGGAAACTAGGTCAAATTACAAAGAATTTATATAAACAAATAATACAAGTATGTAGGGACAAAATTAGAAAGGCCAAGGCACAAAATGAGATCAAACTAGCTAGAGACATAAAGAGAAACAAGAAAACATTCTACAAATGCATTAGAAGCAAGAGGAAGGCCAAGGGGAAGGTAGGACCATAACTCAATGATGGGGGAAAAACAATCACAGAAAATGTGGAAATGGCAGAGGTGCTTAATGACTTCTTTGTTTCAGTTTTCACCAAGAAGTTTGGAGGTGATTGGATGTCTAACATAGTGAATGTCAGTGAAAATGAGGTAGGATCAGAAGAGGCTAAAAGAGGGAAAGAACAAATTAAAAGATTACTCAGACAAGTTAGATGTCTTCAAGTCACCAGGGCCTGATGAAATGCATCCTAGAATACTCAAGGAGCTGACTGAGAAGATATCTGAGCCATTAGCAATTATCTTTGAAAAGTCCTGGAAGATGGCAGAGATTCCAGAAGACTGGAAAAGGCCAAATATAGTGCCCATCTATAGAAAAGGAAATAAGGACAACCCAGGGAATTACAGAGCAGTCAGCTTAACTTCTGTACCCAGAAAAATAATGGAGCAAATAATTAAGCAATCAATTTGCAAACATCTAGAAGATAATAAGGTGATAAGTAACAGTCAGCATGGATTTGTCAAGAACAAATTGTGTCAAACCAACCTGATAGCTTTCTTTGACAGGGTAACAAGCCTTGTGGATGGGGGGAAGTGGTAGATGTGGCATATCTTGACTTTAATAAAGCTTTTGATACTGTCTCGCATGACCTTCTCATAAACAAACTAGGGAAATGCAACCTACATGGAGCTACTGTAAGGTGGGTGCAAAACTGGTTGAAAAACCGTTCCCAGAGTAGCTATGAGTGGTTCACAGTCATGCTGGAAGGACATAACAAATGGGGTCCTGCAGGGATCAGTTCTGGGTCCGGTTCTGTTCAATATCTTCATCAATGATTTGGATAATGGCATAGAGAGTACACTTACAATGTTTGTGGACAATACCAAGCTGGGAGGGGTTGCGAGTGCTATGGAGGATAGGATTAAAATTCAAAATGATCTGGACAAACTGGAGAAATGGTCTGAAGTAAATAGGATGAAATTCAATAAGGACAAATGCAAAGTACTCCATTTAAGAAAGAGCAATCAGTTCCACACATACAAAATGAAATGACTGCCTAGGAAGGAGTACTGCAGAAAGGGATCTGGGGGTCATAGTAGACTACAAGCTAAAATTGAATCAACAGTGTAACGCTGTTGCAAAAAAAGCAAACATCATTCTGGGATGTTTAACAGCAGTGTTGTAAACAAGACATGAGAAGTAATTCTTCTGCTCTACTCCATACTGATTAGGCCTCAACTGGACTATTGTGTCCAGTCCTGGGTACCACATTTCAGGAAAGATGTGGACAAACTGGAGAGAGTTCAGAGAAGTGTGACAAAAATGACTAAAGGTCTAGAAAACATGTCCTGTGAGGGAATATTGAAAAAATTGGGTTTGTTTAGTCTAGAAAAGAGAAGACTGAGAGGGGACATAACAGTTTTCAAGTACGTAAAAAATTGTTACAAAGAGGAGGGAGAAAACATTATTTTTCTTAACCTCTGAGGATAGGACAAGAAGCAATGGGTTTAAATGACAGCAAGGGAGGTTTAGGTTGGACATTAGGAATCTAACTGTCAGGGTGGTTAAGTACTGGAATAAATTGCCTAGGGAAGTTGTGGAATCGCCACCACTGGAGATTTTTAAGAGCAGGTTAGACAAACACCTGTCAGGAATAGTCTAGATAATACTTTGTCCTGCCACGAGTGCAGGGGACTGGAATAGATGACCTCTCAAGGTCCCTTCCAGTTCTATGATTCTATTCCCAGATGGTAATCTAGGCAGGCTTTAACTTTTTCAGACTGAGACCCTCCGCCCTCCCCCCACAGCTCTCCAAGTGCCTGTGTGTCAGGGTTCCCCAAAACAACTCTCCCCTTTTTTGAGTGTTCCTTTTTAAACCTGCCAGAATTCTTTTCGTCTCCTGTGTTTGGGGGCCTTTTCTGTCCCGGTTCAAACCAATTTTGAGGCAAAATCTTCAAAGTTAATAGTCCTGGCATTGTCCCTTAACAACTCTTAAGTAATTGCAGATAAGTGGTTTATCTTGAGCCATTCTTTCCCTTTCTGCTTGTTTTTCCCCCCAGACAGTCTCCTGTTGTGTTAAATCACTTTAGGCTCCTATTACCCCCCACCCCCATCCCGATTTTTCACACTTGCTGTCAGGTCAGCCTAATCCCAATATGTAGGCCAACATACAATGTTCATAAAATAATACAGAGCAGCTTCAAATACATCACACACATGATCTGGGCAGTGTAAAACAAATCACATTTTCCAGAGAATTAACTTCACTCTCAACTCTGACATAATTCCCCAGACAATCAGATACTATAGATCTCAGTTTTGTGTAAGAACTTACATTTCCACTTGAGTTCTGGGCATCACCTCTCAACTTTGGGGCTAGAAGTAGCTCTTAAGAGCTCTTAAGTAGCTCTTAATAATAATGTTTCAACTAATTTGCCCAGTACTGACGTTAGACTTACTGGTCTGTAATTGCCGGGATCACCTCTAGAGCCCTTCTTAAATATTGGTATTATATTCGCTATTTTCCAGTCATCGGCTACAGAAGCTGATTTAAAGGACAGGTTACAAATCATAGTAATAATTCCGCAATTTCACATTTGAGTTCTTTCAGAACTCTTGGGTGAATGCCATCTGGTCCCAGTGACTCGTTACCGTTAAGTTTATCAATCAATTCCAAAATCTCCTCTAATGACACTTCAATCTGTGACAATTCCTCAGATTTGTCACCTACAAAGGATGGCTCAGGTATGAGACTCTCCCTACCATCCTCAGCCGTGAAGACTGAAGCAAATAATTTATTTAATTTCTCTGCAATGACTTTGTCATCTTTAAGTGCTCCTTTTGTATCTCAATCGTCCAGGGGCCCCACGGGTTGTTTAGCAGGCTTCCTGCTTCTGATGTACTTAAAAAACATTTTGTTATTATCTTTTGAGTTTTTGGCTCACTGTTCTTCAAACTCCTTTTTGGCTTTTCTTATTACATTTTTACACTTAATTTGGCAGTGTTTATGCTCCTTTCTATTTACCTCACTAGGATTTACTTCCACATTTTAAAAAATGCCTTTTTATCTCTCACTCCTTCTTTTACATGGTTGTTAAGCCACAGTCGCTCTCTTTTAGTTCTTTTACTGTGTTTTTTAATTTGGGGTATACATTTAAGTTGGGCCTCTATTATGGTGTCTTTGAAAAGTGTCCATGCAGCTTGGAGGGATTTCACTCTAGTCACTGTACCTTTTAATTTCTGTTTAACTAACCTCCTCATTTTTGCATAGTTCCCCTTTCTGAAATTAAATGCCATAATATAAATAAATAAATAATAAAGGATAATATCATTCATGACTTCACAAACCTCATGGATGTTTTGGACTCCAAAATCTAACTCAAAATTCAGGTTCTGAACTGACTAAATATAACTGGAAATACCTGTGGATTTCTTTATTGCATTCTTTCAATTCCACTCTGTAATACATAAATTGAACGCAGCATTAAATATTTTCTCATTTATTTTCTCCTCAGATATTTTGGTAAGAGCAGAGGCATCTGATTTCTTCCTCCTTTCAATATAACTATCTTGACAATTTTTCAACATAAAGCCCAGTCCTGTTAAGTGCTGAAGTATTTGTTGGTGATGTAGCTGGATGTTGTACTGACAGAAATTAACAATGTCAAGATTGACCATCGTCACAAAGTAGCCAGAATTTCACACTACAGTTCACACAGGCTACCTAATGTCAGATTTTAGTAGAAAACTGTATCACTGTTTAAATACTTTGTCATTCCTTTAAAGTTAAAACCTGTTTTCCTTAGTGGCAGTTAGCACTGCACCAAGTCCCATTAAGGTGAAATTGGTAAGGACTTAGAATAGCCTTAAAATAGCCCTTTAACACTTGGTGTGGTGTTCTTTTTTATCAGTATTTAAATAATAATATTCCAGTTAAAAATAATATATTAACATTTCACAGCTGTCTAGCTTTCTATGACTTTAAACATCTATGGGCTCTTCTAAAAAGATGTAAGTTTTGTGTTTGAGATTTTGTTTTGTATTTTCATGAAGAATACTAAATGCCAACAGAGAGCTCTTTGTAGAATAGATGAAAAGGTTGTGGTATGGCATATTTCAGAGTGCTAATTTTGTCTCTTCTTATGTGAATGATTTAATCCTGATAATGCATTTTTGTTTTCCTTAAGTGATAATTAACACATCCTCAAAAGAGCAGAATTTGTTTTTTAGAGTTTATTGTAATAGCAGCACAATATCATTGTTTCCAGTACCACTCCATTCAGACCCCACCCAACAAGATTATTTTAATACAAAATTAAATTCAGAAAACTAATTCCAATTTCATAGATTCTAAGGACAGAAGGGACCATTGTGATGATCTAGTCTGACCTACTGTATAACACAGGCCACAGAACTTCCCTAAAATAATTCCTACAGCATATCTTTTAGAAAAACATCCAATCTGGATTTAAAAATTATCAGTGATGGAGAATCCACCTCAACCCTTGGTAAATTGTTCCAATGGTTAATTAGTCTCACCGTTAAAAATTTACACCATATTTCCTGTCTGTATTTGTCTCGCTTCAACTTCCAGCCATTGGATCATTTTATACCTTTCTCTGCTAGATTGAAGTGCTCATTATTAAATATTTGTTCCCCATTTAATTACTTAATGACCATGATCAAGCCATCCCTTATACTTCTCTTTGTTAAGATAAATATATTGAGCCCCTTGAGTCTGTTTTCTATTCCAGTAATCATTCTTGTGGCTCTTCCCTGAACCTTCTCCAATTTATCAACATCCTTCGTGAATTGTGGGCACCAGAATGGAACACAGTATTACAGCAGCAGTCACACTAGTACCAAACACAGAGATAACCTCTCCACTCCTACTCAAGATTCCCCTGTTTATGTATCCAGAGAATGCATTAGCCCTTTTGGCCACAGCATCACGCTGGGAACTCATATGCAGCTGATTATCCACCATGACCACCAAATCTTTTTCAGAGTCACTGCTTCCCACGATAGAGTCCCCCAGCCTGTAAATATCGCCTACATTCTTTGTTCCTAAATATATACATTTACTCTTATTAAAACACATATTGTTTGCTTGCACCCAGTTTACCAAGCAATCTATAACGCTTTGTATCAATGACCTTCCTCTTTGTTATTTACCCCAATTTTTGTGTCATCTTCCAAGTTTATCAATGATGATGTTATGTTTCCTTCCAGATCCCTGATAAAAATGTTAGAGTAGGGCCAAAAACCGATCCCTGTGAGACTCCACTGGAAACACACCCACTTGATGATGATTCACCATTTACAGTAACATGTTAAGACCTATCAGTTAGTCAGATTTTAATACATTTAATGTATGCCATGTTGATTTTATATCATTCATGTTTAATCAAAATGGTGTGCTGTATCAAGTTAAATGCCTTACAGAAGTCTAAGTGTGGTACATCAACATTATTACCTTTATCAACCAAACTTGTAATCACATCAAAAAAAGATATCAAATTAGTTTGACAGGATCTATTGTCCATAAACCCATCTTAATTTGCATTAATTACATTACACTCTTTTAGTTTTTTATTAATTGTGTCCCACTCCATTACCTTGACTGAGATCTATGTCAGGCTGACAGGCCTATAATTACCCAGATCATCCGCTTTACCCAAATTAAAATTGGCACATTATCTTTGTTCCAGTCTTCTGGAACTTCCCAAGTGCTCTTTCAAAACTCTTAAATATATGTTATCTGGACCTGACGATTTAAAAATGACTAACTTTAGTAGCTTCTGTTTAACATCTTTCAGTGATACCAGTGAAATGGGAAAAGTGTTATTCTCATTATATGATGAGACTGTATCATCTGTTTTTTTCTCCAAATACAGAATAGAAATATTTATTGAACATGTCTGCATTTCCTGCATTAATGATAATTCTACCTTTTCCATCTAGTAATGGACCAATACCATTGTCAATATTCTTTTTGTTCCTAATATATTTTAAAAACTCCTCCTTATTGTCCTTCACTCCGCTGGTGATAGATTTCTCCTTGTGCCCCTTGGCTTCCCTTATAATTTTTCTACAATTCCTAACTTCTGATTTATAATCATTACTATCAACTTTCCCTTTTTCCATTTGTTGTATATTATTTTTTAATTTTTACAGCTGCCTTCACTTATATATTTCTGATCTATGAAGACCCACACTTCAGTGTGTTTCAATGATGCAATGAAATTTTCCACTTGAAGGCAGAATTTTGTTTGTTACTTGAAACTCAGAACAATAATTTATATTATTTATGGTAACATATGTGTTGCTACCTCACTTTCAGGATTTCAATTTTCTTCATAATGACACCTAATCGCAATTTGATTTATGTGCAGTTTTAAAATCCACAATAAATTATTTTAAACCTTCAACTGATATCAGAAACAGTAGTGCACTGTAGACATGGTACATCATCAATGAAATTAAAATTGAAATTAAAATTAGTTACAAATAATAGAAGCCCTTTAATGTTTTTACCTATATTGTGTTTGCTTAAACCTTCAGGTTCATCTTCAGTCTTAGCCAGTGACCATCTTCTGCTTTAAGCCTGTGCAATAGTCACAACATGGAGAAAATGGTTGCTTAAAAATGTTCTGATTCCACACAAATGAGGTAAGCACATAGAATTTCCAAACAATAAATTTACACCAATATAACCCTTATAATGTCTGTATAGGTTCATTTAATCCACTAGAGGATGAAAGTCTCATCATGGTGAAATCAAGTTCAGAGCCAAATATCACCACCTTAATTCTGAAAAGACCACTTTGCCTTTCTGTTTTAATCTCTGGTAACTCTTGTTTGTCTCCACTACGTTAAAAGTCCCTTTGGCCCCCTTGTGGCAAAGGTCTTCTCTACCCTGTAGTATTGTACAGTGTTTGTCACCATAGCATTGATGTCCAGTCCATTGCTGTTTTAGTTTCTTTAGAACTATAAGATATTTTTCATTTTGTTTTCAATTTGTGTTTTGCTGGGATTTCATTATTTTGTTCCATTTGCTAACCACTCTCACCTTTAATTCTATTTGTCATCTTCTCTTACTTGTTTGGAATAGTTGTCCTAGAAAGAATTCTAATTCTACCCTAGCCAATATGATATTTTTCCAAACTTGCATTACATTTAGTATATTAATCTGGAATTCATATTTCTTACTCAGTTGTATAATCAATGAGTCAAAAATGTTAATAGTGGAATCTGATAGTCACATACATTTGACTGAATTAAAGTCTCTTTAAAAAGGCTTTTAATTTTTTTAAAGCACTACACTACTAAAGTTGTAAGGGATAAATTCGGAATAATTTGCTCAATTCCTGTGCTTTAGCACAAATCTTAATCTCCAAAATCTGTGGATAATGTGGCATCCATTCGTGCCAAATATAAGATAAAAAGACATCAGGAAGCTGCTCTGGAAAGACATTTTAATTGCACCTGAAAAGAGGATCCTCTGTACTATAACTGCAATGTTAATAAGTGCAAAGTAATAAACATTGGAAAAAATAATCCCAACTATACATACAAAATGATGGGGTCTAAATTAGCTGTTATCACTCAAGAAAGAGATCTTGGAGTCATTGTGAATAGTTCTCTGAAAATGTTCGCTCAATGTGCATCAGCAGTCCAAAAAAAAAAAAAAAAAGCAGCTAACAGAATGTTAGGAACCATTAAAGGATAGATAATAAAATAGAAGATATCATAACATCACTGTATAAACCCAAGGTATGCTACACCTTGAATACTGCATGCAGTTCTGTTTGTCTCATCTCAAAAAAGATATAATAGAATCAGAAAAAGTACACAGGGCCATGAAAATGATTGGGGGATGGAACAGCTTCCATAAAAGGAGAGATTAAAAAGATTGGAACTGCTCATTTTAGAAAAGGGACGAAGAAGGGTGGCTATGATAGAAGTCTATAAAATCACGAATAGTATGGAGAAACTGCATAGGGAAGTGTTATGTACCCCTTCACATAACACAAGAACAGGGGTCACCTGATGAAAAATAGGCAGCAGGTTTAAAACAAACATAAGGAAGTACTTCATCACAGAACACACAGTCAACCTGTGGAACTCATTGCCAGGGGATGTTGTGAAGGCCAAGAGTATAACTGGGTTAAAAAAAAATTAGATAAGTTCATGGAGGACAGGTCCATCAATGGCTATTAGCTAAGATGATCAGGGATGCAAGGCCATGCAACCCCCTCTGACTTCCAGAAGCTGGGACTGGAGGACAAGGGGTACATCATTCAAAATTGCCCTGTTCTGTTCACTCTCTCTGAAGCATCTGGCACTGGCCACTATCAGAAGACAGGATACTAAGCCCGGTCTACACTAGGAGTTGAGGTCGAATTTAGCAGCTTTAAATCAATTTAACCCTGCACCCGTCCACATGACAAAGCCCTTTTTTTCGACTTAAAGGGCTCTTAAAATCGATTTCCTTACTCCACCCCCGACAAGGGGATTAGCACTGAAATCGGCCTTGCTGGGTCAAATTTGGGGTATTGTGGACGCAATTAGACGGTATTGGCCTCCGGGAGCTATCCCAGAGTTCTCCATTGTGACCGCTCTGGACAGCACTTTCAACTCAGATGCACTGACCAGGTAGACAGGAAAAGGCCCGCAAACTTTTGAATTTCAATTTCCTGTTTGGCCAGCGTGGCAAGCTGCAGGTGAGTGCAGAGCTCATCAGCAGAGGTGACCATGATGGAGTCCCAGAATTGCAAAAGAGCTCCAGCATGGACCGAATGGGAGGTACGGGATTTGATCGCTGTATGGGGAGAGGAATCCGTGCTATAAGAACTCCATTCCAGTTTTCGAAATGCCAAAACATTTGTCAAAATCTCCCAGGGCATGAAGGACAGAGGCCATAACAGGGACCCGAAGCAGTGCCGCATGAAACTGAAGGAGCTGAGGCAAGCCTACCAGAAAACCAGAGAGGCAAATGGCCGCTCCAGGTCAGAGCACCAAACATGCCGCTTCTATGATGAGCTGCATGCCATTTTAGGGGGTTCAGCCACCACTACCCTAGCCGTGTTGTTTGACTCCTTCAATGGAGATGGAGGCAACACAGAATCAGGTTTTGGGGACGAGGAAGATGATGATGATGAAGTTGTAGATAGCTCACAGCAAGCAAGCGGAGAAACCGGTTTTCCCGACAGCCAGGAACTGTTTCTCACCCTGTACGTGGAGCCAGTACCCCCCGAACCCACCAAGGCTGCCTCCCGGACCCGCCAGGCAGAGAAGGGACCTCTGGTGAGTGTACCTTTTAAAATACCATACATGGTTTAAAAGCAAGCATGTTTAATGATTAATTTGCCCTGGCATTTGCGGCTCTTCTAGATGTACTCCCAAAGCCTTTGCAAAAGGTTTCTGGGGAAGGCAGCCTTATTCTGTCCACCATGGTAGGACACTTTACCACACAGGCCAGTAGCACGTACTCGGGAATCATTGTAGAACAAGGCATTGCAGTGTATGTTTGCTGGCATTCAAACAACATCCATTCTTTATCTCTCTGTGTTATCCTCAGGAGAGTGATATCATTCATGGTCACCTGGTTCAAATAGGGTGCTTTTCTTAAGGGGACATTCAGAGGTGCCCATTCCTGCTGGGCTGTTTGCCTGTGGCTGAACAGAAATGTTCCCTGCTGTTAGCCATGGGGAGGGGAGAGGGTTGAGGGGGTAGCCACATGGTGGGGGGAGGCAAAATGCGACCTTGTAACGAAAGCACATGTGCTATGTATGTAACCCTTCTGCCCGTCAGAGTTGGCAGCAACAAGGGCCGGGTTCAATATCTAGGGGTTCCATTCCAATAACACAATGCAAACCGGCTCGAGCCCCCACCCAGTGACCTGGGACAAATATATACCACCCCCGCTGGGCGCCTCCAAGAGGCAATACTTCCCCTCTCGCAAGCACATAGTCTGAGTGTAGCAAAAGTCTTTTAATAACAGAGAGAAACAATGTGGCATTATGTTGGGGAAACACCACCAACCGGATTCATAACACAACCCATGAGCAAAAACAACCCCACCCCAGGCAAATTGGGGCATGCCCTTTTCCCTTTGGTTCTTGAGTCCAGCAACCCCAAAAGTCCAATGCCCCAAAAGTCTCTGTCCCTGGTCAGGGCAGCCCCAGAGTTCGAAAGTTTATTGGCGGAGCTTTACCTCCCAACCTGGGTGGAAATGGGACGGGGGTAAGAGGCACCTTACGTGATCTGAAGCTGACCGCCCCATAGCTCCATAGCGGCGCTCCGCTCCGCTCCGCCAGCCGCCCCACAAAACTCCTTCGCGCAGCTGCACTCCGCTCCACTAGCCGCCCCACGAACTCCTTCACTCAGCTGCGCTCCGCTCCGCCAGCCGCCCCACGAACTCCTTCGCTCAGCTGCGCTCCGCTCCGCCAGCCGCCCCACGAACTCCTTCGCTCAGCTCCACGGCCCACAAGCAGCTCCTGCCATCCACACACTGCTCCGTGTCGAACTGCTTCGCCAGCCGTCCCACAAACTGCTCCACAATATATCTTCAGGCTCCCCCACTACTTAACACAACACTCAGTGATTTCAGCGCTTAGGTGAATTCAGCTTATAATAGGGGAGCCCCAGTGCTGGTGCACTGTCAGCCCAAAGTGAGCTCAGCAGCCTATAACTAGACTTCTAATGAAATCAAAATTAGCTCTGATATTCCACAGTGGAGAGAGGAGGAAGTGCAATTAGCATGTAAGGCCCTCACCAAGGGGCCCATGCCACCAAGTATTAATACTTGTCCCCAGCCTCTCTCCATTCACACAGTTTTGGAACCCATGACCCTTGCCTAGCGAGTGCTACTTAGATGATGGTGAATCCCTCCATCGTAACAAAAGGCCACGTACAGTTCCAAGCACAGTTCCCATAATCAGGGTAATAACAATTTATTCTTCCTGCCCCAATAACAGAGACACTGGGGATCCCACAGCAGCCAAAGTGACCATTTGGGCAGCTATGGTCTCATTCTAGGCGTGGTGGGTGTGCCTATGCAAATGAGATCGGCCCCTGAAGTTCTTTTCCACAACTTGCCACACCTCACCACCAGATGTCAGGGTGGAGCTCATCCTGACACTGCTTACATGTATGTAATGTTAACAGCAAGGTTTACCGTGAAAGAGTGTACCCATTGTTTTATAAAATGTATCTTTTAAAATACCGCTGTCCCTTTTTTTTTCTCCGCCAGCTGCATGTGTTTCAAGGATCACAGGATCTTCTCCTTCCCAGAGGCTAGTGAAGATTAGAAGGTGAAAAAAATGCACTCATGATGAAATATTCTCTGAGCTCATGCTGTCTTCACCCACTGACAGAGCACAGACGAATGCATGGAGGCAGACAATGTCAGAGTGCAGGAAGGCACAAAATGACCGGGAGGAGAGCTGGCGGGGTGAAGAGAGTAAGTGGCGGACTGAAGAGAGGGCTGAAGCTGAAAGGTTGTGGCAGCGTGATGAGAGGAGGCAGGATTCAATGCTGAGGCTGCTGGAGGATCAAACTAATACACTCCAGCGTATGGCTGAGCTACAGGAAAGGCAGCAAGAGCAGAGACCGCCCCTACAGCCCCTGTATAACCAACCACCCTCCTCCCCAAGTTCCATAGCCTCCTCACCCAGACACCCAAGAATGCGGTGGGGGGGCCTCCGGGCACTCCACCCCAGAGGATTGCCCAAGCAACAGAGGGCTGGCATTCAATAAGTTTTAAAGTTTTAAACTTTTAAAGTGCTGTGTGGCCTTGTCCTTCCCTCCTCCACCACCCCTCCCGGAGCTTCTCTCCTCCACCACCCCTCCTGGGCTACCTTGGCAGTTATCCCCCTATTTGTGTGATGAATGAATAAAGAATGCATGAATGTCAAGCAACAATGACTTTATTGCCACTGCAAGCGGTGATCGAAGGGAGGAGAGGAGGGTGGTTAGCTTACAGGGAAGTAGAGTGAACCAAGGGGCGGGGGGGTTTCATCAAGGAGAAACAAACAGAACTTTCACACCATAGCCTGGCCAGTCATGAAACTGGTTTTCAAAGCTTCTCTGTTGCACACCGCGCCCTCCTATGCTCTTCTAACTGCCCTGGTGTCTGGCTGTGCGTAACCAGCAGCCAGGCGATTTGCCTCAACCTCCCACCCCACCATAAATGTCTCCCCCTTACTCTCACAGATATTGTGGAGCGCACAGCAAGCAGTAATAACAGTGGGAATATTGGTTTCGCTGAGGTCTAATCGAGTCAGTAAACCGCGCCAGCGCACTTTTAAACGTCCAAATGCACATTCTACCACCATTCTGCACTTGCTCAGCCTGTAGTTGAACAGCTCCTGACTACTGTCCAGGCTGCCTGTGTATGGCTTCCTGAGCCATGGCATTAAGGGGTAGGCTGGGTCCCCAAGGATAACTATAGGCATTTCAACATCCCCAATGGTTATTTTCTGGTCTGGGAATAAAGTCCCTTCCTGCAACTTTTGAAACAGACCAGAGTTCCTGAAGATGCGAGCGTCATGCGCCTTTTCCGGCCATCCCACGTTGATGTTGGTGAAATGTCCCTTGTGATCCACCAGTGCTTGCAGCACTATTGAAAAGTACCCCTTGCAGTTTATGTACTCACCGGCTTGGTGCTCCGGTGCCAACATAGGGATATGGGTTCCGTCTATGGCCCCACCACAGCTAGGGAATCCCATTGCAGCAAAGCCATCCACTATGACCTGCACATTTCCCAGGGTCACTACCCTTGATATCAGCGGATCTTTGATTGCGTTGGCTACTTGCATCACAGCAGCCCCCACAGTAGATTTGCCCACTCCTAATTGATTCCCAACTGACTGGTAGCTGTCTGGCATTGCAAGCTTCCACAGGGCTATTGCCACTCACTTCTCAACTGTGAGGGCTGCTCTCATCTTGGTATTCATGCACCTCAGGGCAGGGGAAAGCAAGGCACAAAGTTCCATGAAAGTGTCCTTACGCATGCGAAAGTTTCGCAGCCACTGGGAATCGTCCCAGACCTGCAACACTATGCGGTCCCACCAGTCTGTGCTTGTTTCCCGGGCCCAGAATCGGCGTTCCACGGCATGAACCTGCCCTATTAGCACCGTGATGCCTGCATTGCCAGGGTCCATGTTTTGAGAGAAGTCTGTGTCCATGTCCTCATCACTCTCGTCACCATGCTGACGTCACCTACTCACCCGGTTTCGCTTTGCCAGGTTCTGGTGCTGCATATACTGCTGGATAATGCACGTGGTGTTTAATGTGCTCCTAATTGCCAAAGTGATCTGAGTGGGCTCCATGCTTGCCGTGGTATGGCGTCTGCACAGAAAAAAGGTGTGGAACGATTGTCTGCCGTTGCTCTGACGGAGGGAAGGGCGACTGACAACATGGCTTACAGGGTTGGCTTACAGGGAATCAAAATCAACAAATTAAAATTACATCAAGGAGAAACAAAAACAACTGTCACACAGAATGGCCCCCTCAAGGATTGAACTCAAACCCCTGGGTTTAGCAAGCCAATGCTCAACCCACTAAGCTAACTCTCCCTCTTGTACTTCAGGCAGGACTTCATGGAGGGAGGGAGGGGGGAGCAAATGAATACAAAACAAATCTGGTCTATTTCTTGTTTTGATCCACTCCATCTATCTTTTACATCTTTGGCTGGCAGCAGACGGTGCAGAAGGACTGCAAGCCATCACCATCTCATGGCTGCTTGGCAGAAGATGGTACAATAGGACTGATAGCCATCCACACCTCCTGGCTGCTCGGCAGAAGATGGTACAATAGGACTGCCTGCAGGACTAAAGAGAGTGACTTGGTCGAATCACTCCTAATTTAGTCCCTGCACCCATATCTGCCCAGACGTTCCTGACCGACCTTATTGAGGTGGCCAGGAGCACCTCGGACATGATGAGGATGGTTTTCAGGCTTATTGTACCGTCTGCTGCCACAAGGCAATGGGTTGCTGCTGCTGTGTAGCAATGCAGTACCACGTCTGCCAGTACCCAGGAGACATACGGTGACAGTGAGCTGAGCGGGCTCCAGGCTTGCCGTGGTATGGCGTCTGCACAGGTAACTCAGGAAAAAAGGCACAAAACGATTGTCTGCCGTTGCTTGCACAGAGGGAGGGCGGGCCTGATGACATGTACCCAGAACCACCCACAACAATGTTTTTTTGCCCCATCAGGCATTGGGATCTCAACCCAGAATTCCAGTGGGCAGCGGAGACTGCGGGAACTGTGGGCTAGCCACCCACAGTGCAACGCTCCGGAAGTGGACGCTAGCCTCGGCACTGCGGAAGCACTCCGCCGAGTTAATACACTTAGAGCATTTTGTGTGGGGACACACACAATCGACTATATAAAAACGATTTCTAAAAAACCGACTTCTATAAATTTGACCTAATTTCATAGCTGAGACAGTATGGCCATTCTTATGGTACTTGTAGAGCAGCTGTAAGGGGCTTAAATTGGCAGTCTAAATATTGGTAGTTTAAAAACTCTTGTGTGGGGGGAGGAAGTCAGAGAACCAAATATAACCTGACCATCCTCAAAGGGGCCTGGAATTCAAATATATTTCCACATTAAAAAGTTATTTTCAAATACTAATTCTTTTGCAAACTGACAATGAAACGCTCCAAATTGAAAAATATCCCACCCCCATTTAAAGGGCGAGAGAGCCAGAGAGAAGGTGAAAGAGGCAAATCGGGCAAGGAGGGAGCGGAGGGAAATGAGAGAAAATGGTGCAAGAAACGAGGGGAAGCGACCGGGGAGAAAAGCACACCGCCGGGGGGAATTGAAAGTGAGCCGCCCCGGGAGCGGGCGGAGGGGCTGTGCCGGCCTCGGAGCTCACCTTGGGGGCGGGGGCTGGCTGGGCGCGGGCGCTGCGGGCTGCGGGGTGTCCCCTTTAAGAGCGCGGCGCGGGGGCGCTCCCCCTACGGCACCTAGCGGACCGCACGTCCCGGTTTGGCCGCGCCGGGTCACCTGACTCCGCCGAGCCACAAACCTGAGGAGGGGCCGGCAGGAGCAGGAGGGTGAGCGCGGCGGAGACAGCGAGGGCGGCGCGCCGGGCGGGTACGTCCATCCCTGCGGCGGCGGCGGCAGCGCTGGGGGATTAGGCTAGGCACAGCGGCGGCCCCTGGGCGCGGGAGCTCCGGCCTCTCCCGGGCCGTGCGCTGCGGGCGGGCGGGGCCGCCCAGCACCTGGGGCTCTCCCGGCCCCGCGGAGGAGGGGGCGCCCTCCCCGGGAGCGGCAGCCAGAAGGACGCGGTGACAGGTCTGCTGCTGCCGACGCCGCCACCGCCCAGCCCAGCCCGGGCTCCTGCCCGCGGCCGGGGCAGCGCGCTGCAGCCGCAGCATCCCCGCGTGGGGGCCCCTGAGCTGCAGTGGGCCTGGGAGGGGCGGCGTGTGAGCTAGGGCCGGCGCAGGGGCCCGGTGGGGCGCACTGGAGAGAAGGGGGACGAGTGTCTGGGCGGCTGGGCCGGGTGGGCGCGGGGAGGGGAGCCGGTGTCTATTCCCGATGGGCGGCCTGCCCTTGCCTCCCGGAGCGGTAAAGGAGGAGCTGGGTGGGGAGAGGCGCAGGCAGGGCATAACATGGCGCAATGATGTGATAATCTCCCAGCAGAGAGACGCGGGGAAGCAGGCGATGGAAAAGCTCCCGTTTACTGCAGTAGCAGCGAGCAGCGGCTCCCACTGGGTATCTAATTCATTCCCTGGAGCTTGCTGGGGCTCTCGGGGCTGTCAGGAGTGCAGAGGGGGGACCCCGTTTCGGGGGGTGGGGGGTGCAGGTTTCCCCCTTCCCCACGTCGGTGGGGCTGGCGGCGGAGGGGAAGGTGGGCCCCGCTCGGCAGCAGCTGTTCGCCGCGATGGTGTTGCGCTAAGGGCGCGGGTTAGGGGTGGGGAGGGGATGGATGCGCTATGGGTGTGCTGGCTTTTCTTCTGCAGTGTCTAAAATACCCCGTCTTCCCCTGGGCAGCTTCTCTTGACTGCTCTTGTAACGCTTACACAACGGGGTGAGGGAGGAAGGATTGCCCCTGCTGGAAAGGGCCTGGGTGCTGGAAGGACAGGGTCTCCCTCGCTCTGTCATTAAACCCGGAACATCCCCTGCCTCCCCTGTGTTTCCCCGCTTGCAGAAGAGGCAGCAGCACTAACATTAGTCGAAGATGTCGGGTCAGACGCTGACAGATCGCATCGCAGCTGCTCAGTACAGCGTTACAGGATCAGCTGTAGCCAGAGCCGTCTGCAAAGCAACCACACATGAAGTGATGGGGCCCAAGAAAAAACACCTGGACTGTAAGCATCTCTTTATATAAGCATTACATGCTCAGGGCTAAGAAGGCAGTCTATGTGGCCCTTAAACTCTCTGACAACAGTACTTGCTGTTATCATCCCTTAAGTCATAAGGCTTATGAGAAATCCTGAAGGGGGATGGGTTGTGTCATTGACGATCTTCTGTGCTCCCATAATATTGTCCCCTCAGCCATTTTCTCTCCTTTTGATCTCTAGCCTCAGTTCCAGAAAGGCAACTTAATATGTATATTAAAGACTAGAGCCTGTGAAAGGTGGGTCTGCTACCCCTCACTGCCTATCACGTTAGTCATGATTAGGTTAGATTTTGACATGGATACTGAACCTGGGGCTGGAGTATTGATATTTGTGGTCATAAGACAAAGGTGGACTCAAAGGTGATCATGTTAAGTCAAGATGATTCTTGAATAAGGGAGTCTAAGACTCTTGTGTTGAGGAATCCAATTGCCTGAGGAAAGCAATTGTCTTATCTGCATATCTGATGGCTCCCACACTATTTTGAGGAAGAAGACTGGTGGCTTTGTATTGCACATATTGAAGACTTAAAATCTGTCTTGGACATCTTGGTTTCACACTAAATTTCTAGACTAGTGAATGAGGTCACGGAAAAATAATATCTCTGTAATGTTCTGCTTGTTTTGGCAATCTCCCTTCACACTGGATCAGAAAGAACTGGTTTCACTTCTGACTTTGAGAGAGAGGTGGGCAGAATTTAATCATGTGGTGTTGAGCCGGGCTTTTCTTAGAAGCTGTGGATTGTTTGGACAGAAAAGTGTGTTTGTATGCCAATGTCTTGACTCTTCTTCTCTTTGCATTTTTTAATGCATCCTAAAAATGAGCTTTCTTAATTTTGGGAACTATTACTAAACAGTGAGAAACATCTTGCTAATCTGTATCAGGAAATATTAGCTCATAACTGTCTCTCTTTAAAGCAATGTTTATATATTAATGCTAACATTAGTCCAGTGTGTTTAAATACTTTTTAATAGAATTGTATTTCCTTCTTGCTATTACAAAGGAAGAATAACGTCTGATGGTATTTCACCTTCTAGTGTTTATTTGCAAATGAACTGAAGCTCTGCAGTTTCTCTTTGAAGTCTGGTCCTGAAGTTTTTTTTTTTACTGCAGGATGGCTACCTTTAAACCTGCTATTGTGTGTCCAGGGAGGTTGAAGTGTTCTCCTACAGGTTTTTGACAAGCCCAAGAAAGAAACCAACAGAACTCCACTGGCCACCACGTACAGTCCTCAGCTAAAACCTCTCCAACGCATCATCAGTTATCTACAACCCATCCTGGACAACGATCCCTCACTTTCACAGGCTTTGGGAGGCAGGCCAGTCCTCTCCCATAGACAGCCCACCAACCTGAAGCATATTCTCATCAGCAACTACACATTGCACCTTAGTAACTCTAACTCAGGAACCAATCCATGCAACAAACCTTGATGCTAACTCTGCCCAAATATTTATACTAGTGACACCATCATAGGACCTAACCAGATCAGCCACACCATCACTGGTTCATTCACCTGCACGTCCACCAATGTAATCTATGCCATCATGTGCCAGCAATGCCCCTCTGCTATGTACATCGGCCAGACTGGACAGTCCCTACGTAAAAGGATAAAGGGACACAAATCAGATATTAGGAATGGCAAGTTACAAAAACCTGTAGGAGAACACTTCAACCTCCCTGGGCACACAATTGCAGGTTTAAAGGTAGCCATCCTTCAGCAAAAAATGCTTCAGGACCAGACTTCAAAGAGAAACTGCTGAGCTTCAGTTCATTTGCGAATTTGACACCATCAGCTCAGGATTAAAAAAAGACTGTGAATGGCTAGCCAACTACAAAAGCGGTTTCTCCTCCATTGATGTTCACACTTCAACTGCTAGAAGAGGGCCTCATCCTCCCTGATTGAACTAACCTCGTTATCCCTAGCCTGATTCTTGCTTGCATATTTATACCTGCCTCTGGAAATTTCTACTACATGCATCCAATGAAGTGGGTATTCACCCACGAAAGCTTATGCTCCAATACGTCTGTTAGTCTATAAGGTGCCACGGAACTCTTTGCCACTTCGCTAGATCCAGACTAGTACAGCTACCCCTCTGACACATAACTTGATATGGAACTTAACAACTGGTGAGTCTCAAGAATTCCTTATTTAAAAGATGATTGAAGGTAATGACAGACCAACTTAATGATTTAGTGACTTACTGCACCCATATATAAAAAAAAACACCCCAAACCCCAGATTAAGACCTGGTTATGGTACAGAGTATCAGTGTTCCTTCTAAACTTTTTTTTGTTCTAAGCCAGCTACAAACTCTGCTGAGCACTTGTCCCCTGCCTGCTGGGTTTGAGGTTTCCTTGGGGGAAGGGATCTCAGGGTCTTCCCCTCTCTGCCCCCCAGCCAGCCCTGCTTCCCTCCCTGGGGGTCCCTGGAGAGGGAGCTGCCAGCCCAGAGTAGGCAGAGAAGCACATGGACTGGGTACTCCTGACCTAGTGATGGCACAGGCTTTCCTGGCCCGGCAGGGAGCTGCAGCAGCTATTGGGGAGGGGGAGGAGAGGTTCACTTCAGCACCTCCAGTCCTTGGATGCTGCTGCCAGCCGGGGGATCAGCCTCTCCACAGCAAGCTCTGTGCATCCTGGACCGTGTACAGTTTTCCCATTCTACATAAATGAGTCCTTAGACCCTGCCTCTCCTTCCTGTTGGCTTGAGGCTCCCTACAACACCAAGAGGAAATGCTGCGGGTTCCGGCAGTCGGTCCGGAGAGGTAGATTGGGACCTGGAGGCTGGCTGTGCTCCCTTCAGAGCACCTGCCTACCTCACCCTGCTTCCGTACCCCTTCTGTCCCTGGTGTAGAGAGGAGCTGCTGTGGACTCTGGCAGATCGTGGGGTGGGATGCCAACGCACTTCTAGCCACATGAGATGGCTGCATGGCCCCCTGTGCATGCAGCTTAAAGGGAAGGTTGCAGTGCTGGCTTCTTTGCTTACCTCAAGGACACTGGTGGACAAGGGTCAAGTGTAAAATAACATTGCTTTTTCCTTTCCTGTTTAAGTATATCCTTAATATATTAACAAGTGTAAATGTTCTAAATATTTGGTTTGAATATGGTCCATTAACATAAGTCAATTAACTAATTCCACAGAAATTAAACAAAACTCCCTCAAACTAAGGCTTTACGCTGTTCTGAGGCCAACAATCGTGGGCTCTTAGGGAAACAATAAGTTGAGGTTCCTCCACTGAGACGGCCCTGCCAGCAGTATCCAAGTATTGAAATCTGGAGACGGTTCAAATATCTCTCTGCAACATAGATACAGTGGACCGCAAGATGTTGCGGATACCTCCTAGATTCTACATGTGTGGCTGCTTAGTGAGTCTGCATTCCTTTCTTTGAAAGATGTCTTGGGAGCTGCATATTCGCTAGAGACTCCTCATTGTGTCAAACAGGGTTCCGTTGCTTCTGCTGCTCAACCTGTATATTAGGGCGCTGGGGAGATTGAGGCATTAAGGGTCATAGTAACATCAGCATGCTGATGAAACTTGGTTTGTTTACCTTTTCCAACAGGTTCAGGTGATATATGGGCTTGGATGATGGCTGAAGTTAAACCAGGCAAAGACACAGAAGATGCTGGCAATTGTTAGATAGCGAACACTGCCTCTGCCAAGTCTTATCTGCTCCTTATATTGAGGGGCTACGCCTCCTTCATTTGAAAGCCTGCAAACTCATGGTCCTGTTGGATCAACAACAAATTAGCTTTAGCACTATTTTTATTGCATATTTAGATGTTGTGGTGTACATCTAATGATAAAGTTACACTTGCTGCTTGGATTTTTGTTAGTTTTTTTTCCATTTGTGTTTTGCATCTTGTTTTGAAGATGGTGAGTTCTGTGGTCATTCTGTACTCTTAGGGTTCTTGGCAGCTGACGAGGAATTGTTAACTCATTTCCAATCTCTTGTGCTCACAAGACTTATTCTCAAGGCTGATAAATTCACTGTTAGGAATGTAGCTGTTGTAGGAGGTTATAGACATTGGGAGATTTTCTTTCCCTTGTAGCTGGAGGTAATGTCATTTATGGCATTGAAGAATGGGACTGAAATATCCAACTTGACTGAGTACTCGACAGGTAGTCAGTAGATGAAGATGGAGCAGCAGTATGGCATGCTTTGTGAAATACTACTAATTCAGTAAGCTAAACACATGGAAGGCTTTTTAGGGTTGGCATCTTCATATGTATGGTGAACAGCAACAATCAAGCCTGGGAATTGCAAATGTGTGGCTAAGTCCATATCCCACAATCTCAGTGTCTTGGCCAGCTGCACCTAAGAGGATGCTTATTTTACCATCTGAAGTCCAAAAGGAATTTGAGGGTGAAGACTGTCTTGACTTCAGGCTGGTATTGAGTTCTTGGGAATCCTCCACATCACCATCACTGGTGTTGCTGAGGTTAAGCTTCATTCATTTCATTAATTCTCCTGCTTGTGGAGCATAGAGTGCAAACTTCAGATCACCCATTTCCAGAGAGCCTGGTTTCCTGCCAGTATTACAGCCCGCACTACATTGCGGCGGGTGAAGTTGGAAGCCGTGACATATCTCCAACTTGTGAGACCATCTGCTTGATCAAACTTATAAAGCTAGCGGACTGGCATGGACTCTGGCATACAGAGCAGGTGGCCAAGCCGCTTGAGCTGACATTGAAGCCTAACACTGGGAAGACAGTGGAGGCTGGTTGGTCTGAAGCCTGACATCCTCATTCATAATGTGTTGAAACCACCATATGCCTCCAGTGAATCATTGCGGGCGCACCTGAATTGCCTGGTGCTGCTGGGGGGGACCAGCACAGGCCTTTTCTGCTGTGATATATACACTAAACATTGCTCAAACTGAAAACCAGAACAGGTTTTCTTTAAGCTTCTTTCCCTGGGAGCTGATATTTTAAGCACTGGGATAACTGAGCAATGGTATCTTTCTTTGATGTAAAGGGGATAGATGTCACTTCTCACAATTTCCTTTTAGTGGTTTCACATAGCTCTAAAGTAATATGTAAGGGTGACTTAAAAGCGTGTTTTAATCACAGAATTCAGTCTTATACTGGGATTATACTGGAGGCTAGGGACTTTTTTCCCCCCTTAGTCTGAAATCATGATTCATGGAACTGTTTTAGGTGATAAACAGTCTGGCAGGAAATCAAGGTGTCTCAACTCTGCTACAGAGTGAAGAGTTTCTTGCAATGAGTCCTTAATTTACATTATGCATAAAGTTTGATTGTAGGCTGGTGTGATGAGGAGAGGAACAAATGCAAAGTCAGCTTTGGTTGGATTTTTTTTGGCAGGTTTTTTTCTCAGGAGTTCTGGAGGTGCTTAAAACATCAACCATGATCACTTATGGCAAGTAAAACTAGAGTGGGGAGAAACTGTCTGTGTCTCCTTTCAGAGGAGCAATTCTAGCCTCTCCTAAGAATAGCTTAAGGGTAGCTCTAGGGTGGGTTGGTGGTGTGTTGCCAAATTCGTCTCCTTTCCTTTTAGGAAAGATTGAGAAGGTTGTGGCCAGGAAACTGTGGCAGTATGTAGAGTTTTCAAGTTTCCTTGACTACTTGCAAGTCTTGGTTTGGCACTGATACTGTGCTGGTATCATTTGTGGCTAGTACACACTGGTATTGTTTTTTGTAGATATAGTTGGCAATGTATGCGCTGGTTAATCCCATATAGTAAGGTGATAGCCTGCAGGCTAGCACTACATTGGAGTAGCTCCAGTGTTACTCTGTAAGAGCCCAGAAGATGGCTGTAGTAGTCTAACTTTTTTTTTTTGAGTACCATATATGCATGGCGCTTCAGAGACAAGAGGGTATGACCCCTCTCTTGAAAAGATTAAATATAAATAAGAGTATGAAGTTAGACAATAGTAGAGGTAAATTAGGGCATGGAAGTATGTGGGTTAACCAGATAACAGACCAATCAATTTATGATGAGCATCTGAAATACAGCGGCAAGCAAAGCAAAAGTAGATCTTGAGGAAGGATATGAAAAGAGTGGGGACACTGGGTACCCAGCAAGAGGAATGTTGCCCCAGTGCTAGGGAGCAGGTGGTGGATGTTACAGGACAAGTGGAGAAGACCAGTGAAAGACTAACTTCAAGCCAATGGGTTTAATGTAACCCAGCCCTTCATGATTTGAGTCTCCTAACTTGGAGGCTGCCTTTCTCCATGCTTTATCACTCTAGGTTTCAGCTGGGACCCTTGAGCTAAAAGTTCCATGATTTGTATGTTTGAGGGAAGAGCTCTTAGTGCTGGATCTTCACTTTGGGGATTTGTTCCCCATCCTTTGGTCCAACAGAACCCAAGAGTTTGTTGATTGTAGATATAGATGTAGATATAATATAGATGCACTTAAACAGATTTAAATCCTGCTTAAACTGAATTTAACATTGTCAAGGTTCCTTCCCCACTCTGAACTCTAGGGTACAGATGAAACCTGCATGAAAACCTCCTAAGCTTACTTTTACCAGCTTAGGTTAAAACTTTCCTGAGGTACAAACTATTTTACCCTTTGCCCTTGGACTTCCACTGCCACCACCAAACATTTATCTGGGTTTATTTATTAGGAAAGCGTTGTTTGGAAACATCTTCCCCCCAAAAATCCTCCCAACCCTTGCACCCCACTTCCTAAGGAAGGTTTGGTAAAAATCCTCACCAATTTGCATAGGTGACCACAGACCCAAACCCTGGGATCTTAAGAACAATGAAAAAGCATTCAGTTTCTGAAAAGAAGGATTTTAATAGAAGTAAAGTAAAAAAGAATCACCTCTGTAAAATCAGGATGGTAAATACCTTACAGGGTAATTAGATTCAAAACATAGAGAATCCCTCTAGGCAAAACCTTAAGTTACAAAAAGACACACAGACAGGAATATCCATTCTATTCAGCACAGCTTAATTTCTCAGCCATTTAAAGAAATCATAATCTAATGCATATCTAGCTAGATTACTTACTAAGTTCTAAAACTCCATTCCTGTTCTGTCCCCGGCAAAAGCATCACACAGACAGACACAGACCCTTTGTTTTTCTCCCTCCTCCCAGCTTTTGAAAGTGTCTTGTCTCCTCATTGGTCATTTTGGTCAGGTGCCAGCGAGGTTATCCTAGCTTCTTAACCCTTTACAGGTGAAAGGATTTTTCCTCTGGCCAGGAGGGATTTTAAAGGTGTTTACCCTTCCCTTTATATTTATGACAAACATAATGTGGTAACTCTCTATCCCCCCCCCTTTCCCCCCCCCAATAGTAGTGGAGGTCCTTTTTGCTCTAGTGGTGGATGTGAAGCTAGATGGTTTATTCTCTGGCTCCAATGGCTGCTGCTTCTCCCTCTGTTGGAGGCTGGATTTAGAAGCTACTGCATTTGGGGCTAAAACAATCTTCAACTAGAAGCTGCAGACATAATTCAGGTGTAACCAATGCAAGCTTAGATCCTGACCTGATCATGACTCTCGAAGTTGGAAAGCTATATGTCTGTTGTGCCTATAGCTTAATCTGGCTCAGTTCGTAGGTATATTCAGACCCCATCTAGGGAGGCAACCAAAGGAGTTTAGCATAGCAAGTGTAGTAATTTTGAACCCCACCTGCACAATCTACCATGAGTGGCATCTCAGGTAGAAGAATACTACTACTCTTCCAATTTGAGCCTTGCTTACAACTTACTGACTTTTTGGGGCGGGGGAGGGGGCTTTTTGAGTGAATTGTTCATTTGTTATGAGAGGGCATGGATGGAAAAAAGTACTCTTACTGTCTCTTTACAAGCTTCAGATATTCATATGATCTTTGTCACTTTGGAAGATCTTGCTTCAAACAATTTAAAAATGACCCTCTAAATAATATAGTGCAGGCTTCCAGTTTATGCAAAGCATTGTATATCTATTTACACACTGGAAAACACAAAGCTGAAAATTGTGTTGATGGAATGTGACACTTAAAAAGAAGTATTGAAATGCATGCATTTAATTTTTTTCATTCAAATTATCACTTGTTAACACAGGCCCCATGCATTCAACGTCTTCTGTTGGCTGCACAATATGTTCCTTAATATAGAACTTTCTCTTTTAAAAGAAGCTTCTACCCCTGAACAGCGTGCAAACAGAGATCTTCTTGACTCAGCTGCAAGGAGATGAATGGAGAAGTTCACACAACAGGGTAATTCAAACCAAATGACCATTTAAAGTGACTGTTTAAACTATTTCTCTACTGAATGTGATCAGTATTGAAATAGTTTAAACAGTGGCTAATGGGATTGCAATTGTAGAATAATCTCTCAAGTGTTTGCTTTGGCCCCAGTCAGTGGGGCTCAGGCTTTTGCTTCAGCCCCAAGCACCAGCAAATCTAACGCCAGTAATGGCAACCCCATTAAAACTGGATCGTGACCCACAGTTTGAGAACCCCTGCTCTATGCCATCATACAATAACAAAAAAGGCAGATATGTAAATGACATGTAAAAGCCATGAACTTAAGTTATTTGTGAGTGCAGTGCAACCTGAAGAGTGCTTTGCAGCAAGATATTTGGATAAATACTATAGCTGAAGACTAAACAAACAAAATTTGGGTTCATAGCATCTGTAGCTCTGTTAGCTAGAGTAAAAACTTCCAGGGGTGTTGGTTCTGGTGTTTGATTAAATAAGCCAAGTCAGATGGAATCAGGAAGAACTTCTACTGTAGTAAGTATTATCTGTTTAGCCATATGCAGTCTGGAATGGTAAACTTTACTCTGAAAGATCAGCATAGCCACTGCCTGAAGTCTGATACCAGGTTACAGTAGACAGCCCACTGTGGCAATTATTTCTTTTGTGTAATTCATATACTGTAAGAAGACAGCATGTGTAGCAGCTCATCGAAGAGCATAGAATTGCACTGGGATATCTTGTTGCCTCTTTTCCTGCCTTAATAAGAATTAGGATCCTCTGGAGTCTAGATTCAGTTGTGGGGTTTGTTTGCTGTTATCGTAGGAGACAATGGGTACAGAGATGTCTTCCTATATTTAAAGTTAGTGTGACTACAGCAGGGGCATGAAACTTAAAGGAACTTTGTCAACTGAACTGCTTTCTAAACAGACCATCTGGGCTGCTACTACATGGACAGGGTGTCTAATAGTGAAGTTGTAATGCACCGTCATCAAGAGGTCAGCGCAGCACCCTCCTCCCACCCCCGCAAAGTACCTTTTGGTTAGGTCAGAAAACCTGGAAGCCTTATCCAAAAGGGACTAGTCTATAGCATAAAGTCTGAGACTTGCCATACTTGACTAATACCTGTTGCTGGCTTTTGTACTTAATACTGTCAGACTGACTGAACTCCTTAATGCTACATTTCACATGAGGCTTTTTGCCCCCTGTCAAGGTTCCTCCCCCACTCTGAACTCTAGGGTACAGATGTGGGGACCTGCATGAAAAACCTCCTAAGCTTATCTTTACCAGCTTAGGTCAAAACTTCCCCAAGGTACAGAATATTCCACCCGTTGTCCTTGGACTGGCCGCTACCACCACCAAACTAATACTGGTTACTGGGGAAGAGCTGTTTGGACGCGTCCTTCCCCCCCAAAATACTTCCCAAAACCTTGCACCCCACTTCCTGGACAAGGCTTGGTAAAAAGCCTCACCAATTTGCCTAGGTGACTACAGACCCAGACCCTTGGATCTTAAGAACAATGAACAATCCTCCCAACACTTGCACCCCGCCCCCTTTCCTGGGAAATGTTGGATAAAAAGCCTCACCAATTTGCATAGGTGACCACAGACCCAAACCCTTGGATCTGAGAACAATGAAAAAGCATTCAGTTTTTTACAAGAAGACTTTTAATAAAAAATAGAAGTAAATAGAAATAAAGAAATCCCCCCTGTAAAATCAGGATGGTAGATATCTTACAGGGTAATTAGATTCAAAAACATAGAGAACCCCTCTGGGCAAAACCTTAAGTTACAAAAAAGATACATAGACAGAAATAGTTATTCTATTCAGCACAATTCTTTTCTCAGCCATTTAAAGAAATCATAATCTAACACGTACCTAGCTAGATTACTTACTAAAAGTTCTAAGACTCCATTCCTGGTCTATCCCCGGTAAAGACCAGCATATAGACAGACACAGACCCTTTGTTTCTCTCCCTCCTCCCAGCTTTTGAAAGTATCTTGTCTCCTCATTGGTCATTTTGGTCAGGTGCCAGCAAGGTTACCTTTTAGCTTCTTAACCCTTTACAGGTGAGAGGAGCTTTCCCCTGGTCAGGAGGGATTTCAAAGGGGTTTACCCTTCCCTTTATATTTATGACACCCCCTAATAGAGAAGTGTTGATCCATTTAGAAGGAATACTACCCTTTATCTCTCTTAGTTATCAGAATATTTAAGCTTTCCATAGAATAGGTGTAAACTCTTCCAGATTGTGCATGAAATACAGGTAATATTTATTTGGGTGTGGGGGTGGCTTTTATCAAAGTGTGAGTATGGTATCAGCGACTGTTGCTTATGGCAAAATACTCTCATATACCCATAAACTGGCTCAAGCTTTATCAAAGATATTCACAAACACCAGAAATCAATATTTTAGAACTGTCGGCAGTAGGTGTTGGAGTAGAATTTGAGACTAAGTTGTAGCTAAGAGTCGCACCAATAGCTCAGAAACAAAATGGCCTGATGCTGAACTACAGAAAGTTGGGGATGCTGTTAACCTCTTGTATCCTGTGAGTGGACCTCGAGATTGTCAGTAAAATGACTTTGCAGCTAAAGAACTTCAGACAGTTGTCTGAAAAGGGAGCTGAAACCAAATTCCATAGGTAATCCAAATACTTGCTCTAGACCTTCAGAATTTTACCTGAAATCTCAGACTTCAGTTTACTAGTACTTTTCTGAAGGTGTTTTGGCCCAAATACTTACTTTGCCAGTGTCCTTGATTGTTATAATCTAAGTGGTGACACTAGTCTTACGTAAAGAAGTGTGACAAAATCAAACTTTTAGTTTTTAAAAAGAATGAATTGTGGGCTGAAATAATTCAATTTCCCATAGTTCCTTAGGTTGTGAGACTAGAGACCAAATTAGCGCTGATCTACTTTGTATTTAAAAAAACAAAACAAAACAAAAACCTGACCTGTCCAAATGTCGAACTTTGGCCCACATTTGATTATGGGAAAGACTGTGTGTGTGCGCGCGTGCATGCCTCCCCCCCCCCCCCCCCGTCTGGTTTCAATTCACAAAGTGCAAGCTGGCTACAGCCAATAGCAGTAGAACCTGGCTTTTCTAGTTCAAGCAGTAGTGATTTATGTTTTCAGCATTGGAGGTCTCTGGTTCAAGCCCTCTTATATCAGGCAAGATGGTGCCTGTCATGTGTTTTGAGTAAAACTCAAGATATTCTCACTGCCTGTCTTCACCTGCAGCAGTATTGGCTGTTATGTATTGAGGCAGCAAAGTGACTCTTCATAGTGACAGATGAACCCATAGCAATGCAATAATAAGCGGATGATCAAAGATAGAGGAGACTGGGGGTGCAGGACTATGCTGAAGTAAGAAGGGGGGCTTGTTATAGAAGAAACTTAACTACAGGAGGTTGTGTAGAATAAAACCAAATCGAAAGTGACTGACTTTATATACTAATAGGGACACCTCTTACATCGAATAAGGAACTTCTGGAGTAGCAGGGACATGGATTCCCTTGTTACAGTTCTCTACCAAATGGAGTGCTAAATAACCTCAGCCAGAGAGTTATTGTTACTTTAAATATAACATCAAGTACCTAGAGCATAAGTGCTCTGTACTCATTTTACAAATGCCGATACTTATCTCTGGGACCCATAACACCTCAGAGTAAATCTGACGCATTTGGCATGGACTGGATTATCCCAAACACTCATGTAAAATACTTTCCTCCTCTCACTTCAGTTTTCAGGTGTACTGAAATTAATGTACTCTATGAAGTCTTTGAAGTACTCTTTCACCTGGCAGTAATTCAGGGAAATTTCTAGATATTTTTTTCCCACTTCCATTAGTCACAAAGCTGAAAATGAATAAAGCAGATTTGGCACATTCACAGTCCCATCTCTCTCCTGTGAGGCCAGACTGCAAGTCATCCTCTAAATTAATAAAGTATGGATTGTTACCCCCTTTTTGACCCATATGGTTATCCAATATTCTGGGTCTTGCAGATTGTTTCCATAGGAGAAATTGATGGAGGCAGAGACTTTGATGTAATCCTGTTTGTTTACAAAACAATGCACAAAGTCTCGTTTCCCTGAACACAGTAGGAATCAAGCAGGAGACCGTTTATTTGCTCAGTTTTTCAAGCCTTTTTGTCCAGCTAGCATTCCACCCAAAAACCTCTTCGCTTTCTCTCTGATCACATTATCAGTGCATCTCTGGCCTTCTGCCTGCCTCTGTTTTCAGCTGCAGCTTCTCAAAAGTGTACTCCCCCTGCCAAAAAAAACCCCCAGCCTTCCGTTTATGATGTTGCACTCCACATGATTTATGAAAATATGCTTGCTTACATTATATTCACATTTATAAGTGGAATATGCTTTAAGCAAAAGGTCTCTTGTGAGGTATCATTACAAAGCTTATAATCTACTGAGTGTGTTCATCCTGTTTGTATGGATGTATCATCCTTGTATCTGAAGCTAGAAATATGAAGTATAACTCTGTGGTCCTATTGCAGTTATGCAAAGTGTGCGCCATTAATGGTGGCTTAGAATCTTGATGGCTCCCATTGACTAGGACAATTGGTTGTGAATGGGTTTATTTACCTGCAAGCCTTCCTGTGTACCTGTGGCCAGCCCTTGGGTAATGAAGAATAAGGTCTCTCAGGGACATGTGACCATGTCACCTGATGAAATCCATCTTAAATCTGGTACTTTTCCATTTAGAAGAAGAGGTGGGGACCCAGAGAGACAAAAGATTCCCGCCTTGTGCCAAAGCTAGCGTGTCTGGCTCAACAAGGCAGGGTTCTGGAGTTCCAAGCTGGCAGGGAAAATGGGCTCAGATAACTTCAGCACGTCAGGTGACTGTCCCAAGGGCATCTCTGTGAACCGTGTGATGGGTTCGGTCACATTCAGCTCCCAGTGAAATCTCTCCACCTTCATAGCTCAGCTTCTTGCATGTAGCCTGTGGCTTGGGCAGTGGCTGCTATTGTTTCAGCTATCTTCCTCCCCCCCCGCCCAAAAAAAAAAATGAAAAGGAGCTTAACTGCATCTCAGTTACCTTGAATGAAGGACAGCTGTTACTCCCACCATCTATTCAAGGAGGTTTCACCCAACCCCCAGCATAACAGTAGATATTAAAATTATTGGTATAAAACAAATAAACTATATAGAATGATCAGGGCTGCCAGCTCTGAGTCTTGCAATACTTGGTGGTCTTAAAGCCTGAGCTACTTACAGCTGTAGGACTCTAAGAGAATGTCAGTTCTCATTTTAAAAAAAAGTTAGTTTCTAGCCTTCATGGGGAAACATGAATATGAACCATAAATGAGACAAAAACTCCCCCCAGGTCTTTGACTTAAGTCAAGATTTGCGCGGGGTCTCTCTGTGTGTGTGTGTGTGTGTGTGTGTGTGTGTGTCTTACAATTTTTGAATGCTTGGAGTTGGCAATAGCAAATATTAAAGTTATAGGATGGCTAGATTAAACTTGATGTTGAATTACCGTTTTGTTCATGGGTTTTTTGGGGGGATTTGCACCATATTTTTCTCCATTGGTTGAATAGTAGCAGTTCATGGACTCTTGTTGTCAGTGCTTAATAAGTTGTGTACTAGTGTAAAATCTGATTGAACAGTAGCATTTCTTGGAGAAATGCAGAGATCTTGTTTGGTGCATTTTACCACCAGTAAACTATTCACAGTACTGTGTAAAAGAAATATAAACATAATCATGTGGTATCCATTACACTCACTTGCAAAACTAAATCTGTAAGGGAAAACCCTACTTTCAAACTGCTAAGACATTTTGTTGTGAGACTATACAAGTGCAAAGCTTGGGCTTTCAAATTGTCAAACGCTTTATCATCTTACACATTGACAGATCGGCAAGCCTAGGAAGCGGATACTATTGAGAGAAGCAACATTATTTAACACTTTTATCTCTGTACTCTGCCATTCTTGCCATTCTGTCAGTCTGTCTTTAAAGATTGGAGAAGCAGATTCTTTAAGAGTATAAAGAGAATGGAGTGTCTCACTTTGTTCTTTAGTAATGAAAAATAGCTTATTCATGCTTTTGCTCAGATATACTTGAGAGAAAGCTGCAGAACAAAAATTCGTGTTTCAGTGCCAAAATAACCCTTCACTAAATTTAGCAGAACAACACCATAAGATTTGTTTGTGGTGTTATCCAAAATGCCAACTTTCTAGAAAGTTTCTCATGCAAAATGTTTGTTTACATCACTTATGTATATGATAAGTCTTTCTTTGTTTTGATGAGTTTACATGATAGAACTTTGGCACTGCAATTCTTCAGCACGTGTGTATCATACCATACAGTTGCTATCAACACCCCACAGGCATTTGCCTGAATATTGCCCCTGCTGTGAGCTAGGTGAAGCCACCACATCACCAACCATTGCCACTTGTCAGTGCAGACTAAAGTAATTGCACAGTTGTAACTATTCTAGCAGTTGTCCAATTTCAGTGTTCTTACTCACTGGAAATGCTGCCTTAACAGTTCAGAGCACAGTTTTTTGCAACCTGTGAAGTCTGTCTGACCCCATGCAGTATGTCTACGCTGCAATTGACACCTGCAGCTGGCCCACATCAGCTGACTTGGGCTCGGCCTAAGGTGCTGTTTAACTGCAGTGTAGACATTTGAGCTTGAGCCCGGGCTCTGGGATCCCCATACAGGAGGAGGGTCCCAGAGTTTGGGCCTAAACCGAAATGTCTATACTGCAGTTGAACCTCACCTTAGCCAAAATCAGCAGGCACGGGCCATCTGCAGGTGTTTAATTGCTGTGTAGATATCTAGACCCGTGCAGGTCAGAGTAGCTGAGGTGGTGCTTCCTTGCTGGGGAAAAAAGCATACATGTGTAAAACTGAAGCTTCCTCTTTAACTGTTTCCTCTGCATTGATTTATTTAGTGATGGACAATCCATTGTTTATAGAATCATTATCCTACCAAGGAAGCCATTTTGGTGCTGCAGACTTTGAAGTATAGCATCAGTGAATTAAACAGAAGGAACACCTCTGTGTGCATCATAACTACACAGTGGAAAGGAAGGAAATAATACTAATGGAATTCTAGTGAAACTGTGGCAATGTTTGCCTGAGAGAAGGGGTTATTTCCAGGAGCTTCTGTTCCAAAATCTATCTCATTAATCATGGTTCCTTGGCTCCCACTTGGTGCATCTCCTTTTGGGCTAATGGGTATTCTGTTAGGGGAGGTGCCTTAAATATAAAGGGAAGGGTAACAACCTTACTGTATACAGTACTATAGAATCCTCCTGGCTAGAGGCACAATATCCTTTTACCTGTAAAGGGTTAAGAAGCCCAGGTAACCTGGCTGGTATCTGACCAATAAGGGGACAAGATACTTTCAAATCTGGTGGGCTGGGGGTGGGGAAGGTTTTGGTTAGTCTGTTCTGTGTGCTTGCTGGACACAGATCAAGGAAGCAAGCAATCCAACTCCATTAGAATTAGTAAGTACTAGCAAGGGAATGCATTAGCTTATTTTTGTTTTGGCTTGTGATTTTTCTCTGTGCTGAGAGGAAGGTGTATTCCTGGTTTTCTTTTTGTAACTTTAAAGTTTGGCCCAGAGGGAAATCCTCTGTTTTTGAATCTAACCAATTTATTTGAGCATAAGCTTTCGTGAGCTACAGCTCACTTCAGCTGTAGCTCACAAAAGCTTATGCTCAAATTGGTTAGTCTCTAAGGTGCCACAAGTACTCCTTTTCTTTTTGCAAATACAGACCTAACACGGCTGTTACTCTGAAACCTGTTTTTGAATCTGATTGCCCTGTAAGATTATCTTCCCTTCTAATTTTACAAAGGTGCTTTTTACCTTTTTTCTTTCTAATAAAGTTGTTTCTTTTAGAATCTGATTTGAGTGTTTTTTTAAGTGTCCTAAAAAGAACCCCAAGGTTGGTCTGTGTTCATCTTGTTTGTTCTCAAGCCTCCCCAGGAAAGGGGGTGTGGAGCTTGGGAGGATATTAGAAAGGAGTAGGAACTCCAAGTGGTCCTTTCACTGAGTTTGTCTAAACCACTTGGTGGTGGTGGCAGCATTACCTAATCCAAGGTACAAAGGAGAATTTGTGCCTTAAGGAGTTTTTAACCTAAGCTGGTAGAAATAAGCTTAGGGGGTCTTCCATGCAGGTCCCCATGTCTGTACCCTAGAGTTCAGAGTGGGGAGGGAAACCTGACAGGAGGGCAGGTGTCAAGGTTCCTCCCCCACACTGAACTCTAGGGTACAGATGTGGGGACCTGCATGAAAACCTCCTAAGCTTAGGTTAAAACTTCCCCAAGGTACAAATTAATTTTATCCTTTGTCCTTGGAATATCCACTGCCACCACCAAACTCTAACTGGGTTTACTGGGAAACGTAGTTTGGACACGTCTTTCCTCCCAACCCTTGCACCCCACTTCCTGGGAAAGGTTTGGTAAAAATCCTCACCAATTTGCATAGGTGACCACAGACCCAAACTCTTGGATCTGAGAACAATGAAAAAGCATTCAGTTTTCTTACAAGAAGACTTTTAATAGAAATAGAAGTAAAGGAATCCCCTCTGTAAAATCAGGATGGTAGATACCTTACAGGGTAATTAGATTCAAAACATAGAGAACCCCTCTAGGCAAAACCTTAAGTTACAAAAAAGACACACAGACAGGAATAGTCATTCCATTCAGCACAATTCTTTTCTCAGCCATTTAAAGAAATCATAATCTAACTCATACCTAGCTAGATTACTTACTAAAAGTTCTAAGACTCCATTCCTGGTCTATCCCCGGCAAAAGCAGCATATAGACAGACACAGACCTTTTGTTTCTCTCTCTCCCTCCTCCCAGCTTTTGAAAGTACCTTGTCTCCTCGTTGGTCAGGTGCCAGCGAGGTTACCTTTAGCTTCTTAACCCTTTACAGGTGAGAGGATATTTCCTCTGGCCAGGAGGGATTTTAAAGGGGTTTACCCTTCCCTTTATATTTATGACAGCAGCAAGAAGTTTGGCAAAGGGTATGTATGTTGTAGATAAAATTCCCAGAGAATGAAGGTACCAGACTTGTTCAAGTTCTAATCCACATGTGCAGATGGCAATTTCTTGTGTGATGCCAAATCTGGATGGATTCTCATGGGGATATCAAAAAGCACCTCTCTGACCCCAGAACTCTCTCTCTGCCAAACTTCAAATTGCTAAAAGATCAGAATTGCTCAAGATGGCAAAGATGAGTTGGCTAGGCAGAGTGTAAGACTGGAAAAGAACTGTCTTTATTTCTTAGGCTATTAACATGTTGGCTTTTTTCCCTTTACCCTCAATTTTAGCTCAGCTGCATCAATTTTCATGTGTAAGAAAATGTTCTGTGGATATCTTAAGAGAAATTTAAATGTAACCTGCAAAGGAAGTGCTCCCACCTCCCTTTTCTTGTATTAAGAAAGAGAAGTTGTCAGATGGCCTTTATACATCAGAAGTCTTGGGATAATTTTTTTTAAAAGCATCATGTCCTATTTGCTTAAAAACTAGGCTGCATGGGAAAGTCTTATAATTTATCCTGGTATAACTGTATTGGTGTAGCTAAACAGATTTGGGTCATACTAGTATAACTCCCTATATGGACGCTCCTATTCCGAGAATAAGAGGCTTTTTTCAGTTCAGTTTGTCAGGAGGAGTTTTAAGCTAAACTGCAAGAGCCACTTATTCTGGAATAAGTGTCCAAACAGGGATTTACATTAGCTACGGTGTGAATTTAAGCAGATATACTAATGTCGGGATAACTTTCCCATGTAGAGGAGGCCTTGGGATCGTAGGAGCATTAAGTCTTCCCAAAGTGTATGGGAATAATCTTTCAGGACAGACAGTATTTGGAGTAAACTTTCAAAAACAATGCTGTCATCACAACATTTGAGGGAAAACTGAGTTATGCTATCGAGGGGAGATTTTTTTAATCTTTTTGGTTAAACATTTTTAACAGTAGTAGACTTCAGTGACTAATAAAGACAAGACACTTTGTTTAATGTGTGAGAGCGCATACCTCTAGGCGTCTTCTAGCAAAACTAGGAAAGGTTAGATGAGGTTAGCCACACCCTCTGGGAAAAAAAAAAAGTAATGAGACAGCAAGTAGACTCTTTGGAAGAAAACTATTCAGGACCCTTTTTAATATATAAAGGTCCAGAAAAAGCAAAATCCCAAGTTCAGCCTCATTTAATATCAAAGAGGAAAACCAAAACCATATCTTCTCATGAAACAGCAAGACCCATGTTGAACTGAGCTGGAAACAATGTTTGTTTTGGTTAACCCTTCTACAGTTAACATGATTTAAGTGGATTTGCTGGCTCTGATTCACAAATGGCTAATTAGTGATGCATAAAATTAAGTTCATACAGTGAATTCTTCTTGCTTATTGACTCTCATTTAGTACCCCAGTTAACCATGCAGTATTCAATCACCTCTGTTACTTCCAATACACATCAATGTGGACAATGTCCTTCTGCTGTCCAATGCTAAGTCCTCTCCATCGAATGTCTTTGATTACACAGAAATTGAAATCCAGCTCCTGCAATGGCTAGCATTGGCAGTGTGATGGGACATAAGTAAGCTTTTTTTTTTTTTGCAAGATGAAGTTGCGGGGGGGGGGGTTGGGGGGGGAAAGGGTAAGAAGTGTTTCTAGGTTTTTTTGTGTGTGTGTGTGGGCAGGGCCCCCACCCACCTTTGGCTTTCTTCAGTTGAGACGTTTCAGACTTAACTCTGCTTCAAAACACATCTACATTCATTCCAATTCTGTGTCTGAGACCAGCCTCAAAATAACAATCTTACACTTCCCTTTCAGTATTTTTTCAATGTCCTATCACAATATTAATAAGCACAAAAACAATAGCTCTTGTCAATGTTACTGTTTCAGTTAATATCAGCCACAGATGAAGTTACTTTTGGACGAGATCAGTATCTCTTTTTCCAACCCGTTTTGTCTTTGTGTATATCTTTTGGCTTATCCCTTTTGACTGATTATTGCTTTATATATTCAGTACAGTACCACAGTGTTTCTTCAGTGGATACTCAAGTTTGTTCTGACAGTATACTACTCTGTTATTTGGCCAACACAAATTTCCCTCTGCCCTTGGAAAAATCTCTCCTCATTTGGTCTGCTTTGAGCATTTCAGTTGGATTGCAACTCTGTGTAGCCTAAATACAATCTCAAATACTTGACTAAGAATTGGGAATCGCATGCTTAAAACTACTTTTTTTTTTAAAAGGTTTTTTCAAGGAAACTCGTAGAGCTCAGAGTTGGTATCTGCTTCTAGCTGTTACACTGTAGTTGAATCTAGACTTACCATAACACTGGTTCTTCTAACACAGAACAATTAATAAGCTTTTTAGTAGGGCTGTTAATTTTAATCACAGTTAACTCACATGATTAACTCAAAACAATTAATCATGATCAGTTTTAATCCCACTATTAAAGCAATAGAATACCAATGGTAATTGAACATTTTTGGATGTTTTTCTACATTTTTCAAATATTTTTATCAATTACAACACAGAATATAAAGTGCATAGTGTATGTTTGTAATAAAAATAATATAAACAAAAGAAATTTATGTGGTGAATTTAAAAATACTAAGTACTGTAGTGTAATATCTTTATCCTGAAAGTGCAACTTACAGATGTAGAATTTTTTTGTTACTTAACTGCATTCAAAAACAAAACCATGTAAAACTTCATAGCCTACTAGCCCATTTAGTGGGGTAGGGATTGGGCAGATATTTTGGGGGTGGGATATTATTAGGCATGGTGAATGGGAGGAGAGAACAGTGGGAGGGTCCTGTGGTAGGGAGGGCCCGGGGTGATGAGCTGAAAGTGTTTCAGAGAGGGGGCAGGCCATAGATATGATTTGAGAGGGGACTAGGGGGAAGAAGGCTGTTGGTGAGGAGTGGGGGGGCTCGTTCAGGAGGCCAGGGCTATCTGTGTTTTTAAAAATTCCTCCAGCACTGTCGCAAGGTACCAAGACAAGAATCTGTGATGCTAGCCTCTCCCCATTCCAGATCTCCCTTCGCAGACCGCCTGGTTCTCTAACAGTGCCAGCCAGTGATGGTTGGAGCCAATCACTCTTCCATCTGAGTACAAATGATCTCTTAACAATTTTGGTCATGTGTAGAGTTGCCTTCAGTCTGACTCACTAAAACCAATAGAATTGCAACATAAAAATTTAGCTGTGAAAGGGTGTTTGGTTGAGCTCCTTCTGTCACAGTGACACCATTTAGAAATAACTTCAGCTGATGTGAGTATGACTCTTCATTTTGATAAAACAGTTTTCAACTTTGCTAAATGTAACCTATGCATGACTTTTTTTTAAATGAAGAATTATTTGAAAAGTTTGAGGCTCTTCCATTAAGATTCAAGTGAGAACTAAGGATTTCTCTTTCCCTCTCCCTCTTCTTCTCTCCCCCCCCGCCCCCCCAATTCATAGACATTTAATGGTACGTTGAAGAGGTTACATCATATATTCCCAGAAAATGTAGTGAAGGTTGAAAGTATCTATAAACTAAGGCTAAAAAGATTTTAGAGGTTTTGTAATCCTCTCAAAATCGAGCATTAATTGGGGAAACTCTGCTAAAGTTACTCTAAAAATAAATCCAAATGCGTTAAGCTAAGGCATCTGAACCACTTTACATCTTCCTGGTATTGATGTCCTGACATTACTGTATGCTGTAGTAGCCAGGCAAGGTACTAACAAACTTCAACAGGACTTTATTTTTCAAAGTGGAAACCTCTTTTTTTTCCCACGCTGCTGCTGCACCCTCAGTAGCTCTCCCTCAGCCTCTTCAACTCCTCCCCACTCCTTTCAAACTCCCCACTGTCCTTTCAAACTCCCAGCAGCCAGTGCTTCCAATTCTAATAATTACAAGCAACATCTAAACACCACATTCCCTCCTCTCTTAAGAAACTCTCCCAATTAAAATAAACATTGTTGTTCTAACCACAGGAACAAATAGGAAACAAGGCGCTATACTGTTGGCAGCAATATTACACTAAAAACACTATAGATACTACATAACATAGTCTCTAGTCCAAACAGGTGATCGTCTGGGTCTGACAGGCCATCTCTCAAGCCCTGGTTCCAGTGCAATGTCTTGTGTTGATGTTATGGTGAAGTTGTCCAATGCAGACTGGGTGTTGGCATAATCTCCTCTTGGTGCATAGGCAGGTGCAAGATAAGAAGCATTCCGTACCCACCCATCAGAAAGTCAATAAGTGTAATATCCTCTGATTTCAAGAGGAGCTGTGAATTTATGGTCCCCTTTGTGTAAAATTACAGGTTTTCGTATCCTAACAAAGGAACCACACCGAAACTTTGGTTCCTTAGTACCCCACAGCTTGTCTGTGAAAGCCTTATACTTTGCTTGGTTCTGTTCAACTATTTTTCTCACATCATCCTTGGTTGGGGCCTCGGGTCACACCTTTAACAATCCAGCAATGTTCAGTTTAGTATTCCTCTGTTTCCCATGTTGTAACTTTGCAGGTGATCTTTGCATTGTGGCATATCATGTAGCCCAGTATTCTTGCAAGAAATCAGTAGTGAAGGTTATCCACAATCACCCTTCCAGTTTAGCTGTTTGCAAACTCTTTCAAACTTCTGTTAAACCATTCGATTTCCCCATTGGCTTGAGGGTAGTATAGGGATGACCTTCTGGAGAAAATGTTTCTCTATGCTAGAAAAGTTTCAAACTCCAGGGAAGTAATTTCACTACCATTATCTGAAACCAGTTCTTTGGAGTTACCTTCCCTGCTAAAAACTGAAGAGAGTACTTAATTACTGTAGCAGAAGAGATTTGCGATGTAAACGCTACCTCAGGCCATTTACTGAAATAGTCTATTAAGGTGATGGCATAATGACAGTCAATTGGAGCAGTATCAAAGGGTCCTACAATTTCAATCGCTACTTTCTCCCATGCAGATTCAGGAAGAGGAACAATCTGTAATGGAGGGGTACGTCACTGCTGTCTTATCGTGCGTTTGGCAAGTGACACAGGATTTTATGATGCTTCAGTTTGAAAGTCCATCCCTGGCCACCAACACAGATCCCGTAGTCATTGTTTTGGTTCTGACAATTCCTTGATGAGTATTGTGTGCCAGGTGTATGAATTTTGACTGTAATTCTTGTGGCACAAGTAGCTGGTGTGTACCTTGTAGCACACAGCCATCGAGCAAAGAAAGTTCATCCCAAACCCTAAAATAAGGCAGCAAAACTGGGTCAAGGTTTTTAGGGTTACTGGGCCATCTTTGTCAGAAATTCCTGTAGTTTCTGTTGAATTGGACACACTGAACAGGCAGCTTGAAATTGTTCTCTTGTAACTGCAGTAAGAGTGCTTGTGATAAGAGCAACTACTGCATCCTCATCCTCCGGTGGACCATCTGGTGAAGGCAATCAGCTACCACATTTTGGTTTCCAGGCTTATATTCCAGTTCATAATTGAAAGAGAGTAGTCTTGTAGACCATCTAGCAATACAATATGCTGCTCTTCCCAGTCCTTTTGTGGTGAGCAACGTCGTCAAAGGGCTGCGGTCTGTGCGCAACTTGAACGTGAGGCCCAACAGGTAAGTTCCCTATTTTTCAGTAGCGCAGACACAAGCAAGTGCTGCTTTTTTGACTGTAGAATATTTTCTCTCAGCATTACTTAGTGTCCTTGAAGCAAATGCAACAGTCCTCTCTGTTGTCCTCATGAAGTTGTGTGAGGACAGCCCCAAGTCCATAATTAGAAGTATCAGTAGCTACAATTGTGGGCAATGCAGGAGTGAATCGTGCAAGTACTGGACTATGTACAGTCAAGTCTTTCACCGTTTCGAAACTAGCTTATGCATCTGTTGTCCACACTAAGGTTGAACTACCCCATGGTAATTCTCATAACGGTTCAATGACAGAAGCATAATTGGGAATGAATTTTGCATACCAGGAGGTAAGACCCAAGAAGGAACGTAAGGTTTGCAAATCTGTTGGAGCATTTGAAATTGCCAGGATATGAGCTGGATCAGGTTTTAGTCCAGCCTGTGAAACTGTATGCCCCAGAAAGAGGTCAGTTTGTCTAAATTTGCATTTGGACCTACTGAGCTTGAGGCCTGCTTTGCTGATGCAGTTTAGTACAGACCGCAGGTTATTGTCATGCTCCTCCGAAGTATTTCTAAACATGATATCATCCAAATAGCACTGAACTCCATGTTGATTCTTCAAAATAAATGACATTTTTTGGAAGGCACTTGGGGCTGATGTGAGACCATATGGAACACTATTGAAACAGAATAGTTCCTCATGTGTCCTAAATGCTGTGAGGTCTCTCTCTTCATTCAGCATAACCTGGTATAATGCGCTCTGCAAATCAAGAGTAGAAAACATCTTTGCTCCATGGAGTTCTGCAAATACTTCTTCTGTGTGAGGAAGAGGATGGCTGTCAATCACAAGAGCTTTATTTGGCTCCCTTAAGTCCTCACAAAGGTGAATGCCTCCACGCTTCTGCGTCACCTACTATAGGTGAAACCCATTCTGAGGAGTTAATCTCTTCAATAATGTCCTCTTGAACAAGTTTTCTAAGTTTTTTTCTCTGAAACAGCTTTCCTGACTGAAAATGGTAAGCGCCGTAATTTCTGTCATACAGACTTCACATTATTCTGCATTATAACTTTATGCAGAAACCCATAAGCACAGCCGAGTTTCTCCTCAACTTGGTGTTTTGGGTTCCAGCTCAAACTGGTGTGTGTTCCACAAGAGTACTTTGCTGAGGAAGATCAATTTGTCCATTAACTACCCTGAGATTTAAAGCAGCCAATAAATCTCTGCCAAGATTAGGAATGCCTTTGTGGACAATGTAGAACTCTGTAGTTACACAGCAATCACCAAAAGTAACTAATGCTGGCAGGCAGCCACGTACTGGAATATGGTTTTTCAAATAGCACACCAAGTGAAGCTTGGGTTCAGTAAGAGGCACATCTTTAAAGTAATCCAAATAGATGGAATCGGGTAGTATAGATACGGCTGAGCCAATGTCCAATATTAGCTGAATAGAGTGAATTGCCTGAGGGTATGGTGAAAAAGTTGACTTTATTTGTTCTGGAATATATACAGTAGTGATTTTGTCCACGCTCAGCACAGTAACATCTGGTATTGTAACTGCATGCACCTGTTGATTGAACTGGCTGCTGCAACATACTTCAGCAAAATGCCCAATCTTTTTGCAATGATTACACTGAGCTACTTCTGCCGGACATCCTGTGTAGCTTGCAAGGTGTTGTGGGGATCCACAGCAAAAGCATGCTTTTACTGTATTTTGAATTTGCTGATTTGGTGGTTTTTCATTAGTTTTCCTCTTGTAATTGTCTGCAGCAGTAGTGAGTTTTTCTGCAAAGGAGTCACAGCCTGGACTGTGCCTCCTGTATCCATGCGCATTATTTTGGCTTCAGCTGTAGCTGACTCAATCTGGGTAGCAGTGGTTATTGCTTTTTCTAGTGTAAGTTGTGGTTCTAGAAGTCAAGGTTCTCTTACATGAAGCAGGGTGGTTTTCTCAATGAGCTGGTCTCTGATCATCTCATCTGCCATATTCCCAAAGTCACAAGTTACAATCAGACTCCTCAGAGAAGCAATATACTGCATTATAGTCTCCCCTGGTTTCTGCTCACGCTGGTGAAATCTGTAGCTCTTTAATGCAGTAAGTGCAGTCTCATTTATCATCTGCAAGGGGAAGAGTGTAAAATATACGCTGCCCTTCTGCTCCAAGGCAGTGGATTAGCAGAGCACGCTTTCTTACTTCAGAAATCATCTGCTTGCAATCAGTGCTACAGAAAGTCTCAAACACATGGATCCAGGAAGCAAAAGCAATTGGAGGCTCACCTGGGCTTTGTAGAAAGAGTGCAGTTGGGTTCAGAGGCAGAAGATCCATCCTTGTCGCCAAAATGTTGTCGTAGCCAGGCAAGGTACTAACAAACTTCAACAGGACTTTATTTTTTAAAGTTGAAACGTCTTTGTTCCAAGCTGCTGCTGCACCCTCAGTAGCTCTCCCTCAGCCTCTTCAACTCCTCCCCCTCCTTCCTGTTTCCTGTCCTTTAACACTCCCAACAGCCAGTGCTCCCAAGTCTAATAATTGCACAGTGTGGTGTTTACATGTTGCTTGTAATTCTAAAATTACAGCGTTTTAAAGTATGTGGTCCCAGATTAGATTAAGCTGATTTGTAAAGACTCAGGTTTGTGTTCTCTTCCTTTCTTCCCCAAAATAATATTGTTTCAGAGCAGGCAAACAGGATATGTTGGGATTCAGTCTTGAGAATGACAATTTTGGGTTTTTTTTCCCCCCTCCTTCACTCTGCCAGGGTGCTAGTAGGAGGAGCATTGAAATTTCAGGAGAGAAGTCTGGTTGCTTTCTGTTCTAGAGCCTGGCACCACAACAGCTAGGGTTGCCAATTTTGGTTAAATGTATTCCTGGAGATTTCATCACATTGCAATATTTTAATTAAAAGATTAATCTTTTTTTAATTCTTGGAGACTCCAGGCCAATTCTGCAGGGTTGGCAAGCCCTGAGGAGCAATTGCAGGGAAAGTGTTGTTTTTTTTTTTTTTTTGCGCTCAACCCATGCAGCCCTGGGCTACGGCATCCTCAGTGAAGATGGAATCTTCAGAGAATCTTTAAGAAGTCTATATCTAACATATGCAACTGTTGGGAGTCTCTCCCCTCTTCCTCCTTCCCCCCCAACTCTTCTAACTTGGCCAAATTTGGGGAGATTTTCACCATGCAGCAAAAGGGGACCCCTTTGCCAACTTTTTCAAGGCTGTAGTCTAGAACATGGACATGCTAGAGCTTTTCAACAAAACACTAAGTATTTTTCAGCATTCAGAAAGATCTGTTTTTACTTGGGCTGTCGATTAATCGCAGTTAACTCACGCAATTAATTCAAAATAACTGCGATTAAAAAAATTGTGATTAATCGCACTGTTAAATAGAATACCAATTGAAATGTATTAATATTTTTGGATGTTTTTCTACATTTTCAAATATATTTCAGTTACAATGCAGAATACGAAGTGTACAGTACTCACTTTATTACAAATATTTGCACCGTAAAATGATAAAAGAAATAGTATCTTTCAATTCACCTCATACAAGTATTGTGGTGAAAGTGTAACTTACAAATGTACAGTGTTTTGTTAAATAACTTCACTCAAAAACAAAACATTGTAAAGCTTTGGAACCTACAAGTCCACTCAGTCCTACTTCTTTTTCAGCCAATTGCTTAGACAAACAAGTTTGTTTACATTTACGGGAGATGCTGCTGACTGCTTCTTATTTACAATGTTACCAGAGAGTGAGAACATGTTCACATGGCACATTTTGTAGCTGGAGTTGCAAGGTATTTACTCGTCAGATATGCTAAATATTCATATGCCCCTTCATGCTTCGGCCACCATTCCAGGGGACATGCTTCCATGCTGATGATGCTCATTTAAAAAAAAAAAGTGTTAATTAAGTTTGTGACTGAACTTCTTGGGGGATAAATGTATGTCTCCTGCTCTGTGTTTTACCCGCATTCTGCCATATATTTCATGTTATAACGGTCTCAGATGATGACCCAGCATGTTGTTTTGCCAAATCTGCAGTGAAACGTAAAGAAGGTACCAAAGTGAGATTTCTAAAGATAGCTTCAGCACTCAATCCAAGATCTAAGAATCTGAAGTGCCTTATAAAATCTGACCAGGAGGCGGTGTGGAACATGCTTTCAGAAGTCTTAAAAGAGCAACACTTCGATGTGGTAACTACGGAATCCAAACCTCTACAAAAGAAAATCAACCTTCTGCTGGTGGCATCTGACTCAGATGATAAATGGAGCATGTGTCGGTCCGCTCTGCTTTGGATCATTATCAAGCCGAACCTGTCATCAGTATGGACCCGTCTTCTGGAATGGTGGTTGAAGCATGAAGGGACATACGAATCTTTAGCGCATCTGGCACGTAAATATCTTCTGATGCATGGCACTGTTGTAGCCAGCAAACACCTGTTCTCACTTTCAGGTGACGTTGTAAACAAGACGTGGACGGCATTAGCTCCTCCAAAGTGTAACCAGACTTGTTTGTCTGAGCGATGGGCTGAAGTAGGACTGAGTGGACTTGTAGGTTCCAAAGTTTTTCATTGTTTTGTTTTTGAATGCAGTTATTTTTTTGTACATAATTCTACATTTGTAAGTTCAACTTTCATTATAAAGAGATTGCACTACAGTACTTTTATGAGGTGAATTGAAAAATACTATTTTTACAGTGCAAATATTTGAAATAAAAATAATGTACAGTGCTCACTTTATATTCAGTTTTGTAATTGAAATCAATATATTAAACAGTACAATACCATATATTCAAATATTTTTGGATTTTTTCTACATTTTTAAACAGTGCAATTAATCATGCAGGTAACTACAATTTTTTTAATCGTTGACAGCCCTAGTTTTTACCAAACCTTGTAGGAAACATATGAGTTGTTTGTTTTGCGGAAAAGTTCTTAACAAAAACCCAAACCTCAGACTAAGCTGGACACCAGGCATAGAAAATAGCTTAAATGGTTAACATATGGCTCAGCAAAGCAACTGAAAATGGGATCTTAAAATGGAAAGTTCAGCATCTTCAACTAGAGATGGCTCTGCGAACTCTGCCTCTAAAGCTGAGGAAGATTGAGTTCTTGGTGGTTTTTAAAAATATCATTTTGATTTTAAAGAGGTTCAGTGTTACAAATGACTGTACTCATGCTGGTAGGCAAGCTTAAATTACTCAGAGTTTAAGGCTAAAAGGGACCACTACACCATCTAACCTGACCTATATATCGTGTGCCACCAACATCACCCAGCATCTTCACACTAAATGCAATAGCCAAAATTAAACCAAGTAACACAGCCTACAGGAGACGAGACTTCTTGACCCCAGGCAGAGAATAGGAGGGATCAAAGTGCACCAGTTGACTAAGTGCAGAGAGATCCAGATAATCCTGGCAAGCAACCCCACTCCATGCTGCAGAGGAAAGTGGGAAAAATACCCCAGGTCACTGCCAATCTGATCGGGGGGGGGGGGAATTCCTTCCTGATACCATATATGGTGATCAGCTAGACCCTGAGCATGTGAGCAACTTTGAATTGATCTTTCTTGAACATGGGTGACTCACGAAAGCTTATGCTCTAATAAATTGGTTAGTTTCTAAGGTGCCACAAGTACTCCTTTTCTTTTTGCGAATAACTGTACACAGTATTCTAAATGGAAATCTTACCAGTGCCTTGTACAATGGCATTAATACTTGCCTGATTCAGCCTCAGATCATATTTGCCTCTTTCACAGCTACATTACATTGGTGGTTCAGTCATCCTATGATCAGTCCATGCACCCAGGCCTTTCTCCTCTCCAGTCAATTGCAACTGATGAGCCCCCTTGCTTGTAATAGAAATTCTCATTATTAGATTCTAAGTGGATGATCTTCCACTCTATAGTATAGAATTACATCCAGTTTCTGTCACTTCAGTCTTCACGGTTATCCAGAACTTCTGTATAATATTCCAGGCCACAGCTAGAGGCATTAATACAGAGGACATCTCAGATGTTTCAGAGGAAGGAGACCAAAAACCCTGAATTACATCAGTGAGATGCAGGAGGAATGGGGTGGGCGGTTTGTAGAATTCTTTCCTGACACATCCAGGTGACTAGCTGAAGTCCTGAAACATAAGCTTTAGGAGCATAAGACATAAACCAAAAGCAATCCAACCATCATAAGCAACCCTGTCATACAATCACACTCCTAAAACTTGTCTACCTCTTGAAACTAATTCAATTGTTTGCCCCCTCAACTTCTATTGGGAGGCTGTTCCATAACATCGCTCTTCTAAACCTTCTAATTTGGTCATGGCATGTTTATACTCATTTGTTCTTGTGCCAACCTTGTCCTTTAGCTTTTATTAGCTCTTCATCCTACGTGGTGTTTGGTCTCTGTACATCAGGGAGGTAATCCTGTCCCCCTGTCTTCTTTTTGTGACTTTAACAAGCCAAGTTCATCCAGTCTCCTCGCATAAGAGAAGCGCTCCATTCCCTTGAGCATTCTAGTAGCTCTTCTCTGCTTTCATGCACATGTTCCATATTATAATCCTTATTTGGGGGGAAAATGCTCAAAGAATTTAATTGAGCCATACCTTGATCATCTTGAATCTCCTCCCATCCACACTGCAGAGTAATCCAATCTTCTTCTTTATTTATAAAACGAAAAAACCTCTTGTTTTAATTTCCTTAGCAAGAACTAATTCAGTTTGACTTTTTTGGCAATTCTGACTTATTTCTACATTTTCTAACCTAAAAAATGTAGCTTTTTTAAGCAATCCCTTTTTCCATTCCCTGTAGGATATCTGTTCACCTCAAAAAAAGGTTAGGAATAATTATTCATCCAACTAGGACTGAAGCCTTTTCCCTATACATTTCCCCTCTCCCCTGCTTTGTTTAGGATGCAAATTGTAGATAATTGCATAGTTGATTTAAAGAAATTCCAAACCTCCAGTTTGACTTGAACTAATTCACTTAGTCAGCCTTTTTTTTTTTTTAAATTTAGTTGACATCCTGGTTTTGATCAGGGTGGATTTGATTTAAATCTATTTGATTTAAATCGCTAGTCAGGAAGACTCAATTTAATCATGGATTTCTACATAAGTGCATTTTTGTTGGTTGTTATAACCGTAATACATATTTTTCACAACTCAGATGTAGGTTTCATTTTTAGAAGGTACACACTATACATTTTTAAGTGATTTATTCTGAAAACTTTTCAGATTAGTTTTACAGCTATATCAGAAAATGAACGATTGTTTGGTTATTTCATTTACCAAAGGTAATTGAAGCAGTTCACCTCCCGATGACTTCATAAATATCTATCTCCCATTCAACAGGTTAATGATTAATATTTGGAAGATTTTCTTGCCATGCTGTATTAGGAGGAGAACATCACCAGACGGACACATAAATTGTTTTAGTTAACTAAAACAACATTATGTATTCTGGATTTTTCTTAAACAGCAAACATATAATATTTTAATACTAACTAAATTAATATGCTTAAAATTCAGTTTTTTAAAAAGAGTTAAAAAAACCACCACCACCTTAAATAGACTGTCAGCCAGGCCAACATGAGAAACTTAAAATATTGGCTTCTGCAACTAACTCAGTCATTTTCACCATCATTTTTCTGTTTGTTCATAATCTGGAAAAGAAAAACAAGCTTTCCTGCTTTTTTCAGGTCCCAAACGATTTCTCAATTTGGAATGAATTAGTCTAAAGGAAGAAAATAGTCTTTCTATACCAGCAGACGAAGCTACTGCTGTTAAAAGTGAGATTATCACTTCAACAGTCTCTGAATCCAAGTGCTTAAGTGACTTCCACCAATTCACTGGTGTGACTTTATTTAAAACATCAGCAAGCATATATTTCTTGAATGGTTCACCCTTAGCTCTGAAGTTTATTATAGTTGGCATTATGGAGGGATGATTGCTGGATGTCCATGTCCTAGCCAACTCCTTCAGCAGTTAAGTCTTGACCCTAGTATTGAGAATATTTGCAAGAAAATGAGCTGGAGATAGTGCTTGTCCCATTCGTTTTTTTAATGCTTGTAATTTAACTCTGTCATTGAAAGGAACCGAGTGAGATCTTAAAAAGAGAAATATGCAAATTTAAACTTCAGCAATAAAACAGCTATTTCCCTGCATTTTGTTCAAGGTTACAGAAATAGGCTTCAGGGTACTCAGCATGTGTTCAACATGGCTCTTAAGCCCAATGTTGAGAACTTTGGCTGTGGCAGGGCCATCTATTTTTTTCATGATTTTGTTCACACTGTCATCAGATTAGGCCTGTTCTTGATACAGTGCTCAAAACAGTCCACTCCTGAGTTCCATTGCATGTCTGGTGGGAGAGTTAGCTTGGTTCCTCCCACTTTTTTCAGAGCAGCTGCTGTAAAGTGGTTGTTACAGAAGTATTTTGCAATTTCAACAACATTGATGTCTGGCTAGGAGGTGCATCAAATGAGCACTGCAACAGTATGTTAACTTGGGACTCTCTTCTAAATTTGGTTTCATCTTGGATCCATTTGCAGCATTGTCTGTGACCAAGCTGCATACTAGACAATTGATTTTTTTCAGTTATAGATGTTACTGCTGCTACTTGTAAGTATTCAAGTAAATGTGTGTGCATTTCTTGATGTATCAATTGTTTCTGTAAGGAAGACATTCCCTTCTTCTGTCACACAAGCACATATAACAGGATCATTGTGGACATTGTTCCACCCATCAAGAATCAGATTAACAATTTTACCCTCTAAACCTTTTGCACGCTGCTCAATTTCTCTTTCATACACTTTATCCAGCAATTTGCCTGCAACATCTGCTTTGTTGGATGGACTGTATCCTGGTCTGAATGACTGAACCATGTTAATGAAGTGTGGGTTCTCAGTCATACCGAAAGGAGCATTTGTTGCATAAAGAATCTGGTCAATTTTTTCATCAATTACCTCTTTTTGTAATCTGCTGGTTCTTATCACAAACGTATCTATGGTTGGTTCTGGATGACTGAGTTTTTTTCTTTTTGCTGCAGGTGACATACATTATGTGACTGAAACACTATCCTTGGCAGATAACTGAAACTATAGAAAATTATGGTGATCTTGAAGGTGAATAGTCTTCAGAATCCTACATTTAAAATGCTAGTACCATAGAGTAACAACTATATATTTTTTTGCTCCAACATGAGAATTCAAGGGTAGTCCAGAAGGAAGACAGGCAGTCCTTAAGAAAGGTATGAAATAAAAAAAAAGTTTACCAACCTGAAGATCCTGCATGTTTCTCCTATCCTCTTCAATGCAGCTTCCTCCTGAGAAGAACACTTCTCATGATGTTGTTTCATGCGGGCAACCAGGCCTTGCATTTCTTCGTTGCACTGTTTTGCATTTTGCACACATGCCTGTCTTAACCACAAGTAGAGGAACTTCATTAAAATATTCCCAAATGGGGTCTTTTTTACGGCCTGCTGCCATTATACGTTTTCCCTTCTAGTGAGAGAATGGTATGGAAAATCTCAAATCAATGGAGGCTACATTCAGAAAGACCTCAAGACTTCTGGAATATGCTGCTCAAACAGTTTCACTTTTGTTTCTACTGCCTGTCCCTCCCTTCTCACATTTATCTCCAGACTTCTCCTTGTCCAGAGCTATTCCTCCCCCCCCAACCATCTTCTGTACATTTAACTTTTTGAAACTTCTCACTTTTAGAGCAAGGTAAGGGATTGACTCTGTGTACACAAATTTGCAGAGGGATAATAGGGTTGAGGTCTGTTATTTCTCACCTCTATTTATTTTATTTATTTAAAAACATTTTTGCTGTCAATAAGCATGTTATCTCTGGAGACTCAAATCCACAGTTGGAGAACTTCAAAACAAAGCATCTCTGGTGATATCTTCTAGATTGAGCACTGAGTCACATTGGGTAGGAAAAAAGATTAATCTAAATAATCTATACAGAAGCCCTTGGAACCCTATAAGATTGGGTCCATAATCCATGAACTATTGGAACTCCTTTACAAAACTTTTTTTAAACATTACATGAATATACTGTCTACTATAGAACTAGAATTTATAATCCCTATTCTATGATGAGACGTAGCTCAAAGATGTATCTTAATTGGCTTTTTTTTCCCTCAAAAAGCATTTTATCGAAAAAATCCAATTTAAATTTGAGTATTTGCCCCAGGTTGGGGGACTGTCTGAAAGCAAGGACTGGCCTGTCTCCCAAGATCTGAGAGTGATGGGTCGTCCTTCAGGATAGGTTGTAGATCCTTGATGAGTTGGAGGGGTTTTAGTTGGGGGCTAGTGGCGTTCTGTTATTTTCTTCGTTGGGCCTGTCCTGTAGTAGGTGACTTCTGGGAACTCTCCTGGCTCTGTCAATCTGTTTCTTCACTTCAGCAGGTGGGTATTGTAGTTGTAAATGCTTGAGAGAGATCTTGTAGGTGTTCACCTCTGTCTGAGGTGTTGGAGCAAATGGGGTTGTATTGTAGAGCTTGGCTGTTGACAATGGATCGTGTGGTTTGGTCTGGGTGAAAGCTGGAGGCATGTAGGTAGGAATACCAGTCAGTAGCTTTCCAGTATAGGGTGGTGTTTTTGACCATCACTTATTAGCACCGTAGTGTCCAGGAAGTGGATCTCTTGTGTGGACTGATCCAGGCTGAAGTTGATGGTGGGATGGAAATTGTTGAAATCATGGTGGAATTCCTCAAGGGCTTCTTTTCCATGGGTCCAGATGATGAAGATGTCATCAATATAGCGCAAGTAGAGTAGGGGTGTTAAGGGGCGAGAGCTGAGGAAGCATTGTTCTAAGTCAATCATAAAAAGCTTGGCATACTGTGGGGTCATCCGGGTACCCATAGCACTGCCGCTGATTTGAAGGTGTACATTGTCCCCAAATGTGAAATAGTTATGGGTGAGTCACAAAGTTCAGCCATCACTCTCACAGATTTTGGGCGACAGGCCAGCCCTTGCTTACAGACAGCCCCTCAACCTGAAGCAAATACCCACAAGCAACCATACACCCACAACAGAACCACTAACCCAGGAACCTATCCTTGCAACGAACCCCGTTGCCAATTGTGCCCACATATCTATTCAGGGGACACCATCGTAGGGCCTAATCACATCAGCCACAATATCAGAGGCTCATTCACCTGCACATCTACCAATGTGATATATTCCATCAAGTGCCAGCAATGCCCCTTTGCCATGTACATTGGCCAAACTGGACAGTCTCTATGTAAAAAAATAAATGGACACAAATCAGACGTCAAGAATTATAACATCCAAAAACCAGTTGGAGAACACTTCAGTCTCTCTGGTCACTCGATTACAGACCTAAAAGTGGCAATACTTCAACAAAAAAACTTCAAAAACAGACTCTAACGAGAGACTGAGAGAGGCAACAAGAAGAAAGCCAAGGAATGTGTGGGCCCCTTACTGAATGAGGGAGGCAACCTAGTGGCAGAGGATGTGGAAAAAGCTAATGTACTCAATGCTTTTTTTGCCTCTGTTTTCACTAACAAGGTCAGCTCCCAGACTGCTGCGCTGGGCATCACAAAATGCGGAAGAGATGGCCAGCCCTCTGTGGAGATAGAGGCGGTTAGGGACTATTTAGAAAAGCTGGACGTGCACAAGTCCATGGGGCCGGACGAGTTGCATCCGAGAGTGCTGAAGGAATTGGCGGCTGTGATTGCAGAGCCACTGGCCATTATCTTTGAAAACTCGTGGCGAACCGGGGAAGTCCCGGATGACTGGAAAAAGGCTAATGTAGTGCCAATCTTTAAAAAAGGGAAGAAGGAAGATCCTGGGAACTACAGGCCAGTCAGCCTCACCTCAGTCCCTGGAAAAATCATGGAGCAGGTCCTCAAAGAATCAATCCTGAAGCACTTGCATGAGAGGAAAGTGATCAGGAACAGCCAGCATGGATTCACCAAGGGAAGGTCATGCCTGACTAATCTAATCGCCTTTTATGATGAGATTACTGGTTCTGTGGATGAAGGGAAAGCAGTGGATGTATTGTTTCTTGACTTTAGCAAAGCTTTTGACACGGTCTCCCATAGTATTCTTGTCAGCAAGTTAAGGAAGTATGGGCTGGATGAATGCACTATAAGGTGGGTAGAAAGCTGGCTAAATTGTCGGGCTCAACAGGTAATGATCAATGGCTCCATGTCTAGTTGGCAGCCGGTATCAAGTGGAGTGCCCCAAGGGTCGGTCCTGGGGCCGGTTTTATTCAATATCTTCATAAATGATCTGGAGGATGGTGTGGATTGCACTCTCAGCAAATTTGCGGATGATACTAAACTGGGAGGAGTGGTAGATACGCTGGAGGGGAGGGATAGGATACAGAAGGACCTAGACCAATTGGAAGATTGGGCCAAAAGGAATCTGATGAGGTTCAATAAGGATAAGTGCAGGGTCCTGCACTTAGGACGGAAGAACCCAATGCACAGCTACAGACTAGGGACCGAATGGCTAGGCAGCAGTTCTGCGGAAAAGGACCTAGGGGTGACAGTGGACGAGAAGCTGGATATGAGTCAGCAGTGTGCCCTTGTTGCCAAGAAGGCCAATGGCATTTTGGGATGTATAAGTAGGGGCATAGCGAGCAGATCGAGGGACGTGATCGTTCCCCTCTATTCGACATTGGTGAGGCCTCATCTGGAGTACTGTGTCCAGTTTTGGGCCCCACACTTCAAGAAGGATGTGGATAAATTGGAGAGAGTCCAGCGAAGGGCAACAAAAATGATTAGGGGACTGGAACACATGAGTTATGAGGAGAGGCTGAGGGAGCTGGGATTGTTTAGCCTGCAGAAGAGAAAAATGAGGGGGGATTTGATAGCTGCTTTCAACTACCTGAAAGGGGGTTCCAAAGAGGATGGCTCTAGACTGTTCTCAATGGTAGCAGATGACAGAACGAGGAGTAATGGTCTCAAGTTGCAGTGGGGGACGTTTAGATTGGATATTAGGAAAAACTTTTTCACGAAGAGGGTGGTGAAACACTGGAATGCGTTACCTAGGGAGGTGGTAGAATCTCCTTCCTTAGAGGTTTTTAAGGTCAGGCTTGACAAAGCCCTGGCTGGGATGATTTAACTGGGAATTGGTCCTGCTTTGAGCAGGGGGTTGGACTAGATGACCTTCTGGTGTCCCTTCCAACCCTGATATTCTATGATTCTATGATTCTATGACTGCTGAATTGGAATCAATTTTGCAAACTGGATACAATTAACTTAGGCTTGAGTAGAGACTGAGAGTGGATGGGTCATTACACAAAGTAAAACTATTTCCCCTTGTTTATTTTCTCCCCCTCACACCCCCCCACTGTTCCTCAGACATTCTTGTCAACCGCTGGAAATGGCCCACCTTGATTATCACTGCAAAAGGTCCCTCCCCCCAGCGCTCCTGCTGGTAATAGCTCATCTTAAGTGATCACTCTTGTTACAATGTGTATGGTAACACCCATTGTTTCATGTTCTCTTTGTATATAAATCTGCCCACTGTATTTTCCACTGAATGCATCCGATGAAGTGAGCTGTAGCTCACGAAAGCTTATGCTCTAATAAATTTGTTAGTCTCTAAGGTGCCACAAGTACTCCTTTTCTTTTTGCGAATACAGACTAACATGGCTGCTACTCTGAAACCTGCGATTATTTTCTGGTGTTCCTTAATCGCTTACTGTTTCTTCATTTAATTGATTTTTCTTCATCCTGTATTGAAACCAGGCATAACTTGCAGTTGAGCAGACCATATAGTCTTGAAGTCTTCATATGAAGATTAGAGATTTTTTTTTTTGTGATGGTTCACTGCCACATCCCTAGGTAAGCTATGGCTAATTATCCTGACTCTTAATTTTCACCTTATTTCTGGTTTGAATTTATCCATCTTCAAGTTTCCAGTCATTGATCTTAACCCTTTTGCCCACTAGATTATATGATTCATATATCAGAAATCTCTTCCCCATGTAGATAATTCCAGACCCCAATAAGGCTGTCTTTCTGTCTTGATCATATTCTTCAGCTACTCCCAAATGGCAGGTTTCTTTTTATTCCCATATGTATTGGTTCTTGATGAGTGGTAACATTTTCTCTAGTATTGCCTCTTTAACAACTTACTTGCATTCGTGTACTTCAGGTAACTTCTTGTCCCGGGCTTAATTTCTTATTTATGTGCCTGCCTGTATTTAAACCACTGAGACTTCATAAATTCAATTCAAAACTTAGCCTTATTACTCTACTTGGCTTTGCCCTTTCAGCAGATGAAAGATGTCATGTAGGACAAACTGTAGAGTGTTGTTGAATCAGCTGAATGCTTCTGTCTTTCATTCCCCTCACTTGAAGGGAGTTTCAGATTAAAATGTACATACTGAGGAGTAAACACAAGAACTGGAAAATCTGACTGGCAAAAACAATTGCCTTTAGCCATCTTCCCTGTGTCATGGCATGTCATTGTCTTCAATTATTATTCTCTGGGTTACTTATATAGGCTTTTTTCCTAGGTGTTTACAAACTTACATGATGTCCATCTTTTACATGCTCTCTCTGCCCTCTATCCTGCTGATATCTGTTGCACTGACTCCTGATGCCTTGCTTTATGATTTGTGGGGATGAAGCGGATGAATCAGGTCCTGAATTGTTTTCCTTTTTCCCCCATCCCTCATGCTTTTCAGTTTCACTGCTGAGGTAGGGTTGGTTCTGAGTCGTAGACCTTGCATGTGGCACAGGCTACCAAGTGTTTGCTTGCTATACTTATGCTTAAGGATGGTCATAAGTGTGTTAGGCTGATGGAAAAATTAGCTGAATTGGGTAGTGTGTAAACAAAGCTGCTCCAGACTTTCTTTCCTTTTAGGCTTTTCACTAAGTGAATAAACTCCACCCTTAATGTATTACTATAGTGTCGTGAATAGACAAGTGTCAACGTGATTGAACAGCAAAAATACATCAAGTGGAAAGTATGTATTAGAGCTTTCTGAGAGCATAAACTGCTGCCACACTACCTTGGTGTAATGTGTAGGAGTGGGTGAAATGGCAGCATCTTTGTGGAGGTTTTCCTGAGGCTAATTGGGCTGTAGCACTGATGTTGCCGTATTATCTAATTACTAGTGTGTATTTTGCCCTTTAGGCGCACCACTTTTAGCAAAAATCAATTAAAGAGGTGATACTAAAACACTACATTTTAATATACTGTAAATTTAGAAAGTATTTTAAGTCATTATTGTCCACTGAAAACCTCTTTTAAGCCTGGACGTAAAGATCCTCTTTGGGAGGTAGCAGCAGGATAGGAGTATTTATCACACCATAAACCACTAGTTCCACACTTCCCAGTTCTTGCTTTCTTTGGAGGTGAAACAGTTGCAAACATGACCCACATGTTCTGGTAATAGCTGAGCTATAGGTTATTTTGGTTTCCCTCTCCTAGTGACCAGGTCTGGCTCCAGGCACCAGCGTTCCAAGCAGGTGCTTGGGATGGCAGTCAGAAAGGGGCGGCAGTGTTTCTGCAGCGGCGGCAATTCGACAGCAGCTTCTCAATTTTGCCATCTGCGGTGGCAGTTCGGCGGCAGCTTCTCCCTTTTGACGTCCCGGGTGGCAATTCGGTGGCAACAGTTTTGGGTTTTTTTATTTTTGTTTTTGTTTTGTTTTTTTCCATCGCTTGGGGTGGCAAAAACAGTAGAGCCAGCCCTGCTAGTGACTTATGAGCATGTTGTTCATAAACCTTTATAGGCAAGTTTCTTGTGGTTTCATTTGCTTTTGGATACCATCTTCCAGATCACTCTTGTGTACTGTATTTCTTAGAAGACGGCTATCAAGGCTGATTCCCCACTCTGGCAATTTGAGTGCAGGAGTCTAAAAGGATTCTTGCAAAGATTCTAAAAATTAATACTGGCCACTCCAAGCTTGTATTAAACTCCCAAGGTTACAGATTTTCTCTGACCTTGGGTGGTGGCAGCATCTACCCATCCAAGTACAAAAAATCCCTTTTGGAACCCAGGAAGGCCCACTTGGGGTACTCTCAAGCCCTTTCACCACCCCCTCCGTGGAAGAGCTGAGAGAGAAAAACAAAGGAAATCAGCTGTTGCTCCCAGCTAATTCAACATGTGCACAAACCTCTTAAGACACACACAAACCCCAATTCTGTTTTTTAAAAAAAGATAATTTTATTAAAAACAAAGAAAATACATCTGAAACTTAGGCTATTGCTAGATTTTAAAAGAGCAAATATAATAAGCATCAAGAATGGTTGGGTTTTTTTGTTTCAGGTCCAGTTTAATAGTTACAAGCAAAACAAAAGCATTTGGGGGTTAGCGCACAGAGGAGTCCACAAGCCTTACAGAAATAAGAGAGAAACCTAATCGCGTCTTCCTAGATATTTTTTAATCTCCTACATATTTGGGGTTTCAAATGAGTAGTTTCTAGGTATGATTTGATTTTTTTCATACCTGGCACAAGCTCTTTTTACGGTATAGTTCCTCCCCTGTCCCTGATCTCCAGGAGAACAGCCCAGACAAAAGGGGAGTTTTTTGTTTCAATTTTAAAAAGTTCTAGCCTTTCCATTGGCTCTTTTGGTCAGGTGCCCACTCCCTTCCTTTTACCTATAGGCTTTTTAACGCTTTCCAGGTAAAGCAAGTAAAGAACAGCTACTAACAGGGATTTTATAGCTGGCTGGCTGGGTGTCCAGAAAAGGTAGCTTACCCCCGCTTCATTTAGCACAATCGTAAACCCTCCTCTGAATTTGGGTCCTAGGTTTCCTTTAACAAATCCATTTAAATATGGGGTAACGTTCAGGTTCAAACATCCTTAATGTTCATAATTCCAGTATCAACCAGGAAGGCTGGTATAATCCAGGGCTCACAGTTGCTCTCAGATTACTGGGAAATTGGCCTTATGTGTTGTACTGACGTTCAAAAGTCTCTCACTTCCTGTAGTCAAGTCCTGCTGAGCCCTGGCACTTCTAGGCTTTTGACATCAGTTAGAAATGTAAAAAATTTGCTTCAGTCCCAGCACCTCTTTCATTACAATTAAACAATGCCTGTATTACATCAGGTACAGTAGTATATGTATTTATGAATACGTAAGTGTGCTCTTTAGTGGCTGTGCTAATGCCTCAAATGTCACTCTTGTGTAAATTAAAACTGTGTTCCATGCAGAACTAGATTCAATAGCAGTCTAAATTTTGGAATGTTGTGTTCTTTTAACACACACTGAAGGTCATTAGTACTGTATCACTTTAGAAATCAACTGCGATGTGACCTAAATAGCCATGTCAGCTAATCAAACATAATTGGGGTTTAATGGATATGAAGACTGAACTACTCCAATCATTGATGCAATGTATTGGTGCTCCTTACAAATTGTGGGTGAGGAATAGCTGCAGGGTCCTGAGGTGCAGAGCACTATAACTCTTATTACCCACACTGACACAGTTCTGAGAGAAGATGGGAGGATAAGTCTTCACTTCTGCTGTAAGGGTGGCAGGGTCCTGGACTATGGGTCAAAAAAGTCCTGGGCTCACACTGAGAGCAGTTAACATGTAGAATGTTTGGATGCATCTCGAAGAAGAAATAAAACCAGGTATGTAAGGTTCTAAACAGTGGTGTTGCTATCTAGAGTAATAAATCAAAATCTCTTTAATGTTTCTAGTTCTGAAACTGCGAGTTTTTTGTGTACATGATAAACCTAAGTAATCATGATCTGTCAACTCTCGTATTCTGCTCTATCATCCCTTTTCTTGTCACTAGTTGGGACTAAACTTAGGCCCATTAAGATCTGCATGCTTGAACTCTTTAAGTGCTGTGTGGTTTTTCACTCACGTCAGTGGACCTCTGCATGGGCACAAGTGTTGCTTCCAAATTCAAAGCAACTGACAGCACTGAATTTTTGCTCACATTACTTCAGTACAGGTCTTCCTGGTCCTGCTTCTGGTGTTCGAAGGTTTAGTTTCTTGGGCCTACTGACCCAATCAGACAAAGACTGCTGTTGTAACCATCAGCTGCATCCAAGGCAAGGTTCTGCTAATGCTGAGGGTATTTTAGAATTGACTATTTGCCCCATTTGTGTTCTTATTATGGCTGTAGTGCTAAACCTATTTCTGAGACTGCTTGGTTGAACTTTTTGTAATCTTTTTTTTTTTTTTCATTTAAGATTTCAAAACATTGTCAGATATCTGCCTTAATGCAACAGATGGATCTGGGGAGGGCTAGGTCTACCAGTAATGCCCTAGTGGAAAATAAACCTATCCCATCTCTTGTGGCTGGGAAGAGTTCTCTAATTCCTTGTACGTGTTCTCCTTGGACCAGACTAACTTTAGTATCTGTGTTTCTGGCTTTTAGGGTATCTGATATAGAATCCCACAACCATATTTTTTTCCTTATTCTTCCCCACACCTGGATATTTCTATATAGTGTGACAAAGTTCCTGCTGTACCTTGGTGGGTCTTACGCTTATTGGTGAATTTGCTCACCTTGGAGCTTCACGTTAGCCCTCAGATTGGCCGTTTTTTTCTGAATTCACAGTCCAGGTTGACTCTTCCTGTGTCTGACCAGGAGTTCGGAGGATTTGGGGGGAACCTGGGCCCGCCCTCTACTCTGGGTTCCAGCCCAGGGCTCTGTGGAATGCAGCTGACTAGAGTGCCTCCTGGAACAGCTGAGTGACAGTACAACTCCCTGGGCTACTTCCCCATGGCCTGCTCCTAACACCTTCTTTATTCTCACCATAGGACCTTCCTCCTGGTGTCTGATAATGCTTGTACATCTCAGTCCTCCAACAGTCTGCATTCTCACTCTCAGCTCCTAGTGCCTCTTTCTCCCAGCTCCTCACATGCACACCACAAACTGAAGTGAGCTCCTTTTTAAAACCCAGGTGACCTGAATAGCCTGCCTTAATTGAGTCTAGCAGCTTGTTGATTGGCTGCAGGTGTTCTAATCAGCCTGTCTTAATTGTCTCCAGAAGGTTCCTGATTGTTCTGGAACCTTCCCTGTTACCTTACCAAGGGAAAAGGGACCTACTTAGCCTGGGGCTAATATGTCTGCCTTCTATTACTCTCCTATAGCCATCTGGTCCAACCCTGTCACAGTAGTCTACTTCCCCCTCTTCTCTTCCCCCACCCTCACTCCACCCCAAAGCCTCTGGGTTTTGAGGGTTTGCTTTGCACCCATAATTAACTCAATGTATGTACCTGCTGGTCAAAGCTTTCATAAGTTAAGAAACGGGCTTACAAAAAAATTGAGATCCTTAGCACTTTTGTTGCTGTCAAAAGCTATGGAGACACTGGAAGACATAACTGCAGCAGTGAACATTTTGAAGGATAGCTTTACAACAAGAACTAGAAACTCCTCTGTTGAAAATAAGTTATCAAGATATCAAGCTTTCTCTGGCCTATGTAAGCAGAGTGCATGGGTTCACATATGATTCTCAAGTGACATGGTATTACAGAGTGTACTACAGAGAAAGTGACCATTAAAATGTTGTTCTGACTGATACGCCTTTGGTATCCTGATGAGATCTGCAAAGGCATGCTGGCATGACTCTTAGGGTTGGGCTACACTGCAGTTAGACACCCATGGCTGGCCCGTGCTAGCTGACTCAGGCTCACAGGACACGGGCTAATTGTGATGTAGACATTCTGGCTCAGGCGGGAGCCGGGAGCCTGGGCTCTGTCACTCTCCCACCAGCCTGAGCCCGAACACCTACAATACAATTAAACAACCCCTTAGCTTGAGCCCTGTGTGCCCATATGCACTGACTTTGTGGGCGCCCACAGGGAAAAATTAGTGGGTGCTCTGCACCCACCAGCAGCCAAGCTCCCCGCCCTGCCTCACCTCACCACCACTTCCTCCTCAGCCTCCACCTCCTCCCCTGAGCATGCCGCATCCCCGCTCCTCCACCTACCTCCCAGCACTCGCTGTTGCCAAACGGTTCTAGCAAGCTCTGGGCGGGATAGGGGAGGAGTGGGAATGTGGCGCACTCAGGGGAAAAGGTGGGGCTGAGGCGGAGATTTGGGGAAGGAGTTGGAATAGGGGCAGGGACTTGGGGGAGTTGAGGCAGGGACTCTGGGGAAGGGATTGGAATGGGAGGGGCAGGGGTCAAGTCAGGGCGGGGCCAGGGGCAGAGGAGCAGGGGTCGAGCACCGAGTGGTACCAATAAAAGTCAGCACCTATGTGTAAGTCAGCTGGCATGGGCCAACTACAGGTTTTTACTTGCAGCGTAGACTTATCCTTAGAGCGTGTATTACTAGATAACCAACAATAGTTGGTCCTATCCTCTCACCTACTTCATATAAGACCAAAACGTGTCTTTAACTCCAAAGGAGTTTTTGATAACGTCAAATTGAATTGGTATAACTTCTTTGATAACCTTTTAAGAATAAATGTTGGGTTGGGATGGCCAGTACACTCTCTCACAGCCTTGAGGATAGATACTGTGATAAATGTCTTTGGACTCTTGTTTCAATATATTATCTGTTATCACAGTCTCATTGAAACTCTTACTCTAATCTAGTCTACCAGATGCTGTTTGTCTTTTCTGTACTTACTGTAACCGTTTTCCTCTTTTTTTTTTTTTAAATAGATTTGATCCAGGCAACCAACGAGACCAATGTTAATATTCCTCAAATGGCTGATACTCTTTTTGAGCGAGCAACAAATAGTAGCTGGGTGGTGGTTTTCAAAGCCTTAGTTACAACACATCATCTAATGGTTCATGGCAATGAGGTAAGCAAATGGAATTCTCTCATAAGACCGTGTTTACCCTGAAGAAATTCCTGGATAGGTCATTGAAAATTTAAAAGTACCTTTTTAAACTGTTTTGATCTCTGTGTTTCATGAAAACAAAGGACTACACTTGTCAGTTGCTATTTTCCAAACTTAAATTGAAGCTGGAGATATTAAGAGCAAGTACAGAACTAGCAGTTCGGTTTTCCTTCCAGCAATTGTAATTTGTCAACATAATAGATCAGGTAATCATTCATTCTTTAACTTCTGCCTCATCTTAATTAGAAACTAAAGTTAAAGTTACAAAGAATATTTAAGTTGTAACTTTCTAATATGCTTGTTTATGACCATAATGACTGAAGTTCAGGAAAAAAAAATATGTAGGGGGGAAAAACTCTAAATGTTGTGGAATCCTCACTTTTACATGCCTCCTGTGACTGGTTCTCTGATTTAGGTCTGTCTGACCTCTGTTAGTGTGTTCTCTTTTTTTGCCTAAAAACTTGAATTTTATACTAACAAGGCATTACCCATTTCATTTTTATTTATTATATAGCCACAGCTCTTCAGACCATTGACCTAGTGAATGTCTGCTATACAAATGATTATTCTTTCTCCACTGTATGCAAATTTAATAGCATTTTTCAGCTCATATTTTCCTAATTCTTGTTTGTGTTGACTTTAGATTAGTGGCTCTTTAAATATAAAACTTCCTTGAGCGAATTCAGCCTCTTTACCATTGTACTTTGCATGTGGAAAGAAGTAATTCCACTAGCTCCTTCCACTGTGTGTGCACACATGCATGCACCATGCACTTGTCTCTTGTGTAGCTGCATCACAATTCCTAGTCCAACTCCATTTGTCTATCATTCCAGAATTTTTTTAGTTGGTTACTAATGTGCTTTCCCCATTTTTGCTGTCTTGCTGTAAATGAAGCACTCGGCATATAGGCAATGCCTAATACAATAGGACCCTGATCTCCTCAGGCAGGGCTTGCAGGTACTACTGTAATAGAGATAATCAGTTTAATAGCGTTATTCTCTGTTCTGTCCTCTTGCAAACTAATAGATCTTGCTGCTCCTTAATTGTCTTCTACCTTTTGTAGAAGGAGGCCAGTTAGAGGAAGGGCAGGACAGTAGATTAGCCTAAGTCTCATTTTATGAATGCTATTAAAACTGTTAAGGAGAACAACCAAAGGCGCAAGCCAAAACATAGGTTCTAACTCCCTCCATGGTCCTGAGTTTTGAGGAAGTTCTAATCTGGATCCAGGCTTTGTGGCTTTGACCATCTATATCCACTTGAGTCAGAGTGACTTGGGTCAGTTAGCAGGAGATCAGCTGAATCTTCCCTTTATATGTACATCTGATCAACTCTGATTTTTTTACCTGCTTGCAGATCTGGACTGGAATGGAGAGGAAATTGACTTTCATTTTTGTGTCTTGCAGAGATTTATTCAGTATTTGGCATCTAGAAACACACTATTCAATCTCAGCAATTTTTTGGACAAAAGTGGATCACATGGTAAGAATGTGGTGGCCTGTCTGTATTAAACTTTAGCAGTAAGATACTGCTAATATCTCATAGGCCTTGCTAACCTATATTAGTAGAGATACTCATTGAAAGGTATGAATTAGGGAGCATATGAAGCCAAAATGGGAATAATCCATTCTAAAATGTATTTCATTTGACAAACTTACATTTTCTTTACAGGTACAACACTTTGTAAACGTAATGAAGCTGTAAGGCTAAGTGAGATGGGGCACTATTCTAAAACTTCCCAGCTGGCCGGTCAGTTTCTGCAGAACTTAAAATTTTCATGGGGGAGAATAATTGAAGTTCCCATACCTCATGATTCAAAACAGAACCTTTCAAATGGGAATAAGGCAGGGTATCTTATCCTATTAATATATCTCTTTATTATGACTGGATGTAATGGAAGTTAAAGATGAAAGTGGCAACTGGTTTTATTTATATATAAATATATATTTTATCCATCCTGGGAAGTACTCTAAATGAGAAATTGTTCCCTAATGTGTCTTCTCATTTAGTCTAAAACATTCCTAATAAGGAGGACTCCATCACTTGTAGGAGATGTTCTGTACCTTTCAAGATAGGCTTTTGTTTTCTTATCGTTACACATCAAGAAAGGGAAGAGGGGGGTAAGAGGAAGTTGAGGAGGCCAGAGGGGCCAATCGAGGGGCGGGAATGGCAAGTTGGCATGAGAAAGTGGTGGAACTCTAATTCTGCATTGATTGCTGAACTTTGTAGTGAGGCTTCCTTAATGTGGTATTGTCTTTTAACCTAAAAGTTTTCTCTGTGGGTGGAATAAATTCCCTCTTCTTTTTTTAAGAGCAGGAAGCTGTTAAAGAATTATATGAATGGCTTTAGGAGTATGTGCAGGAAACACACATGCTGGAGTGGTTGCTAGCATCAAAAAGATGTTTCAGCTCTTACCAAAAAGGACACATCATACAGGAGGAAAAAAAATAGTATTTTGAGTTTTGTTATAGGTTCACACACAGGGAAAGGAATAAAGCTAGAGAATAACATATTTAAATGCTTGAGCTCCATTTGTTTGAATTCCTGCTGGTGCCTGGTTTGGAGTAATTCTGCTTTCTATGTTGACAAATTCTGTTCTCCCCCACCCCCACCACTGTCCTCCTTGTTTAGAGGTATCTTAAACTTTACCACAATATACAGAGACCCGTGATCATAGGGTAATATATAAAGCTTGGGGAGCTGTCCAGGGAATACTATAGTGATGGTCCTGATCTTAGTAAAGATATGAAACCTGCTATTTCAAGATCATTAATGAAAGTGGCAGCTGATCCTGAATTGGAAGGAGAGGCAAATCCTACTGAAGATGGAAATATGGGCAGAAAATAAATGTTCAGCTTGGAGAAAATCCAAAACACAGATTCTGTACCTCAAAGGGAAATGTGGAAAGATTTATGGGTGATGCGGGATGCTAATTACACCTGATAAGCATGGAGATGTAGCAACAGAAGACCAGTGCTGTTTGGGGCTGCATAGACAGTGGCATCACAGGGGGTCATTGATAGCACAGAGGTATTGCCCTTATATAAAAAGCCCTTTAACGTTGCCAGTGAAGACGCGCTCTCTGCGTTAAATACTATTGATTTTCATATGAAGTTGTCGGTATAAAATGCACTAACAATTGTAAGGGAAAACTAATTTATTTAGTTGGAGTTAGAATTAAACTAATCCCAGTCAGACTCCTAAAAATACAAATGACAGATACCAATATGTTATATGCCCAAAGTGTTCATAAAGGTATTTTGAGTGACTTATTTTTTACCGTAGTGATCTGTACACGTGTTGTCTACCTCCTTCTCTTTTGTCAATCTGTCTATTTTACTGTCTCCACTGTTCCCTTTGACAGTCATGCGAGCAATAATTGCAGACTTCTGTGCTTCTAACTCTTTCCGTCATCCATTAGGTTATTAAAAATGAACACATTTCTCCTGCTTTTATTCAGAGTATTTATTAATGCTCTAGGGGACGTGTCCTTATTTAATTAATTTTGACTCCTTTTATGTAGTGTTTTACAGAATCTCAATAACACTGCAATGGCACAAGCTTACTTCAATTTTTTCTACAAAAGACTATTTTAGTAGACTAATCTGTTTGTTCAGGAAACTTAAACTAAGTTCTGCTGAAATCTGGCATTAAATAAAACCATCTTAAGTAATGAACAAGTACATGGAGTTTAGTCTGGGTTTGTGTAACTCTTAATATACACCTCTCATCAAATGAAAATTAGAAAATCAAAACTGAGGAACAACCTAAGCCCTTTCTTTGCCTGCGGTCCATGTCTGTGGATAGGCTTGAGGCACCACTTTTGTATATATTTTTGAGTTGTAGGACGAGAAGTCTGGAGTAATGATTCTTTGCATGCCCCTCCCCATTTTGCAACTGATGCTCTTGCCAGTTTTACACAATCCTCCATTTCCAGTGAGGCCAGTCCTGATTTATACTAGCCTTGTTCTAATGTTAGACTGCCAGTTTTTACTTCAATCTAGTAGAAAAATATAATCTACCGTATTAAAGTAGAAACATATACTTCAAAGTGTTACAATAGCACAATATCAAATACTTGCAAAATCCATCTTTCAGTTAAGAGCAAACCTCTGCTGTCTTATGCTTCACTGATGTATACCACTGAGATCTTTGTACTGGCAGAGATCTGTCCAGAGTTGATGGCTGCACACATGCCAGTGTGGGAGTCTGTGTTTGTCTTGCTCTTTTTTCCTGGTCCCATCCTGCCATGACTTCACTGGGCCAGACTATAGACTTCCCTTTCAGACTTGTGAACAGTAGGTAAATGCTGTAACTCAAAACAGTTTCTTTGAATACATCCTTTATTTTAAATGAGCATAATGAACAGAGAAGAGATTACAGCAACAACAAGGCCTATTCGTGTTAGGGTTGCCAACCCTCCCAGTTTTGCTGGGAATCTCCCAGAATCGCACTCTATCTCCTGGAGGCAAAGGAAGCTGAACCAGGAGATTTTAAGCTGCTGGAAGTCCAGCAAGGCGAAGGCAGTCTTCCTGCCAGCCCTGGCTCTGCGTCACTCCTGGAAGCAATCGGCATGGCCCTCTGGAGGCCAACATGAGCTGCAGGCCGTGGCGCCCCACCGCCCCCCCAGGGGCTGCAGGGATGTGCTGGCCACTTCCAGGAGCAGCACGCGAAGGGGGCAGCGCACGGGGTCCCCCTGTCCCCTCTTACCTCAGCTGGCTCCTGGTTGGCGCTGCAGCAGGACTAAGGCAGGCTCCGCTCCCGCAGCTCCTATTGGCCACTGTTCCCGGCCACTTGGAGCTGTGGGGTCAGTGCTCGGGGCACAGGCAGTGTGCAGAAACCCCTGCTCCCCACCCCCCAGGCACAGCAAGGACATGCTGGCTGCTTCTGGGAGCAGCATGGGGCCAGGGCAGGCAGGGGACCCTGCCTTATCCCCACTGCACAGCCAGCAGAGAGCTGCTCAAGATAAGTTGAGCTGGAGCCAGCACCAACACCCTGCCCCAGCCCTGAGCCCCCTCCTGGAGCTGGACCCCAAACCCCCTCCCACACGCTGAACCCCTCAGCCCCAGCCTGGTGGGGGAGATCAAGCAACAGAGGGAGGGGGGGACCTCTGAGAAGGGGTGGGGAAGGGCAAGGGTGTTTGGGTTTGCGTGATTAGACCGTTGGCAACCCTAATTTGCATGTTGTCTTACCTAACTGCTTAGGTAGATGTAACTTGCCTCCCTATTGCCCCCACATCCAAGAGTGAAGGGGCAACAGACCTCAAGCAGTCACTGACTCCTTCTGACCCCCCCCCCCCCGCAGGTCTTTCATTTTTCCACCTGAAGTGCCACTGAGGCCTCAAGCTGGGACCTTCCACCTCCAATCAGAATCCTGATCTACGCTAGTGGAAGTTGATATTTGTTTTAAGTATTAGTGACTGAGTTAGCCCATTGTCCGCCTTCCTGGCAGGGCAGCAAAATCACATAGTTAACCCTCTGCACCTAAGTCCTATGTAGCAGACAGCATGACAGTAATAGAGGTGTACACAGAATCTGTAGAATTCCTATCTCCCACATTCTTAACAGTACTTTATATTAATCCAGTTCCTTAGAAGAAAGCAAACTTCAACTTCAAGGCCTATTATTTACAGTAGGCCTTAGGACACACAAAGACTTGGACCAAAGAGGGAAGCACTGGCCAAGGGACTACAGTAGACTCCTAAGTTTCTCCCCTTCAAGCTGGAACCAGATCTCCAAGAGGCTCAGCCTAAAGAGTTAAAAGGACAAAGTCCAAAGTGAAGACATCTATCCAGTACAAAGGATTCTCTCCTGCCAGAGGAGAACAGGAAGACCCAGAGAAGGTCTAGACAATGGAATAACAGAGCATAATGTTAGAATTTTTTTCCCTAATGTTACTGTTTTAGTGTTACTCCTTTAATTGAACTATCCTACACACACAGTCTTGTCTCATCTCTGCCATATTGAGAGTAAAGACCCTTCCTTTTTGTTTTGATTTCTGCATGTGAGAATTTGTTCTTGGGTATGAACGCTACGTGTTGGATGCCCACATGGTTAATGGATGGCATGCACACAGCACTTGCTTTTTGGAAGCGGGTGATGTGCTTTCCATAGCTGTATAAAGTAACATTTCTGTTTACCATTGCTCAGACTGTTTTGGTCAGGCCTTACTGACTCTTTTTAGGGATCCAAAAATATTTCTGGACATTTTTGCTGAAAGCTTTGCTATTTAGTTTTATGGACCTTGCTTCTAGTTCCTGGAAGAGGTGGTGTGTGCAGCAGAAATCAAGGAATCAAATACTTTGTGTGTGTGTGTGTGTGTGTGTGCACGCATGCATGAATAGGGGAGTGATGGTGAAAGTTCTTGAAGGTGGATATCTTTTATCTACATGAACAATTTGGTGAACACAAACACTGCCTTGAATATTCTTAATTTGAAAATGGTAGTAGTGGCAGGAAAAATATTCAGTATCCAGTGCAGGGATTCAGAAAGGGAAGGGTATGGGTTGGTTAGAATGGCAAGAGGTATCTTAGTTGCTAGCTGGATTTTTCCTCCACTGTCATCTGCAGTCAATAAATTGTAGTCAGCAGAAATTGTTAGGATGACATTGTCATAAACCCTGATTTTATGGTCATAATAACCAGGAGGCTAGCATGGATATTTCTTCACAACATGGTCTACTCCATTAGATAGTTTACATCTGAATCTGTGGTGACCTCTTCAGACCAAAGGAACTATAAACGGATTGTAGTACCATACATTTTCCTTCTCTTTTCCAGTCTTTGGCTAATTTGCACACACAGTATATACTTGAAGCTCCATTGGAAATTGGAGCAATTGCATGTAACATGATCCATACCCCTGTGGTTAGTAAGATGGCTGGGATCACTTGAGTTCCCTCTTGACATAGATTTTGCTGTAAGGCAGCATGAACTACCACCCCCTTAAAGCCAGCAATAGCTCTCCCAATACACAAGGTCCTTCACATGCAGCAAATTATTGCCTGGGATCAACCTTCCTTTCCTAACGAATTGAAAAGTAATAGCTTTTTTCAAAATTCTCAGTTTTGAACTACATCTGTCCAATCAGTGAAGTTTCAGGCCAGGATATGAAATAAACATATTAAGTTCACCAATGGATGGGCCATATTTTTGGAGTTTAATGTATCCATCCTACAAATGCTTACATCACATCATTTGAAAGCTTTTTTTATATATGTTTAATTGAGGTATGATGTGGAGCTGTCAAATATTGCCATAAGCCTGCAGGCTAGGTAAAACAGTGGTACCCAAAATGTCACTTTTTGCACCTTTCCAGAAACAGTGCAACATGGCTATGACTAGAGTTTTTACTGTTAACACTAAGGTGTTTGAAATTTAAATACTGGTCAAAGCTACCAAATGGCAATGTATTAAAATATTTTTTAATTTGCTTTGCATGGGAAAGTCTTCCCCCACCCCATCCCCCAAAATGATGGAACTGTTTAACATGTGGCAAAAATGGTGGTTCCTCACTAGTGCTGCAAAAACCAAACTAGGAAGAGTCCCAGGGAGGGGTGTTCATTCCAAATGGAATTGTACCACTTCATGCTGATGGAAATCTCATTCATGAAGGAGATAATAGAAATATCTCCTCTAGAGACAGACTATTAATATATTGGGATATTCTGGGGGAGACACAACATTGCTAGACTTTCTTATTGATTCTGATGTGTATGCAGCTTGTATTGCAGATCAAACGCTTGCTGGTAAGCAATTAACCATTCTCTTCGTGGCTTGATTCTAGCATTTGAGACCCTGAGGGCTCTGAAACTTTATTCATTGTTAAAGGATGTGAGCAGGGGAAAGGTTCTCATGTAGCTCCAGCACTTTGGCAAATGTTGGCTGATACTCAAAAGGTATTTGATTTCTTGTAACATGTCTATTAAAAAGCTTGATGATGCTATAACTCTGCGTATGCTGCTGTTGGAGGAATGTCAGGCAGGGTGGTCATGGTATGCCCTGTCTCCTACATTCAATTATGGAATCATTTTTTCCAAGTCGTACTACTAAATGTCTGTGTAGAACAAGACGGTGATTGGAAACTTCAGTTACACACCCAACATGCCATGCTTCAATAGTTCTTAACAGCAAACTGGCCCAACTATGTCAGGTAGATATCAGTCTACATTCTTGATATCCCTGAAGTACAGTGCCTCTGAGTGTATGAAATTTTCTGTGCATCAGCTTCCTGGATCTTTCAATGGAATTTGGAGTGACATGTGAACAGAACTGTCAAAGACTCAAAGGGCAGAGTGGGAATGTAGGACTGACAAAGAAACTAGCTCTTGTCAGGTGGACTCTCTCATAAAAGAACTTGAATATGAAAAAGCTATAAGAACAAGAAGTAGTGAAGACAGAGTCCACAGACAAGTCCTTGCCACTAAACTGAAGAGGTATGAAGAGCATGTTACAGCTCTTACCAGCTATACCATCAGGAATTTTGCAAACCCATTTGACCCTGAATCACATCTAGAGGTTCCTATCAGTGTTACCTACTGACAGCATGTAACATCAGATGTACAAGAGTTTCTACTCAAAATAGCAGATTCTGTAGAAAACAAATAAAGCAATTTGAGAGGTGCAGTTGATCCTGATTGGATCCATAGTTTCTTCATTCCAGTCAAGAAATTTGGCATCAGAACCTTGCTGACGTAGCCAAGAAAACAATTTTTAAGTCTGGCAAGGAAGGGACAGTCATAGCAGCTATTAGTTCAGAAACTTTTCTGAAGAGCCCTGTCATTGGTGAGATGTGAAGATGATTTTTCAATGGCAACTGTTCTTAGGCACAAGTCCTATTGTGGGACTATGTGTCTCTCCCATCCTGATGGAACAATGAGAAGAACAGACAAAGCTGAATTAGGACATCAGCTGGAAGCTCAAACTGAAAGAATCCATGAGCTAAGAGCATTCAACAAAGAAACCACAGTATACATCAGAGAGGCCATGCGTGGAGACAAATTCCACACATTTGATGAATTAGTTATATACTTAAGACAGGTCCTCAGAGGATGTGACAAAACTAATTCTGTATTCAAAGTCTCTGACAGCTTTGACAACAATAAATAAGATCTGCAAAAAGACAGAGCAGGATAGGATGTAATGTCTGATGGAAGAAATACAAGGCGATTTTGTGTGCCTCCATGGAAAACCTTCTAAACACGTCATCCAACAAGGGTATCTTAGAGGAGTTTTCCAAGTGACTATGGTTCAAAATGCCCATAGGTGCAGGAGCACATCCAGAAAAGACATTTTCTTAGTGGAGGTTTTTCTAATGGTGAAGTAGCAAAGTCCATCACCAGTAGAGGCGTTTGAAGCCCAAGACTTTTGTTTAGTACTCAAGAGGAAGCTGTCACAAGGCTACTTCTGCAAGCTGTATGTTCCAGTATGGCTTTTGGGTCTCTTGGTGTCAAAGGAACTATAGTAATTTAGGTAATCTGAGACACATATTTTGGTCCTTGCTGTTTACTACTTTCCAAAATGGAACACAGATATTGTGTGGATTGAAATGGCACAATTACTAGCACAACTGTCAAGTGTAGATTCATACCTGTGCATGCAATTTGACACACTCACTCCTGCAACATGCTTCCTCCTGTACATGCATTAACAGGATGTGACTGTGTCATCACTACTTAATATTGGTAAGGAGAAGGAAATGTGTGTTTAATGTCGTAATAAAGGGAGCTTACCACTTCAGAGATCTTGCCAAATTGGAGGAGAGTGATGCACAAGCTGCAATTTCGGCAGCAAGGAAGTTAGTACTGTATAACCAGAGCAAAAAAAAAAGAAAAGGAAACCCACAGACATGAATTGTTGCTTCTCAGTCTAGCTATCAAAAAGAACAAGTCCCTGGCCAAACTCCCACCATGTGAGGACCGTTTTGAAGAGCATGACAAGTGCATCTTGGGGGAAAAAAAAGATTTGGGTATCACACATAGATAAACCAGATACTGGATTGCCACAGCATCATCAGTTGAAAAATATGGATGGTGAACTACTTCCTGTATTCTTAAAGGGCTCAATGGCATCTGAGTTTCTACAAGACCTTCTTAGTGCCTGTACCAGTTGCTGCGCAATCAACTGTCTATAGTTAAAACAATCTTTCCTGCACAGAACTATGTACCTACAAAGGCAATGAAGACTGGGGTAACCACACACTCTTGACAGAGCTCATGATGATGATTGATGATTATTACATATCACTAGTGCTATCACATTTCAGTGATAACTGTACAAACTTGTTACTACATTTTGTTACCCTTTAGATTGTGATACTTTTGAGGTCAAAGAAATCCAGTATTCTTTGTCTTGAAATAATCATTTAACAAACAGATGCAAATATTTCAGTGTTCATTTTAATGTGTTGGTGTCCTCCTTTATCCCTATTGCTATAGTAAAACAGCACCATTTGGCAGCTCCCCATGTGCATCATCTTAAAGTAGACAAAGTAAGCTGTGTAGAAGGGTACATTTAAGTTGACCACATTGGTGTCTGCTGTTCGCCTATATGGCATTCAGTGTCAATGACTACAGTATACTACTCTGTTACTGCAAGGTAGGACCAGGGTTAATGTGGAAGTAGTGACTTGGATGTGACCCCCTCCACCTGGGGTAGTATGTAGGTTAATGTGGAAGTAGTGACTTGGATGTGACCCCCTCCACCTGGGGTAGTATGTAGGTGAAAGGGCATCACCCACTATTCTACCAGACTATTCACCTGTGGAGTTTCTTGTGGCTTTTGTAGTATCCCTCCATCCTGTTTATTTAACAGAGTTTACTGTAAGAAATCATAAGCCATGACACTACATAGACACCCAGATCTATACCTCTCATCAGATACACATAATGCTGTTGTTCAACTATCTTAATAGCTATCTAGGATCAGCAAGTGGATGTACAGCAATTGTCAAACTCAAACAAGACAGAGTTGATGCTCAAAGAAAGATGGAAACATTTAGAGCAAGGAACCATCATGTGTGTCTATCCTCAAATAGTCAAGCTGGTACGTGGCCTGGGAATTGTTCTAGATTCACTGTTTCTGGACGCTCAGCCAGAGCTACCTGAAATGCTCTCATTCTTCTGTTGTTGCTCAGAAGGCAGTGCACCATACAGTCTGTTAATGGCCTGTCCACAGTTGCCCACACTTCCATGATACCTAGTTGGGATGGCAACTCAATGTGTGTGCAATACTTGGAAATGAGTGCACTGAATGTCCAAGTTCCAGCCGGTCCAGAACACTGCAGTTTGCTTCCTAAGCAGAACTGGCTGCTAAGAGCACATCATCTTCGTCTTCCATTCATTATACTGCTTCTTCTATGTAAAACTTCAGATAAATTTTGGTCCAATGCAAAGGGAGTGCAATCAATAAACACCTTTTTGTTGTGAGTTCTTGCTCCTTTAGAACGATAATCTACTGGAACAATGATATTGTCAACTTCAGGAGTCAAACTCCATGCAAGCAGGGGGATGGAGCTCTTTCCGCAACTGACCTGCAACCTCATTTTTTTTACTTCCTCAGGAACAGACTGTGACTGCAATACCCTTGTATAAGCTTATTGAATTAAGGTTCAGTATCTTTTGGAGTTCATTGTATTAAATGTAAAGATTCCAAATTATTGTGGGCCTGTATGATCAAAGGACTACATTGAACGTTGTAGCAGACAAGGATGATCTTTTGGGGACAATATGTGTGAAGTGGATTTCCTGAGAAACATCTAGGAGGAAACTTTTCCCCCTGACTTTCCCATCTCTGCTTATGCAGAAACACAACCCTTTGAAGCTTATGCACTGGGGAGAGGGCACTTGTCTGTCTGATTACCTGTTCTCAGGGTCCCAAGTTCAGAGACCTGAACTGTATAAAGCAGGGATTTACATATTCATTGGGGTGGTTGTTCTGAGCTAACAGCTGTTATGAATTCATAACTACAGAAAAATTCCTTGTTGGGGTTTGAAGGACTGAACACCTACCAGAGCCCTTGCTGGAGTTCGTAATAGCATGTGTGTAGACTGTATTATTGTTTTTAAATGTTTCCTCTGTGATCCTTTCAATTTAAGAATAAATGGGTTTGATAAGAAAGGGTGTTGTGGTAACTTCTGATTGTGGAAAATTTACGCTGTCTGTGCCCTATGACGAGAAAGCAGGAAAGGCAGCCTGCTTAGGCAGTCTGGCTTGCTGTGGGTATCAGTGTAAGCAGGCAAGAGTGCAGACTGGAAAAACCTCAGTCAGCTAGGGGAGAGAGGCAGGTCTCCTCCAATCAAGGGAGATGATGGCTGAGGAGCTAGGAGCTGACAGTAGATGCCCTTTCTGAACCCTGGGGGGTAGGCAGAGGACACAGGTGCTTGTGGAAGACTTGCAAGGAAGATTGCAGTTCTAACACAGCCTCCCACAACAATAACAAACTGTGCGCCCGTGCACACAGTGAAAAAGGAATACTTCTAGCTGCTGCCAAGGAAGGAGTGCAAGAGTTCACTTGATGAACCCTGTCTTGGAAGGCATTCAGATACTGTGGTATTGGGTGCCTAATCTGAATTAGATGACTCAGAGGTGGAAGAACTTTCTGTAGTTGAGGCAAGGGGTAACTAGAACAGAAGTCACCTGGGACTATAACCCCAAAACTAGCTGTTTCTTGCTGTAACCTCTATTCCCATACACAGTTGTAGCTGTATGCCATAACTGTTTTGTGGCTGCATCCTTCTTATTGGTTATATATAGTAGCTGCTACAGCTCCATGTTCTTCCTGCACCTTTCCTACAAAAATGGGTTACAAGGGATTGGTAGAAGAGTTGCAACCGAAGTGTTCCCTCAGTTATTCTGCCCTCCCACAAAAACCACACACACTATTCTGACTTGGTTTACCCTCCTCATGATGTTACGATTCCATTAACTAAGCTTTACTGAAACTTCAGAAATTACAAATATACATTAATTTCTGAGTGTTAGCATGGGGGATTTATATGAAAATGGAAATTCTGGCTCACACAGTGATATAAAGTGTTTGTTGTGCTACAGGTTGTCAAAGGAGAACTGTCTGAGTATTAAAGGGGTATAAAGTAGATTACACAAAGCACAGTATTTCTAACTTTTCATTTTTTACATATCTACAGAGTTAGCAGTAAGTCATCCTCTAACTTATAAAGGCTAAATACAGGACTCAGTCTTTAGTCACTTTTAGAGTGCTAATTATTTGTCTTTCGTGAATTATTTTGCTTAGCTTGTCAGAGGAGCAAGTTAGAATACCCACAAGACTTCAAATGAGTAAACTATGAAATGAGAAATGCAGGTGGCTTTCATCTAAACATTCATTACTTTAGATATGTTCAGTTACAAAGCTTCTCTAAGGTATCATCCAAAGTATAATCAAAGACTGCCATAGACCGAAATAATTGCGGGAACAGAAGGTGCTATTCATCTGATAAATTCTGTTACCTAAGACAGTACTGCAGGCTACAAATATGCAGCGTGTAATAGATGTCAGAACAGACTCTCTTGAATTTAACAAGATGACTGTTTGGACAAAAGTATAGTAACTTGGGCATGCTTTTGAGCCTTTCGCATAGTTCAATAACTGACACTTGCTAATGGTTTTCAGTTATGGTCACAAGATCAAGTAACAAAAGCATCTAAATCTACTGATTCAGAACATTTTTTTAATATATAGTATAAGCAATAGAGCGACTTCCACATTTAGTCTGGCTTGTGCTGTTGCTTAGCTAGTGAGCAGTGATTCTTATACAAACTGTTTTTTGTTTTGTTTTACTTTTATTTGATGGGGTTCAATGAAATTTTCAAAACTGAGAATTCTTCCTGTTTTTGAAGTGTCACTTTTTCATATGTAAGGCTATTTCTAGTCTCAGTAGATTTTGCCATGTGCCGTTTTTCAGTTTTAGCAAATGGGTAAGTGTCTTTATAAACAAGTACACTGGTCCAGTTTAACAAAATATGGAACTTTGTTTTATTGCAGGATATGATATGTCTACCTTCATAAGGCGTTACAGTAGATACTTGAATGAAAAAGCATTCTCCTACAGACAAATGGCATTTGATTTTGCAAGAGTGAAGAAAGGGTAAGCTGTTTGTTTACATATTTAAACTTAATTATGATGGGACTTGAGTGAAACCTGACTCTTCTGTCACTAAAATAAATAATTATCTAATGCTTTAATGAAAGGGCATGGTTTCAGTATTAGTTGAACAGCAAACGAAAGATGCAACTAAATCTAAATATTAAGAAATAATTTAGTTTGTCAAGTAGTGATAGTCCATACTCCCTCAGTGCAGTCTTAAACAATGTGTGAGCTGAGATGTGTGAAAACCCCTCCATGCCAACGGGTAGAGGGCACACCATACTGTAACCCTTATCAGGCCTGACACACTCACTGCCTCCAACACAGTTGTAACAATATGTATCCAATTATTACATCCTATGTAAACTGGTGATGTCTGCTCAGGAATATCATTATGTGTATGTGTGGTTTGGGTATAAAGTTATGTATGTGTGCTGGGTATATGATTGGAGGCACTGAATGGATCCAGTGGATCCTTACACAAAGGAATGTAGTATTATCTGTCTGCCTGGCTGGATTACAGACGCAGGTCAATGAAAGTACACTTATATGTAAAATAAATAAAACAATCCAAACTAACAAGCTGCAGCTTAGTGAACATACTGGGGGTTTGTTTTCTTGGTTTTTTAGACCAAAATAATGGCTGCTGGAAAATATAAGGGAAACAAAAAGACATTCTAGTTATCTGTCACTTAAGTGACAAAGGAAAGCGCACCCTCTGAGCCTGAGAAAGTTGGATCCCCCGGCCTGGCAGGCTAGAGATTCTGGTAACTTGGTTTGAGAACTGCTTAAGCAAAGATTGTAACTTGCTAAAATTAAGCTTTAGTCACTAGAAAGGATTTGATTTTGTAATCATACCTAGTAACAATTTTATCTTAGTATCACTTAAATTTCTATTCTTTATTGGTAAACTTATTCTTAGCTTTACTACAAATCATATCTGTGCTGTTCTAATGAAGTATCGAGTGAGTCCTCAGGTAACCTAACAGGCTTGTGTGTACATTGTCTTTTTGGAGGCAGTGAAATGAATTTCTGTGTGTCCAGTCTCTCTGTGGACACTACAGAGACATGTGTCTGGGAACTCAGGAATTGGGGGTTCACAGGTTGGTGGTTTTTAAACCTGCAAGGCAGGGTAAAGACACTGTCAGAGATGAGGTGAGGCAGACTGACTGACTGGCATGGTAGAAAGCTGACATACCCTTCTACCTCGGCACAAGAGAGCTTTATGTAGATTAGACTGTAACATAGGACACTGAGAACTGTAAGTCACTGAGCCAGATGTCACAATGATAAGTCAGGATGACCAAACTGAGTAGAAAATCCTGTATACAGGAGCTTTCAGTGCAGTGCATTGTTTTTTTGTTTAAAACTGCTATTACATGTTTTTTCTGCAGGCATATTGCATGTAGAAACTGGAGAGAGTGCTATTTCTCTGAGTCCTGAAGCTACCGTATTTGGAAGGCTGTATACTGTTCTTGTAGAGGGTTATAGTAAAAGAATTCAAGCGCCACAAGAACTGGAAGACTAAACAGAAGCTAAACTTCTGTACTTAATTTTTTTTTTAAAATGGAGGGGACGATGGGCCATATCGTCATAGTTCCATTGCAGATGATGGCTATGGGAGTCAGCAGTGCCCTGAAATAAATATTTTTAGGGTTTTAAAAATATTCTCAAAACTTAAAGCAAATGAGCAGTTGAATAGATTACTAAGAGAGATTGTTAGACCAGCTTGATGAGAATTTGGTGAGAATAATATAATAATTTAGTCTTTCAAAACATACGGGATCGGCTCAAATGAGCCAGCTGGCCTTTTCAGGCCCTACTAAATGTTTGAATTGCATTGTGATAGTTGGCATTTTACTGTGTAGACTGCTTTGTTTTGCATGTTTTTTCTTAATTGTACTTGAACAAAATATTTTTAACCAAGAAAAAGATGGTCTTAACCTTCAAAAACTTTTTTTTAAAAAAACCTGTTTTTAGTTTTAGTTTGTAGGCTATCTCTACTCAAACTATCCCCTCTTTTCTTTAATAATAATAATAATAAAAAAAAAAGATAAGGAGGGACCTTGCAGCTTATCTGGCTCTGGGCAAAGGACAGAAGTAAATTCTGGAGCTGAGGCTGTCCACTGAGTGCCCTCTCTCCCCACTCCATCTGTTAACATAGGATGTTCCTGCTAACAGTCTCTAGCTGATCTCAACTGCTGAGTTGGAAAACTTAACAGGATGGCAGAGGTACCCAGGACCCAAACTAGAGGGCTTACTAGATCCAAAAACAACATCTTGAACTTCTCTCAAACCAACTGGAACTAGCAAGTTTGGTAACAAACAGGCAAGTGTTCACTGATACTCCCCCAAAATACCCACAGTGAGGCACCTCTCCACTACCTGCTCATAGCATCAAGGAATCTCATTTGTGCTTGCTATGGATCAGTTACCTGAAACCAACAGCCTCTGGCAGCACAAGCACCATCTTCCAGACCTTTCTCTCTGTGTGTAGGTAACGATAGTACATACCAACCCCTGAGTCCTTGGAATGTTCCCTTCAGTGTCTTGCCTCTTATCCCCTAGACATGCTCAAAATTACTAGGTCTCATGTTCCCAAAGAAACAGTACACACCAGCTTGTAAGATTCAGCTCAGGACCGTCATTTTGCTTAATATCACAGTGCTTAATATATTTATAGTGAAAGCAGTAATAAACTTATTACAAGTAGTGTAGTAGTGAGTAAAACTATTTGAAACACATAACATGCTTTCTACAGACTAAACTTAACTAAGAAAGTTTTCTCTTGCCCAAAGTCGTATGCCAGATTTTCAACCATGGCTGTTTAAGACCCTGCTTTCATGAATGCAGACATGCTGTCAGTTTACTTCCTAGGTGCAGGATACCAGGGTATCTTTTTTGCCTTCTAGAAATACCCACAAAGTTCATTGTCTTTACTCACAGACAGAATAACCCTCCAGGGCTTGTTTTTTCCTGTGTGTGCTTTCCTGTTTTCACATCTCAATATTTGACAACATGTGTAAATATACAAAGTTTAATTTATATCCCAACAGAGAGATAGAAAGCTTTCTTACCTCCTGTCTGGAGAAACCGGTCTAAGACAGATTACCTTTTGGTGACCTGCTTTTATCTTCTAGGCTTAAGAACATAATTTTCTGATACACATACATAACTCCTTGCATGGTACATGTACGTACATTTCACAGTGATATTGATCACCAGTGTGACATCAGCTTTCATTTGAGACCTCACAATAACATTCTTGCTTGAACCAGAATGTGCATACCAGAATCCGGAATTCCTGTAACCCCACTACGCACCCTTCCCAGTCAGCATTAAGATCATCGTAAGTTACAGACGTCCCTTCAAGTTGGGCTAAATATTTCATCTTCACCATTTCCTGTGGCTTTCCATCAGCATGCAAACATTACCTGTTTTTTGTCCGTCAGTTTTACAGAATATTAAACTTGTAGGCAGTGGGTTTGCACAGATGTTGCTGATTTGCTAAATTAGCCTGTAGAATCATTACAGGGCTTATTACAGCTCAAGAATGTGTGAGAAGGAAACCTCCACGTGCATTTCAGAGCCCAGGTTGTTTGTAGCACTAGTAGTGAGAAAAACATTTATTGGTGAACTGAGCATATTGATACAGAAACTCGAGGCCATGAACATAACTGCACAATGCATTTCTTAGAATCCATTTTCAGTACATAAGGACTGCTAGGTGGTTGTAAATGTGTGTTCACGTGGAATAAACAGCAAGTTGGTCTCTGTAGTATGAGAATGAATACTCTTAGGTCTCTATTCTTTAGTGTGAAACAGGCTGGGATTCTTCTAACTTAAGATGTATTTATTTTTTTGGTCCCTTTAGGGCACCAGTAGTTCAGCTACATTCCAAGATAAACAGGTAGTGGCTCAGTGCCCTCTATAATCTTGTTTCAGTTCCTTTGCCGACTGCTTATAGCTAGTTGCCAATTAACATTCCTACCAACCTGGTTGGTTACAGCCTCGGCTGCACTCCTAGACATGAGCAGCTGATTAGGGGAACGTTTATGGATCCCTTCGTTGACTTGCCTTTTCCTCAGCTACCAGTGTTCGTAGCACCAGTATCTGCTTCAACTACTTCACTGTGTAAGTGAAGGCATCTTGGAGTTGCTAGCGCCTAAAACAAAAAACCCACCATGCTTTAAGCCACTGTTTTGAGTGTTTGACTTCGGGTAATTAGCGTAGTTTTCCTCTTGTGTTCGTTCAGTGCACGGAGGATCAGTAGCCTTAATGGTTTGCTGTTGGCGTTGATTTCTCAGCCACCTGATTCAGTGGTCTAATCTTACATTGAAATGTTGTGTACTCCTAAGTTATTGACTTCAGTGCCTTCTCAGCATGTGGCTATTGGGTTTTGGTCTCCTCTAGAGTTGACCGAAGAGACATTCAGAGGGGAAGATCAGGTAAGGGTGAATGGGGATACATCTGTTCTGCGGGTATTCCCTAATCTGCCCAGAAAATAGAGCATCCCTGGTTTCCTGAAGTCTCTGAATAACTTGTGAAAAAAAAAAAGAAAAGGAGTACTAGTGGCACCTTAGAGACTAACCAATTTATCTGAGCATAAGCTTTCGTGAGCTACAGCTCACTTCATCGGATGCATCAGATGAAGTGAGCTGTAGCTCACGAAAGCTTATGTTCAAATAAATTGGTTAGTCTCTAAGGTGCCACTAGTACTCCTTTTCTTTTTGCGAATACAGACTAACATGGCTGCTACTCTGAAACCTGAATAACTTCTGTAAGCCTGATTGTCATCCCAGAACTTCAAAAGCATTCACCTGAAACTGGATGCTTAGCCCAGCATCTGACGTGCTGCATATACCTCACTAATTTCTGTGAGATATCTGACTCCAAACATTCCAAGGCTGTAACATCTAACTTGCTGAGGTGCCTTCATTTCTATGAACGCTTATGCCTTGTTTCACCTTCTTCATATCTGTTCTGACTTGCTTAGTAATGGTTTGTAATTCCTGGTTCACATTATGAAGGTGATGGTATACCCTGATAGTGTTACAGCAGAAGTTATGACTGGATGATTGATATCCCCTTACTGGGAAATGAATACTTCAGGGAACATTTTCTTTATGGTTTTATTTATTTGCTCTGTTCCTTGGGCTGGGGATCTTGTGTCCTGGAGACACCATATAGGAATCTTACAGGCTTGTTTCAGTAGCTTCCCAAGAACCATTTGGGATGCTCCCTGGTGTAAGAGTTTCTCTTCGCCAGCAAGGAGGTGATCTTCCCCCGTCAGTCCTTTTTTATTTATGGTGTTTGAAATCCCTATGAAGTGACAAGAATATTAACATGGAAATCTTCTGGAAGTTAGTCATCTTAGTAACCGTAAATGAATTTCTCCTTACTCTTTCCACTCTCAGAATTCTCATTCACAATACATTGTCATTTAATGGCACCCTATTATGCTTGTGAATAAGTTAGTAATGCACAAGAGCTGCACACATTATTCTCTAGGCTACATTTAGTAGTCTTGAGGCCTATCTTAAGACTTTGAAACTTTTTTATGACTAATTTACTGGTTTAAGGTCTGATTTGCATTTCAGAGTTCACTTTCAAGGTATAACACATTATCTCTTACTATGTTATATCTAACTATAGAGACTCCAGACACCTTGCTTGATTGCAGCTAAAGGGGATGACTGGATAACGTGTATCAGATCATCAACTCACAGACCCAGAAGTCTGTGCTAATCTTCTTTTAAGGGTAATATACAGTTCCCTGATCCAGACCTCCAAAACCCTATGTCCATTAATAACAAAGACTTCCAGTCTTGATTCCAGTATTTACACAGTGGGCCTTACTGTCTCAAAAACTAGACCACTAATCTTCCTTAGGCTGAAGAAGTGGTCCATGGTTTGAAGAAGATATGCTATATTTATGGTCCGCCATCTTTGGAGGTGTGTTTGTGTTCAGTTTGACAGTCACCAGGAGCATAGGATGGGTTTCTCTAGGTATTAGAAATTCATAGAAACAAATAGAGAAATACAGGCAGTACTGGGTACTGGAATTGTTTTTTATCCACTATGGATGGAACAAGTTAGATAAACTCTCATCCACTCAAGTTTTTTTTTTTTGTAAAAAATATTTTCTTCTTGACAACTACATGTCCCTGCTTCTTTGTCAGAAGTTCCCTCTGATGTGAATACAGTCTTCCTGGTCATATATAAAAAGGTCAGTTTTGTGTTTGTCTTTGGTCCTCCATAACAGTAGAATCTGTAAGTTTATGGAGGCTTACTTCAAAGTTCTTAGTCTCCACAAGTAGAAATCTGCTCAACAAGTTAGCTTTAGAGAAGAGTTCTACTCCTGTAATTCAGCTTCTCTGAAGGTACTGTTTGTTTGTATTCCTGTTTTGTGCACCCATCTCCCCTCAGAGGTATTGAAGGTAACTTTTGTTTTTCAAGTTTCAGAGTAGCAGCTGTTAGTCTGTATTTGCAAAAAGACAAGGAGGACTTGTGGCACCTTGGAGACTAACCAATTTATTTGAGCATAAGCTTTCGTGAGCTACAGCTCACTTCATCGGATGCATCCACTGAATACATCCGATGAAGTGAGCTGTAGCTCACGAAAGCTTATGCTCAAATAAATTGGTTAGTCTCTAAGGTGCCACAAGTACTCCTTGTCTTTTTTTTTTTTTCAAGTGACTGTTTCCATGGGGACTCAAAACATAGAAAGCAAAGAGCTTCCTTTTTATCAAGAAAGTGAAACTGCATTTTCTCTACAGGATTGCTGAGGCTCTAGAAATTGGTCTCACTATCAGACTGAACTAGTGTTGTCTCAAAGGGACTATTTGAGAACTATTTGTAGTACCATAGTGCCAAGCAACAGGACCCTACTGTGGTAGGCACCATACAAACTAGGGGAATTCCAGTCTCTGTGCCAGAGTGTGGTGACCAAAAAGTAGGAATGATGGAATCGATTCAAAAGATATTTGAAGATGAGCAGAATTACAGGTAGCTAACTGCCCTTGTGGATGCTATAGTGGGAGAACATTTGAGTACAACATTGTACCTTTGTGTCTGACACGATACGCTGCACTGTATTTTTCCATGAATACTCTACCTGTCACTTTTTTTAGTAGTAATAGACTACAAATTAGATACTTAGCAAACAATGGAACCTATGAAAAAAGTGGACCTCTCCAACACTTACTAAGATTTAACTTCAATTTTACATTTTATATGATTCACTGAAATAAACAGGTTACCTAGATGGCAACAAAAATGTATTTGAGATGCTGTGTTGTGTTTGAAACTTTCCTAAACCACCACCCTATTGTACTTCAGACCCTCTAGTTAATGAGTGACTGATCTTTAATCAAACTTGTTTCTTAACTTATGTTCTTCTGTCTTGCAGAGCTGATGGTGTAATGAGAACAATGATTCCAGAAAAGCTGTTGAAGAGCATGCCAATATTACAGGAACAAATTGATGCACTACTTGAATTTGATGTATGTATTCAGAATTTTAAATTCAAAACAAAAGTATAAACATTACTTCATACATTTTTTTAAAGTTACCTAAATTTATTGCTTTACCCTAGTAGCAGCTGAGATTAATGAGACTTAACACTTTTTACTGTAATAGGGCACAGCATACTTTTCCTTTAATTTGTTGCATTTCAAGGGGTGGCTGAAGTACAGTGTTCCTTTTTAATGTTTTTTTGTTTTCAGAGTAAATGAATATAGGTTTTGTGGACAATGCAAAGTAGATAATAGTAAAGAGGGTATAATGAAAGTGGGCTGTGGACAGGGGAATGAAGGAGTAGACGGGATGAGGCAGGAGGAGAGATTGGGAGTAGAAGAGTTGATGCTCAAGTTTCTGTTTCGTTTTGTTTTTTTAAACTTGACCTTGGGAATTTCCTTTTACATATAAAGGAGAGGACATAAGGAAAGAATGGGAAGGAGAGTAATTGAGAGCAGCAGAAGAAAGATGAAAGAATAAGAGGGGAAAACACTGCTTCAAATCACAGTTAAGACCAGGGTGGAGCAAACATAAATCATAAGATTTTTGTCTGTTTATTTTTTTAAATCGGATGGAGGCTTTGTAAAACTAAACTGGAAACTTATGCTATTGTAATTTCAGATTTAAAACTTTCTAGTGAACTAAATTATAAATGCTAGCTTCATTTTTTATTTATGCCACTGCTGGAAGGGTTTTTACATGCCACTGCTGGAAGGGTTTCTTAAGCAGGTAAATAACTTCACTCACCAGAATAGCCCCATTGTCTTCAGTGTGACTGCTTGCGCACTTAGTTAGGCATGTGCATAAGTGTTTACAACATCAGTGGCTAAAATGTTTTTATTGAAAACTTTTCTTAGTGGCATGAAATCTTTGTCACTTAAAATAAATTTTTTTTATAAAAGTCCCCTGCCCCCCCCCGCTCTCCTGCTGGTAATAGATCACTCTCTTGTTACAGTGTGTATGGTAACACCCATTGTTTTACATTCTCTATGTATATAAATCTCCCCACTGTATTTTCCACTGAATGCATCCGATGACATGAGCTGTAGCTCACAAAAGCTTATGCTCAAATAAATTGGTTAGTCTCTAAGGTGCCACAAGTACTCCTTTTCTTTTTGCTAATACAGACTAACATGGCTGCTACTCTGAAACCTTAAAATAAAATGGTTTCCATGTTAACACTGAAAAATTTATTCACACTTTCAGTGCATTGACACAGTATTGTGAACTCCTATATGCAACATAGGCCAAAGTTTTCAAAAGTGGAAATCTAAAATTAAGCTTCTAAACCCCTTGGGCACCTAAATCGCGTAGGTGTCTATATCTACACTGGAGTTGGATGTGTAATTTCCAGCTCAGGTAGACATACCAGTGCTAGCTTTGATCAAGCTAGTGTGCTCAAAATAGCAGCATGTCCAGAGCTGCACTAATGGTGGGATGGACCAGCTGCCTGTGTGGTTTTAGTGCACTAGCTTAATCAAAGCTAGCTCAGGTACATCTGTCTGAACTGGAAATTACACCTCCAGCTTCAGTGTCGACATGCACTTTGAAACCAGTGGGACTTCTGCTTTTAACTGCAAATAGTGATGAACAGTTTTGACTTGTGGAAATGCATTATATAGGAAGGGCACTGGTTGCAAACATTGTATAGTATGGGCTATTTATTGAACTTTGTGCCCTTCTCACAAGAAGGACTGGTCTCTCTCTCCATAGTCTGGTCTCTGGACTGGGCTCTCTCTCCATAGATGACCACTTTAAGTAAGTATGAAACTCCCTAGAATAAACTTATGAAAAATCTGAAATTCTACTAAAATTAGGACATTAAAGAATAAGCAAAAAAATCTACTTTAGCACCTTAATATGATATAAAATAATGAAGTCAACTTTTAAAAAAGTAAACAACTCTTCATTTTAAAAAAAACATGTTTTTGGTTTTTTATCCACTCTGGTTGACACTGGTGGGGAGGGCAGGAAAGGGAAAAATGGAATAATAAAAGGAAGGAAGAAGAAGGAACTCTGGAGTTCTTTCTGACTGCATGTAGCAGTGGGTGGGGATATGTAGTGTTTCCCCATTAGGAGCGGCAGTGATAGAGGAAGCAGAGCAGAGGAGAAGATGGCGGTAGCTGTTGTTTCTCAACCTAAATGTACCAGGGTTCTTACTGTAGCAATAACTCAGGCTTGTATATTTTTTATTAATACATTAGCTCTCTTGGTCGGTTTAAAAGCTTCATGATTCTCAAGAATATTACAATATCAAATGTGTAGTTTGGTGCATATTGGTAACAGAATATGGAAAAATCTAGCATGATCCTTGAAAAAACTGGCACTTTCTGTCCGTGTGAAGCCAGAATGAATAATCAATTGGATTTTTCATTCATAATATGGGTCTTCCAGATCACCTTTGTAGGAATCTTCCGCAGGATTGTTAAGTGATAGCAAGCATGTGCCACTTGAGCACCAAATGATGGAACAGAACTGACCCCTTTCCCTTCACTTGGATAAAATTGACTTAGCAGAATATCCTCAGAATTCAAATACATCTAAATCTATATAATTGAATACTGTATTAACTTAATATTGAATCTATTTCCCTAAGTTAAATATCCTCACACCTTCTTGTCAACTGTCTAAATGGGCCATCTTGATTATCACTACAACAGTTTTTTTTTTCTCCTGCTGATGATAGCTCATCTTAACTAATTAGCCTAAGCCTCACAATTTGTATGGCAACTTCCAACTTATCTGTGTATACGTGTGTGTGTGTATATATATATATAATAAAAAATCTTCTTTCTATATGTTCCATTCTATGCATCCGATCAAGTGGGCTGTAGCCCATGAAAGCTTATGCTCTAATATATTTGTTAGTCTCTAAGGTGCCACAAGTACTCCTGTTCTCTTAACTTAATATGTATCTGCTGCTGAAAGCCAAAATGTTAAGCATTTTACAGATCAATTAAATGTACCTGAATGGAGTTCTATTTGTGTGTAGGTTCATCCAAATGAATTGACAAATGGCGTCATAAATGCTGCATTTATGCTTCTCTTTAAAGATCTTATCAAGCTTTTTGCATGTTACAATGATGGAGTTATTAACTTACTAGGTAAGTAGGCTGATGAAATTTTATTGTAAAGTAGTAGACTTAAGTAGAAATTAAGTTTCTCTGAGGCAACTTTAAATACTCTCGCCAAATAAAAGATGTGATGTGACTTTTTTGGTAGTCTGTTTTTTGGTTTGTTTTTATCTCAATCGGACATGCAGGTTTTCTACAGCAGTTACTCAACTAGACAAGCTATAAAAGAGTTGGATAGCAATGGAATTTGGAAATATGACTTCAAGAAGCAGAAAAAAATAGAATTCTTGCAAACACTTAATTGTTTTAGTATAAAAAAAAATTGACACTCTTGACACACTAGTATTTTTTCCAAGTGTAAAAATACCCTTTTTGTCTTGCTCATTTATTATTCAATTATAAACCCCTTGCCTTCTAAAATACCAAGAAAATAGAGCAAAAACTGGAATTTTAAATGAGGAGACTTGGGGTGGGGCTGGGATATGTTAACCTTCATCGCTGATTATTTTAGCCTTTACTTATTAGTACAGAACTTCATAAATTATGTACTCCTAACCATTACTATACAAAGTTATGATATAGACTTTAGCTGACTTGCATTAAGTATTTGGCAAGGTATCTGGGTATTGTAGTTACTTGAATCTCATAAATGCATACTGAGACTTTGTCTCTTATCAGTTAAAAATAAATCCTACTCTTAAAAAGTAGGATTGACGTTCAGAGACATTCTTATCAACAGGACAGCCACATGTGACAGGGTGCAGGCTCTACACTCAACCAGTGTGTTGCTTTCTCTTCTGGGTTAACAATCTCTAGGGCTGAATTTGTAATTCTGACCCCTTGCTGACCTTTTCCTTGGCTTTATAGCTTTAACTGCCCACAAGGATGGTGATACTTGGTTTCAATTATGTTATATCTTGTGATGGGGACAAGCTCACCAGGAAATTAGAGGGTTCACATACTGTGTCTGTTAGTAACTGTCCAGTTGGGATGAGTTTCAACTACTGAACTGGAGAGAGATTCTAGTTTCCTTTTATTACTTTCAAGTCATCAATTTTCTCAGAATAGGCAACTCAAAGCTGATAAATTGTAGATATTTTTTATAAAACAGAGCTGATATTTTATACGTCATGAACTAAAATGTCTTGATTTTTCCCCACTCCTTGTTTGTGATGGAGTTTTCTTTGAAATTCTAAACAAATTTAGAGAGCCTCTAACTTGGAAATGACGACTGTCTGTCTGAAAACTGTACCTACTGTTGCTTAGAACAGTAACTGTCACTGTCAGAGGGTGGCTGGCCCCTTTAAAGGGAGATAGGTCTTGGTCCACCTGTGACAAAACTGATATGCTTCCCCAGGTGGGGGGAGGATGGATTAAGTCATGTGACGAAACCAGGTTGAGGTGGTGTAGAAAAAGGGGGCCTGTAGACTGCAGAGTGTTGCTGCAGGAAAGGAGTCTGCTGCCATGGTCCCTGAGGAAGAGAGATTCTAGGCTGGAAGCCCAGGGGGTTGTGGCTGGGTATGAAGCCCTGGCTGGAAGTTGTGTTTTATTGCTAGGGAGAAGACAAAGAAGGCAGGTCAGGCCTTGTATCTTCTTCAGCTGCTCTGAGAGCAGGAGGAGACTGTACTTCAGGGAGGAAGGGCTATCCAGTTTAAGGCTGATGTGGGAGATTTTCTGTGTTAATTTTGAACATTGTGCTAATGAAATCAGACCCCAAAAAGAGTGGCTGATGTGTGGGTTCATGAAAGCCTTTTGTGTTTGGAGTTCATTATGGAACCTGAAAGAGGGGAAACTGAGGCAGGGTGTCTGAGCCATGCCAGTCACAAGAGGACGGTCAGGAGACAGTGCACGTACAGTAACTACAGCCGTTAGCTAGCCATGGAACATTCTCATCAATTTTGTGTAGTGGGTTTTTTGTTCATGGGGAAACTGCCCTTCCTGTCACATGCAATAATATGGCCTAATAAACTGCATTGGGGTAGAGGGGGTTTGTGTGCATGATATTCTCCAGGCCCTGCAAGAGGGTGCTTACCAGTAGAATAGTTTCTTCTGTTTGGCTGGGATCAAACTGCCTCCTTAGCGGGACTCCTGTGTGGAGCGGGAACAAACTTTACTTCCCCCAAACCTCTCCGTGGGAGTGGTGTGTGTGTTCAGGCATGTGCTCCTTTGCTGGTTCTAGGGAAGAACTGAGAAGCTGGACCTTACTGTTGCTGCTTCTGACGGTTGCAAAAGTGAAGAAATTGACAACTGTTTGTGGAAGGACTAATTTGGACTGAAAGCCTGGGTGTTTGGGTGTCAGGTCTTTTTTTTTTTTTTTTTTTTTTTTTTTGGAGGGGGGCGGTACTTAAGGAATTGCAAGATTTTTATGATTGGATAAAATGTGCCTGTTTGTGGAATAGATTGTGCTTATGAAGTGTTTGTTCTTGTATTCTATTTCATAAACCTTCATGGGTTTTTTATGATGCCTCTTCGAGTGCTCAGGGTTGAAAAACCCACATCGACCCTGTTTTATGGTAATGGTTGTGAATTTGAAAAATGGGAAAATGAGAACTGTTTCAGAGTTCTGTGAACCTTATTTGGTATTAGGGAAGAAGGAAAAAAAAAGTTCCTTGAACTTAAACTACTTTCAGCTTATTTTCAAATTAGTGATAGGTACGCAAACATAAATGTACTCACTGTCTTTGTTTAAATATTTCTAAAACTGGTTTTCTGACAGCTTTAAAAACTTGGATCACAAAGATTTTCATAATGGAAATTATGAAAAATTTAAGATTTTTTTTTTAGCTGCTGGTCACGTAAGATCCTTGATAACTTTTACTAATGACTAGAAGAACTTCTGAATTAGTTTCACAAATATGTAGAGGTAAATGAAATTAACCACGTGCACCAGTTAAATTTACTTCAGTTGTGTCATGTAGTTGTAGCTTAAGATAATGTTGCATTTTAGCTAATGGAGGAGGAGGGAAAGAGCCCTTAATAGGACCAATCAATACACCACTTAACAATTAAATTATTGAAGTATCATTTTTCTGTAAATAAGATTGCAGATGAGTGCAGATCTACCATAAATGTAGTTCTAGTGACTGACATACTGCTAAAAAGAAAATGGTTGTTCACTTTTATATTTTTCTTCCAGAGAAATTTTTTGAAATGAAAAAGGGACAGTGTAAAGATGCTCTTGAAATTTACAAACGGTTTCTGACTAGAATGACCAGAGTATCTGAATTTCTTAAAGTTGCAGAGGTAAGTAACCTCCAGTATTATCATGAAAAATCTTAAGTGACAAACTGCTGAAGGATAAGCTATAATTTCTCCGTATCAGACTAAAAAGCACATACATAAAAATATTACTTCTATTTTCAGACGTTTGATACACTGCGTACTATTCATAGCTCAAGCAGTGCCGATTAAATCCAGGTTCTAAAGTTCTTGGTCAGTAGTGGGTTAAAGCACAAGATACGAAAACTAACCATAGCTTGTAGCATTCCATTCATGATTAGAACCACCACCTGTGCCAATGGACATTCCCTGACTTAAATGTAACCTTGAAGAGGGTGGCAGTTTTGGGGACCACAAGTGATCTTCATGAAGATCTGGTTGTCAGCGTGACACCTGAAGGTAGATTTGACACTCTTGTACAACATTCCTAGCTCAAGTAGAATATGCAGCAAGTGTGCCAATTCATAATATCCTCCTGCTCCATGGAGACTGCTTAGATTTATAATCTTCCTTTCTTCGTGATGGATAAGAAGCAGATTACATTCTAAAATCAAGCAAGTGACTTTGGAGTTGAAAACTCTAAATTGGAGCGAAAGTCTCAAGGCAATGAGCTGAGACTTAAAAAATTGGGACAGAAAAATAGAAAGTCTGGGCCACAGCGCAAATGGACTAAGGGTGCTAGCAGAGATTGGTATTTTAGTTTTCCAAAGAGCTGAAAGGGGCATAAACAAAAGGGACCCAGGTTGAAGGGTGAAGAGGTGCTGTTCCTGCAGGGGTTCTTTCACTGATTGAGAGAGGATTAACTGGAAGTTCAAAAAGAGTTCTGAGTTCTGGATAATGCTTTCTTGAGCTCACTGCTGCTGCCTTTTCAGACCAAATGCATTAGAGCTGGAAAGTTCTGCTTGTATGTGCTAGGGAGTGCAAGACCTGAGTGAGAATTGAGGTGTGTTTAGCGGGTCGGTGGGGGGGGAGTTGTTTCTAAAGAAACTTTTTTTGCTCCCTACAAGGGAGCATTGCAGCATTTTCAAGGTGTTTGGAAGGGTGAGGGAGTAGCTTGTGGGGAGAAAAATCTGTATATAAGTTACAAACTTCATAACTTAATGATTTTTAGATGTAAAGCATAAGAAGTTAGTTGAAGAGAAAATATGCCACAGTTTAGTCAATTTGAGTACTTTCTGCAGTTGTAGCATATGAGCACTGCTGGTTTCTCATTTTTTTTTTTTTTTTTTTAAATCCACAGCAAGTTGGAATTGACAAAGGAGACATTCCTGATCTCACACAAGTAAGTTTCTAAGTTTTGTATAAACTGATGCAATACGGAAAGACACAGTAAGCTAAAACTGTATGAGGAAAAGTCAGATAATTGGCATGTACACTTATATGTACATTTCTTGAAACCCTTCTCAAATGCAAAAGGGAGGAATTTGCAAATTTTCAACCATTTTTGGCAGATTGATCTCTGCTGGTCATTTAATCCCTAAAGACCAGTTTCATTTTCTGGGACTATTGTCTTACAGTTTGTAACTAAATAATGAAAAGACTGCCTATCTGTTCTCCCTTGTAGACATGCAGATTTATCCCACAAGGAGTGTGAGTACTGCATTTAAAAAATGGACAAAGGTGTCATCGCACCGAATTCGTGCTTTGACCTAGTTCATAATTTCACCTCTGGCAGAGTGTCTTGGTCCATAGATATAAAGAAGTTGCCATAATATGACCAAATAAGAGTATCTTAAACTTTAAAACGTGGTAAGGAGCTAAAACTAGAGGCATTCCATGATACTCAAACATGGATCCAACTCCTTACTTACGGCAACTACAAGTATTAATGTGGCATTCCTGTTTTTAACAAGAACCATAACCATCTTGGTTAATTTAATGTTTGCCTTAATGCACAGTAGTATGAACATTTTCATTAGTGAATGCAGAACAGTGTATTCAAATCAAATTATAACCTCTTGCATATCTCAATGCCTGCAAAATGGCACAGAAACTAAAAGCTCTTAATCAAACTGGAGAGCAATTGTATAAAAACCTAATGAATTTTAATAGAATATGTTCACTGCTTATAAATATATATTAAAAGCATCTAAATACTTGGTTCCCTACTATATTCCATAAATTGTTTCTTCTGATTGGAAAATATCCCTAGTGTCTTAAAGCTCAGAATTGAAATAAAGCTAAATAAAAGTTTGCATTTAACGTTTTGGCTTGAGTTGAGGAAAAATAACTGAAGCCTAAGGAATTCTTGAGGTTTTTATATAATCTAAAATACTGCATTTACAACAAATTTACTTTTCAAATAATTCAATTTCTATTTTAGCCTGTTAGAAGCAAAAATTGTATTACATTAAATGTTTCAAGTTTTCTTTTTTTTACAAAGTAATACCTTTATGTGGTGTCACAGCTTCCAGGGTAGCTGCTGCACTACTGGCCCTTCTTGGGGTCTGCGTGCACTCCCATAGATGTCAGGCCTCAGATCTTTCTCTTCTAGGGTAGAATTCTGTAATTTTCCCACTTTTTTAGATCAGGACTTGTTACAACCCCTTGAATACCAACTATGATTACTTCAGCAGGCCCAACTGGGATCTGAATCCTGCTGTTGAGTTCTCTCCCAGAGCTGTGACTAGTAGTTAGTTCACAGGGACCACACAGTTTTCTCAAGCAGTATTGTTCAATATTACCAGTAGGAATAAAGCCGTTTGGGACATGGGGTACAAATAAGAGGCCTGACCACATGAATCTTACACTGCTTTTAGCTTAGCTGCTCCTGGCCTAGATTCTTAGGCCTAGGGTGACCAGATGTCCTGTTTTTATAGGGACAGTCCCATTTTTCGAACTTTTTCTTATATAGACACCTATTTTCCTGCCCCCCGCCCCCTCTAGTCCTGGTTTTTTCACAGTTGTTATCTGGTCACCTTACTTAGGCCCTGTTTAGAGAGAGGCTGCTTGCATACAGCTCTTACCTCTCCTCTAGTTTGTATCAGCCTCCTAGCATGCTGACCACTTCTCCCTCTTCCTTTCCGCCAGGACCACCTTCTAAAGTCTCTTATTTTGGGGGTCTCAGCCTTTTTGATCTCTGGTATGTCTGATGGCACCATTATTTTTTGTTAGCTGCTTTAAAGGTGTTTACCAGAAGCTCTTATCTTTCTTTCCTCCTCAGTTCTTTAACCCATTTATACTCCCCTTTGATTTAACTCTATGCACTATCATGCAGCTATACAAAATTGAACAGAGAAACAGTCTTGCATGATATTGATAAGATATTAGACACTTCCACACTTTGTCAAAGTGGATTATTAAATCTTTAGACTAAGGTTTTAACTTGGGCTATGGCTGTTACTAAGATCACAGGAAGCACCCAGAAATTGTTACACTGAAATTAATTCTTGGAGTACTTCTACATATTTGCCCTTACTGTGCTGCTAAGCTTCTGCAGCCTTCAGGAAACCAGTGCCCATTGGATTGAATGAGTAGCTTCTGTCACAGAACATTCCGAACCAGTACTAAAAGGGCAGCGTGTCATGTTTATATCTCAGACCCTGACTCACTAAGCACAGATGGTGCCAGTATTTCTTAATGTGAGCCCTTAAGTCAGGGTACCTGAACGATCTTGGATCAGTATCTGGCTCCAAAGATGCCCAAGTCAAATAAACAGTCACCGAAAAATCAGGTACTAGCTCCTATCTAGTCTGTGTGGCATGGCAGGAGCAAACAATTCTGAGGCACTGAAGAAACTTGCATCTAGGCAAAGTCAGGTCTGGGCAGGAAACCTCAGGTTGGTACCAAAGGCGTCACCAGAGAGACTTGCATTTTGACAACAAATGTTCCAAAAGCAGTGTCTAAATTCCACTAGATGCAGATAATCAGTCCCCTAGCACAGTGGTTCTCAACCAGGGGTACATGTTTGAAATAAAATCTTTTTATTTATTTATCTGTTTGTTTCCAGTTTTACTGCAATTTTGGTTTGGAGGTTAGCCTTTTAAAAAATGTTTTTGTTTCATGTCAAATTAAATCCTTCATTTGACCTCAAGTGAAATTTTTGACTTTTTTTTGTTTGCCAAATACAAATCATGTGGGGGTCTATCTGAAATTTTTTAAATTTTTTGTTCAGCTGCTGAACAAAAGAAGCAGTTATTTCCGCAGCTCTAATTGAAATACCACTTATATTTTTATGTAAGGTGACATTACCTATGTATTTTTAAGGCTCTGTCCACTAGGTCTATAATTGTTTTAGTGGCATTCCTTAGTGGTGAAAATAATTTTCTCCCAAAATGTCCTATGTAGAAGATTTACATGTACACAGTGCTACTCTCTCAACTTGGCATCTAGGTTTGATGCTTTGCAGCCTCAAAGAAGGGAAATATAGTGGGTTTTAACTTTTCATAAATACTTCTGTTTGTTATTTCCCAACCATGTCTCTCTTGTTGGATTTTTGCTTCATATACATTTTAGTCTTTCTGGTTCAGCTTCAGGGAGTTGAAAGTTGATGTGGGAGTCTTAGTTGCTAGAAAATGTGAGGGATTTTTAATTTTAGTAGCCAGACAAAATAGATCAGTTATGCCTGTAGTGGAGAGAACAGGCTCGTGGCAGCCACCACCAAACTGAATAGAAGATTAGGCTGACTTGCTAACTTTAGAGCCATCTTCTGTGCCTAGTCATCTGTGCCAGAGATAATCCCCATAATGTGTCATAAAAACTTTTTAATAGCAAATGTTGCCAGCTGCATGCCATTAAGCTTCATATTTAACTAGTATGAGTTATTTCAAATGTTAAGGTATGTAAATAGATACAGAACTTTTCAAATCATTAAGACGGCTTGGAGTGTTGCACAACTTGGCCATGTTTGAATGTTAGCCCCTTCCCCTCTCACCTCTGTTACTTTTTCATGAAAAAATTAAGTTGTGAAACTAAATGTACTGTTTCCAATATCTTGTGTTGAGGTTCTTCAGTGTAAGTCTGTCAAGAAATCCTAATGTCAAATACATGTACACTGGAATACTAAAATTGCATAGTGAATAGTTTTAATAAAGACTTGGCTGCAAGAGGATTCTACTATGCAGTGCTACTGTACGTCAAATTTCTTGCCTAATAAAATGTATTAATTTCACATTGGTACCGGTGGTAGTTGTATCTTACAAAGTTGACTTTAGTTTGGCACTTGAAATAGTCTTCAGTAACTGCGTATGTGCATACTGGAAATAATAGCACTGACTTCAAGCAGGACAGATTTTTTTTTTTTAAATCTTCGATGCACGTATTTATACTGAGATATTAAAGAAGTTATTTATGACAAATCTTAGGTATTGCTGACAAGAGTTCTGGTTGATCTGAAAATCACTGATAATGAAAATTCCCCTTTTAAAGAATGTATCATTGATAAACTGGTAACCCTGATAAAATATTGCTGTTATTTACTGTTGTAGCTCTCAAAGGCTTCCTGTTCACTCACTGGGCTTATGGAAATCTACTTCTCTAGGCACTATTTTTATTCTGCAGTAGCTAAGGACACTGAAACTTGTTCTTGCTTTTTTTCCTTTTTATCCACAATGGTAACAGCAGCAGCATGCCTGGGTATTTTACTTGGCTATAAACTCTGGTTATTTAAAGTCTCAAAACACCTGAGGATCTTGCATTTTAAGAAAAATGAGTGAAGTATTAGATAAACTTCATTAGATTGAGATTTATTTCATTCTATAAAATATCTGAAATTGGAATTTTTGAATTGATTTTCTTCTGGTCCCTGAATCTTGGTTACCTGTCCTATATATTCATAAGTGGGTTTTTTTTTTTGGGGGGGGGGTGTTTTTAAAGCAGACTATGTAGGTATTTCATGCTATTAACTGGAAAGTGTTCAGATTCTAAGCATAGCTTTTTATAATTAATCTGGACCACTTTTAAATTTACACTTTTTTCCTTTAGTGGAAAATACTAGCTGATAAATACAACTCTAACAATTGGCCTCAAATGGGAAAAATTGTCAGTGTTTTAGCTAAAAGCTAATTTAGACTGAATGTGTACAACACACCCAACTGATATGAACATAAATACCTGTGGATTTTTTTTTTTGTAACTTTCACTTAACCTGTGGATGCCTGTGCTGTTGTCAATGTCAAACACATGATCTGGCTGCAAGCATGGTGAGCACATCAAGTACATAGGATTCAATACCAGTGTAGTAAAGAAAAAGATGGCTATAACTCTGCAAAGAATAAATGTTTCAAAATTGGCTTTTTTTAAATAATTGCTTTTTTGTCTTGATATTTCCAGCATGAAAATACATTTTTTTTTCCTTTACACAATGGAGTGGACTTAGGGTTATAGCATGAGCATGCAAACTGGTTATATATAGCTAGCAGAAGATTTAAATTGCCCTGATAACCTTAAGGTTCCCATCATTTAGTGTGGTTAAAGAAAAAAATGTGCACCTTTTTTTACATTCACTTTCTAGGCTCCCAGCAGTCTTATGGAGACCCTTGAACAACATCTAAACACGTTGGAAGGGAAAAAACCAGGGAACAGGTAAAATGATGCAATTACATGTGTAGAACTAGATTAAAAATTCATCAAGCGCAAAATGGAAGCCGCTCCAGGCCAGAGAGGCCACCCAGAATCCAGAGCTTCCCCTTTGCTTCTTATTGAAAGAAGAGATGGCTCTTGGTTCCACCTCGCTTCTCTCCTAGAGCAACACTTGGATACTAGCCATCTTTAATTCTTCAGGCTGTGTTGATTGCTGCAAAGAACTTAAATGTGGCAGCTCTGAAAGACTGCTGAAGAGAGAAAGTGGTCTGTGTATCACTGTTATCTCTGCTGGAACTTCCATGGAAGTAGGAGAAGCCTGGTGATGTGCGACTCCATTTGCCCACTGGGAGTACAGTAGCATGACACTGTGCTCATCCCAGTATTTGCTGTTCCTCTAATTTGTACTGGGTCTACTTCCCCATATTTGACTTTAAACGCTGCTTGAGATTTCATTTTTTTTCGCATCATTATGACCATACAAGCAATGCCTTTTTCAGCTATTTTAAGATTTCCCTGTGTTTGTCTGAAACAAGTATAACCTATGCAAATGTAATTCTGCTTTGTTTTGACACCAACTAATTAGACATAAATATTGAAGCCCTCACTTACGTCATTCATGATTCACTTTTCAGAACAGACTAATCATGTTGTTTAACTAGCATCATTGACTTCTCAGATGTTTTCTATTTACAAGAGCTGCCGAATGGAGTTCTTAATTTCACCAAAAAAAAAAAAAAGTATATACACTGCAACATAATGGAATCCAGTTATCTTGTATTGCTTTTGAACAGTGATCATTTTGAGGAAGAATAAGTTGGTTCTTCTCCATTACTTTATTTGCTTTCTTTGTTCATATTTGTAAAAGTTCTGTTTGCTGGGCAGATTTTTCTAATTGTCTTGCAGCTTCTTATCTAGATATTTATCTTAACTGTTCTCTTTTTTTGAGAAAAAAGTTAAAGTGCACTTAACCTATGCATTCTTTCTCTTTCTGTATGTCTGTTCGCTGTGCAATTTAGTGAAGGGTAAGTTTGTATATATTCTTGTTTGCATGCATATTTAAATGCTCATATTATTGAGGAGATTGACTGATCAAATCTTGTCAGTTTCTATGATTAAGTTGTTTTTTCATGAGCTTTGTATATATTTGTGTTCACTGATATTTGCAACTGATCAAGGAATATTTGCTTCCTCTTGCACAAAGAGGAATATCTAATAGTGTATTTCAGAGCTAGTTGTCTTAACCACAAAATTTAAATACATGAAAAAGTATCTGGTCAATTTTACAACTGTGTATGTACCCTGAGGTTAAACTGGGTACAAAAAATTGACTATCAGATTAGTAAAAAAAGCTTAGCCTAGAAGTGAGAAAATTGACTCCTAACTATTTAAAGAGACAAGTGGATGAGGCAATATCTTTTTATTGGACCAGTTTTTGTTGGTGAAAGACACACACTCTCGAGCTTACACAGAGCTCTTCTACAGGTTTTTTTTACCCAGCTGAAGCTCTGAACAAAGAGTTAATGTCATGGTATGAAAGCAGCAATCAGTGAAACAATTACAATTACGACAATGCACCGCTACAAACTAGGGACCGAATGGCTCAGCAGCAGTTCTACGGAAAAGGACCTAGGGGTGTCAGTGGACGAGAAGCTGGATATGAGTCAGCAGTGTGCCCTTGTTGCCAAGAAGGCCAATGGCATTTGGGATGTATAAGTAGGGGCATAGCGAGCAGATCGAGGGACGTGATCGTCCCCCTCTATTCGACGTTGGTGAGGCCTCATCTGGAGTACTGTGCCCAGTTTTGGGCCCCACACTACAAGAAGGATGTGGATAAATTGGAGAGAGTCCAGCGAAGGGCAACAAAAATGATTAGGGGTCTGGAACACATGACTTACGAGTAGAGGCTGAGGGAACTGGGATTGTTTAGTCTGCAGAAGAGAAGAATGAGGGGGGATTTGATAGCTGCTTTCAACTACCTGAGAGGTGGTTCCAGAGAGGATGGTTCTAGACTATTCTCAGTGGTAGAAGAGGACAGGACAAGGAGTAATGGTCTCAAGTTGTAGTGGGGGAAGTTTAGGTTGGATATTAGGAAAAACTTTTTCACTAGGAGGGTCGTGAAACACTGGAATGCGTTACCTAGGGAGGTGGTAGAATCTCCTTCCTTAGAAGTTTTTAAGGTCAGGCTTGACAAAGCCCTGGCTGGGATGATTTAATTGGGGATGGGTCCTGCTTTGAGCAGGGGGTTGAACTAGATGACCTACTGAGGTCCCTTCCAACCCTGATATTCTATGATTCTACTCTTTTTATAATAAATAAACTATCTATGCACAGGAAATGCACAGCTTAACTCTGCCTAGTAGTGACAGCATGAGGTAGGAAAATGTATGAAAAAGCTCGAATATGTCTTTACCTGAGTTTAATCTAGGACCACAAACATTAAAATGCCTTAATTAAAACTGTATGGTTATTGCATGATGTCACCACAGGGCAGATTTTAGTCTAGGTGTCCTAACTATGCGTTGCCATATCTTTACATATTTGGGCTTCTTTTAAGTATAATCTTAGATATGAATTTCCTGGGTTTTTAATGTTTGTTTTTTTTATGTTAAATACAATAGCTCTGTAACAATTTTAATCCTTAAATCACTGATATGTATGCCTTAAATGCCACCTTCCCATAGAGCTATATATTTCAGATATAACTGACAGGAGCTAAGGCATAGCTGATCTTGGCTTTTGTAGCTTTCTGGGAGCTTAAAAATAAGAGATCTGACCCCCCTGAAGTGTCTTCCTGTTCCACAGTGATTCATATGCCAACCCTTCCCAGCCACTACAGGCTGGGGGAATGGCTGGGAAAGAGGTAAGGCCAGGCCACCACTTCACCCCAATAATCCCCAGCTTTACACGTCTGCCTTTGGCCCCATGAAGTTGCTGCCTTACTTACCATTCTTGTGTAAAGTACATCTGGTCTGGACTGTAAGACTTGGCCTAGGATGTCAAATGCCACAAACAGTACTAAACATAGGCATTAGTATTTCACATCTTAAAGCTTCTCTTTATTTCCTAAAATGGCAGACTTTGAGTTAAATTCTAGCATGTATTGATTTTGAAATGGCTTTTAGACAAGTCCAGCATACTTGTTTGTTTGTAATTATGGTTACATAATTTTTTAATGAGAATGTGGAAAACTATTTTAATACTATTCTGATGTTTCTTCAGCATGCTTTCCTAAAATGTACTTAACTTGAAAATCTTCATTACATTCTCTTTTCTTAGGTCTGGTGCTCCTTCTCCCTTGAGCAAGGTAAATATTAATAACTTATGTACTAAAGATTGATTGCGCTCAGTCAGCATGTGCTTTTAAACTACCCTTAGAGTTAAAAGTGCTTAAGAAAACTTCTTTATTTGGGTCTGTGTGGCTTTTCTTTTATAAAAAACAAAAAATACCTCTGCCCATCCCAAGCTCTAGGCAACCTACTGTCAGTTTTAAAAAAAAAAGGGGGGGGGCGGGCAGGGGCACAAACAATTAAACCACTGTAAAAAAGGGATTAGAGACCTTCTCTTGAATTTTAAGCTGCTAATTTATGGTGGCTGAGAATACTTCATAGCACTTGAAAGAATGTTGAACTGCCTTGCCAGGAAATGGCAATCAAGTGCTATGTGAAGGCATAACGGAAGTCCACACCTTCAACTTGGCCTTTCCCATTTCCCAGTGAGAAGCTGACTCTGGCATGTCAATTTCTCTTCCCTAATCCTTTTCTCTGGTGGTATATTTACTGTGAGGAGACTGCCCTTTTGAGTTCTCCTCTATTTGATTTGCTATCCCCTATTTGGCTGTTTTCAGATCACTGTTTTCCCCCCGCAAATGTCTCCATCGTTTTGTTATAGAAATTCTAATACCAAGCAGCATCCAGCCTTATCCAAATGAACTTAAAGGACATGGGCACTGCCTCTCTCTGAGGCCTGGTCACGTCAGCTCAGAGGACAGGGTCTCTGCAAATATTTGACATCAGTCTGTCAGTGCCCAGGAAGCATGACTCAAGTCATTCATTCATACACTGAAATCATTCTGTAGATCAAACTTGTATGCACTAAAGGCTTCCACAAAGACAGGGGATCAAATAGTCAACTCACTAGGAGTAAGGTGGCTGTTGTGAATTTTCAGTTGTGCAAAGTGTTTCAACAGCTTTTAATGCCTACTTCTTCCAAGGAATATAGAAGTAGTAATACCTACCTCTTGTATAGCCTTTTCATCTGTAGATCTCAAAGTGCTTTACAAAGGAGGTCAATATCCTCATCCCTATCTTACAGATGGGGAAACTTAGGCACAAAGAGGTAAAGTGACTTGGCTATCTGTAATGGGATATTAGATGGGGTGGGATCTGAGTTACCCAGGAACGAATTTTCTGTAGCATCTGGCTGGTGAATCTTGCCCATATGCTCAGGGTTAGCTGATCGCCATATTTGGGGTTGGGAAAGAATTTTCCTCCAGGGCAGATTGGAAGAGGCCCTGGAGGTTTTTCGCCTTCCTCTGCAGCATGGGGCACGGGTCACTTGCTGGAGGATTCTCTGCTCCTTGAAGTCTTTAAACCACAATTTGAGAACTTTAATAGCTCAGACATAAGTGAGAGGTTTTTCGCAGGAGTGGTGGGTGAAATTCTGTTGCGTTGTGCAGAAGGTCAGACTAGATGATCATAATGGTGCCTTCTGACCTAAATATCTATGAATCTAGTATATTCAGCCAGGCCTAGAACTCAAGTCTTCTGACTCCTAGTCCAGAACTCTGTCCATTAGGCAGCACCACCTCCATGTACTGACATTGTGCAAGTGTTCCAAGGGCAGACTTCAGGCCCAAAATCTCAGAGCAGGGCTCTGAGATAGGCTCCATACACCTGACAGCTGCAATGTATATGGTCACATTCTCACAACCCTGCTGCTCCAGAGACTGTGCCCCAAGGCAAGTCTGGCCACACCTAGATCTTCTGAAAAGTGGTGACTCCCTGAAATATTGCCACATATGGACTAAGAGTAAAATATCAAAGGATTGTTATTTGGCAGTGTTCCCAGACTTCCCTTGTATATCTTTGGGGAGATACCTGTCTTCCTTGGTCTGAGGAAAATCGTAGAAGATTAGGGTTAGAAGAGACCTCACAAGGTCATCTAGTCCAACCCCCTGCTCAAAGCAGGACCAACACCAACTAAATCATCCCAGCCAGGGCTTTGTCACTCCAGGTCTTAAAAACCTCTAAAGATGGAGATTCCACCACCTCCCTAGGTAACCCATTACAATGCTTCACCACCCTCCTAGTGAAATAGTGTTTCCTAATATCCAACCTAGACCTCCCACACTGCAACTTGAGACCACTGCTCCTTATTCTGTTATCTGCCACCACTGAGAACATCCGAGCTCCATCCTCTTTGGAACCCCCCTTCAGGTAGTTGAAGGCTGCTATCAAACCCCCCCCTCACTCTTCTGCAGACTAAACAAGCCCAGTTTCCTCAGCCTCTCCTCATAAGTCATGTGCCCCAGCCCCCTAATCATTTCCGTTGCCCTCTGCTGGACTCTCTCCAATTTGTCCACATCCCTTCTGTAGTGGGGGCCCAAAACTGGATGCAATACTCCAGATGTGGCCTCACCAGTGCCTAATAGAGGAGAATAATCACTTCCCTCGATCTGCTGGCAATGTTCCTACTAATGCAGCCCCATATGCCGTTAGCCTTCTTGGCAACAAGTACACACTGTTGACTCTCATCCAGCTTCTCATCCACTGTAATCCCCAGGTCCTTTTCTGCAAAACTGCTGCTTAGCCAGTTGGTCCCCAACCTGTAGCAGTGCATGGGATTCTTGTCCTTGTTGAACCTCATCAGATTTCTTTTGGCCCAATCCTCCAATTTGTCTAGGTCGCTCTGGACCCTATCCCTACCCTCCAGCATATCTACCTCTTCCGCCCACTTCTACCCCCCAGCTTAGTGTCATCCACGAACTTGCTGAGGGTACAATCCATCCCATCATCCAGATCATTAATAAAGATGTTGAACAAAACCACCCCAGGACCGACCCTTAAGGCACTCTGCTTGATACCAGCTGCCAACTAGACATAGAGCCGTTGATCACTACCCTTTGAGCCTGAAAATCTAGCCATCTTTCTGTCCACCTTTATAGTCCATTCATCTAATCCATACTTTTTTAACTTGCTGGCAAGAAAACTGTGGGAGACCGTATCAAAAGCTTTGCTAAAGTCAAGATATATCATGTCCACTGGTTTTTCCCCATATCCACGGAGCCAGTTATCTCTTCATAGAAGGCAATCCGGTTGGTCAGGCATGACTTGCCCTTGGTGAATCCATGTTGACTGTTCCTGATCACCTTCCTCTCCTCCAAGTGCTTCAAAATGGTTTCCTTGAGAGCCTGCTCCATGATTTTTTTCCAGGGACTGAGGTGAGACTGACCAGTCTGTAGTTCCCCAGGTGGTGGTTCTTCCCTTTTTTAAAAGGTGGGCGCTATATTTGCCTTTTTCCAGTCGTCCGGGATCTCCCAAATTGCCACAAGTTTTCAAAGATAATGGCCAGTGGCTCTGCAATCACATCAGCCAATTCCCTTCGCACCTTCAGATGCATTAGATCTGGACCCATGGACTTGTGCATGTCCAGCTTTTATAAATAGTCCTTAACCTGTTCTTTTACCACTGCTCACCTGCTCCCCACACTGTGTTGCCCTGGACAACAATGTGGGAGCTGATCTTGTCTGTGAAGACTGAGGCAAAAAAAGCATTGAGTACTTCAGCTTGTTTCACATCTGTCACTAGGTTGCCTCCCCCATTCAGTAAGGGTCCCACACTTTCCCTGACCATTTTCTTGTTGCTAACATACCTGTAGAAACCCTTATTGTTACCCTTCACATCCCTTGCTAGCTGCAACTCCAGTTGTGTTTTGGCCTTCCTGATTACACCCCAGGCATGCTCAAACTGGAGCTCTGAGCAATCATACTGCTCTCCTACATACAGTGCAACTCTTCCACCTTTCCTCACTTGCTTGTCTTCCTAAACAGTTTATATCCATCCATGACAGTGCTCCAGTCATGTGAGCTACCCCACCAAGTCTCTGTTGTTCCAATCACATCACAGTTCTTTGACTGTGCCAGGACTTCCAATTCTTCCTGCTTGTTTCCCAGGCTTTTTGCATTCATGTACATGCACCTATGATAACTAGCCGATTGCCCTGCTTTCTCAGTATGAATTAGGAGGCCCCCACTGTTGCACCCTCCTCCTTGTTTCCTCCTGGTATCCCACTTACCTCGGGGCTTAGGTCACTGTCCCCTAGTGATCCTAGTTTAAAGCCCTCTTCATTAGGTTAGCAAGCCTGCCTGCGAAGATACTCTTCCCTCTCTTTGTTAGGTGGACCCTTGCCTCTTGGTTTGGAAAACATGATTCTTAAAATTCTTGAAGCTGTGGCCCAAAAAGCCTTCGTTTTCCAACAGACTCTGCAGTGAACGACATGCAGCTCTATCCACATTCCAACCCAATATCCATCAATAACAGGTGAAAATACCTAGATGGAAATGTCCAGATGCATCACTGTGACTATTCTTGGGGTACCCAGGACTGAGTCACCTTGTTACCCCTCTGCCGTCAGCGTGAGAGAGACTTGATTATGCTTAATTGTATATCAGCTCACTGACACCACCAGCCTGTTAACCACCCAAGCACTCTCCTCTGGGTATTGCCAGCCCATACTTTGCCTTGCAGGTTACCAATAGGTGCACCCCAGTTCCTGATCTCCCCCACCCCCTGGTTGAAGCATTCCCTGTTATTGTCCAGCCCTTGATCCACCGAACTCTGGCAGAAATACCAGGTTTGCTGTCCCAAGGAAACAGTGTATACACCAGCTTCTATGATTCAGTTCAGGATCAGTACCTCGCTTAATGTCATGGCACTGTAGACATATTTATAGTGAAAACAAGGGTAAGTTTATTACCAAAGGTTCAAGTAATATGGTCAAGGATATTGTAAACAAATGGTTACGTATAAAACAAAATTGTAACATGCTTTCTAGAGATTAAACGTAACTAAAAAGTTAACTTGTCTAAAGACTTTTGCAGCATCTTCATCCAAGATCCTGTTTTCATGAATGTAAACGCACTGGCCACTTACTTCATAGGTGAAGGATAAGGGGGTGTCATTTTTGCCTTCCCCTTGTATCCCTTTTGTTCACTGTCTGTACTCTGTACTATGGACACACCCCACCCCGAATTAGTTTTTCCTGTGTGCTGCTGCCTTGTTGACTTCACATTTCTTCAATGCGTTCATCTGTAAATAAGCATCCAGTTTAGCTTATAATGCTTAGTGTACATCCAAGAGAGGTGAATAAATATCATATGTCTGCCAGAAAAACTGTTTCTCCGCCTCTGCTGAGGACTCGTACCTTGACACAGACTCCAAGAACATATTTTCATTGTTTGTGCGTAACTCCTTACAAAGTATCTGTAGGTACATTTCACAATGATACTAAAAACCAGTGTGACTCCAGCTTTTATTTAAGACTTCACATGGCATTCTGTGGTGAACCAGAATGTACATACAGGAATTGGGACTTTCCTGTAACTCCCTTGCCTGCTGGCATTAAGGGGCTATTGGGTTACAACCATGTACTATTGTGTTAAGTCTTCATTACTTGTGATTGCAGAATACAATAACAAGCCCTAGTCAAGGGGATGCATGACTCTGTGTCCCAGACAGTAATTCCAGATTATTCTGATGGAAAAATCTTTAGTCCTTTTCAAGTACCTACACTGCTAACAGTTGGACTGACTTCTGCAAGGTGAATTACCGAGTGAAGAACTGAAGAGCGGCCTGAGTCTTTGATTCTGTTACTCTGACTAGGTGGTTGTAGTTACAATTGATAAATGCAGCAGTCTTTAAACCTACTTTCATGGTATATCTTAATGTTTGCAATCTGTCAAATGAGGGCAGCTGCCTCAAAAGTGAATTCTTGTAGCGGTGCACAACAGAGAACGGTGGGCTTTCCTGACAGTACATTAGTAATAGGAGAATCTGCTATATGATCACAGAAGTTAACAAAGCTATAGTTAAGTTTTTGGCCTGTTCTCACAGCATTAGTTATATTTTGATACCAGATAGTGTTACATCAGTAATAGCTTAAATATTTAAAAGGAACTGCTGTTGATATAAAGCTTTTCAAATTGCCCATAAAATCCTGCAAAGCAGCTCTGTGGGAATCCAACTTTTTGGAGATGACAACACTTCATTTTACACATAACTTGACCTATTTTTGAGATGGATCTCACTGTATATTGTACCCTCCCCCACATTCTTGGGTTATCCATTATGTAGGATTTGATCTAAACCTCTCTCACCATTTGGAAGCTTGTTCCTGGATCATCCTGATTTCTCTACCCCCGAGGAGGAAGCATAGTATCTTCATTCCTAATTTTCTTCTCCAGCCACATAAACTGGATTACTGTTTTTACCATGAGTATATACTTATCCACTTCCTAAATAACCCCAAATCCCTTGTATATTTTCTTGCAGTTCTGCTTTTAATACTCTTATGAAAGGGTAATATCTCTCTCTTCCCATGGGCAGTCTCACTTCAAAATTCTTAAACATCACCCATACTCCTAGCCTTGAGGAGATGTGTTGATCTGTCCAAAGTACCATCAAATGAGGAACTTGTTTGTCTGTAATTGTTGTCTGAACATACAATAATATTTTATTTGCTTTTATGTTCCCAATATTTTTCTTGATAGAATTTCTCAGTTTAGCTATTCCCCCCCAGATATTACTTTCCCAGGGAACTACCATGTGATTCCCTGATTGGTGATACTGGCACTTCTCATCTTCAGAGCATTTTACGCATTAACTAATTTGACTCTGATTGTTAACTCTTCATTATTCTTGTTCCCTTTACCCTCTATCTCCACTCAGACAAAGCACTTGAGGTGCTGTGCAATGATTCATAGTGGAACAGTACAGTATCTTAAACAGAATCCTCTTACCAAAAAAGGATTTGACAAGAAAAGAAATACAGAAACAAAGTGCCAACAATTATGTTTTCTGTTTAACATATTTTAGTGGGTGGGGAACTAGAATCATTTAAAAGTTGGAGGATGGATGGGACAGAAATTGACTTTCCCTTTATTTGTATAGAAAAAATAACCTCCAATACCTCCGCCACCAGCATAAGACTTAATGTGGAATCTTCTTAAAGGTGGATGGTGGCAAACTGTTGATCCCTGTCAGGGTAAAGAAATTTGAGACTACAAACTTTAGCCATTAGAGCCACAGACAGTGTTTGGATGTTGCACCTAAGAGTAGGTATCTCCCAATAATATCTTTAACTGTTATAGAGATAGTTGCCTGTAATAAGTTGTTTTAACAAATCGTAATCTTGGGTCTGTTTACTTCAGTTCATGAAATGCTCAAAGTATTTTCTTTTAAACTGGTTTATCAAGCTTCTCAGGTTGGAGGGTATGTAGTGGAAAGTAGTGATGTACAAACGTATAAGCATGTCTAGTACAAAGAAACAAGGCACATAATATCTTTTTTTTTATAGTTGACCATTTTTTCTTTTCTGAATTGTACTGAAACTAAATGCATAGGGTGAATAACTTGCATCTCCAAGAGAACAGATAAGTTTGGAAAGGCAGGGTTTAAGAAGCTTACCCAGTGACCAGACATCCCCCATGCAAGTAAAGGATCCCATAAACAGAGCACACAATTAGTTAAGTAGTGTTCTGTACTTGTGTGGTTTTTCAAATTTGCTAGTCCATTAAAGCATTTCTTATTTAAGAATATTTGTCTTGCTCAGTCTTCGAAGGAAAAGGAAGTGCACTCTGTAGGGAGACTTGATTTCCTTGTGTTGTCCCCAGATTAATTTTGAATCACTAGAAAATTTCATTTTTGTATTAGAGGTAATATTAGTTTGTAAGGTATACTTGAAAGCCTATGCTAGTTTATATATTGATGATGGCACTACCTTTTTTGAGTGATATGTTTTGATGATTTGTCTCCAGTCTTCTCCAGCCACAACTGTTACATCTCCTAATTCTACCCCAGCAAAAAGTATTGATACCTCTCCACCAGTTGATCTCTTTGCAACTTCATCTACAGCAGCTCCAGTCAGGTTAGTTCTGCAATATGTTAATCGTGAGCTGTGTTCATGTGTTGCTCACAGACCCTTTCCCATTTCACATTGGGGATTTTAAAAACTAAGCATGTTGCATAGTTTTGAGAAATGCTGTGCCTGCTATACAAATTCCAGATCTCTGGAGTTATACCAGTTACAGCTCTACAGTTTTTAGTCACTGGACTCATTCACAATTTTTAGTTTACTTAACACTGATGCATAGTATGTTTGTGGAATGGTATGGCATTACAGCTGTACAAACACTAGATTTATGACTAATTCCAAGAAAACTGAAATTAGTTGCACAGCTACTTTGGGCAGTATGCAATATCACAACCATTAAGCACTGCTACTTCATATAAACAAACATAAGTTCTGTTTGACTAAAATATATGTTAATGGAAAAAGTGCTAACTTTATTGATTTTTATTTCTACTTTGTTAACCTTAAATATTAATCTTCACATCTAAATAGACATGCTGAACAAAATTAACTAACTTTTTCCCTTCAGCCTTTTTGAAGGGTGACTTACTGAAATTGATTAGTTTGTGATATAGCTCTAAAAGGAGCCCTTGATATTAACTTTCTCCCTGTTGCCTGTTCAGTACCTGGTGCATAGGTCGATGGCCTTCTGGCCTAAGGGATAGAAATATTTTGGAAGATAGTTGCTGTGACTGAAAACAGAGTTCCATTCCTATTAGTCCTAAAAGGGGTTTGATTTTCTTTTTAGAAATTCTGCAGCAGTATTTCCGCTATTGTACTTTGTCCTACAGTATTACTGCAGTTCAACTGTGTCCTCTAGAGACACAGAACAGTACCAGTGTCCAGTAATATAAATACATGGTTAGGAACGATGGTGTCCTCTCTCCAGGTGCTGAATACCTTCAGCATTTATTGAGCTAAATGCGTATTAAAGGCATTTAGTAGCTTCTGGAGGATTAGGTTGTGATCCAGAAAAATAGTTGCTTTACAGTGGTTTGACAGCCTAATCTTGTTCACAACATTTACACTCCAGTGTAACCTGGAACACCTTTTACTTTGCAGAATTATACAAATGCCTGTAATACTACAGATTTGTTTTTTTTCTCCGCCTTCCCCCCCCCCCCCGCCCTCTTCCCCTCTACTGCCAATAGCACTTCGAAACCATCCAGTGATCTTCTAGATCTTCAGCCAGATTTCACATCTACTGGGCAAGCAGCTCCAACTGCTCCAGCAGGAGCAACTTCATGGGGAGGTAAAGTACCTTTTTATTTTACACTCTCTTTCCCTTTTAATCTCACTCTTAGATTGGCAGCTGAACTGAAACTTGACTTTCCCTACTATTATGAAAAGAACAAACCATGTTTCAAACTCACCAGCTTCAGCTGACAAAAGTGAGTGGATCTCGGTGGACTGTAGGCTCTTTGTGGTAGAGAATCTTCTAGGAGTGGATGTGCAGCCATACAAGCTGTCAACAGTCCTTATCCTATGGGGTAGTCAGAGTGTGGAGCCCAAAAACAGCTGGGAAGGAGATTTGGGGGCGGGAGGGGGGCTTGGAACAGCCCGGTGGTGTGCTGATTAAGTAAGGATGCGGCATAGGGAGAAGAGTCAAAAGACCAGAGTTCTAATCTATGTCAGTGGCTCTGCCAGTGACTTGATATATGACTGGGGGTAAGTCACTTAACAACAGTTTTCCCTGCAGGCAAGTGAGATCTGTAGAAGAAAGGCACCATGAAAATTCTCAACTATTGGCTCTATTACTTCTTGGATTTCTTAATCAGCCCTTGCTGAGTGAGTGGTGGTATTTTTTTAGTTGGCCTGTAAGTGTATTAACAATCTGAGGAATCCTAAATGTTGAAACACTATTTTCTGAAATACTTACAGCTGAACAAAACTGCTGTTATCTGCAGCCATATCTGCATAGCCACGATATGCAAAATCCTAAAAAATTTCAGTTTGGGCTAATGCTACTCTATATCAGAAACATTTCATGGACTCAAATTCTCTCTGAAATTTCTAAGGAAGAAGAGGCCTCTTGGGCAATGTATTTATATATTTGGTCAGTATTTGCTCTGATTTTTGAACTCTTAGAGCAGCAACTCTTGTGGATTTTTGAGCTCTAAAGTTTTTTCCGTATTAACCACCTATTTTCAAAGATCTTAAGGCCAGAAAGGAAAATTATGATCAACTCGTCTAACCTTCTTTCTACATAATACATGCTGTAGAATGTCACCTAGTTATTCCTGCATGAATCCTATAACTTCTGGTTAAGATAGAGTATATCCTTTTTAAGGACATCAAGTCTTGATCCAAAAACTTCAAGTGATGGAGAATCTGCCACATCACCACATAAGTTGTTCCAGTGGTTAATTCCCCTCTGTGTTAAAGATATAACAAGAACCAGTGGTTGGGAGCCGGAGCTAGACAAATTCACAATTGTCCCTTCTATGTAGATACTTATAGACCATGACCTCTTAATCTTCTCTTGGATAAACTGCATAGATGAAGCTTTTTTCATCTTCCTTGGTAAAGCAGGTTTTCTAGACCTCAAGTCATTCTTGTAGTAGTTTTCTGAACCTTTTTTCCAATCTGTCCACATCCTTTTTAGAGCATGGATAACAGAACGGGACACAGTATTCCAGTAATAATCTTACTAATACCGTCTATGGGGGTAATAATACCTCCTTACTTCTCAATATTCCCTCTTGTACATCTAAGGGATGTGTTTCCTCTTGGCCATTGCATTGCACTGGAGCTCATGTTTTGTTGGCTATCCACTATGACCGCAAGTCCTTTTCTGTATTTCATAGTATTTGTCCCCTCTCTCCCAGGCCTATAAGTGTGACCTACATTCTTGGTTCCTAGAAGTATGACCTTACATTTTAACATAGTTAATGCATGTTCAAGTGACTCCAGCTTACCATGCATTTCAACTCAGTGTGTAGAACTGACTTATCCTTGTCCACCAGTTTTAATCATCTGTGGATTTTATTGGCAATTATCAATGATCTGGAAGAAAACAAGATTTAGATGTGGAATAGCATTGAGTCCAAAACAGATGGGTATTTCAATAGGTCCTCACTAACAATGCCCTCAGTGAATGTTGTTTACTCATTTACAGTTATTTCTTTAGCTAGCTAGCTAGCTAGCCAGCTTGTAACAGATTTAATATGAGCATTGTTTTTGTATAGTGTTAATCTTTAATTAGTCATGAGGGATCAAGTGAAATACCTTATAGAAATCTACATATGGTCAACGTATGCCTTTATCAACCAAACTTTAATCTCCTCTCAAAAAAAAAAAAGAGGCCAAACTTGATTATTTTATCTTTCATAAAAATATATTGTCTGGAAATAATTATGCAGCCATGCTTTAATTCTTCATTGATGGCATCCTGTATTGGCCTTTCTATGATTTTGTCTTGGATCATGGTCAAGCTAAGCACCCTGTAGTTACCCAGGTTATCGTATTTACCTTTTATATATAGTAGCATATTAGCTTTTATCCAGGTCACTGGATTTTTTTAAATATCAACGTCACAAACATCTCAGCCAATTCCTCTAAAAATCCTTAGGTGCCAATTATCTGCAGACTTAAATTCACAATTGTTCTTCAGCATTTTTAAACATCCTAATTACAGTTTAAGTAGAAAGTATTTCATTATCATGTGAATGTCCTCCAACTTGTTTCTGCATACAGAACAAAAATATTTTTGAACCCTTCTGCCATATCTGTCACTGACAATTTTAGCATCCTTATCTGGTAATGTACCTATAACACAACTAGGATTTCTTTTGTTCCTGATGTAATAAGTTCCTTCTTATTTTCTTCTAACCTACTGAATGTAATTTTTAATACCCTTTTAACCATTTTATTAGGAAAGCACTTGTTTTGACAAATTAGAATAAAAAATAATTCAAGAAGTCTACTTTACCATCGGCAGTAATACAAATATGGTGACCTGTTAAATATGTAGTAACTCTGTGTGAGATAATATGCTAATGGCAAGGAATAACTCTGTGCCTTACTCTGACACATCCTTCAAGCAATTGGCAAATCCATTAAAGTATTATGTACTGGAATAGGTTGCTTTTTATATATTTTGTGAGGTTTCTTTATTTTGAAACTGGGATTTATTTTTTCATTCTTGGGGGGTGAGAGGTAAATTTCACTTAATTTTAGAGCTAATTTTAAATCCTAACTAAATATCCAGGACTCCATAAGAGAATGCAAGCCCTCAGTAAATGTATTTTAGATGCTCTTCCTGTTGCTATACTGAAATTTGCACACTGTGGAATACGTTTTCATAAAAGCTAGGCTTCCTTTCCCATGGGGTACTCTGGGCTTCCCATCTACTTCCTTCCTCAGTGCTCTTGCATCAGTTACTGCAATTCAGCAGAGGAAATCAGAATGCTATTATTTTCCAGTATTTGTACAGCTCCACTTGTCAGGTATAGGGAAATGGTTGGAAAGCAACAATAGATGTTCATGCTTCTACTCCCTGTCCCTCTCTGGGTTATGCCCCGCCTGCATTCAAAGCCAGATCAACTCATCAAATGGTTTAGTGATTCAGACACAAGTGGGGAGGAGAAATAAAAATGAGGTTTCTCCTGATCAGAGTCAAATTTTAAATGGTCACTAGGTAAAATAATTAAAGAAACTTATACTGTCCTTAGGTCTTAAACGTTAATTGTAAACAAAAGCCTATTTCACTTCAACTGGATATGCGGGCTGCCTTCTTATAAGAAAGGGAGGATAGTTCAGCAAGGTATATGGTGATTGCTTTCGGTTCCAAATGTCCATCCCCCACTGCTTCTAGCTGTCTCCTTTTTTCACTGGTGTTCCAACATACCTTATACTACACATCACAACCACCACAGAACTCTGTAAGAATAGGGACTGCCTGAGGACATTGTTTATCACAGTATGCCATTGTCAACTTTATCTCTTTACAATGTAAAATTAAAATAATAATAAACTAAAGAGTATGAGATGGGATGCACAAGTATGGAGTATTTCACCATTCACATAAACCCTGTGCTATAGTTGAAGTGAGTTATTCTAGAACAAAGACATGAACAGAGCAGAAAAAATTGGACAAATTAAATTTATAACTGGTCAAGGCTCTTCATTCGTCCAGACCTCTTCCTTTGCATCAGTCTAAGCAGCAGCTCTCACAAGTATTGAGAAGTTGAGTCTACTTACGTCTTCACATGCTAACATACTCCTTTCTTTCAGCAATGCCAAGCAGTTGTAATGTGTGAACCAAAAGTTTTAACATTCTCTTGTAGCTTGTAACATCCTCTTATAGGATTCCAGAAACTTGAGTCTCTAGGCTTCGAACCTCGACTAATTTTATATGCTGAAAGAAGTTTAGAAATATGGATCTAGAGATAGGGAAAAGAAACCATGACACTAAGAAAGAGAGAATAGCAGTTGTGGCTAAAAGCTTGTTTTTATTTTTTACAGTTTAAGGCACATCAGAAACTTTGTTTTTAGTGCAGTGACATAATCTATATCATACACTGTCTCAAACTCTTAACAGTGATTTGGATTTTTTCATGTATCTGCACTTTAACAATTAAGTAATGTTGTTTTCTGAAAATTTCTCCCTCTTTTGCTTAGCTTCAGTATAGCTGCCATGCGTCCATTTATTATACAAACTTTTCTGTCGCTGCAGGTACAATAATCTGCTTCCATTTCTTTCTGTGGCAGTAGGTTTTAATAGGGGCAAAGTTTGGGAAATAAAAATTGCAGAATTAGTGGAACATAATGTACCAAATGCAATGTAGGGAAGGGGTGAGCAAGCAAAGAGGAAGTGGGCTGAAGGAATGCAGTGTATTACTAAGGCAGTGTTGGAAACCTTTGGCACGTGGCCCATCAGGGTAATCTGCTGGCGGACTGCGAGACATTTGTTTACATTGATTGTCCGCAGGAACAGTTCCCAATGGCCTCAGTTTGCCGTTCCCGGCCAATGGGAGCTGTGGAAAGTGGCACAGGCCGCGGGGACGTGCTGGCCACCACTTCCCGCAGCTCTTATTGGCCGGGAACGGCATAACGCGGCCACTCGGAGCTGCGTGGGGCCGTGCCTGTGGACAGTCAACATAAACAAAATGTGCGGCCTGCCAGTGGATTACCCTGATGGGCGCGTGCCCAAGGTTGCTGACCCTTGTACTAAGAATTCGGTAGATTAAATTTTGCAATTTCTTGGACCTCTGTGATGAAAATTTACTTCCATTCTTCTCCATTTCTAATTAACACAAACTTGAGAACAGATGACTTTTTTTGAGCCTTTCCCTATTTATTACTGAAATCTAAGGCACTTTGGAAAATCCCACCCTAAATTACTTGTGATACCAAGTTAGCCACCCAGGGTTTGTCTACACTGCAATTAGACACCCATGACTGGCCCATGCCAGCTGACTTGGGTTTGGGCTAAGGGACTGTTGAATTGTAGTGTAGACATTCAAGCACAGGCTGCAGCCTAGGCTCTGGGCCTTCCTACTTCAGAGTTCCAGAGCTTGAGCTGCAACCCAAGCCTGAGACCTGTAAGCCAGAGTCAGCTGGCATGGGCCAGCTGCAGGTATCTAATTGCAGTGTAGACGTACCCTCAGGTGCTTTTGGAAGTCCCACCCTTTAATTTCTGCAGTGTCTAATGATTGCTAGACTTGGAAAGGGAATGATTGATTAAAAGCAGCAAAGCAGTGCTGCAAGCTATATCTACTGAAACAGTATATAGTATGTGGGTATGATTCATTCCTCTAGGAAGTGTCCCATATGTTAACTGTTCAGTTTTGTTTCTTGATACAATATTTTCCTTGGACGTGTTAGAAAAATATTTGCAAGGAAAAATTATGGTTCCCTACAACATCAGAATATCATGAAATGTTAAAGTAGATTAATTTTAAACTGTGACCTAATACTCACCTTTTAATAATTTCACAGCTTCATTCCTCTGTTCCACAAAAATATCTGTAACGGCAGTAAGTATAAAAAGCAATAAAACATTATTTTTAAATCTTGCATTCTTAAATAGTTTCAGTGTTTTCTTTTTAATTGCTTTATGAAACAATAATTGAAACTTTTTTTAACAACATTTTAGTAGGCTACCATGCTAGGAAATTAGGAGACTTCCGTACAATATGATCATCTCTAAATTTGTGAGGTAACAAATTGGTTATGTGTAAGTATAGACAAATGCAAGGTGGGAGTGTTTCAACAGCAGTATCTCAAGTGAAGCTTTCAAAGCTCAGCCAAGTATGCAGTGATGTTTTTTAATATACCTCCTGCTACTATTGTAAAATCCTTTATGGAAGGAAGTATGCCTCTTGACTATCTCAAGTTTAAAAAAAAAAACAACCCTTCAAAATGTTTGAATTTTTCCCCGATGATGCATGTAGTTCTGTGAATATTCCTCTGGCCTTCGTAATAGGAATTCTGCAGTAAATACTTTATTTCTACAGAGTATGCACTGTCTTTTTACAACAGTGTGTGATACAAAGATTGGTTATATAATACAAAGGGACGATAACTGTTAGTCATGCTACATGTATTTATAGTGTTCCTCTACTCTAACTTTTCATCAGGGAAGAGTTTTTAATGACTGTATTGGCCCATACACTACATATGTGTGCTATACACTAAATTAGCTTGTGCTCAGTGTGCTTCAGACTAAAGCTGTGAGCAGACTAGTAAAGAGAGTTGATTTTAAAACAAGAAATCCAAACCATTCTCTAAATAATAGTGTCACAGCCAGTGGATTTTGCATCATCATAAAGATGAGTTGGAACTACATAGTCACTCCTTCCTGTCTTCTTGAAGTTAAAGGTTTTTACTCCTTGCATCTCTGTAGTGAAAGGTTATAAGAGCCTTTTTCACAGCTGTTTTTCTGAACCTGTGAAATCTTTTATTTTGCAGTTCTGCACTTTGATAGTCAATTGAGAACTAGAAGTACCCAGTGGTATTGTGATACAGTAGAGCTGCCTTGATGTGCAATAATCCAAAAAAGTCACTGGCAAATACCAGTTACATTAGTCAGTTATATTTTAAACTAGATTGAAACAGGAGGGGGAGTGCTCCCTGCACAAGTTGAGGAGGAGGTGTGGGAGATTCTGCTCATCCAAGTTAGGTAGAAGACTGGGAGCCTTTTTTTAACTGAAGGAGCTGTGCACCTTTCCCCACCCTTCCCTATTTTAAGCCTTGACTTCACTGAAGAGGACAACAGCAGTGATGAGTAGGGCCCTACCAAATTCGTGGCCATGAAAAATGCATCCGAACCATGGAATCTGATCTCCCCCTGTGACATCTGGTGTTTGTGTGCTTTTACCCTATAGTATACAGATGTCACAGGGGAGACCAGTGTTTCTCAAATTGGGATTCTTGACTCAAAAGGGAGTTGCAGTGGGGTCGCAAGGTTATTTTAGGGGGGATTGCAGTATGGCCACCCTTAGTTCTGCACTGCCTTCAGAGCTGGGTGGCCGGAGAGTGGTGGCTGTTGGTTGGGCACCCAGCTCTGAAGGCAGCGTCCACCCTGCCAGCAGCAGTGCAGAAGTAAGGGTAGGAATACCACAACCGCCCCCACAATAATCTTGCGACCTCCCCCCCCCCAAATCCTTTTGGGGTCAGGATCCTTACAGTTACAACACTGTGAAATTTCAGATTTAAATGGCTGAAATCATTAAATTTATTATTTCTAAAATTCTATGACCAAGAAATTCACCAAAATGGACCATGAATTTGGTAGGGCCAAATGAGGAGAGTCTGTTAAGACTGCAAGAAGTTCAGAGCCAACCAAGGCTTCTTGGAACTTTATTTAGTGTTTTGTTTCCATAGCTATGAAATACTTTGTTAGTAAATCACAAATGTTATTTTATAAAATGACAGAGGAGGCAGGCTCGTTAAGGGCTCTGTGGTGGACGGGGAGGGAGATACATAAAAGGCGTGGGTGTAGCTGTGGATGCACGTTTTCACTATGTTAGAAGCTACAGTGGTCTCCATTTTAGAGTGAAAGTTTTCCACAGTTACTACACTTGGTTTCTATCTTGAGTGAAACAAGAGCTTTGGTATTTTAATTTCACTGTCTGTAGCTGTTAAAAAATGCCAATTTTTGATGGAGATCACTGAATCACATAGCCACCTCTGGTTTTTAACAGTATTGTTGAGACATGCTGCAAGGATTGACATTCGCTTCCTATTAGAAGGCTTATCATATGGGTAAAGGCTTAGTCTCCTTTTCATGATAGTTCATCTTAATCAAATCTTCTAAATCCTACAGCAACCACAGTTGTGGCAGGAACCATGAAAAACTTTAATCTGACTCTTTCAGTGTGCTCCAAGTCTGACCACTCTAGAAGAGGATGACAGTCTTCATGTTAACTTAATAGCAGGCATTTCTAAAACAAATACCTCCATTGCCTTTTGAAAATCTGGCACTTGGGGACATAAAACTAAAAAGGACTTCATGGGTCATTGCATTCAGTTGCCTGCTATTGCAGGCAACCATGTTGTGTAATCCCATTCTTAAATTTATCAAGCTCTTGCTGACTAATCTGAAGGTGAAAGTCTCTACATCCCATTATTGCATCCCTGAGCTATTCACTCCAGCTATCAGTTATCACATGTAATAGTTTTCTGAACACTTGGTAACAACTTGTTTTGCTCCCTCTTGCATGTTGTGCGTTCTAACCAACAGTTTGCCCCCATGTATGTAGGGAAATCGCAACACATCTTCTGAATAGAAATACAGCACACACTCTTTCTGTAATACTGTAGCCTTTTGCTTCTAATATTTAACTCTTGAGTCATTACAGAAAATTACTTATGTAGCCTCCATTAAGTTTAAGGTGCAAATTGCACAAATCACTAATAACTGGTTCTTTACTCAGCTACGCAAGAAATTTTTGTTGGGTTGACATTAGTAGAGCACACACATGGAAATGTGAAGACTTGACTTAAAATGCAAATAAATCCAAGTAGAAGGATAATTCTACAAGAAAACATACACATATAACAAAACACCCCCTGGATCATACATACTTACAGCCTTAGGCTGGTACAAGATAAAGACCCCCCCGCCCCCCAGTGTTGACATATTTACAACCTTATGGAGACTGGTGACAGCGAAGATAGACAAAAAAGGTGGGTGGAGATCACCACAGAAAGGCTTGTTCATACTCAGGCTTCCACTATTCGGTCTTCTCTTGTTCCCAATTAGGATGAATTTGACAATCTTTTATATGCCTTTTTCTGTTCCATCCACGTATGTCCAGGACCATATCTGATAACATCCCAGCCCACTTATTCATATTTGGTGTACCAGGCAATCAATTTCAGGGTTCTGTTAGTTCATATGTGTTATTCCGGTTCCCCATAATTACATTTCCAATGGTTAACCTCATTGATGTATTGAAATGATCGCATTATCTCTTATTGCAAAAAGCCCCTCAGATGCTACTGTCCATTTGCAGTTTACCTATTCATTACAAGATGCATTGCTAAACTATCACAAGATACATATTGCAAACTTTTAGGCCACACTCTAAGCCCTTAACACTTAATGCTTAGGACCTATAGCCAAACCTACTTTAGTACATATATTTTGGTTCTTCTACTTGCTGTTACAGCTTGAATAATTTCCTTTATTTTACCCAAAACCAGAGACCCCCCTCCAAGATCAGGTCAGTGGTCAATAGTAACCTAAAAATCATGTCTGGTTTTGAGGCTTATCTGGTTATACATCCTATCAGGACATGCTTTGCCAAAGTACTTACGCCTCTGGGAGATTCTGCTTCCTTGCTAATGCAGCTGGATTTTTTTTCTAATGCAAAAGTCTTCAAATACGATACAGTGAACTTCAAAGCACTTGTACTGTGTATTAATCACAATTTTGAACTTTTTTATGGAAGGTGTAAGACAAAAAAAATCCTATAGGACGTGTGAGTGGTATCCTGAAGCAATTGATATAGAATGTTTTTGAATTACCTAATTTTGTCACTGTAATTCTGCTCTAGTTTGTGCATAGGTGCTGGAAGTAGGGGTGCTTGGGGCCCTTCCGCACCCCCTGACTTGAAGTGGTTTCCATAATACACAGGATTTACAGTTTGGTTCAATGGCTGTCAGCATCCCCACTATATAAATTGTTATAGCACCCCTGAATGTGTGCCTTTTTGTAGAAATTTGGGGTGAAACATGGATATAAAAAAACTTCTCATTTTGCTTCCTCATTTTGTACATTGTCCTATCTCCACAATGTTTACTCTGATGTAAAATTTAGAATTTGAACATAATTATTTAATTCTGGTAGGAAAAGACCATTTGCTTTTAGTTAGATTTCCACAGAGAAGTTCAATTTCCAGCCAAAACTGACAAGTTGAAATGACAAAATAAAAAGTTTATATTTAAAGACTCCAATTGGCTGTTGATGATAGTTTGTTGCATCATTTTCCGTCTTGCAGTGTGGAGTTTTTTAAAATGACTCATTTTGGATGACTAACTTCCTTTAACATGAACTCTAGTCTTGAATCCAAACACTAACCAGCCAGTCCAATGTCGTGTGTGTGTGTGTGAGCATTATATTTCTGGATGAGGGACTGATTTGAATCAGCCTCAGAGATCATATGTCATAGCAGGCTTTGAGGAAAGGGGCAGATTATAATGGAGTGCTCTGTGTGCCAGTTTTTAGAACTGTATTACAGTCAAATAGTCCTTAACTCTTAAATTGAGGTTTCATTTTTAGTAGGCCATCAGTAGTGGTTACGCAAATCTAAGCTGGGGAGGAGAATAGTTATCCAAAGGTAAGGTATCGCTGACAAACCTTAGAGTGGCCCATTATCCCAGATAATTCCATTAACACATATAGCTGTAAATGTATAGGTTAAAGGCAAGCACTTTGGCGCATCCGTTGCAAAAATAATCTCTTAAATACAGTAGTCTTGAGATCAACGACAGCAATATGGGAAATAGGGAGACTAATATAATCTGTGGCAACAAAATACTTACGAAAGTTTTTTTCTTGTTCAGCTCCTTCAATGGCAGTATAGTCGTGGATTTTTAATAACTGATGTGACTCGAAGTACTTTTCTTACATGGAAAGAAAACATTTCAGTTAGCTGAAACAAAAAACTATTAATCAGCAGTCCATTCAGATTTAGTGTTAGTAGTGTATTGAATAGCAACCATGTAATGAATGAATTTGACTAGTGAATCAAAATCCCATGCGCCAATGGGTGAATAGTTGAATAAAGCTGTTAAGGAAATGGATTCAGTTCACATCAGGCTATTCACTTAAGTCTCTACTTTGACCTTTCAAAGTTCCTAAAACTAGACTCTCCTATATAAGCTCAATTCAAGTTATCTATGGCATGTCTGGGTAGGGTGGCATACTAGTGATTGAATTGTTCAGAAATTGTTTATCGTGTGTGGCTAATGTACATGTTCACTCTGGCAGTTTTGTTAACTCTCCGATTTCTTTATATTGCTATCATGTAATGGACAATGTTACAGATCTCTTGGGAGAGGGTGAGTAACACTTATTTTCTAAGCTTCTTTAAATAGAGAATTGTTAATATAATTTTAACAGCTGTCTTTACTTCTTGGAGTCCAGTGATTTTTTTTTCCCGCTCTTCCGCTCACTATTTCCATTTGGTCTTCGTATATGGTTGCATATAGACAATCTGGCAGCGCTTTCCAGTGTTACTTCTGAGCCACAGATTTCAGATCCATTTGCTCCAGAGCCTAGCCCAACTACTGCTGCAACTACTGAAATCGCAACTGCCGCAGCACCTGCTACAACTACAACAACCATTACTGCTGTCGCTGCTGAAGTGGATCTCTTTGGAGGTTAGTTTCGTTACTCTAATGCTGCAGTTTATACAAGAAGCATAAGCCATCTTGAAATCATCAACTTTCATAGTCTAACTAAAAACTTGATCTTGTGGTGTCTGAAAGCCCAAATTATTCAAGTAGTTAGATACATTTGAATGGAACTTTCAAATTAACTAAAGTTTTCTGGGTTTTTTGGTTTTGTTTTGTTGTACATTCTGAAAGACTTTCCCTTTTCTGTGTGCAGGGTTTCCTTTTTGTATATCCCCTATGGAGGGGGAACATAAGACTGGATACATTTTCAACTGGCTAAAAACTGGGTTCTAAGCTTAACTCTTAAGTAGCCAATTTTAGAACTAACAATTAACGTTAAAAATTAAATATTGGAAGGATTTTTTAAAAACCTCTCATCCATGGATCTGCATTGTTATACTGTGAGTGAACCTAGGACTTTTTATTGAAATGCATAGGCTCATATTACTAAAATTACCAGTGCTCTACAGCTGTTTGTCATTGTACTTAATTGGCACACAGAGACCCATGTTGTGCTATTCTTTGACCCTTTCTTTAAATTCTAGTAATCTAGTCCTCTTAAATTTTCTTGTATTTCAGAAGGTTTTGTTGAAGCTTTTTGTTGAAAGTAAACCCTAAAAAGTGTTTTGAAAACAAAATTGTCACTGACTGGCATAATTGGTGCCTTTTTCCTCAGTTTTGAGTTGCTGCGTAGCTGAACCAAAAGGGGATCCTACCTAAAGAGATTAAAATGGCAAATTAAATATCTACTGCTAGACCTTTAGGTAAAACTGGGCCCTTTCTCTGCGTTTTGCTGGGCCAAGGGAAGAGTGAGAATACCTCTGTACCCAGGTGTCTAGTGCACTAACTTAGGCTGTGGGAGACCCAATTTCAAGTCCCTGCTCCAGTGACTGATTATATAGAGTGGAACAGCTTCAAAACGAGAGATTTAGGAGACCCAGCTCAGAATACTTCTATTATATTCAGGCCACTGGTTAGTGCATTTCCCTGCAACTGGGAGACCAGAGTCCAAATCCCTTCTCTCCATCTGATGTGGAGGAAGGATTTGAACCCAGGTCTCCCACATCCCAGCTAAGTGCCATAACCAGTGAGATAAAAATCTATAAGAGACACACCACCACCTCCTCCCATTTTATGAATCTAGTCCTCCTAGTCTTCGCTCTTGTCAAAATGACTGAAATTGAACCAATTTTGTTGAGTTAATTTTAAATTAACTCAATCTCTTTTGGTTTGGTCAAAACTATTTTGGCAATTGTGATGTGAATTGGCAAATAGTTTTGGTCAACCCAAAACGGCATTTTTCAGTGAATAAACTATTTGCCAAAAATTCACTGAGCTCTGGCTTCCGCCTCTATGTGCTTGTTGGTTTGGGTTCTTTGACATCCCTTCTGCAGAATCTAATCACCTTTTTTCTTTATAAACTCTAAAGAGAGGTCCTGTGAAATCTATGCCCCAAGGAAATGAATTGCTATTGATGAATGTTTCATTTTGCATTAGGACTTTCTGGTAATGTGTCCATCTTCTGTGCCCTTGAAGCTTTCTTGGTTGACTAAAGCTATCAATAGTCATGCCTCCTTTGGTAAGCGATGGTGATTTGTAAGAGCGTAGATAGGGTTCAAATTTTACAGGCTTTAACATAATCTGATCTTTTCCTATTTCTTTCTGGTTTGTCTTTTCTCCTCACCACAACCGTCCCATCCTCCTCAGATTCCCAGTTACACAAACAAGTCCTGGAGGCATCCTCTATTTGCTACCAAAATGTTTCATTTCAAACTTCCAAGTCCAGCTAAAATTGTGTACTTTTGCCATATGGTATTTTGCATGCTGGACTCTGTATCTTTTCTTCTGATTCCTATACCACTAAAGCTCAAAGGATTGGGGATTTTCTTACCCCAGCTTTTCCAGATTACGCAGGATCCACACATGTGCTTAAACCTATTTTATCCTTGTATGAACAGCAAAGGTAAAAAGATTACATATCTTGAACAGAATTTTTACCCAAGACATCTTTCCCATGATTTAAAATTGCAGAAGCCCTGGAAGTTCCCAAATCTCTTCTGTCCATACAACCCATGAAATAGGGTTTCTTGTTCAGGTGAGCACATGTAAAATGGAATGACCCTTCATCAGACTGCCCGTACCTAGATAAATACATTTGGTTATCTGCAGCTACCATTTTAACTGCAGAAAAAATATGCAGCCCATAAGCAGTCAGGCCATATCTCTACACTTCAGAGTTCAGCAATTCCAGCAAGCTACTGCTGAAGTGCTATTCAGCTCCTAATGAGAAGAAGCGGAGTATTCTATACTAAGTGAGGATGAACATCCATGAAGTACTTTTTCTCTTTATAGTAGATTACTTTCTGAAGCTCTTGTGGTTACTATCTGTGGCAGAGAAATCTAGGACTACATTACCTGCCTCAACCTTATGACTCAAAGGGTCCCACTGTAATTTCCAAGAGTCTGAGGGCTACTCCTCATTGAACACAGTTTATACAAATGTGTATAAATTATGTATAGCACATAAACATACATATTGCTTTAAATATTTTAAAATATATGAGAAATTGAAATGTGAGCTCTAAAATAGTAAAATTATAAATGTACAACTGCATATACTGCAGAAGAATAGTTATTAAAGTTAAATGTTTTACCTATAACATTTGCTTATAATTTTATTCCTTCAGCAAGGAAGCTGCAAATGTGACTTTCTTTATAGTTCCACAACTAAATGCAGTTTATCAGTTTCATCTGCACCCTGAAGTTACAAGGAGAAGATGGCTGGGGACTACCTTTTTGTCTCCATAGGCCATGTTTATAAACTGTGTCAGGGAGTTTGTTAAAACGTTTAGCACACTTTTGAGTGGTATAAAAATAATTAGCATCCTAAGCTATATGGTGGAGCATGTCAAGAAACCTTTCTTCTATCACTTCAATGATATTTGGGTCTCAAGCATTTTGAGAGAGGTTATATCTGCGGTTATCTGTAAGCATCAGTACCTACTTTCCATGGGTGAACAAGTAAAGGTTCTAGACCCTTGTTATCTGGATCTTGTCATTTGGAGAGAATATTATGAAGAAAAAATAGATAATTTTGAAATACCAATCTGCTCAGATCCTAGGTGAATAGCCATTTTTTTCTTCAGAAAGAAGTAGCAAAAATCTTAAACCATTTCTTTCTGAAGAAAAATCACAGAAATCTTAAACCATTTCTCTCTTAGGAAGTATATCTAACTCACACCTTTTCTCTAGCCTTCTGATTCTGAAAGTTTTGAATGTTCATGGAAAAGGTATCCTTCATGAGTCACTGAATTGACATAAGTCTGCAATATTCTAGGCATCCATAGATCAGATGCCATATAGGCAGCAGCATTGCAGATTTCATTAAACCTGCCTACTAATGTGCTTTGACATGGTGGACCACTAGACCTAGGGATGAGTCATGGAATCATAGACTTTAAGGTCAGAAGGGACCATTATGTTCATCTAGTCTGACCTCCTGCACGATGCAGGCCACAGAATCTCACCCACCCACTCCTGTAACAAACCTCTAACCTATGAGCTATTGAAGACCTCAGGATAGTTTAGTCCAGTGTTTCTCAAACTGTGGGTCGGGACCCCATTTTAATGGGGTCGCCAGAGCTAGCTTGGACTTGCTGGGGCCAAGGGCCAAAGCCCAAGGCAGAGAGCTTCAGTCCTGGGCGGGGGGAGGCTAAGGTTACAGGCCCCCTGCCTGGGGCTGAAGCTCTTAGGCTTCAGCTTTGGCCCCCCAGCCTGGAGCAGTGGGCTGCTGTGGTGGTGGGGCTTGGATGGGCTCAGGCTTAGGTCTCTGCCCCTCTCCTAGGGTCTTGTAGTAATTTTTGTTGTCAGAAGGGGGTCACGGAGCAGTGAAGTTTGCGAATGCCTGGTTTACTCTCCTCCAGGATCTATTGGTCTTTGCCTTTCTCCTGAAGCTGCCCACAACAAACACAAGTTTTAAATGACTCTTGTAATGTAAAGATGTATCTGCTACGCACCAGACTCAGATTAAAACCTTTTTTGCGAAAGGCCACCAAATGACTATTAGTTAGTAACTTTTGATTACTACTGATCTGGGTCAAACACAGCCCAGTGATCTATAGTAGAAATCTGTTTCCCCTCACCAGTTCCTTAGGCCAACACTTCCAGCTCTTTATTTTCTTCTGTCCTTCAATTTTTTTGTTCCCTTTGTTTTCACTTCACATTAGCAGATTTTAGATCTTTTAAAATTCTTCAGGGGAGGGGTGATAAATGTGTTTTGAATGGTGCTGACCACATTAGTGCTTATCTTGTTAAGAAATTATTTGTTGACCTGTGTGTCTGCTGGAGAGTGAAGATGTTAACTTTGTGGAGTCACTTTAACTTCTTGTAGTTCACCAGTTCTTAGCTACTCTCTCTGATGTTGGATGTGAGATGGGGAAGAAGCCAGAGGAATAGTCTAAAGCAGAAATAACGGCTGTGAAGGTAGAAAGAAGAAAGGGGTGGAAGCGGTGGCAGAGGCTCTGTTGCTTGAGCATAGGAGGAAACGCAAAGGGGCATTTATACAAGAATTAATATTTTACTAATACTCTTTTTTAAAAAAAAATAACACCTAAGGAAGTGTACTGAATTTACTAATCTACAGATCAGGAGTTTAGCTTTATGGGTACTGATAAATTTTCACTGAAGAGATTCAAAACTATACTTAGGCTTCATTTGAGGTGCTACCTGATCAGTTTATTATTCAAAAACACAAAGTAGTTCTCCATTGTGTTTATCTAAGGTCGGGATTGATCAATGTATTTTGTCTATTGCCTTGTTCTAAAAAGAAGTTAGGCTTCTAGAATCAATTAGATACCACAATAACTTGTTTGGGAGGTAGCTTATTAACTAGGCTAAAGGTTAACAATTTCTTACCTTGTTTTCCAGAGAATCTGAGATCTATACTTTGAGTAATAGCTGGCCAAATGTATTGCAATAGAATGTGTCAAATTTATTAAGAAAACTGGTGGAGAAACTGAGTGTGGAGGAAAGGGAAAGGTCTTGAAATATATTCCATCTCTTGGTATTTTGTTGGAGTCTTTAATTCAAGTGAACAGGTTTCCTCCAAAATATAATGGCTATAGGGCTGGTTAAGGGACAAGAAACTTGAAGCAAGGTTGCTTCACTAAGGCTATTGCTTTTAAAAATGCATGAATAACTGGTCGTTTTTGCAAAAAGAACGAGGAGTACTTGTGGCACCTTAAAGACCAACAAATTTATTTGGGCATAAGCTTTCGTGGGCTAAAACACACGTCATCAGATGCATGGAGTGGAAAATACAGTAGGAAGATATGTATATACAGAAAACATGAAAAGATGGGGGTTGCCGTACCAACTCTAATGAGACAAATCAATTAAGGTGGGCTACTATCAGCAGGAGAAAAAAACCTTCTGTTTCAAATGGGCCATCCTAATTATCACTACAGTTGACAAGGTGTGAGTAACAGTATGGGGAAAAATTAGCATGGGGAAATAGTTTAGTTTGTGTAATGATCCATCCACTCCCAGTCTTTATTCAAGCCTAATTTGATGCTGTCCAGTTTGCAAATTAATTCCAGTTCTGCAGTTTCTCATTGGAGTCTGTTTTTTTTTTTGAAGATTTTTGTTGAAGAATTGCTACTTTTAGGTCTGTTTTAGTTTTTTAATTGGGGAAAGTCATATAATTTTTATCCCCCGTTCTCTAATATAACAGAAGATAAACTTACCAAGAATCTTCTGAGATAATATTGTTGAATATATCCTTCTTACGTTCTGTTCCAGTTATAAAGATTCATTATGATTCACTTGTCAACAGTTCGTATCATGAGCTCTGGGCTGGGGTGGGGGGGTTGGGCCAAGGAGTTCGGTGTGTGGGAGGGGGCTCCAGGCAGGAGTTTGGCATGTGGGTTCTGGGAGGGGGTTTGGGGTGTGGGCTCTGGGAGGGGGTGAGGGGCAGGAGGTTGGGGTGTGGGGCCTGACTGGGCGATGCTCACCTTGGGCAGCTCCCACAAGCAACCAGCATGTTCAGCTCCTAGGCTCGGGGCAGCTAGGTGGCTCAGCCTGATGCCCCTGCATGCAGGCACCACCCCCACAGCTCCCACTGGCGGTGGTTCCCAGTCAATGAGAGTTGCGGAGTTGGTGTATGAGGCGGGGGCAGTATGTAGAGACCCCCTGACCGCCCCGTGCCTAAGACCAGACATGCCAGTCACTTCTGGGAGCCACATGGAGCCAGAGCAGGTAGGGAGCCTGCCTTAGCCCCGTTTGCTGCCAACCGGACTTTTAGTAGCTATTAAAATCTCCTGGATTGCTTTCAGTGGCCACCGGGAGATCGATTCCTGTAGACTCCCAGCCAGTCCAGGAGGGTTGGCAACCGTATCCAGCATGTCTTAGTAAGTGTGTGAAATATTTTTGTTAACTATGGATCCTATGGCCACATAACATGGCATGCACAGTCTGGAATTATAAATTTGTAGACCAAACATTTTTCAATGGTCTATAGTTTCAGTGGTCTATAAGTACGGAAGCATAATTGTCTTTCTGCAGAACTCAACAGAAGAAAGATGTGTTGTATTGAAAACAAAGAATTTTTTTCCTAAAGCAATGTGCACATATAACTTAAATATATTTATGTAGATACTTTTAGTATCTCAATAGTCCCAAATTATGTACCCTTAATTTAAGGGTTTCAACAATGTATGTTTCGTACGGATTTAGTGTTTCCTTTTAAGTAATGCAGTTATTTTTCTCATTCCAGACCTAATTCCAGGGATCTTATAGTAAGATCTTACATGTTCCATTCTATGCATCCAATGAAGTGAGCTGTAGCTCACGAAAGCTTATGCTCAAATAAATTTGTCAGTCTCTAAGGTGCCACAAGTACTCCTTTTCTTTTTGTGGATACAGACTAACACGGCTGCTACTCTGAAACAAGCTTTTAAGGGCGTCCTTTGTGGCTTATTCTGATAATTGTCAGGATTGTAGAGCCATTATAATGTTAGTTCACTATTGTAAGTCTTTGTATAGTAGATAGTCTGAACACTTTAGAAAGTTATAAAAATCATAGTATAGCTAGCTAGAGCTCTGTTTATAAATTGAAAACACATTGTAGGTTCCAGCTACGTATGAAACCAGAACTGAAAAAAATTATTTGCCATAGTCAGAGCCAGCCACTCCCCTTTTATGAGTATTTATGAGGGGTTTATCCCTGCTGGAGTTCTTTAGCTGTTACATTTCGAGAGATGGTGTTTTACATCTTAATAGGAATAAGCTTTTGTGCTCTTGCTTACGTGGTCTCAGCACATAACTAATTATTCTTTCAAGTAATCGTGATAGGCTTTCTTGCAATCCCCCAATGTTTTTTTTATTTTCTTAATGTAATACTGTACACTATATTATCAGGAAAAAAGTTATCTAAAAACAGTATTTACTGAAAGTATACCACAGAATCAGTCTACTTTGTATTGTGCATTGGAAGTGTTTATTTTTCCAGGAGTAATACTAGATTGTATTCCAGATGAAACTCTCCACTGATTCGGAAGCTGGTGATGTAGGCAAAAAGTCACTCGCATACAGACCTTCAAAAGCAATTATAGTTGGAAGTACCCAAATTCAAAAAATTTCAGTCCAATTCTTTTAGACTGATCAGATTTCTCCATTCTTCTAAATCATGTGCCAGTGTGTAGTATTTCTGCAATAATGTAGAGAATTTTTGACTGATTATACATTTTACTGTTTGAACAACTGCCATTCAGTTTTGCCATTGTGAATTCTTGTAAATTAAATACATTTAAATCTCTAATGCAATAATGAGAAACGGTTTATTGACAGGCTCTTTTTCCTGTTGCTCTTAGTTCTCGTTTTTTATTTGGTCTGATATAATTAAAATATCAGTTTTTATCTGGTTTTGCTGAAGTTCAGATGCATGTTGTCTTGAGCATTTTTAGAGTAGTTGGCACAAAATTTGTTTTTAAAATGGGCATTTTCATTCAAATTGAAACTTGTTACAGCATGTAAAGCTCTCTAATGCTGGCTTGGCAATGCAGCTGCAGCATTGCTTTCTAACAGGAAGTTTGCAGTTAGCTATTTTTTCCTCATTCCTTTTTATCTCCTGAGCAACATTGGACATTTAGAACTTAGAAATGCTTTCAATAGCTTAATGTGTTATGCACCACGCTTTAGGACCTGATCATGCAAATGCTACTGTGCACTGAGCTTGCTTATGTGAGTAGTCCCCGTGAATTGTAGCTTTAGGACTACTCCATGATGGTAAACACTACAAGTGGTAGTAACACTTAACGTTATGTGCCTAACTTGCCCAGTTGTATAATGCTGGGAATGTATTACTATAATGGTTTCAAAGCTTGAAATGCTATAATGTTAGCACTTGTTTGAAAAAGCAAAAGAAAAATACTGTTGCTCACCTATCACCCAAATTTAATGTTTGGGTCAAGTTTTAAATGTTTAGTCTCCAGGGAACACGGACATCAAATTAGGGACATTGGTTAGTTGTCTTTTTACTACACCATACGTTAAGATGAACTTTCTTGCTCTGTCAAAAACAAGATGAGTGAACATATAATCTTTTTTAGAATTCTTGATTTTTTAGAAAGATGATTAATTTGTTTTTTGAAGCTCTGTGAAACCTTTTTATAGTGAATCCTCTCATACAAATCCTCAAGACCTGCTAATGTATTCAAACAAATTATTTTAGAGGGCCTTATTGATTTAATAAAGATTGACATGCAAACTTATAAGACTCATTTTAAAAGTTACATTATCAAATGGAGACATGGATAAAGTCTGAATTTAGACCACTGAGATGCAATATACAGAGAAAAATAGATGGGTTATAGAAAAGTGCAAAGGAGTGTTTCCTTCTGGGGAGCCCAGTGAATATCAGTACTCATGTAAAACACTACAGTTCCTGGGATGTTTTATAAGACTGGACTACAAAAAAAAATTAAAAACTGCTAAATTTTTAATGCTGCACCTTTCAGGAATTAGAAATATTTTAAATTATTAAAGGTTAATGGCAAAGAATGATTGAATTTCCATTCACTGGTCTGTTGTTTTTACTATCGGTAATTAAAATTCCACTTCTCAGGATACCTGTCAGTTATGTGGATCTCTCTCAAATGAGGTTTCGCTATAAATGGGCTTCACAAATTCTACTCAATTAAAATGCTCGCAATAGTGCAATAAAAGATCATTGAGAATTCTAGTTCACAGCACAAGCTTTTAGTTTCCTGAATATTTTGAAGAGCTAAAAGTCACATGCTAGATAAATTATTATTCAGACATACATTGAGGTAATTTGACTGAACATGAAAGTTTAATAACTTAAAAAGAAAAGGAGTACTTGTGGCACCTTAGAGACTAACCAATTTATCTGAGCAGAAGCTTTCGTGAGCTAGCTGTAGCTCACGAAAGCTTCTGCTCAGATAAATTGGTTAGTCTCTAAGGTGCCACAAGTACTCCTTTTCTTTTTGCGAATACAGACTAACATGGCTGTTACTCTGAAACCTTTAATAACTTAATTGGCATCAGTTTACCGCCAAACTTTTTACATGCTTTCGTTAACTTCTCATGTTACATAAACATGCTGCTCAGAACCCTTATACAATGAGAATCCTGTTGCCTTTAATATCTTAATATGCCTCTTGCCTACCACCTCAAAGTATTAATATGTAGTCCCATCTAAAATAAATACGTTGAGTGTGGTGGGGTGGGCGGAGATTGAGAATTTATAATGCATGATTTATCTGACGTCAGTAAAAATACTAATAAAAATTCATGTTGTATAAGGGAATCTTCCTATGCAATTTAACTTGGTTCTTTTACTATATCTTTCTTCTCTCTTTATCCTTTTAATTTCTGTTTTAAAAAACTGCACTCAAGATGCCTTTGCAGCTTCTCCTGGAGAAGCCCCTGCAGCACCTGAAGGGGCAGCAGCACCAGCTACCCCAACCCCTGTAGCAGCGGCTCTTGATGCATGTTCAGGAAATGGTGGGTTTTATGTCATTAGTCTCGTGTGTGTTGTAGTATTAAACTACATGGCAGTGTGGGTTGTTTTTTTTTTTAATTATCAGTCAGTCTTTTTCTTCTGAGTACATAGTATTCATTGTAGTTGATCAAAAACATAGAACTTTGAGACAGAAGAGCATTCTTCACATAACTGCATGTGTCTTCTGTCAAAGCCAATATCCTTTCTCCGTACATTTATTCAGTAGCACTACTGAATAATTTTGACAATGCTGAGTGTTGTAAGCAGCAACAAGTTTAATATCCTGTTAATGTTTTGGAGCCTGAGCTTTTTTCTTCAGTTATCTTCATCTGCTGCATTCCAATTGTGCCAAACCAACCTTTCCAAAAAAACGTGTAGCATTCAATTCCCCAAATTTTCCACCTTTATAAAAATACTTTATTTTAGAAAAAACCTGCTGAATAGCTTGCCCAGATCAGTAGGATAGGTGTTAGTGAGCCTCGTCATTGTGTGCATCTACTGTGTATGTATGTTACCCATAGTTATGCTTTATTTTTGCTAATTTCCTCCCTTACTGATCCTATATATATATTCTCCGCTTTCCTTTTTACAAGACCCCTTTGCCCCATCTGAAGGTAGTGCAGAGGCTGCTCCCGAGCTGGACCTCTTTGCTATGAAGCCAACTGAGACCAGTGTTCCTGTAGTTACCCCTACTAGTGCAGCTACTCCAGCTCCCGCAACTACTCCTTCTCCTGCTGCCACTGCTACTACTGCTACAGCACCTACCACTGCCGCCACCACCACACCTGCCACCACCACCACCACCACCACTTCCGCTCCTCCTGCTCTAGATATCTTTGGTGGTAATTGTTGTTTTTAAGTCTTTGATTCTGGTGGATTGAACTCTGGTTTGTCAAATAAATGTACCGCATACACGATCACTACTGCATGTATACTGTATATTAGAAGGCTCTTTACAGACAAAGAGCCGGTCTTTTAAAATTCTCCAAATACGATGTGCAAAACTGAAAAGTTACTGCTTTCAGTCCTGTCTTCCAAAATGAGTTAGACGTGTATATTCTTGGTCTTAGATTTATTTGAGTCTGCTCCTGATGCTCCTGCAGCGCCTAAACCAGATGCTACTCCTAGCATTGACCTGTTTGGTACAGGTAAAGATAAACAGATCCTTTCCCACAATGTAGTTTTTTTGTTTTGTTTTTTCCCTTAAATGTTGTTTCATTTGACACTGTTACGGCATAAGCTGACTTTGATTTAAACACAGTACTTACTTCTTCTTGGTTTTTCTTTTTACTTCTGGAAGATGCTTTTTCATCTCCACCACATGGAACTTCTCCTGTGCCCGAGAGTTCTCTCACTGCTGATCTCTTATCTGGTGAGTGCTTGTTTCACAGGACACTACAGATTTTCAGTCTTTTCCCAAGTAAAAATAAATGATTGATGTTATGCTTAATTTGAGAATCCCCTTTCAAATCCCTATCTATAATACCTCAAATGTTTCAACGATAAATTGTGATGCATGTTATTCGTGAAGAATATTTTCTAATGGTCCCAATAGTCAAATATGTCTCAAAAATAAAACTTCAGATTCTGTCAGCTAACATTCAGTTTGCCAGCTCCACTGAAGTTATCTATACTAGTAGTAGATAACCTGTATGTATAGCCTTAATTTTTCAGAAAATAAGTGCTACCCTGTGCACAACAAAGTTTTTATGATGAAGACAGCTAACATATGCAAAACTTCACATACTTTCTGATTGCAGTGTTGTAGATTGGTATCTGAACTAATGTACAAGTCCTGTGGTGCTAACTGGTGGAGTCTGAGTGTGGATTTCAAAATATTTAGTTATCATTGCTATTAACTTGCTGATACTAAATATTATCTGTCATATGCCTACTGCAGTGGATGCATTTGCAGCACCATCTCCTCTACCTGCTGCCTCTCCAGCAAAAGTGGATTCTTCAGGTGTGATTGACCTATTTGGTGGTGGGTATTTCTCCTTCCTCACCGCTTGCAAATTAAGTCACTTATTTCAAATACATTTACACTGTTTTCATGTTGGTGGTTGCAGTTTCTTCTTTCCACAATTTAGCTCATGCAGTGTTGCAGCTGAACAGCTTTGTATGTATCGAAGTCGTCTTAAACGAAAATTCAATAAAACATAAACTGCAAATAAACATTTGCAACACTTCTATTCCATCATCAGTCCTCATTGTATTTACCGTTCTATCATCTGTATTCAGTGCATGGGTTATCTTCCTTGATCATGTATTTGCGTTTTCACTCAAAGTTCATTGTACGAAGCTGTATATCTTTTAATCTTCTGTTGATGTTTCTCTGAGCAGCTCAACTTCTGTAAGCAGCTGGAGTTGGTATATAAACTAAAACAAATTGGTAAATGTGAATTCTACTCGATTAGACTGAATTGATCTGAAATGGTGGAAGTTAGGATAGGCATAGCCAACTCTTAGCTTTTTTAAGACTTCATCTGTATAGGCAAACACCACAGAATTTCTGTTTCATGTATTATGAAGCTATTTCTAAACTTCAATGAAACAGTCAACTAAAATGACAGGCTTGTAGGTTGTTAGAGTACTTTCAGCTCTGTACTTCTAGCTGGAGTTATCGTTGCCTTTTATTTAATCCATAATGTGGATCTGTGTAAATGGCTTAACTCAAGTCGAAAATAACATACTGTAAATATAGTTGGGGTGTCCTATTGGAAAAGGCCACTAGTTTTACAAGCCTCACAGGTGAAGTATTGGCCCAAAAAAGTCACTTGTATTTCTCATGTGAAAATATCATTTTTTAAAAATGTTGGCTCATTGCCTTATTTCTCCACCTTCACTATATGCTATCAAAACCACTTTTTCTGCAATTCTCTCTGAGGTTCCCAAACATGTTTGCTCATCATTCTACCTGGTGAATGAAGCTGTCCTACTACTGCTATTCATGCATTCTTTACATAGCAATGATGACTCAGAGTATTTATGTTAAACTTATTTTGCCTTTCTTGCTGCATTGTGGAATTTACCCTATAGATGCTTTTGGAAGTAGTGCTTCTGAACCCCAACCTGCAACCCAGGCAGCTTCTAGTTCCTCAGCTTCTGCAGACTTACTGGCTGGTAATACATATAAATTTAAATAAAATGTATACTTTCTTGTGGAAGGTTGTTTTTTGGATTTGTTTAGTCACACGCCTATTTTATTTCAAAATGAACCTTCATTTTGCAGTGGAGTAAACTCTAAATCAGGGGTGGCCAACCTAAACCTGAGAAGGAGCCAGAATTTACCAATGTACATTGCCAGAGAGGCACAGTAATAGGTCAGCTTCCACCCACTCCCAGCACCTCCTGCCCATCAGCAGCTCCGCTGATCTGCGCCTGCATCTCCTGATCAGCTGTTTCATGCTGTGCAGGAGGCTCTGGGGAGGGAGGGGGTGGAGGGAGGGCATGGCAGGCTTAGGGGAAGGGTGAAGTGGGGGCAGAGCCTATGGCAGAGCCAGGGGTTGAGCAGTGAGCACCCCCTCCCACCCGGCACATTTGAAAGTTGGTGCCTATAGCTCCAGCCCCGGAGTCGGTGCCTCTACAAGGAGCCGCATATTAACTTCTGAAGAGCCACATGTGGCTCTGGAGCCACAGGTTGGCCACCCCTGGTCTAAATGTTGTTGGACAGCAGCAAAGATTTGATAGTATTAAACATTCTTAAGTACCATCGCTTCAATAAAGCTGTGTATAACAAATTTTACTACTTTCATGACACATCTCCTCCTAAATGACTGCATGATCATATTGTTCTCATCCTCTTATTCTTCCCTTTTCCTAACCCTACTTACTCTCCTTATTTCTCCTTATCTCCTCCTGTTTGTTCTTCCTTTCGATTTTACTTCAGGGCAGGAAATAGGTATTATGTCTATTGTATGGTCTCATGCATATTTGTGTTGCTATGTAAGTAAACAGGATAACTTCAGTTCTAGGAAACGAGTTGATTTAAAGAAGTAAACTTGCTCTAGGCTAGTTAAATTTTTGGTAACTGTAGTTTGTAACTGCTTGTGTCAGTGGTGTTAAACTAACCTCTCCGTGCTAGACATTTGTCCTGTATCTTCGCAGCTGTACAAGCTTTATTTAACAAATGAAAGTATCACCATTTGTAGTTTGTTTAATTTCTGACCATATTCAGATAATGTTATTTTTAAAACTCTGAAGATATGTTAACTAATCCTTGCAAGCATCACTTACCCCATTTTGCATTTTGGCTAACTGAGAAGCAGAGGATAACTGCTGTTAGCAGTTTTTGGAGAATGATCTATTGGACTAAATATGTTCAGTACTGTACTAGACTTAAAGTTTTTGGACAGAACTCTGCATTGAGAAAAAAGAATCCTAAACCATGCATCATCAGAATAAGGTCAAATATGATACAAATATCTTAAACAATGAAAACATCTAAATGAGCAGCTCTCAAAGTTACTATAAACTGAAGATTTAGTGAGGTTCTCAGAACCTCACAACTATTATGTGGTACTGCTAAGCTTCTGTTAAATCAAACAATATAAACTCATTTGAATTTAAATCTTACTGCAAAGGCATCTCTACTTAAATTATATTAAAATACCTTAAAATTGCACAGTTTTGGGTTACTGATCAAAGTGGTCCTACAGTACTTCTTGTGCTGCAGATTATAGACCATAAATTAAGATAACCTCTAAGTAATGGCTGCAATATCAGTGCATAATTTTAGTTTTAGAAGTTCCATGAAAAGTAGGATGAAAAGTTGTTTTCTTCTGATTTAATTGATCCAAACTGTGTGGAAAGTAAACCCATAGTATCCCGCAGTAAGAGGAACTGGGATAGAGGACACTATTTGTGAATTTTGGCACATACGTCCATGTCCTTGTTTGAGCCAGATAGAAGAGGCAACAACTTCTGAGTATTACTTTGTTTTAAATAACCTGTCCACTTAACTTGTATCTGCCTTTGTGCCCCTTCATCAAAGGGAGGCATCTCAAAGAGCAGCATAACACCCTCAGCGTTCAAAGTGTTTGTCACTCTTCGTTCATATCAGAAGGGATTGTAAAAACCTGAATTGTGCTGAGTATGGCACCAAATCAAAACTGGGGATGTCATGCTGATTTTCAAGTTTAAGGTGACCACCTCATGTCAGTCTGATTCCTTGAAGCTTCATTGCCAAGCGTACATGTAACACACTATTCCTTCTGGGTACAAGTATGACACTTTTTTTTTTGCTTTGCTTCCAGTAAAAAAATACATATCAACCAGAAATATTCATATACTATGGCCTCCTCCTTCCACCACTACATATTTGGCTTTCTTCTTACTCAGGCAGCTTCAGCTTATCCTCATTGGTCTTTTCCATGTGCCAACTTTGTGAGCAGTACCCTTTTTATTGACTTACATTAGGCAACAACCAACTTAAAAGTATTACCTTTTTATGCTACCAAACCTGATGTGGTGGTGTATACTGGGCTCAGATAACACAAGCTACCTGTTCTACACCAAACCAAAAAGGCCACTAAATCAGTGGTGGAAAAAGTTCCAAGCCAGCTTTTCTCTAGTTTCAGGAAACTTATTTATATATTTCTAAATAGCCAGAGAATAGTCACTAACTCACTGTGATTTTGATTAGTCTAGAAAGTGAAGTTGGCAAGTCCAGTAACTAAGGGTATTATCTCTTCTCCCTTGAGTTAGCAGATTGAAAATGTTGTTGCTTTTTCTAATACCATACTCCCTTTAATTCTGAATTAAGAGCCCATGTATATGAGATAAAAGTGAAAATCTCTCCTTGCTGCCTTTCAGGTAACTACTTCATTGGTGCTTGGGGTACAGCAGCACTCCTTCATTTCTAGTGGTTTCCATTGTATATAAAAGGTTTTCAGTTTTGTGGAATTGCTTACAACGTTCCCCACTATAAAAATTGTTCCAGCACCTATGAACTACTTATTTGGCCCTATTGGTTAATTCATATTTGTCCTTTAAATACTGGCATACTGTCATCTTTAAAGGTTTCAGAGTAGCAGCCGTATTAGTCTGTCTTCGCAAAAAGAGAAGGAGTACTTGTGGCACCTTAGAGACTAACCAATTTATTTGAGCATAAGCTTTCGTGAGCTACAGCTCACTTCATCGGATGCATACTGTGGAAAGTACAGAAGATCTTTTTATACACACAAACCATGAAAAAATGGGTGTTTACCACTACAAAAGGTTTTCTCTCCTCCCACCCCACTCCCCTGCTGGGGGGAGAGAAAACCTTTTGTTGTGGTAAACTTTTGTAGTGGTAAACACCCATTTTTTTCATGGTTTGTGTGTATAAAAAAATCTTCTGTACTTTCCACAGTATGCATCCGATGAAGTGAGCTACAGCTCACGAAAGCTTATGCTCAAATAAATTGGTTAGTCTCCAAGGTGCCACAAGTACTCCTTTTCTTTTTGTCATTTTTAAAGTGGCTTAAATCTTTCTCAGCTGGTCAATATTGATTAGTTTTTTCCTCATCCACATTCTTATATGGGCCCCTTCACGCAATAAGTCCTTAAATAAGGAAGCTCTCCTATAAAAGATAGAAATGAGACTTTTTATATTGCAAGTACTGTGAGTTTCTTTTGAGGGATAAATCCAAAGGAGAACACATCTCTCACCAGCATCTAAACATATGCATGGAAAACTTTCTATTTCATTACAAGAAAGTAAGTGCCCGTTCCAGAAATGATTACATATACTGGTTCCAAGACAGCTGCTTGAAGCTGAGTATGTGGATAAACCAGGAGCCGTCAGTAAAGGCAGTCCTTGCCTTCTAATTTAGAGTCCCTCTTTTTGTTAAATTTCTTAAATGACAATTTTATAGGAGTATCTAGCCAATTTCATGAATGAGAACATTGTTGGTTACTTGTAGGAATACGTACAATTGCAGAAAATGTTACAGCATCTTTAGCAACTGATTTTCACCAGTTTCCATGTGGTGAAATTTTGAAAAAAGAGCTCATCTGTTTGAAAAGATCAAATCACAATCTTGTGTATTCAGGCTGAAAGCAATTTTACTCCCAAAAATGCATTTTCAGCATGAAAATGATGTCTATCTAGGAATATAGAAATTCCTTGAATATTTTGCCTACGCTTTAGTAATAGGAGCTTTCAAATTATATTCAGTTTTCCATTGTATTTGGGGGGGGGTTCTTGATAGCGGAGGTTTTGAAAAAATTGGTGAAGTTGGTATTAAATCAAGGCTTCTGTGTATAAAGGATGGAGGACGTGAGCCTGTTTTTTTGGATAACTGAGGCTTAGTTAGAATTCATCAAACCCACAGTTGCCTATGCCTACCCTGCACTGAGGCATGTGATCCTGTCTTTAAGCTTTATTCTTTCAGTGTTTCTGTATCCACATGTTGAAGTGCCTGTGAAAAGGGGTTTCAGAGTAACAGCCGTGTTAGTCTGTATTCACAAAAAGAAAAGGAGGACTTGTGGCACCTTAGAGACTAACCAATTTATTTGAGCATAAGCTTTCGTGATGCATCTGATGAAGTGAGCTGTAGCTCACGAAAGCTTATGCTCAAATAAATTGGTTAGTCTCTAAGGTGCCACAAGTACTCCTTTTCTTTTTGTGAAAAGGGGTAAAATTCCAACAGCCTCACTTATTAAGTAAACTATTTTTTTTCTTGCTTACAGAGCTTCTACATTTTAAATCCAAAATGGCTACCAATGGGGTTTGAATGACAATTTGGCAGATACAAAGGCTCTCTGAAACCATAACAGCATATTGCTAAGCATTTGTTTGCCTCAGATAATGGCAGATGTATAACCTGCAGCTAATCCAATTCTAAATATAAAATCCTCTTGATTTCTCATAGTTCTTGAAGGCTTGTCCTCCAAGGATTTTGAATGCTTAGTTTTAGTGAAAGTGTGCATAAAATTACAGGTACCTTTTTGTGCATAATTGTAAGTATTCTGTAGTGTCACTGTTTGACTGTGTTCTTGGCTTACTTCCTTTAGATCTCCTAATGAAAAATATCTTTCTCCTATTCTTCTCTTCTGAGAAACTTATTGGAATAGGATAATATAATGATTTATTAAAGTTTTATTGAATTGCTTCCTCTCTAATTAATCCTATAATCTAAAATTTGTGTGTGTGTATATGTGTGTGTGTGTGTATGTATATATGTGTGTGTGTGTGTGTGTATGTATATATATTTATTTATATATATATATATATATATATAAACTCTACACAACTGGTAATAGAATATATATTATGAGGTATTTTGTCCTAATAAAAAAATAGTCTTGTCTGGATACTCATCTGATCCATCCAGACATTTGAAAGTTTAGTTTTGCTTGCTATTATTTTGTTGTCCACATTTGTATTAGCAATCTTCACTGAAGGCGAAGATGCAGTTCTACTCTCAAGCCTATTCCTGGTGTCATGTAGAATAAATGCTAGCCAACTGGAAACTCCTAAACAATGAGTGCAGGGAAACTTCAAGATAGCATTTTAGTATAGTTTATTTTTAGATTGCTTTTCGAATCCTTTTTTTTTTACTCTCCCAGTCTAACTTCTAATATTCCTCATTCCTTTCAAGCAACTGCTCAACATTTCAGATCTTTCTTTGGATGTGCTAGCTAAGTAGTGTAAGTTGATAAATATACTATGATCAGTTTTCAAATGTAGCAAATTCACAAGGACTAAAAGCAAACTAAGTTAAAATGGTAAATCTATGACTATGTAATAGTATATAAAGCAAGTTTATAAAAATTATGCACAAATTAAAACCCTACCACTTTAACTTTATTGCCACCTCCATAACAAGAGGAGTTTGTTTTGTAAGGCTAAATGTGATCTGTTGCTTCCAAATCTACCATTCCAGTCTTGAGAGAAGGATAGAACTTACTTATGCTCTGCTAAAAGCACCTGTCACCACAGAACTTTATTCATGGATTATAGTAATACGAACAAATTTCCAGAAGGGCAGCTGGGTTTCTGTTCTGCTCTTAATTTGTGAGCATCTATTCTTTGAATATTCAAACATATTCTTTTGCTTTCATTTTTCTGGGGACTGAAAAGGAATTTTGCAGAGGGATCTGAAGCTGACATGTCTCCTTCAGGACAATGTTTGAGAGCCTATGGGATGCTGTAAAGGCGGCTCATCTTCCTCATAAGTTTTTGTCTGGGCTCTAAATCTTAGTGAGTCTGATTGCAGCTGATATGGGTTCCTGGAAAAAGAGGCAGTTTGAGATAATGAGGGTAATTCAAGTCTTTGTCCTAGCAGAACCCTCAAGTGGATCTGCTAACAAAGGGAAGTCAGTGCAGGTTCTGGAAAAGTGATATTCTTTCTTTAGCTATTTACATAGGCTACTTAATTGTCTAGTTCCTAATAGAGCATTTGGCAGCTCTAGATCACATTAATTGCAAATCTGTAACTACTGCGGACTGGTCACTCTCAGCTCTGTCCAGGAATTTTCAGGCTAACTTGAGATGGAAGGGCACTAATTAGCCAGATATCCAAGGTCAGTGAGTCTAGCATAACCAAGACTGCAGCTGTCTTAATTACTAGAGGTCAGGCGCCTTGATCAAGGATGAAACAGTGGTGGTCCTTATCCAACTAGCATTGCTTCAGTCTTTCCTAGATACACTTTGAATAGGCAGGCTGTTATGCCACGTACCAGCTCCTCTGTATCTGGAGATAAATGGAATATAGTGTCTTCTGTGATGGGGGGAAAAAAAACTTGGAACATCATACCGCTGGCATGATAATCCATGTTGCACATAGAACTGGAAGGAACCTTGTGGGTCATAGGCAGTCTCCTGCTATCACAGGCAACCTCATCATGTACTCTCAGTCATAAATTTGTCAATCTCCAACCTAAAAACTAGTTAGGTCATTTGTCCTCACAACTTCTGTTGTAAGGCTGGTCCAAAACCTCACTCCTCTGATTAGAAACATTTTTCTATTTTCCAGCCTAAATGTACTATTGGGCTATTTATACCTATTTGTTCTTGTGCCAATATTCTTCAGTTTAAATAAGTCTTCCTCCCTTTCTGGAGTATATCTCTCTGATGTATTCATAGAGAGAAGTCTTATCCTCTCCTGATCATCCTAGTAGTCCTTCTCTGCACCTGTTTCAGTTTAATTCAAATTTATGCTGGTGTGCATCTACTAGGCATAGTTGTAAGAAGGGTTTGACTTTGTCACCAATCTTACCCAAACCCTTGGGAAGGAGAAGTAGCTACCTGTCATGACTCTTTGGGATCTTTTAGAAAGGAATAATTCCTGCCAGGTTATGTATATAGGTTACCAGTATCTCATGATTACTGAGAGTGGCGGATAGATTGAGGTTAATCAACATTACTGAAAAGTGATACAGTAATCTATTAGTGCATTCATATGCTAGAAAATGGTGTCAGGATCATTCCAAAGCTACTATTCCTAGAATAGTGGGCTAATGAAGTATTCTTTGGGAACGTGATGTGCTCCTTCACAGCTTGGGGCAAAAGTTTGATTTGGGGTTAAACGGCTATGAGAAACATAATGTATATTACTGTTTTACAATAACTTTTGGTGAGTTTTTTATATATTTTTAACTTCCTAAATTTTAACACTTCATTTTTTAAAGCATTAATTATTTAAATTGAAGGTAGTCCACTTTACCACACTTGTGTCCAGTGTTCTCCAAACATTCACGTCTGGCTGTCTTTTTCCTTATGACAGTAGTCTGGCATTTGAAGGTACATATTACAGTTTGCAAGTGGATAAAATGTCTGTGTTCGATCTGTCATAATCTCCCTAAAGTGCATCAGTTGCCATGTGTTGTTGCCTTAAAAATGTTAATAGATTCAGTATCTTTAAGCATTTAGCATAATGTGTAGACTACAAATCTTAACAGTTTAAGTCAGTTCCTCCGTTTCTTTCACAAGTTGAGTTCAAGGTTCTGATTTTCATTCCTATACTTTGTGACATCACTAATCCCTAATATATGCTGTGTCCTCAACCAGTGCAACCAAAATCCTGACAACCTGAAATTAGTGCAACAAGAAAATATTCTAGGCTGCTGACTATTCTACTTGGAAATTGACCTTGTGACTATAATCTATACTGGTTGGTCTCCCAAAGTTATGAAGTACCTGCAGCTTCTGTTAATTTCATTGAGCTTTGTGGCTGTTTCACACTTCCTGAAAAACAAGCCATAACTATCAGTCCATATCTTGCTGGCAGACAGAACTGCTCAACTCATGTTACATTGGCACAGAACTGTTTTCAGAGAGAAATGTGGTGGATTATTGCTTTTATTTCCATTTTTCAGGGAAAACATTTCTTATTTAACGAGGAAAATTTAAATCAAGGAGTCAGTGGGGGAAAAATGCTGTAGAAAGAAATCTATAAAATCATATAATTGTTCTTATTTACAATATTTTATAGTACTTCAAAAATCTAAAATTATAGTTGGAGACCACTTAAAAGCCCAGTCATGTAAAGGAAAGTGGTACCGTTAATAGAAATCAATGAAAGTGAGGGTCAGGTTAGATAAGAACTTGGGAGAGGTGCAAAGAAGGCCCATGTGCTGTAGGAAGTAGTGATGGTGATTCATTTGGTTGGTTGGTGAATCAATAGGTAGTTAGTATTTAACCTAGATGAGATTAAGAGGTACTGTTGGCATTCCTGGCTACTCAAGTCAGGGTCATTAAACAACTCATGGTACACTTTCCTAACCCCAGTGTCCTGACCAAATCCCAGTAACTGCATTCTGCCTACTTATAGATTACCCCTATCATTATAATTGGGTAAGGTGTATTGAATGTTTGTCTTACATTGTGCACTGAATGTGCTATTAAACTGCTGTGCTCTACCCCAGAGGTGACTGCATTTCATTTGTGGGTGAAGTTACAAGTTAGGTTTATGATGCTGTCTTATGATTCTTGCAACCCAGAACTTGCCAGTTACAGTAGATCTTCCTTTAGCTGGTTTTAGAGTGATTTTTACTAGAATACTTTGCATTACATCAAGAGATGCTTATTATCTAATATCAGAAAGCATAATGATAGAGTAACTATATTATGTTATGGCTTTAAGAACAGTAAGTATGTCAAGGCTTTTATTTTGTGATTCCATCTGGGTGCATCTGACCTTTTTTAATGTAACTTTTTTTTAAAGGCTTTGGAGGTTCTTTCATTGCTCCTTCTCCATCACCATCACCAGTTACTCCAGCTCAAACCACCTTATTACAGCCCAACTTTGAAGCAGCTTTTGGAACATCACCATCAACTGGTGGCAGCTCATTTGATCCATCAGGTGAGGGAAGTGTATCTTCCTTGTGTATCTTCAGAACAAACGTGTTCATTCAACGCTAATATAAATGATACAATTATTACTGCTCTTAATACAAAGGATATAAAAAAATTCTCATGGGTATCAATATTTTCTGTCACTTAATCAATTGAAAGAGAAAATACCAGTTAGTACCGTAAGCGTTCACCAGCAGTGGGGATAATTCTAGGAAATCTTTCCTTGTTCCCATTATCTTCTCTCAATTTTCAGCAGAAACCAAATATAAGTGTGTATGTCATCTCTTTGCACGTGCTTATCTGCATGACTGTTAGGAGTTATCGGAGGAAAAACAAAACACTTCGTACTGTATATTCAGAGTATAGGCATGTGATCTCGCTGCTGTTGCTGAAGCCCTGAAGTTTGCATGGCACCCAGTTACACAAAACTGAGATCAAGATAGTCTTCTTTGCTTGACATAAAGCTTAACTTTTCATCACTGCTGTCATTTTGTTTGTATCTCTTCCATTCTACACTTTCCATGCTGGGTCCTTGCTACAAATTTACAATTGGTGAGTTCTGCAACTAAATGAGTAAGAGAGAAATCTGAGTAGTACTACTGCTTGATTTGGTTGCTTGCCAGTGCATAATATGCTACACTTGCCTGTTGAAATAACATTAGCATGCACATCAAATGTGGATCAGAATATTTACTGTGGTGGAATCAAGTAATATAACTTACTTTAAAATAATAGTGGGCTAACCAGACAAAAGAGAAGCAGTTTGAGTTATGATATGTAAACCTGACTCCTGAAGCCAACATCTGCTCTGGGGAAGTTAGATCTGTCAGTGTGGATGAAGAGTACACGTTACATCCCTGTTGATCCCTTTAATTGATATATTAGAGAAACCTGTTTATCAATTAAAACATTTTAAAATCGTCTATCTTCCTGGCTCTCCTACTACAGTAACTTGTACATCTATTAAAAAAAATATTTTACATAGCTTTTCTAAACCTCTTTGCAAACATGTATACATAGAGGGGCAATGCTCTGGGATTTTTAAGTTTGTTACCAGGTTTAAGAATGCATTTGTAACCATTTAGGCATGTATTGTTCTAGTCTTCATTAGTATATTTTTATTTCAGGGTAATCCTACATTTCAGTGTTAGTAAAATATCATGCATGCCGTGTTGGCATTCTTTTATGTGAAATTATGTATTAGTAATACCTGTGGAGTGATTGTCTGTGCTATGGTCATTTGTTAAGTAATACTAAAGGTTCTATGCAGTGGTGTTACTTAAAGGAATATTACAGTAAAGGTTACTATCTAAACTGCTGTTTCCTTTAAATTCTAGTGTTTGATGGTTTAGGTGATCTTCTTATGCCAACTATGATTCCATCTGGTCAGTCTGTAGCAGCTTCAGCTGCAACAGCTTCAGCAGCAAGCAAAGGCCTTGGAAGTGATCTTGATTCATCTCTCGCAAGTTTAGTAGGCAGTAAGTCACAACTACTGTTTTGGTTTTTTTAAAAGGACTTATGATCTTAACTACTCAACTCATTCAACTTATTGATAATATTTGGTTTTGAGTACATAAATATAGCTGTCACTTGTATGTTAGCTTAGTCTGTTGCACCCCTCAAGAGTCCTGCCTCTCTGCTATAGTCCTTCTCTGTAGGAGGCTACGGTGCTTAGGTTTTCACAGCTCAGTTCCTGGTCTTGTGCCAAAGTTTGATCCATATCATAGAGCTTCTGTTTTCAAGCAGACTAAATCGGTCTGTTCTATAATCCAAGGGACATTTACAAATCTGTCTCTTGAAAACACATTTTCAAGCTTAGATACTTGAAACAGATTAGAGTACAGATGGGAAAAATAGCACTTGCCATTCTAGAGGTGTACATTAGGCTGAAGGAGTTACTAACAGCCGTCAGTCAGATCTGGTAAAAGTCAGTGGGTGCTTAGTGATAGCTGAAATAATAGAAGCCACCGCCCAAGGCACAGGCCAGCATGGCGAGGCCTGAGCAGAGGCAAAGCCATGTGATTTAAGGGTTTTCTCTGATTACACACGTAGGGACTCCAGCTTTGGTTGGTTGCAGCTGTGTCCCGGTGGGAAACGAAACAAATATCAAGGAGAAAGGTCAGCAGACAACAGGAGATGCAGCAGTGCATGGCCCTGGGAGGAAGTAGAGAGAGCTTCTTTTGGGTAGAGTGCTCACTGAAAAGGCAGACTTTAGTTTTCTTGCTCAGAAATCATTTCTACTTTTTCAGGGAAATGGGACTTTGTATTTTCTTTGTAAATAAACAAAATTACACCCACAAAAACCACCCCAAACTTGTATAATCAATCTCTTCTCCTAATGGAAACAACCCAACCAGGCCCTTAATACTGACCAACTGCTTGGGCCAGTGGGTAACCTTATTTAAAATGTGGTTGCAGTCCGAAAAAGACCATAGAAATTGCGCTGTTTCATGTTTCTCAATGACATCATCTAATATGTACTTGATTTACAAACAGATTTTTTTTCTGTCAGCCCTAAAAACAATTTTCTGATCAGCAAGAGCAAAGCTGGCTTCTTTTCTTCTATGCATGATCACTTGTAAATTATCTTGTAAATCAAATTCCATCCTCAGTTACTCCTCTGTATCTGTGGGCAGTGGGGATACACAGGAGAAACACAGCAGAATTTTTGTAGGATCTCTACTGGTGATGGAGGAGGAAAATATTATTTTAAAAAAATTCTCAATCACTGGGATTCCAAAACCATTTAAATTTAAGTCCACTTAACTCTGTTGCTTACAAACTTAGAGAGCCAACTGATGTGCACATAAGTCCTAGTCTAGCAGTGCAATGCACTATTTTTTTAAATTTGAAAGGACACTGTTAAAGACCAACTTGTTTTCACACCTACACCCAGGTGGCTGGAACTTCTCACAAGTATGACATAAAAGATAAACTAGACTTGCCACTTGGATCCAAACTACCATATTTACATTTTGTTTTGTACATGTACATAAATACACAGTTAAGGAAACGATGACACTGGCCCTTCAGGCTTCTTATTTCTTTTGTATGTTAAAGAAATGTTAAGTTCTTGGAAGAACAAGTTTGTCATAAGGAAATCATTAATGAAACTGATGTGCTTCAATTTTTAGCTTTCATTATTTAGAGGGCTTTTAGAAAAAATGAGTACTATTCCTAGAACTGTGCTGTTGGATCAGTTTTGTGCAGGTGCACGGATGTTTTTATATTAAAAACATTTGACAGAATCCTTCACCTAATTTTATAAACAAGTAACTTTTTTTTATCCTAATTTCATTTCTGATTTTCAGATCTTGGAATTTCTGGCACCACATCAAAAAAGTAAGTTCTGAATTTTGGGTGGGTTTTTTTTGTTTAAAAATGCTGGTCCTTGTAACACATAAGATTAATAAAACTAAAAGATTAGAGAACTTTTCCCCCATTTTGTCTGGTGTATTTGATAGCACTTTGAACGTAGTCCATTCCACTGTCTTTCTAGTAGAGTCTATCGGTTTCCACACTAATAGGGAGATATACTTTTAAAGAAATGGGGGTTTGTTAAACCACAGCATTGGCAGGGTAACTAGAGACAAGTTTATGTCCTGAAACAACAAGAAATACATAGTTTAAAAACCGATGTAGTGTTCAAGTTCACCTAGTCCCTTTTATCTTTTTGCTGAGCTTTATATTTAGATACACTTTCTGTGATTGTTTGACTCCACTGACTACTGAGCTGGTTCACAACCTCTACTTAGACTGAGCTAAGAGGGGGGAAATCCATGGTATTCTTTCTTTTGAGAAAAGGAGAATGTAAAATTACTTTAATTATCATTGTTTGACTCTTTTCCACCATGTCTTGTTTGTTTTGTTTTGTTCCTATCTTAGTTTTCCCACTTTCTGAGTTACACTCTAAAACAAAATCAGTCCCAATTTACTGACAAAAGGTGCAATCCTGGCCTTCATTGAATCAAAATTCAACTTGACTTTAGTGGGATCAGATTTCACCCAAAGTTTCCAATGGATTCTTTCCCACTTGTCCAATCGAACAAGCCTTACATCTGTAGAGCAAGTTTCAGAGTAACAGCTGTGTTAGCCTGTATTCGCAAAAAGAAAAGGAGTACTTGTGGCACCTTAGAGACTAACCAATTTATTTGAGCATAAGCTTTCGTGAGCTACAGCTCACTTCATCGGATGCATACTGTGGAAAATACAGAAGATGGTTTTATACACACAGACCATGAAAAAATGGGTGTTTACCACTACAAAAGGTTTTCTCTCCCCCAACCCCACTCTCCTGCTGGTAATAGCTTATCTAAAGTGATCACTCTCCTTACAATGTATATGATAATCAAGGTGGGCCATTTCCAGCACAAATCCAGGGTTTAACAAGAACGTCTGAGGAACAGTAGGTGGGGGGAAAGGAATAAACAAGGGGAAATAGGTTACTTTTTATAATGAATCAACCATTCCCAGTCTCTATTCAAGCCTAAGTTAATTGTATCCAATTTGCAAATTAATTCCAATTCAGCAGTCTCTTGTTGGAGTCTGTTTTTGAAGTTTTTTTGTTGAAGGATAGTCACTTTGAGATCAGAAATCGAGTGACCAGAGAGATTGAAGTGTTCTCCGACTGATTTATGAATGTTATAATTCTTGACATCTGATTTGTGTCCCTTTATTCTTTTACGTAGAGACTGTCCAGTTTGACCAATGTACATGGCAGAGGGGCATTGCTAGCACATGATGGCATATATCACATTGGTAGATGTGCAGGTGAACGAGCCTCTGATAGTGTGGCTGATGTTATTAGGCCCTGTGATGGTGTCCCCTGAATAGGTATGTGGGCACAGTTGGCAATGGGCTTTGTTGCAAGGATAGGTTCCTGGGTTAGTGGTTCTGTTGTGTGGTATGTGGTTGCTAGTGAGTATTTGCTTCAGGTTGGGGGGGCTGTCTGTAGGCAAGGACTGGCCTGTCTCCCAAGATTTGTGAGAGTGTTGGGTCGTCCTTCAGAATAGGTTGTAGATCCTTTATAATGCGTTGGAGGGATTTTAGTTGGGGGCTGAAGGTGACAGCTAGTGGCGTTCTGTTATTTTCTTCGTTAGGTCTGTCCTGTAGTAGGTGACTTCTGGGAACTCTTCTGGCTCTATCAATCTGTTTCTTCACTTCCGCAGGTGGGTATTGTAGTTGTAAGAATGCTTGATAGAGATCTTGTAGGTGTTTGTCTCTGTCTGAGGGGTTGGAGCAAATGCAGTTGTATCGCAGAGCTTGGCTGTAGACGATGGATCGTGTGGTGTGGTCAGGGTGAAAGCTGGAGGCATGTAGGTAGGAATAGTGGTCAGTAGGTTTCCGGTATAGGGTGGTGTTTATGTGACCATCATTTATTAGCACTGTAGTGTCCAGGAGGTGGATCTCTTGTGTGGACTGGTCCAGGCTGAGGTTGATGGTGGGATGGAAATTGTTGAAATCATGATGGAATTCCTCAAGGGCTTCTTTTCCATAGGTCCAGATGATGAAGAGGTCATCAATATAGCGCAAGTAGAGTAGGGGTGTTAGGGGACGAGAGCTGAGGAAGCGTTGTTCTAAGTCAGCCATAAAAAGGTTGGCATACTGTGGGGCCATGCGGGTACCCATAGCAGTGCCGCTGATCTGAAGGTATACACTATCCCCAAATGTAAAATAGTTATGGGTAAGGACAAAGTCACAAAGTTCAGCCACCAGGTTAGCCATGACATTATCGGGGATAGTGTTCTTGACGGCTTGTAGTCCATCTTTGTGTGGAATGTTGGTGTAGAGGGCTTCTACATCCATAGTGGCCAGGATGGTGTTATCAGGAAGATCACCGACGGATTGTAGTTTCCTCAGGAAGTCAGTGGTGTCTCAAAGGTAGCTGGGAGTGCTGGTAGCATAAAGCCTGAGGAGGGAGTCTACATAGCCAGACAATCCTGCTGTCAGGGTGCCAATGCCTGAGATGATGGGGCGCCCAGGCTCTCTTAAAATTTTCACTTTGAGTTTTACCTTTTTAACTGGTTTGCGGTCAGAAGGTGGGGAATTCCAACACTGTCCAGGTTTGGAGATGTACCGGTTTGTCATGTGCCTCAAATCCTGTTTTTTTTCCTGCAGTCTTTTGTTAAAACATCAAATGTTGGGCTACCCCTTAGTAATAGTTGTTCTGCTTCTAGAAGGGGTGAAAATATTCCTCCTTTTTCTATGAATGTTTTTTATAGATCTTGAATCCTACAACTTGAGTGTTCTGAAGGGAAAAGCCCTCCTTTTCTTCTGCTGCAGCTTTCTGAACAAGATTCTTAACTGTGAAATGCCTTTATCAACAGTAGAATATGCAGTGCCAATCCCTCACTTTTTGCCTTGATATAAATTGTATCCTTCCCTGTAGATTATAATACCATACAAGTGAATGTGAATATAGCACTAAACAATCTTTTGCCTCCTCACATATTGCTAATTACTCATTGGTAATGAGATGTAAAGGCTTTCACCATTAATTCTGTTTTCATTTTTTGATATAGACTATCGTAAACTTGGCAATTGAGTTACCATAGCTAATGACCACCACTGAGATTAGAGATAATTTATTCACAACCTATGCACACTAAATGTGTTCAGGATTTCTCAGATGCCTATAACAAAAACTAATGCGCGTGCTAGCTTTGTTTAGTGTTTATATAAATTAATGTACATACATTCAGAGTGCTGAGTTTTAACATTCAATGTACAGCTTTATTCTGATTTATATCTCTGCTTCTGCATTTGAATCCCTATTAGGGGAGACCTTCAGTGGAGTGCTGGAGAAAAGAAGTTAACGGGAGGAGCTAACTGGCAACCAAAAGTAGCACCTGCAACATGGTCAACTGGTGTTCCTCCAACTGGTCCCTTGGTATGTAGTTCAGTAATTAGTCCTAGCACTTCATGTCCAGCAGGCACTCAAGTGGTGATGAAATAGGAACAAATTATTACTACTGTGTACATAAACTGGTGTTCTTCCCTGTGTTTTTTCTAGGGGACTGTGTGTGTACAATTGTGACTATTAATCAACATTAGCCACCTGTTAAACATGTTGTGATATCGGAGATACTTTAATTGTCTGTAACTGTAGGGAAATACTGTAGTATCTCTGACAATGTCACTAAGACGAAAAACATTGATTTGAGACGACCAATGTCTGTGGGCCAGATCCTTTGCTAATGTAAATCAGCATTGTGGAATTGATGTCAGTCGAACTACATTGGCCTACACCTGCTCAGGATCTTTGTATATGTGCCAGAAAGAGTGATCAGTTACTTCCAAGACAATAGGGTGTGATATTTTCTTTTAGTAATTTATGAGCAAAATGTTCCATGGGGCAGGATGGGGGGACATTTTTTGCAATCATTGTTTCAGCTTCCATTTAATGTGGGTGTGGAATTTTGATGAATGAATTAGTTACTATTTCAGCTTTTTTTCTTACCAGAAAGGTGGGGCAATTTTCTATTATGTAAGTGAATTTAATTGTAAAGTTCTACTAATTCTACTTACAAAGCTGTTGGGTTTTTTTTGTTTTTTGTTTTTTTAACTAAACTTGAAAATACTAACTGCTCTTTGCCTGCACAACAGGTTTTACAGCTGGCTTAAAGTTAGATGGAAATTGTCACTAATATATTAATGTGGCTGCTCTTACATGCCTGAGAGCATGTCATTGTGACCAGTTACTTAATCCACTAGCCTTTGTAGTATGTTCATGAGAAACAACTTAGTAATAAGCTCTTTCATGGAAGTCAAGCTAAAAGCAGCTATTTCAGGATATATCCTTGTTCCCAGCAGATATTGAAATACTGAGGACCTGGAGGCATCTGGAGATTTATGAGATGTGGAACTTCCCTTCTAGTCACTCATTCAAACCCAGACTAGGCTGGTTGTAACTGAAAGTAGTTACCATCTGATAGGAATTCACTGGTCTCTAGGAAATGGGTTGGGTGGCTTTGGTAGAGTTCGCAGTTCGCTGATGTCTAAAGCCAGTAAAAAAAATTAAAATTCTGCCAACAAGGATACCAGTGACATAGAAATGACTATGGAGATTGAAACCCTTAAAGTCCCTTCAGGTCAGTATTGAGATACACTGACAGAGCAATATTGAAGCTTGAACTGCTGCTTATGCTGTCTGTCCTTTGGCTGTGCCCAGTCTGACACTTTTTGAGAGTACTAAATTCACTGTCCATTCACTGTACATGATTCTTCTTGCTGCTATTGTTTTAATTTTTATATGAAGTTTAATAGTTCTAGGACTGTTGAACTTTCTTTAAAGAGTCAAGCAGTTAAACTATTACTATATATTGTCTAGTGTCTATAATGGAGGGTACCTATGGCACTGCACAAAAACAGTAAAAGACACAAATTAGTCATAGACAGTTATCTAAAGGTCCTAATCTTCAGCCAGACTACCTGTATTTGTATTGATCATTCAAAAGCCTGGCTTAGTAAAAATATTTGCCAAACTTCTGCTCTGGACCACTGTAGGAGGATACTTTAAAGGCAGTGGTGGCTTTTAAAGAGTTTCTTCCAGTCTCCTTGGAAGCCTGTTAGCGCGCACACACACACATACCCTTCCTGAGAAGATATGCAACAGTCCAACTGCCTCAGCCCTGAAGCTAATGCTAGCTCTCCCAAGCATCCCCAGTAATTCTTGATGCTCCGCAGAGTTCAGTTGAAACCATGGATGCTCTAGGTTACTGTTTCACCCTTTAGGGATTCTGTGACCATTAAAGTAAGTGTTACTTGCTCTAACTGCTGTTAACACTCAGACCTTACAAAGGAATGTCTAAACAAGTTACATTTTACTCATAGACAAAGCACAATGGGTAAAGATCTATGGAAAATAGCTGCATACAAATCCCTCCCTACGTCCCTCCCCTGTCCTCACCACTCTGGGAGCCCTTCGGGATTTCGTCAGTCCTTTCAGAATTGCAGGACCCTCCTTTCTTCCTGTCCAGCCATGCCTTTTATGTCCTGGTTGGTGAGAGAGCCCCTGCTAAGAGCAGTACTTGTTCTTATAAAGTTTCAGCCCTCTATATCAGGCAACCGCCTTCTTCTCCCAAGCAACTTCAGGTCCCTTGTCAGGTGATTTGTTGTTTGGTCCCTAAACTAGGGATTCTAGCTCCCTGGACCTGCAGCCAGCTCATTGCTCTAGAATGTTTCCATTTGAATGGAAGACCATCCAGGTTAATAATGACTCTTGAAAGCTCTCCATGGTTAGCACTCCACCAATGGGCGTACAGATTCTGTGCTAATGTCTCTTGGGTATTCCAGTCAAATATAGAGGCTAACAGGCAAAAGTGAAGGTGCAGCACATTTATAATCAAAATGGTGTACACAAAAGAAAATGGAGTTTGCAGACTGATATACAGACGTACAGTAATCCATCACAGTAATTAATTGACCAGGATCTATAGGTTTCTGTGTTGCTTATCTTGGATCAAGATAAACAACCCCAGATTTATTATGTGGTAACATGTTCTAAACAGTCTTCATAATTCATTTTGTTTGGAGCAACAACCAGTCAAGGGTACTAATGTAGCATCATAGAAATGTAGGGCTAGAAGGTACCTTGAGAGGTTATCTAGTTCATCCTCCGCACTGAGGCATGGCCACGAATAGTTAAACCATCCCTCAAGTGTTTGCCTAACTTGTTCTTAAATGCCCAATGATAGGGATTCTACAACCTCCCTTGAAAGCCTGTTCAATTATTTATCTATCCTTATAGTTTGAAAGCCTTTCCTAATATATAACCTAAATCTCCCTCGCTGCAGATTTAAGCCCGTTACTTCTTGTCCAACCTTCAGTGGATATTGAGGACAATTGATCACTGTCCTCTTTATAACAGATTTGAAGAGTGTTACCTGGTGGGAAGAAGAGAAATGGGAAGTATTCTTGTAGTTCTGTACAGAAGATTTCCCTTGCAGTCATTTTCTAGTTGTATTAGATTAAGACATGGATAATAGATTGAAGCTGTTTTCAGAATTAAGAATTCTATCTGTAAAGCAGAACATACTGTGCAAATCCTAGTAAGAAGTGACTGTCTAAAGTTTAATGTCATTGACATAAATATACCTTCTAGATACTTCTCTAGAAACCAAATTTTGAAGTTTCTAATGACCAGTTCTCAGTGTTTTGAGAATTAAAATGGCTGAATTGCCATAGAGGTGGGCTGCTGTGCAATTTGGGTAACATCTGTTACTTAACATTTTGTACAACAGTTCTGACATTTTTGATCTTGAAATACAATAAGATTTTTCCCCACTTTTATTCCATGTAATTGCAGTTGGATTTATAGAAATTATCATCTGTTGTTGTTTTTTTGGCTTTTAGACTGGAACTGTGCCTCCAGCAAGTGCTATTCCTCCTGCTTCAGGTGTCCCCCCAGTTGCACAGCCAGGAGCAGGATTTGGAATGGTGAGTGATTATTTTTCTTCATTAAATAACTCTTCCTAATCAATTTTAGCAACCTTATATATTTTTAACTTCTTAATTTTGCAGCCTTCTGCTGGACCAAGTGTACCCATGATGTCTCAGCAGCCAGTTATGTATGGACAGCCTATGATGAGGCCACCATTCGGAGTTGCATCTGGACCAGGTGCACAAGTAAGTTTGTTCTTTATATGTAAAATAATTAAATAAGTTTTAAAGTAGAAATAGGGTGTTGTTGGCATTGCATTCCATGCCCCCTTCCAGCCGTTTGTTGTGTAAGCTTTTCCTCCTATTAAACCCTGGCTGAAAACTTGGTTTTAAATGCTATCTATATACAGTCCTGAGTATATGGATAAAAGAGAACTTTATTGTGCTGGTGTTTAACTCCACTGAAGTGCATGTAGCCTTATGAGAATAAATCACATGAACACTTCCCTTTATATGCGTGATACTCTTTTCTCTGCGCAAACAGAAAAGTTGGGTGTTGAACTTTCTTCAGTGTAGGGATAGTGATTGGTAAGCTTCTGCCAAAACAGTTGAGTCACTGCCAAGAAGTAAGAGGAAAAATGTTTTTCACTAATGTTAAATTCTGGCAATCATTTCCTTGATAAGTCCTGGCACCCTCTTCCCCTCTTACCCTCACTTTGGAACAGAGACTTGAGAAATTTGGCAAGGGGGATGGCCTTTGTAATGGATGTGTCTTTTGATGTCCCTGTGAAAATGTGCCCAAATTTGGCCAAGTTATGAACATTTGAAAAATTGCTGAAAAATTCCACATGACCCTACCTCATTCAGGGCACAGGATGGACCTTCTCTGGAGATGAATAAGGGCTGTGTAGGGAGGGAATACTATTGTCTGTAGGACACTTGTTTCACTTGTTGCTGAAGCTGGGGGATGTGTAGTGAATGAGATAGGGGACTGCAGGAATAATAGTATTGAAGATAAATACACGAATGGTGGAAGTACTTGCATACTACACTGATGAGCACTATAGATATAAACCTATGAGGAAATTAATAATTCTGTCTTCAGAATGGGGTTTGAAATAGTGTGCCATAAACAAGGCATGGGCCACACATTGAGAAGTAAGGAAAAAACAAAGTGTTGAATAGCAGCCTGTTAAATGAGTGTTGTCCATCCAATGCATTGAATGAGGTAGAGGTCCTGTGGAAAACATAGTATGGGATCACGTAATTGTGCATATGCATTATGATTCAGCCTAAGGGATAAGGGAGCCAAAATTAAGGTTGTTTGTGGAACCTTCATTCTCCTATTTCCTAACTTTTGAGTACTTGTCTTTGCAACTTTAATCATGTTCTTTTGATGTAGTTCTTTTTTGTTTAATATTGTGTATGCTATAGCTTGGCCTACTGTATGTTTGGCTTTTCCTTTGCATAAAGATTGCTTTATGCCAATGAACTCTAGCTAAGTTATTCTGCAAAAATATATTGTGTGTTCCATACATTGATGTTAAACGGTTACTACAAAATATCAATTAAACTGCCTTCTTACCAGGTTAGTGCTCAAAACAATTCTCTAACTATCCAGTTAGAGAAATTCTAATCTGCTTGGGCAAGCGTATTAGGTATTGAGATGCTCTCTAAACTCCCTTATCATTGAATGGCTACACTGAACAGAATATTCACTGCTGCCAAATATGACTAGAAAGTTACTTAGAGAACCAGGACACCTTGTTTTGTCTTGAATTAAAATGTCCGCTAAGCACTGTCATAGAATCATAGAATACCAGGGTTGGAAGGGACTACAGGAGGTCATCTAGTCCATCCCCCTTCTCAAAGTAGGACCAATCCCCAATTTTTGCCCCAGATCTCTAAATGGCCCTCTCAAGGATTGAACTCACAACCCTGGGTTTAGCAGGCCAATGCTCAAACTACTGAGCTATCCCTCCCCCAATTACTGTCAACTTTGTAGTAATTGTATTTGAAATTTAAACACAGGAGTCAAACGAGATGACCGAGAAAAGACACTGTTAAGCCCATAAATCAAGATCTCTAACTTTTTGCATGTTTGTAATGTGCTTGTTGTGTAGAATAAATCTACCTAATGCTTGTGTATCTCTGTTTCCTTTCTTTTTCTGCTTTCCTTGGCTGGTGTCTGTTTTGTTAGCTCTCTCCAAGCCCTACACCTGCCACTCAGAGTCCCAAGAAACCTCCAACAAAGGACCCATTAGCAGATCTTAACATCAAGGATTTCTTGTAAACAATTAAGGTATTCTGTGGCTGACTTTGAACTTACCTGGATTATGTATTTAGTTTGCAGCAGTTAACTAGTATAAAACATTACTACAAGCATACCACTCCCTTTAAATTTCAGTAAGAACCTGCAACTAGTTGTAGAAAAATACAACTGTGAATGAGAACCGGGAGGTACAAGTTAAAGCCCTTTTAAAAGTGTTTTCAGGTTGTAAGATAAGTTTAAATCATAACTACTTCTCCATGCCATTCTGTTTGACAATCTTGTTTCTTTATGCTGCGGTTGTAGTAGATTTTTTTTTATTAATAATAACTCTCCTCTTCACATTAATTCTTCTTGTGACTAGTCCTACACTGTAATCCTAATCTGGTGTGAGAAATTGATTTGTGGCCATAAAACTGATTTGGTATCACTGTTACGAATGAGTGCAATTCAGACTCCCAAACATGTGCATGTCCTCAAAGGATGCCAAATCTCTGATAGGGTTGGAAGGGGGTATTGCCTGCATCCCTCATTGCTTCCAGCCCCATGGTCTCTCCATGTCTCCCTGTGGGGTGCTACAGGGCGTGGCTCTTCTGCACATCATGGCATAAGGCATTGAGCAGTGCTACATAGAACAGCCTAGGGGAAGCATGGATTAGGGAGGGAACAAACACCTGTGAGGATACACTGAAAGAGAGAAGGGGAAATTAGGGGAGTAGGGAGCTGAGAGAGAATAAGAGGCAAAGAGGAGCAACCAAAAAAGAATAATAGTAACTAAAAATAATTAATTAATTTAAAAAGGGCGGGGGAGTGAAAAGATAGTAACCATAATAAACCTTTCTGGGAAGGAATATGAGGGTTGATACCAGAACATCACAAAACGGTTTGCGGGAGCCAACCAATAAAATTTGAAGATCACCGAAGTGGAGAAGATAGGCTATGAGAAATTGTGTTTAATAGTCTTTTCTGCCATTTATTAGAATTAAACGAGAAAGTAGCAGCTTTACATCATCTCTGGTGATAGTTTTTTGTTGAACTCAGTACAATCCACAGCGTGTGAAAATTTGACATCAGGAAGAATTTGAGAATTTTCCTGATTCAACGACTGAAGAAGCTGCACCTTTGGTGACACATAACCAGGGCCATCCTTACCCATACAAAAACATCACAGCTGTATGCTGCTCCAGCGGCCAGCCCGATCCCCCGGCCGGCTGAACTGGACAGGAAAGCTACCCCTGCTCCGCCCCAGCCCCACCCCCACTCCATTCCTTCCCCTGAGCTATGTCCCGGGGGACTGCAGCAGGGGTCAGGCGCACCCTGCACTCACCAGGTGGCGGGAAGTGGAGCGACCTGGCCCCAGCCCACTCTGTGCTGCTGGGGTGTGGTTCCCCCCAAGGCTGGGAACCAGGGGAGTGGAGCAGAGCGGGTCAGGCCCACTCTGCAATCACTGGATGGTAGGAAGTGGAGTGATCTGGCCCCAGCCTACTCTGCCAGCTTGTGCTGGGGGGGGTGTGGTTCCCTCCTGCCCCTTCAAGCCTACTCCTGCCCCCCACAGACCTTGGGCGCAGCCCTCTGCCACCTGCCCCCTGTGGAGGCCTGGGTCCACTTCTCCCCCCACCCCATGAGGGGGCGGGGCTGCGTAGGGCACCACAATGTCTAGGGACGGCTCTGCATATAACTGTAGACAAAGTCAAACTGGGTTTTTCACTGATGGGCTCAGCCAGTGCAAACTCTCTCCAACATGCCCTTGTCTACAGTTGAGGTCAACACTGGTGCACCTACATCCATTGCTGGCTATAGATCAGCGGATCTCAAACTATGGGTTGGGACCCCAAAGTGGGTCATAACCCCATTTTAATGTGGTTGCCAAGACTTGCTGGGGCCTGTGCCAAAGCCTGAGCTCCACTGCTCGGGGTTGGGGCTGAAGCCCAAGGACTTAAACGCTGGGTGGCGGGGCTCAGGTTGCAGGCCCCCCACCTGGGGCTGAAGCCCTTGGGCTTCAGCTTTGGCCCCACAACCTCAGATTTTGGCTTTGGGTCCCCTGCCTGGGGCGGCGAGCTCATGTAGGGGCAGGTCTCGGTCCCTCCTCCTGAGGCCATGCAGTAATTTTTGTCATCAGCAGGGGGTCGCAGTCCAATGAATTTTGAGAATCTCTGCTATAGATAGTGACCAAATTAGAGCTATTGGTGAGCATAGATAACCCATTGTAATTAGGACCCAGTGTCTCCAAAGAGCTCTACATAAGCATGATGGTCCAGTTGCAATATTGAGGCCCCAACTTGTTGGGGAGACACCTCCATCACAGTTCAAGTTAGAAAATAGCTGAATTCTTAAATGTTTTTGTATGAAAGCCACTCCTCCAGAGAGTAGTTTCATAGCTGTTTTAGGTATGATAAGGGGGACTATTGATTCCTTTGTATACCAAGTTTGGCCTTAAAGCTGCTCTGCAAGCCATTTGAATCAAATTTGAGTCAAAGACTTGTGTCACTATTCCTTCTATTCCTACTCTGAAACTTATTCCTTCTAACTATGTTTTTGTCTTCACAGCTGCAGTTTTTCTGACTGGATAGTAAAAATGTGAGTTTGGCGTCTACAAATCACAGATTGATGCTCAGAGTTTTAAAGTGAGCCACCAGTACCAAACCCAGTGCTTATTCAGACTTTCTCTTCCTTCCGAAACGTGTAGCACAGCTGTGAAAGTGAACATTAGGAATGTGTACTACCTTAGCTGTTATCCCTACTCTCTCTCAATTTGTGTACTTGGGTTATTTGTGTTCTACAGTTTAAACAATGGATGTATGTTTCTGATGCCTTCTAGTGCTTTTCTGAACCCATTCAGTGGGGGCAGATTATGCAGCTGTTGTGTGGTGAGCCATTTGGAGCGATGTGTCTGTGTGTTTTTGAAGGTTTCAATGTATATAACTTTTGACAAACACCTGAAATTTCCCTAAACGTTCAGTTTCTTCTTTATCTGTTACAAAACATAGCGTGATAATACCAATAGTAAGAAACACTTAACTAGACAAAATCTTTGTGTGGAATACATTTTTCCCAGTCACAGGAATTTCAGTTGTTGTGAGAAATGTTTTATTTTTGTGGCATTGTATATGTTATATTATAATTTAAAGTAATATAAAGGTAAATTTCCATAACAAATACTTCTTTCAGATTACTTTACCAACAATGAAAAATCATATCTGAAAGAATACTGTATTTATCACTTTTTTTATTTAAAATATATTTTAACTGGTTTTGAGTTCATTTAAATTCTCTATTTATCAGTTCTTGCTAAATGCACTGAAAATAAGTAAAGGGTCAGTTTCTCTCCATGTAGTTGAAAAAAGCAGCCATAATTGTGCTGACATTAAAGAATGTCAAATATGAAAGCACTCTTTGGTGTGTCTGTAGTTATAACATTATTGCATTTTTATTTAACTTTTATGTACATCTGTTGTTTTAGTGCTTACCTGTGTGTATACCTTAGTAGTGTATTTTCATTCCCCAACTATGCTGTGAGTAGTTTTTTGTACTATGTAACTAAACCTCATTCTGATCCAGAGAACCACACCCTTTACTGTACATATTGTGTTCTTTAATTTTTAGTTTGTTCTCCTACTGTTTTGTGCTGATGGCTTGGCTTAAGATTTTGACTCTTAAATGAGGTCACTGTTGATCAGTGTTACAAGTGGCTTGGCAGCTCTTTGTTCAAAACATATTGAATTGGAAAGATGTTCACCTAAGTCTTTCAAATTAACTATTTAATCAATGTATGGTACCATTAAAAGTGGTTGTATCTGAATTAACTGTGGGGATAACATACACTGTAATGGGGAAAAAGTTATAGAAAGCTAATTTCAAAATAGCTTTTCTTTGTATTTTGGTTTAAGAACCCAGTGCATGTACTCCCTCTGAGATGCAATAAACACCTTGATCAAAGTAAATATGAACACAAATACTGTCTGTCTAATTTCATAAAAGAAAAGGTCCAGGATTATAGCCACTAGTTCTCAATGTATTCATTCCACAGTTTTAAAAGTGCACCATTTTCCAAAAATTGTGTGTCTGTCTACACCCGAGTCCCCTACTAAACTTTGACTTTTACAATCTGTTTCCAGTGGTTAAAATCTCTTTTTCCCATATTGCTCTGTGAAATACTCATACAAGCAAAGAAAAAAGTTAAACTGACTAGGCACAAAGTGACATACTCTGGACAAAGTAATCCTGTTTTTCAATTTGTTCTCTTTAGTCTTTACACCTCTGTAATGTATATGACATGTAACAAACAATTTATAGTTTACATGTCCTTCCAACTAAAAGACTGGATTTCACAAAAATTAAAATACTGAAACATTTAAAAACCACAATATAAACTTTAAATTTAAGTCAATCAGTACTGTTTTCCAGATGAGTTTCTAATTCTGAAACTGGTAGTAAAAATGGTTTGAAATTGTCGGACCTTACAATGCTGCAGCTATTTAGTAGTCTAACACAACTTTTAGAAAAATTAATATTTAAAATAGATGCAAAGTCTTTGGACTAAATCCAGCCTTTGGCTAAATGGGTGCAGTTCACTGAAAATAACTGAAGTTGTACCTTAAGCCAGAACTGAATTTGGCACTTGTGATCATTTGAGTCATCCCAAAATGCTTTGCAGCAAAGATTCCATTTGAATTTTAAATTTCAAGTTTCCCTAACAGATACCTTGCTGCTGGTTTCTTTCACCCTTATCAAACAGATAAACATAGGCCCAAGCTCTGCAAATAAACTATATATAAAGTTATTCACATGCATCAGTGTTTAGAAACTATGGGCTATTCTGTTAGTAATAAAGTCCAAGCTTGCACAGATAGTAGCCTCAACTTAAACTTAAAATAAAAAAACTTTATTGTACAACTTTCCTTTAATTCATATGATGTAATGCCCAAAGGAACACACAGATCGATTCTTTACAGCCACGCTGTTTCCTGGGGCAAAAATGGATACAATGAATGGGAACACTCTTAAAGGCAAGCATAACTAAACACCAGGTAGAGATTATGTAGTCAAATATGTAACTAATGACCCAATCATACCCATCAAAGCAAAACTTCAGCTGTTGAGTATCCAATTAATGCTTGCCAGGACAGATTAAATTTCAGAGTATGGCATAAATTCGACTTTGTTTATTGCTGTATGCTTTTTCTTTAAGAACTAGTTTCTCCATTCTTTAGTTACATTCTTTCTCCCTAAAATAGCACTCAAGTCTGTAGTGTTGTTTTTTTAAATAAGCAACTTAACTGGATATCACTGTACTGAAGAGCTCTTTTTCTGTTAATTTGTTTGCTTGCAAGTTATGTGCCATTCAGTACTGTAACATCATAAACAGGGCACTAAAGTCTATTTCTTGACCATTGTGGAAAGAGAAAGGGTTGCATCGATGGCTGACATTGGGAAGAACAGCAAGACTCAACTGGCATTTCTGAAATATAGTGTATAGAAAGTTACTGATTCCTAAACTATGCAGTAAAGGTTATTTCATAGAGGCATGGGAGAGTAGTAATGATATATAATACACAGCGTATATAAATTAAAATGACTGTTTTGAAAGGCATGTTAGAGGTAGGAAGAACCTCTTTGATTTGCATTGTAAAGAAAATAGGTATAAAAGGCATGTGTTAAGGTCTTTTGAATTAGACACAGATGGTAACAATTGCTCAAAGTACCCAAATATTAACTGTTTTATGTTCTGAGGTGATATTCAAACACTTTCTCAATACCACTCATAAAACTGCTTGTTTTATGCTCCAGAAAGAGTTAATCCAAGAGGGATTCCCTTGTGATATAGTCCTCCGTAATACGCGACCACAGATGTAGGAAGAAAGTGTGCCACTAAGTAACAGTGACCTTAATATAATTAAGCTTGACCACTTCATAGGGAAGGGAATCTTATCAACAGCTAGTACACTCACACTATGCCTCAAGAAAGGGGACTTCCTGTCCATGAAAAACCCCAACTGTAGGGAGGGAGAGGTGGGTAGTGTGACATACAGGATAGTTAGGCTTGGAAGGATTCAGTTTTTGTTGGTAAAAGTCTGTTTCACTGCGTACACACAAACCAACGAAAAACCTATTTCTATCAATAATAGAAACTTAGGTTGGGAAAGAAAGACATGCTGCTTGACAACTTTTTAGAGTTTGATTTAAGGATATTTACTTTGTAGATTTTTTTGATATGTGATGTGGACAATTTGTCTTAATGGTTATAGTTTTACGTTTTTTAATCTCAAGTTTTACTGTCATTAATTGCCTGATCCCCCTCCCCACATAATTTCTTGCCACTGTGAAAATGTAAACCCATAAAAATGGAAAAATACTTAACACACAGAATTTTGTGCATCTGAAAACACAGCAACACACTGGGAGCTCATGTTGAGCTGATTATTCACCAAGACCCCCAAATATTTTTCAGAATCACTGGATCTGAGGATAGAGTCCTGTAAGTACGGCCTACATTCTTTGTTCCTAGAAGTATACAGTTACATTAAAAGACACGTTGTTTCCTTGTGCCCAATTTACCAAGAGATCCAGATGGCTCTGTATCAGTGACCTATCCTCCCATTCCCCCAATGTTTGTCATCTGCAAACGTTATCAGTGATGATTTTGTTTTCTTTCAATTTTTTTATTGATAAAAATGCTAAATAGCGTAGAGCCACTCTCATAAATACAAAGGGAAGGCTAACCACCTTCAAATCCCTCCTGGTCAGAGGAAAAACCCTTTCACCTGTAAAGGGTTAAGAAGCTAAAATAATCTCGCTGACCAAAATGACCAATGAGGAGACGAGATACTTTCAAAGCTGGGGGGGGGGGGAAACAAAGGGTCCTCTCTGTCTGGGTGATGCCTTTGCCTGGACCAGAGCAGGAATGCACGTCAAAACTCCTGTAAAGAGTTAGTAAGCAATCTAGTTAGAAGTGCGTTAGATTCTGTTTTGTTTAAATGGCTGATAAAATAAATTGTGCTGAATGGAATGTATATTCCTGTTTGTGTCTTTTTGTAACTTAAGGTTTTGCCTAGAGGGATTCTCTGTTTTGAATCTGATTACCGTGTAAGGTATTTACCATCCTGATTTTACAGAGGTGATTCTTTTACTTTTTAATTAAAATTCTTCTTTTAAGAACCTGATCGCTTTTTTCATTGTTCTTAAGATCCAAGGGTTTGGGTCTGTGTTCACCTATGCAAATTGGTGAGGACTTTTATCAAGCCTTCCCCAGGAAAGGGGGTGTAGTGCTTGGGGGGATATTTTGGGGAGAGAAATTTCCAAGTGGGCACTTCCCCAGTTCTTTGTGTAACACTTTGGTGGTGAAAGCTTTTAACCTAAGCTGGTAAGAATAAGCTTAGGGGGTCTTTGATGCAGGTCCCTACATCGGTACCCTAGAGTTCAGAGTGGGGAAGGAACCTTGACAGCTACAAACAGATCCCTGGGGGACCCCACTGGAAATACATCTGCTTGATGATGATTCCCCATTTACAATTGTATTTTGAGACCTATTAGTTAGCCAGATTTTAATCTACTTAATGTGTTAATTTTATGTAGTTTTTAATCAAAATGTTGTGCAGTACCAAGTCAAACACCTTACAGGAAATTTAAGTATATTACATCAACACTATTACTTTATCAGCCAAACTTGTAATCTCATCAAAAAAGGATATCAAGTTAGTTTGATGGGATCTATTTTTCATAAACCATTAATTATATTACCCTCCTCTCTTTAATTCTCTATTAATCAAGTCCCATATCAGCCTCTTCATTATCTTATCTAGGAATGATGTCAAACCGGCAGGCCTATAGTAATGTGCGTTATCCCACTTACCCTTTTTAAAAATTTGAACATTAGCTTTCTTCCAGTCTTCTGGAACTTCCCCAGAGCTCGAGGCCTTATTGAAGATCAACATTAACGGTCCAGTGAGCTCCTAAGCCAGCTCTTTTAAAACTGTTGGTTGCACATTATTCTGATTTGCTGATTTAAGTGTCTAACATTAGTAGCTTCCCAGAAGACAATAATGGAATGAAAAGAGTGTTATCACCATATCAAGAGACTATATCATTTCTGTTTTTCCCAAATACAGAAAGAAATATTTATAGAACACTTCTTTTTCTGCATTGTTGTTGATAGCAATGGTAGAATTATCTAGTAATGGACTTTCTGCTACAAGCTGGTTGCTCATCGGTTGGAAGTAACATAAGAAGAGACTTGGGTCATGGGTCGATCACAAGATGACTGAGTCACCAATGTGATGTGGTTGTGAAAAAGGCCAATGTGATCCTAGAATGTATCAGGTGAGTGATTCTCAGTAAAGATAGAGATGTATTAATGCCATTGTACAAGGCACTGGTAAGACATCAGTTGGAATAGTGTGTACAGTTATGGTCATTCATGTTCAAGACCAATTTGGCAAACAACATAATTAGTTTTTAGAAGCTCAACAAATCTGAGTGTGATTGTATGACATAGTTGCTTGTGATGGCACGGGTCATGTTCAGCAGCCCTGGGAGTCACTTGCAGGTTTCCTTACATTCCTAAAAACTCATACTTCAGGGGTCAGGAGGGATTTCCTCCATGCCTCAAGGTATTCTGGGGGATGGGAGAGAAGATTGTCTCCTTTCTCTGAAGCATCAGAGATGGCCATGGCTTGACATGGGACATTGTGTGGGGTAAGCCAGAGCTTTGAGGTGGCACTGAGCATTCTCTCTCTCAGATGCTTGGCTGGCTGGCTGGTTCTTGCTCACATGCTCTGGGTCTAACTGATTGCCATATGTGGAGATGAATTTTTCCCCAGGTCAGATGGGCAGTGACCTTAAGGTGGGTGGGTTGGTTTGTTTGGTTTTTTTTTGCCTTCCTCTGCAATGTGTGGTTGCGGGTCACTTGTTAGGATTATCTGGGTATATCTCAGTCATTTCCCTGCCATTACTGTGGCCTCAAGCATTGGTGCACCTTGGTCCGTCGTCCCCCCCCCATTCTCTCCCTGTGACACAACAGCCTAGTATCTTCTGGGCTGAAATACTTTGGTCTAATTTCCATTGTTGGGTTTAGTGTGTGGGTGCTGGGTGGTGGTGTGGCCTGTGATAAACAGGAGGTCGGACTAGATGATCTCATGGTTCCTTCTGGCCTTAAACTCTGTCACGCTATGTTTGCCCAGTAAATCGAGTTCATAGTACCATAGACATATGTAGCTTGAAAGTGTGATTGTGAAGGGCATGGGGCTTGTTTTGAGGTCATAAAGTTGTAATCACAAATTGTTTCTGAAATATTTCATTATGGTTTTGCTAATAGTTTTAGAGAGAGTGTGTGAGCCTTGTTACCTAAAGTCACAGAATGGGAAAATGTAGTTATATGCATATGCCATGAGTAAAACAGAGTTAAGCATTTAAATTCCAGTTGTGCCCACTCTCACAGTATTGGCTTTTTCCTAAAGCCCTAACTTCTGGAATCAAGAGATTGCATGAGAATATCAGCTTTTTTGTTTGTTTGTTTTTTTAAATTGTGTTTCTAGCCCTCATGGGGTGAATAAAGTTTGGAAAATGTGAGGCAAGTGTACCCTAAAGGGGTAGAAACCAGAAGGTTTAATAGAAAAAAAATCCAAAACTTATTTAAGAAAATCTGTTGATAAGGCAACTGTTGTTTTGGGGTCCTGAATTGTTAGTTTTTAATGTTTGAGCTTAGAATAATTTTGATTTGCTGTATGGAATATGCATTCCAACAAGTGTCTATTTAGAGCAGGCAAAATACTTATGGGTACTGTTCTCTAAAATTGGAAGAAGAAAAACCCTCGTTGTTAAATATGAGCAAAATCAGTTCAGAAAACATCAGCTGTAATTCAGGAACAATCTAAGACCATCTTTTAACATTTTAAAGATGTTTAATTGTCTCAGTAGTAACATAGGGATTAGCTCCAAAATATTGACCAAAAATGACCATGGAATGAAATGAGTTAAAATGATGGAGAAGGTTACTATACAGATTGACTAGAAGAACAGTATATCTAAACCTGGAAAAACTTGCACTCCTGCAAGTGGAAAATTCAAGACTCTTTATATCCAGCCTTACCAGCTCTAAATGGTAACTTCACTTAACTTCAATAAATAAATCAATAAATTACATTATATGATCTCAAAAGGGGCTGGGAGAGCTGAGTAATTTTCACAAAACTAAAGCTACTATCATTAGATCAGTTTTCAATGGGCTGTGAAATGACTTTGCAGTGGCTTGTACAAAGCTTGAAGATGTAATGCTATAACCGGCTGACAAATCTTTTCATGGACTGAAGAAATTTGCTCAGCTACTTTCATGCATTTGGGTCTCCAAAAACTAAAATTGAAAAGAGTCCTGTCCCTCAGGGTTGCCATTGTAAATTTTCTTGGAAATTCAGGCCAAAATTTTCAAAACTTCTTCCTTAAAGACAGGCTTATAGATCCAGGCTAAACTTATGTAGGAGTAGAGCTCAGCAAATAATGGATTTTTGCATTTGTTCACAGTATCAAAATGTTGGAGGAAAATAATTTCAGATCGAACCAAAAATTAAAATTTCAGCAAATACAAATGTGTGAGAATTTCATTTAGGGGCAAACAAAACATTTACTTTTGACAAAATCAAAATATTTTGTTTCAACTCTGACCATTTTTGAATGTTTGAGTTTTTTAATAAACTAAACAAGTTGGAAATAAGAATTTATTTTTGAAAATGTCAAAATGAAACATTTTTGTTTTTTTCAGCCTTTTTCTTTTGAAGTAATTTGGGGAAAACACAAATTCGTGAAACATCTTGGGGCAGCTGAATCTGCATTTTTCACTCTCAAAAAACGCGTCAGCCAAAAAATCTTGCCTAGCTCTATTTAGTAGCCTACCGTCAGTCACCTTTTTATAATTTTGACCTTTGTGTCCCGCTCACAAATACAGTTTTGAAACGCTGTCTTGTAATTTTATTTGTATCAAAACACGTAGTTAAAAATTTAGTACCTCTCATCTCAGGATTTCAAATGTAACGAGCCACAACGTGAGTCTTGTTCTTTTTCTTTGATATGAGTACTGACCCTAACTTCACCAGTGACACTTCAGAGACCAATTAGTAGAACAAACTGAAAATATATTCCTCCGACAATGCCTCTTGAGACATCGCAATGGTTACTCAAGTAACAAAAATGCTGTAGACCCACCCGCCAACTGTACGGGTCTTCCCCACAGACTACTGGTTTTCCAGCCCTTCTAGGGTATTTCTACATTGCAAATAAAAACCCGTGGCTGGCCTGTTCCAGCTGACTTGGGCTCCCAGTGCTTGGACTTTGGGGCTGTTTCACTGCAGTGTAGACTTCCGGGCTGGGGCTGCAGCCCCAGCTCTTGGACCCTCTGACCTCACAGGGTCCTAGATCCTGGACTCCAGCATGATCCCCAAACATCTACACTGCAATGAAGCAGCTCCTTAGCCCCAGTCAGCTGGCACAGGTTAGCCATAGGTGTCTAATTGTAGTGCAGACATATCCCTGAGGAAGGTAGCCACTTGGAATTGCCTCATGTGGCAGACAGAGCTCTATCCCTCCTCTCAGGAGACAGCAAAAGTTGGTTGAGTAGTTGTTGGGTTTTTTTGTGTGGGGAAAGTCAATATCATTTTCATAAGCAAGGAGGAGAAGGAGGGAGAACAGAGCCCAGCAGCCCCAAGTGGCTCTATTCACAAGCAGGGAAGAGGGAGCAAAGTCAGCTGCTCTCTATTCCTCCTACCTGTGTGAGGAATCTCCAGACCTGCAGGAGGAGCAGAGGTAGGCTGAGGGGCAAGTAGGGTGAGGATGGGTGTAAAATTAATTGATGTGTGGGATTAGGGATACATAACTGTACGGGTTGGGCAATGTACATAATTATCTGATGTAGGGGGTGGGCAAATGTGAGTCTGGGTGGAGAATTGATTAACTTATACCATTGTGTTTGGGGAGGAGTTGGAAGCACCTACATCTTCAAGCAGCACGTGATTCATATTTGAGTAACCGCAGGCAAAATTCAAATCTGCTGTTTGTTGGGTCACAAGATATGAGCAGGTATGTATACAAGCAGAGCTCATGATTCAGAAGAAGCCGCCATTTACAGTATATATGTAGAATAATTTCAAATTACAGAATATGCCATTAATATATTTAAGATTAGCGATTGCAATAGCTTGTTCTTAAATCATTCCATATAGTGTTAATCCATCTGTCTTCATAGTACACCTCTACGCTGATATAACGCTATCCTCGGGAGCCAAAAAATCTTACCGCATTATAGGTGAAACCGTGTTATATTGAACTTGCTTTGATCCACCAGAGCGCGCAGCCCTGCTTCCCCCCCCCCCCCTTCCGGAGCAGTGCTTTACCGCGTTATATCCGAATTCATGTTATATCTGGTCTCATATCGGGGTAGAGGTATATAGAGTTATTTTTCATGTTTCCAATATTTATAAATCCCCTGGGATAATCTAACTCTTTCTCCAAATTATCTAATGAGTAGTTACAACAAACCTAAACCACCTACATTTATTTTTGAAAGATCAGCAAGGAATGGAAAAAGTGTACCTCTTTTAACAGGTGGAAAGACTTACCCTAATAGACTAACAAGGTGGTAATTAACATCAGTTCCTGATTAAAAAGAAAACATCATATGAAGAAAAGGGGGAAATCAGCAACATTGACAGCATCTGGATCAAATCAACACAAGTTGATGAAAATATAGCTTGCCCCACGCAAATGTAAACTCTATACAAATGCTAAATGAGTAGACACAAATGTGCACAAATTTACAAAGAATTTGGTGAAGTGCCACACAATCTTATTTGAGGGATTATCTTCAATTAATCTGGAATAAATTAAAATGATTTGGTTTCTCAATTTGAGAAGTAGTTAGAGAGATAATAAAGGACAGGGAACTGTCTAGGAAGGTACAACAGGGAAGTATAAAGTGCTGTCTCACTTAATATTCGTATAAGTGACCCAGAAGAGGAAGCTGAGTTGCACTGAAATAAATTAGTAGAGAATACCAAACTGGGAAATACTGAAGAACTAAGAGAAGATTGTAAGAGACTGTGAAAGTAGGTAGAATTTATTGTCGTTTTTGACCCTGGGGAAAAATAAAAGTTAAGGATTGAGAGAACAGGTCTCTAATGGGAGGGAAATTGTAAGAAAGAAGTAATATTGATAGACTGAGGCTGTTTTATAGAAGAAAACCACAACAATGAAAACTACTCTGAGACAGTAACCAGAGGACACTGCGTATACTGACCTCTGTCATATGACTGTCTCATATGTAACAGTGACCCAAGCCTGGTGATTAGGACCAGGAAGTAAAGACTAGTCTCTTATCAGCACCTTATAAAACACTTCAACAGAAGGAGAACAATAAGGCTTTGGATAGTCTCTGTGGATGTTCAGCATTATTGTTCAGCTGAGCAACAACCAAAAACAGAAGACAATGAGGCATATGAGACAGGAACAGCCTTTCTTTGCAAAGTCTCTTGTTTTCAATTTACAACATCTGTGATGGAAACTGTAACCTCTACTGTGATTTTGAGTCCTGACCAAGCACTTCACAGCACACACATGCTCACAGCACTACCCTGAAATGAATGCATAGTCCCAACAGGAATTTCTTAGCACATAGCAAGATTTTATTGAAAGCCTTGTGAGGTTTGGAAAGACAGTTGGAGTCTTGGTTCATTGTGACTGCTGCTGCCCTCCTGCCTGAAAATTCTAACAGAACAAAATGTACAAGGATCCTATCAGAGCCAGAGATACCATGCTTTTCTTAGTGTCAACTGCCTTCAGTAATTGCAATAGATCCTCCTGCCATCTCAGGTTTTTTAAAAGAAATATTCTTCACATCACAAAGCCTACATATCCAGTTTGGAATGTCTGAGGTACAATGAAAGGACTAAGCATATTGAGTATATTGTTTAAAAAAAAGCTATTGTACCATTGTAAAGCTCCCAATCTGCGTAGGGATCCAGCACATCAGATGTTTCAAATCTGTCGGTCTTTTCTGAACCTCAGCAGAGTCTTCTTCCCTGTTTGTTCCCAAGGTTCCTGGCACTGTGAGGGTTCAGTATTTTCACTTTGATGCACCTGAGCCTAACATTATCTGCCTACTATCCTTCAATGAGACCTTGCCTTTGAATTCTAGATAGGGCACATTTTTCTCTTTCTGTGTTGGAAAATGCCTGAGTTCTCCTTTTGTATCAACAAGGTGCTGGAGTCCTTAAGACAGTCACGCATACCCCTCTTGTTGGGTAAAATCTGTTACTGACCTGTTTCATGTAATATCCATCTTGAATTTGTAAAAGGACAGCTAAGCCTCTATTTTGGACACCCTCCTCCTCAGATGAATTGGCGCCCTTCCAGCCTTTTTCAAACTAAGGTGGGAAAGGTCAGGGCAGTTAGTCATGTGGCAGCTAGTATCAAGTGAAGTGCCCCAGGGGTTGGTCCTGGGGCTGGTTTTGTTCAACATCCTTATTAATGATCTGGATGATGGGATGAATTGCACCCTCAGCAAGTTCGCAGATGATGCTAAGCTGGGGGGGGGGAGAAGAGGTAGATATGTTGGAGGGTAGGGATAGGGTCCAGAGTGACCAAGACAAATTGGAGGATTGGGCCAAAAGAAATCTGATGAGGTTCAACAAGGACAAGTGCAGAGTCCTGCACTTAGGAAAGAAGAATCCCATGCACTGCTACAGGCTGGGGACCGACTGGCTAAGCAACAGTTCTGCAGAAAAGGACCTGGGGATTATAGTGGACAAGAAGCTGGATATGAGTCAGCAGTGTGCCCTTGTTGCCAAGAAGGCCAACGGCATATTGGGCTGTATTAGTAGGAACATTGCCAGCAGATCAAGGGAAGTGATTATTCCCTCTATTTGGCACTGGTGAGGCCACACCTGGAGTATTGCGTCTAGTTTTGGTCCCCCCACTACAGAAGGGATGTGGACAAATTTGGAAAGAGTCCAGTAGAGGGCAACACAAATTATTAGGGGGCTGGGGCACATGACTTACGAGGAGCAGCTGAGGGAACTGGGGTTATTTAGTCTACAGAAGAGAAGAGTGAGGGGAGATTTGATACCAGCCTTCAACTTCCTGCAGGGGGGTTCCAAAGAGGATGGAGCTCGGCTGTTCTCAGTAGTGGCAGATGACAGAACAAGCAGCAATGGTCTCAAGTTGCAGTGGGGGAGGTCTAGGTTGGATATTAGGAAACACTATTTCACTGGGAGGGTGGTGAAGCACTGGAATGGGTTACCTAGGGAGATGGTGGAATCTCCATCCTTAGAGGTTTTTAAGGCCCAGATTGACAAAGCCCTGGCTAGGATGATTTAGTTGGTGTTGATCCTGCTTTGAGCAGGGGATTGGACTAGATGATCTCCTGGGGTTTCTTCCAACCCTAATAGTCTATGATTGTATGACAAGAGATTGGGATTCCTTAGACCTATAGAAGGGAAGTCAGGGATAAGGTGTTGTATAGATATTTCTCAGAACAAGGACACACTCTTAGCCCTAGGTGGGTTGGACCCATACACATTGTTAATAAGGACAGTCCAACTGTGTACAAGGGACACAAGGGAAGGAAGTACAAGTGGTTCCACTTGAGTCAGCTGAAAGAGTGTAAGGGTGGTGGGAGGTAACCTGCATTGCCTTTGCATCATGTAATTGCACCCTTTGTTTGCACCGTAGGAGCGAAGATTCCTTCATCGTCTTCTGTGGGTGGTCATTATTGTAGCCAGGTCAGGGGAGTTAGTCATGTGACAGACATAATCTGCCTAGTAACTGCAGGTTATTTAAGTGTGGCATGCCTGTCACTCAAAGCTGTCCTCCTGAGTGACAGCAAGTGTTCCACATGGTTCAGCTAGCTGCGAAGAGCCCCTGGAGGACCAGTACTCATAGGACTCTGGATTCTTGGTCTCTTAACACACTTGCACTCAATTTTACACCCCATTAGTGAGTGCATACATGCACTGGACTGTGAGCTCAAGTAGAGACTGTGAGGGCAAGTACTGAAGACCTACCTGAGAGGGAGAAGACCTACCTAGAGTAGGGTTACCATATCTGAAATTCAAAAAAGAGGACATTCCATGGGGGGGGCGGAATTTGCTCGTCCCCCCTGGCCCCGCCCCAACTCTGTCCGTTCCCCACCCCTATTCCAACCCCTTCCCCAAAGCCTCCGCCCCCTCCCTGCCCCATTGGACCCCTTCCCCAAATCCCCACCCTGGCCCCGCCTCCTCCCCTGAGCGTGCTGTGTTCCCCCTCCCTCCCAGCCACGCAAAACAGCTGGGAGCTAGGGGGGAAAAGCAGGCACTCTCTCGAGCAATCAACATTTACTCTTTCTTGAATGATCAACTCTTCTTTGGGGGAAAATAATAATGGCAAAATCCCGGATGTTTTCAGATATTTAAGAATTCTTCCCAGATGGTGATTTAAGAACCAAAAAGCTGGACATGTCCAGGAAAATACGGACGTATGGTAACCGTAACCTAGAGGACCTGTCCAGAGAGAGAAAAATACCTACTTCCTGTTTGGTGTCCAGCACCCTGGTTATCATCGTTCCTGTCAGTATCCTGAGTCTTTGTCATTGTGTCCCTGTCATGGGATATGGTATTGTAATACCCATTGTGTTTTTTCTGTTTTACACCCATAGCTTAAGGGGTTTAAGGGCTCTGAGCTTCAAGCTCTGGTACTTGTTAACAACCACGTGTGGTTTGTTTACACTTCATTATACTTGAAGGGGTCCTTGTCTAGTTGTTTACTAGTTGCTTATTTTGCCTCTGTCTTAATAGTCACCCGATGATAGATGCGGGAGGGGGTAGGATCTGCAGACAGCTCATCTTCTGATCAGTGTAGGCCATAGTTACATCTGTTTCAGGCTAACACTCTGTAGGTGATTGGACACCAGTATATATTTAAAGTCTGCTCATTTCTCAGCTGTAACACAGAAAGCTAACCTATGTAATTCTCAGCCAGATGTGTTTTCCTGGGATGTGTGTTTCTCTGGAAGAGAAGGTCACTGGAGCCAGTAGGTGGCAGTTTGGAACTTGCTGGGAAGCTTTGTTCCTGCAGCAGTAGCAGGATCATACTTTGGTTTTACATGTTGCCACATGAGCCATCCCCAGTGATACTGATACTGTCTATATCTAATTATAGATGAGATAAGGGAAAATTGCTTACTTTGTAATTCTGATTTTTTCATTATGGATATCTTGCCTTTAGAGCAGCGGTTCTCAAACTGTGGGTCGTGACCCTGTTTTAATGGGGCTGCCAGGGCTGGCGTTAGACTTGCTGAGGTCTGGGGCCAAAGCTGAAGCTCAAGCCCCACTGCCTGGGGCCCAGGATCCAAGCCTGAGGACTTCCGCCCTTCGTGGCGGAGCTTAGAGTTATAGGCTCTCTGCCTGGGGATGAAGCCCTTGGGCTTTGGCTTTGCCCTCCCCTCCACTCTGCCCAAGGTGGCAGGGCCCAGGCAGGCTCAGGCTTTGGTCCCCCCTCCTGGGATCATGTAGTAATTTTTGTTGTCAGCAGAGGGTCATGATTCAATGAAGTTTGAGAATATGACATCGAAGGCACTTGTAGTAGGGTTGCCAACTTTCTACTCACACAAAACCGAACACCCTTACCCCTCCTCCGAGGCCCTGCACCTCCTCCGAGGCCCCACCCCTGCTTACTCCATTCTCCGCCCCCCCACCACCACCACCACCCCATCGCTTGCTCTCCCCACCCTCACTCACTCTCTCATTTTCACCGAGCTGGCTCAGGGGGTTGTGGTGTAGGAGGAGGTGAGGGCTCCAGGATGGAGCCAGAAATTAAGAGTTCAGGGTGCAGGAGGTGGCTCTGGGCTGAGGCAGTGGGTTCGGAAACGGGAGGGGGTGAGAGCTCCAGCTGGGGTTACCGGCTCAGGGGTGGGGCCAGGGATGAGGGGTTTGGGGTGTTCAGAGGGTGCTCTGGGCTGGGACCAAGGGGTTTGGATGGTGGGAGGAGGATCAGGGCTGGGGCAGGGGGTTGGGGTGCATGCTCTGGGGTGGAGCTGGGGATGAGGAGTTTGGGGTGCAGAAGGGTGCTCTGGGCTGGGATAGAGGGGTTCAGAGCAGGGCTTTGGAGCTGGGCTCTGGCCCCGCTCCAGCTCCAGGCAAAAACCTGCAGCTCCGCTGCTCCGGAGCTGCTCCATGCTCCAGCTCCAGGCTCTGCTCCAAAGCCCTGGTTCAGAGGACGGGTGTTCTCAGCCAGTGGGAGCTGTGGAGCTGGTGCTTGGGGCAAGGGGCAGCGCGCGGCGCCCCCTGGCTGCCCCTATGCTCAGGAGCCAGAGGTGGGACATGCCACCGCTTCCAGGAGCCATGACAGGCAGGGACCCTGCCTTAGCCCTGCCAACTGGACTTTTAACGGCCTGGTCAGCAGTGCTGATCAGAGCCGCCAGGGTCCCTTTTAAACCGGGCGTTCCGGTTGAAAACCGGATACCTGGCAACCCTAACCTGTAAGCTGTCTCAACGGTTCTGCTCTATTGAGCATGTTCCAACCTCAGGCCTCTTTAGGGGTTTTAGGATATTTCATCTAGTAAGCACCTTCATGTACTTTTGTGAAACTCATCTAAATGTTAGGGTTGAAAAAAAAAGGAAAGAAACACTGCACAGTACCACCTCAGACAAATATAGCTGATAATTCACTTCAGTTTCTATTTCTCTAAAATTCCACTTTTATGTTACAAAATCCAAAAATATGCTCTGAAATCTCACATTCTTTTATTGCTACAACACTAAATAGTGGCTGGCATTTTATATGCAGTGTTAAATAATCTCTCATCTGTGAACAAAGTGGTTGACTTTTTAAAAAAAAATAGCTATTCATCTTAAATGTACTATAAATATGAACCACCCTGTGACAGTTAAATTTTTCACTAAACACTGCTATGATTCATGCTTGTAGTGCTGAACAGATTAAAGTAACAAGCTGCATATATAACTGTAATGCTCAGCTCACTAGTTTGATGCATTACACTTTAGTAACCATATTACTGAAAAATGAGTGATTTCCTTTCTTTTTTTGCATTATTTAGGATTGAAAACCTTCCGTTATATATAGAATATTTGGTTGGATCACAACTGAATAATTATCTTCTGAAGGGTTTAAACCATGTCCTTCTAGTTTTTCACTAAATTATGGCTGGAAAAAAAAGGGGGAGAGGGGGTTTAGAGTGAGTAATCAGACCAGTCTGTTTTGTATTTATTGCCTATCTAGTAATCAGGAGAGGTAGCCAAAATGTATTCTGTTAAATTATTGCTCGATTATTTTGAACCTGTAACACAGAGTATCTTGAATTTAAGGTTTTCAATGTTTTGAGATCATGGCAAGTATTCATATATAATTTAGCAATTTGTGTATATCTCAGAATATTCTGCATCTTTTGCTTCATGATTGAACATCAAGATTTACTTTTACCCTACCATGTAATTTAGACTGGTTTGCAGACTTTTCATACATTTAGGTTTTTCCCAACAACTGTTGAGGGCTGAATTAGGTTTGCTTGAGGTATTTTTAAAATCTGCTTAAGAGCATATGGAATTTGCTAACACATCAATTACAAATTTATAATAAGTCTCTTTTTTCTTTTTGGATGAGGAGTATTTTCTGAAAAATAGGCGAGTTAGACATAGTGTTTCTCTTGAATGCAAACTGTGTGCTCCATAGAGAGCAGGATATTGTGTTGAATATATTGTATGTGTTTGTGTTATTTCTTGGAATAACATAGAATATCAGGGTTGGAAGGGACCTCAGGAGGTCATCTACTCTAAACCCCTGCTCAAAGCAAGACCAATCCCCAATTTTTGCCCCGATCCCTAAATGGCCCCCTCAAGGATTGAACTCACTCACAACCCTGGGTTTAGCAGGCCAATGCTCAAACCACTGAGCTATCCCTCCCTAGCCATGAAGACCAAACCCAGGATATTGCAATGATTTTCCAGGCTGAACCCTAGTATTGCTTAGTGCATCCAACAGTGAGATGTCCCCATCTCAAAGCTGAAATATTATATTTGATGCACATTTGCTCCATTTGGGCCAAACGCTCTAATAAACACTGGTTCAGTATTAAGCAAGGCACATATCTATTGCTTGCATCTAATTCCCAAATGCAATGATTTAAATGATCTATGTGGAAATCTTGAAGTAAGTTACTTATTTATAGTAGCATTTTCAAGTACAATACAGTGAAACTTGCACCAAAGGTCTACAATAGAAAGCCTTCTATCTTAGGTGAACAATTTAAAGTATCTCAGGATTTCCAAAACAGCTTATATTTTATCGGCAGCTGAATACCACTTGTATTAGCCAGCCAAGCTTTGGTGGGCTCTTGGCAGTCATTTAAGACAGGTCTCACTGTAGCTTTTAAGTTTCACTGGTAAGTCAGATAATTTGACAAATGCTGGAGAAAGGATATGATCAAAAGAAGTCTCCCCTCCCCTCTCCCCCCCCCCCCCGCAGTCCCAAACTTTGAGACAGCCTGCAGAATGTCATGAATTATTCGTTGCAGGTTATTTTACTTTAGTAGTTGGTCCCCCACTATATATATGTAACCCTTCTGTCTGTTAGAGTTGGCAGCAAGGACCGGGTTCAGTGTCTAGGGGTTCCATTTCAATAAAACAATGCAAAACCAGCTCAAGCCCCCACCCAGAGACCTGGGACAAATATATACCACCCCTGCTGGGCACCTCTAAGAGGCAATACTTCCCCTCTCTCAAGCACAGAGTCTGAGTGTAGCAAAAGCCTTTTAATAACAGAGAGAAACAATGTGGCATTATGTTGGGGAAACACCACCAACAGGATTCATAACACAACCCATGAGCAAAACCCATCCCAAGCAAATTGGGCCGTGTCCTTTCCCTTTGGTTCTTGAGTCCAGCAACCCAAAAGTCACCCAAGGTCCCAAAAGTCCAACAACGCAAGTGTCTCTGTCCCTGGTCAGTGTAGCCCCAGAGTTTGAAAGTTTATCTGCAAAGTTTACCTCCCAACCTGGGTGGAAATGGGAGGGTTAAGGGGCACCTTTCGTGGTCCGAAGCCAATTGCCCACCTCTCCATGGGGCTCCGCTTGCTGTCCCACAAATCGCTCTGCTCTGCCAGCCCCAACCTGTGAGCTGCTCCAGTAGTCCCACAAACTGCTCCACTCTGCCAACAGTCCCATAAGGTGCTCTAGCCATCCCACAAACTGCTCCGTAATATATCTTCAGGTTCCCCCACTACTTAACACAACACTCAGGGATTTCAGCTCTTAGTGATTTTAGCTTGTAGTAGGGGAGCCTCAGTGCTAGTGCATCATTGGCCCAAAGTGAATTCAGCTCAGCAGCCTGTAACTAGACTCCTAATCGAATCAAAATTAGCTCTGACATTCCACAGCAGAGGAAGAAGGAGATGCAATTGACATGTAGGGCCCTTACCAGGGGCCCATACCACCAGCTATTAATATCTATCCTCAGCCTCTATCAATTCACTGAGTTTTGGAACCCATTTCCCTTGCCTAGTGAGTGCTACTTAGCTGATGGCGAGTCCCTCCATCATAACAAAAGGCCAAGTACAGTTCCACTGTCCTTGATTCACATAATCAGAATAATAATTTATTCTTCCTGCCCCAATAACAGAGAAACTGGGGATCCAACAGTAGCCAAAGTGACCATTTGGGCAGCTATGGGCTCATGCTAGGTGGGGTGGGTGTGCCTATGCAAATGAGATCAGCCCCTGAAGTTCTTTTCCACAACTTGCCACAACTCACCACCAGATGTCAGGGTGGAGCTCATCCTGACTCTGCTTACATATATAAACAAATTACCTACAATTTGGTGCAATTCCACTGTAAATGCCATCAAATTCAGAAAAGTAAATGAGTTTTTGTTGTCAGGAGCGCTGAACAGGGCTATAATATTAAGAAGCAGAAAACAAAGAAAGGAATTTGGTAGCCTGTAATGGATCCTCCAGGTGTATGCAGAACTTTGAGAACTGGCCAAAATGCCATAGAATCTACAGTAAGGTTACTATGAAGTTTCCTTTATTTTCCTTACTCATTCCAAAGAAATCGGACCAACTTCTGCAGTCCTTCCTGAAGCAATTAAGTCAATGAAAGCTTTGACTGAGTTAAGGACTAGCAGTGAAGTGTTGCAGAATTCTGACTCATTCACTTTGTTGATAATTTTAAAGATCTTCTGCTTGATACCCAATTTCAGTGGTGCCTCTGAACTGCTCTGACTTTAATTGACAATTTCAAATTAAATACTTGTTTCTTAAAATCACTGGTAAATAGTACGCTGATTAAAATCTCCATGTGAAGGAGGGGGTCAGAATGTCTCTGTGTGAGCTTCATTAAAATGCAAGGTTAGCTTTATACCTGGATTTCCCCTAAATCTGGTGACACTAGATGCTCTTGAACAAAATGCCCTTGTGCATTAACTGGCTTTAGGTATTGGCACCAATTGCTTTTCAGCAAGAGTGCAGCTGGAACATAGGAGATTTCTTTGCGTGGCTTAAGATAAGCCCGGTGTTGCCTCTGTATATAAAGGTGCATAGAATTGTGAAGGGAGGAGCTGGGTGCCTGTCAGCACTGGTGGGATCATTGGGGAACTGTCATTTGCTGGGTAATGAATGCCTTTGTCCCTGGGAAAGGGTTGGGTTGAACATTTATTGTTCAAGTGGATTAAGGCAAGACATGGCCACAGACAGCAGATGCAGGAGGTGGCAGATACATGGCTGTGATGGAGTGTTATTAGAGCAAGTGCAAGTCCTTTGTAACTGCACAATAATCACATGCCCTTAATTTAGAGTAGTAAGTGAAGAATATAGAATAGTTCATATCAGCTGCAACTGCAGGGGGAATTTAGACTGGTAGAATGCATTTATCAAGGTGTAATTTGGTCAGGGCACCGGTGTGAACAGCTCTACTCTCGTGAAGAGTTCTGTGATCTTTAATAACCATAGTAGTCTGGATCTTGATTATGTCTCAGCCAACAGAATACATCTCCAGTAGTAGATGGATCATTATCACTAATATGAGGTGTTGGCTTAGTATTGCCTCAAGAGGCACAGCGCATCCTGCTGAATCACTGATAACACGTGATGTGGCAGCCTTTTGGCTAAAAAAGCCTCATTTTGTTGGGAGAAGAATGGCATTTGTAATGAAAAAAGGCTAATTGCTTGAGCATGTTCCTTGCAAGTACATATTTAAATAAAGTTTTAAAGTAATCACTTGAATTCTTATCACAAGAGAAGAACCCAGTCTGTAACTCTCACAATTAGTCTAGCAGTAATCTGTTTTATAGAAGACATTTTCTTTGCACTGTCTTGTCTGTGAACATTTTATTTAAAAATTCACATATGCTTGGCTTCAAAATGCTGTTGCCAGGCAAAACTACAAATATATCAAAAATTTACTTTAAAATTAAGCTTAAGGAATTGACCTCTAGTTCAGGGTATGTCACTCTTTTTTTATATTTGCCCTGGAGCTTAGCATCTGCCAAATAAGAAAACTTCATTGTGGTCTGTACAAGCAAAGTATATTGCTGCACCCAGCTATCTGAGAGCTGTGTAATTTCAATTCAAAACAGCGCTTTGTGACTGATGTGGTTAGGTGCAAATACAAAAAGGGCAGTGTTGACTTGACTTTAACTACTATCTGCATTTATAGTATTGCCTCCACCTTGCACTGGCACATTAAAATTAAAGGCTGGGGTTTTTTTTGGCCTTGGGCTCACCCAGTGAATAATGTGGTACACTGCCATCTGGGCAGCCTTTGCTGGGGAACCAGCTTTAATCTCATAGTCTCTGGGCAAGATGGGAGAGTCTCAGGTTCTGAGACTGCAGATGGAGCTTGTGGTCCTCTTGTAATTCTTGGTGTGTTGTGAACTGTTATCTCCCTACAAGTTTTCCATCCTTCCAGCTGTAAGAGAGGTTGCATTGTTTGTTGCTGCTATGAAGGAGAAAGGTGGACTAGGGTTGTATGGGAGACAAGGAAGAACTTGAACGAAAGAGGAGAGGTGAGAGCCTTTGCACCGATATGGGGGTACTTCAGGCTGATTTTTGTAATATTTAAAAAACTTTGATAAACATTTTACATGTTCTGTGGCAGAAGGACGGATGCCCTGCCCCTTCTTTGTTCCAGAACATCATCTCGATCAAAGATTTCACTCCCTTCATGATGTTGTGACTTTGTACCTAATGGGGTATAAAGCAGTAATAAGGGTGAGCTGCCCTAGAGTACTGGTAAGAGACTGAGTTTATTTCCTGGCCTAAATCACCTGATATGGATCAAGTACAAAAAATTACACCTGTTACATGGCAGGGGTTAGTATAGAGTAGGTCCAGTGACTACTGATGTTTAAAAGGTATCTCATTATAGTGTACACAGGCTTGTGTTTTGCTGCCTGGCAAACTCTCTGTCCCATCAGCAATTCTGTGTGGCTTATTAAACAGATCATTGACTAACTTCAGAAGTTACTGCCTGATCATGTACCGTGCTGATGTAAGTGGGGGATTTGTCTCACCACAGTAGGGGAATTTCTGTATGTACGCAAAAAGAAAAGGAGTACTTGTGGCATCTTAGAGACTAACCAATTTATTTGAGCATAAGCTTTCGTGTAGTCTCTAAGGTGCCACAAGTACTCCTTTTCTTTTTGCGAATACAGACTAACACGGCTGTTACTCTGAAACCTGTAAGTACACAGTACCCCAGATGAACCAAGTGACAAAAGGATCTGAGTCCCCGCCCTGATTCATTTCACCCCAGTACCTGCTCACCTCAGCTTTCTCTCCTAGACCCACGTGTGCAGGCCTCACACTATACATGTGTCAAGGCTGAATCCCCACTCTGGCACTCTGAGTGCAGAAGGTGGGGGCCTGCAAGGATTCTAAAAGTTAATACTTGCCACTCCAGGCTTGTATTAAACTCCTAAGGTCACAGCTTTCTCTGACCTTGGCTTAGTAAACACTGCCACCACCCAAATGCAAAAAACCCCCTTGGACCCAGGAAGGAGCACTTGGGAATTCCTCCCTGTGGGGTACCCTCAAGCCCTTTCACACACCCCCTCCGGGGAAGAGCTGAGAAAGAAAACAAAGGAAATTAGCGGTTGCCACCAGCTAATCAAACAGCATATGCACAAACCTCTTATGACACCAAAAATCCAATCCTGTTTTTAAAGAAGGTAAATTTTATTAAAAACAAAAAGGAAGAAAATATATCTGGAACTTAGCCTTTTGCTAGATTTTAAAACAACATTTCCAAAAATCAAGCACCCAAAATAGCTTTCTTGGGGGTTCAGCTTAAAGGTTACAAGCAAACAAACGCATCTGGGGTTAGCACAGAGGAGATCCACAAGCCAAAATAAAAAATAAACTTGATTGGATCTAACTAAACATTCCCTACCCAAATAATTTCTTCTAGGTATGCAAGATGAATTTTCATACCTGGTTCAAGCCTTACACAGCATTGCTTCTCTGTCCCTGCAGCCCAGAGAACAACAGACAAAGGGAAAGTTTTTAAAATTGGGAAAGAAAGTTCTACTTTCCCACTGGCTCTTTTGATCAGGTGCCCACTCCTTTCCTTTTAGCTGTGGGCTTGTTAATCCTTTACAGGTAAAAGCAAGCAGAGAACAGACCAAGAGGGATTTTACAGCTAACTGGCTGGCTGGGTGTCCGTCAAAGGGAGCTATTCCCCCCTGCAAGGATCTGAGTCCCTGCCCTGATTCATTTCACCCCAGTACCTGCTCACGTCAGCTTTCCCTCCTAGACCCACATGTGCAGGCATCACACTACACATGGATGACTGAGTCCAGGGATTCCTGGGTGTTTCCTACAGTCTCTCCATGGAAAACTCTGGGCAGGGACAAGGGTGCCTGTACTCCAGATTACTCCTAATTCACTTGTTATCTTTTTAACCCACAATCACTGCAATTCACTTAAACATATAAATCATTTATTTACATCAAAACTTTTTACTTGGGGATTAAAGAATCCACTACAGCATAAGCACTGTGAGGAAATGGCTTGTTCAGTGCAGCCATCTCTAAAGTGCAATAAACTTTAGAATAACAAAAATTGCTCTAAGCTGCTGCTCCTGCTCCCTGGCTCACACAAAAGATGGCCCCTGAGCTCTTGATTCTCTCGTTGGCCTTGCCTGTCCTTTCAATCTGGCCAACTTGTGGTGCTGGGGCCCTGTTTGTCTCAGGCTCCTGACTCCTCTTCGGCCTTTCTCCTGGCAATGGAAGAGGACCAACGAACCTTCCCCCCACCCCCTGCTAAGTTTCAGTCAGGGGCCAACGGCCCGGTTACACTGAGCAGAAGTTGGTGAGAGCTGTGGCTGCTTAGCACCTTCTGGGATCAAGCCTTCATGCGGTACACAGTGTTGGTAATGGAATTTGTGAAGCTGTTGCACCACTGGAGCGGTTTCTATTTTTTTAGATGGTTCCCGCCCAGGGCCCACAGTGTATTGCTCAAAGTATAGCCCATTGCCTCACTGCGCTTGCAGTTTGTTGGTAAGCATAACTGAGACCAGCTAGTCAAGCTTAGCCAGATGTATTATCCAAAGACAAAGCAGTACAATACAGACAGAAAAGAGTTAAGGTTACTAGTCCTTCTGGGGAGCAATTCTCACAGGATTCAATTCACCTTACATGCCCCATAACTACCAGTATTTATATCCTCGCTATTTACTCACTAAAAGCATTCTGTATGTCACCCACGACTAAATTTGACCGATTAGCTTTTACCTTGTTTTTCTGGTACCAGGGTGTACCTTTCCTCATCTCTGCTTTAGATACTACATACCAAATCAGTTGTTTGCGAAGGTACCTCCCCCTGGCTTGTACCAGGACACGGAACAAATTAAACCTGTCTGAGACAAGATATATATTTTCCAGTGCCAAAGCTGATTTCACCTTTGCAGGGTATCATGGCATATATAACTTGATGTGAGTGAACAGCAGTGTGGGAAAGACAGAATATAATTTGGTTAACCTAACTTCCCATGTGCTAGGTATAATGTGGTGTGCACTAGACCTAATATATATGCATTGGCTAACAAGTGCTAGGGTTGGGAAAAGTCCAGCATTCTAAACAGCTGACTGGCTGCTCTGGTGTGGATAGTTTTAGGGTAGGACAGGAGAAACAGTGAATCCTGAGCCCCTAATACTGAACAGCTGGCAGTGTGTACTGAGCACCCTTAGAGATTTCCTGGGCCAGCTACCTCAAAAAAGGGATCATCCCAGGAAAACCAGGACAGGTGGCAACCCGATGGGGGTGGAGGAGAAGTGCAGGAGGATTCATTTTCTCCTAAGATCCTGCAGAACTTATCAATGTACAACCCAGTTACATAGAGCCTGGCCAAAGGGCCCTGCACTGGAGTAACCTGTCACAACAAGCTTTGTGCTTTGGTCGTGGTTTAAAGAAAGAGCAATTTCTAATGGATTGTCAAGATGGACTGGTGCTCTGCTAAACAGCTGCTGCCTTATGTTTTGTAGTAGATATCACCGGATTGATCTTCTGCCTAGTACCATGCTTACATTCACTCAGCCTATGAAATCATTCCCGGCTTCTTAAAAGTACATAATCGTTTTAGAAATACAAATATTATTTTATTGGGTGTTCTTTTCCCTTTGGCTCTTTCTTTTTAGTAATTACTCTAATAGTGTTTAAAGTGTCTCTTCCAGAAGTGAAACCAAATTCCTCTGTCTAATGAAATTGTCCATGCATTATTAATTTAATTTTAGATGCTAGACCATATAAAATAGAACATGAAAGTAAAACCTATTTTCACATGAGCTATAATGTTGTGGAAGTAGTAATAATAGAACACTGATACTTGTGTACTTTATTTTCTAATTTTATTTTCTACAGCATCTTTTGTACTGTACTAACTATTCCAGTTACTCGACACAGGTTTTTTTTAATTACAATGTAAAAGTGAAATTAGCAGAAGAAAGAAACCAAGAGATACAGGCAAGTGAGAGAACATACTTTCAAACAGCAAATTAAAAATAGATGAGATGGTGGAGAGAGAGATTAAATGTATTCCATCTGATAAAATCTTCAGCGGAAGAGGTACTTGAACCATCATTTGTGTTTCACTGTGCTATCTCACCAGAGACCATGGCTAAATGAGCTGTTAAAAGTGGGGACAGGTATAAGGAGAGACTAAGTCTGCAAGAGAAGCTACAGCACTCTTTATAGAGGGTTTTAAAAATGGAAAAGTAAGTTTTGAACTCAATCTTGGACTGAATAAGATATTAGTTGAATTGTTTGCTTCTGTGACTGATGTACATGATTGGCAATTATTATGGTGTGGTGAGAAGCCAGGCAATGACATTCTGTACATAGGCTACTGGAGAGTCATAAAAATAGTTGCAATAGTCAAAGTGATCAGAAATTAAGTTAACAGAAAAAGAATTCCAAAAAAGTGGAGTCAAGGCACTTAGGTACATAGGCAATATTGCAGAGTTGGTGATACCTTTGTCTGCAGACTTACAAAAAGAAATATGGGAGATGCTCAGATACTATGTTGATGGTGGCCATGGAGGTATATAGACAGGGGTTTAGCAGGTGGTCAAATATGATACCATTATTACAAATAATGGCGGGAAAGGGGAAGTGTGAGTTGTGAAGAAAAACAGAAGTGGTTCTTCAATATTTATATTGCAGTAGCACCAGGGGTGGACATGGTGCAATCCCCAAAGAGCTTTCTGTCTAAGCAGGAGCTGTTTAAGGATCCTTCTCTTGCTTGTGTGTGTATGGTAGATTGTCTGTCTGGCTATGCTGAAAGAAGGACAGGAGACCTCTGACATGGGTTTATTCAGATCGTAACTTTATTATTAGATGTCTGGGACTACCTGGCCAATAACAGTGTACAGTGCAGGTAACCCCATGTTTATTCCATAATTACCTGGGGGGCTTTTAGCAGCTCCCCCTCTTTTTTTCCCTCCCCATCCCTCCAGCAGATCCATGGCTGGGATCTTACCGTTCACTGCCCCCCTCATAGAAAGGTTAAGGTGGGCTATAAGCATAGGGGATTGGCTCCCTGCCGTACCAATAATAGGAGTCCTCAACTACCCCCCATTTGTTCCTTTAATGAACACCTCTTTTAAAGTTATTTTCCAAGCCATTTATCCAGTCACCGTATACCTTTCCTGTGGAGTACCTGCACTCGACATACGCCACAAGGAGGCGCCAGCAATTAGCTTGGCTGCCTCCTTCCCACACCCAGTCTGGTTCCCAGACATCTCCCAATGCTGTCTTGTATCAGTTAAAAACATAGCACCTAAGTCCTCCCGAACCCCATCCTCCTGAATTAACTCTGCTGCCATAAAATTACTGCCCCTCCTGTGGTCCCAAGGCATTTGGCCACCTCCCTGTTCACATGACTTGTCCTTGATTTGTCCACCCTGGGGGGGCTTACAGCTCCCCGCCAGACCCTGCACTGAAGCAAGTCTGATCAAGCCTTGGTCTATGTAAAAAAGGAAGGCTCTAGGCACCGTGCTTCCCCTTTTCAAACCCTACATTCGCAGGGGATGAGTCAGTGACCACACTGCCCCTTTTGTAGCAGTTTTCATCTCTTCCCCCTCTCCCCACCCAGCCATAAAGCTCTGTTCCCTTCACTAGGCCAGACTAGCCAAACGCCCCCCTGCTTGAAGGTTCAGGGTGGTCATTCATAAATTTTTCAAGGTAACGACTAGTAGCTCAAGGACCAACGTGAAAGTTACCTCTGCTGCCTCAGGGTTACATCTCCTGCAATTTAAAGTAATAAAAGTCAATTAATGCCACCTGTCATTGATTTTTGTCTTTGTAGAAACTGCCTACTATGAACTGACTGAAATCAAGCTAATTTTATATAGATTACTGCATAGCTGTCAAAGTAGTTTTGATTATTACTAATTGGTCTGGAAATGAACCAATTATGTAGCAGTGAAAAACCCAATCACTTGAGTCATCCAACCATCTTTATTTCAGTGAATCTGGCAACAACGCTCATTAATAACATTACCACCAATGTAAGGGGTTAAACATTGTAGCTTTATTACTATAGTTTTGCAACAAATAAAGTACAATAAATACCTATAATTTAAACAAATCACAATAAAAAGCTGTCCATAATGACCTCACCAGTAGCAACCTATTCACCTGAAAGGAGGAGAGGACAAATCGCTCCCTTGCTATCAGTGTGAATGAGGATACCCACCGTTAACCTCCACTGCTTTAATCCAAATGCTCATTACAGAAGTCTACTGTAATGGTTTCTACATATTGATGAAACTAGTCTACTTGTTCCTCACTCACCCTCTTTACACCTAAATGATCCTCCAGGTGTGGATTAGACTCCATTATATATCCTGGCAAGGGCTTTCCACAGATCTATGACAAACATTAAAAGACTCCAGAAAAACAAATTGGCTTGGCTTGTTTGTAGTCCATCCCCTTCTGGCATTTTGAGGTCATTGGAGACTTCTTTAGCTGATATTCCTTACCTATGTAAAAGTGGCTCATCAGTGCTATTTGGCAAGCCTTAAACCCCTATTTCCTAGTGCCAAAACTAAAACACTGGCAGAGAGCAGGAAGGAGGCGAGAACTACCCATTTTCACCACTTAAATTTTAATTGAGTTACTCACTGCCTGGGAAGTAAACCTCGGGCAGCATAACTAGTAGATGAATAAGGAGATCACAGCTTAGTCTAGGATCCCTCCAGAGTAATACTTCGAGCTATGGTTTAAGTAACAATATAAACTATTTCTGGACCTCATCTTCTGAATTAAATTTCTAAGCTAGTAAGATTTCATAGTGTGATAGTTAAAATTTTTAAAATACACAATAGGATAGTTCTCCTGTTTATACTTGAATATTTTGTTTACTCCTTGTCAATTTTTGACACAGTTAATTAGTTTACTATGAAAAATAAGAACTGCACACTTGACTACAGCATCAATATCGTTTATGCAAAAAGCAAATTAATTAACTCAGAAAAAAATATACTGGTATAGTGAAAACATACATCATCATAGTGAACTCAAAACATCATGGTGACTATGATACTACTGGATCCAAACATACATTTCAATATTTATAAACATAGGAGAGAACAATATACAGTCAAACTTTAATTTCATCCAAAAGCATATTGATGTTTTTTAAATTAATGTTCTGGTACAAGTTCTTCACCATAATGAAGCAATATTGCTGTGTATAAATGTTATTATACATTACTAAAATGAAATTTATAACACATTACTTGCAGACCCAAGCTGTGTGGTCTGTTTTGGCAGAATAACTGAATGCATTTTCAAGGCCTAATATCACAAATGTTTACCAATCATTAGATGAAGGCTGTGTTTGAGCTATGTTTTCATTTGTGGTTGCTTCCAATAATAGAGTAACAAATACTGTAAATCAGTGTGCCCACGTTTACTGTGAGTTTGTAGGAGAATGCTGTCCAATGGTATCTTGAAAGGTATATTATGCAGCTCACAAACATTTTGGAAATTATTATTTTTGAAGAATATTTGGGTTGCCAGCTACTTAGTTCTTGAGGTCATCTGGCATGGGGGCTTGGAAATGCATTTTTCCCCTAATAAACAACTGGTGGAGGAAAGATTTAAATAAAACAAACCCACTAGCTACAGACAATGGCATTTGACATAACATTTAGACTCACCCATAGAGTCCAATATGTAGGGATACAACTTACAAGAACAACTTCAGGTGTTTAGCTAGCAAAACTAAAACTGGAGTTTCTTAAAAGCTGCTAAAAAGTTATGAGGATTACACTACAAAGGCACATGCAGGTATATTATAGCACCAGTGGCTGCATAATTACAAAAAGTTATCAACATTTTTACTTTTACACATATGTCATAAATATAAAGGGAAGGGTAAACCCCTTTGAAATCCCTCCTGGCCAGGGGAAAGCTCCTCTCACCTGTAAAGGGTTAAGAAGCAAAAGGTAACCTCGCTGGCACCTGACCAAAATGACCAATGAGGAGACAAGATACTTTCAAAAGCTGGGAGGAGGGAGAGAAACAAAGGGTCTGTGTGTCTGTCTATATGCTGGTTTCTGCCCGGGATAGACCAGGAATGGAGTCTTAGAACTTTTAGTAAGTAATCTAGCTAGGTATGTGTTAGATTATTATTTCTTTAAATGACTGAGAAAAGAATTGTGCTGAATAGAATAACTATTTATTTCTATCTGTGTATCTTTTTTGTAACTTAAGGTTTTGCCTAGAGGGGTTCTCTATGTTTTTGAATCTAATTACCCTGTAAGATATCTACCATCCTGATTTTACAGGGGGCATTTCTTTATTTCTATTTACTTCTATTTTTATTAAAAGTCTTCTTGTAAGAAAACTGAATGCTTTTTCATTGTTCTCAGATCCAAGAGTTTGGGTCTGTGGTCACCTATGCAAATTGGTGAGGCTTTTTATCCAACATTTCCCAGGAAAGTGGGGGTGCAAGTGTTGGGAGGATTGTTCATTGTTCTTAAGATCCAAGGGTCTGGGTCTGTAGTCACCTAGGCAAATTGGTGAGGCTTCTTACGAAACCTTGTCCAGGAAGTGGGGTGCAAGGTTTTGGGAAGTATTTTGGGGGGAAAGACGCATCCAAACAGCTCTTCCCCAGTAACCAGTATTAGTTTGGTGGTGGTAGCGGCCAATCCAAGGACAACGGGTGGAATATTTTGTACCTTGGGGAAGTTTTGACCTAAGCTGGTAAAGATAAGCTTAGGAGGTTTTTCATGCAGGTCCCCACATCTGTACCCTAGAGTTCAGAGTGGGGGAGGAACCTTGACAACATATATTTTTATTTTATTGGTACAAAGCAAGGAACTATATTTTTAAAATGTCTAGTAATACTGTTATTCTACCCAAAGCATTTTTTAAAAAGTCGTCATTCTATAGTAAGAGGCTGTTAAGATAAATTTATAAAATTAAATGGTAAGAAACTCAAAACTTTTGTATTATATAGCTTGTGAAAAATGTAAGGGTCTGTTGATCTTGTGAACTGATTATCCTCAACTTCTGTCAGATTCCCAAGGAGTTCAGGGTGTTCAGAACTTTACAAGATAGGGTCTTGCATCTGAATACTCTCATTTATATTGGGTGTTTCCTTTTAAGTTCACTTAGGGAATACATTCATTTAGTCACTGAGGGTTAAATTCGCCCATGGACAGAGCACCATCATAAGGCCTAAGCACCACATATGACTTTGTGGTGGCCCTTTAGATAGGCCTTGTAAAACTGGTCCCTTAATGTTGAATGTTTTTTAAACTGCCTCTTTTTCTATTGATGTTCTAAAGATTTTTTCCTTGTCCTTTTTATTTTTTAATAACCTAATTACAGGTATATGCCTCAAATGCCTGGTCCCTTGTAACATAAATGTGTGAATATATATGCAGTGGGTCAAATTCTTCTCAGTTTCACCCTTGTAAATAAGATGAGAATTTGACTCAGTATTTATAACATTTGTTCATAGTTCTAATAGAATTCCAATATTTTTAAAAACAGTCTAAATTTCAGGCCACTGTATCGCAAATGACTTAATATAAGCTCCACCCATACCTATGACAACTTTGTTTTCATAGAAACTAATATACCACGGAGAGAGAAAATATAAGAAAGGCTAAACAGGTGGCATAAACAAGGTGTGTTAAGTGGCATACTATGTTTTTGGTATCATCTACATATTGTCCACCATTCATAAATATTAGAGTTGTCCCAAACTTGTGGCAATAAAAGCTTGATAGCACCACACATCATCAACTCTCTGGGGAGAAGAGGGGAGAAAGAACAAACTGCACGTGACAGATGTTAGTCATGTAGTTTACTGCACTACTGGAAGGTGCTCAGACATACTCCATGATAAGGGTGATGCAAGAATCCAAATAGAATAGAATCAAATACTGATATAAACTTTACACAGTCTATATAGTTACATTTTTCAAAAGATCTTTCATAATTTAATCAAGTAAAAAGACCAAGTTTTTTTGGTCTTACCATATACATCTCTGTTGAAACAAACAATTTTGATGAGTGAGATACCACTTTCTCCTCATACTACATAGTAAATCCCATACCTGATGATAAATAAATGCTCCCAAATGATTTTTTTTGGTCACCATCTATATGAGAGATGGAAGAGGTTTATTAGATCATCTGTTGTATCTCCATAACAAAGTAACACATTGTCCAGTCAAAAAAGCTACTTGATGAGTTAGTTGTTTTAAGGAAAGGCTAAAGAATGTAAGGAAACAGGCGAAGAAAGGCAGAAATCATACCTTCTTCAGTTAAATTATATACTGTGTATTTTTGTTGTTTATCAACCTTTACCTTACCAAATGTCCTAATGAAGCAGAAGTTCCTTGTTAAGCATACTAAGAAGAGTGCTGGGCTTGGAGGAATCTTACCAGGAATCTGAGTACCGGCAAGTATGCAGCTGTGACACTGAGTACATTTCCCAGACCTGAAGAAGAGCTCTCTGTAAACTCAAAAGTTTGTGTCTCTCACCAACAGAAGTTGGTCCAATAAAAGCTATTACCTTATCTACCCTGTACCAAAATCCTGGGACCGACATAGCTGTTTGTTAATAGTAATATGTATGCACTACAGTTTGTCTAGGGATACTTGCTCCCATTCTTTAGAAAATTTAAATGAATCCTCAATCAAGTTTCATTTTGCAGAAGACAAAAAGATGAAAAGCTACACCACAAGGTTAGTGATTCTTTTTGTTTTTAATCTGAATATAATTTAGTTCTGGGAGAACACAGTTGTGGGAAATAAAAATAACTCAACAGAGGGTGCAGAGATTTCCTTCCACATCTTTAGAGCTTGTTGAGCAATTTCAGGCCTTCACTTGAACAACAGCCTTTAAATTTAATTGTTTCAGACAGCCTTCAATCCTGGCATTTCCAAATAAAAATGTTTTTAATCGACATGTTCAATCAGTGATATGCTGTATTTTTAAATTAAAGTACCCAATTTCACTTCAGCAAATATTCCAAACAAAAATCAAAAGTATTTGAAAAATTTTATTGGCTATGATTGGGGCAATAAATGGCAGAGACATTTTAAAACTTACTTTCTTTTATGAGGATCAGGGCTTGCTGGGAACCTCAACATCATCATGTTGAGCTACTACCAAACCAGAGAAATGTATTGCGCTCTCCAGGATCCAACATTGACTGAAGGGTTCTTATTCCCCAAACTTTCAGATAGAGCTTGGACCTGTTGCTTACTATGGTGCCTGACCACACAATACTTAGTTACACAAGTAAGACTTACATGAGTAGTCCTGTTGACGTCAGTGAGACTGCTCATGAGTAAAGTCTGGACATTGGTGTCTAGAGTTTCTCTTAGTGTTCCCTTGCTTGTTTCCAGAATTTGGGAACACCTGCACCTGATTGGTAGGAACAGACTAAATTATTTAATAGTAAAACTAAGGTTGTTTGTAATTATGCAGAATTTTATGCAATAAGAGATCATAATCTTTCACTTTCACCTGCTTTCTACTGGGCCTCTTGCTCTTATGCTTCTCTTCATACTCTCTCCTAACTATTTCATTTATTGCCTTTCATGCCAGCCTTTTTGTTTGGAAAAAATATCCAGTCCCTGTGCATCAGCTGTCTTCCAACTCCTCCCTCAAATCCTTCTTTAAAACCAAACTGTCTCTTTTCCTGTTATAATGTTGTGTATATGTGCCTCCATTAAATGTTCATTATCTACTTCTTGAAATCAAAAGCAGAGTAAGAAAAACGCCCTGCTTATCTCCTCCCCAACAATGTGTCCATTCTTTCTTGTACATGAATTGTTTTTTCTGTATAATACATTTGTCTGACTTAGGGCTGTATTGTGTGTTGATTTATACCCCATTCATGCGATGTAAATCAGTGCAAAATTTAAATCTTAGTTTATAAATTCTTTTGGTCAAGGACTCTGTGTGTGTGTTTTAAAGCACCCTGTACTTTTACGCTGCTATATACCTAATAATTTTGTTAACTTTGTTTTTCTTCTACTAAGCTAGTATAGACTTAGGCCCCTAGACTAAAAACACATTGCGTGTGCTGTACTTCACACACTGAGTTATCCCTGGGACTCCTCATGGAGCATAATGTTAAGCAAACGCATAAATCTTTGCAGAATTGAAGTATTAGTTTGTTGATGTTTTGCTGACGAGGCTTAACTTTTTTATTTCAAAAAGTTATTGGTTCATCTTTCTAAATTGTCAGTAGTCCCTGCCAAAAAAAAGCCTGTTGAGAATCACACTTTTTGTAAAGCCAGGTACATATTAAGAAATGGGTCCAATATGGCAGATCAGAAAACCCCTGAAGGAAAAGTGTTTGTATTGGGTAAATACAAGTGGCGAGTATTCAAATTCTTCAGAGGGAGAAAAACCATTTGGAGAATTATGGCCAGAGCTCTGCCCCACTTTGAGTCTTGAGAACTGTGGTCGAAGTCAAATTCAGATCTGTGGCACCCACTTAGAGCAGATCTGAATTTGGGACTATATATTACCAGGTATCAATTTTGACTTAAGAATTTTTAAATTATCACAAGGACTACTAATTTCATTTGCCATCATAGCGTGGCAATTGCTATGTCCACTTTATTGACTGTTTGGGATTGTGCACATCAGTGTGTGAAAATCAATTGACTTGTGAAATATTTAAGAAATGCCAGAAGTGAGCAGCAACACTGCTTAGGTAAAGCACTTCATTCTCTTATGTGCAGTGACCATTTTGAATGTTTTATGATATTGGGATACATCATCTATCTTTTCTTTTACTTTTTGACTTGAGTGCCATGGAATATCATGACTACATCAGGGATCGGCAACCTTTGGCACACAGCCCTCCAGGGTAAGCCCCCTGGCAGGCCAGGCCAGGCCAGTTTGTTTACCTGCCTCATCCACAGGTTTGGCCAATCGCACGGTGGTTCACTCCTCCAGGCCAATGGGGGTTCCGGGAAGTGGTGTGGGCCGACTGATGTGCTGACCATCACTTCCTGCAATCCCCATTGGCTTGGAGTGGCAAACTGTGGCCAATGGGAGCTGCGATCGGACGAACCTGCAGACGTGGCAGGTAAACAAACTGGCCCACCAAGGGGCTTACCCTGCAGGACCAGGGGGCTTACCCTGGCTAGGCTAGATGCCAAAGGTTGCTGATTCCTGGACTACATTCAACTCTACATTTAATTTAACTCTGACTTCAGTGAAATTATACCTGCTTATGCCAAGCCAAAAAAGTGAACATATTAAGATAGTTTTGATGAATTTCCATATTTTCCTGTGAGCATCTACTTTTACATTTTACTCATATGCAATGGTACTGTACATAGAATCATAGAAACGTAGGACTGGAAGAGATCTCAGTAGGTCATCTAATCCAGTCCCCTGCACTTAAGGTAGGACTAAGTAATAACCAGACCATTCCTGACAAGCATCTAACCTGTTCTTAAAAACCTCCAGTGATAGAAATTCAATAACCTTCCTCGGCAGTTTGTTCATGCTTAACTACCCTGACAGTTAGGAAGCTTTTCCTAATGTCCAACCTACACCTTCCTTGCTGCAATTTAAGCCATTTGCTTCTTGCCTTATCCTCAGAAGTTAATGAGAGCAATTTTTATCCTTCTCTTTGTAACAAACTTTTATGTACTTGAAAAATGTTATGTCCTGCCTCAGTTTTCTCTTCTCCACACTAAACAAACTAATTTTTTTCAATCTTTCCTCATACGTCATGTTTTCTGGATGTTTTAATAACTTGTTGTTCTCCTCTGGACTTTGTCCATATCTTTCCTGAAACGTGGCACACAACTGGCCACAATACTCCAGGTGAGGCCACATCAGTGCGAAGTAGAGTGGAAGAATTACTTCTTGTGTCTTGCTTACAACACTCCTGCTGATATATTCCCAGAATGCTGTTTGCTTTTTTTGCAACAGTGTTACACTTTTAACTCATATTTAGCTTGTGATCCACTGCAACCCCCAGATCCCATTCTACAGTACTCCTTCTTAGGCAGTAATTTTCCATTTTGTATGTGTGCAACTGATTGTTCCTTCGTAAGTGGAGTACTTTGCATTTGTCCTTATTGAATTTCATCCTATTTACTTCAGACCATTTCTCTGGTTTGTCCAGATCATTTTGAATTTTAATCCTATCCTCCAAAGCACTTCCAACCCCTCCCAGCTTGGTATCATCCACAAAGTTTTTAAATGTACTCTCTATGCCATAATCTAAATAATTTGAGGATATTGAACAGGACTGATCCCTGCGGGACACCAGTCAATATGCCCTTCCAGCTTGACTGTGAACCACTGATGATTACTTTCTGGGAATGGTTTTCCAACCAGTCACCCACCTTATAGTACCTCCATCTAGGCTATATTTCCCTTGTTTGTTTATGAGGTCATGTAAGACAGTTTCAAAAGCCATACTAAAGTCAAGATATGCCATATCTACCGCTTTCCCCCCATCCACAAGGCTTGTTACCCTGTCAAATAAAGCTATTAGGTTGGTTTGAGATTACTTGTTCTTGACAAATCCATGTTGACTTTTACTTATCCCCTTATTATCTTCTAGGTGTTTGCAAATTGATTGCTTGATTATTTGCTCCATTACTGTTCTGGGTACTGAAGTTATATTTGTTCATGTGTTTGTTATAGACTAGGAAAGAGATCAGGTTGCCATACTTGCAGCAGATACTTAATCAAATAAAGTCAGTTGACATCTGCTACTGTCATTGTTCATCATTCGTGCTTTTTCCCCATATTCTCAAGCTAATATGAAAACAGACTGTCACTTCTGTCATACTGAACAGAGGCATACTAAGCCTTACCAGCATAAGGAATAAGTCACCAATTTAAATTATGATGGATTTAGGGCCAGATCAGAAGCTAGTGTAACTGTGTTAATCAATGAAGCTATGCTGATTTACACCAGCTGAGGAACTGGCATTTAATTTTTTTAGAATAAGTTAAAATGTCTACACTTAAGTAAAGCATTATAGTTCACTACAAATAATGCTTTAGATCTGTGCTACAGGGGTATGAGGTAGCAAGTACAAATACTGTACTGAGGTGATTTTAAATTACTTCTAATGGAGGAGCAATATTTAGAGGCATTGCAGAATAAATAAGGTAACATTAATCTTTAACTATACCTTAGACATTTTCCAAACTTTACAGATTATAGTACTGTTTCTGCAAACAGACAGTCATGTGAGTAAAGCAAAGCATGCATTTAACTGTTTACAGAGACAGGGCCTGAATTACAAAAAAGTTTAATTTAGAGAGAGACTTCATTTAGAGTGAAATATTGCAAGAGTTCAAAATAGGTTTTGTTTATGGTAGACAAATAAACCTCAAATGTTCATGCTTTAGAAATACAATGGCAAAGTCACCTGCAAATCAAAAGTGCCAGATTTTGTGTTTTCAGTCATTAAAAAAATCTACTTCATCAAAACATATCAAGTATAAATGTGCAGCATTACATCTAATTTTAAAGATAGAGCAAGCCAAAAATATCTAAAAAAAATCTTGTTTATTTTCTTCTAGACTGGTAAAGAAAATGAATTTTGATTGATGCAAGCTAATCATCACAGCAAATTAAATACTGAAATATTGAATAACTTTAACAGTAATAAACAAATGCATATAGCCTGAAATATGCATTTAAATTTTACATTATTAGATTAAATTAGCATCCTGACCGTCTCGTTTGTTACACTAAGACTTTGAAACGCACAGGATTAGATTATATGCAAAGCAATCGAGAACAACTGATAACAAAAAAAATTAGTGATACTTGTATACAAATGTTAAACAATCAGGCTCACTTCATAGAAATACCCTCTGTATTAACTGTATGGTCCAGTAGCAGAAATGAGCCAAATTTATCTGATTAGCAGTATTGCTACCTAATAAGATACCTATTGCATTTACAGGATAACTCACCTACCATTTCATTAGGTGGCATAACATGATTTAGCATGGGAGGATTATCTTCTCTCCCTGTAACTCATGTTGATGAGGTCTGAATATGATGGGATTAGAACTATCCAGCTTCTAGAATTGTATGAAAAAGAGCATTGCATTCCAACTCCCAGGCTGATATACTGTAGCCTATCTATGACAGCTGAACTCTTATGAAAGTAGTTACAAAAGCTGTTAAAATGTTTAGCACCCAAAAATCTTTTCTTGAAGCTTTAAACTGTTGTCACATAGCCACTTCCTGATAAAGACAACTACAGAATACTTCACCTGGTGGAAAGGTTGAATATTTTATTATTCATTAAACCTACTTGTCTCCAAATATTAAAATGCACATGTTTCATATTCTCCAGCTTTGCATACCTTCTCAAACTAGACTTAAAGGCATTAAATTAAACCCATATGGTTCTTCCTTATTCCAAACAGAACTGCTACATTCATTAAACTCTTTGCTATTTTAGAATGCAGTGAAATGAAATTCATTGTTTTTAGGACTCATTATCAGCTACAGCAATTTAGAATTTCCATGGAAGAGTTTGTAAGGCACCCAAAAAAGTTTTCCAAGCTAGCAAGTATGAACTAGATAATTACCTCCCAGAGCAGGTCTATACTACAGGGTTAAGTCGACCTAAGTTACGCAACTCCAGCTACAAGAATAACGTAGCTGGAGTCGACATAGCTTAGGTCAACTTATTGCGGTGTCTACACCACGCTGGGTTCAAGGAAAAGTTTTCCCGTCGACTTCACTGGCATGAGAAGCATAAGGTAAGTCCCGTCATCAATGGGAGAGAACTCCGTGGTCAATTTAGCTAGACCCACTAAACTGACCCCCGGTGGATCAATCACCACAGCATCGATCCATGGTAAGTGTAGACATGCCCTCAGAGTGCACATACGCTCTTTGGGGTAAGTCCAAACTAATTAAGGTTAGTTTACTCAAATGTTTCACAATTTGTATCATTCTGCACATGCTATTATATAAGATATGTGCTACTTGCATACTAGAAGATGCTTGTTGGAGCAGAACCCTGAGAAAATCAAGGAAAATGTATTTTTAAAAAAACCCACACATTGTTTAATAGTATCAGTTTGAGCAGTTTCAATACTTCCCTTTAAAAATTTAAACAAGTGAAGTCACAATTTTTCTAATGAGAACAATTTGAATTTATCAGAATTTTAAACATAAATAGAGTTTTGGATTATAAATGCATGTCATGTGTTGATTATTATATAATTAAAAAATGTATTTGAAAATTCTAACCCTCTAAGAGTAGCAATACTCAATACATCAAAATATTTGCAGGCTTCAAGTTCAAATAATTCCTGATACGGGGTGATGCTTTTCCAATAATTATTAGGGCAAGTTTTTACTTTATTATATTATAGGTGCTAGATGATCTAGTTTCAGCTTTTATCAGCCTTGTGTACAATTCTCATCATTCCCATGTATCCAGAAACAAATCTGGGCATACTTGAGAGGAGTAATTCGTACCGCTACATTATAATCCTGCTGCATACCATTTACATCCATCCACTGATGACCTGAATAAACAGCAATGATTTTGCGTTTCCATTTCTTCTTGTTTGGCTCTTTAAGGCGGAGATAGACTCCAGATCCAATAGACCCAGACTCAGCATCACAGTACTGGTAGAAGAGATCACTGGATTCATCTGACACTCTACAAAATCGATAGACTAACTGCCCAGATCGATCATCATCAAAACCTGAGAAGTGGATCATGCTACCAGGCATCTTTCTGATTGTTGGGCTGATTCCCAGCTCCATATATTTCTTTTTGTGAGGGCGCTTGAGCTCAAGAACAGCATAATCATAATCCAGGGAAACATCCCCAGTTACACCTTCAAACCAGCCTTTTGGGATCTGGGTACTCTTTACTCTGGTCCACTGGAAGGAAGGTTTACTATCAGAGGTTTTCCGACTCCTCCCTGTTGCCTTTTGTTTTCTGCCACGACCTTTGGATCTCTGCTTCAATTCTGTGGTATGCTCACTGTGATCTCTTGCCACAGAAACATCTCTCTTACCCCTTTGAGCACCTCTGCGTTTCTTGCCCTCACCTTTAGATCGCATCTTCAGCAATCCTACCCTCAGCTTTTTGCTGCCCTTGATGTAATCCTTGCCATTATGAATACAGTGAGCAGCTGTTAGAACGTGCGTGGGGGAAATAAGAATGCCACTGCAGCCTGTGGAAATCTTCACAGCTGTGCTAAAAGGGAAGTTGGTCATGAACCGCTTGTCAGAGATACTGAATCTGCTGTCTGTGCCATATATCTGTCTCTTTCTTCTTGGGGACGTTCTTGTGGTGGTGGTGTTGGCTGCGTCAACTGCTAGCCCTAGAACATTCACATGAGTCAGGGTCCGTGTGCCATTCTCAAAAACGGTCTCATAGGACAGAAACTCCTTCAGGTCAGACAAGCTTGGCACTGGGAGTCTCCTTTGGCATTCAATTCCACACACATTACTCAGCTCTAATTTGGCTTTTGCCTCAAATTTAGGGCTGTCAAGGGAGAAAGTCCGTTCACTCACAATCTGGGGTACGTTCTTCAAGTGCCAGGTGAAATCTTGTTCTGTTGCGGCTCCATCAGTCAGACATAATACGGGAATGGAAAGCATCAACAACAGCAATATATGTCCCATTGTGTTAATGTGTGTTGCTCTGAAAAAGGGAGAACAGAGACTCAAATTGGTATTTAAAAATTAAATTTATCGGATTATATTGTATGACTACAGCACTGTACAATATTTCCATCAAAATCAATGGGAGTAGAATATTAGCATCTGAGTTACAAAAGAAACAGGAACTCATTGAATCTTCATTCATTTCCCCACATTTTGATCTCTATAATTCTACTTATGTTATTCATTAAATAATAAATTACACCTAGATATAAATCATAACACTCGAATTTTAAGAAGCTAGCCCCATTTCCTTGATGTTCTACTTTAACAACATGGCATGGTACCGATCATAAATGCATTCGATACATTTCAAATCCATCAACGTCAGGCTTTATAGTGTAGTGCCTTGTCTAATTTTGTTCTTGTGTTTGTGGCTGAAAACAATCAAGACTGCAAAAATTCTGAAGATAATATGCAATAAATACAGATCAATATGTGCAAAATGTTTTTTTTAAAGGCTACATAAAAGTAAAATAGCTTGATTCAAATTAGTACTTTCTCCAAATCAAAATGTTCTTTATTGTATCATATCCAACAGTAGCAGCCTTAGGCCTAAGCAACCTATGCAGCCACATACCACGCATCCAACCAGAAAGACAGATGGCCATCCCTAGTTCTGTCTGTTTCTGGTAGCTGTGGACAGTGAGACACATTCACTCCTTAAATTGCCTGCTTGTGCTCTTGCTTTGAAGGATTTGCTTCTGCTCCGTCCTCTGGCTTTCTAGTCTGTCTGAGGGACCCAAGAGCCACAGAGCTTCATACACAAAGGGTGAGTCACAAGATAGTAGAAGATGGCTAATCTGGGGGAAGGGTTTCAGGGATTCATAGAGTAGGGAGGACACAGTCATAGGTGGTGGACGAGCTAGATGGGCCTCCCAAGCTATTTCCCTTTTAGATCTCTCAGAAAACTTTTAATACATATTACAGTGGTGCCTGGAGGCCCTGGCTAAGATGCAAGACTCATTGTACCAGGTGCTGTATATACACAAGAGCTTACATTTTAAATAGACAAGAAACACAAATGAAGCATTATTCTTGTTTTACAGATAGTCTTTCTGTGCCTTAGTTCCCCAAGTGACTTTCCCAAGGTCACACAGGAAGGCTATAGCATAGCCAGGAGTGGAACTAAGCTCCTCTGAATCCTAGCCCAGTACCTTAATTGCAAGTCCATTCTAACTCTGTAGATGGACTTGATGCCTAAAATATTAACCAGATATTGGCTGTTGCCATTTGGAGAATTGAGCTTATTCATGTACCCCTCTGTACAGTTGGGTAATATTGAAACCTAAAGCACTGCTTATAATTAAACCTTAAGTTAAGCAATTTAAGGACATGTATGGTTATGCTCTTTGGTTTACCGTAATTACAGTGGAAACCTGGATAAAATGTCTGTTTTGTATTACATATAATATAGTTTAACAAATTATATATAGTTTAGCAAAATCTGAATCCTTTGTTTTGGTGAAAATTAAAGATAATATAAAAAGAATAGGGCTAGATATTACATCATCTTCCAATATCCTAAACTTGTGTGGTATACTAACTTTGATTCCTAACTAACTTACTTAGGGCAGGACTACACTACCACAAGTTACAGCGACCTAAGCGCTGTCTACACCAGTGCTATGTCGGCAGGAAATGCTCTCCTACTGACATAGCTTCCGTCTCTCGTGAAGGTGGAGTAATTATGCCAATGGGGAAGAGCTCTTCCTTGGGCATAGAGCATCTTCACAAGATGCTCTATGGTGGCTCAGCTGCATTGGTGCAGACTTGCCCTTCAATTCATGCCCCCTTACCAATTTATTCTCCTTACAGATCTTCTAAATTTGGACCACTAAGTCTGAGGTAAAGGGAGTTAAAGTGGGCATGAAGGCAGGGGTGTGGCAATAAAGGCAACTAACATGAAGGTATAAGAAGATGAACTTTAAAGTAGGCCCGATTCTGTTTTAAAGCATACAAAAAACTTTAAAAGCCTGAAAGGATAAATATTACTGATATTAATGTGAAAAGAACTGTATTTTAATGTCCTAATACACCTGTTTAACAAGTAGAGATATGCTAAGAAAGCCAGTTGTTTTGTAGAACTTGTGAAACCTGTCAATATGCAAGACACATGCTTCCTAGAATTCCCCTTCTCTTTGAGCCTAATGACTGGCTCACAATTCAGAGTCCACATACATGATCTTTTCCTGCAGCTAAGTGTCATAAATGTTTAGGAATGTTCACTAACGCTAGTTTCATGCAGAAAGACTTGGGCATACCACTGCTGAAGTCTTTCCAGTAAGATGGTTGATGTCCCAGCTGGAGCTATAACTAACTTTTCTCTATATCGAGGCTTCCTACAATAAAATGGGTGGGGTGATGTAGCTCCCTGCAATCATCTCTAACACAACCGCAAAGACCACATCACTCTTCCTGTCTGAAAGATTGAATAGAATGGTTATTCTCTGTAAGGGCAGACTTTAGAAGTCAAGAATTTTTACATTTATAATGAACCATTTTTTGTTTGCTATGAGTTGGAAATGAAGTACTTTGAGAGTTGGAAGAAGCCTATACCCAGAAACAAACCTCCTACAACCATAGGAATTGTCATATCAGAGCAAACTAGTTGTCCTAGATAATGGTTTCTTTTATTGCTACACATGTTTAAAATAAACAGAGATCTTAAACACTATGCTGCTTTAAGGTAGGGAGCAAGTGTTTCAGAGAAGGAGAAGAAACTAGGAACAAAACAAGGGATAGGGGCGATTCAGTCCCCTGTGAAAAACTTCAGCTTCTCCTTTCAGTTATCAACCCCCCGCAACACACTGATGAGGGTTCTTATCTTGATCTGCTGCATGTACAAGCCCCTCCAACTTTCCCCACTTCAAACTCCCAACATCCCAAACATTTCTCCATCCCCCATAGCAAACTCCCCCCAAAACTCTACGCTCTACTTCTACTCTGGTCCTTCTTCAACAACAAGCTCCAGTATAACATATCTCCCTCTTCCTACAATTAAAACACCCACAAGCAGATTTGTGGGTCTGCCCCAAATTTCCCATGAATTCATGCATAGTTGTAATTCACTTGCTAATATAGGATTGATGAGAAGAAAAATGAAGCTCAAGTTCCTGGCAGGGTTTTTCCCTCCAATGTCTATCTGTTTAGTACAAGCTGTGTCCTGGGGTTGTTGAACAGGTACTTATCGTTGGAGAGGATTGCACAAGGACTAGGGCTCTAGTATCTCAAAAACAGATTTAAGTAATGTTCAGACCTCAAAGTGAGGAGTTGTTACTTTGACCTGTTTAGAGGTACATCTTTTTCCACACAATTTTGCAAGGGGAAAAAAATTGGAATGAACCGTTCAGGAAGAGAACTTACTGTTTTGGGGCAACTATCTATCAACATCTAACCACAGATAGCATGTGCAAATCCCAAGATGAATCATGAAAATGTTTAGGGGTAACAGCACCCGCTCCTCCAGACTCCACAGAAGAAACCATTACTCTAGTAATGAGCTAAGACATAACAGTAAATCTCAGTCCTGAATTCTGTCTGCCACTTCATCCTAACTTGTGCTGATATGCTTGATGAGTGCATTAGTTTACATATCTGACCTTCCATTCTGGTTTAAGAAAAACAGAGATCTATTCTGAGATATTGTAAATTTAGGTATGTGTATAGTGCACAAGCATAGAAGCTAATTTTACAAGATATGTATTAAAGCACAAGGCAGGGTTCTGAAATCAAAATAAACTTACTTCAGCTGCAAAATGAATTAATGGAATTAAGGATAATGTCAGCCTTTCCTTATTGCTTAAATTTGTATCTCTGTGTGTGTGTGTGTGTGTGTGTATATATATATATATGTGTGTGTGTGTGTGTGTGTATATATATATATATAATATAAATAAATCAATAAGGAAAAGCTGAAATTATCCTTAATTCCATCAATTCATTTTGGATGAAGTGGCAGATATATATATATATATATCCATCCACTAGATGGCAGAATTAGATCAATTCTCTTTAAACGTATTCTTGCTAAATATTTTATCTTTCAATACAGTGTAATATGATGCATTATAAAACTGCTTTTATTAAGGATACTTACCCGTAATTTTCTAGACTGAATTTTAAATTAAATTTTAGTTTAGGCTGTAAACTCGTATGTAGGAATTGGTCGTTTTTCAGTCTTCTGTAAAGAGCCGTGCACATTGCACTAATAGTCTCTCATACACCTCTTTCAGGTGGAAAAGATACATTTACCAGATGAACTGCCTTGAGAAAATGACAATTGATAAGATTGCCTGAAGACACTGCTCTGGCAAGTGTTTTCACAACACCCCTCATTTCTGACCCGTACCATCGCTAATTCATTCAGGGTTAGTTTTCCCAGTACACAAAGGCACGGTTGTTTTGTGATAAGAACACTTATTCCACTAGAGAATGAAATGCTCTTAAATATCTTTCCCCAACCCCAAGTGTCCCTCTCACCACCCCCAATGTTTCTCTCCAGAGACACACAAATGCATACAATTACTGGTGAACGGTGTGTGCTAAACTAAGCAATTTTCTACTTTAACAAACGTTATTTTTACTTTGTATAGCTCAAAGCTCAAGCCCAAAGCTTGCCACGCACTTTATGGACAGATACCATTTCTTTCCAGACAGTACTACGCCTACTGTTTTCTTCCCTTACTTTTCAAGGACGAGAGAAAGAAAGCATGGTTGTCAAGCAACTTTTGTTCGTTTTGGAGGATGGTTTGAACAGCTCCTAAAATTAACGCTCTGTCATTAACAAGCATCTTTCACTTCCCAGTGAAACGAAAGCTGTAGAGACCAAAAACGGTCCTTTTAAAATTGCTGTTAGCAGTCGCTTTCACTTCCAGTTAGTTTATTTTATCCATCCCCCATCCCTAGGAATGAGCTGTTCTAGTTGCAGCAGTCTGTTAAATTCTTTATGATTGCAGTGCAACTAGCTTGCCTATTTATTGATACTGATCAGCTTTGCCTGTTTACAAGATTGATGTCTAGTAACTATACAATTCTCTACACTAATACCCCCGTGTACAATTACTACATGCCCTCTGTAATACACTGAGCCCGCATATCAGTGTATTAGGCACAGACAGAAGAATTAGACATAGATGGATGAATTACTCCAGCATTATCAGGAACAGAAGCAGTGTTACCTCAAACATTTTTTCGAAATCACTTTTATGGACATATCTCTCTCAATAGATAGTTCCTTAAACGCGATTCTAGAGTTGCCTAAAAGAAAGAAAATAGCTTTTAGGCTTGTGTTTTAGAGAGAGAGAGAGAGATCGATCCCAGGTTTCTAAAACAAAATGATCAGTTTTCAAATTTAAATACCTGCTGCCTTTACTTTTTTCCATTTCTCTTGCAGATGAACTCGTTTTATAAAAAGGACTCCAGAGGCTGAAAATTAAATAAAAAACTTAGCAGAGATTTTTGTAGCTCTTCACTGCCAGAAGCAATCTGGATAAAATTAGTGTCAATTTCAAAATATGGGAGGAATGGTAACAGAGAAACTGAGCAGATGAATCGAGAGGGGGTGGGGGAAGTTGCTGCAAAAACAGCCTCTCTCAATAGGCATTGCTTGGACTGTGCAGAGGCAAAAGTATGAAAACTTCCAAAATAAGCCTTTTCTTTCTTTCTGTTTTTAAGCTAAAGCCTCCTGAAAAGTACCAGGGAAAAAAGTGTAACCGTTCAATCTAGCCAAGAATATTTTCATCAAACTGGTCAGGCTATTCAGAAAAAGCTACTTCTAGTGTAAAATCCTGTAACTGGCCAAAATTTATTTCTTGACATCTTTCATCAACTGTATTTATTTGTAAACGCTGCTGTAACAGAGAGGACCACATCTGTGTTCCAGTAAACACGGTCACCTTAACAGAGGAGGATGGGCGAGTGTGAGAACAGTGTATCTACCTTTTCCCGCTGAGGCTCCAAACAGCTAGTCCATAAACTCCAGCTCTCAGGTCTTTAAAAAAAAAAAAAAAAAGGCCGTTCAGCATTTTTGTGGTACGAGTAAGAGGTCTCAGGTGCAGCCCGCATGCCAACGTGCCTGTTTGCTTTCAAAGCAGGCAGCCCCCTGAGAGTTTATTCCTAGCTCAGAAGGCGCCACATAGGAACATCATTGGAAACACCGTTTCATACCTGTTAGCATTCGAGAGAAAGGTGAAAACCTGCCCAAATCCACGGCTCGTAAAACTTTCTACGTAGACATGCAATAGGTGTTCTACTAGGTCATAATCCGTATTTGCCAGCTGGTTCCCAGTTTAGTGGGAGAGAGAGATCGTCACCGCCCGCCGGCCAGCACCAGAGAGAGCAGCAGCCACTGAGCACAGCCGGAGCCCTGGCGGCTACTGAAGAAGGGAATGGGGGGAGCGGCCAGGTTTTTCCCAGGCGGGGGAGGGAGGTCGGCCCGAGGGTGAGCTGCGGGGACCGCGCGCGGGTGATTCTGTGGATGGGAGGGGAAGGAAAGGGGCTGGCGGGATGAGCTGGAACAGCTGGCTGGACGGGAAGGCGGGAGAGGGCGGCAGAAGTGCAAGCTGTGGGGTTACTGCTCTGTGGGGAAGATAGAGAGCCGGCTGTGGGGGTGGCGGGGACATCGGGGGGATGCAGGGGAGAAGGGGAACAGACTGGGGGTGGGGGGACAGCGGAGGGTGGAGGGAAGAAGGGGAAACGACTAGGGGTGGCGGGGACATCGGGGGGATGCAGGGGAGAAGGGGAACGGACTGGGGTGGGGGGACAGCGGAGGGTGGAGGGAAGAAGGGGGACGGACTGGGGGTGGCGGAGACAGCGCGGGGATGCAGGGGAGAAGGGGAACAGACTGGGGGTGGCGGGGACAGCGGAGGGTGGAGGGAAGAAGGGGAAACGACTGGGGGTGGGGGAGACAGCGCGGGGATGCAGGGGAGAAGGGGGACGGACTGGGGGTGGCGGAGACAGCGCGGGGATGCAGGGGAGAAGGGGAACAGACTGGGGGTGGCGGGGACAGCGGAGGGTGGAGGGAAGAAGGGGAAACGACTGGGGGTGGGGGAGACAGCGGGGGATGCAGGGGAGAAGGGGGACGGACTGGGGGTGGGGGACAGCGCGGGGATGCAGGGGAGAAGGGGAACGGACTGGGGGTGGCGGAGACAGCGCGGGGATGCAGGGGAGAAGGGGGACGAACTGGGGGTGGGGGGACAGCGGGGGGTGCAGGGGAGAAGGGGGACGGACTGGGGGTGGGGGACAGCGCGGGGATGCAGGGGAGAAGGGGGACGGACTGGGGGTGGGGGGACAGCGGGGGGTGCAGGGGAGAAGGGGGACGGACTGGGGGTGGCGGAGACAGCGCGGGGATGCAGGGGAGAAGGGGAACGGACTGGGGGTGGCGGAGACAGCGCGGGGATGCAGGGGAGAAGGGGGACGGACTGGGGGTGGGGGGACAGCGGGGGGTGCAGGGGAGAAGGGGAACGGACTGGGGGTGGGGGACAGCGCGGGGATGCAGGGGAGAAGGGGGACGGACTGGGGGTGGGGGGACAGCGGGGGGTGCAGGGGAGAAGGGGAACGGACTGGGGGTGGGGGACAGCGCGGGGATGCAGGGGAGATGGGGAATTGACTGGGTTTTTTTCTCTGGGAGCGGGCTGCGGCTGGGAGGTCCATCTCCCCGCTCCTGCACGCTGGGGGACTGCGAGAGGGCGCCCCCCCGAGGTCAGAGCTGCGGCCGGAGAGCACCGCCCCGCGCCGGCTCCCCAGTCTCCTGCGCTGCAACTGGCGGAGGGACTGGCCGGTCCTCGCGCTGCCCCTGCCAGGGACTTTCCCGCGGCTCCTCGCGCCTCAGGGCCAGCAGATCTCTCAGCTGGGAGCGGGGGCGTTTCCCGCCTTGGAAACGCAGGAGGCGCCGCTTGCTGATTCACCCAACGGCCTGCCCAGCACAGGTCAGCGCCCCCCTCGCCATCACTCCCCACGAGCCCCTTTGATCACCTCCCTCCCCAGCGCGCCCTCCTCACCATCACCTTCCCCCTGAGCCCCACCTCACCAGCTCCACCGCACCACGCCCCCCTCGCCATCACTCCCCCCGCCATGTCCTCCTCCCCATCACCTCTCCCCCTACCCACCCCAAGCCTTCCCTGCACCCTCCACACCATCATCTCTCCAGTCTCACCTGTACCCCTCCCGCACCACCTCCCCCCAACCTGAAGCACATCTCTCTCTCTCTCTCCATGGTTTAACCAGGTCCTTGAGCAATCTTTGGTGTTTCATGACCTACCGACAAGATGACTGAGTTTCCCTCCCTTCCCATGAGGAATTTGCATATAATAAGGCCACCCTCCACCTCTCAAGGCCCTTTTTCTCCAACTACAGATTTCACCTTTGGTTTCACCCAGGCATCCTCACGGGATCTCTGGTACCTGCTGTTGCAGACTTCACTGCCCATCTCTAAAGTACATCTAAAACTGAAGGAACTGCTAGAATCTGGCAAGGAGATGTACAAGCATCACACTGATCAGGGCTGCCAAGCCATCCCCGATCTTGTCATCAGGGACAAGGTTTGGCTGCCCATGCAGAATCTAAGGTCAGCTTGCCCATTGGCTAAGTTAGACCACCAATACCTGAGCTCAGTTAGGATTCAGGAACCTATCAACCTGGTGGCATTCAAGTTGCAATTACCAAAATCCCTCAGTATCCACCCTGTGTTTCATGTTTCTGTCCTAAAGCCCTGCACATAGAACCTGCTGTTCCCATCCTGCTCAACTCTGCTGCCCTGGCTATCAACATCCAGGGACATGAAGAGTACTTGGTTAGACAGATTCTGCACTCACAACTCTTTAGAAAGAAGCTCCAGTACTTGGTAGATTGGGAAGTTTATGGCCCTGATGAATGATCCTGGGAACCACTGGACTCTATCCATGCCACAGATCTGCTGCAAGATTTTCACAAAACTTACCCCATGGAACCAGGTCCTGGGGCTCCTAGGAGGCTCAAAGTGGTAGTACAGTCTGGAACTAGGGCCTGCAACTGCACCTGCTCAGTTGTCAGGCAGTCAGTGAGCATAGCTGGGCCACAGCACAACCACCTGATTGGCTAAGGCAGTCAGGTGGCTTGCTCTTAAGCCCAGCAGCTGTTAAATGCATATGCCTGGGGATTCTCTGTCCTGCTAGGCTTGCTTTGCTCCAAGCCCTGCTCATGATTACTCCTGCACTGTTTCTGCCTAAATGCTACCCTGTATCCACTCTTGTTCTAGTCATGTCCTAGCCTTTCTCCTGCCTTCAGGTAAGCCCTGGTTCCTGACCCTTAGCCCTGGTTCATGGCTCCAGCTGTGCCAACTCTGGGCTCTGGTGTTTGGACTCTGTGACATTGCGCAGAGTACAATCTGAACTGATGGACAGCTATGTCTCCTCAATTCTCTAACGTGGGTCGCTTTTTACACTGCTTTGCTGTGAGAGCAATCACTTCTGGTCTGTTCCCACATGGCCTCCAACATGTAGATCAGTTCTAGCTATACTGAAGGAGGGCTATAGCCAGCCACTCATGATTTACATTACAGGGCAACACTAGCAAACTCCCAGTCACAGACTTTTCCCCAGAAAAATTCACCTTGTACTGCCCAGCACCCTCCTGGATAATACAAGCTCAGATAAAGTGTGCCATTTATTAACAGGATTTGTTCATATCATTTTCTATTATCTCAGATGGAGTTTCCAAACACGCTGGTTTAGATAAAACAACCAAACCAATATATTAACTACAGAAAGATAGATTTTAAGTGACTACACGTGATGAGGCATATAAATCAGAATTGGTTACAAAGAAATAAAAGGTAAAATGCAACTAACACCTAACTTAACAAGCTAAGTGAACGCAAAGCAAAGGTCTCTCTCACCACATGTTCCAGCTGTCTTACTGACTGAACCTCTTTCAGTCAGGATCTTCCCTCCCTCTTCCCCCTGCCCTGCCCCATTTCCTTTGTTGATGATGCCATGAATAGAGAGCAAGGGAGAGATGATTTGGAGAGATGATGCCTACTCCTCTTATATCCCATTCTCTTGTGCAAGTATCATCTCCAGTTGATGTTCAGGAGACTGAAAGTGAGTGTGACCAGGAACCTTAAACTGCTGTTTTGTCAAAATGTAGGTCTTTTGCCCACATCCTCTTTCCTGCCCAAGAGTGACCACTTAATCAGCTGATGGTCCCTTTGGTCCCATTGACACCTGGCTGAGACCTCAGCTAAACTTTTGTCTCTGAGAACTTGTTTGTGACTGCCCTCCAGAACATGTCCACGGATATGGAGCAGGGCTTTGATAAACTGTTACCTGCGACGTGCTGGTAGGAGAAAGAGAATGCTAGTACAAATATGTAGAAATATCTGTTGAAAGGGCTCACTGAAGAATTTGTCCTATTACTTCCATACACCGCAAGGAAACTCACATTGACTTATCTGAATGAGGCTCTGCTATAAGTCCCGTGGCTTGTTTTGGTCCTGTCACAATTTTGTGTGGTTCTAGCTAATTAGTTCTGTTGGTAAAGTGACTGTCAACTTATACACATTTCCCAGACCTGAAGAAGTGTTCTGAGTAAGCTTGAAAGCTTCTCTCTCTCCAGTAGATGTTGGTCCAATAAAATATATTCTCTTGTCTCTTTAATATCCTGGGACCAACACACCTACAGCAACACTGCATATAACAGAAACCATGTCTGAACTTCAGTGAAGTCTTTCAGTAACTGCTTATTTGATTTGGACTTATTTTACATGAATGAGTAACCCAGCTTGGGCTTGACTAAAAGCATCATAAGGATATTGAAGTATTAACTATATGTACCCTGTGTGAGGGCTATAAAAATGTTGATCCATTGTGATTAGTGTACACACATCCATACTGCTTTTAAACATTTAGAACTATCATTCTTCAAAAGCTTGGACCTGTGAAAAATATATATTAGTTAATAAATAGCCATTTTTGAGCCAAAAGGCAGAGGGTATGAGAGGTATGACTCAACTATCTGTATGTGTGGTTGGAATTTTATTTGTTTGTTTGTTTTGGTGGTGGTTTGTTTTTTAAAGGCTTTTGTAGAGAGCTCAAAAATATTGGTAACATTTTTCAATAAACTTTTATGATTCCAAACCATGAACATAAATGCATTCATGTTTCACAAACACTTGACTGATGAAGCTTTACTAGTATGAACACTTACTGAAAGTGAATTTCAAAATCAGTATGCTCATATACAGAAACTGAATTTTAAATTTGTATGCACGCTCATCCAGTCAGACCAGAAACAATACCATGAAATGTATTTTGCTAAGCATAAGTAAATAGTACAGTTCAAATAGGGCTAGATCTAAAGTCTATTAAACTTAATAAAAGACTTCAGTTGACTTCAATGGCTTTTAGATCAGGCCCATAGTAATAGCAAATATTTACAGAAATTATTCACAATCAATCTAAGGTTTTAAAAAAAATATTTCTCAAGTACTGTCAGACAACTACATTAGAAATGAGCTGCTCATGGATATTCTGAGTAGAAATTAAACTTTCTGGATTAATTATTTGTTGCTTATTTTTCATACAGCTCTGCAGAAACTGATCTTCCCACAGCATTTCTATCCCTGGTGGAAATGCTGTGAGAGCGTCTCTTTATGTACATAAATGATTTCCCAGGGCAAAGTAAAAAGCATACGCCCAATATAAATATGGAGGTATTTGCCTTTATTTGGTCTTATTCCAATGCTGTTTCTATTATTATTTACATTCCAGTAGTGCCTAGAAGCCCCAGTTGACATCAGGGCTCCATTTTGCTCAGTGCAGTACATAAACATTCTGAGACAGTCCCTGTCTTCAGAAGCTTGCAGTCTAAATAGCCAAGACAGACAAAAGATGGGTCCAATAAAAATTTATATGTATTTCTTAACTTGAAGGATGTGAGTAGTCCAATTGAGCTCATGCTGAAAGTCAAGTATGTGGTAGATTGGGGCTAACTGAATTGTCAAGGTCAGATGGACGTCTGTGGCAGAAGTGCAGCTAGAACCCTGATTCCTACTTCGTTGTCTTAACCAGAAGATCTTCCTTCCCTCTGTAATATTTGGAATTCTGTGGAACCCAAATACACCTGGATGTACCTCGTGAGGCTTGGTGGGGTATAAAAGCATTTAAAGAATTAATGACAGATCTATTTAACTTTCTTTTGAACTGAACCCGTTTTATTGTTTTTGACCACAGGGGAAAGAGTGCCCCCCCTTCTTGTCCTTTTCTTTCTTTACATTTTTTTTTCGTAGCACACATTCTATTCTGACCAGTTTTAAAGCAGGCATGGCCAACTTTCTTTATGTGCTTTGCCTTATACTGTTGTAGCACTGAAGCATCTGTGGAAGAAATTAGAGTGGAGGTTGTGATCAGCTATGGAACAGATGTAGAAATATGGACATCTATGAACAGATTGCATGGAGGACAAAGGGGTACAACCAGGATCAGCAGCAGTGCTTCATGAAAGTGAAGCAATTTGCCAGGCATGTCCCAAGGCCAGGGAGACCGATAGATCTGGTGCTGAGCTGCACACCCCCCACTTTTCCAATGAACTATATGCCATACTTGGCAGAGACCCTCCCAGCACCCTGCAGACGCCATAGATACCTCACAGGAGCCAAAGACAGAGACCCCTCCCATGAACAGGGAAGAGGAGCTGTGGGGAGGAGGCTCCAGCCATGTCACAAGCCAGGACCTGGTCAAGACTCTTCCACAATCTATCCAATCCCACAACGCAAGCATGGATGAGCCTGGTGAAAGGGAAAGGGACCTTGGGTAAGTGTCTGCATTCATTTTTTCCTCACAATACTTAAATTTAAAGATAGCCTGGCCATCGTAACAAGACCCTGGTATCAACTTCTCATTGTTTTACTCAGATGAGAAGACACAGAGAAGACATACAACAAGCAGGTAGAGGTGGCCTCTTTTCATTCCATGGATGGGTTAGTGGGGGTGGGAGGGGCATGTGGAGCTGTTATGTTCATAAGGATGACCCTTGTATCCTCCTGATAGATCTCAATAAAACTTTTATGGAGATACTCTGCAATCCTCTCCCTAAGGTTTCTAGGGATTGCTGCCTTATTTCTTTCTCCATGGTAGGACGCTTTTTCACATCACTCCAAAATCAGTTTGGCTGGCGCCATTGCAATAAATAGGCTTGTGGCATACAGGCCTGGGGGGGCGGGGAGGGGCTGTGCTTTCTATGCCTCATTTACCCTCAGGAGTGAGATATCCGCTAAGATCACCACCACCTGTGGAAGCAGTGCCAATATTCAGTGCCACAGCCTTTATATCATACCCTGGAATAGGGACTGAAAGTTTGCTTCATGCAATCGAAAATCCTTTCCCACTCTCCCCTCCCACCAATCCCTGGTGGGTCATGCCCATCATAGCTGGGGCTAGAAAGTAGCGCTGGGCAGAGGCACTCTGAAGTTGAAGTGGCAATGAACATGTCTTATTAAAATTTTATGGGAATAAGAAAAAAGGCATTTTGAAACTTATCTTTCCCTTTCCATTGTGATTCTAAATCTAATGATACATCTGTCTTAATTGGCAGCTTCTGCCACTGTGGCGTTTGAGGGATGCCCCTTCCACACTTGCAGAATACCTGACCTTGCTAAGGAGAAGAAAGAAGAGGACAAGGGAAGACATGATCAGTGACATCCTGCAAGCCAATATTGTATCAGACCATGAACTAAGGGCCTGGAGGGCCAATATGGCAGACAGAAAGACCCAGCAGCACAAGGAGGGGAAGATGCACCAGGACATAATGAGTCGTCTCAGGCAGCAACCTCAAGTGCTGCAGAACTTGGTTGATCTACTGGTCCAAAAATCCTGGACTCCTCCCCACTCCTGGGAGAATTCCATGGTAGCAGCTCCTTCCACCCCCAACCCCAACTTTCCACAAGACATCGTGGGCCACATCCCTACCCCTACCACTCCATGCTGCGAAATAGCAAGTAAACCCACAGTTTCACATACATTGACCTCTAACAACCACAGCTGGTATATGTGTAGTCATAATGGACTATGTTTATGCACTGAAATAGAACATGTTCAGTGCCTTTCAAATGTCAAAGTTACATTTTACTAATTTGTTAAATTTGCATTGTGGTGCTTGTTTTTGGCACACTGTTTTGGGAGAACAAAACAATCTTTATTAGCTCACAATACATTGCAGAATGCATAGCAGTACTCAAAGCACACAGTACTTGTAAATGTACAGGAAGCAGTGCATGATGCATAGCTTCAGGAAAATAGTCATATTTATAAATGTGTACAGCAAGCACTACACAATTCCCAGCATTGCCCAAAGCTCCAGGCCCAGAACGCTACTGTGGCTAACCGCTAAAGGGCTCTTTCAAAGCTTCCCTCAATCAACCAGTTCCATATTGAACAGCCGGATGCAAGGGCCATTGCAAGAGCTCAAAATCAGAAAACAGCTGCTCCATTTCCACCATGGTGGCAACTTTTCTTCCCTTGCCCCACAGATGTTATGCAAGACCCAATAAGCACCAGTGCTCATTTTTCAGGCACAGAAGTGTTGCTCCATTGTCCACAGCTGCTCCCATGAATGCCAGCAACAACCTTGAATTGTTTTTTGCTATGTCCCTCCATAAACAGTCCTCCAAGAAATCATCATGTCCCCTGTTGCAGTACTTTCTGTTAGCCAGCAAATACATGAGCATTGTGCATCCTACATTTGCAATGTTCATGAGAATAGTGCAGAGATCTATGGGTTCCATGCTTCTTTCAGAAAGGGTAGACTCCAAAAAGTACCATGTGGGTTTGTGGGATTTTTTTTAAAAAAGTGAAAATTATGGGATACAGCTGGCATTGGAGGATGGAGAAAGTTGCATGCTGGGAACTTGACCCCTCGTTCCTAGAGATCCCTAGGTGAGTCATTTTTATTCCATAATAGATTACAAATAGTTCCCAAAAGGCATTGTACTGGGCAGCAGCTTGTGGCACACTGGGATATCTACCTGTAGTGGACCACACTTTGCATCAGCACAAGCACTTCTGGTGAGTATGTACAGTGCAGATGCAAGCAGTCAAATACGAACGTGCCTGAGTGAGATAGAAACTGCTGCAGCTGTACACTGCCATATCTTGCATCAACCAAAGTTTTTAGTATAGACGTGGCCCGAGAAAAGAATGGTCCTCAAGGCTTCTGCCAGAATGTTGACAGCCCTTGGGGAAGCAGTGAGAGTTAAACTATGGCAGCTGATGCTCCTATACACACTGGACTGAAGAGTTTGAAGTATGGTTTTACTTTGAAAAGTGACTCCTTAAAAATGGCATTGTGAAACTCTGCTTATTGATGCTCAGTGATTAGATCATATTTGCTCAGTTTACAATTTTAAAAAGTTTCTAACTGGCAGCCTTGCAATCTCATTTCTGAGAGTAAAGCTGCAAACATTTATCTCCCCCCCACCTCCCCCCCAAATTCAGCAGCTATTAATAAATATTCAGAGCTTAGCAGATCTGTTGAGTAAGAGGGTGCCATTGTGACAGTCATTTTCCAGAATACTATCACACCTTAAGGAAAATCTTCCTGCTTATTCCCCTACTGAGCTACAGGTGGGAGGTGAGTTTTGTGGAATAAGTCTACTAAAATTATGGGCAGTTTTTATGGCTGTATTGTTAGATTTCAAAGTTAACACCCCATTGAGCTGAAGTTTACACATCTTCAAAACTATTATTTTTGCTTGCAGATAGCTGAAGACAGCATTGTATTCAGCTTCCAGAAAACATAGCTAATGCAGAGTTAAAGTTGTCAAGTACTGCTTGGTACCCTTCCAGAATGTGGATGTTGGGTGTGTAGTTTTTTGTTTGTTTGTTAAACCAATCTGAAATCCAGAGTTAAGGTAATGTCTCCCACACCACACATTATCTTTGGTCCTCTGGAGCTGGCAATAGGCACTGGAACCAAATCACACTTGATGTCTGCCTTTTTCTGTGTTGTGTTATGATCCACACATTCTGTACCACCTCTTCTATTCATACATTCACTGACTTTCATTGTATTTGGTGTAACTGATTGATCCAGGGAGTAGTTGCAGCAGGTTGCTAGAGCTCATCCTGTCATCTGAGGAGAGGTACAGCTGTAGCTCAAGGAATCCCTTTTATAGGAAGCTATGATAGGCAGGAGGTCCAAGTAGGTAGTTATAATAGCCCCTCTTGACGCCAAAATCTAAGAATGTATTGTTATACCTTTTGGCCCAAGTGGTTATCCAATGTGCAGGTCCTTGGGGCTTGTTTCTAGAAGAGGAGAAACTAATGACAGGTATTTCTTTGCAATCCTCTTTATTCCCAGAGAATGTACACAAAGTCCTGTTTCCCTGAACGCAGAAGGAACAGACAACAGGATGCAGTTTCTTTGCTCACAATTCCAAGCCTGCCTTTCCAGCCAGCACTCTGCCCTAAAAGCTGCCTATTGTCGCTTTCTCTCAGGGCCTTACTTATAAGTGCATCTCTTTGTCTACTGCTTTCTGGCTGCTTCTGACCCAGACACAGCTCCATCAATTAATCTCCAGCCCTGGTGTTTGCATTCAGTCTAATCTTTGGGTGGTGGCTTCTGGTGCTTCTTCTATCACTGAACAATATGCATTTAATTGTTCCCTCATTTAGTCTACCCATCAGCTTCATCATAGTTTGTGAATGCCCACAGATTAAATATATGGTTGCTGGAGGTCATTCATCCTCCAGCATAATAGTGTGAAAGAGTTTTAGAGATGTCTGTAGAGTAGCAAGGCTGTTAGTATGGCTGTCATAGTCACTGCCACATGCTGACATTCCCCTATGTGTGTTTAAAAGAAGGGACTATAAAGCATGATTCTAACACTCGCTTGTGTATGCTCAGAGTTCACCACATATGCACTGGTATTCACATAGCACTATGTGCCTTTCTGTCCTCTGTGCTACACTATTGCTCTGAGGGGGTTCTAGCAGGCTCATGGCACATCTCACTGCACCACAAGGCTTAGTCAGGGCTAATTGAAGGTGATTATTTCATTAGCAAAGAGTAAAGGTGAATGTGGATTAAGTTGAACAAGTGGAACTTTATTAAACCCTGTGTACTGCTGTGCTCCTGTGGCTGAACTGCCTCCAGCCTAACTCCCAAGTTCTCCATTTTCCTGGTGTCCCTTCATAACAGCCCCTCTAGGAAATGGACCCTCTTCTTCTAGTTCCACTGATTTGTGATACATCTTCACTGTTTAAGAAGATTTTTTTATTATAAACATTTTAAAACAAATAATTGCCCGCCAGACCTCCTACCTCCTTTCTCTTCAGCCCAAGGTTGCTAGCACATATCCAAGTTGGACTCTCATCTTTACAATGGACTCAGCTGATTACATAGGTTAGTATCCTCAAGTGGTGACCACACCAGGAGTAACTTGTCTGTTTTCCTGTCCCCAAGTCTAGCAACCTATCTCACTGTAGAATCCCCTCTCACTTTTATTGCAGTAGACTGTCTCTGGGTGTTGTGGCTGCTGGTTTGTGTCTCCTGTTCCTTTGGATTAGTTGTGCCTCTTGCATTGCCACCTTATCTGACCTAGGTGCCACTGCACTCCTTACAACATCTTCATCATCTGGACCCATGGAAAAGAAGCCCTTGAGGAATTCCACCATGATTTCAACAATTTCCATCCCACCACCAACCTCAGCCTGGTCCAGTCCACACAAGAGATCCACTTCCTGGGCACTACAGTGCTAATAAACAATGGTCACATAAACACCACCCTATACCGGAAACCTACTGACCACTATTCCTACCTGCATGCCTCCAGCTTTCACCCTGACCACACCACACGATCCATCGTCTACAGCCAAGCTCTGCGATACAACCGCATTTGCTCCAACCCCTCAGACAGAGACAAACACCTACAAGATCTCTGTCAAGCTTTCTTACAACTACAATACCCACCTGCAGAAGTAAAGAAACAGATTGATAGAGCCAGAAGAGTTCCCAGAAGTTACCTACTACAGGACAGGCCTAACAAAGAAAATAACAGAACGCCACTAGCCGTCACCTTCAGCCCCCAACTAAAACCCCTCCAACGCATTATTAAGGATCTACAACCTATCCTAAAGGATGACCCAACACTCTCACAAATCTTGGGAGACAGGCCAGTCCTTGCCTACAGACAGCCCCGCAACCTGAAGCAAATACTCACCAACAACCACATACCACACAACAGAACCACTAACCCAGGAACTTATCCTTGCAACAAAGCCCGTTGCCAACTGTGCCCACATATCTATTCAGGGGACACCATCACAGGGCCTAATAACATCAGCCACACTATCAGAGGCTCGTTCACCTGCACATCCACCAATGTGATATATGCCATCATGTGCCAGCAATGCCCCTCTGCCATGTACATTGGTCAAACTGGACAGTCTCTACGTAAAAGAATAAATGGACACAAATCAGATGTCAAGAATTATAACATTCATAAACCAGTCGGAGAACACTTCAATCTCTCTGGTCACGCGATCACAGACATGAAGGTCGCTATCTTAAAACAAAAAAACTTCAAATCCAGACTCCAGCGAGAAACTGCTGAATTGGAATTCATTTGCAAATTGGATACTATTAATTTAGGCTTAAATAGAGACTTGGAGTGGCTAAGTCATTATGCAAGGTAGCCTGTTTCCTCTTGTTTTTTCCTACCCCCCCCCGCCAGATGTTCTGGTTTAACTTGGATTTAAACTTGAAGAGTGGTCAGTTTGGATGAGCTATTACCAGCAGGAGAGTGAGTTTGTGTGTGTATGGGGGTGGGGGGGATGTGAGAACCTGGATTTATGCAGGAAATAGCCCAGCTTGATTGTCATGCACATTGTGTAAAGAGTTGTCACTTTGGATGGGCTATCACCAGCAGGAGAGTGAATTTGTGTGCGGGGGTGGAGGGTGAGAAAACCTGGATTTGTGCTGGAAATCACTTTAGATAAGCTATTACCAGCAGGACAGTGGGGTGGGAATAGGTATTGTTTCATATTCTCTGTGTATATATAAAGCCTGCTGCAGTTTCCACGATATGCATCTGAGGAAGTGAGCTGTAGCTCACGAAAGCTTATGCTCTAATAAATTGGTTAGTCTCTAAGGTGCCACAAGTCCTCCTTTTCTTTTTGCGAATACAGACTAACACGGCTGTTACTCTGAAACCTTACAACTAAGTTAGTCCACTCCTTCTGGTGTCTCTCTTATGGCTGGATCCTGACAAGGGTGCCTGTATCCAGGGCTACTAGATCCTCAGCTGACCTGTTGTATTCTAGTGCCTGCTTTCTTTGATTGTTGGTCATCTCCTCTTTCTGATGTCCTCAGTCTTCTGGCTGCAACAGCTCTCCCCGCCCTGGGAGCAGAATTTTGGTCCTTCATCCCATCAGTGCCTGCACTGATGTGTTTTGGCACGGCTGTAGTGGAGTATTCCTGCAAGTCAAAAATGGTAACCAGGACACTGAACCAGAAGGAACTGCTTTGTGTAACAGTCACTTAGCTGTTTCCACCTTACCATTACTCTGTGGGTATTCTGGAGAGGAGGGGTGACGGCCAAACTCCCACTTGTTTGCAAATTCCTTGAATTCTTCTGAAGCAAATTGGGGTCCATTGTGGTTGAATATAGCATCCTCAATACCATCTCTCTCGAAGTGGGCTTCAGTTTGCCAGTCACTGGCTTGCTTCTTTTATCAGGCATGGCATCGACCTTCCAGAAACTGAAATAGTAGTCCACTGTAATAAAGTACCGCTTTTTCTTGAAGAAAAAAAAAAAAGTCCTCCCACCTTTTCTCTGGTTGGGTGGGCAGCTCATGTGGTAATAGTCACTTTCTGCTGGCAGTTATCAGAAGACCAGCAGCAGTCACATGCTTTTATCAAGGAATGGAGTTGTGTATTCATTCCTGGCCAGTAAGCCCACTCTCAAACCCATCAGAGACAGCTGTCAATCAAAAGTGTGAGGCATGTATTTTCTGTATGACATCCTTACATAATGATGTGGAGACAACAGCTCTCTGTCCTCCGAATATTATTCCATCCTGCACACTCAGCTCATCTTTAATTTGAAAATATGGTTCTGCTCCAACTGGTACTTGGCTTTTGTCTTCTGCCCACACTGTTGGTATCGCTCTCCTGACTGAAATAAGATGTTTCTGTGACCTCTTTGATTTCCATCAGCTTTGCTGCTGAAACTGGGAGATAGTGTAGCATGCTAACAGATTCAGTGTCCTGATTCCCTTTCTCAATTCACCCTGAGCAGGGCATGTATACCCAGTATCAGTATCCATGAACACCAGTAACTGTCCTGGACAATATTTCATCTGTAACAGGTATCCCTAGAGTTGCATCAACATGTGCTTCAATCTCCTTGGAGCACCAAGAGAGAGCTTTGCCATGACTGTCTCTAGGGATGTGTGGTCTGTTTGCACTATTACTAAGTGGTCATGGGTGTACTGATATAATCACTCCTCTCCAAATACCACTCCCAGAAACTCTTTTTCTATTTGGGCATACCACATGTAATGCGCCCATGGTGATGCAAGAAAATGATTACCAACCTCAGAGCAGACTGCTAAAAACCAGGGCACAAACCCAAGCTGATTGTGAGTTCTAAACTTAGGTTTCACTAATTAAGTACAAACTCCTCAGGCACTCTAACAGCCTTACCAGAATCACAGTCTCCTTGGGTTCCCTGGTCTGTCATGCCACGCACATGCATATCTCCATGCTGGATGGCCTCTTACACCCAGAATCTCAGCAATATTCAGGTTACTCCTGATCCCGAAGGACCAGTCACTTACCCCAGATCAATAGCACTTAAGGTCTCACACCAGAGACAATGCTTGTAGCCAATCCTGTAATAAATTATATGAAGATTTATTAACTAGGAAAAAGGAAAAAAAGTTTATTTACAAGGGTAAAGCAAGCAAGCAGACACATGAAGTACAGTCTTAGGTTTCAAAAGGTAATATATGATTCTATAATCAGCAAGCTCTATTTCTCCTTTAGCTGAGCAGCTGGGGATCTTTTACTTATGCAAAGAAACACCTTGTCCCTCATGAGTTCGAGCAGCATAGAGATCCTTAGTGCCTTTTGTTTGGGACTTTTCCCCCCTTCTGCTTTGTGCTCGGAGCTGCAAACTCTGCTCATGAGAGAAGTCATCTTGCATGACTTCTCTTCACAGGGAGGAGAGCAGAACAATAAGAGTCTTTAGTCCTTTTGCTGATGTATGGATTTTCCAGTTGTAAGATCAAACTGTAGTCCATCTAGTATAAATGGATCTCCTCTTTTAGGAGATGAGCAGCTCTTCACACTAATGTCCTTCTCCTGTATGGCTATTCATACAATCACAGACTCACTATACAACTGCTCAAATATATTACAGTATGGAACACAGATATTACAAGAAAGATAAATGCATGCAGCATCTCACAAGCATTCAGTAGAGTCTAAACACTTTCTTATAAATCTGTATATTTTATCTGTATTAACCCACAAGTGAGTCAGACAGATTCCAGCTGTATATTTATCAATGGCCAGCTGAGAAATAGGGACCTTGGCATGAGCTGCCACCTGGCCTGCCAGTTTCACACCCCCATTTGGTCGTGTGACAAAGCTCTGCCAGCATAAGCAACTGGCTGTTTCTGCAAACAAGATACATCCAATCCTTTTTCCAATACACCACACTGGCATGTCAATGGCTGGCCTGCTTGGTAGTACTTCAGGACAGGAACATCCATTATAATTAGTTTGTGTGTCTAATATTTGCTGTTGGGGACCTGCCTAGTCCCACTCAACATCCTGCCTCACTTGCTGACATATCGGTTCTGATACTGCATTGAGGTATGGCCACAACTTGGACAGAAAGTGTCATTCCTATTAAGTGCCGTACCCCTTTCATATCCACTAGAACTGCCATGTCTGAGTGCTTTGATCTTGTTGGGATCTGCTTTCAGTCCCTCTGCTGTGAGTAGTGCTGCAATGTATCAAAATGTGTGAGTCACATTTTTTCTGGGTTGATTTTTATGTTCTTGTCCTTGCACCACCGTAGAAAAGCTTGCAGTTTTCTGCCATGGTCTTATTCAGCCTATGTAGCATTGCTCCCTCCACCTACAATCAGAATATAATATGTATTTTCACCCCAGGCAGCCCTTCCAGTGCTTAGTAGTCCCCTCTGGAACAGCTCTCATGCTGGGCTTATGCCCATTGGCATGTGCAGCTATTTGTAGTAATCAAATGATGTTGTACAGTTTTTAGGATGCTGGACTCTATCTAGGCTTTTGTGCTAAAATCCATGCCTCATATCAGTCTGTAAAGATTCTGGCTTTGGAAAGTTCTGGCAAGATGTCATCAGTTGGGGCCAGTGGATAGTGGCATCTTTTCAATGCCTACACATCTGCATAGACCCAAAGCTACTGAACCAGTTTTGCTTGATGGCTTCTTTACCACTATCTGACTGCTTACCCAGGCTGTACCGGCCTCTACAAATGCTATGATATTCTGCTTGGCAGTCTTTTTGAGTTTGCATAATGGAATACACAGTGCCATTGGAATTTTCCTTCATGGTAAGCTCACAGGTTCCACTTTGTGGCCTACTTCCAGTCACAGCTTTTCTTCAAGGTGCCGGTTGCCTTTGCAAACATCCCTGTATGCTTTTGAAATTGTCTCCATTGTCCATAGAACTCCCCCTTTTGATTCTTGCACAGCAGCTGTACAATTCTGACGCTGCATCCTGATCAGATCCATGGCTTGTTTGGCTGTATTCTTCAAGAGGGATCTCTGGTGCTTATCATCCACCACCACAAACTTCAGTTTAGTTTCCATCTGTTACTTTTCAGGTTAATTACTAAGAAGTTACATTTTCTTATGGATTGGCTTAATGCTCTGATTCTACATTATTGGAATGTGCCTGCTCTTTGTAATGGATGTGTTTGAGTCCCATTTACTCTGAGGAATCACACTGCTCCACTATCTAGCTGAAGCCATACAGAGCGTTTTCCTATTAAAATAGGTGCATGCAAAGAAGTTTTCCCTTGTTGCTTTCGTGTCCCGCCAGCTTTCATACTGAAAGAGAGTTATGAGGTCATCACCACTGTCTGATGTGCCATCCCCTCTTGTACAAGTCTGACAATCTTTTTGGGACCTTCCTCTCCTCTTGCACACACTTCTAAAATGAAAAGGAGTACTTGTGGCACCTTAGAGACTAGCAAATTTATTTGAGCATAAGCTTTCATGAGCTACAGCTGTCATAAATATAAAGGGAAGGGCAAACCCCTTTAAAATCCCTCCTGGCCAGAGGAAAACTCCTCTCACCTGTAAAGGGTTAAGAAGCTAAAGGCAACCTCGCTGGCACCTGACCAAAATGACCAATGAGGAGACAAGATACTTTCAAAAGCTGGGAGGAGGGAGAGAAACAAAGGGTCTCTGTCTGTCTATATGCTGCTTTTGTCGGGGATAGACCAGGAATGGAGTCTTAGAACTTTTAGTAAGTAATCTAGCTAGGTATGTGTTAGATTATGATTTCTTTAAATGGCTGAGAAAAGAATTGTGCTGAATAGAATAACTATTTCTGTCTGTGTATCTTTTTTGTAACTTAAGGTTTTGCCTAGAGGGATTCTCTATGTTTTGAATCTAATTACCCTGTAAGGTATCTACCATCCTGATTTTACAGAGGGGATTTCTTTACTTCTATTTACTCCTATTTCTATTAAAAGTCTTCTTGTAAGAAAACGGAATGCTTTTTCATTGTTCTCAGATCCAAGGGTTTGGGTCTGTGGTCACCTATGCAAATTGGCGAGGCTTTTTATCCAACATTTCCCAGGAAAGGGGGGATGCAAGTGTTGGGAGGATTGTTCATTGTTCTTAAAATCCAAGGGTCTGGGTCTGTAGTCACCTAGGCAAATTGGTGAGGCTTTTTACCAAACCTTGTCCAGGAAGTGGGGTGCAAGGTTTTGGGAAGTATTTTGGGGGGAAGGACGCGTCCAAACAGCTCTTCCCCAGTAACCAGTATTAGTTTGGTGGTGGTAGCGGCCAATCCAAGGACAAAGGGTGGACTATTTTGTACCTTGGGGAAGTTTTGACCTAAGCTGGTAAAGATAAGCTTAGGAGGTTTTTTCATGCAGGTCCCCACATCTGTACCCTAGTGTTCAGAGTGAGGGAGGAACCTTGACAACAGCTCACTTCATCGGATGCATTCAGTGGAAAATACAGTGGAGAGATTTATATACATAGAGAACATGAAACAATGGGTGTTACCATACACACTGTAACCAGAGTGATCACTTGAGGTGAGCTATTACCAGCAGGAGAACAGGGTGTGGGGGGGGCAGGAACCTTTTGTAGTGATAATCAAGGTGGGCCATTTCCAGCAGTTGACAGGAATGTCTGAGGAACAGTGGGGAGTGGGATAAACATGGGGAAATAGTTTTACTTTGTGTAATGACCCATCCACTCCCAGTCTCTATTCAAGCCTCAGTTAATTGTATCCAGTTTGCAAATTAATTCCAATTCAGCAGTCTCTCGTTGGAGTCTGTTTTTGAATTTTTGTTGTTGAAGTATTGCCAATTTTAGGTCTAATCGAGTGACCAGAGAGATTGAAATGTTCTCCAACTGGTTTTTGAATGTTATAATTCTTGACGTCTGATTTGTGTCCATTTATTCTTTTACGTAGAGACTGTCCAGTTTGACCAATGTACTTGGCAGAGGGGCATTGCTGGCACATGATGGCATATATCACATTGGTAGATATGCAGGTGAACGAGCCTCTGATAGTGTGGCTGATGTGATTAGGCCCTATGATGGTGTCCCCTGAATAGATATGTGGACACATTTGGCAACGGGCATTGTTGTAAGGATAGGTTCCTGGGTTAGTGGTTCTGTTGTGTGGTGTGTGGTTGCTTGTGAGTATTTGCTTCAGGTTGCGGGGCTGTCTGTTAGCAAGGACTGGCCTGTCTCCCAAGATCTGTGAGAGTGATGGGTTGTCCTTAAGGATAGGTTGTAGATCCTTGATGATGCGTTGGAGAGATTTTAGTTGGGGGCTGAAGGTGATGGCTAGTGGCGTTCTGTTATTTTCTTTGTTGGGCCTGTCCTGTAGTACGTGACTTCTGGGTACTCTTCTGGCTCTGTCAATCTGTCACTTCTAAAATGGTTCAACTTGCCACATTCCAGCAAGAGGTCAAGTGCTCTGAACTTCTCCTTTACCTGCTTATGCCGTCTCCCACAGTAAATGTGTCTCACTATGGGTATGGAACCATGGCCACTCGCTCTCCTTTGCTGTTGTCTCACTTCATGTAGTTGGCTTGATTCCTCCTAGGGCTTACATCCTCTCTCTCAGGTGTGCTGCAGAAGCCTCATGTCTAAGTATATGTCTAATGTGAGATAGCCTTCCCAGAATAGCTGCTCCCAAAGGTGGTGGTCCCAAATGCCACAGACTATCCTGTTCTGAATCAAGGAGTCAGGTTCCCAAACTGTAGCAGCAAGTGTGCATAAAGCTGTAACATAGGGGTCTATCCCCTCCCCCTCACGTTGGTCTCTGGAGTGACAAGTTTTTCACTATAGCTTTTCTTTTGAGGAGCAATAGTTTCCCAGGGTTCCCAGGACTTGAGGCAGTGGTAAACTTCAGAGTGATGCAGACCTTGTTGCCTTGTTCCCCAATAAGGTGAAATAGCAGTTTTAGTTTCTTGCTGTTGTCATCCTCCAGCCATGTCTGTGTACATCTTGAACTCTTCCTGCCACTGGTTCATCCTGGGCTAGGTATGTGTCTGCAAAATCTAGGGGGGTTTGAGACCAAGTTCCATGTCTCATGCTGCCACCTGCTGCACTGCAGAGAACTCACAGCTCAGGTGCTGCCACCATGTTCCTTTAGTGAAGAGTGAAGCTGAATGCAGGTTTAGTTGACCAAGCGGAACTTAAATAAACTCTGTGTACTGCTCTGTCCATGTGACTGAGTTGCTTCCAGCCCAACTCTACGCCTTCCTTTTCCCCTGGTTTCCCCATCAATAACTGCATCTCCAGCCTGGGAACATGGCCCTCTGAATCTTGTTCCATTGATCATGACACAGTGATATCTTAGAGGGAATCCCTAAGAGAGCAAATGTAGTGAGGCAGAATGTTATCTGCCTTGGCAAAAAGGACAAATTCTAAGAATACTCTTTTTTAAAATCTTATCCAGATGTTTGGAACAACTGTAAGAGTCTGGAGGAAAGACAGAAAAACAACAACTGAGTTTAATAAGACATGAACTATATGTGTGGGAGAATTCGCTTTTTACTAACTCCACCCCAACACTCTCCAGCAACATGTCAAGTAACATTACAAGCAATGACATATAAAGTGCAAGCATTCTCTCATTGTTTCTTGTACTCCCCTGATAATATGTCTGCATCCATCTGTCTCTTGTCTTATACTTAGGTCAGGTCTACACTAAGAGTGCTTTATCTGTAGATATACTGGTATATTGGCAAAGCACTTCTAGTATGGATTCAACTCATACCTGAAAACTAGTTTTGCTGGCATAGCTTATTCCAACACTCCAAGCAAATTCAACTATGGTGACAAAAGTGCAGTTTTTTCTGTATACCTGCATCTGCACCATTATGTTGGCTGTGAATCATCTCATCATGTACCCAACCGACAGCTATTCTGGCAAAAGTTTGTAGCCTAGACCTGGCCTTAGATTATATGCTCTTTGGGGCAGGATTTTTTTTTAAACAGTTTGGACAGTGCCTAACACGATGGGGTCTTGGTCTAGGATACAATAATACAAATTAATCAGCTTTACAGGGCAGGACCTTAATGACTTTGAAAGCTGCCTCTTCTAAATTAACCCTTTCATGGATGTTACGTACACCACACCAAACAGAGTACAGGTATCTTGAACATCACAGTGCATTATTGCTTTTGGTTTTGAATTAAGCATCAAGTCAAAGTCTGTCTCGGCTTGCATCCTTTGCAGTCCTATTTGACTTTATACCAATGTGAAATTTGGCCCCATGAGTTTATTTGATCAACTTGCTGGTGTAACTGTTAAAGTAATAAGGGACAAATCCAAACTCCAGTGAAGTTAGTGGAAGCCTTTCCTTTCACTTCAGGAGGTTTTAGATTGGGCCTCAAGAGATAATTGTGCAGAGTTATTATGCAGGTAAAACCATTGCATCTTTTATCTCCTGAAAAACTCATCTAGCCCATGCTTTCCATTAGTCTAAGGGACCTGTACAAAAGATCATGCCCTACTTTTAACCATATTAAAATATTTAACTAAGAAATCAAATGCATACATTCCTACTTTAGTATGACTTTTATGCAAGTTGAAGTAGATGGCAAATAAACACAAACCAATGGAAATTTAATACTCATAAAAATTATCACCCATGCACATACATCTCCTCAACGATCACTTTTGAACTAATTTACACATGATTCATTTACCAAATCCTTGAAACATATGTTAAGTCTGTTATATTGTAAGCTCCAGGAGTCAGGATTTCTCTTTTGTATTTTGTACAGGGATGAGCATGTTGTCAGCTGTAAGTCCCCGATACTACAAAGATTTAACTTTACTCCTGTGAGTAGTGGGACTTATTCAAGGTAACAAATTTAAACATGTGCATAAGTGTTTTGCGGGATTGGGGACTTAATAAGTTTCAGTTGCTATAATAGCTCTTGCTGGAAAAAATATTGAACTAAGGCTGTTAGTCTGTTTGAAGCCAATAGCTCCTCTGCTTTTTACAGCCAAGGCTAACTACACACTGCTGCAGCAAAGAATTTGTCTGGATTGCTGCTTCAGACTTCTTATTTAACTGTTTGCAAACTGGCTATAAAAAATTACCGTCACCTGAAAGTTGGCATCAATATTTCATGTACGATCATTTTTAACAGTTTAAAGAATATTTGGTTTTAATTGTTTTGGGTGTTTTAAATATCGAGAAAACAAACAAACAAAAAACCCCACTTTATTCCAAATATCTTTCTACATTGTTAGCTGATCAAACCTAGCTTTGATTACATTATTTTAAATTTCAAGATTTTTATGTTATTCTTTAAAGTTCACACACCCAGGTATCCACTTCATAGTTCCTTCCCTTTATCGTTTAGGCACTAAAGGCTAGTGGGTAGCCATTGATTGTGGTCAGATAGATTGGAGGAAGTGTTATGGAGTGCCAAAATGTGCATGGAAATTCTCCACCCCTTGACTAATTTTGGGAAATAAATACTGAAGACTAAGCCTTGTTTATGGGTCAGCTCCAGAACAAAATATTTGTGGCTTTCCAAGTTACACAAGCCTTTAGCCAGGCATAAGGTTCATCACCTGCTAAAAGCAAAACAAGACAAAAGGTAGTCCTTTACAGCATTACAAAGCTATTCTAGCAGGTGGGGGCCAAATTCATTTAAAATGAGCTCCCTGTTTCCTGTACTTAAAAAAATTACTGATTTCTAGAATGATTCCATTTCTTCCTTACCCCATCAGGACCACAAAGTTTGTGGAAGTTTCTTCCTAGAATAGGACTCTCCTGTGAATGCATTGGAGCAACTGTGAATGTAGTTGGAGCATCATACACTGAAATTAACATACCAAGGCCAAGATCCACAAAGATTTTTAGGTGCCTAAATCCCAGTTTCAGGCACCACTCTAATCCACAAAACCAAGCTTGGTTGTGGCCTACCCCTGAAGGCACCTGAATTCACTCAACACCTAAATTTTGACTGTAAAAGTTCCCTAGGCAGAAACTTAGGTGCCTATCTCTTACCTAAGCCTCAGTTTAATCCATGTACTGAGGAAAATTAGGGAGAGGAATGCCTGTTTCAACCAAGGGGCCTGATCCAATAGATGTACTCGGAGGCTGCCTGTGGGATCAGGTGGTCATGGTAACACCAGTCTACCTGAAGACTTTTAGCCCAGTGGTTAGTGCACTCACCTGGGATGTGGAAGACAGGTTCAGTTTTCCCCATGCCTGAGGGGCAACAAGGATTTGAACACTGAGCGCTTACCTCTTGGGATTTGGCTCTACCTACTGAACTATTAGATATTCTGATCCAGGGCTCCTTCATTCTCTCCTGTTCAAGTTGTTCCACTATGCGTACATAAATAAAGACTCACTGGGCCATAGACAGAATGGAAGCGACTCTGTAGCCTGGCAGTTAGGACATCCACATGGGACACAGAGCAGCCAGTCCCCTTGTTCCCATGACTCTCTATTTATCCAGAATGGAACAGCTTCTACAGGAGAGAGATTGAGGGACCCCCACCCCATCAGAATATCCCATAACTCAGTGGTTTGTGCACTGAACAGTGTGGGAGACCCCTGTTCAAATCCTCCCTCCCCTTCAGGCAAAAGGGAGTAACTGAAACTGGGTCTCCCATTTCTCAGGCAACTGCTCCAACCACTGGGTTAAAGTTTATCAGGCGGACATCACCACCTCCTCCGGCCATTTTGTGCAGCACATAATGACTTAGATACCTAAACCACCTGACTCTAGGAGAGGGTTTCCTGGTTGTAGATTGCTAGCAGAGATAGACTCTTCCCTGCAGCCTGGATTTAGGCACTTATCTCCATAAGAGAAACAAAGCTTGGGACACACCCCTCTCATCAGCATCTCCCATTGGCTTTTCTTAAGTGGCTCCTTGCCTAGCATGCCAGCTGTTGTGGAACTCATTCTTAAGCACCTGTTTCTCCCTGTGCATTGTATAGGAAGCCTAGATGCCCAACTCAGGCTTTTTAGAACATATTTTTGCTCAGGTGATCTGCTAAGTGCCTAAAGTCTCAACACCTAAGACTATTAGTGGATCTAGGCCTTAATGATTACACATTCAAAGAAATCTACACCATACATATATTCTGTGTAGATGTGAGAAAATTAAATAAACCTATGCAATTAATTTATTTAAATAATTGCCTACTCACATAAGCATACTATACATTTACTTAAATGTCTGATTGTGAAATTAAGAACCAACCAAATTTAATGAGCCAAAATTTTCAGGCAAGAATCAAACAGATCTCTAAAAATTATGGGAAAAATCCACTTTAGATATGTAATTACCTTGATGATTTATATAAATTATTTGTCTGCAGGCCATTTCAACCTCTGCAAAGACAAATCCATATAAGATACTCTTAGTTGTAGCCTGTAGAGTTTCCATAGGATTATTACATTGGGTTTGAGAGTGACCACATTTGAGTGGGGTGGGGTTTATACTACTACCTGTCAAAACCCACATTAATCCAATATTATGGTTAAAACCTGAAACACGTAAAAGTAAATAAATTCAAAGGGAATGAGTTAAGATTTGCTTGAGGAACACAATGTTGAATTATGTCTAGGGCTGTCAAACTATTAAAAATGAATCTAGATTAATCTCAAGATTAAAAAAAAATCACAATTAGTCGCAGTTTTAATTGTGTTGTTAAACAATAGAATACTTTGTTTTCTACATTTTCAAATATATTCAGTTACAACACTGAATACAAAGTGTACAGTGCTCACTTTATAATATTTGATTACAGCGCAAATACTTGTAAAAAAATAAGAAATAGTATTTTTCATTTCACCTCATACAAGTACTGTAGTGCAATCTCTTAATCATGAAAGTGCAATTTACAAATGTAGAATTTTTTCATATAACTGGCCACCATTCCAGAGAACATGCTTCCATGCTGATGACAGGTTCTGCTGGATAACTATCCAAAGCAGTGCGAACTGACATGTTCATTTTCATCAACCTTCTGTTAGTGGCATCTAACTCAGATGATTTTCTATTTTGGTGCTTCGGGTTCTGTAGTTTCTGCATTGGAGCGTTGCTCTTTTAAGACTTCTGACAGCGTGTTCCATAACTCGTTCCTCTTAAATTTTGGAAGGCACTTCAGACTACAAAACCTTGGGTTGAGTGCTGTAGCTATCTTTAGAAATCTCACATTGGTACCCTCTTTGTGTTTTGTCAAATCTACAGCGAAAGTGTTCTTAATCAAACAACATGTGCTCAGTCACCAAGACTGCAATAACATTAAATATATGGCAGAATGCAGGTAAAACCACAGAGCAGAAGATGCAATTCTCCCCCAAGGAGTTCAGTCACAAATTTAATTAACACATTTTTTTAAATGAGTGTCATCAGCATGGAAGCATGTCCATTGGAATGTGGCTAAAGCATGAAGGTCCTACAAATATTTAGCATATCTAGCATGTAAATACCTTGCAACGCCAGCTACAGAAGTGCCATACAAATGCCTATTCTCACTTTCAGGTCACATTGTAAATAAGAAGTGGGCAGCATTATCTCCCACAAATGTAAACAAACTTGTTTGTCTTAGCAATTGGCTGACCAAGAAGTAGGACTGAGTGGACTTGTAGGCTCTAAAGTTTTATATTGTTTTGTTTTTGAGTGGTTATGTAAAAAAATTCTACATTTGTAATTTGCACTTTCATGATTAAGAGATTGCATTACAGCACTTGTATGAAGTGAAATGAAAAATACTATTTCTTATCTTTTTTACAAATATTTGCACTGTAATCAAAAATAATATAAAGTAAGCACTGTACACTTTGTATTCTGTGTTGTAACAGTACTGGTATGAGGTGAATTGAATTTTTTTTTACAGTGCAAATCTTTGTAATCAAATATAAAGTGAGTACTGTACACTTTCTATTCTGTGTTGTAATTGAAATCAATATATTTGAAAATGGAGAAAAACATCCAAAATGTTAATGTAAATTGGTATTCTATTATTTAATAGTGCACTTAAAACTCCAATTAACCATGATGATTATTTTTTAAATCAAGTTAATTTGTTTGAGTTAATTGCTTGAGTTAACTGTGATTGACAGTCCTAATTATGTCCTTTGGCCTGCGTACACAGGATTTTCCCCTTGCCCAGGATATAAACAAGTCCATACAGCCAGTTAAGTGCTAAAAAGCACCTCCTTGTGCAGGATTTCATTTATTAAGGGAAAAGTCAACTCAGAAAATAAACAAAACTCTCACCCCAACATCCCAGCAGGGTGACTAGGTCATTCTTAATCCATGTTCCCCACTTGGGTCCACTGTTTGCCTCTACCCAGGCTCTTCCTCCAGGGTTCTCTTAGTTCCGGTTTCTCTCCTTGATGTTAGGCTTCTTACCCCTACTGAAGAAACGTTCTTCTCTAGCATCCAGGGAGGTCTGTCTACTGAGATTCTTCTCCAGGGACAGTGGGTGATCCTTGCCAAGCCAATGTCTTGGAGGATGTGTGGCTAGGAGGCTCCCATCTCTAGGAGCTCCTCTTACAAGCTCTCCACCCTGGTAGGTTTCCCAGAGAGCTTGCCTTCAAGGCTCCCTATTCAGCCTGCTGGGTCAGGCGTCTCTTGAGAGCTCCCTTTCACAGGAGCCTCCTGTCCCCCTTTTAGAGTCTCTCTAACTGAGCTTCGGTAACCTTTATGAGGTCCTTTATTAGGTACTAATCAGCCACTTGGGGCAGTCCATTACCTTCCAGGTGAGGCCTTCCTAGGGTAGTCCCATGCAGATGGGCCCTACCTCTTCATAAAGAGCTGCTGCCCTATGGCATAGCTATTTATTCTCAGTTTATTGACTCTGGTCAACTTATTCTGTTTTGAGATATCTTCAGAAAGTCTCTTCTCAAATGATGCTGTTCCTATTTCACTTTTATGAACTAATAACTTCATCTCCCAACATACAACTGTGTTCTTCAAATCCCTATCAGAACCATCTCTAGGAAAACAACAAAAAAATAATTTGATTCCTTTTTTTTTTACAGCACATACATATAATGGAGCATGAAGTATATTATGGGTGAAAATATTTAATCTTCCATACCCTATGGAGAATTCAAAAGGTATGGTAAATGGTTCTGATGTGGCAATTACATTCTAGCAGTCAAAACTTCCATTTATGTGCTATAACATTGCTCACATTGTCTTTTTTATTCTGTATAACATGAACAAATTGACATACATTATTTACACATAAATCTTTCCCCCCACCACCATATAAGACACTGAGTATGGTCTCAATTCAGCAAAGTATTTAAGGATGTGTTTAATTTAAGCATATGAGTAATGCCATTGACTGAAATAAAACACATACCTAAGTGTTTTACTGGATTGGTGCCTATGTGAATAAATTAAGAATAACTAAACTCCTTTAAGAAAAGGAGTCCTTGTGGCACCTTAGAGACTAACAAATTTAACTAAGGTGCCACAAGGACTCCTTTTCTTTTTGTGAATACAGACTAACACGGCTGCTACTCTAAACTCCTTTAGTTTTCTTGAGGTTATACAACATGTTCAGAATTAAGACAGTCACTAAAGAGCAAAAATGTCTGTTAGATTGGAGGGGGAAAAAACAACCACAAAATTGATAGTAATCACTAGTTTAGTCCTGGTATTTGCCCTTTTGCTATAGCTGTGTTTTTATGGACATGGAGTTGAGCTTTTATGTGGCTCCATAATGAAGGTTGCATTCCTTTTCTTATAGCCAGAGGAGTCAGTTCTGCACTCCATGGGCCTCAGGAAATGTCTATACTACAAGTGCTACAGTGGCACAGCTGCAACACTGCAACAACACTGCAGTAGCATAGATATTACAGTGATAGAAAGGGGTCTTTCCATTGTTGTAGTAAATCTATCCCCAGAGAGGCAGTAGCTGGGTTGACAGAAGAATTCTTCTGTCAGTGTAACTGTGTCTACAGTGGGGGTTAGGTTGTCCTGGCTACATTGCATAGGGCATGAAATTTTTCACAGCCCTGTGTGATGTAGCTAGGTCAACCTAAGTTTTAGCTGTGGACTTGGCCTTATTCTCACTTGTACTAAAGCTGCTTTAGACCATTCTGGTAGTGCAAATGTAATTTATGCCCACTGTAAGGCTCCTTTTACTCTACTAGAGAAGGGTAAAGGAGCCTTAGTGTAAATGTGAATCAGGCCTTTTGATTTCAAAGGGAATTTTGTCTCCATAGGAGCACAGGATCAGGTCTTAACTGACTTGTTCAAAGAGTAGGACAGCGGTCTGAGATAATATCTATAGACCACCCCAAAAGCAATCGTTTTCCCTATGAGGATTATTTATTTTTCTGATTTCGCTTGTCATTGTTTTACTGTTCTCTTTCTGAATCAAGAGGGACTGATAGAGATTAAATAAATTCCAGTACCTAAGAGATGGTTGTTTACACAAATTCCTTTCTCTCCCACATGAATAATGAAGAGAGAGTGGATATCACAACCTTATGTGCTGATTACTGTTATGTTGTACACTCCATTTCAAAACCATGTATCCAAATTCAGTTGATGACTGAACACTACACTTTGGCAGCTATAGTATCTGATTCTTTAGCAAAGAGTAAAAATGGCAGTTTAGTGAAATTTTCTCTCCTTTTTGTTTCACATAATTCTGAGATTACACTGTGTTAGTCCCCTTTGGAAGATAAAAAACCCAAAAGCTGCCTAATAGTATTGTAACTCCTGCAGATGTTATGTTGTGTAACTGTGAACGGTCTGTATACATTTCACAAAAATCAACTACTAGACAGAGAAAAATAAACAGCAATCTTTAATTTATAGACAGACACATGTACTGTCATCATCTGATACTTGCGAATGCAGAAAAGTCCACATAAATGTCACACATTGGACCTGGGATTCTGGGAGGGCTGAATTAAGAAGATTGTAAACTGAAGGATTGATATCCTGCTACTAGATGGAGATTAAGATTACAAGCACCATTGTGACAACCAGAGAAACAGCTGAATGTGAGTACTGGGCAGCAGCACTCTTCCTTTGTTGTTTTGCCAGAACAGCTGAATCTTAACTGTTATACAAATAAAGAATCTTAAGAAAATGAGCAAATCAAAAGTCTCCATGATAAAATATATCTATTTTTGTGGTATATTTGAAGACAATATAAGTACTCACAGAAGACAGAAGACAATAACAGAAGACAGAATAACAGAAGACAATATAAGTACTCACAAGTTGGTTTATAAACAACTTGTTTTAAGTAAAAGTAGAATAGGCAACATTAGTTTATCTAAATTATCTTGGTGGGTAAATATTTACAGTTTTAAAACTGTTATAAATCCATATATTAAAATTAAATCAATATATTAGCCTTATCTGCTTTAATAATCATTTGAGTTTTGAAACATATCTATTGTTGTATTGTGACGTCAATACCACTATCATATAGTATATTTTTGACATAATTTATTACAGTATTTTTATAATAATGTATTTCTACAGCTATTGCATTTTAAGAAATAAATACAGTAAAATTTAATCTTGCTAACTAAATCATTGTCATTATGTTAACACTTGTAAGGGTGCTGACAGATGTGCCATTAATAGTATAAAACTATGTTAATTCCATGGGAAAATTGTGTCAATAAATTAGGTTCCTCCCTTGAAGGATTGCCAGGGGAAAACTGTATAGTAAAATGAGATACTGGGTCCAGTCCTGCTCTCAATAATCAATAAAATCAATAAAAGCAAGATTGAATTTATTGTCTTTGTAATTAAATTTTGACTAGTTTACCCTGAATACTGTCTTCTGCATCAATTACTGTCACCTTGGAGAATAAATAACATAATTCTGCTTGCACTGATTTTTCTGAAGCTGAGTTGCAAGCATGTATGACAATCTGGCTCAAGGAAAAGACACTGGGGGACTAATTAATAAGTCTCCATATCATGAGAGTGGGATCAGTTAGCTAAGAAAGAAATGCAAAAAGGTCATGACTAGAAGCCGGGTGTCTCCGCCTGAGCGCTAAGTGGGCTATCCACCTGTAAAAATAGTCATAGCCCAGATTGAACATTATTTATTAGTTGGTCCCCTCTCTTCTAAAAGGACATTGTTGAAGGTTTCCTCTTCTCAATAAATCTGTATGTTTCTTTTGTCATCCTTTACTTGTTCTCTGTGAGTTCCTCCTAATTAAGAAGAATTATAAAGCAATGACAAGGAAATCAGAAAAATAAACCTCAAAGGGAAATTGATTGTGGATGTGGTGCTCTATATATCTGATCTCAAATCTTTGCCCTGCTGTTTGCATAGAGCTACAACTCCCATTAAAATTAAGGAGTGCAGAAGTGAGACCCTGGCTTTAAACAGAGAATTGCAACTAAATCTGGTGGGGGGAAACTGTTTTCCTATCATTAATATTGCTGAGAGTTCAGTAATTTGTCCTATTCCACACTGGGATGAAACTGATTTTTTTGGAAAATTTTTGTTCCCCTCTTTCCCCCTTCCTCCCTCCCCCCCCCCCCGGCAAACAAACATGAAAGAGTGAGTGAGAAAGAGTGAGTAACCGATCAACTGATCGTAAAGAAGCCAGTGGCCTAGTGGTAGGAGTACTTATCTGTGATGTGGGAGACCAGGGTTAAAGTCCTTTCTCTGCCTGATCTGGAGGAAGAATATGAACCCAGATCTCCCATGTGAGTGCCCTTACCACAGGGTACTGGATATTTTTTTGCAGGGTGGAAGGTGTCTCTCAGTCTTTCCTGTTGAATCTGTTCCACTTTGTATAAATAAACATTAAATATTAATTGGATCAGGGACTTGAAACTAACTCTCCCACATCCCAAATGAATGTCCTGACCAGTGGTGCTCTCTCTCAGGCCCAATGAAGAGTTATTTATGGAAACTGGAAGTGCTCCAATAGTTGGTTGAGAAAGAGACAAACTATATCCTATTGGGAGAGCTGTGTTCAAGTCCCTGTTCTGTGTTACTCAGATCAAAGAGTGGTTTCAGAGTAGCAGCCATGTTAGTCTGTATCCGCAAAAAGAACAGGAGTACTTATGGCACCTTAGAGACTAACATTTATTTGAGCATAAGATTTTGTGGGCTACAGCCCACTTCATCAGATGCATAGAATGGAACATATAGTAAGAAGATATATATACACATACATACAGAGAACATGAAAAGGTGGACTAAGAGGCTAATTAATTAAGATGAGCTATTATCAGGAGAAAAAACTTTTGTAGTGATAATCAAGATGGCCCATTTAGACAGTTGACAAGAAGGTGAGAGGACACTTAACATGGGTAAATAGATCCAATATGTGTAATGACCCAGCCACTCCCCGTCTCTATTCAAACCCAAGTTAATAGTATCTAGTTTGCATATTAATTCAAGCTCAGCAGTTTCTCATTGGAGACTGTTTCTGAAGCTTTTCTGTTGCAAAATTGTCACCTTTAAATCTGTTACTGAGTGGCCAGAGAGGTTGAAGTGTTCTCCTACTGGTTTTTGAATGTTATGATTCCTGATGTCAGATTTGTGTCCATTTATTCTTTTGCGTAGAGACTGTCCAGTTTGGTCAATGTACATGGCAGAGGGGCATTGCTGGCACATGATGGTATATATCATATTGGTAGATGTGCATGTGAACGAGTCCCTGATGGTGTAGCTAATGTGATTAGATCCTATGATGGTGTCACTTGAATAAATATGTGGACAGAGTTGGCATCGGGCTTTGTTGCAAGGATAGGTTCCTGGGTTAGTGTTTTTGTTGTGTGGTGTATGATTACTGGAGAGTATTTGCTTCAGGTTGGGGGGCTGTCTGTAAGTGAGGACTGGTCTGTCTCCCAAGGTCTGTGAGAGTGAGGGATCATTTTTCAGGATAGGTTGTAGATCTTTGATGATGTGCTGGAGAGGTTTTAGTTGGGGGCTGAGGGTGACAGCTAGTGGCATTCTGTTATTTTCTTTGTTGGGACTGTCCTGTAGTAAAGAGTGAAAACTTGCTTCTCCTACATACCATAGGAGTTCCATAACTACATGGCTTGTAGAGCTTGTCTCTCTTGCTGGCCCAATAAACAGTTAAATTATTTATATACAGTGGAACATCTCCAAGTAGGGAAATTGAGAAAGCCCTCTAAATCCAATAGCCTGCAGTTAGGATTCTTACCTGAGATGTGGGAGAGATGGGTTCAAGTCCCTGCCCCAAATCAGAGAAAGGACTTGAACCCAGTTCTCCCACAGCTTTGGTTACATAGGGGTGGACCTCTTTTTGTGAATCAAAGAAACCCTTCCTGACAAATCTCTATTTTCCCACAAAAAAAATTTATTATGGAGTCACAATAAAGACACTTTGGAGGCCCCAATGCTTTCAAAGAGAATGATGCAACGGACCATATGTTTGTATAGAGCCCCATTGAAATCAATGGGGCTTCATACTGGTGCAGAGGTCTACTTGCATGGCTCTCCTTGCAGTATCAGAGCTTTGGTCTGTGTATTTGTCAAGTGAAGAATATACCTAGCGTCTTTCATGATAGCAAAACCTGTATGTTCCTCCCATCCATTTAAAAAAATACTTATTTTTTAAAAAGTATATCATGGATACTATGGGCCCAATCTTGCTCCCATTGAAATCAAGAATAAAACTTACATTTTTTTCCAGGGGACTCAGGAAGAAATACAATATTGCTAGCTTAGTGGTGGTGGTTTTCATTTTCTCCTCTCTGTACTGTCTTTGGCAATCAAGTAATACCCTTTCCTCATAATATCTAGAAATTTGTCTAAATTGCTTAAGTCTGCCAAAAAAAGCAGAGGAACTGGAACATTTTTTTTAAGTGAAAACTTGTGAAATGTTTAATGGGCTTGGCACAAACGAACACCTCAAAATATTTAAACTCAAGTATCGAGGGTAACTAGTTTCTACAAAGCTAAAGTATCTAGACATAGCTCTGCAGAATTAGACTAAACTGTTATCAAGTGCTGGAGTAGTTTGCACTTTTCAGTTGCAATGCTGCACCTTATTACTTTGAACCCCGTGGACAAAGCTATATCATTAGCCAATTAAACCATTCTGTAGATGTTTCCTGGAGAACTATAATATTATAAATATTGACAATATAAACAAATGAAGACCTATAGTGTTCTAAATGAGCTCTGTCTGAATTAATATAGTCTTGTTGACATTAAATTACAAAATATTCAAAGCCTGGCATTTGCAACTGTTAGTTTTAAACCCTTGGTTACTATCTTAAATCAAACCTCTTCTATTTATTATTAATAAGAATCATATTTGTTATGGTCCTGCCCAAGGGCCAACCAAGACTGGGATCCTATTGTGCTAGGCACTGTACAAACATAGAGTTTACAGTCTAAATAGGCAAGACAGACCAAGGGTAGGGTAAGGGATAGAACGCACCGGCAGTGTGATGGCAGCAAACATCATGTTAGTACCACAGGTGTTTTTGGGAGGGGGTTACTTAGGAGGGGATAGGTTTAGTGAAAAGAAAAGGGAAGATGAAGACAGGTCAGGGGAAAAGAAGGTAATGGGTAGATGTTGAGATGAAGAGATAGTGAGAGGGTTGGAGCAAACAGGCAGTCAGCACAGGGCAGACAAAGTCAAGTAAAAGTTGCAGAAAGTTCTCTGAATGTTCAAGGTCTCTGTTTTGGCTGTTTTTGTTCCTATCATCTGGGAGGAGCCTTTCTGGCAGACTCCTCTCTGCCGTTTTCCCCCAGATCATGAGGGGGAGGAAGAGACACCACCTGAGATATTAGTGCCTCCGGAGGGGGAGGGATCTTCCCATCACAGTTCTGGGTCCAGGAGAGTGCTGGGGGAAGGGATGGTCCTGGCTGACTTCCATTATACCTGTGTGAAATATAGCTTTGTAGCAGTGACTCTAGGATTAATGCTTGAGACCAGGATTTCCATAGGTGCTCAAGTGAGTTAGATGCTTAACACCTAACGTCTTTATTGCATTCCAAGCATATATTTTAGAGTGTTTTAAACTTTCTAAAAAAAATTGTCTTTAGGAATGAAAATTACTTTTTCTGTTGCCATTCCAGAGCTGAATTTTGTTGTTGTTGTAAAGTTTAAATAATCTGATGAGTTAAGTTTGATTTATTAGAACATGGAGGAAAAGAGTTTTCATGCTTCAAAAACTTTTCATATCTGAGCAATCCAAGAGCAAATTATATATATATGTTAAAAATGTCTCTGATGTCAATGGGATTTAAGCACATGCATAAAGTTAAGCATGTTTAAGATCTTTGCTGAATGAAAGCCTCTTAGACTCTAACCTTTTAAAAGCAGGGACTGTCTCTTACTATGTGTTTGTACAGTACATAGTAGAATGGGGCCTCAGTCTCGGTTAAAGATTCGCTGTTACACAAATTAACAATAATAAATACTTTGTCAGAAAGCCTCCCACCCTACAACTTGAGTGACAAGCAACCACTCCATCACTTCTAACTACACAATCCTTCCCTCCACCTTGAAAAATACACATGCTCAACCTCTTCCTAGTTTAAACACTAAAACCCTGCGAAGACAAAGGTGCCCAACCTGAGCCACCTTCTCAATTGCCAAACCTGTCATCCAACTGCAAGTACTTAACACAGTCTTTCTCCTATCAGTGGCCGCCAAATCCTCCTGATCTTTCTCAGATGACAAGAGTCTGATCTGACCCTCTCTCCCTGCTGTCATATTCTCCCAGAGAAGAACACTCAAGCTGCCCTGCCCCTCACAGCTGCAGCAATCTTCCCAAAATAGTGCCTTGAATCTTTGTATCACATATTCAAATACAGCATAACCTCGTTCATCTGAAGATTTCAAGGAGTACCTGAGACCATCATAGGGAGCTGGATAAATGGAGAATCTGTACATGATTGTGCTTTGTTTAACCACAAGTTTTGGTTAATCAAGGTTTGACTATACACACTGCTGTGGTTATTTGAATGGGCAAATTAAATCCACACTGGTGTATATACTTAAATATTTCAAACCTAGGGACCTGTATTACCCCTTCTCTCTGGTACTCTTGGAACTCCTTTTAACCTCTGTAAACCTAATGACTCTATATCAGGGGTGGCCAAACTTACTGACCCTCCGAGCTGCATATGATAATATTCAGAAGTTCAAGAGCTGGGCGCACCAGCTGGATATTGGTTTTTCTGCCCTGTTGCAAGGTAGTGGGGCTTGGGGCTTCTGCCCGGAAGGCAGGGAGTGTCTGGGCTTCAGCCCTACTCTTGCTGAAGTCCTGAGCCCCAGCAGGCATGCCCCAAGTCCCAGCAGGTACCTCCCCGGAGGCTGAAGCCCCACCACTCTGCCGCAGGGCAGAAGCCCCAAGCCCCCTTCCCCTTGTCCCAGTCTGGTAGGTGGAGACTGGGGGGAGGGGCGTACAGGACTCCATGAGCTGCACTTTAACTGTAAAAGAGCTGCATGTGGCTCAGGAGTCGCTGTTTGGCCACCCCTGCTCTATACCGTGCCACATAATTAATGATTCATTCCTTTTTTGAAAGATACAAACTAATCATAGTAGTTAACAATAATATTTGACATGACAGTGCTTCTCATTGTTACAAATCACAGAAAACCATGCTAATTCAACAATACATTTTGTTGACATACCACAGCCAAGCCGTCACGTTAATTCTGTCATGCAAAGGCAACATTTTGAAATCAGAGATACATGAATATTTGTCTCTCCCATATTTGACTTGGGATTCATGATCCAGTCGACAGGTCACACACAAACAACAATGAGCTCTCCCCATTTCTCAGCAAAGAGATCTCATAAGTAATATTGGGACTTCTATAACACCACCTTCCAATCATGGATTATATAGTAGTACTTCACAAACATTAAGTAAATCGAGACTTCACTGTTTTTGCAATACGTTACATTATATATGTATACACGTGATATATTGTAACACAGTTACTGCTACGTTATAAAGTATTTTCATAACTAGTTTGAATTACATTTGTCAAATGACCAAAGCACATTATGGTGCATTCTTTTTATTAATTATTATTTTATTTTATTATAATTTGCTTAACTAATTGCAAATTCAGTAATTCACAAATGGGTCTCCCTGTCAATGAGAATTACCAAGATTCTATTGGCCTTTAATCAGTAAATTATAACTGTACTTGTAGAAAGTGCCATGAGATTTCAAATGACCACAAGCAGTCAGGACATCTGTTCCAATGTTAAAATGTTTACATGTCACCCTGGAGATTGCATTTGCAGCAGGCAGTGCCCCATTATTCCATACTTGGGAATTGGCTCATTATTGGATCAAGACCTGATCCTGAAATTGGAATCCCACAGGGGACCCTTATGCGGTTGTAAAGGCCTATTTAAATCAACAGATCTCAATATGGATACAGGGATCTATTTGCACAGAGCTGATTGCAGGCTGGGGAGCCTCAGACAGGAAAATGACACCTATTAGGTTCCCATCATCACTTTCTGCAGTTCCTGGGATTTCCTGAGAGCACACCCATCCACTATTGATCTGGCTCAACTTAAGTTAGACCAATGCAGCAAATATGAAATTGGTACAGTATGCTCCGTGGCTGAAATACATTTATTTTGGGATTCAAACAAATTAGGATTTCAGAAAATGTAACATATATTCACCATAACCTACTGTACTGAAAATGTGGCTTGCTCACAAGAAGACAGAAATTAAAAGCATTGAAATTAGTAAATCAGCACTTATTATCCATTCTTCAGAGAAGAGCTAGTAAATAACTGCATTTGTAATGGTCAATGTGGTTGCAAATGACCTTTTTTGAAACCAACGTATAACATTGTACTACACACTAAGTAACATGGGTGTTTTGTGAGCTGTTCTGCTCTAGTTCAACTTTCTTATCTCTCTACATGCTCTCCCACCCCCCAATCACTGTAGTACTTGAGCATCTTACAAACATTAATTTATCCTCAGCACTTCTGAGTGATAGGACAATATCATTACCTAACTATTAGAATGATGTACTGTACAGAACTAGGATTGGAATAAGAGTTGGGGTCTCTAGGGAGAAGACTGGAGTTGAGAACAGAACTAAGGATTCCTCTTTCTCTCTGAAAAGTTGGCTGAGGTCAGACAGATTTTAAACTTTTGCTTCAAGATGTGGCTGACGTGGGTATAATATATATATATATATAGGCAGTGGTGCTATAAGGAGGGCTTTGGGATGCATGGTCATTGGGAGGCATTCATGGATAGAGGACAGTTCTCTCGGGATGGACTTCATCTGAGTAGGGAAGGAAATAGACTTCTAGGATGGAGGCTGGCACAACTGATTAAGAGAGCTTTAAACTAGGAATTTGGGGGAGATGGTTGGGAGATGTCCAGGTAATCTCCACGCCAGAATTTAGCATAGAGTGGAAAGAAAATGAAGTAAGAGTGGATACAGCTGTAGGTAGGAGGAAAGGCAGTGTAGATACAAGTCTAATAGGTTATACTGGTAGTAAAATAACCGTGCCTAATAGGGTACAGAATGTGAGTGAGGCCAAACAGCAAAAATTAAGATGTTTGTACACTAATGCAAGGAGCCTAGGTAACAAAATGGAGGAACTAGAGTTACTGGTGCAGGAAGTGAAACCAGATATTATAGGTATAACAGAGACCTGGTGGAATAGTAGTCATGACTGGGCTACAGGTATTGAAGGGTATGTGCTGTTTAGGAAAGACCGAAATAAAGGTAAAGGTGGTGGAGTAGCACTGTATATCAATGATGAGATAGAATGTAAAGAAATAAGAAGCGATGAAATGGATATGACTGAGTCTGTCTGGGCAACAATTAAATTGGGGAAGAAAACTATTAGAGCCTCCCCTGGGATAGTGCTTGGGGTGTGCTATAGACCGCCGGGATCTAATTTGGATATGGATAGAGCCCTTTTTAATGTTTTTAATAAAGTAAATACTAATGGAAACTGTGTGATCATGGGAGACTTTAACTTCCCAGATATAGACTGGAGGACGAGTGCTAGTAATAATAATAGGGCTCAGATTTTCCTAGATGCGATAGCTGATGGATTCCTTCAGCAAGTAGTTGCTGAACCGACTAGAGGGGATGCCATTTTAGATTTGGTCTTGGTGAGTAATGAGGACCTCATAGAGGAAATGGTTGTAGGGGATAATCTTGGCTCAAGTGATCATGAGCTAATTCAGTTCAAACTGAATGGAAGGATTAACAAAAATAAATCTGCAACTAGGGTTTTTGATTTCAAAAGGGCTGACTTTCAAAAATTAAGGAAATTAGTTAGGGAAGTGGATTGGACTGAAGAATTTATGGGTTTAAAGGTAGAGGAGGCCTGGGATTATTTTAAATTAAAGCTGCAGAAGCTATCGGAAGCCTGCATCCCAAGAAAGGGGAAAAAATTCATAGGCAGGAGTTGTAGACCAAGCTGGATGAGCAAGCATCTTAGAGAGGTAATTAAGAAAAAGCAGAAAGCATATAGGGAGTGGAAGAAGGGAGGGATCAGTAAGGAAAGCTACCTTATTGAGGTCAGAATATGTAGGGATAAAGTGAGACAGGCTAAAAGTCAAGTAGAGTTGGACCTTGCAAAGGGAATTAAAACCAATAGTAAAAGGTTCTATAGTCATATAAATAGGAAGAAAACAAAGAAAGAAGAAGTGGGACCGCTAAAAACTGAGGATGGAGTGGAGGTCAAGGATAATCTAGGCATGGCCCAATATCTAAACAAATACTTTGCCTCAGTCTTTAATAAGACTAAAGAGGATCTTAGGGATAATGGTAGCATGATAAATGGGAATGAGGATATGGAGGTAGACATCACCATATCTGAGGTAGAAGCGAAACTCAAACAGCTTAATGGGACTAAATCGGGGGGCCCAGATAATCTTCATCCAAGAATATTAAAAGAATTGGCACAAGAAATTGCAAGCCCATTAGCAAGAATTTTTAATGAATCTGTAAACTCAGGGGTTGTACCGTATGATTGGAGAATTGCTAACATAGTTCCTATTTTTAAGAAAGGGAAAAAAAGTGATCCAAGTAATTATAGGCCTGTTAGTTTGACATCTGTAGTATGCAAGGTCTTGGAAAAAATTTTGAAGGAGAAGGTAGTTAAGGACATTGAAGTCAATGGTAAATGGGACAAAATACAACATGGTTTTACAAAAGGTAGATCGTGCCAAACCAACCTGATCTTCTTCTTTGAGAGAGTAACAGATTTTTTAGATAAAGGAAACGCAGTGGATCTAATTTACTTAGATTTTAGTAAGGCGTTTGATACTGTGCCACATGGGGAATTATTAGTTAAATTGGATAAGATGGGCATCAATAGGAAAATTGAAAGGTGGATAGGGAATTGGTTAAAGGGGAGACTACAACGGGTCCTACTGAAAGGTGAACTGTCAAGTTGGAGGGAGGTTACCAGTGGAGTTCCTCAAGGATCAGTTTTGGGACCAATCTTATTTAATCTTTTTATTACTGACCTGGGCACAAAAAGTGGGAGTGTGCTAATAAAGTTTGCAGATGATACAAAGCTGGGAGGTATTGCTAATTTAGAGAAGGACAGGGATACCCTACAGGAGGATCTGGATGACCTTGTAAACTGGAGTAATAGGAATAGGATGAAATTTAATAGTGAGAAGTGTAAGGTCATGCATTTAGGGATTAATAACAAGAATTTTAGTTATAAGCTAGGGACGCATCAACTAGAAGTAACGGAGGAGGAAAAGGACCTTGGAGTATTGGTTGATCATAGGATGACTATGAGCTGCCAATGTGATATGGCTGTGAAAAAAGCTAATGTCGTCTTGGGATGCATCAGGAGAGGTATTTCCAGTAGGGATAAGGAGGTTTTAGTACCGTTATATAAGGCACTGGTGAGACCTCACCTGGAATACTGTGTGCAGTTCTGGTCTCCCATGTTTAAGAAGGATGAATTCAAACTGGAACAGGTACAGAGAAGGGCTACTAGGATGATCCGAGGAATGGAAAACTTGTCTTATGAAAGGAGACTCAGGGAGCTTGGCTTGTTTAGCCTAACTAAAAGAAGGTTGAGGGGAGATATGATTGCTCTCTATAAATATATCAGAGGGATAAATACCAGAGAGGGAGAGGAATTATTTAAACTCAGTACCAATGTGGACACAAGAACAAATGGATATAAACTGGCCACTAGGAAATTTAGATTAGAAATTAGACGAAGGTTTCTAACCATCAGAGGAGTGAAGTTTTGGAATAGCCTTCCGAGGGAAGTAGTGGGGGCAAAAGATCTATCTTGCTTTAAGATTAAACTCGATAAGTTTATGGAGGAGATGGTATGATGGGATAACATGGTTTTGGTAATTAAATATTCATGGTAAATAGGCCCAATGGCCTGTGATGGGTTTTTAGATGAGGTAAGATCCAAGTTACCCGGGAAAGAATTTTCTGTAGTATCTGGCTGATGAATCTTGCCCATATGCTCAGGGTTTAGCTGATCGCCATATTTGGGGTCGGGAAGGAATTTTCCTCCAGGGCAGATTGGAAGGCCCTGGAGGTTTTTCGCCTTCCTCTGTAGCATGGGGCACGGGTCACTTGCTGGAGGATTCTCTGCTCCTTGAGGTCTTCAAACTACAATTTGAGGACTTCAATAGCACAGAGATAGGTGTGAGGTCTTTTTTAGGAGTGGTGGGTGAAATTCTGTGGCCTGCATTGTGCAGGAGGTCAGACTAGATGATCATAATGGTCCCTTCTGGCCTAAATATCTATGAATCTATGAATCTATATTAGGTAAGGGAAACTCTCTTATATTGTAGTTGTCCCTTAAAATGACAGGCCATTGTTTGTTTAAACTCCAGCTAGACATACGAAATCCTTTCCCTCTCTGTAAAACTTGTTCCATTGAGCAAACAAGTGAGTGCTCAGTAAAGTCCTTTTTATCTTAATTTAAACAAAACAACCTAAAAGCATATGATTTATAAAAACACAGTAATATAGGGCCAAATTCTGATCAGGTAATGAAAGTGTGCGTGGTATTGTATTAATTTCAATTGAATATATGGGCCCCAAAATCTAAAGGTGTTAACACAAGGGTGGGCAAACTACGGCCCATGGGATTGCCACCCCTGTGCTACTGTGGGCCCCACACTGCTCCTGGAAGCGGCTGGTGCCACATCCCTGCGGCCCCTGGGGGAGGGGAGCAGAGGGCTCCGCATGCTGCCCTCGCCTGCGAGTACCTCCCTTGAAGCTCCCATTGGCCGCGGTTCCCTGTTCCCAGCCAATGGGAGCTCCAGGGGAGGTACCCGTAGGCGAGGGCAGCACGCGGAGCCCTCTGCCCCCCCCCCGGGGGTCACAGGGACATGGTGCCAGCCTTTTCCGGGAGTGGTGTGGGGCCAGGGCAGGCAGGCAACCTGCCTAAGCCCTGCTGCGCGCCGCTGCCACCCTGGAGCCACTCCAGGTAAGCGGCACCGGGCTGGAGCCCACACCCCAAACCCCTCCTGCACCCCACACCCCAACCCCCTGTCCTGACTCGCTGCTGGACCCCTCCTGCACTCCAACCCCCTGCCCTGAGCCCCCTCCAGCACCCGTCCCTGCACCGCTGCCCTGAGCCACTCCCACCTCCCCCTATTTGGAAGGCTTTTGGAAGATGATAACTGTCCTTTAGAGGGGAAAAGAAGAAAAAATTAGCTGAGTGGGACTGGAGTTGTTGTTTATGTACAGTCCAGTTTCCTAAAAGACAAAACAAGACAAACATACAAGAGTGGGGAGAAAATAACAGCAAAGATAGAAAACACAGCTTCTGTCTCTGGTGTTGACTCTCATTTGCAACCTCTCTCCTAGAGAAACACAACCATGGGACTCAGGCTTATCAGCCATTCTCAAGACCCAACACACTTGTATTAGCATCAGGCTGTTTAAGGCATTGCTTTTAGTCATCTCTGTAGTCATAGGCTTTCAGCAATGTTGCAAAATATACAGTCTTGGATAACTAAGACAGACTTTTATTAGACAGAAGGGAAAAGGAGGATAGGAAAAAGAAATAAGTTGGGAAAGGAAAAGGATACATGTGTGTGTGTATGTGACAAAGTCTCTCATCTCAGGTGGCAGCTGGGATTTAGCCAGAGCCGACTGAGGTGGAGGTGGCGATATTATCACAGTCCCTCTCTTTGGCCTGGTCTGGTCAGGACATCTCTGAGGATCAGGACAATGAATGCTCACCAGTGTTACAGTAGATCCTGCAGTCACTGGAGATGGTGGGAATGGTATACATGATGGTGAAACTCACTGCAGCAATTGTTGGCAGACAACTTCTGCTGATTTCCCTCCAAAAGTCTTTTCTTTTAAAGAACCCTAGGCAGGAGTGATGGACAGAATAGCCTATCTTCTCATTATTTTGTCCACCAAACAGGCCTAATTTCCAACACATCAATTTTGGTCTATTCATTTCTGTTCCCATACTTTTCTTGTTTACTGGGCATGATCTCAACACAGTCCTTGAGTTCTATCAGCAGGCCTTTTTGTTTGGACTAATTCAGTTTTTGTCTCATTTTTGCACCTTTTCCCGTCAACATTTATTTTATGTTATTGTGATATTTTATGAACTTTCACTCATTTGTTACAGTTGAGCTAACAATGAGGGTAATTTTCTTACCCAGTTAGTACAACAGTGGCTCCCATCCATTTCAGCGGGAGTCACATGTGAGCATCTGAAAGCATAACTTGGCCATAAAACTTTTATAGGAAACCTTTGTGTAAAAGCCTATGCTACTAAGCTTTGGAATATATTGTAGCCAAAGACTGCAAGTTTGATATTGCTTGACTTTTTGTTCTTTTCATAGTTCACTGTTTAAGTCGTACATGCTGTAACTCTGAATAGTACTGTATTCCATATAAACTATGCCTACACAAGTACTTTCAAGGAAAGCTTTGCTTTTTGTGGTCACACTAGTACCCATGTAAGTGAATCAGATTTTTAAATTGTTTCTGTATGTATTGCAAGCAGCTATTTTCTTAATTCATATATATTTTCAGACTATATGCTTTCAGTGCAGTAGGCCAAAATCACTGGTGGTGTAAGCAAATGAAATTCAGGAGCTATTATCACTTACAATATAAGTGAATTTGGCTAGTATTGATTGCTATACTAAGGATGAAACTGAAATGTTTTAAGTGGGCTATATAATATTGAATTATATTAATTATTATAACTTATATTATAGTCATTAGAGACAGAAAATAGGGATATTGTAGAGTGGACTCACCTTAGAACTGGCTGCCCAGATCCTTCAGCCTCATGATGGGAGAGAAACAAAGTGGGATGAAGGATAGCTACCTTATTTGGGACCCATCTTCTGATAGAAGCAGAACAGACTGATCATTCCTGACACAGGGCTTGATCCTGCAAAATGCTGAGCACAGGCCCCAAATCCAACAAAACATGTAAGAACATATTTGGCCATAATCCAGAAAAGTGCTTAGAAGTTAGAGTGTTCAGCACCTTGCAAGATTGAGGCCACATTGAGATCTCTCCAGGAGATAGGATTACTGTGGTTAGACATAAGGCAGATTGTGTTGATAACTATTTCTATTGACTCAATTCCCTATGACTGAAATATCCAAAGGACTCAAAGTTAATTGAAGCCTTTTAATTTATTTCATTGTGATTTGGATCAAAACCATTCAGTTATTTGCTATGAAGTTATCATGATATAGCTAAGCAAGATATCTAGTCAGTGATGTGGAAGAGCTCGTGGTCATGATACTTATCAGTCTTAATATTATAGACAGGTGTAGAAGAGAAGACCTGGAATCTAAATTTAGCAGAAAGGATATTGATCAAAATAGAACTCGTAGAGCTGACTGTCATGGAGTCACAGGTCCGATGCTCTGGAACTGCTCTGTATGAAGCCACCCAGGACTCTGGAGTAGCGTAACTCCCCTTAGGGCATGCTATCCAGGGCAAGGAGCTTCCTCAGCTATGGTCTTCCTGTGTCTGATCTCAGTCCATTTAGCACCCCTGTTCTCACCGTGCACTTCCCACAGCAGGTCCACCTAGATGGGACCCCTGGGGAAGCCAGCGGGGCCTTGCACCCTAACTTTGCAATCAGCAATGACTCTCAGCCAGTGTTGCAAAACAGAAGGTTTATTAGTCTAGAGGACCACAGCGTAGAACAGAGCTTGCTAGCACAGAAATCAGGATCATTCAGTAAAGTCCATCTTGGGGTGACCCCGTGCCTCGTGCCCCCGGGTGCCCCCTGTGACCTCTCAACAGGAGACTGACCCCTTCCAGCGGCCAGACCTGTGACTCCCACCTTGACCCTCCTCTGGTCTTTGTCTTATTTCCCAGGCAAAGTATCACCTGATCGCATCTCCCTCCTGGCTCTCAGGTTACGAAGGGCATCGTCCACTACTTATGTGCAGGCTGCTGAAGCAGCCTCACCTGCCCCAGAGGGTCTCAGCAAAAGTCACACACCCTTATTCCCACCACATATACATTGGTGTAATACACAGAGAAAATGAAATACACACAGTATTAATGCAAAACAGTAAGACTCACATAAGCTCACGTACAACATAACAAGGGGAAAAACACCACTTCAGCGCACTGACATAGAAAAACAACAAGGATTTGGTGGATTACTTAAAAAGAGAAAGCTACTTAAGAGAAAGCTGGCAGGTGATGTGGAGCATTGAGGTCTGGTTAAGACATGTGCTAAGGACGTCAATAATACAAAGTTAATATAAAAAGATTAATATGAAGAAGAAAAATAGTGGAAAAGGAAAAAGATATGAGATTTACAGTTGCTGACTGGAATCCATCAGACAAGGCACAAGATCTGTTAGTTCATCTGTAGTGTTATGCATGTGTAACACATGCTTTATGTTATGGGTTATACAGGGTTCTTCAAAAATACATTATAGAAGGTCTCATGAAAAATAAAACTGGTCAAGATAATCTCTTTAGGAACCTCAGTTGTGGCTGAGATGGTACTTACATTCTACATGATTTACAACTTTCTTCAAAATTATCTTCTGGGATTAAATCTCTCACAATTGTTATCAGACCAGGAAATCCTTTCTATTAAATAAAAGCCATAAGTCAGCACAAAAAATGCTTTCCAGATATTTTAAAAAGCATTGTAGATGCTTTTCAACCTTGGATAACTCAAACCATTTGACATTTTAAAAACATAAAATTTGGCTGACACTATATGTATTCCTCAGTGAGGAATGTGCATTTTGCTGAATGTGAAAAATACTGGTTGAGACACAAAGAAGTTTTGAATGAAGAAAAGCACTATAAAATCACTATTAGTTATTTTTCCACACCAACTTGCATGTGCTTTGCATGTGGCTAAGGAGATACGTACCCAGCTAATCTGCCATCTTTTTCCATTAGTCCCCTTTACTGTATTTGCCAGAATTAGGAAGAAGCTCAGCAAGTGTGGTCTTTCTGCAAATTTTGGCTATTAAATTTTAAATGGGACTATTCACACATGTAACTTTACTCACATTCATAAATGTTTGCAGGATTGGGGCCTTAGAGTAAAAAAACCTCCATTTTTCAGGGACTGTCTTTTTACAGTGCCTAGTACAATGAGGCCTTGATTCTTATTTGGAGTCTTTGCATGGTACGACAAACAAAGAAAAAGGATTTGTTGATTATTTAATTGTAGGTTAGGCACTGACTTCCTACCGTGGCCTTGGTAAAATCACTTAGGCAACAGTCCTGTAAAGGCCTGGAGATCTTCATTCCCAAGTTAATGGGAACTGAGACTGTGCAGCACTTTGCAGGGCTGGGCCTATACTTCTTTGCTTCAGTTTCCCTATTTGTAAAATGAGGGTAATAGAACATAGTGACATGCCTCAGAATGGGTGTTGTAAAGGTTAATTAGTTGAAGTTTGTGAAATGCTTTGAAGATGAAAAGTGTTGTGCAAAAGCTAAGAATTATTACATAAGCACTCATTAAATCTCTGCCTTATAATTTATGGTATTTTATTACAGTGGTGCTATTTGTGCCACTCTGATAAAGCTTGTGTCAGCATATCTATTGTAAACACCTATCTTTAGAAGTTTATAATCTAACCATAAAAATGTGCTTAAGGTTAACATTTGGCATACAAGTAAGTCACCAGGACCAGATGGTATTTACTCAAGCATTCTGAAGGAACTCAGATATGAAACTGCAGAACTACTAACTGTGCTATGTAACCTATTGCTTAAATCATCCTCTGTACCTGATAACTGGAAGCTAGCTAATGTAATGCCAATTTTAAAAAAAGATTACAGAGGTGATCCTGGCAATTACAGGCCGGTAAGCCTAACTTCAGTACCAGGCAAATTGTTTGAAACTATAGTAAAGAGCAGAATTAATGGACACATACATGAACACAATATTTTGGGAGAAGAGTCAACATGGCTTTTGTAAAGGGAAATCATGCCTTACCAATCTATTAGAAGTCTTTGAGGGCGTCAACAAACGTGGACAAGGGTGATTCAGTGGATATAGCGTACTTGGACTTTCAAAAGCCTTTGATAAAGGTCCCCCACCAGAGGCTCTTAAGCAAAGTAAGCTTTGGGATAAGAGGAAAAGTCCTCTCAGACCAGTATATAGTTAAAAGACAGGAAACAAAGGCCAGGAATAAATGGTCAGTTTTCACAGTGGCGAAAGGTAAATAGCGGGGTCTTCCAAAGATCTGTTTTGGGACCTGTGCTGCTTACCATATTCAGAACTGATCTGGAAAAAAAGAGTCAGCAGGTGGCAAAGCTTCCAGATGATACAAAATTATTCAAGATAGTTAAGCCCAAAGCTGACTGAAGAGTTACAAATGGATCTCAGAAAACTGGGTGAGCTGGCAACAAAATGGCTGATGAAATTCAAAGTTGATAAGGACAAAGTAATGCACACTGGAAAACATAATCCCACCTATGCATACAAAATGATAGACTAAATTAGCTGTTACCACTTAAGAAAGAGATCTTGGCATCATCATGGATAGTTCTCTAAAAACATCTGCTCAGTATGCAGCAGCACTTTAAAAAGCTAACAGAATGTTAGCAATCATTAGTACAGGGATAGATAATAAGACAGTAAATATCATAATGCCACTATATAAATCCATGGTACACCCACATCTTCAACACTGCATTCAATTCTGGTTGCCCCACCTGAAAAAAAGACATTAGAATTGGAAAAGGTACAGCGAAGGGCAACAAAAATAATTACGGGTATGGACCAATTTCCATACAAGGAGAGATTAAAAAGATTGGGACTGTTCATCTTAGAAAAGAGACGACTAAGGGGTGATATGATAGAGGTCCATAAAATCATGAATGGTATGAAGAAAGCAAATAAGGAAGTGTTATTTACTTCTTCACATAACACAAGAACCAGGGGTCACCCAATGAAATTAGTAGGTAGCAGGTTTAAAACAAACAAAAGGAAGTACTTCTTCACACAACACACAGTTAACCTGTGGAACTTGTAGCCAGGGGATGTTGTGAACACCAAAAGTATAAGTGGGTCCAAAAAAAGAATTAGATGAGTTCATGGAGGATAGGTACATCAATGGTTATTACTCAAGATGGTCAGGGATGCAACTCCATGCTCTGAATGTCCCTAATCCTCTGACTGGCAGAAGCTGGGACTTGATGACAGGGGATGAATCACTCGATAATTGCCCTTTTCAGTTCATTCCCTCTGAAGCATCTGGCAGCATCCGCTGTCAGAAACCAGGATACTGGGCTAGATGGACCATTGGTCTGACGTCAGTATGGCCATTCTTATGTTCAGCCTGAGAGCAAACACTTTTTAACATTTGACTGTTTCAAGGAAACTGAAAAATAAACATTTTGTAGTCTGAACATTGTTGACTTCCTACTATATATCTTTTAAAATAATATTGGAATTTTCATTACCATTACTTAGGTACCTAGAACAAAATTATTTTCTGGTCCATCCCCTGAATGCATTTTGCACCCAAAATACTCTTTGGCTCATTTGGAGTTCTGGATGCTGTATCTGTAAGCATAAAACACAAACAAACAACAACAAAAGATGCCAAAAAATACAGACAAATGATCTCAGTCTTCTGGTGCATTCTAAATATTATCCAGAAATGTTCCAGAAAACAGCAGCACATATATATTATAGCTTTATTACAAGAAAAACACCTGTAATCAAATAGAAGAATAACAATGATGGAAAAAGAATATGACTACTCAGAGACACCCATTGCTTATGGGCATAGTGGGTGGAACTTGATCTCTCTTCTATCTAATTCCTTGCCAATCCACTCTAAACTTCATTAGCTAATCTTCATTCTGCATCAAACATTGGAACAGAAGGGATTTAGGAATTTTTGTATGGAAAATAATTAAATTCATTTTAACATCCATTAATGTCAGAAAGAAAACTGGACCTGAGATTCTATATTTGCCTGTTCTGTCTATAAACTGGAAGTGGAGTGTGGCTCTGTGTTCATACAAGACAAGACCATTCTATCATATTTTATAAACACAATTAGGATTACTTAACTTTCCTTTAAGTGGTTACTACTGGGGTCTTCCTAGCAGTAAGAGAAAGATAAAGCAAGGAAAAGTAGAGTTAAGGTTGGTGCTAAGCTTACAATACCTTAACTTAGTATTTCCTGACTTTCAGATTTTTTTTAAAATTGTGGTGACAATGTTCTAGAACTGTTCAATTCGTAGACATGTTTACAACCCTCCCTTAGCAATGCTTTTTTATTAGGGACTCTTTCTGTACTTCTCACATGCATGAATCCATAAAACTGGCAGCTTCAGATGTAAAACACCAATGATTAACTACCAAGAGAGACACTTGGAGCTTAATGGTAGTGCTAGTTATCCGGCTAATCATTTATATATTACCAAATATCCATCAAGACTCTCCATTTCATATTGAGAGCATGGTGATAAGAGTGGGCACAGTGCAAATGTTATTGATAGATTAGATAGGAATCTATTTATGATGATGTTCAGTCTCTTTAAGAGCTTCAAAATCTTGTTGCTATCACTTTTAAGATCAACGGAAATCAAAACTGCATCCAAGGACTGCTAACCAACAGATTTCTTAGCATGATGCAACAGGCAGTGCTTGTTGGGTAATTTCATGCAGCAAATCTCTGGTATTGGGATAAATAAATTGCAAGTAGTGGACCTCATATACTTTCACTGAGAGCTAGAAAAAGCTTCAAACGAGTTAGTTGCTGGCTGCGGCCAGCATTCTCAAGATATGAATATCCAAAAGGTGTAAGGTGATTTTATTTATTTTTATGTGCATTAAATAACCTCCCAAAATTGTTTTATCTACAGTTTTGTAGGAAATCTAGTTAACAAGAAAAATGGGGAGCTAGGGAAAACTTAACAGACACCAGTGGAGTGTCATCTACTAACACCTAGTCTGAATTTGGCCCCAGAGGTGTTAAATCTAATTACAGTTAAAAGGTATTAAGCCTCAAATTATTAGGGATTAAAGATAGTGCCACAGTTTTGGAATCTGTTGATGGACCCACAGAATTAATAAAATTATCACTGGAAACCAAATTTGATGCAATCATTCCAGGTAGAAATACTCTTCTGGGTCTTTTACTAGATCCTACTCTTAGGCTTTGTCCACACTGCCAATTGAACCACAAAACTTTTGTCATTCACAGGTGCTTAAAGAAGCCTTCTCCCCCCACCCCCAAAAGACAAAAGTTTTGCCACGGCAAGTGGCAGTGTAAACGGCTCGTTGTTGGCAGGAGCGCTCTGCTGTCGACAACGTGAACGCCGCTCTTAGGGGGTGGAAGTATTTTGTCGGCAAAAGTGCTGACAAACAGCTTTTACAATGCCTGACTTTTAGTGACATGGACATGTCAACATGGCCATGTCGCTAAAAGCTGTGTAGTGTGGACAAAGCCTTACTGGTGAGACATTATCAGCTCCCAGTATTATACTTTATCATTATAGTGATTTTTAAACAGCAGTCCAAATTACTCCCTAGTGTAACTAAACTGAAAATAATGATGTTACAAAAGATAAATTTGATCCAAGGCATTGAACAAAATGAGGCCCTATACCTCCATACAGATGTTCCTACCTCTTGGGGGTATCCTGAGAGCCTTATGGATTGCAATAGATTTAGGGACTTTTTCCTTTAGAATTGTGTCTTATTGTCATTGTTTATGTTTTTGTACTTTGTGTGTCATTTTAAGGTAATGATAACCTGTTTAAAAAAATCATTTTTTTAGAAAAATAAGTCTTGAACACTTTAGATTAATCAAAATAATTTTAAAAAATCACTATTTATTATGTTTAATTTTTGCTCATCTCTCAGCTTGGAAAATTAAAAATAGACCAGTTATTTATACTTCTGTTTCAAATCAATTCACTTTAACATTATCAAGCATTAGCCCAATGCTGCAGTGTTTGGCATACAAACATTAGGGTGAAATATTTATTTGTAAGAATATTTTTTAAAAAAATGTTTCCATTGTACCTTAAAAAATCATTAAATCATTTCTACCAATTTTAAATTTTTAAAATTAATTTATAACAAAACAAATTTCAGCCAGATTTGATCTGACAATGTCTTTTTAACATTTTAGACAGAGTTTTCTGTGTTTCTGTAAGAAGCTTATTGTAGAAACTGTAACATGGAAAAGGTATTACTAATAGAGAAAGTTCTGAATTAATTAATTAAATTCTGGAATGCAGGAAAGAACCATACTTTATTACACAAGAGTATAAGAAATCTTTGGTATAAATATCAGAAATTTTCCACATGAAAACTATTTGAGAATAGGTTTACATACCTGCCACAGCTAATCAGAAAAGCAAAACTATCTATTGTATCTCCTGTCAGCAATATTTGAAATTGTAAGGAGCCCACTATGCATTAACTTGAGTGTGTTTTTGGAAATATGCCAGTAGTTCACAAAAGTGGAGCCATATTCATATTCAAAAATAATTTGGACCAGGTAGGAAATACCTTATTTACATTATTGTAACTATCATGTTTTATTCTCTTCAACCAATGTATTTTTCTTTTCAAATATTGGTCTCATATAGATACAATTGTTGTGGTTTACTATTTTGTGCTATTTATAGGAATTGCTAAAAACAGTTCAAAAGAGAATCAAATTAGAATTAATTCAACAAACCATTATGTTGACAGAGCTTGTCTCTTCAGAGGAACTAAACAACTATTTCATTCTATTTTAAATTTATTATTTAAACTATTTCAAATTTATTTTAAATTAGCGGTATTATAGAATCATAGAAGTGTAGGACTGGAAAGGACCTCAATAGGTGATCTAGTCCAGTCCCCTGCACAAAAAGCAGGATTAAGCAATAACTAGACCATTCCTGACACGTGTTTGTCTAACCTGTCCTTAAAAACCTCCAATGACAAAAATTCCAAAACCTCCCTATGCAGTTTGTTCCAGTGTTTAACTACCCTGACAGTTATAAAGCTTTAAGCTTTAAGCCCACTGTTTCTTGTCTTATCCTCAGAGTTTAACAAGAACATTTTTTCACCCTCCTCCTTGTAACAACGTACTTGAAAACAATCCTGTCCCCTCCTCAGTCTTCTCTTCTCCAGACGAAACAAACTCAATTTTTTCAATCATTCCTCATAGGTCATGTTTGTTGCTTTTCCCTGGACTTTCTCTAATTTGTCCACATCTTTCCTGAAACATGACACCCAAAACTAGACACAGTACGCCAGCTGCCTAATCAGTGCAGAGTAGAGAAGAAGAATTACTTCTTGTGTCTTGCTTACAACACTGCTTCTAATACATCCCAGAATGATATTTGCTTTTATTGCAACACTGTTACAGTGTTGACTCATGTTTAGCTTGTGATCCACTGTAACCTCCAGATCCCTTTCCGTGGTACTACTTCCTAGGCAATCATTTCTCTTTTTGTATGTGTGTGACTAATTGTTCCTTTCTAAATGGAATACTTCGCATTTATCCTTATTGATTTCATCCTATTTACTTCAGACCATTTCTCCAGTTTGTCCAGATAATTTTGAATTTTAATCCTATCCTCCAAAACACTTGCAGCTTGGTATCATCCACAAACTTTATAAGTTTCAGAGTGGTAGCTGTGTTAGTCTGTGTCAGCAAAAACAACAAGGAGTTCTTGTGGCACCTTAGAGACTAACAAATTTATTTGGGCATAAACTTTTGTGTGCTAAAACCCACTTCATTAGATGTATGCAGTGGAAAATACAGTAGGGAGATATAAATACACAGCATATGAAAAGATGGGAGTTGCCTTACCAAGTGTGTGTGGGGGTATCAGTGCTAACGAGCCAGTTCAATTAAGGTGGAAGTAGGCTATTCTTAACAGTTGACAAGAAGGGGTGGAAATCACTTTTTTAGTGCTAATTAGGCCAATGTAATCAAGGTGGCCCATATCAAACAGTTGACAAGAAGGTGTAAGTATCAGCAGGGGGAAATTAGTTTTTGTAGTGAGCCACTCCCAGTCTTTATTCAGGCCTAATTTGATGGTGTCCAGTTTACAAATTAATTCCAATTCTGCAGTTTCTCATTGGAGTCTGTTTTTGAAGTTTTTTTGTTGAAGACTTGCTACTTTTAAGTCTGTTATTGAATGTCCATGGAGACTGAGGTGTTCTCCTACTGGTTTTTGAATGTTATAATTCTTGATGTCAGATTTGTGTCATTTATTCTTTTGTGTAGAGATTGTCCGGTTTGTCCAATGTACAGAGCAGAGGGGCATTCCTGGCACATGATGGCATATATCACATTGGTAGATGTGCAGGTGAATGAGCCTCTGATGGTGTGGCTGATGTGGTCAGGCTGCTGAAGGAAAAGGATGCAGGCTATCTCCAGGGAGCTGCTACAGGCCCTGACTGCAGAGCCAAGGCATGCAGAGCCCCAGATGGATTCCAGGCTGCTGGATGAACCCATAGAGGAGGCTGCGCTGTCAGGAGCTACACTGCTTGAGGACCCCAGAGTCCCAGGGGAACTGTGGACCATTGCTGGCGAAGACAGGGTAGGAAGCAGCCCAGAGGACTTAGACTTTGCTCCACTGGGTGAAACGGGGAACCAGTCAGTGTGTTTTGGGAGGATCCCTGCTGACTCGGTAGCAAGTAATCCTGCAACTCCCAGGACCCTGGGCTGGAGCTCAGAAGAGCAGGGAGGGCCCGAGTCCCCCTATGCTGGGTGCCACCCACCCCTGAGTGGTGCCCCACTTCCCCAATGGGCCAATTGGCCACACCATCCCACAGAGGGGTGTGACTTTACTGACTCCAGCCATTGGGCCATGCTGCCCTGAGTGGAAGGGCCACTCTATTAACTCCAGCCACTAGGCTGTACTACGTTTTATAGTAAGGGTCGTCAGCATAGGACCTAACCAGATGCGTACAGCCTCTTCCCTTTCTTTTGACCACAAGTGACCCGACACTCTGTGAGGGGGTGTACCTACCTTGCAACACTTGATTGATTGCTCCATTATCTTTCCGGGTACTGAAGTTAAGCTGACTGGTTTGTAATTCCCGGCATTGTCCTTATTCCCCTTTTTAGAGATTGGCACTATATTTGCCCTCTTTCAGTCCTCTAGAATCTCTCTTGTCGTCCATGAGTTTTTGAAGATAATGGATAATGGCTCAGATAACGCGTCAGTCAGTTCCTTGAGTACTCCAAGAAGCTCCCTGAGTATTCTAGGAGTATTTTTAGTTAGTTTAGTGCATTGAGATAAGTATAATCATTTGTAGAAACAAGGATGAGAAGTAAGAAATCCTTGGCAATACTCAAACTTGCCTCACCACAACTTTTTCATAATCTTCATCAAGAATAGAAGATTAGATACTGATTGAGAACTGGAGAGACTATTATTGTTAAAAGATTGCTTTTTGAACAGAGGTTGAACACACACGTCCTTTAAAGAAATCAACATCATGTCCTCTCAAAGAAGTACTAACAATCTCCAACAACAAAAGATACTGTACTTCCATACTGGAAGATAGGTATTTGGCCACCTAACTCATGTGCAGGACCCAGTTTGGTAGGTGTGCTCAGAGACTGCCTACTGGATTGGACCTCTCAGGTAAGTTCATACAGGACAGTTGGGGAGAGGGTTGTATTTCTGTTCTGAAGCAGGGTCTTGGTATATGGGTGATCTATTCCATCATGTGATCTACTTCTTGGGTGGTGTCTTTCTTTTGTGAAGGTGATTCTGAGCATGTCAAGAACACTCCACCACAGAAGCAGATTGCAACAACACTGCATACAACTAAATAGAGCATTTCCAACCGAATCACACCTTAATCTCTTCCTCTGTGAATATTTTACCTGCAGAGAGCAGTTTATCCCTGCTGTGTTCAGAATGTTGGACTTTACATGGATCTGACTCTTTGTCTTGACGAAGAAAAGTGGTCAAGTTTAGGCCAAGCTTAGGTAGCACATATTTGCGAAGTTTGACCTAAACTCAACCACCGTTCTAGTGAAGACAAAACCTAGGCATGCTGGAAGGGCTACCTATACTGAAATGCTCCTGGGGTTGTCATGATTATACTATTATTATGTAATACCTCAGGAGATTGTCCCTGAGGTACATATGTGGTCATCCAGCATGCTTTCAGTTTTAGTAGCTCAGCTGGCTTCTTCACTCTTTAATGTGTTTAAAAAAAAAAAAAAAGTAGCCACCAGGGCTGTCCCTGAAAGCATAGCCATTCCCAGGATTCAAGGAACATATTTACCTTAAAATACTTGAGATGTTCTTGTTCATTCATGTTAATTAAAAGAAAAGTGTGGGCATGAAGGACAAGAATCAGTTACAATTTTCTGGAGAGGTGCGATAGGAGTAACATATATATTTGTGCTGAAAGGACTGGTAGCTAATTTTTTTTCAAGCCTGGTAAAATATGCAGAAAAGAAAATAGGTTCCCAAATGTGATTCCAAATGAACAGGTGTTTCACAATGAGGTGAGCAAGATGAGTCACCATAGGTTTTTGGCAAGGTGAGGCTCCAGAATTCTGCGTGGGTAGTCTTAGGATTGCATAATGGTGCTGGTTTCAGTGACTTTTGGCATAAACTCAGTGAAATTTTATAGAAACCATGTGCAACACTTTAATGAAATCGTGTCAATACAAGTTTTTCTATCTTTGACAAAAAGTATAGAAATTAAATTGTAATTCCATTAAACTCTTCTGTTTTAAAAATGAGCTCAGACTTTAGATGAAAAATAAAAGATTAAACCATTTGATTTACCTAAAAATGACACTTTCATAATGTGACATAATGACATTAATCTGATATGAAGCATATCACTGAAGAAAACAAAATTAGACTTGTAACTGGAAGTCTCCCAAGTAATATTTCAGGAGAAGCCCATAGAACATCAAGAAATGAGGGATGGCACACTAAAGCTCTTGTAGGAGGATGCAAGAGTATACTTCCCTGCCCATATTGTGCCTATTCCCTTGTCCCTCAAGTCTTCACTTCTTCCTGAACCCCTACCACACCTCCAAATCCCTTCCCCTACAGCATATACACCTCTCATCCCCCCTCTCCACCCATCACATGGCCAAGCCCTCCTCCCAAGCATACATCCCCCCACCCCTAATCCCTCAATCATATGGCCAGTCCCAGCCTCCCAAGCATACACCCCTCATTCCCCCCACTCCACATCCCCTCCATCCCATGGCCAGCCCCTCTCCCTCAGGACACACGCCTCATCCCCCCCCACCATCACATGACCAGTCCCTCTCCCAAACACCCCCTCCATCCAAGTTCCCTCAGGACACCCCCCCCCCATCACTCCCCGACTCCCTCAGGACCTCCATCACCAGCCAACTCTTCCCCCGATCCACGGCCTGCACCCACACCCCGTCTCTCAACCCCCGCCGCCGCCGCCGCCGCTTCCCTCCAGTCGGCGCCGTCGCGCGGGGACCCGCCCCCCGCCGCTCCTGTCTCCGAGCGGCTCCTCAGCTGACTCAGCGGCGCTTGTGCCCCGGTGACCCCGGCTTGGAGGCGGCGTGTCACGGGCGCTTCCTCCTCCCCGCCCCCGCGGTATCCTCCCGGCGGACCCTCGCCTCGGCAGCGGCGACAGCAGCGCCCGGCGCAGCCCGCGGAGCTCACCATGAAGCGGGGCTACGAGGTGACCCGCAACCCGCATCTCAACAAGGTACCGGGGCAGGTGGGCGGGCGCGCCGGGGCCGGGCGGGCCGCCGCTGAGGAAAGGCCGCGGAGGGGGGTGGGGTTGGTTAGTCCCCGCCGCCCCCGGCTCTGGGCGCGTAACGGGGGGGCATTCCCGGGGGCCCAGCCGCCAGCCCGGGTCCTCGCTGCCGTGGGGGCGGGCACCGGCCTCCTTGGACGCCGGCAGGGTGGGGGCAGCGGCGCTTGTCCTGTAGACTCAGCACTTGGCAGCAAACTCTGATACTTCCAAGTTCCTGCGGATCAGCTGACGCTTCCTCTGCTGTAGATAACGCCACTGCAGCCCAGGAGACTCTTGATATAGGCTCAGCTCCCTGCGGTGCCCCCTGTCCCTTTACGAACCTGGGCAAGCCACTTCGCCTCCCAATGCCTCAGCTTGCTCCTTGGGCAAATGAGGCTATTGCTACATAATAGTATTGCCATCAAGCAGAGCAGACATATTTTTTGGCAGACAGGGTAGGAAGCAACCATATGGTAGAAAGTTGATGTTGGTAGAAAGTTCAAATACTGATACGTTTCCATACAAATTCTCTATTCCAACATATTTATTTTACTAGCACTCTGGCTCTGCTCCCAGGGTTGGTTCAGGAGATGTCCATGAGGAAATATAAGTGCCCCTGCCACCTATCACAATTGCATACTGTTCCTCTTGCTTACCCCCATCAAATGCTGAAGTAGGTTTTGACCTTTGGTAGTTGACAAGGAAAAAGATATTTAACTTTCATTTGAGCACATTGTTTCTCATTTTTTGCTTTTCATTTTGTGAATGTATTTGTTCTAATAAGCACGTACAATAGCACAATTCAAATAAAAAGTACTTTATTGGCATTACAAGCGGTACAGTTGTTGCTAAAGTGTAAAGGGGACAAAACTCAGAGTAGCTGTCAGAGGTAGATGTGATAAATTAAGTCTCTTGTATCAAGTCTAGATTAGGTCTTCAGAATACTGCATGGGATTGTATCCTTTTGGCGAGTTGTGATATTATTTATTTTAGTTTTGCAATGACTTTTAATGAGGGTTTGTGTTAAAACGCATAAAGTTATATAGTCATATGGCAAAATGGGGATAGATTGATATAAACTAATGTTTCTCTAGTTTCATTGCATGAATTGACTTATCAGTAAAAATCCTTGTTAGTTAGATGAATAGTCCTTTTTTTAGTGTTGGTCGATCTTGGATACAAAGATTCCACATATTTTCTGTTTTGAATTTACATCTACAGAGGCTTGAGTGAGGTATCTTGGGATCATCTGAAATGAAAGGTGATTAAACAAACAAAACAATCCAAAGAGTGATGATAAAGGACTTCAGATGTTCCCCAAATGAAATAGAGTAACAGCGTTCATGTAAAAAATCTGAATAACCAAGACAAACAAACCCCCTCAATTTAAGAATGCCATAATTAGTGTGAACGCTAAAATGCCTCTGGTAAAGGCCACTTTTAGGCAAAATAATCCCATCCCTTTTCTGCTCCCCAACTTCATCCAACCCTGAATGAAGAGCACCTCTTTGGCTTTTCAGTGCTAGGCAGGAAGATTTCTATTGGGTTTTCTGGCTGAGATTCTTTACTGTGAATAGAAAAGGAGTACTTGTGGCACCTTAGAGACTAACCAATTTATTTGAGAATGAGCTTTCGTGAGCTACAGCTCACTTCATCGGATGCATCCGATGAAGTGAGCTGTAGCTCACGAAAGCTCATGCTCAAATAAATTGGTTAGTCTCTAAGGTGCCACAAGTACTCCTTTTCTTTTTGCGAATACAGACTAACACGGCTGTTACTCTGAAACCTTTACTGTGAATGAAGATTTGTGTTATACAAGTGCAATAACATTTTCAGATTAGTAGTAAAATTTTACTAGACACCTGCTGCACAAACCCAGTTAATACAAACTTTACTTGAGCTGCTTCTGTCCAATTGCAATCTGCTGCCTCTATGTTAGTGAGATAGTGTCTCAGAATCCTATTCCTGGGTCTGGACAAGAACCCCTCAACCTGCTTCCTGACTACTGGGACAGGCAAGACTGAGAAAAAGACTCTCCTATGGGAGGGGATTCTACAACCTAAGTGGCTATATAGATGATTATTAGTGGAGGGGAGAAGAGCAAATGGAGAATTTGTAGGACACTGTCAAAAATGTTGCCAGTTGTGGTGATGGTTTATTATGTAATTGTGTCTGCATAAGACACAATGGACTGAGACTACCAACTCCTATTGGGAGGACTATTTAACAGACAGCCAATAGTACAAAGTTGAACTTTAAATAATAATAATAAAAAAATAATGGTTCTAAAGTACAAAGGAACATATGCAGGAACTTTTCCTGCAAACCAAGGGGCTCTCCGTGAGGTCTGAAATTAACTAGTAGTCTTTACATTAAGTTTGATACTTTTTGCGAAACAGAAATATACAATATAGCTAGCTATATCCATTTATATAAATATTACGTAGTTTACCCTCTATTCATTCAGATTCTTAATTTTTATATTTTGTTAGAAAGTCATGAATGACTCTTATTTACTAGATCAATTTTTTACTTCCGATTTGTATCAAGCTGCATTTGGATGGAAATTGGACTTAAAAATGCACAAAAAGCATTTTAAAATTGTTCTTTATTAGTTAGTTTTTTTCCACATTTAAGTTAAATAAAACTAAGTTTTTCAAAACACACTTTGCATTTAAAACTGATTTATTAAACAAAGGAAATATTATTTGTAATCAGTGATTTGAATGGATTGTTTCTGGTCACCATGGCCCCGATCCACAAAAGAGACTTAAGTGCCTAAACTCCAGTTTTAGGTGCCTATGTCTGAGATTTAGGCACTGCTCTGATCCACATATGCGCCGTTTGGCTGCCAGCTAACCCTGTAGGCTTTTAAACTCCCTCAGCGCCTAAATATCCTCAGTAAATATTCCCGAGGTGCTTGTATTTCCACCTTTGGGCATGTGCAGTGCATTGCAGTCTTGCTCTAGGCATTTGGACGCCTATCTGATGCCCAAGCCCCAGCACAGTCCACAAACTGGGGGTAGATACGCGGAACAGCGCCTGTCTTGCCTGGGGGGTCCAATCTGCTAAGTGTGCTGAGAGCATGCCTAATGTCACACAAAACAGGTCACGGGAAGGGGAAGGGAAAAAGGAGGATTCTCTTATTGCTAGTAACCCAGTGTTAGGGTACTCACCCAGGATGTGAGAGAGCCAGTTCAATTCTCTCCTTTCCCTGATGAGGACAAAGGATTTGAACAGGAACTTCCTACCTAGTGAGTTCCCTATGTGCTGGGCTATGGGGTATTCTGATGTGGGCCTCTCTCAACCAGTAAGCCTGGCAGATGGATATCTTCTCAATAATGTGAAGACCTTGGATGTGCACCTCTTTTTTTCCCACTTATGATATAAATGGTCAAGAAAATAAAAAGAAAAATGAGAAAAAATTATTCAAAATCTCCATACTGACCACTAAACCTCAAATATTTCTGATTTTGGGAGCTAGTGATTAAGCACAGTTTTAGGATTCCAATTTACAAGAAAATACGCATAACAATTCTGTTCATAAGATCTAAACAGATCGAATTTAACTGCTGGGAGATTAAAAGATGAATCTCCAAATTTGTGGACATCCTGTGAGTTAATAATAAAGTAAGAGATTTCTTGGGTCTCTAGCATTTACAAATGTATTTGAAAAATGTTTTGTTAATGGTCTAAAACACAAGACAAGTCTTTGGTCAGTACAAAGATTTTTCCACTCACAGATTGAAAATAGGGCTGTAGATATAATTCCCTAAGAATTCACCTCTTACATTTTTATTCAAGACTTCTTCATTTCAGTTGAACCCAAGTATTGTACTTTCTTTTTTTCCTTCTACACCTCAGGCAGTGGAGAGAGCATTTTCTTGCACAATCTAGTTATTATATTATTAATTGCATAGTACAGGGTAGTGTGTCGTCATAATCCAGACCTGGAGAAAATACACTGCATTTTTTTTCAATGTGGAAAAAAAAATCTTAAAAAACTTCAAAGTATGCCCTTACTTGAAGTCTACATTTTAACAATCCTAAAGCCAATAACTCAGCAAATGCGACCAAGAAGCTTCCCCAAGAGATCCTTGTTCATGTCTTGGGCAGAAAAGAATAGGGTTTCTTATGATGAAAAATGTACAATTAGAGCAGTCATAGTACATAGCCATAAATCCATCTGTTTATGAAACATTATGCAGTGGATATATTTTGTCAGCTCTTGTCTTTCGTTATTTTGATTTAAAAATCAATAGGTGCTTTTGTGTCCCAGCAGTGGCCTATGTGTTGGTGTATGTTCCCATATGTGATAGACTACATTTTGTTTTAACTGTACATAGGTTTTCGTATAAGAGTAGGACATGTATGAATCCAGAAAAAATAATCTTCACTAAAACAAAGTAAATTATCTGTATAAGAATATAATAATCTCTATACTCTATATTATTGGGCTTTGGAATATGTACTCTGTAGAGTGCTTCCCAGTGTATTGAGTGAGGTATGCCAAGAGAAAACAGAATCTCCTATTACATAGAAGTCTACACAACAACGTTCTTTAGGTTGGTGGATGCTTTCTTCATGCAAAAACAAATGTACAGTCTGTTACCTCATTGTTTTCTTAGCAGCTTTCTTTAGCACTGCCCTACTACTCTTAAAGGTGAACGTGATGTTTAAAAATGATCTTTGCTCTGTGTGTGGAACCCTAGTATTGAACACTGACTTGTTTTAAGCCCTGAAGCCTTCAGCATTTAAATCCTGAAGTTCTCCAAACTGTAATGTAATGTGATACACTTCAGACTCCATTGCATCTTTCGTCCAGGGCACCAAGCTGGTACAACCGTAGCCAATTCACCAGTTTCACTCAGGAGAGGTGTGGAAATCAATGTGGTCCAGCGAAGACCAAATGGAAATCATAAGGTTGACTGGAAAGTCTGGAAGGCCACTAAGTTGTGGAAGGAAGTGTGTGTTTGTGTGGGAGGGAATACATGGAATGAGTAGTTCCCAATAACAAAAAACCTTGACCTAACTCCTTTCAGTTTCAAAACACTGTAGTGAAAAGTGCTCTGTTTCTCTGATAGTAAATTCTTCTGCATCTTTTGTTTTACTTGAATAACAAAAACATTGTCAACTCTTGGCAATGTTAAGATTGGTATCCCAATTTCTTTTTTTTTTTTTAAATCTTGCAATGCATGATTCTTTCCATATGTTGCATTGAAAATTGGTTTAAAATATATCATGAATGCTATACAAAAGGGGTTTTAAATAAGAAACAAAAACATACCTAGAATTCAGATTTTAATAAGTTACTTTTGAAAGACTGATAGGTGTCTTGCGTGTGCAGTCTTTGGTATATGTAAAATATATAAGATAAGTGATTTTTTTGGAGTTGCTGTGTCTTTCTAAAAACTTTTATTTTCATTTTAAGTTGTATTGCACCATAATCATGATCAGGTACAGTATTATAGGTTCATTTATATATGTTCTCCAGTTAGTAGTATTCTTGTACACTTTAATGTATAGATCCTCTTGGTATTAAATACTTAAATAGAATTATAACTTTGCCCAGTGCCTCCTGATAGGTTAGCAAAAAGATATAATTCCTGCTTCAGGGAATTTCTGTGGCCTAAGTGTTGCTTTGGAATCTACCAGCTTGTATCCCTGAACAGTGTAGAATCCTATTGACTTCAGTGGGACTGTGAATAGACACGTTAACAGTTTCTGATATAGTATTGGGGTCTAACTTAGACAAAAATGAATCATGAGGATGAAGATATAGAAACAGGTTGAGTCATACTGTCAGTGAATGATACAAGTTCTGATTTTCTTAACTATAGACTGAGGTAGGGCAAGAGAAGAGCAGATATCATAGGAGTGGAGGTCAGCAGGGAAAAGCAAAGAAAGGGTTTGAAGGGGAAGAGTGAGGATGCCTGGATCACAGAAATAGGAACAGATTTCCTGTCACTAAGAAAAACAGTGCTTTTGAAAAAAGTACAATTATTTTTAATCTAATTTTTACTCTTATAGTTCTAATTTTTATTTATAATCTACAGTAATACACTATAAATTTAGAGAAAACAAAATAAAGGAGAGAAACTATGGCAATTGTGAGGCAAACAATGTATCAGTGGCCAGAAGAAATAGAGTAGTAATTAAAAATTAATAGATATTGCGAATTCTCCCCAGAAACTGTGAACTTTAAAGCAATGCTGTTCTGCCATGAAATAAATTCTGTTAATAAAAAGCTTTCAGTTAATTATGTGCTTTTCCCCTTTAAATAGTAGGAATAAAAATAATTATTTGAGAAATACGTTTTTTGTTACATCAGAGAGGAAACTGATGTTGGGAATTAGAGGTATGCAATCAATGATAGGATATGTTCATTACCACTACTTGAAAGGCATTGGTAAACTTGTACAGAAATTGCCGCGTACACTGACAGTATTAAAATGTCAGGGAGAAACATGGACTTGCTTTTACTTTTCTGTAATATCTGATTTATAAACACTTTGAGATGGTATCCTGGCATTTTGACTAGTTGTCTTTTGCCTCACCTTATTTTAAAGATGGCTATTACTAATGCTGACAACTCTGACAATAAATAAAGAAAAGGTTTGCTAAGGAAATTAGTTCTTCTTAGATTCTGCAGAAGGCACATATTAAGTCATTTAAACAAATTCTGTTTCACTTCTTTTTTCACTCTGTATTGAGCCTGATTATTTGCGCTGAGTAGCCCTGTTGGACTAGATTGTAGGTTTGGCACAAACCTTGTATGGGCTGGTGCTTGGTTACATTACACCAGGGGCAGTACATGGAAGAAATTTTGCGGTTGAGATGCACGGTTTCCTCCCTTCCTGTTCTTTCTCTCTGGAAGAAGAAGGTGGGGTCAGGGAAGGAGTTGGAGTAGATGTGGTGGTAGTAGTAATTTGCCACAGCAAATTATAGCACCTTCTTTGCTGGTTTAGCAGTGCTCGATGTGCAGTGTTGGCTCCGACCAACCCTTTCTCTCCTTACTCACTTCCTGACCATCTGCTTTAAAGGAGCTGAGGAGTTGGTGCATAGCACCAGTCCACTCCCATGCATCCCACTGCAAGGTTTGGGTAGTCCATGTAGTGGCCTTTGATGTGGTAGTGGGGGGTTCTTACTTCCCCTTATGCTCCTGTATAGGCCTATACGCCAAAAGATACTTGAGTGCATTGAAATCAGTTAAACTGTTTGTGGAGTATGCAGGTAAGTAAGAGTGGTAAATTCAGTCCCAGAGATATTAATCATTATTCAGATTAAGTATTTTCTGAACATGTGTCAAAGACTATTACATTTATGAATTTGTACAGAGACCACATTTGTATTAGTTATTTTAAATTTATTTTAACGTCACCTTTAGAGGCAATTATTGGTTTAATCCTAAGTGAAGCACAGGATCTGGTCTAAGAGGTGAATATAGCTGAACTGCTTGGTGATAGCAAACATAATGTAATTAAATTTAACAACTTGTAGGTGGAAAATAGCAAATAAACCCACCACAGTAGCATTTAACTTCAAAAAGGAGAAATACGCAAAAATGAGGAAGATGGTTAAATGGAATTTAAAAGGGACAGTCACAAGGGGGAAATGCCTGTAAACTGCCTGGAGACTATTTAAAAACACCGTAAGAAAGGCTCACACTATATGTAAAAAACCCAACAACAAACCCATAAGGTGACCAGAAAAATGCTACCATGGTTAAACAACAGAGTAAAAGAAGCAGTTAGAGACAAATAGATATACTTTAAAAATTGGAATTGAGATTCTAGGGAGAAAAATAGAAAGGCACATAAAATCTGGCAAGTAAAGTGTAAAAATATAATAAGGCAGGCCAAGAAAGAATTTGAAGAGCAACTATCTAAGGATACAAGAACTAATAGCAAATTTTTTTAAGTACATCAGAAGCAAGAAGGCGGTCAAATGGCCAGTGGATCCACTGGATCATTGAAGTGCTAAAAGAAAAGGAGTACTTGTGGCACCTTAGAGACTAACCAATTTATTTGAGCATGAGCTTTCGTGAGCTACAACTCACTTCATCGGATGCATACCGTGGAAACTGCAGAAGACATTATATACACACAGAGACTATGAAACAATACCTCCTCCCACCCCACTGTCCTGCTGGTAATAGCTTAGCTTAGGACAGTGGGGTGGGAGGAGGTATTGTTTCATGGTCTCTGTGTGTATATAATGTCTTCTGCAGTTTCCACGGTATGCATCCGATGAAGTGAGCTGTAGCTCACGAAAGCTCATGCTCAAATAAATTGGTTAGTCTCTAAGATGCCACAAGTACCCCCTTTCTTTTTGCGAATACAGACTAACAACGGCTGTTACTCTGAAACCTGAAGTGCTAAAGGAGCACTCAAGGAAGACAAGACCATTGCAGAAAAGCTAAATGAGTTCTTTGCATTGGTCTTCATTGCAGAGGATGTGAGGAATCCCCACATCCGAGTTATTCTTTTTAGGTGAGAAATCTGAGGAACTGTCCCAGATTGAGGTGTTAATAGTGGAGGTTTTGTAGCAAATTGATAATTTAAATAGTAATAAGTCATCAGGATCAGTTGGTGTTTTCCCAAGAGTTCTGAAGGAACTCAGATATGAAACTGTAGAACTACTAACTTTGGTATGTAACCTATCACTTAAATCCGCCTCTGCATGAGATGACTGGAAGATAGCTAACTTAAAACCTATTTTTAAAAAGACTTCAAAGGTGAACCTGGCAATTACAAACCGATAAGCGTAACTTCACTACCATGTAAATTGGTTGAAACTATAGTAAAGAACAAAATTAACAGACTTGGAGATAAAAACGATATGTTGGGGACCAGTCAAAATGGCTTTTGTAAAGTGAAATCATGCCTTACCAATCTATTAGAATTCTTTGAGGGGGTCAACAAGCATGTGGACAAAGGTAATCCAGTGTGCGTTGATAAGGCATTGTCTTCACTGGGTATGAACCAATGGTCTTCTAACTCAGAAGTATGCAGCAAATGCAACACATGTATATACTTAAATATCTAATATATACTTGGCACTCCTAAATACTTGTCAGCCTTATACACCTAGTCTACTTATATCTATTCATCACACCTTGATTGTATATGAAATAGCCTTTGAGTTCATCAGAGCAATAACACATTTAAACGATAAAATGAACTAATTGGCTACAGAGGGTTTCTGAAAATGCACCTGCAGAAATGCCTTCTCAGGGCATTGAACCATGCACTCCATACAATGCAAAATTAGGTGACAGTCTCAGATCACATCTGAATGACCGTTTGTGGGCAGGTATGTACAAACACACTGAAAGCCAATCCAGTTTTCACTCTATATATACTTATATACTTGCTGTGGAAGCAAGCATCCTCGGAAGATAAATTACAAAAAATTCATATTATGCATCCTTTTAGTTCATTTTGACATCTCTGTCAGGGTGTGACTTAAACAAAGAAATCCCTCACAAATATGGCCATATGGGATCAGATCAGTGGTCCTTTGAATCCAATATCCTGTCTGATAAGTGTCAGTACCAGCTGCATTGGAAAGAAGGTTTAAAAAAACCATGTAGCGAGCAATTATGGTACTTGGAGGAGACTTCCTCTAATACCTCCTGTTAGAGGTTGGCTTATGACTGAGGCACGAGAGTTTATATCCCTTCCAAACCAGGGAGTAACCAGAGGATAAAGTTTCTCTGTGGCAATAGAAATAATGTCCTGGACCGAGAAAAACTGCTGCCAAAAATAGTTAGGACAAAGAAAAGAGAAATTAGGAGAGTTGAGGTCCTTCTAGTCCTTCACTGTCTTAGAAGACATTTTTGGCTTTCTAGGCAGCCAGAGATCCTACTTCATTCCTACAGAAAATATCAGACCTCTTGAAGTAGGGACTGTTTTTCATTCAGATCAGGAACACCTACAGTTTAACAGCTAGGCATTGGAAGAGACATGTAGTTCACCGTGGATTCTTCATTAACTTGTGGTATAATGTGGTATCCACATGGAACTCAACCACAATTTTTCCATTTATTGATCTGGTTGAATTTATATTTCTGGTGTGAGAGGAAACAGAAAGCTCTTGGGGCAGGGACTGCCTCTTTGTGTAGTGCTTAGCCAAATGACTTCTAGATGCTATTGTGATACAACTATTATAATACTCAAAAAGTTCTGTTGATCTTAGCTATGCTAGAGTTTCTTCAGGGGGTTTGGCTGGAGTCCTGTAACCAAACATCATGGAAGTGTGGCTACCAGCCATAGCAGCATTTTGTAGACAAGCACTTTGGACCCTCCATTTGAGTATCAGGTGCCAAGTGTAATCACAGTGACAAACTAGACAAGTCTGTTGCTGGCCTTTCTAGTTGCCATTACTTCTGAAGGCAAGTTCTGGAATTAGTTCCCATATCCATACAAGAACCACACTGCTTTGCCAAGAGGAAAAGGGTTGTCATATGGTCCCAGCAACTGTGGAAAGAGGAATTTACCTTACACAAAAAGGTTTCTGGAACCCTACAACAAACCTCTCACTCTCACCATAATTTTACATATAATCTATTATTCCTCTTTTTTTCTTTAAATTAATGTAAATGAATTTCTTGAAGAATCTGGATCTTCAGTTCAGTCGGCTGCAGGTTAGTAGTGCCTGAAAATCAAATCACATTTATTTAGATGCTTAAATATGGGTTTAGGGACTAGGGTTTGAAAATTTTCATCATTGTGGAAATTTAATAGGCACAGTTAATCAAATAAAGGAAGCACTGTAATTGGAAACAATACTCATGAAGATCACCATATGGGCTTGTCTTAAATATGTAGCTAACTTTTAAAATTCCACGGAATTGTAATACTGTATGTGCTCCAAGTACAATATGTACTTTGTTTCATTGAGACTTGAAAAAAGTTCGGTGTATCTCTAAAACTGGTCTCTTTCACCAACAGAAGTTGGTCCAATAAAAGATATTACTGCACCCCCTTGTCTCTCTACATTGTTTGGTAATCCAAAATGCTGTCTAAAACATTTTGCTGTAGTGTCTCATTTAATCCGGCTTCTAATTTTACCCACTGTGGGATTGTTTTCACAGTAAAATTAGCAAGATATGTTACAACAATCTGTATGCTATATCTTATATCTGCAAATGTAGGAAGCTGCATCCTAGCAGCTTTTTCCTTTAATGTGAATAATTAATAAAGATGACATTCCTGGAAATGGCAACAGGCTTAAGCAGCATAATTTTCAAGCCTAGTAAACAGCAGTATCTTGTGTCGCTGACATATTTATTTCAGATGACTCTTTTTTCCCTAGTAGCTGTAAATTGTATTTTCTCATAATGAGTTAAGTATATGATGGTACTCTACATAATTGTTTTTGCCAAGTATTAATATGTATATTGTCCAGGGTGGATAAAAATCAATGATTTTTTAAAAAAAATTTAAAAAATTGGATTTTTTTTATTTAAATCAGTTTTTCTGCTTTAAATTGGTTTTTTTGTTAGATAGATTTTTTCCTCAAAAAGAATTTTATCTAAAGATTGAGCTAGAATGTATCTTAATTAAAACTAAAATATCTCATCATGGAATACGGATTATAAATTCTAATTCTATAGTATGAGACAATATATTCATGTAATGTTGCAGAAAAGTTTTGTAAATGAGTTCCAATACTTCATGGATTAGGGACCCAATTTTATGGGGTTCTAGGGGCTTCTATATAGATTATATTTAGGTTAATCTTTCTATCTACCCAATGGGGCTCAGTCTAGAAGATACCATCAGAGATGCTTAGTTTTGCAGTTCTCAAACTGTGGATTTGTCTCCAGAGATAACATGCTTGTTGTCATAAATATAAAGGGAAGGGTAACCACCTTTCTGTTTACAGTGCTATAAAATCCCTCCTGGCCAGAGGCAAAATTCTTTCACCTGTAAAGGGTTCAGAAGCTAAGGTAACCTCACTGGTACCTGACCCAAAATGATCAATGAGGGGACAAGATACTTTCAAATCGGGAGGTAGGGGGGGAAGAGAAGGTTTTTGTCTGTCTGTGTGATACCTTTGCCGGGAACAGATTGAGGATGCAAGCTCTCCAACTCCTGTAAAGTTAGTAAGTAATCTAGCTAGAAAATGCGTTAGGTTTTCTTTGTGCTTTTGGCTTGTAAATTCGCTGTGCTGGAGGGAATGTGTTTTCCTGTTTTTGTGTCTTTTTGTAACTTAAGGTTTTGCCTAGAGGGATTCTCTATGTTTTAAATCTGATTACCCTGTAAAGTATTTACCATCCTGATTTTACAGAGGTGATTCTTTTACCTTTTCTTTAAATAAAATTCTTCTTTTAAGAACCTGATTGATTTTTTCATTGTTCTTAAGATCTAAGGGTTTGAGTCTGTGTTCACCTGTACCAATTGGTGAGGATATTATTATCAAGCCTTCCCCAGGAAATGGGGTGTAGGGCTTGGGGGGATATTCGGGGGGAAGACATCTCCAAGTGGTCTCTTTCCCTGTTCTTTGTTTAAATCGCTTGGTGGTGGCAGCGTATCAGGTTTTAACCTAAGCTGGTTCCTAAGGAAAGAAAGAAATCTGTGCCTTGGGGAAGTTTTAACCTAAGCTGGTAAGAATAAGCTTAGGGGGTCTTTCATGCAGGTCCCCACATCTGTACCCTAGAGTTCAGAGTGGGGAAGGAATCTTGACACTTGTTAACAGCAAAAATGTTTTTAAATAAATAAATTATATATTGAGGTGAGAAATAACAGACCTCAGCCCTATTGTCCCTCTGCAAATTTGTGTACACAGAGTCAAACCCTTACTTCCCTAAAAGTGCAAAGTTTCAAAAAGTTCAATGAATAGAAGATTGTTGGGGGTGGAATAGATCTGGACAAGGAGAAGAAGTCTGGAGATAAATGTGAGAAGGGAGGGACAGGCAGTAGAGACAAAAGTGAAACAGTTTGAGCAGCATATTCCAGAAGTCTTGAGGTCTTTCTGAGTGTAGCCTTCATTGATTTGAGATCTACCATACCATTCTTCCACTAGAAGGGAAAAACTATAATGGCAGCAGGCCATAAAAGAGACCCAGTTTGAATATTTTAATGAAGTTCCTCTACCTGTGGGTAAGACAGGCATGCATGCAAAATGCAAAACAGTGCAACAAAGAAATGCAAGGCCTGGTTATCTGAATGAAACAACATCATGAGAAGTGTTCCTTCTCAGGAGGAAGCTGTGTTGAAGATGATGAAAGGAACGTGTCTGAACATGCAGGATGTTCAGGTTGGTAAACTTTTTTATTTCATACTTCTTTCTTAAGGACTGCCTGTCTTCCTTCTGGACTCTTCTTGAATTCTCATGTTTGAGCAAAAAATATAGTTGTTACTCTATGGTACTATCATTTTAGATGCAGTTTTGATACAAAATAAATAGCTGAAATAGGAAGATCTTCCTTTTACAATTTCATCTTTAAAGTAGTACTGAGTGTCAGTGAATGCAATGAGTAACACTAAATGAGGAGTATGGTAATAATAATTAAATAACTGCATTGACTTATTTTGTTTAGGAGAATCCATCCTCAACATACAGGATTCTGAAGACTATCCACCTTCAAGATCACCATCATTTTCTATAGTTTCGGAGTTATCTGCCAAGGATAGTGTTTCAGTCACATCATGTATGTCACATAGCCACAGTATATCATCTGTAGCAAAAAGAAAAAAAATCTCCATCATCCAGAAACAACCATAGATAAGTTTGTGAGAAGAACCAGCAGATTGCAAAAAGAGGTAATTGATGAAAAATTGCCCGGTTTGTTTATGGAACAAACTCTCCTTTCCATATGATTGAGAACCCACACTTCATTAAAAATGGTTCAGTTATTAAGCCAGGATACAGTCCACCCAACAAAGCAGATGTCGCAGGCAAATTGCTGGATAAAGTATATGAAAGAGAAATTGAGCAGTGTGCAAAAGGTCTAGAGGGTAAAATTGTTAACCTGAGTCTTAATGGGTGGAGCAATGTCCACAATGATCCTGTTGTATGTGCTTGTGTGACAACAGAAGAAGGGAATGTCTTCCTTACAAAACCAATTGATATATCAGGAAATGCACAGATAGCAGAATACTTACAAGAAGTAGCAGTAAAAGCTATAACAAACTGAAAAGAAATTCCAATGTCTAGTAGGCAGCTTGGTCACAGACAATGCGGCAAATGTATCTATGATGAGAAGAAATTATTTAGAAGAGAGTGAAGAGAGTCCCAAGCTAATAGCGTACGGTTACAGTGCTCATTTGACACACCTCCTAGCCAAAGACTTCAGTGTTCCAGAAATAAAGGCTAATGTTGTTGAAATTGCAAAATATTTCTGTAACAACCACTTTGCAGCAGCTGCTCTGAAAAAAGTGGGAGGAACCAAGCGAACTCTCCCGCTAGATGTGCGATGGAACTCAGGAGTGGATTGTTTTGAGCACTATATCAAGAACTCACCTAATCTGATGACAATTTGTGAATAAAAACGTGAAAAAATAGATGGCACTGTCACAGCCTAAGTTCTCAACATTGGGCTTAAGAGACATGTTGAACACATGCTGAATACCCTGAAGCCTATTTCTGTAGCCTTGAACAAAATACAGGGAAATAGCTTTTTTATTGCTGACGCTGTTGAAATTTGGAAGGAACCGAGTGAGATCTTAAAAAGAGAAATATGCAATGACAGAATTAAATTACAAGCATTAAAAAAATGAATGGGACGAGCACTATCTCCAGCTCATTTTCTTGCTAATATTCTCAATACTCAGTACCAGGTCAAATCTTAACTGCTGAAGAAGAGGAGTTGGCTATGACATGGACATCCAGCAATCATCCCTCCATAATGCCAACTATAATGAACTTCAGAGCTAAGGGTAAACCATTTAAAAAAATATGTTTGCTGCTGATGTTTTAAAGAAAGTTACCCCAGTGACTTTAAGCACTTGGATTCAGAGACCGTTGAAGTGATAATCTCACTTTTAACAGCAGTAGCTTCTCTGATGTGTGCGGGAAGGTTAGTCTCCAGGCTGCATGTAATACCTGCTGCAATGCTAGAAGTCCAAGGGAAGGAGACGTTAATACTACAGACTATCATATCAAAATCAAGGCTCCGAATAACTGCTATTTCCACTGCTTGTGCACTACCAATATCTACTAAAAGCAAGATTTATTATACTTTCCCATTAAGAGAGCACTATTGTAATTCTCTTCTTATTAAAAGGTAATCTATTTTAACTGTATTTTTCCCTTTTGTGGTCATAACTGTACAGATTTATTTGTGCATGACCTCAGCAGTATTTGAAGATATGCTCTCAAAATTTTAGATAGAAAAATTAAAATTAATTTATGTAAATGTTATCTTTTTTCAAATTTATTTGTCTTTCCAGCTAAGTGGATTTTTTCCAGAGAAAGGATCATATCCTGAATGTAGCCTTAAGTCTGTTTCATGCCATAGAAAACAGAGGGATTTAAAAAATAACAAATTCATTGAAAATGATACATGCAGAGTTGGACCTTGATTATGGGACTCACTCCTGCAAGAGATAAGAATGACCACAGAACATTATGAAGCTCAGTTAATAAAAAGGCAGAGTCAGACTTTTGGACGTATTCTGTAGAATGTCAGTGTTCATGAAATATATTTTACAGGTCAGTGTCTAGAGATTGTGATCAATAACCTATTTCTGGAGGAAAAGCCAAGGTCTGCTCATATTTTTTTCGTGGAGTTGTAGACTGCTTTTTCAATGGGAGAATTTCTGAGTCAGATATAATTCTTTGACTGCACAATTCAGAACAACTTAATCGTTTTATACTTGCTCACGTTAACATGTCAGTGAAAATATAAAAAAATATATATTAGAGATGAATGTGACATTTTTCACCCACTCTAGTTTTGTCTTGTCAAATACTTCTTGTTCAGTGTGTCTATTTAGTGGATTCTAAAACCTTCAAAGGAATAGATCTTCAAAACCACCATGTCTGTTGGTCTGTAAAATTCTCTAAAGTACACAATCCGATAGTATCTTCATAATTTATATTGTGGAGTCTGTTTACTGCCAGCCAGTATATTTTATTATTAGTTATCTTCTCTGCAAATAAATGTCTGTGAATAAATAGTAATGCTGACTTAACTTTATTTTTATTTTCACTGGTAGAATGCTTCTTAAATGCCTTTTAAATTATAATAATATATTGTGGTGTTTAGAACCCCGCAAGAGATTAAAGCTTTTAGCCTATTTCTGAAAACTTTCTGCTTCAACTGGAATTGTAGTTGCTCATCAGGCACAATGTGGTAGCTTAAAGGAGGTTTTGGTCTTTCCATATCTTGCTCTGCATTGAGCAGTTGTCTTGCATTTTGTCCCTTTCAGAGCCATGACAATACGGGGTAGTATTTCACTCATAACTAATAAAATCAAGACTTTAAATTTGGGGGGAAATGTCCTGCTCCCTTCCACCTCAACACACACATGAAAAAGAATAAAAGAAAAACTATGAGACACTTTCTAAAGAAATAATTCTTGCATTATAGTGTAAAGTTAATGTCACTGACCTTAAAAATATTAAATAACTTGTTAAATAATTATTTATTTATGTATACCCTGAGCCAAATTATGGTTAATGTGGTGGTGGAAGAGCATAAAAGTAGACACACAGGCCATTCTCATACACAGCATCTTCCACCTGTTATGTAATTTTTAAGAATAGAAATAGATTTGGGGTATATTGTTTGGTCTGGCTCATCGTGTGTGTTGTGGTGGGAAGAGGAGGAACCATACCCAGTTACCTATAGCCACCTCTCACTGATCTTGCAAAATGCTGAATTTTCTGGTCCTGTTACAGCAAAGTAGTCCCACTGACTTCAGTGCCATATCCAGGGAGGGAGAATTGGTGCAACTATCTTCTGTTTTATTTTCAGTTTTTCTTTGTATTTGTGTGCATATTGTCTGCCAAAAATTGGCCTTATGGGTCATTTTTTCTTTGCTACTATTTTCTTTTTAATTTCAGTTTCCTTTTTTCTTTTTGGTCTTTTTTTTCTTCATAGTTTTCTTCCTTTTTCCTTTCATTTAATCTCTTTCTGGGCAAATAATTCTCTTCTGGGTCAGTGCTGCATCCCTTTACTTTTACTCTATCCACATTTGGAGGCAAAAAAGCCAGTGTACCAGAGGTGTGTCTTTTTGGTTAGGTACTTAAAATTTGGTGCTTATGCTCAAGTAATTCTTTTCTATAATGATGTTACTAATAGAAATTTATAGACTTAGGGCTTGTCTTCACTCTGGGGTAAGTCGACCTAAGTTATGCTACTCCAGATATGTGGATACTATAGCTAGAGTCGACGTAGCTTAGGTCAACTTACACCAGTGTCTTCACTGTGCTGCGTCAATGGGAGACGTTCTCCAGTTGACTTACCTAACTCTTAGAATCACAGAAGATTAGGGTTGGAAGAGACCTCCGGAGTACAACCCCCTGCTCAAAGCAGGACCAACCTCAGCTAAATCATCCCAACTCTTATCAGAGAGGTGGAGTACTGGGGTTGACCAGAGAGCACTCTGCTGTCGATTTAGAGGGTCTTTACTAGACCTGTTAAATCGACACCTGCTGCATCGATTGCAGCTGCGTCAATCTCCCCGGTAGTGAAGGCAAGCCCTTATGTTCCCCATCTCATTTAAAATAAATTTTTATTAATCTAACATCTGCTGTATAATACACTCCTCCGGTTTACTCCTTTTTGTGTAATTTGGCTAATTTAAATTAAACGGTTAAATTCAAATAATAAATATCCTCACTGCATAGCATAATTAGTGATCGGAAAAGATTTCTCAATAAAGCCTTTTCTGTGCTGTATATATCTGTACTGAACAGCAGCCTTACGCCTACTATAAATGAGTTATGAAACTGTGTAGGTTCTTTCATGGGCTGCATAAGTAGGGTGACCAGATGTCCTGATATTAGGGGCTTTGTCTTATACACAAAACTATTACTCCCATCGCCCACCCCCCCCCCCAGAAAAAGTGTCCCAATTTTTCACACTTGATATCTGGTTACCCTAGGCATAATAAACCCACTATTGACCTGCCACCTAAAATGCTATCCTAGGATGACCAGATAGCACGTGTGAAATATCAGGATGGAGGTTGGTGTTAGTAAGTGCCTATATAAGACAAAGTCCTGAATATTGAGACTGTCCTATAAAATCGGGATATCTGGTCATCTTATGCTATCGCCTATTCCCCATGCGTTGTTCTTCCTGACTTTGGTTCCACTAGGCTGCATGAAAATTCACAAATTCTTGTTTCCTCTTTCTTTGCTTTAAAATTGTGCTTCAGCTCCTCCTCCTCCTGGCTACCTGGTTTGTGTGTGTGTATGCACTAGCAGAGGTGTAAGAACCTCACAAACAGGGATCATTAAAGCCTGAGGGAGGACACAGTGGGACTGGAGAGGTGGAACTTGCTATTTAGAGGGAAGGGAGCTGGGTGAAGCACCTCATGTTGTTTTATATAAGGTTCACAACATTTAGAACAGACCCTCCTGAACAGCTTCTTTACCGGTGATTCATAAAGTATTTTGGGGAATATTTGTTAGTAATCATTTTTATCCATGTTAATGTTACGGCAGCTGGTGTAATTGCCCTGCATGTTATGGTTCACTGATGTACAAGCACCCAGGATGAAACTCTTCAGAAAATAGTTAAAGTGACCATTCAGTGATCATACCCAGACAGTCTTTGAGGTATTGTGTAGGTTAAAACATTCTCTGGATGGTAATACTGATATTACTTTGTGTTGCAAAGTAGCTTCACAAACGGAAGTTTAATGGCCAGGCCACCTTTCAAAGCCATGTGATCCTAGGTGAGCAGCTGTGGATAAGGGGTTTCCCAGATAAACCCTGAACTTGAGGCAGGCACATGGAACAATGTATTTAAGCTGTGAGATTCCTGGAGTCCAAGAGAGACAGAGATCCAAGATGCTGTCACTTGTTGAAAAAGTAGTGGTGCTTTAGCTGAAGTTTCAGCAAGAAGGAGTTGTCTGTGAACAGTTTGTGATCACCTCTGTACAAAAAATCAGGATTTGTGTCCATTTTGTAAATAAACAAATTACTTTTAGAAACATACCCTGATTTTCCCTTTAACTGGAAACTGATCTGCAAGGCTCTGAAATCTACTACCTCTCATCAAAAAGGCAAGAATATTTGCTTTTGACTTAAAATGGTATCAAATTACTGACTGTACCTGATCATACCAAGGTACACTTAATTCCCATTTAAATCAGTTCATTAGGTATGTAAGATCAGATTGACATTTATGAAACAATGTAGAAATACTTTTTGCTGAGAATTGCTTGTAGAATCTACCGTAAATATATTACTCTGACAAAAAATTATCTTTATCGTAACCATACGGCTTATTCATTGAAACCTGAAGTGGTGATAGCTGTTTTGGGAAGAGGTGGAGTTTGGTTATGCTTACGAAAGCCTGCCTTCATGTACAATGCTACAGCTGCACAGCAGTGCCACTGTAGCACTTTACTGAAGATGCTGCTATGTTGATGATAGAGCTTTTCCCATTGTCATAGTTAATCCAGCTTCCTGAGAGGTGGTAGCATTGACGTGGTGCTGTCTACACAAAGGGTTGGGTCGGTATAACTATGTTGCGCAGAGGTGTGGATTTTTCACATTCCTAAGGAATGTAGTTATGCCGATATAGGTCTGTAGTGTAGACCTGCCCTAAGCAAAATTCTGTTCAGTGTTTAGCGTAAGATCAGTGAAGGATTTGGTTCATGCTCTGCTCTTTGCCTTGAAGTATAAAAGAGGGATCCAAATATCACTAGCTCAGATTTTAAATGAAATGTTATGTTTGTATGTATGCTCTGCAATCTCCAAGAATGAGAATTCAGCTACAGAACACATTTGGCAATATGTTCTTGGAAAAGAACTCTGATTCTTTGATTTATAGTGTTTAAAGTACCTTGCCAAATAGCATATATGAATAAAAGCACTGGAAATAAAAACCAGTCTGTCTCCAGTTATCTGTGCTATACTGTAACAAAAAATGTCAGTGGTATTAATACTACATTCATACTTCTGTGATCTAATTTAAAATCAATATTAAATATACTGATCTATACCCATCCCTCACTCAGTGCAGTTATACCAGTAATGAAACTGAAGCATTAAATCTAGCTTCATTTTCTTTTAAAATGATTTTTTCCTGCTTCACAGTGATTTCAACTGAGAGTTTCACACTGGGCACTTACAGACCATAGAAGAATAAGCTTAACATTTAAAATTTTACCCAAGTTCAAGTAAATATGGAAAAGGTGCCAATATGTCAATGTTAATATTGTATACATATCTCTGGTAATGGCCTTTGTAAGTAATAAAATGTTGTCCCCTTGAGTGAAGAGGCAAAGGAACTGTTAAATGATGTGCAAAGGAGGACACTTTGGATATTGGAGGAGAATCCATCAAGATACAGAGGAAAAAGTCAAGCAAAAAATTAAGGGATTGCATTCTGAATCTGTGATATAATGGTGGTTTGTCTGTTCCTAGTGGCAATAAAAATTAATCAGAAAATTATCCCACCTTTGGACAAAATAGAGTTGACAATCTATCATCTAGCCCTGTTGGAATATGCAAATACAAAAAAGTTAACGGGAATGTAAACTAAAACAGTTCATATTGCCACTCCCAACTTAAAAATAAGTTTGGCCAAGAGTAGAATCAGATCCAGTTTTATAGCTATTTAACTCCACTGATTTTATTGGGGATGCTACTGATTTAGCCAGTCTCCATTCACATGGGTTCATTGTTTTTTAAGAAGATAGAGGCAAAGTGGGTAAGGTAATATCTTTTATTGGGCCAACTTCTGTTGGTGAAAGAGTCCAGCTGCCCAGACCTGAAGAAGAGCTCTGTGTAGCTCGAAAGCTTGTCTGTTTTATTGGACCAATGTCTGTTGATGAAAGATATTACCTCACCAACCTTGTCTCTTTCATATCCTGGGACCAATACAGCTTCAACAACACTTTTATGAAGAGAGATCTTTTTGCAATATCAGGAATGTCAAGTCAGGATTTCCCTGGAGTTCTCCTTTCTCAGCCCTTACTCAATAGGACTGGATGGTGAATCTTTACAAAATAACTTTTCAGACTGTTTGTACGACATTTGAGTTTTAAAAGGTTAAATAAAAGCTTGATTATCAGTAAGAAGCTGGAGGAAACTATTTTTCTATTAAAAAAATCTTTGTAGCAATAAATTAAGACAAATATTCAGAACAATGTTCATCTGTTTTTTGTTACTGTAAGGTCAGATTGCGAACTGTTCTGCTTAAAACATGACTGATTTCATTTTTGTTTTTTCGAGACTGACAAATGTGTATATTAAGTTGATAATGTAACTTGAATTTGATGGTGAGCTCAACAAAGCAAAAACAATGTGTACATGAAATAAAAATAAGATTTTATAGACTTCTAAGAGACAGTTTGGTTCATATTAGTTTTATTGTGTAGCTCTAAATTAGGTCAATATTTTACAATTTTTGCGTAACAGAAAAGTTTGGAACTAGCTGCAAGGAACTAAAGATCTTTTAGAATTTTGGACTTGTATTAAAAGTACTGAATTACATAGCTGAATCGATTTTAAAGGTCAGCAGGAAACATTATTATAATCTAGTCTGATCTCTTGCATAACACAGGCCATTGAGCCTCACCCAGTAATTTTTTCATCAGAACCATAACTTCTATTTGAGTTGGATCATAGCTTTTTAGAAAGACATCAAATCTAGATTTAAGGGTTTCAGGTAATGGAGAACTCACCATATCACTAGGTAAGTTGTTCAAAGGTTAATTCCCCTGAGTGTTAAAAATCGTACATTATTTCTTGCCTGAATTTGTGTAGCTTCAGGTTCCAAACATTAGATCTCGTTATACCTTTTCTCCTAAATTAAGGAGACATTTACTATCAGAAATCTCTCCCCAATGACCTCTTAACCTTCTCTTGGATAAATGAAATAGATTGAGCTTTTAAAATCTCTCACTATAAGGCATTTAGAGAGACAAGGTGGGTGAGTTAGTATCTTTATTGGACCAACCTTGTCTCTCTAATATTCTGGGACTGACACGGCTACCAAAATCAGTACATATACGGCATTTGCCATTTATAGTTTTGATAAGTGTGGTACAATCTGTCAATACATACATAATGACTAATATCAAAATAAAATATTTCATGATTTCAGAATTAAATGTTAATTAAAGCTTGCAAAATAGTGGATGTAAATATTTTATTATGGATCTGTAGTTTGTTTTAAGCTCTTGGTAAAATTCTTGATAACTGAGATCATACAAGTTGGTAATGGAGGAGGACCTGCATATTTCAAATTTTTTTCACCGATAAGGAAAAACAAGATGCATAGATATTTTCAACTAATACATAGAACCACAGAATATCAGGGTAGGAAGGGACCTCAGGAGATCATCTAGTTCAACCCCCTGCTCAAAGCAGGACCAATCCCCAACTAAATCATCCCAGCCAGGACTTTGTCAAGCCTGACCATAAAACCCTCTAAGGAAGGAGATTCCACCACCGCCCTAGGTAACCCATTTCAGTGCTTTGCCACTCTCCTAGTGAAAAAGTTTTTCCTAATATCCAACCTAAACCTCCCCCTCTGCAACTTGAGACCATTACTCCTCATTCTGTCATCTGCTACCTCTGAGAACAGTCTAGATCCATCCTCTTTGGAACCCCTTTCAGGTAGTTGAAAGCAGCTATCAAATCCCCCCTCATTCTTCACTTCCACAGACTAAACAATCCCAGTTCCCACAGCCTCACCTCATAAGTCGTGTTTTCCAGCCCCCTAATCATTTTTGTTGTCCTCCGCTGGACTCTTTCCAATTTTTCCACATCCTTGTAGTGTGGGACCCAAAACTGGACACAGTACTAGTCCAGATAAGGCCTCACCAATGCTGAATAGAGGGGAATGATCACATCCCTCAATCTGCTGGCAATGCTCCTACTGATACAGCCCAAAATGCCGTTAACCTTCTTGGCAACAAGGGCACACTCTTGATTCATATTCAGCTTCTTGTCCATGGTAACCCCTAGGTCCTTTTCTGCAGAACTGCTGCCTAGCCACTCAGTCCCTAGTCTATAGCAGTGCATGGGATTCTTCCATCCTAAGTGCAGGACTCTGCACTTGTCCTTGTTGAACCTCATCAGATTTCTTTTGGCCCAATCCTCCAAGTTCTCTAGGTCCCTCTGTATCCTATCTCTACCCTCCAGCATACCTACCATTCCTCCCAGTTTAGTGTCATCTGCATACTTGCCTAGGGTGCAATCCACGCCATCCTCCAGATCATTAATGAAGATATTGAACAAAACCGGCCCCAGGACCGACCCTTGGGGCACTCCCGCTTGATACCAGCTGCCAACTAGACATGGAGCCATTGATCACTACCTGTGGAGCCTGACGATCTAGCCAACTTTCTATCCACCTTATAGTCCATTCATCCAGCCCATACTTCTTTAACTTGCTGGCAAAAATACTGTGGGAGACCGTATGAAAGGCTTTGCTAAAGTGAAGGAATAACACGTCCACTGCTTTTCCCTCATCCACAGAGCCAGTTATCTCGTCGTAGAAGGCAATTAGGTTAGTCAGGCGTGACTTGCCCTTGGTGAATCCATGCTGACTGTTCCTGATCACTTTCCTCTCCTCTAAGTGCTTCAAAATTGATTCCTTGAAGACCTACTCCATGATTTTTGCAGGAACTGACATGAGGCTGACTGGCCTGTAGTTTCCCGGCTCCTCCTCCTTCCCTTTTTTAAAGATGGGCACTACATTAGCCTTTTTCCAGTCATCTGGGACCTCCCCTGATAGCCATGAGTTTTCAAAGATAATGGCCAATGGCTCTGCAATCACATCCGCCAGCTCCTTTAGCACCCTCGGATGCAGTGCATCCAGCCCCATGGACTTGTGCTCGTCCAGCTTTTCTAAATAGTCCTGAACCACTTCTTTCTCCACAGAGGGCTGATCACCTCCTCCCCATACTATGCTGCCCAGTAGTCTGGGAGCTGTGCTGGTTCGTGAAGACAGAGGCAAAAAAAGCATTGCGTGCATAAGCTTTTTCCACATCCTCTGTCATTAGGTTGCCTCCCACATTCAGTAAGGGGCCCACACTTTCCTTGACCACCTTCTTGTTGCTAACATACCCGTAGAAACCCTTCTTGTTACTCTTAACATCTCTTGCTAGCTGCAACTCCAAGTGTGATTTGGCCTTCCTGATTTCACTTCTGCATGCCTGAGCTATATTTTTATACTCCTCCCTGGTCATTTGTCCAGTCTTCCACTTCTTGTAAGCTTCTTTTTTGTGTTTAAGATCAGCAAGGATTTCACTGTTAAGTCAAGCTGGTCGCCTGCCATATTTACTATTCTTTCTACACATCAGGATGTTTTTTTCCTGGAACCTCAATAAGGATTCTTTAAAATACAGTCAGCTCTCCAGGACTCCTTTCCCGCTCCTGTTATTCTTCCAGGGGATCCTAGCCATCAGTTCCCTGAGGGAGTCAAACTGTGCTTTTCTGAAGTTCAGGGTCCGTATTCTGCTGCTTTCCTTTCTTCCTTGTATCAGGGTCCTGAACTTGACCATCTCATGGTCACTGCCTCCCAGGTTCCCATCCACTTTTGCTTCCCCTACTAATTCTTCCCTGTTTGTGAGCAGCAGGTCAAGAAGAACTCTGCCCCTAGTTGGTTCCTAGTTTCTATTGGGGAATGGGGTCAGGGACTTGCTCCACGCGGCTTCTAGAAGCAGCGGCAGGTCCCCGTCCCGGCTCCTATCTGCACGCTACCCGCACCCTAAGAGCCTCCCCCACAGCTCCCATTGGCCAGCCAACAGGGCCAATGGGAGCTGCAGGGGTGTTGCCTATGGATGGGGCAGCACGCAGAGCTGCCTGGGCCATGCCGCCGCGTAGGAGCCAGATGGGAGTCATGCTGCTGCTTCCAGGAGCTGCTTGAGGTAAGCGCTGTCCAGAACCTGCATCCTGACCACCTCCTGTGCCCCAACCACTTGCCCCAGCTCCGATCCCCCTCCTGCCCACCCTCCGAACCCCTCAGTCCCACCCTCCTGCACCCCAGAGCCCACACCCCCCTGCCGGAGCCCTCACCCCCTCCCACACTCCAACCCCCAATTTCATGAGCATTCATGGCCCACCATGCAATTTCCATACCCAGATGTGGTCCGTGGGCCAAAAAGTTTGCCCACCCCAGCTCTATTGCATGAGCTAAAAGCCACATGCTGCTTAGCCAAGGCTGTAGCAGACTTATCAATCTCTAGTTGGCCTAGGTGCCACTAGTGGGGGACAAAGTGCCACATCACGCGGGCAGTGGTTATGGTATGATACATCTGACTTCTATTCTCTGAGAGCATGAGAGAAACAGGGTCTTATCCAAACCCAAGATTTTCTAAGTGCACTATTGCCATGCCTTTGGCTGGTCTGCTTTTAAATTAAAGCATTTTGAAACTTAAAATCAACATAGATTTTGTAAACTTGTGGAAGGCAAAGATGAGAGAGAACTGGCAGTTTCCCAACTCAGCCAGCCAGTTGCTTCTACCATGGTAGCATAACAAACATCAACTTTTTATGCCCAAAGAGCTGTATAAAACAGTTTTCAATTTCGAGGGGGGCTTCATGAGTTTGAACATGAATCAAGTGTTTTTTGTTTTTTTTTGCATTGGAGATTTGCCAAAACTTCAATTTTTCACCTGACACAAAATATCCCTGGGGTTTGCCCAAATCTTAGTTTGAGTTTTCATGAAAGATTGTGAACCTCTTGTAGTACGAAGTGCAAGCCAAAATTCAAATTACCTTGGAAGAGAATAGTAAGCTGATTTTCATTTTAAATACATTCTTTTTTTATATATAGTAAGTAGGAGCCAAGAACGTTGCCTACCTCATACTAAGATTATAAAAAAATATTCAGACATTATCTTGTTGCAGATACCCTGAATTATTTGTGTTAGAAAGTAAGATGGGAACATTGTATAAAGCAAGAATTAAACCAGCATAGGAAAAAGGGTGCTGTGAGATGGTCTACCTATAGCCTACTTATCTAATTTAGTGCCTCTAGGATTTCTAACACACGTTCTTGTTACATCTAGGTACCCTAATCTTAAAAAGCCCTACAAAGGCTTGGTTGGGAATATTGCAGTAAAATTTAATCTACGCAGATGCTGAGGACATACCCTGAGATTTAATTGGAAAACAATTTTGGATTATAATTAGGGTGACCAGATGTCCCATTTTTAAAGGGACAGTCCTGTATGTAAGCCCTTCTGCAGGTGATCCAGCTTTTTCTTAAAAACAGGCAAATTGTCCCGTATTTTCTGTCTCCCCCACATCAGTACTGGTGGATACTGCTGCTCTCTGGATCCCTGCTCACCAGCAGCCTGCCCGCCCGCCCACCAGCAGTGTGCGGGGGGAACCCAGTGGCCGACGATGGGGGTGGATGTGGAAAGCTGGTGGCGGGGCAAAGCTGCAGTGTGCGGGAGAGGCCACTCCCCTTTCTGGTCCCTCAGCACAGACCCTGCTATGCGCTAGCTCTCAGCCAGCAGTCCCCCACCCCATTTCTGGTCAGCACTGGCTGTGCGCTGGGAGCTGCAGTGACTGGTGAGTGTGGGCAGGCTCCAGGCAGCATCTGGCTACGTGTTGCCTCTGCTGCCTACCCATCAACCCTTTACGTGCTCTCTCTCTCGCTGTCCTCTCCCTGCTTTGTCCCTTCACCCTCCCAACCCCGCTGCTCCTCTATATCCCCCTAGGCAGGGCATGTCCTGCTCCCAGTGCTGTGTGGCGAACCAGACCCTGGTTGGAGTGTTCAGCTCACCAGCAGCCTGGCTGGTAGGCTCCTTCCTTTCTCCACTGCCTCTGCCCAAGGAAAGCCCAAGACCCTCCAGCCCAGGGCGCTGGCTAGGAGGAGCCAAGCCCTGTATGTGCCAAAGCCCTGCGCAGCGCTGGCATGGGGAAGCCTCTCTGCTCTTCAGCTAAGCTCTGGAATGGAGTGGGGGAAGTGATTTCCAGCCTATAGGTGCTCCGACCCTGCAGGCTCCATAGCAGCCCCCCAGGCAAGGGCTTAGCACCCTCTTCATCTGCCCCCCCCTCGGGTCCTGCCCCCAGGGAGAATGGGGCTGCTCCATCTCCTAGGCATCTTTTCCTTCTGAGCCATCTCTCTGGCTGGGTTCGTTGAAGTCCCTGCAGTCAGGTTCCCTGGGCCCTGGTGCACAATTCATCCTAAAGGACTTAACCCCTTCCTGTCCGCGCTGTAGCCGGGGGACAGAAGGCAGCTGGGTTATGTCGGTGGCCAGCAGCAGCCTGGAGATGCTAGCTGTCTTTTGACACTGTGGGCAGGAAGGGACAAGCTTCTTTCAGTCACAGGAAAGCAGGGAGAGGGGGAAGAGATGAGCTCTGCAAAGACACGGGCCAGGTCATCCCTTCCCCCCTGCTCCCCTGCAGCTGGAAGCAACTCCCGCCCCTTGCCTCCCTCACAGTGATGAAAGGCTGCTGCTGGCCATATTCTGGTGTGAACCCTGGCAGAAATCTGGGGAGAGGAGGCATGTGACCCTGCATCCCTCTCCCCACGTGTTGCCTTGGGAAGATGTGGCGCCAGGTACCAGGAGGGACGGGTCTGTCCTGGGGGCCCAGCCAGGCATGGAGTGTCGAAAGTGCTGGTCAGGGAGGGTCAGGTTGGTCGGTCTCTTCTCCTTGCTCCATATGTGAGAGAGGTGTACAGGAGTGTGTGTGTCACCTCTCCCCATGTGAACCCTAAAGCCTTAAAGATAAGAAGATAAAAGAATCCAACTACGCAATATTTCTTTTTAACAGGGGCTCAGTCAACTTGATGTTAATTTGAACACTTGTATTGCATAGTTCTGATTGATTGCCATTGAACTCACTTGAATACAAGTACTTTTACCAGCTGTCCCGTATTCAGCATAGGGAAATATGGTCACCCTAATTATAATGGGTCATATACATCTGTGGAAGAAGCTTCCTATAACAGTTACATATAACAGTGACAGACTGTGATTCAACCAAGAACTGAAATACGTGCTTAATTTTAGGCACCTCAGTAGACCCATTTAAGTTTAATGGAACTACTCTGGTACTTAAGTCAACCATGTACTTCAGTCCTTTCTTAAATCTGGGCCTTAATGAACTTAAATTTAGGAAGGATACATTTTCTAGTAATCAACAATATTTCTGATATATAATAGATTCTGAAAAGGTGATGGGCTGAGTGGATCCGTGGTTCTCTTATCTATGTTTTTCAGTTTCCTGCTGACATTTTGGTCTGAAGGAATTGGAAAGACAAGCAAAAATATATACTTTATTTGTAGGTTTGGCTGAAGCTAATTCTAGAAGTAGAATGCCCTATCTGCAGATAGCAATGCCAAAAAGAGTATTTCATATTTTTCTTTTGAAGTTTCCAATGTGATGTGAACTGTTTATGTATTCATATTTGCATTTTGTTACAGCAAAAAAGGCTAACAAAGTACAGTGTACTTATTAAAAGCAAAAAGACGTGGAAAAGATTTAAAAGAACATTTAGAAAAAATATGATACTGTAATATTTTTATTAACTTACCTTCATTCTTTTTTTATGCCATCTACTGAAATGTTACGTATCAAAATATAAATTAAATTCTTGGCAATCTATTTTTCAGAGGGTACTGAGAAATCTATTTCTGTTTAGAGGTTGAACATGATAATTACAGTATACAGTGCAGACTCATCCTACTCCTTTTAGTGGAATGTTTATTGTTATGGTGTCTTTTTAGTATGATCCACCATTATTCCATGTGCTTGGATTTTAATAATGCTCACTAAATTTAATTCATGAGAACATTCTTTCATGAAATCAGATACCTTTTGCACTAGCTTATGGTTCTTGTATTTTTTTCACATTAGTGCATATATTCTAGGGGTATATAGCTAACTCACATTACAGGAAGGCATAAGAAATTTTGACCTTCAGGCATGTCTACATGTGAGAGACAGCTCTCCCGTCTGCATAATAAAACCACCTCTGTGAACTCCAGAAGAACTTCTTCTACTGACATAGCGCTGTGCACACAAGTGCTTATGTTGGCGTAACATGTCACTCAAGGGGGTGGTTTATTCACACCCCTGAGTGACATAAGTTATGCCAACATAGGCTGTAGTGTAGACATAGGCTGAATATGCAAAGAACACAGTTTGCAGACATTGAATAGTGGTAGTTTATTGTGTTGCAAATTCAAGCCATGGCAATGGACAGTTGGAGCTGAAACAATACTTAAAAATTAAAGTTTATATTATTATTATGGTGGGGGTTTTCCAGTTTCATAAGGTACATAGTTAAAGAGGCCTATTCTATATTTATTTCCACAGTACAAACTTTGACCAAATCCTACAAACACTTTCCTACCATGAGAGTTCTTGCAGTAGTAAATTTAAGCATGTGACTATGTGTTTGCAGGATTGAGGCCTAAGTGGATATCTAGAAACATATATTTGGATTCTCTGTATCTATGGAAAAATAATTTTAAATACATTAAAACTGTATTAAAATTAAAGTGTTTTTAGTAAAAAGTGAAATATTTTGTTAGCTGAAATATGGATTAAATTAAAACAATTGCTTGTACAGATTCATTTGCAATATTAAGATACAAGTTTTCTGGTGTCATTTTTTAATTTGTTGGATTTCTTGTGTAGATTGTGAGATTTTGAGTTGTACAAGTTGTACAAGATATAAAGCTGACAAGACAGGTTATGTGGACTATCAAAGTACAAACATTTGTGATTAGTTAGCCTCATAACCATATTCTCAAAAGAACTTTAATCAGCAAACCTTAACCTGAGTCAGTACTGCTTGCTGAAAACGAAACTGCTATTGTCATGAAATCCAAGCAGATTTTACTTTCTGCCTAAAGGCTAAGGCATGATACAAGTTTTATGGGACAGTGCTTTACTGCATGAACTTTTGAATGTTTCTGGAGGTTTTTTTTGTTTTTTGCTTTTTGGTTTTTTTTAGAATGGGACTTGGAGAAGTCTCCAAAAGAAAAAAAAATTAAAAGGTAAATTACAACCAGCATGATTTAAAAATTCACCTAGAAAATGAGATCAGTAAAAGTGATACAAAGAATAATAAGTAGTTTATATTATTCTATCTAGTCCGGAGGTGGGCAAACTTTTTGGCCTGAGGGCCACATTGGGGTTCTGAAACAGTATGGAGGACTGGGTAGGGAAGGGCTGTGCCTCCCCAAACAACCCCCTCCCCATCTGCCCCCTCCCACTTTCCCGCCCCTTTACTGCCCCCCTCAGAACCCCCAACCCATCCAACCCCCCTGCTTCTTGTCCCCTGACTGCCCCCTCCAGGGACCCCTTCCCCAACTGCCCCCCTGGGACCGCACCCCCTGTCCAACCCCCACTGCTCCCTATCCCCTGACTGCCCTGACCCCTATCCTCACCCCCACTCCCTGACAGGCTCCCCGGGACTCCCACGCCTATCCAACCCCCCTGTTCCCTGTCCCCTGACTGCCCCCTGGTACCCCCTGCCCCTTATCCAACCTCCCCGCTCCCTTACCATGCCGCTCAGAGCAGCAGGACTGGCAGCCGCACCACACGGCCGGAGTCAGCCACCCTGCCGCACTGCCCAGCATGAGTTCACAGCCCCATCGCCCAGAGTGCTGGCGGCACTGCGTGCTGAGGCTGCGGGGGAGAGGGGACAGTGGGCTAGCCTCCCCGGCTGGGAGCTTAAGGGCCAGGCAGGCGGTCCTGCGGGCCGGATGTGGCACGCGGGCTGTAGTTTGCTCACCTCTGATCTAGCTAAAAAAATTAATTTACCTAGGCTGAGTTCTTCTATATATATAGTAACATTTTCTGTATGCAGTTTACAGGGTGCAGCTTTTCATTCTGGGGACAGGTAATTGCTCTTAAACAGTAACAATTCATAACTTGCACAGAAAATAAAGCTCTATTCACTCTGTTCAATCAGTACAGAGAATTACTTCTACCAGAAATATAGTTATCTTCAAGTTCTATACAAACACACTGAATAATGTCTTTGAATGTCTTAGAAACTAGCAATGTCTTAGAAATTACCAGCATTTTGTAAGCCTATTCTGTTTTTTTCTAGCCTGACTGAAAAATTGACTACTTTGGAAAAGAAATCTTCCATGGTTTTCCCCACAAGTGTCTGTCATTTTAAAAACTATTCTGTTCTTCTTTGACTGATGGTCCCTTTTGTATTCCACTGAGGGTTATGCATAGGGCCCTACCAAATTCGTGGCCGTGAAAAACGCCTCACAGACCATGAAATCTGGTCTCCCCCCATGAAATCTGGTCTTTTATGTGCTTTTATCCTATACAATGTAGATTTCACAGGGGAGACCAGCATTGCTCAAATTGGGGGTCCTGAGCCAAAAGGGAATTGCAGAGGTTATTTTAGGGGGGTCATGGTATTGCCACCCTTACTTCTATGCTACCTTCAGAGGAGGCTGGCTGGAGAATGGCAGCTGTTGGCTGGGTGACCACCTCTGAAGGCAGTGCCTCGCCAACAGCAGAGCAGAAGTAAGTGTGGCAATACCATACTATGCCACCCTTACTTCTGTGCTGCTGCCTTCAGAGCTGCGTGGCAGGAGAGTGGCAGTTGCTGACTGAGGGCCTAGTTCTGCAGGCAGCAGTGCAGAAGTAAAGGTGGCAATACCATACCATGCCATCCTTACTTCTGCGCTGGTGCTGGCGGTGGCTCTGTCTTCAGAGCTGGGCTCCCGGCCAGCAGCCACCGCTCTCCAGCTGCGCAGCTCTGAAGGCAGTGCCGCTGCAACCCCTCCCACAATTACCTTGCAACCCCCCCCCCCATCCCCACAACCCTTTTTTGGGTCAGGACCCCTAAAATTATAACGTAGTGAAATTTCAGATTTAAATAGCTGAAATCATGGCATTTACTATTTTTTAAATCCTATGACTGTGAAATTGACCAAAATGGACTGTGAATTTGGTAGGGCCCTAGTTATGCACATGCAACATGTGCCCGGAGCTGGAGCTTTTGAAAGTAGTGCTGTTTGGCGGTTCACGCATGTGCCCTGCACTATCTCATGGTTTCACCCGAGGCAATAAAGGGCGTGGTGGACCACTGGCATCTCCAGTTTCTCCTCGCGATTGCAAGGTCCAAGTCGGAGCTTCTACTGTCCTCTCGTCCTTGTGATGCACTTTCCAAAACATTCAGAAGAAAAAACAGTTTGTTACTGTTCTTAGTTAAGATTTATTGTTTTTGTCATACATTTTCTAGTTTAAATTGTTCCTTTAAAAAAAAAAAGATTAGGACTTGGGCTGCTGCTTTAGTGGTTTTTCCCACCAAACATTTTCCCTCTTTCCCCCCCCACATCTAGTACTCTGACCTGGGTCCTGGATTATGCCAAAGATGCCAGGGTTCAAAAGCTGTGCTTCCTGTCCCTGTTTGTTTTCCATCAGCGATGAGCACCAGCTCTGTTTCTACTGCTTGGGGGAATCCCAAATTGTGGCCAGGTGCAGTATCTGCCTCTCCTTCCTTGCCTGTAGTCAAGAAAACCAGGCTCTCTTCCTCAAGCACCCAAGCTTCAGATTCTGGCCAGGGAACCCCCCCGCCCTGTATATCAGCCCGAGCAGGTGAATAGCACTCCCACTACTGTGGAGCCTTCATTGGGTTCTTCCAGTACCAGTGCAAAGGACCCCATACCAGGGCCTAGCCACAGGCTAAAGAAGTATGCTCAAAAGCATGGCAGTAAGTCTTCCTCCAAGTCTAAGACTTGGCACCATCCACGAGTTCTGGACTTGGAGGAATCACGTGTTCCAAGACCCACAAGAGCAACAAAAGGCTGCAACAATCGCTGGATCCATTGGTACTGCTTGCAGATCCTGTTAATCCACCTACTTCAGCTCCGCTGGTGTCTTTTGAACCGTCTTGTCACCAGACAGATGCCATTACTGATACTGGTCCCTGCAGCGGAATGGATACCATTGACTCCTAGGAGACTCAGATGCGCTCTGGGTCCCCCCAAGCTGTTTGCATTAGAATGGCATGAGCCCTGATCCAGTCACCTGCTCACAGGGCTCCTTCCCTGCTATGTTCCTGCCATCTCCTGTTCTGTCGGCTCCGTCTGCACTGCCATTTGTGGAGGTCTTTGACTTCTGATTTGAACTATACGGATGTCCAACACGGTCCACTGCTGCCTTTCCAGAAGCATGACTACCGCAAAGCTCCAACAGCACTGTGGCAGTTCCGCACATTGTCTTACTTGCAGAGCTGATATCTGGCACCATGGTCACAGGCTACACAACAGCAGGGTCAACTGAGTTGGCCATACTTTAACTCATGCCCCCAGTATTCACCCTCCAAACAGTTTGGGAGGACTCCTCTGTGTTGCCACCAAAATCCTTGTCAGGTAGACACTCCAAAATAGTATTGGACGATGCACCGATCAGCCCAGCTCCAGTGGTACCAGTGGATCCTCCTCATCTCCAGGTGCAGCTGTCTCATCAACCCTCTCGTCTCCACCGGACAGCTATCACCATTTCCAGGAACTGCTGCAGAGACTAGCCAATGCTCTCGAGTTCCCATAAGAAGTAGTAAAGGACAGTTAACACCAGCTACTTGACATCTTGCACACATCAGTACTGGTGAGTGTGGCCCTACCAATCAACAACGCCATCCTACAACTGGCACACACTTTATGGCACACCCAAGCCACATGAACATGCACTCCAAAAGGGGCTGAAATGAGGCCCTATGTCCCTCCCTTCACAAGGGGTCATAGTTTCTGTTCTCTCACCTTCCATCCAACTCACTGGTCATCCAAGCAACACCACCTCCACTTCACCCCCTCCGACACAGAGGATAGGAGACTAGGCAGAAAGGTCTTCTCCTTGGCGGGACTCCAGTTCCATATCTCCAGCTACTTAGTGGCCAAGTATGACTTTATCAGCTATGACTTTACTGGTGGCCAAATATGACTTTATCAGCTATGAATGGATGGCTCAGTTTGCCAACAAACTACTCTGCAATATCACAACCAATTCCAGGCAGTTTCCCAGGAAGGCAAGTTACTCACCAGATCTGTGCTACAGGCCACAGTGGACTCAGCAGACATCGCATCGTGTGTGATGGCAACAGGGATCATCATGTGGAGGGAATCCTGGTTAATACTCCTCAGGCTTCCCCAGGGAGATTCAGAACACTAGAGAAGACTTCCCATTCGATGAATCATGCCTCTTCAACAGAAGATGGATGATTCCCTTTACTCACTGAAGGACTCTAGAGCCACATTAAGATCTTTGGGCATCTACACACCAGCACCTAAGAGAAATTTTTACTGCCCGTCCCAATCACAGTGCTACAGGGCCACAACTGTACCACCAACGTACTTATGAACCTCCTCAAAAATGCCATAAGGCCCACAGAACACATCACACCCAGTCGTCATGTAAATGTTATTTCTGGGTGTCATTAGAGAACAGTCAACCACGCCATACACCAGTGCCACTACTGGCCTACCTCCTTTGCAGGCCACCTCAAACTTTCCCTCCCTAGAAAAATGCATGTGGTTTACGGTTCTTGATATGCAAGATGCCTACTTCCATACTGATATATATCCAATTCACAGAAGGTTCCTGAGGTTCAAAGTGGGACCTCTACATTTTCAATACAGGGGTCTCCCATTCAGACTTATCACTGCCATGCGAGTATTCACAAAAGTTTTCTCTCTGGTGGCAGTTCATCTCTGATGTCAGAGACCCCTTGTTTTCCTCTATCTAGATGACTGGCTGATAGCAGCATGGTCCAAAGAAGAGGCCCGGGAATCAATATCTCAGCTGCTTCTACTCCTTTCCTCCCTGGGAGTCAATGTCAAAAATTAACTTTATGCCCTACACAGTCTCTGGAGTTCACAGGAGCTCAAATAGATGCTACATCTGCTCAGGCTTATCTGTCTAAAATCTGTCTTGTGGCAATGTGAGAACCAATCACTTTAGTGAATTTCTTCGATTTCAGCCAAGACCTGCTTTTCCCTATTGGGGGACATGGTAGCCTACACATATGTCACGTCCTTTGCTCAACTGAACCCGCATTGTCTACAACTAAGGCTACAAAGAGTCTACTCCCACTCGTACCAACCTATGCACACCCTGATCAGCATCCCATCAAAAGTCATCTCTTTACTATAGTGGTGAATAGACCCATTCCAACTCTGCTCTAGGATGACATTCCTCCCATCCTCATCCATCGTGATGTTCATAATGGATGCATCTCTCACAGGCTGGGGCGCCCACATGAGAGAGCACATGACACAAAGCACTTGGACCCCACGGGAGACCAGGATGCACATAAACATATTGGAACTCTGGGTTGTCTGCAGAGCTTGCCATGCATTCCTGCCTACCATTCATGGCCAGCATGTCTTCATGTTAGACAACACCACCACAATCTCCTACATAAACAAACAAGGGGGCACGAGATCCTAAGCCCTCTGTGCAGAAGCAATATGCCTGTGGAATGGTGCATTTCATATCATATCCTTTTGACAGCAGCTTACTTACCAGGCACTTAGAACGTGATTGCTGATGCTCTTAGCAGAAACTTTGCAGCGGATGATGAATGTGGATTGCACAACATGGTAATCACAGACATCTTTAGTCGATGGGGGACCCCAGGAATGGATCTTTTCGCATCCCACACCAACACCAAATGCACCCAGTATTGCTCAAGGGGAGGAATTAGGGCTCACTTGCAGGATGATGCCTGATAGATTGTTTGAACCAGGGGGAGGAATTAGGGCTCACTTGCAGGATGATGCCTGATAGATTGTTTGAACCAGATGAACTGCACTTCCCACCCCCTTATCTCTCCTACCACCAAGGGTTTATAAAATCAAGTGAGAGAAAGCAACAAGCATTCTGATTGCTCCCTTCTGGCATTGCCTATTCTGGCTCCCACTTCTCTGAATGCCAAAGCACCCTCCACTCATGCTTTGGATGTTTCCAGAGCTGCTGACTCAACACAATGGCAGACTCAGACACCACATTCCATACACACTTCAACTGATGGCTTGGTTTCTGGATGGACAGCTCTACTAGTGCAAGAGTGCTCCCTAGCAGTGTGAGGTATCCTTTCACAGGCTCATATTGAGCCACATGGACGCGATTCACTTCCTGGGCAGCACAGCAGGGCCCTGTCCCTGAAGCTGTGGGCATTCTGCTGATCTTGGAATATTTCTGCTAGCTAAAGAATTCTGGATTTGCCCTCAGTTCCTTTAAAGTGCATGCAGCTGCCATTAGCACCTTCCACCCTCCAGTGGATGGGAATTTGTTTTTTTACCCCCCTTCACTGTACGGCCTTCTATTGAAATACCTACCAATTCAACCTGTTGCTCCTCAATGGGTGTTCAACCTAGTCCTCACCTCATTAACAACCACCTCCTTTGAACTATGGCCTCCTGCTCTCTGTCACTACTCTCCATGAAAGTCTCTTTTCTCTTCTCCATTACACCAGCTAGGAGGATTGGCGAACTGGGAGCCATGATGGCTAACCTCCCTTTCACCAGTTTTCATAAGGACAAGGTCTCTTCACCCTAAGTTCCTACCCAAAGTGGTTTCCCAATTCCACCTCTATCAGCCCATACACTTGTCTACCTTGAATGGACAAAGTCATTCCAGAAATTTCCCAGACTATTCGTAGCCCTAGCGGAAAAATTAAAGATCAAGCCATTTCCATCCAGAGAATCTCTAAGTCTCAGAATGCATTATGTGCTGCCACCAATTATCGGGATGATCCCCACCAGACAGGATTCGAGCCCCTTCCACGAGAGCGCAAGCATCAACCACAACCGCACTCCAAAATATGTCCCCTGCAGACATATGCAAGGCAGCAACGCGGAGCTTGGTACACACCTTTTCTGCATACTATGTATGCTCTCATGCATGATTCTGTGATGGATGCTTCATTTGTTCTACAGTCCCGTCACCTTCCTCACACCCTCCTGCTACACAGGTACTGCTTGTTAATCAACCTCAGTGGAATCCAATAGAGACCAACACTCGAAGAAAATGAGGGGGTTACTTACCTGTAACTGGAAATTTTTTTGAGATGTGTGGTCCCTATCTGTATTCCAAACCCACCCTCTTCCCCCTCTGATGCAGACCTGATAGGTCTGTGGTAGAGAAGGAACTGGAGATGTTGGCAACCTGCTGGTGCACCTTTTATTGCGTCATGTGAAACAACAAGCCAGTGCAGGGCACGTGCACAGACCACTGAATGGGACTGCTTTCAAAAGCTCAGGCGCTGGTTGCGTGGCGCATGTGTATTACTCTCTGGAATACAGATAGGGGCCACACATCTCGGAGAACCTCAGTGGCCCTTAAAGGAAATGCTGCCATTAACAGATTTATTAGGAAACTGTTATTTCTGTCTATTAAAAACAAACCTAGTTGATATTAGCTAATGGAAAATACTACTGAGGGACACTTTTTTTTGTATTTTGATGAAAACTTGTGTCAATAGTGTCAGAAGCATGGCACAAGTTTGCGCAAGTACTATAGTAAATGACTTTACATATCAGTTTTGTTGTTAGGCCTGGACAGACTTTTGGAGCTATGTAAAAGATTCCACTTGAATCACACACACTTGAATTCTTCCTTAGAGTTTGATTTGTAATTATGAATAAGCATTTTTGTCTATAAATTGTTCACTGAAGCTTTTGTATTAAAGTTTGTTCTATCTGAATATTTGTGAATATCACGAGTGAATTTAGAACTACAGTTGTGTTTACTGAGAAAAATCATGTGATATTTTCCAGCATAGCACTACTTCTAGTTTCAGTGAAAGGGTGGGTGAATCTCTGTAAATATGCACAAATCAATGTATACCAGACCTTGCCTGTTGATATGCACCATATACAACAAGAATCAACCACCAGGAAACCTGGTTTGTTCACATCTGAATGTTGTTAAATTTCAGGGACTGTTTACCGATATAAACCAGTTTTGAGAGAAAAAATTAACAGTTTCTGAATTGCATTTGGAAAGCTTCACACAGTTTTTCATAGTCTGTAGCTTACTTAGAATAACCACCCATCCGGAATGGGCGGGACAGTCTTGAAATGCAGAGTTCAAATCCTGGTCCCACGCTGAATGACTTTGGGACAGCATTTGTTCCAGTTTCCCTGCAGCACCGCTCCACACCTCCGGAGGCTCAAGGGTGGTGCCAGCCTCGGGGCGGGGGGGGGGAGAGCACGGGGCTAATTAAGGTCTTAGCCCCCTTATCCACAAGGCCCTGCCTGTTACTCCTCCTCTCCCCACCAAAGCCCTGGCGAGGCTAAAAGCCAGAGCTGGCCACTAGTAAGAGCTGCTCAGGGAGCCTGGTCTGCTGTGGGGAACCCCAGACCTTCTACCTGCCCTGGGTGGCGCACTCCTTGGGAGGGATACAGGCCAGGGGTTGCTCTTGGGCATCATGGCCCCCCACCCAGGGCAGGTGGAAGGGTCTAAGACTCCCCACAGTGGCTGGGGTTCCCTGGGCGGCTCTTACCATGGCCCAGCTCTGACTTCTGGCCTGACTAGGGGGTGGGGACTCGGGGGAAGAGGATGTGCAGGGGCAGGGAACAGGGCTCAAATCTACCATATAAGATTGGATCACTTGTGTTGGAATTCACTTGTCAAGGGAGGTGCTATCTTATCCAAAACAGGATGGAGAACTTCATTTGTACTCACCAGCGATAATAAGAAAGCGATGTCCCATGTCATGCAGGTCAGTGAAAAAGGCATGAAAAATAGAAGTGTCACAATTAGGGGATAATTAATCAAATTTGATGACTTTAGAAAGATATGCCCAGAAAAGGCAGGAGAGATGAAAGGTTATGGTTGACGGTGCTTTGTTTTATACACAGTGAATATATGGTATGGAAATTAAACTTTTATCTACAGTCTGTTCAGCTTCAGAAGTAATTTTTTTCAGTTGCAAAGATAGTAGAATATTCTTTGCTACTGGCATGTTGCAAATGACAGATGCTAACAAGAAGTGGATGAAGAAGCCACGATTAACAGAATATTTACTGGTAACTTTCCTGACCAATTTGCTTGTATGCTGTATCCTGCTTCCCTTAGTCAGGTTTTGATGTTATAGACTTTGAACTCTTTGGTGTGGGAGCTGTATCTTAAAATGTATTTGTACAGCACCTAGCACAGTGGTGCTCCAGTCAGTGTTGGGGGCCTGAATTTTAAAAATATTGTTCAGGAAGATAAACTTTGTCACGCCAAGTTAAAACATTATCCCCAAAGTTTGTAGACACTTGACAATTTTGGCTAGGGCCTCCCCTCTAACTGTGGACACTGTTGTTATGTCATGGATTTCAGCAGTGATTTTGGGGCTTTATGTCATGAACTTAATATTACTTTAACAATTCTTATAGTTTGACTTTGTTTTTGAATGTTTTCTTTTCATTTCATGGATGAGTAATGAGAAATTAAATTTATATTAAATCTCTGAACTGTATTCCAAATCTTGGGAGCTTTTATGATGTGGCCACCTTAACATGTGGATTATTAACCAAGTAGAAAATAATTGCTTCTTTGAAACTGTTCCACCTACAGTATCTTATGTCAAGTTTGATTTGAAGTTGATGATGTAATTCATGGGTTATTGACGTGATTGATGAGACCACTGTGGTCTGTAATGTCAATAAGCTGTCAGGTATGTGCAATATTTCTTTATTGTTAAAACCCTTATGAAATTTTTGGTGAAAACTAATCTCTCAGCTCTGCTATTCTAATTGGACAGTGCACTGTTAGGCAGAAAAATGTTTCAGCTAGATATTTTCAATCTATTTTAGAGGCCATAAGTAAGAGAGAGAAGTCCTCACTCATTTCCTGAAAATTGTCACATTCTCCTATATACTATATGCACTTTTTAAAAGATAGTAAATGATGTGTTGCATAATCAGTATAATGTTAGCATAAAGAAAAGGAGGACTTGTGGCACCTTAGAGACTAACCAATTTATTTATCTGTAGCTCACGAAAGCTCATGCTCAAATAAATTGGTTCGTCTCTAAGGTGCCACAAGTCCTCCTGTTCTTTTTGCGGATACAGACTAACACGGCTGCTGCTCTGAAACCTGCCATAATGTTAGCATAGTAGTTCATCAACTGACAATCCTGCCGCGGTGAGAATTATTCCACCTTTTACACTAAGGATTGCATTGCATTTCCTGATATCTGCTTCAAAAAAGAGCTAGATAAATTAATGGAGGATAGGTCCATCAATGGCTATTAGCCAGGATGGGCAGCGATGATGTCCCTACCTTCTGTTTGCCAGAAACTGGGAATGGGCAACAGGGAATGGATCACTTGATGATTACCTGTTCTGTTTATTCCCTCTGGGGCACCTGGCATTGGCCACTGTCGGAACAGAAGACATGATACTGGGCTAGATAGACCTTTGATCTGACCCAGTGTGGCCGTTCTTATGCTTAACTTTTTGACTTTTAAATTCATGAAATGTTAGGGTCATGTTAAATGCTTGCTCCTTTTTAGTCACAATGAAGTAAATTAAGTGTCCAACTCAGGCCAGTGCTGAATTTGACACAGTTTAGCATACCACTGCATTCTTGTAACAAAATAACATGTTTTTATGCATGTTATGTAATTAATGAAATATAAAATTAAAAAAATAAAGAAACAGAGTGAAGTGAAATCTAGTATGCCTGTGTTCATTTTCTTCCTCTGCTTCCTTCATTCTTATTTCATAAGCTTGTGTTAGTGAAATAATGTTTCATGACTGGGTATATATTTTCAATATATATTTAGAATATAGTGTTTCTCAGCCATTCATTGTAAGTTCATCTTTTTTTTTTCTTTGAATTTCTGCCACTGGCAGAAAGAGAGAGATCCAAATTAATCACTGGTATCACTTTGAAATTAATAGTGACATGGGAGGTGAATAAGGTCACCTTATTATAAAATCATTATTGAAGTTGAAGTATGAGAGTGTTTTTAATTGCTGCATGAATATATTTCTAGTTAAACTATTATGAAACAAATATTTTTTTCTTGTGGTAAACATGCCTCATTCTTTAAATGCTTTTCTACCACAAATGGAACACGGAAATGTGATTATTACAGTAGATATTCTAAATATGCAGTTTTTTGTAGTACTTTTTCTTATTTACATATGTAAATATGAGAACAAAGAGACAAAACACATTTGTGCTGAATATTGGAGTAAATGGTTTAAATCCTTTATGATTTCTGCATATTAATAATCATTTTAGGAACTTTGCATAACACTCTTTGAGTACAGCTGAAGAGTAGTCACTTGTAGCTACAGGAGAAATTTTTCCTTTTATTAGGGTGAGTTTCTGAGCTCTACAAAGTACAATATAACTAGAGAATCAGATGGCTGATACTTCTAAGGGCATGTCTACACTTAAACTGCTACAGTGGCGCAGCTGCAGCGCTTCAGTGTAGACACTACCTACACTGATGGAAGAGGTTGTCTCTTTAGCGTAGGTGGTAGGTAGGTCGATTGAAGAATTCTTCTGACAACTTAGCGCTGTCCACACTGGTGGGTATGTCAGCATAGTACATCTGTCAGGGATTTGGATTTTGTACACGCCAAGTGACGTAGCTATGCCAAAGTAAATTCCCAGTGTAGGCCAGCCCTATATTTCACTTTCTAAATGAAAAAGGAAGTGTTGGGTTGGCCCCAAGAATTTGACTAAGCAGTTTGACTAAACTTTGAGAGTTGGACAGTTTTGATTATTTTTGTAAAGTTTTTATTACTGAGTGTTCCTCTTAGTTTGCAGTGGTGTTGTAGCCATGTTGGTCCCAGGACGTTAGACATACGAGATGGGTGATATTGGACCAACTTCTGTTGAGCTTTTGAGTTACACAGAGCATTTCTGCAGGTCTTATATATGACATAATATAATGACACATAATATATATGTATTATGCAGCTTTTCTTTGAGGACGAGGACTGAGAGGTCAGATATGGAGTGATCATTTTATGAGAAGAGTTTGCCCACAGGCAATAGGGTGTTTTTGTCTTTTATCATTTTTCTGTGTGAATTCATTTCAATGCATAGTGATTGTCTGGTTTCACCCACATAGTTGTTATTGGGGCATTTAGTGCACTGGATGAGGTACACCATATGTTGTGATAGGACCCATGGATGTTGAAAGGTGTGTTGAAGGAGTATTGATCATTATAGCAGTGGCGAGATCTGCAAGCTTTGAATCTGTTGTTACAGCAGGGTCTAGTGCTGCTTTGAGTTGGTGTGTCCTGGTCTGTGGCGAGTTTTCTTCTGATGATGAGTTTGGAGAGGGCGGGGGGTTGTTTGAAGGCCAGAAGGAGGGTTTAGGAAAGATTTCTTTCAGGATGTGGTCCCCATCGAGTATGTCCCCACTGTTGTAAAAAATCACAGTATTGGGCTAATTCAGCTATTTGTGTGGGTGGGTGGTTAATTATCCGGTCCCATCCCAGAGCAGCGTGGGGAGGTGGTGGGCTGGTCCTGTCCCAGGGGAGGAGGGGGTCAGGCAGCAGGCCAGCAGGGGTGTTTCACCACTGGTACAACTGGCCAGCTGGCCCAACTTGGCCTGGTGATTGGAACAGGGCCAGGTTCACTTTATGCTCAGATTTGGCGTATTGCTGGCTTTTAGAAATTAAACCGAGACTAAACTGAATACATATATTCATAAAGCCAGCTGTGTTATTTTCCTGCTTCCTACCAGGAAAAGGTCATCTACTCGGGGGGGACATTAAAGGGACAACAGCTCCCTTGTCACCAGGCTGCGATATAAGCCCCATCTCTGTCAAGCTGGACAATGAGGACATTGGCCGTATATACTTAAGATACAACGATCTTCTTTCTAAAAACTGAATCTATAAAATGTGAGCCATAGAGCTAATTTCACCTGAATGACTGTTTGGCTTTTGCCCACATAGAACCTTCTGGAATCCCCTGATGGTGAAAAGTTGTGTAGGAGAGGCTGCATCCATAAAAAGAGGCTGCAAGCTTTCCTCCACTCGAGGGGCCATTACATGCCAATAAAGTCCAAAATGCTGGAGAGGAAGGGGCATCCAGGGAAATGTTGATTCTGTGTATCCCTATAGCAACCTGTGCTGCTGGCATTTTTATTTTATCTCAGAATTGAATTTTCTTCTATACTAGAGAAAAATCTTAGTCTTCTCTAGTTCTAAAAGAACCACCTTGAAATGGAACTTCAAAACTGTGAAAATGAGACTGATAACTGTGTCTATAACTATGGGAGCAGTTGCTGTATAAGACATGTAATTCAGACCTTTAGTTTAAACACACTCTCATTGACTTCAGTGGTGCAGAATTTTACCTCCTTTGTGTACATCATGGATGACGTTTTTAATTATTTTTCTTTTAAAAGTCAAGAGTTAACTTATTTCAAATTTATCATCATCATTAAACCTATTGTTGCAGACAGACATTTTTGGTGACTCTTTAGTGGAAGTTCTTCCAATTCACTGTGCACATTCAATTCAGTATCTTAAGAGCTATTTCTGAGCTCTGATTTCATCAGAAGGAAATTATGCAATCTTCCAATCACTTTCACTTTGCTGTAAAGATAATGGCAGCTCATTATTCTACCTTTGCAGTCTAAACCAACAACCAGTAATACGTGAACAGAATATATCAACTTAATTCACCTTTGACAGGAGATTTTTGGTAGCAGGGCCTCTTCGGCCCCTATTTGCACTTCGGACATCCCCATGACCTGTACTGAGACTATACAGAGCTGTGTGAGTGAACTGCCCTCAGTTCCTTCTCAACCGCTTGACAGCCTGAGACACAGAATCTAGCATGTATGCTCCAGCTTTGCTCTATCTTAGTCCTGAGTTCTTACTCCTAGTTCTAATTTAAGTTTAGTTTATTTAGTTCTCTTATTTATTTTATAATAATACCTCTTTTGTTAACTTCCAGTTTTCCATTTAATATCCCCTCCTACTCCCTTTCTGAGTGGGTTTTCTCAGGGTTATCATCAGTCTGGAGTGCCAGAATACCTGGCATTCAAGGGCTGCCTTACCTACCAGGAATCTGTCCGGTCAGCGACGGATATTTCCAGTGTCACGGTGACACCCACATTGCAGCAATGTGCAAGGTCCTGCTAATTTTTTAAAAAACAATCTTGAAAAAAACAGGCGATTAAACTTAGGCTTTTCATGGTGGAGTGCACTCTCCAACCAGCCATGGTCCAGGCTCAGATACATCCCTCTAGACATTGGCCTCTGTGTGAGCACAGTGCCCCATCAACCATCGTACTCCACTTGCCTAGGTTTTCATGGGATAAGAAAATGGAGGGTACCAGTAACGTTCCTAAGAAAAGAAGTTTCTGGGTCACCTCAGAGAGAGTTTACTTCAAAAAAGCCTCAATCACCATCAAGAATGACCACTTTTGAGACCCTGTGTCACAGGAAGGGTACTCCTGAGGTTCCAGGCTTCTCTGGTATTAGAGCTTGTTGGAGACCTTGAGCTCCTCAAAGACCCACAGCACCAAGCAGACCTCGGTACCGAAGTCATCTGCTATACCATGATCATTTCAGCGGAGACTCTAAACACTCTGCCTCTAGAAAGTTTGTAGCATAGACAGACTTTTCAATACCACCTCTAGTACCTAAACAGGTGATCCAGATTGCAACATCAGAACTTCTGCGGTAAATATATTTTGGTAACTGGTACTACTATCTAGACAACTACTCCTGAAATAATCAACTTCCTTGGTATCAGCACAGATTTACCTGGTAACGTAGGAGTTTAGATTGTCCAAAGACTTGGTATCTGATGAGTCAGAGTCTCCTGTATTGATAGGTACTGAATGGCTGTTAGTACCAAGATCTGCAGGGTCTCTGAGACTTTACCTTTGTCTGGTAGGCTCATTCTCCAGAACCATCAGCACAAGGTGAATAACCATCCTCACCTCCAATGTCTGCTCCTCCTCTGGACTGTGTTGAGGATTCCTATTCAGATTCTCAGATCTTTGTGCAGGGATCCCCTACATATTACTATGGCTCATCTCCCCTCACATCTTAACTGAGAAGGAAACCCCAAAGGAAAGAATGTCATGCCTCTCACTGGTACAAGCAGCATTGGATGCCTCCCTCTCTACCTCATAATCCACCCAATGACCATATTGGAACCCATGGGCAGCCTATTGTCAGCAATTTTCAAGAGCTCATAGCTGTTCCCATAGGGATCATAATGGAAGGTAGTCTACTTTTCCATTTCTCCCTCATCAGCCCCTACCACACGAGGAGTCTTTTGAAGAGCAAGAGCCTGGAGCAAACAAAAAGGTGACTCCACAAACTAATATATCCTTATCTTTTCCAGATGAGGCTATGATACCTCCTCTGCCTCCGTATACCAAGGATTTTAAACCGTTTCAGCAGCTGATAAAATGGATTGCTGACTCACTTCAGATTCCAGTGGAAGAGGTTCAAGAGTCACAATATCATTGTTAGCTATCGTCCACACAACAGTCTCTGCGTAGGAAAGATAGAAGTATGGCAAGAGACCACCATGGCTTAACCAGGAGATCTTCAATGATCTGAGACTCAAAAAAGAGTCCAACAAAAAGTGAAAACTAGGTCAAATTACCAAGGATGAATATAAACAAATATGTAGGGAGAAAAATAGAAAGGCCAAGGCACAAAATGAGATTAAACTAGCTAGAGTCAAAAAGGGTAAGAAGATAATATTCTACAAATACATTAGAAGAGGAAGACGAAGGAGAGGGTAGGTCTGTTAGTCAGTGGGGAAAAACAATAACAGAAAATGTGGAAATGACAGAAGTGCTAAATGACTTTTTGTTTCAGTTTTCACCAAAAAGGTTAGTAGCGATTGCACTGAAATAAATTGCTTAGTGAGTTTGTGGGGTCTCCATCATTGCAGATTTTTAAGAGAAGGTTGAACAAATACCTGTCAGGGGTGGTCTAGATAATACTTAGTCCTGCCATGAGTGCAGAGGACTGGACTAGATGACCTCTTGAGGTCCCTTCCAGTCCCACGATTCTCTGATGGATTAGCGTTATCAGAAATTGAGATTTTACTTGATTCTGCCAAAATTGTGTAGCAAGTTAATGCACCACATACATGTAAATGAACCAACAAAAAGTATGGTTCTCCAAGCAAAAATTTGAGTTTTTATTTTTTACACCATGAGCTGTAATCTAATCCCATTGTGCCTCTCTGGAACAGGAGAAAAAATGAGAAAGCACATAGACCTTCCTAGCTGAGGATTCTGTTACTGTCATTTACAACAGTGCTTCTCAAGCTATCTGATATGGGGGACCGGTAATTTTTTTTTCCATTGTGCGCGCAGACCGGCAACCGATGGCTCACGGACTGGCAGTGGTCCGTGGACCACCACTTTGAGTAGCACTGATTTACAAGAAGGCTCCTTTACACCAGTTTGGCAAGATTAAGGAGCCTTAATTGATTAAGAATGGGAACAATTAACTAACAATGGGAACATTAGCAGCCTGCCTGCTTAGTTGTTACATTTCTTCTCTGCCTCAGGGACAGAGCCTGCTTCACACAGCCCTATGCCTCCAAGTCCAGGCTGCAGCAACAGGGAATGAGGGGGACAGAGTGAGTCTCTCACTCATTTGCAGGCGTACAGCCTCACACCCTTAATATCTCTTCATGAATGCATGCATGCCCAGCCTCCTTCCTCCCCCCTGTGGTAATCTGCTCTCTGATGCCAGCTGCTCCTGGCAGATGCACCCAGGCTGCTGGGGAAGTGGCGTGTGTTCCCCACAGATTTCTTGGCTTCCCTATTTTTCTGTGGGGGCGCCAAAAAATCTGCGGGGAATTCCCCCAGGAGTAATTATTGATAAGAGAAGAAGATGTAAGGTACTGTAGTTGCACCCTCTGTTTATTGTCACACAAATGTTAGATTATGTTGTCTGAAATTCCCCTTACGCTGTAGTACTTGCAATACAGGATTGATATATAAAACTGTACGTGAGAAATGACATGTAATGATGCATGTATGTGTCAGGAATGATCTTGAGAGTCCTGCTTATTCTGTGGGAGGGGCAAGCAACTGTCATGAGAGATCAAGGAGATAATGTAGTATGAGAGCCAGTCTGGATCGGGACCACTCTCTGCTGGATGATCCATGAAACAGCACTGATAACCATGGAAAAAATTAGAGTTGGGAAAAGTTTAGAATGAAGAGTTGGTCAGAGTGCTAGGGAAGTGAAGCAGGGGTTCAACCACAAAAAATTAGCTCTAACCGTACTATATACATCATAAATATAGGAAATGGCACACATTTCTTACCTAGAAAAGTGATTTTTCTGATCCGTTAAGCCTTTTTATGTAATGTTTAAATGGATCTCTATCTCTTCATTTCTTATGCATCTATATGGTTTCTTAACAATCTAAGAGAGAAACGGAATGAAAAGTTCCATGATGTGAAATTCCCATATTCATGAAAACCTGTGCCAAAGAAAAGGAGGGTGTGTAGATTAAGCATGTGTAAAACCAGCCATACTGTACTCAGCTGTCCACATACTGTGGGTGGGTTTTATGTCTCTCTGTACTTGTGTCCAAAAGAAATTAACACTTACCACAAGAACTGTAACAATATATGGAAAGTGTGCTACCTCTGAGATAAAGCATTTTTTAAGAAGGCACTTTGCAACATGTGGTGTGAACTTTTCTATTTTTTAATGTTTTAAATGAAAGTATGCTTTCAAGTAAGAAGGCAAATCTTTCCTGTATTAATAGCAATTACAGTAATACTTTTGAATCTGCACATCTTTTCTTTTTCTTTTTTTAAACTGTGGCTAGTTTAATTTGGGCAAGAGGAGAAGGGATGAATGCAAGGAATAAGTGGTCTTCAAATGCATTGTGCCAACACAGATATTCCATCAACAGAACCATTTTTGATGCTGTGAAGTTCCACAGATTCCCACCTTTGGACTTTTCTGTTGAAAATGTATCATTTTTGAACCAATAAAAATAAATGGAAACTAAGGGCCAGAGAAGCTTTGGAACTTCAACGCCCATTGATTTCAGTAAGTCTGCTACAACGTTTACAGATTTCTGTGGGTGTTGAGGGCACTCAGCACCTCTAGCTTCAAGCCATAAGAGGCGCTGTGTACTTCTGTGCATGCAGAGAAACCCTGGATGAAATCCTGGCTCCATTGATGTCAATGGCAAAATTCCCATTGACTTTATAGGGGCCTAGATGTCTATTATTATATAAAGGAGGTACACAGATTGCGTCCCCACTTATTGAACAGATCTAGATCTCACAAGCGGTTAGCATTGCTATATTTTTTCTTGTTGTTCTTAAGTATAGTTTGAGTTAAGTATAACAAGGTGTATAATATTATTGGTTTCAGAGTAACAGCCGTGTTAGTCTGTATTCGCAAAAAGAAAAGGAGTACTTGTGGCACCTTAGAGACTAACCAATTTATGTTGGGTCATCCTTTAGGATAGGTTTACAACCTAAACCTATAGGTTTACAACCTAAAGGATGACCCAACACTCTCACAAATCTTGGGAGACAGACCAGTCCTTGCCTACAGACAGCCCCGCAACCTGAAGCAAATACTCACCAACAACCACATACCACACAACAGAACCACTAACCCAGGAACTTATCCTTGCAACAAAGCCCGTTGCCAATTGTGCCCACATATCTATTCAGGGGACACCATCACAAGGCCTAATAACATCAGCCACACTATCAGAGGCTCGTTCACCTGCACATCCACCAATGTGATATATGCCATCATGTGCCAGCAATGCCCCTCTGCCATGTACATTGGTCAAACTGGACAGTCTCTACGTAAAAGAATAAATGGACACAAATCAGATGTCAAGAATTATAACATTCATAAACCAGTCGGAGAACACTTCAATCTCTCTGGTCACGCAATCACAGACATGAAGGTCGCTATCTTAAAACAAAAAAACTTCAAATCCAGACTCCAGCGAGAAACTGCTGAATTGGAATTCATTTGCAAATTGGATACTATTAATTTAGGCTTAAATAGAGACTTGGAGTGGCTAAGTCATTATGCAGGGTAGCCTGTTTCCTCTTGTTTTTTCCTCCCCCCTCCCCCCCAGATGTTCTGGTTTAACTTGGATTTAAACTTGAAGAGTGGTCAGTTTGGATGAGCTATTACCAGCAGGAGAGTGAGTTTGTGTGTGTATGGGGGTGGGGGGGATGTGAGAAAACCTGGATTTGTGCAGGAAATAGCCCAACTTGATTGTCATGCACATTGTGTAAAGAGTTGTCACTTTGGATGGGCTATCACCAGCAGGAGAGTGAATTTGTGTGGGGGGGTGGAGGGTGAGAAAACCTGGATTTGTGCTGGAAATGGCCCACCTGATGATCACTTTAGATAAGCTATTACCAGCAGGACAGTGGGGTGGGAGGAGGTATTGGTTCATATTCTCTCTGTATATATAAAGTCTGCTGCAGTTTCCACGATATGCATCTGATGAAGTGAGCTGTAGCTCACGAAAGCTTATGCTCTAATAAATTGGTTAGTCTCTAAGGTGCCACAAGTACTCCTTTTCTTTTTATAATATTATTATTTTTCATGTAGTTAATATAAAAAGAATCATCAATGATCACTTTATCTTTTATACAGATGACTTTAATGGACTTAAATTTGTTTGGCATAAACAGAAATGCACAGGAGTAAAAGATGCCATATTCATGTAGCCAAGATAGAAATACATTATATTTTGTTATTTGGGGGAACAACATCAGCACACGTATCTGTTAGGCAGCCTGTGATGGGGTATACAAATTCCACAAGGGAGAAGAAGGGGTTAAGGAGCAGCTCTGGGCACAGATGGCCCTGATCTGCTGCACCTGCAAAGTCTGCACAAGCTGGAGTTGGAGCTTAAAAAGGGAAGTAGAACAGCTCAGAGGGAGGCAGTAAACCTGTGCTCTGAGTGCTTGGGAAGGAGTACCTCAGGAGCTCCTGCTGTCTGAGGCTTGGAGATACTGACCTGACCTGCAAAGTTGGGACTGGTGACTTCTGAAGGTCAGAGACAGTCATTTTGTGTTCAGTTGTTTATTTTTCCCTGCGGAAACAGGAGACACAGGTAGGAAGTTATCCAGGGAGGCAGCTATGTAGTACCTCAAGGTGCAGGTCTTAGCTTTCTACCATTGGATCCTGGATCAGAGTCTTGTGAAGAGGGTGGTCCTTCAAACCCCTAAGGAGCGACAATGACAGAATTCCATCCCTTGGCACGTAAGCTAATTGGGTAAGATCCTGAAGGTGCAAGGGTCCAGACTCTAAGATCTCAATGCAAGGGGGAAAGCCCTGAAGCCATTGCTGACTTGTGAAGATTTTTCACATCATTGGACTCTTCATGTATACCCCGAAAGGGGTGGCCTTGAATATGTGACCCTGCTGAAGGGCTGAGTTGCTAAAAAGGACAGACCTTCACACGGTGGATCATAGTGAGAAAGCGGACATCCCAGGAGGAAGACAACCTGCCACACCCTGGCCTGACCTCTAGGTAACACTGCCAGTGCCTTTCACACATCCATAAAACAGTACGTAAGAACAGCAATACTGAGTCAGAACAATAGTCCATCTAGACCAATATCCTGTCTCTGATAGTGGTCAATGCCAGATGCTTCAGGGGGAATGAACAGTACAGGGCAATTTTGAGTGATCCATCCCCTGTCGTCCTGTATGATCATCTGGCAGTTGGAGGTTTTGGGACACATGAAGCATGGGGTTGCCTCCCTGACCATCTTGGCTCTACCCTCCATGAACTTATCTAATTCTTTTTTAAACCCATTTGTACTTTTGGCCTTCACAACATCCCATGACAACGAGTTTCACAGGCTGTCTGCATTGGGTGAAGAAGTGTTTCCTTTTGTTTGTTTTAAATGCTGTCTCTTAATTTCATTGGGAGCCCCCTAGTTCCTGTGTTTATATGAAGATGTAAATAACATTTCCCTATTCTCTTTCTCTACACGATTCATGATTTTATAGACATCTATTATATCCCCATTTGGTCATCTCTTTTCTAAGATGGATAGTGCCAATCATTTTAATCTTTCCTCGTATGTAAGCTGTTCCGTATCCCAGTCATGTTTATTGCCCTTCTCTGCACTTTGTCCAATTCTAATATATCTTTTTTGAGAGGAGATGATCAGAACTGCATGCAGTATTCAAGGTATGGGCATAGCAGGATTTTACGTAATGGCATTATGATAGTTTCTGTCTTATTATCTATCCCTTTCATAATGTTTGTTAACGTTCAATTAGCTTTTTTGGCTGCTACTGCACCTTGAATGGATATTTTTAGGGAACTGTCGATGATGACTCCAATATCTTTCTTGAGTAGTAACAGCAAATTTAGACCCCAGCATTTTGTATGTATTGATGGGATTGTTTTTCCCAAAGTGCATTACTTTGCACGTATCAACATTGAATTTCATCTGCCATTTTGTCACCCTTTCACCCAGTGAATACTGTATGTTAAATTTGTCTAGTGGAAACAAAGTGTTTTTAGAAATTACTCCTGGTGGTCACATCATTATGTTGCCTGGAATCATCTGCTGTTGCACAAAAAGGCAATTCAAACCTTTTTCTGTTCTGACCATCAATTTGCCTGTGCAGACATAAATAAAATAATTATTGTAATCCAGAAGAGTGGATGCCTTGTGTGTCTGTCCTACAGGAGAAACAGCAGATCTGTTGCCCCATATGAATCCAGTCACAATTGAGGGAAAAAGAAAACATGGGTTTTGCAAAAATGTAACTTGTTAGAAAGACTTACACAGGTGGTCATGAAATACATTAGCAGTATTTTACATAGTTTTCAGGTTCTTGAGACAAATCATACAAACAAAAAGTAGGGAAAGAAGGCATACTGTAATGTATTATCACTTCTAGTATATAATTTCCATTGTGTACTGTTTGGGCAGAAATTCTTGGCAGACTAGAAAAGCACCTGTCTGCTCTTACTAAGTAAGATACTTAATGATATTCAGTGTTACTTAACAATTTGTTGCTATTGCAAAATTTTAACTTACTTACAATCAAAATAATAGAAATGCTTAAATGCAAACTGTACTGAAAGCCTGCTACTTAAAGAACATTATGGTCAAACTAATAGGAATCTTCATTTAATAGTCCGCATGCTCATCCAGTCTACACAGAATATATTAAATAATTTCATTTAATTTAAACTACTTTTCTGGATGCCCTTAAGAAATCCAGTGACCCTTTAAAATACTTTTTCATTTATTTTTAGTATAACTAAGTATTCAGTAGGATAAAAATAATGGATTTGATCCAAAGTCCATTGACGTCACTATGGGTATTTTTCCATTGACTTCAGTGGGCTTTGGGTCAGGTCCTATGTACATAAATTGATAGAGAAGCAGGTGTGTTGTATTGCAGCCACTGCATTGTTTATGTGAATTTTCAGCAGTTATTTTCATTAGAGATCTTGAAAGATTTCTAAATATTAGAAAACATAATTGTTTACACTAATAGACAAAATGAAAATATTCTCAAATCTTCATGTTAAATAAGAGTGTGTGGAGGAATTTGGGTTGTTCACTGCTCTACCTTTTGAGGTAACTGACAGCTGCTCAGTTATTTCTTAGAGGACTTACTAGGAAAAATATTTCAGTATTGGAAGACCATGACTTACTGATGCTGAGGTGGAGATGTTGTAATATTGTCATGTCATGATCTCTTGAACTTTTAAAAGTTTGGCACAAAGTTTGCATTGAGTTGAGTTAAAGCCTGGATAATAGAGTGATGATGCTTTCAAAATACCTATTATAAATAGATAGCATTGTGGTTTTTGTTGGTTTTTGGGGGAGGTTTCCCTTCAGTTAATGGGATATTTTGATAGTGAAAAATACATGCTCTTTTTCCATTGTAGAATTATCCTGACGGTAATGTCATACACTTCTTACACAGGGCATGGCTTTTACTTTGGAAGAGAGACAACAGTTGAATATTCATGGACTATTGCCTCCTTGCTTTCTCAGTCAAGATGTCCAGGTTTTAAGGATTCTTGTGAATTTTGAAAGACAAACATCTGACCTAGACAGGTAAAGTACTGCTAAAGAACCTTATCATTTTTCCCAAGTTGTTGTTCCGTTCTTTCACTTCTCTGTCACCTGTTTCAGGGGAAATGTTGCAGATGTTGATGAATAACCATGTTCTAATAAAAAGAAAAGGAGTACTTGTGGCACCTTAGAGACTAACCAATTTATTTGAGCATGAGCTTTCGTGAGCTACAGCTCACTTCATCGGATGCATACTGTGGAAACTGCAGCAGACATTATATACACACAGAGATCATGAAACTATACCTCCTCCCACCCCACTGTCCTGCTGGTAATAGCTTATCTAAAGTGATCATCAAGTTGGACCATTTCCAGCACAAATCCAGGTTTTCTCACCCTCCGCCCCCCCCCCCCCCCCACAACCTCACTCTCCTGCTGGTAATAGCCCATCCAAAGTGACAACTCTCTTCACAATGTGCATGATAATCAAGGTGGGCCATTTCCTGCACAAATCCAGGTTCTCACCCCTTCATCCCCCTCCAAAAACCACACACACAAACTCACTCTCCTGCTGGTAATAGCTCATCCAAAGTGACCACTTCCCCTACAATGTGCATGGTAATCAAGGTGGGCCATGTCCAGCACAAATCCAGGCTTTCTCACCCCCCCCTTTTTTTCCGGGGACACACATACACACACACAAACTCACTCTCCTGCTGGCAATAGCTCATCCAAACTGACCACTGTCCAAGTTTAAATCCAAGTTTAACCAGAACGTCTGGGGGGGGGTAAAATTTGTGTCCATTTATTCTTTTACGTAGAGACTGTCCAGTTTGACCAATGTAAATGGCAGAGGGGCATTGCTGGCACATGATGGCATATATCACATTGGTGGATGTGCAGGTGAACGAGCCTCTGATAGTGTGGCTGATGTTATTAGGCCCTGTGATGGTGTCTTCTGAATAGATATGTGGGCACAGTTGGCAACGGGCTTTGTTGCAAGGATAAGTTAACAGAACCACTAACCCAGGAACTTAGGAAAAAAGGGGGGGGGGTGAGAGAGCCTGGATTTGTGCTGGACATGGCCCACCTTGATTACCATGCACATTGTAGGGAGAGTGGTCACTTTGGATGAGCTATTACCAGCAGGAGAGTGAGTTTGTGTGTGTGTATGGGGGTGGGGGGGGTGAGAAAACCTGGATTTGTGCTGGAAATGGCCCACCTTGATTATCATGCACATTGTAGGGAAAGTGGTCACTTTGGATGAGCTATTACCAGCAGGATAGTGAGTTTGTGTGTGTGGTTTTTGGAGGGGGATGAAGGGGTGAGAGAACCTGGATTTGTGCAGGAAATGGCCCACCTTGATTATCATGCACATTGTGAAGAGAGTTGTCACTTTGGATGGGCTATTACCAGCAGGAGAGTGAGTTTGTGGGGGTGGGGGGGGCGGAGGGTGAGAAAACCTGGATTTGTGCTGGAAATGGTCCAACTTGATGATCACTTTAGATAAGCTATTACCAGCAGGACAGTGGGGTGGGAGGAGGTATTGTTTCATGATCTCTGTGTATATAATGTCTGCTGCAGTTTCCACAGTATGCATCCGATGAAGTGAGCTGTAGCTCACGAAAGCTCATGCTCAAATAAATTGGTTAGTCTCTAAGGTGCCACAAGTACTCCTTTTCTTTTTGCGAATACATACTAACACGGCTGTTACTCTGAAACATGTTCTAATATTATATTTATTCTGTTTTGTAACTGAAGACCTTAAAAAGCTTCTGATGCTTAAAGATGGATGAAAAACATTACATTAACAAGCAGCATACATTGTTACTAGAGCAGTTTTTATAAAAACAACTGATTACTAATATTCACTGCCTTTTTTCTCAACTGAAATAGTAATATTTAATTTTTTTACATCAAAATTATTTTCGCAATAACAAGCCAGGGAAGAAGTAGCAGGAACAAATGAACCTATCTGAATTAAAGTTCAGTTTTGAGGACAATGTTCCTAATGATAAAATATAACTAATGAGAAATATAGAAAATATTTAGTAAAATTGAATTGTTTTTAAAATGATTGTGTTATCAGTGACTCTTTAATTTTCACCATATTACCCATTTATATTTTATATACATAAAATCTGAGCTCACTATCAGTAGTAGTTTGGTAAATTATTTTGAGATCTTTAGATAGGGGGTGTTATGGATGTGCAAAGTATTAATATTTTAATCATTTAAATCTTGTTTGATCACATTTTAACTTAGTCACAATCTGTTTTTATGTTAAAATAAAATTTATTTTCTAAAGCCCAGTCCTGCAATATATTGTGCATGGAGGGAACCCTCTGCACGCACACAATAACCTGCCCACGAGAAAGATGTTGCAAGGTTGGGGTCTAGTTTGTACTACTGTACTTTCAGGTTTCTAATTAAAATGTAAAAAAGAAGACATTGGCTCATCACAGTGTTTCGAAAGTCACCATATACTATATGTGGCATTTTTAGAGGAAGAAACCCCCCTACCCCCCAAGATGGACATTTGTTGCACTGTCCAAGCACCTGATGCATATCTATTCTCCTGACTAAATGGTCTAAGGAAGGACTGTTATCCAGAACGATGGTTAAGATTAAGATTCTGTCACAGGTATTTTTACTAGAAGTCAGGTACAGGTCATGGGCAATAAAGAATAATTAATGGAAGCCCACAACCTGTTCCTGATTTTTAATAAAAATACTCTGTGGGAGGGTCACTAACAATCAGAGCATTGCCGGAGCCTGACTTCTGGTAGCTGCCTCAGCGCTACTGCTGCTCTAGTCCCAGTGGCTCTGACCCAACCCTGGATGCTGCTCTGCAGGCCCACCTGCCGACCGCCAGCCAACTGCTCCGGTGGGCCCAGCGGCTGGCTGCTGCTCCAGCCCTGCACCAGCCCCAGTGGGGCTGACCTAACCGTGACTGCTATTTCAGCTCTGGGGCTGCTGCTCTGGCGGCCCTGGGGCTGACAGCTGCTCCAGCCCTGCCCCAGAAGAAGTCATGGAGTCTTGGAAAGTCACGGAATCCATGACCTATGTGACAGAATCGTATCTTTAACTATGGTAAATGGAATCCAAAATGGATTTTCATCTTAAAAAAACCTAAACAGTATTAAATATCATAAAGTCATGAGACAAATTAAAAAGAAAATGTTCCCTTTAGGGACAAATCCATCCCTTGTTGGCTCCTACGGGTATGTCTACGCTGCAAATTAAACAACGGTGGCTGGCCCATTTCAGCTGATTTAGGCTTGTGGGTCTTGGGCCTGCTGCCCTGCAGATTGAGCCCCACAAGCCTGAGTCAGCTGACATGGATTAGCTGCAGAATTTAATTGCAGTCTGTAGACATACCCTATGAGGCTAAATAGGCGTGGTTCTCCTGCGGAAGGATTGGGCAGGACCAACCTTAGGAGATGGGTGATAAGGGCAGTTTCCCTGATCACGAATCTCTGAAGATGCCAACTCAACTCGCTTCTGCTCCCAGGTGATCTTTTGCTCAGCTGTTCAGGAGGGATGCTGAAAATGTTTTCTACTCTGGGCAACAAAACATCTTTGGCCAGCCCTGGGACAGGGGCTGGATGTGGGGGAGATTCTGAAGAGAGAAGAACTGAAATATGCATAATCTATCCCTACAACAACTAGTTCCTTCAATTTTAATAAAAAAAAATTAGGAGCTAACAGAGCCTCATTTAATTTTACTTCTCTCCTCTCCCTCTTAACCACAAATACATACTAGTAATTCTTTGGAAGAAAGTGATCCTTTTTCCTGCCGGGATCATAATTTTGAAGCATGGAACATTTTTATTGGTGTTGATTTCGAAGCATTGAAGGCACTGCTGAATTTAAAGAATGACAGAATTTTTGCACATGATACAGTAATTAAAGTATCTTTTAGTCACTCCTGAAGATATAGACCAGAAGCTCTGTCTGATATGGGATGTTACACATTTGAGGTTCCAGAGTGTGCAAGAGAGAAAACAGCTTTGAAAACTTAAGGACTGCAGGACAGAGTTCTATGGCAATGATTAATCGGCAAGACTGTTAAACAGCTGAAGCACATTAGTCTCCCAGAAAGCTAATTTGGAGTACATAAGTGGAAGTGCAAGGTAATAGCAGGAACTGGGAGTGGATCCATGTCTGAAGAGAAGCTTCTCATAGAGATAACAGTGATAATTTCAGTATTGGTTGATTTTTGCTTCAAGTCTATGTTTATCTGGAAACTGTTCTGTTTGATTCTGTTTAACAGCTTTACTTTCTGTTTTCCAGAGAGCACAAAAGAGAGAAGCAAATACTTGTTTTACTTGGTTGGAATAAGGGGAAATAGTCTTGGGAAACCCAGAGAGCTTGGAGGGTAGACTACTGCCTCAAGTTTATGACTTTCATTGTTGATTGTAAAAAGAAAATGAGTACTTGTGGCACCTTAGAGACTAACCAATTTATTTGAGCATGAGCTTTCGTGAGCTACAGCTCACTTCATCGGGTGCATGCCGTGGAAACTGCAGCAGACTTTATTTATACACAGAGAATATGAAAAAATACCTCCTCCCACCCCACTGTCCTGCTGGTAATAGCTTATCTAAAATCACTTTAGATAAGCTATTACCAGCAGGACAGTGGGGTGGGAGGAGGTATTTTTTCATATTCTCTGTGTATAAATAAAGTCTGCTGCAGTTTCCACGGCATGCACCCGATGAAGTGAGCTGTAGCTCACGAAAGCTCATGCTCAAATAAATTGGTTAGTCTCTAAGGTGCCACAAGTACTCATTTTCTTTTTGCGAATACAGACTAACACGGCTGTTACTCTGAAACCTGTCATTGTTGATTGTAGTGGTGTTTTAGCAGTGTTGGTCCTAGGAAACCTGAAGAAGAGTCTGTGTTGCTTGAAAGCTTGTCTCTTTCAACAACAGAAGTTGGTCCAATAAAAGATATTACCTCATCCACCTTCTCTCTCAAGTTGAAGATGTGAGCCTGGAATAGCAAAGTGCAGGGTGGGTTGGAGTTTTCATCTCTCTGTTATGAGGGAAAATTGGGAAACAATCCAGGGACACTGGGATTTATAATTTGAAAAAAAAATTTATAATTTGAAAAAAAAGGTCCCATTTTATAAATTTGAATGTATAACTTCATTGCAGTGCAGGGTTTCTGGGTTTTTCTTAACTTGCAAAATTCCACTTCTTATCCTTATTCCTTACCAATAACTTTTCTGCCCCCATCTTTCCACTCAGTGGGTTTGTGTCTTTTTGTATTACTGGTGAATATGGCTGTGTGTTATTTCCTACGTGGATAATCAAGTGGGAAAAATAATCTACTATTTTACTTGTGTTCTTGCCTTTTCTTTTTCTTGTGATTAATTTCTTAGCTATTGCATCACCAATATTTCCCTATGTCTGTTCCATATTATACGGCTGTCTTTATTTCAGGTCTTTGGAGCTGTGCTCCGGCTCTGCTCCAGTTCCAGGCAAAAACCTGCAGCTCCACTGCTCCGGAGCTGCTCCGCGCTCCAGCTCTGGGCTCCGCTCCAAAGCCCTGCTTTATTTCATTTTAAGTGTTTTAAAGACATGAAGAAGATAAACACGTCCTCTGTATTCTTTTATAGATTTTCATACTTTCCCTTGTATTATTTTTATTCCTACATAATAAACTACTTTTCAGTTACCTAACCATAACTAACATGTACATGCCTAGTATAGGAGTCAAGTTGCATCGAAACAGCTACTCCAGAATGAACTGAACTGATTTTTTTTTATGGTAATGCAAACCTGCAAAGGAAACAGTTTCTTTTTATCTTTAACATAGGAAAATTACTTTAAATATATGCTAAGATAACATAAAGATGTCTATTGCGGCCATTTTACCAGACATTTCTGCATTTACTAATTATGAATATGAAGATTGCAACTATAGTTTCAACAGAGCTGACTTTAGTCAGTTGAGAATATACTTTATCTCCATGCCAATTAGGATTGGCTACAGTGAAGCCCAAACTTTTATCTTTTCTCGATGTGGTTCATGACATTTGATCTCTGCTTTAGTTGGGCAGTTTCAGAGCAATAGATAAAAACAAAATTGTGACAGCAACTTTATTTTTAGACTTTGAAATATTAGATTTTTTCCAAATTTGTTTACTTGTCCAAAAATTCTGTCAACACTTTAAAAGCTAATGAAGGGTAAATAGTGCATGGCATTGGTAATATTCTATGTAGGTGTGGTTTCATGTTCATTTTAGAAAATGTTAAACCTGCTGTAGTAGCTATTATGAAAAATTCTCATTATTCATTTTTTGCGTATTTGAAATCAAACCTGAAACTGCTACAGGCAATAAAGTTCATTGGGGAAGTCTTAGACTCCATGAAGGTGCAGGTCTTTTACTCCTGGGGGGGAATTCTGCACCAAAAAATTAAAAATTCTGTGCACAATATTTTAAAATTCTGCATATTTTATTTGTCAAAATAATATTATATAATCACACCAGTTTCAATTATTTTGGTAATTTATTTCAAAATACCTGTCAGCAGCTGTCTGTAAAAATAGAGACATAATTTTTTTTCCCTTGGAATAGAGAATTAAAGAAACCCCTGTTTCTCAGCCCCCTGCCCCCCAGAGCCGAGCAGCGGGAGTGTCAGAGTTCTCTCCCCACTCTGAACTCTAGGGTACAGATGTGGGGACCTGCATGAAAGACCCCCTAAGCTTATTTCTACCAGCTTAGGTTAAAACGTCCCCAAGGCACAAATTCTTTGCCCTTGGAGGGTACTCTGCCACCACCAAGTGATTTAACAAAGAATCAGGGAAAGGACCCCTTGGAGTTCCTATTCCCCCAAAATCTCCCCCCAAGCCCTTACACCCCCTTTCCTGGGGAGGCTTGAGAATGATATCCTAACCAATTGGTTACAAAGTGATCACAGACCCAAACCCCTGGGTCCTAGGACAATAGAGAAATCAGTCAGGTTCTTTAAAAGAAGGATTTTATTTAAAAAAAAAGATAAAAATCACCTCTGTAAAATCAGGATGGAAAATAACTCTACAGGTAATAAAAGATTCAAAAACACAGCAGAACTTCCTCTAGGCTTAGTTTCAAAGTTACAAAATAGAGGAATAAACCTCCCTCCAGCAAAGGAAACATTCACAAGCAGAACAAAAGATAATCTAACACGCCTTGCCTGGCTTTTACTTACAATTTTTGTAATATGAGAGAATTTTAGGATGGTTTATAGGAGAAGGAGTTTTCTGACCTGATGCTTCTCTGCTTCCCAAGAGAACAGACACAACAAAGCCTTCCCCTTCTCCCCCAAGATTTGAAAGTATCTTCTTTTCCCATTGGTCCTTTTGGTCAGGTGCCAACCAGGTTATTTGAGCTTCTTAAACCCTTACAGCTAAGGAGGAATTCTATGCTACCCTTAGCTGTATGGTGGGGCAGACACCCGCTCCCACTACGCCCCAGAGCCCAGCTATGGGGTGTCCCCGAGCCACACTCCCACCCCTTACCCCCCAGGGCCCAGCTATGGGGCATCCCCCAGCCAGACACCTGCATCCCCCCAGAACCCAGCTGCGGAGTTCCCCACAGCCCAGAAACTTGCACCCCTACCCCCATTGCCCAGCTGCAGAGCCCCCCACCCAGACACTCACATGCACCCCTTATCCCCCAGAGCATAGCCACGGGGCCTCCCCCAGACCAGACACCTGCACCTCCTAACCCCCAGGGATCCAGAGGGAGAAACAGTCTGATGCTGGGTCCTGGGCTTGTGTGGGGTTTCCATCACACTGCCTCCTTCCTTCAGGACATGTGAGGAACTGCAGCTGCCAGGAACTCCAGCTCCTCATATTCATCCCACCTCCCCCGCAGTGTCTTGTGTTTGCCAGCTGGGCTCTGCCCTGTTCAGTGGTGGCCCCTAGTGGCGACCAGCAGCTCTGCAGCCCATTTTTGTGGGAGAAAAAGGAAATTTTGCGTGCACAACATTAATTTTTGTGCAAAGTCTACATGTGCAGTGGCGTAGAACTCTCCCAGGAGTAGCCTTTCTATTACAAGCCACGTTCGAAACTTTATGGGACCTAGTACTGTGACTGAAAGCTACCAAGCTGGCAGTACGAAACTACCTCATTCTCCTGGGTCGCCTGGTAGCATGTAACTCTGTAGTTCAGCATTTCAGGCTGCAGCTCAGAAAGCTGCAGTCATGGCTAGCATCAGTGTATGTCCAAATAGTGATGATTCGGAGCAAAGTGGTTTGAGTGCCAACTTTTAATTTTGCCGTCTCTGAATTGGTGGATGGACCCTCTGAAAGTTTACATGGGGGTTCCCTTTGCACCCCTCCTGCCACACTACCAACCCTCATTCTAGTCACAGATACATCATCTCTGGGTTGGGCAACTTATCTGGGTCCCTGCAGATTTAGGATGTCTGGTCATCTTAAGATATAAAGTCTCATGTAAATGTCAGGGAGTTAACAGAGTCTAGTTTGCTCAGCCTTCCTCCCTTACATTGTCATAAATATAAAGGGAAGGGTAAACCCCTTTGAAATCCCTCCTGGCCAGGGGAAAGCTCCTCTCACCTGTAAAGGGTTAAGAAGCTAAAGGTAACCTCGCTGGCACCTGACCAAAATGACCAATGAGGAGACAAGATACTTTCAAAAGCTGGGAGGAGGGAGAGAAACAAAGGGTCTGTGTGTCTGTCTATATGCTGGCTTCTGCCGGGGATAGACCAGGAATGGAGTCTTAGAACTTTTAGTAAGTAATCTAGCTAGGTATGTGTTAGATTTTGATTTCTTTAAATGGCTGAGAAAAGAATTGTGCTGAATAGAATAACTATTTCTGTCTGTGTATCTTTTTTGTAACTTAAGGTTTTGCCTAGAGGGATTCTCTATGTTTTTGAATCTAATTACCCTGTAAGATATCTACCATCCTGATTTTACAGGGGGGATTTCTTCATTTCTATTTACTTCTATTTTTATTAAAAGTCTTCTTGTAAGAAACTGAATGCTTTTTCATTGTTCTCAGATCCAAGGGTTTGGGTCTGTGGTCACCTATGCAAATTGGTGAGGCTTTTTATCCAACATTTCCCAGGAAAGGGGGGGTGCAAGTGTTGGGAGGATTGTTCATTGTTCTTAAAATCCAAGGGTCTGGGTCTGTAGTCACCTAGGCAAATTGGTGAGGCTTTTTACCAAACCTTGTCCAGAAAGTGGGGTGCAAGGTTTTGGGAAGTATTTTGGGGGGGAGGACGCGTCCAAACAGCTCTTCCCCAGTAACCAGTATTAGTTTGGTGGTGGTAGCGGCCAGTCCAAGGACAACGGGTGTAATATTTTGTACCTTGGGGAAGTTTTGACCTAAGCTGGTAAAGATAAGCTTAGGAGGTTTTTCATGCAGGTCCCCACATCTGTACCCTAGAGTTCAGAGTGGGGGAGGAACCTTGACACATAGTAGAAAAGAATTTCTTAATTGTGATGGACAATTTGATGACCATGTTTTATATAAACAGGCAGGGAGAGGAACTGTGGACTCAGTTGTGCCAGGAGGCAGTTCACCTCTGGGATTTTTGTATAACCAGCTCAGTTAATCTCAGAGCTGCTTACCTTTCAGGAAAACAGAACCCATTAGCAGATCAGCTGATCAGGTCTTTCTGTAATCACCACAGGTGGTCACTACGTCCATAGCTTCCAGCTCTGGGACACTCCCCAAGTGGATCTGTTTGTAACAAGAACCAACAGAAAATGGCATCAGTTCTGTTCCTGGGCAGGGCTCAGCCCAGGCTAACTGACTGATGATTTTCTCTTATCTTGGAAGCAGGGATTTGGAGCAATCAAATTTTTGAATTGCTCCGCTCCAGCTCCACTCCGGCACCAATAGTGACTGCTCCAGCTCCGCTGCGACTCCACTCCGCGCTCCACTCAAATTAATTTTTAACTGAATAAAAAAGTGCATACTGTAATTTTGAAAAAACATTATTTTTATTCAGACTTTTAAAACAATTTAAATGTCATCAACAATGATACAAACTAGAATCATTCATAATTCATTCTGTAAAAAATTATTGCAGCAATCAAGTCATCTTTCATAGCCTGCCGCAAATCATATAAAATTAACTTTAAGCTGAAAACAGTCGCTCTACACTAGCTTGAGTTGTTGACATGCTCGAAGCAATTCTACAGGCATCCTGAATGCAGTGTGGGTAGCTGTGAATGGCCTCAAAAACAGACTTAACTTTTAGCCTACCAATAGACTCCATCGCCTCACGATCTTCCCGGAAGTTTCTCTCGAATAATGCTTCATTACAATTATGAATCGCAGAAACTCGCCGGCATCTTTCTTGTTTATCCAATTCCTTTTCAAAGGCGTCATCTTCTGAAGAATTGGTGCTTGAATTATCTTCATTTCCCTGTGATGGTTGAAGACATCTCAGGGATGGACGCATGAACAAGTTCAGCGTGGAGATGGAAGTTTGAGAACAGCCTGCTATTTCTGAAGGATGTGAACTTTCCAAAACCGCAAATTTGATTGCTGATCACTCCTTTTGTTGTGTTTCATTTTCTTCAACCTCTTTCACCGAGTTCAAATGTAGCAATAGATTTTGTTTTTTGAGTTGTCGAGCACTATCAAGGAGCCCTTCCTTTGCCTTTGGTATTTCCCTTGAGGTAAGAAGAATCCGATACCGTGGGTCAACCTAAACTCCAGCAACGAAATGAATATTGTCAAAAAGCTTCTCCGTGTTTCTTCATGGAGGATAGAATTCCTTCTGCCATTTGTCCACCATTTTCTTGCAAGAATTTTGACAGTTTTCTCAATTTCTTCATTAAAACTCTCGGGGTTACGTTGACAGCTTGGGGTTACGTCGCAGGTTCTTCACTTCGTCCCATTCAGCTTTTGTTAACTTGAGTTCTCTTGTTCCAGCAGCCGCCACTTGTTCACAGTACCATTGAAAAACGAGAAGCCGATCAATCATCGCAAATGTTGAACCCCAGTGAGTCACAGTATCCAATGATTGAGTTGCCTTATGTAGATCAAGCAGAACACTTTGAATACTTGGGGTTCGTAGTTTGACAATGACTTGTCGAATTTTTGCCAGAAATTTCTTCTCATGTTCTTTGTTCAGTCCATCCCAGATTGCCAGCTGAAGAGTGTGAATACCACATCTCATCAGTTGGACTTTTGAGTCGTCCTCATGAAGCCATGTTGGAAGTATGAGGCTAGGGTCATTAACTCATTGCGCAGCAGCATTCATGTTGAGTTCGATTTCATCCATTCCTTTAGTTCCTTCATCAGGCAAAATAGCTTCAGTTCTGTCCACATCCCTGTTCTCAGAGGTAGAAATGGTTTCATTGTCCTCGCTGAAATTTTTGATGGCACACGTCATGTTTGCTGCATTGTCAACGCAGATGCTCAGCACTTGCATTTCACTGATCCCAAATTTTTCTAAAATAGCTTTTACTTGACTTTTCAGGTACAAAGAATTGTGACGCCCTTCAGTGTCGATTATGTCCAAGTTTGTACCACAGCTTTATCTTTTCCTTCTTCGTAGTGCTGAGCATTGATTGCAAGGAAATTTCTGTTTCCACGGGTTGGTGCCTCCATTTTTAGGGAGCACAATTTTTGCTCGAAAGCTTTCTTGACCTCTTTGCGACCAGACTCTGCTGTGCTGACAACTAAACGACGAACCACATCGTGGCCCATCAAAACGCCAAGCTGCTGACCCATTTCGCCTTCAATTTTTTGGAATACTTCGTTCTTTAGCCTGAAGGTAGTGAGCGGTGTTGAACTCAAGCAAACCATTTCTATCAGTCCTTCATGGTAAGTATTGGCATCCATGGTTACTGTAACCTTTGAGGACTTCAAATATGAGTCAAGTTTTGTTTGCTCAATTTTGGGTTTCTTTTCAGACGAAGCTCCACAAAAAATCTTTTCTCCAGGAGTTTTCAAAGAGCCAGATTAACGTCGTTTAGCCATGTCAGCTTTCTGTTTTGCCTCACCTTCCTGGTCCCTTTTTGTAACTAGAGCCACATAGTTTTCAGGATGGTTACGTTTTACCTGCCGCCAAAGGTTGAAACTTTTCATGGTACTTGCTTCACTTGTCTTGAAGCTACATGGTTTGAGCTCGCCATTCACTTCCTTTTCCACCTTGCACGTTGCTAATTTCTTCTTTGCTTTTCCCAAAAGCCCAAGTGTGGGCTTTTCAAATTCAAAAGTAAAGACATCGTTGAGATCCTTTTCCGTAAATTGGCTATCAATCATGGGGGACAGATTTGATTTTTTTTTTGTTGAAGTCAAGGTGAAATCTTCTTGTGCTGCTACCGCATCCAAATGTTTCTTGTTATGATCTTTGAAAAGCAATGAACAAAAGCATTACATTTTTTAATAATGTACCTGCTTGTGATATCTTAATCACTTAAGGTACTTCGAATTTATTGTGGATTTTCTGGACAAAAATGATCGCATTTTCTTTTTACACAAAATTATTATTAAAGTATATTTTAACATTTTAACATGTTTCTTGCAGTTTTAATGAAGTAAGAAGCATTTTTAATATACATAATTAATATAAATTTTTATTTATAAATTGCAAGTTAGTTTTTCTTATGAAATTTTGCAGTAAAAATATTTGAAATATTTTCCAAGTGTTTAATTCATATCTCAAAAGCGCTTTAATATAGATATATCAATGAAATTTGGTATGTGCCATAACATTAGTACGTGCTATCGCTGTTCTGCAACATTAATTGTTGGGAAGTAATGAGGCTACATGTTACAAGGTTGAAAATAGACTTTAACGGGAAAGCATGGATTCAAATTGCATGCACAGTCCTTTTAGTAAAGAGAGCAAATTTTCGGAAATATGTTTTTGCTTCATGAGCCTGAATAGATTATACAAGATAGAGCAAATAACAGGTTTTATCTTGTATAATGTTTCCAGCCTGATGAAGGAAAAACATATTTCTGAAAATTTGCTCTCTTTACTAAAAGCCTTTTAGTGTGCTTGCAATTTGAATCCACTTTCCCATTAAAGTTTATTTCCAACATTCTATCATACAACATAATTCAAATAAAAATATTTAAACTACAGGCATTGTGAACTGGGGAGACTGGGCCAATTTTATTTAATATTTTTAAATCTTCGACTACTTAACAGGGTACGACCCTGGAATATGATTTAATACTAAAACATGCATTAAAATGGTACTCTTAATTTATTTTGTATAATTAACCATTTCCGAGAAAACTGTTTAAAAAATTTAATCTGCTTAGATGTTTAGAATGATACAAACAATTTTACTTATTACTTATTTTTCAATTTTGGAACCATACATTTTAAATGTAATAATAAATAATAACCAAAAATTATTAACTTATTATGGAACATAATGTTACCGCTCGTAGCCGGGGCAGTCAACGACAAGCCTTTCTTGAAATATGAAATAAAAATGACCAACCGCCAGTTCGGGATGCCTATGGTTTAAATAATTTTGGAAAATGTAATATGGTAGCACATACTAACGCTAAGACACAGACATAATTTCATTACTTTAAATTAAAGCATTTTTGAGATATTAATCAGAAATTAACTTTTCATCACCTCCTTGAAGGGACTGTAGCTCCCTTAGGAAGAATTTTAGGACATGTATTCACAGAACCATTTTTTCTTAAAATGACCTGAGGATTCACCCCCAAAGTTGTGCTGGACATTTTACAATCACTCTGGATATATAACAAAAATCACTCCTAATTTATGCAAAAGTGTTCACTGTATATTTATGTGCCTGCTGCACGGGAGTTTTTCAGTAAATTTAAAATTACAAACAACGCTACCAAAAGACCGTTGAACAAATGACATATAATAAGTCTGCCAGAGTGATACGGGAGCGTGTACAAATGAACAAATGTACCAGTAACGGGAGGCCGTGTGAGAAATGAGCTTAGGTGATTAATATCTCTTGCAATATCTTAATATATCAATAAACAAAAACATTATTTTTTTTTGCAATATACCTGTTTGTTATATCTTAAATGTTGCGTCTCTCTTTTCCATAATCGCAGCACTCAGCGCATCTTGTTGATCAACCCTTACAAAAGAAGTATCAACACATACTAATCTAACTATCTAACTAATTTACTGCTCCTAACCTTGACACAAGGGTGGGAGCAGTCTGCAATGTTGCCAGATGTCTGATAATTATCTGATTCTTTAATAAAACATATCTCCAAAAAACTTTGTAATTTTGTATCTGTACATTAAATCTTGATTTCGGCCAAAGTGAGAATAACTGTGACATATTACGTAAAGTGGTAAGGCAGATGTTCATATCAATTGTTATACAATCTGAAACTTTTTGGCATCTTTAGGACTTTCTTGCTAAATATCATTACTTTTGGATTGAAAATGAAAAAAAAAACTGGAGCAGTGGAGCAGTCAAGATTTTCTGTACTCCGGCTCCGCTCCAGCTCCGGGCAAAAACTTACTGCTCCGTGCTCCAGCTCCGTGCTCCGCTCCAAAGCCCTGCTTGGAAGAATTCCTGTATGCCTTCCCTCCAATTCCTTTACTTCCCAGGGTCATGTTCAAAATCAAATAAGACCATGCTCACTTCATCCTTGGAGCACTGGTCTGGCCTTGTCAGCTCTGGTACTTGGCCCTACTAACCTTGTCAATCAAGCCTCCGCTGTCTCTTTTGTTGGATCCAGACATAATTTCACTGAACCCCAGACAGCTGCTCCATCCCAATCTTTGAGCTCTCCATCTGACAGCATGGATACTTCATGGCTGACAATCTTTGCAAGGTCCTGCTTGAAGGACATTCAGAAAGTACTTCTGAATAGCAGAAAATCCTCAACTAGGGACACTTACCTGACTGAGTGAAGCACTTATCCATTTGGAGAAGATGTATCTCCAGAGCATGGACTCCTGGATGTTGTACTGGACTATCTTCTAGATCTAAAACAGACTTTGGCTATTAGCTGTACAAGAGTACATCTGGCAATTATTTTGGCCTTCCACGTCTTTATAGATAGTAGATCCTTTTTCATCAACCCCATCCTCACCTGATTCCTAAGGGTCTTGGTAAGATTGTACCTCCACATACAAGATCCCATTCCTCCTTGGGATCTGAAATTAGTCCTAGCAAAGTCAATGGGACCACGGCTTGAGCTCTGGCAGCTTGCTCTATCCTTCACCTCTCTATGACGGTAACATATCTAGTGGCAATTACTTCAGCCAGAAGGGTGGGTGAGCTGAGAATCCTAGTGCCAGAGGTTCCGTATATAAGGATAAAGTTTATCTCCACTGTCACGCAAAATTTCTCACAAAAGCAGTCTCTACTTTTCATTTGCCGACATTACTCCCAAATCCTCATGTGCACAGGGATGAGAAAAAACTTGATTCGTTATATGTAAGAAGGGCTTTAACTTTCTATTAGGAGCATGTCAAGTCCTTTAGATCCTCCTTGCTTTTGTTCGTTGTGGTTGAAGACAGAGCTATGGGCCTACAAGTTTTCACTGAGAGAATCTCATACTGGATCTCTTTGTGCATTTGTTTTGTTACCAATTTGCAAATATAACCCCACCAGCTAAAGTATTGGCACATTCTACTAGAGCACAGGCAACTTTGGCAGCTTGGCACAAATGTTGATAGTATACATTTGTAAAGCAGCGACTTGGTCATTGTTCCACACTTTCACTTCTGATTATGCCATTCCCATCAGTCCAGAGAAGATGCCAGGTTCAGACAGGTTGTCTTACAATCACTGTTCAGGTAGTCTCTGGGCCTGCCTCCATGCGTGTTTGTTTATGAGTCATAGAATGGACATGTGGAATCACTTGAAGAAGAAAAAAAACTGTTACCTACCTATTTGTGGATGCTGTTCTTCGGGATGTGTTGCATATATCTGTTCCACAACCCACGCATCTTCCCCTCTCTTTCGGGAGAAGGAACTGAGTGGGTTTGGGGTTGCCCCACACTCTTATACCACCATGCATGGTAGATGGCAACAGTAGGCATTTGAGCCAATCTGATGGGTACCCCTTAACCATCATTCAAGGGGGTGGGGTGGTGATTTGGGGATGAGGACCAGGGGAAGGGGGAGGCTGCCAGCAGTCTCCTGGGTATATGTAAATGATTATGGAGTTACCTGCACTGTACAGTTTTATCTGCTGGCTACTCCAAGACATTTAGGAATAAAGTTGAGGCCTAATTAAACCACATCCAGTTTCTTCTGCCCTCTTTCTGGCATAGCTGGACAATGTTAAAATAAAATTTATCAATTAATCTCTAAAACTGACCTATGTGATCACTTCAGTTAGTGCAAGGGGAGGGGGAAGAAATTGAAGAGAAAACCATCTTATTCAAAGTAAATGTCAGGTCTGGCACACCACAAATGCCCCACTAAAGAAATAATTGGGTCCACTCTATAGGCATGGACACACCAATGGCCCATGTACCTGAAAGGAGGTGCCCACATGAAGCCACCATAACATTTTACCAGAGTTACCCCTTTGAATCTGAAATCAGTCTTACGTGTAGGACAAAATATTGTTTCTCAATACTCATGTAGTTGGATGATAGAATTAAGAATGATTCCCATTGTTAACTGACTAAGCATGCTCGTGGAAAGTGGCATAAATAACAAATAATTGAACTCTAAAGACTAACTTTCATCAAGCACATAGAAAAATATAAACTGTTACAGCTTTATTTTCATTTGTAAATAGGACTGTTGGATCATATTAAAGAAGTTCTGTATTAAAATCACAAATGAGTTTGATTCCCCATAGTTTAAATTCCAGGGTATTACTAATTAAGAAGTCTCTTGGTTTTGGATACTGTTTCTCTCCCTCTCTGTGTGAAACTTGCAAGCTGCTAATTGTGTTAGCATTAGCATACATTAGCATACATTCTAAGACAGAGTCTGTTCTCAAAGCAATTATTTGTAACAACAACTACTCACACAGAGAGAGACTCAAAGCAATACTCTGTAATAACAGAAACAGCACCCAGAGACTCCCCACCCTTTTGTTGTATTAATCTCGCTTTGTTAACTATTGTGATTAAAATAGAGATAGAGGATGTATGTGGATGGATGCTTGGTGTGGATAATAACTGAATGATCAGGGAGGTGCCAGCCTAAGAATCCAGTGTCCATCGGCTGAAGAAGGCGTCAAGTGGAAATAACCAGAGGACCCCCGGAGGGCAGACTGGAATCCACCCAATAGCCTCAAGGATGGGAGAACCAAAGAACAAGATAACATCTGGCAGCACGGAGCTGTCAGGAATGTGCCATCTGCTGAATGATTCAGCAACAGCATGATGAAGCAATTCCCATAGACTGGCATAGGAATAAATTCCTATAAAAATGGACTCTAGAAAGTGAGAACTTTGGGGTCTGATTCAGCAAACCAACTTCCAGCAGCATCAGATGAGCATCTGACAAGGCCCTGCTCCCTCCTCATGTCCAGGCCACCTGGCCAATGGCTTGGCATGAGCAACTGTAAGGCTGGTAACTATGATAACAACCTTGCAGAACCTGTGTGAGTGTGTGTGTGTGTGTGTGTGTGTGAATGAATGTGTGAATAAATATGAAAATGAATGGTATGTTATAGCTATTATAATAATATAATAATATTGGCACCCTGACAGCAGGATTGTCTGGCTATGTAGACTCCCTCCTCAGGCCCTACACTACCAGCACTCCCAGCTACCTTTGAGACACCACTGACTTCCTGAGGAAACTACAATCCATCGGCGATCTTCCTGAAAACACCATCCTGGCCACTATGGATGTAGAAGCCCTCTACACCAACATTCCACACAAAAATGTACTACAAGCCGTCAGGAACAGTATGCCCGATAATGTCACAGCAAACCTGGTGGCTGAACTTTGTGACTTTGTCCTCACCCATAACTGTTTCACATTTGGGGACAATGTATACCTTCAAATCAGCGGCAGTGCTATGGGTACCCGGATGACCGCACAGTATGCCAAGCTTTTTATGGTTGACTTAGAACAGTGCTTCCTCAGCTCTCGTCCCCTAACGCCCCTACTCTACTTGCGCTATATTGATGACCTCTTCATCATCTGGACCCATGGAAAAGAAGCCCTTGAGGAATTCCACCATGATTTCAACAATTTCCATCCCACCATCAACCTCAGCCTGGATCAGTCCACACAAGAGATCCACTTCCTGGACACTACGGTGCTAATAAGCAATGGTCACATAAACACCGCCCTATACCGGAAACCTACTGACTGCTATTCCTACCTACATGCCTCCAGCTTTCATCCAGACCACACCACACGATCCATTGTCTACAGCCAAGCTCTACGATACAACCACATTTGCTCCAACTCCTCAGACAGAGGCAAACACCTACAAGATCTCTATCAAGCATTCTTACAACTACAATACCCACCTGCTGAAGTGAAGAAATGGATTGACAGAGCCAGAAGAGTACCCAGAAGTCACGTACTACAGGATAGGCCTAACAAAGAAAATAACAGAACGCCACTAGCCATCACCTTCAGCCCCCAACTAAAACCTCTCCAATGTATCATCAAGGATCTACAACCTATCCTGAAGGACGACCCATACTCTTACAGATCTTGGGAGACAGGCCAGTCCTTGCTTACAGACAGCCCCCCAACCTGAAGCAAATACTCACCAGCAACCACACAACAGAACCACTAACCCAGGAACCTATCCTTGCAACAAAGCCCGTTGCCAACTGTGTCCATATATCTATTCAGGGGAACCCATCATAGGGCCTAATCACATCAGCCACACTATCAGAGGCTCATTCACCTACACATATGCCATCCTGTGCCAGCAATGCACCTCTGCCATGTACGTTGGTCAAACTGGACAGTGTCTATGTAAAAGAATAAATGGACACAAATCAGACGTCAAGAATTATAACATTCAAAAACCAGTCGGAGAACACTTAATCTCTTTAGTCACTCGATTACAGACCTAAAAGTTGCAATTCTTCAACAAAAAAACTTCAAAAACAGACTCCAACGAGAGACTGCTGAATTGGAATTAATTTGCAAACTGGATACAATTAACTTAGGCTTGAATAAAGACTGGGAGTGGATGGGTCATTACACAAAGTAAAACTATTTCCCCATGATTTCAAAAAGTTAAAGCTTCATAACTGTTAAAGCACAAATTGTCAACATCATGTGTCAAAATATGTAGAGTAAATATCCTTAAATCACACTCTGCTTTCTCAAGCAGCATTTTGCTTACTTTGCCTATCTGTACATTTTGATTGTTATTGATGGAAAGACTTTTAAGTTGGTTTGTGGCTGTGAAATTGCCAGTTACGGACAAAAACCTAGTCCTTCCAACCCTACTCATATATCATCACCAGCCATACTTAAAATGAAAAATTTGAATCAGATATTGTCATGTGTCCCTAACCTGTTTGCCAGAAGCTGGAAATGGGTGACAGGGGATGGATCGCCTGATTACCTGTTCTGTTAATTTCCTCTGAAGCACCTGGCATTGGTCACTGTCAGAATAAGGATGCTGGGCTAGATGGGCTTTTGGTCTGATGCAGTATGGCTGTTCTTATGTAATTTTGTTGCTTAACAAGACAGAATAAAATATTGTAGCTTTTTTCCAGCTGTATTGATTCTTCAGGGAGGTGAGGCAAGTTTGTTGTGTGGAGCTTAGAGCCCACTCAGGCATTGTGGAGTCTGTAGTCTGAAATTAACTTAAAAACTTTTTTGAATTTAAATTCTGTTTAGTGTTGGCAAAATGCCAGTTCTGGGCTGCTTCTGTGTTCTTATTGTAGTCTCCGTGGCTTCTTATATCACACCCATCACTGGTATCTGAATACCTTTTAGGTAGGCCGTTCTCCTCCCCATCCTTTCTTTCCTACATAACAGTCAGAAGAGAAGACATCCATCCCTACACTGGTGGCCCTGCCTATCACATATATCCATGTCTCTCTAATAATAATAATAATAATAATATAATATAATTAATGACTTCTTGTTACAGTATTCATCCGTTTCCTCTGGAAATGTCTCTAAAGTGAAATGGAATGTTTGTGTCATTAAGATTAGCTATAGCTGAATAGCTACATGCTCTCTCACTATACAGCATATGTGTTGCTTAATGATAATTTTGCTTACATAGCCATAATCACAGAGGGCTTTACAGAATACACACAGGCATTGCATTTCAGATGAAGTGCAACCATCTCTAGGTGAAACATAACTGTTCAGTAGTATACAATAACTCTACACAACGGGTTAGGATCGGACATAAAGAATTCCTTTTCCATCTGAAACTGTAGGGAATTTTGTGTTTGCAGTGAATAAGCACTGAAGTTAGAATTTGGCCATGACACCATGGTTAATGCCCATACCTATACAATGTCATCATATCTTTAATGAGCTCACATAGTCAGGAGGTCTTGATTTTATGTTTAAGAAAGATGGTGGCTTCCATAGCAAATGAATGACAGGCTGAGTTGTTTGCTCACAGTTACCACATAGTAAAATCTTAAGTAAAGCAAAATGCTCTGGGATCTGAGATACCATAGTGTGGTGATTTTGGGTTATAGTTTTCTTTTTTTCCAATGGTGATCCTGGCATCAACTTCCTGGAGTCCTTTGCTTGTGTCTTAGTGACTGGAAGCTTCTTGGGTCAATGCACTGGGTTTTGGCTGTGGGGAACATGACTCTATGCTTTGTTGTCATTTCTTCACTGTTCACTCATACTCTAAACACTCATATGGTACTGACTAAACTCTGAAGGGATGAGAAAAATGGTCCAGTGGTTAGAGCACTAGCCTGTGACTCTGGAGATCCAGGTGCAATTGCTCTGCCAGAGGCTTCCTTTGTGACTTTGGGCCAAGTCACTTAGACTCTCAGTGCCTCATCTATAAAAAGGGGTAATAAGTACTTTCCAGCTCATAAGGGTGCTGTGAAGATGAAAATGTAAAAGATTTTGAGATACTGAGATACTCTTAAGTGTGGGGTCATGTAAATACCTTAAATAGAAGTGTAATGTCTATTGAATTATCAGTCGTCTGCTAACTCATCAACACCAGATCTGGCAGCACCTAACACAGACATTCCTTGGAGGACTCCCATCTTGTTACCGGCCTGGCCTGACCTGCTTATGATATAAGATGTAATGAATTCACAGCGCAAGGTGGTGTGACTGCAAAATTATGTGAATATTGTTTCTTGTGGTTTAAGCTGTTTGCTGCTGACTTGGAATGTTGAAGTGCTATGCTTTGAAAGGCCAAAATTTCATATGCTGAGTAAGTGATACAGCACAGAGTATGTTTGTATGTTTTATCTGGTACATTGAAATCAGGCAAGAAGTTAATGATGAAATATAATTCTTCTGTAATTTAATTTTGAAACCTATTCCTATGTCTTCTGATAGTAATTTGATCTTTTATTCTTTTTCTTATCACATTTCTAGTTGCCCTTCATCTATTCACAAGTGAAATGAGTGCCAGGTGTTCCTCTGTATCCCTGATTCCCTCGTGTTTCTTTTCTGGGTTTTCTTTTTCTGAAGACTCATGTTACCTTGGTTACATGTTTTAGTTATAGGAGTACATTAACAGTTTTGAGAAAAAGTGCAATCAGGTCATTTTGCATGAAGAGGTTTTGTTGAATGTCTTACCTGGAATAATATTTTGTAATTGATATTTATGAATATACTTCTGTGAAAATGTAACCCATACAGTCAGTCTCAAAACTGTATAAAATAAATTGGTTCTTGTACTCTGCTCATTACGGTTGTAGCTAAATTCCCTTCATAACAACAAAGTAGTATTTGAGTTCTTAGGTGTCTTATGGCCAGGGGAAAAAAGTGACAACCTTAGATTCTGAAAATGAAGTGAGTATTGTGACTCAATTAGAGCAGAACACAATGATTTTCTCTGAAAAGGCAGTTCACAATCCCTGCAGCCTCACTTTTTCCAATTCTTGGTTCTCATTTCCTACCTCCTTTTCTTGTGATCTTTATTCAGGACTCCTTAACCTGGCCCCTAATAAGTATAGTTAAATACATACAGGCTAATTTAAATTCCAATTTCGATACATACCGGGCATTACCATGCATCTTGAAAAATACACTTTGCATGTGTATGCATGTGTTTTTATAGGCTTTATCCCACCCATTGCATGCTATTAGACTGCTTTGTTTTCTTGGGCCCTTATTAGGAAATGGCGCGTATTTTGCTCTGTCTGACATTTTGATATTCTCTCTCTAATTCTGCAACACCTGCAGCAACAAGTCATGCACTGTAACATTTTTCAAGAGATTTAGTGATGCATTCCACAGGCAAGGTCTTGGCTCCAATGTTAATGTTTACCATAGACTTCAGTGGGACCAAGATTTCACTCTACAAATCTGATAACGTAATTTAGCTACAAGACCTACAGCACTGTACAAGCTATTTCTTCTTGAGTTTTCTGTCTGGGCCATGTAGTAAATACTTGGGTCCTCTTTTAGTTGATAGCAAAAAAACCTCCCCACAAACCCTTATGTGACAAGGGTGGTGGTGGTGGTGGTGTGTTTTGTACAATCAAATGCACTCAGTTCAGGTTAGCATTTTAGAGTATCTGCTTTTCACCATGTTGTGTAAATTATAATTTTAGTGAAACATTCAGTCAATCTAATGCTATATTTCAAATCCTGTTGTATTAGATACAGGCATCATCCTGATCAAAATTGCATTTCTCAAAATATCAACATGTTATAAGATCTAAAGCTCATTTGAGCTGTTGCTAAGCACATACTATCTGTAATGTTTCACTATAGGTATTGTGCTATTATTACCTTTGTAAGCACTTTAGGACACCTTGCTTATAAAAACTGCTACTTAAAACAGCATTTTTTTCCAATTGAATGTCAGAAATTGTAATTTAAATTGAGGTATAAACCAAAATGGAACAATTATATATTTATAAAATGTTGCAAGTAGTACACAGTTGCTTTGTTTAAAGTGCCCCAATTCAAAAGTCTTCCAGCAGTTTTAAATTCCTTCTCCAAAAGATCACTTTACAGAATTTGGAAAACAGGATTCCTCTGAATAATAAGATTGGAGAATGAAAAGATCATTTGGGGTTTTAAATAACAGCAACTGATTTCAAAGAAAGTGGTAATAAAAAGAAATATGGGGAAGTGTTCAGAATCAGAGACTGGTTCAGTCGTCTAGCTTCCATGCATGCCTGAGCACTCTGGCATTAACCAACCCAGGTTATTCATAACAAATTCTCCACCTGTCACTTTTCAAGATCCTGTGGAAATGAAATACATATCTCCAAAAATTCACCTCAGTAAACCTGATATATAAGTCAGAGTTGAGGATTATGAATGGATCAGTATTTTGGAGTAGATGGTAGGACAATCATATAAATTAAAAATATGCTGATTTACTTTGTAAAGAAAACTCGTTCGGAATTCAAAAGGGTATAATGATATATGCTAAATACAAACAGAGCAGTGGATGTTAAAAGATGGTAGGTATAGACACTTAATAATACACATATGATAAGTATTTTTGAAAATACTTGTAGGAGAAAGGAATAAATGTATACAATTAACTTTCTTAATATTTGATATAGAATTGTTTATTCGTATTTTAAAGGGTGATTTATGGCACTTCATTATGATGCTATTCATATTGCTCTCATGTTTTTTATTTAATTATTTCAATTTCAAAATAAAAAAATGCCCATCTGAGGCCCTGAGTGCCCTTGACGTTACAAAATTTAAAAAAAATTCAAAAAAGAAGCAGCATTGCTTTTCTTCCCCAGTCATGTCATCACTTGAATTTATTACGTTGGAACTCCCAGCCCACTCTTTCCATTGGACAGGTTAAGGGTTAATACTTTAAAATAGCAACAACAACAACAAAAGTTAGAATATACAAAATTAAGATTTGTTTACCAATGTTAATGCAGCAATGTTATACATGTGGACTATTTTCTATTCTTGTTAAATAGGAATCTTAATATATTTTGGTTTATTCTGGTAAATATATGAAATAAAATATACAGGATGTACAAAATGTTGATGTCGGAAAGCTTAAGTTTTTGAGTTTCCTGACTCTTAGTTTTAACTAATCAACTTTAATAATTCATTAAAATGGCTTCCCCCCTCCAATTGATCAATTATGGGACAGGAAGAAATTCTCAGTGCTTAAAGTTAGCATTTAAGTAGTCCCAAGTGGATTTTGACATTCACTTTATTGAAGTGAATTGGGAAGGATGGGGGATTGTGTTTCATTAAGGTGAATGGGATAGGTAGGAGCAAGGTCAAATCTTTGCTGCTGTTTTGTTGAAGACAAGTTTTATGCAAAGCATTACTAAGATATTAAAAAACAAAAAAACACCACTGTAAACAAAATATCCATAAATATATATTTACATGAGCCAAAACAACTTTGAAGGGAAATATTTAAATGTACAAACACACACTTTCTCCCCCCGTTTCTCTTTTAGTTAAATGTGTGCTGTAGCTAATATCTAAAAATATTTGCACAATGTGCATTTTAAAGTTCTTGACTACAAATAATGTCTTATTCATTGTGAAATAGGTAAATATATCTTCTTACATTTGGGTTTTTAATTTAAACTAAGTTTGTTTTTAGTATTTTCTAAGAAAAAGTTAATTAAAAGTTCACTCTACATAAACTAAGTGAATATAGTGAGGTCAATGTTAAATCCACAAAAATTCAATGTTAAGGTTGAAAACTCCGGGTCATATCCTAAGCTGATGTAAACTTGTGTAGCTTACAGCTATGGAGTTACACTAGTTTATACCAGCTGAGGATCTGATCCTCAATCTTTAAATCACCCTTTTATGCTTCACTTCAGATAAGGTTCTCTGTTGGGATCCTGGAACAGTGATAATTTAATTTATTGTGTGTGTTTCTTACAATTGGTGAGCAAAGAAAGATGAGTTCAATATGGAATCTCATTCTTTCCTTTTGCTATCCTAATTTAAACTGATTCTTCAAAGCTCTGAAATTCAGAGCTACCATTGATTTCATAAGGAGATAAAGTACTTTTGTGGGATTCAGTAGGAGCCAAGGAGGACTGCAGGATCAGGTGTTTTGTATGTGTGACAGTATTGAAATCTATTAGTAGACAGGTATGGAAAAACTAACATTCTCATTGGATTGGGAGAAATTTCTTAGTGGTCCAGAGTAGAAAAATGAAACTTTAATTACCCCCTCCAGCAAATTTATGATATCCCACTCAAAATGCAACATTTGGCATGTATGGATTAAGGTTTAAATTGGACCCATTTTGCTATTTTAATGCAAATGTAGCACTTTATGTCTGACAGGAATTAGCTCCCTTCCTGAGCATGTCAACTGTCACCTTTGCAACATTTTCAGCTTCTGTCTACTGTCTGGCTCAAGTTTGTTATCCTTTAGAACTGAAGCATTAGTGCTACTAAGATACGGTTAAATTTAAGTACCCTGGACCAGAGAGAAACTTTGTCTGGAACAAACAGAGCTTTAATTAATTCTCTACATATCTATTTTATTTTTTAACTATTTTAAGTGTTCACTTGGATACCTGTCTAATTATATTTAATTCTCCACAGATACATTCTGTTAATGGGTCTTCAGGATCGAAATGAAAAGCTTTTCTATAAAGTGCTGACGTCTAACATTGAAAAGTTCATGCCCATTGTTTATACTCCCACTGTGGGTCTGGCTTGCCAACAATATGGTTTAGCATTTCGGAGGCCAAGGTATGTAAGTTTATACTTCAAATAAATGTAATTGTATCTTTTTTTCCCTTCTTGGCAGCTTTCTGTAGGATTTTTTTTTAAACATAGTTGAGTGTAACCCAAAACTGGAATAACGGAGATAATTCAAACTATATTAACTACATTTTTAGTCTAAATTAAACTGTAATTTGTATTGCATTGCAAAGATAAACTGTTGTTTCAGTATGTTAAAACATAGATGAATTTTATAATTTTACTAAGCCTAAATGGGCTTTCCTACAGGCACAATTGCATTTGTTACATGTCAGCAAAAGGATGAATTGACCCTAATCCAAATTTAGTTTAGCAGTTTGAGAAGCATTGGCCTTAGAATATGCGCGTGCATCCACCACCCCCATATATACATACAGAGAGAGAGAGGAAAAAAATTCAGGAATGTGTTCTAAATGTTTATAGCATTTTCTCATTTTCTTTCTGGAATGAATTTTTATTTTGAACAATAATGTGTGAAGATGCAGCATATATAAAACTTTTTAGATAGGAAAGACACTATCTGTCATATCAGGCAGCCCCTTAAATACATTTCAATTTTTCTGCCAACTGTGTTTTTTTTTGTTTTGTTTTGTTTTTTTAGTTTCCTTTTTAGGTTATCAAAGTACTATCGCTCGATACATCAGTATTTATGAGGCCTGCCTGTCTCTTTCTGACATTATAAACTAGCATTTGAGAAGGGCTTCAGCCACATAATTAAAATGTTACTATTCAAAAAGATTAACTTTTTAACATTTCAACCTAAAGGGCCAAATTATCTGCTGGTGTAAATCAATGTAACTCTACTGAAGTCAGTGGAGCTATGCTAATTTATAAGAGCTGAAGATCTGGTCCCAGAACTTAAATTCTTTATAGGATAATTTCAGGCTCCTTTATTTTACCTGCACTGAGACTTGGCAGAAGGTGGAGGGAAGGGGAGAAAGGGAGAAGTAGGATGTTACTTTTGTGCTCCTCTCTTCCCACCAAATCCATGGCGTTAGTTCTCCACAGGTCTGCTGAGGTTTAGCGGTTCCACAAGTGGTCCACACACATCCATCCTTCCTTGCTGTGATCACAAGCATAGGTCCTGGGGGTGCTGCTGCACCTCTTGGCTTGAAGTGGTTTCCACCATATATAGAGTTTACAGTTTGGTTCAAAGGGTTTCAGTACCCCCACTATACAAATTGTTCCAGCATCCCTGATCACAAGTGCTCCTGGCAGGAGTAATTTGAGTTGCTGTTCTGGGGCTTTGCCTAAAGTGAACAGAATGTAAAACTGTGCTTTAGAAAGTTTGATTTTGTTTTGAGCTGTATGTGAGTTCCCTATTAACAGATCCAGCCTTTCTGATCAAAGCCTTGAAGACAACAGTGTAAGCCAAATGCGAGGGGTTAAAGAAGAAATCAGCTGGGCTCCATTTTTTTTTTTTTTTGCAGCAGGAGTCTTTGTGGTGAGGAGAGGGCTTTATTTTTAGGTGTGTGTTGCAGTAATTGAGCCTGGAGGTCATGAATGAAAAGATAACTGCGGGCAGCCTGCCCCCGGTCTCTGACCAGCATAAACTTGCCCACCCAGCTCCACCCCAGACTTTGAAGAGCCTGAAACCCTATTCCTCAATCTGACATCACTCCACTCTTCAAGATACCAATTTAGGATTCGTGGGGGGAGGTGGAGAGAAAATATCTTACATTGTGAACTTTTGAAGAGCTGCCTGGGTAAAACTTTGGCAGCACATCACTGGCAGATATGGCCTGAGTTTTTCTCATACTCCTAACATAAAAATACTGTTGAATTTTAAGATTAATCCAACACTAGTAAATGCATGGCCATATATAGAGTTATTCTTTGGCATCATTTGTTTCAGGTATATATGATCAGAAATGCTGAAATGCCATTGTCATGCTGCTAAATGAAAACTTTTCCAAGTGTCCACTATGCAACTATCTCTGGCATGTCTGGTAATGTTAATTCAATAGGATCATAAAGCGTTATGGATCTTTGCACTGTATCTCATATACTGTTTAATTCCTGTTTTCCCTATGTTTAATTTTAAAAAGGCACAACACATTGGCCAGTCGTAAAGGCCTTTTATCAAAGGAAGGACATAGTGACAGCAATTAATATATCATGTAGTATTTATTGTGTTGGGTGGTTAAGCATTAAAGAGGCAGCTGTTGGTGGTATCGAGCTGAACACCATTTTGCTTTGAGACTTTGAATAGGCCAATGACATTGCCTTTTTGGCACGGTTGGGTGAAGTGCTGCAGCTGATGGCTCATCTGACTGGGTAAGATGCAGCGCACATTGCTTTGGTTATCAATCAGGACAAAGCTAAGTGCTGAACAATGTTTGAAAGATGTGGATGCTTATATAACAACAGCCACCACCATGTTTGGAGGTCTTCAGTGGCCTCTGTGGAGATGTCGTGATATCAAGCTTTCTGTGAAGCTGCATATCTGCAGGTCCACAGTTATACCAGCTTTAACATATGTCAGTGAAACATTGGGGCTAGGGAAGGCTGAGGAGCTGTGGACTGACTTTTTCAGTCCTCATTGTCAGCTGCTCCATATTAAGTGCCAAGACAAGATCAGCAATGAGGACACTTGTAGCAAAACATAGCACCACCACCATCAGTCTGTTTTGGTTTAGGCAGCAGATATATGTTATTAAGATGGGAGATGAATTAATTATGAAGTGTGTTTCCCAAGAAATTTCACTACTCCCTCAGGGAGCATGAGGTCACCAAATGCCTAGTTGGTGCAATAAGATTGCCAGTGATGGACCTAGACTGAACATCCAGCCAGACTGTCTTAAGGACCTAGCTAGAGATCGATCTATGTAGCACTTGATCTGCAAGGAACCTTCCCATTGGGATTTGCCTTGATGATGATGACGATGATTTATTGTGTTGGAGTAATTAACTGAATGTTATAGACCCAGCAAATGACAGCAATATAAACAACTGCAGGTATAAAACAAGGATAATTTTCCATCATTTTACTTTCTTGTGTTTCTTGTGTATTTTGTTCAACAGAGTTTTTGAAAACACAAAGGTTATTAAACTGGTATGTGGATAGTGAACGTATTTAATTTTGATTTGTTGTTTAGTACTACTAAAAATTGTCAGATCACACTGTGGGGATAATAATTACTTTCTCCTGAATCAATTGGCATTTCTTCTTCTGAACTACAAAAGTTACAAAGTAGGGACTGGCTATTATTAAACTAATAGTTAATTTCCAAGTGAAAAGGATACCTTGTTTGACAGGTACCTATGAATGCTTTTCTGGTTTAACACTAATCTCTACTCAAATCTAGCAGGACTTCAATCTGTAGGGAGATAGTTGTTTTCTTTTGTGAGATGACCCTGTTGTTTCATGAAACAAGATTAGTTTCATGGGGGGGAGGTGGAGGGAGTTCACGTGATTTTTATGGAGAACTGGGGCAGGTTGTAACCAGAGAAGTTTTTTTTTTAATCATTACTTTATTGACAATAAAGAAATTAAATGTCAGCGGCTGAAGGAACTCTGTATGGCAGGCCACACACAGAGACAGAGAGAGTGCCTTGTAAATTGAGTATACAGTTTACACTGCTGAACTTCTGAGTTACAAGCGAATTGTGAGCCACTGGCTTATTACAGTATCACATAATAGATGCCCTGTCCACGGTATTATCAATGGATGTATTCATATCAAGATGTCCTTCAAAGTGAGGTGTGACAAGCTGAGACTTTCAAAAGTGCATATACAAATATATAAATCTACATTGTATATGCAGAATACTGCTGTGTACACACACATAAACATGCTGGGTCAACTGAAAAAAAAAACATTTACAGGTGCCACACTGTCATAACTGAAATACCACAACTATTGACTATTCTAAATGTAGCTGGACATGATGGTATTGCAGATACCTTAGTATGGTAAACAATATGGTTAAGCAAGCTGGAAAGTTATTTGTCTCTGCCATCTCCTACCAGCATGTTTATCTTTCAGTGTTCCAGAAGAATAGGCATGTCTTATGACCACGGAAATGTTCATCTGCCAGGATGGGGTATCAAAGAAAAGAACAGGTTTCCTTTGTTCTCCCAAAAGCTCTCCCACTTTAGAGCCAAAGAATCTAACCACTGTCCACTTGTTTTCCAAAATCAGTTTTGGCTGGCTTCAACATTCACCTCAGTCCCCAAAACATATGGCAATGAACAATATCCACTTTGAGAGACTTGTGACTATAGATGAAGTACTGCACTTCGTGATCCTTCCTCTTTTATTAAGTTCTGAAGAGCTGCATGTGGCTCTGGAGTCACTGGTGGCCACCCCTGCATTAGGTGTTTTCTGTTTTATTTTCTATCCCTTTCCTAATGCTTCCTAATATTCTGTTAGCCTTTTTGACCACTGCTGTGCATGGAGTGGAAGTTTTCAGAGAATTATCCATGGTAGCTCTAAGACCTTTCTTGAGTAGGAACCCCTAATTTAGGACCAATCATTATATGTGTGTAGTTGAGATTTTTTTCCCCCAGTGTGCATTACTTTGTACTTATCCATATTGAATTTCATGTGCTATTTTGTTTCCTAATCACCCAGTTTTGTTAACTCTTTGCAGTCAGCTTTGGACTTAACTATCCTGAATAATTCTGTATCATCTGTGAACTTTGTCACTTGATTGTTCACTCCCTTTTCCAGATCATTCATGAATATGTTGAACAGCACAGGTCCCAGTACATATTGTTGTGGGGCTCTGCTGTTTACCTCTCTCCATTGTGAAAACTGACCATTTATTCCTACCGTTTGTTTCCTATCTTTTAACCAGCTACTGATTCATTACTGAAAATATCTAAGTAAGTCTAGGTTCTATAGTGCATTTTACATGTAACCATTTGTTTCCAAATCTTCTACTTGTTGTATGTTGGCAACAAGAAGAAAGCCAAGGAAAGTGTGGGCCCCTTAATGAATGAGGGAGGCAACCTAGTGATGGAGGATGTGGAAAAAGCTAATGTACTCAATGCTTTTTTTGCCTCTGTCGTCACGAACAAGGTCAGCTCCCAGACTGCTGTGCTGGGCATCACAACATGGGGGATAGATGGCCAGCCCTCTTTGGAGAAAGAGGTGGTTAGGGACTATTTAGAAAAACTGGACGTGCACAAGTCCATGGGGCCGGATGAGTTGCATCCGAGAGTGCTAAAGGAACTGGCAGCTGTGATTGCAGAGCCATTGGCCATTATCTTTGAAAACTCGTGGCGAACGGGGGAAGTCCCGGATGACTGGAAAAAGGTTAATGTAGTGCCAATCTTTAAAAAAGGGAAGAAGGAGGATCCTGGGAACTACAGGCCAGTCAGCCTCACTTCAGTCCCCGGAAAAATCATGGAGCAGGTCCTCAAAGAATCAATCCTGAAGCACTTGCATGAGAGGAAAGTGATCAGGAACAGTCAGCATGGATTCACCAAGGGAAGGTCATGCCTGACTAATCTAATCGCCTTCTATGATGAGATTACTGGTTCTGTGGATGAAGGGAAAGCAGTGGATGTATTGTATCTTGACTTTAGCAAAGCTTTTGACATGGTCTCCCACAGTATTCTTGTCAGCAAGTTAAGGAAGTATGGGCTGGATGAATGCACCATAAGGTGGGTCGAAAGTTGGCTAGATTGTCGGGCTCAACGGGTAGTGATCAATGGCTCCATGTCTAGTTGGCAGCTGGTGTCAAGTGGAGTGCCCTAGGGGTCGGTCCTGGGGCCGGTTTTGTTCCATATCTTCATAAATGATCTGGAGGATGGTGTGGATTGCACTCTCAGCAAATTTGCGGATGATACTAAACTGGGAGGAGTGGTAGATACGCTGGAGGGCAGGGATAGGATACAGGGGGACCTAGACAAATTGGAGGATTGGGCCAAAAGAAATCTGATGAGGTTCAATAAGGATAAGTGCAGGGTCCTGCACTTAGGACGGAAGAACCCAATGCACAGCTACAGACTAGGGACCGAATGGCTAGGCAGCAGTTCTGCAGAAAAGGACCTAGGGGTGACAGTGGACGAGAAGCTGGATATGAGCCAGCAGTGTGCCCTTGTTGCCAAGAAGGCGAATGGCATTTTGGGATGTATAAGTAGGGGCATAGCGAGCAGATCGAGGGACGTGATCGTCCCCCTCTATTCGACATTGGTGAGGCCTCATCTGGAGTACTGTGTCCAGTTTTGGGCCCCACACTACAAGAAGGATGTGGATAAATTGGAGAGAGTCCAGCGAAGGGCAACAAAAATGATTAGGGGTCTGGAACACATGATTTATGAGGAGAGGCTGAGGGAACTGGGATTGTTTAGTCTGCAGAAGAGAAGAGTGAGGGGGGATTTGATAGCTGCTTTCAACTACCTGAGAGGTAGTTCCAGAGAGGATGGTTCTAGACTATTCTCAGTGGTGGAAGAGGACAGGACAAGGAGTAATGGTCTCAAGTTGCAGTGGGGGAGGTTCAGGTTGGATATTAGGAAAAACTTTTTCACTAGGAGGGTGGTGAAACACTGGAATGCGTTGCCTAGGGAGGTGGTGGAATCCCCTTCCTTAGAAGTTTTTAAGGTCAGGCTTGACAAAGCCCTGGCTGGGATGATTTAATTGGGTATGGGTCCTGCTTTTGAGCAGGGGGTTGGACTAGATGACCTCCAGAGGTCCCTTCCAACCCTGATATTCTATGATTCTATGATACTTGCTATCACTTGAGTCTCTCTGCTTTGTTGAACTTTTACTTGTTTTCAGTATAAACATGGAGCGGTTATCTGAGGTTAAACTACTAAGCTGGGGTGTACTGCTTCTTTGGAAGCAGCAAATCTGTGCATACTGGGAGTTTCCAGTGGAACAGGGGCTAGACCACTCCAAGGAGATGCTCTGAGGTCTCAGGGATGGGAGCGTAGACCTAGAGGGTAGTGCTTGTGTTGCCCGTGGCTGGTGGAGTCGGGGAGCTGACCCACAGCTGGCACAGACAAGGCTTCCTCACATTAAGGGCAGGTGGTAGTGAGGTGTCTCAAAGCGCTGGGTACGGGGAAGCATCACAGTCACGTAGCCGGAAGGATCTATACCCTGTTTGCTAGTTAACCAAAGCTCACGCTCCAGGAACAGATATACCAGATCATATAATACTAGGAGATTCAAAAGTAAGAAGGTTGGAAACGAATATAGAAAAAGGTTATGCTTTGTTATTTTCCATTCGTTTATTTTGGATAAGGGGAGAAGAACAAAGAATGGACAAAATGAGTAACCTGGAGACATATGCTAAACATACCAAACTGCAGCTGGAAAAACTGTGTGCTGACCATGGCTTGGAAACAACAGTAAAAAATGCAGAGGAGTTAAGAGCTTTACTCATGGAATATGATGAGCATCAGGGATAACTGACTGATCCATCAAAGGTACCTGAAGTCAAGGGAACAGGTGTGGTGGGCTTAGGAAACCAGCCTGGCACATGTTCCAGAGAGAGACCCATGCAGTTAGAACTGGCCAGAGTAGAGATCCAAAAGCTGGAAATAGAGATGAGAGCCTGAGAAAAGGAGCTGGAAGCAAAGAAACACCAGGAAACGGAGATGTTAGCAGACATGCAAAAGCTTGGAAACAGAGGAATGAAAGAAGGTAGCAGAAGCCCAAGAAAGGGAAATTGCAAGAGAATGGTGATCTGAGGTGAAACTGATAAGCTGGGGGGTACTGCTTTGGAAGCAGTGAATCCTTGAATACTGGGAGTGGAACAGGTTCTGGACACTACAGGGAGACGCTTAGAGGTGGTGGGGCTCATAGAATCATAGAATATCAGGGTTGGAAGAGACCTCAGGAGGTCATCTAGTCCAACCCCCTGCTCGAAGCAGGACCAATCCCCAATTAAATCATCCCAGCCAGGGCTTTGTCAAGCCTAGCCAGGGCTTTGTCAAGCCTGACCGGGGCTGGAGTACACCTGTCGCTAACTGGTGGAGAGAGAGCAGGGTCTGTGTAGACACAGAGGGGAGTTGCTTGTATTTCCCGTGGCTCATGAAATCAGAGAGCGGACCCACGGCAGGCACAGACAAGGCTTCCTCTCACTAAGGGCAGATGGCACTGAGGTGCCTCACAACCCTGGATACCCCCCGGGAAGTGTCACAGACCTTGTTCTCAGTTGAGCCCTTTAAGCATTACTGTAATACATATAATAGTAAACTCTAATGAATTTGGCATGCAGGAGAAAATCTGGATTAAATAGAAAATTTATTTAGAACCTGTATTTTTGCAAAGTATAATAAAGTATAATTAAATATATGGTGTAAATTTACTGAGGAAGGCTAACAGAATATAAAAGACCACTCACACTTTATTCTGAAGGGGAATATAATTAAACAGTCACGATTATGATAAATAATCAGATTGGATTATGTAAACCAAGAAAGGATAAGCATGATGGTCTGGTTGTGCTGTACATCATATTTCACATTCATTTGTATTGAAATGTCTGCGAGGTTCTTTTTTATTATGGCAAATTCAGCTTTAATAACATATGAAAAAATACATACATTTTGAGCTTGAGTCTGTGCAGCAATGCAGACAAGTAGTTTCCCTGCTCAAGTGAGGGCTTTATATACACACATTGCCTTTAGTGGGACTCTGGTGAGTTAGGGCCTGCTTGTCCAGAAGAGTTTTCAGAATCAAGGTCATATTTAATAGGGAGTTTAAGTGCACTGTCAAACCCTGAGATAGGTAGTTAGATAGCCTTAGAGGATAGAATTAATTAAGAAAGAGATTTGACCTATCTATACTTTTGATGTTTTTCAGTAATTAGGTTTTTAAGTGGCATCTAATTGACAACAAATAATAACTCATAAAGCAGTCTTTGTGAAATATTGAATGGAGACTATCGCCTGACCATGAAAAATATTTAATCTCAAGGAGACCATCTGGAAAGTATCTGGACCATTGGTTTGAAAGCTGACATTTGTTTGTAAAATGTTGAGTTAAGGGTTCTAACCTTATTATTCATAGAATCATAGAATATTAGGGTTGGAAGAGACTTCAGGAGGTCATCTAGTCCAATCCAATCCTGTGCTCAAAGCAGGATCAACACCAACTAAATCATCCCAGCCAAGGCTTTGTCAAGCCAGGCCTTAAAAACCTTAAATTATGATGGTTACTCTGAAGATTTAACATGCAAACAAAGAGTATGCGTTCATTCAGCTTTATGTCCCAGTAGTGGTTACTAGTTGATGCTGCTGGTTTCTGAAACATACCATTTTGCTATGAGGATAATCCAGAATCTGTTATGGGTACTGGTGGCATCAACTAATAACCACTACTGGGACATAAAGCTGAATGAATGTGAACAAATGTCAGCTTTCAAACCCATGGTCCTCAGTTACTTTCCAGATGCTATGTCCAGGTACTTAAAATAAGATATGAATACAGTTAAGAAGTTAGGAATGTAATGGAGTTATGATTTTAGTTGCAATGATCAGCATATCCTCTTTCAGAAGCATTATCTCAGAATTTGAATTGTGAAAATATTTTTGGTGAATTTTTTTTTACTATCTTAAAAGAAAGTCCTAACATCAAAAATAGCTTATTTGAACAAAAACATGCATATTACACTTACTACTACTTAACAACCAGCAGAAGTTATCGTTTGCTGTAAATGAATTTAAAAAAACCCTAATAAAATAACAGTTCCTTCTGCTGCTTTATTCATCCATCAAGTATAAAAGTGGTAAGGTTCAATGGAAATTCCCATTAAGAATCCAAAAATAACTTTACAGCACAGTGTGTGGAACACCCAGGTGTTTTGGGTTTATGTGTAAACTCAACATGTGGAGAATGGAGAAAAACTGTCAAATATTGTTATAGTTAAGACTTTAGAAACTGTTTAAATGTTGGATAACTATGTGTTTCTATCTCTAAAAGGAAAAGCAATTTCAAACAGAATCACAAAATTAAATCCTGGTAGGTATTAAACAGCGTCACATTCCTGTTCATCAAATTGCTTCTGAAATTCCTCGCTGTTGGAATCATGTGCCGTCACATTGACTGGGAAACATTAAAAAAGAAAAAGCGCAGTTAGTTGCAGTCACATGTCTTGAAGCATGTCCCGAATCTCATTAAAAAGGAAGAAAGAAAAGGAGGACTTGTGGCACCTTAGAGACTAACCAATTTATTTGAGCATAAGCTTTAGCTTACGAAAGCTTATGCTCAAATAAATTGGTTAGTCTCTAAGGTGCCACAAGTACTCCTTTTCTTTTTGCGAATACAGACTAACACGGCTGTTACTCTGAAACCCATTAAAAAGGAAGGTATGTCAGCGTTACCTTTCAGTTCCTGTTTCTTCTGCATGTTGTTTTATATAGAACCAAATCTTCCATAATTACAAGATCTTACTTGTCATCAGAAGATTTTACCTAAAAAGTTATCTTTTTCATGTGAACTAATGTGCCTTGTCCTTGTCCTCATGTTTTGGTCCTTGCAGGGAAAATATTCCTTCCCAACTTGAATGTCAAGCATTCTCTCAACTTCTGTATTAACAAAGACCCATAGGTCTGAGGGAGAGTCCATTTCAAAATTGATAGTTTCATGTATTGTGAACTATTTAAATGTATTGTGTCTATTTCAGATCTTAATGCTTATTTTCCTAGTGCTATGGCAGCATACCAAATGTGTTTTGTTAAAGTTTCTGGGCTTGATTTTTGAAAATATCCATTTTGGGGGCATATGTACTTATTTTGTTTATTTCAGCATCAAGATCCCTTAGTATGGAAAAAGGTGCCTAGAAGTTTGGAAATTGGTCCCTTAGTTCTAATATTTGGAAGGCAGCAATCTACATTTAGCTTCTGAGGATAGGTCAGATTTTTATGTTGTAAGATAGTGCTGCAAGTCTGCTTTCATTGACATATTCATTGTTCACTAGAAAGGGGAGACTGTTGAATTCAAGATGGTTTTACAGTTCCCAGGAAAACTATATCAGGCCAGAGAGCAGTGATTGTCTTGCATTAATAGAATTAATAGAATCTTGAAGTTGGAGGCAGACGTTGCAGTTCATCTGCCTGCCGATACAAGATCGTTCCCTGCAGTGTGTGTGTATGCGTGTGTTTGGGCATGCGTTCACGCAGGGGTGTAGATACATTTCTTGGGTGGGTGTAACCAGCTGTAATAGGGCTTTCACCACATTACTTTGGAGACTATTCAACACCCTAATAAGATTTGCATGATTTTTTTTCTGCATAAATTTTCCATTTGTTAATTTATTGGATGTCTTCCTGATACACATCCCTTCAGAGACTGATGTCTTGTCTACATGAACTCTTAGTTCACAGCAAACTGGGGTGTGAATTGACCCCATACTAGCCTTCTGCAAACTAACTTGTCTGCAAGGACCCTGCTGAGATGCATTAACTCTTAAACTAAGTGTTTATGTAGACAAGCTCTGGGGATAGTTTGTCTGATTATCAAAGGACCAGATATTTTTTAAGTTGGCTCAGTTGGATCATCAAGGCCAAGAAAGTCTTTTTTGGTCCCTTGTGGCCCTCCATGAACTCTTGTTTTAACACACAAATAAGCATTATTTTTCTCATTAAAGACCAGACTCTTGAAGTTCTGGGTCCATTTGACTCTTAACCAAGATAGCATACCTCCTTCCCACCTTGAATAGCCTCTTCCTCTCTTCAGAAAGGATGGAATCATGTAGTATTTTCAGTTATGAGTGACTGTCTATTTTCAGGAATAACAGAGTCTTTTCTCTTATAGCAAAAATATGACCGTTTATTATTTGTATCTGCTTTTGGGCATGTGCACTGCTGTCTCAGTGAGGCATCTGGGCGTTTATTTCATGCCTAAGCCCAGTGCAAACCTCAAACCGGGTGAAGGTAGGTGTTCCCTTGCTCAGCTTTCTTGTGGGGCCAAATCCTGTAGGTATACTCCCAGCACACCTGGCTCCACACAAAATAGCTGGGGGAGAACATTTAGCCCAGTGTTAAGGGAACTTACCCATGATGTGGGTCAATTCCCCCCTCAGTGTGATGAGAAGAGATTTGAACAGGTGTCCCTTGCTTCTTAGGTGAGTGACTTAACCATTGGACTATGGAATGTTGTGATGTAGGTTTCTCTGAATCTCCCTTGTTGAAGCCATTCCACTTTGTATAAAATAATTATTAATTGGGCCAGAGAAAGAGTGAGAATGACTCTATACTGGATCAAACTCAAGGTTTGTCCAGTCCAGTTGTCCTGTCTCTGACAGTGATTAGTACCAAATCCTTTAGCGGAAGGTGTAAGAAATCTGCCGTAGGAAGATGTGGGATAATCTGCTCCATATAGGTTTTATCTCTGATCTCTAATAGTTAGAAATTGACATAAGCCCATCAGCACAAGGTTTAACATCCATTCTAAAATTTGTTGATATTTGTTTGTTAATAATGACGACTCTGGATATTCTTCATATTCATTTAATTATTCAGTCCCTCTCTGAATTTTGTTAAATTCCTGGTTTCAGCAACTTCCTGCGGTAACAAGCTCCTCAGTTTGTTTACATATGTGAAAAAATACTTCCTTTTATTGGTTTTGAATTTTACACCTTTAAATGTTATTGAAACTCCCCTTGTTCTTGTTTTATAGGAAAGGTAGAGTGGAAGTTCCCAATCTACCTCCTTTATGCCATTCATTATTTTTTTAATATAAGAGATTTTCCAGGCCTTTGATCATTTTCATTGCTCTTTTTTGACCTCCCCCTTTTAGTTCTGAAATATCCTTTTTGAGATGAGGGGATCAGAGCTATGTACAGTATTCCAAAGGAAGCCATACTATTGATTTATGTTAAATCATTATAATCTTATCCCATTCCTTGTGCATCCTAACATCTGGTTAGCTATTTTGACCAACATATCTAAAGTATTTTCTTATTTCTTTGGGAGTATGCTTGCCTTAGAGCTTTTCTCTGCTGCACATTTGCTCTATTCGGCAACACCCAGATCTCTTGATTACATAGTCAATAACCTTTCCTCCCAGCTGGTAAAATTCCTTTGTCAATTTTTTAGCACTCTGTAGTAAGGTTTTGTTTCTGCATTTCTTAAAGGTATAATGATCTCTCTTTCTTACCCATAAAATGTCAATTCTTCTCTTTTTTAATATCAAATCAATCCCATTAGAAATATACCCAAAAGAGGTTTTATTTGAATCAGGTAACCATTGTGCTGCTGCAGTCACTTAAGTATTCTGCCATCTTCATGTACTACTACATTTGGAGAATGTATAAGCAAACTACATGGGGTAAGAAATAAAGTACTATCATGGCTTAAAAACAAACAGTACCTCAAAGCTTTGTAGTAGGACTTGTATTCTTTAATGATAGGGGGAGCTGGTAGTGAACGATTTAGGTCTTAATACTCTCCATTATAAACGATTCTAGTAAACTTTTTTTAGAAGCAGGCTATTGAAATTTGTTAGAGACAAAGCTCTGGGGTTAAGTTGTGTCTTTCATTTGTCCCAGGAAATTGCATTCAGGCTTGGCTGAGTTATAATCTTCTTAAAACTACCTTTTCCCTTCTCTCACTTTCATTACTCAGGAAAATTTTGGCAGCATACAAAAATAATTGAACATGAACAAGAGTCCAGCCTTCACCCTTCCAAAGCAGCAACAGTGTCACATACTGTACAGGGAACACATGGGAGCTGCTGGAGCATCTGTAATAGTAGAGGGAGAAAGCTGGACTGGGTTCTCCCACCTGGACCACAATCCCCCTGACATATGGCCCTACTGTCCCATCATCTCTCCTTCCAGCCTTTGCCTGCTGACAGCTAATATCCTGTAGCTCCAGTGGTAGAAGTGTGTACTGCTGAGCTGAAAATACACAGTTTGAATCCTGATGATGGTACATGATTGGGGGCTTAGGGGTTGTTATAGTTGTACTTAATTTTGTTTTTACCTCTTTCTTTTAAAACAAAGTAATAAGAAATTACATTAAAAGAATCCTATAATAAAGATATTCTTCACATTGCAAAAACAAGAACTCAAAAATTAGGAAATGCTGGATTTAAGATCGTCTGTGTAACCTTAATTCCGTACTTTATGTATATGCGTCATGATAAAGTCTTTAATTACATGATCATACTATTTTTTCGCACAGAACCTCTGCTTCGTTCCGTGTTGTGGATGGACACACAAGTTTGCATGAGCAACCTTTAATCTGGCATTTCGTAATTTCTGAAGGCTTGACTTTGGCAACCTAAATAACCTTCAATTAACCTACTCTATTTGTGTGCAATATATTAATAATTGATCTGAGAAAGGTAAATAGAGAGGTGGCAAAATTTGCAGATGATATAAAGTTATTTCGTTTAATTGCAAATAAAAATACTGAGGAACTAAAGAGGGACTTAAGAAAGCTTAAGTGAATTGGAAGTATTATGGTAAATGAAAGTCATTGTTGACAAATACAAAGCACGACACGTAGTCTGAACTACTGAGCCTATTAATGGCTTCTAAAATCACTATAGCCACTGGAGGAAAAAACTTGTGAACAGCTTAGTGAAAAACTCTGCTTAATGTGAAGCAATGGTCAAAAAAGCATACCTGATATCAGGATCTACAAATAAGGCTGCGAGTCTGTTATGGAGGTCACAGTAGTCACAGATTCCATGACTTTCCATGACCTCTGTGACTTCTGCAGCAGCTGGTGCTGGCTCAAAGGCTGCCTGAGCCGGGCAGCCCTTGGGCCAGCAGCAGCAGTTTGGGTATGTGGGAGGGGGTAGGGGCAAGGGGTTGGGGGGTGTGGGCGGCTCTTACCTCAGGGTGAGGGGCTCCCACTGGCATGACCTGCAGCTCCTAGGTGGTGGAGGGGGAGGGAGGCTCCACGCTGCCCACGCCCGCAGGCCCCACCCCTCAGCTCCCATTGGCTGTGGTTCCCAGCCAGTGGGAGCTGTGGCAGCTGGCGCTTGTGCCCCTCCACCGCCTAGGAGCCACAGAGATGCGGAGCCAGGTAGGGAGCCCCTGCCAGCCCTGCCAACCCCCCTCCCCCCCACAGCACCAGCAGGGGTCCTGGGCCACTTCCGCCAGTACCTGCGGCACCCCAAGACTGCTCCCTCCTCCCACAGCCCCCCTGCCCAAGTTTTAGTCACAGGTATTTTTAAGTAAAAGTCTTGGACAGGTCACGGGCTGTGATTTTTTTTGTTTACTGCCTGTTACCTGTCCTTGACTTTTACTAAAAATACCCATGACTAAAACGTAGACTTATGTATAAATAACAGTATCAGAAGTAAGACTGAAAATATTATTATATAACTTGGTCACACTCTCACCTGAAACAGTGTTCAGTTCTAGTCACCCTATCTCAAAAAGGTTTAAAGCAGAAATGGAAGGACTTCAGAGGTGGATTCCAGAAATATTGGAAGACATGGAACTTCTGAATGAAAAGAATATGAAAAGATTGGGACTATTTAGTGTAGAGTAGTGGTTCTCAAGCTTATTTGATCATGCTCCCTTTCTTTGTGTCTGTAGTAGTTTAGCCCCCCCCCCCCTTTGAACACTTGGCGAGCAGCCACCAGTCTCTGACTGCTCAGCTCTGAAGGCAGAGTGGAGAGCAGCGGCTGCTCGTCGGGCACCCAGCTCTGAAGGCAACTGTTACTTCTCTGCTGGTGGTGGTGGCGCTGCCTTCCGAGCTGGGCACCCAGCCAGGAGCCGCTACTGTCCAGCCGCTGAGCTCTGAATGTGGGCAGTAAGTTTTTTTTCCTAAAGCTTTTCCGGCCCCTCCTGCACGAATATATTCTGCACCCCCCAGGAAGGGCACACCCCAACTTTGAGAGCATCTGGTATAGAGGTATGGCATGACAGACACACAAAAATAATGAATGGTATAGAGAAGGTGAATGGGGCACTCCTGTGTACCTTTTCTAATAATGCAAGAAGGAGGGAACCTCCAATGAAATGGAATGGCATCAGATTTAAACTAGATAAAAATAAATACTTAAATTGCATAATTGCCCTGTTGGTACTCATTGCCTCAAAATTTTATAGAGACCAGGAGTTTAGTAGGATTAATAAAGAGTGTCATTTTTATGGAATGCGAATATTGAAAGTTATATTTAGAAGAGACTGAACAAGAAATTGGAGGTACAAGCCAACAGTGAATTGATGGATATTAGGATAGAAGTTTGCCTGTGAGCAGTTTATTCTGTGACTGTCCAATATGGGATTTCTTGCATCTTTCTCTAAAGGATGTGGTACTGAGAGACGCACTAGTCTGATATGATTCTATGATTTCATCTTGGCAGAAAGGGAGGTCTTTTATTGTCATGATGTTTCTGAGGGAAGTTCCTGTTCATTTTCACACTCTGAAAGCTCTAGTTTTGATGACTCTTTGTTCTCTGATATGTGTAGAATAAATGGAAGGCTCTGTCTTGTGGGACTCCTACTTTATTTTTATTTTTTTTTAATCAAGGGGATAAAGGCTAATTCTCTCTCTTGTCTTATCACTTGAAATAAGAATTCTGTTCCAATCCTAAGAATACAGAGGAAAAGAAACCATTGTATTGACTTTGAGAGGCCCCTGAATGTTTACCTCAAGCATACCTTAGAGTTAAGGAAAAAAGAAAAGGAGTACTAGTGGCACCTTAGAGACTAACCAATTTATTTGAGCATAAGCTTTCGTGAGCTACAGCTCACTTCATCGGATGCATTCAGTGGAAAATACAGTGAGGAGATTTATATACACACAGAACATGAAAAAAACTGCTGGAAATGGCCCACCTTGATTATCACTACAAAAGGTTTTCTCCCCCGACCCCTCTCCCCCGCTCTCCTGCTGGTAATAGCTCATCTTAAGTTATCACTCTCCTTACTGTGTGTATGATAACACCCATTTTTTCATGTTCTGTGTGTATATAAGTCTCCTCACTGTATGCTCAAATAAATTGGTTAGTCTCTAAGGTGCCACTAGTACTCCTTTTCTTTTTGCGAATACAGACTAACAAGGCTGCTACTCTGAAACCTTAGAGTTAAGGAAATCTCACTACTTATTTGTTCCATTTAGGGCTCTATCCAAGCAAATAGTTTCCGTTTGAGTGATATAAAGCATTAGTATAGCCTACAGAGCCAGAAGAAGACCATCTCCATTTAAAATTGAACCTTACCCTACTAAGCAGTATTTCATTCCAAAAGACAGATGTGTTTCCTCATACCTTTGTTTGGCTTTACAGATTGAATATATCCATATCTACACAGAATCTGGTAAAAAGGTGGGTTTTTTTCTGCTAGTCCTAGGCAATAGTATCTGCCTTTGGGGACTTTTTATCCCAAGCTATATACACATTGAGTCACACATATGCAGCCCAGGTGTATTTGCTTCTGAAAATCCAGACATTTGTTTGCTTTGGACCATTCCGCTCATAAGAGGAATCATGATTCTTATCTGAGTCAAAAAAGTATTTCTAACACACAGGTTTCAGTATTTGTTGGGGTAGGAATTTAAAGTTGTCTTTTTATTATATAGTGGTAAGCTTGGAAGGAAAATCTAAGATCTAGCTTATCACTGGTGTATGACTGAGTTCTCAGTGTGATGTGGCTGTGATTACAGCAAATGCAATCCTAGTATGTATCAGGTGAGTAGAAATAGGGAAGTATTAATGCCATTGTACAAGGCACTGGTAAGTAGAACTGGTTGGAAATTTTCAGATGAAACTTCGTTTAATCAGAAATTGCCGATTTGCTCAAGTGAAATGTATTGCCAAATCGATTGCAGATTTAACTTAACTTTTGCCAAAACAGAGGCAGATTTCCATTGGTAACCTGCTGGTGTTCTAGGCCTGACAGTCCAGTAGCAGAGAGTCTGCCAGGCTCTGGAGCCCTGCATGGAGCTTTCCAGACCCAGAATGGCAGCTGAAACTGGGTCTCTTGGGACTGTTAGTCTCCTTGCTCTGCTGCAAGGTGCCTACCAATTCATAGAGCACCCACTGGTTCTGGGGTTCTCAGGGCAGCTGAGCTCCCTGCTCAAGGGGGCTTTTCAGGGCTTCTAAGGTTCTTACCTACTTCCAAGTAGGCAGCCCGGGGAGCCAGCTGTCCTGTGAGTGTGGAAGCCCTGAGGTCCTCATCCTGGGACACACTACATGGCAGGGCTGCCCCATAAGTGTTTCCAGTACTTCCAGACTCCCAGTTCCATGAAAGAGCCCTGGAGCAAGCCCCAAGAGTCTCAGCTCAGAGGGGAGCCTAGCAACCTGAGAGCCCTGGCGGGAGCTGTGGCTCCTGTTGCTGGCAGGCTTCCTGCTGGTAGAGCAACTATGTGAAATTGATAGTCTCCTGGCATGAATTGCAGCTGTGAAACCAACAAGAATGTCAATTTCACATATTTCAGGAACACTATATTTCAGATTTTGAGAAACAACATTTTCGAGGATCTCTGGTGCACTAAGAAATTTCTGTAAATTTGCTTTTGTTCCGAATTGGAACAACAGCAAATTCAGGAATACTTCATCTTCTGGCAAACCAAAACCCTGAGTTTTGGCCAGCTATACTGGTAAAACCTCTTCTGGAATACTGGGTGCTATTCTGATTCATTCGTATTCAAGGAAGGTAGGTTCAAACTGGAACAGGTGCCAAAAAGGGCTTCTAGGATGATGGAGGAATGGGCTCCTTATCTTACAAGCAGAGACTGAAAGAGCTTGGCTTGTTTTGCCGAACAAAACGAAGGCTGAGAAGGGATATAATTGCTCTTTATAAATACATTGGAGGGATAAACACCAGGGAGGTAGAAGAGCTATTTAACTTAAAAGGCAATGTTGGTGTTGTGCTCTCTGGAGTGTGTCACTACTTTGAGTGCCAGCCTCAAGGCAGACTGTCAAAAAGCAGGGCGGAAATCCCAAACTGGCTATATGTAATGTAATATGTATAATTAGTTTTTAGCAACCCAGTAGCAAGTGTGAACTCCTAAAGCTCTATAACAGTCTTACCATGTAGTCACAGACAGTCCCCTTGAGCATTCTAGTCTGTCTATCCAAGCAAGCTGGACTATGTGGTAGGTGGTTACCTTACACCAAAAATCACAATAATATTCAGGTTACTCCCAGTCTCAAAGAACAAGTCACTTACCCAGGTCAAATGTATTCACATCTCTAACCCAAGACAACACCTGTAGCCAATCCTATAATAAACTAACTAAAAATTGATTAACTAAGAAAAGAAATAAGTTATTTACAAGGTTAAAATAGGAAATATAGACACAAATGAGTTACAGTCTTAGATTTCAAAAGGTAATGTAAGCTTCTGTAATAAGCAGTTATATATGTCCTTTAGGGCTGACCCATGCAAAACAGCACTGGGATCTCTTGCTTATGTTTACGAAGCCTTGCCCCTCAGTGTCAAAACAGCATAAAGACCCTGGTTTCTCTTTGTCAAGAATTTTTATCTTCCCTCAACCCAGAATCTAAGCTGATGGGATGAGTTCATGAATAGGTTTCCCCTTCCTGGAGGTAGTTAGGAATGCAATCAACAAGGTCTCTGTCCTTTTATGCTACAGAGTGCCTTGTTTACCTTCAATAGGCCATCTTGTGTGCAGGACGAGCACTTTACAGTAATGCATTTCTTGTTTGGTGACTTACACAATTAGAGGTTTACAATCCAAACACTCAATATAACTTTATACCATGGGATACAGATATTATAAGTAGGATTAATATGTGCAGCATCCTACAAGCATTTTATAAAGTCTTAACATTAAACACATTATTATAACACTAATATCTGTTTTAACTATACTAACCCACCAGTAAGCCAGACTAGTTTGCAGCTATGCATTTGTCAGTGTTCAGTGAGGCCCTGGGTCTTGGCATTAGCTGGTACCTGGTATGCCAGGTGGGTTGGCACAAGAGCAAGAAGGTATAAGCAGCCCATGAATAAATTTAGGCTGGAAATTAGAAGAGGGTTCTAACCATCGGAGGAGCATGGTTCTGGAACAGCGTCCCAATAGGAATAGTGAGGGCAAAGAGCCTAACTAGTTTTAAAATGGAGCTTGATAACTGTATGAACAGGATTATATGATGGGGTTGCCTGGAATAGCAGGGGACTGGTCTTGAAGACCCAGGAGGTCCTTTCTAGTACTATATTTCTATGTCTAATTTTACAATATTGGAGTGCATTTATATAGGTTATTACATATTTTAATAGCCAGTTTGCCTCTTGAAGTAGAAATCTAAATGTATATTAAATTGCATGAATAGTGCCTGGCACAAAATGGGGTCCTGGTCCATGAATGAGATTTGTAGGTGCAACTGCAATATAAATTATAAATAAATAATGATGCTGTAAAATCAAATCTCCTATAACACCTGGGGTAAATTTTTCAAAAAACATATAAGACCCTTTGTCTCAGAAGTGACTTAAGAACTTAAGTCTGTTGACTTTCAATAGGACTTAAATTCCTAAGCCCTGGTCTACACTAGGAGTTTAGGTCGAATTTAGCAGCGTTAAATCAATGTAAACCTGCACCCGTCCACACGATGAAGCCCTTTTTTTTCGACTTAAAGGGCTCTTAAAATCGATTTCCTTACTCCATCCCGACAAGTGGATTAGCGCTTAAATTGGCCTTGCCGGGTCGAATTTGGGGCACTGTGGATGCAATTAGACGGTATTGGCCTCCGGGAGCTATCCCAGAATGCTCTATTGTGACCGCTCTGGACAGCACTCTCAACTCAGATGCACGGGCCAGGTAGACAGGAAAAGGCCCACAAACTTTTGCATTTCAATTTCCTGTTTGCATGGTCACCTGCAGCTTGCCACGCTGGCCAGAGCTCATCAGCAGAAGTGACCATGCAGAGCTCATCAGCAGAGGTGACCATGATGGAGTCCCAGAATTGCAAAAGAGTTCCAGCATGGACCAAACGGGAGGTACTGGATCTGATCGCTGTATGGGGAGAGGAATCCGTGCTATCAGAACTCCGTTCCAGTTTTTGAAATGCCAAAACATTTGTCAAAATCTCCCAGGGCATGAAGGACAGAGGCCATAACAGGGACCCAAAGCAATGCCGCGTGAAACTTAAGGAGCTGAGGCAAGCCTACCAGAAAACCAGAGAGGCAAATGGCCGCTCTGGGTCAGAGCCCCAAACATGCCGCTTCTCTGATGAGCTGCATGCCATTTTAGGGGGTTCAGCCACCACTACCCCAGCTGTGTTGTTTAACTCCTTCAATGGAGATGGAGGCAACACAGAATCAGGTTTTGGGGATGAGGAAGATGATGATGATGAAGTTATAGATAGCTCACAGCAAGCAAGCAGAGAAACCGGTTTTCCCGGCAGCCAGGAGCTGTTTCTCACCTTGGACCTGGAGCCAGTACCCCCGAACCCACCCAAGGCTGCCTCCCGGACCCGCCAGGCGGAGAAGGGACCTCTGGTGAGTGTACCTTTTAAAATACTATACATGGTTTAAAAGCAAGCATGTTTAATGATTAATTTGCCCTGGCATTTGCGGCTCTCCTGGATGTACTCCCAAAGGCTTTGCAAAAGGTTTCTGGGGAGGGCATCCTTATTCCGTCCACCATGGTAGGACACTTTACCACACAGGCCAGTAGCACGTACTCGGGAATCATTGTAGAACAAAGCATTGCAGTGTATGTTTGCTGGCATTCAAACAACATCCGTTCTTTATCTCTCTGTGTTATCCTCAGGAGAGCGATACCATTCATGGTCACCTGGTTGAAACAGGGTGCTTTTCTTAAGGGGATATTCAGAGGTGCCCGTTCCTGCTGGGCTGTTTGCCTATGGCTGAAAAGAAATGTTCCCCGCTGTTAGCCACAGGGAGTGGGGAGAGGCTAGCCATGTGGTGGGGGGAGGCAAAATGCGACCTTGGAACGAAAGCACATGTGCTGTGTATGTAATGTTAACAGCAAGGTTTACCATGAAAGAGTGTAGCCATTGTTCTAGAAAATGTCTTTTTAAATACTATTGTCTCTTTTTTTTTTCTCCACCAGCTTCATGTGTTTCAAGGATCACAGGATCTTCTCCTTCCCAGAGGCTAGTGAAGATTAGAAGGCGAAAAAAACGTACTTGTGATGAAATGTTCTCTGAGCTCATGCTGTCCTCCCACACTAACAGAGCACAGACGAATGCATGGAGGCAGACAATGTTAGAGTGCTGGAAAGCACGAAATGACCGGGAGGAGAGGTGGCGGGATGAAGAGAGTAAGTGGCGGGCTGAAGAGAGGGCTGAAGCTGAAAGGTGGCGGCAGCGTGATGAGAGGAGGCAGGATTCAATGCTGAGGCTGCTGGAGGATCAAACCAATATGCTCCAGCGTATGGTTGAGCTGCAGGAAAGGCAGCAGGAGCACAGACCGCCGCTACAGCCCCTGTGTAACCAACCGCCCTCCTCCCCAAGTTCCATAGCCTCCTCACCCAGAAGCCCAAGAACGCGATGGGGGGGCCTCCGGCCACTCCACCCCAGAGGATTGCCCAAGCAACAGAAGGCTGGCATTCAATAAGTTTTAAAGTTTTAAACTTTTAAAGTGCTGTGTGGCCTTGTCCTTCCCGCCTCCACCACCCCTCCTGGTGCTTCTCTCCTCCACCACCCCTCCTTGGCTACCTTGGTAGTTATCTCCCTATTTGTGTGATGAATGACTAAAGAATGCATGAATGTGAAGCAACAATGACTTTATTGCCTTTACAAGCGGTGATCAAAGGGAGGAGATGAGGGTGGTTAGCTTACAGAGAAGTAGAGTGAACCAAGGGGCGGAGGGTTTCATCAAGGAGAAACAAACAGAACTTTCACACTGTAGCCTGTCCAGTCATGAAACTGGTTTTCAAAGCTTCTCTGATGCGCACCGTGCCCTCCTGTGCTCTTCTAACTGCCCTGGTGTCTGGCCGTGCGAAACCAGCAGCCAGGCGATTTGCCTCAACCTCCCACCCTGCCATAAACGTCTCCCCCTTACTCTCACAGATATTGTGGAGCGCACAGCAAGCAGTAATAACAGTGGGAATATTGGTTTCGCTGAGGTCTAACCAAGTCAGTAAACTGCACCAGCGCACTTTTAAACATCCAAATGCACATTCTATCACCATTCTGCACTTGCTCAGCCTGTAGTTGAACAGCTCCTGACTACTGTCCAGGCTGCCTGTGTATGGCTTCATGAGTCATGGCATTAAGGAGTAGGCTGGGTCCCCAAGGATAACTATAGGCATTTCAATATCCCCAACGGTATTTTCTGGTCTGGGAATAAAGTCCCTTCTTTCAGCTTTTGAAACAGAGCAGAGTTCCTGAAGATGCGAGCGTCATGTACCTTTCCCGGCCATCCCACGTTGATGTTGATGAAACGTTCCTTGTGATCCACCAGTGCTTGCAGCACTATTGAAAAGTACCCCTTGCGGTTTATGTACTAGCCAGCTTGGTGCTCCGGTGCCAAGATAGGGATATGGGTTCCGTCTATGGCCCCACCACAGTTAGGGAATCCCATTGCAGCAAAGCCATCCACTATGACCTGCACATTTCCCAGGGTCACTACCCTTGATATCAGCAGATCTTTGATTGCATTGGCTACTTGCATCACAGCAGCCCCCACGGTAGATTTGCCCACTCCAAATTGACTCTTGACTGACTGGTAGCTGTCTGGCGTTGCAAGCTTCCACAGGGCTATTGCCACTCGCTTCTCAACTGTGAGGGCTGCTCTCATCTTGGTATTCTTGCGCCTCAGGGCAGGGGAAAGCAAGTCACAAAGTTCCATGAAAGTGTTCTTATGCATGCGAAAGTTTCTCAACCACTGGGAATCGTCCCAGACCTGCAACACTATGCAGTCCCACCAGTCTGTGCTTGTTTCCCGAGCCCAGAATTGGCATTCCACTGCATGAACCTGCCCCATTAGCACCATGATGCCCACATTGCCAGGGCCCGTGCTTTGAGAGAAGTCTGTGTCCATGTACTCATCGCTCACGTCACCGCGCTGACGTTGCCTACTCGCCTGGTTTCGCTTTGCCAGGTTCTGTGCTGCATATACTGTTGGATAATGCGCGTGGTGTTTAATGTGCTCCTAATTGCCAAAATGATCTGAGCGGGCTCCATGCTTGCCGTGGTATGGCGTCTGCACAGAAAAAAGGCGCAGAACGATTGTCTGCCGTTGCCCTGACGGAGGGAGGGACAACTGACGACATGGCTTACAGGGCTGGCTTACAGGGAATTAAAATCAACAAAGGGGGTGGCTTTACAAGAAACTGAATGGCCCCCTCAAGGATAGAACTCAAAACTGGGTTTAGCAGGCCGTTGATTTCACAGAGGGAGGGAGAGAGGGAGGGAGGGAAGAGAAAATGAATACAAAAGAAATCTGGTCTATTTCTTGTTTTGAGCCACTTCATCTATCTTTATACATCTTGCTGGCAGCAGACTGTGCAGTACGACCGCTAGCCATGATCATCTCCTGGGTGCTCTGCAGAAGACGATGCAGTATGACGACGAGCCATCATCTTCTGCTAGCTGGAGGTTAAAAAACAGTGCACTGCCGGTAGGACTCAATCGCCACGAGACGAAAGAAGGGAAATGACCTGGCTGAGTCACTCCCATGTTTGCCCAGGCGCCCGGTTAAAAGAGCACCCAGGACTATGTCGATGATGGCTACCAGTCATACGGCACTGTGTGCTGCCAAAAGGCAATAAACTGCTGCTGTGTAGCAATGCAATACCGCATCTGCCAGCACCCAGGAGACATATGGTGACAGTTAGTTGAGTGGCTCCATGCTTGCCGTGGTATGGCGTCTGCACAGGTAACTCAAGAAAAAAGGCGCAGAACGATTGTCTGCCCTTGCTTTCACGGAGGGAGGGAGGGAGGGTGGGAAGGGGGGCCTGACGATATGTACCCAGAACCACCCGCGACAATGTTTTAGCCCCATCAGGCACTGGGATTTCTACCCAGAATTCAAATGGGTGGCGGAGACTGCGGGAACTGTGCAATGCTCTGGAAGTCAACGGTTGCCTTGGTACTGTGGACACACTCCGCCGACTACATGCACTTAGAGCATTTGTGCGGGGACACACACAATCAACTGTATAAAAACGCTTTCTACAAAACCGACTTCTATAAATTCGACCTAATTTCATAGTGTAGACATACCCTTGGTGCTTAAATCTCTTTTGCAAATGGGGCTTAAGTTCCTAAGTCACTTAGATATTTTTGAAAAAAATATTTCTTTATTTTCAAGATGCTAAGCACCTCGTAGAGGCAGTCCTCTCAAGGGCAATAGAAATTGCGAGTATTCAGTACCACCTTAATTTAGCAAAAACTACTAAAATGGTTTTCCTCATTTAACGTTGACTGCTTATCTTGTTTTGTTCCATCTAGATATAAATTTGTGTTCTATACAATAAACATTGTGACAATATTTTTTGTGTGTGATATAGCTGATATAATTAACAGCTGCATTTGTGCTAAAATGTTGATTCTCATTTTATGAAATGAAAATTTTGTATAAATCCATGAGGTAATTTATTTGAAAAGGAACAAAAGTGTAAGAATGTTGTTTTTCCCAATGGATTATATTAATTGTTGACAGTGGGCCAGATAAATTCCACATATATTGTGTTTGCAAATGTTACCTTAGGATTCCATCCAATACTTTTTTCTTGAATTTCCATGGAAGGCTTTTGACAATTCTCCATTAAGTCAGCAAATCACTGATTTATTCTAATTCGTTTCAGCCCCTATTATAAAAACATACCATGTACTGTAGCTAACATAAAAATTAACAATGATATAAATTTAAAATATGTCCCTGTTCTAGTTTTTTTTCTCTCTTTTATCCTCAGAAGGGAAAGCTGATATGTTGGGACTTCAGTATCATAATGAATTTTAGTATATGCATATTTCTACTACATACCTATCTATTTCTCTGCATGACAAGACCCTTGAAGTAAGGCTCCTTTCACATGCTAAAAGTTGTAGTAGGACATTCTCCTAAGAATTGTGTCTAGGTAATAAATACATATGTACATGCATACTGTAGTTTAATTGGAAATTATACTGAGGATCAAGTCAGTCAGGTCTCATGTACTACTTTTGGTAGGATTACATGTTGGTTACTGAAAAACATTGGAATAAAAAAATATTACCGTAGAACTGTACCCCTCAAAATCAAAACTCCCAATGAAAACAATGGGCTTTTGGGTATGCAAGGAATGCAGGATTTAACCCTAATGTGGTACCTTTTTATATTAAAGGGGTTTATTAAAAGGATACTGTCACATTAATAATCATATTTTTCTTATTGTATTTAACTAAAAAGGGCTGCAACAGGTGCCACTAGTGTCCCTTCAAAGTTCCATTGACTTTCTTGGGATTCTGTGCTGGCATAAGGATCTGTGTTAAGGCCCCTCCTGGAAAGTAGGAGTCTAGAATAGCAAGGAGTCTGATTATGCAAAGACTTATGCATGTGTTGAACTTGAAGCTTGTGAGTACATTAAATGAAATCAGTGGAACTACTCAGGTGCTTGAAGTTAAGAACATGTGTAAATCTTTTGCAGGATTGGAACCTGATTTTTAAATTTTACTTTTCATTATTTCTGGTATTAGAACCTTTTGTGTGTTTGCACTTTTTGTACTTGTAAAGTAAAAACACACAAGTAAGCTTTACTTAGTTTACAGTGAGTTTCTTACTCTAACTTTCAGGTTATCATTCCTTAATGCAGTGCTAAGTAGGGTTATAAACATTGCAAGAGAATCTTTATAAATTTAAAAAACCTGTTCCTTTTGGAGGATAAAAATAGTTTATGGAAACATTTTTATTGGTTTTATCTGTTTTTTACAGTATCTAAATTTTGGGTCTCTATGTCATTCTAAAGTTTTATTTTTTAAAATAAAACTTTGACAAAGAAAATATTCAGATATGGTTTCTAAGTGCAATATATGTACAAACAAAGTTGCAAATTGTTCTGATTTTCATTATGTTTCTCCATACCACTGAATAGACGTAGTACATGGAAATAATTGAATACAGTGTTTGGTGTTTATCTACCATAGCCAAGTTTGTTATTAATGTAGTTATGTGATAACTTCGTCCTTGCTTGGACCAACAGCTACCACATTTGTTTTAATCTTGGAACTCAAATGTTAATTTTAGCAGTAACACACTATTCTTAGTCTGGGAAATGTAAAGGAATGTTTTTTCATATGAAATTGGCAGTGGTAACTTCATGTAAATTAAACCCTCATTAAACTGGCTAAATAAGCAATACAAGAACAATATAAAAAATCAGTTTTCCCACCATGCTTTAAGCACTTCTGAGTACTTCCTGTGAGGTGCAGAACACTTTCAGCTCCTCCTGACTTTTATGGAAATTAAGGGCATTCAGCCCCTTGAAGAAATGAGCCATAAGTTTTTCTTTCCATCCTTCCTTCTGTTTTTAGTGTCAAACTGTTTTGGTGGTTTGTTTTTGTTTTTACCAGGCATTAGCACTTTACACCAAACTATCAAAAAGGTTCTAGGTCCGTTCTTCATGTACAGCATCAACACCTGCTTTATAAATAGGCAAATGAAAATGGCAGATCAGATGCTAATTTTGAGATCTGAACTCAAATTAGACATCTTACAGACAAATTTATCTATGGATCATTGCAAAACTATTGAAGCTGTTTTAATTTCAAAGAGCTCTTTATATATAATACCATTAGAATCTGTATGTTCTCTTTTTTCTCCTTTTATTTCATTGTCAACTTGTTCCTTTTATTTAGTAAAAAGGGCTATTTCGTATTTACATCTGCAAAGAGATGGAAGAACAGGAAACAAGGAATTCTTAGTAGTGATATATGCTCAGAGTGACTTTAGAGAATCCAAACAAAATATTTTGTGAACACTTGGAGTGACAGTGAGCAATTTTTATGAATGATATTTATGGATTTTTTATGCAGCTATGAGAAAGGCAAATGGAATCCTAGGATGTACAAGGCAAGGTATTTCCTTTAGAGACAGTGAAGTATTTATGTCGTTGTACAAGGCACTGGTAAGACATCATTTGGAATACTGTGTAGAATTCGGGCCACCAATGTTAAAAGAAGATTAATGCCAACTGGAACAGGTACAGAAAAGGGCTACTAGGATGATCAGAAAAATGGAGGGTCTATTTTGTGAGGTGACAAAAACAGCTTGGCTTGCTTAGAATAGCAAAAAGAAGGCCGAGAGGGGATATGACTATTCTCTGAGTGATTGTCTACATAGAGTCCACTGGTAGTAGGTATGCACACCATGTACATGAGGTAGGATTCTTTTGAACAGCAGTGTCTGTGCCGGCACCCCCTATATCTTTGCAACTACGGTAGGTGAGGGAATAAGGCGTGGGGTAGCTACAACCACCACTCATGGGGTGTGAGACATGCCTTAGTGAGACATAGCCTTTCTTCACTTGTGTATTCTTCATTTCTTTTTTTCATGTTTTGTTTATCCTTGTTTTCATTGGTGAAAAGAAAGGGGGGGGAAGGATCAAGAAGAAGACACCTTCTATCCAGGCAGGTTTTCCTTCCTAATGGCAGACACCAAATCTCCTGTCTTCAAGATTTGTCTGTCATGTTATTCCATCGTGTCCATTAACAAAAGACAGTCCGAATATCTCCTCTGTCTGGGAGAGGGGCATATTCCAAATTGTTACTCTGTATGCTGTTCCTTTTCCAAAAGGACCCTTAGAACACAGAGGCAAGATTGAAATTGTTCTTGATGGAGAAATCTATGAAATCTCAGCCCATAATCTCTGAGTAGCATGGGAAAGACTAATCACACCCAGCCTTGGCACTGGCCACCTATGGTACCATCTCCACCTCCATCATGGTTTCCACTTATCGTTCTAATTTAGCAACTGGATCAGTTCCATCTGAGAGAAGGTTGTAGAGGAGCATCACTCCAGTCATGACTCCATGAGTAGATTCTCCTCTCCAGCCCCAATTGAGAGACTGAAATCTTCTCAGGCAAGGGAGGAGAAGTCCTCTTCTAGGGCACATAGCCTGGTAACTCTCCCTGCTGCCTCAGAGCCTAAGGGTAACTTGGGATCTATTGAGTTAAGTGATTCTGAACAGGCTATTCACCTTGGCCTCAGACCAGCTTGCACCACGCAGGCACCGTACTCCTGACAGGATTGGTCCTCATCTATAGAAAACCTATTCCTACTCCTCTTTCTCTCCTGAACAGACTGGGAAATCTCCCTCCTCCCAGACCCCAATCTATCCCGGGTGTCCCAGTGGGATACTGATGCGGAGCCAAAAGAGGATTTTCCCAGTGAATGTATAAAGAAAGGTGCAAACCTGAAGAAGGACTCACTTCCACTGTTTTTCATCTGAGATCATCTTCTCTGAGAAAACTACTAAAGCATACTCCAGCTCCACCACTCCCCCAGTCTCTTCTGGTGTGGGAGGAGAAGTACTTCATTGAGGATGATCTACCTCCTCTAGCCCGGGAACCACCAGTGCCTCAAGGAGCCTTTTCATCTTTCCCTGATCAACAGTAAATCCACATTCTAGAGCCTCCCAGCATGAATTCAGATTTTTCAGGATCTCGTCAAAAGGATTGCTGAGATTCTAAATATTTCTCCTGAGGTTACTCAAGAGAAACAATATAAACTGCTGGACATTCTCCATGCTGCAACACAGGACAGAATAGTAATGTCAATAAATGAGGGCCTTCTGGAGCCTGTTATGGTTCTGGCATACTCCAGCCTCCATTCCACCCATCTCTAGGAGGGCAAGTAGAAAATAAGCTTCTGCGAAGGGATTTTAGTATTTTTTTCAATACCCAACTGATGGTTCCCTGGTGGTCCAAGCAGTCCAGAAGAAGACTAAACAACATGGAGCTGCTAAGAATATGCTGTGGGAGAAAGATAAAAAAAGACTAGTCCTCTTCAACCACAAGAGGGAAACTGAGTTATAAGCAAAAGAACCAACAAAAATGCAGTAATGGTAATTACAAGACTTGCAGTATTTTACCACTGTATTATGTAAATCAATCAGAAAAAGTATAAATGTCAAAATGGTTTAACATGCTCCAATTTAACACTTACTGGATGTGCACAATGAATGTGTCAATCTAGTAGTCTCTGGGGACAATGTTCTGTCTTAGCATAAGTGGACACAGCTCCTATTGATGTATTGTTGAAGGGGTGAATTTGGCCCTGGGTGTATTGGGGTCTGGTGCAGATATAATTTTAACAGGGATGTTCTGGTATTATCTTGCACCCTCTTTAATATATTTTCCTGCTAAAACACTCTACTCTGGTCTGCATATTTAGGCCTCAGTTTTCCAAACATTTAAACACATGAGTAATTTTATTCATATGAATAGTCCCACTGAACTCCAGTACTAAGGTGTGAAGTTACTCACGTGAAAAACTGATGGCAGAATTGAAGTCTTGGCAAGTAAATTAACTTCTTTTGATCTTGTATTAGCAATAGTAGAAAATCTTAGGGGTGAAAATGTTACAGAATTAAAAAGATTCTCTTTGGTTGTTCCTCCTCCTCATTTTCATCTCCATTACCCACATTCTGTCTACCTAACAAGTATTTAATGCTGACATTTCAACGTTCTTATTGCTCTCTTTTCTTAACATTGGCATAATTGTCCTGATCCATATACTTTGTTTTAATAATTTTTAAAGACAGCTGATTACACTTTTGTCTTATATGAGTTTAGGTCAAGTTCTGCCTTCTATAAGATATGCCAATAGGAAGTTTAGCAGAAATAAGTTTAGTTTAGCTTCTACTGAGCCAAGGAAAAATTCTGTTTCAGCTCGCTTGGCAAAGCAAAACTGTTTCCTGTCTGTTCAGGAGGGCCATGATTCAAGGCTTGGCTATGATAAAGTAATGCAGAGGATGCACAAACAGTAATATATGGAGGACTACTATTTTTACATTAACTTTGAAACAGAACAGATTAACAAGCAGGTTATAACAAATAACACATATATGACAAATATATAACATATCAGGAAGTGGAACTAAGAATAGCTATTTAAACATCATGAAATATTTCACTAGACAAACAGATGGCATTAAAGAATTTTAATGCTTTGACCTGCGTTCTCCTTTAGGGGATATGTAAAACAGTTGCTACACTGCTGATGTGGACTGGTTAGCCTGGTTTCCTCAAGCAGATAATTCTGATTTGAAATATCTACCTATCCACAATTACAAAAGAGATATTTGGTAGATCAGTGGTCATTTTCCTTATTTAACTCCAAAGACTCTTTTTTTCTAAAACATTAACATTTGAAGAAAGAAAGTTTAGAGGGAGCATTCCTTATAGAAACTATATCCTCATATTTTCCATACACATAGTGAGACATACAGAGAGGGTCCCAACCCCAAAGTCCCATTGCACAGTACTACTATTTACAATTTCAGTTTTAAAACTGGATTGCACAACCTGTGTATTGTACTTTTTCCCATCCTCTAAGAGCAGCTGGTGGTGAGGGCATTAAATAAAACAACAAATTAGCGTCTACAATGTTAAATGGAACAGAATAAAAGAGAAAGCTAGGTAACCAAAAATGAGCAAATTCCAGTGCTGGTGACTTTCACATATCTAGAGTCCCTGGAACAGGGGAAGCCACAGAAATCTCATTGAATTGCATTGTACAAATCCTAAAACTAAAAACTCCTCCACTGCTGTAGGCAAAATGAAAAAAACCTGTTTTGGGGATTTTTTCCTTTGCAGAATTCATATTACACTGTATTTACTGAAAGCACACAGACAACAGTGCCCCTCTGTTAACAAAATTAAAGACTTCTATAGAACCTGAACATCTAAATAAAACATTTCTTTAGCAGTGGGGTAGCATCTAAAATCCTCTGAATGGACCAGATTTCCTGCTCTGGTCATGTGATTTGTTTTGTATTTAAAATAGAACCAGTAAGAATAACTGATCCACTTGTATGATGGAAGATGAAATCAGAAGAAATGTAATCTACTCATGGTATTCATAGATGTATTTTTTCCCAATAAATTGACTTGTATTCTGCACTCATAATTTTCTACCATGTGGGTGAAATTCTGACCCTTTTGAAATCATTGGCAAAAGTCTCGTTTACTTCAAAGGAGCCAGGATTTCACATTCAGTTAAGCTTCATGCCTTTAATTGCATTATGGTATTCCTGTGTACTTATAATAATTAATGGTAACCTCCTTAAATCATGGTTTTCTTTATCTTACTATGCTATTGAATTAGGCTTTTGAATTGGCTACTTCAGTACTAAAAATTGACATGAAAACCTTTTCCCCTTTATATAAGCAAACATTGGAATTTTCCAGACAGTTGACCTATACTCTCCAGATGATTCACAATTTAATTTTAATAATTTGTGTTAATATTATGGATAATGAGAAGAAAAGATAGGATCTCCTTATTTTATTGTGAGACTAGATAATAACAAAAATATGTTGTTTTGTCTAATTCCAGTGAATTTGTGATGGATTAGAAAAAGAATCTATGTAAAATAAATAATTCATGTTGTGTTGTATGTAATTATATATATGTGCCCCAAAATAGGTCATGGTTGACATGGAGGGCAAGAGAATGTTTATATTGCAGGAAAGGAAATGTAACTAGCAAGTAAATTTCACAGGAAAAATCCTGGCTCCAGTGAAGTCAAAGGGACTTTTGCTGTTGATTTCAATAGAGGCAGAATTTAACCGCTGTTGTTTATTGTAGCCCCTCTTTTTTTATTTTCCAGAAATCCACAGCAAAATGCTATAGATTTTTCTAATAAAGGGGGAGAGGACATTTTTTTCAATTGTCAATTTCTATATATTGATATAGTTTATGTAGGTTTTTTGGACCAAATTCAACCCTGGTGCAAGTAATTCAACTCCCTTTGAACTCTTTCAACTTTCAATGTGTTGAATTTGGTCTTTCATCTTTAAATTACTCTAAATCATTATACCTGTATTACATTACAGCTATAATCCTCTCTTAATACCACTTAAGCATAAATTTTTTTGGTCCTAGAATATTAGCTATATGCATAAATTTAGCCAAAATAGTGGGTGGATGGAACTTTGGAAACATCTGATTCAAGCAGCAGTTCTTCTCTGTGATTTGGAAGGTCTGTGCTATTGGCTTGTAGTCAAAGCATGTCCTCATTTTACTCTCATAAGATGAATATCTTGTGCTTTAGTGCTTTTCCATCATGTGTGACTTATAAAATAATGCTCATCATTTAGGTAGCACAAGAATCTCAATGCAGGTTACAAAAGTGGATATCTCCATTTCACAGATAGAGAATTTGAGACACTAAATGGTTCAGTGTCTTGCCTGACATCAGTATCATCTGTAAATTACTGTAGTAGTAGAGTTGGGACTAGGATCCTGGCCTCTTCACTCCCAGTCCTCCCTTTTAACCGCTAGAAAACATGGATTTATGTAAATCACCCCTAATAGAACAACAACAAAAAAGTCAGAATTTTCACAGAACAGCAGTGTCCCCAACAGCCAGGGAGCTGGGTAGCCCATCTTCCCTATAGGAGGGCTCCTCAGGGTGCCGGTCAGGCTGGTAACTGATGAAAGAGCCAGGGACTCCTAGGAGAGCAGTCTGGTGGGCTGCCCCAGAGCCAAGGACCTTGTGTTCACTGGCTGCGGAGGACCTGTGAGCTCAGGAGCCAGGGCTTCCAGGCTTCTTGTCTCCCTACCAGGCAGGCTGCCAAGTAGCTGGGTGAGTGAGCTGGTAAGAAACCAGGTAGGTTTCTGACCAGAACCTGCCTGGTTTCCAGCAAAGTTTTGTTGAAAGTAGATTTCGACAAGTTGGCATTTTCTGATGGAAAAACTGTTCATTGGAAAATTTCCAACCAGGTATATCTGAAAGCTTATTCAATCATGCCTTTATTTTGAGTCACTGCAAACTAGTGTATTGGGAACTGTGACAATTGATGCCTTAGGGTTTTCAAAAAAGGATTGTCCACCTCTGCCAATACAAACCACGGTGCTGAGCAGTTAGAAGGCAAGCCAGTGACTGCTGCTCCTTTTCCCTTCCTTATCCACACTTCCCAGCTCCTCCTGCTGTCTAACAAGAGTGGCCCAGGAACATACAGGGGAAGTGAGCAGTCAGCAGTTGCATTGCAGTGACATCAGCCCCAGTTCACTTCTTCAATGAGAGAATGATAATAGAATGGACCATCTTTCTCCCTTTCCATTTCTCTGCCAATCTAGGAAACAGGGACACCATTGACTTTCTTTGGGGATAGAAATGGGTGGAGCTTAGTATAGGTGAGGGAAGAGAAATAAAAATACCAGTGATCCTAGAGGTAGAAAGTCAAAGTGAGACATCATTATCTTTTTTGAGTAGGAAGAGAAGCAGAGACATCAGTAATTTCTGTGGAAGAGATAAATGGTAGAGAGAAACAGGAAGATTTCAAGAGGAACAAGAGAGAGTTTGAAAGAGTCCTTGCAGAAGAAGATGCATGCTTCCTTGGGTGTGGAAGAGAAGAGTCATTTTCCATGTTACGTAGAGAACCCTGATAATACTTGAGTGGGGACTAGTCCTTTCAGTCCCACGTGAAAACACTGAAGGAAGGGAAAAGTAGCCCATATGGTCCCCGCACAAGATAATAGATAAAGAGAGTGTTAGCAAATAGGAACCCCCGTAGGTTCAGTGAAGAACTCATACTTCTGGGTGTTATCTAAACCTCAAATATTTTGAGGATCTGAATAAAAATATCTAATATTTAAAAATACTTGAAACTCATCTGACTTTACAAAGAAATCTCTGGAGCTCTATCAAGACCCCAGCTTATTTAGCGATCTGTCCCTGGATTTTTTTGTCAAATGTTTTTGTCACAACCACAACAATGGATAAGAGCACAAGGATGTGTACAGGAATAATTTTAGCAATGTGTTGCTTTTAAGAAGTGGCCAAACTTAATCCATTGGAAGTAGAGGGAAGAGAAAGCATAGTGGCTACATGTTGTCATGAAGGAAATCATATGCAAAAGTAATGTATCCCTTTTATTATTTTATATTGTAGTTTGTATGATCTTTGGGGCAGAGGCTGGGCCTTTCTTAAATATCTGTAAAGCACCACGAACAGATCTGGTGTTGTATAAATATTTAGTAACAGGTAAATATCAATATTTCAGACAGTTTTTAAATTCTGAAAAGCAGCTCTGATTCTTAGGATTTGAAAGCTCCTCCCTTTAGACTCTATTCCTGAGTTCACTCCCTTTCAGAATAATTGGATTAATTTATATCTTTTAAGTCATTGATGTGTATAACAAGCAAACAAGGATTCTGTAGCCTTATGTAAAATAGGAATATCTGATAATTTAAATGTTTTGATCTGTCCAATCTGACTGTATAGACAGCTGTGTACCTGCATCTCCATTTATGTACAGTTTATAAATAATCATGTAAAGTCAGCCAAATATGTAGGTTTTGATAAGACACTTGCATAGTCCAGTTCACACACCTTCATACTTGTCCATCTTACATGCTAATTAATAAAAATGATCTAATTTATATATCTTTTAAGTCATTGATGTGTATAACAAGCAATTTGTCCGGCGATTTTTTCTGAGCCACAGAAAATTCCTTCGATTTGTCATAACAGAGCATCTGTTTGGCCTCTCTTCTGTTCCTTGTATTTTTATCAAATGCTTGGTCATGGTGACAGTGTACCTCAGGAAGAAAGGAATCTACATCTTCCTGTGCCTGGATGACTAGTTACTGAAGGGCAGGTCCAGAGTGGAAGTCCTTTCCCATGTCAACACTACACTTCACTTGTTCAACTGTCTGGGTCTCATCCTAAACACCAGAAAGTAAACTTTGGTTCCCACTCAGAATATCGAGTTCATTGGTAGGCCCTAATAGACGCTACAATTTGGAGAACATTTTTGCCGACTGACCGTTTTCAAGTGATTTGCCACCTTTGAGTCTGTCTACAATCTCAGCCTTCCAAGACCATTTGGATGTGCCTGAGGCCTCTTGAGCCACATGTCCACTTGCACGCAGCTGGTACAGTTTGCAAGGTTTTGTCTTCGCCCCATTCAAATATGGCTCAGGACAGTTTACTCTGTGACTCTTCACTCTGTGGACCAATTTTTCTGTCTCCTTCCACTGATCCTGGAATCCTTTCAGTGGTGGATGCTTCCAGAGAATGTTTGTCAGGGTGTTTCCTTCACGTGGCCCTTTTTACCAACCATGTGTGTTGTCACTGACACCTCCCTGATTGGGTAGGGGGCACATCTGGAGTCACTGAAGTTCAAAGTCTGCACTCGGAGCAGGTGTCCTCACTGCATATCAATGTGCTGGAGCTTTGGGCCATCTGCAATCCATGTCAGACTTTTCTGGATCATATCGGGGCTCAGTGAATCACATACTTATAAACAATACCACCACAGTATGTTATGTGAACAGGCAAGGGGGAGCATGCTTCAGGATTCTCTGTCAAGAGGTAAACAGGTTGTAGCAGTTCTGCATTGAAGAGAGTATCACTCCAATAGCTGACCATTTCCCCAGGGTCCAGAATCATCTCATGGACCATGTCAGCAGGAATTTTTCCCTGAGTTGCAAGTGGTCTCTGAAGACCAGTGTCCTCTGGGTCATCTTCACAGCTTGGGGCATTCCAATGTTTTACCTGTTTGCTACGAGGAACAACAGGGAATGTCATCAGTTCTGCTCTCAAGGGGGCTTTTGGCCAGATTCACTGTCTGACGTTTTCCATCTCAGCTAGCAGCTGGCTCTGCAGTATACGTTTCTGCCAATCCCAATCATCCCGCAGGTCATCCTCAAGCTGAAGGAGGATCAGGCCAAGCACCTTCTCATTGCCCTGACATGACAAGTGCTGGTTCTCCAACCTTCTTGTGCTGTCAGTTCAGCCTCCAGTACCCCTTCCTTTCTATCCCAACCTACTCACACAGAATCACAAATGCACTTTACATCCCATGCTCAGCTCCCTGCATCTCACAGCGTGGCAGCTTCGTGGCTAAATGAGAGGAAGTATGGTTTTTGGAGGCTCTTCAGCAGGTCCTACTCAACAGTTGAAAGCCTTCTGCCAGAATGGCCTAGTCATTAAAATGAGCCTTTAGCTCATTCAGAGTACATCTGGCAGCAATATCAGCGTTTCATCCCCCTATTCAGGTAAGATCAGTCCTTTCCAGTGCTATGGTAGCAAGAGTCTTAAGAAGACTTCTACATCTCCATTCTCTGGTCTGAGAGTTGGTTCCTTTGTGGGACCATAACTAGTGGTTTTAATGGGACCTCCATTTGAGCCCCAGGCATTTTGTTACATTCCGCTTTTGTTCAGAAGACTGCTTTCCTCATAGTTAACGTGACTTTGTGACAATACCAATTTTTTTTGTCTAAAGTGGTTTTTCAGTTTTGTTTGAATCTGGTGATAGATTTACCTATGTTCTTTCCTAAACTGTGGTCATCTCCAGAGGAGCAGCATCTCCATACTTTAGACGTCAGGTGATGTCTAGCCTTCTATCTGGACAGGACTATGCTTCATGAATTAAGAGTTCACTGTGGTGGATTGCAATTCTCAGTCACAGTTTCTATATCACACTTTTCTGTCCTTATATAGCCATTACTCTGAAACCGGTAATCAGTACCATTGTTGTATCCCTTGTAAAGTTGTAATTAGCAGCTGTGATGGGCAACAAGCCTGGAATTAGGATTGTGTTTAATGTTTTCTTCTCAAAGAACAACACTTTAAAGCTTAGCTGTCTTTAACCAGGTTTAACATGACTGAAACATAACAATACTTGCATCCCAGACGTAAAACATTAAAAGGTTCACTAAATTCTGAAGGTAGCTATACTGTAAAGTATTTTCAATTTAGTGATTGTATAATCTCTTTTTATGCTTCAAATTCCAGTCCTAGACCAAGTTAGTGTCCACCCGCATTGATATTCTTGCTATCCAACAAAGCTGACAATGTTAGTTTGATACCTGGCTTCAAAGTCTGAGTGTATCCTAAACCAATCAGACTGGAGTTGTTCACTTTAGCAGAGAAAGATGCATTGGGGTCAATCTGATATTTGGCTGCTATTCTAAAGTGCGTGTTGCTATTTCCAGCTGTCCAAGCAAGGTTGACAGAAGTTTCCAATTTATCATTCATCTTCTGATAAATGGAGCCTCCAAATTCTGTGCCATCATTCACATGAGTGTGAAGCTGGAATTCATCAGTCTTATAACCAGCAGCAAAGTTGCTCTGGGTTACTCTGGATTTAGTCATCTCAAAAGTCATTTGGTAACCTGCCAACACAAAGGCTCCACGTATTGAAGGTCCAGCAATATCAAAATCCATGTCACAGCCAAGGTTGATGTGTTCCCGTTTATATCCGGTCTTAATTTTAACATTTTTTTTCCTGATCTTCAAGAGTAATCTCTGTGTGTGTGGTCGGTCCACTTCTCTGTGAACATCAAGTCATATTTCTTCCATTTGTATTTTGTTTCCAAACTGCCAGTAAGTTTGGTTGTCTCTGAGTTTGCTGAACCTGAGCTCGTAAATTCCAGTCCATTTTCAGATTTTGTTTTCAACTCAAGTTTTATTAATCCAAATCCATAGCCCTTGGTGAAAACATCTCTGGCAGGTTTTCCGAGATCAGTGTAAGCAGGTGGAACAGCCATTTTCTTGCTCGCCGGGCTCTGGACTAGAAGGTGGATAGAAAGTTGGCTAGATCGTCGGGCTCAACGGGTAGTGATCAATGGCTCCATGTCTAGTTGGCAGCCGGTATCAAGTGGAGTGCCCCAAGGGTTGGTCCTGGGGCCGTTCTTTTTCAATATCTTCATTAATGATCTGGAGGACGGTGTGGACTGCACCCTCGGCAACTTTGTAGATGACACTAAACTAGGAGGAGTGGTAGATACGCTGGAGGGTAGGGATAGGATACAGAGGGACCTAGACAAATTAGAGGATTGGGTCAAAAGAAATTTGATGAGGTTCAACAAGGCCAGTGCAGAGTCCTGCACTTAGGATGGAAGAATCCCATGCACCACTACAGACTAGAGACCAAATGGCTCGGCAGCAGTTCTGCAGAAAAGGACCTAGGGGTGACAGTGGATGAGAAGCTGGATATGAGTCAACAGTGTGCCCTTGTTGCCAAGAAGGCCAATGGCATTTTGGGCTGTATAAGTAGGGGCATTGCCAGCAGATCGAGGGACGTGATCATTCCCCTCTATTCGACATTGGTGAGGCCTCAACTTTGGTGGGTCCCACACTACAAGAAGGATGTGGAAAAATTGGAAAGTGTCCAAGTGTCCAGCGGAGGGCAATGAAAATGATTAGGGGACTGGAACACATGAGTTATGAGGAGACGCTGAGGGACCTGGGATTGTTTAGCCTGCAGAAGAGAAGAATGAGGGGGGGATTTGATAGCTGCTTTCAGCTACCTGAAAGGGGTTTCCAAAGAGGATGGATCTAGACTTTTCTCAGTGGTAGCAGATGACAGAACAAGGAGTAATGGTTTCAAGTTGCAGTGGGGGAGATTTAGGTTGAATATTAGGAAAAAGTTTTTCTCTAGGAGGGTGGCGAAGCACTGGAATGCGTTACCTAGGGAGGTGGTGGAATCTCCTTCCTTTGAGGATTTTAAGGTCAGGCTTGACAAAGCCCTGGCTGGGATGATTTAACTGGGAATTGGTCCTGCTTTGAGGCGGGGGTTGGACTAGATGACCTCCTGAGGTCTCTTCCAACCCTGATATTCTATGATTCTATGACTAAACTGTTTCATGCCCAGCCTCACCAGTTTGTCATATGCAAATTAGGGTTGTTGATTAATTGCAGTTAACTCATGTGATTAACTAAAAAAAATTAATTGCGGTTAACAGCTACAACAGTGTCATGTGAATGCCTGTTTTCACTTTCAGGTGATATTGTAAACAAGAAGCAGGCAGCACTTATAAACTTGCAAATACAAACTTGTTTGTCTGTGTGATTGGCTAAACAAGAAGTAGGACAGAGTGGACTTGGAGGCTCTAAAGTTTTACATTGTTTTATTTTTGAATGCAGTAATTTTTGTACATAATTCTATATTTGTAAATTGAACTTTCATGATAAAGAGTGCTTGTAATAGGTAAATTGAAAAATACTATTTCTTTTGTTTTTTACAGTGCAAATATGTCATAAAATAAATATAAAGTGAGCAATGTTCATTTTGTATTCTCTGTTGTAATTGAAATCAATATATTGTGACAAAGCTCCGACCTTGTCTCAGTGGGTCGCATGCTTCCTGGGGGATTATGCTAGCCTCAGAGGCTCACTGCGACCCTCCACGTAGCCCTTCTCTCTCTAGAGGCAAGGTTCTTCTTTCAGTGTTTGCTCATGTGTATTCCACAATAGGGGTGTGTGCTCGCAACGTGCACCAGTGCCAGAAGGTTTTCCCTAGCAGTACCCATAGGGGGGAGTGCTCCCCCCCCCGGGCGCCTGCCTGGCATGGTGTAAGGGGGGCTGTGCTCCCCCCACCCTTGGTTCCTTCTTGCCGCCAGTGAAGGTGTGTTGGAACTGCTCAGCTCCAGCTTTGCTGCAGCTCATCCCCAGAACCCTTAGTTTGTTCAGTAGTACCTGTAGTTTGTTAGCTAATTCAGTTAGTTTAGTTAGTCATTTAGTTAGGCATGCCCCGCGCCCTAGGCTTTAAGTCGTGCAGCTCTTGTAGGCGCTCTATGCCAAGGAGCGATCCACACGCGGATTGTCTGCGCTGCTTGGGAGAAACCCATATCAGCGAAAGGTGCAAGATTTGCAAGTCTTTTAAGCCCCAGACTGAAAAAGAAAGGGACATTAGGCTCCGGGCCATCGTGATGGAGTCAGCACTGGCCCCGACCCCAGCACGCCACTCCGAACTGGTCCCCAGCACCACAGTGTCGGTTCGCAGAGACCCTCCGGTACCATCGTGCAGTCGGCACTGCTCCCCATCCATGGGGCATGCCAAGAGGATCAGAAAGACTCCCTCTTCGCAACGGCACTGAGGGAAGTCTGGGACAGAGGCTAGGCCCATGTCGGGTAGTCCTCCGTCCCCATCGGGCCCTAGGCCTCCCACTCACGTTGAGCGGAGTAGCCCGGACCCTTCGGAGCATGCCTCTCCGGATGTTCGGATGCCATCTACGCCTAAAGCCCTCCAGGCAGCCAGGGATGTCATGTCCATGCTGGTGCCCGGAGTTCTGCCGATGTTGGCCCCACGCTCCAGAGGCAAGCCGCTGCTGGGATCACCACAGTCGCCACCGGCCCGGTACGGTCTCGGTCGAGTGAATGTTCCCAACACCGCTCACTGCCCAGAGACCACTGAGGGCTCAGTCGATGTGGATTGCCCTCGACGCTGGCCAGACTGTCCGGATGGGTGCCGTCCAACCGGGACTCCCGGCACCGCTTGTCTTCGCGAAGCCAATATCAACGGGACTGTGGTGGATGTCGCCAACGGTCCTCGTCTTTCAGGAGATACCGCAGTCGGTCGCGGCATGATCGTTGATGCCGTTCCTGCTCGGACTCCCGTTCCACCGGTCAAGGCTGTTCGCGGAGCAGCTGTTACCATCGGTGCCGCTCCTCTGCGTCGAGATCGCGGTCCCGTGGCCGACATAGGTCCCGGCACTGCCAATAATCCTGGTCCAGAGGCAGTTGTGGATCATATGCCAGCCTGGCCTCCCCTCACAGCCGCCCATCTACAGGCCAAGCTGGCCAGCCCAAACAGCCGTGCCACAGCAAGTGCAGTGGCACCAAGCGTCATGGCCGGCCCAGTGGTATCCGGTGGGGGCTCGCTCAGTGGCTGGGGCCTCAGAAGCACTGTCGGCTTCCATCTTTAGACTGCCAGAAAAAAGGTCGGTAGGACCTGTGTCCTCAGTACCGTGCCCGGAGTCCGACCAGGTGGTGGATCCTCCGGTGCTGGATGACACCTAAAGCACTGTACCGACTTCACCCCGTCCAGAGGAGCTGATTGTGGCCCTGCCCTCCTCCGTCCTGCAGGAGGACTACCGGGCTCACCAAGACCTCCTAAAAAGAGTGGTAGCAAGCCTGCACCTCCAGGCTGAGGAGATGGAAGGGCCCTCAGGCTCCCTGGTCAATGCGCTATCCCTTTCAGCACTGGGCAGGGTGGCCTTGCCGCTCCATGAAGGAGTGGCAAGAATTTAAAATGCCCTGTGGCAAACACCAGCCTCGTTGGCTCCCATCTGTAAAAAGGCGGAGCGCAAGTACTTTGTACCCACGAAGGGACACGAGAATCTGTATATCCACCCGGCGCCCAACTCCTTGGTGGTCGAGTTGGTCAACAACAGGAAGCAGCAAGGGAAACCAGCCCCGACCCCCGAAAACAAAGACTCTTGGAGGCTGGATACTTTCGGGAGAAAAGTTTATTCGTCGTCAAGCTTTCAGCTATGAGTAGCAAACCATCAGGCTCTCCTGGGTTGCTATGAGTTTAACCTCTGGGAATCCCTCCCCAAGTTTGAGGACTCCCTCCAGGAGCACGATAAGGAGTTTAAGGCGCTTGTAGAGGAAGGGACGGCGGCTGCAAGGGCATCCCTGCAGGCCGCTTCGGATGCAGCAGACACGGCCGCACGGTCCATGGCCTTGGTGGTGTCCATGAGACGGGCGTCATGGCTTCTACTCTCTGGGCTCTCCAGCGAAGCGCAGTCGTCAATGTAGGATCTCCCTTTCGACGGGAAGGCTCTGTTTGCTGAGGAAACATGCACAAGGCTGCATGGCATGAAAGACTCCCACACGACCCTCCAGACCTTGGGCCTCTATGTCCCTCCTCTGGCAAAACCCAAGTCCATGCCGCAGCAGGCTCCCGCCCAGGCCTCCCTCCTGAAGTACGAGGCCGCCCACAAAAAGCAGTGGGACTATAGAAAGCACCCACAGTGGCAATCCCGGCCTGCCCCCCAGCCTAGGTCTTCTAAGGGCAAGCAGGCAGGCAAAAGGCGCTTTTGATGGGACGCTCGGGGGTACCCTGCCAGCTCTCAGCAGGGACCTACCCCCAGTAAAGCTCCTTTTCTCCAATCGGTTGTGTACTTTCCTCCTGGAATGGTTGCAACCGATGGGTCCTCAACACCATCTCCCGAGGTTAAAACCTTCTGTTTACTTCCTCCCCGCCCAACCACCCTCCACCCCCGTCCCATCTGGGGGATCCCTCTCACGAGGCCCTACTCGAGCAGAAGGTAGCGCGGCTCCTGGACCTAGAAGCTATAGGGGCAGTGCCCAAGGAGTTCCTGGGCAGGGGGTATTACTCCCAGTATTTCCTTATCCCGAAGGCAAAAGGGGGCTCAGGCCCATCATGGACCTGTGAGGCCTGAACCACTACATGGTGAAACTCAAGTTCCGCATGGTTTCCCTGGCCTCCATCATCCTCTCCCTGGACCCCGGGAACTGGTACGCTGCCCTCAATCTACAGGACACATACTTCCACATCCACATATTTGAGAGGCACAGACGCTTCCTCCGTTTTGTGGTGGGTCAGAGACACTACTAAGTCATGGTCCTACCGTTTGGTCTGTCCACTGCCTCCAGGGTCTTTACAAAGTGTATGGTGGTGGTAGCGGCCTACCTCAGATGCCACGGGTTCCAAATATTCCCATATCTGGACGACTGGCTAGACAAAGGCACAGCCCGGTCGCAGGTGAGGGATCATGTGGCGCTCCTCCTGTTCACATGTACTGCCCTGGGCCTGTTGATAAACAATACCAAGTCCATGTTAGTCCCGGTCCAACGCATAGAATTTATCGGGGCGCTACTGGACGCAACGTCGGCCAGGGCCTCTCTCCCACCAGGCAGGTTCGAGAACCTGAAAGGGCTCATTGACTCGGTCACAAGGTTCCCAGTGACGACAGCCAGGGTTTGCCTGCAACTGCTGTGTTACATGTCTGTGTGCACATATGTGGTCCATCACGCCAGACTCAGAATGAGGCCCTTCCAGCTCTGGCTGACCTCACAGTTCTCCCAGGCCACGGACAGAATGGACAAAGTCCTCACCATGCCGAACTCGGTGATCACCTCCCTGCGGTGGTGGTCCGTCCCAAACAACATGCTCCAACATGCTCAGGAACAGGGCCCCATTGTTGGAGCTGGTGTCCAACGTGACGGACCTGGGTTGGGGGACCCATGTGCGGAACTTTCAGACCCAAAGCCTGTGGTCTCTACAAGACCTACCCCTTCATATAAACGTCAACGAACTGAGGGCGGTGCAACTGGCGTATATGGCCACACCTGGAGGGCAAGATAGTCAGGGTCCTCACGGACAACACGGCTCCATGTTCTATATCAACAGGCAAGGCAGGGCCCGATCCTCTGCCATGAAGCCCTCAGTCTGTGGGACTTCTGTATAGCCCACGACATCTACCTAAAAGCCTTCCACCTGCTGGGTGCCCAGAATGTGAGGGCAGATCGCTTAAGCAGGGATTTTTCCTCTCAGCACGAGTGGTCTCTACAGCCGGAAGTGGTTCACCAGCTATTCCGAAGGTGGGGTACTCCCCAGGTGGACCTATTTGCGACCCAGCAGAACCGATGATGCCCCCGGTTCCGTTCCAGGGGGGCCTAGGGAGGGGCACTATCTCCGATGACTTTACCCTGTCCTGGTCATGCTAGCTCCTCTACGCCTTTCCCCCATTCCCTCTGATCAGCAGGGCCCTGGAGAAAATAAAGATGGACAAAGACAGGGTCCTCCTCGTTGCCCCAGCGTGGCCCCGGCAGCATTGGTATGGGACCCTCTCGGGGCTGGCGGTAGCTCTGCCATGGCAGTTGCCACTCCGCCCGGACCTGCTCTCTCAGGACCAGGGCTGCTTCCTCCATCCCAGCCTAGCAACGCTTCACGTCACGGTGTGGCTGCTCAGTGGCTAGGTGGTGAGGAAAGGACATGCTCAGAACAGGTTTAGCATGTCCTCCTTGAAAGTAGATGGCCCTCAACTCGCCGCTCCTATGTAGCGAAGTGATCTCTGTTTTCGAGGTGGGTGGCAGGCCAGGGTGTTTCCCCGATGGCTGCCCTGATCCAGTTTATCCTTGATTACCTCCTCCACCTGAGGGTCCAGGGACTAGCGCCCTTGTCAGTCAGGGTGCACTTGGCAGCCATATTGGCCTTTCATCCCCCAGTGCAAGGGCACACGGTGTTTTCCCATGTTATGACTGGCCTGTTCCTTAAGGGTTTAGACCGTCTCTACCCATATTCCAAGCCCCTGGTTCCACAGTGGGACCTAAACCTGGTGCTGGCTCGTCTCACGGGGGCCCTGTTTGAACCACTGGCCTCGTGTTCCTGGTCTCACCTCTTGTGGAAGGTGGCTTTCCTAGTAGCTATCACATCGGCCAGGTGGGTCTCAGAGCTCAGGGCCCTGAGCTCAGGGCCCTAACCTCCGAACCACCATATATGGTTTTTTGTAAGGACAAGGTCCAGCTCTGCCCAAACCCTGCATTCCTCCCGAAGGTGGTCTCTGCCTACCACATGGGTCAGGACATTTTTCTGCCAGTCCTCTGCCCCAAGCCACACACGACTAGTCTCCACACGCTTGACTGAGGCAAGCTCTGGCTTTCTACCTCGAGTGGACCAAGTCTTTCAGAAAGTCTTCACAACTGTTTGTCGCCTCGCTGAGTGCATGGTCGGCCGATTTCCATTCAGCAGCTTTCTAAGTGGATCACTTTGTGTATCCGTTCCTGTTATGAGCTGGTGGGGGTTCCCCTGCCACCCATTGTGAGGGCACAATCGACTCGGGCGCAGGTCTCTTTGGCTGTCTTCGTGACCCATGTCCCAGTCCAGGACATTTGTAGGGCCACCATGTGGTCTTTGGTTCACACATTCACCTCGCACTATGCGATTGTCTCCCAGGCCAGGGATGATGCCGGTTTCTGCAGGGCGGTACTCCATCCCAAGAACTTGTGAACTCCTCCCCACCTCCAATAGATATAGCTTGGAATCACCTATTGTGGAATACACATGAGCAATCACTTGAAGAAGAAAAGACAGTTACCTTTTCCATAACTGGTGTTCTTCGAGATGTGTTGTTTATGTCTATTCCACATCCCACCCTCCTTCCCCTCTGTCGGAGTTGTCTGGCAAGAAGGAACTGAGGGTGGGGGGAGTGCAGCCCCCCTTATACCGCACCAGGCAGGCACCGTGGGTGGGGGGGCTCTCTCCCTTATGGGTATTGCTAGGGGAAAAACTTCCTGCACCGGTGCATGTGGCAAGCACACACACCTATTGTGGAATAGACATGAGCAACACATCTCAAAGAACACCAGTTACGGATAAGGTAATTGTCTTTTTACAGTCTACTGACCCATTTTCATCATAAGCCAGCAAGGAAGGTGAGGAGAAGCTACCCTCCCTCGCACAATTTCTGTTGTCTCCCAGTCTCAGTGATTAATTGGGAAGGGGAAGGGGGAGCCCAGGCCCACCCTCTACTCCGGGCTCCAGCCCAGGGACCCTAATAATAGCAGCTATTGGTAGCTGACTTTTTGGAAACAGGATGAGTACAATTCCTTGGGCCACTTCTCCACAGCAGCCCCCACTTCCTCAATATCTATTTCACCCTTACCTCAGGGCCTCCTTCCTTGTGCCTGATAGGGTTTGTACTGCTCGGTTTCTCCAGCTGTGCAGCACAGCTTCCTTCTACAGCTTCTGATACACACCTAACTGATTAACTGGGAGGCTTTTATCTAGTTCCAGCCAGCCCTTGATTGGCTTCAGGTGCCCCAGTCAACCTAGCTGTCTCCACTGCTTTCTAGAAGGATCTTAATTGGCCCCAGGTGTCTTGATTAACCTGGAGCAACTGCCATTTTGTTTACCACCGTAACAGGGATTTGATTAGCCTGGGGCTAACATACCTGTTTCTCACTACTTTCCTAAAGCCATCTGTCCTTGCCCCATCACAATATGTAGAAAACATCCAAAAATATTTAAATAAATGGCATTCTGTTATTGTTTAACAGCACGAGTAATTGCAATTAATTTTTTTAATCACTTGACATCCCTAATGCAAAGTGAATGAAGGGTCATGCGGTCTCTTCACAGACAGTCTCTAAATGGATAACATCCTGTATCAAGACTGCATGTGAAATAGCTTCGGCTATGCCTCCTGAGTGGGTGCAAGCTCATTCTACAAGAGCACAAACAACGTCGAGAGTGTTCCTCGGTGATGTCTCAATATTGGATGTTTGTGAGGCTGCTACGTGGTCGCCCATACGTATATTTACGAACTATTATATCATTACTGCATTTTCCAGCGTTGGTGCATGTTTTGGTAGGGTCCTGCAATCTTTGTTTAGTAGGCTCCTGGGATGGGTACTACTTGTAGGTCACCTAAGTGGAATACACAGCTGCATCTATTCAAAGAAGAAGAAATGGTTACTTACTGTAGCTGTGGTTCTTCAAGATGTGATGCAGACGTATTCCATGGCCCACTCTCTGTTCCTTCTGCATCAGAGTCTAATCTCTGGGTGTTTGGTGCAAAAGAACTGAAATGGGTCAAGGCATTGCTGCCTCATATAGTGAGCGGGAGGGGCTATGGCCACAGGGCATGAGTGCTGCCCCTCTTCAGGTACTGCTAGGCAAAATTCTCCAGGCTCTGGTGCGCTGAGCACGCACACACTAAGTGAAATACAAGTCTACACCACATCTCAAAGAACCACAGTTACAGTAAGCAACCATTTCTTGTTATGTGAAGGAGTAAATAAAACCTCCGTATTCACTTTCTCTGCACCGTTCATGATAGACTTCTATCATATCCCACCTTAGTTGTTTCTTTTCTAAGCTGAACAGTGCCAGTCTTTTAATCTCTCCTCGTATGGAAGCTGTTCCATACCCATAATCATTTTGGTTGCCGTTCATTGTACCTTTTCCAATTCTAATATATCTTTTTGACATGGAGTGATCAGAACTGCATGCAGTATGGCTGCTTGATTTTCCAAATATATTTGTTAAAGGCGCAATGTACCATCTTTGACCATAATCATTTTTGGAGCTTGTAGAATAACTGGAAAACTGTCACCCTCTTTATTAGGTGAACCTTTAAAAACAGTGATGTTGGCAATGACATCTAATGTGTTTGATCATCCTTTAGCCCACCAACAGATTTCCTGGAAAAAAATGTCCAGAGTAGCTGGAAATTCACAGTCTTTGGCTTTGGCCCTTTGAATGGAATGATTGAAGGTGGCTAGTTGGTATCTTCTAAAACAGTGGATTTATTTTAATTCATACATAACCTAGAAAATGGTTCAAGCAGATGAATTTCCTGAATGATACCTGTGAATAGAACAGGCTGTGAAATAGCTAAAGCAGAATCATCAGGGTGATTTTTAAATGTATAGGAGCTTATGATGCATCGTTTTCTTCAGTATTGTTGCAATGGGAGGATGTTCTTTTATTATTATAATCGTATTCAACTTAAATGAAGAAAATACATAAAAATTCTTTAGATTTATACCTAAGGAGGACGGTTTTGACATTACTAGGGACAGATAAAGACATGCTCTGATTAATTCATGTTTTTGTATTAAAAACTATCACTTAACATGATTGATGTGCTTGTCCTTCATCTTGTAGCTGGAAGGAGAAACTATTTTTCCATATAGATTCTTGGGCTTGTGATGACTTTTGTCACTCTATTAAAGGGATGCTTGTGATATGAAAGCGTACTTGTCTTGGTTTCTCTTAAGAATTGTGTCCAAACTGAATACTTTAATCTTCTGACTAGCACAGGTAAGTCTCCTATTTTCTTTTATCTAGCATAAGGAAAGTTTTAGATTTTTTTTCTTTATTTTAAAAAAAGAAGTAAAAGCTGCCTGCTAGAATTCAAAGAAAAGACAGTGTAAGTGCCAGTGTAAAAATAATTTTGCTCAGAGTGGTTCAGTGTGTGTTAGGGGATGCATATGGATAGCAATGGAACTACTCCACAGCTGTTATTGCAATCCATATGCTTCAGTAACTTCTGTGATTGTTGAGTAACCCACTGGTTAGTGTGTGTTGTGTCCTCTTTGCCATTCCACAACAGGTATGGGTCTGTAACAGTCCATGGCTTGTGAACTTGGGTTCTTAGCTCAAGCTGTAGAAATTAATGCATTTAGGTATGGAAGTCCTCCATTTAACCCCCAGTGAGTTGGCCAAAATAATTCTCATCACATCTCCATTTCTCCTTCCCCCACTTAATGGGTGGGGTGGATGTGGGTGAAGGGTTATTGTGCATGGTGAATTAGTTGACACTTAGTTGCAGTTGTTTTTCGTCTGCTTTTGTGAGGGAACTTTTTTAAACATCTGAGGTCTTTGAAGAAATCTTTGATCCAGTGTTAAATTCCTAAATAGGTTTGGATCCTAAAAGTTAACGAATTCGGTTTCTCTCTCTCCCATGAACTCTTCAGTACCAGACAGGGAAGATCCCAGAACTGCAGAGTTGATTCAGAAATCTAGGCTGAAAACTTATTGAAAATTCCCAGCTGAACATGTACAAGCTGTTGTTTGTACGTCTTTTCTGTCAGTTAATTTACCTATTGGGACATCTTCTCTTATTCATAATTCATTCTGTAGGACTTCTTCAATCTTCTCAGACATCCAACAGAAGCAGACAAGATTGCTTAATTTGATTATGTACCATGTGAAATATTTTGTTCAAAATAAGCAGAATATAAAGACCAAGTACTGTCACAAGACATAAACAAATATTCCATTAAAGGTTGCTACTTACAGAAATATTGTAAATATTTTACATTTGAAACCAGTAGTATTATCTCTTGAATATACATTTTAAAGATCTAAATAAATAGATAAAATAAAACAAGTGATGACATTTTTAATTATGTGTGGAGATCTGTGGCTGTGTGAAAGTGAAAATAGATGTGTTTTCAGTTTCTTTTATATTATGTAAAATGGTGTTGTTGCCACCAGAATTAATAATAATTTTATATCATTTGGTTTATTTTATTTTTGGAAAGTGTTACGTGACTAGTTAGTTTGAAATTGGCTAGTTTTAAATAGTGTATTGCTGAGGAAGAATGGCACACAATAAAAGAAAAGCCTCTAGTATAATACTATACTATTTTTGTCAGAAGTATTGTAGATCAAGAGTTCCTTTCAATGAAGCACAGCAAAGAATGGAATAGACCTATTTGTTTTTCAATTTAGGCCAGGTCTACACTGTAAACTTACATCGGAATAAATATGTCACTCAGTGGTGTGCTGAACAACGCAGTTATACCAACCTAACTCGTGGTGTAGAGCAGTGGTTCTCAACCTTTCCAGACTACTGTACCCCTTTCAGGAGTCAGATTTTTCTTGCATACTCCCACGTTTCACTTCACTTAAAAACTACTTGCTTACAAAATCAGACATAAAAATACAAAAGTGTCACAACACACTGTTACTGAAAAATTGCTTACTTTCTCATTTTGTCTGAAATTTTAGTTTGTACTGACTTTGCTAGTGCTTTTTCTGTAGCGTGTTATAAAACTAGGGAAATATCTAAATAAGTTGATGTACCCCCTGAAAGACCTCTGTGTTACCCCTAAGGGTACACGTACCCCTGGTTGAGAACCACTAGTGTAGAGAGAGAAAATCATCCAAAGCACAGGACTTGGAGGTAATGCGGGACTTCAACTACGCAGATATCTGTTGGGAAAATAACACAGCAGGGCACAGATTATCCAACAAGTTATTGGAATGTATTGGAGACAACTTTTTATTTCAGAAGGTGGAGAAAGCTGCTTGGGGAGAGGCTGTTCTAGATTTGATTTTGACAAATAGGGAGGAACTGGTTGAGAATTTGAAAGTGGAAGGCAGCTTGGGGTGAAAGTGATCATGAAATGATAGAGTTCATGATTCTAAGGAATGGTAGGAGGGAGAACAGCAAAATAAAGAAAATGGATTTCAAGAAGACAGACTTTAGCAAACTCAGGGAGTTGGTAGTTAAGATCCGATGGGAAGCAAGTCTAAGGGGAAAAACAATTGAAGACAGTTGGCAGTTTTTCAAAGAGAGATTATTAAGGGCACAAGTGCAAACTATTCAGCTGCATAGGAAAGATAGGAAGTATGGCAAGAGGCCACCCTGGCTTAACCAGGAGATCTTCAATAATCTAACAATCAAAAAAGAGTCCTACAAAGAGTGGACACTAGGGCAAATTACAAAGGATGAATATAAACAAATAATATAAGTATGCAGCGACAAAACTAGAAAGGCCAAGGCACAAAACGAAATTAAACTAGCTAGAGACATAAAGGGTAACAAGAAAGCATTCTACAAATACATTAGAATCAAGAGGAAGATCAAGTACAGGGTAGGCCCATTACTCAATGGGGGGGGGGGAATAACAACAGAAAATGTAGAAATGGCAGGGGTGCTTAATGACATCTTTGTTTCGGTTTTCACCAACAAGGGTGGTGGTGATTGGGCATCTAACAAAGTGAATACCAGTGAAAATGAGGTTGGATCAGAAGAGGCTAAAATAGGGAAAGAACAAGTTAAAAATTACTTAGACAAATTAGATGTCTTCAAGTCACTAGGGTCTGATGAAATGCATTCTAGAATACTCAAGGAGCTGACTGAGGAGATATCTGATTGAGGAGATAGATGAGCCGTTAGCGATTATCTTTGAAAAGTCAGGAAGATGGGAGAGATTCCAGAAGACTGGAAAAGGGGAAATATAGTGCCAATCTATAAAAAGGGAAATAAGGACAACCCAGGGAATAATAGACCAGTCAGCTTAACTTCTGTACCCGTACCTGGAAAGATAATGGAGCAAATAATTAAGCAATCAATTTCCAAACATCTAGAAGATAATAAGCTGATAAGTAACAAAAAGAAAAGGAGTACTTGTGGCACCTTAGAGACTAACACATTTATTTGAGCATAAGCTTTTGTGAGCTACAGCTCACTTCATCAGATGCATTCAGTGGAAAATACAGTGGGGAGATTTATATACATAGAGAACATGAAACAATGGGTGTTACCATACACACTGTAATGAGAGTGATCACTTAAGGTGAGCTGTTACCAGCAGGAGAGCTGGGGTGGGTGGGAGAAGAAAACCTTTTGTAGTGATAATCAAGGTGGGCCATTTCCAGCAGTATTTTTCATGTTCTGTGTGTATATAAATCTCCTCACTGTATTTTCCACTGAATGCATCCGATGAATGTTATAATTCAAAAGCCAGTTGGAGAACACTTCAATCTCTCTGGTCACTCAATTACAGACCTAAAAGTTGCAATTCTTCAACAAAAAAACTTCAAAAACAGACTCCAACAAGACTGCTGAATTGGAATTAATTTGCAAACTGGATACAATTAACTTAGGCTTGAAGAGAGACTGGGAGTGGATGGGTCATTACACCATTACACAAAGTAGAACTATTTCCGCATGTTTATCCCCTCCACCCCCACTGTTCCTCAGACGTTCTTGTCAACTGCTGGAAATGGCCCACCTTGATTATCACTACAAAAGGTTCCCCCCCCCGCCCCGCTCTCCTGCTGGTAATAGCTCACCTTAAGTGATCACTCTCGTTACAGTGTGTATGGTAACACCCATTGTTTCATGTTCTCTATGTATATAAATCTCCCCACTGTATTTTCCACTGAATGCATCCAATGAAGTGAGCTGTAGCTCACGAAAGCTTATGCTCAAATAAATGTGTTAGTCTCTAAGGTGCCACAAGTACTCCTTTTCTTTTTGCGAATACAGACTAACACGGCTGCTACTCTGAAACCTGATAAGTAACCGTCACCATGGATTTGTCAAGAACAAATCGTGTCAAACCAACCAGATAGTTTTCTTTGACAGGGTAATAAGCCTTCTGGATATGGGGGGAAATGGTAGACATGGTATATCTTGACTTTAGTAAGGCTTTTGATACTGTCTTGCATTATCAGCGGTTCACAGTCATGCTGGAAGGACGTAATGAGTGGGGTCCCGCAGGGATCAGTTCTGCATCCGGTTCTGTTCAATATCTTCATCAATGAATTAGATAATGGCATTGAGAGTACACTTATAACGTTTGTGGACAATACCAAGCTGGGAGGGTTTGCAAGTGCTTTGGGGGATAGGATTAAAATTCAGAATGATCTGGATAAACTGGAGAAATGGTCTGAAGTAAATAGAATGAAATGCAATAAGGACAAATACAAAGAACTCCATTTAGGAAGGAACAATCAGTTGCACATACACAAAATGGGAAATGACTGCCTAGGAAGGAGTACTGTGGAAAGGGATATGGGGGTCATAGTGGACCACAAGCTAAATATGAATCAACAGTGTAACACTGTTGCAAAAAAACCCAAACAACATTCTGGAATGTATTCACAGGAGTGTTGGAAGCAAGACACGAGAAGTAATTCTTCACCTTTACTCTGTGCTGATTAGACGTCAACTGGAGTAATGTTCAGTTCTGGGCACCACATTTCAGGAAGGATGTGGACAAATAGGAGAGAGTCCAGAGAAGAGCGACAAAAATGATTAAAGTTTAGAAAACATGACCTATGAGGGAAGATTGAAAAAATTGGGTTTGTTTAAGGTGGAAAAGAAGACCAAGGGGGGACATAATAACAATTTTCAAGTACGTAAAAGGTTGTTACAAGAAGGAGGGGGAAAAATTGTTTTTCTTAACTTCTGAGGATAGGACAAGAAGCAATGGGCTTAAATTGCAGCAAGGGAGGTTTAGGTTGGACATTAGGAAAAGCTTCCTAACTGTCAGGGTGGTTAAGCACTGGAATAAATTGCCTAGGGAGGTTGTGGAATCTCCATCATTGGAGATTTTTAAGAGCAGGTTAGACAAACACCTGTCAGGAATGGTCTAGATAATACTTTGTCCTGCCATGAGTGCAGGGGACTGGACTAGATCACCTCTCAGGAGCCCTTCCAGTCCTATGATTCTAATTCTATGTCAATAGGAGGGCTTCTTTTGTTGACATAGCTATCATCTCTCACAGAGGTGGATTAACTACACCATTGGGAGAAACACTGCACGTTAATATTTTTTGTATTATTTCTTTTACTTAAAGGGAATTTAAACTTAAAAGGAGAGTGCCATTTTCCAGTAGCACTTACCTTGTTTTACCTTCCTTTCTGACTTCCTTGATTTTTATATTATAATTTGATACTGAGACTATTGTTGTCACTGAGGTATAAATTAAGTTTGTTCCCTGCATGGTTACATGTAAAACAAATCAAATATGGCCAGCCTCACACAGGGAAGATCATGTCAAACCTATTTACACCTTTTTGTGTGTTTTTGGAGGTAATTCCTTTTTTATTAAAGTGGAAATTGAAGAGAAAATTCAATCACAGTAAGTCTATTAAATATGTTTTCATCTACCTTTTTTAGAATGTAGGCTTTGCAGGACAGGGACTGTGCCTGTTTTTTGGGAACTACCATAAACAAATAATGGCAATATTTTACTGTTAGAGCTAAACAGAATGTAGCAATAGATATTGGCGTCCATATACTGGACATTTTGCTATTTTAATGAGACAGAAAAGCATAAAACATAAAAAATATCCAGTGATCTGAATTTTCATACATTTAACATTTTACATGGTTTGTATTAGTTTTTCCATGTCATTAGCATAGCAAGATTCCTACTAGATGGGTGTAAATATTTTTTTATTCGTAGTTCCTCTTACCTTAGACAGAGTAGAAAAATAAAACAAATGTGTGTTTTGGTGATAACCCACTGTTTTGCTTCAAAAGCTAATTTGCCGCTCTCTTGGTAATGAATATGCTCCTCCCTGCTGAACTGTTTTGTCATTCACAATCTTTAAGTAGCTCTATTTGTGCCTATTTGTGTGTAAGTAATTAAGTTATTTATTGAGCAGCTGTCAAAATAATTTAGTGGCCATTGGGGCAGAACTCCTCAAAGACCCCTTAAAGCAGAATGTTTCCCAAGGTCTGCCTTTTCAAACAGGATTCCATCTAATTAAGATATCTGTTACTTATGGTTTGGTAGAATAATTTGGGACTATAATTAGATCAAGCAATAAACAGAAATGTACTTATCATCATCTTCCTTTCCATGTCTGCCCTGTATTATAGCAATTTTAGTCGTCTGAAATATTCAGGACTACAACTTGTGGTTTGTTTCTGTAAACAAAGGAGATCGTTATTTTCTGACAGTCAGTGTTATCTATGTTCCTATTATGGGTAGGTTTCTGAAATATATTGACTGGCAAAAACTTAACATAAAACAGATATCAAAACACCTTTTTTCCATTAATGTAAAAAATATATGTCTTAAATAACAGTTTGTACTGAATTACACAGTTTAATCGCTGAAGCCCTTAATATATTACAGTGAACTGCAGATTGTGCAACAGTGAATAAAAGACCAAAATAAACAGGAGCAGTTGTGCTTTGTGTACTGAATATACGTTTCCTTGGTATTAAAGTCTTCCACACCAAGGGCTTTGTAATATTTTACTCAGATTATTCTCAAAATAGCCATGTTTGTTCAGTGTCTTCTATTTTATTTTTTGAGTGTAACATATTAAATGGAATGAGTTCTAATATTACCTATTTTCTTTCGTCCAATTGTGTATATTTTGATCACTCTCAGTATTGTTGATTTTTTTTGTGCAGTCATGTGACCATAATTCACCTAGCTAACATGCTGAAATAGTGTGAAAAGAACAGAATTTATACTTTTCAAATAAAAGTGGTGTTTTTTTCCAAAATGCTTAAAATAGTAGTAGTTTAGCCAGACCTAACTAGCACATCAAAAAATGCTCACCTCTCTAGCCAAGGTACATACTTTGATGGGGGCTGGGAGCAATAGAGATGGGTGGGGAGATGAGATCTGAACTAGGAGCTGCTGGAGTACTGCTCTCTCCCACTTCCCACTTCCCCTCTCATTTGTGGGAAGGGGAGCTGCTTCCTTCTTTTACCCTTCCATCCCTCCCTTTTTCTTGTGCTGCAGGGATGGGGGAGAAGGGGTATTGTATGCAGCATCTGGGCACTAGAGCCTGTCCTGCCCACTGCTGCTGACACTGGAGGTGGTAATGGGGCTGGATGATTGGCTCCTGCCTGGACGGGGAGGGAGGTTGCTATAGTTAACTGCATATAGGCCTGTTTCAGCCCTACACTTCACACCCTTAAACTACTATGCTTGAACTTCTTTGATATTGGGGGCTCAGCTGATCACCAATTTTGGGGTCTGGAAAGGATTGTTACCATATGGCAAAACTGGCAAACTGCTGTATGGGTTTTCCCTTACATCCAGCATCCTGAAGGTCTAGTTTTGAGGGTTTGAATGACAACTGTAGCAACTTTGGCATGACTCAGTGCACTTAGTGGGTTAGAAAGTGTTTAATTGAAGTCCCTGTAACCTAGTGGGGACTGCCTGGGCATTGGTCCAGGGCACAGCAATACATGATAAGAGGGTATGCCTCTATGCCCAACTTTGGTTCCCCTCATCTTATCTCTCTTACTTCCAGCTGTAGGAGGTCAATGGATGAGGACTCTGGCTTCAGGTCAGAGTCCTTTGGCAATCCTGAGAAAGTAGAGGGGGCCTTCACATTCACTTTAAGGTATATAGTCCACTGAAGTCATTGATGCCAGTTGAAATCTGTCTGGAACAAATCTTGAGGGAGATACCAGTGTGGTTGGAGGGTTTAAAAGGGTCCAATTTGACGCTTCTGCTTGGATACTGATCCTGAGCATGGTGAGAGATATTCCTGTATATCATTCAGTATATGGCTTCCATCATCTCCTCTCTCCAGGTTGGACAGGTTTCTGGCTTCTCTCTGTACCCTTTCAGGTGACACCTTCACCTCTCTGATTGGAATCCCCTGATTCTCCCACTCTTAGACCAGGTCTCCAGGCTACAAAACCCTTTTGTATCAACCATGATTGCTCAGCAGATTTGACTGGGTTTGTCTACCTACAAAAGTGCCTTTCAGGAGTTGTGACCAGTGGTGAATAAAGTGACCCAAAACAGCCTTTTCAAAACAAAGTATTGTATAATCTCAACACTACAAATAAAGCATAAGGGGAAAGGATTTTCAGCACAATGAAAAGTCTACATGTATATCTGTCTTACCTGTAGGCTTAGGTAGGCCCAGTTTATCCCAGACCCCTCTGGGGACTGGGGCTTCAGTCTGCTCCTCAGCAGTCTCTGTCTCCTCTCTGCCTTGTCCTTCAGAGACTGTCTTTTTATCCACCCAAATATTTTTGTTCCAGTTTTTTCCTGTTGAGCCAAACTATTAACATAAGAACATTAAGAATGGCCATACTGGCTCAGACCAAAGGTCCATCTAGCCCAGTATCCTGTCTTCCGACAGTGGCCAATGTCAGGTGCCACAGAGGGAGTGAACAGAACAGGTAATCATCAAGTGATCCATTCCCTGTCCCTCATTCCCAGTTTCTGGCAAACAGAGGCTAGGAGACACCCTGAGCATTTCACAGTCACTATCACAGGTTGGTAATATATCCCTACTGCTATATTCTTATTATTAGAGCATGGAATTACTATCCATAGGGATCCTATGGTACAGTTTGATTCATTTAAGATTTTTACTTCTTTTGATTCTATGCTTTCTTTCGCATATAGTGCCACTCTCCCACCAGCATGACCTGTTCTGTCCTTCCGGTATATTTTGTACCCCGGTATTACTGTGTCCCATTGATTATCCTCATTCCACCAAGTTTCTGTGATGACTATTATATCAATAACCCTATTTAATACAAGGCACTTTAGTTCACCCATCTTATTATTTAGACGTCTAGCATTGGTCACTTTTTAGCTATCTGCCATTACATGATATAATTGACTGTTTCTCACAGGGTGGTGTGACAAAGTTCCTCCTCTGCCTTGGTGGGTCCTGCACTTATTGGCGGATTTTCTCGCCTCAGAGGTTCACTGCAGCACTCGGTTTGGCCACTTTTGTGGCTCAAATCTGCTGTTCACTCAGTTAGCCTCATCACTGGCTAGCATGGGTAGAAAAACAATCCCCGCGGTCTCTGCTATTCCACCTAGTGGATTGGGGAACAGGCCAGAGACCTTCCCCTCTGGGGGGAACCCACAGTCCAGTTCAACTCCTCCGGTATCAAGTAGGGAGTTGGAGGGATGGGGGGAACCTGGGCCCGCCCTCTACTCCGGGTTCCAGCCCCAGGCCCTGTGGATTGTAGCTGTCCACAGTGGCTCCTGTAACAGCTGCGTGACAGCTACAACTCCCTGGGCTACTTCCCCATGGCCTCCTCCCAACACCTTCTTTGTTCTCACCACAAGACCTTCCTCCTGATGTCTGGTAATGCTTGTACTTTTCAGTCTTCCAGTAGTATGCCTTCTCACTCTCCGCTTCTTGCGCCTCTTGCTCCCAGCTCGTTGCACGCACCACAAACTGAAGTGAGCTCCTTTTTAAACCCAGGTGCCCTACTTAGCCTGCCTTAATTGATTCTAGCAGCTTCTTGATTGGCTGCAGGTGTTCTAATCAGCCTGTCTGCCTTAATTGTTTCCAGAAAGTTCCTGATTATTCTGGAACCTTCCCTGTTACCTTACCCAGGGGAAAGGGACCTACTTAACCTGGGGCTAATATATCTGCCTTCTATCACTCTTCTGGGCTTTGCCCGCCCACTTCCCGGATCCCAATAGGATCACTCTCCTGTAGCCATCTGGCCCGACCCTGTCACAGTGGATTTGATTTAAATCACTAGTCAGGAAGACTCGATTTAATCATGGCTTTCTACAGAAAAGTGCATTCTTGTTGGTTGTTATAAGCTTAATACATATTCTTCACAACTCGGAGATAGATGTAGGTTTCATTTTTAGAAGGTACACACTGTACATTTTTAAGTGATATAGTTTGAAAAATTTTCAGATTAGTTTTACAGCTATATCAGAGAATGAATGATTGTTCGGTTATTTCATTTACCAAAGATAACTGAAACAGATATTTATGAAGTCATTGGGAGATAAACTATCTCCAATTCAACAGGTTAATCATTAATATTTGGAGGATTTTCTTGCCATGCTGTATTAGGAGGAGAACATCACTAGACAGACATTTTAATTGTTTTATTTAACTGAAACAACAATGTTATGTATTTTTTTCTTCAACAGCAAACACATAATATTTTAACAAAACAAGCATATGAATTTTTGAATTCAGTTAAACATTCAAGTTTTTTAAAATCAGGTTTGTTTTTGTTAATATTGTTTTTAACTAAAATAGTTAAATGAAATATTTAAAAAATACAACAAAAATTAAATAGACTGTCAGCCAGGTCAACATGAAAAACTTAAAATATTGGCTTCTGCAGCTAAGTCAGTCATCTTCACCTTCATTTTCCTGTTTGTTCATAATTTGGAAAAGAAAAACAAGCTTTCCTGCTTTTTCAGGACCCAAGTGATTTCTCAATTTGGAATAAATTAGTCTAAAGGAAGAAAACATTCTTTCTACACTGGAAGAAGAAGCTACTGCTGTTAAAAGTGAGATTATCACTTCAACAGTCTCTGAATCCAAGTGCTTAAGTAACTTCCACCAGTGAACGAACTGGTGTGACTTTCTTAAAAACATCATCAGCAAACATATATTTCTTGAATGATTCACCCTTAGCTCTGAAGTCTATTATAGTTGGCATCATGGAGGGATGTTTGCTGGATGTCCATGTCATAGCCAACTCCTCTTCGTCAGCAGTTAAGGTTTGACCCTGGTACCAAGTATTGAGAATATTTGCAAGAAAATGAGCTGAGATAGTGCTTGTCCCATTCGTTTTTTTAATGCTTGTAATTTAACTCGGTCATTGCATATTTCTCTTTTTAAGATCTTACTTGGTTCCTTCCAAATTTCAACAGCATCAGCAATAAAACAGCTATTTCCCTGCATTTTGTTCAAGGCTACAGAAATAGGCTTCAGGGTACTCAGCATGTGTTCAACATGTCTCTTAAGCCCAATATTGAGAGCTTTGGCTGTGAGAGTGCCATCTATTTTTTCACGATTTTGTTCACAAACATCAGATTAGGCCAGTTCTTGCTATAGTGCTCCAAACAGTCCACTCCTGAGTTCCATCGCATGTCTGGTGGGAGAGTTTGCTTGGTTCCTCCCACTTTTTTCAGAGCAGCTGCTGCAAAGTGGTTGTTACAGAGGTATTTTGCAATTTCAGCAACATTAGCCTTTATTTCTGGAACACTGAAGTCTTTGGCTAGGAGGTGCATCAAACGAGCGCTGCAACCATATGATGTTAGCTTGGAACTCTCTTCTAAATACTTTCTTCTCCTCTTGGATACATTTGCATCATTGTCTGTGACCAAGCTGCGTATTAGACATTTGATTTTTTCCCCCCACAATTTGTTATAGCTGCTTCTTCTTGTAAGTATTCAGGTAAATGTGTGTGTGTGCATTTCCTGATGTATCAATTGTTTCTGTAAGGAAGACTTTTCCTTCTTCTGTTGTCACACAAGCACATACACCAGGATCATTGTGGACATTGCTCCACCCATCAAGACTCAGATTAACCACTTCACCCTCTAGACCTTTTGCACACTGCTTAATTTCTCTTTCATACACTTTTTCCAGCAATTTGCCTGCGACATCTGCTCTGTTGGGTGGACTGTATTCTGGTCTTAATGACTGAACCATGGAAATGAAGTGTGGGTTCTCAGTCATACGGAAGGGAGAGTTTGTTGCATAAACAAACCGGGCAATTTTTTCATCAATTACCTCTTTTTGTAATCTGCTGGTTCTTCTCACAAATTTATCTGTGGTTGTTTCTGAATGATGGAGATTTTTTTTCTTTTTGCTACAGATGATATACTGTGGCTATGTGACATACATGATGTGACTGAAACACTATCCTTGGCAGATAACTGAAACTATAGAAAATGATGGTGATCTTGAAGGTGGATAGTCTTCAGAATCCTGTATGTTGAGGATGGATTCTCCTAAACAAAATAAGTCAAATGCAGTTATTTAATTATTATTACCATTGTGCTCATTTAGTATTACTCATTGCACTCACTGACAGTACTACTTTAAAGGTGAAATTGTAAAAGGAAGATCTGCCTATTTCAGCTATTTATTTTGTATCACATCTGCATCTAAAATGATAGTACCATAGAGTAAAAACTATATTTTTTGCTCGAACATGAGAATTCAAGAATAGTCCAGAAGGAAGACAGGCAGTCCTTAAGAAAGAAGTATGAAATAAAAAAAGTTTACCAACTTGAAGTTCCTTCATGTTCAGACATGTCCCTTTCATCATCTTCAATGCAGCTTCCTCCTGAGAAGGAACACTTCTCATGATGTTGTTTCATTTGGACAACCAGGCCTTGCATTTCTTTGTTGCACTGTTTGCATTTTGCATGCATGCCTGTCTTACCCACAGGTAGAGGAACTTCATTAAAATATTCCCAGACTGGGTCTCTTTTACGGCCTGCTGCCATTATAGGTTTTCCCTTCTAGTGAGGGAATGGTATGATAGATCTCAAATCAATGAAGGTTACGTGCAGAAAGACCTCAAGACTTCTGTAATATGCTGGTCAAACAGTTTCACTTTTGTTTCTACTGCCTGTCCCTCCCTTCTCACATTGATCTCCAGACTTCTTCTCCTTGTCCAGAACTATTCCACCCCCAACAATCTTCTATTCATTGAACTTTTTGAAACTTTGCACTTTTAGAGAGAGGTAAGGAATTGACTCCGTGTACACAAATTTTCAGAGGAACAATAGGGTTGAGGTCTGTTATTTCTCAACTCTATAATTATTTATTTATTTTAAAACATTTTTTCTGTTAACAAGCATTTTATCTCTGGAGACACAAATCTACAGTTTAAGAACTGGAAAACTAAGCGTCTCTGGTGTCTTCTAGACTGAGCACTGAGTCCCATTGGGTAGATAGATTATTTAGGTTAATCTTTCTATACAGAAGCCCCTGGAACACCATAAGATTGGGTCCCTAATCCATGAACTATTGGAACTCATTTACAAAACTTTTCTTAAACATTACATGAATATAGTCTCATGCTATAGAATTAGAATTTATAATCCCTATTCGATGATGAGATGTCTTTGAGCTATAATGTATCTTAATTAAAACTATCTTTAGATAGGTTTTTTCCTCAAAAGGCATTTTATAAAAAAAATCTGATTTAAAGCAAAAAAATCCAATTTTTAAAAAAAAATCATTGATTTTTATCTACCCTGGTTTCATCAGATCCTACCTGTATTTTTATCTTCCATCCTCTCCTCCTTACTAGGACTTAGAGAATCTCCATTAATAGATCATCTGCTAAGGGATATCTCTGTCTGAACCACGTGCTCCTCTGCACCTGTCGGCTTTCCCCCAGCCCTAAGTTTCAAAACTGCTCGACGACCTTTTTAATTTTAAGTGCCAGCAGTCTGGTTCCATTTTGGTTTAGGTGGAGTTCATCCTTCCTGTATATCTCTCTTTCCCAAAAGTTGCCCTAGTTTCTAATAAATCTAAACCTCTCCTCCCTACACCATCATCTCATCCACACATTGAGACCCTGCAGTTCTGCCTATCTAACTAGCCCTGCGTGTGGAACTGGAAGCATTTCAGAGAATGCTACCATGGAGGTCCTGGACTTCAATCTTTTAACTAGCAGCCTAAATTTGGCCTTCAGGACCTCTCTCCTGTCCTTTCCTAAGTCGTTGGTACCTACATGTACCATGACCACAGGCTCCTCCCCAGAACTACACATAAGTCTATCTAGATGTCTCGAGATCGGCAGCCTTCTCATCAGGCAGGCAAGTCACCACTCCTGGTCATTGCAAATCCAGCTATCTATGTTTCTAATGATTGAATCACCCATTACTAATACCTATCTCTTCCTAATTACTGGAGTTCCCTCCCCCGGAGAGGTATTGTCAGTGTGAGAGGATACCACAACATCATCTGGAAGGAGGGTCCCAACTATGGGATCGTTTCCCTCTGCTCCAGTTGAATGTTTTCCTTCCCTGAGACTTTCATCCTTCTCAAAGGCTGTCAGACCGAGGGTGGGACTGTTCTTCTGTGTTTCAGAAAGTCTCATCTATATACCTCTCTGTCTGCCTTAGATCCTCCAGTTCAGCCACTCTCATCTCCAAAGCCCGTACGCAGTGTCTGAGGGGCAGGAGCTCCTTGCACCAAATGTACACATATGTCACCTGCCCATAGGGCAGGTAATCATACATGCTGCATTGGGTACAATAAACTGGATAATTCCCACTCTGTTGCTGGACTTCTGCCTGCATTCTCTTTTTAGTCCTGAAGCTCGTTCCTTTGTTGTTGTTGGATGTGTTTGGCTTTAAGTTTAAAGAATGTAAAGTTTATCTAGCCCTGTAAACTCTCTCTCAAAACTCCCTTTAGCTGCTCCTGTTCCCTAGCTGTTGAACTCAGTATGGTGTGAGGTAAAACTTCAAAGCAATTGACATGCGTATTGTCCATTAAATATCAGTCAGTGGAGCTATCTGAAGCTATTGTCCACTTTCCTGTGAACATGCAATCCACTCCTACTTGAATTAACCACTTGTAATCATATTGCAAACACAATAATAATCAAACAGTATAATGTTCATAAATTAGACAACATATCAGATCAAACGAATTTTATATTTATAAATTGTTGCAGGCAGCTTTGATATCCTTCTCTTGCTTGCCTGTTGTTGTCCTTTATTATTATCATTATTACTTATCATCCATTAGTATGTAACTCCACAAAACAGTAAGGCATGTTCCCAGATCTCAAGAGTCTACAATCTATTATCTATAATTTTTTTATTCTCATGACTGGTGTTTTCTGCCTTTGTCCTTCATTTTGTTTCTTACCAGCACTCTGGTTTTGGTGATATTTGTTTGACTATAGATTGGAAGCGATAGAGGCCAGCTTGGTACTTTAAAGTCCACGTTTCTCTAGCTGGGGTCTTCCACATTGCTGGATGCAGGGTAGAGGGCTGGGATAAGGCCTACGAACCATTTAATTCTTCAAAATAGGGCCTTAGTGGGATATAGCTGGCTCATAGGCCTTGTGCCAATTTTCTGCATGGGGATGAATTTCAGTAGAAAGGATTGAAAAAAGTGAGACGTTTAAAATTTGGGGTTATTATGAAGAACAGAAAATAATGCTGAACTGAAACAAAACACACTTTTCGTTTAATGGGCATGGTCATTCATAACAGTTTTTAGTACGGTATTTACACTTACAGAGGTTTGATCCACTTCCTCTGTGTACTTTTAAACACTAATATATAATGGATTGCATTACAGGAATTAAGGGACTAGCTTGTCTCTTCCTTGTAGGTGAAACATACAGGAAACTGGCTGGTGATGACTGAGAAACATTGGTGAATTGAACTGAAGCTGTTCTATGAACTAGTGTTTTTTAAGGTTGTTGTTTTAGGCAGCATGGGGAAGTTACCTCTGTTACTCTATATCCTCTTTATGAGTGTATTTGTTAAAATATTTCGGGTTATGAGAAAAGTTTGAACTTTGTTCTATTGGAAAATGTTTGAAATTTTTAAAGAAGTCTTAGTGAGTACCTCCCATTATGGTAAGAGAATGAAAAAGGATGATTTCTATTGCTGTGATTCATATATCCTTTTATAAACTACATTTTAATGGAAAATAGACTAATGAGCTGTCACTGGAATAATCTCCACTCTAAAATATCATAAACAATATATTTAAACCTTTTTACTTTATCGTGACTAAACTAAGGGCCAGATTCTCTCATGTAGTATAGCCTTTTTGTACCACACTCCCAGCACAATTGGCCCTTGTACTGACATAACTGGCTCAAGGAGGATCACCTCCCGCGATGCTTAGCTGGTGAAAGGGCTCTAATGTCAGTTCCCTTCCTTTCTCCTGGTATGACTGAAGGATAGGGGGCATGTCTATGGTGCTTCTGTGCCATGCTGGTCCTTGGCTGTAGTTTCAGTCTCTCTTGGCTATTTGCAGTTGGCATAAATTAGAATACTTCTCTGGCTGCTTTAACTTGGTGTAGTGGACCAGTCCTTGACAGAGGCTGTACCAGGATCAAGTAGGTGCAAAGGTAAGTTTTAAGCCAACGTTGCGCATACACACGCTAAACTACTCTGTGCAGATCAGCAACACCCCCAGGGTCTGGTCTAAAAAGAAGTTTTTTATCTGAAAAGTAATTCCCACAACAAGCTTAGAGCCAGCAATTATTAATTACTGCCAAGATGAGTCACCTTTGGAAGCCCCAGTGGTCCCAGTCTATACTGTCCCTCAAGGAAACATAAATATACATAACTCCCTTTAAGGAGTCTGTTTAGTTTGGTGGGAGTCTCAGTTCAGTTTGTGAAGAGTGCATTAAATTCCAAATTTTAGAATGTGTGTTTACAATAAAGACTTCTAAACTAGGCTGGGCTCAACATGGGTACAGGAGAATTCTAGGAGCTTGATTCTGCCCTTTCTTTGTTGTTGTAGTTGTTGCTGCTGTTATTTTTAAGTGTCTAATTAGAAAGCAGCTGTACATATGCATGCTAAAAGACCAGCAGAATTTATACTGTGTATTTTCCTCCACCCTTTTTTAAAAGCAGATGTGTCCATGATGAGGGTTTCCCTTCCATATCCTAGCAAAATATGGTCAATATTTAACTACTGCTTCTACCCATGAGTTAGTACTTCTTAATTTGAGTGTCCACCTTGTTGTGGCCTGTCCACTCCAGAGTCTCATTCCTAGTCACTTTTCTGCCAGAGATGACACGCTATAGACAAGTATAGAAAGTGTCTTATGCTGCTTATCAATTTGACACAAAATCTTTATCTGACATTCTAAATTAGCCAGTAAATATGCTGGCATGATTAATAAAACATTTAAACCAGATTCTTTCCCAGCCCTTTTGTGCTGCTTTGGCAGCTCAAAGGGCCAAGAAAACAAAGCCATTTCCTATCCTGCATTGTGGGCAGTTCCCAGCAGTAGAGCCAACATTGGGGTGGGGGTGGGGTCATTGCAAGAGCACTACTGCTCTGTGGCAATTCCTGTCCTGGCTGATGGATGACCCTTTGAGTCTAGAGCTTGATGAACATTTTCTGACAAATGTTTCATGAAAAAGTGCCGGTTTGTTAAACCTGAAATGTCTCAGAAAGCAAGTTGGGATTCAGCAAACTTTTGTTGAATCACAGGCAAGATTCCACTGGAGCCCTGCCTGGTTCCCTGCCAGGTTGCCTGGTGGACTGCTGGAGACCTCAGGCCTTCCAGCTACAAGCATGTCAGTTTGAGTCTGCAGCTCTCAGTTCCAGCGAGCATATTTTGTTTCCAACACACCATGTGTCAGAGGATTTCAAGTTCATAATAATTTTGAAAAAATTGGCTTTGATCAGATTTGGAATGAAATTAAATTTTGAAATCTTGAAATTTCTCACAAACCAAAAATCCTGAATTTTGGTCAGCTCTTCTTGGGAGCTGTAGGCAGTGGATTTACTTAATTGCAGCCCCCAGCCTCCTTAAAAATGTTCTGGAACTGTACTAGCATAAACTGGATTTAGGATCATGGAACTGCAACCTGTTTGTGCCCCCTCGAGCTGCACCCACTGATTTTTGGGTACAGCAGAGTATCAAGCCCGATATGAGAATTCTGCCATCTCTATTATCACTTCTTCATTTACCAAGGAGATGAGCAGGGTGTAAATGCTCTTTGTACACTTCAGCCTCATTTCACTTGCCCTTCATGTTCCCCCTTCCCCCCCTTTTGCATTCTCTGTTGCCCTTACTCACTCTCTTCTGTGTTCTCTCTCCCTTTCTTTGTCTTTTAGTTTAGTTAATCCCTTCCCACAGAACCCCACCTGAGAAATGAAAAAAACAAAACAAAACCATAACAAAAACTGTGGTACTAAAATGACATTTGCAAACCATTAGTCTATTCACTTTGGTTGTATGTTATAGCCTTACTGCTTGATGCTTTGTCTTGTCTATAGTGTAAGCTCTTCGGGGGAGAAACTGCTTAGTATTCTGTGTTTGTAGAGTGTCTAGGTCTTGGTCGGGGTCCCTTGTCCCTGGAATACAAAAAATTGCCTGTTTATTATTTTTATCATATTTATTTCTGTTAAAGATATAGAAATAGCATGTCAATATGATATTTAGCCAGGAGGTATTCCATTGTTGTACTTGGAGTTTCAGCATTTTGTGGCATATCATATAACTGGTTAAAAGATAGGAAACAAAGGATAGGTGTAAATGGTCAGTTTTCAGAATGGAGAGAGGTAAATAGTGGTGTCTCCCAGGGGTCTGTTCTGGGACCAGTCCTATTCAACGAATTCATAAATGATCTGGGAAAAGGGGTAAACAGTGAGGTGGCAAAATTTGCAGATGATACAAAATTACTAAAGATAGTTAAGATCCAGGCAGACTGCGAAGAGCTACAAAAGGATCTCTCAAAACTGGGTGACTGGGCAACAAAATGGCAGATTGCATTTAGCAACATTAAATTTCAAGTAATGCACATTGGAAAGTATAATCCCAACTATACATATAAAATGATGGGGTCTAAATTAGCTGTTACCACTTGAGAAAGAGATCTTGGAGTCATTATAGATAGTTCTCTGAAAACATCCACTCAGTGTGCAGTGGCAGTCAAAAAAGCGAACAGAATGCTGGGAATAATTAAGAAATGGATAGATAAAAGTTCAGAAAATATCATGTTGCCTCTATAGAAATCCATGGTACACCCACATCTTGAATAGTGTGTGCACATGTGGTCGTCCCATCTCAAAAAAGATATATTGGAATTGGAAAAGCTTCAGAAAGGGGCAACAAAAATGATTAGGGGTATAGAACGGCTTCCATATGAGGAGAGATTGATAAAACTGGGGCTTTTCAGCTTGGAAAAGAGACAGCTAAGGGGAGATATGATTGAAGTCTATAAAATCATGACTGGTGTAGAGAAAGTAGATAAGGAAGTGTTTACTACTTCTCATAACACAAGAAATAGGGGTCACCAAATGAAATTAATAAGCAGCAGGTTTAAAACAAATAAAAGGAAGTATTTCTTCACACAATGCCCAGTCAATCTGTGGAACTCCATGCCAGAGGATGTTGTGAAGGCCAAGACCATAACAGGGTTCAAAAAAGAACTAGATAAATTCATGGAGGGTTAGGGTTAGAGTTTTCCACTCTGCTGTGGGCATGAATCAGGGTTGTGTACTTGAAGGAGGCTGTCTGCTGTAGTACTCCATCTCGTTTCTTGCAGATGTTGGGAGGTGTGCAATGAATGAGGCAGAGGAAGGCAGTAAGGGAGAGTATGATCTGATGATTAAGGTATTTGAATGCCGCTTTGGAGAATTGGATCTTTTCCTGCCTTCTGCTATAAAATTCTTATGACATGCTAGGCAAGTCGTTTAAAATAAATTTTTCAGAGATGGTCACTAATTGTATGGTCCTCATTTTGTGGGTACCCAACTTGAGATTTTAGGGCCTGATTTGCAGAAGTACAAATCTTATAAGTACAACTGAAGTTAATGGGAGCTGTGCTTGAATATATAAAGTGGTATAAAATGCTAAGTACTCTGAAATATCAGCTGCTAGGTCTCTCAAATTGGGCACCCAAAGTTAGCAGTAACTTTTGATCTTAATCCCTCTGTGTATGTTTGCCATCTGTAAAATGGGGATAATAATACCCACTCATCTCACAGGAGTGTTGTGAAAATAAATTCTTTACAGTATATTATAGTGACGATACAGCATATTATAGATATTATAGTGATGAATGCCATAGAAAAGCCCAGGAGGAAATTAAAATTCTGTCTTCTGAGCAGGGTTTGAGCAGTGTGCATCAGATAAGGCATGGGAGAAAATAATGAGGAAAAAATAAAATATCAAACAGTTGCTTATTAAATGAGCATTGTCCAATCTGTGGACTAAATGAGGTGGGGTCCTGTAGAAAAAATAGTATTTGATCTTATGATTAAAGACTGTATCATAATCCATAAGCACAAGGGGGGTGAATTAAGGTTTCACAGGTTGCCTTAATTCTGGTGTGTCCTAACTTTTCAGTGCTTGACTTTGAAACCTTAATAATGTTCTTTTAACATAGTTTTTTGTGTGCACTCAGTTACTGAGCGTCAAATCCTGAACCCCTGTTACCTTTTGTTAAGGCAGTACAATAGAATAACATATGTGCTGACTCTTCACTATGCTGCTTGATTCTCAAGACAATCATACCCAATGAGCAAAGAGTTATGTAGATTTGAATTTGCTTCACAGGTGAGTAATGCAGAACTAATCAGGGAGAAGAGTTTATTGTACAAATGAGCTTCCAACCCGCAATCAATGCTCCATTGATTCTGACCCACCCTACAGGGCTCACTGAGCTATTGCGAGGAAGGAGAAAGTGGAACGGGAATGTGTGCACTGTTGGTCCACAGGGCAGTAAGGTCAACAAAGAACTGGCTAACCATATGGTGCTGCTGTTCCTCTTTGTTTCTAGCTGTGACATTTAATTAAGAAGGCTAAAATACATAGTTTCCTAATATTATTTTTCCCTTTAAACAATTGCTGTAGTAGGTTCAGGTAACTGTATTATGATATGGGTTGTTAATGTGGGGATGCAAGTGCTGACTGAACACCTTGGCTGATGAGTCAACATCTACGTTCAAAGGATAGAAAAAAAGTGGTTAAATAGCCCAAAGGTGTCTGATTTTAAACAGTATTTTCAGAGATACTGGGCTCTGTCCAAAAAGGTACCTTATACAATGAATGGTTTCAGAGTAACAGCCGTGTTAGTCTGTATTCGCAAAAAGAAAAGGAGTACTTGTGGCACCTTAGAGACTAACCAATTTATTTGAGCATGAGCTTTCGTGAGCTACAGCTCACTTCATCGGATGCATACTGTGGAAACTGCAGAAGACATTATATACACAGAGACCATGAAACAATACCTCCTCCCACCCCACTCTCCTGCTGGTAATAGCTTATCTAAAGTGATCATCTAGTTGGGCCATTTCCAGCACAAATCCAGGTTTTCTCACCCTCCGCCCCCCCCCCCCCGCACAAACTTACTCTCCTGCTGGTAATAGCCCATCCAAAGTGACCACTCTCTTTAAAATATGTATGATAATCAAGGTGGGCCATTTCCAGCACAAATCCAGGTTTTCTCACCCCCCCCCACCCCCCTCCAAAAACCACACACACAAACTCACTCTCCTGCTGGTAATAGCTTATCCAAAGTGACCACTTTCCTCACAATGTGTATGAAAATCAAGGTGGGCCATTTCCAGCACAAATCCAGGTTTTCTCCCCCCCCACCCCCTTTTTTTTAAAAAAACACACACACAAAAACTCACTCTCTGGCTGGTAATAGCTCATCCAAAGTGACCACTCTCCTTACAATGTGCATGATAATCAATGTGGGCCATTTCCAGCATAAATGGGTTTCATGCTGGCAGCATTTGAAGTGAACTCTTAGACCTTAATATTGCTGGATTCCTTTTATCTGGTGTTACAGCTACATAGTGGAAAAATTTCTAATATTCCTTTCTCAGATGGTAGCATGAGGATAACTGGCTGCAGGATGAAAACTTCTCATTTTTTTTCAAACTAGCCCACATTTCTGGGAACTTCGAGCAGGGTTACAATGTATATGTTTTTCTGACTGAATGTGTCTCATTGAGGATGGCAAGGTCTCTGCTGAACTGCATAGTTAAGAGACTGTTGTCCCTTAACAGACACAAAGGGAACTGTTAAAACAGTTTCAACCCTAGCAGTATGCTCTGAATATCCCCTTATATAGCGTTATAGTTACATTAATGTAAAACTGGTTTGCGATCAGCATTAGACTTTAAAACTAGCTGCTTGTGGAAGAAGGTGTTAGAGAAGAGTGATTTGGGGAAGAGGATTCTGGAAAGTCTGAGAAAAAAGGGAGATGAGAAAATCACTGAGAAGAAAAGGAGAGAGAAGACTGAATATAGAGCTACAGAGACAAGAAATGAAAAAGACAAGAGAAAATTCTCTCTCTAATACCATGGGTATCTGGACAGTCAGAGAAATGCTGCCTTCAGAAACAAGTGGAAAGAAGCAAGAAGGAAAAAAGGGGAGAAAAAATGTTGGGGTATGACTCTTATGTTTACATTTTGATCCCTATTTGTCATTGTTGTTTGGATGCTGTCCCACTGGAACAGATTTCTAAAATGAATACGGCATACTTCTGCAAAGTTCCTTACAAATGTTTTAACAATGTCATCGGTTAAGCACCCATACTGCTTTTATTTCCCCCGTCAAGGAATCCATTCCAATGAGACCTTGCTCCACAGATTTTGAAAGGTCACTTTACCACTCTGGGCTGGATTCAAGCTCTTTAGAAAATCCATACAGCTTTTTGCTTCATTTAACACAGAGATGTTAGGTCAGTTTAAGTCTAAAAGAAGGATGGCTGTACAGCTCTTTTCTTTGGTGTTCTTATAGTCAAAAGTAATTTTAAACTCCACGATGCTTACAATGCTTAAGCAATACTAATTGGCCTTAGGTGATTTATAAAACGGACACAGTAATTTACAAGTTTTACAAAATAACAATGTCTGTGCTGTGCATCACAAAACACAAACAAGCCAAAACCTTTTGGGTTAACACATGCAATACTAACTCACAAGCTGCAGATTTCTTCTCTATCCTGTATTTTATTGTCATGTCTTACATTATGTGTCCTTGGTTGATTTTTGAATTTATTTGTTTTTTGTATTTATAAATGCACACAGTTTTGCCTGTTTTTCCTATAATAAGAAAACAAAATGTGTTGTATCTTTCCTTTGGTTAGGAATTTTTGGACTTAAGCAATATTGTCAGGTCAATCAGATATATACAGTATGTTCAACATACTATGATAATGTGTGATATAAGAATATATAAACTTCTGTTTATAGAAAGATCTTTAGCTAACAGTGGAGATCTGTGGTAGAAGTAGTGTTTGCAGAAATTTTGAAGAAAAAGATAAATTAATTGTAACTAGAGTAGCATGTATTGTGTATGTCGTATATTGACAAATCTTCTAAAACTTTTTAAAAATTAAAGTAAAGCAGGACTATGAGAGACCTACATTGTGTATTTTTACTGGCAGGATTTTTCTGTTGACTCATCCTGTTAGTAAGTATTAAGTTGCATGGAACCATTGGTAGATATTACTGAGGCAGTGGGGCTTGTAAACTTGACTCTGAATAAGGGAGTGTCTCTTAGAGCAGAGAAGGTCTAAGCTGGACAGTCATCTAGGAGGAACTCTATGAGCTGCAAAGGCAGGGGATGGAATTTGTTATACTGTTAGGTTTCAGAGTAACAGCTGTGTTAGTCTGTATTCGCAAAAAGAAAAGGAGTACTTGTGGCACCTTAGAGACTAACCAATTTATTTGAGCATAAGCTTTCGTGAGCTACAGCTCACTGCTGTAGCTCATGAAAGCTTATGCTCAAATAAATTGGTTAGTCTCTAAGGTGCCACAAGTACTCCTTTTCTTTTTGTTATACTGTTGTAACCCTTCTGCCCATCAGAGTTGGCAACAACAAGGGCCGGGTTCAATATCTAGGGGATTCATTCCAATAACACAATGCAAACCGGCTTGAGTGCCCACCCAGTGACCTGGGATAAATATATACCACCCCCGCTGGGCGCCTCCAAGAGGCAATACTTCCCCTCTCGCAAGCACATAGTCTGAGTGTAGCAAAAGCCTTTTAATATCAGAGAGAAACAATGTGGCATTATGTTGGGGAAACACCACCAACAGGATTCGTAATACAACCCATGAGCAAAACCCCACCCCAAGCAAATTGGGGCATGCTCTTTCCCTTTGGTTCTTGAGTCCAGCAACCCCAAATCACCCAAAGTCCCAAAAGTCCAATGACCCAAAAGTCTCTTTCCCTGGTCAGGGGAGCCCCAGAGTTCGAAAGTTTATCTGCAGAGCTTTACCTCCCAACCTGGGTGGAGATGGGGGGGGAAGAGAGGTAAGGGGCACCTTACATGATCTGAAGCTGACCACCCCACAGCTCCATAGGCCTTCGCTCCGCTCCGCCAGCCGCCCCACGAACTGCTTCGCTCGGCTCCGCTCGGCTTGGCTCTGCTGCCCACCAGCAGCTCCCACCGTCCCACAAACTGCTCCACCAGCTGGTCCACGAACTGCTCCGCTCCACATCCCACAAGCAGCTCCCGCCGTCCCACGAACTGCTCCACCAGCCTGTCCACAAGGCACTCCAGCTGTCCCACAAACTGCTCCACAATATATCTTCAGGCTCCCCCACTACTTAACACAACACTCAGTGATTTCAGCTCTTAGTCAGTTCAGCTCTTTGGTGAATTCAGCTTGTAGTAGGGGAGCCTCAGTGCTGGTACACCATTAGCCCGAAGTGAGCTCAGCAGCCTGTAACTAGACTCCTAATGGAATCAAAATTAGCTCTGATATTCCACAGTGGAGAGAGGAGGAAGTTCAATTAGCATGTAAGGCCCTCACCAAGGGGCCCATGCCACCAAGTATTAATACCTATCCCCAGCCTCTCTCAAGTCACAGAGTTTTGGAACCCATGACCCTTGCCTAGCGAGTGCTACTTAGTTGATGGTGAATCCCTCCATCATAACAAAAGGCCAAGTACAGTTCCCAGCACAGTTCCCATAATCAGGGTAATAACAATTTATTCTTCCTGCCCCAATAACAGAGACACTGGGGATCCCACAGCAGCCAAAGTGACCACTTGGGCAGCTATGGCCTCATTCTAGGTGGGGTGGGTGTGCCTATGCAAATGAGATCGGCCCCTGAAGTTCTTTTCCACAACTTGCCACACCTCACCACCAGATGTCAGGGTGGAGCTCATCCTGACACTGCTTACACTGTTATGAGTTTCTTTGTAAACAAATCCAAACACTAGGAAGGGACTGATTTTTCATCTGATAATGCATTGACTATATTTTGGAACAGAGTGGAAAAAGTCACTTATTAGTCACCCAAAGCACAGTGAAACCTGCATGTATAGAGCACCTGAAATACTTATTCCCCATTTCTTAGTCAATATAATGCATCCTAGGTGCTTACCATATGTAGGATCGGCTCTAGGCACCAGCAAAGCAAGCATGTGCTTGGGGCGGCACATTTCCAGGGGTGGCGTTCCAGCCATCCTTTTTTTCCCCCCGGCTCCGCTCAGTCAATCAATGAGACCCTGCATTGGGCAGGGTGGCGGGCTCAGCGTGGGGGTCCCGCCCTGATCCGCCCCCTCCCCCTACGGCTGGCCCACCCCCCAGCTGTTCTGTTGGTTACTGTCCCCTCTGCAGAGGTGGGTCGGGGTCTGAGATCGGGCTGGGGGCCCACGGGCGGGATGTACAGCCCCGAGCACCTCACTCCAAACACTACTATAGCATTACACATTCTTTTAACAGTACCAGTATCAATGGCTTCTGGTGAGTGCAGTTTCTCAAAACTGAAATTACTAAAAAATTATTTGAGGTCCACCATGTCTCAAAATTGTTTGTTACGACTCGCATTAATTTCAATTGAAAGTACCATTGCAAAAAATTTAGATTTCACTGAATTATTAAAAGACTATGCAAGTATAAAAACCAGAAAAATTCAGTTCATATAAATTCTTTTAATTTATGAGAAACTGGGCGCACCAGAAGACACTAACGTTTTTCATTACAGTGTATAGTTGAACCCAAATTGTTTGTAATTGTGATTTTGTTAAAATTAAATGAATACACTAGGAGGAAATTGTTTTATTTCAGTAACTACAAATTCTCTGTTTTCATTTTTTAAAAATTTTAAACAGACAAAACAAAACATTTCAAAATGCAAACGTGTAAAAGCCAAAAAAAAAGGGAGGGGGCCGCCAAGAATTTTTTTGCTTGGGGTGGCAAAAAACCTAGAGCCGGCCGTGATCATTTTGATGGATCAGTGGAACACGTTTCATAGTATATTTTGGGCTATTATTGTGTGGGAGGAACTTGATCTAAAAGGTTTAAATGTTTACCTGATAGTATATAATAGGTAATTGTCCCAAATATCTTAAAGGGACAAGGTGGGTAATATCTTTTATTGGACCAATTTCTGTTGGTGAGAGAGACAAGCTTTTGAATTTACACAGAGCTCTTCCTCAGACCACATCCATGATGGTGGATCCCTTTGCACCCATGAGAACTCCAGTGAAATCTGTGAGGTTCCATTGACTCCTTATGGCCATGGGTCCACTTGCCTGGAGGAGGCAGTGGGACTGTGAGACCATGTGCAGTAAATGTTTATATAGTTTTTCTTGTCTCTGTAATAAAGACAAATTTTATAATAATTTTACCTTACTCCTGTGTAATTTGTATTGAAATCTGTGTAATCCTGTGTAATCCTGTATAACTTGTGTTGAAATCTTCTTTTTTGTCATTTTCTCCATGGTTTTTAAAAGTGAAGTCAATGAGACTTCTGCTGTTGTCTTCATTAAAGCTAGGATTTCACCCACTCTCTCACATGGGTTATGAGATAATACTGCATTTCTTATGTGCATATAACTCCCATTGCAGCTGAGGTAATTTTGAAAAAGGGCTGTAGGATGATAAAAAAAATCAGTGAATAGTGAATTAAAATACCACTTGTAGCTCATTAGTATAAGTTCCATTGTATTAGCAGTGCTAAATAACAATTTTCAAGCATTCTGCTAAAGTAAAATTATGAGTACATTCAAAACTACAGGATATTTCCTCTTTTGGGGGGCCCAAGGCAAGTTCTGTATATGCAAAGCTTGTAGTATAATACCCTTGTTGCACACAAGTCAAAGGGGATGTCTAACCCTAAAGGCTGGTGGACTGTTTTTTTAAATAATGTATGCAATTGCTCCTGCATTCTTATAATTTGTACTTAACCTAGAGCATTTCATGGATACCTTATACTTTAGTTCATAGGAATCGGCCTATTCTTTTTCAGTCTGCCAAATATATTTTTTAGATCTGCATGAAAAGTAGCTATATCATATGCTACATGAATTTGTAGTTTCAGACAAACATCCTATGAAATGCATAAACAATTTAAAATATGTTTTAAATTCAGTCTTATTCTTAATATTGGTTTATCTGTTTTAACCATGGGGCCAAATACTGTATTTTTAAGTAAATCAATCAGAGTTTATACCTGAGTGGCCAAATCTGGCAATCTTTTACCTTTTTGAGTGCTGAATCAGTTTTAAAAGTAATATTGTATTCCATAATAAATTAAACACTTTTTTTGATTTAGCTCATAGAAGTGTTTCTCACAGGCTTACATCTCTAAACAGGTGGTTATTGAGAGTTCCATTTGGTCCTGTGATTGTTTTTATGATATACAGATATTTTAACACATAGCTGCTTGATACAGAGTAAATTAAATAGACATTTAAGTAAATGCTAAAAATTTTAAATAAATGTTCATATAATGTAGAAATGCAAAATATTCATTTATTTGCTTGCAGAGGTCTTTTTATCACCATCCATGACCAGGGGCACATTGCTACAATGCTTAAATCATGGCCTGAAGATGCCATAAGGGTAAGTTCAATTTTATTTGTATGGCAAAGTTGCTTTTGATCTGTATCTTTGTAACTGTGGCTAAAATGTTTTGACTAGCTACTGCTTTTAATTCAAATTAAATTAGGTTGTATAGTGGTATTAATTAGTTGCTATAGGTTTCTTAAATCACTGTTGTATCAAAGCCACTTTCCAGTTGCAGCTTCAGAATCTTGTGGCTTTTAAACTGTGCTATGTGTTAGGATTTCCTTTGCTGTTTAGAATTTGAACTTCTTGATAACTTGCCAATTATATTCAGTCTCATATAATTTAAAGGTTTCATTTGTTTTTGAAGATGATATGGATTGATTTAATTATTTACATCTGAATGATCTCTACATGTGGATCAGTTAACTCCCAAATATGACATCTTCTCTTTATTTCTCTATAAAGAAAGTTCTGCTAAGCATTTTACAGTCAAAGCAATTTCAGTAATAATTGATTCTAAAGAGTTCTTCCACAAGCTGTTTCTATTCTCCACCTACAGTTGTTTGTCATGGAATAAGGTGTGAAAATTATTCATTCCTTTAAAATATCAAAGAAATCATTTCTATTCTGATCCTAAAATCTGAACATACTTTAGTATAAATGAGTGACAAATGCATCAATAAGCAATGTAGATGACTTTTGGAAAATACAATTTGATCCAAATTGTCATTATAAACTGGGATTCTCTCCTTTTTTATTGTTCTTGCTCTCTCCATCTTATTGCAGCTGTGAATTAGGGATAATGGTGCTTGCCCATCTTTGTAAAGCACTTTGAGATCTGCAGATCAAAGTACCTCTGTAAGCAATAGATGGTGGGAGGTGATGGTATTCATTTTATTATATTGTTTTGTATCCTGAGGTTGCATTCAGGCTTAGTCTCATTTTTAAAATAATAATTATTGTTGATTAAACAGGAATGCCCAGGTTTTTGTGCAGAGAATTTCTTTTTTACTTAATATTTTATTTTGGAGTATATCTCCTTTTTATCCCATTTTTTTGTTTTTGTTTGAGCCCTTAAAAAATGTGCTGCTGAGGTCAGTGAGTGTTCATATCCTGTGAACAAATACTTATAGGTGCTTTTATACCATGTAAAGCCTCCTAGAACAACTTTAACAGCTGTTTTTTCAAAAACACACTGAAATAGCTTAATGAGGAAACATTTGAATGGTCCAAATATCCATGTAAACAGTGTGTTTGTGTGATACACAGTGATCATTAACTTATGTCCTTTATTTAAATTTACAAGACCAGATTTGGTTACAATGTAATAAACAAAAATTGAACTTAACAGATGTTCAAGTTATCCTTTTGAGTGTAATATGTTCATTTCTACTGGCTTAGTCTACCTTTCCTTGTGAATGAGAGTTTTACAAGAAACAATCTAAATGTACTGACTTGGAATACACTAGAACTACTTTGCAACATATTTTTCCATATGTGATCTTTAAGATTTGTTTTAAATAGTTTTATAACAGCAACATTTGGTGGAGATTTTACCACAACATGCAGCTTTAAATCTTGCACTGATTTGTGAAATACAGACAAATGTTTTGGTTTCTTTTTCCATTTCCAGCATCTGTGTGTTGACACCATTTTTAACTATTTGCTTGTTCTATATATCTGTCATCTGCACGTGTATTATATGTAGAAACACACATACAGTATGTGAATGTGGAGAGGTTAAATGGATTTAGCAAGGACAGGTACATTATAATGTTGCTTGCAATTAAAATGTTACAATAGAAACCATTAAAAGTCAACATTTGCTAAACATTTCCTGAGTTACCACAGACATCTTTTTTAAATTAGTGCACAAGAACACTGTTGCTTATAAAGTAAGGTTATGAAGTAAGGTTGATGTATACATAACCTACCTATCACAAAAACACAAAAGTGAGAAAATGAAAAATAAAGGCATTTAATAGTACATATAATCTGTTTCTGCACCCAGAGAGAGAGAATTAACCACTAAATCAGACAACACACCACAACTTTAACTGCCTCAGCAGGGATACCAGCCTCTCAACACCCCCTGCTCCCCTAATTGCCCTAACAGCACTGCAAACAGATCAGACTCCCCCATCCACCCTTAGTCTTTTTTGAACTCTAACCCTCTCTGGAGTTGGTTGTTACTGACATATTACTCTAAGCCTCTAGGGGATTCACAGAAATGGCTACAGAGGCTTAGGACTCAGTTTCCCAGATTGTCAAGAGTCCAGGGCAGAAATAGAACAGTCTGGAAGGTTCTACAAGAACCAACCATAAGCCAGAACTCAGAGACAAAGGGTTTGAGTTTTACTTTTGGGTTTGGCTGCTGTTGGAGTAGAGTGGAGAGAGAAACATGACTGCCTGGGAGGTCCCCATTAAACTTCCCATTCCTACCCAAAGGAAAACTTTGACCTCTGGTGCTGTGTGGGTCACTGAAAAGTGTCAGCCCAACAGAGATCATCAACCCAAGAGGCTGAGGAGTGATTTCAGTTTATACTTCATCTCTGACCCTTTTCTCTGTCACCTCATCCCTGACCCCAGCTCTGACACTGGGCTCTGATTCCTGGCTACCGACTTCTGCTCTAATCACTGGGCCTGACTCATGCTGTAACTGCTAGGCATAACAGCCCACATCCCAGTCATTGACCGTTTGAACTGCTCCCCCCGAAAGACAACACCAGTTAGAGAATTAGAGCTGATGTGGTGAGCATGGATCCTACAAAGACCAATATCTCTCTGATGGAGATAGTGGAAGTCTTACAGATCTTGCAGGTCCAGGTTGCCATCCTGCAGGCACAGTCCTGCAAGTTCAAGCCACACCACTTTCAGTTGATGACCCCTGCTATCCTTGAGCCTAAGCTCCCCCTACCTGACAAGTTCAATGTGAGTCGTGACAAATTTTGTGGGTTCCTAAATCTGTGTCATCATCTCCTATTTCTGCTATGCCTGCAGTCGTACTCCTCCGGCCAAGTGTGAGTAGGAATGGTTATCAGCCTGCTTACTGGGGAGACTGTGGTTTAGGTGTCTCCTGTCCTGGAGAAATCAAGCCCACTTCTGGGACTATTTGAGGACTTAGTTTAGGCAATGGCAGTAAACTTCAATGACCCAAGTCGTAAGCATATGGCCGAAGCCATGCTTTAAGTGATGAGGCAGGGATGCTGTCCAGTTGCTAAATATGCAGCAGAGTTCTGATGTTTGATAGTAGATACCGAGAGGAACAAGGCTGCCCAGTTTTATAATTTCTGACTTGGGTTAAACAATGACATTAAAGATGAACTGGCATGGATGGGATCCCTCTCTGGCCTGGATGCCTTAGTCAATCTATGCATCAAGATCGACCACCTCCTGGCTAAATGATCCAAGTAAACAGAAGTTCCTACTGGCTTCCGTCAGCTCTGCTGATTCTGGCCTCTGGATCACCAGTTCCTTATCCATCATCTGAACCCCTGCAAGTCGACCAGGTCCAGCCCCATCTTTCTGACGTGGAGAAGAATCGATGCTGAGCATCGGACCTATGCTTATATTGCAGGGAACCAGTGCACATTATATCAAGCTGCCCTGTCAAGGTTTGATCTGCATGCCATGCCCCAGCCCTGGTAGGGGAATCTGGGCTGGGTTGGTGTCCTTCACTTTTCCCCAGCAGTCCACACAGCAATTGTCCATCAGTACCTGGTGATGGCCAATCAGAATCCAACACATCCCTCCTTCTCTGGTTCCAGCTCCGGCACCTTGCGATGCCTGACACCAACCTAGAAGTGCTTGTGGACTCAGGTGCCTCAGACAATTTCATGGATCTGGAGTTTGTCCGAGCACACAATATCTCTCCCAGTCCTAGGAGTATCCTGAGCTAGTGCAGTCTAAGTATAAGCACTCCTCTGCTTTGGTACTGCAGAAGACAGCACTGTTGACTTCGGTGCCTTTGCAGGTTCAGTTGAGTCCAGAGCCAGAAGGACCACCTTCCACATCTGCAACACTGCAACACAGTGTACTGACCTATCTTGTTACCGACCACATCAGAGATGTTTGCAGCTACCAGGAATCTCCTGACCCTGATGGTGCCAGTATTATCGGCAATACAAGAGTCAACGCTATTGGTGCTGGTGGGCGTAGCAGGGTTCCTACAGCACTCTGTACCATGCCAGCCTCATGTACCCTTCGATACCATCAATGGGAAAACCCATGATGCTTGCCTCTCTGCAGGCCTCTCCACCTTGGCACTGGTTGCTGGCACCATCTGGAACTATGCTCAGTGGAAGGAGAGTCGTCTTCTTCTAAATCAAAGGGTCCTACATTTCCTAACCACAGAGTTGCTCTTGCTACCCCTCCTCCAGTTATTTCCATCCTTCCATGGATCCTGTCACAGGAGTACTATCGAGTCGTTAGCCAGGAGGTCACTGGGGGCCTATACTTGTCCAATGGCTTTTTTGGAATGGTTGGGGTTCCCCCCCTCCATGTAAAGATCATATTCCAGGCATTCCTATTTGGTGGCCTTGGAAAGGTGTGTGGCACCTACCTATTGGGAAGCACCCGTTCCTGATTCCAGTCCCAAACTCGATAACAGATATCAAAAGCCAGCTCAACTGGACCCTGTGGATCAAAAAATGGAAGAAGGCTGGCCTCTTCTTCTTTCTCCTCTGACAAGGCAGTCTCGGGAGGGGGCAACTTGCCTTCCTCAGATGGCTATAAGGCACACCAAGAATTGTTAGAGGGATGCCTTAAGTTTGGGCATACAGGTGGAGAAAGTAAAAGAATCCTTACATTGCTTGGTTGACATTTTAGCCATTGCAGGTCCTTCCAGAGTGGCCCTGCCTCTCAATGAGGCCATTATGGACCCAGTTAAGGTGTTATGGGAGACCCCTGCATCTCTTCCCCTCAGTTCAAAAAGGTCCAAATGCAAGTATTATGTTCCCGCCCAAATATGAGTTCCTTTACTCCCATTTCCCCCTTCCCTGGGGTCCCTGGTAGCATTTGTTGCCAATGAGAGGGAAAGGCAGGGACATCAGGGCATAACCCCAAAATCAAAAGACTCAAACTAGTTAGACTAGGCTAGGAAGGTTTGGCTAGGAAGGTTTGTTTTACTCGGGGCTTGCAGCTTTAGGTTGCAAACCAGCATGCAGTTTTGGGCAGGTATGACTTCAATGTGTGGGACTCCATGCTAAAATTTAAAGACATGCTTCTAGGAAATGCTAGGCAGGAGTTCTCCTTCTCGTGGATGGGGGGAAATCAGCAGTGAGGGCCTCACTGCAAGCTGCTCTGGATGTGGCTGATCTGGCTGCCAGGTCAATGGCTTCAGCAGTGGCCATGTTTAGGAGCTCCTCATTGCAGTCGTCTGGGCTCTCACAGGAGGTCCAATAGACTATAATAACCTTCTCTTGGAGGGATCCTCACTCTCTCTTCAGAGAAGACTGACACTGAGCTCCCTGTGTGAAAGGACTCAAGGGTAATCTTCCAGGAAGCACTGCAGGCCTCAGCATCTCCTCCGACATTGTGCTCCAGCTGTCTGACAGCACCTGCAGAGAAAAAAAGAGTAAAGGTTATAGGCATAGACCACCTCCTTCTCCTACCTCTGAATCAATGCCTGCCCCACCTAGCCATCCAGAGGGTTCTGAACAGGCAGTTTTATGGAGACTTGAGGACATTATACCAGTTTCCAGATGCCAGACCCTGTTTTTCCTTTGTTTGCAAACGACCTTTCCCATTTCCTCAGTTCTTGGTCTTGTATCACCATGGACCATTGGGTGATGGGCACTGTAGGAGTGGTATATATGGTCCAGTTTATTTCTACCCCTCCTTCCCACCCTCCCTCCTTGTTGCTCTTCACGGACCCCTCGCACAAAGGACTTCCAATTCAGTAGGTTCAATCTCCCCTTCAGGTGGGAGCCATAGAGGAGGTTCCACAGAATTTAAGAGGAAAGGGTTTCTGTTCCCGTTCTTTCCTAATCGCAAAAGCAAAGGGAAGACTCAGACCTATATTAGACCTGTGCCAGCTCAACAAATATCTCAAAAAGATAAAGTTTTGCATGGTCACCATGGCATCCATGGCATCCATTATTCACTCTGGAGACTGGTATACTGCACTCAATATAAGAGATGCCTACTTTCATGTGTCGATATACCGAGGGCACAGAAAGTTCCTCAGGTTTGTAGTGAAGCACCCACATTACTAGTTCACGGCGCTTCATTTTGGCCTCTCTGCTGCTCCTCAGGTGTTCATGAAGTGTTTGGCCTTGGTGGCAGAGTTCCTGAGGAGACATGGAGTGCAGGTCTACCCTTACCTGGATGACTGGCTAGTCAAGGGCCAGTCCAAAGCTCAGGTTATATCCAGCATATGACTAATTCAGTAAGCCTTCAAGGCTGTAGGCCTACTGATCAATGCAGGCAAGTCTACCCTTTACCCGGTACAGAGGATAGAGTTTATAGGAGTGGTGTTACACTCTACCCAGGCCAGAGCGTTCCTCCCAGAGGCAAGATTCCAATCTATTTAGTCTCTCATGACAGACCTCAAGTTTCAATCACAACAGCCTGAAACTGTAGGAGGCTTGTACGACACATGGCCTTGTGCACATATGTAGTACGACCCGTGAAGTTACACCTCAAGCCCCTCCAGACATGGCTCGAGTCCGTGTACTTGCCAAGCTGTTTTCATCTGGACACTGTGCTCATGGTACCTTCGTAGATTCTAATTTTGCTGAATCAGTAGTTGGATCCTTTCAATGTTTGTATGGGTGTTCCCTTTCTCCGCCGTGAACAGTCAATGACACTGGTCTCAGATGTGTCAGCTCTAGGGTGGGATGCTCACTTGAGGCCCCTCCAAACTCAGGGTCTTTGTCCTCAAGGGAGCTCACTCTTCATACCAATATCAGAGAGCTCAGGACAATTTGTCTTGCCTGTCAGTCTTTCCTACCTCATATCAGGGGGAGAATCCTATTTGTTCTTACAGACAACACCGCTGCAGTGTTTTACCTCACCAAGCAGGGAGGAGCTTGCTCATCCCTCCTTTTTCAGGAAGCAGTTCACCTGTGGGAATTTTGCATAGCCCATTCAATCAACCTTGTGGTCTCTTACCTTTCAGGGGTGTAGAACAAGCTAGAAAACCGCCTGAACAGGTTATTTTTGAGTCACCATGAGTGGTCTCTTTGCTCAGATGTAACCAGATGCATTTTCCAGCACTGGGGGCCTCCCCAAATAGACCTATTTACAATCAAGTCCAACAGAAAATGTCAGCAGTTCTCCCTGCAAGGCCACAGTCCAAGCTCCATAATAGGCATCTTCCTGCTACCTTGGACATAAAAGCTTTACTACAATTTCTCCTCAATTCAACTCCTATACAGAGTGCTACTAAAGATCAAGTGGGATCATGCCCAGATTATATTAATATCCCCAGTATTGCCCAGCCAACACTAGTTCTCCATGCTACTGGACTTCTCAGTGGGAAATCAAATCTCACTTGAATTTGATTTCTCAAGACCACAGTCAGCTGCTCCACCTGAACCTGCAATCCCTTAATTTAACATCCTGGAAGCTCCAAGGCTAAATCTCAGTGAGCAGGCTTGCTCAGAGTAAGTTTTCCAGATCTTACTAAGTAGCAGAAAGCACTCACAAGGGTCAGGGAACTGTCAAAATGGAAGCGGTTTCGTATCTGGGCTTGTCAGACCGGGGTCTCATTGATACACTCATCCATCCAACATGTAGTCAACTGTCTGCTGCACCTGAAACAGCAAGGCCTTAGCCATTTTCTCTATCAAGATTCACCTGGCAGCAATATCAGCTTTCTATCCTCACTGGTCTATGAACTAAAACAACAATCAACATTCCATTCAAGCCACTGGCAATGTGGGTACGATCCAGACCTAACATTCGTGTCTAAAGACCAAAGTGGTAACACTCTCATCATAGCATTTCCAAACAGCCAATGCAGGTCTATAATGATCTATGTAGGCATAGAAATTTCTGTGTTCTTTCCGAAGCAGGTACCACAATGGAATTTTGCTAAAGCTGATTGGGATGCCTAAAAACATCTGTAGAAAAGACTGTAGATACAACTGTTACAAGAATTCCAGCAAGACCAGAATGCTATCAACAGTTCGCAGGGCTCCTGAAAGTAGCAGGAAAGAAGAACATTCCCCGAGGATTCTGGAAAAAGCAAACTCCCTGCTGGACGAGAGAGATGCAGGAGTTGCTCTGGAAATACAATCAGACCAGGAGCTCTCATACTTCAAAAGCCCTGCTACACTTTATGGCTTTATTGAGCGCAAAACCTTGATTTTACACGTTCAAGTCATCAAGCATGGAAACTACTACGATGTCTTGGGACTGCTAATTCCACAGAGTACTAGCCACCAAATATCTGGCCAAATTCAATTGCCTCCAAACTGGTGGAGAACACAAAAGGACCACATGATAAGCACACAAGAAGAGAAGTGTATCAACAACTTTACCGAAAACTTGCCTCAATCGCCTGAGAAGAACCTTCCACTGTCAGCATAGGGGAAGTAAAAATGAAAAAAGGGAAGGCTGCAAACCCTGATGGTATTCCATCAGAATTCCTCCACCATCTTGGCCCCAAAGGACTCCAGTGGGTAGCAACATTGTACTCCACTACCTTAAGGACAGTACAGATCCCTGAAATATGGCATGAGGCAATGGTAATTGCCATTCCGAAGCCTGGAAAGCCCCCTGATGAAGCAGGAAGCTACAGGCCAAATTCTCTATTATGTACAACCTATAAACTTCTTGAACGTATCATCCTCAAAAGAATACACCCTTGTACTGTTGGCAGGCTTCCGGCCAAAACGTAGTTGTTGTGACCAGTTCTGGCACTCACACCTCACATTCAGGCTGGCTATCAAAAAAACCTAAAGACTGGCGCAGTATTTGTTGACCTGTCATCTGCGTATGATACTGTATGGATTAAGGGCCTGATGCTGAAAGTTGCTAAAATTATACCATGTTATGAAACACTTTGCCTGCTGTGGACCATGTGAGTAACAGACACCTGCGGGTGTACCTGGATAATAAGACCAGCTCACCCCGTATCATAAACAGTGGGCTAGCACAAGGCTCTGTATTTGCGCCAACCCCCTTTAATATTTACATAAGTGACATGCCTCCAACTAAATTACGAACATTTGGATATGCAGATGATCTTGCCATGACAATCCAAGCATCAAACCTCCATGACATTGAGAAAGCATTAACTGAGGACCTCCAAAATATGGAACAATACTTCTGGAAATGGAGGCTCAAACCAAACCTTGGAAAAACAATAGTAAGCACATTCCATCTTGATAATAAGAGTGCCAAAAACACTCTGAAAGTAGATTTCTGTGTTAAAAATGTGCAACACGATTACACTCCGACATATCTTGGAGTGAAACTCGACCGCACCCTCTCCTTCTATGATCATCTTGAGAAGGTAGCTGCAAAAATAAAAATGAGAGCCAACATAATCCAGAAACTAGTAGGTCCAACCTGGTGTGCATCAGCATCAGTGTTGCGAACATCTGCAATAGCACTTATATATTCAGTAGCTGAATATTGTGCACCGGTATGGAGCAGATGCAGCCACACATGACTTGTAATATGACTTGCAGCCACACATGACTTGACACAGTTAAAGACAGTGATGCGGTGCATCACGGGAACCCTTCAGTCGATTCCAAAACCACGGCTACCTGTCCTGTCTAATGTCGCTCCCCTGCCGATACGCCGAACTGCTGCAACATTCTGCGAAGCTCAGCGAATCCAGAAAAACAGATGTCTTCCTATTCATCAAGAATTTGACAATGCCCCCCCCCACAACATCTTAAATCCCTTAAGCCTTTCTGGGAATATTTGTTTAGCTTCATGCAATCAAGCTATGATCAGAAGGAGGCTTGGAAAGCAGATTAGGCTAAACAAGACTTAAAAAATAAGCACCTTGTGCCAGATCCCCTGCAGAAGGTTTTTGGGTTTGACCTTCCACGGTCAGCTTGGTCAACTCTGAACCGAATTCAAACCAACCATAGTAGATCTGGATATCTAATGCACAAATGGAAAATCAAGGAATCCCTGGTGTGGGAGTGTGGTTCCCCACAATAGATCGTCGAACATATCACTACCTACTGCCCAACTTATAAGTATAAAGGAGGCATTACTGCAATAAATTCTGCTGTTCGTGATGTAGCCATTTGGCTCGATCATCTTCTGGTGAAATTATAATTGCTGCTCTACACCAGCCATATGAAAGAAGACGACGACGACCCTTGCTGGGATAACTTCTGTTTTTTCTAACAACATGAGAATGACGTTGCACCCTCAATTAAGAGAACCTGTTCCCCCATGGGACTTGAACTTGGTCCTGTCTAAACTTATGGCCATTTGAGCCTTTGGAAATGTGCTCTGTACTACACCCTTCATGGAATGTGGTTTTCCTAATTGCTATCACTTCTGCCAGAAGAGTCTCTGAACTGCATGCCCTCTCATCTGAACCACTATATACAGTCTTCTTTAAAGAGAAGGTATACTTATGCTCTCATCCAAGTGTTGTCTCTAAAGTAGTTTCAGTTTTTCTTATCAGTCAACCAATTTACTTATCTGTATTTTACCCAAAACCACACACAAATAGGGACGAGCAAAGGCTACACATAGAATCATAGAATATCAGGGTTGGAAGGGACCTCAGGAGGTCATCTAGTCCAACCCCCTACTCAAAGCAGGACCGATCCCCAACTAAATCATCCCAGCCAGGGCTTTGTCAAGCCTGACCTTAAAAACTTCTAAGGAAGGAGATTCCACACCTCCCTAGGCAACGCATTCCAGTGTTTCACCACCCTGTTAGTGAAGAAGTTTTTCCTAATATCCAACTTAAATCTCCCCCACTGCAACTTGAGACCATTACTCCTTGTTCTGTCATCTGCTACCACTGAGAACAGTCTAGAGCCATCCTCTTTGGAACCCCCCTTTCAGGTAGTTGAAAGCAGCTATCAAATCCCCCCTCATTCTCCTCTTCTGTAGACTAAACATCCCCAATTCCTTCAGCCTCTCCTCATAACTCATGTGTTCCAGTCCCCTAATAATTTTTGTTGCCCTCTGCTGGACTCTTTCCAATTTTATCACATCCTTCTTGTAGTGTGGGGCCCAAAACTGGACACAGTACTCTAGATGAGGCCTCACCGGTGTCAAATAGAGGTGGGACGATCACGTCCCTCGATCTGCTGGCAATGCCCCTACTTATACATCCCAAAATGCCGTTGGCCTTCTTGGCAAAAAGGGCGCACTGTTGACTCATATCCAGCTTCTTGTCCACTGTAACCCCTAGGTCCTTTTCTGCAGAACTGCTGCCGAGCCATTCGGTCCCTAGTCTGTAGCAGTGCATTGGATTTTTACGTCCTAAGTGCAGGACTCTGGACTTGTCCTTGTTGAATCTCATCAGATTTCTTTTGGCCCAATCCTCCAATTTGTCTAGGTCCCTCTGTATCCTATCCCTACCCTCCAGCATATCTACCTCTCCTCCCAGTTTAGTGTCATCTGCAAACTTGCTGAGAGTGCAATCCACACCATCCTCCAGATCGCTAATGAAGATATTGAACAAAACCGGCCCCAGGACCGACCCTTGGGGCACTCCACTTGATACCGGCTGCCAACTAGACATGGAGCCATTGATCCATATTGGATATTAGATGAGCATTGGTGTTCTACATAGACAGGACCAAATTGTTTCAGTGGTCCACTCTTCGTGGTTATAGCAGACAGAATTAAAGGTCTTCCAATCTCCTCACAGATAATCTGATATTAGATAACTTCCTGTATCAGCTCTGGTTATGATCTGGCAGGTATTTTTCCACTAGACAAGTTGACAGCTCACTCCACAAGAGTGCAAGCATCCTCAGTAGCATTCCTAGTGCAGATCCCTATCCAGAACATTTGTAAAGTAGCAACCTGGTCATTGGTGCACACTTTCTGCTCTCATTATGCCATCACCCAGTACTCTAGAGATGATGCTATATTTGGTCGTGCTGTACAACAGTCTGTGTGTACATGAACTGCGATCCCTCCACCTATATTAGTGCTTGGGAGTCACCAAGAGTGGAATGCACATGTACAATCACTCAAAGAAAAAAACCTGTTACTAACTTTTCATAACTGTTGTTCTTCGAGATGCGTTGCACATGTCCATTCCATGGCCCTTCCCCCACCCTCTCTACATGGGAGTTTCCAGAAAGAAGGAACTGAGGGAGCTTGGGGTCAGCTGGGCTCTTTATACTGGTACCAGTGGCACATGGCAGCAGAGGGTGCTCAAGCCGTCCTGCTGGTTACCACTGAGGGAAAAATTTCCAGTGACTGTGCATGGGGCACGCACACGTCAAGGGTGGAATGGACATGTGTAACACATCTTGAAGAACAACAGTTACAACAGGTAGTAACCATTTTTCAGTCAAAGTTGCATTGCCTTTTACCCACCTCTTAATTCTAAATTATTCTCTTTTACTCTGTCGTACGTGACTCTTCACTCATATGGTTCTGTCCAGTGTTACAGAAACATTTGTTTTGAGTCCAGACAGGTGTTCTTTGTTTTAAATGTGTCTGAATTTTGTTTTATTATGGTGCTATTTCTACATACTTTGAGATCTACTGATGAAAAGCACTAAATAAGAGCTGGGTGGTCTTGTTATAGTTGGTGAAACAACATATTTGCATGTATACAGTGGGACCCCCTTATAGTAAAAAATTGCCTTTTATAGTCTCAAAAAAGCTGCACTGCAATTGCAGGAAGCTGTAGATGCCGTGTTTATGTGGGTCGGGAGGAGTATGGTTGTTGAAGGGCGTGAGCCTCTGCGGTATGTCTATATAGCATCTGGGAGTGAACTGCCTAGCCTTGGTCCACAGATGCAGGGCTCGTGCTAGCACACTGTTGTTAGCTGTGTAGATGGTGCTTTGTTATTGCGACTTGGGCTGGAGCTTGGGCTCTGAAGCCTAGGATAGGGTGTCGGCTAAAAATAGCATGCTCGCGCAAGCTCAGCTACCACAGGTCTGTGGTCCTGGGCTGGGAGGCTTGCTCCCGGATGCTGTGTAAACATATCCTGGAAGACTATAGTTTCACTCCTGTCAGGGAGCTGCAGTAGCAATATCACCTCCTTTTCACTCCCACTGGGAACAGTTGCGGCAACAGCTAGAAGCAAAGGATCCTTCCTTACCCTTTCTCCACAACATAGGGGCAAATCTTCTTCTTCCTTGTTTATTCAGAGCAATGTAAGAGGGGAAATGATTGTTCCTTTGGAATGCAGCACTGAGCACCTGTCTGATAAGTGACAATTGCTGCATTCTTAGAGGATTAGCACTGGGGAAACCTTTTACAGTGAAGTGAAGTTGCAATATAATTGAAGTGAATATGCAGTAAAATGTAATGATGGAATTCAGGACTTTCACTCTACTATAATTTAATGTGTCTCTGTAATAGTTTTAAAATGGAAACAAAAACATGTGTTGAGGAGTATAGATATGTTGCTTGCAAGTACTCAGCATTTCAGAAAAGAAATTATTTCATAGTCCTTTTTTTCCTCCATCAAGGCTATTGTGGTGACTGATGGAGAACGTATTCTTGGCCTTGGAGACCTTGGCTGTTATGGAATGGGCATCCCAGTTGGCAAATTGGCCCTTTACACAGCATGTGGAGGAATGAAACCACAGGAATGTCTGCCTGTAATCCTGGATGTGGGAACTGATAATGAGGTAAATACTTTTCCTAGGTTCCATGAACATTTCACATATTTTAGGAGCAACAGGCTGAACTGTATAATTGTATTTATCTGTTCTATTAAAGGGTAAAGTTAGAATTTTGGGTGAGTATATTATTCCATTTTTGTCTTATTTTTCCCTCATGTGAGTACTTATTCTCCTTCTTACTTGTTGTATATAATTATTCTTTAATACAGTTTTATTAAATTTACCAATATATTTAATAGAGTCTGTATACTGATATCTTTCTACTGACAATTTAGTACATTGAAAAGGCCCAGATTACTTCCACGGGCAAAAAGTCTGGCACAGGACCATTGATTGTGGAGATTTCACAATGCACCTGAAACCTTCCCTCCACCAGAGGTCCTACAGGTGGCCAGCACAGCCCCAAAAGTGGATTGCACTGGCTTAGGTGGGCATTTGGTGCATGCCCAGTGCAGCCTTCCCTGCATGGCAATTATATAGCCCACAGTGAGATTAGGCCCGAGAAAGGGACACTTCTCAGGAAGTGAATTCCCTTGGGGTGCAGCATCCCTCACACAGAAACTTTTTGTGCCAACTGGGGTTGAACTCTGTCCACTATGACTATTTTGTAAGGATGCCCAAAATTTACTGCTACTTCTTTATGAGCAAAGGTCCTATTTAATAACTTACTTCCAAATAATTCATTAATGCCTCTAGTCCCCGTTTCTTTTCTTCCAAACACATGAAGAGAAACTTGATGGTTTGTGAGATATTCACTGTTGTTTTCATAGGGTGAAATCCTGGTTTCACTGAAGTCTGTGGAAAAACACCCATTAACTTCTATGGTGTCTGGATTTGACCTTTAGTTTCTTTATCCTGTATTTATTTCGTTTTAGTATAAGAGTTGGTGTGAAAACTGGACTTTCAACCAAAGTGAAAATTTTTGTGAAACATTTTAATTTTGGTCGAAAAATTATGGTTCGTTGAGTGGTTTCACACATGTTCCACTAGGTATGTGCATGCCCAACACACTGGGGTCAGAGAGTTTTCTGCAGTGATTTCAAAACATTGTCTATACAGCTATTTTTAGAGCACTAGTGCAAACTCTGCTACCCAAGTCTGAGGACCCGGGCTGTGAGGCTCATTCCCACTCATTCCAAAATGCTGTGTAGACACACCTACCTGTGTCATCTTGGCAATGTATCTTTTTAGCTGCACCTCTGAACATTGAAATTAGTCTACTTTTGAAATATATTTATGTCTAGTCCATAGGATAGCAGTGAAAAATAGTGTTTTTTCTTTCAAGAATAGAAAATAATAAAGAATTGATTGTGTACATTGTCCTGATGTCTTTGATATCTGGTATCTGACAAATAGTAAGTATGTAAGTATAGTAGAGGATAGACAGTTCAATATTTTTTTGTATATACAGGCATACAATTCTAAAAAATATATTCTTTATGAGATCAGTGATTTTAGAACACTCCAAGTGCACTCAGTGGGTCTCTTTCCCAACGTGTCTAACCTGTTCTTAGAAACCTCCAACTACCTTTATAGTTAGAAAGCTTTTCCTAATGTCTAACCTAAATCTCCCTTGCTACAGATTAAGCTCATTACTTCTTATCCTACCTTCGGTGGACAGGGAGAACAATTGATCACAGTCCTCTTTATAACAGCTCTTAACATATTTAAGACTATTTTCAGGCCCCCCTCAGTCTTCTTTTCTCAAGACTAAACACACCCAGTTTTTTTAACCTTTCCTCATGGGTCAGGTTTTCTAATCCTTTTAACATTTTTGTTGCTCTCTTCTGGACTTTCTCCAATTTGTCCACATCTTTCCTGAAGTGTGATCTCCAGAATATTAATGTGAATATGAACATAAGAGTTTGCAAAATTTCAAGGGGAACTAGTGAGAGGATGTTACCTAAAGCAGACAGTGTTTCCCTTCATGTAGGGGACCTTTTAAGTAACTCGCTTGGGTTGATATAACAATTTGGCAGCATTTCATTTTCAGTAAACTGATGGAGACCTTTAAATTCTTTCGTGAGGTTTGTTAATCTCTTGCTTAATGCAAAGTTACAGTATGTCTGGTAATACTCTCAGAAACTGTCTCAACTATAATGTAATAAAAGGTTATTTCTACTTCATTTCTAACTCATGGGTTTCAGGAATTTAGAAGCTTACTGGTAAATCTAAACAACATGAGCATATATCCGTTCAATCTCAAGCCTACCATAACAGCTAATCTTTGACCAAGTTATGGTTTGCTTTTTTTTTTTTGGTTAAAAAAATTACTTGACATCAAAGTCTATTCTATGAATTCATAGCTTTCAACTTCTCACCTATAGTAACTTAGTCAGGGCTACACATGGAAAGTAATGAAGCAGAAGAGGAAGAGTAAATGAAATTGCAGACCTTTTGAGATGACAGACAAGCAGTAATATCAAAAGACCTTCCTGCATAGTTTAATTTCAGCCAAATCAAAATCAAAGATTTATGGTTGTGATTTCAATGCATGGAACCAATTCAACAGCTTGAATGGGCTTTTGTACTTTGTTAAAGGCAAGATATCAATAATATTATTAGGTAGACATAATAAATAGTTTCAGGGTTTTTTACACATCCTGTCTGAGGCAAAGTTATTTTAGAATATCAGTGTAAAAATTGTGATAACCTTCGGGCCTTGGTTAAAATAGGTATTTTACTGTTTTTCATGGAGCTTCTATGTGGCGCCTACTGTTTTAGTTGTTTAAGTGACAGAATATTTCTTAAATGGCCCCACAGATGATTTTTATAAAACCTATGTTGTATAGGAATATTTACAAGTAAGAACACCAGTAAACACACACACACAAAATATACAGGTAGCCCTACATATTTTAGGTGTGGTGTTATATTCAGTGATGGACACAGGCACTTGTGCAGTATTGCAGTATACTGAGAGATCCACAAATAGTTGGTTTTTGGATACAGGTGGGTATTTTGTGAAGAATTGCAATATGGAGGTAAATACATCGGTGTTATATATTAAGTATTCAAAGGAGAGAGTGGCATTTTTTAGATAAAATACAGTGTAGTTTGAGCTTGAAGTTGTTACTGTTTTGTCTTTGTTTCTTACACATTACACATTGTTCATTGGTTGAACACCAATACCCTTCAAACCTGGTGTTTAATCATCTAATTAGAATACTGTTACACATTTCATTTTTCTTGTATTTTGTTCACCTGCATTATGATTGTAGAGTTTTCTCTTGTGAGCCATGGAATGGGAGTGCATTTCCTGGCTCATATTAATAATCTGAGATCCTAAATAATTTTTTTGTTGTTTTATAAATGTTAGGGGAGGGCTGCATAGGGCATAATAGGCTCGTTTTCTTGTTGTCTAAAGCTGAAGATTTTGTCCAAAACCTGAAAATTTTTGATTGAGAAACACTGTCTAGTATCTAATGGGAGTTGTAGACTGCTCTGATGCACCACATCTCCCTTCTTGCTGAGTTGCTGAGGTGCACCATGGGAGATGTAGTTTGGCCAGGGATTCCAGTCCAGATAGGAGAATGGGGCATGAGGCAGCCTGGTATACTTTCCAAATCAAAATTTTTCAGTTTGGGGATTTTTTGTTGTTTATAGCGATGTGTTTTGGGTTTTTTGTTTTGTTTTGATAAAAAGTCAATTTTTCCGTGGAAAGCTGGAAAAAAATTGTCTAATTGAAAACTCAATTTTCAATCTAAAAATAGTTTCAATAGAAAATGTTCATCCAACTTTAATAATCTACTGTATCTGCCCACATCCTCTTCAGCAAAGGTTGAAACTGCTTGAATATATTTAATTTTTGATTATGGAAGTGTAGAAGAATTAGTTTCTATTGGAATTTTCCCAGTGTTTGAGAGTAGTAAGTTATGGAAAATATCTGTTCAGAAGTCTTCTTGTGTGGCACCCTGAAATTCTATTTTCTGTTTTTTGTGTATGTGTTGTCACTTATCTATCTTACCATTATTCAGAACTGCATAAGAATGGCAATTTTCCGTATAGATCTGCTCTTCAGAATCATTAGTTTGTTTTCAAACTGGATTACTGTTCTGGTGTGGAGGCAGCTATTATTGATTTTCTCATTCCATAATATTTGTATTACAATAATTCCAGAGTCCTCAGTCTGGATGATGGCCCTTATTATGTTTGGGGCCCCATTATATGCTTAACACAATGTCATGGTCCTATTCCTTGAATAATTTACATTTTAAAGAGATAGATGACATACCAAGAGTTTGGGAAAGGAATATAATCATATGTGATTCTTATATACCTATGCATTTTTCTTATTTTTCTAAATAGTTAAAGTAAATGCCAGTTATTCCTATCTGGCCATCAGTGTACCCATCATTATGTATTAATACTTTGCATTCATATATGTGGAATCTTATGTCCACTAAAATAGATATGGATTTAATGTATCCTGGATGTTAAAACAGGCCACAGGGAAGATTTGTTGTCAGCAACAAAAATGTTAATAGAAACCTCTACTGGATACAAAGCTCTTTACTGTAGCACAGGTTTTGGAATACTACATTGTATTTGGAAACCACACTTCCTGTTTAATCTTGTGTGATGGTTTGCTTGTCAGCCTGTACCTGCCTTTTGGCTATTTTATTTCTCCACAAAGTTCTTTATCTTCTATTCAAATTTTTATCTGTGGGCTAAATCTAAGTTTTCTAAGTTGTCTTTTCTTCTTTGAGTTTGTACAGTATATATGTACATTCATACTATATATGAGTTCATATAGAGTAACAGATATTAAATGCAAAAAAAGTTAACATTAAGACTAGTAAGCTCGCTTGTTTAGGAGTAGCTCTTTTTGGAATATGGTTCAATCTTCAAAAATGGCTTCTTTCTCCTCAAGCAGAGGTTGGGAATCATGCTGAAGTAGAACCCACAGCTCTGAGGAGTGAGTAATGTGGAGTTAGCGTGGTATCAGACAACATTGATCTGTTTTGGTTTTAATGAGAAATCTTAGCAAGGTCCAAAGGGACTTCGTGCCATTAAATTTTTCTTACAAGACTCACAAAACTGAATTTGTTTGCCAAAATAATATATAATTATTCTTAATGTCTTTAAAAGTGAATATCTAGTAAATTTTAGAAATCACTTCCTTAATTAAGAATGTAAGATCAAAAAGGTGTCAATATTTTAATTGAACAAAATATAAATATAAATTTTGAGTATGTAACTTTAATATGGCATTATCTTATGCTTACTATGGGCTACGTTGTCATTTTTCATCTAGCCTGGAGCCAGGGTGGCATGTCATCAGGGTCATAAACTGGGGGTGTCATCTTCAGCTCAGGCCCCTCTCTAGGTCCTCACTTCCCGGCTATATCTTAAGTCTTACAGATTCTTTCTACATAACATTAAGATATTACCTTTCTTATCCATTCATGCAGCTAAAACTCCCTTCCAAGCTCTCATCATCTCACATCCTGATTACTGCAACATCCTTTTCTCTGGCCTTGAAAAATGCAGTCTTGTCTTGTTCATTTCCATTCAAAATACTCCTATAAAGATCGTTTTCCTAGCTGGTTGCTTTGACCATGACCTTCTCTTTGCATCCCTCCAGTGGCTTCCCATTCTTCATCAGATCAAACATAAATATCACAGGATGGCTAGCCCTTTGGGACATGGTTCCACTCCCACCTGTGACATGCTTAACTCACCTCCCCAGGTAGAGAGATGAATGTCACATGACAGATGAGTCATGTGGCTAAATGAATCCTGTAGGGGTAGATAAGAGAGGCTGTGAAGGTGAAGGAAGAGGAGACCTTGAGTCCTGTCCAAAGAGAAGGGGGACTCCGGGTAGGAAGGCCTGGGAGTTGCTGTCCTCAAATGAGTGCAGAGAACTAGTAACAACTAGCAAGGCTGGAATGTAAGGAAAGACTTGGCTGAAGAGCGAGCCTCAGTAGGAAGTTTTGTTTCCCTTGTGAACTCTGTTAATAAATCAGACCAAAAGAAGAGGAGGTTGTTATTATATGCGTAAAAGACTTTGAGAGTTACTGAGAAGCCCAAGAAGGGAGACTGACGCAATGGCTAGCCTGAAGCCAGACCAGGTAGGTGGTGAGGCTACATTAAGCTACTTATCTTCAGTGTCAAAAACTTGTTCATTTTCACTAGGCTGCGATAGGGGGTTGGGGTGCGGGAGGGGGTGAGGGCTCTGGTTGGGGGTGCAGGCTCCGGGATGGGGCCAGAAATGAGGGGTTATGGGTGGGGAGGGGGCTCTGGGCTTGGGCAGGGGGTTGGGGCGTGGGAAGAGATGAGGGGTGCGGGATCTGGGCGGTGCTTATATCGGGCGGCTCCCCAGAAGTGGTGACATGTCTCTTGGCTCCTAGGTGCAGGGGCAGCGAGGCACACACCCTCACAGCTCCCATTGTCCATGGTTCACGGCCAATGGGAGCTGTGGGGCCAGTGCTCAGGGTGGGGGTGGTGCGCGGAGCCCCCTTGGTTGCACCTCCACCTAGGAGCCGAGGGACATTGCACGGCTCCCTGGAAGCAGCGACAAGCCAGGTAGGAAGCCCGTCTTAGCCCCACTGCGCTGCCAACTGGACTTTTAATGGCCCGTTGACAGTTATGTTTCAGTAAAGGGCTCTCGTGTCTGGTCCCTTTCCCCATTAGTCTGATAAATCTCAGAATCTGTTGAATTTTAGAATATGGTTCAAAGCTCAGCTGCTTTCCCAGCTCTTTCCTTGAGGGTAGCACTGGGAACAAGTGGTACAGGTCAATATACTTATTTGACTCTAAGGTGAAGTTTATTGGGGGGGGAAAGTTAAAACTGATATTTGATGTTTGTTAGAAATTTTATGTGTGTCTGGAGATGTTTGTAATGACTTATTGTTATACGTTTTTAGCTATATCTTCAGTTAGAGTAAATCATTGTAGTTCCATTGACTCATTAGAGCTATTTCAATTTAGATCAGTTGAAAATTTGGCTTCTTGTTTAGCACAGTAAGAACTACCAGAATGGGCAGGGTTCAGAAGATTGCACATGTGAATTAATCTGTGTGGATGGGGAAAGGATACAGAAGGATTAGATGCAGTAGTGTTAACCAAAGAGAGGGATAGAGAATGAAAGTAAAAAGTGTAGGGAAAAAAGTGAGTGAGTGGAAAGGAGGAGGACAGGGAGAGTTTGTCTAGTCAGAGCTATAACCTTTAGTTTGTCTTTAGATTAGGAAATTAGTGAGCTTCATGAGCGAAGGCAAACAAGAGGCTTAAAGGTCAAACCGATTAAAAGATAAGCTGCATTATAAAAGGAAAGAACAAGCATAGCTGGACAAGTCAAGTCTGGCTTTGAAAAGAGTCCCTCTGAGATCTGGTTGAGTTGTACAAAACCCTAGCTGGGGGTGACTATACAAATGTAGACAGGAAAAAATAAGATGCCTATATTATGTAAGATAGTCTGATATTAGACATAGAAAGAAAATTATTTTTGATTTACATAATTATTTCCCTCCATCAGTCACACCCCATGTTTTAAAATGTCAAACTATTTACTGTAGATTTGTTTTGAAACACTATTTTAACCAAGCACAAATAAAAATATATTACATTATTCAGTGTTTTGTCTCTTTCTGTGCAAGTCATTTTTACTTCAAGCATAATTTTATTTTAATAAATGTTATATATTCATAGATTTTATGGCTAGAAGGGATTGTTATGATCATTTAGTCTGAGCTCCTGCATAACACAGGCCTAGAATTTTGCCCATGTTGACATAGGTTACAGTTGTGCTTTCAAAGTCACAGATGGAAAAATAGTTAGTATACTACAGCTCCTGTTCCCCTGCCCCTCCCTCATATGCTAATAATATATCTCAGCAGCTACTTTGGGTTGGTAATTTTACTATTAGTATGTTGGCTAACCAGCCACCCCTTTTGAGTCTCATCTTAAAACATATTCTCTCCTTTTCGTACGTCTAGAACGATTTTATTGTCAAAGAAGGCACAGATTACATGACTTTCCATTTTTGGGAGTACAGTGTTACTCTTTTCCACTTGGAGGTCTCCTGCAGAAAGCTGGAAAGTCCTTCCACATTTGTTCCCTCTCTGGCAGGGAGAAGTGAAGAGAGACCAACCTTCCCACAGCAGGACCTGCCTGTTTAGAATGGGTTTGTCAAGGTTCCTTCCCCACTTTGAACTCTAGGGTACAGATGTGGGGACCTGCATGAAAAACCCCCTAAGCTTATTTTTACCAGCTTAGGTTAAAACTTCCCCAAGGTACAAACTGTTTTACCTTTTGTCCCTGGACCTTATGCTGCCACCACCAAAGTGTCTAATAAAAATAACAGGGGAAGTGCCCACTTGGAAATGTCTCCCCGCCCCAAAATATCCCCCCAAGCACTACACCCCCTTTCCTGGGGAAGGCTTGATAAAAATCCTTACCAATTTGCATAGGTGAACACAGACCCAAACTCTTGGATCTTAAGAACAATGAAAAAGCAATCAGGTTCTTAAAAGAAGAATTTTAATTAAAGAAAAAGTAAAAGAATCACCTCTGTAAAATCAGGATGGTAAATACCTTACAGGGTAATCAGATTCAAAACATAGAGAATCCCTCTAGGCACAACCTTAAGTTACAAAAAGACACAAAAAAAGGAATATACATTCCATTCAGCACAACTTATTTTATCAGCCATTTAAACAAAACAGAATCTAACGCACATCTAACTAGATTGCTTACTAACTTTTTACAGGAGTTTTGACCTGCATTCCTGCTCTGGTCCTGGGAAAAGCATCACCCAGACAGAGAGGACCCTTTGTTTCCACCCCCTCCAGCTTTGAAAGTATTTTGTCTCTTCATTGGTCATTTTGGACAGGTGCCAGCAAGGTTATCTTAGCTTCTTAACCCTTTACAGGTGAAAGGGTTTTTCCTCTGGCCAGGAGGGATTTAAAGGTGTTTACCCTTCCCTTTATATTTATGACAGGATGAAGAGTAATGGTCCTCCAAAACCAGTGTTTCCTGCGGGTGCTGGGATCCATATGCAGTGTGGAGATGTGGTGGTAAAGGCTTACCCTTCACTCCAGTCCATGGTCCCCTCCTAAGCTAGGAAATGTGTGACACAGCTAGCTGACATGCTTCAAAGAAAAAGCTTCAGAAAAGACAAATTTAATAAAACTTAGCATAATTTTTGGTGATTTAACTTTAAGATTTTTCCCCCAAAATGTTTTATGATAAAACAGCTTCTTAAATTCTCTTGCCCTGTGGTTAGGTAGGGACTGATTTTCAGAAGTTCTGAGCACCCCAGTTGAAACAGAAAGCAATTATATTGGCAGGTTCTCAGCACTTTTTGAAAATCAGGAAACTTATTTAGGTCCTAAATATGGATTAGGAAACCTACTTGTAGGTACCCTTAGAAGAAAAATACACTGGGTATACCGATATACACCACAAATTTTCTGAAATGTATAGCATCTGCTGCTTTGTTTAAGAAGATTAGGTCCCAAAATAAGTTTGTTAAAAAGAGGAGAGTTTTCAAACCCTAATATGAATTGAGTTTATTTTATACATTTTGACTTATCTAAATGAAAACATTTTACAAATGTTGACAGTTCATAAAGGGCAGAAAATTGATAAACAACAGATTAATGGCTGTGAAGCAGAAAGTAAAATGAATGTAGGTAGAAAATTAACCTTACCGGTAGAACTTCACTGCCCAGTAAAGTATATAATGAATCAAACAGCATAACTGGAAAAATATAAATTACATTTGCAAACATTATTTCGTTTTATAAGACTCTTACATTACTAGTAGCAAGGGATAGTTATGATCCAAGAAGCAGATGTGGATTCAAATTTATATTTCCTCCAAGCACTTCTCTTGTGTATGTACTTGGTGTTTAAGCTTTTCCAACAGAAGGAGAATCCATATTTTACTATGACACAATTCCATAGAAATGACATTTTCCCAAGAATGTGCAATGCAGAGTCTTGCTGCTAACATTAAAAAAGAAATTAACTGCATTAAAATGCAGTTGAAATTTTTTTGATGGAACAGTTTTCCATCACAGTGTGCAGTTTCATTAAAACTAAAATGCTCTGCAGGAGCAGGTCTATTTCATCAAAATTTTGGGAAAAAAAATCAAAATAAATCATTTATATTTTCTTGTTTTGTTTTGATAAGGCAAAAATGTTTCATTTAGACTACCATTTTGATTCATTTAGACTTTTATATTGTATATAATCTATATCTAATATTTTATTATGTTTCAACATTATTGAAATGTTGGTGGGTAGGAATAGTCAGGGTGATAGGAATGGTGTCCCTCGCCTGTTTGCCAGAAGCTGGGAATGAGTGACAGAGGATGGATCACTTGATGATTACCTGTTCTGTTCATTCCCTCTGTGCACCTGGCATTGGCCACTGTCGGAAGACAGGATACTGGGCTAGATGGACCTTCGGGCTGACCCAGTAGGGCCATTTTTATGTTATGAAATGTTTTAATATCAAAACATGTACATAATTCTGCATCAACATTTTTCAGAATTTTCATTCTACAGTGTATTTTGGAATTTCAGCATTTTGTTGCAATTCAGAAGAAAAACAAACTTCAAAATATTGGAATTTCCTGTTTTCTAACTGGCTCTAATTTCTACCCTATCTCTACTAATGGTGAGAATTTTTATTTTGACAGAGTCTCTCTAAATCTGTAAAATACTGTGGTAGTTTGTTTGGGATGCACTGTACAAAATAAATTTGTATTGTATTATCACAAAAAATTTAAAGATTTGAAATACTGGAAAGCATGACTCCTCTTATTTCAGGATGATCAGGTGCCCTGTGAATTCCCAACACCGGTTATTCTTGAAAACAATTTATTTCAGAAATAAAGAATCAAGGAACTGAGATTATAGAAAGAGGATTTTTTTCCAGTTAAAGTGCTATATTTCTTTGAGCTGCAGCATACCCATAATTTTTCAAACTCCTTCTCTAAGATCTGGTCTACACTTAAAAATTAGATTGCTCTAGCTACATTGTTCAGATCTGTGACACATTTCATGCCCTGAGTGCCATAGTTAGGTTGACCTAACGTCTGGTGTAGATGTGGCTAGGTTGGTGGAAGAATTCTTCTTTTGACCTAGCTAATGCCTCTCAGAGTGATGAACTAATTACACTGACAGAAAATTGCTTCCATCAATGTAGGTAGCATCTACACTGCGACACTACAGAGGCGTAGCTGCAGTGTCTTTGCTATGCCGCTAAAGCGGAAGTACAGTAGATATGGCCTAAGGGTGCAATTCTGCAATACTGAATAACTCCTGAGGGGTTCTGACTAGAGCTAGTCAAAAAAAAATTTTGGGGGGAATAATAAATTCACCAAAAAATGGAGACCAAAACTATTCACAAATTCAGGTCCAGTTTGGTGAATAGTTTTGGTTGCTTAAAAAATTAGGGGGGGAAATTAGAAAAAGTTAAAATGGTTTGACATTATCAAAATGAGCCATTTTGACATTTCATTTCAAAATGAACCATTTTGTTTTGAATATGTTGATTCAACCTGAACAATTTTGTTTTGTTTTTATTTTGGTGAGAAATACTGAAAAATGTCAGTTTCGGTTTTGGGTTTGGCCACTGAATGAAAAAAATCAGTTATTCACTCAGCACTAATTCTGAGCACTCTACTCTGAGTTCAGTATAAGTGGAGATGCTCAGTATGTTGTAGGAATGGGTCCTATGCCTCTGATTTTTCTGGGGAGGCTGTTTGCTGAAAATGAAAGTATCTGTTCCAAAGATATATTTCAGTACCAATTCTGAGTACAGATAGCCCTGGTTGAGCTTCCCGAGCTGGACACTCACCAGGCTACTGTGTTTGCGTCCCCATATCTTGTACCTATGTTCTCTTCACTGCCTGTGACTGAGCAGAGTCCAGGCACTGCCTCTGGCTTTAGGTCTCTAGGCACATTCTTGAGGTGCAGATCTTTCTTCTCACATTCCCTTCTGAGTGGTGAGACCCCATGGTCCAACTCCTTAGGCCCTGTGACTAGTGCCAGCTTCCCCAGACTCCTGAACACCCTTTCCCAGAATGCCAACCTTATAGTTACTCTGGTGTACAGCTTACTTTTTCAGGGACATGTGATAGTTGAAGGACTTAACACAAAGGCTTTACAAAGCTTTCAAAACCAGTCACTCTTTACTTTAGGTATTGCAAGAAATATACAAATCCAGACAAAAACAATAAGAGGTCCATATGGCATTCCCTGCCTCACTTTCCTCACCATTCTGGAGTGTTCTTCAGAACTGGGACTGTATCTTTCTGGGCTCCAGCTCCCCATTCTGGGACTCCACTTCCCCAGGTCAGGCTTTTCTTCCCAGTCATGGGGTCAGTCCTCTCTTCTCTAGCCAGCTTCCTTGGACTTTGGCTGTTCTCGCCATCAGAAATGTATCCTCTCCTTCCAAAAGCTTGTGTCTTTGTTCCTCCTGTGAGTACTTCCTCTGATTTCTCCCCATTCCACCCCCCTGAGTCTCAGGCTCAGGTTTTTAAGATGCAGTGCTAACACCTGATCTCTTCGTTGTTTTTGGAAAAATTCTACTCCGTCAAACGCCAGCCCTTTGCGCCAAAGTTGGAGAAAACTGGTTCTTCTAACTTCAGCCAGCCTATTCTTCTAAGATCCTCCCATTTGAATGGATGACCATCAAGATTTAACAACCGTCTGTTGTTCCTGATCTGGGAAATACATGGCACAGAAATGGTGGATTACACATACACTGAGGCATTCAGTGACACAGCAATTTAATAAAATCAACCAGAATTCATAAATTGTTCATAGATAGAGATGGTATTTCAGCATGTTCATTCCCTGATGATGAAATGCACCAATTGTGTAATCTACTGTGTCATTAGCTTGGCTCGGCTCCTGAAGCTCAATTAGAGCCAGGTGTACGGCTCAGGCCTTTCTTGAACTTTGATGACTTGCTGATCTCTTAGCTCTAAGTGTGTACAAGTAATATAAATGGGTTTCCCCCCAGCCCTTTTTAAAAAAAAAAAACAAAAAACCTCAAGAGATCATTACAGTTTTAATATGTTCCGGTGGTGCTTCAAAGAACTCTTTTTTATTTTACATGGCTAATTCTAAGTAGATCTATGTGATCTTTCAAGTGAATGAACCTCAGTTAAGCCCTTTTGGGGGAAAGAAGTTTACAAGGATAAAGTTTGAACTTGCTGCATTTCTAAGTATGAATGTGTTTTATATCTTTTGTGTAGGTTTTTTCATTAAAGCACTAGTGTGTAAAATAGACATGTTCAAGTTTTCAATAAATTTAATTTAATATACACAACAAATCTGTTAACCAGAGAAAGATGAGTTATATTTTGAAGGAGATTAAATCTCCAAAAGAACATTAAAAAGGTTTACATTCTACAAGAAGTTTGTTATTCAAGTTTCATTTGTTCACTTGAGGAAAAGGATCCAGTAATCATGGCTTGACATATTTGTTTGTAGTATAGAATTTTCTTTTCAGTAATCGGCTTTGGAAACCATGAAATAGTCAGTAGTAAATATGTTAATCTCTCAAAATGTGTGAACAGTTAAAAAAAACAAAAACAAACCCTCTGATCTAGTTTGCACTGTAGTGACCTGAATAACAGGATAATGTGCTTAAGCAGCTTATTTATTCTTCAGTGCCTTTTTGAAAAAGAGAAATTGCACAATAGTTTGCCATTCACGGCTTAGAAATGACCACTGTTCTTTTCAGTTGTTGAATGCTTAATTATTTTCTCTCCTATCTGTATTTCACCATACATTACTCCAAACAGGAGTTTAAAGGAACTTTTTGGTTGTTCCTTGTTGAACTATAACACTTTTGTGAAGAAGTATGCACTGAGCTGTAAACAAATTTCAAGCTCTCAGAAAAGTTTTACAGGCTTTCTGCCAAGATGTCTTGCTGAATTAACTGCCTGTGCTTATAAGACTTTACCCAAACTGAAAACCCAAAAGAGCCCTGTGGACATGAAGTTAATTAGATTTTTAAGGGTGCCTCATTAACATTCTGCAAAGGAGAGAGAGTATGTGTGTGTGTTGTGATCATACAAGCATGATTAGGCTGACATTATTTGTTGATTCTCTTATATTAGTTATTGGTCTGTGGATACCAGCAAGTGTACCAGATACAGTGGTGGTGAGGGAGCAAAGGGAGCTCGAAAACAGTGTCTGAAGGCTGCACTAAAGCTTTACTACACAAAAGCTTAACTACACAGTTAAGGATTTGTCAGCATTTATGCTGTATATCTTGATTTTCATGGATTTATAGTTCAGCAAAAGTTGGCTTCAGTGTGAAAACCTGGCAAATTGTCTCAATCTGGCTATGAAATATTTTGAAACACTTCATTTAACTTGGCTTGACAATTTAAAAATTAGACATGAAAAAAAAAACTTTTTTTGCAGAGCTCTGGATAGAAGAAACATGACTGCTTTTGGAAAAAAGTATTTTCCTTCAGTAGGTATCGTAAAAATTGCCAGTCATAATACATGCTGGTGGTGGGAGATGATGAGGCATATGAGATACTGAAATTTGAAAGGGGATAAACTACACATGATGAATAACTATATAGGGCAACGTTGTGGCCTGGCAGACATGGTGGTGCAGGGCTGTAAGGAGGCACATGGCTATTAACCTGGGAGAGGAAACATGATCTGGAGAGTCACTATGATCCCCCTATCATGCAGGTTGATTGGAGGGTTGAGAACGGGTGGAACCAAAGCTTCCCCACCTACTGCATGTCAGTGTAGCTGCATCTGCATGCCAGGGAACTAGTGCTGTGCTGGCTATAGGCCTGGCACAGTTTTTCCCTCCGTGGAGCAGCAGAGGGACTGATAGGAAGACACTCTTCCAGACTGCTACAGGCGCAGTGCAAAAACATACTGTCCCTTGCGTTAAGCTCGTTGCAAAGCCATGGTGGAGTCCATAGCATGAAATCTATATATTGTGTCTTGTGCATATCATGATTATGCAAATATCAGTCTTTAGTAAGTATTTCTGCTCTTTATTAAAAAAAAATTAAGACCCAAATTGTCAACAGCACACGTCAAAATATATAGAGGAAATACCCTTAAAACCAAACTCTAAGAAGTTCTCAAGCAGCATTTATTTTACTTTACCTAGCTGTAAATTGCAGTTATTGATGGGAATTTTTTGTCAGTTTGTGTGTGTATGGTGAAATCAATGTTTGCTAACATTTACCAATAAAAAAAGTAATCCTTCCAAACCTAATCATGCAGTTCCTTGCTTTTGGATCTGTGGTGTTGTGTTTCCTAGAGATTTCTCTTAAATGAGAAGTCACATCAATTCTATTAAATTAAGCCATCACTTAATATGTGGGCAGTGCGATCTGATTTTTCTGGTAATCTGTCATCTAGCCATTTATCAAAATTGTTTTGAGATTGTAGATCTCAATTCATACTTAACAGCAGCAACATATTCTGAATAAAAGCTTTTATTATTATTATTCAGTCAAGCTGAAGCTCTGTTGGGCTGTACAAACATTAATATGACAAAATTGTTTTCCTGGGAAGAGGGGGGTCTTTTACAGTCTTGAGAGACAAAACAGATACAAGTCAGGGAATGGGGATATAATACAAGCAAATGAGTGTGGTGAAGAATTAATGCAACCTTCTTAGTTACATGACGTATTGTTTGGGTTTTATTCCTTTGTGTTTTGTTTTTTAATTAGGCTAGAGGTAAGGCGAAGTATGGGAACATTAGTAAGATTGAGGGAGAAGGGAAAGAGGAACAGTCACAGCTCATCACCTGCCTAGCTGTGATCAGCGGGGTGTGTTCTTTAGGTAACACAGAGTGAATCTTCAGGACTTATTTGAAGGAGGATAAAGTAGTAGCTGTATTGGTTATGCATAAGGGGTGGAGTTGGAGAAAGCTTTTCGGGAGAAGATGATTCACGGGTAACGGTAAGAGTTCCATGAAAAGTGATTCCATGTAAAGAGCTGCACACTAGAAGCCATTTAAAATAACAGCAACAAGTTTTATCGGTCCTACAGAACCAAGGAACTATGCTGAATATTCTTGAGCACCATCTGTGGGCATTTTATAGAGAGAACAATCTTGTAACAGGTGGTAAGGGCCGGGAAAGTTGGCAGAATTAAGGTTGAGGCTGGTATCATAAGTTACTAAATTTGCTAGCTAGGTTTGGGCTAAATAAGCTGTGACTGGCCTTAAAAGATAAAAACAATAAACTTGTGTTTGATACAGAGGCAAAGAGGGAGCTAGTGAATGGATTGAAATAAGGGGATTGATGTGGTTAGAGTGATGAACTAGGAAAATGATCTTGGCCACAGCATTTTAAATGGACTTGAAAGGAGGAAGGTTGCAGTAGTTAAGGCCAGAAAGAAGAAGTCTTGCCCCAGTCAAGCCACAAAATGTTGAAGACTTGGATGAGAGTTGTAGCTGTGTAAACAGAGGAAAGTCCTTATCTTAGAATTGTTGTGTAAGAGGAAGCAACAAGATTTAGACATTGTGAAAGTACGGGTCTTGTCAAGGTTCCTTTCCCACTCTGAACTCTAGGGTACAGATGTGGGGACCTGCATGAAAACCTCCTAAGCTTACTTTTACCAGCTTAGGTTAAAACTTCCCCAAGGTACAAATTAATTTTACCCTTTGCCCTTGGAATTTCCACTGCCACCACCAAACTTTAACTGGGTTTACTGGGAAATGTAGTTTGGACACGTCTTTCCCCCCAAAATCCTCCCAACCCTTGCACCCCACTTCCTGGGGAAGGTTTGGTAAAAATCCTCAACAATTCGCATAGGTGACCACAGACCCAAACCCTTGGATCTTAGAACAATGAAAAAGCATTCAGTTTGCTTACAAGAAGACTTTTAATAGAAGTAAAGGAATCACCTCTGTAAAATCAGGATGGTAGATACCTTACAGGGTAATTAGATTCAAAACATAGAGAATCCCTCTAGGTAAAACCTTAAGTTACAAAAAAGACACACAGACAGGAATAGTCATTCTATTCAGCACAGTTCTTTTCTCAGCCATTTAAAGAAATCATAATCTAACACATACATAGCTAGATTACTTACTAAAAGTTCTAAGACTACATTCCTGTTCTGTCTCCTGCAAAAGCAGCATACAGACAGACCTAGACCCTTTGTTTTTCTCCCTCTTCCCAGATTTTGAAAGTATCTTGTCTCCTCATTGGTCATTTTGGTCAGGTGCCAGCAAGGTTACCTTTAGCTTCTTAACCCTTTACAGGTGAGAGGAGTTTTCCTCTGGCCAGGACGGATTTTAAAGGGGTTTACCCTTCCCTTTATATTTATGACAGGTCTAGAGAAGGCTGAGTCAAAAATGGCACCCAAATTAGAGGCTTGGATCACTGGGAAGGGCGGTAGTGTAGTCCAGAGTGATAGAGAAAAGTGGGAGAAGGGAGGACTTTGACAGAAAAGATCAAGAACTCAGTTTTGGCCATATTGAATTTGAGATGTTGACTTGACGTCCACAAACACAGGTATCAGAAAGACAGACTGAAATGCTGGATTGGATTGAGGAAGACAGCTTGTCAGTGCAGAGACGGATTTGAGCGATCAGCATAAAGATAGGAGTCACAGCTATTTCTGAAATTAAGAGTACCTAGAGAGAGTGTGTAGAAAAAGAAGAGGGGGACCAAAGATGGAGCCTAGGGCAATACCTACTGAAAAGTGGAGAGGGGGCCAGCAACAACCCTCCAAACAACATACTGAAGGAGCAATAAGACAGATAGGAGGAGAGTCATAAGACAGAGGTATGAATGCCAGCGGAGAACAGAGATTCAAGATGTAGAGTGTGGTTGACTGTCAAAAGCTGCTGGGAAGTCAAGGAGAAGGAGGATGGAATGCAGGTGGTAAGATTAGGCTATTGACTAATCTGTTCCCTTCTGCACTGAGCAAAGTAGCTTAAATTCTGTGTAATTTGTATAATTTCCTTATCCTCTTGATCCTTGAGGCTGCCATTCAACTACTGAACTTTCATCAAGCAATAAAAGAACTTCCTTTGAATGTAATGATAATTTTTTTAACTGGTACCCAACTGACCTTTACACAACTTCAGTGCAATATAGCATCAGCTAGTCCCAAATAATTCAGTTTCCATCAACATTTCAGAAAGGCATTTGAAATTAGTCTCTCCAAGACCCACAAAAACAGATGCTGTCATCAGGTAATCCCACAGTGCTCAGGATGAAAGCATTCTCAACAGAAGGCCCCAAGTTGTAATACTCATTACCACAACAGCTCAGGATGAGCCCAAACCCAATTGTGTTCAGATTGTTGTGTTAAAATATCCTATAGTACCAGAGTGGAAGAACATCCTGGCACTTCTCATAGATAGATTGGAGGCAAAAGAAGGTGTGATAAAGTCAGTCGTGACAGATATAAGAGAGTGGTGGAAGGCAAATATATCAGCCTTAGATTGGTGAAGGACCTGTTCCCTATGAGCTGAAAAAAAGTTTACCAAAGGTTAACTAGAGACACCTGAGGCCAGTTAAGGGCTACCAGTGACCTTTAAAAACCTCTCTTCTGATGAGAAAGAGGAGGACACAGATGAGAGACAAGCTGCAGCAGGGGTAGTGGTAGCAGCAGGAAGGAAAGGCTGTCTCCCCACCCTATAGGGAAAGAAACTAAGGTAACAGCTGCTTGGGGGGAAGGACTGGAGACTAGGAGCCAATATAGTAGGGTAATACCCTGAAGAAGGGGCAGGGAAAAGTATTTCTGTTTGCATTATGAGGTTGGGGGTGTGTGTTTTTGCTTAAGAGAACTTCTAGCGTCCATCCTGAGGCCCGCCATGTAAAAAAGGAAAAATAAAGCCAGAATGAAGAAAAAAATATTCTGGAGTCAGATTGGTTTATGCCAGACCACCTCCCACCATATAAGGAAGAGAAGCTGAGGCTGATGAAGTGAAGGAGGTAACCTGTCAAAAAGGAAAGAACAGAGTAAGGTGACCAGGCGAGAACAAACATAGGGCTATTGATAGTGATGGGGAATGAGAAAGGAAGTCAGATACACCATGGTAGGGTGCAAGTGTCTGAAATGATAAAAACATGAGAATAAGAGGAAAAGAATTTGCCAAGTTAGCTACATTGCAGGTACTGTGTTCCTCAGACACCTCATCCTCATTAGTTAGCTGTGAATAGATATATGACCAAATATTTTGCTGCAGCAAAATGTATTAATTTTGGTCAAAAATTGGCTGAATAATTTATCCAAAGCCAAATCTTGATACACATCTAAAAAGTATGTACATTTCCTATAACCAAGTTTATTAAAGAAATAAATGCTTCTTTTCACTGAATAGTTCTCTTGCATATTAAACAGTTTTTCATATAGCAAGAGAAATGATTTAACATTGTTGTTTTTCTAAAGCTGAATAAGAACTCATGGTTTTTATTCTAGAAAGTTTTGATCATGACATTTTGCTACTTTTTCCCTAACATAAGAATTCCTGAGCAGTGAACTTGTGAACATAAAAAGTTACTGTGTTAGTTCATCTAAAACCAAAGCAGAAGAGGCATCAAAAAGAAGCAATTATTGGCAGATGGCACAGCTGCAGACTGACTAACAGTTTGAACTCAGTTTATACCAGGAATCCAAATGATGGGACTGAGCATCTTGAAACCATATTTATATGGACTGGTGCCATAGCAAGACAAATCATACCTCTTACAGAAACTAAAGAGCCAAGAGTCTGTGACAGATCTGTAATAATACGGAAATATAAGTCTGTATTACTGGTAGTTTGGTCTTTTTTTTAATGACAACATAGCTACCAGAACATAAAATGTGATATGCTGCCTCTGAAATACACTGTTCATTGAACAAGAATAATCCAAAACCACAGAGTTTTAGCTTAGTTTAGAGGTGGGCAAGGCTGCACTTGGTTATTCTCTGTGGAATGGATACCATGCATGCTGGTACTCCAACATTATAATCTAAAACACTGTATGAAACCTTAATATATGAAAAGCAAATTTTATGAGGAAAACCAGTATTTGCCTTTTTATGTACCTCCTTTCTATTCTTTAAACTAAGAGAAGTATTAAAAAAGGAATATGATTTATAATAGGGTTCTGACTTATTTCCATCAGTACTAGAAGTTGTGAAACCTGACTTAAACCTTTACTTCTTCTCTTGGGAATGACACAGATTCATTCTATTGCCCACATGATACAACTGAATATTTCTTCAATCTTTATATGCTAATGGATATATATCCCATTTATTCCAGTTAATTCAAACACTGTGTTGTTCTCTCTCTGTCCTTGTTTTTATTAGACTGTAAATAAAAAGTAACTTTTGTTTTATTAATAGTTTGTACTTTCTTTAACAGGAGTTGCTAAAAGATCCCTTATATATTGGACTGAGGCACAAAAGAGTTCGGGGTCAAGCCTATGACGACCTTCTTGATGAATTCATGCAAGCTGTGACTTTCAGGTATGCAGTATGTTTGTGTTCGCCCACACCAGTGCCTCCCGCTCTTCAGCAACCCTGCTGATCAGCACCTCCCCCTCCCTTCCCACACCTCCCGATCAGCTGTTTCATGGCATGCAGGAGGCTCGGAGGTGGAGGAGAAAGGGCACAGCAGGCTCAGGGGAGGGGGTAGGAAGGGGTGGAGTGGGGGCAGGGCCTGTGGCAGAGCCAGGGCTTGAGCAGTGAGCACCCCCCGGCACGTTGGAAAGTTGGTGCCTGTAGTGCCAGGCCTGGAGTCGGTGCCTAGACAAGGAGCCGCATATTAACTTCTGAAGAGCCGCATGTGGCTCCAGAAATAACCTTTCCAGGTTTGGATTGAGGCATTAGATGGCAGCCTAACAATTCCCCCACCTCTTCTTTTCAATCTCTGAAACTATAAAGAGATCTGATCCCATCTAGCAGCCTGTAAGATGGGCTCCACTACTGCTGTATTCCGAGTCTTGTCTATTTCTTGTGCCTAGAATGCACCATGTGCATTTGAAATCCCAGAACTATTCAGATTTTGCAAGGTGTAGAAGAATCTGTCAAGTACTCAAGTGCAAAGAAAGGGTTGTCTCCAGGAGCTTCTGCAGTGAGGCCCAGCAGAAAGATTGTCAGACCTGCTGCCATGTGGTGTCATAATTTCAAAGAGATAAATTAAGGTGTGAGAAATACTGGGGTACAAATTTACTGATTCAGTCCAGTCTTGAACAAGTTTGAGACAAATCATTTTCCATCTTGAACCCAGGAAACATGTTTTGGGGTTTCCTTACATTATTTTCTCTCTCCAGCCAGAAGAGAGGATATATTCATTTCTGTTATTGAAGAGTACCTGTCATTGACACTCAGAAAGTGCACTAAATTAATTCAAACAAACAAACAAAGCCACTAGAGATCAGACAATATAGCGAAAAAATGGAACTTTAGCTAATCACCTATAGACTTTTTGTAGGCTCCAACAAGGTAACGTGTTAGCTGTGATTTTACTGCATGGTACAAACAGGGGCATTGCACCAAAGCAGGTGTTGGCTAGTGTCTCTTCAGGGGCCCTACAAAGAGGAAAAAAAGGTAAGTTTTTAGTTATGTTTGTGCTAAATGCCCCTTGATGGGTCAGTGGAGTCATTCAGCACATAAGGTTTTTGTAGTTTACAATTAGCATGTGAAATATTATGTAAAACTGATTACGATTCCCAAGTAAATCCTCATATATTACATTTAGTAATTTAAGCATGGTGGAGCCTATCAAGCAAATGTAGGTGTTTTTGACTGTTATATAATGTAAATAGTAAAGGACATGTGGCAAAACGTCCCTTACTCTATACAAGTTTCACAGGAATATTTTTAAAAATATAAATTTTGACCTTGAAGTACTATATGTGGGCAGCAATGGATGTAAGTCTATAATGGACCCAGGTCCATCAAAACGTTTCCCCCACTTCCCTTTAAACTAACCAGTGTTGGAGAAAAACACAGTTCTCAATCTCAAGGTTGGGTGCAGCAAGTCAGATACACTTTATTATCTCAAGCAATTGCACAGAGGGAGAGAGTGCACTAGGACACAGGGTTTCCCCCACCTAGGCAGGTCTCTCCAAGATAAACAATTAGAGCAAGTATTTATTACAGACAATAATAAGCAACAACCGCAGTTTGTTTATACATATTCCTTCATGATCTCTTATTTTTCTTACCATTTCTCTTCTAGTCAGCATTCTAGTCTTATCTAATACAAGGTCGCAACAGCCTCTTTCACAATTGTTTTCCACTCGCTTTGCACTATCCCTGCTTCTACAAATCTCGCGTTAAAGCTAGAGTTAGCCTGACTCCTGCTCATTTCAGAGGCCTGCATCCAAATTCCCTTTATCTACTTCCACACCAGAAAGCCAGCAAAATGAGCAGTGTATACCAACTTGGGGCTTGTGCAGCTGCTGCCTTTCTTCCTTTCCCTCAGGTCCTGTAATTGTGACCTAATGGCTTCAGAAGAGGTATCTTGGGCCTATGGTGCATTTTCTTCCTATGTAGTACATCTGTTATGGACTGACTCAATGCTTTATTTGAGGCCCTTCCAAAGCAGGGTGAATTTCCAAGGATCCTGTCTTAATCAATAACTGCATTCAGGCCTATCCTAACTTAGCTCTCCTTTTTTTTCTTTTTTCGTACAGAAAGTCATTGCTTTTTATAACTAAGATTTGGAATATAATTTTGTAATTCTCAATTTTCAAATAATGATATCAGAAATTTATCCAGAATAATTTCTGTTCATTAAACATTTGGAGGTCTAGTGTTCCTTTGGGTTTACATACATAAAACCTGTTAACGGTACTGTTAATGATCAAAATATCGGTCTTCACTGAGTGAGTCTTGAGCCATCAAGTCCAGTGCCGTTGTCTTTACTGGACCCTGGATGTAAAGATAATCCCGACCATCTCAGTACCATCGGCTCCAACAGCAGTGCAAGTACTGACAATAGGCAGCTTGGCAGAATCAGGTTTTTTTATATATAATTGACAGATAATATAGATGTTTATTGTTAAGGATTTTTTATTTTTATCTATTTAAATTTTCACAGTTGCGAGCAATTATGTGGGGTGGGGGGGAAGGTCAGACATTAATTATTGAAAGACAGTAGGCACTGAGATTCAAAAAGTTAAAGCTATAAAAATGGTACCCCTACTCCAGCTCTACTAATGCTGGGATCGCAACATGTTTTATAAATGTTAAGGTGGGACTCTAATAAGTTCCCAAGCAGCATTTTTATTACTTTGCTTATCTGTAAATTTTTATTTGTATTGGTGGAAATATTCTCATTGGTTTGTGCATCTATAGTTGCAACCTTTATAAATAAAAATCTTATCCTTCCAAGCCTAATAGAGGACTTACCTGTCTCAGTGCCTTGATTAATGAAACCTTCATGGCTGCAAGGGCTCTTATGTGTCTCCCTTTACCAGACTCTCCACTACTACTAATGGTCTATTATTTACCACTATGGGGTCTTTGGCACTGTTGCTCCCGTTAGTACAGTAAGTGAACTTGGCACTGTCAACGCAGGCATTTCTGGCATGGTTGGCACCAACAGTGTTTTCAACATACCTGATGTAGTCAGCACCACAAGCAACTCTGCTGAGGTCAACTTTGCCAGCGAGATCAGCACCATTGGAGTCTTCAACGTCATCGATGCTGTTAGACCTCTTCATCTCATACTGCTGTATATAGATCCCAGGGTGTTTCCCGCATCAAGAGTTCCACAAACCCAACAAGAATGACCCCTCCATTTCCTGAATAATAATACATTTCCTCTTCAGACTGAATCTGAGAGGTGCATGTCACCATCCCAGTCTTTCAGGTCACCTTGTACACGTCATAACAGGGACACAGGTTTTAAGGACTGTGGATGGTTTTCCTACAAGGAAGCCCCAAAATGGTGCCCTTCACCTGGGCACTCAAATTGTGCAGTACTCTGCATGGCCATACTGGTAGCTGCCCATACCAAGGGATTTGAGATTCCCATAAAAATCTAATACCATAAGGAGGTTCCCTTTTCTAGTCCAAGAAACCTCTCACCAGGCTACCCTGACTGTTTCTCCTCTCATGGGTTTGAATCATAATGAGCACCCCTGGATGTCCCTTCACATATTTCCTCCTCATCTCCAGTTGGAACCGAATGCTCCATCTCCAGAGTACTTTAAGGTCTTCCTGGACCTAATGAGAAACATGGCCACTTCTTTAGGAGAATAGGTGGAGCTTGTTCAAGAAAATCTGCACAGTAGCCTCAATATTTTACAAATCCCTGTTCCAAGAGGGGTTGCCCTTTCCATTAATGAATCCTTGCTGGAGCAGTTGAAAACTGTTTGGCAGACTCCAGACTCTACCATCTGCAGCAAGAGATTGGATAGATGCTAACAATTACCTCCAAAGGACTTTGATTATTTTTTCACACATCCACTCCCTGACTCATTGGTGGCCCTGGCTGTCAAGGAGTGCTCCCTCCAGTTTCATCCCAAAGCTACTTCTAAAGACAGGGAGCTCAAGAGACTAGATATGCATGACAGAAAAGCTTAATCCACAGCACAGCTACTCTGCAAATGAGGGTGGCTATTATCCAGCTCTCCTGTCCAAATATAATTTTGTTAACTTGCTAATGCTGTAAAATTTTTAGACAAACTACTAGAGGAGTATAGGGAACAGTTTATGGTTCTTGACTCGCAGCAAAAACATCCCTCCAGGCAGTTATTGATGCAGCTGATATGGCTTCACAATTGATGGCCACTGCCGTTGGTGTGACATATTCTTTTGGCTCCAGGCATCTGGAATTCCAAAGGAGCTGCAAAATATAATCAAGAACTTGCCTTTTGAGGGATTTAAGCCGTTCTCTGAAAAGACTGATGCCTCCATTCATACCCTGAAAGTCTCCAAGCAACTGAGATCTTGATGAGTTTACATCCCAAGCTCAAAGGAAACAGTTTAGACCTCAGCACATCTACAAATCACATTTCCAGCTGAGATTCCAGGACTCTCCTAAATGGTGATCTCTACCTTCTTGACGTTGCCAAATGGCTTTGTCTCAATCATGCCCTTCTCATCAGACATTGACAGCCTCCCGAGAAGTCATCATTACTGCCTCCTCAAGGGCAGCATATCAATCTCAACACCTCCCTCCTTTTGGACAACTATCACTCTTTCCAGTGTTTGGAATGAAACATTGAACACATGGTTGCTCACGACTACGAAGGAGAGAGATATTATCCTGTTCCCTTTCCCCAACCTCTGTTCCTTTTCAGGGACCCATCTCACAAGATCATGTTGCTTCAAGAAATTTGGTCTCTTCTGGAATTGAAAGTGACAGACGTTCCTTGTCATCACAGAGGGAAAGGAGTCGATTCCTGTTACTTCCTAATTCCCCAAAGGTCTGGGGGTCTACGTCTCATTTAGGCCTCAGGAAGATGAACTGCTTTATCAAGAAAATCAAGTTCATGATGGTTACCTTCACTTACACTATCACTTTCCTGGAAAGTGGAGATTGGTATGCCACCCCTGATTTGCAGGGTGCATACTTCCACGTGGCAATACATCCTGGCCAGAGGAAGTACCTCTGCTTTATAGCAGGAGACATCCACTACCTGTACACAGTGCTCCTGTTTGGCCTGTTTTCAGCCGCAAGGATCTTTACAAAAATGTATGGTGTGGTAGCAGCACACCCGTGCCTCTGAGGCGTCCAAATTTTCCCTTACCTGGGCAACTGACTCATGCATAGCGCCTCAAAATGTCCAAATCCACAGCAGCATCCTCATTATCAGACTGCTATTCTCTCATCTGGGCCCAAAACTGAATTTAGACAAATCCGTTACAGCTGACACCGCATATAATGTTCATAGGAGCAGGTCTTGATGCCATAATTGCAATGGCCTATCTGCAGTCAATGGGTCTCAGTACATAGTTGCTCTCTCTGAAGGCCTGAAGTCTAACACAACAGCAGTGCATTCCTGTCTACAACTACTGGGCCACATGTCTTCTTGCATGTATGTAACTCCAGATTTCACCTTGGTTGTCTGCGCGCCTGGCTCCATTCAGTCTGTCGTCTGACCAAGCATCCTCTGAACTTTCTGGTTTGCGTACCTGAACTGGTTCAGTCCCTGAACTGGTGCTTGGACCTTCACAGCATGTACAAGGGGGTCCCTTTTCTGTCTTCAGAGTTAACTGGAACTCCGGTTACCGATGCGTCTGCCAAAGGCCAGGGGGCCGGCTTCAGTCAACTTTGAGCACAACTCTGTGGTCAACCCAGGAGATCTGTGTATTTAAATGGGCTGGAGATTTGTGCGAGTCATTGGGCCGGTGAGACATTTATGTCTAACATCAAGCACAAGGTGGTGCAAAGTGCTTATAGATGACAACATTGCCATGTTTTATCTCAATAGGCAGGAGACTGCTAACCTGTGCATCAGGAACAAAGTTTTCCGGAAAGCATTACCTCTTTCAGGAGTGAGGAACACCATGGTAGATTTCCTCAGCAGGAATTTTGTAGACACCATGAGTGGTCCATCAGAAACGACATTCTCCTCCAGATCTTCCACCAGTAGGGATACCCAGAAATAAACTTTTTGTTCTTCGAGTAGTGTCTCTATGGCTGATCCACATTAGGTATGCTTGTATCCCGGTGCCTACAATTGGAGATTTTTGGTAGCAGTGCCCATTGCACCGCACATGCACCCTCCTGCTCCCCTCTCCCCGCAGCCTCATGCGTGTCACCAAACGGCCCTCAGTTCCTTCTCAACCTCCCTTGGCCTGAGAGGGAGTCCCTAGCAAAGCCCTTCCTAGAGAATTTCCTTTAGTGCTTTTCATGGTGATAGTGTTTCCGTTAAAATTAGATAGCTAGTCATTGCTTCCGTTCTCCTTTTCTCTCCCCCACCCCTGTTTTTTCCCCGCTTTATTAAAAAAAATTCCTTAGTTCTTCCTTGTTACACCTTAGGTTAGAGTAGTGATTCCCTACCTTCTTCCCTTCAGGGAACTTATCCCTGCATGAGTTTATGCTCAAATCCCCTGGGTTCAAATGGTGTTTCTCCTGCTGGGAGGCAATCCCTGTGAGCAATGGGCATCCCGGTGCATTCTTTGCTTGAGAGAGGCGCACATACCACAGAAGAGCACACGTTGCCTCAAACTGAAGGCAAGAATCCAAAAAGCCCATGAATTGAAGCTAAACTACTAATGATGAAAAGCTCACTGCGGCCAGCCTCAGACCCTGGTCCTGGCATTCCTCCTGGACAGTGATCTCCATTAGCACCGACATCTGCCGCCTTGTACTCTCCACTGCCTATGAAGAGAAAGTCAGCAGACTCCTCACGCAAAGACACCAAGAAACAGGCTCCAAGTTCACCCACCAAGGAGCCATCTAAGAGAAAGAGATCAATAACAAGGTTGGTAACCTCTGCACTGACTAGTACAAGATTCAGTACTTATGACTCTCAGGGGACCTCTGGGACCGGCACTGATGGTAAGTCCAAGGACCCCAAGAGGGCTGGATTGGATAAGATGGCACCATCAAGCAATAGTGGCAAAGAGAAGCCCAGAACCCCAAAGGCGGTACCGATCGCATCAATTAAACACTCAGCACTGAGCACCTCAGCACCGATGAGACCACCTAACAGACAATCTGGAGAACTCAGGGTAATTCCAGCACCATCAGCAGTGATGCACATGCCTCCCATGGTACTAATGCAAATGCCTCCAACAGTACCAATGATGCTGATGGCGGTACCACAGATTCCGAAAAGATTTGCATTCCCCACTGGGGACTCAAACACACTCCCCGAGATCCTTTCGATCGCTGTAGTTTTTGTGAACAATCACAGAGATTTGTAAAGCAGCAACCTGGGCATCAGCCCATACATTTACAAAGCACTATGCAGTTGTGCAAGTCCTATTATCCTTAACAAATCCAGCTCCGAAACCCAGCCATCCAACACGGGGCACTGCTCTACAGTCACCTAATGTGGCGCACCCACAGGGATAGTATTCAAAGAAGAAGTGAAGGTTACTCTGTACAGAAGTTGAGATGCGTGTCCCTATGGGTGCTTCGCTACCTGCCCACCTCCCCTCTGCTTTGGAGTTCAGACATAGACTCTGCAGTAGAGAAGGAACTGAGGGCAGTTGGACAGTACAGCACTATATAGCCACTATGCACAGCGTGAGACTGGAGGAGGAGTAAATACAGCCCAGCTGGCCACTGCTACTGAAAATCTCCAATCCTAAGTGTAGGGACACAAGCACATGTAATATGGAGCACCAGTAGGGAGACCTCTCAAAGAACCTCAGTTACTGCAAAGGGTGAGTAACCTTCTCTTTGCTACCAACCTGTACAACAAATGCAAGAGGTTTAGCTCCATGGTGGGCTGCAGTCCTGGTTCATTAAGAGATGCATTTCTCCTCCTGTGGACCAATCCTCTGCTAAATGAGTTTCCTCCAGTTCCTCTCATCCCAAGGGTACCTAGGAAGATGAAAACAGACAAAGCCAATTTAATCTTAGTGGAACCAGCGTTGCTAATGCAGCACTAGTTCACGGACCTCTACCAGCTTTCAATCAGACCACCTATAACTTTACCCCTAGTTGGGGATCTCCTGTCTCAGAATTAGGACAGGTTTCTGCATTCTAATCTTGCTGCCTCACAGTGTGGATGAATTCTGGTTAAATGCTTGCAAAAAATTGTTCTGAACCTCAGGAAGGATTCCACTAGAGCCACATATGCAGCTAAGTGGGAGAGATTTTTCCGTCTGGGCATGATCGTGCTATTTATCACCCTGTAGATCAGACATTAGCCATATACTGGATTACTTACTGCATTTTAATTCATCTGGCCTTTTAGTTAGCTCTGTGAGAGTTCACCTGGCTTCTATACCTGCAGTTCATCCACCAACAGAGGGATTTTCTGTTTTCTCTCATCTTGTGGCATCCAGATTTCTGAAAGGCCTAATTAACGTCTACCGTCCAGTATCTGACTAAGTGCCATGTGACTTTAAGCTAGTTCTCACAACCATGTTTCTTGATTATTAGCAATATACATGTATACATAATATTTGTCCAGAAAAATCCAAATGATTTACAATCTTGGTAAGTGTGTACACACACCCCTACCTCTAACTAGCAACTTCTTCAGCCTTCACTGAAATACAGCCACTTCCATGACAGAAGAGCAGCTTGTTGAACAATGTACAGCAACACCCCAAAACAGTTGTGCGCTATGGGTGAGGTAAAATAACAATGGAGCGGAATGCTCAAGAAATCCAATTACAGTTTTATTATAATATATCTGGTCTATGTAATTCCTGTTTTCTTTCTGAGTTATCCTGTCTAAGTTTAAAAAGTCAGTGTTAATATGAGAATAAATAAAGACAGTCTCTTGGTTTGGGTAAGTATAAGAGGAAATGCTATTTTCTGTTTGTTACATTGCTACTGTTAAGTTATGCCACAGAGGGGAATGGATAAGGCAAATCAAATAGATTTTTCTTTGGGAAGCACTGTTCTTCTAGATATATTTGTATTGATTTAAAGATTATTCTTTAATTTAACATATATAGTAGGTGATTGGCAGGGGAATTGGGGCAGAGGGAGAAAAGAAATTTGGGTGCCTAGACATCTTGATTTCAGTTCGCTGATAGCCAACAGATGCGATGGGGGTAATATAATAATCTAAATATGGGGACTTCTTTAGTCATTTAACTACTTAACTAAAATTTGTATCTGGACCTGGTGTGGAAATGTGATGAGAACTCTAGGGCCTTTTATGTTTATTGCTTGGTTATGGCAACTTAGACACCATTTTGTATTGTATGTCAGCGGTTCTCAAACTTTAGCAACATGAGGACTCCCATTTTGATTTAAAATTTTTCGTAGACCCCCTGCAAGACCTTCTGCTCAGCCTCAGGCCCAGCCCCTACTCCACCCCTTCCTCAAGACCCCACCCCTCACTTCTTCCTGCCCCTGCTCCACCCCTTCCTCTTTCCTCCCTCTCCCCAGAGCGCTGTTCCCCGCTGTGCAGGAGGCACTGGGAGGGAGGGGGAGGAGTTGATCAGTGGGGCCCACGGACCCCCTGGAGCATCTTTGCGGACCCCAGTTTGAGAAACGCTGTTGTATGTTATACTTCATATTGCAAGCTTTACTAAAATTATTTTTAAAAATATATTTGAAAACTCTGTATAAATGACTCTTATAAGAAACTAAATATTATGGCTGTAGCATACTGTTTTTCAAAAATTAACAAATTTACTCCACTTTTTATTGTAGTTTAACATTAGTACATAACACTTGCAAAACTTTAGTTCTTCAGTGCACTCACCAAAATAAATTGAAGTTCACATTGCTGATGGTGCTGTGGATCCTCCGATCTATCCAAGCCACACCTCCTTTCCAGTGGTCCAGCCAGGGACCTTTGTGACCCCCCCCCAGCATAACTTAGTGTGCAGCTGTAATTTGTTCCAGCCATGCCCTCTCCTGCCCTCTATTCTGGGGCTGGAGGCCAGAGAGGGTGGCATAGAGCCAATAAAATTGGCTTTACCCCTCCTAGCAATTTCCATTTCCAAGTGGAATCCCCATCTGATTGTTTAAGCTAGCTTTTTGTCCCCTTTACACTACCAAAGCAGTGCAGAAAGGGTGGAGCTGGTCTGAGGATTGGGCACAGTAAGACTAGTTACATATGCAACAAGGCAACAGATTTACAAATTTAATTTGATTTACAAATTTGGTATGGAATGCTTCTGCAAACTTTGTTCAGTGACCGATCCGATTTTGAGGGAATATATTGCTATGGTAGGGGTCATCAGGTGGTGGTATTACATGTTTTTCCAAGTTATTTTTCTTAGTGTGCAAGCCAGTTTTTAGTCTTGGAAGCAATGCTTGTGCTGCAGTTACATTTTTGTTACACAAGGGCTTGATAGAGGGAGCAAGAAACAGTAGAGTTTGCTCTCTGCCTTGGTCTCCGATTAGTTGGTTCTTGAGCTGCTCCCTGTGAACCAAACATTGGTGTTGGGTTGAGATTCCTGAAAGAAAGGTTTGCCTACACTTCTGTTTCAGGACTGGTATGTGTGTAAATAAAGCAAGTTACACTTACAATATATCCATTTTACTGAGTTCTCCTCCACTGGGAAACTAATCTGCAAGGCTCCAGCATCTGCTACAGCTTGGCAAAGGGGCATGTGAGTGTTAGAAGAAAGGGTGAAATAAAACTGTAGAAAGAGTCTAAATCTACTGAATTTTAAGGACCTAAACGCTTTATTATTTCTGCATGTGAGAAATCTTTGGTTATCAAAAGGGAATTTATACAAAATGTTTGATCTGCTTTTTCAGTTATCCAATTCTGATTTTCTTTTCTCTCACATTGACATCTGAAAGACTGATCTGCTTCTCCTGGATCTAATAGCAAATATGAAGAAAAAAAAAGAACTATTAGAGTAGAAAAGTATGGAAGTGCCATAAATTGAAAGCTTTTCCCAGGGCTTTGATGGTGACAATATGTCATGAAAATCACATGACCTGATGAACGTATGAGAATTGCAAGGCAATTATATTTATTTATTTGACTGAAACTACTGAAGTTCCTATTGGTACCAGCCAACTCTATTTAGCACCAGGCAGTTTATCATTTACTACTTGTTCATATGAAAAGTGGTATATTTTAAATATTCCTTTAGCATACTTAATTATGTTATAGGGTATGCTGCTTTTTCATAAATAAAGGAAGGCTTTGTTCTTTTCTTGCATGAAAAATTTGCTGGAAATGTTGGCATGTCTACTGAAAGGAAAAGCAGCAAATTATAATGAGTCAGTAAAACAGAGCTGAGAAAGAAGCAGAACGTGCTCTTCCAACTATGCCTGTTGTGCATCATCCATCAAAGTTCTGTTTAGCATGAGTGCAAGTCCACTTTCTAGAGTTCATCTTTGTTTGTTCTCTTTCTGTACTTCTGTTGCAGCATATCAGTTTATATTATGCTGTGTATACTTTGGATATATACACATACTTATACTCCACATGCTATTTATATGACTCCTTTACAACTGTGGCTAGTTCTACAGACTAATTGCAGACAACCACATGATCAATAGAGTAATGTCAAATAAGGTTCCTTCAAATCTGTCTACTGAAAGGGCATATCTCTACATGCTCCCACCTTCTTTTGTTTGTATTTTTTTAAATTTAAAAAAGAAAAAATATAAAACTTGTAAAGGAAGGAAATGTCTTTTTAGCTACATTTTTTCAAAGAAACAAATCTTTCTTTTCCAGATTGATACAGCATCACATTCAATTATGTCACTGCCTGTGTATTCAAAAAGACAGTGTCTTCTAGAAACCAAGTCAGATTAAGATATAGTCTCCTAAAGTATAGTACTCCAAACCAAAAAATAAACCTCCTCTATCGTTTTCTATAAATGCTATTTATTTAAAAGTTCATAGATTAAAAATCTTACATGTCTACTCCCTACAAAAACATTCTGGTAGGACCTCGTACAGTATCCTTATGAGCTGAAACTAATGCAACACAGATATCTTCCAGATGTGTGTAGGCAGAAGAATATATCTGGATTTTTGTTGGCACATATGCAGTGAACAGCTTTAGTTTCTTTTCTCATTGCCAGCAGCTGCCCTCTCTGTGGGCATGTGCTATAATTTCCCTGGACATCACCATCTGTTTCTTCCTCTGGTGCCAGTATGGTGAAAGTGAATCATTTTGGAAAAAATATTTTGAGTGGAAGGAATGCCTTATATCATGAGAAAAATGGACACATTTCTTCACCATTGAAGAACATGACTCAAACTGGAAAACTGACTCAGAGCTGTTTTTCATATTCAGCCTCAAGGGGTTATTGATCATAAAACATTAAATAGAAAGAAGAATTTTTTCCCAGTGGCAGTTGTTTCTCTTAAATAGTGATGTTTATAGAGGAAATTTAAAGAGGAAGGATAGTTAAGTGGTTGGGGACTGGCTTCATTTCTTGATCCACCGGAGACATCCTGCAAATCCTTGGAGAAGTCACTTTTAATCCCTTTGTGTATCAGTTCCCCCGTCAGTAAAAGGTACCTCCCTACCTCACAGAAGATTGTGAGGCTTTCAGATATTCTGGTAATGGGGCTATATGAATATGTAAGATAAATATATATGCAGACCAGGAATTTAATATATACATGGAATCGGGGTGGAGACTGATAAAGATTAGGATAGAAGAAAGGCCTCTTTATAATCAGTAGGACTCAACTCTGATTATATGATGCAAGGTGAATTTAAAATGGCTGGAGCTTTGCATTGGAGAATTCCCCCTATGAATAGGGAATCTCCACCATTGTAAAGCTTGCAAAGGTAACTCTACCACCTCCAGGCTGGAATACCCTACTGGTGTAAGGGAGGGAGGGGGCATGGCAGGTGCACCACCTTACTCCCCTGTGCAGGCTACGTACATTGCAGGCTCCTGCACAATGAGGAGAGAAACCTCTGCACACAGTTGGGTAGGGAATGAGCTGGGAATGACCTTTGCTCTGCACCTCCCACCCATCAATGGCTGGAAAGCCTGCCCAAAGTGGGAAATATGCTACTAGACCAGTAGTAGATTATTACTTCTCTCTCTAGCAGCAAGAGAATTATGGCTGTTATAATCTAGACCTAAGTATTATCCCTTAGAACAATAGGAGCACAAAATTAACTCATTGTAGGAATTATTGTTTTCTCATTGTGTGTGACAGTAATAACTTTCAACTTCATTCCTTCAAGGCTGCAGATATTGGTTATAGATTCCAAGGCCAGAAATTATCATCTAGTCTGACCACTTTCACAACACAGGCCATAGAACTTGCCCAAAATAATTTGTAGAGTAGAAAAACATCCAATTTTGATTTAAAATTTGTCAGTGATGGAGAAATCTACCATGACCCTTGGTTAATTGTTTCAATGGTTAATTACCCTCGCTGTTAAAGGTGGTATTTCCCTTATTTCCATTCTGAATTTGTCTAGCTTTATAGAGTCACTGTTGTGAGACCTTGAAAATAACATCAGTTGTTTAACAGTTGTAATCAGTTTGATTAACGTAGTAGTTCTCCATTTCTTAAAAAAAAAAAAAAAAAGGAAGAACTTTGTTGTTTTTACTTTTAAGAACTGTAAACCAAGCTGGTAACAAATGTAATACAACATGCTTTGCATTAGATTCACCACAATGTAGTGATTAATTTCCATTAGCTTGATTATTTTGAATTATTCACAGATGTTAAGTGAGTTTGGTTTCACTTTGTGCTTACACAAAAATTTCCTTTTATGTTAGGTTATCTAACCGTAGAAACAGCTGTCTAGTTTATATATCAGAAAAATATACAGTTTTAAAAGGGATATTCATTTAATATTAGATTAGAATATATAGTGTGACTTGTAAGTAATTTCATAATTAAATTGGAAAAACCCTTGATTTTGGCAAGGAAATGTACTTGTAACAGATCAAATGAAAAGGTGACTGTGGCTGCACATCATTAAGGAGTGATTGGACCACTCAGTAATTCTGATAATATACACAACTAATTGTCAATACAGGTGTATTTGGGTACATTTTCCGTTATTTGCATTGTGTCCGCATAAGCTCGAAATGTGAACAGGGCAACTAATGGACCTGAAAATGTTAGAGCACTATGTAGAGTTAACAGAGATGGTACAGCCATGACTGCTTCTGAAAAAGCTGTTAACTGGCAGAGAATTTGCAGTTGACAAACTGGAGGTGGAGCCACTGGAAAGATTACCATGGCTATAATGCATCCTAAATCTGAGGGAGTGTGAGTTAAAAGACAGAGAAGCTATTGTGGAGAAAAACAAAGAGGTTAGGGAATGCCAGATGGGGGGCCATACATGGCAAACACCCAGAATATAGAGGGAGCCATCAGCACATCCTATTGTGTTTTTTGTTGTGAAAAAAAATGAAGAAATTTTGACCCTATTGTTCATCTGGGGAAATATGTGGCCTGGCTGAGGTCATGGAATACATGGGATGCTATAGGTAGCAAGCATATTGAGTCTCCTGTCAGTGAGGAGAATGGATCTTCTGGCAACTTGAAACTTAAGTCCTGAGTGGTTTGCACAGAGGAAAAACAAACAAAAGTGAGCACACCCTGAGTTGAAGTGAAAGGGTGTGCTGGGTGCAGTTTGTTAACTCTACCAGAGATATAAGGAAGGTAGGAATGAATCTTTGTAGAGAGGGAATCAAGGGGGTAGCACGGAAGAGGTCCCATCCCTAGGGACAGACAAATTCAAGGAGAGTTTGTTGCATTATTGCCTTGAAGTTGCTTCTTTTGAGGTTGGTAATATGGTTAAGTTTGGGCTTTAACACAGTCTATTTGCTGTTATGGATGGGGTTGGGACTCCTAAGCACCTGAGCTATGTTGCAGAGGCGGGGAAGTGCTGAAGCAGCAGTGCTTAGAGGCATCACATAAGACAGACTGCTTCCTAAACACTGTGCTGAGCATGGTGAGTAGTGAGACTTGCTGCATTTTAGAGAACTGTAACTAGTTCTTTGCCCAGTGTAAAAGGATGGGGCCATGGCCTCACTTACACACACTCCTCTAGCTAGCACTGGTATCAGACCCCACACTTTCCTGCATTTCCCAGAAAAGACTATTTGAAGTGTAGTCCTGATGTAGCTGCAGGTGAGGTAGAAAAAGGCTCCCTGGTGCTTTTCTATTTTAGTAAATTCACACAGAAACCGTTATAATTTGCCTTTGACTTTTGTTGTTTCTGCTGTTAAACATTTATATACAAAGAAACCACCAAAATCAGGGACCCATTGTGCTGGGTGCTGTACAAACCCATAGTATAAAAAGCCCAGTGGGCTTACAATCTGTAAGTCTGATACTGTGCTTTACAGTGCATAGGTGGTATGTTGATGTTGGATGATACTATCAAATGCTTTTGTCTTGGCGAAATTTATTTTGGGTAAATTTAATATAAAACAATTTGACTAGGGATATATATGTATTATTCTATCCCCTCCCTTCTCCTTCTACATCCTATCTCTGGATTGTCTTTTCTGCAAACACATCTTTAAATATAATCTTTGTGGATGACTCACAAGTTTACATTTTACTTGGAAATGGTCTCCCTCTATCAAAACCAAAATCTCAGATTGTCTTTCTGATGTCTCCTTCTGATGTCTGGTTATCAACTGAACTCTTGATCTTGCTATACAAACCCACCCCACCTCCTCCCTTTCCTTATCTTGGTGGATACCACCACTCTCCTCTCTGTCACTCAGACCCATACTCTCAATTTTCACCTGTAACTCAGTCCTCTCTTTTAATGAACAAATCCCAACTGTGTCTAAAACTTGCTGCTTCTTCCTGCACAACATTTCCAAGATCAGCTCACACTGCCCATCTCTACCCACACTGCCAAAACTGCTGTTTAAACCCTGATTGCATCCTTTTCTTTCCTCAAAAATTTATTCAAAATACTGCTATTAAGATCATTTTCCTCATTTGTTGCTCTGTCTCTCTCCACACACATACACCCTTAAAGCCCCTACACTGGGCTCCCGCTCTTCTACTGCATCAAACACAAATTTTTGGTTCTTATCTTAAAAGCACAATTTAGCCTTGCCCTACCTATCCTTCCTAAAATGACAAGGTTGGATCCCACTTTCACTCTGCCAATCATCTGATTCTCTGCCTCTTTGAGCACTTTTCCATATGAACCCTTACAAATCGGAAAAGCTTCCGGTCAAAATCCTTCAAGCTTCTCTTCAAAACTCACCTCTTCTGTAATGTGCGCAGGAAACTATAACCTCGTATCGGTCAGGCACGTGCTGAGTTGTGATTATAGCTCCTGACTAACTGAGAACTGAATATCCTATTATTCCATCCTCATGCCAACCCCCTAGTTTTCTCAGACATTATATCTTGTCTTTAAGACTGTAAGCTCTTTGCAGCAGTGAATGTCATCTTCCGATGCTTATAGAACATGGTAGCTTAGATATTACTGAAATAAGCATTGAATAATAAAGCTTTGAACAAAACAGAGAGAGACCATTATCTTAGCCATTATAGAGGAAGCTGGTAGCAACTCTTATATTTAAGCTTGCCTGGTACTTTTCATTAAAAAAGTATGTGTGTGGATTTTTCTTGGAGATGCTTTCACACCACCAGTGTTTGCAGCAGGCTTTTGATGTTTTGTAGGGGCAATGTCCTAAAGCTAGAGTAGTGCCTTGTCTTTGTTCCATGAAACCCCATTTTTGCAGAGATATAAACAGTTCAAATTGTCATTTCCCTCCTCTCAAATTTCTCAGAAAAATTGTCAGCTTGCCAGAGTAATAGCTAAACATAAGTATTCTAAAGGTAAATTCACGCCACTCCCAAAACCATAGAGCAGATGACAGCACTGAATTGGGAATGCTTTTGCGGGAAGGAGGAACATAGAGCCAGACTGGGCTGCCCCCTTCTCACCTGGCACATTGCCCCAGTACACAATTCCCTGCCCCATCTGGGAGTCACCATATAGGAAAAGAGCTCACCCAATTCCAGAATGGGGAGGAGACCTGGGCCACTCTTTTTTCATCTGTCTATAGATTCCACGCCTAGGACTCAGCACTTGGACCAACCCTCTGGGAAAACAGTCTTTTCCTAATGCCAGCTAATGCAGTTAGTTGTGTAATTCAAGTGGCAGCAGTTTGTACTGAACTGCTGAAAGTTCAGGGTTCCAATCCCAGTGATGAAGCAGAATGGGGAGTTGTTACAATTGCACATAACAGAATTGGGGGGGGTTACCTTTCTTTCATAAAAAAACTAAAATTACATTAAAAACTATATTAAAAGAATGGTTTTAGGTTGCAAAATCAAGCACTTGAAAGTTAGGAAATGCCAAATTAATGAATGCACACACAAACTTAATTCACCCTCACCCCCTTGTGCATATATACTATGATACAGTCCTTAATAACATGGTCACATACTATTTTTCCACTGGACCGCAGCCTCATTCAGTGCACTGGATGGACACAAGTGGCAGAATTAAAGTTACATGGTCACTATCTATGTTGGATTTCCTAACTCTTGAGTACTTGACTTTGCAACTGAAACAACACACTTTTAATATATCTTGTAATTATTAATTATATTATGATAGCACATAGAGACCAGATCAGGTGTTGGTCCCATTGTGGTGGGCACTGTATGAGTGTGAAAAATGTCCTTGTGATGAAGAGAACTTTACACATTTATGTAATCAAAAAGAACCAAATACCTACTGTAAAGAATAGGTTAACTTTTAAAGTTATTTAATTGTAGTTAGGAAGAGGGCATCATCAAGAAAGGAGTGTTGAAAGAAAATAGTAGTATTATATTGCTGCAGGGCCAAATTTATGATGTCTGATTATTCTGTAAGGAATAAAAACACATGCCTTACTGACTTTTCAGACACGGTAAATGACATAATAAAAACTGAATCTGTCAGTAGAGCTAAATCCTAACAGGATAGGCTGAGACTCTAATCAACTGAAGTTTATTTGTATAGAAGGAGCTATAATATTATTACAGGAAAAATTCTTAATTAAGTTCAATGGAGAAGTCTTGAAGAATCAATCTCCCATTTACCTCAAAGAAAATTAAAAACAATGAAACACACAAGTGCAAACTTATGGGGGAAGGGGAGGAGAGAAAGGAGAGAGTGTTTTTGATTTTATGAGACTCAGAATATTTAAACTGTATTTGGTTTTGATTTATGATTGTGGTGCCAGAGTGCCACTGTACTTTAAACCAATGTCATGATGTAGTCTTAAGGTGGACCTTTCTAAGTCCTATAAAATCAGCATGTTTAGTTGGATTTCTTTGAAATTTGGCACATTTGAGGAGGGTGTAGAGTAAGGTTAGTTTCCCAAATTTGGAGTCCTTTAAACCACAGATTCCAGAGATGAGAGCCCTGAAAAAATAGCCATTTTAAAAAAAGTCTCAGATTTTTTTGGGTCCAGAGCAAGATATATAACTATTGATGGGATGTGGATCAGAAAGATATTAATCTGTTGAATTTTAGCCAGGATAGTACATGGCACCCATTAAATCTTTGGGGGACCCAAACTGAAACCTGAATTTAAGGAAATGTACATTTTTTACACTGTGCAATCACCGATGCAGAAAAACAGCTAGAGTATTTCCATGCCTGCCATTTTTATGTTTTAAACTGGACTTTAAGTGGTCTAGAATCTGAGTGATTATTCAGATTTCTTTGAAATTTGGTGTGATTCATGGTGGTATGTGGTAGAGTTAGTGATCCAAATTTGGGATATTTTGGCCCAAGGAGTTCCTGAGTTACACCTCTCTCTCCTTGAAAAAAAACCCAGTTTCCTCCTTCTGCTTTACTACTAAAATGAGAGGTACTATTGATGATTGGATGAATTACGGATATCTTGATGGCTGTGAACTCACCCTTCAATTAGTATATGAAGGGATAAATTAATCCCAAATCTCCCACCCCAATACAAAAGGAATTTTGAGTTGAGTGGCTGGAGGCTGCTACAATTTCTGAGTCATGAGTGGCAAATTCATTTTGGAGGGAATGTAATCCAAGTTCTTTCAGAGAAAAACTAGAAGTGTGTTTCCTGGGAGGGGAGGGGTTATGGGGGAGCGGAGGAGTGGCAGAATAGTGGGAGAGGCAGTGACGGGAGGAGGATATATGGGGATGGATGGTAAGGGAGGCAAAAGAGATTGGGAGCTCCACTGAACTTCCAACCTTCCTGCACCCCACAGATCTGCCAGTACTCCCCAATCACCCGGCATCTCCCACAACTCTGCCAGCACACCCAACGTTGCTATTAATAAGTGTTTGAAGAAGATTAATTGGGAAATTAGACAGTGCCAAGGGCCAGTGAGTTTGTGTATATTGAAGTATTGCTTGAACTGGATAGAAGGCAAGTGGCAATGGGCAACCATTTTTCCCCCTCCCTTTAATAGTGTTATGTGGAATCCTGTAGGTGAGAGTGAATGGATTGTAATGGGAGGTGAAGAGTTTGTATATTTCAGCAACTGTGAGGCTGTCAGAGTAAAGGTATATGTATTAATGGGCATACTTGGGCATTCTGAAAGAGGGCAGAGTTGTGGTTGCATGTGCATTGCCTGGTTTTCAGAAGTTTGAGTTGCTCAACTCAAAATTCTGCACGGGAATGATATACAAGCAAGCAACTGTAACTCTGAGTTAACATTGGTTTTTGCCATTGAATATTTAATAAGAGTCTGTGCCTGTCTGTCTACAATAGCATGCAACCATCTCTCAGACTTGCTTTTCATTCATTCTTAGTCTAATAGGATTGCACAGTATCCAGTGGCAGTGATTAAGTTAATTATAAAACATACGGAATTGAAATATTAAAATATGAAATATCTCCTCATAGTTCTGATCCCTAATCTACTGAAATCTGAATAAAGGAAGCTAAATCATCACCATCATATGTGGGTGAAACTCAATTGTGTTGAATTTGGAATACAGTCTACATTTTAAAGGTCCAGTAAATGATGAGCCAGATCCTCTGTTGGGGTTACCTGTGAAACTCTGTTGTAGAGAAATAAGCTATGCTGATTTACCCCAGTATCTTTAGTGTGTGCATAATATTTGTCTTCTATTTATATTAAAAATAGAATTATAGTAATTGTCCAGGTTGCCAGCAGGCGCAAGTATTTTATTTAGTTATTTTCTTTTAAATTGATAATAAGCTCTGAGGATAACATTCTCTGGCTGAAACAGAACAGCTTTTAATGTTTCCACAGAAAATCAAGAAATATTTCCATCTAAATTTCACACACACACCCCCACGCCGGCAAAATCTCTGGTTAATTTTCAATAAGACAAATAAGGGTAGTGGTTTATAGCTCTTCTCTCCTCTGGTTCCCCCTTCTTTCCCTCCTTTGCCCTATACAATGATATTTGTGGCTAAAATCATCCCAGCTGCTGTACAATAACCACTTCCAATTCAGACTCAGTAGGTGGCATTTATCATGTGGCATCAATATTCATCATTTCCTGATGTAGTTTTTGATTTAAACAGTTTGGGTCAAAGTTTGCATGCCTTACTTACAGAACTGATACCATGAACTCAGTGTGACTTTACTCCATGAGCAGGGTTTAGTCCAGGGGTGGGCAAACTACAGCTTGTGGGTCAGATCCGGCCCTCCAGCCATTTTAATCCGGCCCTCAAGCTCCCACTGTTCTGGTGCTCCAGCTGGGGAGCAGGCTGGGGGGGCACCCCACATGGCTCCTAAAAGCAGCAGCATAGCCCTATTCTGGCTCCTACGTGTAGGGGCAGCCAGGGGGCTCTGCTCTGCACACTGCCCCCGCCCCAAGTGCCGCCCCCACAGCTCCCATTGGCCGGGAACTGCAGCCAATGGGAGTTGCAGGGGTGGTGCCTGTGGACGGGGCAGCATGCAGAGCCACCTGGCTGTGCCTCAGCATAGGAGCTGGAGCAGGGATATGCTGCTGCTTCCGGGAGCTGCTTGAGGTAAGCGCCACCTGGAGCCTGCACCCCTGAGCCTCTCCCCATGCCCCAACCCCTTGCCCCAGTCCCAATCCCCTCCCGCCCTCCGAACCCCTTGATCCCAGCCTGAAGCACTCTCCTGAACCCCAAACCCCTCATCCGCATCCCAGAGTCCGCACCCCCAGCCAGAGCCTTCACCCCTTCCTGCACCCCAACCCCCTGCCCCAGCTCTTATCTCCCTCCTGCCCTCCAAACCCCTCTGTCCCAGCCCAGAGCACCCTTCTACACCCCAAACTCCTCCTCCCCCGCCCCACCCCCTTCCCCCTGCACTCCACTCCCCAGCTCAGAGTCTCCTCCTGCACTCTGAACTCATTTCTTGCCCCACCCTGGAACCCACACCCCCAACCAGAGCTCTCACCCCCTCCCGCACCCCAGCTCCAATTTTGTGCACATTCATGGCCCACCATACAATTTCTATTCCCAGATGTGGCCCTCTGGCCAAAAAGTTCGCTCACCTCTGGTCTAGTCCAATTTGAATCACTTGCCTGATTAAAAGTGTAAGTGTCTGATTCTCATCTAGCTTATACTTCTGTGCATTGTGAGTAACTGAGAAAATGAGGAGCTGAGAATCAGGCCAAATGACTCAGATAAGTCTGTTTCTATGAGGAAACAAGCTATGCCAACTGGCATCAGTTAGTACTTAGGGGGATGATTCATTAATGGAAGGAGCATTCATCTGATAAACCATCAAAAGTCAGAAAAATTACAAAACACTTAAGAAATAATGTTGTGTATAATAATATAGAGGGCATAGTGGAGTCACTGTTGGTGCTGTCCCCAGGGTTATATGGGGCCACAGCCTGTTTGTCAAGCAGAGCAGGCCTGACTCATGGATGCATGAAATAACCAGGTGATATGGTAATCTTGTTCCCCCTTTACTCCTGTTTGCAAAGACAATATCCCAGGAGTTCTCACTGGTGTGGTAAGGTTTCACAATGCCTCAGTGTCCATAGTTCTTGTAGGGAGTGATGTAATCACTTAAAGTTTCATAAAAATAATTTGTTCATTTTATATCTATAGACAATAAACAATGATCATTAATAACTGCATATAATCTGTAGCTAATCAGGCATGAAACATCATTGACATATCTACGTATGTCATTTGGAAATTATTAACTCCCGTCAACAGTTGCCAACTTTGAGTATAAAAAGATCCTGTTTTATTGAAATTTTAACAAATTTGTTGAACTGATTTGTCTGGACCAAGCCGAACATATGTTAAATTTTTAGACCTGACAGCTCTTATCAGGTTACATGGAATAATATGGTAGAGGGGGAAAAAAGGGGAAGGTATATCCAGGAATTAGAGTAGTGGCTGGCAAATAAAATACTTCAGGTGAACACATCTTTTTCAATTTTATATCTCAGTCCCATTTGGAAGTAGGCAAGGAAAAGGAGATCTCATTTGATTTACAAGATTATTGAAATTAAAAGCCCATTTTGTAAATATTTAAATGTTCAGTTTTATCAAGCATATAGTAGATGCAATAAAATTATTATTTGTCATGTCCTTTTTTGCTTTATTTTGTTTGTTGAATACTCCTTGTAGAATAGAAATGTGCATATTTTTATTCTTTATCGTTTTAAAAATTGTGTGAAATTAAACTGAAAATATTTCAGTAATTACACAATTGTGTACATTGATTTATGTTATTTAAAGTGTGTGTGTGAGAGTGAGAAAACTGATGTGATTGGAATAACAGACTTGGTGGGATAACTCACATGACTGGAATACTGTCATGGATGGACATAAACTGTTCAGGAAGGACAGGCAGGGCAGAAAAGGTGGGGGAGTTGCATTGTATGTAAGAGAGCAGTATGACTGCTCAGAGCTCCAATATGAAACTGCAGAAAAACCTGAGAGTCTCTGGATTAAGTTTAGAAGTGTGAGCAACAAGGGTGATGTCATGGTGGGAGTCTGCTTTTGACCAGCGGACCGGGGGATGAGGTGGATGAGGCTTTCTTATGGCAACCAATGGAAGTTATTAGATCGCAGGCACTGGTGCTCATCGGAGAATTCAATCACCCTGATATCTGCTGGGAGAGCAATACAGCAGTGCACAGACAATCCAAGAAGTTTTTGGAAAGTGTAGGGGACAATTTCCTGGTGCAAGTGCTGGAGGAACCAACTAGGGGCAGAGCTCTTCTTGACCTGCTGCTCACAAACTGGGAAGAATTAGTAGGGGAAGTAAAAGTGGATGGGAACCTGGGAGGCAGTGACCATGAGATGGTAGCGTTCAGGATCCTGACACAAGGAAGAAAGGAGAGCAGCAGAATATGGACCTTTGACATCAGAAAAGCAGACTTTGACTCCCTCAGGCAGGATCCCCTGGGAGAATAACATGAGGGGAAAAGGAGTCCAGGAGAGTTGGCTGTATTTTAAAGAATCCTTATTGTGGTTACAGGAACAAACCATCCCGATGTATAGAAAAAATAGTAAATATGGCAGGTGACCAGCTTGGCTTAACAGTAAAATCCTTGCTGATGTTAAACACAAAAAAAAGCTGACAAGAAGTGGAAGATTGAACAAATGACCAGAGAGGAGTATAAAAATATTGCTTAGGCATGCAAGAGTGAAATCAGGAAGACCAAATCAAACTTGGAGTTGCAGCTAGCAAGAGATGTTAAGAGTAACAAGAAGGGTTTCTTCAGGTATGTTAGCAACAAGAAAGTTAAGGAAAGTATGGGCCCTTTACTGAATGAGGGAGGCAACCTAGAGACAGAGAATGTGGAAAAAGCTAATGTACTCAGTGCTTTTTTTGCCTCTGTCTTCACGAACAAGGTCAGCTCCCAGACTACTGCACTGGACAGCACAGCATGGGTAGGAGGTGACCAGCCCTCTGTGGAGAAAGAAGTGTTCGGGACTATTTAGGAAAGCTGGACAAGCATAAGTCCATGGGGCTGGATGCGCTGCATCCGAGGGTGCTAAAGGAGTTGGCGGATGTGATTGTAGAGCCATTGGCATTATCTTTGAAAACTCATGGCGATCGGGGGAGGTCCCGGATGACTGGAAAAAGGCTAATGTAGTGCCCGTTTTTAAAAAAGGAAGGAGGATTGGGGAGCTACAGGCTAGTCAGCCTCACCTCTGTCCCTGGAAAAATCATGGAGGTCCTTAAGGAATCAATTCTGAAGCACTTGGAGGAGAGGGAAGTGATCAGGAACAGTCAGCAGGGATTCACCAAGGGCAAGTCATGCCTGACTAATCTAATTGCCTTCTAGGACTAGATAACTGGCTCTGTAGATGAGGGAAAAATAGTGGACGTGTTATGCCTTGACTTTAGCAAAGCTTTTGATATGGTCTCCCACAGTATACTTGCCAGCAAGTTAAAGAAGTATGGGCTGGATGAATGGACAATAAGGTGGATAGAAAGCTGGCTAGATCATCGGGCTCAATGGGTATTGATTAATGGCTCCATGTCTAGTTGGCGACCGGTATCAAGCGGAGTGCCCCAAGGGTCTGTCCTGGGGCCGGTTTTGTTCAATATCATCTTTAATGATCTGGAGGATGGTGTGGACTGCACCCTCAGCAAGTTTGCAGATGACACTAAACTGGGAGGAGAGGTAGATACGCTGGAGGGTAGGGATAGGATACAGAGGGACCTAGACAAATTGGAGGATTGGGCAAAAATAAACCTGATGAGGTTCAACAAGGACAAGTGCAGAGTCCTGCACTTAGGACAGAAGAATCCCATGCACTGCTACAGACTAGGGATCGAATGGCTAGGCAGCAGTCCTGCAGAAAAGGACCTAGGGGTTACAGTGGATGAGAAGCTGGATATGAGTCAACAGTGTGCCCTTGTTGCCAAGAAGACTAACGGCATTTTGGGCTGTATAAGTAGGGGCATTGCTAGCAGATCGAGAAACGTGATCATTCCCCTCTATTCGACATTGGTGAGGCGTCATCTGGAGTACTGTGTCCAGTTTTGGGCCCCACACTACAAGAAAGATGTGGAAAAATTGGAAAGCGTCCAGCGGAGGGCAACAAAAATGATTAGGGGACTGGAATACATGACTTATGAGGAGAGGCTGAGGGACCTGGGATTGTTTAGTCTGCGGAAGAAAAGACTGAGGGGGGATTTGATAACTGCTTTCAACTACCTGAAAGGGGGTTCCAAAGAGGATGGATCTAGACTGTTCTCAATGGTACCAGATGACAGAACAAGGAGTAACGGTCTCAAGTTGCAGTGGGGATGGTTTAGGTTGGATATTAGGAAAAACTTTTTCACTAGGAGGGTGGTGAAGCACTGGAACGGGTTACCTAGGGAGGTGGTGGAATCTCCTTCCTTTGAGGTTTTTAAGGTCAGGCTTGACAAAGCCCTGGCTGGGATGATTTAGTTGGGGATTGGTCCTGCTTTGAGCAGGGGGTTGGACTAGATGACCTCCTAAGATCCTTTCCAACCCTGATATTCTATGGTTCTGTGAATTTTCTTAATTTTTCCTGTGAGACAAAAAACATCCTTTGGTCCCACACTTATTTGGGTTCTAAAGCTCTGCTCTTGTAAATGCTTATGCACATGCGTAAAGTTACAAGCATTCAGTGTTTGTAGGATCAATCCTAAGTGTGTCCAAACCTTGCATTTCTGTGAAGATGAAATTCACACAAATGGAGGGTCTGCATTACGCCCTGCACACAATGCAAGGCCTAAATTGAGGACTTAAATGTGATTTAAGTGCTCAGGAAAGCCATGAGAGGCCCTCTGCTCTAGGGTGAATTTGACTGTTTATGTACTGCAGTAAATATATTGATCTAATTTTTATAGGTATACTGTAAAAAAATATTAACCAGGAATGCAATCTGATTCATGCCAATTACTTTTATCTGAAATTATGAGGAAGTTAATATAGTCCTAAACAAGTTAAAACTGACTGCTGTTAAAGCCTGTCTCAATACATACTGAATCTATTCAATACATAAACAGCCAGTATAGTTAGCGAGGTTGGGAAAGATGTGTTGTCATATGTATATTGTGCTTGAAGCATTTTTCCCCTATTAGATCTCAGATGTTCAATTTATACAGTTTAGACAATCTAAAGAAATCCTGTTTTATGTGCTTTTGAAAAAGGAGATAAAAAGTGTCTGGTGAAAAGTGAGTTGATCTCTCATTTAACCTTGGCCTGTTTCATGGCAGATTCGGTTAAGTAAAAACCATGCTGTTCATGAGTCAGTAATATTTATGCTCAACAACAGCAACTGTAACACATCACGTAATTATTTCTGACTCACAGAGCTAGACGTTCTTATTCATCTCTACATCTGTCACGAAAAGACCTAAAGCATTTTTTATCGCCTTTATGCATCCCTTGACAATCAAAATCCAGAGAATTTATTTTATTAAAATGACATGCAGCATACGTGGCAATTTGCAAAATGACTAGCAGAGCTTGAGAGAGAATTCACAGAACCCTTTACTTTACCCAACATTTATAATATCCCCAAGAAGTGCACCTTGGGATGAGTAAACCAAAATAAATACACGTGCCTTGCTTCATAATACACATTATACCTAGTCATGAATAACAAAGTCACTTTTAAGCAGTAATTGGAAATCCCCTGTTAAGTGACACCTCACTTCATTTTTCAATCTGTGAAACCTGTTGGATTTTTTTTAACATAAAATACAGAGATGGGAACGACAACTGCTAGTGAATGCAACGTTAGACCTGCCTGTTTTAATAAAACAAGATTATGAACATGTTATGGAAGAGAGAGTATAGAACTGGCCATTGCTGGGTTTAAGACAGTAAGTGCCAACAGCTTGTGGTTATTAGAGCACTAACAATATTGAATAACTATGCTGAATACGACAGAGGAAAAAATGATCCTCATCACAGGGTTCTTACCATGTAAAACCCTGATCCTGCAAAGATTTCTACTGAGTCCCTCTGACCTAACCTGGAGTACAGAAAGTGCCTTCCCCTGGTTTGCCAGGTCATCTCCTCCCTTCTCAGGAGTGACAGCACACTTTTTTCCCCAGTAGCCATTTTTCTAATACCGGTATGTTCTCCACTTAATTTTGGTGGGGAGTTAGTTGTAGGTTAGGAAATCACAGATGAGAAACAAACATTTAATTTTTCTGAAACTAGTGAAAAGGTTTACAAAATTAAAACTTAAGTAGCAGCAAAATTGTGTGGGTATGAGTGGGTGTCAGGAGAGGAATAAATGAAACCTTCACTTTAAAATCAGGAAATTCTAATTACTTTTGCTTCCCACTTAAATTTTAGCATTAATTTAGCAGCAAATATTCATATAAACTGTTGGAGTTAGATATTAATACTTTATATAATTTGAAGATGGATGTTTACTTCCAGAAAATATTTAGTTCTAGCTCTAATTGTAGTTGGCCATTAAAATCCCATTCAAACTGAAAATTAAGCAAAAGCGTAATCAGTGTCTGATATCTCACACTACCAGGACTAGAGTCTGTTTGTTATGCAGTACTGGAAAGATGAGACTGCTTCTTCAAGTATTGTATAGAAACAGTTTTATCCTTGGTGTTTATGGGTGACTTGCCGCAGGGAAAAGTTATAGACCAACACAAGCCGTTTGCCAGAAAGACAAGGTTGCTTAGCCCATTCCAAGCCAGTTGACCACTTGTAAATGTTGACTATTCTGCTGATGTTAATTGAGTTAATCTAGATTCATACTGGTATAGGTCAGAATCCTGCCCTACGTCTGCCAAAATCTGCTGCATAGAACTAGTAATAAAATCTGTTGCCTTTAGTATCGGCCATATATGTTTAAATGACCTGACTTAGCTCACTAATGCTACTCCTGAGGGAGTTCTGTGCCAAAAAATTAAATTCTGCATACAATATTTTATAATTCTGCAAATTTATTTTTCGATAAATGTGGAGGTTCTATCATGGCAGTGGGGAGTTCAGGCCACTGACTGCACAGAGGTGGGAGATCACCCTGCAGAACCCTCCCCACCAGGACTCGGCAGTGAGGCTGCACCTGACCCTGACACAGTGAAAGGGGTGGGACTGCCCAAACAAACAGCCTGGGTCCTTGCCCCTCCATGCCAGGCACACCAGATGTGAGCAGGCAGGCTCAGCTTGGCAGGATCCAAGTGTGGAGGGGCTTGGTATGGAGTGAGGATTCTGTTTGGGGAAATTTGGGTGTGAGTGGCTCAGCATGGTGTCCAGGTGCTGGGGGAGTGGGAGTCCGGGTGCAGCTAGTTGGAGCCCAGTGGGCTGGGGGTCTTGGTGCAGGGGGCTTGTCAGGGTGGTCCAGTTTGGGCAGGTGGGACCCATTCAAGTGCAGGGGACTCCACTGGGGGTGGTTTTGGTGTAGGGGTGGGTATCCAGCCACAGGGGGTGTGGCTCAGTGGGGGGGTCCAGGTCCAGTGGGGCTCCAGGTGTGAGGGGCTCAGTGGGGAGGTTCTGGGTGCAGGGAAGGGTGAGGCAGTTAGGGGGCCTGGGTAGCGGGGGGGGGGGTCCAGCTGAATGGGGGTTGGGTGGCTGGAGGAGCAGCTCCCCATATAGGGACCCCCCCACGGCTGGAGCGAGGGGGGCAGGAGGCAGGGGGGAGAGTGCAGAGCTTCTGGCAGCCAGGGGAGGTTTCTGGGGGTGGATCTGACGCAGTCTCTGCCACTCTTTGCAGGGGAAGAGGAGTCTTGCCCTCCCACAGCTTAGCCAGGGTTAGCAGCCGAGCCTAGTGGGTAGGACCACCTGCTGGGGAGTCCCCAGCCTTCCTTACCTCCCCCCAGCAGTTATTTACCTCTCTGCTGGATGCTCAATGCACCCAAAACGATGCACCCATGCTGCTGGGGAAGGGTGCGTGACCACTCCAGCAGTTTCCCTTTGCTTCCCAGTCAGAATGTCATTTTTCTGCAGGGAAGCAAATAGATCTGGGGGACAGGATTTCTGCATGCACGCAGTAGTGCAGAATTCCCTTAAGAGTATAGTGCTTTTTAGTATCAAACAGTAATTTGCAGCTTTCAGTATAGTATTGGTCATCATAATTTTACTCTTTTTACTAAAATTTCAGATAACTGTCCTGTCATTTACACACATCCATCTTCAATTTTTATTATAGAACTGGGGGAAAATGGATTGAGATAGCACCTCTCATGCTACTTTAAATCTTGAAATAAATACTTGGTATAGCACAGTGCCTTTAGACAAATAGAGAAACCATTATTTTCACAACAGTAACATATGCACAGCTGTAATTATTAAGCCTTGTTTTTTTATATATGTGTGTGTGTGTGTGTATATATATATATATATATATATATACACACACACACACAGAAAATATGAATGTAGGGTAGAACTAGAACCAGATGTCCCGATTTTATAGGGATAGTGCCAATATTTGGGGCTTTTTCTTATATATAGGCTCCTATTACCCCCACACCCTCTGTCCCGATTTTTCAAACTTGCTATCTGGTCAGCCTAGGTAAAACCAAGGGCTTTCCTACTTTTTTTGTTTCCTCCCAGAACACTGCCTTGGAAATTTCACTTTCTTCCTACTCTCAACCTAGAGTAATTAATAATACTTAAAACTTAAAATAGATTATATGCCTCTATTGAAGTGTGAGTACTCATCACAAATGAAAATCAGACCAGTGTTATTTAGGTGCCTAACTGGATGTCCAAATTTAAAATACAATTTTATAGCTTTATCCTAGCATCTAGTGAATACTAGTTCATATTGCATAGTTTGCACAGTTGGCTGGGAGTCTGCTCAGTAGGGGGTCAGGATTGGATCAGCAGTATGTTCCAGGTCGTAAATGTAGTCTATTGGTAGAGCAATGCACAGCACCTACAAAAATCCAGTAGTCTTAGCCATTCACATTGATAAGTGCCACATTTGAACAAAATATAGTGTGTGTGTGTGCATATATAATTAAAATAAGTGCTCTGTATTTCAGTAACAACTAATTTCATTAGTGTAACTCATTTTGCTCTGTGCTATAGTAAATATTGGATTAAAATACTTTATTGTGGGTTGGGTGAAAGGTCATTGAAGCTGGTGGGTGGAACCAGTGCTGTAAGAAACAGTTAAGCTCCTGTATAGCAGCCCCCACCTAAAACAAAGACATATGTGAGTCCACCCAAGAATTTGAGCTATGTGCGCAGAGATCTTTGCTGGCTATTGTCTTGTGCAAAAGGAGTATGTGCACGAGAGACAAACAGAAGAGCACACACAGATTTAGGCCCAGTTCCTCAAAGGTGTTTAGACACCTAACTCTGAGGATCTGGACCTAGAAAGGACAAGAGACACCCACAGCCTGGACAAGATGGAAAAAGGACCTCTGAGGCTATAATCAAAGAAACTGTGTCCTGGTTTTTAATTCTTCCTGTGTTCAGGAAAATAGGATTTTGTGCATTGTGCAAAACGTTGCGCAATAACGTTTTGTTGAAGGTACCTGACTCCATCATTTTCTCCTCCTAACTAGAACAACATGCAAGATGCAGAATTTTTGGCGAGCTGTTCAGGCCAAAAGGGGTAACTATTATTGGTTTTATCCATCAAGCTATCTTAGGTACTTGTGTGCCACTCAAAGTCATTACTATAGAATCTGAGCATCTTACAATCTTTAATGTATTTAACCTCACAGTACCCCTTTGTGGTTCTCCCCATTCTACAGATGGGAATGGAGCCAAAGGTATTTGATTTCAATTGGTGTCAGTCCCCTACATACCTTTGACGATCTGGGCCCAAATGACAATAGGCCAGAATTTTAAGGATGTTTAAGCACTTCAAGATTCAGATAGGCATGCAGTAGGATTTTCAGAACAGTCTAAGTGCCTAATTCTTAATGGGAGTTGGATGCCTAAGCATTTTTGAAAATTCCATTAGGTGCCTCTGCATCTTTAATTTCCTTTAACAAGTTTGGGTTAAGTTTAGAGGCGAGAGCAACAAGGGTTATGTCATGATGGGCTTCTGCTATAGACCACCAGACCAAGAGGATGAGGCTTTCTTCAGACAATTAACAGAAGTTTCCAGATCACAGGCCTTGGTTCTCATGGGGGACTTCAATCACCCCTGCATCTGCTGGGAGAGTAATACAGCAGTGCACAGACAATCCAGGAAGTTTTTGGAGAGTGTTGGGGACAACTTCCTGGTGCAAGCGCTGGAGGAACCAACTAGGGGCCTTGCTCCTCTTGACCTGCTGCTCACAAACACGGAAGAATTGATAGGGGAAGTTGAAGTGGGTGGCAATCTGGGCAGCAGTGACCATGAGATGGTTGAGTTCAGGATCCTAACAAAAGGAAGAAAGGAGAGCAGCAGAATACGGACCTTGGACTTCAGAAAAGTAGACTTTGACTCCCTCAGGGAACTGATGGGCAGGATTCCCTGGGAGGCTAATGTGAGGGGGAAAGTAGTCCAGGAGAGCTGGCTGTATTTTAAAGAAGCCTTATTGAGGGTGCAGGAACAAACCATGCTGATGTGCAGAAAGAACAACAAATATATGACAGGCAACCAGCTTGGCTTAATGGTGAAATCTTCGTTGAGCTTAAACACAAAAAGGAAGCTTACAAGAAGTGGAAACTTGGACAGATGACTAGGGAGGAGTATAAAAATATTGCTTGAGCATGCAGGGGTGTAATCAGGGAGGCAAAGCACAACTGGAGTTGCAGTTAGCAAGGGATGTAATAAGGGTTTCTACTGGTATGTTAGCAACAAGAAGGTGGTCAGGGAAAGTGTGGGACTCCTACTGAATAGGGGAGGCAATTTAGTGACAGGCGATGTGGAGAAAGCTGAAGTATTCAATGCTTTTTGCCTTGGCCTAAAAGACAAGGTCAGCTCCTGGACTTCTGCACTGGGCAGCACAGTATGGAGAGGAGGTGAGCAGCCCTCAGTGGAGAAAGAACAGGTTAAGGACTATTTAGAAAAGCTGGACATGCACAAGTCCATGGTGCTGGATGCAAAACATAAGAAGGTGCTGAGGGAGTTGGCTGATGAGATTGCAGAGCCATTGGCCATTATCTTTGAAAACTCGTGGCGATCAGGGGAGGTCCCGATGTTTGGAAAAAGGCAAATAGAGTGCCCATCTTTAAAAAAGGGAAGAAGGAGAATGCGTGGAACTACATGAGGGGTCAGCCTCACCTCAGTCCCTGCAAAAATCATGGAGCAGGTCCTCAAGGAATCCATTTTGAAGCACTTGTAGGAGAGAAAGGTGATCAGGAACAGTCAACATGGATTCACCAAGGGCAAGCATGCCTGACCAACCTGATTGCCTTCTATGATGAGCTAACTGGCTGTGTGCATATGGGGAAGAGATGGACGTGATATACCTTAACTCTAGCAAAGCTTTTGATATGGTCTCCCACAGTATTCTTGCCAGCAAGTTAAAGTAGTATGGATTGGATGAATGGGCTATAACGTGGATAGAAAGCTGGCTAGATCGTAGGGCTCACCAGGTAATGATCAACGGCGCCATGTCTAGTTGGCAGCCAGTATCAAGTAGCGTGCCCCAGGGGTCGGACCTGGGGCCAGTTTTGTTCAACATCTTCATTAATGATCTGGATGATGGGATGGATTGCACCCTCAGTAAGTTTGCGGAGGATACTAAGCTTGGTGGGGGGAGGTAGATACCCTGGAGGGTAGGGATCAGGTCTAGAGTGACTTAGACAAATTGGAGGATTGGGCCAAAAGAAATCTGAGGTTCAAAAAGGAATCCTGCCCTTAGGACGGAAGAATCCCATGCACTGCTACAGGCTGAGGACTGACTGGCTAAGCAGCAATTCTGCATAAAAGGACCTGGGGATTACAGTGAACAAGAAGCTGGATATGAGTCAACAAGAAGGCTAACAGCATATTAGACTGCATTAGCAGGAGCATTGCCAGCAGATCGAGAGAAATGATTATTCCCCTGTATTCGGCACTCCTGGGGACACATCTGGAGTATTGCATCCAGTTTTGGGCCCCCCCCACTACAGAAGGGATGTGGACAAATTGGAGAGAGGCCAGCAGAGTGCAACTAAAATGGTTAGGGGGCTGGGGCACGTGATTTATGAGGAGAGGCTGAGGGAACTAGGCTTATTTAGTCTTCAGAAGAGAAGAGTGAGGGGGATTTGATAGTAGCCTTCAACTACCTGAAAGGGGTTTCCAAATAGGATGGAACTAGACTTTTCTCAGTGATGGCAGATGACAGAAGGAGCAATGGTCTCAAGTTGCAGTGCGGGAGGTCTAGGTTGGATATTAGGAAAAACTATTTCACTATTTCTAGTGGTGAAGCACTGGAATGGGTTACCTAAGGAGGTGGTGGAATCTCCCTCCTTAGAAGTTTTTAAGGCCTGGCTTGACAAATCCCTGGCTGGGATGATTTAGTTGGTGTTGGTCCTGCTTTGAGCAGGAGGTTGAACTAGATGACCTCTTGAGGTCTCTTCCAACGCTAGTCTTCTATGATTTTGTGAAAAATCTGGCCCTAAGTGATCTTCCTAGTGTTACAAAAAGTTACTTTGTAGAGGAGAAATTGAAGCTGGGTTTTCTTAAGGCTAGCACCCTATCCACTCTGAGGTATATTGCCCAGGTCTTGGTATAGATATAGATTAGGTGTGTTTCCTGTTCCCCTGCCCTCCCATTCCACTTAAATGACACAGATTTTCTTTTGAATATGGAGAAACATCTTTTCATCTGATTTTCCTATCTTATGTATCAGATACAGTGGGGCACACTGAAGAATTTGTTTGAGGAAAGCTAAAGAGTGCTTGTCTGAATTGCAAGACAGTAGAATGCACTCATTTTGCTGCTTTATTGCCTTTTCACAGCAGATGTGAGGGGTGGTATTTCACATCTGTAATATATTTTGACACTTCATGGAAAATCCAGACATGCATCCCTCTTCTGCATTAGCAATCACTGCTGTTTATGCACAACTACAAAGAATATTACCCTGCAAATGGCTGAAAAACGAAGTATGACACAGATCAGGACACACTATAATATGCAAGTACATTTAACTGACACTTCATTTGATGCCCACAATGCCAGTGCTGATACAGTCTGTGAAAACCTCATATTATGTATTTAGCTAATGTGTTTGTTAAATCAAGCCCTTTGAATTTTTAATACCAGTTTATTTGAATGGATGGATTAGTTGAATTCCAAAGTCACTGATTGACCATCACTAACAAGGTGACTCAATCAAAGTGGGTAACAGCTAAATGATCGTTCACCTTTGGCATAACTGAAGATAAGAATTGAAGGCAAAATGATCTATGTAGTATGTATTAAAAAACAGAACTAGGTTTCAGTGATGCAGATACATTTTTCTCTCAATCCCTTACCTCTTTAATTTTGTAAGGGTTACAGTAATTAGAGAAAAGGAGTACTTGTGGCACCTTAGCGACCAACCAATTTATTTGAGCATAAGCTTTCGTGAGCTACAGCTCACTTCATCAGATGCATACTGTGGAAAGTGTAGAAGATCTTTTTATATACACACAAAGCATGAAAAAATACCTCTTCCCACCCCACTCTCCTGCTGGTAATAGCTTATCTAATGTGTATGATAATCAAGTTGGGCCATTTCCAGCACAAATCCAGGTTCTCTCTCACACCCCCCCCCCACTACCATGTACATTGGTCAAACTGGACAGTCTCTATGTAAAAGAATAAATGGACACAAATCAGATGTCAAGAATTATAACATTCATAAACCAGTCGGAGAACACTTCAATCTCTCTGGTCACGCGATTACAGACATGAAAGTTGTGATATTACAACAAAAAACCTTCAAATCCAGACTCCAGCGAGAAACTGTTGAATTGGAATTCATTTGTAAATTTGATACAATTAACTTAGGTTACCTTGCATAATGACTTAGGCTTGAATAGAGATTGGGAGTGGCTAAGTCATTATGCAAGGTAACCTAAGTTAATTGTATCAAATTTACAAATGAATTCCAATTCAACAGTTTCTCGCTGGAGTCTGGATTTGAAGGTTTTTTGTTGTAATATCACAACTTTCATGTCTGTAATCGCGTGACCAGAGAGATTGAAGTGTTCTCCGACTGGTTTATGAATGTTATAATTCTTGACATCTGATTTGTGTCCATTCTTTTACATAGAGACTGTCCAGTTTGACCAATGTACATGGTAGTGGGTGGGGGGGGGGTGTGAGAGAGAACCTGGATTTGTGCTGGAAATGGCTCAACTTGATTATCATACACATTGTAAGGAGAGTGATCACTTTAGATAAGCTATTACCAGCAGGAGAGTGGGGTGGGAAGAGGTATTTTTTCATGCTTTGTGTGTATATAAAAAGATCTTCTACACTTTCCACAGTATGCATCTGATGAAGTGAGCTGTAGCTCACGAAAGCTTATGCTCAAATAAATTGGTTAGTCTCTAAGGTGCCACAAGTACTCATTTTCTTTTTGCGAATACAGACTAACACGGCTGTTACTCTGAAACCAGTAATTAGAGAGAAATTTCTACTGCTATTCTTATATTGCCTCCTACAGAGGAAAATTCCTTTATGGCTTTGTCTCCCGCGTAGTACTGGTTTGCCATTTGTCCACTCAGAAGTGGGATCCAGCTCAGTACAAAACCAGACAGTTATCTGTTTCAGATTTTATGCTTTGGAAATAATAATAATAATAAAAGTACTGTCACTTAATCACTTAACTTTATTTCAAAGATGGTGGGATATAACTTCAAAAGTTAATCACTTGTCTCTTTTGCCAGTTTTTTCACCAGTCTGAATGGCTACTGGAAAGAGATTGCTGCCTGGCTGTCCTGAAAATGAACTACATAGAGTTCAATAAGAACATAAGTTAATTGTAATTATACCAGCAGACACGTGGCAGTACTTGAAGAAAGTCATATACAAAACCAAGTTATTCTAAGAAAAGCACATTACAAAATTAAACTGCTTTTTCATTATAAATTATTATATGAGGAATTACTACTGATAGAAGTAAATAATGCTTTACTAATTTGCACTGCTATACAGAGAAATACAGCTATGGTTATTTGGAATCCTTATCCTTCCATGATTTAAATGCTTTCAGAATCTGTTTACAAACTAGAGTGCTGATCTAAAAAACATGTATGTAATTTTATTCACATGAATTAATATATTCATATGCATATGTTTTTGTAGGATCAGGTATAATATCAGTCAGTGCTGTAGAATATTGTATAAACAGTTTAGAGTTTAATATTTTTATACAAGACAGAGCATCTGAAGGTCTAGATAGATTTCTGTAGATATACTAAGTTTAGAGGTTTCAGAGTAGCAGCATGTTAGTCTGTATCCGCAAAAAAACTAGGAGTACTTGTGGCACCTTAGACTAACAAATTTATTAGAGCATAAACTTTTGTGGGCTACAGCCCATTTCATCGGATGCATTGAATGGAACATATAGTAAGAAGATTATATATTAGATACAGATATACACACATACAGAGAAGGTGGAATTTGCCATACAAACTGTAAGAGGCTAATTAAGACGAGCTATTATCAGCAGGAGAAAAAACACTTTTGTAGTGATATTCAAGATGGCCCATTTAGACTGTTGACAAGAAGATGTGAGGATACTTAACATGTGGAAATAGATTCAACATGTGTAATGACCCAGCCACTCCCCGTCTCTATTCAAACCCAAGGTAATGGTATCTAGTTTGCATATTAATTCAAGCTCAGCAGTTTTTCCTTGGAGTTAATTAGCCTCTTACAATTTGTATGGCAAATTCCACCTTCTCTGTATGTGTGTATATCTATATCTAATATATAATAATCTTACTACATGTTCCATTCAATGCATCTGATGAAGTGGGTTGTAGCCCACGAAAGCTTATGCTCTAATAAATTTGTTAGTCTAAGGTGCCACAAGTACTCCTGGTTTTTTTAGGTTTAGAGAAATGTTGATTTAGCTCTTGTTTTATTAAAAATTCATAAGTGGTATCTATAATTAAACACAGGCACTAGATCAATTTAAGCCTTATGCAATTTTGTCTCCTCAAAGAAAATATTTTAGTAGATCAGTCTAGATTTATGTGACCACCATGTCTGGTTGCCTCATCTAGATTTGGATTTACATACTTAGGGATGGAAATCTTTGATATCTTAGAAATACTCTCTGAAATATTACAACAGGTTTTTCACGTATCACATTTCTTTACTTGACTTTTTACACATTTTAATATCTTAAACCCATTTATTTGTTCACTTAGGGCTGGATCCTGCACAAATGAAATCAGTGGGAGTTTTCAATTGAATTCAATGGAAGCAGGATTCCATTGAGTCCCTGTCCTGCAATGAGCTCTGCGTGGGTACACCCCTGCACCTATGCGAAGCCCTATCAATTTCACTGAATGGGCACCAGGATCCACCCATTGCAGGATCAGGACTTAGATAGAAACACTGAAGCGTCAGCTTCATTACAGATACAGGATTAGGATTTTTGGCAGAAAATATGATTTAAGGTTTAAGCATATAGGACTTGTTTTACTACTGTCCTACTCCATCTTTTCTCTAGAGTAACTCCATTGACTTCAGTCGAGTTATACTGGATAAAAGCTGGAGTCAGTGATCCTTCATACCCATAATATCAAATTTAGATATTATAACTTGTTAATATGTAAAAATAAAATGCTTCATTAATTTGCTGATGATGCTAGTTTTGTAAAGACTTAATATTTTATGGTTCTAAGCCAGACTACTTAGTTGTGTGTGTGGGGGGGGGGGTTCCTTTGCTTCCCCCTCCCCCCTACTTTGCAGGAAGACCACAGAAGCTGTAAATTATACATGGAAAATATTTTTAAACAACTGTATTTTCAGGCTAAGAGTGCTGAGTGCAGCTGGTTTGGCATATTTTCCAAATCAGATTTCAAAATAGAAACCAGCTGCTTATGTGTTGCTTTTAGCTGAAAAACCAACATATGTCAAATATCCTAAACTGGGCACTTCTAATATAATATACATTGGGGATAGTAGACATGAACCTGATGTCAGGTCCAGCTGTAAATTTTACTGATTTACTTTTTGTACCTAATCTGAAATATTGAAGTTCTTCACCATAAAGAGATTCATTTGAGTGATTTAGTATATAATCCCAGGGTAAAGCTAAAGAAAGAATACCCTAGCATAGAGTCCACCTCACATTTCCACTGGTTTCCTACCTGAGCTAATAAAGTTATTTCCAGGCCTGGCACTTCATTGTATTAGGAGATTACATCATCCCAGCAATAATTCCTGTTCATAGGTTTGGGATCACAAGGCTCTCTCTCACTTGACCCATATAGGCAGACACATTTTTGATCTGATAGGCATACAGATTAATATTGGGGGTACAAGAAATGCTCTTTTGTTATTGGTTCATTTGTCTCCTACAGACGGGTCACAGACTTAACTCTTTCACAAAGATGATATTGCGCTACAGAAGACCAATCTGTACTATGGCTTCTAGAATTTGTCAGGAGCAGGGTTTGCAAGTTGTGTCAAATTGCCCTGCCTTCAGACTGGGGTGTGGATAATCTAATAAAAAATTAGTGTGGGGTTATTATAGAAAACTCAAGCATTCAAATGTCCAAAAAAATACATGTTTAAGTGTTTTATTGAATTCAGACCTAGTTTGATAGGACTGAGCATCTGCTTTCTGGGGTTAGCAAGTATGAGATCCTCTCAGGGTTGAACAAAAGTACTTAAAATATTTCCCAATACATTAGTCACAAAAGATTAATTAAATCAGAATGTAAAATCCAAATGCAACACAAAAAAGACCCAGCTCTACACTGGTTCTGTTTGTTTATTTCTTGGATACTATTTTACCATACCTGTTTTATTTTCATAAGTATGTGTTCCCTGTAATGCACTGATATTAATCTTGCAGAACAAAAAAACCCAAGAGTATGAGAAATTGTTTTCCCTAAAATCATGCTGGGATTTCCACGTTCAACAGTGAACCTTACTTTGGCTTCAGTGTAGATTTTTTTTCACAAGCATTTACCCCAATCTAGTATAAAAGAGAAATATAAATAAGCCCATAATGTGTCCTGAACCAAATTTACTCTCAACAATATTTCTATTACAGTGATTTTTGTAAATAACCTCATGGCATAACCCTTCCCTTCAGATAAAGGGCTACACTTTATGATCACTTTATTATTACAATATATTCTTATTTGGAGGGTTTCGGTGACATACAAAACCTTTGGGAAAATCGAATTTTGTAGCGTATAATGTGCACTGATGTTGGGCAATGCAACCAACCCTCAGTTAGCTTTACTGAATTTTTCAGTTAATCCAAAAATGCTTGAATGGGGTTATTTTGTATTTGACAGGCAGGAGTCAGTTTGTACATTCATGTAGCTAGGCAGGTACTCATGAGGCACTGGAAGTGTGACTGGAACTCTTAACTTTAAAGTTTTATAAATATGTTGTAGAGAATCAAACCAATTTAGAAAGAATTTAGTATATGTTTATTGTTGGAGTAAACTGGTTTCCATAGTACTGGTGTTTTATAAATTTGTTAGCGTCAAGAATGACCTATACGGATGAGCAAGAAAGTGTTAGGAGTCAGAATTTTTCCATTCCAAGTTCGCTTGATGCTAGGAGAACTAATTGTTGGTACAGTAAGGAGAACTTAAATAGTGAAAAGATTACTGAAAAGGAACTGAAATGTTTGTTCATCTGAAGCTTGTTGGCAGAAAATTTAAAGGAACAGAGGCTGCATTAAGTAAGCACCATATTTCATAGAACACATGACTGGAAGTAGATTCTTGACCTGAATATAGTCTTTGTGCCAAAGAAAACTGTAAGAAGAGTTTCAGCTTGACTACGAGTGTTGTGATATCGTACTGTGGGAAAAAAAACTGCCACAAAGTTTTTGAATGTTATGTTGAACATTATCTTGAATTTTAAAGTCAAGTTTTGTCATTTAACCTTCTAGTCAGGGAAATCTTTTGTGATAGCAAAGATAAAAACTGAATTGCTTTTCAGTTGTTAAACAGTATTACAATACTATGCATGGGGAATGTATTAAATGTGCTGGCTGTAGTGTCCTTAGTGCTGAAAACATTGTGTTTACATTTATATACATTTTTATAAAGATGCTAGAATATAATTTAACTTGGCTGTTGTAAATTGAGGATGGTAAGTAATATATGGTAAAAATTTGGAAAGACATTTTAAAACATGAATAGAATAAAACATAAATCAACACCAGCTAAAGGCTGATTAAATCTTTTAGGTTTAGAACTTTTTTTTATTTCTTCCATCAGGATTCAGAAGTTTAAATATCAATGAATCCTTCCATTTCATTTCTGCTACTGGTTTACAGGAATAACTTTGAAACTATTGGATCATTTTAACACCTAGAGAAATTGCCAAGTAACGCACCTGGTCTTCCAGCAAGACAACAATGTTTATTAAAGAGGGGATCAAACCCTATTTGCTATGTTTAGTTTAGCCCTAACAATATTATTCATAGTTTAGGATGCAGACCTGAACAATTTTAGTAGTGACTGTATGCGCAAAATCTCAGTAAATATCATCTTTTGATAAGGAAGGTTCTTGGAACAGAAAGAATTCAGTAAAAATAGGAATGCTTATATAAAGAAATAACTAAATAAGGAATATTCAGTGATACATAAGTGGACCTGACCTAGCCCAGTAACTCATTTATTAGTTGCTGTTTCCACTCTGGATTATGGCTCACTTTACATTTGACAAAGACTTAATCATCTTGAGCATATTAACTGTTGTGTTGTTTACTTATGCTATGTAAATAGGTTGATATATGGATTTAGATTATACTTGCAATGGGCATCTGAATGTTTGAATATTTAGACATCTTAATATAAATATCCCAGATGAATATAAGGCTCTGCCCTCCCATTCTTAGCATATACTAGCCATTTTATTAACACAGACATTCTCTACTTCAGACTATCAGCTTCCATTTAGTTCAGAAATGTAACCTTAGCAGTATGCTATTCTAGGTTTAAATATCAAATTCAAAATTTAGGAGGAATTGTTTGACTATACTTTAAGTCTATGTCTGGCTAGTAAGTCTTTATGTTCTGCATATACTGATTTTACATGTGCTGTGGGACAGATTCGCTAGTGGATTCTACTGGCTTACACTGCTGTAAATACTGGCTGAGATCCCTGCTGGCAGAAACCTCTGCTTGGTGAATGAGTTGTGGCAGCGCCAAGCACATTTCTACACTGCAATTAAAAGCTTGCAGCCTGCCTGTGACTGCTGTCTCGGGCTCCCAGTTCTCTGGCTAAGGGGGGTGTTTAATTGCAGTGTAGACTTTTGGATGTGGGCTGGAACCGGGGTTCTAGGATCATGCAAGGTGGGAGGGTCCCAGAGCTCGGGCTGCAGCCTGAACCTGAAAGTTTACACTACAATTAAACAGTCCCTTAGCCTGAGCTCTACAAGCTCAGCTGGCACAGGCCAGCCATGGATTTTTAATTGCAGTGTAGATGTACCCTAAGTGGCTTCATCTTCATTTACAGTAGTAGGAGGATTGAGGATCACTGCAGCCCTAAAAATTTTGAATAGGCAGGATCTTCTGATTTAAGCAGTTTTGGTTGAGCAGCTGATAGTAGAAATCAGATGACAGAATTTCCAGTAATCCGTCAGTCTTTCACTAGTATGGTGTAAGCCTGATCCTTAGCTAAAAACTTTAAATGTCACTGAAAAATGTTATATGTGGTGTCTGTCTGAAGTTTTTCCTTTCTTAGGGGGTGGAAGCTCTTAAGAACAATAATCTCGTCTGGTATGTTGTGGTATTGACATTTTCAGCTTACAACAACCATCTCCCACCACCTGACCATTAGATCAAGAACTGAAACATCATGTTTCAACAGTCTGTGTATGGTAGTTTTTTAAGGCAGCACAGAATTTTGCCTTACACCCTGAACAGCACCTTTAAAATAGATGGGAATGTGTGGGGTATAAATAATGCAGAATTTGGACTAGTATTTTAAGACACTGTAGCCCTTTAACTGTTCTCACCTAGCCATGCTCTCAAATAGCTTCCCTTTGCCCTCCTCCTCTATCTTCTGCATTGTCTCTTTTCTCCTCTCTCCTCCTTCCATCATCATCTCCACATCCATCCCACCCTCCCTATGACCCAGCTTTACCTTATTCTGTTGCTTTCTCCTTCTCTCTCCACAACCCCCACTCAATGCTACAAATCCAAATGCCATCTCCATTTCCTTCTCTGCTGCCTCCTCCTCCAGGGACATCTACCCTACTCCTGGCCCTGCCTTGATCCCCACGCTTTCCTCTCACCACACCCATCTCCACAATTCGTAGACTTTAAGACCAGAAGGGACCATCATAATCATCTAATCTGACCTCCTGCACAATGCAGGCCACAGAACATCACACACCCACTTCTGTAATACACCCATAACTTCTGGCTGAGTTACTGAAGTCCTCAAATCAAGATTTAAAGACTTCAAGTTAGAGAATCCACCATTTACACTAGTTTAAATCTGCAAGTGCACACTGCAGAAGAAGGCAAAAAACCACCAGAGTCTTTGCCAGTCTGACCCGGGGAGAAAATTCCTTCCCAACCCCAAATATGGCGATCAGTTAGACCCTGAGCATGTGGGCAAGACCCATCAGCCTGACACTTGGGAAAGAATTATCAGTCATAATGCAGAGCCCTCCCCATCTAGTGTCCCATCACCGACTGTTGGAGATGTTTGTTGCTAGCAGTTGCAGATTGCCTGCAATGGCATGTAGGCAGTCTCATCATACCATCCGCTCCGTAAACTTATCAAGCTCAGTCTTGAAGCCAGTTAAGTTTTGTGCCGTCACTGATCCCCTTGGGGTACTACTTCTGTTCCTTTGGTTCCTACCCCTCTCATCTCGGACCTTTTCCCAGGGCCACACAGAGGTTTTTGGAGGCCTGGAGTGAAACCAAGATTTAGGGTCCCCCACCCTTCCAAAAAGTTAGTACTGTGCGGAGGCCCTTGGGTAAGGTGTGGTTGGAGAGTATGCTCACCCTGCAGTCTTCTCACAGTAGCAGCTACTGTCCCCACAAGGTTGGGCCTGGCTCCCTGCTTGGGGCATTGCAACCCAGCACATAGGGTCACAACGTCACTTAGTCTCTAAGGTGCCACAAGTACTCCTTTTTCTTTTTGCGAATACAGACTAACACGGCTGTTACTCTGCATTAAACAATGCTTGGGGCATTGCAACCCAGCACACAGGGTCATAACGTCACTTGGTTTGGGGTTCCTCTCAAATGGGTGGGGGCCTGGGACAAACTGCCCCGTTTTCCTTCCAGTCTTCTAAGTGGCCTTGCCTGTTCCCTTGTTCTCTCATCCCCTTCTCCTGCTGCCCTGGAATGCTCATTCTATGTGTTTAAAACATAAAAACAAAACACTGTAATCCATGACCTCTTTATCTCTCACTCTCTCTGCCTTGTCCTCACTGAAATCTGGGTCACTCATGCTGATGCTGCTTCTCCCATACAGTGGTCTCTTCTTCTCCCACTCCTCTGCTTCCTGCTTTCCAAAGATTGTGGTGGGCTGGGCTTCTCCTTTCGTGATCCTCCTACTTCCAGCTCTTCCTTTGACCAGCACTTCCTCCAAATCTTTTCACTTCTTCCACCCCTTGTTGCCATTATCTGTTAACACCCTGCCCCCTAGACATACACACCTTTCACCTTCATTTCTGACTTTGTCTTTTGACTCTCCCTGCTCACATCACAATCCTTCACCCTCATCTTTGGTGATTTTAATTTACATACGGGTGTCCATCTAATTCCCTAGCTTCCCACTTCCTTGCCCTCACATCTCCATTTGACTTGCAGTTATAAATCAACTCTCCTACTCATCAATATGGTCATCCACCTGATCTTGTCTATGCCATGCCCTTCTACCTTTGCTCTCTCCATCAGTGGTCCCCCTCTGACCACTTCTTTTTCAACATTGCTGATTTGTCCCTTTCTGTTTGTCCTGCTACTAGTTCCTTTCATTACTTCAATCCATCAACATCCAAGAATTCTCATTTGCTCTCAGCCTTCTCTTTGTCATCTCTGCCTTCTCCTTCCTTGATTCAATCACTGATCATCTCCACTCCACTCTTCACACCAGTATTGACTACTTTTCACTGCTCTCCCTTTGGGAAGTCCACCCTGCCAACCCTCAGCCTGGCTCACCCTCAGTATCAGTTTTCTGTTCTTTTTTTCTTGTGCTGAGGAGCATCTCTGACAAAAGTCCTATGAGCCACACTGACTTTCTCCAACATAAAGTTACTCTTTCCTCCTTTAATTCTGACACCATCTTAGCCCAACAGCTTTACTATTCCTGCCATGTCAAATCACATGCTCATTACTCCTGCCATCTCTTCATCAGCTTTGATTCCCTTTATGCTCCTCACTCCTGTACCTTCCTCCCATTCCATGTACAATCTTGCTGATTTCTTCAAAGAATAAAATCAGTAAGATCTAGTGTGACCTCCCCCTGCACTTTACTCCCTCCCTTGGCTCCTAATACACTTTTTCCCTCACCTGTCTCACGTGTCACTGGCACAGAGACATCCTGCCTGCTCTCCTCTTCCAGCCCCATCCCATCTCCTTTCATCTTCTAATCATCTTCATCAGTGCTCTCACACCCCTCTTATATTTCTCAGCCCCTTTCTTTCTCTCATATCAAATTCCTTATTCCATCCTATAAACACGTTTTGGTCTGCCCTATTTAAAAAACCCCAACAAATAAAATCTTATCCTTGATCCTTTCTCCCCTCAAACTATAACTTCATCTCTCTTTTCCACTTCCAAACTCATTGAGCATGATATCTGTAACTGCTGTTTGGAGAGCCTTTCTTCTAATTGTGTTCTTCACCCTCTTTAATATTTTACCTTTTTACACACTTTACATTCCACTGAGACTGCTCTCACTAAAATCTCTAGTGACCTCTTCCTGGCCACATCTTAGGGCTTCTGCTCTTATTTTATTTTCCTTTACCTCTCAGCGGTTTTTGACACCACTGTCTACTTGAAATGTTGTCCTCCATTGGCTTTCATGGTTCTGCTCTCTCATAGTTCTTTCCTTAACCTCTCTGATTGCTTTTTCTAGGTCTCATTTGGTAGAATATGGTCATCCGCTCTCCCCCATTCTGTCAATGTCCCATAAGGCTCTGTCCTTGGCACCCTCCATGTTTTCTATCTAAGGCCCTTATGAGGCCCCCATCACCATAGTATTGGAGTGTCTCACAATCTTTAATGTATTTTATCCTCAGAACACCCATGTGAGGTAGGGATGTGCTGTTGTCCCCATAACCTGCATGCCGCCTTTGAGTCGGCACTTTCACATGACCCAAATACTCAGGCTATTTCTAAATCTTGTTGCTTTATCTTACACAGCATCTCCAAAATCTGTTTTTTCCTGTTTGTCTACACAGGCAAAACGTTCATCCAAGACCTCTGCATTTCATGCCTTCACTACTGCAGTAGGGTTGCCAATTTCTAATCACACAAAACCAAACAACCTAGCCCTTCCCCTTCCCTCAGGCCCTGCCCCCCATTCACTACATTTCCCCTCCCTCGGTGGCTCGCTCTCCCCCACCCTCACTCACTTTCACTGGGCTGGGGCGGGAGTGAGGGGTTTGGGGTGCAGGAGGGGATTCCAGGCTGCGGGGGTAGGGCCGAGGGATTTGGAGTGTGGGAGGGGACTGTGGGTTGAGGCAGGGAGATGGGGTGTGGGAGGAGTGGGGGCTCTGGGCTGGGGGTGCTGGCTAGGATGGGGATGAGGGTTTGGGGTACAGGAGGGGTCTCCATGCTGGGAGGTGGGGCCAAGAGATTTGGAGAGTGGTAGGGGGCTGCGAGTTGAGGCAGGGGTTTGGGGTGTAGGAGGGGGTGAGACTGGGGATGAGGGATTTGGAGTGGAGGAAGGGGTTCCAGGTTTCGTGGGGGGGCTCAGTGCTGGGGCAGCAGGTTGGGGTGAAGTATAGGCTCTAGTCTTGGGGTGGGGCTGGGGATGAGGGCTTTTGGGTGCAGGAGGGGGCTCCAGGTTTGGGAAGGGCTTAGGGCTAGGGCAGGGGGTTGGGGCGCAGGCTTACCTTGGGCAGCTCCCAGTCAGTGGTGTAGTGGGGCTAAGGCAGGCTGCCTGCCTGTCCTGACACTGGGTTGCGCATGCCCTGGAGGTGGCCAGCAGGGCCAACGCGAGTAGTCAGGGTGAGGGAGGAGGCTCTGTGCACTTCTCTCGCCTGCAGGCACCGGCCCCCCAGGTCCCAGCCAATGGGAATGCAGAGCCGGTGCTGGGGGCAGGGGCACACTGAAGCCCCCCCCCCAGCCTAGGAGCCAGACCTGCTGGCTGCTTCTGGGGCGCAGTGCGGTGCCAGGACAGGTAAGGACTAGCCTGCCTCAGCACTGCCGATCGGACCTTTAGTTGGTCAGTCGGTGGTGCTGACTGGAGCCACCAAGTGTTTTTGACCAAGTGTTCTGGTTGAAAACCAGACACCTGGTCACCCTATACTGCAGCCTCCTCTTTTTCTGCTTTTAATTACTGCAGTGTTACTCTCCTCAAGTACATTTAAAATGCTGCTGCTAAAATTGTGTTCTTGAGTCACTCTGACCATGCTACTTTTTTTTAGTCCATATATTAGCTCCCCTTCACCTCTGTATCAAGTACATGCTTCTTGTGTTTACCTTAAGGCCCTTCATAATTTAGCCTCACTTTACCTAGATGACCTAGTAATCTGCTATGATGCTGATACCTGCCTTCATAGTGTCACGGTTCCCAGCCTTTGCCACCATCGGTCAACTTTTCTTTTAAGCACTTCCTCCATGTTTTCTACAACATTGTCCCTTATGCAGAGGAAATGCTTCCAGATAAAATCATTCAGATTCCTCCTTAAGACTCTCTTCTGCGAGGATGCCTACAAAACTCAGCCTGCTAATCATGGCTAAAAGAGGTGGCCAGCTGGCACTTCCTCCTCTTTCCTTTTTCTACTCCCTTCCTTGCTACAGCAACACCTATTTAAAAACACACAATACAATAAATATAACTAACAAAGCTGTGCCAGTGCTCCACAAGATTCATTTGATTGTATGTTAAAAAGAAAAGGAGTAGTTGTGGCACCTTAGAGACTAATCCGATGAAGTGAGCTGTAGCTCACGAAAGCTCATGCTCAAATAAATGTTAGTCTCTAAGGTGCCACAAGTACTCCTTTTCTTTTTGCGAATACGGACTAACACGGCTGCTACTCTGAAACTTGATTGTATGTTGTAATCCCATCCACTTCCCTTCCTCTGTTTATGTCTTTCAATTCTAAGCCGTTAAGGGCAGGGAGATGTTCTCCTCTCCATATTGGTACAGCATCCAACACAACAGTGCCTCAACCCCAAGTGGCATCATTGGCAGCTACCAAATATAAATATTTAACAATAATAATAATAGGATCATTGAGTCTTCTCAAGTTTTATTTCTCAGGTTTTTGTCTTAAAAGATATGCAAAAAATTAAAAAAAGGACCTCAGCAAGATGTTATCTTGTAATCTTATGTTAGAGTACAGTGATTAATACATCATATGCTAGAAAGAGGAGACAGGGCTTCTTTCTGCAAACATCTGTTTATGATTTAAACATTGCAAAATGTCCAAAAAAGATTGTGTGGCGAGTACTGACTCAGAACTGCAGCCACGTATCCTGGTGTCCCATGGATTACTCCTACGCTGCTATTAATTTTGTTGGTACAATCCCAAGTCTCTCATGCTCAGTTTACAAGTGATTGTATTCACATAAACTACCAATTAAAAAGTCCAATGATAATCTTGGGAGAGCTTGTATATTTGATTTACAATAACACTTTGCTATGGCTGTGCTAATGTATCATTCAGACAACAGGATTTTTTCATCAGGGTATCCTGTAAATAGCTGTTAATATATTCATCAATCAGGATTGTTCTATATGGTGTATTTTCCTATTTTTCACTGCCCCTTTCCTGTGCCAGGTCTCCACAGCTCTGCATAACTATTATCTGGTCTTAACTCCTGTCATACAGCTCTTCTTTCTCTGATGGATGGGGCCCTCCCACACAGGTTTGCTGTGGTCAAGTCATGAAATTTAGAATCTAGACAATTAGAGGGATCTAGACTAAACTCAATTTTATGAAGGCCTTATTTTTTCCTGCCATTGTATGTATCTTTTTCCTTCCCCATCCAGGTTCTGGCACAAAAAAATTACATTATTCCAATTTTGCCGCCATCAGGCAAAACAAATATTTTTCTGTTCATACAATAAAATATTGTGATGAGCTGACCAAAGTGCTCAAAATGAGTGTTAACTTTTTAGACTTCTTACAGTGCTGTAGTTTGAAAAGTTGAGCAACCTTGTAGGTTCTCAGGAAATCATAAAATTCCAGCAGACACAAATGTATTTTGAAATAAAGCTTCAAAGCTATAAAAGAGGCAATAGAGACTTTCCTGGATCCAAGATGGAAGCTGGGAGATATTGTGGTGGCATTTTGCAGATTTCATGAGACCACTATATTTTTAAAAGTGAGAGCAGTTAGTATCACTGTCCTCCATTCGGGAGTTATGAATTGAGTTGTCTTTGGAGCTTTAATTAATCAAATTTAATTAAATTTAATTCCTATACTATCATCAGGTAAGACTTTTGAACAGTATCATCTAAACTTTCTACCAAGAAATTCAGGCAAAATTATGGATTTAGGCAGCTAAATCCATATTTAAACTAAATCTAGGATTTGGTGATAGGTCTCCTGTGCTACCAATAAGCCTTTTTACTCTTGGTATGGTATTTTTGTACGTTGTATGTGCTATGTCTGAAGTTACCAGGGAGATGCCTGAGTCAAGACAGTGAGACTTGATAGTTATTATTGTTACATAGGCTATATAAGTTTTAGTCATTATCCGTTCACTATACAAATATTCACACAGCACTGTCTGAACTCCCAAAGTCCTTTACCAGGATCCTTATAAAGGATTCTCTATGGGCTGTCTTTTTGTTTGTTCTAATGTCCAGTCCCAGCACACTAATATTTATGAATTATAAAAATCAGAGCTTAGCTTATAGCATGGACAAATTAAAGTGAGAGGAGCTGAAAAATACATTTAGGATGCATCTCTACTTTAAATTTTTGGAGGTGATTTTGGGTCTGGACAAGTGGTTTAGCTCAGTTTATTCAGGATTTGAAGCACTAGCTGTCTGCAGTGAATGCCAGAAAAGGTGGGTATTTTTTTAATAAAAAACAATAATTCCAGAAGTATAAGGTTGGCTGTATTCCTAGTTTGAGTTAAAAAATAATAAAACTGAAGAAATTGAGTAGAATCTCATCGCAGTAAAACTGTTCTACCAGATCACTGTTAGATGCTTTTCTTATTTAGGAGTACTTTCCAGACCTCATTCATTCAATCCCTAGGGACAAGACTTTGCAGGCAGACAGCTGCAGTTATTGTACAGCTTACCTGACCTCCTTTAGGCAGGGCATCTTATATGTGTATCCTGATCAAAGCCTTTCTTAGTGTAACACCTTTTGAATATTTGGATGAGAAACAGAAACACTGTAACCAAAAATAAATGATGGTAGCTAAAAACGTGGTCCATTTGCTCTTACTCTCTAAATAATGTAGGAAAAAATAAATTCTGAAAGAGGACTTTTTTTGTGCTAGTACACTCAAAATGTAAGAAAAGTTCATGGTGCTAATCTGAGTCTACGATCTGGTCTTTAAGCTCATCTAAAGTTAAGTAAATTGTTGCACACTATAGTATTAAGAGTCGGGAAGCAAGTTGGCTGTATTTAGTAAGTACCTCACTGAACTGTACAGAAGGAAACTTCTGAATTTCCATCAGAATTCTTCAACAGGATATTAAATGACAAGATACTTTACCAGTGAAAGTGCTATATATTGAGGAAAAAAAAATTCATTGGCTGATCATACCCAGAAGGCAGGACACTATTTCCAGTAGCTGCTGAAAAGTGCATTTTCAAAGGTGTACTATTCATAAGTGTAACACAATATAAACTAATAGACCCTCCGCAGCAACTATAACAGTTTTTGAAGCATGGTTAAAATATTGTACACTTTAAGAGGCAAGAAAATTGCACCAAGCCTGAGATTCCCAACAGTGTACTGCTTCTGTGACCGTCCATTGTTAATCTATTCAGTAAAATGATGCAGACACACTCAAATATGTATTTTACTGCAAAGTAGAATGAGTTAATTAATTTTATTATTTATTAATATGGTGCTAACAGTGTGCTAGTCTCTTACATTCTGTATGCCATCTCTATTTATATTGTAACTTCTTGAGGTAGTTAGTGTTTTCCTTTGTGTTTTGTGCAGTGCTGAGCACATTTTTGATAATCAAAAGAAATATATGAGGTTCTGCAATAATTGTGCCTCCACAGATTTCTGGATCAACTGCCACTAGTAATACATTGCAAAGTGCTGCTCATGGTGGATAGAAAACAACCAGCAAGGAAGAACATTCATGGGTTGAACATCAACACATGTCCCAGTTTATCTTCTTTAGTTGCATATTCTGAAAGTGGAAATTGGACAGAGGGGAGAAAAAGGCTGGTGATACTAGCAAGTAAAAATGCTATTGATGATTTTTTCCCCCCCATTTAAAAAGACCTTTGTGGTAGAGACCAACAGCCAAAATTTCAGAGGAGCCTCAACCCAGACTTATTTTGCTGTCGGTATGTAACCAATCACTAAAATCAACCTCTGTACCAGATGACTGGAGGATAGGTAACGTAACACTGATTTTTAAAAAAGGCTCCAGAGGTGATCCTGCAAGTTACAGGCCAGTAAGCCTAACTTCAGAACCAGGCAAACTGGTCAAAACTATAGTAAAGAACAGACTTATCAGATACACAGACGAACACAGTATGTTGGGGGAAGAGTCACCATGGCTTTTGTAAAGGGAAATCATGCCTCACCAATCTATTAGAATTCTTTGAGGGTATCATTAAACGTGGACAAGGGTGATCCAGTGGCTGTAGTATACTTGGACTTTCAGAGAGCCTTCGACAAGATCCCCTCACCAAAGGCTCTTAAGAAAAATAGACAGTCATGGGATAAGAGGGAAGGTCCTCTCATGCAATAGTAACTGATTAAAGGACAGGAAACAAATGGTAGGAATAAATGGTCAGTTTTCAAAGTGAAAAGAAATAAGTAGAGGGATTCTCTAAGGATCAGTGCTGTTCAACATATCATAAATTATCTGGAAAAAGGGGTGAACAGTAAGGAGACAAACTTTACAGACAAGACAAAATTACTCAAAATATTTAAGTCCAAAGCTGACTGTGAAGAGTTATAAAGTGGGTGAGTGGGCAACAAAATTGCAAATGAAATTCAGAGTTGATAAATGCAAAGCAATGGACACTGGAAAACAATCTCAACTATACATATTAAAAAGCTCTAAATTAGCTGTTACAACTCAAGAAAGAGAGCTAGGAGTCATTGTGGATGGTTCTCTGAAAACATCTGCTCAATGTGCAGCAGCAGTCAAAAAAAAACTAACAATGTTTGGAACCACTAGGAATGGAATAGATAATAAGACAGAACATATCATGTCACTATAGAAATCCTTAGTATGCCCACACCTTGAATATTGCATGCAATTCTGGTCACCCCATCTCAAAAGATAATAGAATTGGAAAAAGTACAGAGATTAATAAGAGTGGGACTGTATAGTTCAGAAAAGACACTACTAAGGGGCAATATGATGGAGGATCTATAAAATCATGAATGGTGTGGAGAAAGTGAATAATGAAGCGTTATTTACTCCTTCACATAACACACAAACCAGGTGTCACCCAATGAAATTAAGAGGTAGCAGGTTTAAAACAAGCATAAGGAGGTACTTCATACAATGCACAATCAATCTGTGGAACTCATTGCTGGGGGATGTTATGAAGGCCAAAAATATAAGTGAGGCTAAAAAAGAATTAGACAAGTTCCTGGAGGATAGGTCCATCAGTGGCTAGTAGCCAAGATGGTCAGAGATGCAACCCCATGCTCTGGGTCTCTCTAAACCTCTGACTGCTAGAAGCTGAGAGTGGATGACAGGGGGTGGTTCACTTGATAAAATTTCCCTTTTCTGTTTATTCCCTCTGAAGCATCTAGCACTGGCCACTGTTGGATCATTGGTCTGACCCAGTATGGTCATTCTTATATTGTATGTTCTTATATACTCATTCATTGAGGGGTGTTCTAGTTTCAGATCCTGCTAGGGCAGATTTTTAAGTGGACTGTTTTTATTTGTGTTTTAGGGAGGTGTGCGTGCATGTAGTTCTCCTCGCACATGCCCCGAGTTTGAGGGAGGGAAGGGGTTGTGGGATCAGCCATCTTTCCCCCACATACACACACCTTGCAGCAGTAGAGAATTAGAGAGTGGTTCACTCGTGTCTGAAAAGGGTGTTGGATGTGCACATGTGGATGTGCACAGCAGGGCTAGGAGTGTGCAAGCTGGCTCTTTTACTGGTATCTGCGAGGCTCTCACAGCTTTGTTGGATGGGCAGGGGGTTCTGTGCAAGCAGCACTGAAAGTTCCCAGTATTTAACTACTGCACAGCCTTTCCAAATGGTGGTATGTTTCAGCAGTGTTAGAGCGGGAAAAAACTTTAGGGCTGTCAACTGCAGGATAATATACTGACTACTTGTTATGGGACAAATGTAATTATGATCCACTGGCTACTTTTTTAAAGCTAAGTAGCTAAGGTCGTGAGACCTATTATCTTCGAAGAAGGCATGATACTCAGGGTAATACAAAGGAAATATTGTAGACAAACTATGGTTAAACCAGATGCCACATAGCAATTATTCAAATAAGAAAGTTTACTAGGAAAGTAGGCTGAACTCTTGCTCATTTAGCCAAAAATTTAAGCAACCTCATGGCAAGTTTTTACTAGGGAAAGAGGAGCTCCTGGGCTTGATTCCCCACACTGTCTGAGCTCTGCTAGGATGGAGTAAAGAGGAGAGACTGCAGGCATCTCATTGCAGTTCCCTCATTTCAGGGTTGCCCAGCCCTAACACGAATAGGAGCTGCCTCAGAGCAGCCGTGACTTATGGTTCTGAAATAAATCCCCTCAAATGGAAAGTCAGGAGTAGGTCCATTCTACTCTGCTATGCCTTCCCTTCTCTCTGGCCCTGACAAGCGCACAACATACCCCCTTCTTTCCCCCTATGCCAGGAGTGAGGGTCATGGCTGGCATAAGAGGTGGCAGAGCTGCCTCTACCAGCTTTCTGGTAGTAGCAAGTTTCTCTATGCAGAGGGAATTTTCACTGGCTTTTTTCAGCCAGTTTAAAATTGTGGCTATGTGTACACTATACGATAGGTTTGTGATTCCCATGCTTGCATACACACATTTGCACTAACTTGATGAGCTAAGCCGTGCCTCTATTGCCATTATCCTTGCTACTGGAGCTACACTGCTCTTTATTTTCATGCTAGCTCAATAAGAGCTAGCGCGTGTGTGTGTAAGCAAGCAGGAGAATCACACGCCTAGCTCATAGTGTAGATATAGCCTAGGTTGTGCTGCTGTCATTGTGCAAAGTGGCTTTTAGCTCACCAGAGAATCCAGCCCAGGATATCTTGTTGATAGGTGACCTTAAGGAACAGCTAGTTACCTTAATGAACATTCTTAAATTGCTTTAAGATTAACCATCCTAAATTGGGTTATTAACATATATATTACCCAGCATGATGCAAAAATGACTTAAAGACATAATACATGCTGATTAATCAATTCTAGTTTTGCATATGGGCTTTATAATATTGACTGACACAATATAGAATCATAGAAATGTAAGGCAGGAAGGGACCTCTATATGTCATTTAGTCCAGCCCTCTGTGCTGAGGCAGGATTAATTATACCCAGAACATCCCTGACAGGTGTTGGTCTAACCAGTTCTTAAAAGTCTCCAGTGATAGGGATTCCACAGCTTCCCACGGTAACCTGGTCCAGCACTTAACTAGATCAGTGAGATGCTTTGGCAATGGGGAAGCAGTGGGGAAAGACTCCGTAACAGAGAGCTGTCTGTCTGCAGAGGCTAGTCTTTTACTCCAGCATGGAAAGGCTTTTGCATCAGGGAGCTGCCAGCCAGCAGTAAGAATCTGTCTGAGCCTTTCCCTGCTGCAAGGAAAGACTGCAAAAGGGAGCAGGCCAAAACTGGCCACAGTACTGCAGCTGAGGCTTCTCCAGTGCCAAGTAAAGCCGGACAATTGCTTTCTATGTTTTACGTTCAACACTTCTGTTTTACATCCTAGAATGACATTTGCCTTTTTTGCAACAGCATTGCACTGTTGAATCTCATTCAATTTGTGGTCCACTATTACCTCCAGATCCTTTTCTGCAGTCCTGCTGCCTACCCAGTTTCCCCCATTTTGTACTTGTTCTTTGGATAGTTCCTTCCTAAATGTAGTACTTTTCACATGTCTACTGAATTCTTCATCTTACCGATTTCAGACCAATTCTCTAATTTATCATGAAGTTCAAAAGCCTGAATATTGACTAGTGAAGGAGAGTTTTTAATGTGCTTACCTCTAGAAGACTCATACATGTTGTGACAGACTCAGACCAGAAGGATATAAGAGAGCAGTGGAAGGCAGGTAGATCAGCCTCAGAATGAGCAGGTCCCTGTCCCCTAGATAGCCAAACAAAGGCTGCTCCAGGCCACTCAAGGCACCTGAGGCCAATTTAACCAGTTAAGGTTGTTAGGCTAATGCCAGCACCTGACCTCAATTAACTGGCAAAGGGTCAGTTAAGGCCCTTAGGCTAATGGAGACAGCTGGAACCAATTAAGGTCCTACTCATACTTTTTAAAAGCTCTCCTTTCTAGCTCTTTTTAAGAGAAGCCCAGGTGAAGGGAGTTGGAGGAGAAGAAGCACTGCTGAATCCTGAGGTAAGGGGGGGAAGCTTGGAAAAAGGAGACCATGGGGAAGTGGCCCAGGGAATCAAAGCAGCATCATTGGTGAAGGGAAAAACAGCCAACAGCTGCTACCATTAGGGTCCCTGGGCTGGAACCCGGAGTAGAGGGTGAGCCCGGTTTCTTCCCTTCCCCCATGCTCTACAGAGGTCCCTTGAGAGGGGAAGCAGACTTTGGTCCAGGCAGGAGGCCAAACCGAGCCTACTCAGCTCTAAGGAGCAACAGAGACTGTGGGTATCCCACCTTCCATACTGGCCTGTGATGAAAGTAGCTCGATAAGCTGTGACCTTTGCTGCTATACTGGGAAAGGGAGGTCACACTGAGGGTCTTAGCGAGCTGCTGAGGCCACTGAATCTGCCTGGAAGTGCGGGACCCACCAATATGGGCTCGGAGCTTTGTCACAATGTGTATAAGCCAAGATCAAGTGATGTGGAAAATTTGACAAACAATTAATGAAAACTATTTAAACAGTACTTCCTTATCATGCTTGCTAAAAACAAATGTAATCCACCAAAGACGGGATGATAACCGTTCTGATTTACTAATCCAGATAGTGGGTTTTTTTTAAAAAAAAAGAGCAGCTTTTGAAATCTGAGTAAAACTAATGCAGATATTTTTGGACCCAATCCAAAATAGGGAATGCAGGAGACTGGGTGCACATTTTTTTCCAAATATGTAGTCTCTGGGTTTGATTTTTCAGACGTGCTGAGCACTATCAACTTCAGTTGAATTCAGTGGAAGCTCCAGGAAGTCAGCACTTCTGAAAATGAGACCCATTAAATTCTATTAAACTGATCCAAAAACGCCTATCCTTATTCTTCAAAAATTGAAGGAATAAATTTAGAGGATGCATAAGAAAAAGTAATCTTAAATGGCCTTTTTATCTCTATTTGGCACATATCAATTTCAATGTCTTCCTGTTTCAGTGCTGCCTGCTTGAATCTTAGTCTGCAAATGGCCTGAAATTATAACTCTGGGAGACGTGCTGCTCCATTTGTTACTGGGATGTTGACTCAGATAACTATTTCACTGCTGCTCATTGAATAATAATAAATAATAATAATAAAAGAAAGAAACATACAGTGAAGACATGCATTATTTGCTGTGAGAAGCATAGTAATTAGGTGAGCCAGAGCTTTAATTGAGGGCAGAGTTTGGGAATATGCCACCACTTTCTTCCCCCTCTCCCCCCATTCCCACCCCTTGAGTTTACCCCTAAGTAGCAAGAAGTGTAGTTCTGTAGGCTGTGAGCATTAGATTACCAGTGTAACATTCAAGGCACTGAGGAAGATGTCAAGGGAAAATAATGGGGAGCCTTCTTAAACTTTAACAACCTGCTTAAAAATGTTCAGAATGGAGACAGAAGGCTTATTGTACTACAGTTTTGGTCTGTTCAGGTTTTAATTTTTCTTTCTAATCCTTAATAAAAAAAAAATTATATTCTCCGCAAAGCAATTTTTATCAATGCCACAGATTGGAGCAAAAATTTTGAGCCCAGTTCAAACTCATTGTTTGAGAAGAATAAACCCAAGATACCAATGTATAACTGAAATCATTAAAAAGATGTACACGATAGCTCAGCTGAAAGTTTTGCTCCTTGTCAATGTAAAATGCATTGTTCATTCTTTTATTCTCTCCCTAGGGATTACAGAAGGCTCCTGTTTCTGTAATGAAAGCTAGAGAAGCTATTTTATTTCTTTATTGTGACTTCTGGTAAAAACATTACTGTTATAAATGTACCATTTTATTGAACTTGAGTATCTCATTTTATAGCAAAGTTTATAAGAATTCCTTCAACTTTTTCAAGCATAAACTTAATTGAGGAAAATATACAGCTTTTATTTTAATTTAAAACTTAATTTTAAAATGTGTAATTTCATTTTCATTTTAAAATTATCAACAATAATTGCAGCTTTATACAATATTATATAAGGCTGTGCATTTTTAAAGGAATGGTTGATTTGCTGTCATTATAGAAGCTTTTAGTATTCTATAAAATTCACAAACAATCATGCTGTAAAGTTAGTGCTAAAATACATTTGTAGGAACTTTTAATTTACTTTCTTCTCAGGTGATGTAGCATGAGTTTCCTTAAAATTCTGGCTAAATTTTTCAGAAAGCCAATGGGATTTTTTTTTAAAAGCCAATGGGATTTAGGCTCCTAAGTCACTGAGGTACTTATAAAATGTTTATACTCAAATTAATTTTAAAAATGTAACACAAAATCCCCACCTCACTGTCTTGAAAGGAATTAGGTTAGTTGAAAACAGTTAGTATAGAACATTTTTTTTTCCGAGAAGAAATACGTGAGTTCAGTGCAACTGAACTCCAATTTTCTTGAGTATCCTTATTGGTCTGGAGAATTTATTTTCTGGACTACTAATTTTCTTGGTCTGTAACAACTGGGAGAGAGACTTCCATCATCTGAAGACACAGAATACCCCCAAATAATTACACAGTGTTCTTACATTTTATTATAATGCTTGTGATCATCACAATACATCTGTATGCAATGTACATTAATGCAACAGCAAGAGAAAATATATTTTTTAGAACAGATCTAAACCCTCAAGTTTCAGGCCACCTACTAACAGACTGAGGCTAGCAAACCTGTAGGTTGCTGCTCTAGAATTTTTATTTAGTTATCATAGCTAACTCCAAAAAGATTTCAATACATTTTAGCAAATCTTTGGGTGGACAGAGATTTCAAAACATTTGTTCATAATTACATAATCTCCTATCTGAACTAGTGTAATTTCTGATAATCCTGCAACCCATCTGGTTTCCTTTCAGTCTGTCCAAACAGTGCCACCAAACTCATCTTTGTTGCCTGGACTCTGACTACGGTATCCCTCTTTATGAGTCTCTGTTCACTGGCTCTGCATTCCACATCACCATTTCAAAATAATTTTTCCTTCCTCTGCATAGCTTTGTTCCTGCAGACCCAGAGGCACAAAGGGGGGCAAGCCGGGGCACCAGGCCCACCCAAATATTTCTGTGTGTTCCTGCAGCCCAGGGAGGGAGGAAGGAAGCAAGCAACAGGGCGACTGGCTGCCCCAGCTGAGCTTCTCCTCCCTCCACACCCCAGCTGCAGCCTGCTGCTTCTCCTTCCCTGCTGTTGGAGTCCCATGTGTTGCCTCTGCCTCCAGCCCCTGACTCACCTCAGGGGTCTGCAAATCAGGCAGCAGCGCTGGGACTCCAGCAGCAGGGAAGGAGAAGTAGCAGTTTAGCTACATGAGCAGTCAGTCACCCTGATGCTTCTTCCCTCCCCGGGCTGCAGGGAAACAGGAGGTAGCAGCTCTCCTTGCAACAGCACACTCCAACAGCTGGGCGTTGCCACCAGAGGTGTCCTGAGAAATGGGGGCAGGGTTCATACAAACCTTTAATTTGTGTGTGTTTAACATGCCCTTCCAAAAGTATTCAAATTTAAATTCCTGTGCAAGCCCCAGTGCGGACCTCTAATCAGTGGCCACGAGTTCCTCTTTCCTCCACACCCTGGAAGAGTTTCTATGCCCTGCCTCACACCATCTTACATCTGGAATATCTTCCCTGATCCTTTGATGCACAGCCCCATTCTCTTCCTTCGAATCCCTGCTCAGATCTCCTTCTTTCCATTAAACCTCAAACAACAATCTTCTAAACAATAATTATATATATCAAACAAGAAATTCCTAATAACTTATGTGAGATTAGTTTTGTATCAGCTAACCATCCCTGTAACCTTATTCTATGTATTCCTCTCTCTCTCTCTCGCCTTTGTTGACCTTTGATCAGTTCTCCTACTGCTCTGTCTTGTCATGATCATTTTAGAGTGTAAGCACTACAGAGCAAGGACGGTCTTTATTTGCTGTGTACTGTATGCAACTGTTAAATAATAATCATTCTTCCCTGAGCAGGCTTGACACCAACCTCCCAAATTAATCTAGCCTCTTTCTCTCTTATTTGAGTCAAAGTGGAAAGAGTTGCCAGACCCATGTTTCCTTTCTCTCCTTCTCTTTGTCATCTTTTGCTTGGCAACAGAACAAACCTCTAAGGTTCAGAACTCACAAGGACATCTGGCTTCTTCCTTGAGTGCTTGCTCGTGTCTATTCCATTGTAGGCGTATGTGCTCGCTACATGCACTGGTGCCAGAAGTTTTTCCCTTAGCGGTATCTGTAGGGAACTGACTCTGGAGTGGCTCCCATATGGTGCGGTATAAAGGGCGCTGACGGCTCCCCCCACCCTCAGTTCCTTCTTACCTTACAGTGATGGTGCTGGAACATCATCTTGCTTCAGCAAGCTTCCTCTTTCTCAATCCATTGATACGAACTTTTCCCTGTTAAAAGTTGTGAATCGTTTCCCTTAGTGTAGTTAGTTAGGTTAGTCCTGGACAGGACTCAGCCTAGGAACGGGGCATGTCCTGATCCCCAGGTCTCAAACCCTGCAATTGCTGTGTTTAAAAAAAAAAAAAAAAAAAGGTCGGGGGGGCGATCCTCATAGCAAAGGTGAAAGTGAGCAGGTACGGTATGGTACAGTGTACTGGTAAGAAAAGTTGACTGTACCAGCATGGCCGCTGATGGGGTGGGGGAGAAGGGGCAACTGCCCCGGGGCCCGGCAATTTAAAAGGGCCCAGGGCTCCCGGCAGCGGCCAGAGGCCCTGGACCTATAAATTGCCGCCAGAGCCCCAGGGCAGCACCACCGCCGCCACCCTAGGGCTCCAGGGGCAATTTAAAGGTAGCTGCTGCTACCACACCAGTGGCCAGAGCCCTGGGCCCTTTAAATCGCTGCCAGAGCCCTGGGCGGCACACACCGGGCAGCACTGAAGGGTTGGCTGGAGGAGTCTGGCCCCGGCCCTTTCTTCCCGAGGCCCCGCCCCTTCTGGGGGCACAGCGCTGGCCCCCCACCTTGCCCAGCACCCCGGCCGCCCTGCATACTGGTAAGTCCTTTAAGTTACTTTCACCCCTGCCTCATAGTAGCTATCTGAGGTGCCTGGGCGAGACCGATATCAGTGACAAGTGTTGTATTGCTAAAGGGTTCAAACCTCGGACAAAAAAGAGCGAGACACACGTCTCCGGGCACTCCTAAGGGAATTGGCCCTGGCACCAGCACCGGAGCCATCCAGGACGGACTCTGCTCCCAGTACTGCCGCATCAGTACAGTGCGCTCTGCTGGTGCTGTCTTTGGATCGATGCCGATGTCTTCTCCGGCACCAGTCGGAAGGCAAAGAAACACTGAGAGGGGACAATCTCTGACATTCCGTAAAGGGAAGGAGAGGGCCGGAGGGGAACAAGGACCCAAGAAGGCAGCTCCTCACCTCCAAGTGGGAGTCGGGCCCCAGCTCAGGTCGAGTGAGTTAGCCCATCTCAGGACTCGCCTGCTACCCCGGGCATCGACGCAGGCCTCCAGCACCTAGACACGCTGGTGATACCCGAGGCCCTGCGGGCAGCGCAGGACATATTAGTGTTATAGGTGCTGCCCACACCAGCCACAATGGTGTCCCATTCTAAGGGAAAACCCGCTCTGGGACTTTTCCAGCAGCCCCCATCTGTGCAGTACTGTTCCCCTCCTCAACCAAGCTGCCAGGCCTTGGTAATGGGGAGGCAGGCCTATTGGAGCCCCCACCGGATTCAGGGCACTGCTCACCAGGCTCAAGACACAGATTGCCGGTGATTTGGCGCAGACCCATGGAGGTGCACCCATCCCTGTAGCCCCAGTATTGGGACCAACCTAGCCGCTATCCTAGTGTATGGCGCCGCTCCAGGGGAACAAGCCAATGGTCCCAGGAGCCTTGCTACTGGTCGCAGGAGCACTAGTACAAGTCGCCATTGGGTCAACGTTCCCCACCCCTACCGTCGACTCTCCTGCTCCATGGACTGGCACCGCTCAAGAAGTGCGAGGTGTAGATTGCTGGGCCACCGTCACCGATCCACTGAACACCATTGGTCTCCAGGAGCTTGGCACAGAGACTCATCACCCCCAGACAGATCCCCGTTGCAGCGCCAGGATTGGCACCATTGTGACCGGGATGAGCAGTCGGCACCATCCCAGTCTTCCAGACGTGGTCCCTCCTGTTCGGACTCTGGTACCAAGCAGGAATCCATACCAGCAGGCCAGGGCCCTGCAATGGGTGTACCTACTCTACCAGTGGCATCGCCCATTGCATTGTGGCCCCAAGGCCAATGGCCTTCCCCCTGGAACCCTTGGGGGTTCCCACAGCTCTCGCAAGGGCTCAGGTCGACCTCGGGGGCCCCGGATAACTCACCAGCCACGGTTTCCCGCCTGCCCCCAGATGCCGAGGGCTCTGGGGAGAAAACCCCTCAGGTCCACCTGGCTCCCATGGAGGGACCAGCTGAGCAGCCTTTGGAGGCAGAAGCCTTTCCTCCGTTGCCCTCCTCATCCTTGACACATGAGACGATTACAGGGCTCCCTCATCCAGTCCCACAGGATGCTGCTAAGTCCTATCAGGAGCTGCTAAAGAAGGTTGCCTCAAAATTGGGGCTTCATGCTGAGGAGCTGGGGGAACCAGCAGACTCCCTATTCGATGTCCTCAGCTTGGCAGCCTCAGCCAGGGTGGCATTGCCCTTACACGAGGGAGTGGCAAAGATCACCAAGTCCTTGTGGCAGACGCCCTCATCACTGCCCCCATCTCCAAAAGAGTGGAGCGAAAGTACTATGTGCCTGCTAAGGGATATGAATATCTTTATACGCACCTTGCCCCAAGCTCCTTGGTGGTCTTGGCTATTAAGGAACGGGAAAGGCAGGGCCAACCAGAAGCGACCCCCAAGAATAAAGACTAGAAGAGGCTCGATTTATTTGGAAGGAAAATGTATTACTCGAGCCTCCATCTGGCAGTGGCCAATCACCAGGCCCTGCTTGGCTGCTACAATTTCAACATGTGGCAGTCCATGGCCAAGTTCAAGGATTCGCTGCCTGAAGACCCCCAAGAAGTTCCATGAGGTATCTCGAAGAGGGCAAAGCTGTAGCCAGAGCAGCCCTCCAGGCAGCATCAAACGTGGTGGACACTACAGCCAGAACAATGGCCTTGGCCATCTCAATGAGGAGGGCATCCTGGCTGCACTTGGCAGGGCTGTCAACGCAGGTCCAACAGTTGATACAGGGCCTCTATACCCCGGGCCCAGCCAGAAAGTGGTTTAAACAGTAACAGCTCCAGGGCTCTGGGAGCCAACCCAGGTCAGAGCCTGCCCATAAAAAGGGCAGAGGCTACAGATGCTGGCAAGGTCACCAGTCAGTGCCCTCTGCCCAGTCAAACTCCACCTGCAACCAACAGGGTGGTAAGTAGGCATTTTGAGGGTGCACCGGAGGATGATCTACCAGCCTGTTTCCCGTATCCTGCTTCATCGTGTTTGTCCAACTGCCTGTCTCCTTTCCTACCTGCATACACCTCTATAACTTTAGACCACTGGGTCCTCAACACCGTGGTGCAGGGTTATACTCTCCAGTTTCTTTCTGTCCCCGCCTCCCACCCCTGTTCCCTGTCCCTTTTCAGGGACCCTTCTCATGAGCAGCTGCTCACCCAGGGGGTTCAGAGCCTTCTGCAAGTGGGGGCTGTGGAGGAAGTCCCTCGGGAGTACAGGGGATTCTACTCCTACTACTTTCTGATCCCCAAAGCCAAGGGGGGTCTGAGACCCATTCTGGACCCGTGAGACCTCAACAAATATCTCAAGAAGTTGAAGTTCTGCATGGTCTGCCTGGCCTCCATCATTCCTGCCCTGGATCTGGGGGACTGGTACGCCGCCCTCAATTTGAAAGACGCGTACTTCCACATACTGATATTCCAAGAACACAGATGGTTCCTGCATTTCACGGTGGGTCCTGCGGTGCTCCTGTTCGGCCTGGCTACAGCGCCAAAGGTGTTTACCAAATGCATGGCTACAAGGTATCCAGGTTTACCCGTACCTTGATGACTGGCTTTTTAGGGGCCGCTCCAGGTCTCAAGTCCAGCAGGACATCTCGGTGCTGCAGATCACGTGCCATGCCCTGGGCCTGTTGATAACAAGGAAAAATCAACGTTAGTCCTGGTGCAAAGGATAGAATTCATTGGAGTGGTTCCCGACTCCACCCATGCCAAGCTTTTCTGCCACCGGACAGGTTCGAAACAATGGCGAGTCTCATTGCCAGCGTCTCTGCATATCCCCTAACCACAACCCAGGTCTGCCTCAGTCTGTTGGGCCACATGGCAGCATGCACTTATGTCATCTGCCATATGAGGCTCAAGCTGTGACCCCTCCAGCAGTGGCTGTCAACAGTCTATTCCCCATCCAGAGATCATCTGGACAAGGTCGTCATGATTCCACCAAAGGTACTTACCTCCCTGCCATGGTGGACCGATCCAAGGATGGTCCTGGAAGGAGTTCCGCTCGAGAGTCCCTGACCGTCGTTATCTATCGGATGCCTCCAACCTTGGCTGGGGAGCACATCTTGGCATGTTGCGGATGCAAGGAGCGTGGTCCCCGGAGGAGCTGACATTGCACATAAACATCAGGGAACTCAGGGCAGTCCGTCTAGCCTGCGGAGTCTTCTTGTTGCTGCACCTTTCTGGCTTAAATGTACAGATTCTCATGGACAACATGGCCTCGATGTTTTACATCAACAGGCCGGGGGGAGGGTTTGAAGGGGGGGATCATCAGCTCTCGGTCAGGAAGTGCTCCATTTGTGGGACTTTTGCATCCAGTATGACATCCACCTCGAGGTGTCACACCTCTGGAATGCATTGGCGGATCGCCTCAGCAGGTCCTTCTCTCCCCACGAGTGGTCCCTCCACCTGGAGGTTGTCCAGGTACTCCCCAAAGGTGGGGAGCTCCCCAAGTGGACCTGTTCACCACCAGACAGACCAGGAAGTCCCAGTAATTCTGCCCTCTCCAGGGCTTAGGCAGGAACCCCATCTCTGATGCCTTCTGTCTGTCATGGGAAGGGGATCTGATGTACGCATTCCTGCCAATTCCACTGGTCAGCAGGGTCCTAACAAAAGTCAAAAGAGACAAGATGAGAGTAGCCATGATTGACCCTGCATGGCCTCACCAGCACTGGTTCGGCATGCTCATGGACCTATCTGACTTCCTGATGGCCACTGCCCAACCGTCCGGATCTCCTCATGCAAGACCACGGTTGGCTCCTGCACCTGAACCTTCCCTCCTTACACCTCACTGCTTGGTTGCCGAGTGGCTGAACCCAGAGGCAAGGGCCTGCTTCAGCCAGGTATAGCAGGTTTTCTTGGAAAGCAGGAAGCCCTCCACCAGGGCGACTTACCTGGCAAGGTGGAGATGGTTCTCCTGCTGGGAAGAGGTGTGTGGTATCTCCCTGACACGGTCGTCTGTGCAGTCCATCCTTGATTGGACCTCAAATGGATCTCCACCTTAGGCACCAAGGCTTCGCACATTCCTCCATCAAGGTGCACTTGGCAGCCATATTGGCTTTCCACCCACAGGTCCAGGGCAAATCAGTGTTCTCACATGACATGTCTGTCTGGTTCCTGAAAGGACTAGAGTGGCTCTTCCCACCACGACCTCCAGGATCCAGGACCTCAACCTCGTCCTCTCAAGGCTCACAGGACCTCCCTTTGAGCCACTGTCTTCTTACTCCTTGTCACATCTGTCATGCAAGGTAGCTTTTCTTGTAGCCATTACCTCGGCGAGGCAAGGCTCTGAGATTAAAGCCCTCACTTTGGAGCCCCTGTGCATGGTTTTCTACAAGGACAAGGTCCAGCTGCAACCCCACCCGGCATTCCGGCCTAAAGTGGTGTCTCACTTCCATGTTAACCAGGATATCTTTCTCCCGGTTCTCTGTCCAAAGCCGCACTCTACTGCGGAGGAGAGGAGGCTGCACACCTTGGATATCCAATGCTCCCTGGCCTTCTACCTGGAGCACAACAAGGCCTTCCACAGGTCAACCCAACTCTTTATTGCAACAGCTGACAGGATGAAAGCCTACCGGTATCCTCGCAGAGAATCTCTAACTGGATTACATTGTGCATCCAGACCTGTTATGAGTGGGCGCAGACCGAGCAAACACCTATACTAAAGGCCCACTCAATCAGAACACAAGTGTCCTTGGCAGCCTTCCTAGCGCACGTCCCCATCCAGGACATCTGCAGGGCCGCTACGTGGTCATCAGTACACACGTTCACAGAGGTGAAAGTAAGCTGGTCCAGTATGGCGTACTGGCAAGAGCTGATGCGCTGTACCAGCCTGGCTTCCCCAGGAGGTGATTTAAAGGGCCTGGGGCTTCTGGCAGCGGCTGGAGCCCCGGGCCCTTTAAATTGCCACAGCAGCCCCGCTGCCGGAGCTCCCAGGTAGCAGAGGCAGCCGGGAGCCCTGAGGCCCCGTCAGCAATTTAAAGGGACCAGGACTCCGCTGCAGTAGAGGCAGCTGGGAGCCCCTGGTCCCTTAAATCACTGCAGGAGCCCTGCTGCCACTACTCCAGGTCTCCGGCAGCAGGGCTCCGGTGGTGATTTAAAGGGCCGGGGCTCCCAGCTGCTGCTACCACAGCGGAGCCCCGGGCCCTTTAAATCTACGCCAGAGCCCAGAGCTCCAGGGTAGCTCCCCCAAGGCTCCCCCAAGGCTCCGTCGGCAATTTAAAGGGCCTGTGGCTCCCCTGCGGTAGTGAGCTCTGGGCTCTTTAAATCACCACCGGAGACCCCAGCCACCGCCACTACCCCAGGGGCTCTGGCAGCGGGGCTGGGACGGCGATTTAAAGGGCCTGGAGCTCCAGCCACTGCTACTGCCCTAGGCCCTTTAAATCGCTGTCTGAACCCTGGGGAGGATTCCCAGGTAGCAGCGGTGGCTGGGAGCCCCAAAGGCTCCTTCAACAATTTAAAGGGCCCGATGCTCTGATGTGGGTAACAGTGGCCAGGAGCCCCTGGCCCTTTAAATCACCACCGGAGCCCTCAGCCGCCGCTGCTACCCCGGGGCTCCGGCAGCGGGGCTCAGGTGGCAAATTAAAGGGCCTGGGGCTCCGCTGTGGTAGCGGCGGCCAGAGCCCTGGGCCCTTTTTAAATGACCCCCGAGCCCTGGGACTTCTAGCTGCCTGCGTAGCTAGTAGCTCTGGCAGTGATTTAAAGGGCCTGGGACTCCCAGCCTCCTCTACTGCAGCCGGAGCCCCAGGCCCTTTAAATCTCAACTTTTTTTAAAGGGCCTGGGGCTCTAAAAGCCCTGCCTCTTCTGGTTGAGGTCCCCTCACCCTCTGCTCAGGACTCTGGCATGCCGGTAAGTCCTTTAAGTTACTTTCACCCCTGCACATTCATGACACATTACGCCATTACCCAGCAGGCCAGAGATGGATTTGTCAGAGCTGTGTTGAAATAGACACATCCATGAACTCCTACCTGCCTCCAGTGGCACTGCTTGGGAGCCACCTACAATGGAATGGACATGAGCAACACGTCTCAAAGAACGAAACTGGTAACTGTCTTTTCCTGAGCTTCCTAAAAGGGCCTGGTATCCAATTGTTTCTCAGTTCCAATCTTTGACTTTGCATTGAGGAATCATGAGGCAAACAATGCAAGACTCTCAGACTTGATCCTTCAACATTCAACCAAGAGGAATGCTTGAACCTAAATCTTGGCAGCCTCTGGGAGTGAAGACTATTCAAACCATGCACCTATTTGGTAGATGTTCCTCAGCCAGGCCTTCAGGCACCACACATATTGATCAGAGGCTGTCATTCTAGCTTCACAAAGAAGTGCAACACTAGAAGACAGACTGCCTGTCATGCCAACAAATCACTTTGACATTAGGAACCAGTTGGCAATAATATATGTTAATGTTTAAATCAGCCTTGATGGACAATAGGCCTAATCCACAAAATAGTATGGAAACTAGCTTTAAAACTCCTATTACTGGTTATCCTGACATCTGACTATAAAAGTTAGACGCAAAGCATAGGGTAAAAATAGCTGACAAGATCATGAGAAGGACAATCCAGGTTCCTATGTTACTGCTTCAGTGATCTTAAGATTTGAAGGGATGTGAGGGCTGTTTTTCTTCACATATCCTCCATCTGTACATTCAGATGTACAATGGAGCACATGTTTGTGTACTGCGATGCTCACATCCCAGAAATGGGTATGTCTATAGGCAATACTTGGGGAACATAATTGCTGGCATTTCTTTCAGGAAGACCTACAGCACAGTACATCATCAGTCACAGGGTGAGAAGCTTTTATTTATGGATAGGCAAAAGTTATGGATATACTTTTCTGTATATATATTGCCTGAGTACTCTTAAGTTACAAAAATATGTGCTTGAAGTATTCTTTTTCCTGTGTTGTTGCTGAAGAGCAATTAAACTTTGCTCTTGAGACGTTTTCTCATTTTTAAGTGCTGAATAAAGTAAAAACTGCTGAGTATTTACAATTTAAAATTACAAAAAGAAAAGGAGTACTTGTGGCACCTTAGAGACTAACCAATTTATTTGAGCATAAGCTTTCATGAGCTACAGCTCACTTCATCAGATGCATACTGTGGAAACTGCAGAAGACATTATATACACAGAGACCATGAAACAATACCTCCTCCCACCCCACTCTCCTGCTGGTAATAGCTTATCTAAGTGATCACTCTCCTTACAATGTGTATGATAATCAAGGTGGGCCATTTCCAGCACAAATCCAGGTTTTCTCACCCCCCCCCCCCGGATTTGTGCTAGAAATGGCCCACCTTGATTTTCATACACATTGTAAGGAGAGTGGTCACTTTGGATAAGCTATTACCAGCAGGAGAGTGAGTTTGTGTGTGTGGTTTTTGGGGGGGAAAAAAAAGGGGGGGGGTGAGAACCTGGATTTTTGCTGGAAATGGCCCACCTTGATTATCATATTCTTTCCTAAAAATTGTGTATTTGTTTTTGATAAATTATTTATTGTTCTTTTGTTTGTTGCCTTTTCAGCTCAGAACCAGGACATATCTAAGTCCTTGAGGTTTAGCGGCTGTTCTGACTGCAAGAAGTCTATGCCAGTCAGTGACCCTCACTTGCATTGTTTTAAAAGTTTGGGAGAAGAACACGTTAGGCACAGGTGCCCTATCTGTAGGGGTTAAAGTTAAACTTGGACTGAAATCTAGGTGGGGTAAGGCTTCAACACATCTTTATGGAAGCTGTTCTGTGACCCCCATCTTGGAATCCAGTGGCTCAGTATATGGTGGTTCAGAATCTAGTCTGTCCAGTAATGTGCTGCCAGACTTGGTGGTATCCCTTCATTAAAGGGAGCCAGAGAGATGACACCGTTCTCCTTTCTAGTACCACGCAAATAACAAGAGAAGCCCTCTTCATCCACAAGGGCTAGGTCTCCAATGGAGTCTCATGGAAGAAAGGTGGATACCAAGGTTAGAGCACCAGCTCCCAGTGCTGCATACTTCTTCTAGCAATGTAGAGCCATTGACATCAGCACAGCCTTTGGGATCACCAAGACACTCCATTACAAGACCTTCTGAAGTACTAACTTCGTCTTTGGTGCGCACCTTGGTGCATCCCATCCTCCTGGTACTGATTATGCCTGAGGCGTACGTGGTGGCCAGGGACCTCCTTTGCCTCTCGATTTTGGTTTCACCTTTGCTGCAAAATAGTCAGGCACTCAGTGTTGTTGGGGTTCTGCAGTTTTCAGTGCCAACTGTAGCCAGAATTACTGTTTGGTGGGACAGACAGATGGTACAATCATCAGGAAGACCACCAGTGCTTCCCCTGTTTCTATCTACCTATAGCCCTTCCACATTCTGGTCTCGTGTGACACCATCCAGTACTGCACTCCCTTGGTCTTGGGACTATGCTTACTTTTCATTTTGAAATTTAATCTAATTATATTTTTTTAAAATAAATTAAAGAATAAAAATTGTCAAAATCAAAATGAAATGCTCAAAAATTGACACACAAAGTTTTCAACTGACCTGAATTGAAAATGTTTTCAGTTTGGTAGTTCACAAACATTTTTGAGGTTTTGATTTTTCATGCCAATTTGGGATGGGAAACTTTTTTTTAAAATCATGGATATTTTCCCCGATGGAAAAACAGTTTCCCGCCTAGCTCTAGTGTTTAAAAAACAAACAAACAACCACATACACATTGTGGCATAAACCGGATATGCACCAGGCATAAGGCTAACCACATAATTTTCTGCTGCTCTTTTTTGTGTATTATGTCCAATTTGTGAGCTTGGGTGAAGTCCTGGCCCCACTGAAGTCAGTGGGAGTTTTGCCATTGACTTCAGAGGGGCCAGAATGTTACCCCATGTCTCCTTTTGTCTGAAGAATCCCTTGCACAGCTCACTGTAAAAATTGTAGTAATAATAATAATAGGCAGTTCTGTTTTTGTCCAAAATACAAAAGATCATTTGAGTGATGTTGCCAGGTTGTTTTATGTATTGCTATTTTTTCCTGTAACTGTTATTTATATGGTGCCTAAAAATGTGCTAGGCACTTTACAGACAAGACAAGTCTTTGCTCCAAAGGGCTTAAAATCTAAATGGGTCCCAGACAAAGGATGTGACACAATTGTTTTAAACTCTTGTCCAATTGCCCCTATTATATTTCCACCTAGATCTCAACCCAAGTCTAATTCCTATCCAATACAATTAAAAAATGTTTTGATGTGTTTATAATTCTTTCATTGGTCCAGATTCTTGGCTGTGACTGAGGAGGTTGCAGAAGTAACTTTGAAAAATAACTTTGTCTCCTGTGTGCTCCCTCAGTTCCGTGATGGCCATGTGCTATGCTGTTCCTCGGGCATACATTAGCATTCCTCTGATATATGCTGGCTGCCAATGACCCCAGTGTGATATTAGCCAGGGGGCAAAGGGAAGCCCTGGCCATGTGCCCTTTGCTGGCAGGTGGTGGGAGTACAAACCTGTAGGGTGGCTGAGATGCCACTCTGCTGGGATGGTCATCCCATGGCCAGCTATACCAGCTCCAAGGGTGGCTTGCACCAGAGGTAGTGATCTTTGAAAAGTGTTGATAGGGCACTAGTCTCTAGCACCAAAGAAAGATTCAACAGCAGGCTCAGCAGGGGCTTTTGGTAGACTGAAAGGGCACTGGTGTTTGCTCACCAGATTGGATCTCAGTGTGAAAAATATGCCAGTGGTTATAGATGCCTATGTCCTGCATAATTTTTGTGAAGCAAAGAAGAACTTGCAGGAGGGAGTGCATGGCAGAGGTGGAGGGATAGTCTCCTGAGATTGACCAGCCAGATACAGACGAGCTCAATAATGAACTGAACATCTTAGGGACGCTTTGAAAGAGCACTTTACCATGAGTCACAGTAATGTGCTGTGATGTACTCTGCTCAACCTGGTGCTGCCGTCTGGGGGGCCTGTTAGGAATTGTGTGGTGCTTGCTGCACATCTCTTATTGATTCTGATTGTCGGGGGCTTTGCTGTGCATTTATGATCACTACACTGTTTGCCACTGATCCTCTGGGTGTGAGTGTACACGAAGACTATTACTTTCACTACTAGCAGCATTATACATCTTGTGTTGCAAACGAATAAAGATGAATCCCTTTCAAACATAAGAGGTTTATTCAGTTATGAAAACAGTACCTAACAAACCATCTGAAGAACATAATAGCAAATACATTATAACTTCAAAAAAATTGAGAACCTTAGCAGATAAACAAGGGAAAGGAACATTGATGTCCATTGTAGCTACACATACATCAACCATGCCTCTCACAGGTCAGTGTATATGAAGCTGTGGTTGTCCATGCTTTCCCCCAGTGTGGAGTGGTAGAGGCAGGCGTACAGGCCTTGAAGCCATGGGGAATGCTGGGGGAGAGGACGGGGAATGTAGAGAGGCACTATACTACAGTTCTCCACCAACTACAGTGGTAGTCAAGCCCAGTATTATTGAACCTGAAAGTCCACAAGAATCAGCAGCATCTGCATTTTCTGACAGAGAAGCTCCATTATGTCCTGGTACATCTCCCTCTCCTTTTCCTGATGGGACTCCTGGGCCTTTTTCCTCTCTGCTCTTTCCTTCTCCATACAGTCTCAGTACTCACCCTCCAGGCCCTCTGTTCAAGGTCTGATGTAGCTCTGATTTGCAGGATTTTGCAGAACATGTCTTCCTGCATCCTCTTTTTCTCCTTATCTGGATCAGTCTTTTCACTGGTGTGGAGGGTAGACCTCAAGACCAAAATGGCTGTCCCTACAGATAAAACACAGAGAGGTGCTGTTGTCAGTATAGTATGTATAGCAAGAAAAGCTTAAGTTTCAGAAATCCCCCTTTCCCTTGCTCCCCTATAGTGTTAAAACCAAGCTTATTGGCCCTTCTGCTTCAGAAAGCTTGTGCACGGCACCACTCAGAGGACCAGCCATGGTGAGTATGACCCTCCCAGAGTGAGGGAAACAAGGAGGCAATTGCTTGGTTGCATGAAACTATGAGTATAGGGCACTAGCACTGAATAGTGGCACCATTTTCCACCTGTTGGTGATTTTAGCTGATACCTCACTCTTGAGGATAACACAGGCAGAGAGAGCACAACTGCTGTTGGCATGCCAAAGTCGCTCAGGCCCATATACCACCAGCCTGTTTAAGGTAATAGAACCTGCCGAAGTTATCGCCAAATGGCATGGGAAAGTGTCCTACAGCAGAAGAAGAAATAAGGCTGCCATCCCTAGAAACCTTTGGGAAAGGGTGGCAGTGTATCTCCATGGGATTTTCATTGTGATCTCTCAGGGGGATTCAAGAGACATCCTTGTGTACATAAAAAAAAACAACCTACTCCACACGCCCCTTCCCCCTGCCTAACTCTATGGGGGAACGATGAGTTGTTCCTCTACTTCTTCTAGTATGAGTAAATTCATGAAAATTAGCCGTGTCCTGATGAGTTGGGGGAGTCATAACAGTAATGGGAAATTTATTTACTTCCTGGCAGTTCTTTCTCCTGCTTCAGGTTTGCCCATGCTTGACTGCAGGGACTGGCTGCACTGCAGTGGAGCCAAAAACAGGTTGTGGCTCGCAGCACAGCAGGACCCGTTGATTGACAGTCTCCCATACTCTTCTTCCTCTTCTTCCTTGTCCACCTCCTCCTCTTTGCTGTTCAAGGCAGGAGCCTATGACTGGGGCTTCTGAGACATACCCACAGTGACATGCACGGTTGTGGTCAGATCTCCACCAAGGAGAGCATGCAGTTCTTTGCAGGTCTTCGGTTACGATTGATTGTTGACCTTCTGGTGTGTCTGCCATAGTTCCTTGACTTTCAAGCAACACTGCTGCTGGTCCTGGTCATACCTGTTCTCCTGCATTCCCTGAACAATCTGCTCATAGGTGTCAATGTTTCTATAACTGATCCAGAGCTGTGCCTGCATAGCCTCTTCCCCCCCAGAGGCCCAGAAGATTATATCTCCTGTCTACTCCAAGCAGGAGCGTGTCTGGAGTACGTAGCCAGCATGGTCAGCTGGGCAGTTGCACACAACAATGGAGAGGGACTGTGTGCGCTCACTCAGCTGTACAATCAGGAAAAGGCATTTCAAAAATTTGTGAGGTTTTAAAAGCGGGGGCTTCTAGTCTGTGACTCCTGGGCAGTGGAGTTAATAATTGTGACCAAAGCAGTTAGTGTCGGTCATTGTGGGATAGCAGCTGGAGTACTGTAAGGGTCAACATGGGTAAAGCAATGTCTACAGTCGCGTTGTGTAGACCTACGTGCCTCAACCATGGTTCAGCTCCACTTGGGGAGGTGGTTTTACTATGTCATCAAAATGGGGCATTTACGTCAGTGGGAGAAAACTTTAAGTGTAGGCCCATGTACAACTAAGTTGATGCAAGGCAGCTTACATAGACCTAAATTTGTAGTGTAGACCAGACTTAATAGTGCTTTTGTATGCATTTGCTTAATGTACTTTGAAAGTTTGCTAAGCTAAATTGAGGGCACTCTTAGTGTGCAGTTAGTGTGCCCACACAAGGAGTTAGTGGGGAGAAGCTAGTGAGCTTTAAATTCACACCTTAGCTTACTGTGTGGACAAGCCCTTTTGCTCCTGGAGGAAGTGGTTTAGATGTTTCAGTAGATGGCACTTTCATGAGTCAAGACTGAACAACAATGTAATGGTAGGAGTTACAATGGTGTTGGAGATGGTGGGTCTGATTCTCCACTGCTTTACCCATTGCAAAGGTATAAATGACTATCCAAAGTGTAAAGCGGGTGCAAAATGCTATCACTGATGCTAATGAGTGGTGAAATCTGATATGATAGTGTTTTACAAGCTGTAAATAATTATGCAAGGTGTAAGGCAGGAGACTCAGTCACATTTGTCTTTTGAATGAGACATAAAATTTAAATCCATATACCTGCTAACGACGTCACGACACTTGTCACAAGAATAAGGGTTCACAGAGTTAGCCCAGATGTCCAAATGAAATTTCACTTTGCTTAATTGCATACTGTTTACCTAAAATTTTCCTGAAAATGCATTTGGATAAGGTATTCATTATTCCCTGTCCTAAACTTGTCTTATTAAACAGCTGCTGTGTTTCATCCCAGGAGGTGGGTGGATTGATTCCTTTATGCACCATATATAATTTATAAAGCACTTTGGAATCATCCTGAATGAAGGGCTAAATAATACGTTGGATACTATTATTATTCTAATAACAAACAAAGTCTGTTCTGCGAGTATGGGGGGATTTTACAAAAAACTAGAAGCTATCATGTGACCACTGGAATTTTCTTCCTTATGAAAAGGATAGTCTTAAATACAGCATTCTCCTACCCCCCCCTTCTTCCTGCAACCTCAAGATTTTGTCTGATTTAACAATTCTCCTTTGAAGTAAACCCTTCTTGAAGGAAATGTGTTAAGTATTTCTACAGCAATGCAGTAGTTTTAAATTCTTCAGGCTGAAGTTTCATACTCAATTGAAGTGACCATTAACATTTAGCAAAGATCACTGTGGAACTGCTGTGGAAATACTTACCAGTGCAACAATCTACTCTTAGGGCCTAATCCTGCAAAGTGCTGGGCACCTTCAATTTAATTTGACTTTGACTCAGTGGGTATGTCTACAATGCAGCTGGGAGCATGCTTCCTAGCTAGGATAGACAGACATGTGCTAGCTCTTCTCAATAGGGTTGCCAGGTATCTGGTTTTCGACCGGAACACCTAGTCAAAAAGGAACCCTGTCAGCGGTGCTGACCAGGCCGTTAAAAGTCCAGTTGGCGGCACAGCGGAGCTAAGACAGGCTCCCTGCTCAGGTCTGCATGGCTCCTGGGAAGCATCCAGTATGTCCCTCTGGCTTGGGGGTGGCCACAGGGGCTCCACGTACTACCCCCCGCCCGGGAACCGAGGCCAATGGGAGTTGTGGGGGTGGTGCCTGCATGTGGGGGCAGAATGCGGAGGCCCCTGCCCCCTCTTTCTAGGAAACTGAGGTAAGCTCCGCCTGCACCCCTCATCCCCTCCCATGCCCAACCCCCTTGGCCCCAGCCTGGAGCCCCCTCCTACACCACAAATCTGTCATCCATGGCCCCACCCCAAAGCCTGCACCCCCAGACAGAGCCTACACCCAAACCCCCTGCACCAGCCCGGAGCCCCGGCCCTCACTCCCCCAGCCCAGAACCCCCTCCTGTACCCCAAACTCCTCATCCCCAGCCAGAGCCCTCACCGGCTGTCTCCCTCACCCCACCCTGGTGAAAATAAGCAAGTGAGCAAGGGTGGGGGAGAGCGAGCAACAGAGAGAAAGAGTGGGGCCTCAGAGGAAAGGTGGGGCAGGAGCAGAGCCTTGAAGGACGGGTGGGGCAAGGGTGTTCGGGTTTTCTGTGATTAGGAAGTTGGCAACCCTACTAGATCACAATAGCAGTGTAGCCGGGAGTAGCGCAGGCAGCAGCTCAGACGAGGAAGCATGTGTTAGGTACAGTATTAGACATACTCAGTGTAAGTTGAAAGCGCTCAGCACCGTCTAGGATCAGGGCCTACGTGAGGCCCATTGTAGAACTGATGAAATCACAGAATTCCAAGGTAACAGAGACAGATGACCTTGCAAAACAAATTGTCCTTGTCTTTTTCTAGGGAGAGAAAAGACTCTAGTAAAATACATATAATAGGTAGCCAAACTACGTCTAGTAATTTTTTTCTAAGTAGTCTTGGTTGTTTATCCCTCCATTTTGTGCTTGTCTAATGTGATTATTTTGTCCAATATAGCTCTTTCATCATAACTATAGTATGGATGGTCTAAATTAGTTCAAAAAGATATTAAGTTAATGCAAATACTTCTGGCACTGAAATTCTGAAAAACAAACCTGCTTTACTTAAAACTTCATTTTTAACAAATCCCATTATTGAGACAGACCATTTGGTTCTTATTCAAGTGTCTAGTTTAAGTTAAACTGGAACTGTGAATGGAATGTTGTATCAAATAAGTACTATACTTCACATTTATATCAGTGGATTTCATCACATACTACAAAAGTGATTAGTTTTTATCATTCCTATTTTACACATGGGAAAACTGAATACAGAGAGGTTGCTGTGAATTTTTTGTCAGACAGCATTACAGAAATAGAGGCTAAGACAGTGGTGGAAGTAGAGCTGAGGTTTACTTCTTCCATTTATCTGGTCTAACCATTAGACAACACTCTTTTTATTTCAAAATGTAATTTGTGTTGCAAATAAATAGGATGTTTTGACATTTTGATGCAGTAAAAAAAAATCCACCACAAAGTTCTGTTATTTAAGTTGAAGTGTTTCCTAAGAGCATCAAATATTAAATATACTCCATAATTTGTGTAATACCTGAAGAATTTCCTTCACAAAACTTCTGTTTGATGCTTCCAACAAATCATTATGTGCTGGGTTTTAACAGTCAGGGTGAAAGCTATCAGCCGTGGGAGTTCAGATGTTTCCGTCTGTTCATTATACCATAAGTAGCTGCTCGAAAGAGCAGATGTGCTGCCCCAGGCTTCAGACTAATTGCACTATCCAAATGCGTCATTTATATTTAAAGAGAAGTGTTTAAAACCAACACAAGTATTACCAAATTAATTAGGATTTCTTGTTCTGAACTGCTAAACCCATCTGACATTTTTAGGATCTGGGAAAATGTATTATGGTATTCCTTTCTGAAAAGGATTTTTAGTTGCTATAAATCACTTGGCCCTTAATTCAACAAGGAACGTATGCACTTTAAGTTCATGAACAGTGCTATTGCTTTCAGTGGGAATTCTCACATACTTAAGTACCTCGTTCAATTGAGGCCTTATTATAGAAGAATTAAGAAACATTCTGTTAGACCCAAAAATGTAAATAAAATTGAAACATTAATACAAAGTATTTCATCTAAAATTATCACTAAAAAGCCCCTTATTCCCTCCGCCTCCCCCCCAGCTAATGGACTGTAGTGTTTCCATTACCCATCCTTGTTTGGGAGTAGAGGAGTTATATCTTTGCGGTGAACATTTGCACTGTGCTTATTCTTGTCATGTAGTAAACTTATTTAAACGAAAACTCTAACTATTATGGACCAAATTTCAAAATGCTGTCTTGATATTGCTATAGTAAGTGCAGAGAGTGATTTGTGAAAGTAAATGGAAACCTCTAAGTACCTGCTTCCCACATGCAGTTTCCATTTGTAGGCATAAATATGAATGTTAGCCCACAAAAATATTTCATGCACAAATTTAGAAATTCAGTTCAAGCTTTTTGGGAGATGTGATCCCATTAATAGTAATTATTAAGAATCATGTTTATAATGTAGCACCTTTCATTCTGACATTTCATTTTAACCCACACACTACTGAAGTGCAGCCAAATATTTATATTTTCTTTAAACAACTCTTACAGAACTCTTACAAAAAAATTTGACTTTTTTGAATCAGTGTTATATCATGTATTCATGGAGTGAAAACCTCAAAGCTGAGCTTTTCTAGCATTTTTCAAGCATTCAAAGTAAAATTATTGACTAGCAAAGAAAAGGAAGAACTTCTATTATTCTATTGATTTTTAATTGTTCAAAGAGTGTGCTTTTCAAGAAACAACACAACATACATATAACAAGCACAGATCCTAATTGCTTAAGCTTGATAGAAAGATTTACTATATACTGTGTTTTATAAATATCTTTTCATAACAGGACTCCTGTCCCTGTTTAAGATAGAAATTATTTAATTAAGTACCCGTGGTGTTCTACTTTAACCGCTAATAAGAATATAAGTTTATAAGAATATGGGATCACTTACTTGGGATCTCTCAGTATATTAAGGGGCCAATGTACAATACAAACCTTTAGAAGCTGAGAAAGTGTCATGAAGAATAAAGCCATTTACCATGTCCAGAGGGAAGACAGGATTTCTTTTGATTCACTGTTTTTATTTCTGATATAGGCTATGCAGACACTTGACCAATCAGTCTGTTCAGTATTCAAAAAAGAAGTGTCACAGTGCCAAGTCTCTAAACAAGACCTGAAAATTTTGAAAAGAAAAAGAATCTCAATTAGATCATCTGTCTCAAATCTAGGTTCATCTTTTTTAAATGAGTATAAAATGAAAAGTAACTTGAGATTGCTCTTTGATAGACCATAGAACAGTCACAATGGGAGCGCTGAATTGTAACACTGAAAAAATAGTTGAGTAACTAAAACAGACTAAGATTACATTTTCAGTCTCCCAGAGTTTTATTTTTGACTTCAGAAGGGGCAGGATCAGGTAGCTAGTGAGCCAATACAGCACCATAAAAAGAGAACCTCTGAGCAATTCATTAGTTTATTTCTTTTATTCCAGACTCTCATGGAATTTCAAACACTGAAGAAATCGCTAAAGGCTTGCCAAAGGACTTGCCAAAATTTACAATATATTTGATTTTTTTAGAATTTTTCATTCAAACCTAAACCCTGACGCTGAGCATCTTCACCTTTTGGGAAAGTTTGCATGTATATCGAAGTTTCATGGCTATCACACAACTTTATAAGGACCTGAGCCAAAAGCCTAGGTCTGAGTAACACTGACATTTGGGGAAGTTTTGGATCTGGATCCGAGTCATGCAGCTTTGGCCCATCTCTAATTTTTAATAAAATACATAGTTATCATTTGATTGTAGGATATTCAATGGCCTAAATCACCATATTGTTCAAGCACCTCATAAACATTAATGGATTTAATCTCTGTTTTACAAGTGAGGATCAGTAGCTTGCAAAGGTTACACAAGGCGTTAGTGGCAGAGCAAAGTTTAGGACCCAGCAAATCCCAGTGCTTTAACTACAGAACTATTGTTGCATAGCTATTTTAAAACAAGCATATGAGTAGAGAAAAATATTGACATGAATGTTTGTTAGCATATAACAAAATATTTTGATGTCAGTGGTAATGGTAAATTATTCTAACTAAAGTCTTAGTCTGATCTTCTTGGTATAAAGTATATTACATCTAAAGTCTCCATTGATTATATCGCTTGTTAGAATAAATGGAATCTGTACCAGTCAGATTCCTGGGTGACCATAATTCATTGACAACACTAAAAAAAAAATTGAAAAAATGAACATGCAATCAATCAGAAACCATTCTACAATGAAAACTTTATTTTTGAGGTACTATAGATATACTCAAAAAGAAAAGGAGTACTTGTGGCACCGTAGAGACTAACAAATTTATTTGAGCATAAGCTTTCATGAGCTACAGCTCACTTGCTGTAGCTCATGAAAGCTTATGCTCAAATAAATTTGTTAGTCTCTACGGTGCCACAAGTACTCCTTTTCTTTTTGCGAATATGGACTAACACAGCTGCTACTCTGAAACCTATAGATATACTGAATGCTTTGCCAGGGTTCTTCCATTGAAGAGGACTCTCTCTCTCTCTCTCTCTATAATTTTTTATACTGTGCTCATCATGGAGTATCTGAGTACCTTCCAGTAGTGCATAAATCAATGTGACTACACATCTATCACACGTTTGGGTTCTCATTCTGTTCCTAGACAAAGAACCGTGTACAGTGTGGAATATCTTGTTCTGATAGGTTTTGGTTTTAAAAAATATATAAATATACCTGTTGCTGTGTGTTTATGTAAGAAAAGGCAAGGTTAAATAAATACATCTTGCATTTGGAGCAGAAGATGGTGAGGTTTGTGGTGGTCCTTCGTTTCTGGGAAATTCATCACCCCCTAAAAAAATTCTGTCTTCTGTACAGACAAGCTTTACTCTTATTGAGTTTTTCATTTTGCCAAAAGAACGCAGTTGTCAACCCTGGTCTTCATCCCAAAGCTTTAGATAGTCTTTAGATATCCTACGCCCAGGCCAGGCAGCGCACTGAAGATAAGGACTGAGGCTTTGAATTTGAGTCTATGGGAAGCCATTGTAGAGAGCAGAGGACAGGTTTAATATGTTTGCAGTAGCCTTTGTTGCTGAGGATGGTAGTTCTGAACTGGTTGGAGTTTCCTAAGTTCTGAAGCCTTCATGCCGAGGTATATTGCATTGCTGTAATCCAGCTGAGAGATGATGAAGGCATGAATAACTGAAGCCAGGTCTTCATCTGCCAGGATGGAATGGCATTTCCTAGTCAAGCAGGGATGGTAAAAAGTGTTGTTTGCAGATGATGATGTGTGAGAGCTCAGCATCAGCAAGAAATCCAAGAGTCCTACTGGACTACTGACTGAATTGACTAGTCATGATTGTGTATCTTCAACTAATGGACACTGCATCATGGCTGCAAGTTCTTCAAAGTACTTTCCTCTGTTCACCAGCATTACCTCTGTCCTTCTGGTTCAGCATCAACCAGCTGTTCTTCATCCAACAGCTGATCTCATCCAACCACTAGGCCCTCTTGGTGATAGTGAAGTGGTTGTTTGGAGTCAGTCATGATTTACTATACCGAATTACTGACCAACAGATTTCCTTTTTAACCATTGGCCTCTAATTAATGTTTCAAATAGTGCCAGCATTTCCCATAAAATCTGAAGATATATGTTCAGCAGGGATTATTGTCAATGGAGTCCTTTCTGTTCTGGCTAATTGTAATATGGCTGTAAATGTGTATTTTCCATAGAGATAAATATGGTCACAACAATTCTTTGCTTTTGTTTTTATCTTATGGTTTTGCTCAATGTAGTTTGCCTAGTACACCTGAGTTTTAAAGGAAAATTGCACTAATATACACTTTAGACTTGAGTTAAATATTGTAATGAACAGGCGACTGTGTATGTGTACACTTACCTTTTCTGGATGGAATCAGAACTGCTCTTCTATCAGAACTGTATATCTTGGGTCTATACTGCTCACAACTAAAGAAGATTCTTATTTAGCTCAGGCAGTTGGGTTATGTGCTTTTGAACAGGGGATCTGAGATTTTGCCTTGCTGTTGTTCATTGTAGATAGTGGCATAGTACTCAGTGCCCAGAGGCAAAACAACAGCAGGGGTTCATTACCTGGCGTGCTTCACTCAATAATCACAATGGGGTGGAGAAGCAGAAAAGTTTATTTGCAAGTGCAAACAAGGTACAGGGAGAATAGAATCTCAAATCCTGCACATCAGAGCAGGTCATTACACACACTTATATTCCTTAATGCTACCGCACTACACATTAGCCAATCAAAACTTTACACAAATACTCTGCCTTCCTTATATGAGTTACAACAATGTTTAAGTTTTTTCATGCAGTTGATAGATTTCCACTCCATATGGCTAAATGCAGTGCCTTGCATAATGACAGGTTTTAGAGTAACAGCCGTGTTAGTCTGTATTCGCAAAAAGAAAAGGAGTACTTATGGCACCTTAGAGACTAACCAATTTATTTGAGCATAAGCTTTTGTGATCTACAGCTCACTTCATCACTTCACTCTTATGCTCAAATAAATTGAAGTGATGAAGTGAGCTGTAGATCACGAAAGCTTATGCTCAAATAAATTGGTTAGTCTCTAAGGTGCCACAAGTACTCCTTTTCTTTTTGCGAATACAGACTAACACGGCTGTTACTCTGAAACAATGTTTATTTCCTGCAACCTCTAACAAGCATTCCTAGCAACTTAAACAACCAGCACATCCTGTCTGGCCTTGTAGCTGTCTCTCCATTAACTTGGATCAGCAAACCTTACACTATGAGGCATTTTCTGCGGCTGCAACATTGTTTTAAGAGCAAACGAGCTTACTCAAACCAGCCAGGCCTGAATTCTATTAAGGGGGGGTTGAGAAGAAGCCCTTAGGCCTTCAGCAGGGAGACCTCCTCGACCCTTATGGCCTTCCATCCCCTCAACTTAACTAGTGGCCATGCCCTGGGGTCTCCAACAATACCATTCAATAATCATATCTTTGATTAGGGCTTTATAGTGTGTATGATTGCAAATTAGATTAAACTGATTTTAAAGACAGATTTTTTAACATATCTTTCCCCTCTTGTTATTACAGGTAGAGTTAAGGTTGTTTAAGTGTCTTAGCTGTGCATTTCCATACCATTGAAAATGGGGATGGGGGGGAAGTTAGTGTTAGCCTTAAGTCTGAAATTCCTATGCTTGTAGCTCTTGGTGTTTTCCTATACCTACGGTGTTTTTGTTTACACTTAAGTTACTAATTGTATTCTCAGCCTTAATTCCATCTTAATTTGTGTGTGGGGCAGGTTGTTTTGTTTTGATTGTTTTGTCTCAATTTCCTTGGTTTTAAAAAAGTATTAAAAATATCACACATGATCTCTAAACAAGAAATGCAAAGAGAATGCTACCATGCAGTATTTCTGATGATTTGAAGATACATTGTATCAATATTAAAATTGCTTTAAAAAAAAACTTTGAAGGACAAATTCATCAGTGTACCAGACAAGCACAAAACAGCTAACATAAACTGGTGAATCTGGCCCTTAATATGCAATTGATCTATTGGATTAGAGGGAAATGTATAGAGATTGATGCTATGCGAAAAGACGGATTAGCATTTTTAAAAGGCTCCCACTGTGCTCCCTGGCAGTGCTGCTTTGGTGCATAATGGAGTCAAGGCATCAATCTATTAAGAGTCTTGCAAACACTACTGCTCAAGCTGGCATGCAAGCACAGAACCATTAGAGAACAGTGAGAGTTGAGCCAAGTAATCTACCATCTTGATACCTGTCCAGTCTCCCTTATATTGATTCACTACTATAGAATTGGCATCGTAATTGGCTGAGTTACCTCTGATGTTACACTGGCCCTATTTTAGAATTACCTGAGCTGTTGAACTGCCCTATATAATCACATCAAATGGATACAGCAATCATTAATAATTTAGTTTAATTACGTCCTAATTTCTCCAAATGTAACCTATGCAGAAGATTTTAATTAATTTTAACTATATGGTATGCTTGAAGAGTCTGTGTCATTCCATTCTTAAGATCAATCACGAGAAAGAAAAGACTGACACTGATGTTAACTTCCTGAAATGATGCATTTTTAATTAATTTTAACATGAACTAATTAACTATTTACTTGTTAATTTACTGTAAATTCATTGTATACTCAAACAGTAGATAGTGCAACTTTGGATAAGAGATGCTGCTTTTTTATTCATACCAAAGAGGTTACATCCCTGCTTTAAGTACAAAATTAAACTCAACTTTAACTACTGAGTCATGGCCAATGCCTCTGTAGTTATTTTTTGTTTCTAATCGTTTTGTTCCCTGTGTCTGAATTCCCTCAATATCTGCTCATTTCTCTTTGACACAGGGTAATCAAAACTGAGCACAGTATTCTGGGGGCATCCTGTTGATTTGCATAATGGTATTAAAATAAATTCAGTGTTTTCCATCCCATTCCCTCTGAGTCCTATTTTTTCCTTTACTTGACTACTGGTACACATTCCATAAAGGTTCCTGTTGAGATGTCTGCAACCTAGGCCTTTTTTCCTGAACAGTTAATTAATTTAGAACCCGGCAAGGTGTGTGAATAGTCCAAAATCTTCCTTCCAAGTAACGTGTATGAGTACAATAACACAAAATATAGGACAGAAGCTCATGACTTTCTGTATAGTTTTTATTATACTCTGATCCAAAATCTGACTCCAAGGGCTTCCAATTTTATATGTGCAACATTGCATTGTTTCCTATTTTAAATTTGCATTTCCTTTGTATTTCTAGGTATGGCATGAATTGCCTTATTCAGTTTGAGGATTTTGCTAATGCCAATGCATTCCGCCTCCTGAATAAGTATCGTAACAAGTACTGCACTTTCAATGACGACATTCAAGGTAAAATATTCTCATCCTACTCTATTTGGGTGCTTAGAAGATAGGAAGTGCTTGAAGTGCAATGGGCTGCAAACCCAGGAAATTAAATTTCTAAAAAGTTCATTGGGTCGCTGTGGAGTGCAGTTTTACCATTGGCTGGGGCAAAATCCCCTCTGATTGGCTTCTTTTCCCATGAGCCTGGCTCCTGGAGAACTGCAGTTGATCATGGCTGCTGCAGGAAGCAGTCAGAACTCTGTGCTCTCCCCTCAGCCGCTGACACCATTCTGACTGGAAGGTAGGGAGGCGGAAAGAACCTAGCAGCTCAAGGTGGCTCTGCTCCGTCGTCCCTGCTCTCCTTCTATGAGCAGTGGGACAACTCTCCCCTCTCTCTGCAACACACAGCCTGGGAAGGGGGAGGTGGACCCCAAATTGCAGCTACTCCCCTAGGCCTGGGAGAGATGAAGAACCCCAAGAGCTGCTGGGGGCAGAGCTGATGTGGGGAACAGATTGGGGCAGAATTGAGGGGGGACTGGTGGGGACAAGATCAGTTTGGGGATTGAGGGACAGAATTAATTGCTGAGCAGATGTAAGGGCACGTGTAGTGGTGATGGTGATAGACCCCCACAGGCACCTTTTTCAGACCAAGCACTGTGGGGGATAGGTACACCAGGCGTCCAGTGACCTATTTTTATTCCTCTCCTTTTCCCTATTAATTTACATCCTACACTCCATCTAATTCTAGACATTCATTTAATTAACTTTTTAAGAGTTAAGGCTGTGTGATATAACTTCCCTTGCAATTTAACTTCAATTCTTCTTCATGCTAGTGTCTAGAGATCCCTTACTGTGGGCATTTCAGCCTGCTTGCAGCTTAGGGGCAAATACAGATCTCAGTCACATGCAGCACGGGAATGCCCCACCTCCTGAAGGTTCCCTCCATTTTTTTTTTCTCCCTCTGCAACAGCTGACAACTCAGCCAGGCCTTCCTTCTGCACCACTATCTGCTCATCTCCCAACCAGCCCTTTTTGGAGTGAGACCTGCTGGTTGGTACCACCAGGCTCTCTCAGTTTGGGATCAAAAGGGCTAACTATAGTTTTGATAAAATGAGGTCGCTGGACAGTGACCAGAAGAGAGACCCTATGGAGCTGTGAAAGAATTTCAGGAACAGCTTTGTCACATTCCCAGTGTCAGTAACTCATAGAAAGTCCACAACCAGAATGGGATCATCCATCATCTACTTCGGAATGGACCACTGCAACCCACTCCCCATCCTATTTCTAGACTTACAGAATTGAGGGATAAACAGAGCTGTCTGAAACATCTAAATAAATTCCTAATGGAGGTTTGTCTGCAAAGCATTCCCATTTTACCATCCTCAGAGAATTCTTATGTTTTGCAGATGGATGGCAGCTTTTTTCTTTTCCCAGCTCTGATTATTTGATTTTACATATGCTCCTAGGGTCCCTCTCCAGGATCATGGTAACAATAACATTCCCTTCAAGAAAGAAGGAAATTCATTTATCTCTTCCAGGCCAATTTTTTTGATCAGAGATTTGTACAGAGAGTATTCATCCTTCTGTCAGGCACAAGAGCTCATCTCAGAAGAATGCTAACAGAAGATCAAGATGGTCATAATGAAAAACAACTGGGGTCACAAACAAAAATACAATTCTTATTGGAGCCTACTAGGAATTCTGATCTTATACACAGACATGCTGCTATGATCTAGTACCTATGATACCTATCCAGGAATTCCAAGTATCTCTTCTGCTTCTTACCCAATCTCCTCTATTGGCCAAGATCTAGCTCCAATTGTATATTCTCCACTCCCAAAACTGGTGAATGCAGAGAATCAGGGTTTTTTTTAAGGTATCTACCCCATTCATTTTAGGAAATGGGTACCAGAGAGAACACAGTATCTACCACAATGATTCATTGAGGTCTCAGAGTATTGCTGCTCCTTCCATGGATAATAGACCAGTTCTGGTCATGACAGTCAAGGTCTGATAGTTTCTTTATAACTGTCAAGAACACAATCTGCTGTACACCAGAGAAAAATTCTACTGTCCTCGGTGGAGCAAAGTTTCTTATCTCTATTTGCGCTGCCCACCAATAGCGAGATGAACACCAAGACTTATGAGAAGGAGGTCTGATTATCAGAGTGGTTGCTGCATGTAGAAATATTTTACTTACCATTGTCAGTTTGGTGGGCTGGCGATTGACCTCCTTAAATCTGTACACAGTAAATAAAGTGCCCCTCGGCCTCTGTAGGTGTCAGGATCTGGGATGGGAAGTGGTGAATGACCTCTTGTAAAGCTGGCAAAGTCCTTACTATATGTTTTCCCACCTTTTCCATTGCTAAAACCCCTCTCCTAATAGGCAGGCTTCTCTACATCTGTACTTGGGGTTGATAAATAGATATTTTTAATTGGACTAAGCCTATAAAAGGTCATGTAGCCATCCCATCCACTCAGCATGAACTAGGCATATGCAGCTGAAGGATGGAGGAACAAAGGGTGTCTTTCTTTAAAATTCTTCTTTCCTTTGGATTGGAGTCAGGGGCTACCTTCCCCACTCCAGAATGAAGTTGGGGGAGTGGACCAGTTCTTGAAGATGTTGGCAGGGAAGGAGGAGATAAAAGCCACCAAGTTGCCCCTAGAATATTTATAAATGTGTTTAGCCAGAGTCTCTAGTGGGGGGTCTTATTGAGAGGGCCTCTGAAGGAGCCAGGGGTGGATTTCTCATGTGAGGCTCCCTTCTAAGCCACCCTTAGGCACTGGACTTCCCTCACTTCCCTCCTTCGTCCCTTCCACTAAGGGACTGAACTCTTTTCCCCATCCCCAAGATCATGGTCTTCCTTTTTTCCTCACTGGGGGCTGAGAGAGGAGAGGGGGCTCTTTTCTGCCTCTTTTGCCTTCTCTACCCTGTAGTGGGAAAGAATGGGGAGTTAGATGTTCCTAACACTCATTGTAATAAACTGTGCTTGCTGTACTTTTACCTCATCCAAAACTCCCAAATCCAGATTAGCCCAGATTTATTGACTTTGAGGGCATACTGCAGAGCTCATTTGTTTCACCTGGCCTTTGAGAAGAAGTAGAGAGAATGAGGTACAGACTACATACAGGGATGCTAGTATTTATGTGTTTCTGCTTGGCAGAAGTGTGAGCTGCTTGTAATGCATTATATTTTTGTAATTGTAAATAGTTGGGAGATCACTCAGAGCCATGGGCACCTTTTAATTTCTTCTAAGTCAAAATGAAATAAAATCCATAAATATAAACCTATCATCCTCCACTTTGTTTGTTTCTCTCTTATTGTATTTGGTTGTAACCTAGATTGTAAACGCTTTGGGGCAGGGACTGTCTTTTTAGTAAGCTTTTCTACAGTGCCTAAAACAATGAGGTCTCAATCTGTGATTGCGAACCTTAGGCTATGCCCTAAAACACATAAGAAGAAGAATAAGAAGTAATAATATGCCAACATGCTTCTGGCTCAGGGCTGTGCCAATAGCAGTAACAGGAACTGCAACAGAAACTTGGGAAGAATACAAACAACTCAGTAAGGTAGGGTTTGCTTCCAAATTTCATACCCATAATGTTCGAGTGGGTTAGAATTTAGTTGTAATAGGGGATTTGTCATCTCTGCTAGAAAAAATTGTTTCAGCATGTTAACTTTCACAGCTGCTTACTACCCCCCTGAAAAATGCCATGGTCTGTTGTCAAAACTTTCAGAGTTTATTTTTCCATAGTCTTTGTGATGGTATAGAATAGCGGTAGAGTTCTTCTCATATTCTGGAATATTCACAAGATCATCTTATGTTTTGGCACTTGCCTGGTGCAGATTGTGTTTTGATTGTCTTTCCAGAAACTGCAGCTGATCTGCATGGTGAAATGTAAGGTCAAACCATTCGTCACAGTAGTTCCGGTTAAACAAATCTACTGCTCACACTGCCATTTTTCCCCCCTTTTCATGAAGAACAAATAAGGCAAACTGCTGAAGAGGAGTGATGACAGTTACTGCCAACAACAAAGAATGATAGTGAGCTGGCTACTCTAATAGAACTAGATCTTTATCATTTTACAGAAAATGGCTGAAGAAAACAAAAGTGGAGTTCTTTTACAATAGTTTGTTTAAAACTGTTGCCCTTTTATAAAATTAATGAATTAATAATAAATGTTAATCCTCAGATCTTAGTACATTACTACAGTGACACCTACTTGCGCCACTTTAATTAGAAATCGATAATCATACTGTACAATACATGCAAAAATGCCCAGAGCAAAAACCTAAAATATTACTATAATAGTATAGTTATGAAAACTCTTAACTTTTTCATTTAAAATAGAGGATTATAGGGAAACCCAGAATTCACTAGAGGTTACCAGCTGTAATTGGTACACCAGCAATGCATAATTATAGTTTGAAACGCAATAGATTTGCCTGCCTAGTGACTTAGCGGCAGAGTGTCAGGCACTCTGATAAGTAGAATCCCAGCATTCTGGTATGTTCACATCATACACACAGAGAAACTAGAAAAAAAATATACTCTGAATACTCTCGTTATGTTGCTAGAAGGTTGCAATGTAACACTACTTTATTTCTTAGAATTCAGAACAAGACCCCCAAAACAGGCTGCTCCCTAAAGCAGCAAGGCACAACTCGCCTTACCTTGCTTACAACTGTTCTTTTTCCAGACTGACACTTCTCTTGTGTTCCCAACCTCAAAACTCGAGTTTTCGCTGATCACATGTGAAAAGTCGCCCAAAAATTACCAAATGACAGCGTACTTCAAAAAGCACAAATTTTTGACATTTCAAAAGAAATCACTGAGATTGGCAACACTGTGCAGCAGCTTCTGTTCACTCACATGTGGGCCTTCTTGGTTTATACAGTTCCCCTGCATCCCCCTTGGCTGCTTCCCCACCCCATTTGATACATCCTATGGTCAACAAGAAGCCCCACTTTGCCATGGCCTGCTCTGTTCCAAATAGCACATATGCCACGTGGCTTTTGCTAGCCAGGGGAGGTGGATTTGGTCCAGTTGCCTGTGGCTCAGTGGCTGCTCTCTATCAGATAAGTGCAAAGAGACATGGACTGGGGAGCAGTGGGGATCTAAGACCTTGTCTACTCTTGCCTATGCTTAAGATGGCATGTAGGGTACGTGTAGCTACATACCGCATTGAAAGGCAGGCTGTGTCCACACCAACTGCAGTGTGTAGCTGCACGCAGCAGGGAAAGTCTCCTACAGGAACCTTTTTCCTATTGACAGAATCTTTCACTGTGGTGGGGAAAGGCTCTGGCAGCAGGGAGGCAGCAAGACACTACACTGCTACAAATAGCAGTGTAGATGTGGGAGGCAATGCTTGGACATGCAGTGAGCCATGTAGGGTATATACCCAAGGGTTCACTCATGTAGGGCACCCTCATCTGTACTCAATCACTAGAATCTGACATTGCCCCTATAAACTCTATCAGCCAGACCATTCCTTCCTCAGAGGTTTTGTATAATTAATCATAGAACCTCTTTAGAACAAACCTCCATTCCCAGCCAAAACCTCAATGAGAGTTTGTCTTAGCTAGCTGGCTCACATGATAGCTTGTACTTTACATGTCTCCACATGCAAGACTGCGTCTCCACTCTTTTCAGGGGTGGTTAAGATCCGTTTATCAGTCAGTCAGACACAGCATAGACTTACTGGTAAAAGTTCCTCCAGGAGCACTGATATCTCTGTCTTGGTAGACAGACCCCATTTAATCTGTCAAGGTATTTTATTTCACCAACCATCCCCCCTCAAAGATGCTTGTAATAGATGCATCCACACAGCTAGGGTTCTCATTTAGGCAGTCTCCAATTCAGAGCCTATGATCTCACTAACACATACATTTATTAGGGCTTAGATGTTTGTCTAGCCTGCAAGGGTTTCTTACCCCTCCTTCAGCGTATAATTGCCAGGCTCTAATAGACAATACAATGGTGATACAGTATATAAACAAAGGAGGTGGGGCAAGGTCTTCCGCTCTGTCAGGAAGAGAATTTTTTTTGTGGGAATCAACCTGGTACCTCTTCGTTTACCAGGGACTCTCAAAAAGTTGGCGGATCGTCTCAGTGGGAAGGGCTCGGTCACTCCTGAGAGGGAATTGAAAGACTCAATTCTGGATCAAATATTAATGAGCTGGGGGGTTCCCTCAATAGACTTATTTGCTACCACTGTAAACAAAAAGTGCCCCCACTTTTCTCCCAAAAAGGTGTGAGTCCAGGTTCACTGACGGATGCTTTTCTGATTTGGTGGGGAAAGGTTCTGCTGTCTCTCCTCCCCTCCCCACACTGTAATTAATTCCCCGGAAAATACATCAGGATAAGTCTGATATAATAATGCTTGGACAAATCTGCTTTCGTTTTCTGACCTGTCAATAGATCTACTCTTTCCACTTCCAATTCTGCCATACATTTTTCAAAATCCTGGTCTGGTGCTCAATATCTGACAGCATGGAAGCTACCTGGTTGAATTCTGTTGATAGCAGTTGTTCCAAGGCAGTTCAAAAGGTTTTAATTCAGAGCAGAAAGGCTAACGTATAAAAACAATTCCATTTAGTTTTACTTGTGGACTTTTGAAAGACATTCAACTTTGAGAGTCTTCTGATTCTTTTATCTTGGACTACCAGTTGTTGCGAAAGCACTCAGGATTTTCAATTACATCTATCAGTCACAATCTACACATGTTGGGAGTCATTCTGTTTTTTTCCCTTCCTACTGTATCAAGATTTTTTAAAGGGCTGACTCATATATTTCCACCAGTAAAGGAAATGTTTCCTACATGGGAGATGAATGTGGCGTTTCTAGCATTAATGGACTCTACCTTTGAACCTATGTCATTGTGTTTTTGTTGTTCCATCTTTCCATGAAAACTGCATTTTTCAGCTATCACTTCAGCTTGCAGGATGAGTGAAATATAGGCCTTGACAGCAGGCCCCTCGATTTGTAGGGCACCTACTTGGGGTTCTGTTCATACCTTTACTAATTACTACTCCATTGCGGCAGCTTCTAGATCAGATGCCCAATTTAGCAGGGCTGTCCTACAGATGTTCTTTAAATAGGAGTCCTATCACACCCCTCTTTGATAGATAACTGCTAGTCAGCCCTCTACAGTGGGATCCATGTAGACAACTGTTGTAAGAAGAAAGAGGTGTTACCTACCTTACAGTAACTGGAGTGCTTCAAGATGCCTTTGTCCACAGGGATCCTGTGACTCCCCCTCCTTCCCCACTGACACAGTCCTGTACTGGGATATTCTGTGTTGCTGAAGGAACTGAGTGGTGGTTGGAGCTGCTCTGCCCTTTCTTTCCTCAGAAGGGGTGCAAGAGCATGCATTATGTGCATGTGCAGCCCCAGGGGATGCTGCAACTAAGACTCTGGGCTCACTTGCATGGGGCACACACAGCTACAGTGGGATCCATGTACATAAAGACACCTTGAAGACCTCCAGTTACTGTAAGAGATAAATAACCTCTCATTTCATGTTGCACACTAATTGAAGCAAAGGTCTCTATACAACTCTTGCCTTAGTTAGTGTGCATCCTGCCAATGGGAGTTGGCATTTCCCATTACTGACCATGTCTGATCTTGCTCAGTTCCTGAGATCTGGTCAAATGAATTCTGAGCACTAGGTGGTGTGGTTGGCAAGATAGAGTACATGCTAACATAGCTGAGATTAGAATCAAGATCATAATCTTTATTTTACTTTATTCTAAAGTTATTAGTCTCGTTTATCTCTGATTTAATAAAAACAAAGTATAAAGCAAAACAAACAAATGACTCCCCATCTAAATTGTAATTGCTAACTCTCAAGTATTTGCATCTTTTAGCTATATGAGTACTTCGAAATCATTGATAATTTTTACTTAAGACTTTGCAATTACTATTTCAAGAGTAGTCAAAATTATTCATTTTGTATTTTAGGAACAGCGTCTGTGGCTGTTGCGGGTCTTCTAGCAGCTCTGCGTATCACTGAGAACAAGCTGTCCGATCACAATATCCTGTTCCAGGGAGCTGGAGAGGTATCTTTATTATACAGCAAGGAAGCTTCTCATGTGAAAACCTTGCTTTTATTTCAGAACAAGTTGCATGTATCTGATCCATAATAAGATACTTATTAGGTTAAATAACAATCACCTGCAAAAAAATTTTCTTACTTCAAATATACATTTTGTCGAAACTCCTTTAATTTTCCCAAAGCATCCTATGAAAATACCCATCTTGATCAGATGAACTATAGTCCGCTATTAAAACGTCAAGTTCTTCTTTGAATGATAGCCCCTATGTGTATTTCACATGTGGGTACCCATGAGCACCATGCACCTGAGTCTGGAATTTTTTTACAATCAGTATCCATTGGCCCAGACATGCTCAGTAGCTCTCGTTGTGCGCTGAACTGAGGGCATAAAGGTTGTTGCATACCAATGCCTCTTCAGTTCATTCTTACTGCCGCATGGTCCGAGTCAGAATCTTTGGTGTCCTGAGATTCATTTCTCCTGTGCCATTGCGGTAAATATATTGTATTTTTGTATATAATTGTTTTAGTAGTTAGTTATTTCCCCCCTTTTCTCCTCCCCCTGAGAAAATCCCCCCCCCAAGAATGCTGGGATGATGTCCAGGGTTCTGGGGTTCAAAAACTTTTCTTGCCCTTGATCCTTTTCTGTGCCCAATGAACGTCAACACTGCTTCTGTTGCCTGGGGGAGGCTCACATTTCAGCCAAGTGCAGCATCTGCCACTCCTTTCCCCCCAGAAGTTGTGAGGGTCAGGAACTGAAGCTAAGGAAACATCTGAAGGAGAAGGCAATGAGACCCCAATTAGGTCCAGGCTGGGGACTGACCCTGTACATCAATCTAAGCAAGTGGGCAGTGCATCTTCGAGCACAAGCTCAGAAATAGAGGCTGAGAGTTCTAAGAAACGCTTCCAATGGAAGTAAGGGGCACTGTGTTAGGCTGTCTACCTCACATGAGGCCTGAACGGTTCTATTAGGCCAATTAACTCATACCTGGAGGAAAGGCAAGGAGTGCTAAAGCGAAATTGCTGATGAAATCCAGCTGGGGAAGGAGCTGGGTGGTGTTTATAAAGAGGAATTTTGCAATAGATGGGGACTGCAATGAGGTGAGCCTGCAGTCACGCTCCCTGATACAAGGTGCAGAACAGAAGACCGAGAAAGAGCAGGGTAGGGAGCAGTCCAGGGAAGGAACAGTACTGTCTGAGAGGGATAGACCTGAACTGTTGGTCTGAGGGTCTCTGGATCATAATCCGGAATAGAGGGAGAGCACATATTCCCCTACCAGTTGCTGCAGAAGTGGTGCAGGCAGCTCAGTGGATATGGAGAGGGCCTGAGTCTTTGAGGAAGGGGATTCTGATAATACTCAGGAAGGGGAAAATGATGGTGACTTGGCCAGAGGGCTAAGCCACAAAAGAGGCTCTGCAGCTCCTGACCAGAACAATGGGTTGAGTGACCCCCTCATGGGGTGCGGACAGTGGTGAGCCAATTCCCCGGATGAACCATGAAGAGGTGCCACCGAGCAGTAAATAGCCAAGCCAGACTCCGTTACCAGCACTCTCATAGACATAGGGACAAACCATGGTGGTCTAAGATTGCCCTGAAGAGAAAGGAAGCCTCTTTGATCCCATCAAAGTCAGGAGAATCTGCATGCATGGGCGCTAAAGACTTAAGCCCGAGTAAATCATCTTGGCAGGAGAAAGTGGAATGCAAGGATATGGATCTGCTGGTCTAGCATCGATTTCAATGGTAAAGGCTCAAGATAAACAGCTTCTGGTGTTGCCATCCAAATCTAGAGCTGTTGGTGCACCTATAGCAACACATCTCCAGATGGATCCAACTTCCCCATGACCAGGGATACTCTGGTTCCAACTGCTCCACCAGGGTGAACTGAGACCTTTATCTCGCCAGAGGACATATTTCCTGTCCCTTACCCACATTGACTCCTCTTATCAGGACCATCTCTATTCGGGCACATTGTTACACCAGAGGAAGAGACTATTCCAAGGATTCAGAGTCATTTTCCTGTCTCATCCACCAGTGTCCATACACAGCTATCAGTACCATCAGTTATACTCGTAGTCCAGGATCTGGCCTCTTCTTCCAGTGAGTCGGAAGCTCCACAGGAGGGCCTGCAACTCCGGATAAAGGTGGCCCTGGACAGAAGCTCTAAAAGATCAGGATTCTGGCCTGCAGCCAGACATGATTAGACAAGAGACAAGTGGTACTTTATGCCATGGCATCCTCCCCCGCCAGTTGATCCATCCTACTGGAGGCTGTGGAAGCCCTACTCTGGACACCCGGGATTGGTACATAAGCCTTATTTATCATTGACCATCTATCCCCAACCATAGCTGTCGAGCATTTTGAGGAAGGTGGTGAGCTGGTTCTGACAGTTCCGGGAGCGATTTCATCATTTTTCACCAGATGAGGCGGTTACTCCATCTTCTCTGTCTCTGCCAGATCACCAGTATCAGGAGCTCTTGCATAAAATGGCACCAGTGCTGGAGATTGAGCATGAGGAAGTCCAGGTGCCTCAGCACAGATTTCTGGACATTTTTCAGCCTTCCGGTCCAGGTTGAGTGGCCCTCCCCATCAATGAGGCCATCACGGACCCAGCAAAAGACAGTTCAGCACATTCCTGCTTCTTGTGCTCCTATCCCTAAGAGGGCCAAGAAGTGTTACTTTGTTCCAGCTAGAGAGGGAGAGTTTTTATTTTTACCCCCATGGCCTAACTCCTTGGTGCTGCAGGTGGCAACAGAGAGATCCAAGCAGCAACACCTCAAGGCTACTCCTTCTGATAAGGGACACAAGCAGCTCGACTTCCTGGGGAGAAAAGTCTTTTTTCACCTCCCTCCAACTCAAGATCTCAAATTATCAGGCCCTCTTTGCCAAATAGGATTTTACCAGTTATGCTAAGTTTCTAAATTTTAAGGACAAGCTCCATGAGAAGGATAAAGCCCACTTCCAGGCCTTAACTGACAAAGGCAAATTGGTGGCCAAGACTTCCCCCCAGGCAGTGCTGGACATGACAGATACTGTGTCTGGGGGGATGTTATGGCCATTGTTATGAAGAGAGACATGATTAATTCTCAAGTTTCCCTAGAGAGGTGCAGAGTGCCATCCAAGATCTGCCCTTTGATGCAATCAATCTCTCCACTCCCTCAAGGACTTGAGGACAGCTCTTTGCTCACTTGGCATTTATACCTGTCCCCAACAGAAGACATCACACACGGGGTAGAGGGTGAGGCTGCCTTGTCAGCCCTTTTATCAACGTCTTCAGGAGCCATCAAGTAAAAGACAGAAGATTTATAAGCCCAGGAACCCAGCCTCTGCAACATCCACCACCACATCTTACTCTAACCTTCAGTCAAAGGTTCTTTTGGCAGGACTGTCAAGACCTGCGTCCCTTTATTGAATCCTCTTCATTCTCTGCCTCAGCTTTTTTGGAAGCTGCCTTATCTAATTTGCTGACAACTGGAGGGCCTTAACTACCGATAAATGGGTACTAGAAGTTATTCATGGTGGCTATCTGATCAAGTTTCAAACAAATCCTACCCAGAAACACCCTTCCCACTTCCCTTTCAGGGATGGCTCTCACAAGGAGATTCTCCAACGGGAATTGGACTCACTTCTTCCCTAGGGAGCCATAGAAAGGGTTCCACCTCAACATCGAAGGAAAGGGATTCTACTCCTCTTACTTCCTGATCCCCAAGAAAAATATGAGGTGGAGGCTGATGCTACGAATGCTGAACGTTTTCATCTGAAAACTAAAATTCTACATGTTCTTTTTGGCATTAGTAATTCCTCTTCAGAGGAGGGTCTGAAAGACACATACTTTCAAATAGACATTAATCCATCCCACATCTTCTTCAATCAAGATTGTTACTAATGCAGAGTCCTCCCCTTTGGACTGGCCACAGCACCAGGGTCTTTACCCTGTTTTTTCAGTAGTGGCAGCTTTGGTGAGAAGAGAAGGATTTACTGTGTTCCCATACCTTGACAATTGGATTCTAATGGGCAGCTCCTACGAAGAAATCCAGCAGGCAGTCCAATTTCTAGTCAGTCTGCTGCCTTGCCTAAGTGTCTACCTCAACCACAAAAAATTCATTTACCTCCATGAGGTCCATAAACTACTTAGGTTGATGTTGGACTCAACCAAGCAAGAGCTTATCTAATCTCTTGAGGTTTCAGGCCATGAGTGCTCTCTCACACCAAGTCACCATCAGACTCTGCACTTCAATCAGAACTTTCCTTTCCCTCCTTGATGGGCCTCATGCACACAGATGATGCCATTCACCAGGTTTTATCTTCATTGTCTACAAGACTGGCTCCCTCCATGAACTCACCAGAGTGGGGCAACATCAACAACAAGGTGACAGTTCCGTCCAGGGTTTTGGACTCTCTCATAAGGTGGACAAAGGTGGAGAAAGTTTGGTGGGGATCCCTTTCCTTACACTGACTCCCAAGGCAACCATCATTACTGATGCCTCCCTCTTAGGTATGAGAGCTCATAAGGGTGATCATATGGTACAGGACATCTGGACCCCCTCATGTCATAAATATAAAGGGAAGGGTAACAACCTTCCTGTATACAGTATTATAAAATCCCTCCTGGCCAGAGGCACAATATCCTTTTACTGTAAAGGGTTAAGGAGCTCAGGTAACCTGGCTGGTACCTGACCAAAAGGACCAATAAGGGGACAATATACTTTCAAATCTAGGGTGGGGGGAGAAAGGCTTTTGTCTGTCTGTCCTGTGTGCTTGCCGGAGAGAGATCAAGAAAGCAAGCAATCCAACTCCATTAGAATTAGTAAGTACTAGCAAGGAAATGCATTTGTTTACTTTTGTTTTGGCTTGTGATTTTCTCTGTGCTGAGAGGAAGGTGTATTCCTGGTTTTCTTTTTGTAACTTTAAAGTTTTTGCCCAGAGGGAAATCCTCTGTGTTTTAAATCTGATTGCCCTGTGAGGTTAGCTTCCCTTCTAACTTTACAGAGATGCTTCTTTTACCTTTTTTCTTTCTAATAAAGTTCTGTTTCTTTTAAGAGCCTGACTGATTTCTCTATTGTCCTAAGACCCAGGGGTTTGGGTCTGTGATCACTTTGTAACCAATTGGTTAGGATATTATTCTCAAGCCTCCCCAGGAAAGGGAGTGTAAGGACTTGGGGGGATATTTTGGGGGAATAGGAACTCCAAGTGGTCCTTTCCCTGATTCTTTGTTAAATCACTTAATGGTGGCAGCGTACCCTCCAAGGGCAAAGAGTTTGCCTTGGGGAAGTTTTACCCTAAGCTAGTAGAAATAAGCTTAGGGGGTCTTTCATGTGGGTCCCCACATCTGTACCCTAGAGTTCAGAATGCACATAAATATACTAGAACTCAGGACAGTCCATCGAGCCAGCAATGCCTTCTTCCTTCTCATCCAATCCAAGCACATCCAAATAATATCATCCAACATGGTTAGCAGCAATCAGATGACTAACATAATGAACAGCTTTGTAAATGGTGTAGGATCTGAGGATAAAATAGGGAACAAATAAGTTAAGAATTATTTTGACAAGTTAGATGTCTTCAAGTTGACAGAGCCTGAAGAAATACATCCTAGAATACTCAAGGAACTGGCTGAAGAGATTTCTGACACACTAGTGGTTATCTTTGAGTACTTGTGGAGGATGGGAGAGATCTAAGAGGAATGGAAAAGGGCAAACATACTACCTATTTATAAAAAGGGAAATAAGGACAATCCAGGGAATTATAGACCAGTCAATACCTGGAAATACAATGGCGCAAATAAGCAAGCAAGCAAACACCTAAACAATAATAAGGTGATAAGTAACAGTCAACGTGTATTTGTCAAGAACAAATTGTGTCAAACCAACCTAATATCCTCATTTGACAAGGTAATAAGCCTTGTGGATCAGGGGGAAGCAGTAGATGTGATATCTCTCTACTTTAACAACAAGGAGTCCGGTGGCACCTTAAAGACTAACAGATTTATTTGGGCATGTTAGTCTTTAAGGTGCCACCGGACTCCTTGTTGTGTTTGTGGATACAGACTAACACGGCTTCTCCCTGATACTCTCTACTTTAGTAAGGCTTTTGATACTGTCTTACCTGACCTTCTCATAAACAAACTAGGGAAATATAGCCTAGAAGAATCTACATAAGGAGGGTGCACAATGGGTTGGAAAACTATATTCAGAGAGTAGTTATCAATGGTTCACAGTGAAGCGGGATGGCATATCAAGTGGGGTCTTGCAGTGATCTGTCCTGGGTCCAGTTCTATTCAATATCTTTATAAATGATTTAGATAATGACATATAGAAAACCCTTCTAAAGTTTGAGGATGATACTGAGCTGAGAGGGGCTGCAAGTGATGTGGAGGATAGGATTAGAATTCAGAATGATATTGACAAAATGGTCTGAAATAAACAGGATGAAACTTAATAAGGACAAATGCAAAGTACACCACTTAGGAAGGAACAATCAGTTGCACATATACAAAATGGGAAATTACTGGCTGGGAAGGAGTACTGTGGAAAAGGATCTGGGGATTATAGTGGATCACAAACTAAAGATGAGTCAACAGGGTCCTAGTGTTGCAAAAAAAGGAAACATTCTGCAATGTATTTGTAGGAGTGTTAGGAGTGAGTAGCTCCTATGAAGAAATCCAGCCCGCAACCCAATTTCTGGTCAGTCTGTGCCTTGCCTATGTGTCTACCTCAACCACATTCTTTCACTCTACTCAGCACTAAGACCTTAACTGGAGTACTGTGTCCAGTTCTGGGCACCACGCTTCGCTAAAGATGGGGACAAATTGGAGAAAATCCAGAGGAACTGTAACTAAAATGATTAAAGATCTAGAAAACATGACCTACAAGGAAAGATTGAAAAAATTGGGTTTGTTTGGTTTGTAGAGGAGAAGACTGAGGGAACACATGATAACAGTCTTTAAGTATGTAAAAAGTTGTTATAAAGAGGAAGGTGATAATGTGGAATAGTTCTCCTTATACATGGAGGACAGGATAAGAAGTAATGGGCTTAAATTGAAGCAAGGGAGATTTAGGTTAGACATCAGGAAAAACTTCCTAACTGTCAGGGTAGTTAAGCACTGGAACAAATTATCCAGGGATGTTGTGGAATTTCTGTCTTTGAAAGTTTTTGAGAACAGGTTAGACAAACACCTGTGAGGAATGGTCTAGATAATACTTAGTCCTGTCTCAGTGCAGGGGACTGAAGTGGATGACCTACTGAGATCCCTTCCAGTCCTACATTTCTGTGATTATTCTGCCACTCAGCATCTACCAGATCAGATCAAGCCCACAGAGAGCATCAATATCTGCATCAGTGATCTGAATGTATTGGAGACTTTAGAGATGCTTTCAACCTTGGTGCACACAGATCATTCCGCAGCTTTTGCTCCATATTGAGCAAATGGAAGAATCTCTGGTTAAATATTTTTCTGTTTAACACTGTTGTGCTTGGTGCTGTATAAAGTCAATGGAAGACACAATCTCTGTCCCTATGAGTTTATTCAGAATAAAACTCTATATTTCTAAAGCAAAACCCAAAACAATAAGCTGCTGTTGGGCAGGAAAGGGGGGCGCCGTTTGATTCTCAATGAAATTGCATAGTGAAGAACAAGAAGCAAACTGATTAGTGTTTGTACTGGGTTGATATTCAAAATTATTCAGTATTCTGTTGTTTTTTTGTGATATCATTCAAAAGAAATAAAACTAGAATCCAGTAATAATACACGCATCTAGACAAAGAACTGAAAAATGGAACTTTTTTCTGGGAGAACAACCAACTGTCTACAATTACAGAATACTCGAGTAGTAGATAAGAGAAGCTATGCCTTCTTGATGGGCTCTTTTAAGAATGATTTGAGATTGAGATTGTATATTACTTAATAAAATATAGTGTGTGTTGTGTAGGGTTCTTGAAATTTAAAACAAAAATAAAGGTTTTTTATAGGAAAATAAAAATCGTATTACATTCTCAAAGATTATTATCTGGAATAAGTATTAAAACTCATCTTAAAAGATCAGTGTTAGTATTTATTTCCAGTAGTGCCAACAATGTGCAAAGAGGTGTGGTCATATCAGTCAAAATTTAACCAGTGTGCTTTGGATTCTATAAAATACTATTTAAATTGTTATTCTTTAAAAGGAATCTTGAGTATCATTTGGTGGGTTGGTTTGTTTGTTTATATTAGCTTTGGGTTTATTTTATTTATTTATTTATTTATTTATTTGTATTTATTTTTGCTGTTTAAACTGTGTTGTGAAAACCAGATAATCATGTAAGATTAGTGAATTCTCCTTCAATAAATAATGTGTTTGTGGCTAAATGCTACCTAAGCAGAACTGAAACATCTAATCCAGTGGTTCTCAAACTTTTGTATTGGTGACCCCTTTCACACAGCAACCCTCTGTGAGTACGACCCCCCCTAATAAATTAAGAACTTTTTTTTATATTTAGCACTATTATAAATGCTGGAAGTGAAGTGGGGTTTGGTGTGGTGGCTGACAGCCCACGACCCACCCATGTAATAACCTCATGACCCCTTAAGGGTCATGACCCCCCAGTTTGAGAACCCCTGATCTAGTCTGAGCTAATGAAGTCTAATGAAGTCTGAATATCTCAAACCCTACTTGAGTTACAGTCTGTGCTCTGAATTATTAAAACTATAAGTGGCTAAAAGAAATAGACTTACTTATTGCTAAAATTTTCAGAACAGATTATTTTTAGAAAAACATTGCAAACTTGACAGTTTTCACTTTGACTCAGAAAAAACCCCTATGTTTTGTTTGAGTAGCAACTGTGTTAGTCTGTATTCACAAAAAGAAAAAGAGTACTTGTGGCACCTTAGAGACTAACAAATTTATTTGAGCATAAGCTTGAATGCATCCAGTGAAGTGACCTGTAGCTCACGAAAGCTTATGCTCAAATAAATTTGTTAGTCTCTAAGGTGCCACAAGTACTCCTTTTCTATATTTTGTAAAATTCGTAGATTTTTGTGAAAAAGCAAAAAAAACCAAAAACATGTTTTGCTCATCTTGCTCCTTTTAATAGGCAGATGAATGTAAGAAAATAAACTTCTAGCGTACAAATTGTACCACATAAGTAATCATCTGCTTCTCCCTGGCTTTCTCCATTGTCTAGATAATACATGTGTAGGGTTGCAGTGCTCAGAGACCATATTCACTTCAGTACCACCCCTGCACTCCACTCTATATAAATATATTGGGCTGGTTTTAAATGCAATAAAATTATTTTTATTCAAACCAAACTTTATTGGTGGTAGTAGAGTAGTCACATAGGGTTCTGATCTCTATCATATTTTATTGTCTAATGTAAAATAGCAGATTCCATTAATTATGTGAGGAGAAGAGGAAGCATAAACATGGTAAAACTGAGCCATGAATCTGACTGTCTTTGTTTTTTATATATCTATCACCACCATATCTAGCATTGTAAAAGATCCATTTTCTGGTGTTTTTAATTTATGAAGATCTAATTGTACAGCTTTAATTGTTACTGAAATTAACAGTTTTAAAAAATAGTATCATATGTTGTTGCATTCTCTTTCTTTTCCAGTTTCATATATGAATTTTCTTTTCCCCTCTCTCCTTTTAAGGCTGCCCTTGGAATAGCAAATCTGATTATTATGGCTATGCAAAAAGAAGGGACACCAGAACGTGAGGCCATCAAAAAGATATGGATGGTAGACTCAAAAGGATTAATAGTTAAGGTAATACAACATTTTTCATGGCTATAAGTGCAATGTTAAAATTATTCTCATCATTCTGCATCAGCCTGATGCAGAAACAGCTTTATGGATATGATGAAGCTATTTACTATCTTTTCTAATACCTACATGCTTAACATGTCTAGATATAGATCTGTCGCATTCTGATCCGTTCGGAGGTGCAATCCAGACCAGTAAGGGATGTGTTACTGTCTGCCCTGTAAACCCTGGCTGTTTCACAGCGCTTTTCTGCTGTAGCTCCCAACCTGGCCCGCTCACACGCAGCCTACCAGCATGCAGGTCACACCCTAAGTGTTTGTGTGTTAGACATCCCAGGTTCAGCAGCTCAGACACTAGCAGCCTTTCTACAGCTCTGCAGCTTTATGCTGGCTTCCACCAGCCTCGGTTACTACTAGGAGCATGATCCCCAACACACTCCCAGTCCTGAATTTTCCCAAAACTGTGCCTTCTGCAATCTGCAGCCCACTCCTGGACAGTTCAGAGAAATAATATGGTTAATTTGTTCCACTAAAGACACAAATACAGATCACAGCTTATTAACTTAATTGGGGTGAATATACCCTTCCCTTTAAACACTGTGTTGAGTTGGTTAATAGTAAAATAAAACAAACATGTTAGCATCACTTAACCTATGCCCTATTGTTAAGTAAAAAAAATAAAGGGTTACAAGGAAATAAAAATGAAAACATGCATCTAAAAGTCTAAAACATAATTTAGCTAGTTACAGGCCTTGTTCTAGATGTGTTACCAGTCTCTCTTTCCCAGCCATGGCTGACTTTCTCTCAGTCAGGACCTTCGACAACTTGTAAAATCTTCAGAGAGACAACAGTGCTGAGTTTCATTAAACTGCACTATGGCAGCACCGTTCACAGCATTGTAGTAAAAATAGTAGAATCATAAGAATTAGAGATGGAAAAGATGTCACCGAGGCCAACGCTCTACCAATAAGCCGAGAGGAGGGGTGAATGAGTACAGGAAAATTCTAATATCTAATATCTGACCTTACCTGTCTACCTACCTCTGATGCAGTTTTTTGTCCCATTCCCAGAAAAAATGTCGTGAAGCAGTAGAGTAATACTTCCTACTTCCTTTGCGTTTCATCCGAGAATTTCAAAGTGTACAAATATTAGTAGATGAAGCCTTATCTGTTTTAAGTGGATTACAAAAAATAGAGATTGCCTAATAAGGGTAGTATCTTGTATAGTTTTCTTTTATTATCTTCATTTTAGAGATTGGGAAACTGATGTATAGAAAGGTTATGTTCTTCAAATGATGATCCTATCCCTATGTCAATTCCACACATGGCTATGCATATGCACCATGCATCTTAGTCTAGAGAGTTTTAGTAAGCAGTGTACATGGGTCCGCATATGCACAATTGTTCTCCTCAAGCTCCAAACCAGAATATAAAGGGCAGTGCAGACCAATGCCTCTCCAGTTCTTTTATACTACCAAGTGGCCTGAGTTGTTGTACTCTGTGTCTGCTTCAGTCTTTCTCTACTTTGATACCTGTAAATATGAATTATAATTTTTAGTAGTTTAGTGTTTTTAGTGTTTTCATAGTTAGCTTAGTTCTCCCTATCTCAGTGGTCATAGAGGTGGAGGAAGTCACATACCTGGATCTTTGAACCCTTTGTCGTTTGCACTGGGGTTCATAAGGGCACTCCTGATAAAATACCTGAGGGTGGGTGGGCCTGAGGGTTTGCTTATGATATTTCTTCTTCAGAGCTGGGGTGTAAATGCAGGGAGTGAGGGGTTGTCCTAGAGTCTTTAAGAGAGTGTAGATATTAATTGGTCTTTTCATTAAAGAAGTTAGACTCATCAAAGGGAAGGTCCTCAATGTTATTCTGGACCTCCCTGGGGAACCCTGAACATTGGATCCACAATTCATACCTCATGACTGCAGCTGCGTCAATGTGCATTCACTGGCACATGGAGTGATGTCTTAGCCACCAGCCTGCCTTCATCAATGAGAGCTTAGAACTGGGCCCTGTCTTTCTGAGGAAATTTCTCTTTAAAGTCTAGAAATTTTGAATAATTCAGGAAATTGTATTTTGCTAAAGGCATCTGGTAGTTAGCAACTTTGAATTGGAGACTAGCTTAAAAACTCCTTTAAATTTCATCCTGGCAGCAGAATTAGCTTTGACCCTCAATCATGATTACAGGGCAAACTGCACTTTGGACCCCTTTAGTCCCTCTTAAATGCACCTCTTAGGTTTCTAGGTCTCTTGGCATCGACCCCCCTATTCTCTTACCATATTAATGTGATAGCGCCAACTGTGTTTGGCACCTTTGTGAGTCTTTCATTCTGGGGACCAGTGAGATGACTGAAGTGACTCAAAAACAGCATCTTCAAAACAAAGTATTATGTGGTAATTCTCCCCAGATGTTCAAAGCTCATAGAGCAAAGGACAAAACAAAGGCCTGTGCACCTCGGGTCTTACTGTATCTTAATCTTTTCTTGTCAGCTTTTTTAAGTTCCCCTAAAATCAGCTAACTCCCATGTCGGAGAGAATCAGACTGTCCTGTTAATATCATGTTCTGTCTCTGTGCATCTCTGTACCAGCCTGTCAGCTCTTACTGACGCTTCCTGGGCAGTCTCTGGCCACCTGTTCAGCACCCTCCCTTTTCTATGACCGGGGTCCTATAATGTTTGATCTCCTCCTTTTGATCCTAGACTTAACTTTTCTTGTGTAGACACAGCCTTTGTTGGCATAACTATACAGGTATAGCTATTCTGGCAAACCCTCCAGCTATGTTTACACCAGTGGTGGGCAACCTGGGTGGCGGGCAATACGTGGCCCATCAGGGTAATCCGCTGGTGGGCCGCAAGACAGTGTTTACATTGACTGTCCGCAGGCATGGCCTCCTGCAGCTCCCAGTTGCCGCAGTTTGCCGTTCCCAACCAATGGGAGCTGCGGGAAGTGGCACAGGCTGGCATCTACACTAGAGCATCTACACTGACAGTGCATCTACACTAGAGCTTATACCTGCATAGCTGTGTGGTTTAAAAAAAACCCCACAACCCTACCAACATAGCAGTGCTGGTATAACTTTTAAGTATAGGGCTTTAGCCTTAGGAAGAGGAAACAGTTCTCACCCTGCCTGGAGCCAGTAGGGAGTATTCCCAAATAAAAAGCTTTTCCATTGTTTCCTCCAGGACTCTTCTCTGTGTCACTGTTTGGCTGCTTGGTTTCTTTAATAACCCCTTTCGATCTAGATTCATAGATTCTAAGGCCAGAAGGGACCACTAGTCTGACCTTCTGTATAGCACAGGCCATAGAACTTTCCCAAAACAATTCTTGTATCATAACTTTTAGAAAAACACCCCATCTTAACTTAAAAATTGTCAGTAATGGAGAATTCGCCATGATCCTTGGTAAATTGTTCAATGATTAGTTACCCTCACTGTTAAAAAAGTATGCCTTATTTCCAGTCTGCAACTTCGCTTGAACTTCCAGCCATTGGATCATGTTATATCTTTCTCTGAGAGACTGAAGAGCCCATTATTAAATATTTGTTCCCCATGTAGGTACTTATAGACTATAATCAAGTCACTCCTTAATCTTCTCTTTCTTACAGTGAATAGATTGAGCTCTTTTAGTCTGTTGTGATAAGCCATGTTTTCTAATCCTTTAATTGTTCTCCTGGCTCTTCTCTGAACCCTCTCCAATTTATCAACATCCTTCTTCAGTTGTAGACACCAGACCTGGAAACGGTATTCCAGCAGCAGTTGCACTAGAGACAAATACAGAAGTAAAATAATCTCTCTACTCCTACTCAAGATTCCCTTGTTTACACATCCCAAGATCATATTAGCTCTTTTGGCCACAGCGTCACACTGGAAGCTCATGTTCAGCTGATTATATACCACCACCACCCCCAAACCTTTTTCAGAGTCACTGCTTCCCAGGATAAAATCCCCCAACATGTAAGTATGGCCAAAGTCTTTGCTTCCAGTTGTATACATTTACATTTAGCTATATTAAAATGCATACTGTTTGCTTACGCCCAAGCAATGTAGATCGCTCTAAATCAGTGACCTGTTCTCTTCATTATTTACCATGCCCCTAATTTTTGTCATCTGCAAACTTTATCAGTGATGATTTTATGTTTTCTTCCAGATTATTGATAAAGATGTTAAATAGCATAGGGCGAAGAACCAATCTGCCTTACAGAAATATATTATGTCAACACTATTGCCTTTATCATCCAAACGTAATCCAAATGTAATCTTATTAAAAAAAAAAAGATATCAAGATATGTAACCTCTTAGCAAGTAACCCATCAAAAACACACACACAGCATTCACCATATTCATAAAAAATACTGATATTTCCTAGTTTGTCTCACTTTCCTTCTTAATAATCATTACACATATCTGTTTATCATGTATTTATTTTTGTGGTGCTTTATGTATATCGTGTATAAGCATCTTATATAAATTAAGGCTCACGCCACTAGATTCTCTGGTCTAGATAAGCTGGGCTTGGCACAGGACCAGAGAGGACATGGAGGCAAGTGGTTTTATATTAGCTTTGTGGCTTCTTGATTCTGGGACCAGATGAGTGCCAGTTCTGTCCCTAGTGTAAGCTAGAGCATTCTGAGGGCTACTCTAATTTATTCCTAGCTGCATGTGGCCACAAGGAGCCATTCTAGCAATGATTATTAAGAAGAATCTGCAGCTTGGAAATGCTCTGACCATGGTCCCTTTTCCCTGGTTTCATAAAGCTACTATGCTATTCAGGGATACTACAAAGTGGGAACTCCCATGTGGCCAGATCCACCATAACAGGCCCAAATATCAGGCCCCAATTTGGGAGCATTTGTATGAGTTACCTCCTATTTTTAACATCACTCTCAATATGTCAGTTTTACAGTCTGGAGTCCTGTTTTTACAGCTGTTGTCTATGGGGTCTCTAAGGGGTCTCTTCATAAGACAATTTTGTTTTGTTTATCTGAGCTTCTGCTTGGTTCTGTAATCTGGCGACATGGGGTAAATTTCCATTTCTGTGCCGATGATGTACATTTATTTTAAGCTTGATACCAAAAACTCTTACAATATATACAATACAACTCTCTTCACAATGTGTATGATAATCAAGGTGGGCCATTTCCTGCACAAATCCAGGTTCTCTCATCCCCTCACTCCCCTCCAAAAACCACACACACAAACTAAATCTCCTGCTAGTAATAGCTTATCCAAAGTGACCACTCTCCCTACAATGTGCGTGATAATCAATGCCCCTCTGCCATTTACATTGGTCAAACTGGACAGTCTCTACGTAAAAGAATAAATGGACACAAATCAGATGTCAAGAATTATAACATTCATAAACCAGTCGGAGAACACTTCAATCACTCTGGTCACGCAATCACTGACATGAAGGTCACTATCTTACAACAAAAAAACTTCAAATCCAGACTCCAGCGAGAAACTGCTGAATTGGAATTCATTTGCAAATTGGATACTATTAATTTAGGCTTAAATAGAGACTGGGAGTGGCTAAGTCATTATGCAAGGTAGCCTATTTCCCCTTGCTTTTTCCTACCCCCCACCCCCAGACGTTCTGGTTAAACTTGGATTTAAACTTGGAGAGTGGTCAGTTTGGATGAGCTATTGCCAGCAGGAGAGTGAGTTTGTGTGTGTGTGTGTGTGTGTGTGTTCCCGGGGGTGGGAGGGGGGGTTAGAAAGCCTGGATCTGTGCTGGAAATGACCCACCTTGATTACCATGCACATTGTAGGGAGAGTGGTCACTTTGGATGAGCTATTACCAGCAGGAGAGTGAGTTGGTGTGTGTATGGGGGTGGGGGGGTAAGAAAACCTGGATTTATGCTGGAAATGGCCCACCTTGATTATCATGCACATTGTAGGGAGAGTGGTCACTTTTGATTATCTATTACCAGTAGGACAGTGAGTTTGTGTGTGTGGTTTTTGGAGGGGGGTGAGGGAGTGAGAGAACCTGGATTTGTGCTGGAAATGACCCACCTTGATTATCATACACATTGTGAAGAGAGTTGTCACTTTGGATGGGCTATTACCAGCAGGAGAGTGAGTTTGTGTGGGGGGGGGGGCGGAGGGTGAGAAAACCGGGATTTGTGCTGGAAATGGCCCAACTTGATGATCACTTTAGATAAGCTATTACCAGCAGGACAGTGGGGTGGGAGGGGGTATTGTTTCATGGTCTCTGTGTGTGTATATAATGTCTACTGCAGTTTCCACAGTATGCATCCGATGAAGTGAGCTGTAGCTCACGAAAGCTCATGCTCAAATAAATTGGTTAGTCTCTAAGGTGCCACAAGTATTCCTTTTCTTTTTGCAAAGACAGACTAACACGGCTGTTACTCTGATAAGTGTGGTATGTAACCTATTGCTTAAATCAGCTTCTGTACCAGATGACAGGAGGATAGCTAATGTGACACCAATTTTTTAAAAAGATTCCAGAGGTGATTCTGGCAATTACAGGTTGGTAAGCCTAACTTCAGTACCAGGCAAATTGGTTGAAAAAAATAGTAAAGAGCAGAATTATCGGACACATCGATGAATACAATTTGTTGGGGAATAGTCAACACAGCTTTTGTAAAGGGAAATCATGCCTCATCAATCTATTAGAATACTTTGAGGGGGTCAATAAACATGTGGACAAGAATGATCCAGTGGACATAGTGTACTTGAACTTTCAGAAAGCCTTTGACAAGAGGAAGAAAAGAAAGCAGCAGAATACAGATGCTGGACTTCAGAAAAGCAGACTTTGACTCCCTCATGGATGGAGGGGAGGATGGGCAGGATCCCCTGGGAGGCTAATATGAGGGGGAAATGAGTAATATGAGTCCATCTCTCCTGGACTCCTTTCCCCCTCATATTAGCCTCCCAGGGGATCCTGCCCATCCTCCCCTCCATCCATGAGGGAGTCAAAGTCTGCTTTTCTGGAGTCCAGGAGAGATGCTTGTATTTTAAAGAAGCCTTATTGAGGACACAGGAACAAACCATCCCGATGTGCAGAAAGAATAGCAAATATGGCAGGCAACCAGCTTGGCTTAACAGAGAAATCTTTGGTGAGCTTAAACACAAAAAGGAAGCTTACAAGAAGTGGAAACTTGGACAGATGACTAGGGAGGAGTATAAAAATATTGCTTGAGCATGCAGGGGTGTAATCAGGAAGGCCAAAGCACAGTTGGAGTTGCAGCTAGAAAGGGATGTGAAGGGTAACAAGAAGGGTTTCTACAGGTATATTAGCAACAAGAAGAAGGTCAGGGAAAGTGTGGGACTCTTACTGAATAGGGGAGGCAATTTAGTGACAGGCGATGTGGAGAAAGCTGAAGTACTCAATGTTTTTTTGCCTTGGTCTTCACAAACAAGGTCAGCTCCTAGACTTCTACACTGGGCAATACAGTATGGGGAGGAGGTGAGCAGCCCTCAGTGGAGAAAGAACAGGTTGAAGACTATTTAGAAAAGCTGGACATGCACAAGTCCATGGGGCAGAATGCAAAGCATACAAAGGTGCTGGGGGAGTTGGCTGATGAGATTGCAGAGCCATTGGCCATTATCTTTGAAAACTCGTGGCGATCAGGGGAGGTCCCGATGATTGGAAAAAGGCAAATATAGTGCCCATCTTTAAAAAAGGGAAGAAGGAGAATGCGTGGAACTACATGAGGGGTCAGCCTCACCTCAGTCCCTGAAAAAATCATGGAGCAGGTCCTCAAGGAATCCATTTTGAAGCACTTTGAGAAGAGAAAGGTGATCAGGAACCGTCAATGTGGATTCACAACGGGCAAGTCATGCCTGACAAACCTGATTGCCCTCTATGATGAGATAACTGACTCTGTGCATATGGGGAAAGCGTTGAATGTGATATATCTTGACTTTAGCAAAGCTTTTGATATGGTCTCCCACAGTATTCTTGCCAGCAAGTTAAAGAAGTATTGATTGAATGAATGGACTGTAAGGTGGATAGAAAGCTGGCTAGATCACCAGGCTCAACAGGTAGTGATCAATGGCTCGATGTCTAGTTGGCAGCCAGTATCAAGCAGAGTGCCCCAGGAGTCAGTCCTGGGGCTGGTTTTGTTCAACATCCTCATTAATGATCTGGATGATTGGATGGATTGCACCCTCAGCAAGTTCGCGGATCACAGTAAACTGGGGAGAAGATAGATATGCTGGAGAGTAGGGTCCAGAGTGACCTAGACAAATTGGAGGATTGGGCCAAAAGAAATCTGATGAGGTTCAACAAGGACAAGGGCGGAGTCCTGCACTAAGGATGGAAGAATCCCATGCACTGCTAGAGGCTGAGGACCGATTGGCTAAGCAGCAGTTCTGCAGAAAAGGACCTGGGAATTACAGTGAACGAGAAGCTGGATCTGAGTCAACAATGTGCCCTTGTTGCCAAGAATGCCAACGGCATATTGGCCTGCATTAGTAGGAGCATTGCCAGCAGAATGAGGGAAGTGATTATTTCCCTCTATTCGGCACTGGTGAGGCCACATCTGGAGTATTGCGTCCAGTTTTGGGCCCCCAACTACAGAAAGGATGTGGACAAATTGGAGAGAGTCCAGCGGAGGGCAATGAAAATTATTAGGGGCTGGGGCACATGATTTATGGGGAGAGGCTCAGGGAACTGGGCTTATTTAGTCTGCAGAAGAGAAGAGTGACGAGGTGTTACCAGAAGATTTGAACCTAACTGTCTTTTTAATTTGCTTATTCTGATATTAAAGGTTGTGGCCCGTCCTACGGATTTTCCAAAGAAAAGCCACTAACCATGGCCAGCTTCCCCCCCTAAAGGACACGGATAAAGCCCTCTGATCAAGAATAGGCAGCAAGTAGTAAATTCTTCAAAAACAAAAATAACATTTATTTAGAAGTGAAGGATTACAATAAGAGGAGAGAGAGCGGCAAAAATAAAATAAACAGTAAAGGTTACAGATACAATGTAAAGGAAGCAGCACGATAAATAAAAACACAACACAAATAAATATTCCACTTAACTCTATAACATAATCTAACAATATAATCACTTACTCTATAACAATATAGCAATCAATCACATAACATAAATGTGTAACAATACATTGATTAACTCTAATATTAATTACTTAACTCTAACATCCATTAACACTGGCCTTATGGTTACTGAATGGGTAGGGGGAATCTCACGCAAACCACCGGCATCCAGGCAACCGTTGGTTGTTGCTGCTGGGCTGCTGCAGAGACCTGCTGGCCGGGTGCCAGAAACGGTCATTGCCAAAGTAACCCTGGAACCCTGGGTGGGCTGCTGCTGTTGCTGTAACAGCCATTGGTTTTCAAGTGGCTCTTCCTTTACTAGGTTTCAATGTAGCGTCTCAGGTGGCTTCTCTTGCACAGGTGGCTTCTGGTAGGTGTCCAGCAGCGTTCCACTCTCGTGCTGGTCCCTGTCCCTACAAAGTTTTAGCCTGCTGGCTGTTGCCTTTATATGCAATTCTGGCTCATTAGCTATTAATTTATTCAGCCAGTCATCTTTCAGGGATTTGAGTATGTTAATTAACCCAGCCAATCATAATACAGGGATTTGCATATATTAATTAATGCTGCCAGTACCAACATGTGACACTCAAACTCAGCCAATCAGTTTACAGAGATTAGTGCATGCTAATTACTAATTAGTCCTCAAAAAAACATTTATAGACTGCAGTGACATCTGCTGGAGAATTTAAAAACAGCAATCTTCAAAGTCTCAATTGACTGCACTAGCTTCATCATGGACATGCCAAAAGTGGCTAATTTTACTGCACCCGTGAGAGGCAGTGGATTTTATATTTTACCCAAAAAGGAAATCAGGTGCATGTTACTCAATATTTCTGTGGTAGTAGTTCTAAGAACATACTTAAACCCCATATAAGCACATGAGGACATAACCCTCTCCACTTAAAACACTGTATTTCAGTCATTTAAGAAACCTGTAGAAGTGGATAAATCTGTGAAAATTCCCTATAATCAAGGGTGAGAGAAGAGAAACTGGTATCCTGTAAACCAAAGCAGCTCAGTCAGTTCTAACCACATGACAGACCTGCACAACTTCTGTGGTCTCCCCGGAACCATTTCCTCCTGCTGCAGATGAAAAATGGCCTTCTGTTATGTATGCCAAGTCTTGTGGTTACTGTCCAAAGAGGAGAAGGAGGAGCAGAGTAAGTGCTGTGATGTAATTTGTGCCAAACCACAGCCTTTTTGTGTAGGACATTAAAACAATTTTTTCTTAAAAATAAAAAAAACCCAAAAATATAGTTTTTGAAAAGTAGAACGAATCCACTGTTAGATCCAGTTTTAAAATACATGAGCCAAATTTGTCCTTGGTGAAACTCCTTAAGCTTCAAAGGAGTTACACCAAGGATGATTTTATCTCAATAATTGTTGCTAACTTGGAAAGATGAAGGAAATTTTCCTCTGTTGAGACTGGCAATGCATGGTTGGAAAAGACATCAGTAATACAGTATCCAGTCGAGCATGTAGTCAAGGTTCTCTCAAGCATTTCCATTTTAAACTGCTCAGGTGAAATTTTTAGAAATAAGTGCTTAAGGATAGTGCTTTCTCCATATTTAGACACTTCAACAAGTGGTCTAATTCTTAGAAGTCCTGAGACCCCAGCAGCTCCCATTGATTTCACACTCTAGTTATAGGCCAGGTAAGCTGTGTCAGTGTAAATCACAGCCTGTAGCGCTTTTGCCTGTCTGCATTAGGGCTTTCACTTGGTGCAGCTACACTGGTGGCTGGCCAGAGATAGCTGAAATCCCTAATGTACACAGGGCCTCAGATGAAAACTTAATTGATTTGCAACTAACATAAGTCATTTATGTTACTGAAAAAATGTTTTCATTGGTGCCTGGTTAGAGATGTTTATCCCAAGTTATTAAAAATACTAAAATTTTGCAGCCAGAGAGTCCATAATTTAGATGGCTCCTGATGTTTTACACAAGAAAAGACTTGAAGCTGCTGAGAGAGAGTGTTTTTGTTTGAATAATACTTATGGAAAATGCATAGTCCGCAGTAGCATTAACTAGTCCTGTACCAATAAAATACATTCTGAGCCAATAGAATGTCACTAAAGACAACTAAACTCTGTTAACATTAGGTTAGGTTTTTGATTATTAAACCAATTTTCAAAGTATCAAAATTCAGATGCTTAAAATTGTACAAGGTTGCAATATTACATGAATGATTTGTTTCTTTTAAAGTGTGTACAATTGTTCAGCTTTCTGCAAAATTATAAAGCTCACATAGTGCATGGTTTTTGAAAATTTGTGAGTAATTAATGCTACTGTGGACTAAAATGGTCAGTTTTTAAAATGTTCACATTCCAGGTATTTACATTTGGACAAATGGATATGTTGTCCTTTATAAGAGCATGATGCAATGTACAATTTAAGAAATTTTCTCACATTTTGTTATTTGCTAATACAAGTGCCATACACTGAACATAACAGCGATAATTAATTACCAGAATATCTCTTTTTGAGGTGTGTATCAGTTTGCATAGGGAATATCATGGTCCCTGCACAATTTTAATAAATGCATTTTTTGCTTTTGTTCACTTAGGAGCGTTCCTCATTAACAACTGAAAAAGAAAGGTTTGCCCATAAACATGATGAAATGAAAAATCTAGAAGATATTGTTAGAGCTATAAAACCAACTGTACTTATAGGTAATTATTTATTCAAATGATATATTTTTAAGGAGTGAGACTTTGTTTTATTGTTTGTATAAACTATGAATATCATATAAAGGGAAGATTATGGAGCTCCTCTGAACAGGTAATTCTTAAGTATTTGGAAAGTACCTAGCACATAGTGGATGCTACTGCAAATAAACATTAAATAATAAGAAGAATGTGGCAAACATATAACAGTTCTTTCATTCTAAAGCCTACACATTAGTGGTGGAATTATCCATGTTTTCTTGAACTTCTGTTGAGGAAGCACATCATCTTCCTAATATTACTTCTGAAGTTATGTTCTGTAGTATAAATAACCTCAGACGTTAGAATGAGGAAAGTGGAGCATACATGCATGTATGACTGTACAGTCACCTGCATTCTTCATCTGATTACATAGATTTCTGGTCTCACATTTGGGTTCCGATCCTGCAGTTTTTGTTTAGGCAAGACTGTCATTGACTTTAAAAGAACTGCAGGTTCTTGATCTCATTGAAGTAACCAGCTGAAAGGATGTTTCAATTCTCTATACAGCAGAGTTAAAACAGTTTTCTACTACCTGTTTCATGAATGAAAAGGCAAATGTTCTTGAATTTTTGCAGTTTAAGTAACCTTTTAAAAATCTATCTATTCACTAAAACTGATCATCACATGTTAGAAAGTGTGAACATATCTTACTCTGTGCCAACTACCATAACATTAAAAAAATATTTTGAATTTAGAATACCAATTGAATTACTCCCCCAACCTATATCTTGAAAGCCTTCAACAAAGGGGACTGAATTTTTTAAAGCATTTTCACTGTTTCACTTAGCAGTGATTAATCAAATAAGTGGGACTTGACTTGGTTTTCTGAAATATTTCCTTTTTTTCACCGATATAGTCAAATGCTGCATAACCATTTCAAAATACTATTCCAATTAGAGCTGTGCAAATAACTGATTTTTTTTTGTTTGTTTGTTTGTTTTGCTGGCAATTATGAAAATTTTAAAAAAAATTGTTTGGGATTGAACCAAAACAGAAAGTTTTGAAAAAATTTGGCAAATTAAAAAAAATGGATCAAGTGAAACATTTAGTTTCAACAGAATCAAAAAGTCTCATTTCAATATTGCCTACTTTAAATGTTTCAATTGTTTTTTAATAAAATCAAAGGAGATTTTGAAATGAAGTCATTCCAAACCAAAGAATCAAATTTTTCATTTTGAAAATGTTGAAATGTTTTGATTTTTTTTAAAGGGGTATTATTTTACCATAACAATTTGGTGAAACTGACATGATTTCACAACATGTTTGTGTTGCTAGATCTCCATTTTTCACCAAAAAAGTTCTATCTGAAAAATTTTACCCAGATTTAGTCCCAATCTGGAAAATAAGAGCTCACCCTTATTTTTCTTCAGTCCAGCCAAGCAATTGACATGCAAAAGAGAGACACTATATCAACATCCAAGACTGAAACCCAAAATCACATAGTAGACAAAAAGTGTTTAGAGAAAATGAGGCTAAAAAACCAGTTAAACTGAAGATTAGAGTAAAAGATCCATGATATGCATCCAGCTAAAAGTATCTGTATGTATTAAATACTAACACGACATGCAGTACGTATCAGTATATCATTACAATATAAATCCCATTTACCATCTATTCTCTTCTTGACACACCCCCAATCTCTCTGGTTGTCAAAGCAGTGACTGAAAGAGCCAGACAATAGCACCCTTGTTCTACACCATCTGACAAGAAGGGAAAGCATTTGGACCTTTTGGGGCATAAAGTCTTTTCCTCATCTAGTCTCCAATTCAGGATTTCATACTATCAGGGATTACTAGCTAAACATGACTTCTGAATTACAGAAAATATGAGGAATTTACTGATAGCCTCCCACAACGGGACTGGACTCATTTTCAGGTGCTCATTGAGGAAGGGAAGCTGGTAGCCAGAACAGCACTCTAATTGGCAGTGGATGCAGCAGATACCTCCTCAAGGGCCATGGCTGTGGCTATAGTTATGCATAGGGAATCTTGGCTCCACTCCTCCAGTTTCCCTAGGGAGGCACAAAACACTACTGAAGACTGCCCCTTCGATGATTCCTTTAATTAAAGGACAGATGATACACTTTCTACCCTCAAGGACTCCAGAGCCACCCTTCACTCACTGTATATCTACACTCATGCCCTGCAGCGTAAATTCAACTGCCCCCCAAATTTGGAGTGCAATAACAATGGCCAAATGGGTGCTGAACATCATCCATCATGGCTATAGAATTTAATTAATCACACTACTTCCGCCAAAAAACCCTTCCTTATCCCATATCAGGAACCACTCTCATGACAGCATTTTCACCCAAGAGGTGAATGCCTTAATTGTAACAGGGCACGGTAGAATGTGTTCCCCAGAATACCAAGGACCATGGTTCTATTTGACTGACTTCCTGATAACAAGAAGAAAGGTGGGTGGAGACCAATTCCCACTCTCTCTCATCTCAATCACTTCATCCACAAACTCAAGTTTCATATGATCACATTGGCAGCTGTTATCCCATCTCTAGAAAAAGGCATGTGGTTTACAGCTCTTGATATGCAGGACACTAATTTTTACATTGATATCCATCCGGCGCACAGACACTTCCTAAGATTCACAATTGGCACCCACCATTTCCAGTATAGGGTTCCCCTTTCAGAACAGCCACCACTCCCACAGTCTTCACCAAAGTTTTCTCTGTCGTAGCAGTCTATATCAGACATTAGGGGCTCTCATGTTTCTTTAGACCAACAACTGGATTCTAGTTGCATGGTCCAGGCACAAAGCCCAAGCATCAACCTCCATGTTACTCAGCCTTCTTTTGTCCCTTGGAGTCAGCATCAATGTCGAGAAATCGATCTTAGACTCCACACAATACCTGGACTTTATAGGGGTCACCATCAATTTGGTCACAGCATGGACCTACCTGCTGATGGACAGATTCTAAGAAATGAGAGAGATCATCATGCGCATCATCAATAATCCTTATGTTCCAACCAGGACTTGTCTCTCCCTTCTTGGCCACGTAGCTTCATGTACATACATGATCACCTTCGCTCAACTCTACTTTCGCTGCCTCCAGACTTGGGCCCAGTCATTTTACTCACCAAAACATCACACTATGGACAGTCCCCACCAAGGTGCTGTCCTCCCTTCAATGGTGCACAGATCCAACCCATGTATGCATAGGAGTTCCCTTCCTCCCCTCCTCACCAGACAAGATGATCATTACCAATGTATCCCTCTTAGGCTGGGGAGTACACATGGACAGTCACATGACACAGGGAACACGGTCTCCCTGAGAATCCAGGATGCACATCAATATCCTGGAACTGTAAGAAAGGCATACCAATCCTTTCTCCCATTCATCTGTTCCCATCATGTTAGACAACACTACTACTGTTTTCTACATCAACGAACAGGGAGGAATGAAATTGACTGCTTTATGTGCAGAAGCGGTCAATCTCTGGAATCGGTGCATCAATCACCAGATCTTCTTGTCCGCAGCCTATCTTCCAGGGACGCAGACTTGCTCAGCTGACATTTTGAAGTCAACCACAAATGGAACTTCATGATGCAGTAGTACGTGACATGTTTTTACACAATGGAGGATTCCGACCAGAGAACTATTCGCCTCGCGTATAAACAGTAAACGCACCACATACTGCTCCAGGGGAGGTCTCAGCCACCATTCTCAGGGTGACGCTCTCCAACTTTCCTGGTCAGACCAAATCAACATCATTTTCCTCTTCTACTGCTCCTACCTTGGGTACCGCCACAAAATCTGACGAGACTGAGTGACAGTCATTCTGATCGCCCCCGGTTGGTCTAGACAATTCTGGCTTCCCAGTCTCCTATGCATGTCAGCCCATCCACCAATTCCCATTCCCAACTTTCCCAATCTGCTGTCACAATGCAATGGATCTATCTGATTCACGAGAAGGAACTGGAAATGTGGTCTGTCTGCCCTTCCTTTTACCTCCAATGGAAGCACGCGGCGAGCCTAGGCATATGCATAGACCAACAAATGCTACTTTCAAATTCTCCAATTCCAGGCACATGGTGCGCCTACGTAAGCCCTCAGAGGAGTACATAGAGGGACCACACATCTCGAAGAATCTCCAGTAAATTCACCAAGTTGGATTGTGGCTTGTAGCTGGATTCTGCCTTGCACTGAAGATGATGATACATGAGTCTCACTGCTGCAGATGGAACTGCAGGAGCCAAAGTGCCTCAGGGACAGTTAGACTGGCAGAACTGCTAGGGTCTCAATGTGTGGATGAGACAATGGTGGTAGGAGGAGGGATTTAGGTTTATTAGAAACTGGGGAACCTTTTTGGAAAGAAGGTGCCTGCACAGGAAGGATGGGCCCCATCTAAACAATAATGGAACCAGATTGCAGACATGTAAAATTAAAAACGTCATAGAGGATTTTTTAAACCAATGGCTGGGGGAAAGCTGACAGGTGTGGAGGAACACATGGTTCAAACAAAGACATCCTTTACAGAAGAATTTATTAAAGAGGATACTCTATAGCCTAGTAAAGGGGAGAGGATAGAAGTTGATAAAGTACAGGTAGGAACTGAAGAGAAACGGACAAAAAAGAGTCCCATTCTGTTACATCACATGAAGGCAGACAGCTAAATATTGACAAATTTTATAAGTGCTTGTATATCCTAAAAGTCTATATACTAAGATGGATGAACTTGATTGCCTGGTATTAAATGATATTGATCTAATAGCTACCAAGAAACTTGATGGAATGATGATAATAAATGGGACATGGCAATACTGGGGTACAAAATACATACAAATGGCAGAGTAGGTCATGCTGCTAGGGTAGTGGCACTATGTTTGAAAGACAGCATTGAGTCAAATACCGTAAAAGTCTTAAATGAATCAAATTGTATTACAGAATCTCTGTGAATAGAAATTCCATGCATGTATAATAAGAGTATAGCAGTAGAAATATAGTACCATCCACCTGACCAGGATGGTGACGGTGATTGTATAATGCTCAGGGAGATTAGAGCAGCTATGAAAACAGAAAACCAATCATACTGGGAGATTTTGATTATCCCCATGTAGACTGGGTACATATCCCCTCTGGACCGATAAAGAGAGAAACTTTCTAGACACCATTAATAACTGCTTCTTGGAGAAGCTAGTCCTCTAACCCACAATGGGAGAGGCAATTCTTGATTTAGTCCTAAGTACAGAATCTAGTCCAAGAGTTAAATATAGCTGAACCATTCAATAATAGCAGCCATAATGTAATTAAATTTAACATCCTTCTAAAGGGGAAAATACCAAAGAAGCCCACCACAGTAGCATTTAATTTCAAAAAGAGGAACTACATAAAAATGAAGAAGCTAGTTAAACAGAAATTAAAAGGATTAGTCAAAGGAGTGAATGAGTGATATGCCTGCAATCTGCATGGAAAATATTTAAAAACACCATAATAGAAACTCATACTACATGTATACCCCAAATAAAAGAAAAACCAGCAAGAGGGCCAAAAAAATGTCACCATGGCTAAACAACAGAGTAAAAGAGGGAGTTAGAGACAAGAAATCATCTTTTAAAAGTTTTTAAGTCAAAACTACCTTAGGAAAATAGAAAGAAACATAAATTCTGGCAACTCAAGTGTAATAGTACAATTAGGCAGGCAAAAAAGAATTTCAAGAGCAACCAGCAAAAGACACAAAACGGAAGAAAAAAAAAAAAAAGGTAAAAAAAAATTGTTTGAAACAGGAAACCTGCCAGTCAGTGAGGCCACAGGACACTCAAATTGCTAAAGGAGCACTCAAGGAATACAAGGCCATCACAGAGAAGCTAAATGAATTCTCTGAATAGGTTCACTGCAGAGGCTGTGAGGGACATACTCACAAGTGAGCCACTCTTTTTAGGTGAACTTAGTCTAAGGTGCCACAAGTCCTCCTTTTCTTTTTGCGAATACAGACTAACACGGCTGTTACTCTGAAACCTGTCTTTTTAGGTGATAAATCTGAGGAACTGTCCCAGACTGAGATGTCAATAGAAAAGGTTTTGGAATAAATTGATAAATTAAACAGTAATAAGTCACAAGGCCCAAATGGCATTCACCCAAAAGTATTTAAGGGACTCAAATATGAAATTGCAGGACTACTCACTATTGTATGTAATCTATTGATGAAATCCGCTTCTGTACAAGATAACAGGAGGATAGCTAATGTAACACTGATGTTTTTTTAAAAGACTCCAGAGGCAATCGTGGCTATTACAGGCTGGTATGTTTAACTTCAGTACCAGGCAAATTGGTTGAAACTACAGTAAAGAACAGAATTATCAGACACATAGATGAACAGAATATGTTGGGAAAGAGTCAGCCTGGCTTTTCTAAAGGGAAATCCCTGCTTTACCAATCTGAGGATTATTTGAGGGTGTCGGCAAACATGGACAAAGGTGATCCAGTGCGTATAGTGTACTTGGACTTTCAGGAAGCCTTTGACAAATGAAGTCCCTCACCAAAGGCTCTTAAGCAAACAAAGCAATCATCAGATTAAGAGGGAAGGTCCTCTCATGGATCAGTAACTGATTAAAAGACAGGAAACAAAGGGTAGGAAAAAAACAATCACTTTTCACAGTGGAGAGCGGTAAATAACGGGGTTCCTCCAAGGATCTGTACTCTTACCTGCACTGTTCAACATATTCATAAATCTGGAAAAAGAAAGTGGCAAAGTTACAAAATTACTCAAGATAGTTAAGTCCAAAGAAGATTGCAGAGAGTTACAAAGGGATTTCACAAAACTGGGTGAGTGGGCAACAAAATGGCAGATGAAATTTCATTTTGTGTGTACAGGGGCAACTGTTGTCTAAATTAGCTATTACCACTCAAGAAAGAGATCTTGGAGTCATTGTGGATAATTCTCTGATAATTTCTGCTCAATGTGCAGCAGCAGTGAAAAAAGCTAACAACATTAGGAATCATTAAGAAAGGGATAGATAAAAAGACAGAAAATATCATGTCACTATATAAATTCATGGTATGCTTACACCTTGAATATTGCATGCAGTTCTGGTCACCCTATCTCAAAAAAAGATATATTAGAATTGGAAAAGGTTCAGAGAAGGGCAAAAAAAATTTTAAGGGTATGGAATAGCTTCCATATGAGGAGAGATTAAAAAGATGGGGACTTTTCATCTTAGAAAAGAGATGACTAAGGGGGGATATGATAGAGGTCTATAAAATCATGAAAGCTGTAGAGAAAGAGAATAGGGGAGTGTTATTTACCCATTCACATAATACAAGAATCAGGGGTCATCCAACAAAATTGATAGGTAGCATGTTTAAAACAAACACAAGGAAGTACTTCTGCAGACGACACAAAGTCTACCTGTGAAACTCGTTACCGGGGGATGTTGTGAAAGCCAAAAGTATAACTGGGTTCAAAAAAAAATTAGGTAAGGTCATGGAGGAGAGTCCATTAATGGCTATTAGCCCAGATGGCCAGGGATGCAACCCCATGCTCTGTGTGTCCAGAGCGGGAGTGGACAACAGGGGATGGATCATTTGATAATTGCCCTGTTCTGTTCATTCCCTCTGAAGTGTCTGGCACCAGCCACCATCAGAAGACAGAATACTGGGTTAGGTGAACCATTGGTCAGACCCAGTATGGCCTGTTCCTATGTTGTTGAGCTCCCTGGCATGCAAAGGAAATTTAGCCTTTGCATTTTCCCCAAAGGTTGTCTGAAGTAGTCTTACTACTGTGGAGGGCCAGGGCATGGCCTTTCCCAAACCCCAGCTGTCCAACTGGCCGGTTTGTGCCACACTGCCCTTGCACTAAATTGTGTAGAAAGAATGTGTGATTGTGCTTGACTTCTGCTCAAGGTTGCAATGAGGGGGAAGGGTGAGAAGCACCCTATCAAAAAGATACATGGCACTTCATTGATTTACCTCATCAAAGCATTAGACAAACATTAGCTAACTAGTATTCTTCGAGTGCTTCTGTACATGAGTTCTGCTTCTGGTGTGCAGGCACCCCATGACCTGGAAATCAGAACATGTTAGCCAGCAGCATCTGTTGGTCCTACTTGCACCACTGATGCCTTTGAGCTCTCCCCCTTGAATATATAAAGGAGGAAGCGCAACCAACCTACTCTTAGTTCCTTTGAATCATTCCTGAGTGTGAGACAGACCCAGCTGGCAACATCCATCTTTTTTTTCTAGTTGCATATTTCATTAGGTTTTTAAAAATTCTTTTAGTTATTTATATTTAATAATTAGATTTAGCTTTATTTAGTTTATTTTCTGCCCTGTATAGGAGGGGTCTAGCATTATTTTGTGACTAAAAGCCATGGACTTTCTATTTTGTGAGTAACTCCAGCTACTGAACTGATAAGTAACAGGTAAGTAACTTCCCTATTGTTAGCAACTGCAGGCACAGAGTCCTGAGGTTATGCACATGTAAAAGTTACTCCTTTATTTTTATCACGGAAGTAGGGAAAAAATCAACTAAATGTTAATAGAGAAGCTGTAGTAAAAGAAAATGTTATTGTACTGTTACTCCTTTTCAAAATGACATTCATGAATATCTTGAACCAACGGCCTTCCCTACATTTTCTGTCATGTATTTCTCTTCTTTTATTTAGGAGTTGCAGCCATTGGTGGTGCATTTACAAATCAGATTCTCAAGGATATGGCTTCCTTTAACAAGCAGCCTATCATTTTTGCCCTAAGTAACCCAACCAGCAAAGCAGAGTGCTCTGCAGAGCAGTGCTACCAGATGACTGAGGTAATGGATCATTTGGTAATTGCCCTGTTCTGTTAGATGTTGTGTTAGATAAAGAAAAACAAACAACTATCAATAATTGCTTTGTTATTTATGTTTTAAAAATTATTTGTTTTAGGTGAATTTAGAAGCTAAAGATTAGAAATACCAACTTGTTAATTCTGTATGTGGAGATCAGTTAAATATGTAACACCACAAATCTGATAATTCCATTGAAGCAAAACAAAACACCAAACAAACAAAATGATCTCTGGATAGCTTGATTTTAATTTGAATTTCAGAAATACTAGGTGGAAAAATATTTCACCAATTTTTATTATTAATAAATTTCATGGGGCTATGAAACAGCCATATTTTTATTATAAATTAAATGGCAAAGAAATGAGAGGAGCCTTATTGAAGTGTTTTAGTGCTTTTAGCTAACTGTTCCTGTGTACTGCAGTTAGCGACAGAGAACATACACTCTGTATTCCATCTGCAAGAATCCCCCCACCAAGTTAGGATGGAGCAGCATTTCGTAGGTTGGCAATGCATTATAGCCAGCCTGTAGATGCTTGTCTACTACTCTGTCCTTCATTATTATACGTAACGTATGAGTAATTGTCAATTATGAGACTGTTAGTAATATGATGTTTGATTTAGTTCCACCTTCTATGTGTCATTTAAATACACAGCGACCTGTTTTTCCTTAAAGATGTATTTTGTATTTATAAATATTCAGTAAGATAGACATGTCTTATTGCAGGAAGCAAAATATTAGAAATCATTCTGTATTGAGAATGGAGCCCCAGGATCATTGACCTCTGTTACTCAGATTTCTGGTAACTAAAGACACAGGTGAAAAGTACAGAAAACTGGTTGTGTGAATAAAACTAAGAACAAAGAAGTACAGTTTGTTTTTTGTTCATTTTTTTAAAAGTCCTGTGGTTCTGGAGCGATTGTCAATAACCACAGCAGTTTCATAGAACTGCAATGTTAAAAATAGCCTCTGTGAGCAACTGATGCATCTGCCTTCTGTATTGGATCATGGGTTCTGTACTGGATTTCTCCTCTAGTATAGGGAAGCTTTTTAAATACTGTAAAACTGTCATACAAACAAAAATGTAGCATGTCCCATTCCTTTACTGAAAAGTACATATGACAGTGCAATGCAAGAGTCAAACAGGAATGCATACAGTATGAACAGCTGGTATAACTGGTAACCAGAGCTAAAGATATATTGGAATATCTCTCACTAAAACATATAATAAACAGTCCATGATAATACTGCATGACACCAAGTTAAACAAAATATCCCTTTGAAGAACTGAATTGGAACATTGGTGTGTTTTTTAAAATACACATTTTCAGTTTCCCTAAAATAAACTTTAACATTTTGTGCTACAAGGAATCTCTCAAAACTATTGAACAGTAAAATTAATCATTTTAGCAATTTTAAATGGAGCGGGACAAAGGCCCTCTTGTAAGGCTGAGCATAAGCATCCTACCCCTACTTGACCGTACTATTTAAAGCCTAAAGTACTCTCATCTCAGCAAGGCTTAGAACCATAGGTAGTTCAATTAGAGCCTCTGGAATTTCACTTCTCATTATTCTCAATTTAGATTTTTATTTCTTACTATAGATCAGCAGCTATATGGGGAAAGCACTAATAAGATAGGGCTCACAATTGCCTCCAAGACAATTCCTCAGAAATCCACAAAAGGCACTGGAGATTGGGTGTGTCACCAGTGCTCTCAGCCTTTGCTAAGAGTGAATTTCATTCCTTTGCAAAGGGTCAGCACAGGATTATACACCACTTAAATCCTCCTTAAACCGTATTTTGAGGATTTAATTGGTTCATATGGTTTATGCTGGCCCTCTGCACAGGGCGAACTCTAGTTTAACAGAAAAGTGGGACACCTAAAGTCACCTCAAATCTAAAGCTTACATTTGGCAGCATGACACAAATTGAATTTTACAAATATAGACGTTTCCTCCTACACTTCCCGATATTTACACATCTGTATTTCCCACAATGATGAAGGAATTGATCATTAACACTGGCTTACACTTTCCCTTATCTTTTCTCAAATCACATTCATGGCTTCTGAATAAATGTATATAATCTGTTGCTTCCTAATAAAACAGTATCTACTCCATAGCATAAATCAGCCACACAGGATACTCTAAAAAGAAAAGGAGTACTTGTGGCACCTTAGAGACTAACAAATTTATTTGAGCATAAGCTTTCGTGAGCTCGAAAGCTTATGCTCAAATAAATTTGTTAGTCTCTAAGGTGCCACAAGTACTCCTTTTCTTTTTGCGGATGCAGACTAACACGGCCGCTACTCTGAAATAGGATACTCTGTAGATACCATGATCAGCATTCTGTCATCATCTGTCAGGTCAAATAAATCTAATATCCAGTGAAGAGTGCCAAGAAGATTAGTTAAGATATAAGTGAAATTTTGTAATACCTTTAAATATTTAAATGGTTTTGTAAAACCTTCATGAGAGCAAGTTTCCTCTCAAACAAACTAGTAACACTTTCAAAATATATTTTGTTTTAGGGGCGTGGCATTTTTGCAAGTGGAAGCCCCTTTGACCCTGTGACTCTTCCAAGTGGACGCACTTTCTATCCTGGACAGGGTAACAATGCATATGTGTTTCCTGGCGTTGCCCTTGGTGTTGTTTCATGTGGATTGAGGTATATAAGTGAAGAAATTTTTCTCACTACTGCTGAGGTGGGTACACTATTCATAATTTTAAAATCCTTTAAAATCAGTGATTATATAATAAACACTCAAATAAATATGCCATCTTTCAAATCAGAAAACAATATTTCCTTTTAACATTTTAGCTCTTTATTTGTAAGGTAATATACATTTTCTACTCCTATAAGTACATTTATATATTTTAAGCAGTTATTTTGATAAAGAAGTTTGTATTAGTTGGTTCAGATGTCCATTATGAAATTCACTTCATCATTTAATATTTCCCACTCTAAAATCTGGATACAAGATGGCTCTATCTAGACCTTTAATCACATTTGAGGAGTTGATCCAAGAGCAAGCTGGAACAAAAGGTTTAATTAAGATGCATACAGTTTTGATTGAAAAAGATGTTAAGTAAATAACCCCGAAGAAAAGATGTGAGAGGGACCTGGACAAAGAATTTGATCTGAATGAGTGAGTCTCATGTGGGAAAGGGGACATATATTTTCAATTTGTGTCTGTCATAAAGCAAATTATTATAAATTACTGTTTAGATGGCATTTGACTCCAGCTAAAAACCATCATATTTTTGCTGCTAGGGAGGCGCTCTGTTGGAATGGTTGTGAGGAAAGGGGAACATACTTGCACATGTGATTGTGTGCAGGAATTAGACAGTTTTGGGAAGAAATTATTAGCAATTCATCTTATGGTCAAATTGCACCTTCCTAGAGATCCACTGACCTGCTTACTTAATGGTCCAGTAAAGGATCTACATTTTAAACAGAATGACAAATTAATTTTGTATTGTTAGTAGCAAGGCTTTGTATTTCACATTATTGGAAAAATGTGACTTCTCCTTCTATGGAATTGAGGTATCAACTGTTCTTGCAATAGAAAAGCTTTCAAGCCAAGTATGGACTGTGATGTTTTGGAGTCCACCCAGACCAGTAAGGGGTTCTGGCATCCCAGCCCTGTAGGTTTAGGGGACTTTAGGTGCCTTTTTGCTGTACAGCTATGGTTCAATTCTCTGACACCAGTAGCCTGCCCACAAACATAAGGTCTCACCAGCCAAGTTACTCTTCAGGGAGACACCAAAAGCACCCCCAGTCATGGGTCTCCCAAAATACGTCCTCCCCATGTTCTTAATTACCAGACACTCTGACCATTCCCCTCCAGTTTATCACCCATGAAGGCATGAAACCAACCTGCTAGTTACCAGCTCACTTTGGCATATATACTCCACGCAGTTTGCACACCAGAGATCTGCTCGGGATAAAAATAAACAAAATTTATATATAAACTTATTTAAAAGCTTTTTTGTAAAAAATAACCCACAAGTTCAAAAATGAAATAGTAAGGGAAAAACAAACATACACGTTATACAGAAAATAAATGTAAAGACACCACCTCCAGTTTTACACTTTTATATTAGCTCAAATCCCTTTTCTAATATGAGTTACCTGTTGCCTTAAAGCAGTTCTCTAGCATGCCCCCCTAGCTGTCAGAGGAATCGAGTATTCACAGACTGCCTCCTGTCCCAAGGCTGTCCCCCAAATTCTGATTGGCCTTCAGTTCAAACCCTTTCCATTTTAAAAGGGTTTGCACTTTTTTTCAGTCACTCTAGATATTCAAAGTGGGGGAAACTCCCTCCTTTCTTGGTTTCCAAAGATGGGAATTTTCTTTTCAGTTTCAACTGTTCCCATTTGCTTGGATGATTCCATATTGGGTTTTTTCTGGGCTGGACAATGGCTAGGTGCTCAAAGCCAGACTTGACTGGTTGGCGAGGTAGCTTCTCCCTGCTAATTCTTTTACCACACTGTTGTGAGGTGATGCTGAAGTTGCACCAGTTACAATTACATTTTTATATATAAATAATACACACATCTTCATAACCATAATGTGTATACATATCTCATAATGATTATTAAGTTCAGTTCATTATAAGCTTTCATAAAAGATCTTGATATCCTCTTACAGGAAAACATAGTATTTGATCAGTTGGCTTAATTGCTTTTATTTTTGGTTTTAAACCTTCTGTTCTTCCCCTGGGGTGTCTGGACCCTGAATGTCACGTGTACACAAGAGAAGCGCCAAAAAGAGATACATGTTTACAAATTTGGTCACCCCTTTTAGCATACTTATGGGAGGAGGGCTCCCCAGCCAGCAAGCCAGATTCTTTGAATATTAACCTGATCCTGAATAAGTAATATATGATGTAGTATGTTAATATTTCATTGTAAATTTGCCTTAATAAAAAGTTTTTTAAAAGGAACAAAAAGTTCTCTTAATACTATATCTACATATGCTTTTTGTGCATGTATGCAGTATACTCTGTTTTGTGTGTTACTCCTGGGGGAATTCTGTGCCACTGCACATGCACAGAATTTATGTCCCCCGCAGATTTATTTGCTTCTCCGTGGAAAAATGACTTTCTGATGGGGAAGCCAAGGGAAGCCACAAGAACGGTCATGCAACCCTTCCCAGCAATATGTTTTGGGGGCCCAGGGCAACCAACAGAGATGTAAATCACTGTGGGGCAGGAGGTGGAACTGGGGAAGACCCAGCTGGTGGCTCCTATCCTGCACTGGGCTCAGCTGCTAGTCCCGACTGAGCTGGGGAGGACGGGACTTCCTCGTCCCCTGCACGGTATACAGGGCCAGGGTATCTGAGACCCATCCCCAGATCTCTCCCTAGCTACAGGAAGCTCTGCAAAGTCCCCTCCCGCTTCCTGCACCCATCGCTTTACAGCTGCAGGGAGAGGGATCCCTGTACAGCTGCTCCGCCCAACCCCCATGCATCCAGACCCCCTTATACCTAGATCCCATTGCCAAGCTTCACCCCCCCACACTCAGAACCCGCCCTGCACTACCCCAACAAGCCATCCGCACCTAGATCCCCACCCCACCGAGCCCCAAACAGCTGCACCTGGATCCCCACCCCACTGAGACCCTACACCTAGACCCCCCTGCTGAGCTTTATCTCCCCCATGCCCAGACCCCCCCACACACACTGAGCCCCAACCCTCTACAGAGTCCCATTACTGTTGCACCCAGAATGCCCCAACAAGCCCCAATGCATCCAGATCCACACCACACCTGGAACCCCCCCTGAGACGCCTGCATCCAGATTACCCCACACAGAACACACTCAACCTACACCTGGATCTCCCCACACTAAACCCCTCCACACTTGGATCCTGCCTTGCTGAGCCTGCCTGCCCACACCTGGTGAACCTGGCACAGATGGGCAAGGACCTGAGGTGTTTCTGGGGCAGGACCAGTCCTTGCGCTGTATCTGGGTTGGGTGTAGCCTCACCATTGAGTCTGTGTCCCGAGGGGATCTCCCATCTCTGTGCAGCCAGTGGCCTAGGCTCCCCAGTGCCATGCTGGAGCCACCACATTTATTTGACCAATAAAATTTGCAGAATTTTAAAACGTGTGCAGAATTTTTTTTTTTTTTGGACTAGAATTTTTATTTATTTTGGCGCAGAATGCCTTCAGGTGTGTGTGCGTCTATATACGTATGTCTGTGTGTGTATTATGCTATACAGAGAGACAACCACAGGGAAATACTGATATAACTCTGGCCTAAAGGAACTTCACCAAATATCTTATCCATATTTGGATGTGTTTATTATTGCCTTCATTATTATTTGTAATTCTTTATCTTGTGGAGTCTTTAGGCCAACAGTTTTCAGCATTTTTTGTAGTGGAGTTCTCTTGTGAGAAATTGGTGGAAGGGTTCCCTCATCATGTTTTTCCTTGTGCCACGCTCTGCTACAGTTGTCACCATCTTTTTTTCTTTCCATTTTCTCTCCTGACCTTTTCTGCCTCATTTCATTTCTCTTATGTTTATCTTTTATTCTCTGGTGTATTTTACTTTCTAATTTTTGTTCTTTTTTGCTTTCTTGGTGGGAACTTTCCTTCCCTGCTCTCCACTCAACAGAAGACTATATGGTGGTTGGGAGGTTTGGGAAGGTCCACCATTGATGGTTCTAAGAGGTCAGTCATACATAACTTAGTCATGGGAGGAAAGGATAAAAATTTGTGCCTATGAGCTGCTGTTGGAGCCTCCTTCCCCGCACATATGAGCTTCCACTGTGGCCATCTGCATTAGGTGCCATTGTGGGAACAGGGACAAAGAGCCTCTCGGTGCATTACCCATAGTCATATTAGCAAATTTAGAGTAGGAGGGAGCAGGTTGAGCATTATGGAACTTTCTCCACCCTCACTGTTGTCCTCTGTTCCACGCAAATCCCACCCTATTGACTTTTCTGTAGCTTAGGTGGCTCCTCTCTCAGCATTCTGGCTTCTTATGTTCCCTTCCTTAAGCACCCAAGTCTCCCAAAGCAATTTATGGGGAGCCTAGGCACCTAACTCAGAGCTGAGGATTCTACTAGGTAGCAGGGCATGGAGGAGGTTAGGCATTGCAACAACGAAAGTACCTTTGTGTATTTAGCCCTCACTGCTATGACCCCCTCACTCCAGTCCCTGAATCTCTCCACTGGTTTCTTTTCTCTTTTCATATTAATTTCAGCCTCCTCATCCTTCATAATCCTATCCACAACTTTGCTGTCATCTATACTGTCTCTGACTTTTTACGTTCCTATGTAACCTCTGCGACTATGTTTGGAATAGTCTGTCCAGTCTTCCATGTACAAAGCAACACTTCCTCTTCACCTTCAAATCCCTTCTTTCTTAGTCTTCCTATATTGCTGTCCAACTACTAATATCTCTATTTTTTCTTGCACATGAATACTTGTCTCATATATTGTATTTTTGTTAATTAGATTATGAACTCCTCAGGGTATGGACCCAATATTTCTACATGTTTGTAAAGTCTGATACACATTTATGGTACATGATACATAAATAGTCAAACCTTTTGCACCAGAAATCAATTTTCCCAAATAACTAATTATCTATGGAGGCACCAAATAAGAGACACACAGACAAAATATGAAAAGATTAAAAAACTACACCTCAAAACTCCATAAACCTGTTACCTACTTCTGTGATGCTAACACTCAAGGAATGAACCATGCACTACAAGTGCATACCAAAGCATTCGGTGAAAAAGACTCTGTCTGTTCACAGCTCCATTAGGAATGAAATATTTATAGATATAAGGCTAAAACACAGCTGATGAAGAACCAATGGAAGAGACCAAATATTCTAGAAGAAAAGGCAAATAACAGAGAAAATAATTATTCTTTCCCAATTCATAGATTCTAAGGCTAGAAGGGACGATTATGATCATCTAGTCTGACCTCCACTATAACACAAGCCACAGAACTTCCGCAGAACAATTCTTACAGTATATATTTTAGAACAACATCCAATCTTGATTTAAAAATTGTCAGTGATGGGAGAATCCACTACAATCATTGGTAAACTGTTTCAATGTTTAATGTGTGCACTTATGACTTATTTTTTGCTTTCCATAGAAATCAAAAATGTAACCTCTGCAGTTTTCTATGAAACTTAGTTTAGGGTTTTGATGGGTTGGATCACAGAAACCCCCTTAGGGCTGCCAACTGATGTGCCAAGACTACTACTGCCCTTGCTTTCACTGCCAGCTTGGGGCTCCAGCACCCTGTCTTGCTGAGCCAGACATGCCAGTCTGCTCCAGCACAGACCCAAGGTCTGAACCATGTGCCCCAGAGCTGCAGACTTAACTGAAAGCAATTTCAGAAATGTTCATGTCTTTAACACTCAGATGCCCAACTCCCAGTGAGGTCCAAATCCCAATTAAATCCATTTTACCTTGTATAAAGCTTTTACAGGGTAAACTTACTCAAATTGTTCACCCTCTATAACACTGATAGAGAGATATGCACAGCTGTTTGCCTCCCCAGGTATTAATACATATTCTGGGTTAATTAATAAGTAAAAAGTGATGTTATTAACTACAGAAAGTAGGATTTAAGTGGTTCCAAGTAGTAACAGACAGAACAAAGTGAATTACCAAGCAAAATAAAATAGAACATGCAATCTGTGTCTAAGAAAACGGAATACAGATAAAAATCTCATCTTTAGAGGAATTCCAGTAAGCTTTCTTTTACAGATTAGTCTTCTTCTAGTCTGGGTCCAGCAATTACTCTCACCCCCTGTAGTTACTGCCCTTTGTTCCAGTTTCTTTCAGATAGCCTACGGGGTGGAGAGGCTCTCTTTAGCCAGCTGAAGACGAAATGGAGGGGTCTCCCTCGGGTTTAAATAGACTTTAAATGGTGGGTGGACACCACGCACTCCCCCTGTGTAGAATCCCAGCTCCAAGATGGAGTTTTGGAGTCACATGGGCCAGTCACATGTCCATGCATGACTAAGAACATAGGTAGCAGCCATGGGTCACGTGCTACCTTGAACGTCCTCAAGTAGACTTCTTATGTGGATTGGAGCATTCCAAGATCCATTGTTTCTTAAATGCTTCTTGATTGGACACTTAATTTGCACATTCCTTTCTCAAGAAGCTGACCAAATACTTTACAAAGGCTACTTAAAAATCAAGCCAGTACACAGCCAATATTCATAACTTTGAATACAAAAATGATACATGCATGCAAATAGGAGTAATAGATTCAGTAGATCATAATCTGTAGAGAGATATGCTACATGTCATACATGCTACATAGCATAAAACATATTCCAGTTATGTCATATATACATTCATAAGCATATTTCCATAAAGCCTTATGAGGAGCACCGTCACAAGGGTTTCAGCCCTCCTAAGATTTCCTTCTCCATCATCTCCCCCTGCTTAATTTCAGTGATTGTTCAGAATTTGTGACTTCACAATATGACAGACCATGTATGTTACACATACAGGCTTTGCTTCATGATCCGTCAGAAGATAATATGATTTGTGATTGAGAAACTCTTCTTCAAACCAAATATGTTTGTTTATTGGCAACAGCTAAAATCAGACATTTAAAAAGAAAAGATTAATTTAAATTATTTTCTTTTTCAATCTGCAGCTATTTTTCTCAGATTGTGGACTCCTAAATTAAAATCATATTGAACTGAACTGATCTGCTGTAATCTGGTTTTTCAGATTAGATTTCACATTACACCCCGATCATTGAAAGTTATTAAAGATCACGTGGAACTTTAAAAAAAAAATCAGATGTTATCCCTTATGTACTGGGTAAACTCCAATGTATTATTATTGCTACGAGTATTTACAGGGTTTTACTGTGCTTTCTAAGTACACCTTACACCAAGCAGAATCTAACAGCTTCACAAGAATGTTGAGCACAGTTCAAATATCCCCAGCAGCTGACTGAGTTTCTTTGAGGACACCTAAGACTGTGAGTAACATCCAGAAGATTTAAAAACAAGTGAAATCCAGCAAATATTATGGAAAACCTAGACGAAAAGAAGCTACATTTCATCCTGATTGTGAGGCTCAGACACATTCCCAACAGCTCCAGAGATTAGAATACCCAACTCCTCCAAGCTTTTCTTCTTCCTCCTGCTGAAGTTGTCTTGATGGAGCAAAGGCAGGAAAGTGGGCTCAGACAACTGGGACCTAGGCTGTTCAGGCTTAAGATCAGCACCTTGAATTTCATCTGCAAGATAACTGGCAGCAAATGTAATATGTTGCTCCTTTGGTCTACAATATTTACAGGTGGGCAGCTGCGTGCTGTACCAGCTGGAGTTTCCAATACTGGTTTTGTTAAGCAAGGTATACTCTGGCATCTTTAAAAAGTGCCCTCAGCTTGCCCTCTCTGAGGGACATTCACAATTTCCATCAGTAAAATTAGTAAAAGGCCAGACTGTTTCCATTGGCTTTAACCATCCAAGAAGGGCAACGATCCATTTCATAGGACTTTGGATAATTACATCCTGCCTGCTCAAAGCCTCCCCTGTAATTTCAATTGGATATGGTATTCTTCACTTACTGTCCTAAACTGCTGCCTGATGTTAAACAGTTGCCTCATTTCTTTCTAGAAGTAGCTTCATTTTGGTTTGGGTTAAGTCATTCCCATATGTAGTTTGTAAAGTGCTTTGGAATACTGCTGGATGAAAGGTTCTATATACATGAATTGAAATGTCTTAAGTGGCAGTCCAAAAGACCAGCAAAAACTGGTTGCTGGCAGAAGCAGTTTTAACTAGCAGTCAAACAACATTCTGGAATCTGGGCGGATACAGTACTGTTAAATCTCTTAAAACAGTCTGCCTCCTGAAAGTTGTTTTTAGTGCAGATTTTGCTGTATACTTTATTATGCAGTATGAAAGTCCCTCATGAAATTTTACATGAGCAAATATCTAGCTTGGAGTAGCACTGATGGGCTACTAAGGGAAACCTCACCAAAAAAAGCTCAAAAGTCATTGAGGGTAAGAGATCTTCCATTAAAGGTTTCCATTGAAGTCCTGGGGGAAGGGGATAAAAGGGGTATAAATCTTCCATAAAGGACTAAAACCATAGTATACCTTGCTTTTCATGTAGGTTTTGAAATAATTATGATATTAAAAGCTGAAAAACAATTGTGAATGGAAATGCCAAGCAAGCCCCAGATTTTAAGACTCCCAAAACATAACTGTTAAATGAAAAAAATCTTCTTAGAATGTAATGCAGGCTTATCTGTAAAAGAGAGCTATTGAAAATATGAAGCCAGACTGCATGCCTGCAACTATTGACCTCGAGCTTTGCCACCTCTTCTATTAATTCTGATAGAAGGAACAGTTCACTTATTGTAAGTACCTCAGATTCTGTTTTCAGTTGTTCTGTCCTTCATGTCAAGTAAACTAGAATGCAACTGATTTTAGATGATAAAGCTAAGGCACTGTGAGCTATAATGCTTCCTAATTGCAGGCAATTTCTCTGTAATGACAAGGAACATGAACTGTTCCTCTAAACTTTACCAAGCACAGCAAAAATGTCAGAATTATGAACTAATGAAATACTCTTGGCGCTATAAAGCCTACAGTTAATTCACTTCAGAGATAATCCTGTTAAACCTTTTCATTATAGAAAATATGTTCCCAAATAGCCAAGATGTCTGCACCTGGTTGATACCATGTGCTCAGTCTTGGATGACATCCATTTAAATGCTGGACCATTTCACTTTCTATTAAAAACATAAACTAATTGAAAATGCTTTTACTTAATCATAGTCCACTTGAAGAATGTGAAATTTCCTTTGAAAATATTAGTTTGTGCTTATACGCTGTTTCAAATGCCTTGTTATAGAAGTACAGCACAGAAACTTTTAGATTCCATGTGAGATAAGGTTGTCACTGGTCTCATCCAGAATAGTATACAGTTTTTATTCTCTAACTTGCTCCCTGTAGTCTCCTGCCACAAAACATTTCGCTTCTGAATTTTCTCTGTGATGCTTTAAACTAACAGCAGCTAACTTCTTCAAGCCTTGTATTCCCAGCAAAATCCTAACCAGTTAGATCTAAGAACAAATCAAATTACAAACAGATCTCAAGTATTCTTCTGACAAATATAAATATACATCCTGTTTTATCAAAGAGCTTGTTTACCCTTGGGGAAAAAAAGAAAACCACTAGTTGTTAAGGGGGAAAACCAAAATAAAATAAAATACACAGGATTATATTTTCTATTCCTAATTATTGTGGCTCCCTCTAGTGGATGTTTAGTGGCCAATACGCTTTTCAAGTTCAATTTAAAATACTGCTAGTTTGATCGCAATAGTTTGCATGCATGTGGATGTACTGGGTATATAACCTGCCCTTGTCTTGGCCAGCATTCCCTCTTTCAACAGACTTTAAAATAAGTGTGTGTGTAAATGACAGTTAAGCACATGATTCCTCTATTTACTTAGAGTTACTATAATGTTACCCCTTTTTAGCCTGAGTGGTTAGCCAATATTTAGGGTCTTGGAGGTTGTCTCCACTAAGGCTAAGTCTACCTACGCTATACAACTCCAGCTACGTGAATAACAAAACTGGAGTCAATGTACCTTAGGTCGAGTTACCACGGGGTCTACACCGCGGGGGGTCAACGGGAGAAACACTCCTATTAACTTGCCTTACTCTTCTCGTCGGGGCAGAGTACAGGGGTCGACTGGAGAGTGATCTGCTGTCGATTTGGCGGGTTTTCACTAGACCCACTAAATCAACCGCTGCTGGATTGATCTCAGAGCGTTGATCCCATCTGTAGTGTAGACATAGCCTAAGAGAAGAAACTGAAGTTAGGTATTTCTTTGGTGCAATCTTGTTCATTTACAAAGAATGTACACAAAGTCCTGTTTCTCTGGACACAGTAGGAATTGAACAAATGGGAGAAAGCTTCTTTGCTCACTCTTCCTCCAAGTCTCTTTCCAGCCAGCACTCAACTTAAAGAGCACTCACTCTGAGCTTGCTTTCTGCTTCTCTTGTTGTCTCCTTGGAAAGCTGCCGTCTGTATCTTCTTCTGACTCACTGACACACACAGCTCCACCAAACAATACTCCACCACTTCACCCACAGTGTTTGCACTCAGACCCTATGGTTCAGCTCCTACTCTCAGCCAAGCGTCTGTACTATGGATAGTGTCTTCTGTTGTGTCAGCTATCTCTAAACAAAGGGACATTTAACTACTCCCTCATTAACCTGAATGGAAGGTAGCTATCATGCTCACACCCTCACGCCTTCTTTTCAACTGTCTAAATGGGCCATCTTGATCATCACTACAAAAGTTTTTTTTCTCCTGCTGATAATAGTTCATCTTAACTAATTAGCCTCTCACAGTTTGTATGGTAACTTACAATTTACCTGTGTGTGTGTGTATATGTATATCTTACTATATGTTCCATTCTGTGCATCTGATGAAGTGGGCTGTAGCCCATGAAAGCTTATGCTCTAATAAATGTATTAGTCTCTAAGGTGCCACAAGTACTCTTGTTCTTTTTGTGGTACAGACTAACACGGCTGCTACTCTGAAACCTATCATGCTCAATCGCTGCAGTGAAATTTGTAACTGTCCCTAGATCAAAGAGACACTACCTGTGGGCTACCCAATCTACAGCATAACAACAACATTTGCAAGCCTAATGTTATCTAAAATCAAATTCAATTCAATGCTATGACTCAAGACAGACAATTAAGCTCTAGAAAGGCAAGGTGAATGAGGTAATATCTTTTACTGGACCAACTTCTGTTGGGGAAAGAGATAAGCTTTTGAGCTACTCAGAGCTCTTCTTCAGGTCTGGGAAAGGTACGCGGAGCATCACAGCTAAATACAAGGTGGAACCGATTGTTTAGCATAACTTGTTAACACAGACATAGTCTAACAGACCATTCAAGGTGAAGTAGCCTGTTGACACCCCTGCAGTCATAGGTCAAAAGAGGGGGATTAATGGGTTACAGATTGTTGTAATAAGCCCTAAATCCAGTGTCTTTATTCAAACCATGATTTTTAGTGCCTGGTTAGTGTTGCCAATTTTGGTTGGATGTATTCTTGGAGGTTTCATCACATGACAATCTTTAATTAAAGATTAATCTTTAATTCCTGAAGACTCCAAGGACAATCCTGGAGGGTTGGGAACCCTATAACCTAGCAAATTTATGAATTTAAGCAACCAGGCTTATCTTTTGAAGGTGTTGTGCCAGTTTCCTTTGAGGACAAAGATTGAGAAGTCAGTGTAGGAATGATTGTTCTGTGAAAAGTGTTCACCCATGAGTGATATGGTATTCATCTCTATCATTTTTCTTTGCGAGTTCATTCGAGAACATAGTGATTGTCTTATTTCACCCACGTAGTTGTTACTGGGGAATTTAGTGCACTGAGGTAGGTACACCACATGTAATAGGCATGTGTAGGACCCATGGATTTTGAAAGGTGTTGTGGGGGCTATTGATCATTGTAGCAGTGAAGATATGTCTGCATATTTTAAATCTATTATTATGCCAGGTTCAGGTGCTACTTGAGTTGCTGGGTCTTGGTCTGTGGAGAGCTCACCTCTGTTGATGAGGTTGTGGGGTTGTTTGAAGGCCAGAAGAAGGTGTTCAAGAAAGATTTCTTTCAAGGTGTGGTTTCCATACAGTATAGGTTACAGTTGTTTAATGATACCCATATAGGGATTCCAGTGTGTGGTGGTAGGTGACAACTAGGGGTGTTCAGTTGGAGGGGTTTTTTTCCCCTGTATTGAAGCAGGTTCTCTTGGGTGGCCTGTTCCATGATGAGTTATACTTGTCTGGCGGAGTGCCCTTGTTTGGTGAAGGCCGTTTTAAGTACATTAAGGTCTGTATCCCAGATTCTCTCCTCAGAGCATATTCTGTGGTTTCTGAGGACCTGGTGTATAGATAACAGATTTATTGGGTGTAGTTACTGGATCTGTGGAGGTAGTGTGATGATCCATGAGATTCTTGTATATAATTGTCTGCAGGGTTTCATTGTTGAAGCTGATTGTAGTGTCCAGGAAGTTGATGCTAGTCTGGCTCCAATCCACATAAGAAGTCTACATGAGGACGTTCAAGGTAGCATGTGGACAGTGGCTGCTGCCTGTAAAAACTGAGTCATGCATGGACATGTGACTGGCCCATGTGACTCCAAAACTCCATCTTGGAACTGGACTTTGCATAGGAGAGAGGAGGGGGTTTCCACCCTCAAGAGAGTCTATTTAAACCCCGGGGAGACCCCTCCATTTGGTCTTCAGCTGGCTAAAAAGATAGCCTCTCCACCCCCAAGGATACCTGAAAGAAACTGGAACAAAGGACAGTAACTACAGGGGGTGTGAGTAATTGCTGGACCCAGACTAGAAGGAGTCTAGTCTGTAAAAGGAAACTTACTGGAATTCCTCTGAAGGTGAGGTTTTTATTTGTATTCAGTTTTCTTACTGTATTAGACATAGACTTGTGTCATAAATATAAAGGGAAGGGTAAACCCCTTTGAAATCCCTCCTGGCCAGGGGAAAGCTCCTCTCACCTGTAAAGGGTTAAGAAGCTAAAGGTAACCTCGCTGGCACCTGACCAAAATGACCAATGAGGAGACAAGATACTTTCAAAAGCTGGGAGGAGGGAGAGAAACAAAGGGCCTGTGTCTGTCTGTATGCTGGTTTCTGCCAGGGATAGACCAGGAATGGAGCCTTAGAACTTTTAGTAAGTAATCTAGCTAGGTATGTGTTAGATTATGATTTCTTTAAATGGCTGAGAAAAGAATTGTGCTGAATAGAATAACTATTTCTGTCTGTGTATCTTTTTTGTAACTTAAGGTTTTGCCTAGAGGGGTTCTCTATGTTTTTGAATCTAATTACCCTGTAAGATATCTACCATCCTGATTTTACAGGGGGGATTTCTTTATTTCTATTTACTTCTATTTTTTATTAAAAGTCTTCTTGTAAAACACTGAATGCTTTTTCATTGTTCTCAGATCCAAGGGTTTGGGTCTGTGGTCACCTATGCAAATTGGTGAGGCTTTTTATCCAACATTTCCCAGGAAACGGGGGGTGCAAGTGTTGGGAGGATTGTTCATTGTTCTTAAGATCCAAGGGTCTGGGTCTGTAGTCACCTAGGCAAATTGGTGAGGCTTTTTACCGAACCTTGTCCAGGAAGTGGGGTGCAAGGTTTTGGGAAGTATTTTGGGGGGAAGGACGCGTCCAAACAGCTCTTCCCCAGTAACCAGTATTAGTTTGGTGGTGGTAGCGGCCAGTCCAAGGACAACGGGTGGAATATTTTGTACCTTGGGGAAGTTTTGACCTAAGCTGGTAAAGATAAGCTTAGGAGGTTTTTCATGCAGGTCCCCACATCTGTACCCTAGAGTTCAGAGTGGGGGAGGAACCTTGACAACTTACGTGTTCTATTTTATTTTGCTTGGTAATTCACTTTGTTCTGTCTGCTATTACTTGGAACCACTTAAATCCTACTTTCTGTATTTAATATCACTTTTTACTTGTTAATTAACCCAGAGTATATATTAATACTGGGGGGAGGAGGGGGAAACAGCTGTGCATATCTCTCTGTCAGTGTTATAGAAGGCAAACAATTTATGAGTTTATCCTGAATAAGTTTTATACAGGGTAAAATGGATTTATTTGGGGTTTGAACCCCATTGGGAGTTGGGCATTTGAGTGTTAAAGACAGGAACACTTCTTAAGCTGCTTTCAGTTTGAGCCTACAGCTGTTAGGGGATGTGGTTCAGACCTGGGTCTGGGTTTGCAGCAGGCTAGCAGGTCTGGCTCAAACCAGGCAGGGCACTGAAGTCCCAAGCTGGGAGGGCAGGGAAAGCAGGGGCAGAAGTAGTCTTGGCAAATCAATTGGCAGCCCCAAGGGGGTTTCTGTGATCCAACCCATCACACCTGCATCAAAGCCTGTGCTAATGCCATATCCAGTGCTGAGAAGAGCAAGGTGGGGGGGCTTGTCAAAGGAATATCTCACTCACACTCAAAGGATTCTGTCTCTGGGTCCAGTGCCAAGGAGAGCAGTGAAGGGGGCTCATCTAAGAGTTCTCAGTATCAGGAAATTGGGATTTCTTGCTCTGGGTCTAGGGCCATCACTGGTCTTGCTGTCAATGCTGGCAAAGGTGAGTCTGTCTCCCTTAACCTAGGTGTCACTACTGGAATCTTGGTGCTATCCTTCATTGGTGTTGAGGATTCTGAGACCTGCTTTCTTGGTCCAGAGTTCTCTCTGGGGGATGGATGTGTTGCCCATTCTCAGCTGTGTTTGCATTGAATGCAGGCAAGCGTTTTTTGCTCCAAAAGACAGTGATGGGTCTCTCTTCCCTGGAGCTGGTGCCGTAGTCGGCACTGAGGCCTTCAGTGCTCAGGTAATGTGCACCCTCTTCATCTTCCTTTCCCTGCTGGTACTGGGGGTGTGGTTCACAGTCAGTGGGACACTCCCCAAAGACAAACTCCTCTGTTCATATACAGGGGATGTCTCCATTCCTGGATCTGTGGCTAAACTCATGGATTGCTGCTCTGGTGTAGTTTGAGCCTTGTCTCTTGGGATTTCCTGAATGCTGAAAAGGAGCCGCAGATAGCATGCTTGTCTGGGAGATGTGCTTCTATGAGACAGAACAGGCATTGCTGTGTTAATCTATGATAGGTATTAGTCCATTGCAGGAAGGATGGAGTTGAACCTGGTAGGTTCTGAAACTGCCAAAGCTAGCAGTCAGTGCAAAGTGCCTTGCCCTGCTGTACACACAGGGTCTCCCCATGTCTGTCCTGACTGCTGCTTTTTTGAGGGGTAGAGTGTGGGAAGCATGCAACAAAAATCAAACAAATTCATATAAGGAAGAAATGAAGAAAAATAGTTTTCACTGGAGAAGAATTCTGACAGTCAGAAGCAGGTTAGAGACAGTCTTGGTTCTGTCTTGCTGGCATGGGTGGTAAGAGGGAACTGAGGGAGAGTCAGGGCTGCTTCACCCTTTGTCCTCACAGTGAAGCATGAGGAGGCTCAGGGTGTATGCCCTGCCCTGCTGCACATTGCTATGCAAAGATTCCAAATTCACATGCTTGGGGCACATGCACACCTACAGTGGAATCCACATTGACACATACCCAAAAAAGAAAGTAACCTAGAGCTTTATTTAACACTAGGATATCTAGAAGGCATGCGGTACTGAATCCCACTGGAGGACAGGCCACCCATGATTGGGCTGGTACCAACACAACCTGCCAACTTGGCTTTACTGGCCCTATCAAAGCCTGCCGTCTAATAGACTGTGGCGTGGAACACCATCACATGTCTGGATTAAAAGAAGGTGGTCTCGGTCGCCACCAGCATTGCTGGTTAGAGCATCCTCACCAGAACAGGAGGGATCCTTTGGGGACATGGCAGAAGCAGCAAGGGAGACACTCCAGCTTCCCTCTGCTCTAAAGGAACCCTCTACAGTCGAAGAAATCATCTTGGCTCCAACACTATCCAATGATGCCTTTAGGGCTTTCCAGGAGTTGTAACTGAGGATAGCTGGGACATTGGGCATCAAAATGATGGTGATCCAAGAAAACACATACAAGCTATTCAAAATCCCAACCAGTGTCCAAGAATCAGCCTTCTGATCGATGAAGGCATCTTTGACCTGGCAAAGGGTCTGTGACATACCCCTTCCTTGCTTTGCCCACCATCAAAGCAGATAGAAAAACAATACCAGGTTCTACCCAAAGACTTTGAGCACTTCTATCCCCACCTTACATTGTCATTATCTCCACCATCAAGGAGAAAACCAGATCGGAAGGGTCTCCTAAAAGGGGGACTCTTAAAGACAAGGATCCCAAAAAGCTGAACCTTTTCTGCCAAAAGGTATCTCCTTGGTTTCTCATCGCAAACTGTCAGATGGCATTTTAGAAATACAACTTCCTGATGTGGAAGATGGAGACCCCTTTCCTAACTTGGCTGCCACAGGATTGCAGGGCAGATAATCAATGAGGGCCATCAAGGTGCTATAAGTGGCAAATTTGACACAGCCACCAGATGGGTGGCCACAGCAGTCACTATGATCTGGGCCTCCTGGCTCCAGGAATCCAGGATACCAAGGGGTCCAAGCCACAACTCAGGACCTACCCTTTGAGGCCATGGACCTATTTAGTACAAGAGCAGATGGTGTTATATCTCCTCAAAGATTCAAGAGCAACACTCAGATCCCTATGAATATACACCTTGGCACTGTATCGCAAGCCCTTCTGGCACCAGCCACCCCAGAGGCAGAGAATGCCATTGTTCTCTAACAGTCACCATCCCGAATATCTCCCTAGAAAGTGATACATCAGGAAGTTCTGACAGGTTTCAGTTGTGCCCTCTTGCTTGTGCCTCCTGGTGAACTACACCATCCCAGGTGATCAAGTTCCTAGTCATCAGGAAAGATTCCACTATAGCAAGGACTCACCTACTCCAAGACAGATTCCTCACACTCCAGTCATTACTCATTGCAATGATTTTACACCCGATAACAGTACAGAACTGCCTTACAATGTTAGGCCATATGTTCACATGTACATAAGTGATGCCACTTGCCAAAATTTGCCTGAGACCACTATGGTTCTGGCTCAGATCAGCATATTCCCTGCAAAGAATCACATAGCTCCATCCCATGTACTCACAACACTGATCTGGCGACTACGTCCCAACAATGTTCAGAAAGGGATGCAGTTTGTGACCCCGTTGGCATCCAGAGCTCTTGTCATGGACACATCCATGATGTGAATTGAGATTGAGAATCCCACGTGGAGCAACTGCAGATTCAAAGGGTTTGGTTTTCAGAAGAAACTAAACTACACATAAACATCTAAGATCTCAGGGCCATTAGACTGGCGTAACCCTCAACAGTGCAGATACTGACAGAAAATATATTCTCAGAATATCAATTAGTATGTAAATCAATTAGTATTAGTAAAGTATCCCTTTTTAGGTGCACATGTCACCCAGGCCTGCAAGTTTGGTCCAATGAGGCCACGGTACCTTTTGCTCCCATGTGGCTGGTACTTCATGCTCCCATGCAAACACAAAGGTTGGAGCAGTCCCAACCCTCCCTCAGTTTCCTCACAACTTGAAGCCGATGTTAACTGAGGACTCCAAAAGCAGAGATGGAGGGCAGGTTTGTGGGATCCACACTGACTGCAACATCTCAAAGAGCCACAGTTACTGTAGGATAAATAATACTCTTTCTTCTTTGAATATGTCAGTGTGGATTCCACTGTAGGTGAGGGCAAGCAGTAACTTTTTCAGAACAGTGCATATGAAGAGTATCAGCTGCATCAGTCCAACAGAGATTGGAGTACAGCTCTCCAAAATTTTGCATCTGATCTGGCAGCCAAGTCCAGTGGGTAATGCTTGAAGACACATGAGTAGCTTGCTCCATGAAGCAACTTTGCAGATCTCAGATATTGGTATGTTGTGGAAGCCTGCTGAGGATGCCACTTGATCACTGGTGGAGTGAGCTCTAATAGTGAGAGAGGTGCATATATTGTGTTATCCATTTTAAGAGTCTCTGGGATGAAAGGGCTTGACCTTTGGACCAGTCAGCTATAACCACAAATAGATGTGGGACCATTCTGAAAGATTTGGTCCTGTCAGAATAACACTGAAGAGCCCTGGACATATCCAAGCTCTGGAGCTTCTTCTCCTCTTGTGAGGCATGTGGTTTTGGAAAGAACACATGTAGGTTGATGGATGGTTTCAGAATTTCATTTGAATCAACCTTGGTAAATTTGGCTTGAGGTCTCAGTACCACATAGTCTCTGTGAAACACAGTGTATACAGAGGAAAAACAATAAATAAAGTAGTAAGAAAACAAAAGCACAGGAATAACTAAAAATCAATACACATTTAAAGAAAATATGAAAATACATGCATATATTTAATGGCAATTTTATTTTCTACAAAATATTACATTTAAGAACTGTGACCAGCAGTGCTGTGTGGAGAACTTTGTATCTGGCAAAATCAGAAAGTGTACTTACTACGAAAGTTACTTTTGAACTGATTTACTGTAAAGTAGTCTTGTGGGTTTAAAATCAAATCTACCTTCTGCTTTATTTCTAGGTGATAGCTCAACAGGTTTCAAAGAAACATTTAGAGGAGGGTCGTCTCTATCCTCCATTAGTTACTATTCGAGATGTGTCACTGAAAATTGCTGTGAAGGTAAGTGATTTTAGTTCATTCTGCAGCCTCTCTCTACTACCCACACACTTTGTATATGTTAGTTAGATTAGGTGAAGTAAAATATTTTCAGAATTCATTACTCATTTTAAATCAATCTTGATACGAAGCAAGCAGAGTGTATTTTAAAATTTCAAATTCATACAGTTCAGGCATAGGAGTGAAGGAACTGAAAATATTTTATACTCAGTGTTCAATTACAGGTGACTACAGTAGAATGATGTTTCTACTGCTTTCTCTGTTCTCTGGTTAGTTGCATGTTCTGTTCACAGCACCTGATCCATGAAGATTGGAGCCATGAAATCCTATACTGTCAATAGTTTTCTATCCTTTAGTTGCCTTTCAGAAGAATAAATGCCTTCTCACATGCCAGCCTCCTCCTTCTTTTGGCCTACTGCTGCTTGATTTTGTTCCAATCCTCCTTATCTTGACCCATCAGAACAAATAGTGGTTTTTTTGTGAAGTCAAATATGTTTTTCATGCATGGATTTTGCCAAATTGACTCCACTATGTCGGTAGCTTATAAAGTGCCCAAAGTAATTTGATAACCCATAGATTTGGAAGCACTGAAAAATAACAGACTTAGCCCCAGTTCTACCTTCCCTGTGGCTTTTTGTCTCCCACGAGTTCTCAGTTTTATTTCTGAGTGGGTTATCATGCTATAGATAATCCCATTTACTGAACAACCTTTTGGAAGAGCAATGTTGTCAATAGCTCCCTGTCTGTGGAATGGTTCCCTTTGATTCATTTGGAAACAGGATCCCAGGTACATATAAAAAGGCTTGTTGTAGTTCAGTTCTTTTCAGGCTGATAATAGCTGTTTTCCATAGATGTCAAAACATCTCTAAGCAGACTTCTCAGGCTAAAATCAGACTGCCTTTGTGCTTGGCAAATCCTTTCAAAAAGTGATGGAAACTCTCCTCCTCTATTCACTGTGACAGAATTAATCTTTTTAACTTAGGTGCAAAATTTAATGGAAAAAAATTGAAAATGTGTAATTTGATAAATTCATTTCTGGTCTGATCTCTCTCCTAGTTGGAGCTATGCTCTAGGAATTATTTTGGGGAAGTTCTATGGCTTGTGTTATACAGGAAACCAGACTAGGTGATCACTGTGGTCCCTTCTGGCCTTCAAATCTATGAACGCTTGGGCTGTGCCTATTTTCCAGCAAATAGTGGAAGCAGTTCAGGGTTGTAGGCAGGGCTTGGCCACATCTTTCTGCCTTTTAAGCTAGATGAACATTTCCAAAGATATATTGAAATACTGAATTTCTATTAGGAGAGACATTTAAACTTTAACAGTAATGACTTATTCAGTGGTGATAATTGTATGCATGGACCCAAAGAGGATCTCTTGTGGAAATGCCCAAAGAACTTCAGAGGGGGTAGGTTGGGGTCAAGGTCAATCCCTGAAAGCAAATCACAAGGTAACAGCTGTCCCATTTGGGATCATAGCCTCTCCCCAAGCCTAAGACATCTGTGATAGAGAGGCAGCAATAAGGAGGAGAAAGATGGTTCACCCTTCCCTAGAAATAGGAGGTTTAATCTGTTTGGGGAGTAAAGAATGCTGCATGTTGGGGGTGGGAGGAAGAGAGAGAGCACATGTGCACAGACACAGATTTTCTCAGCCAGCTGATGCCCTTTCTGTTCAAGAGGCCACTGTGGAAAATGAGTGGGTTCAGATTTCTTCTGAATTCAGTTTTTCTGTAGCCATGTATGCTTTGGTTATGCCATGTTTTGTTTTCATTTAAGATTTCCCAGGAATGTAATGAGGCTTATAACAAAAATTGAAGAATCGGTGAAAATTGGTGGGGGGAAAAGCTTCAGTTTTCTGGGTTAATATTGGGGGATGGGAGGACAGAAAAGCAGCAACAAATAGAGAAAGGTAAGATTATTCTGACTCAGCTCCCTCCTCTGGAAGGAGAGATGGCAGCTTGGTAATCTGGGTAGCCTGGGTTACTAAAACAGAGTGGGCTGGAAGTGGAGAACATAAGTGCTTCCAGGCCTGCTCCAGAAGGAGAGATGGTGGCTCTGGTACCTAGGCCATCCAGGTTACTGAGCCACCATCTCTCCTCCTGGGAGCAGAGAATTGGGTCTGGAAATTTCAGCAAATTTTGCTGGGTTTTTTTTAGGACTCAAGTACTGATATACCCATGGATGTGTAGGTGTATCTTCCACTATGTTGTCTGTCTTTAAGTGGCTCACATTTACACTTTGACTAATTGATTAATAATAAACATTTCTACTCAATGTAGTATTAGATTTTCTTAACATAATCAGTATTTTCATGTATGTGAGTGGTCCAAAATTCAGGTGAAAATTGGTAAAAAATACAAATAACTTTTGTCCAACCTGGGAATCTTTTGGTAAAAACAGCAGAAACCAAAGACAAAAGGCCTTAGTAATGCAGCACTTGATTCAACTATCTATGGAGAAGTTAGAAGCTTTTAATCAGCACTTAATCAGGTGCTTTTCCCAATCATCACTAAAACAAAGCCCACACACTGGTGTAGGATCAAAACTCACCATTTCTTGGAGATTTAGCTTTACTAAGAAAGATATTGTCAATTATGGCAAACCTTAACAGCTCTGGTCACATCTAGTGGCTGTTGAGCCTTTAAGCAAAATGAAGCAAGAAATATTTCATCTGAAAAGGAAGAGTTAACCTTGGCAAAAGATGATCAAAGTACAAAGAAAGAATTACCTTCTTCGTGTAGAAAAGGCTTGTATCTTCTTAAAAGCAGAGATTTCACTTCTTTCTTCCTTGTGTGAAGGGGGGGGACTATTTTGCCCACTGCCGCCATAAAAGCTAGGATGTTACTGGATAAAAGGGAGCAATCCATTTGCACCACCAGAGATAAACTTACAAGAGATACTGGGGGAATTCTGCACCAAAAAATCCAAAATTCTGCATATTTTGTCAAAATAATGCAATATAATCACACAAGTTTCACTTATTTTGGTAATTTATTTAAACTACCATACAGGAAAAAACAATCACAATAACTGTTCAGAATTTCCTAAACACATGAAAGTTACAAATATTTGGTAAGCAATACCTTGCATTCCAGTTATAATCCAGGATTTTCATTTAAAATTACCTTACTTTTATTTTGGTGTTTAAAGTGACATTCTACTTTACAGAACACCAAATTGCTCAGACTTTCACACATGAAAGTCATACAGTTTTGCCAATCATTGTCCTGCAATTTTTTAAATGGTTAAGTACAATCGATCCCGAGCTGTAATCTAACCCCATTGTGCCTCTCTGGCACAGGGAAAAAAGTGAGAAAAAAGAAAGAAAGAAAACAAACAAATTTAGTCTCTAAGGTGCCACAAGTATTACTTTTCTTTTTGCGAATACAGACTAACACGGCTACTACTCTGAAACCAGACCTTCCTAGCTGAGGATTCAGTTACTGTCATTTACAATAAGGCTCCTTTACACCATTCTAAAACAACGAGGAGTCCGGTGGCACCTTAAAGACTAACATATTTATTTGGGTATAAGCTTTTGTGGGTAAAAAAGCCACTTCTTCAGATGCATGGAAGATGCATCTGAAGAATTCCATGCATCTTAAGAAGTGGGTTTTTTTACCCTCGAAAGCTTATACCCAGATAAATCTGTTAGTCTTTAAGGTGCCACCAGACTCCTCCTTGTTTTTGTGGATACAGACTAACATGGCTACCCCTCTGATACTTTACACCACTCTGGCAAGGTAAAGGAGCCTTAATTGACTAAGAATGGAAACAATTAACTAACAATGGGAACAGAAGCAGCCTGCCTGCTTAGTTACATTTCTGCTCTGCCTCAGGGACAGAGCTTGCTTCACACAGCCCTATGCCTTCAAGACCGGAATGCAGCAAGAGGGACAGAGTGAATCTCTCTCACTCCTTCACACACAGGCATGCGCCCAGCCCTACCCCCTTAACATGTCTCCATGGATGCACGCATGCCCAGCCTCCCGCCTCCCTCCCACCGTGATCTGCTCTCTGCTGCCAGCTGCTCCCAGCAGATGCACCCAGGCTGCTGGGGAAGGGGGGTGTGTTCCCCACAGATTTCTTTGCTCCCCCATTTTTCTGCAGGGGAGCCAAGAAATCTGCAGAAGGTATCAATTCTGCGCCCCTGCGGAGGCACAGAATTCCCCCAGGAGTAAAGAGAGTGAGAAGGCCACAGATGCACCAACATAGCTTTTCAGAAAATTTTGCACAACCTTTGTTAATCCCTTCCTCATAATATATTGGGCCTTATCCACAACTGATGTAAATTCATCTAAATCTGTTTTACACCAGCAGAAGATCTAGTATCTTATGTTAAATGTTGAGCTATCATCATTTCTACTTCTACTTTTGGAACAGCACTGCAATAAACTTAACAGGTTGTAATTGTCAACTTGGTTGTGTTCTTCCAGATTGCAGAACAAGCCTACAGCAATAAGACAGCATCTTTCTATCCTGAGCCTGAAGACAAGGAAGCATTCATCCGCTCACATGTTTATAGCACTGATTATGACAACTTTGTGGTGGACTCTTACGTCTGGCCCAAGGAAGCCATGAAAATACAGACCGGAAATCTTTAATAGAAAATGAACAAGGTAGCAGTAGTTGAAAGAATTCAGATACTTATTACTTTTTTGTCTGTTAAATCTAAAAATTGTTAGTTTTTTTTAAATCTTTAATAGAAAATGAACAAGGTAGCAATAGTTGGGTTCAAATATTTAGTAGTTTTCTGTTAAATCTAAAAATTGTTTTTTTAATATGCTGAAAACTTACAATAAGACTAATTTTTTCTTTAAAACTTTGTACTTTTATTTCAAATTAATTGATTAAGCTGCTAAAATAACTACACAAGAATAAAAATCAATTTGGGCAATGGACTTTTGGCAATTGTTTCCCTTTTTTCCTTTGATTTTCAGCTGGAATATTACAGAACATATTTATTATGGAGAATCACATCTCTATACATTTCTGACGTATTACAATACATTGTAATAGAGGACTAAATCCTGCTCTCACTGATGCCACTAACTTCAGTGAAATCAGGATTATGTCCAAACTGACAAACAGTATGGCAGAGACTAAATAACCTAAGAATGCACAATCTGTTTAATTAAGGAAAGGCACCGTACAATTTGCATGTAAAATAGTTATATTATTATCTTTAAATAAAAATAATGAAAACATTTTTGTTTTAAAACATGGTAAATATAGAATATTTTTCCCTAGGAAAAACTGTATGCACATTTGCAATCAAGCAGGTGCAATGGCAGCTGTCGAGAGAAAGTTTTCTAATGAGAGAAGCTAATGAATATCCCTTCAAAGCCTACATATATCTCCCTCTAGTGATTGAGTGGTTTTTTTACTAATATATATTAGCTATGTTAATCTTCAGTATTCATTTCACTAAAATGGAAGTGTCCATAGCACATGTTAAATATATAACCATGTCTTCCAAAACATTACATAGTTATGTGATTTATTTACCTGTTCATTTCTGTTAAATTATGTATTTGGTTTAGTTTTACATTTTTTATATCTTTTAAACTTGTAAGACTTCATCCCCCCCATGTGAAATAACAGCTACTCTGATATTTGGTACACTTCAGTAGTGTGGTTCTCTGACTTGAGGCTCATGAAAATCCTGTGTACTGTATATTCTGGGCATAAAGAGCCTATTAAAGGGTTGTGAATAGGACTCTTTATACCTAAATATTTTGTAGACAGCCATACTGACATTAGCAATCTGCTGAGCAGGCCAGCTGTGCATCTCTGTATTAAACCCTTATGTGTGCACGCTCTTTATATACAACTTATAAATCTTTGAATATTTCAGTCTGTTAAAACACAGACTACCAAAGCAAAAGTTCAGTCTTTATAACCAGTTTCCAGACTATCCAAATAGTTTATCTAAGGAAAAGAAAGCTCTCCAACCCTTTAGAGAGCAAGCACATTTTATTGTTTGACATTCATTGAATACATATTACCCTTTAGCACCTGGCTGTGATGTTCAGTAAATTGTTCGTTTTGATTTCTTTGGCATTGTTCCTAATAAATGCTCAAATAAATTGGTTAGTCTCTAAGGTGCCTTTTCTTTTTATTGTTCCTACAGTAATCCTTAAAATCTCAATGCTGAATTTCAGTAATTTTCCCAACATATCATTTCATATGAAACTGCTGTGTTCATATCTCATTCTGTACTCTTTATTTATAAGCTCTCAAACAATTATGAAAATTCTTACCTGGCAATGGCATTTATCCTTGTGTAGACGGGGTTATCGTTGTACACTTGCACTTAATCATGTTGAGACATCAGTCATCACCTGCATTGTTCTGGATTCATTATTGGTCTAGAAATGGCATTTATCAATCAACAATTTCCCCTATACTGGATTAATATGTCCGTCTAGACCATACATGTTATCTTTTCTTAAATAAAATAAAACTACTTGAAAATAATTTTTTAAAACTATCTTGAATACTAAAGTGGCTGTATCCCTCTCCCATTTAGATTTTTTGACCATCCCCATCAATTTTCCTACTTTCACTTCCCCTATTATGAACCTTTTTGTTGATTTCCAGTGGTTGAAACTTATTTTAAAGCCTTTCTATACTGTTCCTTTAAAAAAGTACACCACTCACAATATCCTAGGATTAGTAATTACCAACGGTCTTATCAGTGATTTAGGTTTTGTATATAATGTGCATCAGCATGTACTTTGACATTTCACTAGATGGCCCGAAGTAAACTGTTGTCGAATTATCCCCCCAACAGAAATGTAAAAGACTTCTAGGGTAGTTTGGATAAAATAGAGAGTCTCTCTGCACAGAACCAGAAAAAGGAATTATATTGGTTCAGATGCTCCGGTATGGCCAAGGTGCACTTGACGTAACTATGGAAGGATTGCAAAACTCGCTGTAAATCACTTGTGTCCCCAGATCCTGAGCTGTTTAGTGCCAGGCTGGACCCCTTGATGCTGAGGGCAGTTTAGCAGCCCAAGGAGCCAGTCCAGCAGAAAGGGTCTGGATACAGATACCTCAGCCGTTCTTTCATGGCTAAACCTGACTGTGCTGACAGGCAAGAAGTGGGATGAATCATGACAGCATTGCTACCTGCCTGAAGCTCTCCCGGCATTGAAGAGAAACGCTGAAGGCTGTATTTGCTGGCTTTATGTTTAGGCTGTTTTGTGCCACTAGAACAGCCCCAATATATCAGATTACAACAGTTTTTTCCATTCATTATATACTATGAGATCCTGTCAGTATTTTTTTTTTTTAATTTTATCATGTCTTTCATGGTATTGGCTGCAACCACACAAAAAATAGTAACATTTCTAATTAAGCAAAGACACTTCTTAATCACCCTTACTGAAAGACTGAAATATTGCTATACATTATTTCAATTTAGTTGCTATTTTGAAAAATAGCAAAATATTCATTTCAAACATGGTCATGTGTATTTTACTTCAGATAGGTCAGACCCTGTTAAAGTCGACATTGGTTAATAATTCTCTGGTGTACAATAATTCTCATGCTGCCAAAAGACAGTGTTTCACGTATATGCAATTCACCTAGAACTGATACCATCACTGAGTGGTCTGATTCAATTCGACTAAGTTAATTTTTACAGCTCAATGGCACATCTGATTCCTATGCTGTTGCTTGGAAAAACGAAGCAGCAAAGACAGTGCCTCAGTGGTTCCTGACACACAGGCACTTGTATTGTTCAGAAGCATTCTTCTAGTTCAATACACAGTAGGTCAAGGGCATGACATTTACTGTGATACTCCACCATCAATGGGAACGCACAAAGAAATCAAATTTCTGAGATTTATCTTATTTAAATGTATTGCATTACACACATACTGCTTCAGGTGAAAGACTGCCATCTAGTGGCACCTTAGAGGCTAACAAATTTATTAGAGCATAAGCTTTCGTGGGCTACAGCCCACTTCATCGGATACATAGACGTGAACGTGTATATATATATGTTCACACATACAGATAAGTTGGAAGTTACCATACAAACTGTGAGAGGCTAATTCGTTAAGATGCACTATTAGCAGCAGGAGAAAAAAAACTTTTGTAGTGATAATCAAGATGGCCCATTTAGACAGTTGAAGAAGGTATGAGGATACTTAAGAAAATAGATTCAATATGTGGAATGACCTCACAGTCTGTATGGTAACTTCCAACTTATCTGTGTATATATATAGTGTGACAAAACTCTGTCCTTCCCTCCGGGGGTCCCGCGTTTCCTGGCAGATTTTGCTAGCCTCAGGGGCTCACTCTGAGCCTCCACGTAACCCTTCTCTCTCTAGAGACAAGGGTAACAGTCTACTGAGCCATTTTCATCATAAGCCAGCAAGGGAGGTGAGGAGAAGTTATCCTTCTTTGCACAGTCTCTGTTGTCTCCCAGTCTCAGTGATTAATCAGGGGCCAAAGATGGGGCAGGGGGCAGCCCAGGCCCACCCTCTACTCCGGGCTCCAGCCCAGGGACCCTAATAGTATCAGCTATGGTAGCTGACCTTTTAGAAACATGACATGTACAATTCCCTGGCCTACTTCCCCCCACAGCAGCCCTCACTTCCTCAAGCTCCACTTCACCCTTACCTCAGGGCCTCCTTCCTTGTGCCTGATATGGTGTGTACTACTCAGCCTCTCCAACAACACAACTTCCTCCCCCAGCTCCTGACATGCACACCCACCTGACTGGCTGGGAGGCTTTTAACTAGTTTCAGCCAGCCTCTGATTGGCTTCAGGTGTCCCAAACAACCTAGCATTCTCCCTGCCTTCTGGAAAGTTCTTAATTGAATTGGAGCAGCTGCCATTTCACTTACCCTGGTACCAGGGATTTGTTTAGCCTGGAGCTAATATATCTAGCTCCCACTACCTTTCTGTAGCCATCTGGCCTTGCCCCGTCACAATATATTATATATATATAATATTACTGTATGTTCCATTCTATGCATCCGATGAAGTGGGTTGTAGCCCACGAAAGCTCATGCTCTAATACATTTGTTAGTCTCTAAGGTGCCACAAGTCCTCCTTTTCTTTTTGCAGATACAGACTAACACGGCTGCTACTCTGAAACCTGCCATCTAGTGAATCACTAACACCACTTCCTGCAACGGTGTGTGTCATCTGACAAATCTACTATAGCCAGGTACTGCCTTGGTTTGTGAGACAGACAGAATGACAGATCAGAGGGGTATGGCTACAGAATGCAGAGGAGAACTGATAAAGTATACAGTAGCCATGTATGTATTAAATAGCTAAAGAAAAAAGGCAAATCCAAGCCCCATGCATTTATTATTTTTTACAGTACCCAAAAGAATGCAAGGCATCTCACAGTACAGATACAAATCTCAGGTTTCAGAGTAGCAGCCGTGTTAGTCTGTATCCGTAAAAACAAAAGGAGGACTTGTGGCACCTTAGAGACTAACAAATTTATTAGAACAGAAGCTTTCATGAGCTACAGCTCACCTCATCGGATGCATTCAGTGGAAAATATAGTGGGGAGATTTTTATATACAGAGACCATGAAACAATGGGTGTTACCATACACACTGTAACAAGAGTGATCAGAAAAGGTGAGCTATTACCAGCACTGCATGCATCCCATGAAGTGAGCTATAGCTCATGAAAGCTTATGCTCAAATAAATTTGTTAGTCTCTAAGGTGCTACAAGTCCTCCTTTTCTTTTTACCAGCAGGAGAGCCGGGGGGCGGGGGGGAGAAGGGGGGGAGGAGAAACCTTTTGTAGTGATAATCAAGGTGGGCCATTTCCAGCACTTTACAAGAACAGGAGAAGAAATAAACAAGGGGAAATAGTTTTACTTTGTAATGACACATCCACTCCCAGTCTTTATTCAAGCCTAAATTAATTGTATCTAGTTTGCAGATTAATTCCCATTCAGCAGTCTCTCGTTGAAGTCTGTTTTTGAAGTTTTTTGGTTGAAGAATTGCCACTTTTAGGTCTGTAATCGAGTGACCAAAGAGACTGAAGTGTTCTCCGACTGGTTTTTGAATCTCACAATCCTTGGCCAGAACAGCTAAAAGCTAATATAACTGGGGAATAACAAGACAGGAGATGGAAAGGAAAGGATAGACAAATTGATAACACAATAAAATTACACGGTTTTTGAGCAAAGGCTAGGCCATAAAGGAATAAATGGGTGGTATTTTTTTCAAAATTTTGTTTTAGTAAGAAATAAAATGTTAGTTGGCTCATTTCTTATGCACTTTAAAAATGGTTTTAATACAGGCTTTACAGAGCAGGCCAGGGTGCTGCACAGACTAAAGCATGGAGCAGAGTAGCCTATTTTTGTTGTTAATGCAAAATAATTGGAGTGTGCAGCCCCTTCAACCCTCCTCTTCCCCACCCAAGCCCATACAAAAAAGTTGCTACAGGCCTAGACCTGAAGAAACTACCAAGTGTCATGCGGGTGAGGCGCCAGACAGACTACATAATTCTGAGTACTATAGTGTGAGATTGTGCAATTCGCAACCACTGCCTTGCAGGCTGCCTCATGGACCAAGAGGTGATAAATGCATGGTATGCATGTATGGTATCAGATGTAGATTTAACAGTCATTTACACAAGTAAATATTTAAACCTCAAAAGCTTATGATTAAGGCCCTTCGTTTTGGGGTTTTATTTTACTTAATTTTTCCCAGGAATTTCTGTGTTTGTTACTACAACTACCAAAAGCAGATGAAAATCATTGCAAAAAAATTATTAATTTTTTTGGGGTAATAGCAGGATTTATTTCAGAGGATGGAAGGACAGGGGGGAAAGCATATAGTAAATTAATGCTTTGATGAACGGAATTCAATGTGGTTTGCTGCAGAACTAAAACAGCACTCAAAACACAATGCCACTTCTGAGTTTACAATATATCTCTAAGCTCCAAATAAAATATTTAATTTGAATAAACAGTTTACTGTTGTAGACTTAGAACTATTAGCCTATAACTATTTACATTTAATAATTGGGCCACACCATTTGCAGCGCATACACTCAACTTCACCCTTTTCTGCTGTTTTGGGGTTTTTTAAACTTTTGAATACTTCCTTGTGTTCTGAAACATGTTTTAGTTTTCTTCCAATTTTAGTGTGTAAAATCTTTCCATCGTTATCTGCTAACAGCTTGAAATGTGCACGTGGTGAGCGTAAGATTCATCAGTACGTTCAGATGCGCAGGCGCTTCAGAGCTTGCATGCATGCCTGTTTGTTTATTGTGTGTATATCTTCCACACTAATACATTGCCTTACTTCAACCGGCAGCTTTGCATATACACGCAGACTAATGTATTATTGTAATACAATACATTGCATGAGATATATGTATTTTCCTAATACAACAAGTTATTTTTTATACATTTGAATGATACAAAAGTAGGTCAAAAATCAGAAAAAAACCTGATACTTTTGAAAACCCATGATTTTTTCAGTAAAAATTGGTTTAAACTGAAAACAAAGGGTCTTACTTATGATGTATTTAAAACAAAAGCAAAAGGGTTTATCCTTGCACCATGATTTTACTTTACATAGTTTCCATTCTTATAATAGCTATAAGCACAGTATACCAATTTCACTCAGCTTTTAATTATAGTATATCCATGAATGAACTTAAAAAAATCATTTGTAATGTGCAAAATTAAAACTATCTATACAATTGATTGTTAATTGTCTGACTGTTTGCCTTCAACACCAAATAATAATTGAAAAATATGTTCACTTTGATGCTGTTTAAGGAATTCTAAGAATTGGCCAAGATCCATGTGATAGTCATTCCTCAGTCCATAATCACCATGTGCCTGGAACTGTAAATCTTCAAAAGTATGAAAGAGATGAAGCTTCTCCCCATTTCCTTCCGTTTCCATACTCTCAACATGTTTGCAGGAAATGTGTTTCCAGTTAGGATATCTAATAACATGCCAGAACTCCTCAGCGTTTTCTTTGAGCCCCTCCACACAGATGATACCAGGTTTCCCTGTTAGGCAGAAACCAGTCAAATTTAATTGCTTCGCGCAATCAAAGATTTTCTTTTTCAGTTCCTGTCTATATATATGATGGCTATAGATCCACATTCGATGAAAAATTATTTTTACTGCCTTTTCTTTTGGAGAAGTTTCAGAAGAGACATCGCTGTTTTGGAAATAAGATGCACTGTTGTCTCGTACCCACTGCACAGCCGCACATACACACAGTTCACCTGAATCCAAAGAACTGATGTGAGAAGTGAGATGTTTATTGAGCTGCAGTTGATTCTGTCTGTTTAGTGCCTCTGATCTTGCAAATAGTTGCGGTGCTGAATGAGGGTAGCTGTGAGGCAAGGATACATGCAAGTCTACTTTTACCTTAAAATTAAGGGGGGAGGAAAAAGAGAAACATGAAATCAGATCTACAAGTACTGAAATGCATATTACAGTAACAGGAATTTCAGGAACCATATCCTGCACTCCACACAGGAATGCCTCAGCTAACACCCATTGTTTCATGTTCTCTACGTATATAAATGTCCTCACTGTATTTTCCACTGAATGCATCCAATGAAGTGAGCTGTAACTCACGAAAGCTTATGCTCAAATAAATTGGTTAGTCTCTAAGGTGCCACAAGTCCTCCTTTTCTTTTTGCGAATACAGACTAACATGGCTGTTACTCTGAAATCTATCAGCTAATGACAGTTTAGAAAGTTACTTACAGCAGTAATCCTCAGGGGTGGGGAGACTGCTGGTATGTTTCCATACGCAGCCCATAGGTCTCCTCCTCTCCCCCACAAAGGGTTTAAAGTAGACTCACCCTCCTTTAGATATGCCTTTCTCTGCCAAGGAAATAAGATATGCTATTTTTTTAGCAATTTTATTTAGCAAAATATGCAATTTTATTTGATCATATTTTCTTCTTGGTCCTGGATCCCTTCATCTCTTTTTGGCTGTTCTCTTTACTTTGTCCCAGCTCACTGTGTCCATGCCTGCAACATCCCCATCATGTGGTTGATCTTTCTTGCTTCATAGACTAATGTTGCAAGTCTGTAGTAGGCACATGGTTATCCCTGAAGAGAAGCTGGAGTACGACTGCACATGTTCTTAGGTGGCTGTGCTGAGCATAGCTAGGCAGAGCAGGCAGCTGCTTCAATGTAAACTGCAATTCCAGAAAGAGCCATAGGGGCAAGAATCCTACTATTACTCTGTTTTTGTAACAGAGCAGGGGTCGGCAACCTTTCAGAAGTGGAGTGCCAAGTCTTCATTTATTCCCCCTAATTTAAGGTTTCGTGTGTCAGTAATACATTTTAACGATTTTAGAAGAGCTCTCTCTATAAGTCTATATTATGTAATGAAACTAGTGTTGTATGTAAAGTAAACAAGGTTATTAAAATGTTTAAGAAGCTTCATTTAAAATTAAATTAAAATGCAGATCTTATCAGTTTAGTGCAGTGGTTCTTAACCTGGGGTGCAAGTCGCCCTTTCTGGGGGTGCGAGACATGCGAGATTTTTTGAGAAGGTAAATCATCGAAAACACAAATTAAGCACAGGCACATAAGTACAACTACTTTGTTTCATCAAACCGATGTATTTATTAACATTAGACATTTTTTAACAATTACTGTAATATGCAAACAAAGTTAAGTTTTTAAGTTTTCAACTTTTTAAGCTAATTGTAGTGTAATTTTTGATAAGGGGTGAGAGAACATATTTTGAGAACTCCAGACCGTCAGCGGGCTGAGCAGGGCCAGGTGTAGCGTATTAAATTGCTCCCCATAGGAATGTGCTACTTACAGCTGCCAGTCCTGATGATCTGAGCAGCATGGTAAGGGGATGGGGAACTGGGGTGGTTGGATAGGCGTGGGAGTCCCAGGGGACTCAGGGAGTCAGGGGTGTGGATAGGGGTTGGGGCAGTCAGGGGACGGGGGATTGGATTGGGGGTGGGGTCCCAGGAGGGAGCAGGCAGGGGGGCTTGGATGGGTGGAGGGTTCTGATGGGGGCAGCGGATCCCCGAAGGGGGTCATCAGGGGACAAGGAGCGGAGGAAGGGGGGTTGGATGGGTCAGGGATTATGAAGGGGGCTGTCAGGGGCAGGAAGTGGGCCAGCTGTTTGGGGAGGCACAGCCTTCCCTACCCCAGTGTAGTGTATTAAATTTCTCCCTGTAGGAATGTGCTACTTACAGCGTACTACTTAGGGCTGCCAGCCTTGGTGCTCCGCAAATAGCACGTTCCTATGGGGAAAAATTTAATACACTACACCAGCGGACAGAACCCCAGACCGGCGGTGGCTGAGCGGCTCAGCCCGCTGCCGGCCTGGGGTTCTGTCCACCGGCTCCTGCCAGCCAGGGTCCCGGCCACCGGCCCTGCTCAGCCCACTGCCGGCCTGGGGTTCCGTTGACCCAGGCTGGCAGCAAGCTGAGCGGGGGCGGCGGTTGGAACCCCGGCTGGCAGCAGCGTGCCAGTAAAAATCGGCTCGCGTGCCACCGGTTGCGAACACCTGTAATAGAGGAATGGCAAGCCCCAGGTGTCTGACAACTTTCCGCACCATCAGATGCTCTCTCTCTCTCTCTCTGCACCCACTCACATTCTCATCCACTCACACTCTACTTGTGAGAATGAAAAAGAACTTTCTCAGTTTTACAACTTGCATATGGAGACAAACACCTGAGGGAAGAGTGGTTATGTAACATAGTGCAACAAGCATCCCGTAGTGGATGCTATTGTCACTCAATTTGACCACACAAAAAGAAAATGAAAGGTGACAAACTTCTCAGTTCTTCATAAACAAAAAAAGCCATGTGTGGTGAAGGAGTGGTGACTGCTATTCAGAGTAATATAGATGAGGCAATTGTAGGCCAACCAATTACTGGAATACTTCGTTCAAGGGATATTTCCATTGTGCAGAATACTACACAAGTAAACAAATGTAAATAATTCTATCTTAAGAACTTGACAGAGCAAGGGTGGACAATATTCTGAAACAAGAATATCCAAACATTGGAATATTTTTAATATATGGATGTCCTATTATAAAAATTAGCCATTATTCCCATTTGTTATCAGAGTATTTCTACCTTAATACCAAAACAGAGGAGCTCTCCTGAGGGTATGGGCTAAATGACCCAAACATTCACAACTTAAATCTGTGGGTGATTCCTGCTATCCTGCAGTTAATCACCTGCTTCTAACATAATTCATAAACTTTCTTCTAATCAGAGCGTGATATGGCATTAACTTTGCAAACACTACATAATCTGGATCTCCAATGTATATATGACTAGACATCTATGACTCACAAACTAGATATTCTTGTTATTTTTCTTTTATCATTTGAAACAACAATGAAATGTTTTGGACCTTATACTGAAAAATGATAAGCACTTCTATTTCCCATTTATATTTGTGGGAGTTGCGAGTACTCAGAACCTTTCAAAGCCCAAATATACCATCAGTTTTTAAGCAGAACTCCCACTGATTATGCTTAAGAACTGTGGCATGATATAGTCTCATCTTGGGCCCACAGTGTTTTAAAAAATCCAAGTCTGCCGACAACAAAATATATTTAATAGAACGCCCTTAACCTAGCCTATCCCTACAATTATTAGGTTCATCAGTAAAAGGGATGAGCTAGAACCTGCATACCAAAGGTCATATCATCTCCTTACGTACAAAAATGTATAAAGGGAGAAATTTTTTTAAAAACTTTACAAAGATCTCCTTGCCCTGTTTCCCTCACCACTGATGATGCAGCGGGCTTAAGCGGCCATCAGGCCATTGCCCCTCCCCCCCCCCCGTATCCACCACCTTCCGCCTGCCCAAAGGGGGTGCAAGTTGCAGATTGAAAATTAGAGCTGGGAGGACTTACAGTAGAACTTCAGAGTTAGAAACACCAGAGTTATGAACTGGTGTTTGTAAAGGGGGGGGAGGGCAAATACAGTACTGTGTTAAACGTAAACTACTAAAAAAATAAAGGAAAAGCAGCATTTTTCTTCTGCATAGTAAAGTTTCAAGCTGTATTAAGTCAAGGTTCAGGTGTAAACTTTTGAAAGAACAACCATAATGTTTTGTTCAGTTATGAACGTTTCAGAGTTACAAATAACCTTCATTTCCCAAGTTTCAGAGTAACAGCCGTGTTAGTCTGTATTCGCAAAAAGAAAAGGAGTACTTGTGGCACCTTAGAGACTAACCAATTTATTAGAGCATAAGCTTTCATGAGCTACAGCTCACTTCCCAAGGTGTTCGAAATGCTGAGGTTCTACTGTAGGTACATGTTTGCTGCACTCCATGACAACCAGCAGAGTGCAGCAGAGGGCCCAAAGGATAATTGAATCCTTTTCTCCTTCAAACAAAACTTATTATTCACTACAAAACATGAACTCTATAGTCTCCATAAAAAATGCACAAATATTTGGTAAAAACACAGCATGGAACATCTTTTTTTGATGACTACAGTGCAAAACTAAGAAAACTGCATAGTTAAAAACAAAATGTAAATGGAAGTTCTCACCTTTGGTTCATCAATATCAACAGAAATTGAATATTCAATCCGCGGTGGCAGTCCTTCTTTTATATTTTTCAAATACATCTGCACATAAGTAAGAGCATTTTTGTCCTGAAGGCTTATTTCTCCTTTATTAGGAAACATTGAAAAGAGCATTTCCATTTCCAACAGCTGAAGTTCAAGACATTCTTTCATCGTGATAGCCATGTTACAGCTGTAAACCCAGACACCTGAAATGGAAGAGATGTTATTAGCAATAATGTTTCTGAAACTGTAGCAATAATCTTCTATCAGTCAATATAATCTTTTGGGGTTTTGTCTTATAACAAAAAAAGAATAATTATGAAAAAAAAATGAAGTCAGCCCTAAAGCTGTTTAATTTCCAAGAGGAAAAAACCTACATGAAAATGGAGTTAAGGTTGAAAGTGCAGAGTAGTTAAAGGATAAAACATTACAGGAATGCTGTTGTGATAGCTGCTTTGGAATCATAGCATATTCAAAGCCTATTACACTGAGAGTGACAAGTGCTATAGAATATAGATATAACAATTATAAAGTCAGTATAATAGTATGTGTGTATTTATGGGCTTGTTAGCAATTGTATTCCTGGCTAAATGGGTATGATAAAGAATGCTTCCTGCAGGAACTAAAGATAATGGGCATTAATTAATGCAAATATGTAATACTGAAACAATGGGGGGTCACTAGTCTTTTGCAGTTTCATCCCCTGGGGAAAAGCAAACATACTGGTCTGACCTGGTACATAGCTTAGCAGACACAGAATTTGAAAATGTACAAAAATAACTCAGACTCAAGGTACAGCTACACTGCAATAAAAAAAAAAAATCCGCAGCACTAAGTCTTAGAGCCCAGGTCAATTGACTTGAGTTCCTAGGGATCCAGCTGCAGGGCTAAAAATGCAGTATAGATGGTCGGGCTGGAGACCAGGCTCTGAGACCCACCCCCTTTTCAGGATTTCAGAGCCTTGGCTCCAGCACAAGCCCGAACATTTACACTGCATTTTATAGCCCAGCAGCCTGAGCCTTGTGAACTGGAATCAGCTGACCCAGGCCAGCCACAGCTGTGTCCGAGGCTCTTTAATTGCAATGTACACATATCCTCAGATACCTTCCGAAAACTAACAGGCATGAGGAAGGAGCTGAACTATTTTAGACCCACCAGGGTCTCCATTGGGAAGGTGGGGAATCACCTGATAAGCCAGGCATGCATATAAGCTGTTTATTGTTCTTTGATATGCTTTTGTTCTGAATAAATAGTACTTTGCTCTATGAAGGTTGCTCTGTTTAACCCTGTCATTCCCGCTCAGAGAACAGAACTGACGCTGCTGAACTGAATTCACACCCACTGAGGTGATCAGAGTGAAATATAGGGGTTTGCAACTAAAGGCCTCAGTCGGGAGAATCACAGGATTCTGCCTCCAGAAAGCTGACAGCTGGAAGCCTGAGACTTAAGTGAGTGGCCTCAAGGACATTAACTTAGGCACTGGGACAATAGTAATTATCCCAAAAACAAGCATTACAAACCCAAGAAGTTCAGCATTAAGATTACAGTTAAACTCAAATATGTTATAATATGGAAATGCAGTTAATACGCCCAAAGGAACTGTAATTTTGTCCCCTAGGTACACTATGCAATAACCGTTTTATTATGATTAAGGCATATTAAAAGTTTTGGTCTCTGATTAAACTGATTTTTAAAGAAGGGTTTTTAAAGAGGGTCTTCCCTCTCATATGTTTCCTCTATGATGCCACTAGCTTACTGTACCATTTTTAAACTAATTTAACTCAAATTAGTTATTGAATTTACTTGTAAATACTCAGAATATTCATTGTGTACCCAAAATAAATTCTGTTGTAAATTTGGGAAGGAGATTCTGTAACTTTTCCACACACAAACTGAATCCCTGCTTTTGTGCAAAACACAACTCGTCCTTAGCTCTGGAGCTTAACTGATGCTCCAGAACTTAACCCACTAAAAAAACCCACCCCCTTTTCTAAAAAATTAAGGGTATAATCCTGCAAAAAATTATACGTGTTTAACTTTATGCATATGCTTAACTTGTGCATTTGAGCAGTCCCGTTGAGTTCAGTGGTACTTCTTACATGTGTAAAATTAAGCACGTGTGAAAGTTTTCCTGATGTAAATCTAAAAAAAGTTCTAAACACGTGCAGCAGGAGTGTAATCTCTCTGACACTATCCATTACTCCACAATGGATTTGTAAAATCGCCTCAGACCAGACCTGCCTCAATGTTTAGGGGCACACAACAGCGTGGACTTAGCCAGTATTACCAAAATGCTTCACGAGCCTTAGCACGGTACAGAGCCGGGGGATGCTACAGCGTGGTCTGTCTCTGGGAAAGACACTGCAGAGTCAATGTAGATAAAACAAGCTGTGTGGGTGGGGCTCAGCCGCACAACTGGGGCCGGGGCGGGGTCTGGCCGCAACCCTGCCCAGGGCCGCGTGTCACGGAGAGGGCTGCGGGCCCGCCTGACGCTCGCGGGATGTGCGCTGCGGCCCTTCCCTCCGAGCCGCTCAGGCGACTCCAGATGCTCTGCCCTCTGGAGCTGAACCCAGCGCAGTGCGGCTCGAGAGCCAGGCCTCGCCACGCGCGGGCAAATGAACGTGAGCAGAGACTGCCCAGCGCGCCCGGGTCAGTCAGCCTACCTCTCCGGGCCGCGCCCGCTGGCTGCACGCGGCTGCTTCGTTACCAACGGCCGGTGGCGGGCGCCCGTGAGCCGCTCTTCTCACAGCCGCGTGCCCTTGCCCCGTCCATGCTGGCGGGGCTGACTGAGACGGTGACCGAAGCCAGCTGAGCACAGTTTTTTCCGCTCTGCTGATGCCAGGGGACGTGCCTCAGCCTTTGCTAGTGATGCGGAAGGGGCGGGTGGGGTCTCTGCCCCGGTCCCCACCGGGGGCCGGGCTCAGCAAGAAATGGTCGCGCTGCCAAACCCCTCACTCAACGCGGGGGCAGGGGCGCTGGGGGAGACTCTCCCCAGACCGTGATGGGGGCGGGGCTGTGGGTTACGTGAGCACGGCGCACACTCATCCTCTGGCCGCGCGCAGCCCCGTGCGAGAGGTGGCCAGGGCTGGGCAGTCTGTGGGCCAGGGAACAGCTTAGCTCGGGGGCAGCTGGGAGCAGAGGCACGGAGCGCCATGGGGGTGGCCCTAGCCCGACTTCTTCCTGTGGCTGCAGACCCTACAGCACAGAACCTGCAGTCCCCCCTCTGAAGGGCTCCTGTTCGCTGGTCGAGTGTGTGGAGCAAGGAAAGACAATGTGTCCATTAATACATGTAACCTTGTGAACACTGCAAGCAAAACAACGGTTACAACAGGGGCAGGACCGGCACGAGGTTTTTTTGCACCCCCAAGCTCCTAGAGCGCAACTGCCTGAGCCAAAAAAAAAATGGATGGCCAGAATGCCTCCCTTGGAATTGGGCCGCCCCAAGCACATGCTTGCTTTGCTGGTGCCTAGAGCCGGTCCTGAACGGGGAGCATTGCAAAGGAAAACTTGGCATGGAAATAGCCCTTTATTTGCCCCCAGAGTTTTGCATTATGATGAGTTTAACCCTTTGAAAAAATATAAACAGGGCATGCACCATAGTTGTTGAACTTAATGGGGCAAACTACATAATTGTAATCAGTGCTGCAAAGCTCTGCAAATGTATAACCCATTTTCCAGATGTGGAGGCAGCCCGCATAGAGAGTGATTTTTGCACAAGTTTCCACAAAGTCAGCTTCAAAGGGAGGCAGAGCACTGACCCACACTGCCACCCAGTCCACTGCTCTGGACCCACAACCTCTTCTAGCTGAACACCCAGGGAAGGATTCACTGGGTATGGTTACATTTGGAAACGTTTTGGCTACTTTAAGAGCTCAGACTAGGTCAGTGATTCTCAACCAGGTGTACACTTACCCCTGGGGTACACAGAGGTCTTCCAAGGGTACATCAACTCATCTAGATATTTGCCTAGTTTTACAAAGTCTGAAATGTGACGAAGAGGATCATCCACCTTCCTCTCAATGCTGTATATGTGCAGCAATGGGGAACAGAGGGCTTGGACCGGGGTGGGCAAACTTTTGGGCCTGAGGGCCACATTGGGGTAAGGAAATTGTATGGGGGGTCCATGAATGCTCATGAAATTGGGGGTAGGAGTGCGGGAGGGGGTGCGGGCTCTCCGGTGGGGCCAGAAGTGAGGAGTTCAGGATGCGGGAGTTGGGCTGGGGATGAGAGGCTTGGGGTACAAGAGGGGACTCTGAGCTGGGATCGAGGGGTTTGGAGGGTGGGAGGGGGATCAGGGCTGTGGCAGGGGATTGGGGCACGGGCGGGGAGAGGCTCAGGGGTGCAGGCTCTGGGGGCTTACCGCGAGCAGCTCCTGGAAGCATGTCCCCCCTCCAGCTCCGAGGCGGAGCCAGGTGGCTCTTCACACTGCCTCGTCTGCAGGCATCACCCCTGCAGCTCCCCCCAGCCACGCCTCCGAATACTAGGAGCCGGAGGCGGGTCATGCCAGTTGCTTCCTGGGAGCTGCGCGGAGTGGGGCAAACCCCCGACCCCACTCCCCGAGGGGAGCTGAGGGGCAGATTAAATGGTCTGATGGGCCAGATGTGGCCAGCAGGCTGTAGTTTGCCCACCCCTGGCTTGGATCATCTCCATCTTGTCAGCTAAGTCAGTTTCAACACTGGTCAGTTACTGCCTACCTTGGAGGACAGAAATGCAGCAGGAGACACTTGGTAGAAGGAGCTGTCAACAGTATTGCCAACCCAAAGTGTCCAAAATTCATGAGTAGAACGCTGTGTTTTTCATAAATGCAAAATGACACACCATAAAATGAAAAACATCTGTTAAAATGACATAAAATAAAAAACTCATCCAGCAGCAGTGGCTTCTATCCAAGGGGCTGGGTCCAGCTTCTCGGTCTGGGTGTTATGACCTGCCACACAGAGACACAGCGCCATTTAGGTTTGTTCCAGCTTCCCCGATGATGGGGGCGGCTAGGCCAAATTTGAGCGAGAGGCACTGTGATCCCATATACCAGATTGCAATGCCCAGAGTGGGGAAGTGGAACCAGCCCTGCAGGACAGGAGACACCACTGCAGGTTGAGGTACTCTGCAACCGCCTGCCCAGGGCTGACACCACCCACCTTCAACCCCCCCCAGCCAAAGGACAGAATCTGACCCACCCATTCCCGGGGCCTCCTGACTATCTGGGGACAGAACACACACCCTCTCCTCCCACCCCGCAACCCTCCAGGACCTCTCGCCCATCCGGGGGCAGGACCTGATCTCCCCCCAGGACCTCCCACTCCTCCAGATGGAGGACCCAATGCATCCAGAAGGAGGAGAGGGAACAGAACATAAGAATGGCCATACTGGGTCAGACCAAAGGTCCATCCAGCCCAGTATCCTGTCTCCCAACAGTGGCCAATGCCAGGTGCCCCAGAGGGAGTGAACCTAACAGGTAATGATCTAGTGATCCCTCTCCTGCCATCCATCTCCACCCTTTGACAAACACAGGCTAGGGACACCATTCCTTACCCATCCCGGCTAATAGCCATTAATGGACTTAACCACCATTAATTTATCCAGTTCTCTTTTAAACCCTGTTATAGCCCTAACCTTCATGACCTCCTCAGGCAAGGAGTTCCACAGGTTGACTGTGCACTGTGTGGAAAAAGAACTTCCTTTTATTTGTTTTAAACCTGCTACCCATTACTTTCATTTAGTGGCCCCTAGTTCTTATATTATGGGAACAAGTAAATAACTTTTCCTTATTCACTTTCTCCACACCACTCATGATTTTCTATACCTCCATCATATCAACCCCTTAGTTTCCTCTTTTCCAAGCTGAAAAGTCCTAGCCTCTTTAATCTCCCCTCATATGGGACCCGTTTCAAATCCCTAATCATTTTAGTTGCCCTTTTCTGAACCTTTTCTAATGCCAGTATATCTTTTTTGAGATGAGGGGACCACATCTGTATGCAGTATGGATTTATATAAGGGCAATAAGATATTCTCCATCTTATTCTCTATCCCCTTTTTAATGATTCCTAACATCCTGTTTGCTTTTTTGACTGCCTCTTCACATTGTGTGGACGTCTTCAGAGAACTATCCATGATGACTCCAAAAACTTTCTCTTGATTAGTTGTAGCTAAATTAGCCCCCATCATATTGTATGTATAGTTGGGGTTATTTTTTCCAATGTGCATTACTTTACATTTATCCACATTAAATTTCATTTGCCATTTTGTTACCCAATCACTTAGTTTTGTGAGATCTTTTTGAAGTTCTTCACAGTCTGCTTTGGTCTTAACTATCTTGAGCAGTTTAGTATCATCTGCAAACTTTGCCACCTCACTGTTTACCCCTTTCTCCAGATAATTTATGAATAAGTTGTATAGGATTGGTCCTAGGACTGACCCTTGGGGAACACCACTAGTTACCTCTCTCCATGCTGAAAATTTATCAGAATAGAGAAAATGAAATAACAAATTTCCCAGAATATAATTTTTTTTTAAATTTAAGAATGTCACAGAGCTCTCTGCTCATGAGAACCTAAAAGTCCAGAAAACTAGTATAAAAATCATGAGATTTTGAAAACAATGTATTTTGAGGTTTTTACATTTGCCTATTGCATTAAGGCAGGGGTGGGCAAACTATGGCCTGCGGGAACGTCCTGCCCAGCCTCTGAGCTCCTGGCCGGGGAGGCTAGCCCCCGGCCTCTCCCCCAGGATCCCCCCTCCCCTGCAGCTATGCTGCCGCGCAGACAGCACTCTGGCCTGCCGCTCCTGTCGGGCAGCGCAGCAGCATGGCTGGCTCCAGTCTGGTACGGGGGCAGGGAGCAAGGGTGGATAAAGGGGCAGGGAGTCCCGAGGGGCAGACAGGGGACAGGGAGCAGGGGGCGGTTGGATGGGGCAGAGGTTCTGGTGGGGCGGTTAGGGGTGGAGGTTCAGGTGATGGTGGTCAGGGGATGGGGAACAGGGGGGCAGTTAGGGACAGGGGTCCTGGGAGGGGGCGTGGGAGTCCCAGGGGGGCCTGTCAGAGGGCGGGGGTTGGATGGGTCAGAGTTCTGAGGGGGGCAGGAAGTGGGAGGGGGTAGATAGGGAGCAGGAGCCAGGCTGTTCAGGGAGCTACGACCTTCCCTACCGGGTCCTCCATACAGTTGCGCAACCCCGATGTGGCCCTCGGGCCAAAAAGTTTGCCCACCCTAAGGTTTTCTTCACAGGGTCATGTTTTCTACATTTTACCCAAAACCATGAGGAGCAGAAAGTTTATTTTTCTTTTGAAAAAACTAAAGTCAAAATTCTCCCCCACCCCCTGACTCCAGGAGCTGGAGCTTTAGGAAAAAAGGCCAAATGTTGCACGGCTCACAATAAAATGGGGAAACTGGCCACTCAGCCCAAGACCTCAGCCCCAACCCGTGCTCCATCCCACCCGGCTGCCCTTCTCCAGAGAGCAAGGCCATCCACCGCCCGCTTCAGTCTGGGACTCGCCCACACTCTGAAACCCCGCCCCTCACTGGGGCCCTACGACCCCCAGAACACCGCCGAACACCGTCCCACAGCCCCGCCCCCGCGACACGAGCACCTTCCCGCTTAGCCCCGCCCCATCCTGGCTCACCTCCTGGCGGAGCTCCGCCCCCCGCGACGAGAGAAGGTCCCCAGGCGGGAATAGCGCTGGGCCGACGGAACGCTCGGGCAAGCAACGCTCAAGCGCCCGCAGGCTGCCGCGCTCTGATTGGCTACGCGCGGCGTCAGGGGGTGTGGCTGCGCATGAATCCGGGAACTGGGGGGTTGAGCCGTCGGGCCGCGGAAAGCCACGTCGGCAGCAGCTGGGGCTCGCGGCAGGTAGGCGGGTCTGTGCAGCCTGGGGGGCCGGGGACGCCGTTTGCTGGGCTGGGCGGCGGCGGCGGCGTCCGCGTCCGCGGCGCGCCTGGGTGAGGGCAGAGGGGGCTGGGCAGGATCCCGTGGCAGGGGTGGGACCTGGCCCTGTGGGCAGGGCTGGTGCGTGCTGGGCGCGGCGGCTCGCTGGCCCCTCTGTGCGCCCCTCGCTCGCTGGGAACTGTCCCGAAACCTTTTACCTCCCCGCTTGGTGTCAGCCCACAGGGGTGAGCCGGGAGGAACAAGGCCGCCCCTTGTTTAAAGTTCCCACACAGGGGACCGTGCCGGGCACGGAGGGGCGGACTTTCTTCTGTCCAGGGAGCGCTCCGCCCCCACTCCCTCCCCCTTTTCCCCAAGGATCGCGCCCCTCCCTCCCTCCAGCCTGCCCTGCCCTGCCCTCACTCTGTCTCTTCCCGCCCCTCCCCACCTGCTGCAGAACCTGCTGAGCGCCCATGGAGTCGGTGCCTGGGGGAGGGCAGGAAGGTGGCAATACCCTGTCGTGCCACCCTTACCTCTGTGCCGCTGCTGGCTGCAGCGCTGCCTTCAGAGCTGGGCCCCCGGCCAGCACCCGCCGTTCCCTGGCCGGCCCACTCCGAAGGCAAGGGAAAAGGATGAGCAAGGGAAAATGAAGGATGTTTGTTCCTATTTCAAAAATTTGCTTGAATGGAGAACCAAAAAAGAGGTCATATCCAGGAAAACCTGGACATATGGTAATCCTATATTGAGCAGTGCTCTCCTGTCTCTCATGTGCCAACTATGGTAGCGTGCATCACCCAGTAGTTTACATTTTCCAGTGAACACCTTCTTGCTGTCTCCCATAAATGTGTGCAAGGCCACCTCCCTGATTTCCAATCCCTTCTTAAAATTCTCATCTGACAAAAAGTCAACAATGGAGGCAACTTCTGCACTGTTATCCCTATCATGCTGGCCAGTACTGTTCCACTGTTACTTTGTATTCTGCTTGTCTGTTAGTTGAACCCATATGTTGTTTCTTGCGTTATTCTCAGGCCATGTCTACGCTACGCTTTCGTCTTCAAAACTTTTGTCACTCGGGTGTGAAAAAAACACACCCGAATGACAAAAGTTTTAATGATGAAAAGCGTCGGTGTGGACAGCATTTAAGTTGCCGGGAGACGCTTTCCTGGCAATGAATCTGCTGCCCCTCTTTGGGGGTGGTTTTATTTTGTCACCGGGAGTACACTGCACACCTTATAACGGCGCGGCTGCAGTGGCATATCTGTGCCGTTGTACGGTGTGCAGTGTAGACATAGCCTTAGTTGGTAAGGTCTTTGGAGCAGGGATGCTTTTGGTTTTGTCTTTGTACAACACCTAATGCAGTGGAGCCCTGATCTATGGTTGGAGCCCTTAAGAGTTGCCACAATACAAATAATAATTTTGCTTGGATATTAAAAGAAGAAGAAAAAGAAGTAATAGACTTTACATGGTTGGAGTATGTTGGGGAAGGAAATCTGGCTCACCGCTGAACTGAGAGTTTGACCTGGTGTTGCAGCCAAAATACCCTCTGCCTGCTGTTGTCCGGAATGAGAAACACTGTCTTTCTCTGCCACTTGCACTAGGGCCACTGGATCAGTGTAACTGAGAATCCACCCTTGGCCCAGTCTTTCTCTCTTTCTCTCTCTCTCTCTCTACTGGCTTGCGGGGCTGGCACAGACTCTGTTTAAGGTATGCAGGTGATGTGGAGGCTCCTTCCCAGGCTATAATGCTGGTGTTTCCTCTGCAAACCTATCATTAGCTTTGGGGTGTGAATGTCTTTGTGTGTACCCTCTACATGGGGTTAATTTAAATTCAAATATCTAATAACCCTGACTCTAACAATAGTTAAACATAAAAAAATCCCTATCTTGCATGAATATATGTAGACTTAATTTAAACCCTCAAGTGATTTTCTTCAAGATTAAGTTGCTGTTTAAAATGTTTTTACTACATAAATAAACATCCTTAAAAACTAAAAGCATTTTTCATGTAAATGCTACTTGTTTCTATCTGTCTTCTGAGACTTATATTGAATTAAACAGATAAGAATATCTGTTTCAGAGTGGTAGCTGTGTTAGTCTGTATCAGCAAAAACAACAAGGAGTCCTTGTGGCACTTTACAGACTAACAGATTTATTTGGGCATAAGCCTCCATGGGCCCACGAAAGCTTATGCCCAAATAAATTTGTTAGTCTGTAAAGTCCCATAAGGACTCCTTGTTGTTTTTTCAATATATCTGTGGATTTACAAGGTAAGTGTCATATGAGAAGTTTATTATGGTGATTTTAGTCATTACTGATAACATCTGTACAGTTTCCTTTTATAGAAATGGATTTTGAGGCAGTTGCAAAGTACTCAGCATTACACCTGAAACCAGCTGGACTTAGCCTTCAGTATGGAACTGCTGGATTTCGTACCAAGGCAGGACATCTTGATCATGTCATGTATCGCATGGGTTTGCTGGCAGTACTAAGGTCCAGGCAGACCAAATCTACTATTGGAGTCATGGTTACAGCATCTCACAATCCTGAAGTAAGAATATTTCTGATTGCATCCTTTGTTAAAAAAGGAAAATAGATGATATCAGCCAAAGGAGAGTCAAAATCTCTGAGCTGGCAGAGACTGAAAGCATTTACAGGCCAGATCGTGTGAACATTTGTGCTTAATTTAACCATGTGAATAGTCCCATTGACCACAAATTGCATGCTGGAAGCTGTTTTGCCACACAAACTCATACCCCCACTCTTGCTTGTAGTTTTTCCTTCCCTTCGCTTTGGAAGAAAAACCGTTACAATATGGGACCTTATGAGCATGAGAAGCTGGCAGTACATCTGAGAGATCTCAAACCCTTTCAGCAAACTCTGAATCTGTTTTTCTTAAGTTGACATTTTCTTTCACGAAGCAACAGTTATAAGTGAAGTATTTGCTTTACTTATCTGCTGCTCTTAGGATATTTGAGGCTATTGAATCGCTAAGCCTGTCACTTTGATATCAACTGATCCTTTTTTACAGAACTGCCAGAAAAATAGTGACTTAATATTTTGATTATATTACTGATTTCGGCTGTGTGTGGATTTGTTTGGTCGCTTTTATTAGGAACACTTCAGGCCTAAATGAAGCCATAGTGATGTATCTATATTTATCTTCTGTCTTTAAAGAGACTCTACGGGTTTCTCACTTTTAGACTTAGTACATTTATTTTCTTCTAAGGAAGACAATGGTGTAAAATTGGTCGATCCTCTGGGTGAAATGTTGACCTCTGCCTGGGAAGAATATGCTACACGCCTAGCTAATGCAGAAGAGCAAGAAATACAGAGCATACTGACTGAGATCTGCCAGAAAGAAGCAGTGAAACTGCATGAACATGCCTCAGTTTTTATTGGTAGAGACACCAGGTAATTGAAAAATGATATAGGTATATTTATATATTGACTGTATTGAACTACCCAAGTTGCATTCACAGGCAGCTATATCTGCTGGAATTTCTATGCATAGAATGGAAGACTCTATATAAGGGCAGCACAGCACACTTCACATGTTTCATTTTAAATCTACCTATTACAGTACCATGTTTAACTCTCCACACACAATATGCTTCTTGGGCCTAATCCAGAGCCCACTGAAGAGGACGGAAGGGCCTCCTCTGATTTCAGGGGGCATTAGATTGGGTCTTTTAGTGTTACCATTACTACATCAGCTGCCTAATCTTAAGAGAATTGCATAAATGTCATATGGGAATCTGATTCTGCATTGAGATCCATGTTGGCAGACTTCTCCACCTGTGCAGATCTCGCCAAAGGAATGAGGCCTAGGTTTGTATTTCTGCATAGTGTTTGTTTAAAAAGTGACAGGTTTCAGAGAAGCAGCCATGTTAGTCTGTATTCACAAAAAGAAAAGGAGTACTTGTGGCACCTTAGAGACTAACCAAGCTACAGCTCACTTCATCGGATGCATTCAGTGGTGATTGTATTTATTCTTTTTCAGACATAGCAGTGAGAAACTTTCACAGTCAGTAATAGATGGTGTATCTGCTCTAGGTGGTCAATATCATGGTATGTTGATGTTTAAACTTATGCTTTATATTTGAAGTTTTTATGTAAGTGTGAAATATAACATAGACCCAAAGTTGTAGCTCAGATGCCATTTCCATTGCTGCTTATAGTGAATTTGTGTGTTGGGATGATTTTAACGTAAGAGGCGACTTCTCTATATAATTTTACTAGAACGTTTTTTTTCAGATGAGTTTCTTACAATATTTACTACCATATATTATAGGAAATACTTCGCATGTCTCTAAATAGGGGTCAAGGTGGGTGATGTAATGATTTTATTGGGCCAGCTTCTTATGGCAAAGATAAGCTTTTGAGCTACACAGAGCTCATCTTTTGAAGGTGCTCCAAAGGCTCATCTTTTGAATGTGTTGTGACACCTTGAAAAGACGAACCTGGGAATTCCTAACTTTTGTAGACACTAAAAATCATGGTCTTTATTAAAGACGCTATAATTATGGTTGTATCACAACAATCTGTAACCCACTAACAGGTCTCTTCCTCTCTCCCCCTCCCCACACACACTTCTTTTGTCCCATGACTGCAGGGATGCTAACAGTCCACTTGACCTTGTATGGTCTCTTAGAATATTTAACTACTTATACTAAGTAATCTGCTCCACCTTGTATTTAGCTGTGACCATCTGAGGGCTTGTCTACGCTTAAAACACGACAGCAGAACTCCTGTAGCTGTGCTGCGGTAGTGATTCAGTGTGGACACTACCTAGGCCAAGGGGAAAGATTCACCATCTAGCACTGTTTACGCAGGGACTTAGGTCCACTTAACTATGCTGCTCAGGAATGTGGATTTTTCACACCTTTTGACGGACGTAGTTAAACCAACCTCATTTTTTTTGTAGGCCAGGCCTGAATACCTTTCCCAGACTTAAAGAAGAGTTCAAAAGCTTGTCTCTTTCATCAACAGAAGTTAGTCCAAAAAAAGATATTACCTCACCCACCTTGTCTCTTCAATATTTTGGGACCAACATTGTGAACAACAATCTAAACAGGAATGACTCTTCTATTCTTTTAATATTGTGACTTGTTTTATATTAGATTATGGTCTGGTGACAACACCACAGCTGCATTACATGGTCTGCTGTCAAAATACTCAAGAAGACTATGGGAAGGCAACAGTGGAAGGTTACTACCAGAAACTATCCAAAGCTTTTGGGGAGCTGACAAAACAAGTGAGGGCTGTTACGTTCACACTAAATAATTCAGTTTGCACATTTACATGAATATAAGCAATGGATATTTTCTGTGTACAAGTTTAAAAAATGGCTCGAATACTTCAGACCTGCTTGTCTCCTGGTGTGGGGAGTTGAGAGAGTTATTGATTTTTATCCAGAATATTATAGTTCACATTAACACCTCTCCTTCCCCTCTCCTGTGTGAAGGCTTCCAGCTCTGAAGATGACCAGATGTGTCTGAAGATAGATTGTGCAAATGGTATAGGAGCCCTGAAACTAAAGGAAATGGAACGTTACCTTCCAAAGAAGCTGCTAATTCACCTATATAATGATGGAACCAAAGAGAAACTCAATCATTTATGCGGTGCAGACTTTGTGAAAGTTCATCAGAAACCTCCTCTAGGTATGTAATCAGCAATTTACATTTCTAACCCTTTTAGAATACAAATTGTGTTAAGCAGCCTACTCAGTAATAGCTTTCAATGCACAAGACTTAGCACAGAAAAAGAGAAATGCATGACTTCCCCAGAAAGAGGTGACTGATCTTTGTGGAACTCCTTAATGCTGTAAATCATCAAAGTAATAAGAGATTACTCTAAGCTTAAGGACCAGAGTGAACTTATTTATGTCCTGACAACCCAAAGTGAATGAACGTAACTAAGAGAGCACCAGAACTGTGGCAGAGAATTTCTGAAGGATTTTAAGGAACGGTTGGGATAAAGGTTATCCTGTCACTGTCTGACTCAGATAGGCTTGTAAAGAGATGACTTAGCCCAAATCATGCAAGGTGCATAAAATAAAACCATGGGTTACAACTTCTAAAAATGGAGAGATTAACCAGACTTTAGGAATGGGTTCCTAAGACTATACTGTTTTCTGCTGTAGAACCATCCTCCTTCTCTGGAGTTGCTAGCTCATGGTGAACTCCAGGCTGCTGCTTCAGTCCTCTTGTAAAATTGGTCTTGCTTACTCAGTTTTTTTGTTGGTTTTTTTGTTTTTTTTGTTTTGAACTATCAACTGGGGAAACAGCAGGAGGCCACCTCTGTAGGTCTGACTTCATGGACTGAGGGTATAATAGTCCAGTGGCTCTTTGTGGCTCTTTCAGGAGGGTGGAGTGGGGGGCTTGGGGCTTCAACCAGCCTGGGGCTCTGAGTGGGAGGCACTCGGGCCTCTGGCCAAGGGGGGGGGAGGAGGCATGGGCAGAATGGGTGGAGCCCGGGGACTAGCCTCCCCTAAAGGGGGCTCCACCAGTTGCCCATGTATGACTTTTATATTAGCCACTGCTGGGATCGCCATAGCAGCCACTGTCAGGGAGTGGGTGGCTATTTTAGAGTCAGACTCTAGCACAGGGGTGGGCAAACTTTCGAACCCTGATGTGGCCCTCAGGCCAAAAACTGTATGGAGGGCCAGGTAGGGAAGGTTGTGCCTCCCCAAACAGCCTGGCCCCCACCCCCTCCTTGACTTCCCCTCCTGAGAACCCTCAAGCCATCCAACTCCCCCTGCTCCTTGTTCCCTGACTGTCCTCCATCCTCCTCCCCCTCCCTGTCCCAACTTCCCTGACCCCTATCCACACCCCCACCCCTTGACAGGCCACTCAGGACTCCCACGCCTATCCAACCAACCCCCCTGCCCTGCTCCCCACCCCCTTACCATGCCACTCAGAGCAGCAGGACTGGCAGCTGCACCACCTGGCTGGAGCATGCCACACTGCCCAGCAGAAGCTTGCAGCCTTGCTGCCCAGGGCACTGGCAGCAGAGTGAGCTGAGGCTGCCGGGGAGGTGGGACAGCGGGGGGGGCAGGGGCTAGCCTCCCCAGCTGGGAGCTCAAGGGCAGGACAGGCCTGCGGGCCATAGTTTTGCCCACCTCTGCTCTAGCACAAGCTAGGGAGAGAAAGCTATTGCCACTTCATAGGGTAAGGTGCCTCTTCATCCATAGACTGAAATTAAGGCCATGACTCTCAAACCTGAGTGTCTTAAGTTAGGAGTGTAAATCCAGAATTAGACACCTGATTTCACTGAAGTGCTGAGTGTTTACAACTCCCCACTGAAATCTTTAGGAACACAGGAGGCACAGAACCTCTGAAACTCGGCCACTTTTGTTTAGGTAGCTAACTGGATGAACGTTCCTATGTCTTTAGTTGTTCACATTCAAACTTTGGTCTAAGGTTTTTCCATGCCCTTGGGACATGCTAAATTATCTGCCAGCTGCAGTTGCACTGTCTCACTCAGGTGTCAACTCCCTTGAGAGAAGGGATGGCAAAGGGGGGGAGGAGTTGGATGGAATGTCTTGGTAACTGAGAGGATAAAAGCTGAGTATTGCTCTTCTCTCATGCAGGAACCAGAATGATCCTGCAAGAGATTCTGGGATTGGGTGAGGAGGCTTGGCGCTCCCATCCTCCCTCTTTAGAAGCTCTGGTCTTGACATCACTAAAATCAAGCAATAGGATGTCAAAAAGCCTTATTCTTTAGCATGAAAGTCCCCAGGGAATCTTTCTCTTACTTCCTACTCCCCTCTTAGCTCTCCTAACTCCTCTTAATGACCTAACAAGGGAAGGATCATAAAGTCTGGGAGAAAAATAACTAGTTTCCCTTGTAAATCTGTTTGAGCACTATATTGCTAGGCAGTAGCTGTTGGCTGTCTGTCACATGGCTATTTCTTTTAGTGAGTATTAAACAGTTTTGGCCCTCTAAAAACATAGAGCAAAACAAACTCTCTGCTCCGATGTATTGTATGACCAGCATATCCACTTATCTCAAAGTGGTGCAAAACATTAATATATGATCTTAATAATGGATGCTATAGAAGCCTGTAGTATCCAAGAGTCTTCCACCAAAAAACATTGCTATATAACACCAGTTTAGTAGATTAAATGGTCAAAAGGTTTCATGGAAGTGTGGGCTCACTTGATACGCTTTGAACTCCCACTCGTTAATACTAGCATTAACAAGGGGACACACGAGGGAAGAAATGAGAACATACCTAAAGCAGGTGATGCAAAATGTCTTGAAGAAAGGAACCTTTGATGCAGAAGGGTTAATGTCCATTCAGCCTATAGACAGTGAGATATAAAGTGGAAAAACCATGGGAAGAGGCAAAAACGCATAGTGGATTCACCATGTATAATCACTCTGTGGAAATGCTTATGAATAGTACTCTACTCAAGTAGAAGAGGGTTGAATTTGAATCATAGAATATCAGGGTTGGAAGGGACCTCAGGAGGTCATCTAGTCCAACCCCCTGCTCAAAGCAGGACCAATCCCCAATTAAATCATCCCAGCCAGAGCTTTGTCAAGCCTGACCTTAAACTTCAAAGGAAGGAGATTCTACCACCTCCCTAGGTAACGCATTCCAGTGTTTCACGACCCTCCTAATGAAGAAGTTTTTCCTAATTTGAAGCAAGATACATGGAGGTTTATGGATCTAGACCAACTAGATGCCATGTCTTCATTCCAGTCAGTCTGTAAAGGAGGTCTTATGAGGGAAGGGTTGGTTATGGTGCAGCGTGCACCAAGCTGACATCTAGCTGCTTCCCAATTTTTCTACTTCCACCCTGAGGTGAAGTCCATCTATCTCATTTTGCAGGCGTTGGCTCACATCTGTGGATTACAAAGGGAGTACTAGATGTTTCTGACTTGGATGACTAGGATGCAGCTCCTATATACTCTTTGGTGGCTAGGCATATGTTTGAGGGATGTGGACATTTTGGGAGGGCTGGATTCTATTTTTGGTGCCATAATTGCTGTTCGTTACTTATTTAACAGAATATACTAGGAATGGCTCTGAGACCATATTTCATATAGACTTTGTAACCTGACCTTTTTAAGGTGGTATAACAATAATAGCTATAGGGACTGAATTTTCAGTTTTTCATTTCAAACTGAAGATGCACTTTTTCCTTGCAACTTCCATTCTGTGCAACTTCCCTGATTAGAAGAGTTCAAGGTGGGATTTACTTAATAAAATCAACTTCTTGCTCTCATACTACTAAGTTTTTCACATTTAGAGTGTGCATGTATATAACTAATCTCTTTCTTGAGACTTCACATATATATATTTAGACTAACTAAAGCTCTGCTTCCCATTCCATATCTAATTTGTTTGTACTTCCATGTGTATAGGACTAGAAATCAAACCTAACGAAAGATGCTGCTCGTTTGATGGAGATGCAGACAGAATTGTTTATTACTATAATGATACTGCTGGCCATTTTCATCTTGTGGATGGAGATAAAATAGCAACTTTAATTAGCACATTCATTAAAGAACTTCTTATCCAGGTAATTTCACTTATACAGTAAAGGGTTTTGCTTTGCCCCAAACTGTAAAACATACATCTCACCCAGTGAAGGTGGGGGTTGCCTTGGGCATATGTAAGCACACAGGTGCTCTTTCTAAAGTGGCATACTGATGCAAAATTACATTTAAAAAAAAAAAACTTCTTAACCATGATGCCTTGTCTAGAAAAAAGTTACCCTACTTTTAAATTTCACTTTACTGCTGAGAAGCTGAGGTGTCTTCCTACCTCTTCTCCTCTTCACCCTTTTAACTCCACGTTGACCTGAAGTAAGGCAATCCTACCCTCCCCTTCCTTTGGAAAATTCCTGTGAACCCAGTTTGCATTTGATTTACCTTGGAATGCATTTATGAAGCGTTCTCGTGTTCTTACTGATTGTGAAAGGTGCTGCATAGACAGACCTGGAGCATACAATCCCACTGTCCACTGGGAGTGAAAAGAGCAGTTCCAGTCTCCATGCCTACTTGGTCCTTGGTGCCTCTGAGATTGCCCTGCCAAGGCACATTCCAGTTAGTGTCGGTTTCTCTGATGGACATAAACTCATTTCTCCTGGGGCCACAGACACAATATCCAATGATAACCACTTTTGACTGGAACTGGCCTTTGCCAGGTTCACAGTAGTGATTTAATGTCAGAAAGTTCTGTGTCTTGTGAGCTGAGCCACTACCTCCTTCAGATTCCCAAATGTGTCCGAGTTCTGGAAGTCTGGCAGGAGAACAGATACTGTGTGTTGAAAGTCTTTCACCTCATTAAATATTCTGTTCTCATCTTGAACTAAAATCCTAGTTTAGCTTTTCCTTTATACTGTGCCTTTCTGAAGATTTATGTGTGCCCTTAAGCCTTTTACTTTTCCATCTGCTCAGGTAGGACAAACTCTAAAGATGGCAGTGGTACAAACAGCATATGCTAATGGGAGCTCTACATGTTATCTTGAGGAAACCATGAAGGTATCAATTAATCTTTTTCTCTCCATCTCCTTCACAATTGCTTCCTACCTTTAAAAAAGCATCAGTAAAGTACTACAGTGATGGACACTAGGCAGACCTAAGATGGAATAAACTTTTTTGCTTTAAACTTCATTAACTATTTAAATTCTTGGTGATAAATGAGACTTTAAAGGTGGGGGAGGAACTTCAGTACCAGTTCTAGCCAGCTTAAAAGTTGGGTTGAAAATACTAGACAAAATCATCTAAGTTTTCTGACCCTTAGAGCACTTCAGAGTCCATTATACACTGAGACAGCTGAGGGAAACGGATTAGGCCTGATCGCCTTAAAACATTATTTATGGTCCTGATATTAGAGCAGCATCTTCTTAGTGAGGCTTTCTAGGCACCTGCCTTTCAGTTGCCTTCATAGATAGAGCGCCCCCCTCTCCTGAAAAAGGCCTAGGTTTTGGCCGCTTGGGCATGGACTACCTAAGTAGCTGATGTGGCTTAGGCAGCTAACTCCAGGACAGGGCTCATGGCTGAGAATTCTGAGTGGGTTGAGGCACTTGAGCACCATCTCTCTAATCTTCAGTTCAATCCTGTCTTGCATGGGCAGCTCCCTAACTTCTGAGGAGCCCTTCCTTAGGCTGCTAACTCTCCCCATGCATAGTTGGGGAGCCTTGGGCACCTGAGAATTCCACTAGCTGGCGGGGCGGAGAGGGGGGGTTCGGCGGTGCAACGCCATGTATCTTTGGGTACCTACCCTTAATCTTTTTTATCCTGCCATTACTGATGGATAAATGAGGAAGCTACTTACCCAACAGGTCTGCAGTGAGAATTAGATAACTTCTGTTAATCACTTTGACTACAAAAAGTAGTATATGTACTAAACGCTCATCATCAATGAGCTTGTAGCTAGTTTCCTGATGCTTAATCTTGCGGATAAGTGGAAACAGTTTAATCCTGTGTTCCTACCATCTACTCAGGATTTTGACTTCATGCCACTTTGTCTATGCTTTTCTTATATCTCTGGGCTGTAGGTGCCTGTTCATTGTACCAAAACAGGAGTAAAGCATTTACATCACAAGGCCCAGGAATTTGACATTGGAGTTTACTTTGAGGCAAATGGACATGGAACAGTAAGTACTTTCACATGGGGCATTATAGGGTTAGTTGAGTTTTAAAGCCAGTATGTATAAAACTTAACAACCAAGTTAGCTTGAAAATAAGTAGCATCTTTCCAAATCCAAATAGAACTTCTTCCCCTTACCTCTATCTGCTAATCACCTCTCCTTCTCTCTTGTCTTCCCCCTGCCACTAACTGTTCAGTATTCTAAACATGGGAGTTCATGGAAGTGAAAACCAGAGATGACTAATTGGGTTTAGTTGGCATAACAGATCAAATTTGTTGTATGTACTGTTTAGAGATGTCTGTTGATCGCATACATCCTATTATCTCATCTTTTTTTCTAGGTATTATTTAGTAAAGCTGCTGAAGAGAAAATAAGACACATGGCAAAAGAAGAAAAGGAGAATCAAAAAAGAGAAGCTGCGAAGATGCTTGAAAATACCATTGACCTGATTAATCAAGTAAGAGCTGACATGTAAAAAGCAGATGCTCTGTTTCCGATGCAGGGGGGCTAACCCTGTTGGGGTGTTGAGTGACAGGATGGGAGGAGTGTGTGGAAAATCTTGTGGAGGAAGGCAGCACATCATGACAAATTAGACCAATGGAAGGAGATGGCCTAATTTAACATCCTACCAGGCTAGGCAGACAGCTATGGGAACCCGCTATTCTCTTTTTAAAACCCCCTGTCCCCACACTTGCACTACTAAAGGAAGACCTGTATGAATAGTAACCATTTCACTTCGAAAGATGTCAAGATTTCCACATACACAAAGGCAAAAAACTTCCATCTAGTCCGGTCTTCTGCGCTTGTAGCTAGAGAAGAGGAAGGGGATTGGATGGTTTGGGAGACTGGAGAATGACACCTCAGACCCACATGCCATTACTGGTTTACCTTTCTGGTGTAATTCAACCAAAAGTAACTTTCATCTGAAGGTTGTTGATCTGAAGTGAGATGATGGCATGCATAGGCCCTTTTATCCATGTGGACACTGATATTTTTTTGGTTGTCTTATCCTGGAGGCTAAGGAGTGAACAGGCATATGGTGAGAGTATCCCACTTTATTGAGGTGGTTCCTTTTAAGGCACAAGTCCAAATTATCCTTTGCAGCTCACCTTTAAGTGGAGTTCTGATGCCAGAGCAAGTGTAGGGAGGGAACAAGTCGCCTGTCCTCACTGAATCTGACCTCCCATTTATTGGAGTTAATTTACTACTAGAATTCATCTTTAGTAAAACTAGCATTCCGGTGAAGTATGCTGTATCGTCTCTAGTTCTTAACTTCCTGCCATGGCTCCTAGTAATGAAAATCACCCAGTAATCTTCCTGCATTTTCAGTGACTCCTTAGTTTTATTTTTTTTTGTTAGATTTGTTCGAACAAATTCAACAGAATACCCTGGATTTTCTAATTGTCATTGAAGATGCCTTTATTTTCTTTATATTCATAGACTGTGGGTGATGCCATCTCAGACATGCTAGTAATTGAAGCAATCTTGGCTCTAAAGGGTCTGACAGTGCAACAGTGGGATGCTATTTACACAGATCTTCCCAACCGACAGCTGAAAGTTAAGGTTAGTGATACTGTAACGTTGGCCAGAGTTTAGTGGTCAGTGCCTGTCCTCTGTCTCTCTGAGGAGACCCTCCCTGCATTCATCTACTCGCTGGCCTTCCCCTCTGCATCCTGAAGATATGAAACTGTCTAAGCCGTATTGATATTCTTACTGTAATTCAAATCCAGCTAGGAGAAATGACAAAGACGACCAGGGAGAACTTCACTTACTGAAGCAACAAATCACATTAAATGACAAATCGGAGGCCCAACAGGAAACTAATTTTAGAAGGGTAGCTTTTTATGTTTGGTCCTACCACTGTAGGTTGCAGACAGACGAGTCATTGACACAACAGATGCTGAGAGACGTGCAGTTGCACCCCCAGGACTACAAGAAAAAATTGATGAACTTGTAAAGAAGTACAGACTGTCACGAGCTTTTGTCCGCCCATCAGGAACAGAAGATGTAGTGCGTGTATACTCTGAAGCAGACACACAGGTCAGAGCTGAAACAATTTGCCCATTACAGCAGTTGTATTGTTTAAGCAATGAAGTCCTCTGAGACAGCACCACTAGAACTGGGGTGATAGGAGCAGGCGAGAGAGCCTGTATATTGATGACACTTTTTTTTTAATTTTTATTCACATTCTGAAATTTAAGTGAGGAGCTCTAACCTGATAGGTAGATGAAGCAATTTTAGGGTTGTGTGTTTTCTTTCAAATATTTCCAAGCCCCTTGTTGAGTCTACAGGGATGAGCCTAGGCTTTACCATGACCAGCTAACATGACTTCTAAAGACATTAAAGCCTGTCTACATTGTGTGTTTAAGTACACTTTCAGTGATGTTTAAAGAAAATCTCCTCCCTGTGCCCAATCTTGACAAGCGCATAGTGGCTCAGATCCAGCCCAGGCTGTCAACGACTCTCTACTTCCTATCTCATGGCTCTTCTGTGGAATAAAATTAGTAATTGTGATCTGGTCCCCCATGGCAACAAGGACACCACCACAGAAAACCCTATTATAACTGACAGTCTTTGGCTATTTTATAAGAAACCAAGGAATAAGTGGCTGTAGAAACTGAACTTGCCCTAAAGTGGCTTTTTCAGAGGAGAGGTGGCATCTTTGGAAAGCTTGTATTGCTATAATTATATTAACTGATGTATGAGCCTTAAATGTACAGCTTCCTACAAGCACTACATACACCGGTCCCAAAAAAAACCCACCACACCCTGCCCGCAAGTCATCAATGTTAAGGTTCGGATAAAATGAACAGTGCTTACAATATAGTATAACTATTCCTTATTTTTTTTTTTAACTATCTATAGGAGAATGCAGATTCCCTCGCACATGAAGTAAGCCTTGCTGTTTACCATCTAGCTGGTGGAATAGGAGAACCACCTCAGCCTGTATGTTGAAGGACACAGCCTTGGTCATGCTACCTGAACCTGCTTTCTTTATTAATTCCCCTCCTCCCCCCTTCATGTTAAGCATGAACTTAACAAGTCAGTAATAACAAATCAAACCTCCTGTTTTTATAAAACAAAAAGAATATTCTTATACCTTATCCTTAATGCTCAGAGAATTGTGATTTTTTTTTAAGCCTTGTTGGACCTTTTTGCTTCTGTTGAAGTACAATATCAGAACTGGAGTTTAAGTGACATGCTCCATCTAATCAACCAGGGACTAGGAACCAGCTCTCATAATACCCAGTGTGGATACCCTACCCCCTGGCTGCACTGCTAACCCAAACTGATTATCATCAGATAGTGTGAGAAACCTCTCACGGACTGCTGCTAAGGAGTAAGAAATATTACGTTGCCTACCACAATTATCAGTGTTGGATGGCAGAATCACAATAAATGGTTGGTTAAGGGACACAGAACTCTTCTCTAAGCCATATACTCTGTTCATGAAAAAGGTTTGCACATCACTACAAGAGATAAAGACCTTTGTATTCCCAAAGAAGCAGAGAACTTCACCTATTACAACTGCTGAAACTGGATTTTGTGTCTAGAGACAATTTAGAAATTCTCTTTTTAAATCTACTTTTCTACTCTAGTTTCTCTTCATGTAGAATACAGACAGTAGCCACAAGCTGGTACTGTCCCATGAGACTTTACAACCCTTGTTTTAGCTTAGTTTGCAGTGGTACGTTGCCCCTTTGCTTGGTGTCCTTCAATTTTGAGAGCAGGTAGAAAGCTGCAGAAAGCAGGATTCTTGTACAAGGCAAGGATTTATTCATCTGAGTTCTGGCTCTCTACGGGCCAGAATAGTACACAGGCATACCATCATACAGCTCTGTGGTTCCACGTTTGCTAAGCTACTGTGTAGTCACTTCCTTTTTAACTGATGCTGAGCAGACCTTATGTTGCTGTTTTCAGCTGTTAACCAGGCCATTGATCACCTCTAAAACTTTAAAGACTACTGTTTCCCAGATGTACCTGTCCTCAAGTGCTCTTTCAAGCACCTCAGCTGTATTACACAAATAATGTTGTGTAAATGACTGTAACCACATAGCAGAGAACACTAACATTTAGGGCCCAGTTTACCTGTCTGTTCCCAGCCTGATATCATTTCACTCTTTAATACTAGAAATTGAATTCCATGCTCCATTTGTTGTCTCTCATTTTGAGATTTCTCTGCTCACATTTATACCTCAGTAGGAAGAAAGTTACTGTATCCTCTGCTAGGGACAGATTAGTCTTTCCAAACCACAGACACATGACAGAAGCTGCTGTTCAACATTCTCCAGTGTCAATTTCATTTCCCTTTACTCCCTGAAGAAATCTGTCCTAGCTGAGACTTTCTAGAATGCATATAAAGTGAAGCTTAGGGCTAAAGCTCAGGGGAATTAATTTCATAACATTTCTCATGTGATTCAAGGAAATATTGAGTGGCATGTACTACTGGACAGTGGCAGATAGCAATAGTATGTAACTTAATCCTTTAAATGTCTGGTCTTAATGGACAGAACTGAAGTATTTTAGTAATGTGTTTTGATAATTCTTGCTTCAGCACAGGCAAAGCACCTTTCATTTTAATGCTATATAAACTCTTTGGGTAGGTGCATAGTACATATGCATGACCCACAGTAAAATAGACTAGGGACCATCACTGAGGAACTAGCAGATTGCCAGTTTAATGATTGCTGAGAAAAAGTGTCAGCAACTTCTGATGAGTTAGAAAAACTGTGAACACAAAGAAACTGGAAACAAAGTGAAAAATGTGCAACTTGTATTTTGTAGTTTGTTTAAAGACAGAACTCAAGACAACAAAACACAGCTACTGTAAATATTAGGCACCATAATCAATATGAGCCAACAATATTTAAACTTGATTCAGGCCACATCCAGAATTGGTCTCATATTTACAAATATTTAAATTAAATATAACCTGAAGTGTTCATTACATACAGAGTAAGAAAAGAAAACTATACAACTTTGAAAGATATAGCATTTCATTTAAACAATTACATTAGTTTTAAGCTGAATAGTACCAGTTATAGCTCACGTTTTTATGACACCTTCCAGAAAATCCTTCTCAACCATCTCTTCAATTTTTTGCCTTGCTTTGCTGGAGAATGTTTTTTGGTTCTCCATTTTTATGTCCTTACTGGGGAAAGAATTTGGGTAAAGGACAGGGCTCCCTGAGTGTCCAACACATCTGCTTGTGACTTTGCTATTAAAAACCTGGCTGAGTACATTGAAGAAAGGGAGAAGCTGCTCAATGCTGCGGACGGTATAGATAGTTAACAGCAAATGACCTGGTTCCCAACTTAACGTTTTCCCTGAGCTGTCCTCCTCTGGGTTTTTCTGTAAATACAGATAAATATGAAATAGTAGAGAACACCCAAAAGCAAAATACATAGAACAATAAGAGATTAAAACATTTCAGTACATTGTTACCAGCAGAAGAGCTGTTAAATGCTGCCCTCTCTGTTTGGAACAGTCATATCCTGGAGATACACTAAGTCATCTACTAAAGCAGACTTGTTCTTTGGCATCAGTGTTCTTATCTCAGCCTGTTGCCAATATTACTGAAGATACAAATCCCAGAACAGAGACATTAAAATAGAAATTAAACATTTTTATTGGAGAGCAACAGTCCTGCTATTTCAGGAGATCAGCTGTGCAAAGACATTTATTTCTATAATAATGTTTGCTAACGTATGTCTGACATTTAGAGTCCAAATAGACATCATTTCTCACACTGCGTGAAAGTTAAATTACTTACCTGAAACGTATGTCTCTCAGAAGACATTGTCCACACACTTAGGTTACGTATGTGTGCTCTGGGCTTTGTTTGACAGAAGAAATTTCTGGAACCCCACCACTAAAGGCAGCAGTCATAAGCCAAAAGTTCAAAGGGTGTGTGTATATATATCCCTCCTTTAGGGTTTTCTATAGCATTAATCTCTGTAATACCTACTGTGTATTACATTGTAGTCTTTAACCATCAGTTCCCCTTTTGATCCAAATTACCATTATCACTATACCCTAAGCTACAAAATGACCATGACTATGCCAACACTTGAGAGGATGTGGCTGCAGTACAGTATATTGGCAGTGTTCCTTCTGCCACAAAGCAGATGTACCCAGCTGTGTTGTATCAGTAGTTGGTGCTTATCCCTGAGGGAGGGAGGAAGAGGAAAAGCACTACATCAATGAGTCATGTCTTGAAATGCCTCTGATCTGTGCTTCCCCTCCCACTGTGGCTGTCGCACAGTCAGAATAAGGAGTGGAGAATGGAGAATTATCAAAGGAAACACCATGGGACCTGAGCAGACGGCATGAGAGCAATTTGAGAAGCCCCTAACATCAGGCGATGTGAAAATCAGAAGAGGTGGTGTGAGAAGAGAATTACTTACTGTTTACTCATGTTTCAGCCTCTGGGTAACCACAGATTTACTCAAAATATTATATTCTATGAACAACATATTTTTTACCCTTTAAATAACATTAAGCATATTTTGGAAATTAAGACCTATGGGGACATCTCCATTATATTAAAACAGACTTCAAAATGCAGGACAATATATTAAATTTAGTATTTTTCTTCAGCAGTGAAATGGTTTAGTCCTCTCTTGTCTGATGTGACTTAAAACTGTGTCACTTATTTGGTAAAATTTCTTGAGTAAAAACAGGCTGTGTAACAAGTTAGAGCAATTCTCATACAGAATGAGTTGCTGACCCCCTGCCTTTTTAAAAAATTACTACTTTGGCCAAGTCATAACTTAACTTTGTCTCGGTCAGTGCAGCTGGAGAAATAGTTTAAAACTTAAATTATTGATTTAAAAAAACCCCAAAACACCTTTTAATTAGCATTGTATTCAGAGAGGAAGGGAATTTACAAAGTTGATTTTGAGAGCATTGCCTCAAGGTGAACACTTAGGGATGGAGTTGTTCCAAAAATAATTACCACCATTTAATCATTACAAACATTAGTGGAGTAGTGCTGGAAGTGGTCAATCAAAGTGCATCTCTGCAAATTACACTCATCTGTCTGGATGTGATCAATGAAGTACAAAATCCATCTATGCCATTTCTGTGGCATTTCTTCACCTTGGTATTTAAGCAAATTCCACTGATTTGTCTGATAGGTAAATGCCAGGTAATTTGACACAGAGATTAGAACACAGGTATGTGCTTGGTGTCTGATGTGTGGTAGAAGCAGTTTTGTTGTTTAAATTCTATGATGGTTGTATTCCTTTTGCAAATAAATCTATTTCTTGAAATCCCTTTTACTTAGAGAAGCTGGCTGAACAAAAATACTCTTCTCTGGAGTCATCTACGTAAATAGAGGTATTTAGGACTCTATTCTTTTGTCTTCATCCAAATATCCTTAACTCTGTCCCCTGAAGAGAGTTATCCCATTTTGCATTTCTTATTGAAATCCAGATACCACACATGGCTGTGAGCATCAGGTGGTGACAAATAAGTTTTTGTTTCACAACTCAAGCATCAAAGGCCACCCTCACCTGATGCTTGGCCATCTCCACTCCCTCCAAAATCATCATTTTAAAGTCCTCCTGCTTGTCCTGTGGAAGGAAAGAGGAGAACTTTCAGACGGTGTTCCATAAATTAAAATAATACTTAGCCATGAAGGCTTTGTAGTTGGCAATTTGGGTGTTGAGTTTTACCAGAAGTTCTTGTCCCAAAAGGGCCCATTGTCTTCAGTCATAACCTGGGGGTATCAGACTGTGGAGTTAGTGTGTGGAAAAGGAGGCTAATGACAGAAAGAAATTCCAGTATGTTTTTCTGTTTTTTGTCATAATGCTGACTGAACACACCTCCTTCAGCCACAAGTGCTTGAGGAACATCAAACTGCATAAATCTCGCTATCAGTCAAGGTGTCCTGAAGATAAAGTAAGCTCAAGTGACACATCCTGCCAATAAATTGTACACTGCAAGAGAAACACACTGCTATCTTCATCAGTATTCTTCCACTGCAATTAGAAAGAAACAATAGACTGGAAGCTGGTATTAATTATCTCACTCCCATTCCTCTCACCCTTGTACTCCCAGTTTGTGGTTCACAATTTGTAACTGCTGCCTTGACTAGAGGATTCTAGAAGTTTCTGGAAACTTTGTAAATTCTTGAAACACACTGTGAAAGCTAATGAGTTTAAAAAATGTAGATCTCAACATCAGTACGTACCAGCAGAGAATTAATATTATAAATCAGTCGGAGAGACTATTTTGGAATGCATCATATGCCTAAGCGATGAAGAATACGATACCTTCAAACATCAAGCAAGGAATATACTGTATTTAACAATTCATATAATGATACAGACTAAATCTGATTAGCATTGCACTGTGGGAAGAGGAGCTTATGGGGGTCGTTTTCTCATCAAATAATGAAGAGACTTGACTTGCACCACATATTTTGCTTGAAATTCCTGTAGGTTTTGAGCTTTTGGTTTAATGCTACATATATACCTACAAACCTAAATTGCCCCACACATTTTCACACAGCAATATTTTTTCCCCCCGAAAGAGACAGTTCAGTGAGAAGTAAATTTTCCTGGCGTGGCTAAATACAGTATGCCAACACATGCAGTCACCAGGGTGTAACAATATTCAGATGGGCTTCCAAGAATAAACTCAAAGTTAGCATCCCTGCAAAACTTTGAAATGTCCTCTCCTGTCTCTTTTATCGTTTGTCTAAGCTTGCGAAGCCATTCTTCCCCCTTGCAGTCTTTGCCCTTGTTCTCAGTTCCATCTCCACCCTAGTAGCGACAAATGTTTTCAAAGCTACCATCTAGTGTTTTCCCCATGTCAGCTGGCCCTCTGTTCAATCCCTCACTTTCCAGCCAGCAAGAGATTCAACAACATAGGTAGTTCTCTATCTCTTTCTGCTGTTTGTGTTTTATAAGTGTTAGTGGAAATAATCCCAGTGGAAAGGCAATGGCGCCATCGCTTGGGGATGGAGGACAAGTCTCCAAAATGTTTCTGTTCCACTGGTGATGGCTGCCCACCCTCACTCACTGGAATAATGGAAGACTGGCAAAACTGAAAGAGCTCCTCTCCTTTTCAGCTCTTCTCCCTCTTCACAAAGTACCCCAACCCATTTTCCTCCATTCCTCTGAGATCTCCCACTCAGAGCTGCTGCCTCCCTCTCTGTTCCCTGCCTCCCTCTCTCAGGCCACCAGGAGAACAACAAGCACCAGCTGTTTACATGTTTATCCTGTTCATATCTCCAGTTCAGTAAATCTTCCACTTCTGCTAACACATATTTTACTTTGCCTGAAGACTTAAAACTGGCTTTTATTGGTTTCAGGTGTTAAAACTGCCTTACAAAGCTAGAAACCCAGCCCTTCATGGCTCTGCCTAGTTTTAAGACAAATTACTTTATTTTTTAATATAGTTTGGTTTCTAGATATTTGTGAGCATTTTCCAGGAGCTGAAACACTTTTCTATTTTAGTAGGTAAATTATCATAAAATTGTCTATAAACAGCTATAGCTACTAGAAAGTGGCTGGATTTTATATTAAAATATATTTAGGGTTTAGAGGGTACAGTAGTATAATTTTTATTCATTATCTTTTATTAATGACAAAAGATGTAATTGGCTATGTCATAACTAATGAACAAAGTATATTTCAAATACCCAATTATATTTTTTCGTTATTTGAGACTCACTTTGATTTGAGACTTTCATTCAAACATAGGCATGCTACCACACTTGGCAGTGCCCCTTTAAATTTGTATAGAAAAGTGAACAGTGCTGCTAGTTACTGTACATGCAGCTTTACAAAGTAAAACAAAACAGGGAAAAAGTAAATACCTTTGCTCTTTTCCGCAGCAGTTTTGCTAATCGTACCACATATGGTTTAAATTCCCTTTGATGTGTGCCCTGTCTTCGTACCTCCAAACCTGAATCATCTGACACTTCTGGAATAAAAGCCCACCGATACCTGTCAAGAGGCAACATAGTCACAGGTTGTTCATATCAAACGGGACTTTTAAGCTAGCTAGAACCCCATGTATTATCAAAAATGAGGGATCTATAAAACCTTGTCAGATTTCCTTTGTAAAGAAAGAAAAATTAGGCTCATGCAGGATTCGTGTCAAGTTTAGATTGTACGGTCTTCTGAACAGATACTGTCTAAATTAGTCATGCCATAGCTGGCCAGGTGAGAATTACCCCAGCGGAGGGGATTTCTCAACTGGCATACAATTGGCCGAGCTGACTCCTACACCTTCCAGTACAGGGTATGTTGAGAGAATAAAGCGGCCAGAGCAGAGCTCCCGTCCTCTAGCAATTCTCAGCTGATGCACGGGCTGTCAATGTCTAACATGCACAGTTAAAAACAACAGGACAGTCAGTCTTCAAATTTCCCTAAAAAAAAAAAAAAAGAAATCACCTTTGGGCCACAATCAAGCATGGCAAATTTCAGCCCAAATGAAATTTCTAAGACACTGAAAGACAAGGAGTTAGGATAGAATAGCCATCTATACCTTAATTACAGCATAGCTTTGCTACTGTAATATAGGGAAAATATTACACCACAGTATTCTAAGTCTTTATGTAAGGAAAATGTAATCTGTTGCTCTGGGTTAATACATGAAGGGGGATTAGAAAAGAGAAAGGAAACAAAGATTTTAAAAATTAGAATTTTACAAGACAGTAGCAAGACTTTCAAAAAACGAAAACTATTTTATCTCCGTTTACTTACATCTGAAACTGAGGAAGATTTTCAGATGGTAATGCCAGGGCCAAGTCCAGAAATTTACAAGCAGACAAGTAAAGGTTTAACCACCTCTGGCTGTTGTATGATGTGGAGAAGCCATTGCCTCCTGTGTATGTTGTCTCTAGACCAGCAACAGATGGGCCCGAAGTTCTAAAATTAAAGTATAATGAGTAGCTGTACAGGATAGTCATAATGACTTTCCACCATTATGGGATGGTTCTCTCTTAGCATTTTGTTTTACAAAGATGCAGATCTTTAATTTACCATGTGGAATCTAGTTCCTGGCAGGCAACCAACCATCCAGCTTAAGTGGGAGACTGTTAATATGCCATTTATGTGGACTTAACTATATTTGGATAGAGATTTCCAAAGGCATAAAAGGAATGTTGCCTAATATATGCTGGCTAGTATATAAATATATATCATATTAATAATATCTAGTATCTGCACCCCATATATTAGTATGCATTAAGCACCAATAATATTAAGCACAAATATTGTGATAGTGATGTAGCCTAAACTGGTCTACACCATCGTCCTGTTCATTTATGCTAAGTATCCCATAACTCTTTGCATTTTCTGAAGTAAGCATTTGGCATAAAACAAATAAGAAACTTGTCAAAATCAGGATACATTAATTCTCTGTCTTAGTACAAGTTAGGGGAGGACCTTCATGGACTAGTACCTGGAATGCTAGTATCCAAAAAAAGATGAGGAAGGAACAGTACAAGTTAGGGAAAAGGGACAAACTGATGGATTAGATTTTAGTGCTGTGTAAAGAGATGTGTCACTTGTAAAATCATATGAATAATATCAGCTAAAACGTGTAACTAGGGGAGCACACCTTCTGCCTAAGGTGAATATAACATCACTGGATGGGACTGTTCTTCGGAGACTGGTATCGTACAGAACCTATTTCCTGTGCCATATTAATAAAATGGACTGACATTGGTTATTTGGTCTCTTGAGTATATTTCATAATTACCAAAGTGTTGTCAAGCAACTGAGTATACAATTTATTAACAGGGGGCTAAGAAAACACAAACAGGAGTTGAGCTCGTATCTCCCCTTTGTGCTTTTGAAAAATCTGCCTCTAAAGCAGGGGTGTGGCCACGGCCCAACTAGTTAGCATCCAGGCCCACCGACCCCCAGCCCTAGCTCTGCTCTGGCCCCAGCGCTTGCCCTGCTCCATCCGTCCGCCTGGCACTCCAGCCGGGGAGCAGGGTTGGGACATGGCGGGCGTTGCCCACCCGCAAGCCCCCGCACCTCAACCCTACTCCCCAGCTGGAGCGCCAGGGGGGCAGCGCGGGACAAGCTCCCATGTCCCACTCCCTGGGTGCACGCCTGGGCCCCAAAGGGTCCCTGGTTAGCGTGTCCATCGCCCCCGACAAGGCCAGCTGGAGAGGGTGGTGGGGAAGCGGCCCTGATCCCTCCTGCCCGCCCCTCCCCTGCTCCCTGTCATTGCCCACCCACCCCAAGTTGGAGCCCACCCAAGTATCCTGTCCTGGCTACGCCACTGCTCTAAAGCTATGACTATACAAACTGTGGGTGAGGGGAGGCTGGGAATGGACAACAAAATTAGAAACATATGGTTTTCATGTTTTTTAAATATTTCAAAACAAATGTTCATTATATTTCATAATACCCTTATAGACCCCATGTAAAATAATCCAAAGTATGCATTATAGAAATATGTAAAGCTTAATCATGCAACTAGAGCCACTGACTGCAATGGGACTATTTGCCGAAGTAAAAAATATTCTTGAAAAAATGGTTACATGAGTTAACATAGTTATTTATTCGTAGTTAGTGGTGAGGTTTTTGTTTTATTTTTTTTTAAACAGAAAGTCCAAATATAATGTTCCTGGTACTGCAGTAAGAGTCAAATATTCTTCATTTGAACTTGAACAATTTTTCTAGGACAAACTATTTCTACATATTAATACAGCTGTCCTATTGCACTTCAGAAGACTACAGGGTATCACAAAATTGAACAAACAAGCAGAAATTAATTTAATTTTACCTTGAAATATCTTCATCAGCAGTAAGTTCCTGTTCCATCAGTAAAAACACTTGTACCTGAAGGTAAAATTCTATATTTTAAAAAGATTTTATTTTTAATGGACTGTCTCAGGGTAAAGGTCTGCAGCCTGAAAAGGGTTAACAGGTCCTGGCTGGTCACATGGCTGCAGAGGGAAAAGTATAAAAAAAAAGCAGCAGCTGGGTCAAAGGAAAGCTAAGGGGAAGACTGTGCTTTCTCCCTTCCAGGCTGGCTAAAGCAGGAAAAGCTTCTGGGGAATTACTGCCCAGTTTTTTAGTTGATTTTTGAGAGTGTTTGAAGAATAATACACAAGCCCTGAGAAAAGAGCCTTAACAGGACTGAGATTTGGAGCTTTATTTCCATTCCCTGGCTAATGAAATCACCCATCGGCCTACTTGGCCATATAGGACCAGATTCTCAACGATTGTTCCATCCCTTTTTGCTGCCTGAATAGTGCAGAGAGAAAGTAATCTGGCTGCCACTGTCCAGCTGGCAATTCCCACAGTGGAGGGGATTCTCAACTAGTGTAAAGTCAGAACAAGCTCCTATGCCATCCTCCTGCATTTCCAGAATAGGAGATGTGCCAGGGAAGCAAAGGATATGATGGGAGTGTAGGGAAGCAAGAGTGGAGCCCCAGTACTCTGTGCTAATTCTAAAATGAAATGTGATCTTTCAGGGACCATAGTCAGCAGTATCAAATTAGAGCAACCCCAAGACTGGTCTAATTTATGTCAAGACTATGACAGCTTGGGAATCAAGGAGCTGTAACCAGCCCCCTGACAGCCAATCATCTCTTCCAAACATATCTTGCACAGGGGAGAATTTGTGCTACTTAATATTTAGATCATTGCTATTCTCCAAAGTTATTTTAAACATATTTATTGCAAAATTATATTCTCATAATCTTTAAAACACCTTTTTCTAGCTAATTTACCAGCATTTATTGCAGGGAACAAGAAGATACATAACTTCATTATGCTACCTTTCCTGTCCCTGGGTGCAACCAGGGTTCAGATTAGCCTCCAGCAAAGTTCAGAATTTAATTTAACACCTCAGTGCTGCTCTAATTTAAGCCAACTGGTAATGGCACTTCGAGGGGCCACTCTGCTGACCAAGAATCAGTGGATCACAGGGTGCTCTGGCCATCAACGACCTCTATTCCTGAAACATCCCACGCAAGAGGAATTCCCAGTTGGCCATTTAAAGGCAGCGCTCTGTCCCATTTGTGCTAATGAAGTAACAAAAAGGTGACAGAGCAGAGCCAGAGGTCTGGCCGTACAGGTGTCTGGTTACGAAAATATAGCCATAAAGTGCCATCAATCACCACTGATTACCAATATAACAAGTCTTTCAGATCCCTCTACTTGATGTCCTCAGCATCAGAAGGGGCGAAATGACTGGTAAGACATCCACAAGGAAGAAGCAAGTGAAAATAGTGAGGAAGCAGGAACGTTGCGGGGAAGCAAGCTTACTTTGGCAGGAAGTGAACTGGTATTTAGGAGCAAAGAAGAAATGAACATTGAGGGAGGTGCAAAGTTACTTCAGAATGCAAGTGGGAGCAGGGAATGAACAGAGACTGGAAATTTAAAAAAAAAAAAATATATTTTCTGTATGGCTTAACTGATCGCATAAGCCATACAGACATTTTATTTGATTTGAGGAAACAGATGTTATCAAGACTGTGCAAACAAGTCAGCATTCAGTTTAAATGATGACCATTGTACATTTAAATGTACATATCGTAACTATAACTTATTTCCCTGGGGCAACTAAAACAGATGTTCAGGTATAAAGTTACCTATGCACCATCAGTTTTCCAAATCGTGAATGCTAACTACAACTCACCAGTTCAGTGATCATGGTAGGCCAAAGTGAGGTAAGGTGCTGTGGAGACATTCTTAAAAGCAATACTCTGAAAAACAGGAACACTTGAGAGTGAAGGGTGGGCACTTGAGGCAAACGGAGACTTTCTACCAGCCTTTCTGAAACAGAAAGCCAACAAGGATTCCTCAGTTTATAATAATTTTGGTTAGCTTTTTAGTTTTCAAGTCAGTTTATTCTTGTTAGAGTTAAATATATTTTAATATTAATATAAGTAACGATATTTTATTCCTTTTGTCAATCTCCAGAATAAACTGTGTGAACCAAATATTTATATGACTGCAAAACAAACAAAACACCCCTATTTGTTCTCTATGTTAACTTTCTGCTACATTACATTGTTTATACAAGAGTTTGATTCATTCCAAAGATAAGAACAACAGATTATAAAGGTGTGACCTCTATTTCTAGCAAAAGATATGTGGTAAGAGCTAGAGTAACTCATGTTTACCATGTTAAAATATTGTACTTTTACTATACTGTATATTACATTGAGAATATTCTGTCCTCAGGCACTTTTTATTTAAACCTGATTACTGTGAGTTCTAGCTCATCGCCTACATTGCAGTATCCAACAAGTAAAGAGGTAGGCTCTCCAGTAGCAAAGGTCCACACTGTCCTCACACAGTTCAGACAAGAAAAACAACCAAATGTCATGAACAGGCCAGACCTACAGCTAGTTACTAGCTGATTGGAAAGGAGCTTCAAAATACAAATCAAGGAACAAGTGGACAAGGAAGATTATGGAGCTACCCAATTGGAGGAAGAACCACAGTGTATCATGATAACCTACAAAGACATCATACCAAGAAGGAAGCTGTCCTAACAATCTGCAACACATCAGAGGAGAAAAAAAGAATCATAGAATCATAGAATCTCAGGGTTGGAAGGGACCTCAGGAGGTCATCTAGTCCAACCCCCTGCTCAAAGCAGGACCAATCCCCAATTTTTGCCCCAGATCCCTAAATGGCCCCCTCAAGGATTGAACTCACAACCCTGGGTTTAGCAGGCCAACACTCAAACCACTGAGCTATCCCTCCCCCTACTCCCTACAAAAGAGCCCTCTCCCAAACTCCCTACAAAAGAGTCAACAGGAAGCAATAACAACCTCCTATGTTAATTACTGGACAAACTAACAGAAGAGCAGAATAAACAGCTACAGGAATTTGTAGAACCTGCAATATTTTCATCTAAGCCTACACACACCTACCTAGGTTTCAGAGTAACAGCCGTAAAACCTGGATTTGTGCTGGAAATGGCCCAACTTGATTATCATACACATTGTAAGGAGAGTGATCACTTTAGATAAGCTATTACCAGCAGGAGAGTGGGATGGGGGGAGATATTTTTTCATGCTGTGTGTGTATAAAAAGATCTTCTACACTTTCCACAGTATGCATCCGATGAAGTGAGCTGTAGCTCACGAAAGCTTATGCTCAAATAAACTGGTTAGTCTCTAAGGTGCCACAAGTACTCCTTTTCTTTTTACACCTACCTAGCTGAATGTACTGTAGGGTGGGCATGTGAGCCTATGAACCATGTAAGTGAACAGCTTATAGGATGTCCAGGGATATCAACCAATTGATAAGATGACAGATGAATGACATGATGCAGTGGGAAGTTAACTGGCAGTCAACAAGCCTATGTACTCGACTGTCATTTGAAATCCAACCCTGCTCCCATTGAAAGCAGCTGGAATTTTGTCAACAATTTCAATAGAAACAGGATCAGGCCCATAGATTCCATTATGATTTCTATTATGAGTACTGTTAAAAATGAAATTCAGTGATAGTGGCTAATGCATACCAGAGCCCACAACAGATCTACTTTATGACAAAGTTTTCTTCAGCAACAATAACTTTTATTTAAAAAAGAAATTCTGGTAAATAATAATTTCTACTGACCTTGTATATCTGGAAGATATTTCTGGTACTGGTCCACTTCACTGCTAAAAATGGCAAAGGCAAGCCTCTTCAGGAGCAAAGCTCGCTGTTCCAACTCTACATCCCGATTAGCAAATAGATTGAGTGAACTGCTCTGAGCCACAGCCACACGTGCTAAGAGAGAAAAGGTACTATCTTGAGGCATACTTTTAATAGTAAAAGAAAGGCAACATTTATTTTATCACATGAATACAACCAGAAGTATAAAGACAGTTTTCAAGTCAACTGTGTAATTTGTACATATAAGTAAGATGCTATTTGACCAAAATGAGCATATTTAAGAAACATATATTGAAAGAAAACTGGAAAATATACACATTGCCTTCATGTTAAATATAATTTGGGACAAATTCTGCTTTGTTATATTGGGGCAAACCTACTTGTAGCAATATAACTGAAAGGAGAATCTGGCTCTGTATCTTTAAATAAATTGTTAATCAGAAATTGTCATGCTGCAGGACTCTATAATCATCTTTTTCCTCAAGTTAGAACATGGTTAATGACATTTTGAGACTGGACATAGTACTAGCTTGATAAACTCTTTCACATAAAGGGTAAAATTCACTGCTGGCACAAGGAGGGACACCTCCATTTATTTCAAAGAAGTTGTGCCCTGGTATGGTAGAGGGGAATTCAGCGTCCTTTTCTCCAAAATGCCAGTAGTTTAAGAAGAAATGTAAATTAAAACACTGCTTTATTCAAACATTTCTTACAAATATCGTTTTACTGGAATTTTCAAGTGGAATTTAAAATCCTGAATAAAAATTTTCCAAGAAATACTTATTTTAGATTTTTTAAATGTCTTTCCTGGAGAAACTGATGTAATGAATTGTACATAAGTTAACATGTATGGAGTAATTTGAAACATAAAATAACATCTAAGCAGTAAGTATTATTATTATACAGGAGTTAGTACTCACTCATCAAATCTCTAAACGTAGTTTTGTCATGTGTCATCAAATTATCCATAATTGCTCTCCAACTAAAAGGAAAGAGGATGATTATATATAATTAATAAAGCAAGACATTTGTATTTTTATTTAAAAAATTTTCTGTTCTTTTAACCAAATTTAAAAATACATACAGGACCAACTTTTCCACAGCAAATTTCAAATTTTCCTTAGAAACTGGCTGCGCATGCAATTTTAGTACTCTCTTATTCATGTATATGATAGGTTTACAAATACAAAGTCATTTGCACTCAATTTGTGCAAACAAATAAGGTTTGAATATGTGAATTTCATAATCTATACACAAACGATAAAATCATAATCTGTATACACCCACACACAGAGAAGTTTTTTTGGCAATATCTGGCTCACATTGCACCGCGTTTTTAATATAACTCAATACATTATATGCTAAACATTTACAATAACAGAAAGAAACAAGAAAAATTCTTACTGATTAACGCAAGAAGCATCCATTTGGAAGAAGCTGGAATCCATGAAAAGATCAAAAGCTTCCTTTTTCCATGCTCTCCTTGTATACTGATACCCACTAAGACTGCTCAATAACTGAACACAGGCTCGATAACTGGGTGCATTGTGAGCACTGGAAAGAAAAAACAACTCAACATGAAATCTTTTAAATCACTGCTTTAAAAAAATTATGCATATATACCCAGACTCCTGTGAAAACAATGGTTTTAAAACATCGTATTAATATCACTTTTCATATGTGCCGCAAGAGAGGTTGTTATCCTCTTTGTGGATCAGCCACTAAAAGGGATCTGACTAACACTTTAGCAATAGCTGTACAACTAATTCAGAAGGCAGCAGAATATTGGAGATCAGGAATCCAGCATTCTTATCCCTAGCTCTGACATGAGAGTGTGAATAGAGATAGGAAATCCAAAGCATATATATCTGGCACATTAGATCTGAAACAAAATGTGGCTGAGCAGGTAAGACTTGGCTCTGCCATGTTAGAAACTTGGATTCTATTCCAGACTCTATCTGAAGTGGCCTTTTGCCACCTCTCCGTTAATTTATTTATAAAGTATGGGGGCTAATACTTGATTGCCTTTGAGAGTTAGTGCATGAGGCCTTGGTCAGTAAGAAATCTGAATTCTTGCTTCCAGCTCAATATATTTCATCCAGGCTCCAGGGAATTTGTTGGGAAGTCAGACAATCTGTCACATTCACGCTCTTATCTGCCTGTCTTTGTAGTGCCATGGAATAGGCAGCCTGATTCAGTTGAAATGCAGAACATCCAACAAACTCCAGTAGACCTGAGGTCTGAGCTACATAAATTGTAATGATACCTGTGATTGCGGAGGTAGGGCACAACATAGTGCATAATATTTACAAGCAAAGGAATAACTCTCTCTTTTTCATCGCTGTAGAAAACCATATCCAACAGATGAGCCAAAACCTATGAGACATAAGAAGCAAGAAATTGAAGAATTTAAGGTGGCTGTTGGGGAGGAGTGTTTGGCTTGGCTTTTTTAAACTTGCTTCTTATAACCCCCAAAAGAGCATTATATTTATACTGACAGGTTTCAGAGTAGCAGCCGTGTTAGTCTGTATTCTCAAAAAGAAAAGGAGTGCTTGTGGCACCTATGCATCTGCATCCGATGGAGTGAGCTGTAGATCACGAAAGCTCATGCTCAAATAAATTTGTTAGTCTCTAAGGTGCCACAAGTCCTCCTTTTCTTTTTTATATTCATACTGTTACTTTTCTGCATGATGTTCTTCAATATAATATTTTCACAACCTTAAGCATATTGAATCTTTCAAAATTAGAAAATAACATAAATTATAAAGGTTTCAGAGTAACAGCCGTGTTAGTCTGTATTCGCAAAAAGGAGGACTTGTGGCACCTTAGAGACTAACCAATTTATTGGAGCATAAGCTTTCGTGAGCTACAGCTCACTTCATGGGATGCATACTGTGGAAAGTATAGAAGATCTTTTTATACACACAAAGCATGAAAAAATGGGTGTTTACCACTACAAAAGGTTTTCTCTCCCCCCACCCCACTCTCCTGCTGGTAATAGCTTATCTAAAGTGATCACTCTCCTTACAATGTGTATGATAATCAAGTTGGGCCATTTCCAGCACAAATCCAGGTTTTCTCTCCCTCTCACCCCCCCCCCCCCACACACACATTAGGCCCTGTGATGGTGTCTATTCAGGGGATGATATCTATTCAGGGGACACCATCACAGGGCTTAATAACATCAGCCACACTATCAGAGGCTCGTTCACCTGCACATCCACCAATGTGATATATGCCATCATGTGCTAGCAATGCCCCTCTGCCATGTACATTGGTCAAACTGGACAGTCTCTACGTAAAAGAATAAATGGACACAAATCAGATGTCAAGAATTACAACATTCATAAACCAGTCGGAGAACACTTCAATCTCTCTGGTCACACGATTACAGACATGAAAGTTGTGATATTACAACAAAAAAACTTCAAAGCCAGACTCCAGCGAGAGACTGTTGAATTGGAATTCATTTGCAAATTGGATACAATTAACTTAGGCTTGAATAGAGACTGGGAGTGACTAAGTCATTATGCAAGGTAACCTATTTCCCCTTGTTTTTTCGTACCCCCCGCCCCCCAAGACGTTCTTGTTAAACCCTAGATTTGTGCTGGAAATGGCCCGACTTAATTATCATACACATTGTAAGGAGAGTGATCACTTTAGATAAGCTATTACCAGCAGGAGAGTGGGGTGGGGGGAGAGAAAACCTTTTGTAGTGGTAAACACCCATTTTTTCATGCTTTGTGTGTATAAAAAGATCTTCTATACTTTCCACAGTATGCATCCCATGAAGTGAGCTGTAGCTCACAAAAGCTTATGCTCAAATAAATTGGTTAGTCTCCACAAGTACTCCTTTTCTTTTTATAAATTATAAAATCTTTCCCTTTTAAAAAATGTGTAGGTTCTCTTTTATAAAGTGAATTTAGCGCTTAAGATACAATTAAATCCATCCACAGGTGATCGTGCTGTAAACTTTTCTACATTCTCCTCCCAATGAAGAGCCATTTCTTGGGTAAATCTCCATGCCCATTTAACCCGTGACACTTCTGCTATGATTGATAAGGGGAGTGGCAACTATGTAAGTATTATTAATTTATTCAAATTTAATACAAAAGTTATCAAATCTGAGGTATTGTACAAAATTTAAAACACGAAGTATAAAGATATATTTAAAAATAAAAATACATGAACTCTCAGCTAAGACACACTACAGCAAGAGTAGGTAACCTATGGCATGCGTGGCAAAAGCGGCACGCAAGCTGATTTTCAGTGGCACTCACACTGCCCGGGTCCTGGCTACTGGTCCGGGGGGCTCTGCATTTTAATTTAATTTTAAATGAAGCTTCTTAAACATTTTAAAAACCTTATTTACTTTACATACAACAATAGTTTAGTTATATATTACAGCCTTATAGAAAGAGACCTTCTAAAAATGTTAAAATGTATTACTGGCATGCGAAACCTTCAATTGGAGGGAATAAATGAAGACTCAGCACACCACTTCTGAAAGGTTGCCAACCCCTGCGCTATAGCATAGCCCACAAAATATAAGCATTAGTTCACAATTACCAGCACATAAATTCATCCATACTATGCCTATATAACATAAACCCTGTCACAAAAATCCTTACCAAACACCCCAAATTCCTCACTCAATTTCTTCCAGCAAACCCTGGTACAAGTCACTGCACATGTATAACATGTCAGGATTACAAAGATTAATACCCTGGCACATGGCAGGAACCTGTGTCCATTGACTTCAATGGCTACTGTCAAATTTTCCTTTTTTCCCCACAAAATGCAAATAAAATATAATATCAATCACCACAAACTAATACAGCAAATTAACAAAATCATACAAATAAATATGTCTAGGACAGAAGTCAGGGCAGACGACAGGAACCCCTTGACAGATATGAGGATTATTTTGCCTATTAGACATCTGTCAGTAGTCACTGTTCTGAACCTCAATGACTCTCTGATCACATGGTCACTTTTTGTTCTCAGCCCAATGAGAGTGATTGGGGCCTATGGACAGCACCACCACACAAATGATAATTGTACAACGTTGAGAACATTGCCAGTTCTTAGCAAATAACCAACAAAATGGCAAATTCATGTGTACATTTGCTGTCCATTATCACTCTTAGGCCTCTTTATGCATTTCTTTTCCCCATTGTGCATATATATTTCAATTATTTTTCCCATAGATATTTAACTAGTATTCTTCTGAATTGAATCTCATGTGCATGTTTCTGTGCATATTTCTAATCTCTCTATGTCCCTCTGTATTATAAGAAACCAGCATGTAGTATAACTGAAGAAACATTTACCTCAGAAAGTAATGTTAATGCATGGACGCTATAAACTGAAGGAGTTATATTTGAGGTTTCCAGAGCTGGATACAACATATCTAAAAGAAAAAGTGACAGCAAGAGACAATTGATTTTGGAAACTATGTACCTTATATCAATATCTACAAAAATAAATATTTAAAAGTAAATATATTCCAAGACATGGAAAATTGACTGTTTTTTGTTTCACCATGTGCATTAGGTTTAATATAGCTCAGTACTCCGCACAACAGCACTAAATCTGATTTAGCAAACGTCTAATATTATAAAATCTGTCATTTTTCAGTAACGTGAAGGGAATCAATAAATTAATTCAATATTTGATTTTGAATAACGGGAAAATAAGCTACCTTCAACATCCGATTCCAAGTTGTTTCCATCAACCATTATCTTGGGGGAGGGTTTGACCTCTAGGTTTCGTCTTAGCCAAGTAGTCTGTTCCAAGGAAGAACCAGCAATGGCACCAATGGCATCCACTATTTTGTGAGTTACATCCTGATGGAAAGCAAGAAACAAATGTGTAAAGAACCTTGTGTAAAAGAGTAAATTGGTTATCCTGAGATATGTTGTCTACACAGATACTCATTAGCTCAGTGTCAGGAGAAGAGGAATTATAGAATGGGATATCATAGGGTTCTGTTCTGGATTCACTTCTGTTCAACATCAGCAATGATGAATACTCCTTGGAGGATGAGGTGAACAGATCTTAGCCAATTGATTAATCAAATTGGTAGATGGTATGAAGTTGAAAGGTAGCACAAACACTTCAGAGGATAGAAGTGAAATGCAAAATAATTCTGATAAATTAGAGAACTGGTCTGAAATCAGGAAAATGAAACAATTACATGCTTAGTGGCTTTATCTATGAGTAAGAAGTGGAAGGCTATATGGATCTGATTGCAGCAATAGTTTTCACATCTTCATTTAAAAAAAAACACAGAAATAAGGTTTATTCAATAGCCATCCCTATGACTGGGAAAATTTAAGTGTGTTGTGTCCATTCACAGAATCTCGTTCTGGATATTAAACTCTTTTTTTTCCCCCTTTTAATCTGAAGCACCTTTGTGTTTCAGTTGAAATATCAAGGTCTCAATGGATAATTTGAAAGATTATTTCATAATCCTGGATTGCTTTTTCCAAAAATATCACCTATCACAAATAGAGCATGTGACCTCCACTGGACTATCTACTGTTTACCATCACAAAGAGTTTACATTCAAAATTAAAGCAATGGGAGGTGCAACATTTTTGCAATGATCACAGGTGAAGTAAAGGTACGTCATATATGGTAATATATGATATATACAAGTGTGCTTAAAAAGCTTGTGTAACAGACCTTTCTCCCCAACAGCATGCCTTTTCACCTAACATCAAAGAATAACTTACTCTATCAGAGACATGAATTAACTCATGATCCTGAAAGTTGTTCAGAAAAGTGATTTCAGATGGTAAACAGCATGACTGTTGCAGTACAATATGTCTTTGCAGCTAACGTTTTAGGCACTCTGATCAGGAATTAAGCAGGTTTGGAATTATAGGAGAAACACAAAAAAAGTAGGTTTCAGAGTAGCAGCCGTGTTAGTTTGTATCCGCAAAAAGAAAAGGAGGAGTTGTGGCACCTTAGAGACTAACAAATTTATTTGAGCATAAGCTTTGGTGAGCTACAGCTCACTTCACTGGATGCATTCAGTGGAAAATACAGTGGGGAGGTTTATATACACAGAGAACATGAAACAATGGGTGTTACTATACACACTGTAAGGAGAGTGATCAGGTAAGGTGAGCTATTACCAGCAGGAGAGCGGGAGGGTGGGGGACCTTTTGTAGTGATAATCAAGGTGGGCCATTTCCAGCAGACAAGAACATCTGAGGAACAGTGGGGGCGGGGAGTGGGGGGGGGCGGAATAAAAATGGGGAAATAGTTTTACTTTGTGTAATGACCCATCCACTCCCAGTCTTCTAGCTCTGTCAATCTGTTTCTTCACTTCAGCAGATGGATATTGTAGTTGTAAGAATGCTTGATCGAGATCTTGTAGGTGTTTGTCTCTGTCTGAGGGGTTGACAGAGCCAGAAGAGTACCCAGAAGTTACCTACTACAGGACAGGCCCAACAAAGAAAATAACAGAACACCACTAGCCATCACCTTCAGCCCCCAACTAAAACCTCTCCAACGCATCATCAAGGATCTACAACCTATCCTGAAGGACGACCCATCACTCTCACAGATCTTGGGAGAGAGGCCAGTCCTTGCTTACAGACAGCCCCCCAACCTAAAGCAAATACTCACCAGCAACCACACACCAGAACCACTAACCCAGGAACTATCCTTGCAACAAAGCCCGTTACCAACTGTGTCCACATATCTATTCAGGGGACGCCATCATAGGGCCTAATCGCATCAGCCACACTACCAGAGGCTCATTCACCTGCACATCTACCAATGTGATATATGCCATCATGTGCCAGCAATGGCCCTCTGCTATGTACATTGGCCAAACTGGACAGTCTCTACGTAAAAGAATAAATGGACACAAATCAGACGTCAAGAATTATTACATTCATAAACCAGTCGGAGAACACTTCAATCTCTTTGGTCACTCAATTACAGACCTAAAAGTGGCAATTCTTCAACAAAAAAAACTTCAGAAACAGACTCCAACGAGAGACTGCTGAATTGGAATTAATTTGCAAACTGAATACAATTAACTTAGGCTTGAATAAAGACTGGGAGTGGATGGGTCATTACACAAAGTAAAACTATTTCCCCATGTTTATTCCCCCCCCACCTCCCCAACTGTTCCTCAGACGTTCTTGTCAACTGCTGGAAATGGCCCACCTTGATTAACACTACAAAAGGTCCCCCCGTCCCCGCTCTCCTGCTGGTAATAGCTCACCTTACCTGATCACTCTCGTTACAGTGTGTATGGTAACACCCATTGTTTCATGTTCTCTGTGTATATAAATCTCCTCACTGTATTTTCCACTGAATGCATCCGATGAAGTGAGCTGTAGCTCACGAAAGCTTATGCTCAAATAAAATTTGTTAGTCTCTAAGGTGTCACAAGTCCTCCTTTTCTTTTTACAAAAAAAGTAGTCAAGTGTTCAAGCTCACAAGAGAATTCACTTAAGGTATATTTTAGATTCAGTAAGTACACGTGTCATAAATATAAAGGGAAGGCTAACTACCTTTAAATCCCTCCTGGCCAGAGGAAAAAACCCTTTCACCTGTAAAGGGTTACGAAGCTAAAGATAACCTCACTGGCACCTGACCAAAATGACCAATGAGGAGACAAGATACTTTCAAAGCTGGGGGGCGGGGAAACAAAGGGTTCTCTCAGTCTATGTGTTGCTTTTGCAGGGACCAGAGCAGGAATGCAGGTCAGAACTCCTGTAAAGGGCTAATAAGCAATCTAGTTAGATATGTGTTAGATTCTGTTTTGTTTAAATGGCTGATAAAATAAGTTGTGCTGAATGGAATGTATATTCCTGTTTTTGTGTCTTTTTGTAACTTAAGGTTTTGCCTAGAGGGATTCTCTATGTTTTGAATCTGATTACCCTGTAAGGTATTTACCATCCTGATTTTACACAGGTGATTCTTTTACTTTTTCTTCAATTAAACTTCTTCTTTTAAGAACCTGATTGCTTTTTCATTGTTCTTAAGATCCAAGAGTTTGGGTCTGTGTTCACCTATGCAAATTGGTGAGGATTTTTATCAAGCTTTCCCCAGGAAAGGGGGTGTAGGGTTTGGGAGGATTTTTGGGGGAAGACGTTTCTAGGTGGGCTCTTTCCCTGTTACATATTTGTTAGACGTTTGGTGGTGGCAGCAATAAAGTCCAGGGGCAAAAGGTAAAATAGTTTGTACCTTGGGGAAGTTTTAACCTAAGCTGGTAAAAATAAGCTTAGGGGGTTTTTCATGCAGGTCCCCACATCTGTACCCTAGAATTCAGAGTGGGGAAGGAACCTTGACAACATGCATATCTGACTGCATGTTTTGCCCATAGACTAGGTGAATGATGATTTGTGGCAGTACCATAGAGAAGTGTCTGGGGGTTGTAGTAGAGCATCATAAACTGAACATGAGTCCAAACTGCAATGCCTCTACATAAAATACTAATCCAAGCTGTATTAACAGGAGTACCTCAAGTACAAGCAGCAAGGTAATTAATTTTCTCTGCTTAGTGCTATTTAGCTTCAGTTGGAGTACTGCATTCAGTGTTGGGTTCCAACATTTTTTAAAAAAAGAAATGAAGCTTAGAAAGCTCAGAGGGCAGCAACAGAAGTGATAAATGTTGAGAAAATAAGAACTGTGATATAAAATTAACAAACCTAGGCAAGGCTCAGTCCACAGAAAGATGACTGATGGGAGAAATGTTAATAATGAGGACAGAACAAATAGCAACGGGTTTAAGTTACAGCAAGAAAATTTTAAGTTAAATACAGTAATAAGAAAAATATAACAACTATAAGCAATAGAAAAAACTACAAAAGGAAATAAAAAAGCCATTATAACAAGATCAGTTGCTTAAAAATATTTTTTTTAAATGTACAGGAAAGATCAGATATGCTGTACTCTCAGCAGTTAGGCATTTACTGAAGAATATTTTAACAGTAAATTTATACAAAAACGTATTTTTTACCTGAAGATCTCTTTGATCTTTCTTATTCTCCAGACTTGGGTTTTTCATAATAAACTCATTTAGAACACTAAAAAGAAAATATATTAAATGAAAACTGATGATAATCTTAAAATAAAATATTGCATTATTTTAGAATAACAGGCAAAAATTCCATGGCAAATTCACATGCACAGTACACATTAGTTGAAACTTCAGCTACTTCCCTTTAGTTTGCTAAAATTCCAAAAGACCCATTTCCAAATGTCTGAAATTTATTTTGATTGTTACAGACAATTTGTATAATTAATAGTTTTCAAGTAGATGTAACATTGGAATCCATCCAAAAATATCTTCATGGAGAGGTTTTTGGACAAATTAATTTGTGGCTATTTGATTTAACACTTCACTACAATATTACCACAATTTACAGAGAATATTGTTCAGTGCTTAACACAAATGACCGTATTCAGCATTTTATTTCTGAAGTTCAGCAAACTGTTTCTGGGCTGGTAATTAATCCTATATCACATGAGAGGAAAATATACAAAATAAATAGTCATAAGAGTGACTTATTGAGTAAATTTAAACATTTAAAACTACTGTTTAGAGGGTCCTGGTAGCTGAGGGGATTAATAATGAGATATGGAGTTTGACATATGTAGGTCTCTTATTTAAATTTGACCACGGGTGAAAGTGACAAAAAGTCATTTTCATCTAATGGCTCTCTGATGGCCTATGGAAAAAATGTGTTGGGAGACCTCACAAACTAGCATCACAAGTATTCATAATTACCACACCGTTGGCAATGTGACTGAGGGAAGCTGAGAACTGGATGAAGATAGTACTACACTCATACCAGAAGTGCTTCTTCCAGAAAAATTGTCGGAGCAATACAAGAATCAACATTTGTATGTGATCAACATTCTTTCAAGTAAGATACTGCACTGAAGATAAATCTTTGTCAAGAAGGTCTCTAGGAAATAGGAATTTTTCTCCAGTCAAAACTACAAGTAATTAAATCAAGATTTTAAACACTTGCCCTTTATATAATTTTACATTTATGGGATCACAATTTTGTTAGAAATTGTAAGTGTAACTGCTCACCCAAGTATGAGAAACTGCCCTGGTGCTGGAAGACTGAGTTGTACAGAATCCTTCAGAAGAAGCAATAGTGTTGCCCAGCTGTCTACTAAGCTGGACACTGGAATCCTGTAAGATGATGAGAGAGTTAAAGTGATAAAATCATGTCAAGTGTCAAATTTTCTATTGTCCCATCTCTCCTGTCTGACAACACCAACTTTAGTGCCAACCAAAAGCACTGTTCACATACAGGAGATCAAAATTTAGGACCTGTCTCACCCACTTGGTTAACAGATCAATAGAAATGGGGAGGTAATGTGCCAGACTCTGAAGGTATGGGGAAGAAGACACCCTCTCTGGCCAATGACTGAAATGGTACTGATGAGTCTGGAGGGGTCTGAGTCCAGTCTGCCTCAGCTGCAGAGAGGTTTGCTGTGGGCCTTTCCATTTAGGGGAGAGAATGAAAGATAAAGGGGGAATTGAGGAACCCAGAAGATTCCCTTTTCATCTATAATATAAAATAACACAAACCAGCTAGACCCACAAATGAATTTAGGTGCATAACTGCCACTTTAGGCACCTAACTGCAAAATTTGGATTCTCAAAACCTCCAATCAGCTGCCCCCTTACCTTGTACGTAGCTAAATTCCACCTATGTTTCTGCTGGTGGACATGCACAAAGCCACCTCATTCCTGATACACAGATCATGTCTAAACCCCAGTGAGATCCACAAACTAGGCATTCTTCTGCCTATCTCACCTGAGGGGCCCAATCTGGTAGGTGTTATCAGAGCATAGCTACCATATCAGGACCCATTCAGTAGTAGTAGTGTATTTATGCCCAATAACCCAGTGGTCAGAGCACTCACCCAGGATCAAATCCCCATTCTGCCTGAACTCGGGTCTCCTACCTGCATGGGGAGTGCCCTAACCATATAGGTATTCTTGGGCAGGTCTCTCCATCTCTCTGTTGAAACTGTTCCACTTTGTATAAATAATTAGATATTCATTAGAACAGGGGCTGGAACATGGGTCTTTCAGGTAAGTGCCTGACCACTGTGCTATAGAATAATCTCACGCTCTCTCTAGTCCAATGAATATTTATTTATTTACACAAAGTGGAACAGCTCCAACAGGACAGATTGAGAGAATACCCTATAGCCCAATGATTAGAGCACTCGCTGGAGAGGTGGGAGACCTAGGTTCAAGTTCTTACTCCACAACAGGCAGAGAGGGAATTTGAGCCCCGATCCCCCAGGTCCTGGGTGAGTGCTCAAACACTAAGCTATTGAATATTAGGGGGACATCTCCACTTCTTCCTCCCCCTCCATTTTCTGCAAGAAAGGACTGACCTGGCTGACGTGCCTAACTCTTGGAGAGGGTTCATGGCTATAAATCCCTAGCGAGGTGCCTCCCATTATGTGCCTAATTCCCTTTGAGGAGCAGGGCTTAGGCTCCACCTCTGTCTTCAGTATTTTCTAATGGCTAGCTTAGGCAGCTCTCCACTTAGCTTGCTGGCTTTTGTGCATCCCATTCTTAGGTGCCTAATTCTCCCCAAGCATTGTCTAGGGAGCCTGGGCACCTAACTCAGGACTGTGGATTCTACTAGGTGTCAGTGTGCCTAGAAGTTAGGCATTGCAATGCTGAGTCTAAGTGGATATAGCTCATAGATTACAAATGGAGAAAATTGTTTTCTTCTCATGTAACCTTTCGGTCTGTTGTAGTAAATCAGAGGGAGGCAACTTTCTGTTAAGGATATAAAATGTCCAGATTCTCTTTCATAGTTATCTACTGACTGATGATACAGAAAGAAAACAATAAAGGATCTACAGCCTCATTGTCTTACCTTTGAATATAAGCATAGAAAAATTGCAGCATGCAGACTTCCAATGACAGATGCTTCTAGAAAGACAAGAAATCAGTGTCACCAGGAAGAAATTGACTTTTGTCTTTTTGTTTACCTCAGCAAAAACAGTGGGTGTTGAACCAACTACCAGGTTTTAAAAGGTAACAAAACAGTGGATAGCTTGAGGTCAAATTAAATTGCAATGCACTCAGAGGGGTGTCTGAGTGTCACACTTGGGCAGCAAAAATCTTAGCCATGTAAAACCTAATGTTACTCTGAAGCACTCTCCCCTATCCCCTCCACCCTAGCTGAATCACAGAACGCCACTAACAGGCTCCAGAGTGAGAGGCCAGAGATCACATCTAGACCTCCCTCAACTGGACAGATGATACGAGGCCTTTCAAAAGCAATAACAAAGGAGAAAAGAATGGGAATCCTGGGGCATCCCAGCCTTAAAAATATCTTAGCCCCCATGAAAAAAAAAAAGAGTCACATCCGATTAATCCTCCTATCTAGTAGGTATCCAAAAGAGTGAATTTTAAATCAGTATATGATACTGTACAGGTGGCACAACTACTTTGTTAACCTGAACTTGCTTATTTTTGAAATATGAAACACAATTGATTATATAATTCAAATGCTGTCAATCTAGCATCTTTCACTAAATATATTTTTAAAATGAGAGAAAAATGGTTTTCTACATACAATAGGATTAAGAAGAAATTACCAGAAACAGATTTTGGTAGCGGACACCTGTTACCAACCTACAGCACATTGGTAGCATGTTCCTTCAGCACAATTTGAGTACTTGTACAATTTATCACTTCTAAAATAGCATCATATGAACTAGCAACAACTCTGTGATTTTCCTACCTTGTCCTTGGCTATGGCTGGAGGCTGCTTTAAAACTTCTTTTACTGTTTGTATAACAGTCTCTGTTCTCATAACACTGATAGAGCGAACTAGCTCTACCAGTAGAAGCTGTTCTTCACTGGCTGTAGGAATAACCTGGAAAAGACCAACATATGCTATATATTACTATTACAGTTAATAGTGTTGTCCAGCGTAGAAGAAGTTGATGAGAATAGTTTTCCAAAGTAAAGGACAATGCATGAGAAGCTAAGAATATTTAAAAAACAAACAAACAAACAAACTTGTAGGAACGAGACGTAGATGAAATTTTCTGGACAAATAGTTTACCAGATATTCATTGACTGTCACTTTCCTTTGAAGTCTCTATTTTAAATATTAGTCACTTACAATAATGGTTTTTTAAAAAATTCTATTATAAAAACATTAACAATTTTATTCAATTCTAAAATAAATGTGTGGTTATTTGACCATGCGGACACATGCATAAACATAAATGCACTTATGAAAAGGATTTGCAAAATGTTTCATTTGACCCCAAAAATCTTAGCTTGAATTTTTTGAAGTAGGTTCTAAAGACAAATAGTGGAAATCCAGTAAATCAGATTACCACTTATTCAAGTAGCCATGTCAACTAGCGACATGCACATACCTTTGTTCTAGAAGTGTTTTTGTTTTGTCTCCTCTCATTCCATACAAATGCAACAGCAGCCATAAAGTGAACACCGTGATTCATTGATATTGGGCCCAACAATTCAAGAATCTGCTGCCTCAAATTCTGAAACACAGAAAGAGAATGTGCACACATTGAAACAAGCATCCAAACTTTATACTCTAACTGACTGACATACCACACTGAAAAATTTCTGAGAACGATCCCTCTCCTATTCTGTAATATTTGGGCAGCACTTCTCTTCTTGCAAATACCAGAGGCAAGCGTAGACTTCTATATGGACTTCCAGAGTTTAGCCATGCCCCTTCTGCACTCATTCAGATAACTGCTTCCAAAGATGTACTGAAGCATTAAACAGATCATACAAAAGTTCTTTACAGTAACTCCTTATCCAACCATATTAACTCTATGCTTGACTTTGAAGTGGCCGTTGTCATGGCACCCAAAGGATTTATCTTGAATGGGGTGAAGTACAGGAAAAGGTCATCCTAGATATTGTCCTGAATTAGTTTTGTTCTAATCAAGATAAATCTTAACAGCTCTTCTCACATCCAGCATATGACAAGTGCTCTTGACTACTGAAGCTTCAGGCAAAACAAAAAGAGAACAATCTGTGATGTATGTAAGTATTAAACTTAGGTAACCAATTATTCTGGAGTACAAAGGATGATCTTGTCTTCGTGAAATATGCAGTATGGGTCACCCCTTCTGTAAGGAAACTGATTTCAGAGAGTCTTTTTGCCAACATGAATATGACCAGGAAGCAGGTGTTTATAGAAAGACAATACAGAGAATTAAATGCCATTAGTTTCAATGGATGTGTTGTAAAAACCTGTAGCATGGTGTCCCTTTTTTTATACATACATCAAAAAATAATATTGTGTATATTAAGGTGAACAGGTTTGTAGTACATAAAGTAACATTACGACTATGTGGAAATCACACTAAAATCCATGTATCATATCAGATAACCTGAATTTGTTTACAAAAACACAAAATTCCTTCAATAGCGGAAGAGTTTGAACTGACTCCAATAAATGGGCAAAGCAGGACATCAAGCATGTTACTGGAATACTTTGAAAAACTCCTCAAATACCATATTGTTCAATTCCTCCTGTCCGCAACCTACTCTTTCCAGTCGCCATCCTGTGATCTGATATGATCTCTCTCCATACAATGATGCCGCTAACAGGAGCTGGATGGAGCATGGAACCTCATGAGGGTGTCAGATCAAATGTTTATTGAAATATATTGTGAGATTTTTGTAAAGATTTTAAACAAATATTCTATAACCTTAGAGATATAAAATGGTATTTTAAATGGTTTACAATGTGAACACTTCCCCTTCTCTCTGCTTCAGCTATTGTTCATGGGTGATGTTATGTCATCAGTACAGTACTAACTGGAAAATCATATTTTTGTCAGAACTTATACATTTTACCAAAGCAAATTGTAAACTAATTATAAACTGGCTGCCCATCCCCTCTTAGCCTGGGGACAACTCAGGTATTGCAAAAGTTGAAAGACTCTTCTAAGAAATACTAATGGAATACAGTTAGATTTGGTTTGACAAAGGTAACCATGCACAATTCAAACCATGTTACTCCTGATGTTCTGACCTTTGTTGATCCAAGATTAATAGTGGTAACAGATGCAGCTGCTGCAGCAGTTGTTTTCTCTGAAGAATCTGCCTGGTGCAGTATGCTCCACAGCAAAGTCACAGACGACATGATCATATGAAGGATAGACAGGATTCCACTGCGTGCTTCAAACAAGTGTTTCTGGTCTACATTAACCAAAAGCTAGAGGTATTATAAAAAACGACAACCCAGCATTAAATATCTACATACTAGCATTAGCAAAATTATATAAATTAAGAAATAACAAGAACAGCTAAACATTTTACACTGTGATTTTAGGATGAACATCTACATAGGCTTTTGTAAGATGTTTACCCTGTTTGTTCTGAATAACAGCAAGAAAATGAAAAATCAGTATTTTTTTAATGTCTTTTCAATTCCTCTGGCATGATGTGTCTATTAATATAAATTTGTATTTTAAGGAGCAATAGGAAGCATATTCCTTTAGCAGTGTACGCTTCTCAAATAATAAAGTAGCACCTTTAATATCTATTGTACAATGCATTGATTTAGTGAAATATATAAATAAAAAAGTGTGGGTTTTCAGAACGTATAAAGATTTACCCTACAGTTTTATATTCTGATTACAATGCATGTAGAGATTTTAGTTTGGCCAAAACTAACCAGTGTATCTTCCATACTCAATGTTTACTGTTTACTGCTTTATTCCCAAACATCACATAAGAAATTCAGTGTCACGATAGGCAAATATGACACTGGCATATTGAGTGGAGCTGTATGGCTGGAAGATGTCAAAGCATAGTTTCCTCGCTCATCCCCATAGACATCTGCTGATGTAGCTGGTGCTAACACAGAGTCTTGACACCCAGTGGTATTTCTGACTGTATGGATTTATCAGAAGTGTTGCGGAGTGTGCTTAATCCAGGACCACAGTGACACCTTCCAGCTGACCCTGCGAGCGGATCCAGCCCAGCATTCTCCTTCACAAGGCAGACAAAGCAAAGACTGTGCTTATCCGTGGGGTACATAGATAAGTTGGTAGGGGATATGTTAAAAATGCTACCAATTAGACTGGGGCATATTCTGAAGGTCTGAGGGTTTTTCATTATCATCTCTATTTCTACAGTGATTACATTTAAATCTTTGTAAATGCCTTTGCAAGTGATTAACATTACTTCAGAATTAGTGCTACAACGAATACCATAACAACCTTATCTACTTGCAAAGACAGGTAATAAGTATTTTGATGGTGACTACTGAAAAGAGTTGGGGAAAGGGATAGAAAATATATATTTAAATAAAGCTAAACAGTCAACAAGAAAAAGTGGTCCATTAGGTTCAGGGCCAAATGCCCAGTATATAGACTATGCACCCAGCTGCAGCTACAAAATATTGTCAGAGCCAAAAGTCAAGCTGCTAATATACAAAGCTTCAAGCTAGCAGGAAGAGGCACTAGAATGGACATTCCGACAGAAAGTTTTGTTTCTAAAGAGCGTAAATCCAAGTAGCAGAGTTAACTAGGTAGGTGAACACAGAACCCAACCATATTCAGGAACAAAAAAGTGTGGCACCAATGGTAAGTTCCACCGTTAAGTTTGGCTGCTGGAACTAACCCTTTAGAATTCTGAGGTGGAGGAATTCCCACCCTTGCTCTTGTGTAGGAGCATGGACTCCAAGAATAAGGCTTTGTGACAACTGAATCTTTGGAGAATACATGCAACGATTGGAAAAATTTATGGTTTGTATACAATATGTTATCAATGAATAATGCTTTCTCTTATAAGAATTCTCTAAATCCCAATTATTACCCAAAAATAATTCATTATGATTTAAATATATTGAATATATATTGGGGGGAGGGATAGCTCCGTGGTTTGATCATTGGCCTGCTAAACCCAGGGTTGTGAGTTCAATCCTTGAGGGGGCCATTTAGGGATCTGGGGCAAAAAAAATTGAGGATTGGTCCTGCTTTTTGAGCAGGGGGTTGGACTAGATGATCTCCTGAGGTCCCTTCCAACTCTGGTATTTTATGATTCTATGAATATGTTCCCCACAAGCACCTCAAACTTAAATTCAGAGCAAATGCAACATTACAAGCATTCCAAATGTAGACCATACACTCTAATTTAATAAATGTGACATAAGAAGCCTCTCAGATACTTGACTAAGTTTACCTGATGATACTGTGTAGACGGATCAAGTAGACAGTAATGAATTATTGTTGTGATGCCTTCTAACAGGGTAAGAATCATATCTGGTGGAGTAATTGATGCCATCCAAAGCGGCCTAAAATGCAACATTGAGTTTGTTGTGAATTTGCTCCACACAGCTAAGTAAACATTTAAATATATGATCAAATTTGCAAAAAGAAAAAAAGTATATACATGCCTGCTATCGGATAATCCTGTTTCATATTTATACTGCTGAATTAAATTATCCAAATTCCTGCAAAGCTGGAGGGTCACAGAAACTACCACTCTTTGTAGAACTTTTCCCATGTAAGGCAGAGTAGAAGTGATTAGGCCAATCCACTGGGGGTGCATTTTACAGGCACAGTGTTGGTGTAAAGCTCTTATTACTGCACAGAGAAACATGCCTTGAGAGGTTATTGGTTGGGAGTGTAAGTACTGAAGTGAAGTCATTGGCTGCTGTGGGTTAATCTGCTCCAAGTCAGTAATGACAAATTCAAAGCCTGTTTCGTTCTCCTCAGGCACGGTCATTACTCTATGCTCTAAGACAATTAGTCGCTGAAGCACTTTTAAGAGCTGTGACTGTAGAGTACTGCCACTGTCAAATTCATCTTCAGAAAAGTTGATAAGGCTGTCTTCAGAGAGACCTTCTTCAATAACAACTATGTTTTTACCAGCTACCTTTTCACTGTGCCACTTCTGTGCACTAAAGATAGAAGATAGCAAACAGTGCAGGATCACTTTCTGAACCTTGCATTTGGATAACATGTCTGAAATAAAGCTAGGAAAGCCCTTTGCAGAACTTTCTATTACTTTTGCCAGTTCAGAAAAGAGAAGTGTCAAAATTTCAATGCTCATCATCTGCATATTGCGGTTTCCTATTAGATCTTGTGGGGTTACCTTTACATGAGTTGGATAGTGGCTCCTCATATAGTATAAACATAGAGAGATAAGAATTTCTATGTACATAGAACTCCTAAAGTTATGATTAGAGTCCACTGGAATGTGACTATAGAAGTCTTTGCCCATAACAGATATTCGATGCCTGGCTAAAAGATTCTGAAGCAAGGACAGCTGAGGAGTGTATACATTGTTGACACTGGTAGTAGAGATGGCATTTACAAAAGCAGAGGGGTTTGTTTTCAAGATTGCTTTGATTGCAGAAAAAGCATATAATGTTCTTGAGGAGTCATATAACTGGAGATAAAGCAAAACATGTTGATATAATGGATGAATGTTAAAACTAGGAGATTTTCGTATTCCTGGAGACCCCACATCACTCTCTATTTCTGAAATTTCTCCCTCTCCGCAGCTGTACCAATTCTCTAAATCAAGACCATCACTAAAGAAAATACTGGTTTGTTTAAGCTTTTCTGTTTGTGCTTTTTTCTTGTCTTCATCTTTCCTTCTGGCTATTTTCACTTTGGGCTTTGCTCCTGGTTGCTTACCAGCCTCTTTAACAATAGTTTCTTTTTCTGACATTTTTTCTGGTAGTTTTCCTTTGAAGCTGAACTGAATACTACTGTGACTTCTTTGTCCAGATTTTGCATCTGATGACCTGAAAGTAAGGTCAGAGGGGGCCTGAGTGCTTACTCCAGTACAAGGTGATGAATCCATTAGTCTTTCAAGTCCAGTCTCAATCGAAGCAGAAAATAACTGAGAACTGTCATCACCAAACAAACTGTTCTGGCTGCTTTGAATATTTTCATCTTCACTTTTAGAAACCTCCTCAGAGTGATCTAAAGTACTGAATTTAGATGAAACATCATCGGGATGCAGATCATGTTTAACGGATTCGGTCTCCTCTCCAAGACCACTTACTACCTTGCATATCAAGTCAGTAACCACCTGGTGCACAATTTCATCAGGTGAGTCTTCTCGCAATGTCTGAGAACTATTCTGAGCACCGAGGCTTTCTGCCTCCACCTCATAGCTCAGGTTGTCTCCAGCAGATGACTGTGAACAGCCAGAGTCAGAACTCTGGAGTATTTCTATTTGATGGTCGGGAAGGTCAAAATCAGACACCACCATTGGAATAGTCTCACTGCTAGTACTTAACAAGGACAGTCTGTCACTCAAAGGGTTAACTGTGAGACTGAAGTTCCCCATTTCATCCATGATAAGTTGTTTTTCATTGTTTTCTTTAGGTGTAATGAGTTGTCGTTGGCTTACAGGCATGTGAGAAAATGCTTAAAAAAGAAATCACAAAAAATAGTTACGGCCTACAAATAGTTTTTCTTTAGGTTTACTTTGAACTTGAGATATAAGCAGAAATAATAAAAACTTACATTTAAATAAAATTATTATACTTTGCACCTTTCATCCTGAAAGATCATAAAGCAACTTAAATGTCCATTTACTAACTGTATAAAGCAGAGCTTCACCCATCAATTAAATGATTAATAGGATAGCTTCAACCACTTCTGAAGTGGATAGGGGTGACTGTTTAACAGCACAAAGCAAGTCTAAACCCCTGGGGGGGGGGGGGGAGAGAGAGAGAGAGGGAGGGAGGGAGGGAGGGAGGGAGAGAGAGAGAGAGAGAGAGAGAGAGAGAGAGAGAGAGAGAGAGAGAGAGAGAGATCTCCGACTGAGAGAGGTTACTCCTAAGAAGCCTGAAACCTCAAGTGGATGCCCTCAAGGAGCTGTAGAGGTGGAGGTGAAAGGTGCAGTTATCCCTGAAACTGTGACATATACAAGGGAAAAGTTGGTTTAACTGTACTCCAAATATTTGGCATGCTGCAGAGTTGAACCCACAGAGAAGTTTTCACTGAGACTAAAAAATTTTTTGGAAAGAGAATATAATCTTTACCAGCATCCTAAATGCTGGCAGTTCTGAAAACTATTTAATATGCAAATCACGCCTGGTGTTTCTTCTGCCATCTGTTTCATGTTATATGGACAAAAATACATAAAATATTATATATACTTAAATTAATAAAATGTTAGTCATTAAGGAATTTTTGAGGGGGTTAAATTGTACTTACCATCACCACAGCTAAATTTTTGCATGAAGTGCTTTTCAGTTTCTTCTTCAGGGTAGTGAGGAGACTTATTCCAGTAGCACTCAGCCTGAACTCGTTGCACAGAAACTCTCTGTGTTTTTGGATGTAGTAGCAGTAGAAGCAAAGGTTCAAGTACTCTTGCAATGTCATGTCTTTGGAGTACTTGGTTTAACCATGCTTGCCCCACTGACCAGGTAGAACCATCTAAGCTATTAAGGCTGTCCAGCATAATGAACAAAGACCTGGGGGAAAAAAACAGGAATAAATCTAACACGTTGCTACTACAGAATATAATCTATTTTAATCTAATCTACATTAAACTTCAATATTTGCCCACTTTCAATGAGCACTTTCTCTGCTTTTTCTATCTCAATATGCAAGTGTACTTCCTCTCTTTCACTCAAAATAATTAGCAAGCAACAACTATGTTTAATATACTAATCTTTCATATATGCATGAGGAATGTTGAGATGTGTAATTAAAACTCTACTCAGATTTTCAAAAAATATATTGCTCTCTAAGTTTGCACTGATGTGATTGCAATGGTTCTTTATAACCTATGTACTGAGCAATAGTAATATATTAGGTTTGTTCAGATGAGTATCCCAAGACATACTGATTACAGCTTGTTTCACATAAGTGGCATTTTGTTTGGAATCAATGAGAAGCTCTCTTTCAAATTTTGCATCCAAAAGTGAAATTTACATATTCTAGAACAACAGAAAAGGAGACAGAAAGCACTAACAGTAAAGACAGATCAAAATAATAGAGGAATTCTCATTTACTGTGTTTGTACAGCATCTAGCACAATGAAGCCCTAACTTGGTTTCCCTTTAGGTGACACTGCAATATAAATGACAGCAACAGTTTTAAAAATCTGTAAATGAGGTTGCAGAGAAAATAAAATAATTATTATCTACAAGTGTTATCCTCAAGGACTGAGAACAGAAATATAGCTTACTTGACAATAACACTGTTCCTATTTTCATCATTTTCTCCCTTTCATATCTTAGGTCTTGAGAGCCCTTTCCAAGGGAGAAAATTAACAGTTGCCTTACCTCTTAGTTAATACACCGAGTAGCCCCTAATTATCTTTAACATTTTTATGCCATTCTGTGGTCATATTCATCAGCTTTTCTACAGAATTTACCATGTTCTCTTCAGCAATAAATAACAGAGGTAGCTCCAAAAGAAATGCAAGATGAAATGCAACACTTCACTGTGCTGTCCCACAGTTGTACATAAAGGGTACAACATTCAAATTAATTTTCTTTCATCACATTCACACAAAGAAACTGTGTGTATGAGCACAATCCTAGCTGAGAAAGGTGAGGCTAGTGATGGGGGTTTGGTGAGAAAATTTTTGAACACCGATTTAAACATCTGAAACTGTGAAATTTACCAAAATGGATCATGAATTTGGTAGGGCCCTAATGATAACCAACCTGTCAAAGGAACGGCCAAAGGAAGAAGACTTGTTAACATGAAGGTCCCTTGTGAGATGCCAAAGCACTGCAAATTTTGCATGAGCTTCCATCCTTATTTTCTGTAAAACAAAACATAAGTTAGATCAAATTGACTATCATTCCCCCAAGAAAGTAGTGAAAGGAAAGCTAGACAAGAATGGAAATGTGGTTTTAGGTCAGATTCTCCATTTTCTCATTTTTACCTAAAGATGGTTCTTTATTACCAATCCTGAGAGGCAAGAATAGATCATCATTGCAAAAAAAAACAAAAAACACCTATGTACAATTTTAAAAAATAAGAACATTTACTATCCAGGACAAATGCATTTCTTAGAGGTGATAGAGAAGGTGACAGAAAGAGAGAGAGATTAGGAGGAAACATGTGATGCTCAGCTTGTGAAAAAGACAGTAATCATTACCATGGAAGAGGTACTTAAAAATCATGGCATTAAAGACATCTAATCACAGCTAAGAGGGAAAAGAGAAGGGGTTGAAAACAGAACCATGAGGGACAAACAGAGGTCAGATTGATGGGAAGATAAAGAGTGTTATAAGAGGTCTTCATCTGAATATAAGCAAATTGTTAATAGTTAATTGATTAGATGCCAGCAGACGGTGCTCAAGAATATGTCGCATAGTTCCTGGGTTTTGTAGGACCAATAAAACTTGTGCACAGTACAGCAGATGATTTCCACTATCTGCTCTTTATATCAGTTCTTAACATGGTGTCAGAATAAAAGTTTTTACTGCTTTAACTTTTTGTTGTGGCTGACCAGAGGCACTCAGTGACATCAGTAATGACTCAAATATCCCACTCCCTGCTATGGAACAAATACATGGGGATGTCTATGAAAAACGGAGCTGCTTCAGGGCCTCATGGACAAACTGTGAAATGGCTGCAGGACTGAACAAAGAAAGCATGGCAGGCGGAATGGCTACTCTGAATAAAGCAATGGGTAAGGACTGCTTTCCTATATGTCAGCACTTACAGCTGGCAGATGAAGAAAGGCAAGATGTAAATAAAGTCTTAGATGCTTTAGAAAAATACTTGTCCCTAAAAAAATGATAATATATGAGAAGTACATTTTCCATACATCTGATCAAAATGAAACTCAAAACTACAAACCAATACGCAACCAAGCCACACCAGTTACCCTTGTCATGTAACTCTGGCACACTTACAGACAAATTCATTAGGGATCATATAGTTGTAGACATGAAAAATAATGGCATCAGAACACACATTGCAAAACAAAGACTGGAACTTAATGCTGCTGCTATCTACTGCAGCAGTGAATAAAATAAACGGTTACAAATTTGAAAACATTAGAAACAGTGTAAGATATACAGCATCACACAAAATAATGGCAAACTCAGACTAAAAGAATAAAAAAAAAAAGAGTGGTCTGCAAAGAAAGGCAAGAAATACATGTATTTTTCAGTGACCTGGGAGGTGGGAGATGTGGATTCAAGTCCGTCCTTTGAATTGGACAGAGACAAGATCTGAATTAATATCTTCTTTCTCCCAAGAGAGTGCCTTAATCACCAGGCAACAGAGTCATTTTCATTCTCACTCTCTCTTTGACCCAGTGAATGGTGAGGATTCATACCTGGGTATTCCACATCCCAGGAAAGACCCCAACTAATGGGCTGACAGTTATAACAGCGCACACACACACACAAACACATACGGCTTTCTGAAGCTAGCTCTGAAAAATGAAACTGTGGGGTCAAATTTGGGGATGGTTTGGTTTGGCCAAAGCTGCATTTTTCAGCAAATAAACTATTCATCCAAATAAAATTGTCCACCTCTTCTTACAATACTCTGAAACATGACTGAGCAAGATAGGAATAGACTAACGTATTCTGAGAAATATAGTATACCTGGTGATGATTGATTGACTCTCTGGATTATTTGGAAACAGATCCCTTAAATTCAACAACAATTTCTGTCTTTGAATGCTGGGAAGCCCACTTTGCCTGAACGGAATTCCAGAGACTTATTAAAGGTAATGGACCTCAGTTTGCTTGTCAGGAATTTGCACAATTTGCAGCATCAGCAGAATTTGAAAATATCACATCCTTTCTGCAACACAGCCAGTCTAAGGGCAAAGCAAAAGTAGCTGCCGAGATTACAGAGAAATTGCTAAGCAAGGCGTAGTGGGATAATAAAGACCCATGGACAGCAGTAATGGATTGAACAAATATACCAACAGAAAGTCAGGGCAGCAGTCCAGTACACAATCTCATGTCACACCACACACTGATTACTGCCTGCAGCAAATAAACTTTTGAAGCCAGCAGTAGCAGAAAAGGTAACAGAAAAATTAAGAAGTGTCATCAGCAAGCCAAATACTACTACGACAGAGGTAGAAAAGAGCTCTCTGAACTTCTAATAGGACAGCCAGTATAAAGTTCAACCAGCACCTAAAGACAATGACAAAGGATGGAAGGTAGGGACAAAGAGTAGCACCAAGGTTTGAAATGATTAGATTTTTTATCACTACGTGTCAATTTCTCCGTACACTCACAAACAGAAAAAACATATTTCCTCTGATAAAGGAAGAAAAATGCTGCCTAGAATTTAAGAGTTTGATTTAAGGATATTTACTTTGTACATTTTGACGTGATGTTGACATATTGTGTTTTAACAGTTATAAAGTTTTGAATCTCAAGGTTTATTTTATTAAACAATTATTGTCTGACCCTTCCTCCATAATTTCCCGCAACTCTGAAAGTTTAAATAAAGAAAAATTGAAAAGAGTATTTATTTTTAAACATCTATATTAGCCATCCAATTTTTTTTTAAATCTAATTCTGCCAAGTCTAATCATACTTTGTAGAATGCAGACAACTCTATAGCCCCAGCTGTTATTTCCTACAAGCAACCAGGGACCAGTTGCTCTCAAGAGTTGACCAGGTGAGTTCCAAACAACTATTCAGATGCAGGGGAAACTGGCAATGACTGTGAGGTTAGTTCACCTACTAGCAATGCACAGGAATTGGTAAAAGTAATGCCACAAAATCTAACATCACAGAAATCTCCTGAGGGTAAGTGGCAGGAGAAGAAAGGGACTCAAGGTGGAACCACACAAAGTAGAAGGGATGTAAAGTTGCTCAATCATTTGAAAGACTATGTAGTTAACGGAAACTGCTCACTTTCTGTTCTAGAAAGAGAGATGTTACAGGAATGCTCTCTCTATATATAAACAGTTCAATGAAAAAAGTGCCAATACATAGTGATCAAGAACATGCAGAGAAGTTCTTGGGTTTTGTAGGAGTAATAAAACTTCTTGTTATACACTGCAAATGGCACTGATAGATCTTTACATCAGTTCTTAAAGATCATCAAAGGAGATGCTGAATGAGTTAGAAAGGCAGAATGAGAACCAGGAAGTCAGAGTCACAGGAGCCTAGAGAGAAAAGGAACCCAAAGTAGACAGTGAGCCAATAATTTTAAAAGAAGCAGATACATCAGACGGCTTATTAGAAGCCACCCAAGGCAAGAGGGTTGAGGACAGAAGAGACAGAGACCTCTAAACCACCAAAAAAAGAAGGTGGATAGCAAGGATAGAAGAGACCAAAATCAAGTGGGCCCAAAAGGAAAATAAGTGAGGGGGGTCTGTAAATAACTAAATGAAGAGAGGAGGGACCACCACCACCACTTTCAGGAGGAGTGACAAAAGATCTTCATGGAAGGCATGGCAATAAGAAAAGCTAATTTGGAGAAAGAGTAACAAGTTTTGAGGAGAGAAATGAAGTGGAGACAGCAGAACATGCCAACAAATAGATCGCTTATCAAGGCAAATTTATTGGAGGAGCAGAAGTTATAGGGTTTGCTATAATGTTGGTCAGAATACAGCAAGAGAAGAGAGCAGGAGGAAGAGTGGGCCTAGACTGAGAGAGAGAGAGCGCGCTGCAAAGGGAAGGAGGAGGGGGCAGAGACTGAGGTGGGAAGGAGGAGGATTTACGCCTAGGACTCAGGCACTCGGATCTCAGTTCAATTCCAAGCTTTACCACAGCCTTCTGTATGACTTTGGTTAAGTCATTAAAACTCTCTGCGCCTTACCTCTCCATCTGAAAAACGGGGACAATAACACTTCCTCTGCCTTAGAGGCACTGTGAGGATAAATGAATTAGTGGTTATAAAGCACTCAGACACTATCCATGATGGGATCATAAATTAATTAGATGAAGGACAGAAAGGAAAGGTGAGATGAAGATTTGTGAGAGTTCACAATTTTATAAACATGTTATAATTCTTTACAAATCAGTGTGTATATACGTGCACATATACATGAAATAGCTCAAACTGTCTTATGAGCTACCGAGTCCCTTACTCACACATGTCACTCTATTACTACATTTCCTGATGGTTCCTTTAATTCACCTTTTAATAATCACACAAACAGGAGGGAAGATTTACCTTGTCTCTGTGAGTCAGCTGCTGACTTATAACATCCTCACAAATGCTAGAAGATGGAACCAGGTTATGTAACTGGTAAAAGAGCTCCACACTCTTCTGATGATGTTGAGGAGTTCCATCACCCAACTGGTCCCACAGAGTTGAAGCTACATGCTTTGTAAATGAAAATATATTTTAAGTCAATGAATATCTTGTATTTTTCTGAAAAATTACTAGCTTTACACAATGAAAGGGACATATGCAGTATCAGTGAAAAATAAGAACAACTGGGGGAAATTATGTGATTATGCATTGCTTTTATCTCTACAAAAAAGCCAAAAAACACTGCAATACCCTACTGTATAAAGTTCCATAAAATTTCACTCTGAGGATGCAGTACTTGATAGTTTACATTTGTAAAAGTAGAATATTTCAATACTACAATAATTAACTACCTACTACAGAATATTCTTCTGCTGAGCATTTCTGATGACTTCCTAAATCACAAGAGTGGAGCTAGTGTAATTTGTCTCCAGAATTCTGTATCTAATATTGCAATTATAATGTAAAATTAAAATGTTTCTTTTGTAAATAATTTTAAAAACAGTTCACATTTCATAAGTCATAAGTAAGGCTGTCAAGCAATTAAAAATTAATCATGATTAATTGCCCGATTAAAAACATTAATCGCGATTAACTGCACTGTTAAACAATAATAGAATACCATTTATTTAAATATTTTTGGATGTTTTCTACATTTTCAAATACAACACAGAATACAAAGTGTACAGTGCTCACTTTATATTTATTTTTTATTACAAACATTTACACTGTAAAAAAGAAACTTCAATTCACCTCACTGAAGTACTGTACTGCAATCTCTTTATCATGAAAGTTGAACTTACAAACGTATATTTATGTAAAAAAGAATAACTGCACTTAACAATAAAACTATGTAAAACTTTACAGCCTACAAGTCCACTCAGTCCTACTTCTTGTTCAGCCAAACACTCAGACAAACAAGCATTCAGTGTTGCGGGAGGACACGGGAGAGGGGAAGTAAGCAATGACTTGTGCAGGACAAGGGTCTGGGAGCACAGGGGGTGTCAATGGGGAGCAGCAAGCAATAACTTGTGCAGTAGGAGGGTGAGGAAGGTGTCTTGCTGCTGCATCTGGAAAAGTGGTTTCTGGTACTGGGCTCGCCTCCTTTTACTGAGCTAGGTGGGCTCCCTTTGGCTGAGTGAGGCCTTGTTTGCAAGGGAGGGTGGATTTTACCTCAGGGACTCATCACACTGCAGGGGAGGAGAGGCTGGTGCAGGGAGGCTGAGCACACCAGGCCCATATTCTCTGTGGGGTACCCCCAGAGTGGGCAGCCAGCTAGCAGCAATAGGGTACAATGCAGGGGAGCTGGTCCCGGGAGGGAAGGGTCGGCCGTGAACAATAGGGCCAGGGCTGGCTAGGGTGACGATACATCCCATTTTGGCCAAAATGGTCCCCTTTTTCGGCTCTGTCCCACCCATCCCTACTTTTTCACCAAAACAGGGTACTTATCCCAGCTGCAAGGCAGAGCAGACAGTGGCAGCTGCTGCCTGGGGATCAGCTGAAGGCAGCACTGCCCGCCAGCAGGAAAGTGGAGAAATTTGCTGCTCACAGGCAGTGCTGGCTTCAGAGTTGACCACTGGGTGGCACAGAGCTGGGGGGAGGGGCATCAGCCTCAGCCAGGGGAGGCACAGAGCGCGGGGTTGGGGGGGAAGATCAGCCTCAGCTGGGGGAGGCGCGGAGCTCGGGGGCCCAGCCCCAGCTGTGAGCAGCACAGGACTCAGCCCCAGATGCAGGCAGCACGGAGTTGGGGGTGGGGGGGGAGTCAGCGCCAGCCCCAGCCCTGGGAGGCATGGGGAGGGCGGCTTGGGGGCGAGCCCTGCAGGGGGCGGGCAACTCCAGTGAGGCCCTGGCCCTCCTGTTTTTACTTTAAAAAAATATGGTAACCCGAGGGGGGTGGGGAGTATCAAGATCTCTACTCCCCCATTGGATCCAGGATGAGAACTATGTCTTTTCTCTAGCCTCTTCTCTTCCCACCCTCTGCTGGCGGCCTGCATTACTGCACCTGACCAGACAGGTTCTCCAGAGCAGTTCATGCTGCCCTCCCACCCAGAGGATCTGAGATTAAAGCGAGTTAAAAAAAATTAACGCATTAATTGTGCTGTGCCTTAATCGGACACATTAACACCAGTTAAGTGACAGCCCTAGTCATTAGTATTCTTGTTTTTGTTAAACCCCTATCTACCCAGAACATCTTCTCTCAGTTTCATGTCTTGGCTACCTCTCACAACATCTTCTCACGTCTAGTAACTCACTTCTTTCATTTATATTTGCAAAAGACCAATTCAAATCAGCTGTTTATACCTACACTGTGTGGAACTACCTTTAGTAGTAGTAGCTAAATATTTTAATTTGAACAGTAAAACAGAAAATAGCAATTGTCATATAACCCAGTAAGGAAGTTTTATTCCATAACCTAAGAAAGTATAAGAAGGGCAAGGCTGTTGATACAGAGTTGGAAAGAAAGTGTGTCTTCTTGTTGCTGGAAATACAGTCTAAAGAAACTAACGCACAAGAAATAAATGCATGGGCAGTAAGATGATTACTGTACCTTGAAAAAATCTGTCTTTTCAACCATATATCTCAGGTTGCCTTGAGTAAGAGGAGGCCTGATAACTACAGCAACTCTTCCTTGGTTTGGACTAAGGGGCTGTGCAGTTTCCACACTGTTTAGGTTTTCTCCAGTGACAACAGCAACAGATTGAGTCAATCCAACCAAGTCCATTACCAGAGAAATAGCAACACCTTGAATGCTAAAATCACTTGCTTGTCTACAAGCATTCATAAGAGTCTGAAGCCACAATGGAGGCTGTACTTGTTCACAGTCTGAAATGAAAATAAAAGGAAATATTTTCCATTACAAGTGAAATTGTTGTACTGCAATTAATTTTTCTTCCATTCTGCATACCTACTATGCCTCACAACCTATAGTAAATCAACTCTGCAGTATTCTTTTAACGTCTATATTTGTAACCCTCTCTCGTAATACTTATCTGAGAAAATGATTTGTAGTGTCAATAATTCTCTTTATTTTTAATAAAGTTGGTAGCTAAAAAGAACTGAAGCACCATGTCATACCTCCCTTTTAAATTATGTAAAATTTAACAAATGAAAAGGCATTCGAACAAATTATAAATGTGATATTACTATACTAATTTATATAGCACCAGAAGATGTACATGGCATTTTACATTTAGCCAATGTGCCAAACAAACATAATCCCAAAAACAGACAAAAGAAGATATAACTCACAGAACAGCAAAGGTCATTTTCTTATGATAAGAATAAACAAACACAATAAGCTCTTATGTACTATATTTTTTCCTCTAGTCTAGGTGAGGTGAACACAAATTGTCCTGCTTTCAACACAACACTGCATTAGATCACTATATTTTACAAATGTGTAAAAGTTCACAAGTCAATCCTAGCACCGCTAAATCAGTTTCAGTATCTCTGTTCTTAAGAGAAAAGTGTATTCTGACCTTTGACATAAAACTGAATACGATGGGAAGAAGAGCAAACATATTCTTTGCAATTTTAGCTCAAAAATAGTTGGGTTGAATGTATTTCACACCTTTTAGAGAGTATATTTCTATACTATACTAGAGTGCACATTGCTTTTATTTGTTCTCCTGACATAATTACTGCCGTCAGGAAATTATCATGAAAGAAATAATGAAATATAAAATCTTGCAACCTAATAATTTTGTTCCAGAAATAACTCCATGGTTTCTTTTGTCAATTTCCACTAAATTTACACAAAAAACTTACTGCAATTCAATGCAAAGTTCATAATGTGAATTGGACTCAAGTAAAAACCTCTTCAGAAACTGAGCGTTAAGCCAGATTTTACACAAATATATATATTTACCTACTCACATTCTTCCCTCATTATCATGAAGTGATCATGAGCTAATTCAGTTTAAACTAAAAGGAAGGATAAACAAAAACAGGTCTGCAAATAAGTTTGTAACTAGGATCCTTGATTTCAAAAGGGCAAACTTTAAAAAATTAAGAGAATTAGTTAGGGAAGTGGACTGACCTGAAGACCTCAAGAATCTGAATGTGGAGAAGGACTGGAACTACTTTAAGTTAAAGTTGCAGAAGCTATTTGAAGCCTGTGACCCAAGGAAGGAGACAAATTTGTTGGGAAGGATTGCGACCAAAACAAGCATCTCAAGAACAAATGGATATAAGCTGGCTATCAACAAGGTTAGGCAGAGTGAAGTTCTGGAACAGCCTTCAAAAGGGAGTGATGGGGAGCAAAACACTTAACTGGCTTCAAGGCTGAGCCTGATAAATTTATAGAGGGGATGGGATGATGAGATGGCCTACAAATGACCTGTGGGCCATCTGTGACCTCTAGTAGCAAGTACCTCCAATGGCCAGAGATGAAACATTAATGAGGAGGGCTCTGAGTTATTACAATGAATTCTTTCACAGGTGTCTGGCTGGTGGGTCTTGCCGGCATGCTCAGGGTCCAACTGATTGCTATACTTGGTGTCGGGAAGGAATTTTCCCCCAGGTCAGATTGACAGAGACCCTTGGAGTTTTTTGCCTTCCTCCACAGCATGGGTCCCGGGTCACTTAAAGGTTTAAACTAGAGTAAATGGTGGATTCTCTGTAATTTGAAGTTTTTAAATTATGATTTGAGGATTTCAGTAACTCAGTATGTTACAGGAGTGGGTGGGTGAGGTTCTGTGGCATGCTATGTGCAGGAGCTCAGACTAGATGATGACGATGGTCCTTTCTGGCCTTAAAGTCTATGAGTCTAAAACAGAAATGTAGGGCTGGAAGAGAACTTGAGAACTCATCAAGTCCAGCCCCCTGTGATAAGGCAGGACTCAGTAAACCTAGACTACCTCGGACAGGTGTTTGTATGACCTGCTCTTAAAAACCTCCAGTGATGGGGATGCCACAACCTCCGTTAAAAGCCTGTTCTAGAGCTTAACTACCCTTAGAAAGTTTTTCCTAATATCTAATTACAGGGCACTGTTTCTTTCCCATAAAATGCCCTCTCAACACCATGCAATGCTCTCTACCACAAGTCAAAAACAAAAAGCTACATTTAAACAATCTTAAGTTTCAAAGATGAATAAACAAAATCCCAGATGTCAGAGAGAGGGCATTTAATTATAATGCAAATTTACTCCTAATTTTTCAGTTCAGTAACTGTACCTGTGAAATTTGTGAATGTTGTCAGCTGGCACTTATAACCTTAATCTTAAACACTACATTTCAACAGCAAAATAAATTTAGAAATAAATTTAGAAATAAACTCTTGGGTAGTGCAAATTTTACTGAACTGAAATTTATAACTTACGGTTATACATTTGTTTCAAAGGGCATAAATATGGATAACAATCTAAACTATTAAAAAAGAGTTAAAGGCATGTTTGATGTAATCTTGTCACTATTCCATATATCTATTCAATGTGCAAATACATTCCAAGGCACAAGAAGAACACTAGTAACAAAGAACCTTGATGGATCCATGTATTATGTATTTCACACGTCGACAGCAGAATCTAGAAACTGGGTTCCACTCTAAGGTTCTTCCGTGTAATACATATTCATTACTCAAAACATACATGTATTAAAAATCACATCAAAACATCAATTTTCTTGTAACTGTATTAAAAATATTTTAGTTTCTAAAATGTAATCCAAGTCATAAAAGAAAAAAAAAATCTATGTCCCTACAAGGAACAACAAGCAACAATGTAAATATAGAAAGACTCCAACTACTTTTCAGATTTTCTAAAGAACAGTTTAAACTAAGAACTGAATATACGAGGAAAAAAAGGAGAAAGTAAGAAAATGTTACTTACCAAAATCAGATTTCTCAGGATGTAATTCTGATGTGTGGCTCCCCTCTGCAATGTAAACCGGAAAACTTGAACATTCAAGATATAACTGACATGCAGCAATAAAGGCAGAAAGGTATTCTTTTGGCATTTTATTTCTTTTTTTCCCCTTAGCATCTCCTTGTGATTCTCTGTCCCATTTTGTAGATTGTCCTTGCTCTCTAGTGAGGTCCATTTGAAGCTCTGTTGCCAAGGGCTGAGACAAGGAATTACTCTGAATTATATACAGGTTGATAAATCTAGTTAAAAATTGTTGGACATACTCCAAGCAGCACTGCATTGCAGTCTTTTGGATCATCTTCCCACTTCGAGTTGCTGACCCCTGTGCAATTATGGAAGGAGGCTGTACAATGGTTTCCTCAGATCCCACAGTCGATGCTGTCTCAGTCTCTGAGGATGTGCTACCTATAATAGCGATACCAGGTGCTTCGTGGCCTTCACTCAATGCTCTGTCAATGTCAACAGCTGTATCTGCCTGGTACTGTACAAACTCAGTAAATCCACTTTCTGATGATCGACTGCTTGGAGGATTTTCACCATCTTCGAATACATCATAAGGATTTTCAAGTGAAACTGATGGCAGCTAGTTGAGATAAAAGTATAGATAACTATAGATTAAACAGTAAAAATGAATGTCACTAATTAGTGATAAGAAATCATTAACTTATTTCCTAGTTTGAAAAGAATGGCAGTTTTGAGTTCTCCTTAGGGTTGCCAATTTTCACTGGACACATTCCTGGAGGTTTCCTCACATGACATAATCTTTAATTAAAGATTAATCTTTAATTCCTGGGAACTCCAGGACAATCCTGGAGGGTTGGCAGCCCTAGTTCTGTTCTATTACGAAGTTTTAAATTATGTGTTTATATACTCTTATTGTTGATCCCTTCCATACATTTTCCTGTCAAAACCAAGTTTTTAAAACTCCCAAAGAAGTATATTTACATGGCATGTCAACTATAACAGGAGATATCACTGTCTATCAACTGAAATATATGCATTTTAAGAAGATTTTAAACAAACAATTTATATTTTAATATGGATTGAGGGAGAAGGGATCAACATAGTAAAATTATAAGTCATTTGAAAAAAATCCTCAAATGTTAAAGAGAGTGGAAGACAAGGCACTAAAATTTACAGTCATTTTAGCTAGACAAGATGGTTGAGATAATATCTTTTATTGGACCAACTTCGGTGAAAAAGACAAGCTTTTGAGCTACACACAGCTATCCTTCAGGTCTGGGAAAGGTACTAAGAGCGTCACAACTAAATACAAAATCAAGCACATAGTTTAGCATAAGTAGTTAGCACATATTGTAAGGGACCATTCAAGGGTTGAAAGATATTACCTCACCCACGTTGTCTCTCTAGTATCCTGGGACCGACACGGCTATAATAACACTGCATAGTCATTTTAGCCGACAGACTTCCTGGAATGTTTAGGTTTTAGGATTTTCTTACATAAAGGAGCTGGCAGCTTGCAATCTGTTAACTGGAAAACTGTTCCAGTCATAGGAAGCAATATGAAAGGGTGGTGGAATGATGGAAGTGGGTGAAGGAGATGAAGGGAGTTGTCAAGAGAGAGGCTTGAGAGGACTGGAAAGAGTGGGAAGAGGTAAAATTTCTCTACAATCAAGAGATAGTTTTATAGGATGCCAATGCTCAAATAATTACATTAAAGATAGTAATGAATTTTGACCTACAATTGTGTAGGTGTATAGTTGGTACAAAGCTTCACGATTATTGTTATTGTTGTTGTTAATTTGTACTATTTAACCAGGATGAACTTGTTTCACATAATGTAAAATACTACAGATTGTCAAGGCATCTTTCAAAAAAGAGAAAACAGCTGAATTTTGGAGCCAAAAATGAGGAATTAAAAGAATTATTAAACAAAACAGAAATTTTCCCAACTGCATACTTTTAAAAAACACCATTAATTATTAATGAGTCGTTCGAAGTTCTTTACGAAATTAAGAGTTTTAATTCCAATATAATAAATAGCAATCAAAATCTAATGTGTTAAAAAGTTGGGATGGTCTCTCAACACAGAGCATAAATTCTTAGATTCTCAGCATAAAACTTGGTACCTAGCATCTTTCCCTCCTGTACCCAAAATATGTAATATATATAAAATCAAAGTGTGGGATTTCCTTCATATAAGTTTGTAGTTGTGTAAGACTTAGTATATTTTGGTTCAAAAGAATTGATCACTTACAAGATTTTTTAGAAATGTAAACTGTTAGCAGGTGAAAGTAAGCCAGTACGGCGTACCAGCAAGAGCCAGTACACAGCCAGCCGTACTGGCAGGGGGCAGCTTCCCCAGGCCAGCAATTTAAAAGGGCCTAGGGCTCTCGGCAGCGGCCAGAGCCCCGGCCCTTTATATCGCCACCAGAGCCCCAGGGCTCCCAGCCACTACCGCCGCTCCAGCTACCATGGGGCTCTGGTGGTGATTTAAAGGCCACAGGGCTCCCGGCCACTGCTACTGCAGCCGGAGCCCCAGGGTAGTGGTGGCAGCCAGGAGCCCCAGGGCTCCAGTGCCAATTTAAAGGGCCCAGGGATTTAAAGGCTCTGCCCCTTCCGCCCCTCCCCACCCCTTCCGGTTGAGGGCCCCCCCCCACATACCTTTCTCAGGACCCCGGCCCTGCGTACTGGTAAGTCCCTTCAGTTACTTTCACCCCCGACTGTTAGAAACTGAAATTTGTTTGAAATAGAAACAGTTGCTGGTTTTTTTGTTCCTTCTCTTTGTTTATTAAATGATTTTGAGATATAGAATCATAGAATCATAGAATATCAGGGTTGGAAGGGACCCCAGAAGGTCATCTAGTCCAACCCCCTGCTCAAAGCAGGACCAATTCCCAGTTAAATCATCCCAGCCAGGGCTTTGTCAAGCCTGACCTTAAAAACCTCTAAGGAAGGAGATTCTACCACCTCCCTAGGTAACGCATTCCAGTGTTTCACCACCCTCTTAGTGAAAAAGTTTTTCCTAATATCCAATCTAAACCTCCCCCACTGCAACTTGAGACCATTACTCCTCGTTCTGTCATCTGCTACCATTGAGAACAGTCTAGAGCCATCCTCTTTGGAACCCCCTTTCAGGTAGTTGAAAGCAGCTATCAAATCCCCCCTCATTCTTCTCTTCTGCAGGCTAAACAATCCCAGCTCCCTCAGCCTCTCCTCATAACTCATGTGTTCCAGTCCCCTAATCATTTTTGTTGCCCTTCGCTGGACTCTCTCCAATTTATCCACATCCTTCTTGAAGTGTGGGGCCCAAAACTGGACACAGTACTCCAGATGAGGCCTCACCAATGTCGAATAGAGGGGAACGATCACGTCCCTCGATCTGCTCGCTATGCCCCTACTTATACATCCCAAAATGCCATTGGCCTTCTTGGCAACAAGGGCACACTGCTGACTCATATCCAGCTTCTCGTCCACTGTCACCCCTAGGTCCTTTTCTGCAGAATATACATATTTGATAAAACATTAAATTAATTCAAAAGAACTAATTTATCTGATCTATGCAAATTTATAAAAAGGCATTGGTTAAGAGCTTTAGAACTATCTCCAAATGGTAAAAGGAAATGATGACTATGATGCCTGATCCAATGCCTATTGATATCAATGGAAGTTTTGCCACTGAATTCAATGGACACTGGATCCAGCCTTTAGAGTTTTTTATATATTGGCTTAGAGATTTATCCAAATATTTCTCAAGGGAGGTCTCTAATTCTTACTTAGGTCCTGAATTTGAAGTGACTTATGCATATACTTAACATTAAAAAGTATGTATAAATCCTTGAATGATTGGGGCCTTCATCTGCAATTAATTGAGCAGTTCCAATGTTTTTATTAATCAAGGCTCAATTATGTTTACATTTATTGTTATACATTTTTTTTGTAAAAGACAGTTTATATTTTTCCCATCTACAGTTTGCTGCTTTTGCATGTTTTAAGAAACTTAAAAATGACTGTAAAACTAAAAATAGCACAAGCTGAACTTAAAAAAAGGTGGAAACAGGACTGAGAAAAATGGTGAGGAACTTGAGGAGACATACAATATTATACTAACAAATTCATCAGAAGAAGATGGGTCAGGTTTTTGAAAGTACTCAGCATTGACCTAACTTGAAATCACTAGCGAAATTTCCCACTGTCTTCAATACTAGCAGAGTTGGGCTAACACTGAGAATTTTGAAAAACCCACATTTTACACAAAATTAATACAAAAGGATGCAAAGGCTATTAATAAATTACCTTTTTATCTTCCCATTCTTTGATGGAGCTGTTGTGTCCACTTGGAAGCTGCAGAGTACCATCTGTACCTGCAGACAATAGCGGAGGTTGAACCTTACTAAGGATCTTTGAGCAGAGCCTGAGGGAATCAGTTAGTTCAGACAAGTGCAAAGTGTGAAGATGGCTTGTCAATGCAGAAATCATTCTGAGCAACAACTGAGGCAGATGTTCTGTTTGTATTTCAATGTAGGTCTCCTAACAAAAAGATGATAAAATTGAAAAAGTGTCTTATAACCCCCACCCTAAAATGTATTTGCTATAGCTATACAATAGAACCTTAGAGTTACAAACACCTTGGGAATTGAGGCTGTTCATAACTCTGAACAAAACGTGGTTCTTTCAAAAGTTTACAACTGATCATTGACTTAAGACAAGTCTGAAACTCTACTCTGCAAAAGAAAAATGCTGCTTTTAACCATCTTACTTTAAAAGAAACAAGCACAGAAAGTTTCCTTACCTTATCAAATCTTTTTTTTTTTAATTTCCCTTTATTTTTTAGTAGTTTACATTTAACACAATACTGTACTGTATTTGCTTTGTTGTTGTTGTTGTTGTTGTCTCTGCTGCTGCCTGATTGCATACTTCTGGTTCCAAAAGAGGTATGTAGTTGACCCGTCAGTGTGTAACTCTGATGTTCGTAACTCTGAGGTTCTACTGTACAACTATCACATACAGTTAATTTTATTCTAAGCTTCTTAACAATGCAAGTGGCAAATAAAATCTAGAAGCCCTCCAAGTCTGATATTCTATGCATTAACTTTATGAGGGATAAAAGGGAATTGTTTTTCAGTGCATGTTTAATCATTGGATATGCTCAGAGTTTTCAGAATTTTAAATCTCCTTCATTTATACTACAAATAGATTACAAAGAATTTTGTAACACTGATGGGATTAAAAAATTACCCCCAATCCCCTTTGTATTTTAATTTTCTCAAAATACAGATTTAAGAGTGAAAAGTAGCAAATCATTAATAACTAAAGGAAAAACAGGCTGAATGCCATACCTGACACAGCACTCTCATACTTCTAGTAGGCTTTGAAATGAGAAAGCAAAAGAATTGAGGAGGGAAGACAGATACAGGAAAAACAGTTCTAGCAGTCTTCATCAAATAAAGCAATGTCAATAGATAAAAGAAGATAAATATCTTACTGTGACATTCAGAACAATTAGCACCCAATGAATTGCATCATCTAACTATTTATCATATAAAACCCCAATGCAACAGGTTACATTTGTAACTAATACAGTATAAATTTTAGAAAAGGAAAAGATGGGATACAATTCAAAATAGAATCAGATGACAAACAAGCTAACAGAATTTGCAGGCTCATGCATCAGAAGAACATAAAGGCTGATTTGTTTATGTGTCAAAATCCAAAATTCAAATTTCAAAAGTGCTTTATAAATCAGAGTACAGAAGTAGTGTCCTCATATACCTACAACCAATGAAGAAAGGAATTCTTACCAAAGAAACTATATCCAACAAAAAATCCACTAGTAGGCAGAAATTGGTCAGGGGCAGCTCAGCTGACTCATTACCACCTACAGGCCCAGTCTGAAGTCTAGCATGCAATGTCCTCCTATGAAATTAAAATATGTTATTGTTGTTTTTGTTTACATATGACATGATTAAGTAACAACTTAATTCACAGGTGCATACGTCAAGGATGCTGCATAAGAACAAACTAGCAGCCCAGTTGTTCCTTCTTCAACAAACAGTTGAATCAGTTTATAGATGACCATACAATCCTTATCTATCTGAAATACAAAGGAAATTCAATATTTTATGAAGGGCAGCCACACCATTGTGTGCCATGACACACATAAGCAAGGCTGGGCTACAGGAAATTGTTTTGGTAAATCCATACATTTTCCCCTCACTTGGTGGTTGCCTGTTTTCTTTCATTCAGAAATTCAGAATCTGCTTAAAACACAACAAAATGGAAGAAATCCCCCTCCCTGCCAAAGGTAAATATTACCAAATAGTAACCAATTTCATCTCAGTTTTCAGGAAAGTCATACTTTCAAGGAAGTTGCTATTATTCTGTGCCTCATACTGGCACCTTTATCTATAGCGCTCTCAAAGTCCCCATCTGAAATCCATAGTTTTCTTCTAATTAAAATTCCCACTGTGGGAAAAATAGCTTTCTGTGCAGAGTATCATCATACAGATGAAATTTAATACCCACGTATAAATAGTAACTTACATTCATATATTTATCCTTGAGAGTCTCTCAAGGCTCCTTTTGCCGTAATTCTGAGGAGGTAGCATTGCCTTGAAAGGCTATGAAGGACCAGTGAAAATACCTTCTAATTTTCTAAATGTTTTTTAAATTTGAACAAGGACCACAACTCAGAGCCTAAAAAGAGGAACACCTGTGAGGAACGATCTCTCCAGATATGACGACAGTATTTTCTCAAGCCCAGATCTGTACAGTATTTAATAGAAGGGTAAAGAGTCAAAGCATTGTAAGCACCGATGCACATCTTTTGCTCGCCACGCAGATTGTTGATCAGAGGGAAACATTTTCAAAACCCTTTTGGGGCACAGGCTAAGAGACCCAACAACATACACCAAAAACAACAAAAAAAGAACATTTCTACCTAATCCAGTCAAATATATCATATGCTACAGATAATGAATTTATAGGAGGATAACTTTATTACATGGACAGTAAGTGTGAAACAATCTACCCAAAACCTTTTCTTGTCACTTTTTCCAAAGGAATTTACCTATCCATGCTGAAGAGGCAGTGGCAGGAAGACAAGAGAGCTCTGCAAAGATTTCTCTTACTAAAATCAAGATATCAATACCTTGATTATTCCCAGATCAAGAAAGGGAACTAAAAATAATCTGAATCTCAGAAATTAGGCCTGGTCTATACTTTGAAGTTTTACTGGTTTATCTACTTTGGTTACAGGGTGGGAATTTTTTTTACTGAAATAGCTATACCAGTGAAAGTCCTAGTGTAGACACAGTTATATCAGTACAAAGTGACTTATATTGGTATACTTATTCCCCTCCCCATGCAGGAGTAGCTATACCAGAACAAACTACCTTTATACTGATATAACTGCATCCACACTAGGGGGATTGCATTCCTTTAATTATACGGATATAGTTAAAACAATACAAGTTTCTAGTATAGACAAGCCTTTGCAGGTGGAGTACAATTATTAGTACATCTTGTCCACCTCCCTGTCAATACACAAACCAAAAAATGTAAAGCCAATTCCAATTTTACATTTACAGCTATTAAATACAACTTACCTACAACATTCTTCAAACCAACGAGCAATGTAATCCCACATATAATAAGGCTCAAAGGAATTAAAGAGAAGATTGGCAGTTTTAATCAGCTCTGCGGTTTTCTTATTTTCCCTCAATTTGCTAAAAGAAAATAAAAAATAGTAGTACAATTTAATATATATTACTATGCTGTGATTTAAGTGTTATGCAAAGGCGTATAATTCTGAATTTACTCACTGCAATGCTGATATTAACACACTGGTTCCCTCCCTCTCCTTTAATGGCAGCTCTTCAGCTGGGCATGCACTATTGCTTTTTACATCATGTCCTTGCATGGTTGCCATACTTCTTGCTCATCCCACTCTGTCTCAGATCTGTTTTCCCTTTTCTATATATTTTTACTGGATCTGGTTTCCAATTTTCATTCTTATTTTTCTTTATTTTATTTTTCTCCCCCTTCCCTGTCCTCCTCCAACATTCTGTTTCCCTCTTTGTCTCAGCTGCCTCTCTCTCTGACTCCACTCTCCTGGTCTCTCTACTCCCTTCATTTTGCTCTCCCTTTTTCTCCTCCCTAATGGCTTCTCTTTCTTTGCCACCCCCAAAATCCAGAGAGATCTGTACTAGACCTCTTTTGTTGCCTCTCTTTGTGTGCAAGAGCAGATCAGAGGCTCTCTGCCTGTGCAGCCTCCCAATTTCTGTTGCTTCATTGATGCAGCTTCTCTTCATGTTTCTGAAGACAAGTGACTTAAGGGAAGCCCACCTGCTGCTCCCTAGTTTCAGCCATATCTGTAGTGGTGGAGGAGTGGGTCACTTTCCCCACTCATACCATCTTCTTCTCTCTGCTGACACCTCACATAACTTCACCCGCCAGCCTCTCACCCCTCACTGCTTTTTCTCATGAGTGCCAAACATGGGAAAGGGAGAGCTCTTAGAACTCTCTTCCTGCCCGTCCATGACACACAGCATTCACATGGAGTTTTGCCTTCACACGGAGTTTTGCCTTCACACCAGTAAATGTACATTTACAGTAAACAATTGCAAAATAAAGTGACTGATATTGGTACCTTTTTAGCACAGTAAATGTCATTAAATAAAATAAAACTATAGATGTCCATTCCATCATGTCCCAAGGAAAAGCTTCAATTGAGATCAATGAGAGCTTTGCCTTTCCCTTTCAGAGGAGCAGGCTTCAAGATATTGCTGCGTATTTAGCATGCATTCAGCAATAAACAAGTTCTACTATTTATTAATGTTTATATTTAAAATTTATACTATTTTCTGTTAAAGAGGAAGCATATGTTATATTCTTTTCCTTGTACTCTACCTGCTTAGTTGTGTGTGATCTTTGCTGAAGGAAAGTTCCATCTGAAGATCCAGCTCAGCTTTGCATTGTGTATATAATGTTCTAAATACTTCAATCAATACATCCTCTAAGATTACAGGTCCTAAAATGACCATGAGAAATAGCTGCAATGACAACCTTGTAAAATTAAGGACATTCCAATGATCAGTATCTGAACCCTAACCAAATCATTGGAATCTACAGTTTCATTTACTAAAGCCACAAAATCACTTTTACTCAGATAACTTACAAAGCTGAACAGAATCCCACTTATATTTTGTGCATTCTTATGCATAGTAGAATTTAAAACTATACATATTTTATACAATAATATGCTATTCAATAGGATGTGCAGGCAATTATCTGTGTGAATCCTAGTGAGTTAAATTTATCTCATAAAGCTAAACCTTGACATCTCATGATGAAAATCTACCTGACAGTGTAAGGTAAAAAATTAGAAGTAAAATATTTTGAGCATCTTTACTCTGATTCAGTTGAAGTGGGTTCTTCTCCATTTTTGGCTACAAATGTGCAAGACAGTCTTTGCATCAGACTCACATTAGATTCCAACAAACTCCTGAGGTTTAAGAAAAGCATCTGACTTTGAAATGAGTTGCAATAGTTCACAAAGTGGTCTGTCTTCAGAGGAGAGGAAGAGCTTTCTGTGCTTTCTCTTGGCCTCACCTTGCTCCCATTAGTGGGAACACCACCACTGACTTCTGCAGGAGCAAAGTCTTCGTTTAATCTGCCAAACCAATTTGCCAACATGATCCTCACAGCTGTGCTTACTTCATTAAATCTTAATGTGCACAGTGTCAGTAAGATTTAAACTGTCTGGCTCAGAAATTATGGGTGACTGAAAAGCCAAACTATATGATAAAAAAATACAGTTAGACTTTGACGACTTCTCAGTCATTCATAATTTCTGAGCCAGGCATTTTAAATGTTACTGACACTGCATATGTTAAGACTGAGTGAAGTGAGAACAGATATGTGGATCATGTTGGCAAAATTCCATACATATGTATCATCTCTCCACATCCCCACACTTTTAATTTCCACTTACTGTGGATAATGTTTGTAAATATTAAGGAATTTAATTACATGTTTGTTTATTAAAAATGACTACATCCTTTATAAGCCAATCAATTCTTACTGATAAGCTCTTTATGTACTAGACAAAATGTGGTATTATATTTTTAATATTTCAAAACATGTGTGTGTTGGGATAATGAGCAAGGGGCCTTGGGATCACATAAGCAGTAGTTATTGGGATATTTTTCCCATTTCTCTGTAACAGTGTGGTGGCTATGGTTTGTTTTTCTTAGAGAATTAAAAATCTAAATAGCATTCCCCTCAAGATTCAAATAACTTTGGGAAGATCAATTTTGGGGCCTAAACTACTTCTCAGTATTACTTTAACTTCAGATTTACTGCATGGAGTAGAACAATTAGGTTTTTGGGGGGAGGTGAGAAAGTAGTATGTGATTACATTGGAAGACACTATATAGTCCAACTCTACCATCTATTTACTGCACATTTCTTGAACATACCTACTACTTTGTTAATATCCTCCACTTAAGAAGTTATCCAGAACATTGCTTTATATGCTAGTCAACCAAAAGAATTAATAATTTTTAGCAAAATGTAACAAAAAATATATTTAAGGTTAGAAATATATGAGAGTACCTAGTTCAGGTTTGTCCAGTAAACTGATAAAAATCCGAAAAGGCTTTAGGTCCTGCATCAGTGTGCTCTCTTCTCCATGTCCATTAACTTGTAAGATTCCCACCATTGCCTATAAAAAGCATACACAGATCAGAAAATCAAGAAGAAAAGAACAGCTTCAGAAAGCAGGCAATTATGAAAACATGCAAAAAGGGGAATTACTCACAGTGGAGGAGACCCTGTTTTCTTACCTCCCTGCAGCTCATTCTCCATACCTAGGCATTCCCCTTATTGTCGATCACATTCTATTCCACAGAAGTGGAACATATTCTAATATTTGTAGAAAGGTGGGGAACACACAGTATAGTAGCATAAATAGATGCTTACTCAAAATTTCTTAAGAGTAATGAACAAGGGGTATAAAGTGATGATGTAGCTACTTGAGAAGGTAAAAAAAAATAAATAAAGGGCTAAATAAAACAATAATCTACCTATTCAGGATGCAGCTTGGCTGTCAGACTATTTTCTTTAGCTCAACTGTATAGAACAAGTAGCGACGAAAGCTTCAAAAGGAAGGGAAAACAATGAACTCCTATACTGAAGTACTTTATTCCATGCCACCAGATGCAGAATAAAACTAACTAGACTCTCAGAAGCTATTTAGTTTCTCTCTGCTGCTGGCACAGCAATCTATGAGTAGGCGCTAGTGCATTTCTTCTAGAGCTTCTAAAAAAGAGAAGACAGAAGGAATGAGACAGAAAAAAGGTTTGATCTTCCATTTACTAAGAGGTGAGTATCATCACACAGTATCTTGGAAAATCTTCTACACCTGAACATGCTTTTAGAGAGGCAGACTTTTCAAGACATGGCATCAAAGGACAAGCAAGTCCAAAAATCAGAAGAAAATACAAAAGAAGAGAAAAAAGACTGGCAAAGAAAGAAGAGGAGAGGGGCAATCAACATTTTGAAAGGCTTTTCAATGGTAGTAAGTTGCTGTTGATGACAATTTTAACATGATATGCTAGTGTTTGTCATGCCCTTTAAGAAAGATCTTGAAAGAATATACAAGTGGGCTCTGCCCTTTATTGGAAAAAACAGGTATCCTCTACCTTGAGCATGACTGCTAAGAAAAAATGGAAATGGATTGTATAAATATTGGCACCCTTTCTAGCATCATGAGAGAGGGAAAAGATTAAATGGATAAAGGCATCAGTCAAACATCCAGGTGAATGAAAGACACAGGAATGGATTTAATCTGCAGGCCATAACTTTATTACCTTAACAATGGGCAAGGGGTGGTATGCACCCACTCCCTCTCACAAACAGGTATTTCACTGGGCCCCATGCAGGGCTACAGGGCTTCCTCCATATAACCATAATTCAAGGTCAACTCTCTTTAGCCTCCCACTAGGATTCAGCTCACTTATGAATCATCTCGCCCTCCCCTCCACAAGGAGGGCAGAGGGTTCCTAGGGGGACCTCAGCCTGTGAAGACTTACAGTCTCCCCTTTTCACAGGCAAACAGACCAGCCAAATCCAAAGTCTCATTACATCTGGGAGTTGGCCCTTTTAGCCGTTATTCAAAATGGACACCAGCCAAGACGAGATGACCTAACCCTTTCTATATTAACTCCTAATGTTAGAGTTCCCATTCTTTCTTACTCCTTTTAACCTAACTGTGCCTCCAAAATGCTGTGAGGAAGGCAAAAAAACCCACTGGACTCTTGCCAATGTAGCCCAATTGAAAAATTCCTTCCTGATCCCCCAAACTGGTGGTCGCTTTGATCCACAGCAGCCCTGAAACACATCTCCATATACCTTAACTACCTGAAGAGAGGGTGAGGCATTTATCGAGGCAAGACTGCCTCCAGATGCCCAGGAAGGCTTTAAATGGAGGGGGGAAGGTTCTGAGGCCAACTGTCTCCATCATTACCCTCAAGTCAGCAAGCCAATAGGTAGCAGAAAAGCCTCCCCCTCCCTGGCATATTCCTGCGTGTACCAGACACCAGAGGAAGCGCTCTCCCTTCTCCCATTGTGGGGACTGGTCATCCCCCTGCTAGTCTAACCAAACTCCCTCTCCTCCACAGCTGAGACAGGGAGGGACATTTTTGTCATCTATACAAGTGAGAAGGGAGCCTCTCCAAATCTGTTCTGTGGATAAGTAGATTTCAGTCTGCTTCGCTGTCAATCAATACCTTCCATAAATGCTACTCTCTAACAGAGAGGAAGCAATAGAGGAGAGATGGGATTAAAATACTTCCATATAATATTATTGTTTTAAAGAGGAGAGTGCTAGCCAATCAATGTTTCACACTAAGCTTTTCATTCAAATCTAAGAGTTCTAGAAGAATTATTTCTTTTACAGACAAGGACATACTATAAAAAGGCAGCGCTTCTAAAATTTCCTCATAAAAAGATACAAATTACATGAATATATTGACATGGCCAATTAGTGGATGAGGAAACACCAATTTTTATCAAGACAATTCTTAACTGAAAGAATATTTTTATAATAGGTTTGTTTATAAGGATTTATATTGATGAAAAGAATAGTTTCATAATGAGTAAATGCCATGTAAAAAAAAAAAAACATATTATTGATACCTGGACCAACATTTCCTTAGAAAAGGTATTGAAATAGTAAGTGGCATGTTCCTCAGGATTGCTATGTCTTGTGCTTCTAGGTCCTACGATAGCACCATTATTATCAAAACCTTCAAGCAAACAAAAGACATGACAAATTAATATTTACCTTTTTATGTTTTCTTCTTCAATTTTTTAAACACTGGATCAACACACTGGCACTGATAACTTACCAATTTGTAGTCCAAGTAATGTCGGCAAGAGAAAGACCATTTTAAATAGTTTAATAAAAGAATCTAATTAAATGGAACAAAGTATTAAGCTGACTGCAGAGTGAACTACACTCTGGAGTTTTAGTTTTCATTGAACACACTGCTAGATAGTTACATTACTTTTGACAAGAAAAATTTAGACATCAAAAAATACAGTATGTTCTACAGTATGCATCTTCAAAGTCAATGTACTGTAGCAACAGAAACAACAATTACAAAGAACCGTAGTTAACGCTATTGAACGCTGTAGCAGATTTTAAACATTAGAGGACCACAGAGACCAAAGCCAATGAAGCTATTGTCCTAATGTTGTTATTCTAAATTATTTATACATGTAAAAGGAATATCAAAGTTAACTATTAAATCATTTATAAAAAGATTCATATGCTAAGGAAACCATCTTGATCATTGAAAAATTATGTGAAAGAAATATCTAGTTTCCTCTCTGAAAATTTAATCTTTTCTTACAGAAATTCAACATTTTCCTGATAAGCTTTAAAAAAAAAAAAAGCAAGCTGCTGAAAACATCAACATTTCTTCAGAAGTGGTTTTCACATTTTCTGCTCAAGAATGATGAAAACAGAAGAAAAAGTAGAGAGGATGCATGTCATTTAGTTTCAACTGAAAATAAACTTTAGTATTAAGGACATCTGTGGAGAACTGACTTGGATTTAAAAAGGTTTAGTAAGATTTTTGTTTCTATTTAATTTTCATAAAACTGTGCATTAAGATATAAGAATAATGAGGAATAGCTAAAAATAGATACGCAAGTACTATATTATGAAAACGTAGATCTAAAAGATCCTCACCACTTAGTTAAAAGAAGTGGTTTTATATTTACAGTAGAATCTTCGTTAATAAAATACAGCAACACAACACTGATTAACTCAAAGAAAAAATTATTATATTAATAAAAACTATACAGATCAATTAAATGGAAAACAGAGATTATATAATTGTACAGAATATAGGACATGCCTATTTGTGTGCTAATGCTGCAACACTTGTACATGCTGATCTATGCAGCCACTCCATTTACTGAAATCACACTGACATCAGTGGAAATTGCACAGATGGAATAGCTGTGGAATCTGCTGTCCATAATTTTAAGAAAACAGTGTGAAGTTACACCATGAGTTACAGAAAGATGCATCAAATGTTGTTCTCAACATTCTTTGTAGAAGTTTCAAGTTCTGTTTTATAGAAAAAAAGTTAGTTACTTAGATTCAACCTTAATTTGTTTTTGTTTTTTAATTTATTAAATGCAATTTCCTTTTATTTGGAAAAATTAGAGAAATGATCTACCTATATAAATGTGTCTCCCTGTCTTCCTGAAAAAGACAAGTAGCAGCTCATAAAAAGAGGCTTTGAACTGTGAAATAGGTAGGAAATAAAGTGTTTAATTGAAGTTGGAATTTTTGATCCTCCTTCTGAATGAACCCATTTGGCAGAACATGACATGAGTTTCATCAGCAGTATTTAAAAAAAAAGAAGATAAACCAATTTCTATCATGAGTAGATATTTGTTTGATATTCAAAGATTTTTTAAACTGATTAGAACAGACAATTTCTATAGCTCTTCATTAATTCTTTTTCTGACCAACTGGCATTATATCAAGATGAAAACTATTATATAATGTGATGCTAAGCATCCACTATTTTCACCAATGGAGACATTTTTAGTGACATGGCAGACGCCCAAAATAGGTTAAGAAATGCTAATTTAGGCCACAATACTGTATACATTTACATACCTAAAGTTAAGCACATATATCAGTGTTTGTGGAATCAGGGAGTTAATATAAAATTTTACTTTCAAATATATTTCAATGTATCATTGTTCCCTTCATTCTCCTTACCCCTTCCTACTTCAAATGTAAGTTACACTGACTCATGTCTTGTCTTAATTTAGACTGTTAGCTCTCTGGGGCAAGGACTGTGTTTTAACATGTACAGCTCCGGCACAATGGGCCCCATTGCTGATTAGGGTCTATGGGTCCTACACTGTAAGAAAATATATAAATAATTTATATATAGCAAGGAATATTGTTATCATGGGCTTTTTCACATGGCTGTGCTGACGAAAAGGTAACAGTTTTCTTATAAGTCACTTTTGATAAAATCAAAATCTGGTACACACAACTTTCTTTGTATTGTCTAATACATTGGTGGCAACTGTGTTGTACTCATAACTATAGCATGAACATAATAAACACTGATTTCTATTTATCAAGTCACATACATAAGATTTCACCATTACCAGTATTATTTTTACAAAATTCCTTTCTCTGCCATTAAACAGATAATTATCAAATTCAGTACAAACTTACCTAGAAGCCATGCATAAAGCCTTCGGTTGAGTGACATATCTCTGCGTAGTACTACATGAAGGGCTGCTGACAAAATTCTGATCATGTCTGGGCGCGTTGCCTGAAGAAATTAGGAACATTACTGTAGTTTAACCACAGAAAGGGACATCTGTAGCTGGCTAATGGATAAGTATTCACTGAATAAAAATTATTTAATTTCCTGAAACCTCTGAATTCATAGCAATGAAGTAGCACAAAGTTCTGAGTCTTAGGACATCAAAAAGTGAGATTACTATTTGGAACAGCCACCTGTTAGAATGCTGTATGACACTGCAACCATAGTAGCACATTGCTGCCTCTATTAACAGTCCATCACCGTGCTACAATGCATTTCACTTTGATTATCAAGCGGAAGTCCTGGAAGCAAACTGATTAAAATGCAACAAAAAAATCCCCAGCAGACACAGTCTTAAATAATTTTCTCCTCATTGATTAGTATTTAAAAAGCCCTAACTTATGTGAATTTTAGTTCTCAAGAAAGGTACTACATGGATACCTCTGACACATAAAATTTGGGTTCCAATCAACCAAAATGTTTCAGGTCAATTCAAAATCAAGTGTTTTGCTTTTTCAATTTGTTCCAAGTTAATCAACTTGTTTCAGTCAACTCAAAATTAAACGTTTTTTATTTTTTTCATTTCGATTTGGCTGTTTTCAAGTGGGTTTTTTTTTACCCTTTTTGGGAATATTTTATCTTAAAAATTGGCCATATTAGAATTTCAAACACCATTTTGAAAAGAAAAGTCAAAACACATAGTTCTCACATTTTTACATTTTTTCCAAATTTAGACCCAAAATTGCACATAATTTTAGAGCACGAAAAAAATGCTTATTTCCAAAAACAAATCTATGAATCAAAAAACTTTTACCCAGCTGCAGTGCTATCTAAACCCTGAAGTGGAAGGACCACCACTAGGAGTGAGGGAGTAGTTCTGTCTCCATGCATGCTCAATCACTTATTTCCCTTAAAGTGGTCATCAGGAGCCAATAGGAAGGTATTTTTATTTAAAAACAAAACAAAGCAACTATCCTCTAGGAATGGAATTGCTCCCACAAAATCATTTTACAACTGCCAGCAAGCACTAAATTTCAGTCACTACTGAACTGGGCTGCAGTTTCCAAGTGATCTAGAAGGTGAAAAGTTCCTTCCCATTAAACTCCTTAGGATGCCTAAGCCCTGGTCTACACTAGGACTTTAGGTCTAATTTAGCAGCGTTAAATGGATGTAAACCTGCACCCATCCACATGATGAAGCCCTTTATTTCGACTTAAAGGGCTCTTAAAATTGATTTCCGTACTCCACCCCTGAGAAGTGGATTAGCGCTTAAATCGGCCTTGCCGGGTCGAATTTGGGGTACTGTGGACGCAATTTCACGGTATTGGCCTCCGGGAGCTATCCCAGAGTGCTCCATTGTGACCGCACTGGACAGCACTCTCAACTCAGATGCACTGGCCAGGTAGACAGGAAAAGAACTGCGAACTTTTGAATCTCATTTCCTGTTTGGCCAGTGTGGCAAGCTGCTGGTGACCATGCAGAACTCATCAGCAGAGGTGACCATGATGGAGTCCCAGAATCGCAAAAGAGCTCCAGCATGGACTGAACGGGAGGTACGGGATCTGATCGCTGTATAGGGAGAGGAATCCGCGCTATCAGAACTCCGTTCCAGTTTTCGAAATGCCAAAACCTTTGTCAAAATCTCCCAGGGCATGAAGGACAGAGGCCATAACAGGGATCCGAAGCAGTGCCGCATGAAACTTAAGGAGCTGAGGCAAGCCTACCAGAAAACCAGAGGGGTGAACGGCCGCTCCGGGTCAGAGCCCCGAACATGCAGCTTCTATGATGAGCTGCACCCCAGCCATGTTGTTTGACTCCTTCAATGGAGATGGAGGCAACATGGAAGCAGGTTTTGGGGATGAAGAAGATGATGATGATGAGGTTGTAGATAGCTCACAGCAAGCAAGCGGAGAAACCAGTTTTCCCGACAGCCAGGAACAGTTTCTCACCCTGGACCTGGAGCCAGTACCCACCGAACCCACCCAAGGCTGCCTCCTGGACCCGCCAGGCGGAGAAGGGACCTCCAGTGAGTGTACCTTTTAAAATACTATACATGGTTTAAAACCAAGCATGTGAAAGGATTAATTTGCCCTGGCATTCGCGGCTCTCCTGGATGTACTCCCAAAGCCTTTGCAAAAGGTTTCTGGGGAGGGCAGCCTTATTGTGTCCTTCATGGTAGGACACTTTACCACTCCAGGCCAGTAACACATACTCGGGAATCATTGTACAACAAAGCATTGCAGTGTATGTTTGCTGGCGTTCAAACAACATCCATTCTTTATCTCTCTGTGTTATCCTCAGGAGAGTGAGATATCATTCATGGTCACCTGGTTGAAATAGGGTGCTTTTCTTCAGGGGACACTCAGAGGAGCCCGTTCCTGCTGGGCTGTTTGCCTGCGGCTGAACAGAAATGTTCCCCACTGTTAGCCACGGGGAGGGGGGAGGGTTGAGGGGGTAGCCACGCGGTGGGGGGAGGCAAAATGCGACCTTGTAACGAAAGCACATGTGCTATGTATGTAATGTTAACAGCAAGGTTTACCCTGAAAGACTGTAGCCACTGTTTTATAAAATGTGTCTTTTTAAATACCGCTGTCCCTTTTTTTTTCTCCACCAGCTGCATGCGTTTCAATGATCACAGGAGCTTCTCCTTCCCAGAAGCTAGTGAAGATTAGAAAGAACAAAAAAAAACACTCGTGATGAAATGTTCTCTGAGCTCATGCTGTCCTCCCACACTGACAGAGCACGGACAAATGTGTGGAGCCAAATAATGTCAGAGTGCAGGAAAGCACAAAATGATCGGGAGGAGAGGTGGCGGGCTGAAGACGGGCTGAAGCTCAAATGTGGCGGCAGTGTGATGAGAGGAGGCAGGATTCAATGCTGAGGCTGCTGGAGGATCAAACCAGTATGCTCCAGTGTATGGTTGAGCTGCAGCAAAGGCAGCTGGAGCACAGACTGCTACTACAGCCCCTGTGTAACCAACCGCCCTCCTCCCCAAGTTCCATAGCCTCCACACCCAGACGCCCAAGAATGCGGTGGGGGGGCCTCCGGCCAACCAGCCACTCCACAACAGAGGATTGCCCAAAAAAAGAAGGCTGTCATTCTATAAATTTTAAAGTTGTAAACTTTTAAAGTGCTGTGTGGCATTTTCCTTCCCTCCTCCACCACCCCTCCTGGGCTACCTTGGTAGTCATCCCCCTATTTGTGTGATGAATGAATAAAGAATGCATGAATTTGAAGCAACAATGACTTTATTGCCTCTGCAAGCGGTGATTGAAGGGAGGAGGGGCGGGTGGTTAGCTTACAGGGAAGTAGAGTGAACCAAGGGGCGGGGGGTTTCATCAAGGAGATACAAAGAGAATTTTCACACCGTAGCCTGGCCAGTCATGAAACTGGTTTTCAAAGCTTCTCTGATGCGTACCGCGCCCTCCTGTGCTCTTCTAACCGCCTGGGTATCTGGCTGCGCATAACCTGCAGCCAGGCGATTTGCCTCAACCTCCCACCCTGCCATAAACGTCTCCCCCTTACTCTCACAGATATTGTGGAGCGCACAGCAAGCAGTAATAACAGTGGGAATATTGGTTTCTCTGAGGTCTAAGCGAGTCAGTAAACTGCGCCAGCGCACCTTTAAACGTCCAAATGCACATTCTACCACCATTCTGCACTTGCTCAGCCTGTAGTTGAACAGCTCCTGACTACTGTCCAGGGTGCCTGTGTACGGCTTCATGAGCCATGGCATTAAGGGGTAGGCTGGGTCCCCAAGGATAACTATAGGCATTTCAACATCCCCAACGGTTATTTTCTGGTCTGGGAATAAAGTCCCTTCCTGCAGCTTTTGAAATAGACCAGAGTTCCTGAAGATGCGAGCGTCATGTACCTTTCCCGGCCATCCCACGCTGATGCTGGTGAAACGTCCCTTGTGATCCACCAGAGCTTGCAGCACTATTGAAAAGTACCCCTTGTGGTTTATGTACTCGCCGGCTTGGTGCTCCGGTGCCAAGATAGGGATATGGGTTCCGTCTATGGCCCCACCACAGTTAGGGAATCCCATTGCAGCAAAGCCATCCACTGTGACCTGCACATTTCCCAGGGTCACTATCCTTGATATCAGCAGATCTTTGATTGCGTGGGCTACTTGCATCACAGCAGCCCCCACAGTTGATTTGCCCACTCCAAATTGATTCCCAACTGACCGGTAGCTGTCTGACGTTGCAAGCTTCCACAGGGCTATTGCCACTCGCTTCTCAACTGTGAGGGCTGCTCTCATCTTGGTATTCATGCGCTTCAGGGCAGGGGAAAGCAAGTCACAAAGTTCCATGAAAGTGCCCTTACGCATGCAAAAGTTTCGCAGCCACTGGGAATCGTCCCAAACCCGCAACACTATGCGGTCCCACCAGTCTGTGCTTGTTTCCCGAGCCCAGAATCGGCGTTCCACAGTATGAACCTGCCCCATTAGCACCATGATGCATGCTTTGGCAGGGCCCATGCTTTCAGAGAAATCTGTGTCCATGTCCTGATCACTCACGCGACCACACTGACGTCGCCTACTCGCCCGGTATCACTCTGCCAGGTTCTGGCACTGCATATACTGCTGGATAATGCGTGTGGTGTTTAATGTGCTCCTAATTGCCAAAGTGAGCTGAGCGGCCTCCATGCTTGCCTTGGTATGGCGTCCGCTCAGAAAAAAGTCGCGGAACGATTGTCTGCCGTTGCTCTGATGGAGGGAGGGGCTACTGACGACACGGCTTACAGGGCTGGCTTCAGGGAGCTAAAATCAACAAAGGGGGTGGCTTTACATCAAGGAGTATTTCACGCAGGACTTCACAGAGGGTTCCAATAAGAAATGGTGCACCTAAGTTATTGTTCTTATTGGAACAAGGAGGTTAGTCTGGCCTCTGATTGATACATGGCTAGATTTACCTCGCTGCACCTTCCCTGTGAGTGACTGCAGTGTGACCTAGAGGAATGAGTCCCCTAGACGGGGGACGGGGGGGAAGCAAATGAGTACAAAACAAATCTGGTCTATTTCTTGTTTTGATACACTCCATCTATCTTTTACACCTTTGGCTGGCAGCAGACGGTGCAGAAGGACTGCATGCCATCCACATCTCAGGGCTGCTTGGCAGAAGATGGTACAATACGACTGCTAGCCACCCTCATCTCTTGCCTGCCTGGCAGAAGATGGTACAATACGACTGCTAGCAATCCATATCGCCTGCCTGCTCATCATAAGATGGTTCAATAGGACTGACTGCAGGACTAAAGAGAATGACTTGATCAAGTCACTCCAAATTTAGTCCCTACGCCCATGTCTGTCCAGGCGCTCCCGGCCGACGTGGCCAGGAGCACCTCGGACATGATGATGACGGCTACCAGTCCTATTGCACCGTCTGCTGCCACAAGGCAATGGGTTGCTGCTACTGTGTAGCAATGCACTACCGCGCCTGCCAGCACCCAGGCAACATACGGTGACGTTTACCTGAGCGGGCTCCATGCTTGCTATGGTATGGCGTCTGCACAGGTAACTCAGGAAAAAAGGTGCGAAACGATTGTCTGCCCTTGCTTTCACGGAGGGAGGGAGGGAACGGGGGCCTGACGATATGTACCCAGAACCACCCGCAGCAGTGTTTTAGCCCCATCAGGCATTGGGATCTCAACCCAGAATTCCAATAGGCAGCGGAGACTGCGGGAACCGTGGGATAGCTACCCACAGTGCAACACTCCGGAAGTCGACTCTAGCCTCAGTACTGTGGAAGCACTCCGCCGAGTTAATGCACTTAATGCACTTAGAGCATCTTCTGTGGGGAGACACACACTCAAATATATAAAACCGATTTCTAAAAAACCGACTTCTATAAATTCGACCTAATTTCGTAGTGTAGACATACCCTAACTATTCATTTTTAGTTCTCCAATACTGACGACCTGAAAACTCACAAATGAGTACATAACTTGTTTTCTACTCAATTAGGAATTGTGCGGGGAAATATCTAATAGAGCAGATCCCATCTCTAACCATAAAAAAAAAGTTTCTGTAAATAATGTTTTCTCTTATATTCCGTCTGTATTCAGTAAAATGTCAACATATTAAACACAATGAGACTAAGACAAGGATCATTGTATGCCAACACACAAGCTACTTGAGAGAGATTCTCTTATAGAGGATTCTATTTATTCTGATTTTGGAGAAAGCCATTAATAAAGATTGACTTAATATCATCACTTGATTGCAAAACAATCTATACATGCAAGAGTATGTGGATATATATTTCTTTATTTTATATTAAAATTTTACCTGACTCATATGGAATGGAAAGCAGAAGAGTATAAGGTCTAATGTGCTCCTTTGTACTAATACACTGGAATCCTGCACTGATGTGCTTACTGCTTCCACCTGAAACAACATTGCCATTAAAAACAGACTTGTAATTAAAATATCATAATTTATTATATTTCAAAGAATATGTACATACACCCCTCAAAACAGATATCTGTACAGTCCTCTTATTAAATATACTGAATATTTTATAAATCAAAATAACCTGGTTCAAAATTAGATATAATGTAAACAATGTACACACATAAAAAATGAAATTATGAAAACATGGAAGAAAGATATAATTGGCACAATTTCTACTAACCACAGAAAGCATTTAAGCTTTGCTTAATATATGCATGGCTTGATTTAGTTTAATCAGCAAAGTAATTCACTACACATTTTTCAAGAAGCAACATGAAATTTGCTACTTTTATTGAAAAGTGTAATGAATGGCCAATTTAAAAACACTAAGCAATTTTTAAAATCTAAATTATGAAATTTCATCTAACATGCATACTATATCAGTCTAACTAGGGTGACTAGATGTCCCGTTTTTAAAGGGACAGTCCTGGTTTTGGGGACTTTTTCCTATATAGGCACCTATTACCCCCACGCCCATCCCTTTTTTTCCACAGTTGCTATCTGGTCGCCCTAAGTCTAACTAGTGCTAAAAATAGACACAATGTATTTATTTATTTCTATAAAGATTATTTTCAAAGACTGAGAAGACATCAGAAAACCCCTGGAAGCTGTACAGTTATATAAATGAGAGTTACACTAACGAATGAACATATTACCATTAACTCAATGTCACTGCCAATTATATAGAGCTGATCTTCCATTGAAAGCTTTCTGTTTAGATGGGAGAGGACATATGTGATTCCAGGTAACCGAACCGCAGGACTGGTAAGAAGACTACCCCAAAGGGCACTGTAGAATGCTGATTGGTCGACTGCACCAGCAACCTTCTCCAACAGTGTGTTGGTTCTACAGCACAAGTGACAAAAGAGGTCAATGGAACAGAGAGGGTGCATTAGCTCAGACCTTTGGAAACTAAACATTTTCTGCTTTACAAAACATGAAATCAGGCTGTATGTACACAGGCAGCGATCAATGTAAAGTTCAATATTTAGCGAAATACAGCAGACAGAGATTTTTTGCTGCAGAAAGCAATGCACTATAATATATATTATCTTATGAGACCTCCAAGAATATCACAATCTATAGGGAATATCAGCATTACCCACTGGCAATAGAAAAATAAATTAACACTGAAAGAGAGATGTGTCTGGCACTGATTTTAATACAAAATTTAAAAAAGAAAATACAAAGCAAGATACATCCTTCACAATTTCTATGTGGACAAAAGTACTTATGAAGTACATTCCATGAACGACTACTTTTTTACACAGGCGAAGATCAGCTTGACCCTATTTAAAAGCTGAACCTAAATTTTTATCATAGAGAAGCTTGTTTCTATAGTATGGACTTGAATCGCAGCACAAAATACTTGATCAGGGCGGACATTGAAGTATTACACCATCGGTATGTCTACACTGCACTTAAAAATACAGCTGGCCCGTGCTAGTTGACTTGGTCTTAAGGGGCTCAGGCTAAGGGCTGTTAAACTGCAGTACAGACACTGGGGCCTCAGGCTGGAGCCCAGGCTCTAGGACCTTGGGAGTGGGAGGTTCCTGGGGCTCAGGCTGCAGGCCAAGCCCAAACATCTATAGTACAATTAAACAGCCCCTTAGCCCGAGACCCACGAGCTAGGGTTGCCAATTTTGGTTGGATGTATACCTGGAAGTTTCATCACATGACATAATCTTTAATTAAAGATTAATCTTTAATTTCTGGAGACTCCAGGACAATCCTGGACACACAGGTGCTGGAACTAGGGCTGCTGGGGGTGCTACCGCACCCCTGTCTTGAAGTGGTTTCCATTATATGCAGGGTTTACAGTTTGGTTCAATGGCTCTCAGCATCCCTACTATAAAAATTGTTCCAGCATCCTTCTGCCAAGAGCCTGAGTCAGCTTGCACGGGGCAGCCGCGGGTGTCTCATTACATTGTAGATACACCCTAGCATGCCTTGTCATTTGCAGAAATCATGACCACAATACAAAGTTGTTTTGGAAGAAAAAAATAAACCGTTCTCTATTTTTCTTATGACAATCTACATTTTTGTGCTATTTTTTCCCCACCAACTTTTGTAATTCAACATATATACATGTCAAAGAAACAGATAGGAGCCATTGCTCTTACTGGACTCAAACTGTGAAAATTAAGAGTTTTACAGTTTTGGGACTTGAAATATGAAGAATATGTAAACTGCATATTAATAGCTCCCTACTTGGAGAGTCTATAATACTTGCTTTGGAGTTTAGCCTGAAAAAACTAGAGAACTTTTTCCAAAGACTAAGTGTGCTCTCATCCTCCATAGGGACAAGATCCCACCATTAGCTGCACATGGTCTACAGTGCTTGTCAACAATATCACAACACTCCTCGCCTCCTGTTTGTGGCTGGAACTCCCCAGATAGAAAGAGCTGCCGCTCCCTGGCCTGACTGCTGCAAACTTGTATTCACACATATACATTGCACTCAGAAAGGTCAATACTATTATAGGAATTTTAGTGTGTAAACTGAAGAGAAGGTCCTACTGCTCTTGACTACTATACCTTGCACTTAATTTAGATTTATATTCTGGACCAAGATTAAGTGTTACACCTATTTGTTTTCAAAGTTTGTAAATGGTAAAACAATCATGGGGGGGACCTACTAAAATGGAAGAAATACATTTTCTAGTGTATTACTGTCAAGGTTCCTTCCCCACTCTGAACTCTAGGGTACAGATGTGGGGACCTGCATGAAAGACCCCCTAAACTTATTCTTACCATCTTAGGTTAAAAACTTCCTCAAGGTATAAACTTTGCCCTGTCCTTGAACCCTATGCGGCCACCACCAAGCGTGTTAAACAAAGAACAGGGAAAGAGCTTGGAGACATCTTCCCCCCAAAATATCCCCCCAAGCCCTTCACCCCCTTTCCTGGGGAAGGCTTGATAAAAATCCTCACCAATTTGCATAGGTGAACACAGACCCAAACCCTTGGATCTTAAGAACAATGAAAAAGCAATCAGGTTCTTAAAAGAAGAATTTTAATTAAAGAAAAAGTAAAAGAATCACCTATGTAAAATCAGAATGGTAAATACCTTACAGGGTAATCAGATTCAAAACACAGAGAATCTCTCTAGGCACAACCTTAAGTTACAAAATGACACAAAAACAGGAATATACATTCCATTCAGCACAGCTATTTTACCAGCCATTAAACAAAAGGAAATCTAACGCATTTCTAGCTAGATTACTTACCAACTTAAGGAGTTATGAAGAGCATTCCTGATCTGTTCCCGGCAAAAGCACCACACAGACAGACAGACCCTTTGTTTCCTCCCCGCCCCCCAGCTTTGAAAGTATCTGGTCTCCTCACTGATCATTTTGGTTAGGTGCCAGTGAGGTTATCTTAGCTTCTTGAAAGGGTTTTGCCTCTGGCCAGGAGGGATTTTATAGTTCCGTATACAGAAAGGTGGTTCTCTTCCCTTTATATTTATGACAATTACATATCTCTAAAACTGTAAAATGAGTTCAATTTGGGACCGACCTGATTTGATTTACTTTTAATATATGCCATTAATTAGTAGTTTCTCTTTCTTCTTGCATAATATTCGGAACTTTTAAAAAAATATCATCTTAATGTTTATCTCTGATTACATCATTTTCTGGATAAAACCTGTTACTTAAATATCTAATTTTTTTAACTTATCAGCAAAACTCAACACTTCATAAAATTAAAAGCCAATATTTAAGTAGTACAAATATATTAGTATATCATATCCTCACCTCTCATAGTACTCTGATCCCTCCTCTAAACCAGGCAGAATCCCAGTTAGCAATCCTTGCAGACCAGGTTTTAATGTTTTTCCCAAAGGAAGGTAATAAATCTCATACAGGCTGAGTAATGCTGGTTTGACAGACATAGCAGCATTGGCAAGAAGAGGAAATAGCCCAGAACTGTAAATAATAAAATACAATAATACTGTTTCAGGAAGCTATTTATGTGACACCCCTAAACTAGGTCACACAAAACAGTTATAGCAGTGCTCAGCATTGTCACAAGAATATATTTTTATCTTAGTGTTTTGTATTGGCACAGAGCCACTATGGTGATGAGCACGTCCCAGGTTAATAGACTGGTACAGTGAGGCCCCTAGTTGACTTGATGCAGTCTTATCAAGAAAGGGAGATACAGAATAGCATGTGACTTGTAACAAGTATATAACAAGATGAAACTGAACTACTTTAGTAAGACTGGGGGGAAAAATCTATCATTTTAACTGATCCACCTCTGGAAAATTAAATCTTAAATGCAGGATACTAGAAAAAGAATTATCAAATGAAAAAAACACAAGTAAAGCATCTTCAAGTTTATAAGGAAAACACAGAAGTGTAAACATGGCATAATGGGAACTAATGTTTTTAATTTGAAGAAATTAAAAAGTACAGAAAATTATTTCCCTATAATAAGAACTATGATCTTGAACTTTACAAAAATAAGATACAGGACAAACAAAATAAATATACGAATATCACACAAAATTATTTTTAAAACAAACACAGTATCCATTGATTGCAGATATTCAGTCCACAAATGAGTCCTCAAACTAGCAATAGCCCCATTACTCATGTATGAATGTTAAAAAGGGTTAAAGGAAAGTTTAATTTTATAAGCATAAGAACAAAAAGCATTGAATAAATGTAAATGAACAATAGATTACTCTCATTATGAGGGTTTTTTCCCCATTTTGAGGGTGATAAACTAATACCCGTTCTCCATACCCCCATTCCAAAACAATAAAATCTAACTAAACAGAGCCAAACACAAAGCAGACTACTAATGCTATGGTTCATTCCCGGATTATGACTGTTCTCCAAATGATCAAAAACTGGGATTACATATAAAAAAATAATCTTTTCACTGGGTTGATCCCTTTAACAGCACAGAATGTTCTTTTATCTGATCTTTCTATAACTCAGTGTCTTTATGTGATTTTCTACATTTGCTATGTGCAATTGCTGCTTCTATAGCTATTTCAGGAAAACAGAAGTCAGTTTTAAATCTGATGAACAAAAGAGAGGCTTTCTAACTAACAAAAATACATCTTCACTGTCTCTGCCAAATCTCATAAATTACTACCAAACTGTAAAAAACAGAAGAATTCTGAACACAATTTTATTTTTCAGAATCATTGTGGGCCTAATTCAAAAACCCACTGATGTTATAGATCAGACCCTGAATAAATAAATAATCAGTATATGTTAGGAAAAATTATGCTTGGAGTCACACTGATGTAAGAGGCTCAGAGAACACCTAACAATCCCTAATGAAAAGAAAACTTTGTGGAAACTGTTATTCGTACATGATAGAAATGAAAATATTTTAAAAATATGAAGTTGCCTGAAGAAATTTATTTTTTCTTTCCTCAAATATATACAAAGTGCCATGTCACTCTCAACAACCAAAGAGTATCTCGTTGTTTCTCAAATACCCTCTTGTCTTGGACTCCAGATAATACTTCTGTCTAAAAGCCACTGCTTGTCCTTCAAGGACTTGATCCTTAGATGGCTGAGGCCACCTTTAATGGAGATGCTTGGCACCTTGGAGCCTGTCTTCCTACACCGAGCATCAGCAGTGGTGTTTTTGGTTAGATTACAGGATACTGGGTTGATCATCAGCCTGTAACTTGTCATATTGCAAGATGCTGCAGCTAAAGGGCTTATTTTGCTCTAGCATATATTGTCCATCAGAATAGACTCTTTAAAAACATGTTTAAAAAATGAAACTGAAAAAGTCTTCTAAACTACATTAAATGAACTAAAAATCTGAAAGTTAATGACATTTTAACTATTTTTACCTGTACAGGAAAAGATCTTTAGCCAGACGCTTGGGTCCAATGATTTTGAAGATAATCTCATAGGTTTCAAGTGCCTTCCGATGAACCCCACCTGGCAAGGCTGGATGAAGGCATTGCGCTAGACGCTTGCCTATGGTCAGCTTTTTAGGTACTACTTGGTACTTTGCATTGTTTTGTAAAACCTGTCAAGAAAAATTTAAATCAATTAAAAATATCCCACTTGGGCGTAATAATATATTTCCATGACCCAAACAAACAAAACTGTCCCACATTTCAATTTTAATAAACTGTTCTACTGTCTTCTACCCTGAGGCCTACTCTATGCCTGTCATAAGTGAAATTGAGTAAATCTGTGCAATTTCACTTACATCAGGGCCCACAGTTAAAGTCTGTCTATTCTATTTTATTCATGTTTTTGTGGCACTATTTATCACCGTGGTATTTCGAGACAGAAATTAAAACTCTCCAGCTGCCTATACAGATTGCCAGAGGAAACTCACCAGAAAAAGGACTGTTTGTGACCCCTGTAAAAATTATTCCAGGCAAAAATCAACAGCTGCTGTTTAAGAAGCATAGATTGATGCAGTGTGCAAAACAAAAAACTGTAGAACTGAAATAAATGAATTCACGGTTACCTTTGATATTGGAATTTAGAATTGCATTTGAATTTTTGGGTGTTTCTGTTAATAATGCATCATTATTTAGTGTAAGAATGTACTGAGAATACCATAACCAACATTAAAAAATAAAGTTAAAGCTTTTTTTATACAAATTGACTACTCTGTAGTCCTCATCAACCGCACCAGTACTCCCAAATTTTCAATATTCCACAGGACATAATGAGCAAAATAAAAGTGCTTCAGACCAGTTAGTTTGAGGCTCCAGTCCTTTATGGAGTTCCACAGGGGCTGACTTGTGGGCACACATGGAACCCAACAGTGTTCAATGAGGCTCCATGGGAGCACACAAGGGGCTGCCCACATGGAGCTTCTTGCAGGATCCGGGCCTATGTTTGTGCAGTGCCACAGAAGTACACTGAGTTATTACATATTTTTATCTTGCTGACAAATCGACAAAGCAGTAACAATGTTCAGAGTCCAGTCCTGTATCCTGGCCTCATCCATAACTCTTACTGGTAGTTCTGGGCATGAGAAATATAGGGTTGGTCCAATAATGTAAATTAGAGTAAATTATTAATTCTGCTAAAAAGTTTAGAAGTGTTGGGATTAAATATAAACAAAGCTACACCACGTTTAACAAAAGAGAAAGGGAATGAAGGATTTTCAGTGTACTCCTGTAAAAAATGCGGTGCTTTCTCTTTCTCATTGATCATAGTAATAGTTTCCACTGAAAACCATTAGAAATATGGATAAAAATTTCTTATCCAGTTTTCTGGTCCCAGATTACCCTCAGAGTAAGCAACAAAAATTACATCTTTTGCTGTAAGCTTTATATATATAAATCAGTTGAAAATTACAAAATATTTCATACCCCATACTAAATTATTTCAAGGGATTTAAATTATATGTATAGCCTACTGAAAATGAACTACTAATTGGACTGAACCTATCTTCCCATTATAAACCCAATTTCTAGCTGCACTATCCTACCCCTTGCCATGGAATTTCATATACCTGATCTTAGCCCATGGTAAAATTTGTGATTTTGTAGTTAAAATTTGGAGCAAATTGGAAAAGACTTTTGGAAATATTATGATTCAGAAACTGAACTGGGTTTTTCCTAAAATTTTTTGGTTCATGAGTGCACCAAAAATGCTTGTACTAGAGACTTCAAATTTGTTTCAATCTGTTGGTTTTGGCAAGGATTATGTCTTTAGCTGTTTTATTTGGGATGAATTGTTACACAATTGGTTTAACAAACACATACTTTGTAAATTCCTTCCAGACTTGATCAGTACAGCCAAGATGGAAGGGGACAAGTATGTGTGGAAGAATAACAGGCAGAGAACCAAATGGGACTACCGTGTGGAGCGAGGGACCATCTTGTCTGGTTGGAAGCATGAGAGAGGTCAGCATAAAGGCAAGCATATCTGGGGTATGGACAGAAAGATCCCTCCCTAGTGTACTATAGCTTCCTCTTTATAATTAGAGGAATTGTGGAGGTGGTGGGGGAACTACAGGGGTGATCTCAGGAAGGAAGAAAGAAGAAACAAACAGGAGTCCGGAAAAAAATAAGAAAAAGCGGTGTCCATCATCAAAGAGCTTGTTAGTGCCTCCGAAATTTCTGTTCATTGAGCAATTTAACTTATGTGGAGGTTAACCTGCTAAGCTATTTTTCCAACAGTTTAATAATAGTTTAGGTTTTAGACTGTTAAACCCTTATCTTTTTATGTTATGTTATTCTCCCATACATCTGCTGCCTCTTCTGAAGTGTGCTACTGTCATACCTTGTTTAACTTTCCAAGTGCTGATATCAAATCTGCCCATTCACTGGAGTATTCAAAGTTCTTCAGTGCTTTGTCAACCGCTGCTACATAGTTTCTATACTTGGAGTCACTCAGTAGCTCCACCTCCTCCGTGTTCATCCTCCCACAGAGTCCCCACTAGATACCAGTATGCAATTCATGTAAAATCATTAGCTGTAAAAAAGTGAACATTTTTTTCAAGTTTCATAATATTAAAATAATTATAGATACAAAATTTCATGCAAAGAGCTTGTGATCATCATGGAGGCTAGATCCTGTCCCTGTAGAAAGCTTTACAGATATGTGAGAATAAAGTTAGGCTTACTAATTAGGATAATCTGTGTATTGTGTACAAAAATATTATTTTGCACAGATATTAAATGTGTTTCCTGAAAGGAGTTTGTGTTCACCCTAAAAAGAAAAGGAGTACTTGTGGCACCTTAGAGACTAACAAATTAGTCTCTAATGTGCCACAAGTACTCCTTTTCTTTTTGCGAATACAGACTAACACGGCTGTTACTCTGAAACCTGTGTTCACCCTGTCATCTTGAATAATCCAGTCATGTTAATTATTCAAAGATTTTCATACAAAAAAAAATTCCTCAGGTTTATAATTCTAAATGAAGCAACAGGTTTGAAAGTTTCATACGCATGACAGCCAGCAGTTCAGAATATGCTATACACCGTAATTGCAAACCAATGAATGCACAGCCATACATTATGTAATAAAATTATATTTCTGCATTTTGTTTTTTCTTTCTGAGCCATCATTGGAACAATTTGCCACCACGCTTTCCATGAAGTAATCAATCTTTCTGAATCACCTCCTGTGCAAAGAAAAAAAAATGAAGGACATATGTATGCAACACAGTTGCACAGTTCTCAGAACTGCCCTTGGGCATTAACATTTACTTATGTCACATTTGGTGTTCCAATTTAGTGACATATTTTGTCACGATCTGCATCCATATATTATACTTTTAAAAGGGATTACTGTATACTGTTTTGTATAAAGTAAGTCTATGCACACAGGTACAAGTTTAATAGCATTTTGTAATCAGAGTTTTTAGCAGCATGTTGCAATGGTCTACACTGAACTCAGTGGGATTCCCTGGTTACAACAATGTTCTGACACACCATCACAGGACTTATATTGTGTATCCATATTTTAGTTTTACTTAATCTTCTTTTCCCTCCACTGCTCCTTTGGTATTGTCCACAAAACCCTCTGGGAATTACAACTTATACTTGTGTAATTTTACTCTAACATACCTGGCAATTGCAGCTTTTGTCGCAGTCTTTTCTGTTTGATAGCTCTCAAAACACACACAAAGACTTAAGGTTTCTAAATTCCTGCAAATGGCATAAATGTCACTACATAATAGATTTCACATCCAACAAATGCAGTTTTCTGTCTTGGGTAAGAGCAAAGAATGGGAAGGACAATGAGTTGGTTGCCATAACTCCATGTTCAATTTCAGGATGAAGTCCAGCAGACAGCAAAAAAACACCTTCCTCACGTGTAAAACTGAAGATGGGAGTAATAATAAGAGAACTCCATTCATTATCTGGCCTAGCAGATGTGATTACAACTAAAAAAGCTACTTTGAAAGACAGCTCCTATTAAGCTTCCATTGTGAAGTAACAGAGAGAGTTACCGGGGAGCGTATTACAGCAAAGTAAAGGCCTCTGAAATAACTGAAAGCAGAAAAGCCAATGTAGAGGTGGAAAGCAATATCCCAAGACCTAAGACGAAGAATACAGCAAAGGTGCAAATCCTTGGAAACTGTTATGAGGAAGTCAAAAACATTCTGAAGGAATCAGAAAATGAATTATACTATCTAATTCTTGAATTATACTATCTAATAAATGTCTTCATATTGTCCAAGATGTGAAACACAAAATGTGGAGAATTTTATGCCATTCACCAGGCACTTAGCAATCTCAGCAAGAAACCCCATTCTATGGAACCCTATTCCATAAACTTCAATACAGTTACCTGAGGTGACTGGGTAACTGAAGAGAACAAAGCTGTAGGGAAGACAATCTCGTATTTTGGGATACATATAGAGAGATTAATCATCATGCTCATCAAGCCAGAAAAACATGAGTGGTGAGTCCACCCAAGAGCAAGCAATATCACCACCACTGTCTCGGCCAATTTTTCTCAGCTCTTTCAGTAACTGGGGGAAAGGGAGAAAGTTGTACCTTCAAGCTTCCATTATAATACTCAGTGAAGACACAGCTGAACAGGGTGTTGGGTTTCAACAGCTGAACCAAGTGAACTTAGCAGATACAGTCAAGGTGAGCCAGACAATTTTGCCAAGGCGTTTGATGTCACCAGATTCCAGCTGAGCTAGTCTTCCCAGGACTTCTTCTTTCACTGCAGTTAGGAGATAGCATACCACTCAAATACCCAGGAGAAAGGCAAGATTGGCAACAATGAGAAATCATTCAGGCGTTGCCCCATTCCCTCAAGAACCCTGGTGAAAGGTGGAGGACTCCAGTATTGACCTCTGATATCAGGGCAATGGGACCATAAAAATAAACAAATAAATACCTAGTTGGATAACTCTCTGCTCTGTCTTCAACACACTCTCTCCACCTGTCTTTTCTTCCCCAGGATCATGGGAATACTTGGTTATCTATTTCCTTGTCCTCCTTTTGTGAGCCTCTTCCCCCCGCCCCGCCCCACATGTTTGTTTTTTCTTTCTTATCCCTAGAAAATAAAACAGGAATGAGAACTAAAGGAAGAAGGAAAGAAAGAAAACAGAAATGTGCTTCTAGATACAAGGAGGCTAACGAACTGGAAGGAAAAGACATGGGACAGATGGAGCCTATATATAAAGGCTGGATTCACAAATCTTTTGCATCTTTTGCTGCCTGGTGGATGAAACAATAATGATGATTGTCCTTTATTTTCTCTGTGGCAGGACAGAAGAGGAAGGCATGCTACAAATGTTTAATGAAGCAAATAGGCTCAATGAAAGTGCCAATTTATGCGTTCTGGGATTCCCCACTGAAGTTAAGGGCTTGAATTCTATTACTTTTATGAAATTTTGTTTAACAACCTTTGCTTTGAAATAAATGCGAAAAAAAGATCCATTTTACACAGAGAATAAAGTCCTAGGGATATAATGACTGTCAATGTTTGATCTCCAAGAATGAAATAAAATATTAACAACAGTAAAAGAGAAGAAAGAATAAACACACAAAAGCAGCAGGCTTCCTATTTTTTCAGACTTTAGCACTAGCACAGAGGAATGGAGGAAAGAACTGACATAGTGAATAAATGTTTCTTAGGTTAAAAATATTTCAGCATCTCTTCTTTATCCAGCTACATCTTATGTACAACATAGCCACTTATATTTTGGTGGGGAGAAAGACGTGGCTTCCCTTCCAGGCTCCCGCTCCCTAACCCACAAATGTTTGTGTTAAAGTGTGAGAGCAAAGAATATGGACTCTTATTTAGAAACAGAAGATCAGGACTATTAGATGTTACTTAAAGAACAATGTGTCTGTTTTCCTGGAGACCTTAATTCTGGTTTAAATATCAGCAGTTCAGTATGTCTTCCTGGCTCTTTTCCCTGTACAGATATGGCAATTAGTAGCCTGTAATCAAATAATCTACATATTTAGAAATTGGTCAAGTGCCCACTACTTGACACTAATGCAATTATAGAATTATTTAATTGCTAATATGTGCATTATGTTTCTTCATAATTATGCAAATAATTATGACACATAGATTATATTTTACTTTATCCTATTCAGTAATAGTGCCACTTTCCCTTACCTGCTCTCATTTAGCCTGAGACTCACTTCCCTGCTCTAACTTGTCAATATGGAGAAAACTTTCACTAACCACTGTATGTGCTATACATGTTCTGTGGATAAAGAAACTACAGTGCTGTAAATCCAGTCCCTTTTACTAGCACTACATTCAATCACAATTATTTTAAAATAAAAAATGTGGGGAAAAATCAATTTAAGTTTCCTTAAGGTTCTATATTTATCCTCTATTAGGATATTTTATTCCAAATTACTACTCTACTAGATAAAGATTATTTCTTCAACCCATTATACATTTGATTAATTGAATTAATGTTGAGTTTTATTTATTTCTTCTGAAAAATTAACAGAATAAAAAATATCTTCAGCTACTAATGACCTACTAAGTGTTGTTGTTATTAAAACATTTACCCAATGTGATTTCTCTACAACTGATTTTGTACAGCATTATCATTATTATTTGAAGTGTCAATACAGCAAAATGTAGTGTAACAATGTCTTCTGCATCTAGAATGGATTAGATTTCAGTATACCTTTACCAGTATTCCTCCAAGCATCTACCCTGAGCATAAATACAAATTCAAGAGAAGGCCTGGTTTAACTATAATGTGATCTGAAAGAACTGTCCCAGCTCTGGGACATTTGATCTGGCAGGTTACAAAATAACTGCAAGTTATTACAGTCACAGAAACCAACCATCCCCAGGGAAAGTTTTGCCTTTTTTCATTTCATAGTCTCTTCAAAAACAGACCCCAGCTTCCCCGTACCATTTATTTTTAAAATACCCTAATTTATAGTAAAAGTAACCACACTCTTGCCATTAACTTGCATACAGTAGTCATGATTAAAGTTTATTATCTTTTTTGAAAGAAACTTCTATAATTTCAAATAAATCTTTCGACATGCAATAGGAGAAAAAATAACATTAAAATAATGTTACAGTCTCACTTTAAATTGTGAGAAATAAGGAATGTATTTGTTCTTCCATTTCTATTTTTGTCAGCATGAAGGTCTTGTAACACAATGTCGTTTTTAACCTTTTTATTTTTCATTTCTATCATGTACTCTAACAAGTATTTTTTCTTTGCACTGATTTACAGCTAAAGATGCAACAAAATTTTTGTCAAGCTGTATAGTTCTAATAATTCAGTACAACATTATTAAAGCTCAGTAATAGTATCATCTACTAAAATGAAACAATGGAGCAAATATGTCTCCCGCAGAACTTCCTACCTTTTCTCATATTCCCTACTTTAAAAAAATTAGCCTCCTGTAAGTGGTTAATGAAGCCAAAATGTGTGGAGACAGTTAATCTCTTTGAATGTGATACACTACGTCTTTTAGTTCTTGCCATTGCAGGTAATAAAAGCATAAAACTATGTTTGTGTTTAATTCACATTATTAATACAGAAACATGTTCCTTCCTTCCCCCCCACCCCCCATGCCATGTTTTGTTTATGGCTTCTAACTTAGAAAGTTGAACCAAATATATAATTAAATTTGATGGCCCAAACAAAAATAACTTAAGGAAAACATATGGTTTCCTCTGTTGCACCTTCACAAACATACAACACTGAATAAATCATTTATTTGCTTGTCTCTTACACTCTTCACTCAGTAGCAGAGCCAGCTATCTCTGTGAAGGTTTTTCTAATTACTTTACTGTTACGATCATTCAGACTGAGAGCAATTTGTCTCTTGCTGTAGGTGTAGCGTCCAGACAGGAGGGGGAACATATGTAGTCTTTTCAGAATAAAGTTTCACCCAGTCTCCCACACATTCTAGATAAATCTATTCAATTACTTGTTAAACGAACCCACTTCCATTTCATGGCTGGTAAACTGTCAACAGAAAGAACCCCAGGCCTATTATCATTGCGGATTATTAATGCCTCTTAAGGAACGAAAGATGCCAAATAGACCTACAAACCACAGTTTGAGGGTATGTTCAGGTCATCACAGCTTGACGCTACAATCTTGATCCTGTCACCAACATCCTATTCTTGAGGAAAGTTATGAACAAAAGAGTGACTGGCCAATTCTGGATACCTATAGATTTTTGTCAGTCTGACAAAGAAACCACAGTTATTTTTGGTTGTAGATCTCCTTTTAATATGTTATTTGTCCATGTTATTTATTTAGTGATCATCCCTTAACACCACTGACTGTTGAGGTGGTGTTCACTTTCCTGTCACACCTGGTAAGGGCAGATATGGTTGTTTTAGAAAAACCATGCTGTTTTTCAGAACCACTATTTATCCTCAGACACAGGGCCTCATAGTGTCCCACTGTGATCCAAGAACCTCTTAATGCCACCTGGCAAGGGGGTTACAGGAATATCTTGATTCTGGTACGTACATCATCAAAGCCAGGATTACACTACTCATTAATATAATTGTGAAATGTACGCATAAACACTATGTAAGGAATTATGTTTATATACTAAATAAATGATATTGAAGTCTATATCAAGGCAGGGTACAAAACAGGTTTTTCTCCAAACAGGATGTCAGAAATGTACATCTCTCTGTCAAAATGTAAATTAAGCATTGTAAGATCAAACAATGATATCCATTTACATACAAAGTCAGAAGTTAGTAAGAGATGTGAAGTCAACAAGGAAGCAGCACACAGGAAAAACAAACCACCAGTGGTTATCCTGCCTGTGTACAAACACAGTAAGATTTGGGGGTATATCTGTGAGGCAAACAAGACACCCCTGCAACCTATACCTAGGAAGTAAACAGGCAGTGTGTTTATATTTATGAAAATGGGATCTAAGCCAGGTTTGTCTGAAAAGCTGAAGACGACTTTAGGTTAGATAAAACTACTTTAGTCAGGAGGTTAAGTTTAGTTTCTAGAAAGCATTTTGCAATTTTGTTTTATATCTAACCATTTGTTTCTAATACCCTTACTCACTATCACTTTAATCTTGAATTTTTGGTAATAAACGTATCCTTCTTTTCACTATAAATATACCTAAGAGCTTTGATATGAAGCAAGGTGCTGATCCTGGGTTGAATAGTACAAACTGGTGTGCATATTGTTATTTTGGGGACAGAGGACTGGGTATTACTGTCAGTGTTCAGTGGATAGAAGTGGACAAGACAGGGGAATGTTTCACCAGGGATGCCCCTATTATTAACCTGCAAGGCAAAGTAAGTGGTGACAGAGTCCAAAGGAGAGTGCTTGGATGGCTAACAAGCTGGTGGTATCAGGGAGCTGACACCCAAGTAAGCACAAGTAAGATTCCCTCACACTGGAGAGAAGGGGTAACAAGGTGACTAACAGGCCTGGGTGCCCTGAGAATCATCACATCTTATCACCTCTTCTGTTCAATAAGCTTCCCTAGGAGTATACTATCTCTTTAAGGGACAAGCTGGATCCTATAGCCAGGACAGTCTAGTATGTAATCAATGAGGCCTGTCCAACCTCAGGATGAGCTATTTAAACAGGAATCTGAACAAGGGAGAGGGTTCTTTCTCCCAGCATCCAGGAGATTAGTCTAACCAGATTCAGACACTTTGATGACTAAGTTTGAAAGCTTTGAACCAGGGTCCTGAGGTGAGAACATTACATGCTGTTTGTTGTAATTGCTCCTGTCCTGAAACCTTATTAAAGAAGACATGCTATTGTATTGTTATGTACTGGGTTCTCCCTTCCCAGCTCTGCTAAAATGATTCTCATGATGCCTAACTGAGAAAAATAAGCTGGGGCTCCCCTGCAGTGCCACACCTGGCCACAAGAGGGCATGCAGAAATTTCCCACGCCTTTATAGGGAAATACTGAGGTGATTCTGGCCACAGCCAAAAATATTAATAAATTGATAGTCAGCTCTATGACTCTTCAAGAAAGCCTAGAGTTAATAGTCTCCTCTTTCTGAGTGTGTTATCCAATATACGTAGCTTTCATCTAGGCATGTATCTTAAATTTAATCCTTATGTGATGCTAACTAGTAGAAGGAACTGGAGGAGCTAGCCAGAGTTGTGCATTCTCCTTTTATTGAGGGTTTATGACAAATGTTTGTGAAAGTGTTTTGCAATACCAGTGTTATTAAACTTCTGAATGTGTCTAGATTCTTAGGTATCAGTGGCAACTAAAGTATTTCTTTGTCTTTGGCTGACCAAGAGATTGGGTTGCTCCCTTTCCTTTCTGATACAGTCCTCACAATAGGCTACATGTTGTATTACTGCAATGTGTTTTACTTAGAACTACTCCTGAAGACCATTCTGAAGTTTAGCAAGGGCAGAATCCCACATTTTAAGTAAGAGAGATACGGTGGACAAGGTAATACCTTTTATTGGACTAACTTGAGAGACAAACTTTCAAGAGCTATCACGCTAGATCTGACCTACCAGTCCCCATCCTCAAAAGAAACCTGCACAATACTTCTAAATTCATAACCTTGCTAGACACTAAAAATCAAGGTTTTAATAAAGATACTCTATTTATGGCCTATTACAACCATCTGTAACTTATTAACCCCATAGGCAATGCGTGGGGGGCATGTAGAGTCACCCCAGATATCTGCTTGGCCTGCTGAGGGAGATCATAAGAATGGCCATACTGGGTCAAACCAAAGGTCCATCTATCCCAGTATCCTGTCTTCCAACAGTGGCCAATGCCATGTGCTTCAGAGGGAATGAATAGAGCAGGAAATCATCAACAGCCATTTTATAAGGTCCAGAGTCCAGGTATGAACAGATAAGAGTTCACTGAGGCTAATGAATACCTAATTAAACAATACCTAATTGAGCAGTCTAAGGCAGCTCACATGATGATAAATATTTCAAACACTTTCAGCACTAACTTCCCTACTTCTAGCTTCACAGCACATTTTTATGATTAAAATAAAGCAAATACTCATCAGAGATGTAATAATTATTTTTACATTTAAAAAAAACCCAAAGCACATTTCCCACTGCCTTGAGCAAAATAAGTGCCCACAGACTTCTCACTACAAGTGGGAAATCCAGAAGTCTCCAGAAGTCATCTTCTTAAAGAGAAGAAAAAGATTTGTGACACTTGGGTGATATTTAGCCTCCCCACCCCTTTTTTAAAAAAACAGTTTTGCATAGCATTAAAACTGTATTAAACAGTATTACACACTTTATTAAATAAAATAATAAAATGAAAACATTAGTCTTCCAATTGAAAACTTGATTCCAGTTCCCCATCTCTAAAATGAGGATAACAATACTTCCTTTCTCTCACCCTCTGTCTTTTCTACTTAGGCCTGGTCTACACTACGAGTTTATGTCAGATTTAGCAGCATTAAATCCGAATTAACCCTGCACCCATCCACACAACAAAGCCATTTTTTCAACATAAAGGGCTCTAAAAACCGATTTCTGTACTCCTCCCGAACGAGGGGATTAGTGCTGAAATCGACATCGCTGTTTCGAATTAGGGTTAGTGTGGAAGCAATTCAAAGGTATTGGACAGCACTCTGTCTGGACAGCACTCTGAACTCGGATGCACTGGCCAGGAAAAGCACCAAGAACTTTTGAATCTCATTTCCTGTTTGGCCAGGCGAGCGCATCAGCACAGGTGACCGTGCAGTCCCAGAATCGAAAAAGAGCTCCAGCATGGACCGAACGGGAGGTACTGGATCTGATCGCTGTATGGGGAGAGGAATCCGTGCTATCAGAACTACGTTCGAAATGACGAAATGCCAAAACATTTAAAAAAATCTCAGAGGCCATGAGGGACAGAGGCTACATCAGGAACGTAACACAGTGCCGCGTGAAACTTAAGGAGCTCAGTCAAGCGTACCAGAAAACCAAAGAATCAAACGGACGCTCCAGGACAGAGCTCCAGACATGCCGCTTCTACGCTGAGCTGCACGCAATTCTGGGGGGGGCCGCCACCACTACCCCACCCCTGTCCATGGACTCCGATGATGGGATACTCTCCGCCATGGCTGAGGATTTTGCAGACGGGGAAGATGAGGAGGAGGACGAGCTTGGGGAGAGCACACAGCACACCATTTTCCCCGACAGCCAGGATCTTTTTATCACCCTGACTGAAATACCCTCCCAACCCAATGAAGCCAGAGAAGGGACCTCTGGTGAGTGTACCTTTTAAAATATAATACATGTTATAAAAACAAGCGTTTTTTAATGATTAAGTAGCCCTGAGGACTTGGGATGCATTCGTAGCCAGTACTGCTACTTGAAAAGTATGTTTACGTGTCTGGGGATGGAGCAGAAATCTTCCAGGGACATCTCCATTAAGCTCTCCTGGAGGTACTCTAAAAGTCTTTGCAGAAGGTTTCTGGGGAGAGCAGCCTTATTCCGTCCTCCATGGTAGGACACTTTACCATGCCATGCTAGTAGCAAGTAATCTGGTATCATTACATGACAAAGCCTGGCAGCGTATGGTCCCGGTGTTTGCTGGCATTCAAGCAACATCCGTTCTTTATCTCTCTGTATTATCCTCAGGAGAGTGATATCGTTCATGGTAACCTGGTGGAAATAGGGGAATTTGATTAAGCAGACATTGAGAGGTGGCCGTTCCTACTGGGCTGTTTGCCTGTGGCTGAAAAGAAATCCTCCCCGCAGTTAGCCACACGGTGGGAGGGGGAGGAGGGCATTGGCGCTGAGTTCGCATTTGGCTAGCAAGGATCACTGGTGGGGGCAGGGGTAAAGCGATCATCCCAGAGAACTGGGTGGGTGGGGGGTTAGTTTGGTTTCTGCTGCTGCACGTTAACAGGAAAACTGCAGCAGTAAATGGCCAACTCAATGGGATTTGCTTGATATGGGAAAGGAGAGGGCTGCTGTTATGAAGGTTGCAGAAGCCGAAAGACTATGGCTTACCATGGCCGCCTGCAAGCTGAATTCTGTTGCCCGGCACTGTGTGTGTGATCTCGAACACCAAAGCCGCAGGCACTCAATATAAGATGCAAAATGTGACCTTGTACCAAAATCTCATGTGCTATGTAATGTGAATAGTGTTGTTCACCGTAAAAGAGTATAGCCATTGTTCTGTAAAATGTATCTTTTTAAATACTTCACTCCCTTTTTTTCCTCCAGCAGCTGCAAATGTTTCAAGCCTCCATCCTCCTTCCCAGAGGCTATCTCAGATAAGGCGGAGAAAAAAACCCACGCATGATGACATGTTCTCTGAGCTCATGCAGTCGCCCGGCACTGACAGAGCTGTGTGGAGGTACACAATAGCAGAGTACAGGACAGTGGCCGATGAACGTGAGGAGAGGTGGCAGCAGGAAGATCAGAGGAGGCATGATGAAACGCTGGGGCTACTGCGGGATCAAACGGACATACTTCAGCGTCTAGTGGAGGTTCATGAATGGCAGCAGGATCACAGACTGCCGCTGCAGCCCCTGCTTAACCGCCCTCTTTCCTTCCCAAGTTCCATAGCGTGTCCCCCCCCCGACGCCTAAGAACACCGGGTGGGAGGCTACGGGCACCCAACCACTCCACCCCAGTGGACAGCTTAAGCAACATAAGGCTGGCACTCAAGAAGTTTTAAGGTGGCCTTTTTCTTCCCTCCTACCCTCCTCCCACAACTCACAAGGTAGCCCGGGTGGGGTATCTCCCTATTTTTATAATCAATTAATAAAGAATACATGTTTTTTAAATGATCGTGACTTTATTTCCTTTGCAAGCAAGCTGTGATCGAAGGCAGGAGGGCAGGTGGCTTACAGGGAATTAGAGTCAAACAAGGGGGTGGGTTTTCATCAAGGAGAAACAAACAGAAGTGTCACACAGTACCCTGGCCAGTCATGAAACTGGTTTTCAAAGCTTCTCTGATGCGCAGCGCTTCCTGCTGTGCTCTTCTAACCGCCCTGGTGTCTGGCTGCACGTATTCAGAGGCCAGGCAATTTGCATCAACCTCCCACCTCACCATAAATGTCTCCCCCTTACTCTCACAGAGATTGTGGAGCACACAGCAAGCAGCAATAACGATGGGAATATTGGTTTCGCTGAGGTCTGAGCGAGTCAGTAAACTGCGCCAGCGACCCTTTAAGCATCCAAATGCACACTCTACCACCATTGTGCACTTGCTTAGCCTGTAGTTGAACAGCTCCTTACAACTGTCCAGGGTGCCTGTGTACGGCTTCATGAGCCAGGGCATTAAGGGGTAGGCTGGGTCCCCAAGGATAACTATAGGCATTTCAACATCCCCAATAGTTATTTTCTGGTCTGGGAATAAAGTCCCTTCCTGCAGCTTTTGAAACAGACCAGAGTTCCTGAAGATGCGAGCGTCATGTACCTTTCCCGGCCATCCCACGTTGATGTTGGTGAAATGTCCCTTGTGATCCACCAGTGCTTGCAGCACCATTGAAAAGTACCCCTTGCAGTTTATGTACTCACCAGCTTGGTGCTCCGGTGTCAAGATAGGGATATGGGTTCCGTCTATGACTCCACCACAGTTAGGGAATCCCACTGCAGCAAAGCCATCCACTATGACCTGCACATTTCCCAGGGTCACTACCCTTGATATCAGCAGATCTTTGATTGCATTGGCTACTTGCATCATAGCAGCCCTCACAGTAGATTTGCCCACTCCAAATTGACTCTTGACTGACCGGTAGCTGTCTGGCGTTGCAAGCTTCCACAGGACTATTGCCACTCGCTTCTCAACTGTGAGGGCTGCTCTCATCTTGGTATTCTTGTGCTTCAGGGCGGGGAAAGCAAGTCACAAAGTTCCATGAAAGTGCCCTTACGCATGCAAAAGTTTCGCAACCACTGGGAATCGTCCCAGACCTGCAACACCATGCGGTCCCACCAGTCTGTGCTTGTTTCCCGAGCCCAGAATCGGCGTTCCACCGCATGAACCTGCCCCATTAGCACCATGATGCATGCATTGCCAGGGCCCATGCTTTCAGAGAAATCTGTGTCCATGTCCTGATCACTCGCACTGCCGTCGCCTCCCCGCCTGGTTTTTCAGGTGCTGGTTCTGCATATACTGCACGATAATGCGCGAGGTGTTTACAATGGTCATAACTGCTGGGGTGAGCTGAACGGGCTCCATGCTTGCTGTGCTATGGCGTCCGCTCCTGCTCGGGTAATCCAGGGAAAAGGGCATGAAATGATTGTTTGCCGTTGCTCTGGCGGAGGGCAGAGGGACTGACAACATGGCTTACAGGGTTGGCTTACAGGGAATTAAAATCAACAAAAGGGGTGGCTTTGCGAGAAACAGAATGGCCCCCTCAAGGACAGAACTCAAAACTGGGTTTAGCAGGCCATTGATTTCATGGAGGGAGGGAGGAGAAAATGAAATCAAAACAAATCTGGTCTATTTCTTGTTTTGATCCACTTCATCTATCTTTATATATCTTGCTCGCAGCAGACTGTGCAGTAAGACCGCTAGCCATCATCATCACCCGGGTGCTCGGCAGAAGACGGTGCAGTATGACTGCTGGCCATCGCCTTCTGCTGGCTGCAGATTAAAAGACAGTGCACTGCTGGTAGGACTGAATCACCATGAGACAAAACTTAAAAGGGAAATGACCTGGCTGAGTCACTCCCATGTTTGCCCAGGCGCCCCGACCTCACCGAGGTCGGTAAAAGAGCACCGAGGACTACATTGATGACGGCTACCAGTCATACTGCACTGTCCGCTGCCAAAAGGCAATAAACTGTTGCTGTGTAGCAATGCAGTACCGCGTCTGCCAGCACCCAGGAGACGTATGGTGACAGTGAGCTAAGCGGGCTCCATGCTTGCCGTGGTATGGGGTCTGCACAGGTAACTCAAGAAAAAAGGTGCAAAACGATTGTCTACCCTTGCTTTCACGGAGGGAGGGCGGGAGGGAAGGCGGGCCTGACAATATGTACCCAGAACCACCTGCAACAATGTTTTAGCCCCATCAGGCACTGGGATTTCTACCCAGAATTCAAATGGGTGGGGGAGACTGCGGGAACCGTGGGATAGCTACCCACAGTGCAACGCTCCGGAAGTTGATGGTTGCCTTGGTACTGTGGACACACTCCGCCGACTATATGCACTTAGAGCATTTGTGTGGGGACACACACAATCACCTGTATAAAAACGCTTTCTACAAAACTGACTTCTATACATTTGACCTAATTTCGTAGTGTAGACAAGGCCTTAAGAGGGTAAGCTCCTAAGGGTCAGTACTGTCTCTTATTGTATGTAACAGTGCTTAGGAAAAAAGGAGCCCTGATCTCAGCTTATAATAAATGAATTTGGTGTTTTTGGAGGCATCTCCCACTTTAGCATCCAGGTGCAAATCTTAAATTTAAACAGCCTGCAGTAAAAGCACACCCAGCCACAAAATCCTGTACTGCTCCAAACATCACAGGAAAAACCGTGACAACCAATATCCACAAGCATACAGGTATTTGACCAAAAACATGTGCTCTGCACTATGAACTGAAGGTTAATAGCTTCCAGCTCTTGCAGCGCAAGTGTTCCTCCGTTGGGCATCCTACCCTCAAGACATTCTGTAGGGGCAAATCCAGGGACTAACAGCATCATTTTAGCTGATCTCAGCAATTGCAGTCATGCAAAGGGGCGGGGGGGAGAGAAAGACAGATAATTCACAAAACATACAGGGCTTTACAAATTAAAACCACTGCCTTGAATTGCACCAACAAGAGAAAAGAGTTGAAAGCAAATCATAGACCACCGGGGAACAGGGAGCCCTTCCACAGATTATTGCATTATTTTGGATTACTTTCCTTCCCCTTTTTACGGGGGTGGGGGGAGGCAGGGGACGACACCTAGGGCAGTGGAGGAGGCACAGGAGGACCTCCTCAGTGGGGACACGCAGGACAGGGGAAGAAAGGTGGAGGGGGCTGGCACGAGAGTCAGTAGTGTGCAGGGAGGAGGACACACGGGGGGGGGGTCTCAGGGTCTGGCATACGGGGAAAGGGGGAGACACCCGGGGGAGGAAACTCAAGTGGGGCACCCAGGGTGGGTCAGGATGTGGTACGGGAAGAGGGAGACAACCGAGGCACTGGGCAGAAGGGCACCCAGGGCGGGGGGGGGGGTCACGGGGCATCCAGAGGGGGCGGAGAGGGAGGGTGAAACACCCAGGCGGAGAGGATTAGGGATGAGGAGCGGGGAGAGGGGGACACCCAAAACGGGGGGGGGGCCGAGGAGGGGCCGGCTGCGGCGCGAGGGGGAATAGCAAAGGCCCCAGCCCCAGGACGGTGTCCGGAGAGCCCCCCTCGTCTGGCGGTCCAGGCCGGGCCGGGCCGGGCCGTCCCCAGCGCCCTCTCCGCTCGCCGAAGCAGGGCCGGGAGGGGTAAAGGGCCGCTGCGGCCTCCAGCTGATCCGCGCCCCCGGCCCGGGACGCGCCGAGCGGCACAAACCGGGGAGAGGGAAGGGAAGCAGCGCGCGGTTCCCAAGCCCGGTAACGCGACCGGGACAGGGGGCTGGTTACCTGGGCGACAAGAGCCGGAAGAGCCCGACAGCGGAAAACACCGGAGCAGCCGCTGACAGCTCCCAGCATGCAGCGCGGCTTCCCGTTTCCACCCCTCCTCCCCTCAGGTCGCCTGCGCCACAGCGCCCCCTGCCGGGCCTCAGGCAGCGCAGCGCTCTGCCCCCTGGGGAGGGAAGCGTGGGTGCATGTGTGAGGGAGCGTGTCTCTGTGGAGCGGGGGGAGGGATGTGGGCATTCCCGGAATGCATGACTGTAGGGAAGTGTGTGTATGCACGCTGTGTGTCCGTGTAGGGGAAGCGTGTGTACGTGCTCTATTGTGTAATGTGCATCGGTTTGTGTGTCCGTGTAGGGGGGGGGTCTGTTGTCTATGCCTTGTGTGTAAGAAAGTGTATGAAAAAATGTCTCTGTGTAGACAAGTGTGTGCATGCATTCATTGTATGTATTTGTGTGTGGGTGTGTAAGAGACTGTGTGTCTTTGTGCAGGAAGGTGTATTGCCACATATGTGTGTACCTGTTTAAATAAAATTTGCAGCCTAACTCTTTGACTTTTAATCCTTTTGTTAGCTTGTACACAAAAAAAATAATAACATAAAATGTGTGTGTTCATTTCATAACATGTTTTTAAAAGAGAAGGGAACTCTAAAATAAGTACTATTTCTTAAAAAGTAAATGTCCTTGACTAGTAATTGCAGAAGAGCCAATGTATCATGCATTTCTCCCCACCTTTGTCTAGCTACATTAAATTGCTCCTGGGAGAATTCTGCGCCACTGCAGAATGCAGAGTTTTGCAGAATTCCTTGTTTCCCCCACAGAATTTCTGGCTGCCACTAGAGGCCGCTGGACTCTGCAGAGCCCAGCTCGCAGTGAGCAGAGTGCCCAGCCTGGCGGGGCTGGAGGCTGCACACTCATTGATCTTTGCTCTCCCAGGATGGGAGAGGGCCTGGGAGACCCAGGCAGGTCTGGCAAAGGGAGAGGAAGGGCAGGGCAGGGCCTCAGGACACCATGTCCCCGCGTGCGACAGTGAAGAAGCTGAGGGAGTAAAGGCTCTGGAAGTGCTGGTGACTGGGCTGGGGACTGCACATAAAATTACCATATAGGCATTTCTGAAATAAAAAATATATTTCTTCGTCTATCATTTCCACAAATTACCACCACTGACAAATGTGAACTGTACTCCATTCACACATAGATGGAAAAGAATCGTTGCACTAATGTTGTATTATACAAAACATTTACACAGGTGATGTTTGTGACATGAATAGATCAGGTTTTGTACTTGTCAGACATTGCTCTGGGCAAATCATTAAGAAAACAGAGCTTAGGGTGGTGAAGACTCTGAGTTTCTCTTTTGGATTACCCATTATCCCCTGAGAAAGTAAAACAGAGCCCCAAATTCTGTTTTACAAATTATATTCTTACTAGCTGTCAACTCACCTGCATTTGAAGTTAAATTCACTTTGACCTACTCACCCTTTTTATCGTTCATCCATTTTGGAGAGCAACACAGGGATCTAGGAGTATATGTATATTGCATGGCTGAAACAAATACTGGAATACTGTGTCCATTTCTGGCATCTACATTTTAAATAGGATGTTGAAAAATTGAAGAGGGTGTAGAAGAAAGCCACAAAGATAATTTGAGGACTAGAGAAAATGCCTTACCATGAGAGGCTTAAAGAGCTCAGTATGTTTAGTTTATCAAAAAGAAGAGTGAGACATAACTCGATTACAGTGTAGAAGTGTCTTCATCAGGAAACAGATGTCAGATACTGAAGGGCTCCTTAACTTAGCAGAGAAAGGCTAACAAGAACCAATGTCGGGAAGCTGAAGCCAGAAAAAAATCAAATTAGAAAGAAGGCACACATTTTTATCAGTGAGAGTGATTAACAATTGGAACAAATTACCATGGGAAAAGGTGGATTCTCCATCTCGTGAGGTCTTTAAATCAAGACTAGATGCATTTCTGGAAGATATGCTTTAGCCAAACATAAGCTATTTAACAAGTTATTGGGCTCAATACAGGCATACTGGGGCGAAATTTGAAGGAACAGTAATCCACACCATGCAGAGTCAAGCACAGGAGTTTATTTCGTACAGCGCTGGTGGAGTGTCACTTTGCTTATTAGGCTCAGAGACACTGCAGAACAATTAATTACAATAGATTATATGGGGTGCTCATTGGGCAGAAAGAAGCGATTGGAATGGATTTCCCAAGCCCCTGGATAGGTTCTAGCAGCAAGACAAGATAAGCACAATAAGCCAGTGGTCTAAAAGTTTACATAATGGCTCCGCCCAAGGCTCAAATTAACATATTGCTGACACCCAGGTAATTACCCCCAAACTATTTCTATTAAAGTGTATAGGTTAAATCCTAATTTTGGGGTCCAGGGGAATGAGGTAGCCGCTCTCCCGGTTGACCAAAGGTACATTCCTGGAAATTTAAAACAAAAAAGCAGTAATTAGTACTTAACAATAACAATTGTTTACAAGTTTACCCGGGGTGAAAGTAAGTCGAGTGACTTACAGGTAAGCGGGGACCAGCTCTGGCTCCTGGAAGGGGCGGGACCTAGGGCGGAAGGGGCGGGGCTGAGGGGGTCAGAGCCAGCCCCAGCCCACCCTGTAAGGTAAGTGCCCCCCTCCTTCTCATCCTCCTCCTCCCCCACCAGGGTAGCAACAGCAGCCCGGGGCTCTGGGGGCTATTTAAAGGGCCCGGGGCTCCCCTGCTTCTACTGCCCCGGTCCTCTAATTAGCCGCTGGAGCCCTAGGGAAGCTACTCCAGGTTTCTGGGGGCTATTTAAATGGCCTGCGGCTCCCCTGCTTCTACCGCCCCAGTCTCTTTAAATAGCCACCGGAGCCCCGCAGCCACTACCCTAGAGCTCCAGCAGCGGGGCTCTGGAGGCAATTTAAAGGGCCTGGCGTTCCAGCCACTGCCCTTTAAATTGCTCCCTGGGGAAGCCGGGCTGCCCCAGTACGGTGCACCAGCTCTTGCCGGTACGCCATACCAGGGTGTACTGACTTACTTTCACCTCTGAGTTTACCCTTTCATTTCTGTGGGCTAGGATTGGCATACATCTGTGAGGGGTGGGTGTCATAACTCATGTCAATCCTCTCCCCAAACTCTGTCGGGGATTTGAGGGGTATTGTATCACTATCTCCACCCTGCATTAGGGAGTAACCAGGAGGCCTTTCTCAGTGGTTCATGTGTCTATAACTTGCGATAAGGACACCCGATTACATTTGGAGTTATGCTGACTACGCTTATTGGCTTGAAACACACAAGGTTATCTGTTTACTCCAGCTTTCTCTTAGCTATATATTGTTCTTTGTTAGCTAGTCTTCATCTGGACCTATATGAAAAGTTCTTAGCAGAAACTGTAGTCAAGATTTTACATCCACAGCAAATGGATTTTGGCCCTTCAAAATGTAATGGCCTGTGACATAGAGGAGGTTAGAATTAGTCTCTTTTGGTCATAGTCTCTATAAATTGAAGTTATTGCTGGGATTGAAATGGAGCAGAGAGAGGACTATTGCTTTGATCCTGCAAGTACTTATGCATGTGAATAACTTTACACATGTGAGTAGTCCCATTCAATTCAATGGAACTACACACATATGTGAAGATATTCATGTTCATTTATTTGCAGGATTGGGGCCTAAGAGCTGGAGAGAACGAGAGAAGAACACTGAAGATGAATATTGGAGAAGAAAGTAAAATCACAAAAGGAAAGGGGATTTTTAAAAAGAGTATTTTAAAGAAAATCAAACATGTAAAAAGAATTAAAAGTGGCTTATGGGGGGGGGGGGGAGAAGACAAACCAACCGGAGGAAGTTAAAACATAGGGCCCAATACTAAGCCCATTGACTTCAGAGGGAGCAGGACTTAGCCCACCGGCAGGCTGCTAGATATAGAAAAGAGAAAAAATTGGAGTAATAGGAGCCCCTATTTTAAGAAAAACACCACATATGCAAGACTTGCATTTAAAAAAAAAAAAAGTTGGCTACACTGTTTCGGCAAAGAAGAAACTTCCCTTCCTTCTCCCTCCAATGTCCTTAAAAACAAATTGGGATTTAATTGTTGTTATAAAACATTTCTCTAGCGCTGTAAACTTATATGGGGGCATTATAAACACAAGTTTAATTCCGGCAACCCCTTCTTTCCTGAGCAGGGTCATTGGGGATGCTCAGGGGAAGCAGCACTTCTTAGCCGAGCAATCAATATGTTCTGGTCTTGCAGCAGGTGGGTAACTCAACTGGCAGAACAGAGTAACTAGTGGCACTCAAAGCTGGCTACTAGGAGCAAGAACAGCTCTCTCTGTTACTGGGATGGGATAGCGGGGCACTTCCCAGAGGCGAAGTCCGCCTTGCGGGAGGCTCTTATCTCTGTGCGGCGCGCGGGGCGGGCGCTGCACTTCCAGAGGGCGCTGTGTGGGGCGGCAGGGAGGGCGGCACGAGCATGCTCTGCTCTTGCGCCTGCCTCGGGGAAAGAGCTTCCTGGGCCGGGTTCAGACCGTCCCCTCTGCACGTGGGTTCACCGGCGGCCGGCTTGACCGAGCTCCAGGGGCGTCCCGCAGCCCCGTAACAGCAGGGGCCCGGGCAGAGAGCTGCCGGCGGCGCCCACATGGAGGAGTCCGCTTTCCTGGAGATCAGGCGGAGGATGCAGAGCGGGCTGCTGATTATCCGGTATTGCACAGGAGCGGCTCTGTCCGCGTCCCTCTCTCTGCGCGGGGCCGAGCCCCTTACCTTGCTGCCTGGCTGTGCCTGCTCACGGGGCTTTTGGGGGCATGGTGGGGAGCCTGGGGTGATTCAGGTGCAACCGCTTGGATGACAAGAACGTGCATTCCCCCCCCCCCCCACTTTTACTGTCCTGTTGGCATTTTGATGCACCCAACGCTCCTTACGTTGCTGGGCTGGTGGTTACCTAGTCACACTCCTTCACCATTCCCCTTGTGCATGCACAGCTGCTATCCCAGCACCGCCTAATCTCACAAAGCAGTCATAGTTTCGAATGGGTTTCAGAGTAGCAGCCCTGTTAGTCTGTATCGGCAAAAGCTCACCTTACCTGAGCACTCTCGTTACAGTGTGTATGGGAACACCCATTGTTTCATGTTCTCTGTGTATATAAAATCTCCCCATTGTATTTTCTACTGAATGCATCCGATGAAGTGAGCTGTATCTCATGAAAGCTTGTGCTCAAATAAATTTGTTAGTCTCTAAGGTGCCAAAAGTACTCCTTTTCTTTTTATAGTTTCTAATTTTACTCTTAATGTAATTTCTAATCTTAAAAATCATTACATGTAAACTGAAAAATATTTAGATGGTGTTCATGTATTTACTGAGGTAATTTATCTGATTCTGTTTCATATATTCTTTGAATTCCAAACTTCATAGTGCAAATAAACCTGTTGCCCGCATTCCCCTCCCTCAATAAATACATAAGTAACTTTCAACAATAACATCTGCAAATACTTCAAAATCTACTATGCAAAAAGAAAAGGAGTACTTGTGGCACCTTAGAGACTAACCAATTTATTTGAGCATAAGCATCTGACGATGTGAGCTGTAGCTCACAAAAGCTTAGGCTCAAATAAATTGGTTAGTCTCTAAGGTGCCACAAGTACTCCTTTTCTTTTTGCAAATACAGACTAACACGGCTGTTACTCTGAAAATCTACTATGTGGGCACTGTACCTGATTTGTGAAGTTCAATATCTTGACTGCAGAAATCAGCAAAATGCATTCCATATGTAATAAAATGTGTAAAATGTGGATGAAAATGAATGAATATCATACTGCTTGCTATGAATCTTGGAAAAAGTTGGCCCAGTGAGTTTCAAAGGCTCATCAAACCTATACAGAAAGTATTAAAAGTGACGTTTTCCTCTGTGATTTCCAGAAGATACAGTTTCCACATTTAAATGTGTTGGCTTCTTCTAATTAACTAATTTTTCTGCCTCCCTGATAGTATTGTCTGCGAACAGGTAATTATTAACATTAGGAACTGATCCATTTCCTTTTCTAGTTTTAATCTACTCTTAAGGTTCAGTGGGAATTTTATGAGTTCAAGGGATTCAGATACTTTGGACCCAGTTCTAGCCACATGCAATTTGATGGGAATTTTGCTGGTGATTTAAATGGGAGCAAGACTGGACATTTTATTTATAATTATTGTGGCCCCTCCCACATTATCTTTTAAACATGTAAACATCTTACAGTCTCTCATTTTTGTGTAATTTTGATTCTGATATGCGACTGGGATTTTTGACAGTTAAAACTATGTCTTCCTTTACAGTTTGTTTCATGATTTTAGGTTAAAGAAAAACAGTTACATTGCTGTCTTATTTCCCAATAAATAAATCTTTTTTGTACTAATTTGGAGACAAATATTTGTGGATTGTAGAAAAGCATGCATTCATTTTTGGTTTTAATCCATATACATTTCTTAATGTTGGACTCAACAAAACATTGCATCATCCATAGACACAAAATTTAAATAAATAAAAGTCAGAAGCATTTCAACTTTGAGAAAATTTGTTTGCTTAAACAAGTCAACATTATATATGACTACTAAACCCTCATTGTAAAGCTTTTTTTTTTAACTGCTATAAAAATTTGTGTATTTTAAATCTCTAGTGAGCCAAAAGCAGGAAATTTGCCAGTGGATATTACAGTGGCTCCAGGATCATTAGAGATAAAAAGTTGTCAAGCCTGCAAGATGATCAACTTTCCTGCAGAGGTCAGGATTGTTCCTTCTTCCTGTCGAGGACTACAGTATATAGCTGGAGATGGTTTACATGTGAGGCTGCAAGTTCAAGCAGATTCAAATACAAGTAAGGGTGACCAATTATTTTGTTTTCCTTTGATTAGACACCGTATACTAAATTCCTTGAGAAGAAGAAAATCAAGGCCATTGTTCAGAAAATATAATTTTTGGTTACAGGTAATCTGAGACTTTACAAGTTATTTCAAACATATGAGAGAAAAACAAGGTGAGAAAATAACGAGGGCTGTCAAGTGATTAAACAATAATAGAATACCGTATATTTACATATTTTTGGATGTTTTCTGCACTTTCAAAAATGTTGATTTTACAACACAGAATACAAAGTGTACAGTGCTCACTTTTATTTATGTTTGATTACAAGTATTTGCACTGTAAAAAACAAAAGTAATAGTATTTTTCAATTCACTTAATTCAAGTACTATAATGCAATCTCTTTATCATGAAAGTTGAACTTACAAATGTAGAATTATGTACCAAAAAACTGCCTTCAAAAATAAAACCATGTAAAATTTTACAGCTGGCAAGTCCTCTCAGTCCTCCTTCAGCCAATCGCTCAGACAAACAAGTTTGGTTACAATTTTCAGGAGATAATGCTGCCCACTTCTCTCTTTCAGGTGACATTGTAAACAAGAACAGGTGTTCACATGGCACTGTTGTAGCTAGCGCTGCAAGATATTTATGTGTAAGATGCTCTAAAGATTCATATGTTCCTTCGTGCTTCAATCACCATTCCAGAGGACATGGGTCCATGCTGATAACGATCAAAGCAGAGCGGACCAATGCATGTTCATTTTCATTATCTGAGTCAGATGCCACCAGCAGAAGGTTGATTTTCTTTTTTGGTGGTTCGGGTTCTGTAGTTTCCGCATTGGAATGTTGCTCTTTTAAGATTTCTGAAATCATGCTCCACGCCTCATCCCTCTCAGCTTTTGGAAGGCACTTCAGATTCTTAAACCTTGGGTCCAGTGCTGTAGCTATTTTTAGAAATCTCACATTGGTACCCTCTTTGTGTTTTGTCAAATCTGAAGTGAAAGTGTTCTTAAAATGAATAACATGGCTGGGTCATCGTCCGAGACTGCTAATATATGGGAGAATGAGGGTAAAACAGAGCAGGGGACATAAAATTCTCCCCCAAGGAGTTCAGTCACAAATTTAATTAACACATTACTTTTTTAACGAACATCAGCATGGAAGCATGGCCTCTGGAATGGTGGCCGAAGAATCAGGGGGCATACGAACGTTTAGCATATCTGACACATAAATACCTTGCAATGCTGGCTACAAAAGTGCCATGCTAACATCTGTTCTCACTTTCAGGTGACGTAAACAAGAAGTGGGCAGCATTATCTCCTGCAAATTGTAACCAAACTTATCTATCTGAGCGATTGGTTGAAGTAGGAATGAGTGGACTTGTAGGCTCTAAAGTTTTACATTGTTTTATTTTTGAATGCACTTATTTTTTTTAGAGTAGCAGCCGTGTTAGTCTGTATCCGCGAAAAGAAAAGGAGTACTTGTGGCATCTTAGAGACTAACAAATTTATTTGAGCATAAGCTTTTGTGAGCTACAGCTCACTTCATAGCTCACGAAAGCTTATGCTCAAATAAATTTGTTAGTCTCTGAGGTGCCACAAGTACTCCTTTTCTTTTTGCTTATTTTTTTTGTACATAATTCTACATTTGTAAGTTCAACTTTCATGATAAAGAGATTGCACTACAGTACTTGTATTAATTTAATTGAAAAATACTATTTCTTCTTTTACAGTGCAAAATATTTGTAATAAGTATAAAGTGAGTACTGTACACTTTATATTCTGTGTTGTAATTGAAATCTATATATTTTAAAATGTAGAAAACATCCAAAAATATTTAATAAATTTCAATTAGTATTCTATTATTTAACAGTGCAATTAATCGCAATTAATTTTTTAAATTGCGATTAATTTTTTTGAGTTAATCATGTGAGTTAACTGCGATTAATTGACAGCCCTAATTTTTCACTATGGCAGCTTAGGGCTCCAGTTTTGAAAATGTGGCATATGCTGGCTACTTCTGCGTCACATCAGATAAGTTCAAATTCATTTGTCCACAATGATACACGTAGCTTTGTCTTGATTCAGTCATATTTATTGATTATTTTTAGTTCTCTGTTATAACTGGGAAAATATGCTGTCTGAACTGGCTTTAGTTGTAGTGTTTTTCTCTTTGCTGGCCAGCAGAGGGTATTGCTGTATTGGAAACTGTCATTTTTCTTCTTTGAGAGAGAGCATATTTTGTTGCTATATTATATACCTGTACCTGGTTGACAGTTTAGAATATTGCTCTTTCTCTCCTGCACTCCTCCTCCTCCCCCCCTTCCCCCACCCCCTGCCAACTATCTAGTGTGGTAAATTAAGGGAGGTACCACACACAGCAAAGCCAGAGATCAGTAGAGCTTACGTTAACAGGGTTAAGACTTAATTTGATCTAAAAGTAACTTTAAAAGGATCCTCTTGATCCTGACACAACTTCAGCTCCTCCAACATGAAGCTTGCAAAACTGTTAAAAATGACTATTCAAATACAGCATGTATACATTACAGTAAATGCTAGATGCTGTGAATATGGGTCTTCCTTCAGCTCTGCTTGCCTGTTCTTTTCTTGTAAGCAGAAGTGTACAAAGAATTTGGTGTGTGGAATGTCAATATTTTTCTTCTTGCTTGTAGTAGTTAGAATCTTAGCTTTCTGGAGCTAATGAGTAGATACCCAGTTTTTTATGTGCAAATTTATGTAGATTGAACAGGAACTTGATGTTTATTATGTCCTCTTTAATATCTGTAGAATTAATTTCAACTTTGAGTGAAAGTCTGAAAGCGCAGAAGAGTTGCATCTTTTACTGTCAATCTTGTGGTGAAATCATAATAAAAGAACGGTAAGCAATACAGTTTTATATGTTGTATCTTAATAAAAGCTGCATAACGTAAGAACATAAAAACGGCCATACTGGGTCAGACCAAAGGTCCGTCGAGCCCAGTATCCTGTTTTCTGACGGTGGCCAGTGCCATGTGCTTCAGAGGGAATGAACAGAACAGGTAATCATCAAGTGATCCATCTCCTGTCACTGATTCCCAGCTTCTGGCAAACAGAGGCTAGGGATACCATTCCTGCCCATCCTGGCTAAAAGGCATTGATGGACCTAGTCTCCACGAATTTATCTAGTTCTTTTTTGAACCCTGTTATAGTCTTGGCCTTTACAACATCCTCTGCCGAGGAATTCCACAGGTTGACTGTGTGAAGAAATACTTCCATTTGTTTGTTTTTAAACCTGCTGCCTATTAATTTCATTTGGTGTACCTTTTATGTACCTTTTCCAATCAGAATCTCTCTCTCTTTTTTTTTTTTTGAGACAAGACAACCACATCTGTGTCGTATACAAGATGTGAGCATATCATGGATTTATATAGAGGCAATATCCCCAAATAAACATTGTTTCAAATTTTAATTAATTTACTATGTGCATATGAATGGATACTGCACTCTTCTCTACGCATGAGCACACAGGAGGTCAAATTGGAATAAAAGGGTGAAGTGTGTGGGGCATGGCAGTGGCTCTCCGCCATGCTTTTCTCCTTTCAGGGAGCCTCTGGTGCTTGGTTGGGCTACACAGATCTGGAAGGTATGGCAGGATGGAGCAGGGTAGCTGCCACTGTATCTGGTGTTCTCCTTTCCCACACTGCCTTATTTCCAAGCTGAAGTCAGTATTATAGTTAATGCTGTTAGAAACAACGTTAGTTCTGTCTGGCTTTGGCCTCACCAGAGAGAGGGGTAGTGTGCAGATGTATGACAGCTTGTGATAACATAGATTGAGGGGGGAAAGAAGGTTGCAGAGCTGTGTGGAGGGCAGGTCTTTCTTGCAGATGATCAGAGATCCACTGAGTTAGAGCCTGATTCTTTCCACGAGTTTCATGGCTCTCCAGAGATACAGAATCATGCCCTCTGCCCCTTCCATATGACCCAATGGAGGGAAGATTGTCAGATTTTTCCATGGCTTGAAAGCTGCAGAGATTTCAGGATGCTTCTTTCTTTCCTCCTGATTATACTGTAGAAGAGGAGGTTATAGACAAGAAGTACGCCTTTCAGGGCTTTGCTTCTGTTATTCAGTAGCTTTCAGAGACCAGACCAGAATGTAATTTAAATTAATTTTCATGAATTATCTTTTAAGGAGATTGCCCTTTCCATTAGGCCAAAAAATTATTTTTGCTACAAAAGTGCTTTATATGTGCATTGAAAAATCAAATGCAGAATAGAGGGTTTTTTTTAATATTGCATTACATTTACTGTTATGACTGAATTCCAAATTTTATGTGTAGAGTAAACATCTGACTACTTAATTTATGTTAAAGAAAGGTATATTCTAAATTCAGTGAGGGTTTTTGGGGCGGGGTAGTCTACATAAAGTCATCCAATTTTATTTTTCAATTTTATAATGCAAACAGATTTTCAACAGAGAGGATTTTAATATATACTTTCTAAAAAATAATGTTAATGTTGGACTGCAGTTTTGGGGTATTATATAAATTAAAAGAGAGAAGAAAATCTGAAAGTCTTCTTCCAATATAGGAAGAGTAGAGCCTTACAATAGCGTGGGGTCCCATTGAGGGACTGGACCTCTAGTAAGCCCATGTTGTTGTATTAGATGGGCTTCAGTGAATCATTGCTCAATACAATTCAAACTCTTCTAAAACTGAACTAGGGCTGCATTAATTTGATGTCAGTTATTGAGTTCTAGAGACAACTAAGGGCCCAGATCCTGGCTTTCCATTGACAGGTACAAGGCCCAAAATGTAATAGAAAAGCTGTATTTCTGCATAGGATGGCCTGTTTAGGAGGGCTCTGCAGCCCCCTGTATGAGGCAAGCTGTGGCAACGCTGCAGCTGCTATTGTTATGTAAGGCTGTGTTGGGTACTTGGTGGAGACTAAAGGTCTCTGGGAAGGCAAGGTGGGGGCTCTGGACTGCAGGTGCAGATCAGACATTGACGGGGCCTGTTTACAGTAGGCTTTGTTGGTTTCTGTTATGTAATGCTTGAAGAAAACAAATATAATTGTTAAATACAACTCTTGTTGCTGTAAAGCAAAGAACACCATGTAGTAATAGGAGTGGACGGATCTGAGAGCAGTAAGGAAGATAGGATAGGGCATGTGGCAAGCCCCAAAATAACTGGTCAGCTGATGGGACAAATATTGGTTGAATATTATGAGATAATGTTAAAAGTGATCATATATTTTATAGCACTAACTTATTAGAACAGTAATAAAACAGTAAGACTTGATGGTCTCCAGTAGGCTTAGTCTTAGAAAGTTACTTATGCCTAATTTAAAAAAAAAAAAAAAAAAAAGTTAAAGTTATTTTAACTCAGAAAAATGCCAACAACAATAAAATGAAGTTCTAAAAAATGAGAGAATGGAAGTATGTATGATGCAATCAAAAAACTAGGCCGCCTTCTGCATCGAGGCATTCATGCTGGAACATTTGACAGTATTTGACTGTGGTCAAATAATAGGTGGTCAATTGACTGGCTTGCCAAGCCTTGTCATAACCACACTACGGAGTTTGTAAGGATAGCTGTGTGATGGGTTGGACCCCCCTTTCAGGGTGCCACCAGAAATGCTGGGGAACCACTGAGCCCACCTTCCCAGCGGCCTGTGTTTCCCTTAATCTGTGTTGCTCTGACAGGTTCTCAAGCCCCTTTCCAGCACACATACAGGTAGCGACACACCCAGCTGTAGAATCACATAGAGCCTGCTATCAGCTCTCTGTGGGAGGACTCAGCTAGGGGATTGCCCAGCACTCACATGCTCACCTCCTTTGGAGTATAAACCCCAAATAATATTGTCTTGCGCTGTATAGAAGGATCTGCACAGCGCAAGCTCATAAAAATCACTCCCTCCCTCAATGTGGAGGGAGCTATGCACAGCTCCTCCCCCCCACCCCCGAAGTGAGGGAGGGAGATGTGCACAGCTCCCCACCCTCCCCAAAGTTATGAGTTGCACAAACTGGGTTTTGGTATAAACAAGAAATATGTTTGTTAACTACAAAAGGAAAATTGTAAGTGATAATAAGGGATAGCAAACAGAACAAAGCAGATTACCTTAGTAAAACCGCAAACTAAGCGTCACACACTAGATAGGTAGGATATAAATTAGCAAATTCTTACCCTGAGTGATAAACAGGCTGGCAGATTCTTAAGGCACAAGTTGCTTTAGCTTTCCCTGGTTTTCATACATAGGCTAAAAATCCTTCTAGCCTGGGACCATCACGTCCCACAGTTTAGTCTTTGTTCCTCAGGTGTTTCTAGGTGTGCATGAGGTCCCCTCAGAATGTCATTTTCCGCCTTTATATTTTCTCCCTACTTGCTGGAAAGCTTTTTTGCTGCGACCTGGGTCAAACTGTTCCCATTGTGTAGTGCTACCTCTGAGAGGTTTTTTATTGTACACAGTTTCTGGGGTAATCCTTGTGCTTGTGTGCATTTCCTCAATAACCCTTTAACATTTTTGGCCATTTTACTCTTGTACCTGAAAGGCTGCTTGTGGGTATTTTCAACCTCAGGACATGTTTCAGCAACACATATATAGCCAAACTTCATTACTTCACATACGACAATAGCACATACAATCCAATGAAGTATTACTGTTGGGCAGATCAAGACTTTCAGAATGACACCTCACAAGGCATAATTTGTATAAGACATCCTAATTACATGACAGTGATGAATAATGGGGTGTCACGGTGTCACAAGCTGACCTTTAAATAGATTTTTACAATATTTCAGCTCTCATCTGCAGACAATATTGATTTTGATAAGGTGCTAACACAATCTGAAATTTATTGTTATCTAGAAAGAAGGAAACCTGTGAAATATTTCACTTCTGCACAAGAATGCAGAAGGCACAAGAAGGTACCCAAAAAAGTACTGGCCTCTTAAGAGACCTCCTGATGAGAGACATGGTGGTGGTAGACTGCAGCGATGGGAAAATATGTGAGCATCTGCTCAGAGATTGTGAGCTAACTTTAGAAAAAAACATATAAATATTCAAAGTGATAAAGCAGGCAAAATTGCAAGTGCAGGCTTTAAGTAAGGGGACAAGAAACTGTACATAGAAGGCAGCAGAATGAGAAAGATAGGCATGAGGGAAAACACACAAGGAAGCTCAAAGAATGGCCTCAAAATCTTGTAACAAACAGCCTAGAGCAGGGGTGGGCAAACTTTTTGGGCCAAGGGCCACATCTGGGTGGGGAAATTGTATGTAGGGCAGGGGGTTGGGGTGCGGGAGGGAGTGCAGGATGTGGGAGGGGTGCAGTGTGTAGGAACGGGCTCATAGCAAGGGATAGGGGCAGAGGAGGGGTGCGGGGTGTATGAGGGGGCTCAGGGAAGGGAGTTGGGGTGCAGGAGGGGTGCAGTGTGCAGGAGGAGGCTCCGGGCAGGGGTGCAGGAGGGGTGCGGGGTGTGACGGGGCTCAGGGCAGGGAGTTGGGGTTGCAGGAGGGGTGCGAGGTGCAGGCAGGAGACTTAGGGCAGGGAGATGGGGGGCGGAGTGCAGGAGGGGTTTGGGCTCCGTCCCGGTGCTGCTTACCTAAAGCGTCTCTGGGTGGCAGCAGCATGCACTGGGGCTAGGACAGCTGTGGGGAGCGGTGCCTGGAGGCTAGGGCAATGCACAGGGCCCTCTGCCACCATTCCCCGCCCCCCCCCCGGACATGATGCCGTCTGCTTCTGAGAGTGGCACGGGGCTTGCGGCAGCATGGGGGGCAATCCCACGGGCCGGATCCAGCCTGCGGGCCATAGTTTGCCCACCGCTGGCCTAGAGAATGACACGGGAAGTGTGGAAGTAACTGTTCATCTCGCCATTGTCCAGCATTTGGGCAAAAGTGTAGAATTTCTTCACTGTAAGTGAGTGAAGGAATCCACTGATAGCTCTGTGCACTTAAGAAGAACACCACATCTGTGGGACTAGAGGAACACATCTGGGGAATTGTGGTCAGGCTTAGGAGGTTGTGGATAATATGACCATTTAAAAACAAAAAGATGTTCTGAAACATTTTTCTGTATGTTTGTTTGGATTATATTGGTTTAAGGAGTAACTACTGTATTTCAAATATTTGACTTTTTATTAAAGTAGGCATAAAAGCATGCACCGAGGAGGAATAAGAGAAGAATTACTATTTAAAAAAAAAAAGAGAAATCTTAAGTTTCTCATTTCATAGGCCAGATGTTCAAAGCAGAAACTGTATGCAAGAAAATAGTGTGTAGGTGTTTCAGACAAATGGAATTGTTCCTGTACACCAGTGTGTGTGTGTGTGTGTATTCTGGCTTTGAGGCATCATGTATATAGTATATAGAAATATAGTAGGGTATTTTGAGGCATGTGTGACTTCTGCAAGTTAAATTTGAGTCTAACTTCAGGTTGCATTATCCAGTGCAAGTAAAAGCACTATACCATTTTTTATTTTGTTTGTTTTGTTTTGCTTGAAAGTCTGATTGCCTCCCTGTGAGCATGGAATGCCTTCAGAATACATAACTGACCTTGCTGAGTGTATACTGCAGAGAGACCTGTATTGATGTTGCATGGACGTCTGATGTAAAAGAGAGAGATGAGAACTTTTTAAAGAGAGTTTTTTAAAATGCACATTATTATGTTTTTCATGACTATGACTTGATGTATTTATTTTTATCTCATGGTTCACTTCACTAGTTGTCAATGCCAATTTCTGTAGTATAATCGCTGAGATCAGGCTGAGCCTGAGTCTTTCCACCTGTTGGGCATGATGTAAGATTCACCTGTTTATGCAGCCATTTCCCAAATAATCTTGTCATGAGTCACTACCATTGCCTTCTCAGAATTCATCCAATGGGCTTCAACACCTATAAGTAAGTGCCTTTTACTGGAGGAGGGAAGGCCAGCTATTTCTTTTAGCGGGAATCTCATGTTTGCTTGGTTTTTTTTAAGTGTTCAGACCCATTGATGACAGGTGCCTTAGAAATGGTTGTAATAGATTGAAATATCTTGTTTTCTTTCCTCTATTAGGATGTTTCTCAGAGTTCTTCCCCTACCAAGTGAAAACTGGAGTGCTTTGGTTGAGGAGTGGTGTTGCCACCCCAATCCCTTTGCCAACAGCACTCTTCATCCTCAGAATAACGACTGTTTTCTTGGACACACTTACTTTCTGGTGAATTCAGGAAATGAGTCACATGGGCCTGGAACTGAAACAGTCCATTCAAAGACTGAACATTCTGCTTCTGAGAGGGGCTCTATGTGGGTAAAGTATTTTGTTTTAATAAATCTCAAAGCGTGACTTTTTTATTATTTTTTTAATTTTATTTTGGGGAGTGGACATTTCTGTGAAAGATCTTTATAAAGTTCGGGGCTTGTAGAGTTGCTGACATCTGTTGTCTAGGAACCAGACTAAATTCTAGCATTTTCAGAACAATTGCTCCTAGTCTTAATATCACCTAGGTACACAAGGAATGATTCTCTGCCTTGAAACACACTTGGAATCATTGTAAAAATACTGTTCAGAGAACCTAGTACTTGCAAAGAAGACCAAGTAAAGCAAAATGGGATTTCATATGGTCAGGCAGTGAAGAAGCAAAATCTTTGGGTCACCCTTGATTTGGCTGAAATGGAAACAGTGGTCTGTTGCTACAGGCTTTGTATAATCTGATGGGTAGTTAATTAAAACTGTACCTGTGATGTGATAGGAAGATGTCAATCAAAGAATAGCAAAATAAAACCCAAAAGCTAAGAATGGGTGGAATCGAGGGGTAACTACATTTGCTGAAACATTGCTGGACACCGAGAAGTAAATATGAACAAAACAGTTTGGCTATACAAGAACTTGTCAAAATCCAGGTGTGGTTTGGGTCCAGATATCCTATTTATGTTCCTACAATGCAAGGGGGCGAGGGTTGGCGATGCAAAGATAGACCCATGTTTTGGGAATATCTTTGTCCCACCACTTTGTCGTGGTTCTGATGCAAAAGCTGCACTTGCCTGGCAAATACTGCCTTCAAGTAATTGACTGGGCTTGTTAGGCTAGGGTTAAACAGGCTGAGCCTCTCAGTGAGTCGCACTATGAATTCCATACACTGCTGGTCTCAGTCTCTGCCTCTTCCCATGCTTGACTGAACATCTTCCATGTCCTCTTCTAGGTTTCTTGAGATGCTAGGTGATTCATTAGCAGAAATTTCTCTCTCTCTGAATAAAGAGTAATCTCAGTCTGTTCAGCACAGCTCTATATTTAGAATACATTGCTGAAATGGTTGTGATTCCAAGAGAATTAGGGCAGTACAACCCCCTTCTCCCACAATCCCTTGGACTGTCAAATCTCCCACAAGCAACTGCTTCCACAGGGACTGCAAGGGGGGACTGTGAGAGAGGTAGCTGGGTGAGGGTTGCAGCTGAAGCACTTGCAGGTGTAGACATTGGGCAGCTGCGCCCAAAACCAAATGGCTCATTTAGATGCACTGCACTACTGGTATTTAGACCAGTGTAGTCCTGCCAACTCCATTAGAAATGAGACAAGTCTTCAGTGAAGAGGCACCTGAAGATTTTTTTGAATGTGATGAATCTCCATATTCACTTCCTAAAAATTGCCTTGATATCAAGATTTGTTACTTGGTTATTTGAAAACCTTGTATCATGCTTGCACTGAAATTCTAATGTCTGCACTCATTGATTTGTAGCATCAGTCAGTTGCCAATCAAATGAGCACAACCTTAAGATCAAGCAGAAACTGGACTAATTAGGGAAAAATTCATATTGAAATGCAAAGTTCTTCCATAATATGGAGAAAGTTTTAGAAAGTTACAGACAACACAGATTGCTGTTGGCACAAACATTCTCATTTTATAATATATTCATGCAGTCGGCACTAGTATGAAAATTCCTTTTTAATTGCATAACAGTCATTGGAGAGTGTTTGCCTGTGACCAAAACAGTAGTAGGAATATAGCAGAGATACTTAAACAATCCTCTGCAGCCTCCTGTGGCACCAAGACAACATTGTGCCGTGGAAAACATATTGCTCACGTTTTACTCTAACGATGTAACACTGATGTTAAATGTCACATGGTCACACAGCATTCTAATAGTATCTCTGGGGGAAAATATTTTCCCTAAGACAATATCAAGGATCCTTAGAAATAGAAACACACACACAAAAAATATTAGGAGAGGATCCACCTCCATCTGCAGATTGCCAGCAGCTGCAAGTTGTCACATAGATATATTGATTTAATTAGTCTGGCTAAAAGTATCATCCTTTTTCTTCAAGCAGTGATACCACTGAGTTCTCAGTGTTTTCAGGTACCATACTGCACAATTCTCAGCCACCGCATGTAACTTTTAGCAGAAAAGGCACTCAAATAGTAGTTATCTGAGGAATACTGTGCTTATAGCCCCTGGCCCTGCCTTCATTTATTGGGTGTTAAGAAACCCAGTCTCCTTACTTTATTTCTCTCCTTCTTTCTGACAGGGAGTAAGTTCTACTCCACAACTTTTGGGGGAGAGTAAGGGGCAGGCACTGGGAAAGGGGACGAACTGTGCATCTGTTTTTATTGGCTCTAACTCCAGTACAATGGGATCCAGCTTTCTCATGTAATGTATCCTGTTAAGGCTGTAACAGGTCTGCAGAGGCTAGAGAATTCCCAACCCTTGCGTTCCCACTGGAATCTTGGTCGGTGTTTCCTGGCTCAGTTGAGGTTTGCAGGATAGACTATCTCCTCAGTGTCCTAATAATAGGAAATAGGAAGTAGCTGTCTTCCCTGAGGGTAGCGGTGATTCAGTCTCATTAGAAACAAGAGCTAACAGGCAGCAATTCTTACTAGGGGCAGCCTCACTTTCACCTGGCAAGTCAAATTCTCAAATGTACAATGTTTGAGCTGAATTAGGTTCCCATCTCCACCCAAATATTGTTTAGTCCATGAGAAGATACTCAGAGCTGGGAGCCAGGAGATCATGAATTTAAATCTCATCTATACCCTGTGCAGTCCTACCTTTGGACTCAGGGCAATCCCATTTCACTAATAAATTAACTGAGGGATTGCATAAGGTTCCTTTTAGCAGAACTAGGAATAGAACCCACATATCTAATATTCCCAGATGGATACATTTTTAAGACCAGAATGGACCACTATAAGTATCTAGTCTGATCTCCTGCACAACACAAGCTAAAGAATCTCACCCAGTAATTCTGGCATCAAACCCATAGCTTGAGCTATAACATATTTTTTAGATAAATATCCATTCTTGATTTAAAGGCTTCATGTGACAGAAAATCCACCCTGTCTCTATGTGAGTTGTTTCAATGGTTAATTACACTCACCGTTAAAAATTTTGTACTTTATTCCTAGCTTGAATTTGTCTAGCTTCAGCTTTCAGCCTTGGATTTTGTTATGTCTTTTTCTGCTAGCTAAAGAGCTACAGTCAGAAATCTCTTCCCCATGTAGATACTTGTAGACAGTGATCAAGTCACCTCTTAATCAAAGTAGATTGAGCTTCATAAGATACGTTTTTCAGACCATGAATCATTCTTGTAGCTTTTTTCTGAACTCTTTCCAATTTTTCAACGTCCTTTTTGATGTATGGACTCCAGAACTCTACACAGTATTCCAGTAACTGTCTCACTAATTCTGTATACAGAGGTAATACCACTTTTCTACTCTTACTTAATATTTCTCCTCTTATACATGGAAGGACCATGTTCACGATCTTAGCTACAGCATAACCAACATGAGCTCCCAAGGTAATCTATCATTACCACTGAGTCCTTTTTTTTTTTTGAAGTCACTGCATTCTAGGATACAGTCCCTAATCTTACACGAATTGCCTACATTCTTTGTTCCTAGATGTAATTATAATACAATCTAAGGTCATACATTTACATCACACAATGAGGAAACATTTTTTTAAAAAATGTTCTATTATGAGAAAAGATGATGTGTCATTTATGGTACAGTAGGCAGCAACACACAAATTACATTTGGTCATTTATCATACATTTTGGTGGCTTATATCACACATGAAAGCTTTAAAGTTAAGAGGTATGCTGGCTTTAGTGAAAGGCTGGCTTCATTACAGTTGGAAACAATGGAAAATGGTGACCACATTTTATTAGGGACATACAATAATACAATAAATGGGGAAAAAAGATTTTTTTTCACTAACTTGTTTTATTTATAATAGTCTTAGGTGTTACTTTTCTGTGTAGTTACAAGTTAGTCAGGCTTCAATATGATTTTTCAAGTTGAAAGTTTTCTTTTTCAAACTTTTCTAAGCCTAGACAAATGCCTATGTGAAACATATTTGCTAAACGTATACCCCAGATGAACAGGTATAATGCTGATTGTGTAGATACTAGATGCATAAATCTTGCTAATGAGATAGTATGAATGAAGGTAAGTGTTGAGCTCAGTTATATCTTTTAAACAATATTCAATTTAAATACGAACTCTGGGTTTAACTTGTACAGTGTCGTAAGGGTAGTGGAAGATTTAAATCAAACACACAACTTCTTAGTAACTCAGAAAATTTAGAAGGCTGCAGTGAATGAAATAGTCAAGACACATCTGTATGTACATAAACATTCTGAGGAGTGAAGTATAAAGTTCAATATGCACTCTGGAGACTATTTTAAAATTATACGTTCTTTTTCAGAAGAGTTGAATGGCATTTAAATGACATTTTTCTTGTCCTACAGAAATCAAAGGAAAATGCTAGAGTAATTTGTAAGCGCTGCAAGGCAATGCTGGGAGAGACCGTATCATCAGGTATGGATTACACAAACAAAACGATACTTGGTTGGCTCACTCACTAAACACTAGAGGTTAAAACTTCTGGAGAAAAATAATTTATCAATAGGATGCTGAGTTGATTCCTGTGGGGGGTTCTTCTTCACTTCTGAAAGGGTGAGATTGTTTCCACTGTCAAAACTATGAGGTTATTGGCCCCAGTAATTTATTTTGATTCTTGTTTATGTAGTGCATCTGGCCATATTGTTCTCTGTATTTTAACACTTAGCAAAATGAATGTATTCCTTTTTATATGTTTGAACCATGCTGCTTGTTCTGTTGTAAAGTGGATTTGTAGCATAGACCCAGAGTTGTGATATGAACAACTCTGAGCTGAAATAATGGGTAGAGATTTAAATATAACACAAGCATTTAGATTTAGTTTTAAAAAGATGTGTACCTCGAGTATCATGGACCCATTTGCAATTAATCGTGGAATGTATACTTTGTGTACCTTAGTAAATTTTGTTTAGTGTATAGATTAGGTCTGAACTACATAACTAATATAAGCTCAGGTATGCAGTTAGTCTTTCGTAAATAGCCCCGCTAAACAAAATAAGGTAGAATAAACTTTTTATCAATCATGTGCAAACGTTAATTTCTTCAAAGAAAAATCTACTTCCTATCAACTATAACTAATACAGAAGAGAAGGCTATAAAGTCTCATAGCTCAAAAGTTGGCAAAAACTTTGAAGTTGATTCATTTGAAATTTGTTAGTCACCTTAATTGATCAATCTACAAGAAATGAACATTGAAGTACTGTGGTGTTTGATCTTAGTGTATTTAAAAATATAGACTAAATGTTCAAGTTAATGGTCTTGTAGACAATATTTTAATGTACAGAGGAGTAATTTATATGCATGCTTGAAAAACATATTGTAAAATAGGAGTACATAATGTGTGTGTCCAGACTCTGTTAATACTGGTATGTATATCTATAGATCTGTAATTTTATATATAAATATTTGAGTTTATTGCCTGGGAGTGGTATTAATTATTTATATTACATTATATTTTATAAAGAATACAAAATGTGCAAGATGCTGTACAGATCTATAGGAAGATAAGGTCCCTCAGTCCCAAAGAGCTTAAAAATCTATACAGACAAAGACAGATAAAAGGGTGGGAGAAAAGGACTTGTCATATAAACAGTGTGGTCAGGGTGAAGGCTGTCAGTTCCATTAAATAATTATAAATGTTCATTTTTATAGATAGATAGGCGTTACCTAGACATAGTTAGTTCTGATTTTTGTTACGTTAACTGCCGCTGTTTTTGTTACTTTGGTTTTTAATCCTTACCTGTTATTTCTTTTTTAATTTTAAATTTTTCCTACTTTCAGTATATTAATTAAACCTTTACACTGCTGCACTCTATGGAGTGAGGGCATAACTTCCCACTGGACACTTTTAGTGCAGGGGCACTAGTTTTAACTAGAAGTTTAAACTAGTGCAATCTACACGCTCTCTTATACCTTGTAAAATATGTTTGTCCTAAGTGCTTGGCAGCTTTAATTGCTCTCTGAGTCTTCTGTTTTAGTTCAATCAAATTTCTCTCACCACTAGTAAAAATCCGGTGGCTACCACCTGGGGTAAATGTAAAATAAAACTTTCCTCTGCTTTCAGTTTTTGTGCCTGACATTTACTTTAAAATTTTACTTTCTAAATTGTTGGGCCGATCTCCTGGTGTCCTGGGGAGTGTTTGGCAGACTGGTTATTTATTATTTTCACTAAGCTTTTTGTTTCCTACAACGGGACTGACAAATGTAAAAAGGAAAGAAATGTCAGTGCTGCACTAAATGTAGAATAAGTAGGCTCTGTATTTGAGACCTGTCTATGCTAAATGTGCTACTGCATCACACTGGTTCTGTGATGAGGCTCTGTTTTAGGTCATACGGTCATTTGATTGGCACCCATGACAATATGGATAACAACATTGGTTAAAAACTGTTTTAAGTCTCAGTCAATTGGATTGCAAATCCCAGTCAACACTGAAAGAAAGACTAGAATGTGGTTTAATTAGAAATGTGGTTTAACTAGGCCACAACTTTTATTAAGTAACACATCTGGGAACTATTTGGCAATAACTATTTGGCCAGTGGAGATCATCCATCCATGTAATCCTGGTGAAGAGCTGCTTCAGCACCCTCTCTCCTTCATTCCACCTCCTAGAGGACTACCGTCAGCCCTTCACCCTGTTAGTCCCAGCACAGTTGCTTGGACCCCACAGCTACCGACACCCCTCCTCCCCCCAGTACAAGAGTTAAAGGGTTGGGGAAGAGGTGGTTGTCTCCTCACTGTGCAAGACATTGGAAGCCCCAGCCCTGTTACCCACCTTCTTTAGGAGATACCTTCTAATCTGCTTCCAGTTCTGGTTCATCAGGGAGCCAGACATCCTATTGACTGAGTACCTGTAGTGGACACCTGCCAAGTTTTGACAAAATGAATTTTACAACCTCACTTACCTTCTAGATCCTGGGGCTTCTAAGAGGAAGATGAAAAAACCCACATTGCGCAGGCCAGTCTGACAGTGAGAGAAAATTCCTTCCCTGCCCCAAAAAGGTGACTAGCATGATGCCCAGATCAAGGCCCAACACCTGGTCCTGCTCTAATCCTGGGTCAGGGAAGGGGAAGCTTTTCTTCTTAGAGCAGAATGGTGCCCCAGAGCAAGGGCAAGGGTTTATAAGTGCTTCCCAGGTGTGTGCAGGAGCCGATAGGCTTATGTCGAATCCTTCTGTCTAATCAATCAGCAACCATGCCTTTCTTAAGCCCACAAGGAGGCTGAGTGCTCTCTGCTGGCCCAGAGAAAGCCTCCCCATCTCTGAGGCCGCAGTCGGGGGAATGCAGGGAACAGAGCCATAAATAAGTATTGTTTGTTGTTCATAGTGCCAGGAGCCTGGTAGCGAACCGGGTCCTCACTGTGTTAGGAGCTGTACAAACACAGAACAAATGATGGTCCATACCCCAAAGAACTTCAGTCTGAGACAAGAGACAACAGACGCAGACCAACAGAGGCTCTGGCCCTGTTTCTGCTGCAGAAAAGGGCTAGCTATGATCTGAAGAGCCTGCACAGGAATTTCTAACCAAACTAGTGCATCATGGAGTGCTGCTGCTCTGGCACTTCTTGTGCTTCAGTGCATGGGGAAATGATTGGGAGGGGCTCATCTAATATATATGCCAAAAATCCCAGACTTTGCCCTTTACCTTTTCTATGAAAAAATCACTTGGTGGCTAGAAAATAAAGTGACTTCCTTAGATCAGCGTACATAATTCTCAGACCTGAAATCGTTTGAACAAATAGCACAACCATACAAATTCCAAAAATCTGATTTTAGAAATATGAATTTTTATCTCTCTTTACTACTGTCTCCACACCAGCTGCCTGAGCAGACATACAGCTACCAGTGTCTAACTTTCAAGATACACTGCATAGGTTCAGGTGGTCAGACCTACAGTGCTAATTGCTAAACACTAAGCAGTGCTGAAAGATGCTGAAATAAACAAGTCATGCACTACTTCTACATCTCTGTATTCACCAACAACATGAACTTTTTCAGCCGCAATTTCTGCTAAAAAGGATATGAGCAAATGATTCACCAGGCGCGCGCACACTCGTTCTGGGACTGCCTGTATACCTGAATAGTCTAGTCCCACAAGCATAAAAGCTTACATGGAACTTTTGACATACACTTTGGTATAAGCAAAGGTTCTAAGGGACTCTCCTCAAACCTTCATAACAAATAACGATGCTAATTCAGACTATTAATAGCCACAAGGAAGTGTATTACCAGATTAATTCTAATGAAAGAGAATCCCAAAATTGTGATTTGTTGCTCCAGACAATAGAAGAAACACACTTCTGCTCAAATCCCAATGTCCTAAGACCAGAGAGAAGTCTTTAGGTTTTAGTCCCTAGCATTCAAAGACAAACAAAGGCACTGAACTGGGACACTGATACTCATGCAGAATAACTCTGCTCCGGATATTCATGCATCTACCTGCAAGAAACCCCAGATTTGCAATATCTGCTCACAGATTTATAGCAATGCTACAGTTTGTGTACTTGTTTTTGTACTGGGAACTAGCCATATTGTACTAGCTGCTTGTGTACAAAAGTGTATATGATGCAACTGTGGGGAGAAAAAGGTTTTTCTATCTCCCCATTTAAAACATTATATTATCTTTGTTTATGTTTATGGAATTAGGTACTTAATAAATACACTTATCTAGCAACCTATAAATAGCTTGTAAAATACAATCTGTGTTTTATATTATAAATAAAATATTTTTTCTTTTATACCTACAAAAATATTTTAAAAGAAAAAGATGACCTCGATGGAAGCAGCTATGTCTGTAAAGCTGAAGCAATTCCTCTTCTGACTTTTTTTAAATGTCTGCACTTTAGGTGTGGGTCCTGTATGTATCAATACAGAAAGGGCCAGTGTCCTGAGGTAGCCTAACTTTGTTATAGAGAAGTATTGTTTCCACTCTTTTTGAAGAAAGAAGAGAATTAGTCCCCTGAGTTTACTCTTGTTAGAGCCCTGTGTGTGTTGTTCACTGGGAAATCATTGGCTGGTAGAGTATACTGAAGTACTGATATAAGTTGAACTGATTTCAGTCCGTTAAGTGTTTTTCATTTCTTGTTCAGGGTTGGTGCAGAAATAATAAATAATGGACAAGAGTTTTTAATTGGTATCAGCAAACATATAAATACATTACATGTTTTTAAAATGATCACTGCAGGGGTTTTGGCTCCTGCCTACTCTGGATTTATATGGGGTATAGGGGGAAATGGTTGTTCTTCTTGATGTGAAGTAGGGAATGATACAGATGGCAAAATATTGATCTTGTGATTAGCTCCAAAAAGAGCTAAAGAGATATTTCCTTCTGGCCATGTCTGATTTCTTTACCAGTTACCCAGCTTCTCCTCTTACATGTCAAAATAAGAATTTGGACATCTCTTCCACTGTTTAATTGGATGCTGATCTACAGTTTAGTGAATGTGGTGATGCAGTATATTACTGTAGAAAATAAATGTACTGGTTCATTGAGTTTTAAAAAATTTCCTTTTGTCTGATTTTTAGGGACTACAAAATATTACATCACTGAGATGATTATTCAGCCATCTGGAAAACATTTTGACATGATACCAAGGTATAAAAATCAGATAATGTATTCAGTTTGGTTATTGGAACAATGTTGTTGAGTGGTAAAGCTTAAACTTTTTGGATAGTTACTTTTTTGGTATTTAATTAAATATTATGCACTATTAAAATAGCAAAGTTAGGAAATGCAAAAGCACTCTTAACTCAGCCATATACTATACCTGCTGTATCTTGTGAACTCTTTTCTAATTAAAGGCATAGCTTTATATATTACTGTTTGTGGTAAACTGTATACCATAAAGTACAGATGGCATTACAGAAAGCCAAAATAACTTTGTAGTTGGAACCTTAACCTTTTTTACATTGTTTGACTTTCGGTGACTAAATATGCAAACTTCGTTACTTTGCTAAATTTATGCTATGCTTTCATATAATTGCTAATTACAAGATGGTATCTGACAATCTAAATCACACTTTTTCTGTCCTGTCTGTGTAACCTTTAATTTCAGCTAATACTTGTACTTTCCATTTTTTTTTATTTTTATTTTCAGACAATCCAGTTTATGTTGAGGTTACCATAAAATATAGTCTGCTGTGAAGAGAGTTACTGTTCCATTCTGCAAACTCAAAGATATTTCAAATATGTACATCATTATTCACTTGTATGTTGTATGTACACATAGTGCATAAAGGGCAGTATTTATGCCTTTATCTGCAGCATTTGGCATTGGACTGTGTCAGATACAGGACATTTGACCATATGGATCATTAGTCTACTCAAGTATGGCAATTTTTATTATACAGAAAAGGGAAAATACTCCAATTCTTGTTACGGGAAGATAGGAAAGATGGAGGTGAAGAGAGAGAAGCTCTATCTCCGTACAATAATGACTTAAGTCTAGGGGCATTATTTCCATGCCACACTGTAGTGGAATTGACAGCATGGAGAAACCTAGATGCTATATGTTTAAAGTTTGCTAGGGGTTCACTGGGTATCAATGGCTAGTTTTGTAAAATATAGTTACTATGAAAACATTCTGTGAAGACTGATTTATTTTAAAACAGGTCTCAGTTTGTACAGAGCATTATAGCTCAGTGTCTCGTGGATCTGTCCTCTGCCAGAAGCACATTTAGATTCAGAATACAAGGACATGATGGAAAAGTCTACATCTTGGTATGGCATTTTCTTATAATTGTATAGAAATATATTCATGAGCGTGAACTCCTGACATTTATTCATTGGTTATTATGTGCTTACTTATGTGTGTAAGGGAAATGAGAAAAAGGAGTTGATCGTTCAAACGTATCAGTTGTGCCTGTCTGCCTGCCTGCCTTTGACTCTCCTTTGTTTTTTCTTTTTAGTTTAGTTTTTAGTTTGCAATGGAAGTTAAGAACCCACTTGAATTTTTTAGACTAAAAGCTCACTGAAGTCTCAAGCAGTTAGTCCAAAGTACTGTACACAGCTATGCTGTTTACATAGAAGTATGTAGTCTTGTCTGTTTACAATATTTCTATGACTGAGGAAATTAAAAAAATATTCTGGAGCCTTATATCTGATACACTTGGGCTGCACCCTTCTTCCTGGAAATGTTGGAAATAGCTCAGACTTGTCCAGGGACCTCTGGGGTGTGGGCACATCCCTTCTGTCCTCATCCCAATTAATCCTGTTTCTGGTAGATCAAACAGAGTAGCAGTTCAGTGTTCTGCCTTATCCTCTGCCATCCTATCTTTTAACTCTTAACTTCAACGAGCACTGCCAGAATCATTTCCCTCCATTTCTTTTCCCCAGAGGGGCCCAAAATTTATGGAGCTGTGACCCCGAACAGAACCAGCTGCTGACCATCTTGTCTCCACTCACCCTATCCCCGTTGTGGTGCAGCATGCCACACTAATAGAAGACAGAAAGCCTGGAGGTGCTCCCATTATGAGGAGGCCCTCTTAAAAGCCACAGGTGGGGAGGTCTGCCGCAGCTGTTCAGTCAGTGGACTCTTAGCTTCTCAGGGAAATAGGTAGTGCTTTGGGATCTCTGTATCCTCCAATGCTCATCAAGACTTCTCTGGTGACACCTTTACAAGAGCTGTTCAGTTCTCTTCAACACTTGGGACTCAACTTGGGCCAAACCAACTTCACCAATGGGGGATTCTCCAGGGCTGAGCCCAAAAATTGCCCTAAAACCACTTAAAAAGGCAGAAAGTCTAGGGTACTCTCCCATGTCTTTAAATAGCTGATGGTGCATTGTCAAGAAGTATGGCATTCTTTCTTTTACCCCCTTTTTCAGAAAGAGAGGATCTGGGCTCTCTCAATGATGCATTCTTGTATTTCAGAAATGTTTGCATAATAGAGGACGAGGAACTCAACTCCTTGTCCCTGCTGATTTTGTGCTAGCCTTGTGGAATGTGTAGATCATAGATTACAGAAGGGGTAGTTGGGATTGTCTAGTCTGACCTCCTGAATGATGCAGGCCATAGAACTTACCCAAAATTATTCCTAGAGCAGATCTTTTAGAAAAACATTCAATCTTGATTTTAAAATGGTTACTGATGGAGAATCCACCACGATTGTTGGTATATTGTTCCAATGGTTAATTACTCTCACTGTTAAAAATTCACACCTTATTTCCAGTCTGAATTTGTCTAGCTTCAACTTCCAGACATGGGATCTTATTATACCTTTTTCTGCTAGATTGAAGAGCCCATTATTAAATATTTGTTCCCATATAAATACTTGTACACTGAATCAAGTCCTTCTGGTATGATCAGGCTAACCAGGCATATCTTTAATCTTTACCAACTTTAATTTGTCATATTACTGGAGATCTAAGTTTTTTGGACTCATGACATTGTATCCTCATCCAAACAGGTTCTGTTCTGCTTCTTTCTCCTTCCCTACTAATTTTTCGCTTCTTGCTCACTGTGTACAAAATATCTTGGATTGTGGATAAGATGAGGATCCAAAGGATACTTGTTTACCTAATTGTCTTTCTATGACCAGCCTCTTCTTCTACCACACCCAACCAAGGTCCATTTACCTAATTAACACAACTGAATAAGACGTTGCTATTCCGAATTTACATTTATTGAGCAATAAGAATTAAATGTTTCAATATAGTTTTGTAAGCATTCCTCTCATGCAAGATTCATAGTCAGACTTTGGAGCCTTGTGGAGAAGTCTGAACTGTCTCTAGTATTTTCAGGAAGGAGCCAGTGCCTCAAACTGGGGAAGAGTTCAGTGCTAGACAAGAAATCACTGGGTAACAATATTTTCCCCATTAATTGGCACAATTACTTTTAAATGCAGAAACCTTTTTTTATTTTAAAAAAAAGCATTTGTTTTTAGGAAGAGTACCATAGATATGCCACACAGCTGTCTACACCAAGAAAATGTTGAACATTTAAGGTTTTGGCTCAACTTCAAGTGCTCAGTTTTGCGGGGGGTGGGTGGGCTTTAATCACTAGGAAAGGTCCAGCAGATTTTTTTGCAATTTCTTTGTACAAAAGAATTTTGTGTACAAAAGGCTATTTGTACAGTGTCAGTATGCATGCTGCATTGCAAAGTGGTTACAAATAAAAACAAATTGCCAATTAACAGCATTACAGGTGTTAACAAAGACAGATTCTAAGTAAGCATAATACGCTGGCTCAGCAAGGTTTGATTTTAAAGCAGTGATAGTGGAGCCCCCCAAGCATTTAAAGTTTCACTGTCTTGGACTGAATTGGCAAATAAATATCGCACACGAGTAAAGGTTATGAATACATTTTGGGATAACAAAACCCTAAATGGTCAGATACATACATAAGACTTCAAAGTCCAGATCTCAGGTTCGGAGCTGTATTGGTGAGTTTGCTGGCTGGAAAGTCCCTCTGGAACACGTCCACAGCTTGGATGGGCCATTCAGTTCTTTGTTCAAAGCTTCAGTCTGTAGAAAAGTTACTCCAGAGGTAGGAAGCAGGATTGAAAACAAAATGGAGAAGATGCAGCTGCCTTTTTATATCCTTTGCTATGTGGCTTGGACGTCCTTTGTCCCAAACACAAACGTACAGCACATGGGTATGGAAAAGCAGAGCCCCCTGTCCACCGGAATGTCCCTACATGTCCTGCTGACTCATAGGTGTAACCTCTGCCTTCTCTCAATGGGTTCATTGTTTTTGTGATTGCCTTTGATAAGCGATCAGGCAGGCTGGATAGTGCTGATGCCAATCTATGGGGGGGAGCAGGTGTTTCCCGGAAGCACAGCACAAATTTGAAATGCAAATATACCATACATATTTATTACTCTATACAAGGATGATACTTACATATAAACGTGATTATCGTGAGCTGTAGCTCACGAAAGCTTATGCTCTAATAAATTGGTTAGTCTCTAAGGTGCCACAAGTCCTCCTTTTCTTTTTGCAAATACAGACTAACACGGCTGCTACTCTGAAACTTTTCCACTGAAACCTTCCATGGCATATCTGTAGGGCCGTACTAAATTCGCGGCTGTGAAAAAAGCGTCACAGACTGTGAAAGCTGGTCTTTTGTGTGCTTTTACCCTATACTATACAGATTTCATGGGGGAGACCGGTGTTTTTCAAATTGGGGTCCTGACCCAATAGGGAGTTTCGGGGAGGGGGTCGCTGTATTGCTGCCCTTACTTCTGTGCTGCCTTCAGAGCTAGGCAGCTGAAGAGCGGCGGCTGTTGGTCAGATGCCCAGCTCTGAAGGCAGCGCCCCTCCAGCACCAGCACAGAAGTAAGGGTAGCAGTACTACAATCCCCATTACAATAGCCTTGCGGACCCCCCCTCCCCCCCCGCCAACTCCTTTTTGGGTCAAGATCCCTACAATTACAACACCATGACATATCAGATTTAAATAGCTGAAATGATAAAATTTGCAATTTTTAAAATCCCAAGACCATGAAATTGACCAAAATGGACTGTGAATTTGGTAGGGCCCTACATATGTGGTAAGACTTATTACAATTTTATAAAAAGAAAAGGAGTACTTGTGGCACCTTAGAGACTAACCAATTTATTTGAGCATGAGCTTTCGTGAGCTACAGCTCACTTCATCGGATGCATACCGTGGAAACTGCAGAAGACATTATATACACACACAGAGACCATGAAACAATACCCCCTCCCACCCCACTGTCCTGCTGGTAATAGCTCATCTAAAGTGATCATCAAGTTGGGCCATTTCCAGCACAAATCCAGGTTTTCTCACCCTCCGCCTCCCTCCAAAAACCACACACACAAACTCACTCTTCTGCTGGTAATAGCCCATCCAAAGTGACCACTCTCTTTAAAATGTGTATGATAATCAAGGTGGGCCATTTCCAGCACAAATCCAGGTTTTCTCACCCCCCCACCCCCCTCCAAAAACCACACACACAAACTCACTCTTATAGAATCATAGAATATCAGGGTTGGAAGGGACCCCAGAAGGTCATCTAGTCCAACCCCCTGCTCAAAGCAGGACCAATTCCCAGTTAAATCATCCCAGCCAGGGCTTTGTCAAGCCTGACCTTAAAAACCTCTAAGGAAGGAGATTCTACCACCTCCCTAGGTAACGCATTCCAGTGTTTCACCACCCTCTTAGTGAAAAAGTTTTTCCTAATATCCAATCTAAACCTCCCCCACTGCAACTTGAGTTCTTCTGCTGGTAATAGCTTATCCAAAGTGACCACTCTCTTCACAATGTGTATGAAAATCAAGGTGGGCCATTTCCAGCACAAATACAGGTTTTCTCACCCCCCCCCCCACAATTTTATAATATTGGTATCCATATAATACAGTGTCTCACATATTCTATACAGCATCACACAGTCTAGGAGTCACTGCAAGTTCTTGTAACACTTCTCTTTATGTTACATATTTCTGAGGCACCTATTTCTTTCATATCTAAGTCCATCGGTCTATGTGAAATGAGTCAATCCAATTCCTACAGGATAAATGTCTTTGTTATACAAATCACGTAATTGGCTCTAATTTGCATCCTTGCTGTCATTTTGAGCAGAGTAGTGAGACTGAATGGGCATAGAAGTTGACTTACCTTACCGACCCAAATGGTGGTCCCTCTGTGTCATGCTTGTGGCACAGTAGCAGGACTGTATGTGGAAGCTAGCACTGTTTTTTCTTAGGTTTTTATTACACAACGTGTAACTGTTCTGTTAGTACAGAGTATGTTGCTTTCCAGGGCTCTCAAATTGACACTGTTGATAAGTTCTAAATTTACTTTATTTTTTAAGTATTGCTGTAGCCGTTTTTTTCTTACCAAGTGTTAAATTCAAGGAAATTTGGGAATCCAGATACTGCATGGAGAAGAGAAAAATCTATGTAGTATCCATAAAATAGCTGAAAGCTCAGATTAAAATTTACAAATATATTAGCCAGAAGTAACATGCATAAATGCTTAGTATCAGAACACTGAGACTGAATTTGGGACTGTTCATACAGGTCAACAATCAGGTCAGAAATAAAATAATTAATACTGGGGAAAAGGAAAATGCTGAAAGAAAATAAATAAGTTCAGAAACTGACAGGCTTAGAAGATGCAGAAATTTCTCACATAACCAATAGTGCCTTTCCTCCAACAGTCTCAGATTTCTGCTATATAATGCATACTCAAACATCAATACAAATCTGTTTGATCTTTGCTAACATGAGACATGGTTTGACAAAGTGGTTGTAATCTGTGGCTTCTGTCCCACAGTATTACAATGTGTAAACAGAAGCACTTTTCAGATGGATCCAGCTGCCAAGTGAAACTGATTAGTAATCTCTAAAGAGGGTGCAAAAGAAACTGTGAAAGGAGTAGACATATGTTGACGGTGTATCCTCTAAGATTAGAGTGAAGGATGCTATTCGCTTTCTACTCCTGGGGTAATTCTGTGCCAAAAAATTTAAAAACCTGTGCACAATCTTTTAACATTTTGCAAAATTCTGCATATTTTATTTGTCAAAATAACACAATATAATCATGTCAGTTTCAATTATTTTGGTAATTTATTTCAAAATGCCTGTCTGCAGGAGATAGGAATTCTGTGCTTGCGCAGTGGCACAGAATTCCCCCAGGAGTAATTTTCTGAAGATTCTAGAAGGACTCTAAAAGGGGAAGGGAGAACATATGTGGTGAGTTTTGGTATTTGTGAGTAAGGGACTTCTATTATCATAGAATCATAGAACTGGAAGGGACTTCAAGAGGTCATCTAGTCCAGTCCCGTTTACTCATAGCAGGACGAATATCTAGACCATCCCTGACAGGTGTTTGTCTAACCTGCTCTTAAAATCTCCAAAGGTGGAGATTCCACAACCTGCCTAAGCAATTTATTCCAGTGCTTAACCACCTAACAGTTAGGAAGTTTTTCCTAATGTCCGGCCTAAGCAGCCCTTGCTGCAATTTAAGCCCATTGCTTCTTGTCCTATCCTCAGAGGTTAAGAAAAACAATTTTTCTCCCTCCTCCTTGTAGTAACCTTTTACGTATTTGAAAACTGTTATCATGTGTTGTCTTAGTCTTAGTCTTTTCCAGACTAAACAAACCCAGTTTTTTCAGTCTTCCCTCATAGGTCATATTTTCTAGACCTTTAATCATTTTTGTTGCTCTTCTTTGTATTCTCTCCAATTTGTCCACATCCTTCCTAGAGCAAAACTCAGTACAATTAACTAGTGTATAACGCATGTCTCCTCTTTCCCTGTCTCCTCCTGAGACATCTTTGAGAGTGTGTCTCATTCCTTCTTTGCAAAAGCCTTGCTACGGTTTTCTAATACTGGGCTTCTGACAACCTGCAATAGTTGTGATCAGTTATATCAAATAGTAAGTGTTATCTGATGTGAACAAACCTGTTAGCAGGGGCTGCAATAAGTCTATCACCAAACTTAATTTAACTTGTCTTAATCTAAGGTCACCCAGGTCTCCAAAAGCAAAAGGCTAGCACGAACTAACCAATAGCAGCACTTTATTCCTACTTTTATAAGTGCACTAGATACTGTTTATAAGAGTCCAAAGATACATCAAAGTGAATGTTAAAAGCAGCTAAGAAAAGAATCCTATTAAACTTGCCTGCCAATTCAAAGAGCAGCTAGGTCTTTGGGGAAAAAGAATTGGAATTGGGACAGTACAAAGTAATACGTTTAATGAGTGACATACAAAGCAAACTGAAATAATATGCTCAAAGAGAGCGAAAAAATTCTATTAGCTCACTTGTGAAAGATAATTTGATTTTGGCAACTCATGTTTCTCTACTACCACAGCCAAGTGAATAAATGAAGAAAAGGGGAGAGACAGGAATGGTTTTGTACTGTGCCTAGCACAACAGTGCTTTATCTTGTTTGGGGCCTTGGGGTAACACAACACAAACATTCAGTGATTGGATTAATAATAATAATAATAATAATACAGTGAAAAGAATTGAGATTTCTCAAAACTTTCCTTTAATATAGACTTCTAGCACTTTTGTGCCAGCAATTAGTATGGAGAAACCTGATTCCCATTATCAGCTCTTTTTATTAGTTTTATTTTCCAAATAAGTGTTGGCTAGAGCCTTTGCCACTCTTGTTAATTAGGCCTGTCTCATCGTTAGTAAACTCTAATGTACTGCGCATTCCCTCTCTGTTTGTTTTAGCTCTATCCAATCTGTTTTAAATACTCTCGCTGCCTCTCATTCCTTGGCTTTTCCAGTGGGAAATCTCTCAACTGCCGTCCTGTCTTCAGGACTTGACTGTTTCAGCACCATTTGCTTGACACATCACTGAAATATAAAATTAGAAAAATCATCCATTAGCTACTGGAGCAATAGTGTTTTGCTGGCTGTTTTTTTTCTAGCAGAGGGAACATGCTACTGCCACAAAGGAAATGCAGATTCACAGTTCTGTTGCTCCTAACACGGATCACAGGAAATTCTGCATCATTTATACATCCCTTGATTTATCTCCACTGGAGCTTACACCACTTTGAACACTTAAGATTATTTAACATAACATGCTAATTCACATCCATTAAAGATTTGTTAGAATATAGTTTTAAATTGTCATGCTCTAGTAAACATCAGGCTTCATGATTTATGTGGCCTAATGTCACCTACTCATAGCAGGTCAGGTTTAAATCCGGAGTAACAGAACAAGTTCAAGCTGCTGGTGTATTCTATAAATAAACTATTGTCTATCCACAGATGTGGCTTTTAAATTCTGACACTTTATTGGTGGAATCTATGGGAAATTCAGCATCCAGCAGTGTTTTTACATTTTTGGAAGATAATTTGAGGCCTGATTCCAGGTCTTCAGGCACATGGAATGCAGTCAAAGTTCTTTATCATCCCTGCATTAAAAACAGGAATAAGGAGTAAGTATCAACTCTTCTTCTATTAAGTTCCGTTCTTTGTTTGGGTTCACAGTCCATAACAACAGTGTTTCTCTAATGAGCCTTCTAGGTACACTTTAGATCTGGGCTGGGGAACCTTTTTTCTATCGGGCTACTGGCCCACAGGAAAAATCAGTTGCTGGCCACACACAGCCCCGCAATGTGAGGGGAGGTGATGGGGCTTCCCTGAGGCTCTGGGGTGGGGTTAGAAATGAGGGGCTCAGGATATGGGAGGGGGCTCCGGGCTGGTGCAGGAGGTTGGGGTACGGGAGGGGGTGAGGGCTCCGGCTGGGGTTGTGGGCTCTGGGGTGGGGCTGGGGATGAGGGGTTTGGAGTGCGGGAGCAGGCTCAGGGCTGGGGCAAGGGGTTGGGGAGCATGGTCTGGGAGGATGTTTGCTTGCGGCTCCAGCCCCGCCAGGGGGAGCAGCGAGGTCTGGCAGCATGGAGACTTGCTGAGGGCCGGATGAAATGAAGCAGTGGCCCAGATCTGGCCCACAAGCTGTAGGTTCCCCACCCCTGTGTTAAGCCAATGAGAATCTGGTGACTAAATTCCTGCACCCCACTTTGAAAATGTAGGGGCCAGAATTGCATTATTAACTGAGCTACATTAGTATTACAATATAGGTAGCTAATTGTTTTGCCTTGATGAAGCATAATATGCTCTATTTTTCATGGTTCCTTTTTCATGTTAACTAATTGTACACACACAGAGCCTGATTCTCTCCCTGGCTTCCACCAGCAGAAGCTGGAAGGACCCAGGATGTGAGTTCCAAGAAATGGAAAGTCTACCTGAAGCTAGACAAACACACTGGCACAAGATGTCCACAAACTGCTGCGACATTTGGGGGCCTGGAACTAGCTAGTACAGCTCATAAAGTGTGAAAAGCTGACCAGGGCAGGGGCAGGGCAAACACAACATATGTCAGTTCAGCACATCTCTTTAGTATCCTCCACCTGTACGACTCCTGTGGTGTCCTGCCCAGAATTTAAAGCTGCTCTCCCCTGGGAAGAATGCCTGTCAGATGGCAGTGGTGATACTTCTGCCTGTCCTTACCTGGTGGCAATCCTACCCCCTCTGTGCAATTTGCACTTTGAAATTTTCATCTATCTGTTGCAGCTTCAGTGTTAACCCTTTGCGCTGAAACGATGCCTTGTTATGTGTATGGTCTGTTAAAGTCCTCTATTTTTAAGCCAAGAGATCCTCAATTCCACATGCTTTTCCTGCAATAGTTACAGTAAACAAGCACGCTGATGACCTAAATATGCATGAGCAACATATGTAAAAATATAAATGTGTAAGGATACCACTTCATATTCTTGCTGAATAGTAAATTAGGAGTAGATTATTTAGTAATGTGAAAGAGTTTTACAATTAAGTGCTTTTCAAATATCATTTTACAAGTTCTCTGTGTGTGTGTGTGTGTGTGTGTAATTGTAACTTGCTTTGAATCTAATGGTAAGATTCTTTTTTTTTAAGTTCAAACTGAATGCTGTACACTTGGTTTTTCTTGGATATGTCCAAGTCTACTAGAGTTTTCATAAAGAAAACATTTGACTTCTGCAGGCTCTGAAGTGTCAATTATGGAAGAAAAACACTGCCAGAGTAATATTTAGTTAAGGCTGCAATCACGCTTTTAATAACATCATTTTATATTTAAGCCTGTAACGGTGGTGGATAAAGTTGCTAGAATATTTACATTCACCAATTGCTTCGGTGTTTGCACAGCTGATGGAATAGGATTTGTTGGGTAATTCGTCTTTCATCTATTGGCTCTATGATGGTAGAGCAGAAAGCATATATGAATAGTGGTTTGGGTTTGTTTTTTTCCCCCTTAAACTCTTGAGGGAAAAAAAGTGGTGGATTAAATAGGTGTTATAAAACTTACCAGAAAATATCATATCTTGTGATCATATTTTATAAAAGAAAAATATGAACCTCTCAAAAACTTGTGAGAATTTGTGATATATATCATGGTATTTCCACTGATTGTATAGAGACTGCATTCCCAAATATACATAAAACAATTCAAATACTGAATATTTTGAACATACTCTTCCACCTAATTCATAGAAAGAATGCTCAAATGCTGTGAGCAGTGCTTATTTGTGGAGGAGAAATCGTTTTCCTACAGAGTGATGTGATGCTAATTAAAATTATTAATGCAGAAGGTATTAGAAAATATATTGCTGTGTGTGATATAGAGGCTACTTAGTGGCCCTAAATCTCTGTTATAGTAGTCTCACGTATACTGCTGAAACTTCAAATGAGGAATACTGCTGGAATCGGTGCAATTTCTCAAAACAGAAGAAATTGTACATCAATGACTTGAAAACTTGAAGTAGTAGATATTGGATTTTCAGCAGATTTTCATTTTTTATTCTGTATCAAAGAGAAGATTTATCTCCCTTGGCTTAATGCATAGATAACAGCCATATATACTTAATCACTTGCAGTTTGGATACATTGATATCCAAATCCTATTGTGGATTGTTTACAAAATCAAGAATGCACATCATTTAGGGATGCAGAGGCAAAGAGAAATGTCAGAATTTAGAAAAGAGGGAGGTTCTTTTCTGTCAAAGGCTCCATCACAGAACTTTATTTGAGGCCTTACTGCCAGGAGTATGTGCAAGTGTCTCTCTTTCTCTAGTGGATTGGGTATAAAGTCTATTTCGAAAGATTAATTAGCATTTATCTTTGGGGTTATTCAGAGTACATCTACACAGCCCAACAAAACAAAACACAACCTCTTGTGGCAGCAAGTCTGAGAGCCGGGGTCAACTGACTCGGGCTTGCATTGCAGGGCTAAAAATAGCAGTGTAGACATTCAGGTTGGGTCTGGAGTGCCGAAACCGGTGAGGATCTCAGACCCCAGGCTCCAGCCCAAGCCCAAACATGTACACTGCTATTTGTGGCCCCACAGTGTGGACCAAAATTAGTTTTCCCTGGCTCTGAGACTTGCTGCCATAGGGCTTTTGGTTTTGTTTTGTTTTGTTTTTCTGTGTTGATGTACCCTCAGATAGGCATGACTGAGAGCTTGGAAAGCACACTCTGACTCACCTGTCAGAAACATCAAGCGCAGCAAGAAGATGAGAGGGGTAACAATTTATCTAATTTATCTTCCCTATTAGAACATTTGGTTTAGTTTTTTTAAAAAAGTATGTGTGATGTCAGCAACTATAACTAGCACAGTCCATTTATGGGTCTGGTGTCTGAAGATCTCCCTGTATTTTTTTTTTTTTGAGCTGCTCAGTACTTAGGAATGTTACCTTTTTACTATCATTTTTCTCCTCTTAGCATGAGTTGAAATCAGAAGAACTTGGCTTATGTGAGCATGTGACTAATTGCCCTTCAGAAACCATGCAACAAAACGTATAAACCTAACTACCTTCTCAACATCTCTCCTTATTCAGATTTTCAAGGGATATTACTATGACCTTATTGCTTGTCTTTTTCTTGTCTGAAGACTTCAGATTCCCTCTGCTTTGTCATCTTTTGTGCTAACTGCTCCAATTAAAATATTTTTAACACACACAAGAAAAACATGTCTGTTTTCCTCCGTCCATAAACAGGAATTCTAAAATACTCTTTTGTTTCAGTCTCATACTTAACATCTCTCACTGGTGCAAAAGAACTGTTGCATGATGTAGACCAGGATTGTTCTCATATGCTGTAGCCCTTTTCATGTATGTGGTATCCCAGAGTGTTCTCTAGAGCAGTGAATTACACACCGGTTGTTCGACTCTGTAGTCCTGAAGCTTGGAATGTGTGGCTCAGGACTACTCTGGCTCAGCTGTTCGAATGTGGTACTGTCTGAGCCTTTTAGGGGCACTGTGACCTGTTCCTCATCCAGTCATTTTTTGCTACATCTCCCTACTTGGAGCTTCCAGGACAAGCATGAAAATTGGCTATATATAAATATGGGAAACAAACTGCAATGACTTAGCTAATGCTTTCACATCTACTGATGATAAGCACTACATAAGAGGTACTGTTATAATATTAGTACTCCCAGTCATTCAAGTGTGTCTGGAGACCTGTGGTTTTGTTCTAAGTTGACTAGTATTTTACTTGCAACTGGCAGGTTTATAATAATTTGCACTTATATAGCACTGTAAAAGCAGGTAACTTTGTCCTGGTAATTGGCTGTAGGATTTATTGTATGCAGTCGTGGTCTACTATGTACCGGGGAATCAGTCATCCCCAACTGTTTTCTTTAACGATTTGCAGATAAGATGAAGAAACTGTCCCCTGAATAAGTTGTACTCAAACTTCTTTGCATGACATTTGTTTTGTTTTTTTGCTTTTGCTTTTAAAAACAGTTTGGCACAAATGTTCATTTTATTTTTCAAGAAGAGGGGAAAAAAGAAAATCTTTTCTTTCTTTTCTACTCACGTTGCTAAAAATTAAGAATAATTGGGAATAAAATCTACAGCTTTTGTGTTTAGCAACAGTGCGCCAACTCATCTAAATTAGACATTAGTGGTTCACTTATGGTTTATTTCTTAAAATGTTGATTTGAAAGAGTATACTGCGGGACAACTCCATGAATACAGAGATGAACAGCATTGGGACGTACGAGTTAAACAGCAGTATATTTTTATTTGCTCAGCATTGTTTTTTGGTTTCTGCTGATCTGAATAAAGTAGCCATTGAGGCCATAGTCTGAAAATAAATAATATGGAATACATAATAGAGGGAGACTGTTGAGTGAGATTTGCTGGTTGTTGGGAGGGCTGTCTACTTAAATAAATATAAAAGTGAGAAAACAGCTCACTTGCCAGTGTAGTACCTTCATAAGAGGAATTTTTTAGTTCTAACTAGACTACAGAGCCTAGAAATGTTTCTTCTCTTCTCTTCCCATTTTAGTTCTTGGGCTGTTTTTATGAGGCAATCTTGGAGCCCAGTTATGATCCTATTGAAATCTGTATAGGATACTCTGCAAGAAAAGGACTGTTCTCAGTGGTAGCTGATGACAGAACAAGGAGTAATGGTCTCAAGTTGCAGTGGGGGAGGTTTAGGTTGGATATTAGGAAAAACTTTTTCACTAGGAGGGTGGTGAAACACTGGAATGCGGTACCTAGGGAGGTGGTGGAATCTCCTTCCTTAGGTATTTTGGGAAGGAGTTGGGAGAAAGTGGAACAGCATAAAGCTGCCTCCTCCCTCATAGCGGGGCAGACACTGACAGGAGAAGGCTGGCGTGATGAACCTTTGAGATTGGAAGGCTAGATGGAAAGGGTGTTTAGCTGAAGGGAGCGGGCAAAAGTCTTGCAGCTGATGAACCTAAAGCAGATGGCCTGAGAGACACTCCTCTTTCTGGAGCTGGAGTTTATGGGGAAACTCCTGCAAAGGATGGAAAGAGAGATTATTCTAAGGCCAGGTCTACACTACAGATGTTAAAGCGACACAGCTATATTGCTTCGGCTGTAGCGCAATAGTGTAGTCACTTTGTGCATCAACGGAAAGGGGTTTTCCCTTGCTGCAGTTAATATCACTCTGAGAGGCAGTAGCTAGGACGACAGAACAATTTTACCTTTGACCTATCCACATCTATGGTGGGACTTAGGTTGACTAACTGTGGTGCTCAGGGTGCAAATTTTTTACAACCTTGAGTGACGTAGCTAGATGGATCTAATTTTTAAGTGTAGACCCGGCTTAAGACAAAGAGGTCCAAGCCACAGCCCCAGTCCCAGAAAGAGGGATAAGGGGAAACTCCTGTTGAGAGGAGAGAGAGACTGACTATATTAAGGCAAGGGGCAGAGAAAACTGGTAGAAATTACAATCCTGCTGCTGCAGAGAAGAACCTGAGACTGACTTTTAGGAAACGCTTCCATACCTGGCCTCAGGAGAAGCCGTGATGAACCACAAAGTCAAGGTGAAGGCCACAGAATCTGCAGATCTTGTGAAGTTGCAGGCCTGGATTCTCCTAGCTCTTCCCCGGACCAAGAGGAGAATCATGGATGTCAAGAATAAAAGAAGCAAAGACCTGATAGAGACTGGGATTGAAAGCCATTAGATCTTGTTTACTATTTTTTGGACTTTTTGGGTAACCTCTAGGAAGGGGAATGGACTGAGCAGTGGAACGGTTGGAGGGCTAGGCCATGGACAGCAGACTGTTGTAGCACCAGAACCAACTAATGGGGGTGCTAGACTCAGAACCCTTGCAATGCTGAACCTGGATGCTAGGAGGCCCTCTGGTGGTGAGAGGTGTGATTATAGCACATAAGCCCTCAGGGATGGAATTGAATTTTTAGTTTGCTCCTTTTGATTTGTAACCTCATAGCTCTTCCTATTAAAGTTTAGAAGCCAAAATTATTGCTCTGGTCCAGAGGTGCTGAAACAGTTTTTATAAGCAGGGGTTCTGAGAGCCATTGAACCAAATTGTAAACCCTGTATGTAATGGAAACCACTTCAAGCCGGAGGGGTGGCTGCACCCCCAGGACCCCTAGTTCCAGCACCTAGGCTCTGGTCTAGCTTCTCTCAAGGAGCTTGTTTCTTTGCTGGTTTAGAATGTTTGTCCTTTCTCTTTAATTGTATGACATGGGTACATTGAAAAGTAGTGTGGCAACAGAAAACTTAATATTTTCCTTCTAATTATTTGTAGTGTCGTTAGTCAGGGATGAGGTCTCCTTGTATTGGTACTGTACAAACACATCGGAAGACATAGCTCCTACCCTGAAGAGCTTTGTCAAATTTGTATTATTATTTAATACTCTGGATTTGAATTTAGGGTTTCAAATAATTAATTTGCTAATCCAGGCCAAGAATTTACCGATCTTCTAGAAAAGTATTTGTTCCAAGACACAGTTAGATGCTCAAATACCAGTGGGTATTGTAATACTTTTATTCTGTCTTTTTCAGCAAATTCATCTCATTGTGCATTTTTTTTTTGTAGACAATACTGTCTAGTATCGAAATCCCATGTTATATTTTTCAGGGAATATTCTTCCATCATTAATGGCGGTTAGGCAAGGAAATCTCTTGTGTATCAATGAGAGAATAAATCCCTGTAAGTTAATAGTAGAACAGTTGCCAAAAATTAAATTCATTTTAATTTTCATTGCATGTACTTTGCTAATGAAAATTGACCAGAATAATAGTATATTTTATCTCTAATGATTAGTAGGGAGGAAGGTAAAACATTTGTTAACTAATTCATTATGTGAAAGGATTCACTAAAAGCCTCCTTTGTCTAAAGAAGAAGAAGATGAGTAAGAGAGAAGGAAGATCTTGTTAAGATACTGGACTGGGATGCAGTTCATTTCTCTGGCCAAATCACTTAATCTTTGTGTCTCAGTCCTCCATCTGTAAAATGAGCATAGAGACTTCCTTTCTGTTTTATCTATTCAGATTGTGAGCTCTTCTGAGCACAGACTATCTTTACTGGGGCCTTTATGAGCTACTTTTACACAGATAGTAAGTCTGTTGAAATTACTTACACAGAAAAGATGTGCCATCATTTCTTCCTACCACGTACGAAAAGAGTATTAAAAAATGCTCTTGAGTCTTCTTGGAGAAGCATGTTTTGTACCTTCATTCTGATCCTTTCTTATTCAGGTATTTATTGATGAAGGGTATGGAATAATAGAATATCAGGGTTGGAAGGGACCTCAGGAGGTCATCTAGTCCAACACCCTGCTCAAAGCAGGACCCATTCCCCAATTTTTGCCCCAGATCCCTAAGTGGCCCCCTCAAGGATTGAACTCACGATCTTGGGTTTAACAGGCCAGTGCTCAAACCACTGAGCTATCCTTTCCCCCAGGTATGTTATTATGTGGATGTTCTTCACCTTCCTCTCAGCAAGGCTCTTTCTCATAAATATTTGCTGTGAAAATGGAAGAGGTTTTCCTGTGGAGTAATAGGTTGTTGGCAAATAACATCTTATGCAAACTGCCTAGCTGCTGAGAGTAATAATGTTAAACAGTGTTGAAGTTAAAGGGTTATCAAAAATACATGAAGAAAACTGAAAAAATGAAGTTAGCGATGTCAGTTTGACCACGAGCTGGTTTTAGAAAATGGTTTTTGAATGAATGGGTACAGTTAGAGAAAATTACAACTTTCTCTTTACAGATGTGTGCTGGAAAAAGTTTCATGGTCAAAAAGTTGTTGATATTTTTACTTTCTATTTCTAGCATATATTTAAAATACCTTTGAATTGTTTACTGCTCTGGCATTGATACTGTATCCCCTTTTTTATTGTGTTCTTTTAGCATTATTGTCTGTTTCTCTCAAGATTCTAACCGTGACTTCTAGAAATTGTACTAATGCATGTGGTTTTATTAGCTTCAGAGGAGCACCATGAGCTAGAAGACTGAGGCCTGGTCTACACTACGAGTTTGTCTGATTTAGCAGCGTTAAATTGAATTAACCCTGCACCCATCCACACAACGAAGCCATTTCTTTCGACATAAAGGGCTCTTAAAACCAGATTTCTGTACTCATCCCCAATGAGGGGATTCGCGCTGAAATCGACATCGCTGTTTTGAATTAGGGTTAGTGGGAACGCAATTTGAAGGTATTGGCCCTTGGGAGCTATCCCACAGTGCACCATTGTGACCGCTCTGGACAGCACTCTGAACTTGGATGCACTGGCCAGGTGTACAGGAAAAGCCCCAGGAACTTTTGAATCTCATTTCCTGTTTAGCCAGGCAAGCTCATCAGCACAGGTGACCATGCAGTCCCAGAATTGAAAAAGAGCTCCAGCATGGACCGAATGGGAGGTACTGGATCTGATCGCTGTATGGGGAGAGGAATCCGTGCTATCAGAACTATGTTCCAAAAGGTGAAATGCCAAAACATTTCAAAAAAATCTCTGAGGCCATGAGGGACAGAGGCTACATCAGGGACGCAACACAGTGCCACGTGACACTTAAGGAGCTCAGACAAGCATACCAGAAAACCAAAGAATCAAACAGACGCTTCCGGGACAGAGCCCCAGACATGCCGCTTCTATGCTGAGCTACATGCAATTTGGGGGGGGGGGCCGCCACCACCACCACTCCATCCCTGTCCGTGGACTCCGATGATGGGGTACTCTCCGCCATGCCTGAGGATTTTGCGGATGAGGAAGATGAGGAGGAGGATGAGCTTGAGGAGAGCACACAGCACACCATTCTCCCCGACAGCCCGGATCTTTTTCTCACCCTGACTGAAATATCCTCCCAACCCCAAAGAAGCCGGAGAAGGGACCTCTGGTGAGTGTACCTTTTTAAATATAATACACGTTATAAAAGCAAGCATTTTTTAATGATTAAGTAGCCCTGAGGACTTGAGTGGCATTTGTGGCCAGTACAGCTACTGGAAAAGTCTGTTAACGTGTCTGGGGATAGAGCGGAAAGCCTCCAGGGACATCTCCATGAAGCTCTCCTGGAGGTACTCTAAAAGCCTTTGCAGAAGGTTTCTGGGGAGAGCAGCCTTATTCCGTTCTCCATGGTAAGACACTTTACCATGCCATGCTAGTAGCAATAATCTGGTATCATTGCATGGCAAAGCCTGGCAGCGTGTGGTCCCGGTGTTTGCTGGCATTCAAGCAACATCTGTTCTTTATCTCTCTGTGTTATCCTCAGGAGAGTGATATCGTTCATGGTAACCTGGTGGAAATAGGGGAATTTGATTAAGCAGACATTGAGAGGTGGCCGTTCCTACTGGGCTGTTTGCCTGTGGCTGAAAAGAAATCCTCCCCACAGTTAGCCACACGGTGGGAGGGGGAAGAGGGCATTGACGCTGAGTTTGCATTTGGCTAGCAAGGATCTTCCCTGATACCAGCCACACGGTGGGGGAAGGGGTAAAGTGATCATCCCAGAGAATTGGGTGGGTGGGGTGTTAGTTTGGTTTCTGCTGCTGCACGTTAACAGGAAAACCGCAGCACTAAATGGCCAACTCAACATGCTTTGCTTGGTATGGGAGGGGAGGGTGCTACTGTTATGAAGGTTGCAGAAGCCGAAAGACTATGGCTTGCCATGGCCGCCTGCAAGCTGAATTCTGTTGCCCGGCACTGTGTGTGTGATCTCGAACACCAAAGCCGCAGGCACTCAATATAAGATGCAAAATGTGACCTTGTACCAAAATCACATGTGCTATGTAATGTGAATAGTGTTGTTCACCATAAAAGAGTGTAAAAAATGTATCTTTTTAAATACTTCACTCCCTTTTTTTCTTCCAGTAGCTGCAAATGTTTCAAGCCTCCCTCCTCCATCCCAAAGGCTATCTCAGATAAGGCGGCGAAGAAAACGCACGCGCGATGAATTGTTCTCTGAGCTCATGCAGTCATCCGGCACTGACAGAGATCAGCAGACTGTGTGGAGGGACACAATAGCAGAGTACAGGAAAGTGGCCAATGAACGTGAGGAAAGGTGGTGGCAGGAAGATCAAAGGAGGCATGAGGAAGTGCTAGGGCTATTGCGGGATCAAACGGACATGCTCCGGTGTCTGTTGGAGATTCATGAACGGCAGCAGGATCACAGACTGCCGCTGCAGCCCCTGCTTAACCGCCCTCCCTCCTCCCCAAGTTCCATAGACTCCTCACCGAGATGCCCAAGAACACGGCGCGGGGAGGCTCCAGGCACCCAACCACTCCACCCCAGTGGACAGCCCAAGCAACATAAGGCTGGCATTCAAGAAGTTTTAAAGTGGCCTTTTCCTACCCTCCTCCCATATCCCACCTGGGCTACCTTGTGAGTTATCTCCCTATTTTTATAATCAATTAATAAAGAATACATTTTTTAAACGATAATGACTTTATTTCCTTTGCAAGCAAGCTGTGATCAAAGGGGGGAGGGCGCGTGGCTTACGTGGAATTTAGAGGCAACCATGGGGGCGGGTTTTCATCAAGGAGAAACAAACAGAAGTGTCACACAGCACCCTGGCCAGTCGTGAAACTGGTTTTCAATGCTAATTTGATATGGAGCGCTTCCTGCTGTGCTCTTCTAACCGCCCTGGTGTCTGGCTGTGCGTATTCAGCGGCGAGGTGATTTGCATCAACCTCCCACCCCACCATAAACGTCTCCCCCTTACTCTCACAGAGATTGTGGAGCACATAGCAAGCAGCAATAACAATGGGAATATTGGTTTCGCTGAGGTGGGGCTATAGACGGAACGCAGTAAACTGCGCCAGCAACCCTTTAAACATCCAAATGCACACTCTACCACCATTCTGCACTTGCTCAGCCTATAGTTGAATAGCTCCTTACTACTTCCAGGGTGCCTCTCTATGGCTTCATGAGCCAGGATGTTAATGGGTAGGCTGGGTCCCCAAGGATAACTATTGGCATTTCAACATTCCCAACAGTTATTTTCTGGTCTGGGAAGTAAATCCCTTCCTGCAGCCGTTTAAACAGACTAGAGTTCCTGAAGACTCGAGCGTCATGAACCTTTCCCGGCCATCCCACGTTGATGTTGGTGAAACATCCCTTGTGATCCACCAGTGCTTGCAGCACCATTGAAAAGTACCCCTTGCGGTTTATGTACTGGCTGCTCTAGTAGTCTGGTCACAAGATAGGGATATGCGTTCCGTCTATAGCCCCACCACAGTTAGGGAATCCCATTGCAGCAGAGCCGTCTAGTATGACCTACACATTTCCCAGAGTCACTACCTTTGATAGCAGCAGCTCAGTGATTGCGTTGGCTACTTGCATCACAGCAACTCCCACAGTAGATTTGCCCATTCCAAATTGATTCCCGACTGACTGGTAGCTGTCTGGCGTTGCACGCTTCCACAGGGCTATTGCCACTCGCTTGTGAACTGTGCGGGCTGCTCTCATCTTGGTATTCTTGTGCTTCAGGGCAGGGGAAAGCAAGTCACAAAGTTCCATGAAAGTGCCCTTACGCATGCAAAAGTTTCGCAGCCACTGGGAATCATCCCAAGCCCGCAACACTATGCGGTCCCACCAGTCTGTGCTTGTTTCCCGAGCCCAGAATCAGCTTTCCACGGCATGAGCCTGCCCCAGTAACACCATGATCTCCAAATTGCTGGGGACTGCGCTTTCAGAGAAATCTGTGTTCATTTCCTCATCACCACGCTGCCGTCGCCTCCTCGCCTGGTTTTTCAGGTGCTGGTTCTGCATAAGCTGCACGATAATGCGCGAGGTGTTTACAATGGTCATAACTGCTGGGGTGAGCTGAACGGGCTCCATGTTTGCTGTGCTATGGCGTCTGCTCAGGCAATCCAGGGAAAAGGGCGCAAAATGATTGTCGTCTGTTGCTTTCGAGGAGGGAGGGAGGGTTGACTGACGACATTTACCCATAACCATCCATGACAAATTTTTGGCCCCATCAGGCATTGGGAGCTCAGCCCAGAATTCTAATGGACAGCAGGGACTGTGGGAACTGTGGGATAGCTACCCACAGTGCACCGCTCAGAATGTCGATGCTTGCCACGGTACTGTGGACTCTCACTGCCGAATTAATGTGGTTCGTGTGGACGCATGCATTCATGCATGCATTCAATCTGTTCCCAAAAATCGACTTCCGTAAAATTGGAGTACTTTCGTAGTGTAGACATGGCCTGAGTTTGTGGCTGAAAGCCAGGAACTCCTGAATTCCAGTAGTATCACTACAATGTTGTTATTACATCAAGATGCATGTGCTGTAATTTCAAATTTGTATTGTGACTGCTGGGTTACAGGATGTTGATTTCTTTCTTTTATTTATTCTGAGAAGGCTACTTCCATCTGGATATCTTGATAATGAGAAAACAGAAATTTGCTCCGTTTTCTCACTTTACTTCCAATTAGTCTTCATCAACTGGGGTATAGTTATTTGTGAAACAGTTTTCTTATTTATTCTAATAGCTTTCAGAAATCACTGTACAGTAATTCACCTCTTTGAAGGTTCTAAAGTGAGTTCTAATTCAGTCTGAGTCCTGTTATTTAAATTCTATAATATTGCACAAGTTTTTCCTTTTGAGCACCAGGAGTAGAATGTCTGTCTGCATTCCTTCAGTAGCTCTACTTGCAGAAAATGAGGTAAACTGACAAATGACTGACTTATTGAGCAAGGATCTTCATTCTTTTTTATTTTTGGAACCATGCATTAGTTACAGTATGTATTTCCACCCCTGAAATCAGGATAATTATCTTTTTACTGACTTCCTTGTAAAGTGCTATGAGATCTGCAGATGAAAAGTGCTGTAGAAAAGCTTATGTATTATGATTTTGTTGCTTTGATTTCTTTCTGTCAAATTTTAACTAGGTTCAGTAATGTTAGTATCACAAATTAAAGGGAAGAAGATTGTTGGGACAAAATCTTGAGGACCATTTGTAGAGAGTGGCATTTCCATGTCCACTGTGTCAGGTCTGGGCTTGTTTATACTTCCGGCTAAATTGGCACTGCTGTGATTGATGCAGTGGTGTCGATTTAGCAGGTCTGGTGAAGACCAGCTAAATTGATGGCTGAGCTCTCTCCTATCAACATTTGTACGTCACCTCCCCAAGAGGCGGAAAATAAGTTGGCAGGAGAGTATCTCCTGTCCACATAGCATGGTGCAGACAACACTGTAACTCGACCTAAGTTACGTCGACTTCAGTTACATAACTGAAGTAGCGTACCTTAGGTAGACTTACAGCATTAGTGTCGACCAGCCCTTGGAGAGGGGGCGTGGTCTGGTTGATTGCTAGGCTAGGAGCTAGGAACTCATATTGTAATGCCAGCTTTGGTACTGTTTTGCTGTGTGGCATTAGGATAGTCACTTAGAGTAAGATTGTCAAAGGCAGCGAAGCCTGTTTTCAAAAGTGACCTAAGCATTTAAACTCATTGAAAGTCAATGGGACTTAGACTCCTAAGTTTCTAGGTCACTTTTGAAAACAGGACTTAGATTCCTAAGTCACTTAGGTGGTGTTGAAAATTTTACCTTCTGTATGCCTATATCCAAATCTGTATATTAGGGGATGTTCATACAGTACATTATTACTCATCTCACTAGATACTGTGACTAACTGTTTGGCCTGGGCTTTGAAAATATAAAAGACAATATACATTTTAATTATTATTCTAAAAATAATGTTGTGACTGCTACCTTGGTGAATCATTTATTGTATGCTAATCTTACTAGAAAAAAGATATGCTATCAAGATTTCCTATCAAAGCAAGATTTTATCTCACTATATATGGCAGAACAAAAATGCAATTCATTCTTCTTTATAATATCCCTTATCGTTCTTCCTTACTAATACATATAGTTTAGAGATTATTATATTCTAAATGAAACATCTTAATTTAAGTAAGCACAGTTTGATCGCCTCTCATGTCACTAAGTTTAGTACTATGGCTTTTTTTATCATTAGTGTCAGAATTTGGGATAGGAGAAGTGTAAAGTAGGATGGAAAATATAGTGAAGAAAAAACTACATAACCATTGGTCACTGCTAGGATGTTAATTTAAAATCTGTTGTCTAAAGCACCTGCAACATCAGTAGTTAAGTCTACAATCATACTAAAAACTTAGAGTGAAAAATGGACTTTGGATCCTAAACCCTAAATTGATACTGGCTATGCTAGTCAGTTTCCTTAGTGACTATTTTGGAGAAATTTTTGTTTGCTGGTCTTCCAGCAATCTGCCCATGTGACATCTGTATATAGATATTTATTCCACATTATTAACAAAACTGCTTTTTGAGGGCCCAAGTGATTTAAATGTGACAATGATGTTATTACGTCAAGGGTACTTTTATAATTGTAATTTATATAGTTGTGAGCCAAGAGATAGTAGCTTGTAGTATACTCATAAGCTTACAGTTTGTGGGTGTTTGCAGCTAGATATATGGGCTTTGTTTCACATATGGCAACTGTAAATACATAACTCCAATAATATCATCCAAATAGCAATATCTAGATAACAGAGTTTGATAGCTGAATCATTTAACGGGTGTAGAGAATAAAATAAAACTTGCCTTTAATTATATTACATGTTCTATAAATCTGTTAGGCAGATTGCTGACTGAACTATTCAAAGCTCAACTCTTGATTTACAGAACCCCAAAATACTGCCCAGTTCTAAATTAATCAATATTTGTTATTTCTATTGTATTCAACTCCCAGAGGCTGCATAAACTAATGCTACTTGTATTGGCAAAATAATTTTAGTTTGCTTTTAATTTCTGTATCAATAAGGCAAAGTGGGGAATTGGGAGAATGGCAGATGCTGTACGACTTCAGTCTGATCACAGCTAATTTCAGAAGTTGTTTAGGGAATGATTCCATTCGTTCACTACATTTTGTGCGGGAATGCTGCTGTTGTATGATGATGTTTGTTTATTTGGAAAGTCACATTAATCTAGGATACAAAGTAGGCCTTGGAACTAAACATCTGAAGAACGTCTTAGAGAAGAAAATCAGGGCTTGGGATTTTGCTGGCATTTTCTATTCAAAAGGGCTATTCTGTCTGAGAACAAGTGATTTACTCAAGTTTCATTTATAGTTTAGGCCAAAATCCAGAGACCCAGTACCCACCTTAGGCACTTGGCACAGTAATGGTGGATGTCTGGGTTTGGGGGAGAATCCTAGAGGGAGGAAAGAAGGAATCAATCCTCCCAGGCTATAAAGTTGATGTGGAGCTGCTACTTGAGAGGCTATTTCAGTCAAATAGTTTCAGTACAATAACCAACAGGGAGAGGAGTGGAGAATCCTGTATAGTGGTGGATCACTGCACTCTCATCTAATCAGATTTCCTTCAGAAGGCGGATTGATGAGAGGTGTTCAGGGAAAACTCAGGGGCTGCAGGGAAAGAAGTTGGGGGAGCAGGGCAGGTTTCAGGAAGCTACAGAATTCAACTTTGGCTGAGAGCCAAGAAATCATGAGTTTCTAATTCCTAGCCTTTCACCTGAGACAGTATGAATTAAGGCTCCTGCATAGAGTAGTAGGCCGGTCAAAAATTAGTATGCAGGGATGTGTCCTGAGTCTGCACCTTGTCTTTTGTTTCATTTTGTTTGTTTTAAACAGAAATTTATTTTGTCTTATTGAATTTATACCAGTACTTAAAAGAAAACTGAAATTTCCATGTTAAGATACTGTGACAGTCTGTGCATCGGGGGAATACCCTACACCCCCATGTTCACTTTTATAAAATGATTGTGTGGTATCCAATGCAAAGGTTGTCATGTTGGGAGTCTTCGGAAGGCTCATGATGCACTGAGCATGGTTGCTATAGTGATGTTATCGGTTATAATTTCATGTATGTAGTTATGAAGCTGAAAACATGTCCTTGTGGCTTAAAATAAGCCCTGGCAAAAACTCTCCAAGAGCAGAGGGGTAGTTCACACCTCATCAGGGCAGGTATGGGACAAACCCAGCCCAGCCTCATAGGAACAAAAGATGCTGGCCTAGGCAGCAACAAAAGAATCTGTTAGACTCTCGAGTGAGTCACCCCCCCTTTATTTGGTCAGTTTGGAACTGCAATGAGGTAATGCTCACCTGATTCATTTGACCAAATCTGACTTTTTATGCTTTGACTTATAATCACTTAAAATCTATCTTTATAGTTAATAAATGTATTTGTTTTATTCTACCTGAAGCAGTGCATTTGGTTTGAAGCATGTCAGAGGCTCCTCTTGGGATAACAAGCCTGGTACATATCAATTTCTTCGTTAAATTGATGAACTCATATAAGCTTGCAGCATCCAACGGGCATAACTAGACACTACAAGATGGAGGTTCCTAGGGTTGTGTCTGGGACCGGAGGTATTGGCTAGTGTCATTCAGTTGCACAATCCAAGGAGCAGCTTACATGCCAGAGGTTGTGCGTGAACAACCCAGGAATGGGGGTTCTCACAGCAAAGCAGGGTAAGGCTGGCTCCAAGAGTCAAGGATTGGAGTGACCTAGCAGATCACCAGTCCGGATAACACCAGAGGGGAATGTCACAGATTTTATAATTTAAGAATAGCTTCATTTTACAGAAGTAAAGAGGACACTTCTGTGTCTTTTTAGTACTTTTTTTTTTTTGGGGGGGGGCTGTAATCAAAACCTTGAGATATGGATATGAAGATTTAAAAAATCAACGAGTGCATGCACTTTGCATTTCTGATTTCAACAAGCTTCACAAGGACTATTTCTTTCCTCTTTTATGCATTGAGCAATATCTTTCAGTGGTATCCGTAAAGATGGCCAAATGACCGTTATAGACTCTCTCTCTTAAGTACACTTATGAAAATAGTGTGTGTGATGATTTGGGGGAGTTGTGTATATCTAATGAATTCTGGTGGTTGATAGGAAATTGCTGCATTATGGAATGCCTCCATGTATGTGGATTCCACCACTTGCTTTCAGGTTTGCAGACCAGGGCTAGAGGTGGGATGTTAAACCTTAATGGTTGCCTCTTCAGGTGGAAACATCTTGAGGCAATGGATTGGCTGAAGCTAGGAGACTAGTTCCTCCATCTTCTTTGTAGGGAGGGAGAAGTGCAGAGTGGAAAATCCCCAGCAGCAGAACAAAGAAACCAGGTTTAGTTGATGAGACCTATAAATGCAAAGGACTCTGACACACAGGAAGGTTGGTCAGGAAAGAGGCATGCTTTTGTAGCAGTGGGGTGCTGTTTAATTCTGCAACCAGCCGAGGAAGATGGAAGCTAGCTGACCTGGGGGGGAGAGAGAGAGACTCCATGATTCAGGGGAGAAGCCATGTGCAGAAAGGGGAACCTGGACTCCTCAGAAGACTATTCCCAAGCCCAAAGAATTCTCCAGAGTGGTGAGGTACCCGAGGCAGGGAAATGCATACAGGTGTTTTTGTCTACATCTGTGCATTTCTCATTCTATCTAAGTAAAGAGTAATTTGTTTTAGAATCCTGTGGAAGGTCCTTTTGTCTGTGTGTTTTACTTCACTATCATGTGCCCCTGATGAGGAAAACGGTAAACCCAGAAAGCCCACATGGCTGGAGGTCTGGGAGAGGGTATGTTTAAGTTATGGGAGAGCCTGAGGGGTCAGCAGTGGTCCCGGGGCAAGGGAATTGGATTGTGTGGTTGCAAGACCGAGGATCTGCCCTTTGAGAGTATGTTTAGAGACCCAATTCAGGGCCATACCTGGGATCTGTTCAGACTCAGGAGGCTTAAAGCACAAGGGGCCCAGTGAGGTGGGCTCCAAATAGAAGATCCTGGTGAGCGTCAATCCAGAGGGAGCTCTATCACAGCTGTGTGTGTAATAGTGTGATACTAGTTTAGGGTGTTTACTAAAATATACTTTATATGTGTGTGTGTGTGTGTGTGTTTTGTTTTTACAGCATAAAGTAGTCCGTTGCCTGCAATGTGGGATTGATCCCAATCCATGAGGAGTTTGTTCAAATCTTCTGCTAGGAGGAGGGTAAAGATGACACAGGATGTAAAATGGGGCGGGGGGCCTGAAGGCAGAAGTAAAAGGATCTTCAGGGCTCCATCAGGAAGCTTAGGTGTTATAGAGGGGTTGAGGTACAGATAAGAACCAAACTAAACAGATGTAGAATGTTACAGGGTGGGAGGAACATACACACAAATCCACTGGACAGTAAAACTGTTAGCATTTAACTGCCCCAAAGGGGTGAACTATGTGCTTACAATTTGCATAAGCAACAGATGATCAGCTTTAGTATTATTTAAACTTTGGTTTTGTATTTTGTGTATTAAAAATGGACTACCTTGTCTGAAAATAATCTATTACTAGTCAGCTTCTGCAATGATTTATCATAATTGGCTACTATAAATCCATTTCAAATAGTTAGACGCATGAATTTCAAGTATCACTTCCCTTAGGCAGCATGAGTTCAAACTGCTAGGTAGACATCCTTCCGCCCCCCCCCCCCCCAATTCATATACAAGTGTAAAAATTTTATGACATTGCTTTAATGAGACCCACTTGGATTTAAGATTATTTATCTAAGCCCTTATTAAACACACACAATTTTCTGTGTAGCCATGCAAAGCGCAGTTTCTCCTCAGACAAAGCAGTGTGTTTTAGGAGTTGAATGGGACTTGATGGAGGGTAGCAGAAGTCAAGGAAAAACGATATTTTTCCCACTAAGTATACTTTGCCTAAGTAAGTACTAACAACTACTGTAAAAGAATTACACTGACAGCACATCCTAAATTTTAAGGCCATTTCACTGGGTTAGAGGAATTGGTGATGGAAAATACTACTACCCATGTCAAAAGAAGGAGCTGGATACTGCTTGAGACACCAGTAGCAGGAATCGGTAGGAAGGAGCCTGCCTCAAGCCCTAGCAGAAGACTGTATTTTCCTGTGTAATTACTTCTTTCTCTTCATCCACACAACCTCCAGGGTCCCCTTTGTTTTGCATTACTTCCTGTTCTTGGCTTATGACCTCAGGTGCTCCTTTCACACACCTCTCTCCTGGGGCCTCCTTTAGCTGGGGGCGCTGCCTCAGCTTTCTTTTGCTGGATCTGTAGGGAATGGAGAATTAAAGAGGAATGTAGTTGCTGGGACACTATCCTCTTAGCTACACCTTTGAACCGCCAATGTAGGTCAGGAAATGAAGCCCTTTCCAGGCAGGGCCTGGACATAACAAATTTGATCTAAAAATAAAGTGGTGAAATTAAATCAAGTAAAATCCTAGCTTTTTAAGAAAAAGGGACTTCATAAAAATCCAGTGTGCAGTTGGATGAAAAGTTCCAAACACACTTTTAAATCAGTAGATTTATTCTGTCATTGATTTTTGACATCTCTTTATTGGAAAATACTATTTATGTAATTTTTTTTCTAACCTTCCCCTCCGCCCCCCACAACCTCACCCTCACATTTCCTCCTCTCTCAATGAATTATAATGCCTAACATTATCCTCTGTAGCAGACAGATGTTAATAAATGCCTATACCGTATCAGTTCTTTTTATATATTTATTTTTGTGTACATATCTACCATTTTCACCCCCACTATCTGCTGTTTCAGAATAAGCTTTGCCCCTAACCTCTTATTCCTGTTCCTTAGTACCAAAGATTGCATGATCTGTCTCTCTTGCTAACTTTTCAACGCTAATGGATGAATTCCAGTCTGTAATCATCCAGCAGGACTGCTGAAGCATCAAGGAAATTGATATTGCAATCTCTTGAAACTGAGTTCATCACCTCTGCAAGTATGTTCAGATTTCGTTGGATAGGACATTCCACAGTAAACCTTTTCTCAAACTTCAAACTCCTTTTAGCAGGAGAAAAATCCGTAAAACTGCATCATTGCTGGAAAGCCTTAAGGGTATAAGCCACTCAAGAAAAGGCAAATTTTCTAAAGTCAATGTCAGAAACCTTATTGGGGACCTTGACAGTGTAAAATACAGTAATACATGGTATCTTCACTGTGAAAGATCCCATTCATTGAGGTTTCCATGTATGTGGCTCTGAAGGGAAATATAATGAGCATCTGCTGAAAGGGATGGTATTCATCAATATGGATTGCTCCACACAATGGGATGTGCATCCAGGTTGGCTGTGCACCACCTAACAGTGGGGTGTGGAAAAGGATACGCTGCTTAATGTTCCAGTTGATAAACCCATAAACCTTAACTTGAGTAGACATGACAGCCCATTATAATGATTTTGAAGGTTTTCTGAAGAAGTGCACCACTGGACTGGTCTGGCTTATGCAGCTAACCATTAAGCAGCACATGCATACTTTCCACAGAGTGAACCTTGCAGTGTTAATACAGGTTTTACAAAAGGCTCTGAGATCATCTTTAGTGACTTTGTCAATCAAACTAGAAAAGGAAAAACTGCAGAGTTAACCTCTCCTCTCCATCCTCTAAAATCCTTTCCTCTTTCCATAGTGCTGGTCCTCACATCACTCCTGGTACTCCTATGTGATTTATAATGTCATCAGTTGTTTCTTCATTTCTACTTGTTTCGGGGTACATTTTTTTCATTCTTTTGGACATCTTGTCTTTTTAGGCTATGCCATCATTTGTGAGGTACTCAAATACTGCTCCCAGGGGATGGCTAGAGAGACTGCAGTTTTACTGATAACAGCATAGTCTACTCTCCCACACTTTGGGTCCATTCGTTGGGTGCTGCTCCCCTGGGCAATTGCTCCTGCACTTACTTCTGTTGCAGCTGTGTGCTGGGAGAAACATATGGCAACTCCTTGCAAAAATTCCACCACTCCATGGTGGGAGGGTTGGAGTCCTTTCTGTATAACGAAGCTCAGCCCTGCTTTTTATGCATTGCTGTATCATACTGACTGGTGATGACTTACTCTTGGAGATCATACAATGGAAGAAGTAAAGAGGAGGTTCCCCAGTCTTTCCCTCCTCCTGTCTCTGAGCACATGCTTCTATAAGACAATGAGTTTCACTGAGTAAAGGGGAGTAATTTTGAGAACCTCTTGTTTAAAATGTTGGCTGCAATATAATTGCTTCTCCACTGCTACTTTTAGAATTTCCAAGCAGCAGCAGTGTAAAAATATATTGATTCTAGTGCTGCTTGGGAAAGCTCGGATCAACAGCAGAGGCACTAGAGATGGCTGTATGCAGACTCAGGAAGAAATCACTACATTAATTTACATTTTGGAAAATCTTCTCCACAATCATAAGGACTAGAAGAATTAAAAAATATCCCCGTCTAGCAGATGGAGTTGCAGTGTTAGAAATATTGAAAGATGTCAGTGCAAGCTGAGCTGAGACTAGCATCTTCCTGGTTCAGGGTAAGGACATGGGAAGGGACAGGCACATCCTAGAGATCAGAAGATCTGCTGGGCCAAGATGGCTTCCAGCTGACCGAGAAGGGGAAGAGCATCTTCACACACCAACTCGCCAACTAGGGAGGCGGACTTTAAACTAGGTTCAAAGGGGGCAGGTGACAAAAGCCCCCAAGTAAGCAAATTAAAAAAAGGGGTGACCTTAACAGAGGGCTAGACATTGGAAGGGGGGCATGGAAAAGTACAACAGAGTCATAGGAGCAACAAGAAGGAAATCAGTGGGGGAAATCTGCTCACCGTTTTAGTTGTCTAGACATAAATGCAAGGAATATAGGGACTAACAGGAAGAACTGGAAGTATTAGTACATAAGCTAAATTTTGATTTAATTGACATCACAGAGACTTGGTGGGATAAGTCTCATGACTGGAATATTGGTATAGAGGGGTATAGCTTGTTCAGGAAGGACAGGCTAGGAAAAACCAAGGAGGGTTTGTGAAAATAGAAATCACATAAAAAGATGCCTAGGGTCTATGGGAAATAAGGCTTTGGGTTCCAAGCTCACAAAATGAGCTCCCTAATTTACCCAATACAGATTTCATTAAAAAAAATTCAATGAAATTTAAACTTGCTATTAACCTTTACCAATGTTGAAGATGAACTTGACATGATAATGCTGTTGCGGTTGAAATCAGAACTTCAAGGGTTCATTTGGGGGTGTCTGGGGAGGCCAGGGAGCATGGAGGCAGGAGGAATTCATAGAATCATAGAATATCAGGGTTGGAAGGGACCCCAGAAGGTCATCTAGTCCAACCCCCTGCTCAAAGCAGGACCAATTCCCAGTTAAATAATCCCAGCCAGGGCTTTGTCAAGCCTGACCTTAAAAACCTCTAAGGAAGGAGATTCTACCACCTCCCTAGGTAACGCATTCCAGTGTTTCACCACCCTCTTAGTGAAAAAGTTTTTCCTAATATCCAATCTAAACCTCCCCCACTGCAACTTGAGACCATTACTCCTCGTTCTGTCATCTGCTACCATTGAGAACAGTCTAGAGCCATCCTCTTTGGAACCCCCTTTCAGGTAGTTGAAAGCAGCTATCAAATCCCCCCTCATTCTTCTCTTCTGCAGGCTAAACAATCCCAGCTCCCTCAGCCTCTCCTCATAACTCATGTGTTCCAGTCCCCTAATCATTTTTGTTGCCCTTCGCTGGACTCTCTCCAATTTATCCACATCCTTCTTGAAGTGTGGGGCCCAAAACTGGACACAGTACTCCAGATGAGGCCTCACCAATGTCGAATAGAGGGGAACGATCACGTCCCTCGATCTGCTCGCTGTGCCCCTACTTATACATCCCAAAATGCCATTGGCCTTCTTGGCAACAAGGGCACACTGCTGACTCATATCCAGCTTCTCGTCCACTGTCACCCCTAGGTCCTTTTCTGCAGAACTGCTGCCTAGCCATTCGGTCCCTAGTCTGTAGCTGTGCATTGGGTTCTTCCGTCCTAAGTGCAGGACCCTGCACTTATCCTTATTGAACCTCATCAGAATTGGGGCTGCCTCCCCTCATCCCCTCCAGCCCGGCCTTGCAGGAGGTGATGGACAATCTGGCCAGGGGCTCCCTGGTCCCAGGCGCACATCTGGGGAGCAGGGTCAGGGCACAGGGGTTTGCCCTGCTCCGTCCGCCCAGCTCTCCAGTCTGAGAACAGGGTTGGAGTACTGGGGCTTACTCTGCTCCGCCCAACTGGCATTTCGGCCAGGGAGTGGGCAAGCCCCTGCGCTCTGACCCTGCTCCCCAGCTGGAACACCATGCTGGCGGAGCGCGGCAAGCTCCTGACCCCACTCCTCGGCTGGAACGCAGGGCAGGTGGAGTGGGGTAAGCTCCTGACCCCGCTCTCCAGCTGGAGCGCTGGGTGGAGCGGGACAAGCCCCCACACCCCTACATTGCTCCATGGGTGCACGCCTGGGGCTGGGGGGATTTGTCCATTGTCCCCCGCAAGGCCAGCTGGAGGTGGCCCCGATTGCTCCTGCCCCATCCTTCCTGCCTCCCCTCCCCCAGCTCCATCGTTACCCACCCACCTGCATCATTGCCCACCCCCCTGAAGTCGGGGCCCACCCAAGTGTCCCATCCTGGCTATGCCACTGATCTGCGCATCTTGGCGACCGTGCTGCACTGTGTAAAAGTGAATCCATACTATGTACAAAAATAGAAGGTCACAATTTAATGACTGTGCATAACTGAAACCGTGCAAAAAATACCGTGTAAATCGAGGCCTGACTATACACTTGTTCCGAGGTTCAGCAGGAGGTGGGAGGCAGACCAGTTTAGAGTCTCTGGGTAAAGATAAAAGAGGTAAAAAATAGTGGTGATATCATGATGAGGTCTACTACAGACCCCCAAATCAGGAAGAGCAGGCAGATCAGAACACAAAACAGAAATATCCAAAACATAAGATCTGGGAGAAATGCAGGATTTTAACTACTTAGACATCTTTTGGAAAAGTCATACAGCAAAACAAAAAATTTCCAATAAGTTCTTGGAATGTACTGGGGACAACTATTTGTTTCAGAAGTGGAGGAAGTAACCTGGGGGACATCCGTTTTAGACTTGATTCTGATGAACAGGGAGGAATTGGTAGTGAATCTGAAAATAGAAGGCAATTTGAGTGAAAATGATCATAAAATGATGATTTTGAAGGACGGAAAAAGTGAGAGCACCAGAACAAAGACAATGGACGTCAAAAAAGCAGACATTAAGAAACTGAGAGAAATAGTAGGCAAGGTTTGGTGGGAAGAAAATTTAAGGGAAATTGGAGTTCAGGACAGCTGGCAGTTTCTCAGGGAGACAATATTAAATGCACAAGTGCAAATTATCTTGATGCAAAGGAAAGATAGGAATATAAAGAAGCCAATAAGGCTCTATCAGGAGCTCTTTAATGACCTGAAAATCGTACAGCAATGCTACAAAAAGTGGAAACATGGATAAATTGCTAAAGAGGAGTACAAAAGAGTAGCACAACTCCGTAGGGACAGAATCAGGAAGGCTAAGACACAAAATGAGTTATACCTAGCCAGAAACATAAAAGGAAATAAAAAGAGGTTCTTTAAATACATTATAGAAATAAAGAGAAAGGTGAAGGAAAGTGTAGATCTTCTGCTTAGTGGCAAAGGAGAGCTAATAATTGATGACATCAAGAAAGCTGAGCTGTTTAATGCCTGTTTTTCTTCCATCTTCACTAAAAAGTTTAATGGTGACCAGTTATTCAACATAATTAATATTAACAAGGGAGAATGAATTGGGAAAGAACAGGTTAAAGAATATTTAGATAAGTTAGATATAGTCAATTCAGCAGGGCCTGATGAAATTCATGATAGGGTACTTAAAGAACTAGCTGAAGCAATCTCAGAACTGTTAGCATTGATCTTTGACAACTCCCGTAGGATGGGTGAAGTCCCAGAGGGCTGAAGAAGGGCAAACGTAGTACCTGTCTTTAAAAGGGGGAACAAAGAGGACCCAACGAATTATAGACCTGTCAGTCTAACTTTGGTACCTGGAAAGATACTAGAACAATGTATTAAACAATCAATTTGTAAACACCTTGAGGATAATAGGGTTATAAGGAATAGCCAGCATGGCTTTGTCAAGAACAAATCATGTCAAACCGACCTAATTTCCTTCTTTGACAAGGTAACTGGCCTAATGGATGGGAGTAAGCAGTAGACATGATATATCTTGATTTTAGTATGACTTTTTATGCAGTTCCACATGACATTCTCCTAAGGAAACTAGGGAAATGGATCTAGATGAAATTACTATAAAATGGGTGCACAACTGGTTGAAAGACCACACTCAGTCAGTATTTAACAATAGATCACTGTCAAACTTGGAGGTCGGATCTAGTGGGGTCCCACAGGGGTCAGTCCTGGTCCATATTTTCATTAAAGACCTGGATAATGGAATGGAGAGTGTGCTTATAAAATTTGTGGATGACACCAAGAATTTTTTTTATTTTTATTTTTTTGGCAGGGTAATATTTGAATTCAAAATTACCTTGACAAATTGGACTATTAGTTTGAATTCAGCAAGATCAAGTTCAATCAAGAAAAGTGCAGAGTACTTTAGTTAGGAAGCAAAAAATCAAATGCATGACTACAAAATGGGGAATAATTTGCTTGGTGGTAGTACTGCTGAAAAGGATCTGGAGGTTATAGTGAATCACAAATTGAATGAGTCAACAATGTGATGCAGTTGCAAAAAAGGTTAATATCATTTTGGGGTGTAATAACAGAAGTGTTGTATGTAAGACCCAGGAGGTAATAATCCCATTTTACTCAGCACTAATGAGGCCTCAGCTGGATTGCTGTGTCCAGTTCCGGGTGCCACAATTTAGGAAAGATGTGGACAAATTGGAGAATCCAGAGGAGAGTAGCAAAAATAATAAAGGGTTTAGAAAACCTGACCAGTGAGGAAAGGTTTAAAAAAAAAAAAGAGCCGCCAAACCTAGGCTTGTTTAGTCTCGAGAAATGAAAATTGAGGGGGGATCTGTTAACTGTCTTCATATACGTTAAGAGGACTGTGATTAATTGTTCCCCCATGGCCACTGAAGGTAGGACAGGAAGTAATAGGCTTAATCTGCAGCAAAGGAGATTAGGAAAAACTTTCTAACTAAAAGGGAAATTAAGTTTTGGAATAGGCTTCCAAGGGAGATTGTGGAATCTCCTTTTTTTTTTTTTTTTTTTTTTTTTTTGAAGGTTTTTAAAAACATGTTGGACAAACACCTGTCAGGGGTGGTCTAGGTCAGTGATTCTCAGCCTATTTACCATTGTGGGCTGCATGTGCAGCTCTCTCGGTGTTACATGGGCTGCATCCACACATTATAAATACACTACCCTGTATGGTCCTGAGGATGTCAAATGGGTAGCAGCTGTGTGTTGATTGGGCTGCGGGTTGAGAACCGCTGGTCTAGGTTTTCTTGGTCCTGTCTCTGCAGAGAGGGCTAGACTTTATGACTTCTTGAGGCCCCTTCCCACCCTATGTTTCTTTCATTCTCTGATACAGGTTGTGACGTTAGCAGTGTGTCAGTGACATGCTCCTTTGTCTTTTCATCCATTCCAGACAGCACAGTCTACAGTTATTACCATACGTTAAGGAAATAACAAGCCAGCCGTTCTCACGTAGGTTAAGATGTATCCAGGAAAGAATGAGGTGGTACTAGATGGAAGAGGAAAACATTTCAAGGAATTGGAAAATGCCACCATTTCCTTTTGAGCTGTGGATATATATACCCTACTGCTGGCAAGAAAAATGCAGCTTTGGGTAATGCTAGAACACTTGTTAATCCTAGATACTCAAAAGCGCAACAATAATCCAAAGTGCCACCTTCTGTCACTGACTATCCCATTCCTCCTTGGCAGTGATGCAGCTATTGTAATCCATGTTTGAATCGGCTCCAGTCAGAACTACTGGAATTGTTTCAACAAGAAGTTCAACACGTTGGGACTTAAAAGCATAGCAGCCTTGCCTCTTCTTCACAGAACAGACTCTTTCAATTGAAAGACGGCACATTTTAAATCACTGTCCACGCAACAGTTATGAGAGTAATTTGGCTCCCCTTGTAATGGAAGGCCCATTGGTTCACTGCTGGGAATTCTGCAAATTACACTGTACTCTGGAACTATGCCAATAACTTTGCATACCATCGATATTTATAAGCAGACGCAACAACCTTCAGCCAGTGCCCAGTAGGAGCTGAGCTTTTGCACTTTCTTGCTCTTGTAGGCTCTGAGTACCAGAGCTTCTGAATTAAAAGAAAGTGCAAGTTCTGTTTTTGTATCTACCTAGGCAAAAATGATGCTGGGAATTAAGAATTAGGTTCATGGAAATAAATCATGAGTGACAATTGAAAAAAGGAAGGAAAGAAAATAGTTATATACAAGGATGTGTTCAGCTTTGTTGTTCAGAACTCCTTGTTTTGCATATACACTTCTGTGCTTTGCTCCTCAGTTGCCTCCTATGCCTCCTACATTACAGGAATTCACACTTTCTTTTTCCCCTTTCCACTTTGAGATTCGTTTCAGTGTAAAAACATCAGCAGTTTTTGTAACAATATATAATATTGGGATTGATTTTTACATTTATAAAATTTTATCCACTAGATCAAATTGACATTTAAAATGTACTAATTCAAGTAGATTGCTAAATTTGTAACACTATTCCTAATGTGATTGTTTACTGTGTCTTAGGATGTAACTGTGTGGTAAGGTGACTTGACGTCCGTAAACTGGTGAACTGATGATGCATCCCAGATTCAGGGATTTCCTCTTGTTGTTTCAGTTTTCTTCACTTATATGAGTAATCCTATTGTAATCAAAATTTCATATCAGCAGGCCAAATTCTATTCTCATTTATAGTTGCAAATTTGGAGCAGCTCCTTTGAAACTAATGAAGTTACGCCATTATAACTAAGAGCAGAATTGGGGGTAGTAAAGACACTCACATGAGTAAAATGAGCAAGATTTACTTTATACTTTGCAGGTGAGATGTAACGGTTTGACTATTCTGAGTCCGACTTCTCCTAAATGATGACTGTATTAGGTAAAATACTGTAACAAACAATTTAAAAATGCATGTATATAAGAAAATGGATGTAGTTGAGACTTGTATTAAGCCATTTAATACAAACTGAATACTTTATAATCTACAGTTTCTTACTGCAGTTTTTAGCACTGAGAAGTATTTAATGTATTTTCTGAAGCTTTATGTTAGAAATTAGAAAATTATGAGTAAAATTTAGAATTGTTCTAAATCATAGAACCCATTACTGTAGCAAATGGCATAATTATACTTATAGGACTATTTGAAAAGTTATAAGAACATTTTATCAACTTGATTTTTCTTATGTCTGTGAAATCCAGACTTTCTGAAAGGAGTTTATAGCAATGAGCAGATCTTACTTTAGTCAGGTTAAATTTGAATTTTCATTATAAACCCTTTTTCTTAATATAAAATAATATGTCCTTTCTAATTGCGACAAGCTGAAAATTCATTTAGGACTTACATTTCATAGGATAAAATGTTTTAAACCTGCTAACTTCTTTTTTACAGGGCACTCAATACCTTTTTTAACCAAGCTCCAGACACCCAAATTGTCTCAATTAAAATATATATTCCCAGGCAAAAGAATAAGGTATGCCTAACCATTGTTGAGAATATGTATCATTAACTGAATGGGAAGAATGTTTTATAAGAATGATCAAGATGACTCGAAAGTATAGAAATTCACAGATACCCCAAATTATCTTAATTCTGCACCCATAGTGATGAACTGAGAATATAAGATATATGATCGCTGCAGCGTCCGGTAAGCGTAGACATGTCCTAAGAAGCATGCTGCCCCATCCGTACCAAGAATTCTGCCTCTGTAGAATGCCCAGCTCCTGTCAGACCCACCTGGTGCAGGTCCTTTTTTGTCTTCTCCCTCCCTATTGGTCTGTTCCACTTCCCTTCCCCCATCCTTTTGAAGCAAGTCTTTCACATCTTCATTATGCTTTGACATTTCAACAGGTATGATCTTCTATGGGAGGGAAAATCCTCTTGGGTCCAGGCTACTCTGTAACTAATTCAGATACTAGTAAAAATCCATGTACTTGAAAATAGGTTACTTCCTTCCTGCCATAAAGGAAAAGAATTAACTGGGCTGCTACTGGAGTGCAGGTGTTTAGTTTACAAAAAAAAACAGTGTCTCCATTCTTGAAATTAAACATTTGCAGAGGAATTTAGTTTACAGGTTCTTTATGGAAGAATTGCATTTATTAGTCTTCCATATCGTTTAAACGTTGGCAAGAGTTTAGGGACTAACAAATCAGCATTAATTTTATGCCATCTTCAGATCATTTCAAGAATAATCATACTTAAAAGTGTGAATAATGTAGCCTCCTAGCATATTGAATGTGTTTTCACATCATCTAGCATACCATAATTGTTTTTTGATTAAACTGCTGTAAAAATGAAGTCAACAAAGACATTTTACTTAACAAGCTTGTCCTTTAGTTCAGTAAAGTCACCTATCCTTTAAAAGTGCTATGGATGGTGGAAAGGATAACTCAGTACTAATGAAGTGTCAGAGTCAGGACTGAGCATTTGTTACCTCTTCACATCAGATTTCTCAGTAAGGCCCCGATTCAGCAAAGTACTTAAGAACTTGCTTAACTTTAAGCACATGCATAGTCTCATTTATGTGGTTTTTTTGCACCGGGGTCTAAATATACAATTTATGTAGTAAGATTAGAGCCAAAGAAGTCAAACTATCCCTCTGCCCTGGTGCTCACATTCAGCAGTGCCTTATGTAAAACTTGGTTCATTTCTCAGTCATGGTCTACCACTCCTTAGAGTAGCATAGGCTATGATTTCCAAGGCAGCACAGTGAACTTGAGTTGTGACAACAGAAAGCTGGGAAAAGAAGGGATTGTCTCACGTTGTTCAAAAGCAACTTTTCTGGCCCATTACTGAGGATGATGAGTTCTGTAGTTGCACCCAAACTTCCTTGGCTAAAAGATGGTTGCCATTGATATGCTCCAAAAAGTATGTAAATACCTGAGAGAAAGATAATGTAACAAAACAAAGTCCAGTGCAGGTTTTCCAATGACATAGATAACATTTTTCCTGGACTTGAAACATAAAAGGGTCTGATCTCTTATTGATGTGCAAGGGAACTTAAGCAGGTACTGTTTGTTAAGACTAGTGACTGTGTGCACATTTTCCACGTGTTGATGGGAGCGAGACTTCATCTGTCTGTTAACACTTTGTGACACGGTCAGGCCAGATGGCTACAGGAGTGTGTTAGAAGGCAGATATATTAGTCCCAGATTAAGTAGATCCCTTTTCCCTGGATAAGGTAACAGGGGCAGTTCCAGAACAAGCAGGAACTTGCTGGAACCAATTAAGGCAGGTAGGCTAAGTAGGACACCTGGAGCCAATTAAGAAAAAGCTGCTAGAATCAGTTAGGACAGGCTGGCTAATCAGGGCACCTGAGTTTAAAAAGGACCTCACTTCCGTTTGTGGCGTGCATGCGAGGAGCTGGAAGCAAGAGGCAGTAGGAGCTGAGAGTGAGAAGGCGTACTGCTGGAGGACTGAGGAGTACAAGCATTATCAGACACCAGGAGAAAGGTCCTGTGGTGAGAATAAAGAAGGTGTTGGGAAGTAGCCCAGGGAGTTGTAGCTGTTGTACAGCTGTTCCAGGAGGCACTCTAGACAGCTACAGTCTACAGGGCCCTGGGCTGGAACCCGGAGTAGAGGGCGGGCCCAGGTTCCCCACAAACCTCCCAACTCCTGATCAGACACAGGAGGAGTTGACCTGAACTGTGGGTTTCACCAGAGGGGAAAGTCTCTGGGCTGTTCCCCGGCCCACATGGTGGATCAGCAGAGACTGCAGGGATTATTCTCCTTCCTTTTCCCCATGCTAGCCAGAGATGAGGTTATCTGAGTAAAACCGCAGATTTGAGCCACGAAAGTGGCCAAACTGAGGGCTGCCATGAATCTCTGAGGCGAGCAAATTCGCCAATAAGTGCAAGACCCACCAAGTTAAAGGAGGAACTTTGTCACAACTTCTTATGTGGGTTCAGGGAATGACAGAATAAATACATAATTCACAATTTTGATATCTTAAGTCTTGCTCCATCAGGGTGAGGAGAGCTTCTTCTGAGTCTTATTTTGACTAAACTGGGAATAGAGGGTTCTCAGCTGCTCACACAGTATAACCCATAATTATGATTGGCATGATATCGTTGTTCTTTGGAGTATAGAAAGTTGGATGTGCTTACCTAAAGAGTCTGGTCAGCTGTTTTGGTTGAAGATCTTTGACAGTTTCACCACTAGTCGAATCTGAATAATCATTTTCATTTTTTGTGAAGTTCACATTTGCAGTTAGAATCAATTTGTTAAACATCAGAAAATATTGGTTGACATTTTCAAAGCAATTTAGGTGATTTAGACACTATCTTCCATTCATTTTCATTGAAGACAGACAAATCCTTGAGACAGCTTTGAAAAAATCTCTCATACTGTTTTAAATCTTTTTCTATCATACATATAACAGCAACATTATTTTCCTTGCTTTGTATCTTTTGCCCAGTACGGTAACATGATTACGATATCACTACTTGAATCCCTGCTGCAGGGATCAAGCCCTTAGGGAAAACTCTGGAAAGGCACAATATACAAAACTACTAGAAAACAAGAGTAAAATGTTGTTCATGGCATTTAATTTTTTATTTCTTAATCTTTATTATTTTGTATCCTCCATTTTAAAAGATCAAAGCATAAAAAGACATACTTTATAGCATTCGTCTTGTGGGCCCCGATTAAGCAGTAGTCTTGTGGGCCCCCATTCAGACTCTTATACCTCCCTCATCGCTATAGTATTGGTGCACCACCCGGAAGTGCGTTTAGCAATGTGACTAGCATTTGCCATGTGACAGATTTTGTTCTCTCCAGAAAGTTATGTGCAGTTCTTATTTTATTTTATTTTTTATTAATTATTTTATGTCTTATATGCTGGGAGTGGGAGTGTAGGCAAGGTCAAAGAAGTACACCTTGCTGTTGGCAGTCATCCCTAGATCCTGTGAAAGTTGTTACACTGCATTTGGAGTGGCCCCAGAAAAAGCTCTTACTCTTGCACAAACGAGCTTTACCCTTGCAATGGACAGCTTCATTGTACTTAAGGAGCCAAGTTGTCAACTATGGTCCTCATCCCAGAGCTTCAGAGATCTTTCATTTGTACTGGGCGCAGACCATTGAATGCCATGAAGATAAAGGACTGAGACCTTGAATTTGATTTGGTAGATGGGAAGCCTGTTGGAGAGTGAAGGACAGGTTTCATGTACTTGTGGTAGCTCGTGTTGCTAAGGCATGCATTGCTGCTTTCTGTGTTATCTAATTCATGCTAATACTGTCCCAATTAAGCAGTATTCATTGCCATTCCCTGTTGCTAGACTACATAGGTGCCCGGAGAGACATCCCAAAATTGGATGGCCCGATTAAGAAGATTATGCTGTATTGCTTTTGGGTAATGACATACATTTTTTTTTAAGCTCTGTGGCAAGCCTCTTTAAAAATTTACTTTCCCATAAAAAGAGATGTAACATGAAGACTGAGATCTGCTATAAGTAATCAACCATATCTGAACAAATTTATAAATAAACCCTTCACGCTAACGTTCATTGGGAATCTAGTTATCTGTGAAGCAAAGAATTTATAATAAGAGGGTTGGGGAGTAATTAATACCTTTTTGGTCAAGTAGAATAATTTGTTTTGGGTGATATCTGGAAATTCACACTGGGCTAACCTCAGTATATTCAAGTAATTTGGAAAATTGCCTTTGCTGCTTTAAATGTAAGCCTTTTTTTCCCAATGAGTGTACTAGTTGATCTCTACAGTAACAGTATATTCTACTTTTAATTTCTACTATTCTAATCGATTTCTAAGTTGTACATGGAGTATTTCAGGGGTTTGGGGTTTTTTACCTCCTTTTGAATATTTACAGTAAACAGTGCTTCTAGCTAGTGATTTTAGTTTTAACTTATGACTGGAAGAATTTTCCTAATAAGGAAATAGCTGACAGGCATGACTGAATTATAACAATGTATAAGGATAGAAGCAAGGATTTAGTGTCCAGCTGCAAAGCACACTCATGTCCTTTTTGCTTAACTCACGATGTGTGCTGTTCCTAGTTCAGAAACATTTTATTGAGTACATTTTACTATATCTACCTGCTTTGGGGGTTGGTTTCTAAACTTGACTCATGTCAACTGTCCAGGTTTATTTTCAGCGGTGAGTTCTCCCGTCATAAAATTTAGTCCAAACTAGAGACTTGTGCTTATACCCCTCTATTATCCATTTCTAATCTGGGTTCACCTTCATAGAATCATAGAATATCAGGGTTGGAAGGGACCTCTGGAGGCCATCTAGTCCAACCCCCTGCTCAAAGCAGGACCGATCCCCAATTAAATCATCCCAGCCAGGGCTCTGTCAAGCCTGACCTTAAAAACTTCTAAGGAAGGAGATTCCACCACCTCCCTAGGTAACGCATTCCAGTGTTTCACCACCCTCCTAGTGAAAAAGTTTTTCCTAATATCCAACCTAAATCTCCCCCACTGAAACTTGAGACCATTGCTCCTTGTCCTGTCATCTGCTACCACTGAGAATAGTCTAGATCCATCCTCTTTGGAACCACCTTTCAGGTAGTTGAAAGCAGCCATCAAATCTCCCCTCGTTCTTCTCTTCTGTAGACTAAACAATCCCAGTTCCCTCAGCCTCTCCTCATAAGTCATGTGTTCCAGTCCCCTAATCATTTTTGTTGCCCTCCGCTGGACGTTTTCCAATTTTTCCACATCCTCCTTGTAGTGTGGGGCCCCAAACTGGACACAGTACTCCAGATGAGGCCTCACCAATGTCGAATAGAGGGGAACGATCATGTCCCTCAATCTGCTGGCAATGCCCCTACTTATACATCCCAAAATGCCATTGGCCTTCTTGGCAACAAGGGCACACTGTTGACTCATATCCAGCTTCTCATCCACTGTAACCCCTAGGTCCTTTAATGCAGAACTGCTGCCTAGCCATTCGGTCTCTAGTCTGTAGCAGTGCATTGGATTCTTCCGTTCTAAGTGCAGGACTCTGCACTTGTCCTTGTTGAACCTCATCAGATTTCTTTTGGCCCAATCCTCCAATTTGTCTAGGTCCCTCTGTATCCTATCCCTACCCTCCAGCGTATCTACTACTCCTCCCAGGTTAGTGTCATCTGCAAACTTGCTGAGGGTGCAATCCACACAATCCTCCAGATCATTTATGAAGATATTGAACAAAACTAGCCCCAGGACTGACCCTTGGGGAACTCTGCTTGATACTGGCTGCCAACTAGACATGGAGCCATTGATCACTACCCGTTGAGCCCGACAATCTAGCTAACTTTCTACCCACCTTATAGTGCATTCATCCAGCCCATACTTCTTTAACTTGCTGGCAAGAATACAGTGTCAAAATACAGTGTCAAAAGCTTTGCTGAAGTCAAGGAACAACACATCCACTGCTTTCCCTTCATCCACAGAACCAGTTATCTCGTCATAGAAGGCAATTAGATTAGTCAGGCATGACTTGCCCTTGGTGAATCCATGTTGACTGTTCCGGATCACTTTCCTCTCCTCTTAGTGCTTCAGAATTGATTCCTTGAGGACCTGCTCCATGATTTTTCCGGGGACTGAGGTGAGGCTGACTGGCCTGTAGTTCCCAGGATCCTCCTCCTTCTCTTTTTTAAAGATTGGCACTACATGGCATTTTGTGACAGAAGAGGAAGTAGCAGTGAGATGCATACACTAGTCGAAACAGGGAAATATAAATAATGAACAGTGTTGAGGTACTCTTTCTGTGCTAGCATCTTCGACCTGATCCTGCAAGGAGCAGAGTGCTTCCTGGGGATGCTGCTCCCACTAGATGCTTAGTACCTCCCAGGAGGCGCTCACCTCACATGACTGGGCCTTTTCCAGAGCTGGTGATGTGAAAGCAAGCAATACTTTCTCCTAGATGGCAGTTGAGACAGCTAGTGTATGCAAAATAAAAACAGGCTCTGTAAAATCAATAACTGTATTAGAAAACAATGAAATACTCCATTTTTAGCAAAGAGGAGCTTTTCTTTCATCCACAAGGACAATTACAGAAGAAGAAAAACATTTTTCAATACTCCCTTGAGTGAGAGAGCAGAAGAATAAAGAAGCAGAGTCTAATAAAACAATAGTAGCTGCCCACATATAAACTGGTCAAATGTCACTTCAGGGAAGGTTTAGAGAAACAACTTTTAACAATGTAAACTGTGCTTTCTTGGATCAGCTAGTCTGAGAGCATGCAAAAGGAGACATTATTCCTGATTTAGTACTAAGAAATCCTAAGGAGTACTAAGGAGTTGGTTTAAGAAGTAACTATAATTGAGCCACTATATAATTAAATCCATACAGTCATACGTTCCAAGTCCAGGAGGGACCATTCTGATCATCCCATCTGACCTCTTGTATAACACAGGCCATAGTACTTCCCCAACTTCCTTGTGGAAAAAAAATCTCCAAAAATGAGCACATTGACATATTTTAGAAAAGGATTTAAAATAAAGTAAAAAATCACTTAAGTCAAAACCAAGAAAGTTAAAATCCTTGGATGCAATATGGCAGCTATTTCAGCATAGTGTATATAATAGAGCCACAGGAATCCTCCCTACTTCCAAACAAAAAAGGAAGAAGGAGGCAAGGGGGGGAGGAAAACAGTGTGGTCAAATGCAAAGGTTCAAGAGGCCATTCAAGCGAAACAGGTATTTCTCAAGTAAAAATCCTCATCCCTGAGAAGCCAGTAGAAAGGAGCATAAACTGTGGAAGGTGAAACATACAATGGAAATTAGGAAAGCTAAGAGGGAGTGTGAAGAGAAAACAGATAACAAGAAATGTTTTAAGTACATAAGAAGCAGTAAGTCTGTCACAGAATCAGTGGGACAGCTAGAGGACCAGTGGTAAAGGGAGCAATTAAGGAAGGTAAGGATATTGCAGATTGAATGAGTGAGTGAGTGAGTTTGTCTTGATCTATGCCACAGAGAACGGTGGGATGGTACCTGCTCTTTTCAGGTACTCATAAAGATTCAGCTGTTGAAAGAGGAGGGACAAACTAGTGAATTTAACAGCAACCAGTCACCAGGTTTGGTTGATATGTTTCCAGGAGAACTGAAGAAATACAAGAATGAAGTGGCTGACCTGCTAATAAAAATATGTATTTAAATCTGTAACTGCAGTTTGCTCTCAAGCATCGTACTGGCCATTGTCAGAGACAGATTATTGGACTGAATGGACCATTAATCTGATCTGACAGTTCTTACATGGAAGAAAAGGAAGTCTAGATTAACATGTGTTAGCAAACTGGTTGTGCTGGCATTCTGAGTTGATTTTGCTGAAACAATCTGTTATTCCTCAGCGTAAATTGGCAAAAATATTTTTAAAAAAAATTATGTTGGCTGCTGTTTCTGTGCTTGAGTGTGATTAGCTCTGAGAATTTCAGTGCATTTTATATTCAAACCAGAAAGCCATATAAAGTAAACTAGGGTTGATTTTGGTTGTTGTAGATTTGTTCCATTGCTATATCATAAAAATCAATTGGCATGAGAGTCCTAGCCGTCCTACCTTTTCATCAGTGATGAGTGACAGTTTTGCTACTGGCTAAAAATAAAAAGGATTCCTAATAATACACTAGCTGTTCTTTTTGCAATATTGTATATGCAAAAATACTGTATGATAGGAAATTGGCAGTGACAGTTGAGATCTGATTCAGAATATTGTTAAAACTTAGAATTACAAATGTAAAAATGAATTGTTCTGATGGGTGCTAAATTGTCTTTTCTCATTATGTATCTTTTTGTAAAATTGGTGATAATAGCAAAATACCTCTCACATTTACCACCTTGTAAGGAAAATACATTGACCTAAAGGACAATGCACATGAAGTAGAACTATTAGGGTATAGAAAACAATACATTATTTTTTAGCATTTGTTTGAACCATTTGTGCACTATGTATTTTATGTGAATTAACTTTACATGAATTAATTAACAGGATTTCTTGTTACTTTCCAGCCTTGCCGATGCATGGGAAAATGATATTGGAGTTCATCCTCTAACATTTCCATCAAAAACCTGTTTAGAATTGCTGTTGATATTGAGTTTGAGTAATGCTTGTCTGCCACCTTCACTACGCTGCATGAACTCCTTCCAGGTAATGAACTGTTTTTCATCCAATATAGAGGTGTTATCTGTAGGAAAGAGCAGGCCCCTGCGGATTCATAAAACCCTCCAACTTAAGGGCTTATTAGTTGGGGCTGCATAGCTAGTCGTAATACTAAATACAGCAATGAGAATTAATTTTTTTAGTATGCAGTTTTCCCCAGAATTTTAATATTTAGACCAAGGTGGGAAGGTATAACAGATTTTTAAACTGTCCAAGCTAAAGAGCATGTTTAAATAAATGCCACCAGTGACTTTTTAAAAAGGGGAATCTTGAATAGGTAGAACAGTTAAAGTACAATTCCATTAAAACACAACAATATGTCAAAGCCCTTATAAAAAAGAAAATTAAAGTAATTGTGGTAATAACAAAGAATCAGACTGTGAACCCTTACTTCCTTGGGTGATCACTCCCTTGAATGATGAGATCACTCATGCAAGTAAGTGCGTGTGCATGGCAGTGAAATGGTCGCAATCTGTCCTATTGTAGATTACTGTTCAACAACACCAAACCCTTTCCAGTGAAAGAAATGGGGCTTTTAACATTTCTAATGAAGTAATTATTGAAGAGAAGATAATATAACATAAAATGTGAAAGAGATTTGTATAATTTTTATCTTCTTTATGAATAAGCATGTACAGTTTACAAATGAAATATATAGTCATTTTAACTCATGATAATAAAATGTATTAATTCAGCCTCCTTTAAAATATTCTTTGACTATCCTTGACTGAGTCCATCAATTATATGAATCAACAGTTGATTGGTTTAGGTCAATAAGTGTATCTAAATCTATGTCTGATTTGGGAGTTAACCTAAAATTGTGTTCTATAGTTTAAGTAATTTATGTAAACTATTTTTTCTGTTTTATTGAGATTTCTTTCTAATTGTGTTTACCGTTGTTAAGGTCAAAATAAGTAAATGAAAAGAAATGCCCATAAAAGAAATATTGGGCCAGAACCTCAGCTGGTGTAAAGTGGTGTACCTTTATTGACTGTAATGGTGTTAAATTGAGATATACCATCTGAGGATCTGGCCCACTGAGTTGTGAAATAACTAAACATGCAGTTTTTTAGTTGGCTTATCATCTACCCTCTGTGAACTTTAAAAGGGGGTCTGTAGTCTTTTAAACTCTCGAGTGAACAGCAGTTATTGCTGTTTATTTCAGAACGGTGTTTTTTTTACCCTAGGTCAGAACTGTTATTGAATTGTACTTTTTTTTTTTTTTTTTTTTTGAATCATGAAACTGAGGAATCTATGTGCTGGTGGAACGATATTGCAAAATTACATTTTTTTTTTTAATAGATTGATGCAGTTGAACAATCTGGGTTGCCTGTTAAACAGTGAACATTCATATAACTTGTTTACTGCCCATAATATGGGGTAAAAGCTTCCCAGTTTTATTTGGGATTAAGAAATAGTTTGAATGAAAGTCTGTTTTTGTATGCTGATGGGATACACTTTGCATTGTTTCTGTGTGTAGTGTTTGAGATTCTGTAGTGGGAGGTTTCTTTGGTTTTATCTGGATGTAGATGGGAATGGAGAAATGATTAGCAAACCCAGAGAGAGATGGATTAGTAAATTCAAGAAATATCTTACCCCTTTTGTAGACAGAAGGCTAGGGCATACGCCTGAAAAAAACGTGAGTACCTGCTTTCATATGACAAGTCCCATGAACTTCAATAGGACTACCCTTGTGAGTGAAGTTACTCACGTTGCGAATGTTGTCAGGACTTTGCCCTTAAAGATTAGCTAGTGGTGTTAATTTGCACTGTAATCCTGTGAAGATTGATGTGAAGAATCCTTGTGCCTCTGTAAAGCCCTGTTGATTTCAGTGCACTGATATGGTTAATTTGGGCCCCACTGATTTCACTGGTACTCAGCACTGGCACAATTGCATGTCTCTTTGCAGGATCAGAGCCTTGGCATATGCTATACTCGCGTTGCCAAAGTTCACTATGGCATCTGGAGTTAGAGAAGGTTCTTTCCTGAGATGCCGGTTGAATTCTTTTAGTTGTTGGTGATCTATTTGTAAACTCATTTCCCAAATATGACTGTGCACGTGAGAAACTTTCCCCCCCCCCCCCCCGAGTCCTTGTATGTTAATTTTATGTCCTGATCCAGTGAAGCATTCCGATGTGGCTAACTTCAATGGGGCTGTTCACTTGCTTAGTTCGAAGCATGTGCTTTTGCCGATGTGAGCACTGAAAGGCTAATGGTTTCTGTTAGTAAATTGTTGAAACCTTACTTTGTGTGTAAATCTAATGAAAATGCAGATGCAGTCACCACCCCTGTTGTTCTAATGATAGTGTTAAGAATAGTCTTTCATGCTAAAGATACCCTTTGTCTACGCTCTTTGCTTGCCTTCCTGTATCAGCTGCTTCTTTAAAATCTGCCTCAGATTCATTTTTCAGAAAGTTTTTTCTGATTTTGCTTGTTGTTCACCTTCTGCACCACAGATATCAGGAATATTATATCCTTTCTTCCATACCTTTCATGGAAAAAACTGACAAGGTATGCAGGAGACCTGAATAGTGATATCACACCAGGTGAAGTCCCCTATGACCCGAATGAGGGGGAAAAGGATGTTGAGTCTTAAACTCAGTGTGGAAAAAACTGGGTTATTTTGTTAAACAAGACAGTCATACTTTAAATGTCATTAAGAAGTAGTAAAGGGCAAAATCAATATTTGTTTTCCTTGGCAGTGCACCTTTAATGTATAATTGTCAGCGGTCTACAAAAGTATTTTGACAGATTTTTTTAAAAAGTAGATAGAGTTAATCTTTTTAGAATTGGGCCGAAAAGAACCTGGAAAGTTTCTTCTTGCCTCAGCAATTGGTGTTTCAACCAATCTAGCCATTCCAAGTAGAAAGCCAATGTTTTATTCAGCAGAGTATTTTTCTTCACAGAACATACATGTATGTTTCTGCTGTAGATTGAGAAAAAATATGCAGTAGGTAGTTCTGAATCCCTAATTGTCGACCTAGACAAGGCACAAGTGAGCACCTGATTTCATCTGTAGCATAGGAATGATTCATGTATTCAGCTTTCGGAAGTAATAGATAAAGAGTAATCTTTTCCATATTCCAGTGCTAACAGAGACCAAATTTTGTGTAAAGGATGTGGATTCTTACATCGAATCCTCTCTGTGTTGCAATGCAATGTTGAAGACCGTATAAATCTGATTGGCATAAGTATGGATTGGATTACGTCTGGGTATAAAAAGGCACACAAAGGAAATATGCTTAATTGCTAATAATCTCAGTAATATACTGTTCTGCCTTGTGCTCTAGAAGAGATCTCTGGGGCCAGTTTAGTGGTCTTCATATCTGTGCTCACTATAAATTGTCTTCTATTTTCTAGCAGTGTGCTACTGCTTAGCAAAATAATATTTAAAATATTTTTTCATTCTGGTATGACCCTGTGAAAATATTTCAATGTGGTTTGTATCACTGAAGTTGCATGTGACAGGAGTGCACCAGAAGGCATCATAACACTAGCTGTCTGAATTTACTGATCAAGTATATACACTACAGCAGGTTTCCACATTGCCTATTTGCGTGAGAGCAGAACATCTATTCTTGGCAGTTTTTGTGGGTCGTATCTTCTTCATTCTTGTGTAATGGCACTGAAATTCTTTGTTTGTAGCTGACATAGGAAGACAAGTGCATGGCAGGAATAAAGAGGAAAAAGTCAAACATGGGCTCACCTAGTCCAGCAACAGGGGCTGCTCTAATTTGCGCTGGTAGATTGCTTCCAAGGAGCCCCTTCAGCAACCAGGATTAGTGGAGAACATTGATTTCTGTCCCTGACAAACCCATGGCCCATCTCCTCTACCAAGGGTGCCTGTGGCAGATGCTCTAGGGCTCACTTGGCCAACTGTGGATTCCTCTGGAGCAGTACAAAGGGGATTTATGAAGGGCTGAGGAGTAAGACTCAGAAGGTTATAAGTAAAGTTTCCTATCCTGTGCTTGCAGTGAGCCTTATTTTGCCCTCCTTTGTTGGGCTCGTTTTACATTGTTCAGAAAACTGCTTTAGCTCACTATACTCTTGATCTTTCTGCCTCTCTTCCCTCAGGAGCTGGCAGTTCTTTGCTTTACTATCTGGCTGAACTTCTCTTCATGTATTATTTGAAAAATTGGAAGTGCCCATAGCTAGCACCCATTTGACCCGTCATCTACTTTCTTATTGAACTGTTCATCTGTTACTTCTGAGCATAAAAGCTGGTTAGATATGTTGGTAAGTTTGTTCGTACAGCACAAAGCAGTTAATGCTGGGAGATGCTTTAAAGTGACAAGTAATCTGTTATGTTTTGCTAACATATCTTGCCTTTCTTTGAATTCCAGCACACTGAACAGAAAATGACTTATATACTGAATTCTTATGATGATATATGGGGTTGTTTAACATATTTCTCTCAGTCTTGTTATTGTGGAAAAACAGGCTTCAGTACCAAGCATCGGCTCTTATGGCCATAGATTGTAACAGTGATTCTGGGAGTTAAACAGATTGCAGTTTTGAATTTATTTTTTACAGTTGCATGACTTTGAAAGAAAGTTGTGTTTTAAGGACTACAGAGCAATGTCAGCATTTCATTTGTTACAATTCTAGAATTTCTTTTCTGTTTAATCCAGTGTAAGTGAAAGTTTGTAGCTGCACTAGCCCTTTCTGACAGGAGAAATTAGCTGATGGTACAAAAGGATCATTTTCACATTGTTGTTGCATTAATTATCATAATGGTGCCTCTAGAGTTAAGGTTCAGCCAGCAGTGTGTCCTGGTGAGTAAATTCCTATTTTAACAATTTGTCAAATAATGTGGTGGATTCTCCATCACTTGAAGTCTTTAAATCAAGATTGTATGTCTTTCTAAAATATATGCTCACGCTCAACCATAAACTATGGGCTGGATACAGGAATTACTGGCTAAAATTCTGTGGTCATGCAGGAGGATGGACTAAGTGATTATAATAGTTTCCATTCTTAAAAAAAAAAATTTGAATCTATTTATTGTTGATAGGGAAATATTTAGTTCTCTTTATTCGTAATTTGATGCACAATAACATTTGGTAGCTCAAGAAACAAGTTACTTAGGGAACATCAGAATTTTTAAGTTCATTCATTATGGCTTGATAACTCCATTTTGTACAGTAATTATTACAGAATGGATATAGATACAGAATTACTATGTTCTGTAATATATATGCACAACGGAGCTGAATTGAACTGTATGCCTTGATGTATTAGAGGCTTCCCATCACCTGCAGCATACAAAAAGCACTTGCACATTCTCTCACAAATAATAAAATTTCTTTGAGAGGAAATGTGTGGATACTTCTGTTACTTCTTCCAATCCTTTCTGGAGCAATAGCAGAGTAAAACTTTGAAGGATGCGGTCAGTTTCACCCTTCCTGCTCCTCCTGAGCAATCTGAGCAGCAGAAGTGAACTTATCCATATTTGTGTAAGAGTGACTCTGTTGCTGCCTTGAAACATTTTGGGAAGCAACATTGGAGGCAGGGAAAGATGATATTGTTGCTACTGCTGCTCAAGGCGGTTGACCGGCAGTGAAGTAGGGAAGGATGAAGACTGGGGAGAGAAATTGACTTTAAAAATGGGTCTCCTACCCACCCATACCAGAAAGGAAAATGAAGTAGATTTATACATATCTTGCACTCTTGTTTAAAAAAAAAAAATTAAAAATTGGGCGTTCCTACCAATAGCTACTAAGGTATGGGGTCTGCCATAAAATGGAATGGAGATGTTTTCTATTATGTATGTACTTGTGGGTGTTTATATTTTGCAAACATCTGGATCCATACCCTTTGATTCATTTACTGAAAATGGTTCAGATTTTCATAACTATCTTGGGGATTTAGAAACATCTTCTTCCATTAATTTCCATTTCTAAATCTCCTTGACTGCATAGGTGCTTTGAAGTTCTCAACCAGTGTTGATAATCAAGTGGAGAAACTGCTGTTAATACACAGAACATAGCTTCCTTGATATACATATATTCATTTTTGTTTCTTTGGAGTGACTGTATTTTTTAGTTTTGCTAAAATCGCTCTTAAAGTGAGAAATCACAATAACATTAGTGCCAGTCTCTTTTGGCTACTCCAAGAAGATTATCTTGGCTATAGCAGCCCAGCATGGACGCCACTGCTGCAGTAATTTTTGCTGGTTTCAGCTAATTCTGCCAAGGTATCAGTATTAAAGGGGATGATGTAAGACTTAATCTTGTCTGGATTACATATTATTGTTCCCTCTTAAACCATCATATTTCCTGTGATAAATGATCTAAAACAAAAAAACCCCAACTCTGTCTTGCATTACATCTGCAAATAAATTCTTTATTGTGAGGATTTAGATAAGACTTGTGTACTCTCTTTTTAAGTTTGATTATTTCTCATTTATGGTGATTTATGCCGTATATTACCTCACTTTTATATCTTTCATGCAAACATCAGTTTTGCAGTTTAGTACAATTACGAAGTCTACACTTATTAAAAAAATAAGTTATTGTACTGCATAAAAACACTTCAGAATAAATAGAAAAGAGGTGGTAATATGATGACCAGCCACCACTGGAAGTAACAAGCAATACTGGAAGAATTATACTACTTTAAATATTTCTGTGAAGATTGAGAGAGGTTTCCAGGTTCAATTAAGAGATTATGATGCTATTTTTTGTGCCTCTACCATTTTATCATACTTTATTAAGTTGATTTTATTAAATCATCACTCAAACTCTGATATTTCTGTAGTTTACCATAACATTTGTTTGAGCAGCTGTTAGAGCCATCCATCAATTTTTTAATGTGTGACGGTACTCTGTATGTAAAACATGTTTTTCCAGGGCCATACGCAACTTTATATTTGGGGGGGAAGGGGCTAGAGTTAAAAAAACAAAACAAAAAAAAAGTTATTGAATATAGCTTTAATGAATTGCTTTCTACGTGACTAAATTTGTCCATTTTTAATAAAGTGAGATGAACAAGCTTCTGTTCCAAGCTCAATGTTTTTCTTGCTTTATTAATGAAAATCCTCAATTTTTGTGGTGGCTACAGACCCCCATGTTCCCAGTTGGCTAAGCCCATTTCTTGTAATTACTTGAGATGATGATAATGGTGAATCAGGGTTCAGAAAGCAGCAATAAAATCCTAAACTGGGATCCAGAATCAGGAACCAAATTATAGCGTCATCCCTTTGCTGAGCAGTACCAGATGTCCATGGTCTTGCAGGTCAGCTTTGCAGAGGAGGAGAAATCAGTGACATGGAGTCTGGGTATATTCTAAATATAACTTGTTTTGTTTACACGTATCCTGGAGGAGAGGTGGTTACCAAAAACACAAAAGCAATCCCCTTTTTTCAGAAATCTAAGCCTAACTCCAACTCTCTTTACCCTACTCTTTCTACCCAGAATCTTGTATAACAACACACAGCATGTCGTCACAATACTGAATATTTGTTTGCACACTAAGAAAAAGAATTTGGAAGATTAAGTGTAATTTTGTCATTTGGTGACATCTTCGAAAACAATATTCTCGGAACACATGTGAAAAAGTACTAAGGTTCTTTAGACAAGAATAGTATAGGTTTGGTTGTGAAAATCCGGAATGGATTGGTCTGATTAGAGTTCATGTTACCTGGTGCACAGTAACGAATGATGTTAGAGCTACGTCTGGTATAGTTTTGTATTCGTTTTCATTAAGACGGTTCTAATTGTTAGTCATTTACCCCACATTTCAGAACCTGTGCAGGTAGTTGTTATATCCTAATTATTTAGCATTTGCATTACAATATGGTAGGCACCATCTAGTTTTCTATCGTCTAGCACCATTCCCCGAAGTCATGGGCAAATGGAAATTGTCATGTGCTGGTATGTGTGTTGGAAACGGTTCAGTCAATTCTCCATATTATATTTTAGTCTGAATAAATAAAATAAGTTTCTCTATATCAGAGATTCTAGGGAACTTTTCAACATCTCTATGTCTCTATTGTGTTAACTATTCATTGTCCTGTTTGAAACCGTGAGAAAGGAACTCTCCATAAAGGTATGTTTAGGACTTTGCCGTGCTGCCTGTATGGGGCTTAACATAGACACGATTAGCATAGCTTCATCATCACAACCTCAGTCTAGTTGCAGAATTTTGTGATCTACTGCAAAGAAACTGTCTTATCTGGACAGAGCATAGAATTGCTCTACTTTTCAAAGAATGTTTGCACCATTTCCCACAACTATTTGTACAAACAAAACTTCACTTGCACGCTTCAGGCAGTTTTAAATTAAGGAATTAAAAGATACCTGAAACCAAGTGTGATGGGGGACTTGGAGGACCAGGCAGCTTAGTGGTTAGTGCACCCAGCTTCTGGCCTCTTGCCCCTCTGTCAGGGCAGTAGAGGTGTCTGTTTGTGACCTTAAGCTGGAAATCTTCAAATTTCCACCCACATCTGGGCTTAGGCCTTTAAAAGGGAGTGGTAGGGGGACCTGGGTCCTGGCTCAGTGAGAAACAACACTGGCAAGGGTCCTCCCTGCAGCAAGTCCAAGTTCAGTGCCCTGGGCTACTTCCTACCTATAGTCCAAACAGTCTCTCAACAAACAAGAGAGTCCAAAGGAGTAGGGCCCTGCAGACAATTAATCTGCTGGTTCTCAAAAGGGTAGTGATTGGGGAAGGTGCTGCCAGGAGGCCTTACCCATTCTGTGGTCCCCTCTCAGACTGAACCTTCTGTCTGGTGTCCAAGAGAAGGACCTTCCCTTCTGCAGTTTGTCTCCCCACCCTTTGCCTGGGCTGCTGAGCTCCCTTTTAACTGGCTCCTCCAGCCAGTGCATGCTTGATGGGCCCAGAGGGGCAGAGCTACCTGGACGCATTGCCTTTTAATCCCTTCAGGCCCAGTGTGGGGTTTGTATACCTGATCACACCAAGGCATACTTGGTCCTACTGTCTGTGATTCTGTGAAGGAATGTGGTACCTGTTCCACTGAAATAGATAACTTATTTCTATTTAGGGCTCTATTCCCAGAAGTTTACCTCCTGTAAGCTAGTTTTAGCTCTGGAAAGTTCAGAATTAATAGACTGATTAAGTGAGGGGTATTTTACAGTCTGCCAGCCAACACTGCACAGAGATCTGACATGAGATCCATATATAACAAGCTCTTCAGCCATAAATTTTATGGGGAGTAATAAGTCATTCTTAGATTATAAAGCAATGACTCCATAATGAAGGCTTCTCCTTAATGTTTCATATACTTGATATGTGCTGCGTGGATGACAGTCGTTGCAGAAGCTTACACTGTATTGCAGTTTGCTTCCTTTAAGAGTCTTGGTATTCTAGAACATATGGAAAAGAGATGTATTAATTATAGTGTTTTTGAATAGAGTAAACGATGCTTTGAAAATACAGGTATTCAACTGTATCAAATTGTAGCTATAGTTCATAATGGGGAAAATTTTATTGTAGATTACAAGGACCTTGAGAAATGTGTCTTGGTGAAAAAAAGCTGCTGCTCAATTCCAGAGTTGTATTGGTAGGCAAGGCAGCTTGACAAGACATTCAGAAGAGTTTGAGACCACAACATCTAAAGGAGAGTGAAGTGGTAATGACAGGTCTTCAAAGAATCAAATGGAGAAATGAACAGATTAAAGGGGCATACAACCAAGTATCATATGTAGTAGTTATGAAATGGAATAGCAATTTGGCTATGGTGAAGTGCACTGTGGAAGAAAGATAGGCTATTAAGGCTCTTTGTTCTTGACTGTCAGTTGAAGATGAACCTGGAGTGATGCTTTTTATCATGGCCTTGACGTAATGCCTCCAGTGACATACATATAACTTGCCTGCCATCAGAAATCAGAGTCCATCATTCATTGCAGTTTTAGGAATCTTGTCATCTAATCACATCATCCTCATTTAAATCATTGGTCCTTGATCTGTGATTGATAGATGATGATGAATGTAGTGGATGATGCTAGAAAACAAACTAAAGTTTGGAATCAGGAAAAGACAGGAAGTATATGAAGAAACGCAGAAAGGAATCGACCATCCAACAAGTGAGAGGGAAGGATTTGAAGAAAGATACAAGAGATGAGATGGCCAAGCTGCCTTGCCAATGACTTATTCCTGCTCCCATTGAAGTAAATGGAAAACTCCCACAGACTATACTGTGAATAGGATTGGCCACTAATTTCCTCCTCTCTAAATGGTATGCTGGTATGATCAGTAATGGAAAATTATAAATACAATGGCTTCTTAAGCAGCAGCAGCAAAAGAGAGGATGGAATGACTCTTTAATTCAAAGGCTCTTATACATAATAGTGTGAGAGGAGACAGAGGTATTCCAATATAGCAAATTCATTTTACAGCCTGTCAAGTGAGCATTTGGGGTTTTTTTCCCTGGAGTTTTCTGCAGGAAAGGACAATACAGCTGTTAAGTATTAAAAAATCTCACTAATACACAATGATTAATTCATTCGCAATGGAGAAGCTGCTGTGTCTAAGGTGAAGCCTGGCAGCCATTTAATAGTGCACAGAACAACATGCAGCAGTGTAAGAAGGCCATAGCCAATTGAAACTGCAGGAAAAGTTTTGGGTAGACAGATGTAATTGTTGGGATTTTGCCAGGCCACTTGGGTTAACATTCCTTCCTCTTGCTCCGCTTAGCAGCAGCCTAATACATTAAAGGTGAACTGATTTTTGTTTTTTGGAAAGGAAATAAATATCAAAAAACTTATTAATATATTAACTAATCACTTGGTAGACTCAAATTTGATACTTTTTTCCCTACCTGCTGAGACCCCAATCCAGGTTTTGGATGATACCAATGCTTGTAGGAATAACAAACAGATCAGGGAGCTTATGCTGTTTTCAGTAATAGCGATGCTATCAACCTTTGCTGGAGAAACATAAAACCTGAAGTCTGGTCCTGAAAAGTAGATAAGAGGAAATTATCTACAAGTATTTTTTAAATACCTTGCTCCCTGAAAAAAATTCTGCCCTGTTGAATCAAGTAACTGAGAATGTAGTCTTAATTGTGCTTATGAACACTACATGTAATTGTCTTGGCTGCTTGGCCCACTCCTGGGATCAGTACCAGATCGCAGAGCACTTCCCTATGATAAGTGATGCTGGAAATGATAGGTCTCCAGAAGCTTTGGGATCATCTTCTCCACACAGTTGGACCTTACCTTTAGTCATAGTGGTTGACTCTTGTACTAATCTTGTTCTCTATATCATCAAATACTTTATACTGATAATTTAATGTTGGATATAACATTCTTTGCTTGTTGGTCCTCCAAACTACTGATACCCCTTTTTGTTTCCATGTTGAGATTCTCCATCCAGTCAAAATTGAACATAGTTATTTGTGGAATTTCAGATAACTTAATAATTTGGCCAACACATTTTTATTTTCTCATGAATCGCTTTCCAGACAGTCTATGGCTCCATATTGTTCAGCTATGTCATAAATATAAAGGGAAGGGTAAACCCCTTTGAAATCCCTCCTGGCCAGGGGAAAGCTCCTCTCACCTGTAAAGGGTTAAGAAGCTAAAGGTAACCTCGCTGGCACCTGACCAAAATGACCAATGAGGAGACAAGATACTTTCAAAAGCTGGGAGGAGGGAGAGAAACAAAGGGTCTGTGTCTGTCTGTATGCTGCTCTTGCCAGGGACAGAACAGGAATGGAGTCTTAGAACTTTTAGTAAGTAATCTAGCTAGGTATGTGTTAGATTATGATTTCTTTAAATGGCTGAGAAAAGAATTGTGCTGAATAGAATAACTATTTCTGTCTGTATATCTTTTTTGTAACTTAAGGTTTTGCCTAGAGGGGTTCTCTATGTTTTTTAATCTAATTACCCTGTAAGATATCTACCATCCTGATTTTACAGGGGGGATTTCTTTATTTCTATTTACTTCTATTTTTTTATTAAAAGTCTTCTTGTAAAAAACTGAATGCTTTTTCATTGTTCTCAGATCCAAGGGTTTGGGTCTGTGGTCACCTATGCAAATTGGTGAGGCTTTTTATCCAACATTTCCCAGGAAAGGGGGGGTGCAAGTGTTGGGAGGATTGTTCATTGTTCTTAAGATCCAAGGGTCTGGGTCTGTAGTCACCTAGGCAAATTGGTGAGGCTTTTTACCAAACCTTGTCCAGGGAGTGGGGTGCAAGGTTTTGGGAAGTATTTTGGGGGGAAGGACGCGTCCAAACAGCTCTTCCCCAGTAACCAGTGTTAGTTTGGTGGTGGTAGCGGCTAGTCCAAGAACAACGGGTGTAATATTTTGTACCTTGGGGAAGTTTTGACCTAAGCTGGTAAAGATAAGCTTAGGACGTTTTTCATGCAGGTCCCCACATCTATACCCTAGAGTTCAGAGTGGGGGAGGAACCTTGACAAGCTAGGAGCTTTGAAAAGATGGCCAATAAACCTCTCCATGTTTTCCTTCATTTTGCTTTCTCAGGTTTTCAGCAATGATCTGTGTCCACATGCATTTCTCATTTCTATTATATACCATTTTACTCTGTTTTCTTGGTGTAAACTAAGATAAAGGTGGATTTCAGTGGGCTTATGATGGAGAGGTATTGGACATGTGTCCTCTTACATCACCTGGGACAACTGGATTAGCCCCTTCGTACCTTTTAAGGAGAAACTCATGTAACTCAATTCTTCTGTTTCAGTAATTAGTAATCAGCTTTTAATGTTTGCAGTGTTTAGTTGCACTTGTCTCTTCCCTTTAAAGAAAGGCAGAAAAGCTGAGAAGGAAAAAAATGTTTTCTTCTGTATAACAATGCGAAACCAATGTTACTTCTTAAAAAAAAAAAGTGTAGGAGATTTGCTGAACAAACGGAAAACTTATTTTAAGTTGCATTCTTTACTGTCACAGAGAGTAAGTGCATTTTCAGCTGTATTTTTATAGAGCAGTAGATAGTGACTAGTTAAATTAATCACAAATGTCTATTCCTTATGGGTATCCTGGGGATATATTCCATTTGCAGTAGCTGTTTTTCCTGTTTAAAGGTGATATTTAGAATGTGTCTAAATATTAGCTATAGAACTTGCTGTGTTAGAAATATTTCTGTTTAGTGGCTCTTCTCTTCCTTGCATCCCTGCCCCCAAAACAGTGCATTTCTTCAACATATTAAGAAGTGTGGGCTATATCCTGGTTCCACTGAAGTCAAAGGGACTTTTATCAACTCCTAGGATGTAACCCAGGATCTTTTAGTACAATTATTTAACAGCAAATAAAATTCATAAATTCCAAGGCCAGATGGGATCACAGTAATAATCTGGTCTGCCTTCTTGTATACCACATGCCATAGAACTCCCCCAAAATAATTCCAGTTTGAACTAGAGCATATCTTTAAAAAGAAAAAAATCCAATCTTGATTTAAAAATTGCCAGTGTTGGAGAATCTATCGTGGCTCTTCTTAAATCGTTCCAATGGTTAATTACCCTCACTGTCAAAAATATTACACTGTATTTGCAGTCTGAATTTGTCTAGCTTCAATTTCCAGCCATTGGATCTTGTTATACTAGACTTTTGTCTGCTAGACTGAAGAGCCTATTGTTAAATATTTGTTCCCCCGTAGGTACTTCTGGACTCTGGTAGTCACACCTTTACCTTCTCTTTGTTAAACTAAATAGATTGAGCTCCTTGAGTCTATCACTATAAGGCATGTTCTCTAGTCCTTTAATCGTTCTCCTGGCCCTTCTCTGAACCTTCTCCAATTTATCAACATCCTTCTTCAGTTGTGGATATCAGAACTGGATACAGTATTCCAGCAGCGGTTGCATCGGTACCAAATACAGAAGTGAAATAATCCCTCTATTTCTGCTCAAGATTCTGCTGTTTATGCATCCAAGGATCTCGTTAGCCCTTTTGGCCACAGCATCACCCTGGGAGCTCATGTTCAGCTGATTATTCACCATGACACCCAAATCTTTTTCAGTCACTGCTTCCCAGGAGAGAGTCCCCCATCTTGTAAGTATGGCCTACATTCTTTGTTCCGCGATGTCTACATTTACCTTTGGCCGTATTAAAATTCATACCATTTGCTTGTGCCCAGCTTACCAAGTGATCCAGGTAGCTCTGTATCAATATATGTCAACACACAGCCCACAGAAGCGAATCTCAGCGCCCAGGTCAACTGGGGCTTGTGGGGCTCAGGCTTCCAACAAACTAGCTGAGTAGATATTGCAGCTCACATTCTGAAGCCAACCCCCCTCCATAGTGTTAGAGCCTGAGTTCCAGCTCAAGCCGAAGCATCTACACAGATATTTCAGACATGAAAACCTGAACCCTGTGAGCCCAAGTCTGTTGCCCCAAGCTCTGAGACTTGCTGCCACAGGCTATGTAGATGTACCCTCAGTGACCTGTTCTCCCCCAATTTTTGTGTCGTCTGCAAGCTTTGTCAGTGATGATTTTATGTTTTTCTTCCAGGTCAATGATAAAAATGGCATAGGGCCAAGAACTGATCCCTGTTGGACCCCACTAGAGAAACACCTGTTGGATAATGAGTCCCCATTTTAATTACATTGAGACCAAACAATTAGCCAGTTTTAAATCAACTTAATATGTCCATATTATGTGCCAATTAGTGAATGAAGCCTCAATGCTGAGACTTATTGTGCAAAAATTAGAAAACTCAGGGCTTGTCTACACTTAAAATGCTACAGAGGCACAGCTGCGCTGCTTAGCGCTTCAGTGTAGAAATGACCTACACCAACAGGAGGGATTGTCCCTACTGCCTAGGTAATCCATCTCTCCGAGAGGCGGTAACAAGATCGATGGAAGAATTAGTCCATTGATGTAGTGCTGTCTACACGGGGACTTTGGTTACCTTAACTATGCTGCTCAGGGGTGTGATTTTTTCACATCCCCTGATTGATGAGTTTTAAACCAGTCTAGTTTTCTAGTGCAGACAAGGCCTCAGAGTTAAGCTTTTTCCTCACCTGCCTCTGTTATCAAGTGGATCAGAACACAGAAGTGCTGCCTACTTCTGAGCCCTCGTATAAAGATGGGCAGCAACTTCTGTCCTGGCCCAGCAGTTGGACCTTTGGGCTGATTACAGCACAGGCACAAGGAACTAGGGCGAGAGAAGGCACCAGAGCAGAGAAGAGTCTGGCCCTGGTGATCTCCTAGTCAATTACTAATCACACAAATCTGTTTGTAAAAATCAGATGCTATCAGATGAGGCTTATTCAGACCAACATGAGCATCAAGACTCAGCCCCTTCAGCTGATCCCTATTTTTACTTCCATAATTTACCCATCCCCAGGTTAACGTGTACGTCTACAATACATTTATGTAAGTCCGTTATATTGTTAATGTACAAAGCTATTAACTATTGTGCAGGTGATCGCACAAAGACATAAGGAGCGGATAAAATGATAGCAAAAGACTACTGAGCAGTACTTCCCATTGTTATATTGATAAGAGCCCTCACGCTTCTATGTACGTTTTTAGCTGAATCATTTATATTAGACTGTGCAGTCGTATAGTGGAATGATCTTTCAAACCTGTGAACATCCCAGAAGATAATCCTGTTGGCCCAAATTCATATCGATGTGACTCTGTTGAAGTTACAATTTGTGAAGATTTATGAATGGTTTGTACAGTGCTGTGAGGAAGAAAAGCACAATGGGAGAAATTCACCTCTATGCAGAGGAGCACCTCAGAGCCCATACACCTCTCAAGCCCTTTTTAAGCCCTCACGCCAAGAAAGTCATTCTAACTGGTTAGTGGTCTGCAATATTGTGTACTCGTCTCAAAAAGGATATTGCAGAACTAGAAGGGATTCATCAAAGAGTAATGGAAATGGGTAGAAAGAAAAGGAGTACTTGTGGCACCTTAGAGACTAACCAATTTATTTGAGCATGAGCTTTCGTGAGCTACAGCTCACTTCATCGGATGCATACCATGGAAACTGCAGCAGACTTTATATACACACAGAGATCATGAAACAATACCTCCTCCCACCCCACTGTCTTGCTGGTAATAGCTTATCTAAAGTGATCATCAAGTTGGGCCATTTCCAGCACAAATCCAGGTTTTCTCACCCTCCACCCCCACACACACAAACTCACTCTCCTGCTGGTAATAGCCCATCCAAAGTGACAGCTCTCTTCACAATGTGCATGATAATCAAGGTGGGCCATTTCCTACACAAATCCAGGTTCTCTCACCCCCCTCCAAAAAACACACACACAAACTCACTATCCTGCTGGTAATAGCTCATCCAAAGTGACCACTCTCCCTACAATGTGCATGATAATCAAGGTGGGCCATTTCCAGCACAAATCCAGGTTTTCTTACCCTCCCACCCCCATACACACACAAACTCACTCTCCTGCTGGTAATAGCTCATCCAAAGTGACCACTCTCCCTACAATGTGCTTGGTAATCAAGGTGGGCCATGTCCAGCACAAATCCAGGCTTTCTCACCCCCCCCCCCTTTTTGAGCTATTGCCAGCAGGAGAGTGAGTTTGTGTGTGTGTGTTTCCCCGGGAAAAAAGGGGACCAGGCCCCTGCTGCCCAGGCAATGCATATGCTGCCCACAATATGTAATAAGTTGTAAACCACTGCTATAGAAGAGTTAAATATACCCTGGTACACACTCTGGAAGTTGAAGAACAGCCAGTGAGAGTGCTATAGTCAAACATCAGTAATCTTATTATTTCACAAACAAGCTTCCTCCGCAAAGCACACATTCTTAATACAGGATTATGTAGAAACCAAGTTTGACGCTGTCTCGCTATTCTGTTTAGGAGTTAAAGTGCAGAAGAAAGTATTTGAAAATGTAGCAGCTGGAATACACCCTCTTTTCCCCCCACCATTGCTATAACAATCTATTGAGCCATTTTTCAGGTTATGAAAATTTCCAAAATCATTTCCTTCTGGCCTGAAACCAAACATGAACATTTTCAGCCCCAAAGGTCACAATTCATAATAAGTTATAAGTGACTCAAAGAGCCATTTTCAGCCTTGAAGATAATAGCCCAGCGGTTCTCAAACTGGGGTTCTTGGACCGCAAGGAGTCCTTAGAGATTGCACGGGGGGGGGGGTCCTCAAAATGCCAGCAGTCACACCAATGATAGACTCTGCAGTAAGAAGCAGGCACACCCATCTCACTGACATCTGTAAGTACTGTGATGCTCTTTTTCTTAAAGCGTTATTAACAGTACAGGTTTGTATGAAGTATACATATACCATTGTCTGTCAGTTTTTCAGTTGGTGGTCTGTGATTAACATTGCGTTTGAAAAGGAGCCCATCGACAAAAAAAAAGTTTGAGAACCTCTGTAAGTTTGAGACCCTCATATTTTCAAAGTTGAATAATGAAATCCATAATTGGTCACCTAAATAAAAGTTGTCTCTGTTTCATAGCACCCACAGCTCCCATTGAAGTCAGCAGTTTTGAAAATTGGTCGCCATATTTGGTGCTCTAATATAGATTTGGCTTTAGGCTTCTAGGTTTGCAAATCATAGACATAGTCACTGACTTCCTGTTGTTTTGATTTACTTTGTTTATGTATAGCATTATTGGAATGTACCTAAAACTTTTGTAATATTATCCCCACAGTCTAGCCAAGGACCTGACCCTACTGAACTTAATGTCAAAACTCCCATTGGCTTCAGTGGTGCAGAACAGATGCAAATGAGTAAACTAGCCAGCAGGATATATTGTGGAGAAATAGTAGTGAAAGTTTCTCATTAACACCATTGGATATGAACTTTGCAAGAAAATACTTGGAGCTAGTCTCTGATAGCTGGGTATTTGTTAGAAAAATGAATTAGGTACTGTAGTTGCTGGTTAAGGGAGGGGTTTTTCCATCACTACTTTGAATACTTCAAACAGTGAAGGTGATTTAATGTGTTCAGTCTGTTAGGAAAAATAGATCCTTACAGTTAAATACTTGCTTATACTCTGCAGTTATTGGTATGATGTAATATTTTACACTTGGGTAAGTATAGATTTTGAATAGAAGGAATGTAATTACACTGAATAAATGTTCCTCATGAGGGGAAAATTCTCTAGTTCATTTAATTAATGCTTCATGCTCCTAACAGTTAACTAATTTAATTTCACTCCTGGTGTTAAAGGTCTGTGTTTTAATTTTTTGAAAACAGGGTTTTTTTTTACTTATTAATAGAAATGGTAGATCAGCCAGAGCATTAAAACAAAGAAGTAACTACTATACAATGCATAGTGCATATGCCTGTGTGTATGTATATAAAATATATTTGTTACTTTAGAGAAGTAATAAAACAAATTAAAACAATGAACAAGAGATATTTGGAATGATCTCTTCTGAGATTTAAGCAACAGAAAGCCAATGAGAAAAAATTGATTATAGAGAACTTAAAAAGTGATACATCTGGCACATCCTATGTCCTTTAGTCTCCCATGCAAGTAGTCCCATTGACTTCAGTGAGACTGCTCATGCATGTTAGTGTTTGCAGTATCAGGGCACAGATATGTGTTCTTCTGGGTATGTATATACAATACTGTGCATTTGGTTTTGAGGTGAACAAATTCATGGTACAAAACCAGTAAAAATTGGCAAGCATTTAAGATGAACACTTAATTGCTGTGCAAATAGTCAGTACGGGGAGAGGCTTTTGGTATGAGTTTAGTATATTCTAGCCAAAAATGTAAATCTGTAGACATAGGTTTGGGCCAAATTCTGATATCCTTACTCACACTGAATAATACTTTACTCCATAAAGAGTCCCATTGACTGGAGTAATATGCTATTAAGGGTATCAGATCTGGCCCCTGGTTTATTGCAGTTGTGCAAAAGTATATGACAATGTACCAAAGTGGTGAAAAGGAAAAATATTCTAGTGGTTAAGGCAGTAGCCTGAGATCTGAGATGCCTGGGTCCAAGTTCCTGCTCCACCACAGACTTCCTGGGTGGCTTTTTGGGCATTATAAGCCTGGGTCTACAAATGCTGGACCTGAGCCCCACAGCCATGCTAACACGTCCATATTGCGCTTTGCCTACCTTCTGATTCAGCTCCGCCGCTTGAGTTGTATCCATACTGCAAGAAGACAGGGTTTGGACCCAAGTCTCAGCAGGACTTGGACTCTTGGCACCCCACCCTCACTCCTAGCAGGGTGAGTCGTGAGCATTTGCTGACCCAAATCAGACTGATTTGTGTGTGGACAGAATGGGGATTTGGGCTCAAATCTCAATCAAAGCCCAGGCTTAGTGTGCAGCATAGACATACCTAGACTCTCTCTGATTTAGGTCCTCATCTGTAAAATAGGGACTTCTCAACCTCACAACGGGGTTGTGAAGATAAATACATGGAAGATTGTGAGGTGCTCAGATACTATGGTGTTAGGGGCTGTCATAAATATAAAGGGAAGGGTAAACCCCTTTGAAATCCCTCCTGGCCAGGGGAAAGCTCCTCTCACCTGTAAAGGGTTAAGAAGCTAAAGATAACCTTGCTGGCACCTGACCAAAATGACCAATGAGGAGACAAGATACTTTCAAAAGCTGGGAGGAGGGAGAGAAACAAAGGGTCTGTGTCTGTCTATATTCTGTCTTTGCCGGGAATAGACCAGGAATGGAGTCTTAGAACTTTTAGTAAGTAATGTAGCTAGGTACGTGTTAGATTATGATTTCTTTAAATGGCTGAGAAAAGAACTGTGCTGAATAGAATAACTATTTCTGTCTGTGTATCTTTTTTGTAACTTAAGGTTTTGCCTAGAGGGGTTCTCTATGTTTTGAATGTAGTTACCCTGTAAGGTATCTACCATCCTGATTTTACAGGGGGATTTCTTTATTTCTATTTACTTCTATTTTTATTAAAAGTCGTCTTGTAAGAAAACTGAATGCTTTTTCGTTGTTCTCAGATCCAAGGGTTTGGGTCTGTGGTCACCTGTGCAAATTGGTGAGGCTTTTTATCCAACATTTCCCAGGAAAGGGGGGGGTGCAAGTGTTGGGAGGATTGTTCATTGTTCTTAAGATCCAAGGGTCTGGGTCTGTAGTCACCTAGGCAAATTGGTGAGGCTTTTTACCAAACCTTGTCCAGGGAGTGGGGTGCAAGGTTTTGGGAAGTATTTTTGGGGGAAAGACATGTCCAAACAGCTCTTCCCCAGTAACCAGTATTAGTTTGGTGGTGGTAGCGGCCAATCCAAGGACAAAGGGTGGAATATTTTGTACCTTGGGGAAGTTTTGACCTAAGCTGGTAAAGATAAGCTTAGGAGGTTTTTCATGCAGGTCCCCACATCTATACCCTAGAGTTCAGAGTGGGGGAGGAACCTTGACAGGGGCCATATACGTACTTAAGATAGATGACAAATACATATTTTAGATTACTCTAGTTCAGTGGCTCTCAACCTTTCCAGACGACTGTACCCCTCTCAGGAGTCTGATTTGTCTTGTGTACCCCCAAGTTTCACCTCACTTAAACGACTTGCTTACAAAATCAGACATAAATATACAGAAGTGTCACAGCACACTGTTACTGGAAAACTTGCTTACTTTCTCATATAATTATAAAATAACTCAACTGGAATATAAATATAAATAGTATGTAGAGCAATATAAATAAGTCACTGTATGAAATTTTAGTTTGTGCTCACTTCGCTAGTGCTTTTTATGTACCCTATTGTGAAACTAGGCAAAATATCTAGATGAGTTGATGTACCGTTGAAAGACCTCAGCATACCCCCCGGGGTACATGAAACCTGGTTGAGAACCACCGCTCTAGTTGATACATACATTTTAAAAAGCGTAACTTGTGTCTGAACACCAAGTTAATGCGACTTGAAAATATTTAACGGACAGATTTTGCCATCCTTTCTTACTCATACCGATTGTGGTACCTTACTTTATAGTACCTACTCCTACATTGCAGGATAAGGTACTACTCGCTGTGAGTAAGAGTAGCAGAATTTGGCCTTAAAGTTAGCAAACTAAAATAATAAACGTGGTTCTTGGAATAATTATCCTTTATATTATCATAGAATATATTGACTGAAAGGCCAGAGCATGTTCTAATTTGTGTGTTCAGTTTAACTTGTGTATATTTGCAGTATATGTATTTTGATATACACTTGCAAAATACCTGTATGCACATAGACATTCAACATGAAATCACTAACGTTGCCGTGCCAGTGTACGGATGTTCATGGAACTGATTGTAGAGGAAGAGTTCAGAAAAAAGTTTGTTTTTACAGTTTGAAGACAAGATACCTTTTAATTTCTTTCACAAGGGAAATAAAATGCTATTTTAAGGAGAATGGCTTTTCATGCAAACATTTCATATACATTAATTTTAAATTTCTGCCAGCTCTTCATGTTTACAAAACAAAAATGGCTACTATAATTTTGATGATTTTAATAGCTTGTGGTTTTTTATTCATATTGTTTATAATTAACTGTAGTTTATCTGATACCATATCCAGGTAACAGGCTTGTCAATATCTAGTTAATCATTTGTTTGTATTTCTGTTATATTTTTTGTTCCTGTACATCTTTGATACAATAGTTTTCAATGACTGAATTTTTAAAAATGTGTTCAATTGTTTAATACAGTGAAATAATGTTTTAATAGTGCATTTGTAAGTGACCTCTCTAAGGAAAGTGTTTTACATGGTACTTTTTGAAGTCTTAGGTCAGTCAAACAAGCTATAATGATTGCAGTTCTCTGACAAAGTCCCTGTTTTGTAGTTTAATAATCCAAGCAGAAGAATGATACCTCAAGGGAATTATGACACTAGTGTACAATTTATTCAGTATAAACTTGTCCTTGAGTGATAAATTGGATACTAAAAGCAGTAAATAAGAGTGAGTATGGAAAGAGGAAGAAGACCTGGAAAAACTGAGTATCATTGACTGTGATTAATGCTTTGTAAAAGGAAGATTAAAAAATGAACCTGGAATAGGGTTGCCAACCCTCCAGGATTGGCCTGTTGTCTCCAGGAATTAAAGATTATGTCCTGTGATGACATCTCCAGGAATACATCCAACCAAAATTGGCAACCCTAACCTGGAAAATCCCACGTTGTGAAAGAGAAACATTAGCTTTGTTCTGCGTAATACTATTTCTAGCATTACATCAGTTCAAGAAGTGGTCACAGAATAGTGAGATGTAATTGTTGTGATCGCCTGAAGCTGGAGAAAATTGAAATGCTGGGAAGCCAGCAAAAAGAACAAACTATGAAAAATTTAAAAAGAGGAAAAAGAACATGAGGGAGAGGGACAGTGTGTGTGTGTGTGAAGGTGTCAAGGTGGCTTCTTCAGAGCAATGTTTTACTAGAGGCTTTTTATTTTTTATCCAATAAGCAATCAGAATATCATTCTAATAAATCAAAGAACCTGGTGTGGAAAGGAAACTAGGGCGCTAATTGGCGAGAGTAGCTGGAATTTCCAGAGCTATGCAAGATCCTAAAAAAAGGACAAAATGTGAGTAGATATGGATGAACTCAGAAATGTTTTGGTGTTCACAGAACCTCCAGAACTTTTTACTCCCTGTGCCTTGTGATACTTTAAGAACTGGGCTTTTTAAATGTGCTAATTCACTCTAAATAGCATTTAAAATGAATGCAGCGAAACTGTATTCAAGTAAACAATACATTGACCTGCTAACTAAGCCTCATTGCTAGGGCCCTGCCAAATTCACGGTCCATTTTGGTCAATTTTATGGTCGTGGGATTTTAAAAATAATAAATTTCATTATTTCAGATATTTAAATCTGAAATTTCACAGGGTTGTAACTGTGGGGTCCTGACCCAAAAGGGGCTTGTGGTGGGGTTTGCAAGGTTATTGGGGCACGGGGTCATGGTATTGCCATCCTTACTTCTGCTCTGCTACTGGTAGCAGCACTGCCTTCAGAACTGGGTGGCCAGAGAGCAGTAGCTGCTGGCCAGGAGCCCTGCTCTGAAGGCAGGTATGGTATGGTATGGTATTGGCATCCTTACTTCTGTGCTACTGCCTTCAGATGTGGGCCCTCTCTGGCCCAGCAGCTGCCACTCTCTGGCCGCCCAACTCTGAAGGCAGCAGTGCAGAAGTAAGGGTGGCCTGGTGTGGTATTGCCACCCTTACTCCTGCGCTGCTGGTGGTGGGGTGCTGCCTTCAGAGCTGGGCGCCTGCTCAGCAGCCAACACTCTCGGGCCACCCAGCTCTGAAGGCAGTGCAGAAGTAAGGGTGGCCATACCGCGACCCTCCTACAATAAACTTGTGACCCTCCTGTGGCCCCCTTTTGGCTTGGGACCCCAGTTTGAGAAACATTGGTGAAATCTGTATAGTGTAGGATAGAAGTACACAAAAGACCAGATTTCATGGTGGAGACCAGATTTCACGGTCCATGATGCATTTTTCACGGCTGTGGATTTGGTAGGGCCTTACTCATTGCTAACCTGAAAGGGACCACCTATAAGTGTGAACAAATGTTTTAGACCTCAGGATTCATTCAATTCTTGTTGGGACTGCTAAGAAGGCTGTTGTTTGTGGCGGTGGTTGTTTTGCGATTTGGGCACCTATCCCTGAAGAGCTGGGCTGGGATTACAAATGTTCTTCACATGTAAGTCCAGCCTGTAGGCACCACTCTAATGCAAATCATGATAATAAACTGCTGGACAAATAGTAAAGACTTTGGGTAGCTTGTGTGTTGGACTGGATTTGAACCTGTAACCTAGAGGCAACAGTCTCTACATAGCCCACAGCCCACTTGAGCTGTTCAGTTCCTGAATGATGTGTGTGTTTTTTTTAACTGCAAAATCACTTTAATTGCTTTATTATCTGTTTTGTTTTGGAATGTGTCTCATGTTTGAAGCAGGATGGCTGGAGTGCCTTGAAAATCCACATGCAAGTCTTATATTGTGTGATAGTGAGTACAACTTGTCACAAAATCTATTTTATTTTCACTCATATTCTTGTTTCATAATGTTTATGGTGACCTATTTTTGTGGCTATGAAAAATGATTTCCCCATTCCTTTGTGACATTATTGGCCTAGTAAACTGTTCCAAAGTCACTTGGTGTAGTTGGCATTACTAGGATGAGCATTAATTATTTTCAGGTTGTGATGCATCACCTTTGCGGTGTCTATATTTGTCTTCCAAGTGTGCATCATCCATTGCTAATTATAGGTGGTCTAGAGGGAACAGATTTTCCAAGTCAAACAGACTATTGTAGTGCAGGATACTCTCAGGATATTTTTGAAATGTAGTCAAATTAGCCACTGAAACAGTTGACTATATCCTTGCTGATTTTTGCATTATTCCTGGGGTGTTCAGTGTAACTGCACCCATCCAGCAATCCCTCTGAAATGAAAGCATCCCAAATCTAACTCTTCAAACATGTGAATGTCCTGCTCCAACACCCATTCCCAGTCAAACGCTTCATTTCCAGAGTTGTAAAGCAAAGTGATTAAATTCCTTTTCTCTTAGGAAAACCCAAAGAACTTTTGCTCAAATTCACAACCAGACTAAGAAATGAGGATTCTGTAAAATATTATTCAGTTCTTTTCCTTTCTTGTCTTTCTGCCTCGTTCATGTCTTTTTCCATCCTACACACTATACTTTTAACAAAAAAGATTTTAACTCAGACAAATTTAGCTCTTGTTGCAACATCAGCCAGCCATATCAAAGAGAGAATGAATTCGTGCTTTTCTTCTTCTGTCCTTGTTTGTTCACAGAGGGAAAGACAATGGTAATAGACATGTTTACTCTTGAGACAGAATCCACTATGTGACTTCTGGTAATGGGTATTTAAGTTTTATTAAAGTTATTTTTTATCATTCTCTATTTAAAAACTTTCAGTGGCATGAGGAATGGCTCATTAGGCAGTTTAGTAATGCAGTTTTTAGATATTAAATGTTTATTTTATGTTGTCCATGCTGGATGATTTTTGTCTTTTAAGGAGTTTTAGTATAATTATATTTGACTTCATTATGTTTAAGGGTGCATCTTCTCTAAGCATCTCTTGAAAGTACATTACCTATGGGAGAATTAGCTCATTACACTCAGATCTGTGATGATCCCATTAGCAAAGCAGTGGGGACTTGAAGTCTTAGAACTACAGACATTGTCTAACTGCAAAGCAAAAGGAAGAGAATCTTCTACCATGGTGCAACTTTTGGTGTTCTTTAGATCTCTGAACCACCATGACACCTGCACTCCTCTGGGACAGTGCAGATCATAAAGTCCAAGACAAGTGTGTGTGAATGGGGAATAAAGCATTCCCAGTCAAGGGGATCCAACCACAGAACAAACTTCTAAAGGAGATCAAGTGAATGCAGAATCTGGTCATCTTTAGGGGAAACCTTTATTTTAGGAAAGGCCTTTCCGCCATAAAAATGACACTCACAACGAGCTACCTTGGTATGGCGCAGAATACAGTGACAGTGAATACAGTGACAATAAATTGCATTTAGATAGCAGTTTTCATCCAAAGAAGCCCAGAATACTTCACAATGTACATGCACACGGAACCACCAAAGGGCACCCACATCTGGGCTCAAGAATAGCAGTCATGCAAATAAGCAGCATATGGCACACTGCACAGCACGCCTGGGCAAGCCCCCATCTTTTACAAAAAGTGAATGGGATCTCTAATGTCTGTATAGAGTTTATAGCACAGTGGTTTTAGACCTCTCCTCTGACCCCCCCCCCCCCACACATAACATCCATTGTACTCTGTTAATCTACCTAGGAGAGAGCGAGAGCTGATTTGATCCTACTGGAATTTAAATCTGTGGTTTCCACACCTGATGCTTAGACCATTAAACTATCCCCACTGGCATTCCAGGGAAGAGGCAGTCAAAATGCTGTGTTCTTTATCCTGGGGTGTTTGAGGATACTATTATACATGTGCAGTGTTCTACAACCCTCTCACATGGGTTTTATTTTAGGAGTGGTATTTTAAATGGTAGCCTTCAAGAAAAAAATAAGACTAACAGATTCTGTCTGTCAGCCCCAGCAAGGTCAGGTATCTAGTTTTACAAAGAAAACAGTGATAACCAGCATAGTCCACATTCTCTGGGATATCGCCATGAAGGGTCTTATATTCCTTATTGGGCTGAAATACAGAGAACTTGCACTACTTGTGGGGCTAAATTTAGCTCTTGCAGAAGTGGGCACTGGGACAGGAGGCACATACCCTGCAGAAAGGGTTTGAAGGACTTTGAAACCTATCAGGTAGTAGATCAGTATGGCCAGATAAGAATGTGTGTAAGCCGTTTATTCTCTTATGATATGCTTTCTCTGTAAAGCTTTTTGTTCTGAATGGTTTGCTTTACGAAGGTGGGTTAGTCACTGGTTAACCCTGTCATTGCCCCTGAAAGAGAACAGGAGGCAGGTGCTGAACTAAACTAAGGCCATGTCTACACTTAAAGCTTACAATGGCACTGATATACCAATACCACTGTGCTACTGTAAGAGCACTCATGTAGCTGCATTATGCCAACAGGAGAGAGCTCGATGAGCAGTGGTAGCTATGTTGGTGGGAGACCGTCTCCCTTTGACATAGCACTGTGCACATGAGTGCTTATGCCGGCAAAACTTAAGTCGCTGGGGGGAGGGGTTCACACCATGAGGAATAAAAGCTTTGCTGACATAAGTGCTAGCGTAGACATGGCCTTAGACTTGTTCAGGTGATCACAGTGAATTGCAGGAGGAATGGCATCTAAATCCCTGGTCTGGAGGGAGAGGAGCATGGGTTCCCACTTCAAGATAGGTTACAGCTAGCGGCCTGAGACCACAAAGGAGCTCTGACAGACACGACTCCATTAATTTGGCCCAGGATCTCCACACTAAATCCATGAATTGAATTTTCAGAATCTTTCTTCCTTTTGTCCATTTCTTTTAAAAAGATTGAACCATGTCTAGTCTCTTGTTCAGGGCTTTCATTCTTTTCTTCATTGCATATTTAAATGACATTAAGACCAGAGTTAAATACCACAGCAGAAGCACAGCTGCCATCTTTCCCCTCTCTGAAACAGCCCTCATAAAGGAGATAAGTTTCTGCTTTGGTATCTGTCCCATGAGAAAACTAAAACAAAAGGTTGCACAAGAATGCAAAGCACAAGTTACTTGGCTTGGAACTGCTGGGACTCAACAGAGCCTTCGTTAAACGTGTCTTTTCAGACTGCCCCCACACTTGTGCCCTCAGGCAAACATTTTTTCTACAGCAGTTTAAATCATTTGCTGTAGAAAATAAGTGCTGCTTAAGTTTGCATGATTAGCTGAGGCTTGCACTTCATAACAGTATAAAGCAAACAGCATCTGGTCTTGAGAAGGAAAATCCTAAATTCTGTGGATTTTTTTTTTTAATTATTCTGGTTGGATTTAGATCAGTAATTACAATGCAGCATTAGCACCAAGTTTCATCTATATCCATGGTTTGTATTTAAGTCTAACAAAAGTAAATACTACTGTTCTATCTGTGCCTCTCTACATAACACATGCTACCAGGAATAATGGCTGCTCTGGAAAGAAAATGGGAAGAGGCCAATGATGGGGGTTGGGAATGAGACAAAATAAAAATTGTTAGGGTTTGTAGCCGTTTAAATTTGGATTTTAAAAAATCACTTTTCTCCTTCCCTTAAAACATTTACATTTTTAAGCAATATTTTCCAATATGCTGAAAGGACTTTTGTCTTGATGTAAAATAAAAGCCAGTAGAGATTGACCTTTTGTCTATTCTTTTGGCTGCTCTTAGACTTCCTTCTAAAGCTTGGTCTTGCTTTGGCATACTGCTATTATGTCAGCAAAAAGCGCAGCCTGGAACTTCAGAGGGATTGCTCTCTGTTTCATATTTACCTCTGTTATATCGCAACTCAATACTACTGAGAAATTAACACTGTTAAGAGGGATAAAATGAAAGCATGTATGTTAGTTATAGACTGACTTATTTCATTCAATTTTAAAGGGACACTATCAGGTTGAAAATCATACTTTAAAAAAAATTCTTGCTGAAATTACCACTGAAATCTATTTTATTTTCCACTGGGTGGGTTGTTTACATTTTACTTGTCTCCCAGTTTGGACAATGGAACTACAGTAACTGGGTCATATTGTCTCTCACACAGTTTATCCCTGCTCCAGGGAACAGGAAACAGCACAAATTTGCACTTGTGGGATTCCCTTCATATCTTTCCCACTGGGATGTGGAGTTTTCCCTCCTCATTCTTCTCGCAGAAGCAGCAGGGAATTTGGCTGCTTAGGCAGCAGATCTACTGAGGTCTAGCTTTTCCATGGCTCTGCACTGCCTCCAACCCCTCTTTGGGCTCCATGACAGTGTGGCTCTGACAAATATATACTTCCCTTGGGTTCCCCCAGGTGCTGCTGTCAAATTGCTTACAGTGTAACAGATGGACCCATGTAAATGAATACTGATAGGGTCAGCATTAACTTCTCAAATTCCCATGAGGCTGGGTGGATGGAGGATCTCACAGAGGGTTCCTTTCCCTCCAACATCTGGAGCACCAGCTGAGCCACCGTGAGAGGGGGAATGATGGAACAATATCATAAAGCCTTGCTCCTAACTCCAAATGATCTGGGTTTTCCTTCCCTCCTCTTGTAACCCATCAGGGCAATTCAGTCCCATCACGTCTGTTTCTATTTGGTTTCACGTCTGTGTTTCCCTGCACTAGCACAATGCTATAATGTTTAGTTTCCTGACGCTTCGAGGAAATAGATTGGTTTGTTAAAGTCCATTGGAATGAAAAAATGATGATGATCATGGACACTCTTCTGTTAGTCCTAGGTTTTGTAAAACTATATTTTTATAAGGTCCAGTGTTTGGAACTCATTTGAAACTGGCAGTGTCCTTTTAATAGCCACGCTTTTTAGTGGTTTTGTAAGATTGTTTCATGAAGGTTTTCATGGTATCTTATCCCTCAGGTAATATTTTTGTATTTGAAATTCTGTTTGTTGTTAGAAGTAAAGCAATTAGATTGGCTTTACCATGCTAAGGGCATGATCCTGTCATCCTTGGTGGATCAGGCCCTACGAGCGCAAGCTGATCCTTCTACAGTTTGCTTAGGGCAGAAGTAAGTGCCAGGGATAAAGTAATTATGAAAAGAACTTTTATTCATATTCCGATACATACTTAGGGCCTGGATCATCGTTCATTATGTTCAAAGTATGCCATGAAACTTCCCAATCTGAGCATAAACCTGGAGCAGTTCTCCTCAGATGTTGTAATTTCTGTCTGTGATTCATCAGAGGTGAAAAGTGAACTTCAGGGCACTCCTATCATCTGCTTGTCTCCGATCTGGCATAGGGGAACGTGGGGACATAGCAAAGCCAAACGTAACTTGCTGGTATTCTCCCCAGAGCCTGGAGAGTGGATAGTCAGAGCACAATTTAGAGCAGCCCTGTAGCTGGTGTAGCTCGGATCAGAGCTCTGCATGCTATCAGGAGGCTGTCCTGAGAAAAGTAATCCCATTATTAACATAGGCATGTGCTTGATTACTACATTATTCTCACTGTCCTAGTACTAAATATGCCCCACTTCTTTCAAATGGTTAATGTTCAAATCTAGAAATGTCTGTGCACTTCCAAAAAGCAGTTTCACAGATCTGAATCTTTCCCAAGCCATCAGATGTTGCTTAGGGCATGAGCAAGGCTTTGTCATCCCTGTCTGTCATGCTGTTTGCCAGAATGGCTGCTACGTTGTGTTTCTATAACTCATCTTTTTTACAAGGATAGGTTGGCTGCTATTGCTCAACCCCTTCCTGGATGATCATGGACTGCTTTTCCACTGGTCCCTACCCTTTGACCTGTCCGTCTTGGGTGGTCCTGTGAAGAGTTAAAACTTCCGTAGCATAGTTTTCTGGGTCACTGAAACACACAAGCCTTCCCCCGGTGCCAAGGTGCAGACCCCAAGGAAGGAGTTTCATAGATACTGAGGTAATAAATAACTGCCTACTAGCACTTTAGTCTGATAAAGGCAGCTGCCTTTTTATTGGGCCCTGCATTCACTGGAGACAGAATGAGGCGGGCATATGTTGAGGTTTAGCAGTTAAATAATATTCCTTCAAAGTCATTTTCATTTTGTTTTTGCAAATGTATTTCCAGAACATTAATTGAGAGTATATGCCAGGAGCCAGTTATTCATGGAGATGTTTCCTGGACAAGATTCAGATGGTTTGCTCCTCCCACTTCCTGGTCTACCTTGATCTTATGCCAGTGCAAACTGAGCACAAATGTTGTGATGAATCAGATAGGATTTAGACCTTAATTAAGACGATGCAGAATACTTGGTGTCTTCAGACACATCTAGGGGATTTGTCTTAAAATTGTAAAGGATTTGCATCAATCATAACCTGAATATAGACAACGAATAAGCCAAGACTATGACACTTCTTGGCTATAATGGAAAAATCTGCCAACATTTCAGCTGCTCAGTATCCACTTGCTGTCTGCAACCATTACAATAGGACCACATTGGAAAGCTCCACATGTCTATGGGCTTTATTACATGGGAGAGCTGTGCAGAAACTGAAATTTTTGTCCTGTGGAAAACTTTGCATTAAAAAAATGTTTTGCATCAGAATAAAAAGTTGAAAATGCAAATTTTTCAATGGAATAGAAATTTTTTAAATATTCCAGGCAGATAGCTGGACCACCACCAACCTGGTTGCCCAAGAAGACGACTGCCCAAGGAAAGCTGTCTGCATAATGGGTTTCTTTCAAAAGTTTCATCCTATCGACATGCTCCCATGGAACATTTCGATTCTGTCAAACCAGCATTTTCCAATTAAAAAAATCTTGTTCTGTTGGAAAAACTTTCAACAGTTGTAGGATTTCCACAAAGCCTGGAAAATACTAACAATGGAAGATATTAATCCTCTAAACTACTGACTCCCACTCTCAAATGGCCAGGAAACCCAGTATACCTTCCACCTTTGCTCCTGATTTAGCTATCCATATGAACAGAGACAGCAACTTAATCAATAATCTTAATGGAAAAGTCACAGACAACCAGACTAGTGGTGAAAACCTGGTTCCATTGAAGTTAAATGCAAAACTCCTACTGACTTCAGTGGGGCCATGAGTTCACTCTAGAGATCTAGCAGAAAAAGGGAAGGTCAGAAGCAACAATTATTTCAATACAAAACTTGAGATAGATTTTTCTCTTGTATCAATGCAGGATCCTTCTATCTTTCAGTACGTAGTACCGGTAATATCATTACAGTTGATGTGTTTATTTAATTTGACCATTTTATTCCTTGGAGAAGATTATATGCATTTAAATACTTCCCTGTAGAGAGAGTGGTTTTTGTGCGGTTATATTTCCCTGCTGTGTAATAAAAAGTAAAATTTACAAAAGAATGCTTTATGACTGCATTTACAATATTACCAAACTGAATGAAAAAAACCCACAGTAGATCATCAGAATATTTGATGTCTCCAACAACAAAAGAGTAATAACACCGGGAAATCATAAAAATAGCTAACAATTACCGACAATATTTTAAATACAATACGTTATATAGAATACATACAAATTAAAGATTAAAATTTATTAAATTCTATTGGTTCAAGGGAAAGCCTATAAAATGCAATAATAGTAAGCTGGAAAAAACTAATAATATCCAACCTCTATTTGTTCAATGACAGGAGGTATTGTATCTTATATGTCTGTATCACATTGTAGATGTACTCATGTACCTTAGCAGGGTTAAAGTATCAAAAAAGTTAATGTTGCAGTTTTCTTCTAACTCTTTGACTAGAGATATGTGGGTTTGTGGGAGTTTTTGCCCCATCTATCATCCTATTGCCTTTCTGAGCCACACAAACTATTAGCCTCATCAGGGATCACCACAGATAATCTTGCCAAAGCCTGCAAACATGGTATTTCACGCAGTCCCTGTCAGTACCCAGGCCGGGCCGGGGAAGCTAATGATCCCACCAGTGGACAAAATTCAGTAATGAATCCTGGTCATATGCCACCTGAGACATGTTGCACATACGCTAAGAAGAATGCTGTGAAAGAGAAGTACCATACAAAACAACTGTGATCTACAAACTAAGTTGTCAAGATAATTAGTTTTCTGAACAGTTTGCACGAGAATTTTTTTGTTGTTGCAGATAGTACAGTGTACTGAGTCCTTTTCAAGAAACTCAGTCTGGTTTATATTAGCCAACTTTTAAATGCTGATTTTGTATTCTATGTATCCTTACTTGTGCCAAGAAAAATTGCTTTAATCTACTATTTGTTTCAAAATATTATAATTTTATTCTATTTCACAATATTGAGTAAAGTCTCAGCATTCCGTCTTGCTAGTTTTCACAGTACAAGAAGCTGGTAACAACTTCAGATAATGAATGAATACAAAAAGAAAAGGAGTACTTGTGGCACCTTAGAGACTAACCAATTTATTTGAGCATAAGCTTTCGTGAGGTACAGCTCACTTGCTGCATCCAATGAAGTGAGCTGTAGCTCACAAAAGCTTATGCTCAAATAAATTGGTTAGTCTCTAAGGTGCCACAAGTACTCCTTTTCTTTTTGCAAATACAGACTAACACGGCTGTTACTTTGAAACCTGAATGAATACAAACGCTCCATTTTCAGGTTCTTTACAGATGCATATGCAGCGCAGCACAGCCATATACGTACGTACATACGTACACGCAAAAGACAAATCATACCAGCTTGTATTTATTGTAAATGGTAAAATGGCAGAAATGTTGACACAAATTCTCAGAAAGTTAAGAAAGGTGGCTTATTTTGTATCTACCAAGAGTCAGTATCTCATGATCTCAAAAATCTCATCTCAAAAATCATGGAGCAGGTCCTCAAAGAATCAATCCTGAAGCACTTACATGAGAGGAAAGTGATCAGGAACAGTCAGCGTGGATTCACCAAGGGAAGGTCATGCCTGACTAATCTAATTGCCTTCTATGATGAGATTACTGGTTCTGTGGATGAAGGGAAAGCAGTGGATGTATTGTATCTTGACTTTAGCAAAGCTTTTGACATGGTCTCCCACAGTATTCTTGTCAGCAAGTTAAAGAAGTATGGGCTGGATGAATGCACTATAAGGTGGGTAGAAAGTTGGCTAGATTGTCGGGCTCAACGGGTAGTGATCAATGGCTCCGTGTCTAGTTGGCAGCCGGTGTCAAGTGGAGTGCCCCAAGGGTTGGTCCTGTGGCCGGTTTTGTTCAATATCTTCATAAATGATCTGGAGGATGGTGTGGATTGCACTCTCAGCAAATTTGCGGATGATACTAAACTGGGAGGAGTGGTAGATACGCTGGAGGGCAGGGATAGGATACAGAGGGACCTAGACAAGTTGGAGGATTGGGCCAAAAGAAATCTGATGAGGTTCAATAAGGATAAGTGCAGGGTCCTGCACATAGGACAGAAGAACCCAATGCACAGCTACAGACTAGGGACCAAATGGCTAGGCAGCAGTTCTGCGGAAAAGGACCTGGGGTGACAGTGGACGAGAAGCTGGATATGAGTCAGCAGTGTGCCCTTGTTGCCAAGAAGGCCAATGGCATTTTGGGATGTATAAGTAGGGGCATAGCAAGCAGATCGAGGGACGTGATCGTCCCCCTCTATTCGACATTGGTGAGGCCTCATCTGGAGTACTGTGTCCAGTTTTGGGCCCCACACTACAAGAAGGATGTGGATAAATTGGAGAGAGTCCAGCGAAGGGCAACAAAAATGATTAGGGGTCTGGAACACATGAGTTATGAGGAGAGGCTGAGGGAACTGGGATTGTTTAGTCTGCGGAAGAGAAGAATGAGGGGGGATTTGATAGCTGCTTTCAACTACCTGAGAGGTAGTTCCAGAGAGGATGGTTCTAGACTATTCTCAGTGGTGGAAGAGGACAGGACAAGGAGTAATGGTCTCAAGTTGCAGTGGGGGAGGTTTAGGTTGGATATTAGGAAAAACTTTTTCACTAGGAGGGTGGTGAAACACTGGAATGCGTTGCCTAGGGAGGTGGTGGAATCTCCTTCCTTAAAAGTTTTTAAGGTCAGGCTTGACAAAGCCCTGGCTGGGATGATTTAAGTGTGGATGGGTCCTGCTTTTGAGCAGGGGGTTGGACTAGATGACCTCCTGAGGTTTCTTCCAACCCTGATATTCTATGATTCTATGATTGTCATTACAACTGGAAGCTGCCATTTTTTTTTACTCTTCCAGCGACTGTGACAAATGGATTGGAATAAACTGGGTTAAGATGAATCCAGATAAAATGGGGAAATGATGGTGATAGGTAGGAAGAAATTAACTGAATAGTAAGTCCACTTATGTTAGTTCTATGTGCCAGACCGCCAGCAATCTGGTTGCAATTTCATGATCATATTCCATCGACTGATGCTGTTGTTCCAATCTTGGTGGCAGGTAGTGCCTTGTCATTGAAGTCCTATTGTTTGTGACCATTTCTTTCTGAAATGCAGACCTCATCACAGCAATCATTGCCTTTGTAACCCCCAGGCCACATTACTGCAATGTTCTCTATTTGAGCTTAGCACTGAAAAAGCCCAACACTCATCACTCAGTGGGACAAATAGCTATGAGCCCATAGTACCAGTGTTTTATGACCTGCTTTGGCATCCTCTTTATTTCTGGGCACAGCTCAACATGGTTAGTCATGAAGTACAAAGCCCTTTCTCCATATTCCCTTGCAGTTATGAGCCACTGGGCTGATCTCACTATTGGTTCCTGAGGTTAATATCTCTATCTGCACTAGAGATCTTACACCCCTGGGACTTGATTCCTCCTGTGGTCTGCCAGAACTGTAACCAAATTCAGCGTACAACGCAAGATAGGTTTACCATATTTCAGGTTCCCAAAAAGAGAACACTTCTGGGGTGGGGGATCTGGAGGGAGGGTACAGTTGGGGAAGCTGGAGGAGGTACCTGCAACAGGGGTACTCACTTGAAGTTGGGGGCAGTATCACTCTCTATCATGCCGGCAGATGCAAGTCTGGAATGCAGCGACAGCAGTCAGTCAGTGCCTTCCTGTGGGACCCCCTCCCCAGGGCTGGGAATGGAGCCTGGGTGGGCAGGATCCAGCAGCTGTCGACCAATCAGGAAGTGGACCAATCGCGACTCTTTCGGAGTTGCAGCGTCTGCTCTGCAAAAATTGTGGATATTTCCTGTTGTTTGATAAATTTGTCCGGACAGAGGACGGAGCCTCAAAAAAAAAAAAAAAAAAAAAAAAAGTAATGTCTGGGAAAACCTGGATGTATGGTAACCCTAGTGCCAGACAAATTGTTTTGTCAAGTTTTTGAAACTTTTGCCTTAATTTTTATAAGAGATTGGGTGTTAGTTGGGAATGACAGGGGTAATTTTGGACCTTTAATATTGTTCGTACTTTTAAAAAAATTATAACAATTGGGTGCTAATAGACGTTTTTTAGATGTACGTATAGTTAAAGACAGTGTTAGCAATACTGGTTTGCTCAGGAAGAAATAGATGTCCATGCAGTTTAATTTTAGACCTTCTTGAAACTTTCTGATAACATTTTATTTGGCACGTGTTTTTCATACAAGCTGTAATCTCGAAGTGTTTCACAGAGTTAAAGAATATAACAGAGTGTCTAGTAAGAACACCAGAACACAGTGTTGTAAAGGCATTCCATAATGAATAAATTAAGGATTTGATCATAGGTCAGACAAAAAAATTACGAGGAATAGGTGAGGGAGAAAAGCCGTTATTTGTAGAAGAAGTTTGAAAAGCAATGGAGACTCAGTGAGCCAGAGAGATAAAAGAAGGCTGTTCCAGAAGGCAGAAGCCGCTGGAGAGAAATCTCTTTGCACAGTATTACCATTCTGGACAGAACAGATAGAGAGGATGTCTGGTGTTAGATGAGCAGAGGCAAGGCTCAAGCTAGATGAGCAATGTATTCAAACAAAACACAAGATCTGTGTGTTCAGAGTACGTAGGCAATTCTGTGGAACTGACAGTAGATACAGGAGTAAGAGAAAAGTTAAAGGTGAAAAATGATGCCAAAGTTACAAGCAGTGGGGGCAAAAGGGCTGTCTGAATTGAGGGAGATAAAGAAGATGGAGTTGGAGAGAATTCTCCTCTTTGCTAAGAAAAGGACAAGTGGTTCTTTTTTTGAGACAATCAGCTTTAGGAAGCAGAGATTAAGCTACATGCTTATTTCATCAAAACACAAAAACAACTCAGTCAAAAGCTGAGTTTCAGTATATAATCATGGGGATCACAAACTTTCAAACTACTCCTACTTTTTACTCCCTCCAAAGTGAGAGAATGCTGCATAAATAAAGGGGAGTGTGTGCTTTTAAAGGTTAGGGACACAGGATTTCTAATACCTATATGTTTCATACCAGTAAAATACACAGGTGTAAATGGCATTCCAAAACAACCCCTATTCATTATCACTTCACTGGGGGAAATGTACTTAAGTTCTTTCTCATTTAACTACAACTGTAAAGTTAAAGCGAAACAACTTTTGCATGTAGGCAATCCTATCTGATTCATCACATTTGTGCTCAGTTTGCACTGGCATAAGATCAAGCTAGACTAGGAAGTGGGAGGAGCAAACCATCTGCATCTTGTCCAGGCAACATCTCCATGAATAACTGGCTCCTGGCATATATTTCTCAATTCAAAGCAAACATTTGAGTGTCTTTTGAGTATTCCTTTGGCCATCTGATCAGAAAGAAATCTTTTATTCTGTGCAGCTCTATATTCAATCCCTGCCAGTTCATCATATTTAGTACATTCTTTAAATACAGTATCAAACAGTCTGGGGATTAAAGATCAGCATGACATCCACATACATATAGTCTAATAGTTTACAAACCCAAGATGATATTGAGCTTTACTAGAGCTGTAATTGCTTGTGTAGTTGATCCACTGGAGTTGCAAGGAGCATGGAGGAAAAAGGTCTAATGACTCAAAAAGGTCATGTGTCTAATGACTCTTCTTCTTGCTGTGTTTCTATGAGGCATCAGTTCTGTTCACTGGGTGTTTTCAGCAATATGCTAAATGCCCTATTGGCTTTTTCATCTTTCCAAAGTGGCTTTAATGCGTTTTCTGAACTACCTTTTTGATCAGCATAGTATTAAGCTTCCCCAGTTTAATAGTTAGCTGTTTTGCTTACTCTGGAGGTCCACTTTGCTCATAATTTGTTCCCAGTTGTTTAAAGTCACATCCTAAATGTGTTCTAGTATAGGTTGCCAGTTCTGAGGAAGGCTGAAAAGAACATGGAGGGAAAGCCACCTCATAGAGATGAACCAATAGCCAATAGGATCGGCCCATTTACTCCCACAAATCCTTGGGCTTTTTGTATTTGGCAGGTCACACTCCCTGTCCCTTCTATATTGCCATTAGCCCTGCACACTAAAGGGAAGAAGGTGGATCATTTTCCATGCAGTGTTTGTCATGTAGTTTTCCTCCTTCCAGGATTTTTCTGTAAAAAAAAAAAAAAAAAATGATGCGGTGCGCGTGGTGTGTGGACCCTAAAACTGATGGTCATTCTAACATTAGAGTTCACCACACCAGTAACAAAAGTGAGCTCCTGCATCACCACACTGGGTAACAAGAAGCCAAAATACAGTCCCCTTACATAGCCCAGCCCGTATCACCACCCAGACATCTGATCTTTATGATGAGAGGTTACTGAAAAACAGATTCATCGTATATAAGGTTCTTCTAATCCCAAGGATCAGCCACTCCCCCAGGTCAATATATATACTTATAGATAGATAGATTTTACCAAATACCACACATGTAGCCAATCCTTTAGTAACTAAAAACTAAAGGTTTATTAATACAAAAAGAAAATAAGAGTTATTAATTGGTTAAAGGAAACGTGTACGTTACAGTTATTTCAGAGTTTGCAGGTCAGGATAATAGCAGTGATGTTAAATCTGCTATCTTATAGTAATTCTCTCTGGTTCACTCAAATAGATTGGGTGTCATCAGTCCATTATCCAAAGCTTCCTTTTGTTAGAAATCATCTCCAAAGATATGGGGCAGAATTGAAGACAAAGAAGTGATGTCACAGTCTCCTTTTATACTTTTAGCCCAAGCGTATGGAAAGTTACTGGCAAAAGATGGAGTCTTAAATCACATGTCCTTATGTGCCTTGCTGAATCACGGGGTAGCCATTGCCTCAATGCGTTCTAAAACGTCTTCAGGAGGGGCACACTGGGTGAGCTGATTGTCCTTAATGGGCCATCAAGCAGGCTGCCTCGTCTCGATGCAAAGCTGTCTTGGGGTGCCACCCAAGAAAACAACATGTTTGAGATACAAAGTCTTAGCCAATATTCATAACTTCATATACAAAGATGATACATGGATTTAAACAGGATAATAATACTTAGCAGTCTATAACTTTTCTATTGATACCTTACATGTCATACTTGTACAAGATTTATTGCAACTTTATAACAGTGGTGACTGTATTAGTGTAATTAGTTATCTTCCTTTTTATGCAGCATCACAGATGTGTCTTGGACTATTTCTTATTCACTTTGAAATCAGAATGAGTTTTTCCATTAACTCTGAGGTCAGGATTTCATAGCAGATAGAGACAACGTTCTTAAAACAAGCTAATATTTTGGGCAAAATGGGGAGTATATCAGGGATTAAAATCGAAACCAGTTTCAGAATACTGTCAGATGTCTTCTTAAATTAGAAAAGATGAACACCTTTTACTTTTGTTATTTAGAAACAAACTGTATTTCTGATGCAAGGACAAAAACATGTATACATGACTTTCCCTCACAGAAATACAGACCAGAGAATCTTGCTAATCCTTGTTGCAACTGTGAAAAATCCTACAGTTGATTTAATTCAGCAGCAAGCATTGAAAAGTGAGTTTGAGAACATTAAGGGCATAAACAGAAAAGTAGAATAAACATATTAAAACTATCTTCAGCATTTAACAATCACTTCTTTGGGAAAAGTACTGCACAGCTTTGGGTAAATGCATTTTTCTGTGAAGTGATAAGTGCAACGTTTCTTTGAATGGCAGGAATCCTTTATGCTTTTTCTCGCCATGCTGAAGCTAACAATTGTTTTTTGTTTTGTTCTCTTTTACAGGTTGCCTTTTTGAAGATGTGAAGAATCCAGACATGCTAACTGAAAATTATTCTCAAGTTAACCTTCAAATAAAATACAGAAATAGAAGGATCGTTTTCATTAGGGTGACTTTCCAGCACAAGTCACTGAGGGTACAAAACGTGAAGATAATATTTAATTATTATTTTAGCTTTGATATTTGTTGGATTTTTGATTTTGAAACAGCAAAGCCAATGACAGAGAAAGTTGGTTCAGACAGGCATACATTACAAGACTGGTGTTCTGACAATGACTTATGTCTGACTGCTGGGGTGACCTTAATGATGACCTCTTAATCATCAGGGGAGAAGAAATCAATTATCTAGATGGAGCAGTGGCTGATAGTAACTTATGTATTTTATGTGGAAAATGAAGAACTGGCAGCCAGGAGAGGGTATAAAATATTTAATATAGTGAATTCCAGCTAAGAAATATATATGCAACTTTTACCACTTTTCTCACTTTTTTGAGTTGGCAGAGGTAATCAAACAACTAGAACTGTAATATGTAAACTGTTGTTTTCCAGCAACCTTATGTATGTAGAATATACATTATTTCCATATTAAATCCTACTCCCTAATCAAGAGAAAAAGTGGTATTTACATGCCTGCACCTTATGTAAAACTGAATTAAATTGATAATGCATTGGTTAAAGTTCACAAACAAAAAGTTTTATGATTACTTAAAAGAAATGATCTTGCAACTACAAAAAGAAGGGTGTCTGGATATAGGCCTCATAGAGGTTGCTAAATTGAGAATCCTGGAGACAGAAATCCTCTGTTTGCAAAGCACGTGCATCTCAGGTTGTTACAACATAAACTTCCCCACGCAGCCCTTTCTAGGCTTTCCTAGGTGCCTCAATCCTGGCTTGGAGGGACCATATCTATGGAGTAGTTCAGTCTTTATGGCCCATTCAGTACTTTCTCTTATGAGACTGTCAACAAAAGTTGACAAGCGAGTTAGTGCTGATTGGAGTTGGTGGCAGTTTCTGTGTTGTAGACACTTGTAATTGGACTGATACCACCAAATGCATTCCATGTGGAACAAATAATCTTGCACTGTTTCCATTTTTGGAGTGGACCTCTCATTCTTTAGTTGTCAGTAATCATTTTGGTCTCCATTGTGCAGAGAGAGTGTCATAGCAGATTTGTATATATGTGTGGGCAGCGGAGGGAAAGATGAGCTATTCATCTCTGCATAAGCATCACTACTACCATAATTCAGCAGCCCACCCTGTAGTTTGCCTAAGATAAGGATATGGCTGAACTGTATGAGAAAATTAATATTGCGGATCCCTTTTGTATTGTATATCTGAGCCCTGTATTAACACACATTCAGAACCCTGCCTATTTTGTAACCTTAATCTATTTTCTTATGTGTCCTCAAGATTGGCACAGAATACCATTGGGGCCAAAAATTTAGTATGATTCAAAAATGGGTCATGCATTTATATGGATAACTAGATGATCCAGAGTTATACTAGTTTATGCTACCATACATTTGGGTTAGAGTTATTAAACACCATGATTCAGGTTTTAAACTAATCTCTAAGTATCAGGATTACGAGGAGACCAAATATAGGATGCAGATTAGCCCACTTTTGTCTATTCTGTTTTGTGCCTTCCTCTGAAGCATCTGGTGCTGTCCGCTTTTGGAGACAGAATACTGGATTAGCTGGACCCTGGGTCTGATCCAGTCTCACTATTCTTATGTCCTGAAGTTGCCTGGGAGAAGCATTTCTACTGAAAATAGTGGAAGAAATTCTGTTTGTACAGGCTGTTTTTTTTTTTCTTAAACAATTAAGAAATAAGAGAGACAAGATGGGTGAGGTAATATCTTTTATTGGGCCAACTTCTGTTGCTGAAAGAGACAGCTTTTGAGCTTACCTCACCCACCGTCTCTCTCTTTAATATCCTGGGACCAACACAGCAACAACTACAATGCAAACAATTAAGAAATAAGAAAGCTGTGAGCTTGTCAAAGGACAACTCTTTAAGAGGAATGGGTTTAGAGGGAGAGATTCTTGTTACAAAGAGCTTCTTTTAAAACACTGAGATTCCAGGAGAAGTCAGCACTTCCTTTACATGTTTGCCAATAATATTGTTCTAACACATACTGCAAAATGCTGAGCATCTCCTGTGAGATATGGGATATCAGTGGGGGTTAAGACCACTCAGCAATTAGGTTAGGCCCCATCCTACTTTTCCTCATTTTAGATTTGACTACTCAAATAAAAGCAGAAGTGTGGAATTTTTCACATATATATTCTGGGACTATATTGTGTACTTCCATGACAATTTGTCTGTATTTTGATTTTTCTCTTCTGAATAAAATTAATTTTTCACTAATTTTTTTCCATTTTTGTTGTGCTCTGTTGTATGCTGGTCTCTGCTTTCCAGAATATGATTAGGCCAATCTAGGAGAGAAAACATTGAAATGACAGATTGCTACACTGTGATTGTAAGGCCACTTTCCTCCTATTTCAATGCCCCCTGTTGTGATTTTGCATCAATAGAGCAATCTGTTCCAGAGAGTATTTATGCTTTGTATGTTTAAAATCTGTCATTGTGTCAGTTTCTCGTACATAATATGGTATTAGGGACATAAATAGTTAATATACTTCTAATGGCAAATGAGGTACTGAGATGGCAGGTGTAGGCAAATCATTAACTTGATTTATCAGCAATGCAGAAGAAAAAATCTACATGAAGTGGGGCACTATAAATAAATATAAATCAAACCCCTCCTGGCTAGTTTATCACTCTCAGAAAACCTTGTAGAATATCACAGTGAAATGTCCTGCTTCTAGTGTGTTCAGCTTGAAAGGATTCCTGGGGAAGTATATGGGAGAGGAGACAGCAGAGGTAGCATTAGGCCAAATGTGCAGCCTCACAAAGCCATGCTCTTCAGGAATCTTTTTTTGTTTTTAAACCCGGTCTTCGTCCCAGTTACCAAAAAGGTGAGGGTTGTGAGCTGCCAAAAACAAGCATTTCTGGTTGAGTTATCTTTCCTGCAATTATTAAGTTATTTGGACCCAGAAAACATCAGCCCACATACAGTAATGTATAAATGTATCAGAAGTGTTCTTGTCTGAAAATAAGTTTATTTGCCAGTATTCAGAAGAAGGGGAGAAATGTCAATAATGTCCCCTTACGAGTATTCATTGTGATGATAAGTGATGCATTATTCAGCTTGTAACTGTTTATATAATAGACAAGTTGTCTAATTTTTTTTCTTTTAAATCTTTCAGCATTTTTTAAATCTCTTTTCATAGGCACTGGTGTACTTGAATCCTGATGAGTTCAGTTGTTGCCTTTTTAAAACTCATTATAATGCTTTATAAAAATACGGCAATCTTCATGTGAGCAGGTTATTTTTGCACACCACTACTTGTCACAACATCCTTGTGATCATTCACAATTAATGGTAAATCTAATGTCATCTTTTAAATTCCACATTTATATGTGTCCAAAATAAAAATGTTGCTTATTTTTCAAGTTTATAAAGGGTGCACATCAGAAGACCTCATACAATCAACAAAAAAAATAATATTTTTTTGCACAATACCTACAAGCCCTTAGTTGCAAGATAAAATAAAGCGTTTCAATTCTGGTTTAAAATAAATAGAGTGATTCCACAGACAAGCATTTTGGGGTTAAACACACAGCGTATGTCTACACTGCAATAAAACACCTGTGGCTGGCCTGTCATCTGTCACAGGCTGCGAAGCTATAGAAGTTCAGTGTAGACATCCGGTCTCAAACCAAAGCCTGGATGTGACACTGCTGTTGGATAGCCCTACACCTTGAGCTCTGCGAGCTTGAGTCAGCTGACACGGGTTAGCAGCAAATGTTTTATTGCAGTGTAGACATACCTTAACATGCTTTTGTCGGTTCCCTTTTCCATATTGTGCTGTCTTTCAACAGTTAATTGACTGTTACCTTCGAATAAATCTAGATAAAAACAGTGTTTGAAGTGTGAGCATGTATAAAATTGGTTTTAATTTAATTGTAAAATGTCCTTTTCTATTACGTTACATCTGAGGATTTCTATGCATTTTACAAATGTTAACATATGGTCTGGCAGAGCTGCAAAATATAGCTAAATCTTGTGAATATAGAACCTGTCCTTTAAAAATGTGTCAAGCTTCATTCATAATTTGAAACTATGTTTTCCTTTAAAACTTTTATAAGCATCACAGAGGCCTTGATCCTGCTGTGCATAGTGAGTCGGGATGACAAGTTGCTTCACACCAGCATCAGTGTGGGTGGAGATTAAATACCAGCAAAAATGAAGACAAGCAGTAGGGGGCAGGACTTCAGTGGAGCAATGACAATCTATACCAGCTGAGGATCTCTCCCTAGGCCAGTTCCTTTGCACTGGATATACATAAGTCACAAGCCCTTAGTGCTCCCTCTTTCTTGCCTTCAACAGTGTAGAATAAAAAATGGTAGTGTGGGCCTGGGGCATGTCTAAGGAGACATGGCTTAAGTGTGATCATCATGCACTGAAGGGTCAGTGCAGGTCATAATTGCTGACCACTGTAGAAAGGTGTTGGCTGTAAAACAAGGAGAGGGGAGAGAGAAATCCAGTCAATGCCTTTCAATGCTGGACGGTTAAATTATAGATTAACAGGGTTATTGAGTTTACAAATTCATGCAGTGTCCTGGCTCTTCTCTGAACTGCTTTGGCAATTTTGTCTGTGGCTAATATGAAAGGTGAGACGCACACAGTGATCCAATTGTATAGTTAGTGTAGGCTGTTTTCTCAGATTACCAGTCATGCCCTTTACCGGGTTTTGATTTATGTGGACCTAATAAGAGCAGAGCAAGCATGGTCCTTTGTCTGAGCTTTGAAAGGAATCTGAGTATGGGACAATTTACAGCTTGTGCTTTGTCGCCGAAGAAGAAAAGTGTTTTTGTTAAATTGCTGGAACACATATGCCAGAATTGATGAAGGAAACTGAAAATGCACTAAATTAAGGGTATCTTTTAAATACATGGCTATTCAGAGGCTTTGAGCCACTATTTTAGTTGATTCAGGATAATTATTAAAATCATATTTTGAGCCCGTGATGTGCAAACATGGCTTGACTGTTGCGAGCTCTTATCTTCAGTAGACAAAGAGCAATGTTCCAGTCCAGCAAACACAGCTGTGGCAGATCTGGCATTTATGCAGTTCTCTGCTTAACTAAGCAAACAAGGCATGGGGGAACCCAGTAGTATACCTGTGAGCATGATGCAGCAGCGGGCTCCAGAATATGCTTAAAAGTAAAATAAACTAAACCACTTTTTTGAAAAGGGAATTATTGCCTACTCCTGCAAATTTTTTCCTGGCAGCTACAGTTACTATGAAGAAGCATCTTTGGTGGTTGTGGTGATGGTGAGGGAGGGTGGGTGAGGGGGGATTAAATTTGTGAATAGAAATTATTTGTGAATGATTTGTGAATAGAATATATATATGATTCTTTCTTCAGTACCACCATCTGACTGGCGGGTATATTTTAAAAATATACTACTGAGTTATTTCGCAAATATATGAAAACACTGGTTGTTTTATGATGACACTTTAAAATCTGCATCTTTTCCCCTCTTCTAGATTTTGGCCCCAATTCAGCAAGGCCTTTAACATTTGCCTAACTTTAAGCACATGAGTTGTCTTCTTAAAGTCTTGCTGAATCAGGGTTTTTATTTTCAGTGATTTTACCAATCTACATGTCACTCGTTTCCATTTCCACCAAATACTGTCAGTAATATATAACTCAGCAGTTTCTTATGTAACCTTATTGTCATAGCTGCTCGCAGCCAGAAATCAAGTTTATGATCACAGGAGCAAAATAATTTTCATCTTCCATGACCATGATACGGGGGATGTTTTATTAGAAAATTGAGAGCCATCTGCACTAGTTTCTCTAGATTGCTTCTCTCCTTCCTTTCCTTTAATGTTTTGCAGAATTACATTGCTTTGGTACTCTCTCTCTCTTCAGCAAAAGGCAATTTTGTGAAATGGATTCCCGACTGCACTGATGAAGTTAGAACAGTTTGGCACAGGCTTGGAGACCAAGATGCTGGAGTGAAAAATGAGCTCTGTCAACAAAAACTGATTTGTAATCATAAAATGTGGACAAGGTGGTGAATTTTGTACAATCTGTCAGTCATCCACTTTCAGGTGTATCCACCATCCTGAGGGAGCTGTTACCTGTCAGAAATATCTGTGGACTTTAATCTGTCAACGCTTGTTCAATGTCAAATTACATCAGAGCATGTTCTTTCTCATCTTTGACTGCTGCAGCTTTCCCTTAATGATCTCCTTGGGCCAAACGAACTTTAGAAACAATCTTATCTGAAGCGTTGCAATTATTTACTCTCCCTATGATTATGATGAAAATATTATTGGTTGGTTTTTAAGGCCTCAGCTATACAGTGCCTCTCATTTGAATAATTCCTTAGGTGTTGGTCATGCCAGGTACTCAAAAACTGCTGATTCTTTGTCAAAACAAATTTATTCGAATCTGATGCTTATTAGTACATCCACTAGGAGATGACCTCACACCCTGAGCCACCTGTTTAAAGTCATGCGTCTGCTTTATGGCTGGCCTCAGACACTATTACCAAGGCAGTTTATTTAGAGGGAGTGTCTAGCTGCCATGTTTTTCGTGTGTACCATGTGGCATAGTGTCTCATGCCACATATTGGAAAACTTCTATTGCTGTTAAACAGAGTCAGTAGCTATGTAGTGTACTTGTGCTTGTTTGATCTTGGAGGAGGGATAGCTCAGTGGTGTGAGCATTGGCCTGTTAAACCCAGGGTTGTGAGTTCAATCCTTGAGAGGGTGATTTAGGGATCTGAAGCAAAAATTGGGGATTGGTCTTGCTTTGAGCAGGGGGTTGGACTAGATGACCTCCTGAGGTCCCTTCCAACCCTCAGATTCCATGGTCTCTGTTGTTTTTTCTCTCTCTCTTTAATTTTTTCCATCTGGTTTGGAAAAGGGCAGCCTGGGACATTTTGATACGAAACTCATATATTAAAAAGATTAGTCTATGTAATATATGTACAAGTAAATCATATGGAGAATTTGCCCTCCCCTAAATAAATCACGTTTACCCTTCCTGGCAGTCTCAGCAGATAGATCAAGAATAGAGTGGGCGTGGAGACTTAAGTCCCCTTTTATCCCTAGACCTGGTTCTTTCATAAAAGAGATGATACTCATTGGTGGACACTAGGGGAAGCTTGTCATGCTCTGGCCACTGCTTTATCTCTCTAGAAGATGGGAAGCACATGATCCTCCAGAGCTCTCACACCAACATCTTTTCTGATCAGAGCAGAAGGATAGTCCAGTGGTTATGGCACTAGTCTGGGATTTGAAGATCTGAGTTCAATTCTCTGCTCTCTTTGCCTTGGGCCCCTCAGTTATCCATTTGTAAGATGGGGCAATATTAGCACGTTCCTAACCTCACAGGGATGGTGTGAGGATAAAATACATTAAAGGTTGTGAGGTGCTATAAATACATAGACTGACAGATCATTAATTCACCATTCGCTGTTTTATTAAAAATGTCTACCTATTTTAGCCTCCACTAACAATTGCTAGGCATTTGAGCACATATTTGAAATGCCTTTGTTCCAAGTGTCTGCTAGAAGATGATGTTATTTCCCTCTCTTAACTTGTAATGCATTTATACTCTCTGTGATTTATGTAACTATGAATAAGAGCTGAAGTGCTACACCCAGGAGAGGATGGATTGTGGGCGTATACCAAAACTATTAGCCTAGAGCTAAATCTTCAACACTATAATCCCCAGTACAATGTCTTTTGAGAGAATGCTTTAAACGTGGATGTATTTAATATTTTTGGAGGAGTGTCATTACTTTGATATGTCTGAATTCTCTAAAAATAGCTGACATCTCCCTTATAACACTATGAGATCTTAGTGACATTAGATATTATCAGTCACAGTTTATGCTGTTGGTAGATCAAGGAAATAGCAAGGTTTCTATTGCAAATGTAGTTTGTAAATGTATTCAGGCCTATTTGCTGATGAACCTTATATGATGCTGGCAGAACAGCTGCCAGCTCATGCCAAGGCCCTGGACTTCACTGAACATTTACAAATGCATAGCTGGAAACCAGTCTTGCTTACATGTGTTATCAACTCTAATATCTATGTTGATAATGCTAAGAATGTGTATAATATTTAAACCTTATAAAATACTTGTAGGATGCTGCATGTATTGATCCCACTTATAACCTCTGTAGCCCATGGTATAAAATTATACTGAGTGTTTGCATTGTAAACCTCTGTAATTGTGTAACTCCCCAAACAAGAGAAGAAACATTAATTAAGGGACAGTGCTCATCCTGCATACAAGATGGTCCACTGAAGGCCAATGAGGTATTGCGTAGCATCAGAGGACAGAGGCTCTGTTGACTGCATTACTAACTCCCTGCAGAAAGGAGAGACCTATGTATGAACTCATCCCATCTGCTTGAACTTTGGGGTGGAGGGGATAAAAATCCCTGACAAGGAGCAGCTGTAACTCTGCTGTCTGGAGTCTGAGGGGCAAAGATTCCTAAACATAAGCAAAGCGATCCCCTTGCTTCTTGGCATGGGTTAGCCCTGAAAGACATTTTGAACTGACAGATTACTACAACTCTGTCACCTTTTGAATCACAGACTGAAACTCACTTGTGTGTGTATATATATGCTTGCTTGCTTTAACCTGTAACTAACTCTCATTTCTTGTTCCTAATTAATAAACCTTTAGTTAGTTTATTACAGGATTGGCTACAAGCATTTGTCTTTGGTGTGAGATCTAAAGTGCAAATTGACCTGGGGTAAGTGACTGATCTCTTGGGACTGGGAGCAACCTGAATACTGTGTGTGTGTGTTTGTCTGTAAGTGACCAATTATCACTAAGTCCAGCTTGCCTATGTGGCAAGATAGACTGGAGAGCCCAAGGGGACTGTCTGTGACTCCATGGTAAGACTATTACAGTGATCCAAGAATTCACATTTGTTACTGGGTTGGTAAAATCTAATTATAGAGCATGCAACCAGTTTGAGGTTTGTGCCCTAGCTTTGGGACAGTCTGCCCTGAGGTTAGCACTCTCAGTCATGAGCCACTCCAGGTATTGTGACACCATGATTTTATGATTGTGTACAAAATTCTGCTTTCTATTATTCTGCAACACCTTATATTTACTCACATTGACTTAGAATTCATCCATTTAAAATTTGTACTACTGTTTCCCTTCATTCAGTAGAAAGTTTTAAGTATTTTAGAATGTTGTGAATTGTATGTACTTCTTTGATGCTGGGTAAGGCTAAGATTTAGTCATGGGTATTTTTAGTAAAAGTCATGGACAGGTCATGGGCAATGAACAAAAATTCACAGCCTGTGACCTGTCCGTGACTTGTACGATAAATCCCCATGACTAAATCTTAGGTGCTCTGGGAGCCCCCGGGGTGCCGTTGCTGCTCTGGGACACCACTGCTGCTCTGGGTCGGGGCGGGGGGGAATGGTCTGGGGTGCTGCTGCTCGGTGAGGGTAGGGTGGCCCCTGGGACCACTGCTCTGGGGCCACACCCAGTACCGCTGCTTCTCCGGTGGACCCTGGGACCAGCTGCCTGGGACTGGTGCGGCTGGCCCGGGGCTGCCACAGCTGCTTAGGCTGCCCTGGGGTCAGCTGCAGTGGCTGCTGCAGAAGTCACACAGGTCCCAGAAAGTCACAGAATCCATGACTTTGTGATCTCCATGACAGACTTGCAGCCTTAATGGTGGGCTAGGAAAATCCCTTTTTAAGTAAAGGAGCTAGGTAAAGTGTAAAACTGCAAATATACTTTTTCCATTCAAATCTGAGAGGTAAAATTATACCTGTCCCATGTGGGTGTGCTGGGGTCGCACTGAATTTGTGCAGGGATTGGCTAGGTATAAAGTGTCTATCAGTGCCCTAGTCTGGAGGGCCAGCTAGTGTTTCCTCCTATACTGCCCAGACCCAGAAGAGGCATTTTTGGGTCTCTACAAACAAACTGCTTCCAAATGACTTGAATGATTTTTGCCGATACTGTTATAGTTGTAGTGTTCGTAGTCCCCATTCAGACGCTGCACAGACGCATTGGCAGAAACAGTCACCGCTCTAAGGAGCTTACAATGTAATTCAGAATTTACAATCTAATCTACAAGTACAACAACCAGTGCAGCTAGAAATGAAATTGAACAACAGCTCTTTAAATCCTAGTAGTTTATGAGAGCACCTGGTAAATGTTGGCATCAGATGCAACGGGGGAGGTCTTTATCCTGCTTCTCCACCACATCTGCCTGCTGCTGTTCCCCCAACTTCCTCTTGAGGTGCTCCTGGTTGCTGTTACTCTTCCTTTCCCTTTCTCTCCCACTGATGCTGTTGTCTGGGGCCTAGTGGCTCTTTGTAATGATTACTCTGGCTGCCAAGTGGCAAGCATCTGTAGATTCCACTGTTCCAGGCAATTCTGGAAGCCTGCGTCCCATGAGGCTCATTTCCTACCCGAATACAGTACGTACTTGTACTCCAGGCATTCAGCCAAATTACCAGATGTGTCCCTGCACCCTGCTGCTACCAGGCTAGGGACACCACTGCTGCTGCCCTACAGGCACAACCCCACATCCTCAGTGCTGCTTCTCTTCATCTGCATTTCTTTTCCTTCCCCGTTTTCCATTTCAACACACACTTCAGGATACCAAGAAATACCATTGCAAGTCACCATTCACATGGGTATTTGTGAGGCTTCCTTTGTCAGTGACCAAAAAATTTCTCACATGAATATTCACAGAAAATTAATAGAAAGGGCCTCCCACTACTACAGAAAATTTGACAGAGGCATCACCCAAGTATTCATGGAAAGTGTTTGCAGTATTTGACTACTTCCAGATCTGACCACACCACTCCTCCCTCCCCAGTGCAACTGACCGTCGGGAGAGACATCACTGAGCCCTAAATATCTACGAGAGCAGAAGCATGAAGGCTTTTAGAGTCATTAATCTATGTATCTCTCTGTGTGTATGAAGTCCCAACCACTTATGGTCGTTACAGATCCCAAGGGATTTCCAGAAGAATATGGGTTTTAACCATGAGGGCTAGTTGAGATTCCACCTCTAATTGCATTCTGCCTGCCTAGAATTCCCCCTGCAGTTTCCCTTTCTTGCTACAAATTGTACTTTAGTATTTTTGTGAAGTGTTAAACTGTTGCCATTTTATATGCCAGAATATGGTTGTATTTCAGTGGCATTCTCTGTGTACATTTTGATTGCTAGTTTAAGTCTGCAAAGCACGTTGAGTTCCTATGGGATGAAAGGTGATATACAAAATATAAGATTAGTATTATTTTATTACCTATGATGTGCATCCCTCTTTGAGGGGATTAGGATGGATAGTTATCGTAGGCAAAAAACCCTATCTCTGTCCTCCACAGATTTACAATGATTTGTCACATTCACTGATGTTCCTGTGCTGTTTGCGTCCTTTGAAAGTACTGAGGAGAGGGGCAGGGTGAGGAAGCTACAGAGTTAACAATGAATAGTTATGTGCACATCTTCAGGGAAATACTCTGAAAGACACAAGTTTGTCTTTTATAGTGAAACACACCAAACTACCGGAATTCTTATTATAAGGTGACTCTACATAGCTACTGGGATTTTCTTTTCTTTTGTATTCTTCACAAATGCAGCCTACAATTATCTTATATTTGTGCAAGCCATTCATCAAGATCTCTAATGCCATTAAGAACGATTGAGTATCATGTATAAATAAGATAAAACCTCAGAAAGAAACACCAACTTCATTGTGTCATTATTTTGGCCATTTAGTTCTAGATCTGATGCATTATTATTGTACTGATCTTAAAGAACAATTTAAAGATCCAACTACAATGAAACAAACCTAAAAGAGCATGAGAATATAAAGACATCAGAGTTTTGTGTTCTGCTCATACAAGAGTCAAAACAGCATAAAAACCTCTTATCTTCTTGGCAGAAAATGTCCTTCAGATTAAATCTCCTGTGCACTGATTGTAAAGGAAGTTTTAAAATAGTAGTGGGAAATAGAATTACTAAACAAGCTTGTGAGCTCTTTAATTCTGAGCATCATTTTGTCAACTCTGAGGAATCCAAAATGTGCATAAACACAAGTTAAGTCATGGAAGCCAAGTAACACTCTAGTTGTTGTACAAAACCCCTGTGACTGTCACTTTTGTAGGTGTTTTTTAAAAAAAGCCCCCTTCTGTCCTACACTCATGAGTGCTTTTAGCAGGTGGATCAATTTCATGGTGTTACAAGTCTATTTGGATCCTTCCTCTTCTGAGATTCCCCATGCACAGGTTATTGGATTAGTCTATTGGGAGCAGGTTTTGTTTCCTATGGAATGAGCAAGCGATTCAGTATTCTCAGTCTACACATCCTCTGGAGGCACAGCTCCATCCCTTCAGAGTCCCTTTGCTTACTCACCTGCATCCCTCTGGCTCCTTTCATGCAGATTTGCGATGGCTTCCCTAGTAATCCTCCCTCTCCCAAAGGGTACTGATGATGTGGAGAGGATTCCAGAGAATTTAAGGTAGCCTTAGCATTAATTTTTCTGTGGATCCCCCATAGGGGTTGGTCTGTGGTCAGTGTGCATGGCTTCAGTGAGGTTGTGCAGGTAGATGGATTCCCCCCTGATCACATGTTATCAGCCAAGTTGTTAAACAGTTTCTGATGCAGAAGCTGTTCTTGGTAATCTTTGCCTAGCTAGACTTTTCTGTTCCAGGCTGAGGTTGCAGGGACTGACAGAAAAACCAGCTTTATACTGGGAAACTGATCACAATGGATCAGGAAGTAGGGCAGAGCAACAAACACAGATCCCATTATGTCATTTTTGTAGAAATTGCAATCAAATATTACTTGTTTAGAATAATATAGTGGCTCCCCATGCACTACTTAAACTGCTGCCAAAATATCTGCAAGGCACTATTCAAGGACACTTTATACAACCTATATATATATATATATATATATATATTAAAAAGAAAGTTACATTAACAGCTTAATTTTAAACATCACATAATTTCATACTGAAAAGCAGTCCTCCATTAGGAAAAAACATCTAGGGTCAAGGGGCACCACCTTATCTGTATTCTACCCAAACCCCTTTGTGACTTGGTGTTTCTAATTTAGGAGCAAATTATGCTCATATTTATTCTGGTATATATCCTAAGTAACTCCATTCACTTCAGTTCAGTTACTTGGGATTTATACCAGTGAAACTGAGATCATAAACTGGCCCTCAATAAAGAATTTCTTTGCTATGAAGAATTCTTTTCAGAGCCTTACCATTATTTAATTCTTTTTCTGAATAATGAACAGATCCAAGCAGTCGGGGAAAAATGACTGACAGGCAGTGAACCCATTATTATAAACAATAAAATATTCAGTAGCTGTAAGGATTCCATCTTTACTAGAGATAACCAGGTTTCAATAAATCATTGTTATTTATGTCTGACATGTAAATCCACTGAACACTGCAAGACTAAATCCAGAAGCTTCAGGTTGTTAATGACATGAATTGATCCACTTATAATGTACAGTCCACTCTTATTTATATGGAAGCCTCTGACAATTAGTTCTCAAAAACTGCTACTTGGAACAGTTACAATAATATGTGTCTTATTTTCTAGTCCATGTAAAAAAATCACCTAAATGCAGTTAGATACTTATGTGGTTTAGTAGATATGTTACATTTGACTGTGACCTTCAAACTGCAGTTTTTAAGAGCACATCTCTAGTAGTTTAGCATGATAAATGATATTATACTTAATACATCAATACATCTCTTTAATATCTTGCTGTTTCTGGAATTCTTCTCACTCTGGTTTATCTGATGATTGTCTTTCATGTACACTGTGTGCAGGGCAATGTATTTTTTCCTTGTTTTGTCAGCTGAGGTACAGTAGCTCCAGTAGTCTCCATCTGAAAATATTTCTGAGAAGTAAAATTAATACACCTAATAAGTGTAACCTCTCTTCATGCAGTCCCATTATATCTGCTGCCTTTTCACCTAATGGAAAATGTTAATTTCTTTTGCAAAAATGATACACATGCACATTCACGCACACACAAACATATTTTTCAGGTTTTAAATATTTTTCTTCTTTTCTCTCCCTTTTTTCCTTCTCTTCCTGTACTTTATTCTTTTCTCATTTTTATGTTTTATTACTAGAAAAGGATGAGGAAAGAATGGGGAGGGAGAGAGAGAACCTCTCCTTGCCCCCCAACTGAATATTTTTCCTTAGGGAAATTAAAAAAAAAAAACCCTAACAATTGTATTGTTTTAATTCCACCCTTCCCCCCCACCAAAAAAAAGCATTTTTTGGTCCAGCTTTAGAAACAGTACATGTCTAGATGGTTCTGGATGATCCAAGTGTGCATTTAAACATCTCAATAATGAAGTCAATGCACTGAATACCAATCATTCCCAAACAGTTATGACAGGTATATTATGCATCTCTAGAATGAGGAAAGCATCTGGCGGCAACATACTGTCCTATGGCCTTGAAATGAGTTTTATGGATTAGATATTCTTAAAACAAAAAGAAACAACAAAAATCCAGAAACAAGTTTATTACAGCCTTTAATTTCACTTACACTCTCAACAACTTCTTCAGCAGCCTGATCCCCTCTAGGTGAGAGAGTTTCCACTACTCCAATAGAGTAAAAGGCTGACACCTCTTTAAACTCATCCACTTCTGTCCTACCTTATTTGACCACAGTGGACTGGAACAACAAGAAACTCTATGTGATCATATGCTGAGCCCTTTGCCCACTAGTGTGTCTGCAACAGCTGCATGTGAAAACTGGCATTGGGTTATCACACAAGAGCGCAGTGAAGCTGTTCATCCCTTTTGTTTTTATTCTTGTATTTGCAGTAGCTGCTGCTAAGCATCATTGGCACTAGGCTCATTATGGCAGTTCTATCTATCTGCCTCTGACTTTCATTACATAGTATCTGAGCACCCCACAAACAATGTATTTATTCTCACAATACTCCTGTGAAGTACACTCATTTTTAGATGAGGAACTAGGGAACAGAAAGATTGCGTCTTACCCAAGGTGTCTCAGAAAGTCTCTCAGAAAGCAAAGCGGGGATCTGATATCATGACGCCCCATCCAGGGCTTTTGCCACAAGATTGCCCCTCCTGTCTTGGGACTGCACATAACAAACTTGTTAGCAAAGATCATAGATATAAAATAAATGCTTGAAAATATATTGCTAAATCTACAACTAACAGTTACATTGCAGCCTATCCTGCAAGAATCTAGGCTGCATTCAGAAAGCCATCTCGTTATCCATAGGTGCGATATCTTTTGATTGACCAGTCCTGTTTCTGCAGCTAATAGAACTGTCAGTTCTGCTGTCACTCACCCATCACCCAGTCTAGAAGCATATTGAAAGCTTTAAAGGAAACACAGGAAATGGAGCATCCCAAGGGCACAGAGTTCTTAAGCTAAATAATTGATCCTTATTTGAATTCACATGCAAAGTGGACTGGATCTTTACTTTTATGCCAGCAAAGCATTTCTCATGGTAACTCTACTGTATGTCCCTTTCACTCTAACAATAGCAAACATTAAAGTTGAAAATAGGTTTCAGGAAGATACTTTTTATAGCTACATAGCACTGTTACATTGTCACTGTTCTAATGCTCACTTGAATCTTGCTGGGGTTTTTTCTCCCCATCTAATACACTGAAACGTCGGTGTGAAAAGTGGACATATCCTAATTTCCATTTTTTTACGCTCTTGTACTTGAGCAGCTATTGATTTGTACAGGGTTAATGTTGGGATACAACTAGCTTACCAGTAATCACCTCAGACCCTCCATTATTGTATCTGTTCACTTGTAAGTAAAAAACCAGCAAAGGTCAATATCACCAGCACTCTCTAAATAATAAAGACATAGAAATATATGAGTATCTTGTATCCTTTATCCTAAGTCTGTGTCTGTGTGTGTATTTATCCTCTTTTAACATTTTGGTACTACTCCACTTTTCTCATGCAAAATCCAGCACTCCCATTCAAGAGACAACCATAATGCAACGGACTGTCCTCTGAATCTAGGGCAGTGCTAGCATGGCTGACAGTGCTCATTATCTGAGGACGTATCTCACAATGGGGAGGAGGCATGACCTTGGTTGGGGAAGGATATGTTACACCTTTTCCCAAACTACCTTTTGTGGGCTCTTAGCCCCTGCAGACGTAGTGGTTCTATTACTGTTGCTTGCACAGATAATCTCCTTCCCCTACAATTGTGGCTCAAGCGCTCAGCATCATAGATGACCAAACTTCTTTTGTGAACCTCAAAACAGCGTACTTCAGCATTTAACTACTATGCTGGTGTGAGGGAGGAGAGAAACTGCCACCCAGCCCAGTGGGAGGTTAAAGAAAACCTTTGGATTCAGCTAGCCCCGCACTGCTATACCTGCAGCCAATGCCAGGCCAGGAGGGGGAGAAAAGAAGGGAGCCTGGCTCAGTTGGGGGTTGACTGGTTAGGAGGCAGGTGCTCTCTGTCTGCCTGCCTGAAAGGACAGATCGGCGACCTGCCAGCCAGCACAGCAACTTGAGGCAAGTAAGGCTTCCCTCGCCAAGGGGAGCCTGCAAATAAGCCCCAACTGCAGGGCAACTGGACTAGCAGGACCCATCTCCCCTGTTTAGGGGTTAAACTACACAAGGCTCTGGGCTGGGACCCAATGGAGCGGGAGGGCCTGGATCCTCCCATTGCCTCCTCTGGGCTTACAGTGATCTAGCCACTAGGCCTGGCAACACAGCATTATATTCCGGAGGAATTCTATTGTAAGTATATGGATGGTATAATGGGTAGTAAGACACCAATTTTCATAACCTGCATATTTTTTTTATTAAGAATAGACAGCCTGGTACTTAATGTATCCATGTTCCATTTATTTTCAGTAAGGTGACTCAAAAGCATATTAAGAGCTATGAAAACATCAATTCCTGAGCCAGCTGTAATAATGAGAGTCTTATCAGCACTCATTCACCATTTAGAAAAATTGCATACAGAAGAGAGGCTAATAAACAGGAGATACAATATGCACCCTTATATGAATTCCTGAGGTACTAAACTGTATTTAATGAGAAACAAGGTGATTAATTACCACTTATGTCACCTTTAGTCACTCAGATACACCTGAAATCATTTAATATCTGCCCAGTGGTGTTCACTGGAAAAAAGAATGTAGGACTTATTGCAAGTGAAATCATTCATAAAAATATAATGAAAAATACATGTAAATATATATATAAACATATAGTCAAATTATCTTTAAGGGTATATGTCATTAAATCAGGGTCATCAAATAGGTTGATATGAAAGAAAAATACAACAGTCCAAGTTTATGAGCATCCTAATGTCTACAGCTGATTTGTTTCCTTAACAGTAAAGGCAAATCTGGCTTTAAAAGATAGCCAGCACGATGCAAGAATTGTGAATGAAACATAATGCAAGATTTCTGAAAGACCAATTTCTAAATTTGACGTGTAACTTTAGCGCCCTCGTGGCCAAGATGGAGTCTGCTCTGCAGGCAGCTCCGGCCAAGAGACAGCATGCGCAGGAATGCAGCAGGACAGATCCCTTCCACCCCAGGGGCACCTGTTCCAAACCCCACAGAGTGAACACACACACGCACAGGAAAAGTACAATGGATATAACAAAGGGAGAGATTTATTTACAGAGGGATGAGAGGAGAAAAACAACAAGGGGAAATGTAGGGGGAGCAGTAGAACAGGGTTGCATCCAAACCAAGGCCCCACGGGCCCAGTGATAGCACAGTCTGAAAGGGCAGACACTGAGCAATGTGTCTGCACACAGAGTTCAGGAGGCCTGAGCAAAGTTCCAGTCCAGTGCTGAGTCTTGGGTGCTCCTGGTCGGCTTCGGCGGCAGTGAACTTTCCCCAAAAACCCCTCCGGTGCCCTCTTCTGATGCCCTCTGCAAAGCCACACAGAGCAACAACCTCCCCACTTAACTAACTCGCAGCCTCCCTCCTTATCCCAAGTGCAGAGTCCCAAGCCCCAGTACTCACAGCCCCATGCAGCTCTGGGCAGCAGTGATACTGGATCCAGCTCCGGCCTGTCCTTCTTGGGCAATTCCTCCCTGCCACTGTGCTCCTCCTGGCTCCCGTCCTGGGGTGTCCCCGATCGGCCGCCCTGTCCTTCCCAGGCTTCAGGCAGGTTCTCTCTCCTTCACTTTGTCCAGGGCCTGCGGGCTGCAGCCCTCCTCCCCCACTCTCTGGCTCCAGAGCCCCACCTGGAGTTTCCCTCCTTTCTCTCACTACTCCCCCTCCCTCTTTAGGAAAAAGATTTAAAGGGGCCATGCTCTCTAAACCCCAAGGGGTTACAGAAACTATCCCCCATAACCTTCGGAAACGTCACAGAGAGAAATATATGGCTACTCCTGTTATTAGTACTCAGGAAATAAGCCATAGCCACAAGGAAGCAAGATGGGAAATAGTTGCCATAAAGTCTTGCTTGTCCTAAATCTAGGGAAAATCCACTTACAGTTAAACTACCGGAAGATTATGGACCTCTTATTCATTTTCATTAAAGCATCCATACCCTGTCAGAGCAGCATCCTTAAAGTGGGTTTAACTGTAATTTACATCCTTCCCCCAACCTTGATTAACACCTCTTTACACTACCAGAGGAGCATTAAGTGACCCTACTGTAAAAAGAAAAGGAGTACTTGTGGCACCTTAGAGACTAACAAATTTATTTGAGCATAAGCTTTCGTGGGCTACAGCTCACTTCATCAGATGCATAGAATGGAACATATAGGAAGAAGATTATATATATATACATACCAAGAACATAGAAAGGTGGAAGTAGCCACACCAACTGTAAGAGGCTAATTAATTAAGATGAGCTATTATCAGCAGGAGAAAAAACCTTTTGTTGTAATAATCAAGATGGCCCATTAGACAATTGACAAGAAGGTGTGAGGATACTTAACATGGGGAAATAGATTCAATATGTGTAATGATCCAGCCACTCCCAGTCTCTATTCAAACCCAAGTTAATGGTATCTAGTTTGCATATTAATTCAAGCTCAGCAGGTTAGTGTTTTTGTTGTGTGGTGTGTGGTTTCTGGAGAATATTTGCTGCAGGTTGGAGGAGCTGTCTGTAAGGGAGGACTGGTCTGTCTCCCACACCACACGATCCATTGTCTACAGCCAAGCTCTAAGATACAATCGCATTTGCTCAAATCCCTCAGACAGAGACAAACACCTACAGGAGCTCTATCAAGCATTCTTAAAACTACAATACCCACCTGCTGAAGTGAAAAAACAGATTGACAGAGCCAGAAGAGTACCCAGAAGTCACCTACTACAGGACAGGCCCCACAAATTAAATAACAGAACGCTACTAGCCGTCATCTTCAGCCCCCAACTAAAACCTCTCCAGCACATCATCAAAGATCTACAACTTATCCTGAAAAATGATCCCTCACTCTCACAGATCTTGGGAGACAGACCAGTCCTTGCTTACAGACAGCCCTGCAACCTGAAGCAAATATTCTCCAGAAACCACATACCACACAACAAAAACACTAACCCAGGAACCTATCCTTGCAACAAAGCCCAATGCCAACTCTGTCCACATATTTATTCAAGTGACACCATCACAGGACCTAATCACATTAGCCACACCATCAGGGGCTCATTCACCTGCACATCCACCAATGTGATATATACCATCATGTGCCAGCAATGCCCCTCTGCCATGTACATTGGCCAAACTGGACAGTCTCTACGTAAAAGAATAAATGGACACAAATCTGACATCAGGAATCATAACATTCAAAAACCAGTAGGAGAACACTTCAACCTCTCTGGCCACTCAATAACAGACTTAAAGGTGGCAATTTTGCAACAGAAAAGCTTAAAAAAAAAAAGACGCCAATGAGAAACTGCTGAGCTTGAATTAATATGCAAACTAGATACCATTAACCCAGACCAAAATCAACAAACTACATCCAGCTAGCCATGGGTCAGAGAAGCCATTGGCTGAATTGTTGGAGTGCAGTGTGCTCCAGCCATATGCAGCCCCTGGAAACATCCCTGTATATTTAACCCTGAAGGCCTCCCTTGCCAGAAGCTGGGAATGGGCGACAGGGGATGGAGCACTTGATGATTACCTGCGCTGTTCATTCCCTCCGGGACACCTGGCATTGGCCACTGTCGTAAGACAGTATACTGGGGCTAGACGGACCTTTGGTCTGACCCAGTATGGGCATTCTTATGTTCTTAAGGCTCCGTGATTGCCCTTAGGAAGTTGGCTGCTTTCCAGTTTCTTTGCGCTGACTGGAGTAGGATTGAGCCCACTTTCAGCACTGTGTCCTCTAGCTCTGGTAGGAGCAAGTCTTATCAACCTCATTCGCTAGAACTTCTAATATTTATTTTTGAGCACCTCAATGTGTGCTCAAGGAGGCACAAAAGTTAAGAAAGAACCATTCCCTGCTCTGAAGAGCTTACAATCTAAATATAAAACAAGACAAACCAAGTGAGAACAAACAACAGTGTCAGGGTGGAGTACATGAAGGAGGGAGTGCAAGGGTTACGAGTATCATGTTATGCAGTTAGTTACACATGGCATGCACATACCTTAAAATGACCGTTAACTTGTGGGCTCTTATAAGGGCGTAAAGCTCAGATGTGGAACGAGAGATCTGTGGAAGTAGGAATGGAAAGGGAAGGCAGGGAGATGGGGAGGAGTGGTGAAGATAAAGGCAGAATGACAAGTGGAGGGATACATTCTAGAGGATGAGGAAAAGTGGCATCGTGAAGCAAAGCAGATGGAGGGAGGAGCCAGAAAAAGTAATTAGCTGTTGCTAATGCAAACTGAAGACTTTTGGTATGCTGTCTACGCTGAAAGAATGCAGGTTCTGACATCACTTTTTCTGTCATATAGCTTCTGACAGCACAAACAATGAATTCGCTACCGCGGAAGTGATGTTACCACTCTGTCTCAGCAGCCCCATCCACAGATGTCAAGCGTATCCATCCACCACCAAGATGATACTGGGGCAGGCCACAACCAGATGGCAAACTGTTTGTTCTTGAGCTCCACAGGGGCAGGGCAGGGTGCTCGAGAAGCCCCAATGATAAAGATGTAAGTTAAACCACCTGTGACCACAACATATCCTGCTGTAATGGAGACAAATCTTTTGGTTCACGTGGCTGTTCTGAGGGGCACACAAACACTGACATCACGGGGGAAGGAGACACAGAGTTTGTGATGCCACTGTTGGTGCTCTTGCCACTGCTGCCAGAGCCCCACCATTAGAAGGAGACCCTGCAGAGGAGGCCACCAACAATGGGGAAGCACGTGCTGTCTTTCGTGGTGTGTTGCTGGGACCTGGTGCCCGTGGGTCTGCTGTCTGGTGAGAGGGGGAAGTGGAGGGTGAGCAGGCTATTATTTTTGTTTCCGTATTATAAAAACTTAGTTTGAGGTTGGGGGACTGTTTTTATTTATTGTGAGGGGCAGTCGGGCTTGAAGTGGGGAAGAGACATAGTGGATGGGGAGGGTTTTCAGGAGTAGGAGAGGAGTACGTACAGTAAAAGGAGCAGACAGCTGAGGGTGAGAGAGGTAGGAAGAGGGAAGGAGAGGGAGAAAGAGAATGAGCAGGCAGAGTGAGTTTGGGGGGCTAAATGGGTCCGTGGTTAGAGAGGGGTGAGAGGAAAGGGGACCAAACAACTCATTGCAATAGGGCAAAGGAAGGGAAGGGTACAGCTACAGGTTTCAGAAATGAATCAGCATGATGGTGGCAGGAAGCTGTGAAAGTGCCTTTGGTTCTGAGGGGGACAGGGCTAAGAGCGGGAGGGAGGAGAGTATTGGAAGGATCTGACTGACCCCTGTGCCCTTTGTTCTGGCTGGTACTGTCTGCTTTAGACAGGAGCTCTGTGTGGCTAGGACTTTTCAATAACCGATCCTCACAGACTCCACCAGGCTTGCCTTATGTGGAAAACAAACACACAAAGATGTGTACACAGTCAAAGTAAATTTGTTTCACAATTAAAATGAATATTCTTAGGCATCACAGAAACTTGCTGGAACCATGATAATTAATGGGACACAGTCATACTAGGGTACAATATATATAGGAATGACAAAGTAGGTGGTGCTGATGGGGGAGTGGCACTATATATGAAAGAAAGTATAGTCAAATATAGTAAAAAAAAATCTTAACTGAATCAAACAATACCATAGAACTTCTATGGATAGAAATTCCATGCTTGAATAAGAAGAGTATAGCAATAGGTATATACTACCAGGATAGTGACAGTGATTGTGAAATGCTCAGGAAAATTAGAGAGACTACAAAAACAGAAAACTTAATAATACTGGGAGATTTCAACTATCCCCATATTGACTGGGAACATATCACCTCAGGACGGGATGCAGAGATGAAATTTCTAGACATCACAGATGACTGCTTCTTGTAGCAGCTGTTCCTGGAGGCCACAAAGGGAGAGGCAATTCTTGATTTAGTCCTAAGTGGTGCACAGGATCTGGTCCAAGAGGTGAATATAGCTGAACTGCCTGGAAATAGTAACCATAATGTAATTTAATTAAACGTTCATGAATGGGGGGGGGGAATACCAAAAAACCCCCATCACAATACCATTTAACTTCAAAAAGGGAAACTACACAAAAATGGGGAAACTAGTTAAACAGAAATGAAAAGGAACAGCCCCAAGAGTAAAATACCTGCAAGCTGCATGGAATTTTTTAAAAAACACTGTAATAGCTGCTCAAACTAAATGCATACTCCAATTAAAACAAACAAATAAGCAAACTAGTAAGAGGACCAAAAAGTGCCACCATGGCTAAACAACAGAGTAAAAGAGGAGGTTAGAGACAAAAAGACATCCCTGAAAAGCTGGAAGTCAAATCTTACTGAGGAGAATAGAAAGGAGCACAAACTCTGGCAAGTCAAATGTAAAAGTATAATTGGGCAGGCCAATAAAGAATTGGAAGAGAAACTAACAAAATACACAAAAACTAACAACAGTTTTTTTAAAAAGTACATCAGAATCAGGAAGCCTGCCACACATTCAGTGGACGATGAGGTGCTAAAGAAAAACTTAAGAAGCAGCTAAATGAAGTCTTTGCATTGGTCTTCATTGCAGAGGATGTGAGGGAGATTCCCACACCTGAGCCATTCATTTTAGGTGTCAGTAGAGGATGTCTTGGAACCAAATGATAAATTAAACAGTAAAATATCACCAGGACCAGATGGTATTCACCCAAGAGTTCTGAGGGAACTCAGATATTACACTGCAGAATTACTAACTGTGGTATGTAACCTATCACTTAAATCAAGTTCTGTACCAGGAGGATAGTTAATTTAATGCTGATTGCTCCAGAAGCAATCCTGGCAGTAACTTCAGCAGCAGGGAAATTGGTGAAGGAACTCAAAAATGAAAAGGCAGAACTACTAACTACTGTATATAACCTATTGTTTAAATCAGCCTCTGTACCAGATGATTAGAGGATAGCTAATGTAATGCTGATTTTTTTTTAAAAAAAAAGCTTCAGAGGCAATTCTGGGAATTACAAGCCAGTAGCCTAACTTCAGTTCCAAGTAAATTGCTTGAAAGTATAGTAAAGAACAGAATTATCAGACACACAGATGAACACAATATGATAAATTGGAGAAGAGTCAACATGGCTTTTGTAAAGGGAAATCATGCCTCATCAATCTATTAGAATGCTTTGAGAGGGTCAACAAAGATGCGGATAAGGGTGATCCAGTGGATATAGTGTACTGGGACTTTGAGAAAGCCGTTGGCAAGATCCCTCACCAAAGGCTCCTCAACAAAGTAAGCAGTCATGGGATAAAAGAGAATGTCTTCTCATGGATCAGTAACAGGTTAAAAGATAGGAAACAACAGGTGGGAATAAATGATACATTTTCAGAGAGGAGAGAGGTAAATAGTGTGGCCCCAAGGATCTGTACTGGGACCTGCGCCATTCAACATATTCATAAATGGTCCGGCAAAAAGTGAGATGGCAATGTTTGCAGACCATACAAAATTACTCAAGCTATTAAATCCAAAGCTGACTGTGAAGAGTTACCTCAAAAACTTGGTGAATGGGCAACGAAATCACTGATGAAATTCAATGTTGATAAGTGCAAAGTAATGCACATTGGAAACATAATCCCAACTATAGATACAAAATGATGGAGTCTAAGTTAGATGTTATCTCTCAAGAAAGAGATCTTGAGTCATAGTTCTCTGAAAAAATATACTCAACATGAAGCGGCAGTCAAAAAATTGAACAGAATGTTAAGGACCATTAGGAAAGGGGTAAATAATAAGACAGAAAGTATCATAGTGCCATTATATAAATCCATGATACACCCACACCTTGAATGCTGTGTGCAGATCGGGTTGCCTCATCTCAAAAAGCATATATTAGAATTGGAAAAAACTACAAAGAAGGGCAACAAAAATGCTTAAAGGTATGGAACAGCTTACGTACTAGGAGAGATTAAAAAGACTGGGGCTGTAAAATCAGGAATGGTGTGGAGAAAGTGTTATTTATCCCTTCACATAACACAAGCACCAGGGGCACTCAGTGAAATTAATAGGCAACAGGCTTAAAACAAAAATAAGGACGTACTTCTTCACAAAATGTACAGTCAGCCAATGGAACTCATTGCCAGAGGATGATGTGAAGGTCAAAATTATCACTGGGTTCAAAAAAGAATTACATAAATTCACAGAGGATAAGTCCATCAGTGACTATTAGCTAAGAGGATCCAGACCCCAACTCCATGTTCTGGGTGTCTCTGAAACTCCAACTACAAGAAGCTGGGAATAGATGACAGGGGATGGGTCACTTGATAATTGCCCTGTACTGTCCATTCCCTCTGAATCATCTGGCATTGGCCACTGTTGGAAGACAGGATACTGGGCTAGATGGACCATTGGTCTGACCCACTATGGACATTCTTATGCTCCTAGAAAGGTATTTTTTTCAGTATTCATTTATTATTTTTATTATTACATCCTTCTCACACCAATGTAGGCACACAGGGTGGAAACTAGTCTCTTCCATCCCTCTCTGTCATTAGCTGCTGCTGCTTCCGGCTCCTCTGTGGTGTTGAGATCAAGTGTTCCGCCCACCTTGCTAATAGTTCTTCTTAAGGGTTCTCTTGGGCGCCCTCGTTTCTTTACACCAGTTGGTTTCCACTTGACAACTTCATACAAGAGTCTGTGAAGTGACATACATGCCTCAATTATGTCCAATGCTTCCTTCTAATTCTAGTGGAGATGAGCTGCTGGTTGGTAATTTCTCAGATCTCTATGTTGGTTATAAAGTCTCCCCGTCCAATGCTCCGAATCTTTCACTAATTTTCAAAAGCATCTAGTTTTCTGTGTAACATTTTAATCAAGCTCCATATCTCACAGCCTTGTGTTAAGCACTGAGGTTATGTTTGAGATGAAAATTCTTTTTTGGTTTGGTACTGGATATCTTTGATATCCGTATGTATTCATTTACCCAGGTCTAAATGCTAACCTTGAAGCAGTGAAATTGATGAGTCTGAAACAGGCTACGGTTACTAAACCAACTCAGAACACTGTTCATTATGAGAGGACACGATGCTATCACCACCCTATTTGTTATGGAGAAATGGCTCTCTACCTGCAATGAAAGAGCTTATTGACTGGAACAGAAGATATGTCTCCCTTCATTCCTTATTTTAAAAATTATTTTTCAGTTGAACTGTTATTGGCCTTTTCTAGCCATGGTGGTATTTATCTTCTAGTCCTTTGTCAATGTAACAATATGGAAATAGAGATTTTTGCTCATTTTTCAATTTTAGCTATGGTATGCAATAGCCATTTTTATATCAACAGTATCCCTCTAGCTTTCACTTCATTGTAAGTCTTAAATCTTCTTCTTACTGGCTTTCTTACAGAGCTTCACTCATCTTATAATGAAAATGGGACAGGCTACAATACTTCTGTCAGCTTCTGGCCAAGTTAGAGGTGAATAACCCTTGGTGCAAAGATGCAGTGGTGCAGGGAAATTAAGAATCTCCCCAACATTTTTATTTTTGCTGCAGGCAATAACTTATACCTACAATGCATACCGAGAACGACACTGAGCTTTCTATATATTTGTGTGCGACTGCAGACATATATGGCCCTGTTGTGAGGCGAACCAACAGAGATAAACATGGTGCTTAGAAGCGTACAATATACATGTATTTGGAAAAAGAATATATAATGGTATGGTATTTAGTTTTCACTGGCAAGAGTTTAGGATGATCACATTGACCCAAATAGGGGAGCCATAAATTAGTTTTCTAGGATGACCTGCTGTGACATCACCTAGCTCAGTGGTTCTCAACTTATTTATCAGTGAGGGCTGCATATGCAGCCCACAATGTGTTACCTGGGCCACAGGGGCCAGGTGGCAGGGTATTGGCAGCCCAGACCCCGACCCCGCGGGGCTGGCAGGCTGCCCGCCCTGGCTCCCCGCCATGCAGAGCTGGCTGGCTGCCCCAGGTCTGAGACTCCCACCTGCAGGTGCCCTGGACCCCTGTCATGCGGGGCCAGGGAGCTGCCCCGGAACTTGTGGGGCCAGGCGGCAGCCCTGGATCCCCAACCCCGTGGGGCTGGTCGGGAGCCCCGGACCCCCAACCCTACAAGGCTGGCCAGGAACCCCAGACTCCCAACCCCACAAGGCCAGTCAGGAGCCCCAGACCCTGTTGGGCCAGCTGGCAGCCCCAAACCCCCGCCATGTGGGGCAGCAGCCCTGACCCAACCCCCAACCTGACCCCACCCCTGCTGTGCTGGGCACTGTGGCAGCCTGGACCCCACTGCACTGAGCAGCAGGGAACCCAGACCCCGCCACGCAGGCTGGCCTTTTGCACACATCTGAGCTGGGTTTAGCTGTGCGCTAATTGGGCAGCATATGGCCCACTGGTCGCGGGTTGAGTACTGCTGACCTAGATAGATAAGGGGTTCTGTCACCACCTATGCTTTCACTTTGGGGTGCTTTCGTGTCATGCAGCTATGGTTAAGTTCCCTGATAGCAGTAGTCAGTCCACAAGCATAAGGTCTCACCTGGCTCTCACCAGCCTAGTTAATCCTGCAAGATGGCACCAACAGCCCTTTCAGTCCTGAGTCTCCTCAGTCTGTCCTCCCTGCGTTCTTAATTACCAGAAGCTCAGACCATTCCCCTCTGGTTCATCATCCCTAAAGGTGTAAAACCACCTGCCCATTTACCAGGTCACTTTGGCATTGTGAAGGGGTGTTTACTCCATCTGTGCCCTGAAAGGGTTAATGCAGACGGGGGGGGGGGCACTAATTAACCTGACAGGCCACAGCTGAGGGAAAGCAGGTGGCTAAGTAATCCCCTGACAGAGTGAGGGAAGCTGGCTGAGGAGGAAGGAGCTGACTTGGGCTATAAAGGAAATTGGCATCAAGCAGGGGGCTGCTGGGAAAGTCTGTAATCATTCCCTGTGACAAGGGAGGAGTGTTCTTGTCTGGAGAGACAAGCAGCCTCAGCTCTTCTCTGGGAGGAGGGAGTTAGGAAGCTGGCAACCCCAGGGATGGGAGACTGCTGATGGTAAGGAAATGGCTTAGGGATAGGTGGTAAGGTCTAGGAGGGAATGGATCTTGGCTCCTAATTAGAGGATCCCTGAGCCCTGACCTGGAGTAGAGGTGGGCCTGAGTCGTCCCCCCCCCCCCCCCGAGCTGCTGAGGGGATGGTACCATAGGGCAGTGAATGGAAGAGCCTAAGTTTGCTGGAGAAAGACTTTGATACCTTGGAAGGGGAAAATGCACATACTGTGGTAAGCTGGCCAGAGGACTATGTCATGAAGAGGCAATAGCAGCTTGTGGCGTGAGAGAGGTGCTGCAGACCTACAGACAGAGGTGGAGAGAAGGTGTGCAGCTGTGGGAAGGGGTTTTGACCTTGTGATGCTACTCCCCTAGAATGGCCAGGAGGAGGTGCCATCCTAGTGGTGAGTAGAGAACCTTGTCACAAGCATATGCACTCCATACACTTTGCCCATCAGACCTGCTTGGGATAAAAATAAGTGTTTATTAAACATAATTATTAGAAAACCCCATAGATTCAAAGATAAATAGTAAAGGAAAGCAAACATACAAATTACATGGAAAATAAACGTACTCAACCTCAGGCTTTACACTTTCATATTAGAAGAAAAACTTTTCTAATACAAGTTACTTAGTGCCTTTGAACACTTTCCCAGTACAACCCTGAACTGTGTGTGTGTGGGGTGGGATTCCAGCCGTCATAGACTGCTTCCTGCCTACAGGCTATCCCTCACTTTCTAGATGACAACTTCCATTTCAAGCATCTTTTTTCCTTGGAGCATGTTGACCCATGATTATTCAGATTGGGGAAAATTCCATCTTGACAAGATAGCTGGGTATTTCTCAATGTCTTTCCATTAATTATAATGGTCTATTATTCTGTTTTCCTGTGCTGGACAGTGGATTATTGTTTGAAGCTAGTTTTGTCTAAACACTTAAACTGGGAGGTGCCTCTCTCTGCTTAACTGCTCACCACTCTGCTCTCTGTGAAGTGGAGCTGAAGTTTGAGTACTGCTTTCTATGTACGTAAATTTATAGCCATGGTCTGTACACATGGTCTGTCATCTTGCAATGACTATCAAGTTCAGGACCTTAAGAGCTTTCACAAAAGACCTTACTCAATATACTTTTATAGTACAACAATACTGTATGCAATCAGTTGGTTTAACTGCTTATTTTTGAGGCTTAAGCCTTCTGTCCCCCCAGGGAGCCCTGATTGTCTCGCTGCATTAAAAGCTAGTAAGAACTGTATATGAAACCACACCATTACATATTTTGTTGATGCTATAAAAGTACTGTATGTGGTATGACATATCCATCACTTTAAATGCTATATTTCCCAAACCATGGAATAAACTGTGAAATGAGGGTGGGGTGAAATGTCTCTATTCAGCACTTGGGGACTTTTTACCAGCTCTGTGTCCACCCTGGTATTCTTAAAGGAAACTCTTGCATTCTATTCCTGATTCTGCTGACTGACTTGCTCCGATTGCATGTATATTAGCCATTCTGGGGAAGAGCAATGGTGGAAGAATTCCTAAACATTGCTAGTGTAGACAAGGCTTATGAGAACTTGGGCAAATCACCTTCTCAGTACTTCACTTTCTCCATTTGTAAATCAGGGATAAATAATACTTACCTTCAATGGGTGTAGGGAGATTTAATTAATTGAGTGTAAATTACTTTATCAGTGCAAAATTTTATGAACCTGATTTTCAGAAGTGCTGAGCACTAGCAAGCCGTTGAGGTCACTGGGGCTGCAGTTTCTCAATACACCTGAAAAGATCTCTTAGTATTGTTTACTCTAAAGATTTGAGGGCTGATACTATATTTTTACTCCATTGCTGTGCTGGACAGGGAGCGGTTCAGAAGGTCATTCCTAGCTCTTTCTGACTCATCAGGAAGTCATACCCCAGCTCCTTTCAGCTAACTTTTCTGTCTGGTTCTGTGTTAGTATTGAAAATTCAGCAGTTTTACTGAAAACAACACCATGTAATTCTACTTTGTTTTCTTCCCTACTGTTTGCTTTATAGTGCTTGCTTGCTACTGCTAGCAGTTTTATGGTCCTCTATGAAAATAGCATATAGCACTGTTGGGTGTGATTTGATGTGGTTGATTTATTACCTTAATATGTATGAGAAAATTCTACAGCTTAGTCCACACAGAATGAGATGTACTCTCTTTACATTTAATTAATTCTGGTTCAGGTGTTTCTTGGTGAGTACAAACAGTACGATGATGAGAAATCCAAAGCATAAAAACAAAAAAAGAAAAAGAATTCACTTGCTCCTCCAAACTATGATTAGTTCAAGGATTTGTTTAAAAGATTAGAAAAGATTCTGCCAAGAACAATGCATCAGTGACTCAATAATCAGGTTAGCAGTATGGGACAGAGTCAAAATCACAAGAAAAAAAGAATGAACTTTGGACTTTTTCCACAAGAGATTAAATATTTAATTTAAAATTCCAGCATATGCTTGTTCTGCATGAAAGCTCATTGCAAACAGTCCCAGTTACCACTAATTGATTTAAACCTCACAACTCAGTAGGAAGCCACAGATGTTAACTGTTCATTGATGCACTAAAACTTCCTAAGTTTCTCACAAAAGGCTCGGAGTAAATGCAAGAAGCTCTTCAAAGCCTGGAGATTATATAAAACTGTTCCACTGAGAGCTGTCACATGGAAATCATTGGTGCTAAGCTTCTAAATCTGTTAGAGAAGAGGAACTTAATATTTGCTTTGGGACTTTCACCCTGACCATTAAGCTGAAATGAATGTGTAATATTCACTTAGAACAAAGAGGAGAAAAACCTCTCTCTCATACCCATCAAAAAATATCAATGATTATTATAGTCTTTAAAAAATAAAGCTTCCCTCTGGTCAATAGATAGTAGTGTCTCAGAAAACCAGGAAAAGATGCTTCCTAAGTGCTTCAAAATAGACTCTGCAGATAATTTGTAATGTTTGAAGTGAATGACAAAGCATTTAAAAAAGATTCTCAAAAAGAATAAAAATGTTTGGCCCTGATCTTCACCGAGGCTTGGTTTGCATTTAGAATTTAGATAGACATAGCCATGTCGCTCCAGGGTATCAAAAATCCACACACCTGAACAAAATAGCTATGCCGAGTTAACCTCTAGTTTAGACGCAGCTAGGTTGGTGGAAGAATACAGCCATTAACCTAGCTATCATTGCCTGGGGTGGTGGTGCTCCTACACTGACTGGAAAAAGCCCCTCCATCGACATAAACTGCATCTACACTACAGGGTTACGTTGTCATAGCCCCCATAGTGTAGATGTGGCCTTACACATGTGCTTGACCTAAAGCATGAAAGCTGTTACACTGACTTCCGTGGGAAGTCACTATTAAGTGACTATTAAGTGTGTGTGTAAGCGTATGATCAGAGCTGCAATTAGCATTAATTGTTGTCTTTTAATGAAAATCAGTTTGTGAAATAGATGGCCACAGTGCAACAACAAACACTATAAACCAAGTATTGAAAGAGCCATTGAGTTGTAAACCCCTACATCCACTCCCTTTTTTGGTGGGTGTTGTGATGCCGTTCGCTATCAGAAGGATATTCCAGGAATTTCAAGAAATAATTTTGTTAAAATACAGAAGTAGCAGCCATATACTCCTTCCATCTCTTTTGGAATCTTATTATAAAGTCTAGTGCAGTGATTTTCAAACTTTTTTTTTCACAGACCACTTGAAATTGCTGCAGGTCTCAGCGGACCACTTAAAGATCTTTTCAAATGTTGTTTGTACTGTTAGTTAACTATTGTAAAGCACTTTGGATAAAAAAACCCTTAATAATAATTAATGTTTTTGTTCTACAAATAAAAGCACACAACTCATATTTTAATACCAGTAGTCTTACCTTTCTAATGCAATGGATGTGCCCTCTCTCCCCTAACATGGCAGCCCCCGAGCTGGGAAGGAGGGGGGTCTCACCCTCTCTCCCCTGCCATGGCAGCCCCTGAGCTGGGGCTGGGAAGGGGGGAGGGGGAGCTGCAGGGGGCGGGGGGGGGGTGGGGGAAGGGGGAAGCTGGGGCAGCTGCAAGCCCTGGAGCTGGGGAAAGTCGTCTCTTTCTCTGGCCGCTGCAACCCTGCATGTCCCTAATTTCCCCCATTCCCTCTTCTCACTCCACTGCCCCCTCCCACCTAGCCACTATTCCCCCCAAGGCCACCACCTCACCTTACATGTGTGTCTTCTCCAGGGTCCCGGCACCTAATTAGTGAGCCACGCTTGAGTGGCTCCATAATAAGGTGAGTGGCCCTTCATTCTCTTGTGGGTGGCTCCTCAAGCACATACCTTAAAGGGAACTATCCACGGACCATCTGAATGGAGCTCATGGACCACTGGTGGTCCACGGACCACAGTTTGAGAACCTCTGGTCTAGTGTATAGGAATTGGGTAGTATCCCTTTAATTTGAGAGCCCCTCTAATGCACTATATTCTATATTGCAGAAGCCACCAAAGTCCTGTGAGAACAGCAGTGTGTGTGTATGTATGTGTATATATATATATATATATATATATATATATAAAGCTAGGCCTGTATGTTTGTAAATAGTTAGTAAATATGTTTATTTGGAACCCAACTGCCTCTGTGTGTTTTCCTCATATTCTTAACGTTGTACAGAGTGATGTCACAACATAAAGTAGCTCCCGTAAAACTTTTGTGGTTCATCTTTAACTAGGAGATTTCCATTTTCTCCAGTGAAATAGGACTAAAGCAACCATACACCTGTTTGAGTGATGGGTAGAAAGGGGCTCTCCCTCAGGAAATATAAAGTGAATTGGTATAAAATGTTGGTACTGCTCACAGTACAGATGCAACTGTTTCTGTTACCAGCTTGAGGCACACTTCTGATCAAGTAATAACAGACACTCTGTGTTTATATATCAGGCTTTCTGCCTCATAACTGTGGCTGAGCCATTTTTATGCATTTAGACCTATCACATGGACTGTGAACCTGATTCATTCTGGACAGAGCACTGGACTGGGATTCAGGAGATCTGGATTCTATTCCTGACTCTGTCACTGGCCTACTGGGTGACCTTTGGCAAGTCACTTCCACTGCTCTGTGCCTCAGTGTCCTTATCTGTAAAATGGGGATAATGATACTGATTTCCCTTGTAAAGTGAAACCCCTGTTGAGGTTACAGGGACAAACCATCCCGATGAGTCGAAAAAATAGTAAATATGGCAGGCGACCAGCTTGGCTTAATGGTGAAATCCTAGCGGATCTTAAACATAAAAAAGAAGCTTACAAGAAGTGGAAGGTTGGACATATGACCAGGGAAGAGTATAAAAATATTGCTCAGGCATGTAGGAATGTTATCAGGAGGGCCAAATCGCACCTGGAGCTGCAGCTAGCCAGAGATGTCAAGAGTAACAAGAAGGGTTTCTTCAGGTATGTTGGCAACAAGAAGAAAGCCAAGGAATGTGTGGGCCCCTTACTGAATGAGGGAGGCAACCTAGTGACAGAGGATGTGGAAAAAGCTAATGTACTCAATGCTTTTTTTGCCTCTGTTTTCACTAACAAGGTCAGCTCCCAGACTGCTGCGCTGGGCATCACAAAATGCGGAAGAGATGGCCAGCCCTCTGTGGAGATAGAGGCGGTTAGGGACTATTTAGAAAAGCTGGACGTGCACACGTCCATGGGGCCGGACGAGTTGCATCCGAGAGTGCTGAAGGAATTGGCGGCTGTGATTGCAGAGCCACTGGCCATTATCTTTGAAAACTCGTGGCGAACCGGGGAAGTCCCGGATGACTGGAAAAAGGCTAATGTAGTGCCAATCTTTAAAAAAGGGAAGAAGGAAGATCCTGGGAACTACAGGCCAGTCAGCCTCACCTCAGTCCCTGGAAAAATCATGGAGCAGGTCCTCAAAGAATCAATCCTGAAGCACTTGCATGAGAGGAAAGTGATCAGGAACAGCCAGCATGGATTCACCAAGGGAAGGTCATGCCTGACTAATCTAATCGCCTTTTATGATGAGATTACTGGTTCTGTGGATGAAGGGAAAGCAGTGGATGTATTGTTTCTTGACTTTAGCAAAGCTTTTGACACGGTCTCCCATAGTATTCTTGTCAGCAAGTTAAGGAAGTATGGGCTGGATGAATGCACTATAAGGTGGGTAGAAAGCTGGCTAAATTGTCGGGCTCAACGGGTAGTGATCAATGGCTCCATGTCTAGTTGGCAGCCGGTATCAAGTGGAGTGCCCCAAGGGTCGGTCCTGGGGCCGGTTTTATTCAATATCTTCATAAATGATCTGGAGGATGGTGTGGATTGCACTCTCAGCAAATTTGCGGATGATACTAAACTGGGAGGAGTGGTAGATACGGTGGAGGGGAGGGATAGGATACAGAAGGACCTAGACCAATTGGAAGATTGGGCCAAAAGGAATCTGATGAGGTTCAATAAGGATAAGTGCAGGGTCCTGCACTTAGGACGGAAGAACCCAATGCACAGCTACAGACTAGGGACCGAATGGCTAGGCAGCAGTTCTGCAGAAAAGGACCTAGGGGTGACAGTGGACGAGAAGCTGGATATGAGTCAGCAGTGTGCCCTTGTTGCCAAAAAGGCCAATGGCATTTTGGGATGTATAAGTAGGGGCATAGCGAGCAGATCGAGGGACGTGATCGTTCCCCTCTATTCGACATTGGTGAGGCCTCATCTGGAGTACTGTGTCCAGTTTTGGGCCCCACACTTCAAGAAGGATGTGGATAAATTGGAGAGAGTCCAGCGAAGGGCAACAAAAATGATTAGGGGACTGGAACACATGAGTTATGAGGAGAGGCTGAGGGAGCTGGGATTGTTTAGCCTGCAGAAGAGAAGAATGAGGGGGGATTTGATAGCTGCTTTCAACTACCTGAAAGGGGGTTCCAAAGAGGATGGCTCTAGACTGTTCTCAATGGTAGCAGATGACAGAACGAGGAGTAATGGTCTCAAGTTGCAGTGGGGGAGGTTTAGATTGGATATTAGGAAAAACTTTTTCATTAAGAGGGTGGTGAAACACTGGAATGCGTTACCTAGGGAGGTGGTAGAATCTCCTTCCTTAGAGGTTTATAAGGTCAGGCTTGACAAAGCCCTGGCTGGGATGATTTAACTGGGAATTGGTCCTGCTTTGAGCAGGGGGTTGGACTAGATGACCTTCTGGGGTCCCTTCCAACCCTGATATTCTATGATTCTAAGTGCTAGCAATAAGTGCTATAATTGCTATAATAGCTAGGTATTTTTAATGTGGTAGTGCCTAGGAGTCCCAGTCATGGGCCATGGTCCCACTGTGCTAGACATCATACAAACAGAACAAAAGTATGATTCCTGCCACAAACAGATTACAATATAAGTAGATACATATTGGTGAAGCTCACTGTGCTCCCCCGCAAGCCCTGGGAGGAGCTTGTTGCTGCTCCTCCCCTCCCTCCACCCTGCCCCAGCAGGAGCTCAATCTTCCCTACCTCTGTGGCTCTGGGACCGCAGAAGTTCTGTGCCCCCAGTGATTATTGGGGGGGAGGGGTGTTGTGCACCTGCCTGCCCCCCTTGCCCACGACCCTGAGTTAGACAAATTGAACTTTGAAATAAGCTGCAATTTCCTAGTTGGGGGGAGGGGAGAATAATTAAATATTGGAACGGCTTACCAGGAAAAGAGGTGGACTCACCATCCCTTGGAGTCTTTAAAACAAGATTAGATATCATTCCATAAAGCATGCTTAATCTAGCTCTGGGAGAATTCGATAGTGGGTGGGGATGGGAGTGGGGGTGAGGGGCAGACTGCAAAGTCATGTTGGTCTCCCTTCTGGCCTTGGAAAATGAATCTCCCTGTTCATTCCCTCCATTCACGGGGCATAGGGAGAACAGGAAGCTCTGCATTGCTCTCAACACCTGTAACTGTGCACTAAAACAATACCTCTAAACAAATCTCATACTTCAGGACTTCTGCAGGGTTTAGGATGGAATCCCCCCACCTGCCCCAGGCACAATTGATCAGATATATTCTGTGGAGGGGGAGGATTTTTTACCTTCCTCTGAAGCATCAGAAATTAGCTAGAGACAGGCACTGGACTGGGTGCGGAGGGTGGACTAATGTTCTGAGTTGGCACAGTGAATCCTCTTTCTTAGATGCCTGACATGCTCAGGGGTCAGACTGAGATCTAGATTTGGGGTCAGGGAGGAAGTTTCCCCCAGGTCAGACTGGCAGGGACCTTGTGGGCTTTTGCCTTCCTCTGCAGCATGGAATGGGGCTATTTGGGGATATTTGTCCTAATCTATTCCCTGCCATGGCAGGGGCCTCTGGCCTCTCTGCCTGTGGCACAAAACAGTTGAGTCTTCTGATCACTGAAATGCTTTAGTCTAACTGAAGTCATTGGGCTCAATATAGAGGTATCTGGGTGAAATGTAACGGCCTGTGATATGCAGGACATTAGGCTAGAGATGATCTCATGGCTCCTTCTGGCCTTAAACTCTGATGTATGAGAAGTGCATTCTAGGATCACATGGGCAGAAAGCTAGGAGGAAAGAGGACTGGCCAAACCATTGACACAGGTATGGTTAACTGATCCCCTCCATCGTACAACCCTCCTCAAACACCCTCCGCTGTCTTCAATCCCTGACACACACACACCCCCCTCTCTCTACTCCAACAAGGCAATTATAGAAAGACAATTGTGTAGCAGCCTAAACTCCCATGCTGGGATGAAAAATTGTTATCCACCAGTATTATCCATGTATGGATCCAAACTATGTTTAGATCCAACTATGCCAGTAACTCGTTACAAATTCAGTTAAATGCTGCAGAGAGGGTTTCTGTTGCAATAAGAAATAACAGTTCAGTAGCCTAGATGTCAGCAGACATTGGCAATCCATATGCTGAATTGTATGTAGTGCTTCTGGTGTGCCAGTTTTGGAAGAAACAAATGTATTCCTTTCATTAAAGGCTTCTGGTTCAAACTGAGATCAAACAGCCAGTTCTATATCTCACAGCCTTTCTTCACCCCCATCGGAAAACCTAATACTAACTACGTTATGAATCTCATTGAACTTCTCTCTGTGTGTGCACTAAAGTAAGTGATCTTACTTATTAGGAGTAGCTTCAGGTGATCTATACATTTACATTATTGTGGGCCTGGCTTTGCATTATTGACACTCCTTATGGAGGTTAATTCTGAGCAGTCGAACTAGGAAATGATCTAACATGATACATTAATGTCAGTGGTGCTATACAGGGGGAGCCCTTCACTCTAAATAGGAAGGAGTGCTTTATGACCTTGTGACAAAAATTACCATCACTGTGGTGGACTTGTTAATCCTCTACACTGCAGAGCACATGACACCTCTGATAATGAATACTTATGCAGAAAGCAGCCATTGTGGGAAACCTGTAATCTCCCTGCTCATGCTAGCATGGGGGTCCCTATACTGTGAGGACTGAGTAAAAGGGCGAGGTGGGGGGGGTCTGCAAAATGCTAAAAGTGTGTTACTGCTTGTAACTTAACAGCTGACCCACAGGGTTTGGCCTATGTTGTCTAGAGATGAGCAAGGTTCTAGGTGGACTTGCATAACCTGCACATGGGGAGGAGTGGGGGAAGAGTCCTGAGTCTGGCTGAGCTGAGGCCATAAACACAGAAAACTAGTAGGATGTGACTTGTGAGTTAGTTTTAGGGATATCTTTCCAGTTGAGGTATTCTGAATGGAACATGTGCTTCACTCGGGTACAAAACAATCCTGAATGTATATGCAATGGATATCCAGTTCTACGTATCTGCATGAGATTGGAATTTGGAGGAAAATGAGATGGGTAAAGATCAATAAAAATAAGAGGTGATGTTGGTTATCTGATGGAAACAAGCCAGTGAAATGGCAGATGTGATACCAGTCCCTTCAGCTCAGGTATTATATTAGTAAAGTTCTCCTTTGGAAACCTTGTGGGGCCAGAGGTGCAGTGGCAAACGGTGCTTTTTTTCCCTCACAGCCGTGCTCTCTGCCTCTGTTACCTTCTGAGTGGAATACTTCAACATGCTCTGTTGGGGGCTATACTTCAGAACTACTCAGGAACTCCAGTTCTTCCAGACTGCAACAGTTCCCTTACTCACAAGAGAATCTTATTGAACATGTGAGAACTGTGATTTGCTGACGGCAATGCCTTTGAATTAATTTCTGAATCCAATTCACGTGTGGGTTTAAACCTATAGAGCCCATTTGTCATTAGGGTTCTGTGTCTCAGATACAGTACTACCTTTTCCCTCATGTTTAAATCGGATTGCTGAAATCAGCTGGGACCCTGAAACTGACAAGCCATAGGTTATTTGTATGTCTTGGGACTAGGGATAGGACCTCCATTCTGCAGACACAGCAGCTCTGGAGTTTACTTCTTCCTTGGTCCAACAGAACTGCAGTCTGTCATTCTTTTCGGAACATAGCAAAGCACACCTAATTACACAGAATTTTCTTGATGAGGTTGATAAGATCCCTGTCACTTGTACTGTGGCTGCTGACTCTTTACAGTTGAGATCCATTGTTATAGGCTTGAATTTAGGTTTGTGTGCTTAGAAACATAATAGGTGTACAATATAAAACAAGTTAATTGTGTAAGCGTGTTGCCTGCCTTCCCATCTCTTGTTTAAAAAAACCCCATGATGATAAACTCTAAACAATAAACATAGTTGCCTCCTGAGATTGCAAATCACAACATAAGGGCAATCATGAGTAAAGTAATTCCCTATATTACTATGAACATGCATTGGAAATGTTATATCACAGTTCATTTAACGAAACTGCAGTGGAAACAAGATTCAGGCTAGGCTAATTCACCTAGTAAACATTGAAATGTCTGAGCGAATGATTATAATGTAAGTGTGGCTTTATAATTCTGCAGATTAGAAATATTTTTTTAAAACCTTATAATTTTGTCAGGAACCTATTTGCACTCAGACATTTCTTCTTCCCCTTCTGATGATAATGTAGAAGTAAAAACTAATGAATTGCAAATGGAACCTTACATTTATAAGAGCTTTAGAAGAGGGCTGATAGAAAATGATGTTTTACTTTGTAGAAAATTAGAGGTTTTTGAAAATAATAAATCTTATATTCTCTGGATATTGGGCTTATCATATTTAAATGGCATATAACTTTGTAACAAGCTTTCTTTACAGTGGGGGTGGGGAGAACAGAACAAGTATTTAAACTACATTTACAGACTGCTGAAGTGTGGCTCTGCTCAGAAAAGTGACTCAAATTGGGGAATAGTGGGGTTCCTTGTAAGCACTGTGTTCCAGGGACTCTCTCTTTGTTCTGTGTTTGTATAGCCCCCAGCACAATGGGGTCCTGCTCCATGTCTTGGTTGGTGACTCTCTTCTGAGGGGGATGGAGATACAAATAATAAATAATAACAATGTTTGTTTCTCAGTGACTCAAGAAATTATTTTTTTCCCCAAACAGCCCTGGCAATTCAACCTGGGATATGAGAGCAAAGGTGGATACTTGTCTTGTCATGTTATAATCATAATTGAGATATCTATGTAACCCCATGCCCAGATGTAACTGATTGGAACTTAGTAACAATTCTGATCCAGGGATAAATAATATCCAGCACACTTTCTCTTAACTGTTTTAGCTCTGCCAGCCTAGCAGAAGTAAAATATATATTTTTCCACTAAAGTGAGCAGCCATGGCTTTGAACACACAAAGGTGGAGGAGGCAAAACCATCGACACCACCCCCCACCCCCCAAGGCTGGGAGGATCACAGCCTCCACTTCCAGGAGGAAACATAGGGTAGTTGTGGTTTATGACCCTCTTCTGAGGGGTTGTCACACCAACAGATGAGTGTCTCCATGGCATCCCAGGAGCTATGCTGCCTGCCAGGTGTCCATAACTGAGATGTTATGGAGGGATTTCAAGGATTATCCATCCCTCCATCTACTACCCCATGCTACTCACCCATGTGGACACTAACGATACTGACATATGGCCCTGAGCAGATCAGAACTGCCTACAAGGCCCTGGGAGTAACGGTGAAGGAGTTGGGTGTGAAGGTGTTCTCTTGAATCCTTCGGGTCAAGGGTGAGGCCCAGGCAGAGACCAGTGCATCTTACAGGTGAATACCTGGCTGCGAGGAGTGTCGCCAGGAGTGCTTCAGCTTCCTTGACTACGGGATGCTGTTCCGGGAAGAAGGACTGCTAAGCAGAGATGGGGTCCACCTATCAAGGAAGGGAAAGAGCATATATGGTTAGCCAGTCTGTATCCTAGTGAGGCAGGCTTTAAGCTAGGTTTAATGGGGGCAGGTGACAAAAGCCCACAGGAAAGCCAAAAACATGGAGACCTGAGAGAAGGGTCAGTGTCTGAGGGGAGCATGGGCCATTATAGCAGGGAAAAGGGAGAGGCAAGAGAGAACATAGGGGGAAAATCAAATCACTATGTTAAATGTCTGTATACTAATGTGATAATTATGGGGAATAAGCAGGAAGAATTTGAAATGCTAATTAATAAACAACTATGACATAGCTGGCATCACAGAAACTTGGTGGGATAATATGCTTGACTGGAATATTGGTGTAGAAGGGTAGAGCTTGCTCAGGAAGGACAGGCAGGGGGAAAAGGAGCAGGTGTTGCCTTATATTAAAAATGTACACACTTGGACTGAGGTTGAGATGGAAATAGACTTTCAACAAGCCTGTCTCCTCTGGTTAAGCATAAAATGGGTAAAAACCAAGGGTGACGTCATGGTAGGGGTCTACTACAGACCACCGTAACAGGAAAAAGGGGTGGATGAGGCTTTTTTTAAACAACTAACAAAATCATCCAAAGCACAGGACTTGGTGGTGGTGGGGGACTTCAACTAACCAGACATCTGTTGGGAAAATAACACAGCAGGGCAAAGATTATTCAACAAATTCTTGGAATATATTGGAGACCATTATTTTTCAAAAGGTGGAGAAAGCTACTAGGGGAGAGGCTGTTCTAGATTTGATTTTGACAAATAGGGAGGAACTGGTTGAGAATTTGAAAGTGGAAAGTGACTTAGGAGGAGTGAAATGGAGGAGTTAATGATTCTAAGGAATGGAAAGAGGGAAAACAGCACAACAGAGATAATGGATTTCAAGATGGCAGACTTTAGCAAACTCAGGAAGTTGGTATAAAAGATCCTATGGGGGGAACAATAACAGAAAATGAGGAAATGGCAGAAGTGCTAAATATTTGTTTCATTTTTCACCAAAAAGGTTATTAGGGTTTGGACGTCTAACACAGTGAATGCTACTGAAAATGAAGTAGATTCAGAGGCTAAAATAGGGAAAGAACAAGTTAAAAATTACTTAGACAAATTAGATGTCTTCAAGTCACCAGGGCCTGATGAAATACATCCTAGAATACTCAAGGAGCTGATCTGAGGAGATATCCGAACCATTTGCAATTATCTTTGAAAAAATCATGGAAGACAGGATTGATTCCACAGGACTGGAAAAGGGCAAATATAGCGCTCATCTATAAAGAGGGTAATAAAGACAATCCAGAGAATTACAGACCAGTCAGCTTACTTTCAGTACCCAGAAAGATAATAGAGAAAATATTTAAGCAATCAGTTTGCAAACACCTAGAAGATGAGGTGATAAGTAACAGTCAGCATGGATTTGTCAAAAACAATTCATGTGAAACCAACCAAATAGCTTTCTTTGACAGGGTAACAAGCCTTGTGGATGGGGGGAAGTGATAGATGTGGTATATTTTGACTTTAGTAAGGCTTTTGATACTGGTCTCGTGTGACCTTCTTGTGAATAAACTAGGGAAATACAGTCTAACTGGAGCTACTATAAGGCGGGTGCACAACTGGTTGGAAAACCGTTCCCACAGAGTAGTTATCAATGGCTCACAGTCAAGTTGGAAGGGCATATTGAGTGGTGTCCCGCAGGAATCAGTTCTGGTCTGGTTCAGTTCAATATCTTCATCAATGATTTAGATAATGGCATAGAGAGTTGTGGATGATACCAAGCTACAAGTGCTTTGGAGCTTTCGAAATGATCTGAAGTAAATAGGATGAAATTCAAGAAAGACAAATGCAAAGTACTCCACTTAGGAAGGAACAATCAGTTGCACACATACAAAATGGGAAATGACTGCCTGGGAAAGAGTACTGTGGAAAGGAATCTGAGGATCATAGTGAATCATAGAATATCAGGGTTGGAAAGGACCTCAGGAGGTCATCTAGCCCAACCTCCTGCTCAAAGCAGGACCGATCCCCAATTAAATCATCTAAGCCAGGGCTTTGTCGAGCCTGACCTTAAAAACTTCTAAGGAAGGAGATTCCACCACCTCCCTAGGTAATGCATTCCAGTGTTTCACCACCCTCCTAGTGAAAAAGTTTTTCCTAATATCCAATCTAAATCTCCCCCACTGTAACTTGAGACCATTACTCCTTGTCCTGTCATCTGCTACCACTGAGAACAGTCTAGAGCCATCCTCTTTGGAACCCCCTTTCAGGTAGTTGAAAGAAGCTATCAAATCCCCTCTCGTTCTTCTCTTCCGTAGACTAAACATCCCCAGTTCCCTCAGCCTCTCCTCATAACTCATGTGTTCCAGTCCCCTAATCATTTTTGTTGCCCTCCGCTGGACTCTTTCCAATTTTTCCACATCCTTCTTGTAGTGTGGGGCCCATAACTGGACACAGTACTCCAGATGAGGCCTCACCAATGTTGAATAGAGAGGGACGTGCTTGTTCCCCTCTCTGCTGGCAATGCCCCTACTTATACATCCCAAAATGCCATTGGCCTTCTTGGCAACAAGGGCACACTGTTGACTCATATCCAGCTTCCCGTCCACTGTAATCCCTAGGTCCTTTTCTGCAGAACAGCTGCCGAGCCATTCGGTCCCTAGTCTGTAGCGGTGCATGGGATTCTTCCGTCCTAAGTGCAGGACTCTGCACTTGTCCTTGTTGAACCTCATCAGATTTCTTTTGGCCCAATCCTCCAATTTGTCTAGGTCCCTCTGTATCCTATCCCTACTTTCCAGCGTATCTACCTCTCCTCCCAGTTTAGTGTAATCTGCAAACTTGCTGAGGGTGCAATCCACACCATCCTCCAGATCATTTATGAAGATATTGAACAAAACCGGCCCCAGGACCGACCCTTGGGGCACTTCACTTGATACCGGCTGCCAACTAGACATGGAGCCACTGATCACTACCCATTGAGCCCGACAATCTAGCCAGCTTTCTATCCACCTTATAGTCCATTCATCCAGCCCATGCTTCTTTAACTTGCTGGGATACTATGGGAAACCGTGTCAAAAGCTTTGCTAAAGTCAAGGAACAACACGTCCACTGCTTTCCCTTCATCCACAGAACCAGTTATCTCGTCATAGAAGGCAATTAGATTAGTCAGGCATGACTTGCCCTTGGTGAATCCATGCTGACTGTTCCTGATCACTTTCCTCTCCTCTAAGTGCTTCAGAATTGATTCCTTGAGGACCTGCTCCAATATTTTTCCAGGGACTGAGGTGAGGCTGACTGGCCTGTAGTTCCCAGGATCCTCTTTCTTCCCTTTTTTAAAGATGGGCCATAATCATAAGCTAAATATGAGTAAACAGTGTAACACTGTTGCAAAAAAAAGCAAACATCATTCTGGGATGTGTTAGAAGGAGTGTTGTAAGCAAGACACAAGAGGTAATTCTTCTGCTCTACTCCTCACTGATTAGGCCTCAACTGAAGTATTGTGTCCAGTTCTGGGGGGCCACATTTCAGGAGAGATGTGGACAAATTGGAGGAAGTCCAGATAAGAGCAACAAAAATTATTAAAGGTTTAGAAAACATGACCTATGAGGGAAGATTGGAAAAAAAAATTGGGTTTTTTAGTCTGGAGAAGAGGAGACTGAGAGGGGGTGTAACAATTTTCAAGTACATAAAAGGTTGTTACAAAAAGGAGGGAGAAAAATTGTTCTCCTTAACCCCTTGAGGATAGGACAAGAAGCAATGGGTTTAAATTGCAGCAAGGCCATTTTAGATTGGACATTAGGAAAAACTTCCTGTTAGGGTAGTTAAATACTGGAATAAATTGCCTAGGGAGCTTGTGGAATCTCCATCGTTGGAGATTTTTAAGAGTGGGTTAGACAAACACCTGTAAGCGATGGTCTAGATAATACTTAGTCCTGCCATGAGTGCAGGGGACTGGACTAGATGGCCTCTTGAGGTCCTTTCCAGTCCTATGATTCTATGAAAGGGGCAGATCTGCTGAGTAAGCATGGGAAAAATAAAGATACCTTGTCATTTCCAAGTAGAAAACTTTATGTATTCCTCAGTATTACCTGGGGGGGAAAATATTGATGCTTAAATGAGTGCATAGTTTTTGATGTAACTTCTTTGCTTTATTCTTGCTAGGATTGCAGATAGGAAAAAGTTTTTTAATTATTTAATTTTGATGCAAAGGATTTCATACAGTATTTTGAGAGACTGAATGATGAGCGAATGTGTGTACAGCCTTATGGCAAAATCTATTCTAAGTGACTGAGCTGTAACATGGGGAAGTATTTGCTTTCATATAACCTTTCCTTGCTGTACTATAACTTAATTTTCCCTCTTTTTGGCTATTTTCTTGGGAAACTATTTGTTTTTTCTGGAGCTGGTTCAAAATGATGTGAGCACTTTATCAAGACAAATTGTAAAATGTACGAGATGATTTGTCTGTGACGTTCTTTGCCTGTTGTTGATTTAGTCATTAGGGTTAGATTGCCACTTGGCCCTGTGCAACAATGCAGAGGAACACAAAAGCATTAAGCTCTCTTGTTCTCCAATTGGCCCTACAGGGGGCTTACCTAGTCCGCTAGTCAACTCCCCATGTGAATAAGTGGGAAGGAATGAGTCTGAGCCTTATTCTCTCTCCTCCCTTAATGCTCTGGCCAGCCTACCTAAGTCAGCATCTATAAACTGCACCCTTTAAAAGACTCCAGTAAATTACTTCCTCCCCATCTACCAGAACAAAGGGGCTGGTCCTGTGTTATCTATTTAGGTTTGTGTAGGGTGACTCATCACAATGTATCTGAGCACTGCCATGCTCAGGGGTGAAAATAATTTCTCAATCTAGCCTTCAGATATTAGTTACTGAACATTATCAACTGATTTTTATAAAAATCATTATTTGCCCAGAATGTGCTTAGCTTAACAAAAGAGCTGCTACTAAGGTCATCCATGCCACCATTATCTGAAACTTTCTGCAGGTTACAGCAATGTCCTGGCTATTGCTGTATCCAGTCCACTTGGGGGCTGGAGGTCACGCCATGTGAAGAAAGAAAAGGAGTACTTGTGGCACCTTAGAGACTAACCAATTTATTAGAGCATAAGCTTTCGTGAGCTACAGCTCACTTCATCAGATGCATATCGTGGAAACTGCAGCAGACTTTATATATACACAGAGAATATGAACCAATACCTCCTCCCACCCCACTGTCCTGCTGGTAATAGCTTATCTAAAGTGATCATCAGGTGGGCCATTTCCAGCACAAATCCAGGTTTTCTCACCCCCCACCCCCCCCCACAAATTCACTCTCCTGCTGGTGATAGCCCATCCAAAGTGACAACTCTTTACACAATGTGCATGACAATCAAGTTGGGCTATTTCCTGCACAAATCCAGGTTTTCTCACATCCCCCCCACCCCCATACACACACAAACTCACTCTCCTGCTGGTAATAGCTCATCCAAACTGACCACTCTTCAAGTTAAAATCCAAGTTAAACCAGAACATCGGGGGGGGGGAGGAAAAAACAAGAGGAAACAGGCTACCTTGCATAATGACTTAGCCACTCCAAGTCTCTATTTAAGCCTAAATTAATAGTATCCAATTTGCAAATGAATTCCAATTCAGCAGTTTCTCGCTGGAGTGTGGATTTGAAGTTTTTTTGTTTTAAGATAGCGACCTTCATGTCTGTGATTGCGTGACCAGAGAGATTGAAGTGTTCTCCGACTGGTTGTGAAGAGACTCCTGCAGTTCTGCTGAACTGATTTGAAGAAATGTCTAATTTTAGTTTTGGTTTATAGATCTATTTTCCCTGGGGCTAGACAAACCTACTCAAAAGCCAACGCTGATTTAAAGGCAGAGTTCAAATAAGTGTTGTGAAATAGTTGCTAGGGATGTTCAGATCAACAATTAAATAAAGGTGAAATTAACCCCATCCAGAGAGCCAGCATAAGCCCGATGCCTTACTTCAGCCTTCAAAAAAAAAGGCCGCAGTGAAACTTAAGCTGCCCCTTTGCACATGGGTGAATTTCACCATACATGCTTAAAAGCGAATACACACCATGAATTATCCCTTCAAGAAAAGTTTTGAAAATATACCCTGCCAGTTGTGACAGATTTCAGAGTAGCAGCCATGTTAGTCTGTATCCGCAAAAAGAAAAGGAGTACTAGTGGCACTTTAGAGACTAACAAATTTATTAGAGCATAAGCTTTCGGATGCATTCAGTGGAAAATACAGTGGGGAGATTTATATACACAGAGAACATGAAACAATGGGTGTTACCATACACACTGTAACCAGAGTGATCAGGTAAGGTGAGCTATTACCAGCAGGAGAGTGGGGGAGAGCGGGAAACCTTTTGTAGTGATAATCAAGGTGGGCCATTTCCAGCAGTTGACAAGAATGTCTGAGAAACAGCGGGGAGGGGGGCAAGTTCCCGTGGGAGCAGGAATGAGCTCTAAATTTGAGTTAGGTTTCAGTTGTGAGATTTACCTAAAACACTGAAATTCAGCATCTTATTATTATTACAGCTGTGCCCAGAGACCTCTGACAAGATCAGTATCCCCTTGTGCTGCAGTTTCCACGATATGCATCTGATGAAGTGAGCTGTAGCTCATGAAAGCTTATGCTCTAATAAATTGGTTAGTCGCTAAGGTGCCACAAGTACTCCTTTTCTTTTTGCGAATACAGACTAACACGGCTGTTACTCTGAAACCAAATACACAACACTATTAAAATATATCAACCTAACCACCCACTGTGGAAATAGGTAATGGAAATGGAATAGGTAGTGGTAATGGAAATAGGCTGAACTACATACTAGGCATTTTAAACATATGTACACATGAAGGAAAAATCACTGAGATTACATTTATTTTTGTGATTTCCTTTTTTGCTGTGAGTGCGCAGAAACTGTCCTGTTTAATTTTTTTAAAGAGTCAAGAGAATAGCATTTTTACTGTTTTTCATACAGAGAACTAAAAGAAATCTGCATTCTTAAAGTGTTTTTTAAAAACTCACATCAAATGTAACCCTTTGCATATGCAAATATGTATCTGTCAAGGGTTATATTTGGTGCCTTTAACTTAAAAAAGAATGCAGATTTCTACAGATCCAGTAGTCAAGCTATTTTGCACAAGCTTTCATTGCAATGCAAATAATGTACTAAGACATATGGCTGATCCTTAAAATCAAATTTCCTTTGACTGTTTGATGATGGCTTTAAAAATATTTATAAAATATAATGCTGTGACATTACCTAGGGTACAATCAGGCCTGAACAGCAGTGTCCCCTTAATTTCTAACCTGGGATGCCTTTTACACTGCTTTGCTGTCAGAACATCCACTCTTGGCCTGTTCACACATCAGTCAGCATGCAAATTCACTTACAGCTAAATACACGAGCACTCATGGACTACATACAGAGCAACACCCATAAATTCCTAGCCCCAGCCTCATTCCCCAAGAAATGTATATCTTGTACTGAGCAGTACCCTTCTGAACAATGCAAGCTCATAGAAAGTTCATTTCATCAAAGGAAAATGAAATGCACCAGCCTTGTTATCTCAAATGGAGTTTTCCACACACTTTTTAATCCAAACACACTGGTTAAGATAAAACAATATGTTAAGTTTATTAAGTACAGAAAGATAGATTTTAAGTTATTACAAAATCACAGGTATGTGCCAGTCCTGCATCCTCTATTCAGGCAAAACTCTCTTTTTAGGCAGTGAGCATTTTGCCTGAATGAGAAGTGCAGGATCAGGCCCACAGCCAGTGAACCTACCCTCGCCAGACCAGTTGAAGTAATATGAGAACTGGACCATCCATTATTCTGGGGAAAAAAATCTTTTTGGGTTAATCAAAACAGTTTTGACTTTTCTGTAAAATAGATTTTTTTTCATTTTGAATTTTTTATAAATCAGACTGTTTCATTCCAAAAGCATCAGAATGATTTGATATTGTTGGAACTCTTTCCCAGGGCTTTTCTCCTAAACAAATTTTGGCAAAACCCACAAGTTTTCCTGAAGCATTCAGATTTTGAAGAAAATGGTTCCATTGATGTTTCTCCAACCAGGTCTAGTCAGCAATGGAATTTCCCAGGGATCTATTGAGGGACACATGTTGCACAGCAGGGGGACTATGGCACAGAGTGACTGTCCCCAAGTCTTAGCCCTTTTCTGCCAGCCCACACTTCCCTTCACTCTGTTTCTTTTTAAGGAAGTTATAACAGGTTTACAAACCCTTGCCATGTAAATATCCATGGTGAGCAGGTGGCAGATGAAGAATGGTAGAGGAGAATACTGCACAGCTATCCTTTTCAGCATGGACCAACCTCCTGCTTTTCCTAGGGGATTACTACGCCCTTCCTTCCATGTTACACAGTGGAAAGGAGCATAGTGCCCTATTTCTACATATATTGCAAGCAGTACATAGGAATAGTGAAAAATAAAAGTCTAGAACAGTGTTTCTCAAACTTTTTGATACCCGGGACTGGCTTGCTGCCGTCCTAAACTGTGTCAGGGAAATCTCAGGGACTGGCGCCAGTCCACAGACCAGTCATTGAGAAACACTGGTCTAGAGTACCTGACCTTCACAGCTGAGCAATTTAATGCCTGGGTTAATTACAAATAAATGGGTCTTGAAAACTTTGTTTTTCATATCGCAGGAAACACTTGTATAGATAAACTCCTGACTGATCCAAGAAAATACAGAGGACCTATCCGTTTTGCAGAGCTAAATGGCCTAAATTTACTTTCACATATATGAACAATGTACAATAGGCTAAAGATACTTCTGATAATGAATCAGAGGACAAATAGACTAACTTTATTGCAGAGCCATCTGTTATTTTACATACGCTATGTCTACACCACAGTAGCGTAGCTGCACTGATGCTGCTGTAGTGCTTCTGGTGAAGATGCTCTAAGCTCTCCTGTTGGCATAACTTCTCCCGCCGACATAGCTGCTGCCTCTCATGGAGGGAGAAGTTCTACCGGCACTTAGGTCAGTGTAATTTACGTTGCTCGGGGGTGCTGAGAATTCATACCCATGAGCAATGTAAGTAATACCAAAGTAATTTGTAGTGTAGATATAGCCATAGTTTAAATCAGGGATGTGGTCAGAAATTTATTTAGAAAGGCAACCCTTTGGGATCTGCCATTAAAAAGAACATAAATAGCCCTAAAACTTCAATGTGAACCTTTATTTGTTTCTTCAGTTTGGGAGATGGTCAGTTAAACTGCCCTAGGTGTGAGACTTTTGGAGTTTTACTGAGATGGTCAGCTTAGAACTATATGGGGTTTTTCTCTTTCTTGTGAAAGACTGCAGCACAGAAAACTAGAGCTCAGTTTTCTTTATGCCAGAGTCCGGGGCTTGAACTGTTCTTTTCACCACTACAACCTCTGTGCTTCCTAATAATTTTTAATCTACTACCCAAATAACACTAGAGAGGGATACATTAATTAGAATAAAATATTCTCCAACTTTTACTTTTGCAAAAAACCTGAAGCTGTTTATGAAGTTTGAAGAAGTTTCCACATTCAGCCTCAGTGACTCAACCTGATTTCGGTTTGAGAAAATACATTTTACCTGTGAAATTGCACCATCAGTGCAGGACTTGTTCACTTCCTGTCATGAAATGTTATGTACTATTGCAGTGTGCCTTCAAACATTTGCCATGTTTCAGTTCCAGAGGTGGCTGCATGCCTGGACCACAGAAGCTGGTGGCTAACTTTCTCTCACTTGTTTCACAGGGATATTGATTGATTGACTCGTGTTTGAAAGAACTGTAAGGTCTTTAGATGAAGCTGGTGACCTGTGCATCCTACAGTTTCTTCAGAGCTCCAGGAAGGTGAAAGCAACTCAGAGAAGGCCTGGTGAATATCTGTTGGCAGAGTTATTGCTGGAAACCCAAGATATCAGAGACCGAAGAAAATCTTAGCAAGCTATCACTAGAACAGTTTGGGTTTTATGAGCATGGACTCTTCATACTTTTTAAATCCTAAGAGCTAGTGCATAAGGTAGTGTTGACCAAAACTGATCAAAAAACCAAAGCTATCAAAGTTTCTCTTTGCTGGCCATCTGGTGCTATGAAAGTTTATTCTGGGGGAGAATCATTGCATTACTGAATTGGTTAATCCTTTAGATACTGCTGCTAATCTGGTTATTATAGTAGAAAATTGTATTGCAATGGCTGTTTCCTTATAAAAAAAATCCCCAGTTAGTAATCCAGGTAAAGAATTTATGTAAAATGAATGCCTCTTATAATGATAGCATCCCTTTAAAGTGTATAAATGCACTGTAGACTTTAACCCTTTACTATGCCATAGACCAGTTGTCAACGGATTATATTACAATCCCAATAATAAATAAATAACCTGCTTTATAATGGTAATTGAGAGCAGATGGCAAAGGAGAAGGGTGGTAAAGCCATCATACCCTCACCCTTGCCTTGTCTTGCCTGTGTTCTGACCTGGCCACAGTTGCCTTCCCTCCTGCCATAATCAAACGGAAATGTTAGAAGCAGCTGTGCCCTGATGCTCTATTTGCCTCTCCACTCTTCCTCCCATAACTCAGTGTGCAATTAGAGGGGTAGGATGTTTCTGATTCCAGGGGGTTCGTCCCTCCTTGGATACCCAAAGGGCCTGTATACTCATTACAATTTATTAGGGAGGTTTAGATAGTGGGATTTGGATAATGAGGTTTCTACTGTGTGTGTATTATTCCTAATTCGTTTTAAGTGTCCTTCATACTTACCAAACCAGGCTTCATAATTATTAACCTTTCCTTTTTCTTTTATACTCCTGTTTCTTTGTAGCTCTGGAAATCTGCTGCACCCTTCTTCCCTCAAGGGGGTGCCTTCCCTGAGTATGTTGGAACTCATGTTAAGAAGTGGTAGGGTTCAATGCTGCACATGGTTGAATGTCCTCAACTCCTATTGATTTCCATGGGAGTTGAGTGCTCTACACTTCTCAGAATTGGAGCCATACAACCCACTTCTTCATAGTATTTTGTACTTGATTTTTAACATCAGTGACCATTAGCTCACCTCTTATCTTCATTCTTCTTTATGTCTATTTCCACATTTCCACAGACCATGTTTTCACTGCAGCCCAGATCAAACACTAACTCTTGGGTTATTGTCAATACCTTAGAATAATCCTCTGAGAAATGCATTTAGGCTTTGATCCAAAACTGAGTGGAGTCAATGTGTCTGTCCATTGACTTCAGTGGGCTATGGACTAGGGTCTTCAGCCTTGATTCAGCAAGAAGCTCGAGTGTGTGCCTATCTTTGAGTACCTGAGTAGTCCCACTGAGCTCATGTGCTTGAGTATCTTGCTGAATCAGGTCTTAAATTAATCGTGGGGCCATGGAGACACAAGGCTAAGTAAAATGAAACCTATTTAAATTCTTTCATCCCTGATATAAACCACAGAGAATTACCTAGGAAACCTTCAAGATGCCTCAGTGTAAGTGGATTTGTGTCTGGAAAATCACCTGGTTGTTCATATGTATTATGGACAATTCTTATTGCAACAGAATAAATGTTCACTTTTGCTGAGGTTTCCAAGCTAGCTTGTCTAATATTAACTGTGAAAAGGCTGATGGGTATTGGTTTCAGGTTCAAAGAAACTTCCTTTGCAGCACAAAGGTATATAGTAATAAAGCACAGGATTATTACTGTGTTTGCATTGAGTTATGGTTCCTGTTCATTTAGCTTAATTATGGTTGCTTTGATTTGTTAATGTTCTAGTAGTGTTCATTTTCCATGTACTAGGATAGCAAAATTATTACACTTCCTATCCTAAATGCCAAGTGTTCCTTACAGCATTGCAGTTCTCACAGAAACTTATCACTTTCTGGATCTAACAAATGCTTTTTCACTCTTGTTGAAATATTAAGTGTAATCTAGAATCTTAAATTTGAGCATTGGTAGATTTTGTTTAAAGTGGAGGCATTTTTAAGGCAGTACTAAGATAAGATGTGGAAATACACACACTTCATCCCCTACATTTTACTTACTTTTGTAGCGTTTAAAGCAGACTAGTCTCTAGTTCCTTCTGGAAAAACCCCCGGGTCATTGCCTCAATTTTGTCAGGTTAGGTCATCCAACCTGCTTATTGATGAGATTAAAGTGGTTTTTAAAAATGCTTACTCTAAAAAAATATTTCTCTCTAACTTCCATTTATGTTCCTCTTACCTAGTCTTCTCTGGTGGAATTAAAAAAAAAAGCCTCTCATCTGTGGTGTTTGTGGTTTGGGACATATCTGTTAAATGCCCTGTTACTAAGGTAGTTATCTACCTTGTTCTCATGGCTCCTCTAGTCTTGGGATTAGCGGTGGTGTTCTTAGTCTTTTTTTCTGCACTTTTCTGTGAGCTGCCCTATAACTTTTTTTTTTGTAGTAATGTGCTGGTCAGCACCACAGGATACTCCCTCAGCTACCCAGTGTACAGGACAGGATTAATCTTTTTGTGGGCCCCCAGGAACCTCCCCACCATCCAGCCTCTTCTTCCTGAGGCCTCGCCCACTGCTCACCACTTAAATCTTCCTCCAATGGGATGATGGCCATAGGGTAAGTATTCTTTTCCCCATGCACATAGTGAATGGTTATTGCGACCCCTCTCTGTTGCCACTGTGGTCTAAGCGAGGTTCTCGGCACTGGGCAACATGGAGCTGCTGAATCTATCAATCCTATTTTGGTCCTCCAGCCTATTCTGACAGGAAATGTCATTATCCCAGATCTGCCTTTTACCCCTGTCCACCACAGAGCTCTGCAAACCCAGAGTCCATATATGTGCTGTCTTTCTTTCTGTCTTCTGCCCCAACATTGGTAACAAACCACGATGTGGGCAACTGGGGCACCGTTGTTAACTCCTTGTATCCATTTCCCAAGCTTTGCTGAAAAATATTTCTCACTCTTCTTTCCCCCTTCCTTGTTTGAAGGGGGTCAGAGCACTTTCCATAGGAAGTCTACTTCTACACACTCTTTAGTTTTACTTAGCCTCTAACAAGTCTGGCTGGTGCCTCGAGGCCCAGGCCCTAGTAGCCTCAGGGGGGCACTGTGTAAACTGTTCAAGGATAAGAGAATTCATCTGGGCCTCTGTGTCCCACCAATCTGGCCTCAACCAGCCAGCCTGTGGTGAGAAGCATCTAAGTTTTTAAAAGCACTGAAAGTGTTAAGATCAGCTGAGAATGCATTTTGCTTTTGTTTCATTTGACCAAATCTCACTTCTTGTGCTTTGACTTACAATCACTTAAAATCTACCTTTTGTAGTTAATAAATGTGTTTGTTTATTCTACCCAAATCAGTGCATTTGGTTTGAAGCATGTCAGAGACTCCCCCTGGGATAACAAGCCTGGTACAGATCAATTTCTTTGTCAAATTGACAAACTCATATAAGTTTGCAGCGTCCAGTGGGCATAACTGGACACTGCAAGAAGGAGGTTCTTAGGGTTGTGCCTGGGACCAGAGATATTGGCTAGTGTCATTTGGTTGCACAATCCAAGCAGTGGCTGGCCAAAAGTGCACACTCATGTAGGCTGGGAGCAGCTTACATGCTAGAAGCTGTGCATGAACAGCCTGGGAGTGGGTGTTCTCACAGCAGAGCAGGGTAAGGCTGGCTCCCAGAGTTGAGGACTGGTGTGACCTAGCAGACCACCAGTCCAGATAACACCAGGGGAACATCACACAGTTGTGTTACAAGTTATTATAGGAGGAGCTAATAGCAAACTCTATATTTAGGATGCGTAACATTTTCCGTTATGAAAGATACATGTAACCTTTTTTGAGAAGCTGTAAAACCTCCATTGTTTGCAGCAGGCCTTTGCAATTTGGCAGGGAGAAACCCCAGAATTAGGAAATGCCACTGTTAGGGTAGCCTGTGCAATCTTAACTCTGTACCTTGTGCATGTGTGTTATGATACAGTGTTTAATTACTATCTAAATACTGTACTATCTTTCCACAGGATCTCTACCTCATTCTGTGCATAGGATGGACACAAAAAGGGGCTGAATTAAGGTTGCATGGGCAACTGTAAATCTGGCATTTGCTAATTTTTGCAAGTTTTATGATCTTTTAACATGGGTTTTTTTTGTATGTGATATTTATAGTTAACCTATAGACTCAAAATATAGGGTTTAACTCTTTGGAGGGCAATATTATTCCATCAGGTTGTTACTTTTTGTTAATATCAGTTTGAATTTTGCAACAATACTTTACTGTATGCATTTTATACCATAAAATATTTACTCACAAACATTTCTTTCCTGGCATTACAAATACTAGAATTAAGAATTGTAAGAAGTTAGTTTTCTTAGCCTAGGATGTTTTGAATTGCTTCCTTCCTTTCCTAGCTCTGTTGAAGGGATTAGATATTAGAGCTGTATACCAAAAGGTACTTTAAATGGGGTAAAGCTAACAGCTCTGGTATGGTCTTGCTGGTAGCCTAGTGAATCACCTTGCCTGTTACTCAGGTTTAGGAGGGGAACTGCCCTTCCAGACACTGAGGGGGATGGTCCACGTGACTGTATTACCTACATCTTCTAGCTCTGAACGTAAAGCCCTAAAATAGGGGTGGGAATACCCTATCAGAACACGACACTCCACTGTGCACACTGAGAAAATAAACATGTGACAGATAGTGTAGTCATGTTGCTTAATGCGCTGCTGGAAGGTGCTCAGATACTACTAGAACACAACAGAAGAACCTGTATAGAATAGTTTTTTTTAAAATGAGCACCAACATGGTTCCCTGAGACTGTTACCACACAATCTAGGGCAGCCCACCATTACCCTATTGTGGGCTCACGGTGTAACCTGGTTAATTTAAGCACCCCAACCTTTCCCAGGGGTGTAACCTTCTGCAGCTTTGCGGGACCTTTTCCCAGTGAAAGAGCCTTACACAGTAATATATCCTTAAGCTATATTTATTAACAATTGATCAAAAGAAATACATATGCTAAGCATGCAATGCTCACCATTCCCAATAAGATGGATGAACTTTCCCTGGTGGCCAGTCAGGATCAGGTCATCTGCGGCTTCAGGTGCTGCACAGTCTGGTTGGTGGAGTGTGATGGTTTGGGCAGCTCTGATCTTGGGCTGTGTTCTGGAGTTAGGTTCCAAAGAACTTGCTTACCAATTTATATAGTTAAAACTCGGGTCCTACTTAGCTATGCCTTAGCCTCCCATTTTAAACTGAAGTCCTCCCAACCAGTTGTGACAGGTTGGGTCACAGAAACCCCTCTTGGGACTGCTACCTGTTGTGCTGGGACTATCTCTATGCCCGTTTTCCCTGGCAGCTTGGGACTTCAGTACCTTGCCTGGTTGTGACAGACACACTAGCCTGCTACAAATACAGACCCAGGTCTGAACCACATCCCCCAAAAGCTGCAGGCATAATTGAAAACAGTTTAAGAAGTGCTCCTGTCTCCAATACCCAGATACCCAGTTCCCAATGGGATCCAAACCCCAAATAAATCCATTTTACTCTGTATAAGCTTATACAGGGTAAACTCATAAATTGTTCACCTTCTGTTTGTTCCTCCAGGAATTAATACTTGCTCTGGGTTAATTCATAAGTAAAACATGATTTTATTAAATATAAAAAGTAGGATTTAAGTGGTTCCAAGTAATGACAGACAGAACAAAGTAAATTACCAAGCAAAATAAAATAAAACATGCAAGTATAAGACTAATACAGTAAGAAACTAAATGCGGGTAAATCTCACCCTCAGAGATGTTCCAATAAGATTCTTTTACAGAATAGACTTCCTCCTAGTTTGGGTTCAGCAATCACTCACACACCTGTCCTTTGTTCCAGTTTCTTTCAGGCATCTCTTTGGGGTGGAGAGGCTCTCTTGAGCCAGCTGAAGACAAAATGGAGGGGTTTCCCCAGGCTTTATATAGTCTCTCTTGTGGGTGGAAACCCTTTGTGTTTTCCTATGCAGCATCACAGCTACCAGATGGAATTTTGGAATCACATGGGCAAGTGATATTACATTGTTTTGGTGCAGTTTAGCTGGAACGTAGGATGTGACTCTCTGCAACTTAGCTGATGGCTGGTGTTCCTCACTCTGGACACTGCTTTTCCTGCAGAAAAAGGTGTTATATTCATTACCAAGAAGTAGTTGGTTGACAATTGGCTCTGATCCTCTCCTTTCATCTAGCTGAGGCACAGAAAGTTAAGGGCCTGATTTTCAGATATGATGAGCACCCAAAACTCTAACTGAAGTCAATGACATCTGTGTTGCTCAGCACTCCTGTAGATCAGACTCTATAGCCCAGGTCTTCAAAGGTATTTAAGCTCCTGACTTCCACTGAAATGAAGTTCGGAGTGTTGGGGACGGGCAGGTCCACTCGCCACTAGGGTCCTGGCTGGTCTGGGGCTTAGCTTCTCCCATAGGTCTGACTCCCCCACCCCCTTTCTTCACCCCGTGGTCTCTATCTCAGAGTACTCCTTCATGACTCAGCCCTCCAGCCAGGTTAATATACTCCTCTCCTTCCAGGATATCAAAGGCGCATTAGACAATTGCCCCAGGCAGTCTTCAGCTCCACTGCCCAGTGTATGCCACTTCTCCAGTGGCTGGTAGGGGAATCCAGGCTGTCCTCTACTCTGGGTTCCGGTCCAGAATCCCTATGTTTATGCTCAAGACCTCTGAAAATCAGGACACTTAATTAGCTGTCCAACTGCAGACACCAACTTTGAAAAGTTTGGCTTGAACCTGCATACACGAAGGTCCCTGTGCCTTCAATAACAATTTCCAATGACAAAGAACTATAATCAGTCTCCCAATAACACTTTTTCTTTATTCTTACTAGCTGATCTTTATGATTCTGCTTTATTCTCTGTACTTTGTATTCTTTAATGGAGCTTTATAGTGTAATTACAGGGAGTTGAAATCTGCAGGCTATGCTGCCATCATATCTTATTCAGATGTGCTACTAATCCCCTCATTTTTGTAAATTTTACTAAAAATGGTTCCATCTGTCTGTTAATGATTGACCGTTATTTCTGAGTGTTATTTAGCCTTTCACATTACAAATCAGGACTCCTGACTATTGCCAGCTTCAGTACTTGGTGTCAGATTACCATCTGGCATTGTAACAGGGAGTAGTGAGGAAGATACACTGCCTTTTTTAGTATCAAAGCCATAAGGGTTACAAAGGGAAAAAACAGCTTCTTTTATCTTTTGAGCTCAGATTTATGCATTAGCTCAGTGGTTTGAGCATTGGCCTGATAAACCCAGGGTTGTGAGTTCAATCCTTGAGGGGGCCATTTAGGAATCTGGGGCAAAAATTGGGGATTGGTCCTGCTTTGAGCAGGGGGTTCCAACCCTGAGATTCTATGATCCTGTCTTTCCAAGTGCCAAGGTGACTTTAATATCCCTAAAGGAGCAGAAAACTGAATTAAAATGTAAATGTAAGGCTGGAACTTAGATTAGGTGCATAGCATCTTTTTTAGTAGTCCATGCATCAAAAAATGTCTTAAAAATATTGTGTAGGTATATATGCTATATGCATTACCAAGAAGTAGTTGGTTGACAATTGGCTCAGATCCTCTCCTTTCATCTAGCTGAGGCACAGAGAGTTAAGGGCCTGATTTTCAGATATGATGAGCACCCAAAACTCTAACTGAAGTCAATGACAGCTGTGCTGCTCAGCACTCCTGTAGATCAGACTTTATGGCCCAGGTCTTCAAAGGTATTTAAGCTCCTGACTTCCACTGAAATGAAGTTCGGAGTGTTGGGGACGGGCGGGTCCACTCGCCACTAGGGTCCTGGCTGGTCTGGGGCTTAGCTCCTCCCATAGATCTGACTCCCCCACCCCCTTTCTTCACCCCGTGGTCTCTATCTCAGAGTACTCCTTCATGACTCAGCCCTCCAGCCAGGTCAATATACTCCTCTCCTTCCAGGATATCAAAGGCGCATTAGACAATTGCCCAAGGCAGTCTTCAGCTCCACTGCCCAGTGTATGCCACTTCTCCAGTGGCTGGTAGGGGAATCCAGGCTGTCCTCTACTCTGGGTTCCAGTCCAGAATCCCTATGTCTAGCAACTGGTCTGCCTTCTATCAATCCTGTTGCTCTTTCCCTGGTCACTTTTCCTACAGTTTCAGGCTCCCTTCTCTCTCAGTTTTCCAGCCCAAACTCCCACTTCTCAGGAAATAACTGCAGACTATTTAAATCCATAGTCCCAAACATATCTCTGAGCAAGTGACTGCAGACTGCTTCCCCTGGAGTCCCCTTCTGTTGCCAATTTCTACTGTAATATGTCAGGAATAAATACTACACTATCCTGGATCCTGTAGAATGTATTGAGGTTTTAAAATGTCTCTTATCTTCATTTCTTCCAGTTTTTAGTGTCACAATTTTAGACCATGGCAAGTACCTTCAATATTTCTATGCAGCTTAGTTTCTGAGTGCCTAATACAGTTATCAAAGGGAAACCAAAAGCCATCTCAGGGTATGTCTACACTATGAAATTAGGTCGAATTTATAGAAGTCGGTTTTGTAGAAAGTGTTTTTATATACAGTCGATTGTGTGTGTCCCCACACAAATGCTCTAAGTGCATGTAGTCGGCGGAGTGTGTCCACAGAACCGAGGCAACCATCGACTTCCGGAGTGTTGCACTGTGGATAGCTATCCCAGAGTTCCCATAGTCTCCGCTGCCCATTTGAATTCTGGGTAGAAATCTCAGTGCCTGATGGGGCTAAAACATTGTCGCGGGTGGTTCTGGGTACATATCGTCAGGCCCCCCTTCCCTCTCTCCCTCTGTGAAAGCAAGGGCAGACAATCATTTTGCACCTTTTTTCTTGAGTTACCTGTGCAGATGCCATACCACGGCAAGCATGGAGCCCGCTCAGCAAACCGTCACCGTATCTCTCCTGGGTGCTGGCAGACATGGTACTGCATTGCTACACAGCAACAGTTTATTGCCTTTTGGCAGCAGACAGTGCAGTATGACTGGTAGCCATCATCGACATAGTCCTGGGTGCTCTTTTAACTGACCTCGATGAGGTCAGGGGCGCCTTGGGCAAACATGGTAGTGATTCAGCCAGGTCATTTCCCTTTTAAGTTTCATTTCATGGTGATTCAGTTCTACCGGCAATGCACTGTCTTTTAATCTGCAGCCAGCAGAAGACGATGGCCAGCAGTCATACTGCACCGTCTTCTGCCGAGGACCCAGGAGATGACGATGGCTAGCGGTCGTACTGCACAGTCTGCTGCCAGCAAGATCTATAAAGATAGATGAAGTGGATCAAAACAAGAAATAGACCAGATTTGTTTTGATTTCATTTTCTCCTCCCTCCCTCTGTGAAATCAATGGCCTGCTAAACCCAGTTTTGAGTTCTATCCTTGAGGTTTTGAGTTCTATCCTTGAGGGGGCCATTCTGTTTCTCGCAAAGCCACCCTCTTTGTTGATTTTAATTCCCTGTAAGCCAACCCTGTAAGCCATGTCGTCAGTCGCCCCCCCTCTGTCAGAGCAACGGCAGACAATCGTTCCGCACCTTTTTTCTGTGCAGACGCCATACCACGGCAAGCATGCAGCCAGCTCAGATCACTTTGGCAATTAGGAGCACATTAAACACCATACGCATTATCCAGCAGTATATGCAGCACCAGAACCTGGCAAAGTGAAACCGGGCAAGTAGGCGACATCAGCGCGGTGACGAGAGTGATGAGGACATGGACACAGACTTCTCGCAAAGCACGGGCCCTGGCAAGGTGGGCATCATGGTGCTAATGGGGCAGATTCGTGCCGTGGAACGCCGGTTCTGGGCTCGGGAAACAAGCACAGACTGGTGGGATCGCATAGTGTTGCAGGTCTGGGACGATTCCCAGTGGCTGCGAAACTTTTGCATGCGTAAGGGCACTTCCATGGAACTTTGTGACTTGCTTTCCCCTGCCCTGAAGCGCAAGAATACCAAGGTGAGAGTAGCCCTCATAGTTGAGAAGTGAGTGGCAATAGCCCTGTGGAAGCTTGCAATGCCAGACAGCTACCGGTCAGTTGGGAATCAATTTGGAGTGGGCAAATCTACTGTGGGGGCTGCTGTGATGCAAGTAGCCCACGCAATCAAAGATCTGCTGATATCAAGGGTAGTGACCCTGGGAAATGTGCTGGACATAGTGGACGGGTTTGCTGCAATGGGATTCCCTAACTATGGTGGGGCCATAGACGGAACCCATATCCCTATCTTGGCACCAGAGCACCAAGCCGGCGAGTACATAAACCGCAAGGGGTACTTTTCAGTAGTGCTGCAACCTCTGGTAGATCACAAGGGACGTTTCACCAACCTCAACGTGGGATGGCCGGGAAAGGTTCATGACGCTCGCATCTTCAGGAACTCTGGTCTGTTTCAAAAGCTGCAGGAAGGGACTTTATTCCCAGACCAGAAAATAACCGTTGGGGATGTTGAAATGCCTATAGTTATCCTTGGAGACCCAGCCTACCCCTTAATGCCATGGCTCATGAAGCCGTACACAGGCAGCCTGGACAGTAGTCAGAAGCTGTTCAACTACAGGCTAAGCAAGTGCAGAATGGTGGTAGAATGTGCATTTGGACGTTTAAAAATGCGCTGGCGCAGTTTACTGACTTGGTTAGACCTCAGCGAAACCAATATTCCCACTGTTATTACTGCTTGCTGTGAGCTCCATAATATCTGTGAGAGTAAGGGGGAGACGTTTATGGCGGGGTGGGAGGTTGAGGCAAATAGCTTGGCTGCTGGTTACGCGCAGCTAGACACCAGGGTGGTTAGAAGAGCACAGGAGGGAGCAGTGCACATCAGAGAAGCTTTGAAAACCAGTTTCATGACTGGCCAGGCTACGGTGTGAAAGTTCTGTTTGTTTCTCCTTGATGAAACCCCCCGCCCCTTGGTTCACTCTACTTCCCTGTAAGCTAACCGCCCTCCCCTCCTCCCTTCGATCACTGCTTGCAGAGGCAATAAAGTCATTGTTGCTTCACATTCATGCATTTTTTATTAATTTATCACACAAATAGGGGGATAACTACCAAGGTAGCCCAGGAGGGGTGGTGGAGGAGGGAAGGACAAGGCCACACAGCACTTTAAAAGTTTAAAACTTTAAAACTTATTGAATGCCAGCCTTCTGTTGCTTGGGCAATCCTCTGGGGTGGAGTGTCTGCGTGGCCGGAGGCCCCCCCCCACTGCGTTCTTGGGCGTCTGGGTGTGGAGGCTATGGAACTTGGGGAGGAGGGCGGTTGGTTACACAGGGGCTGTAGTAGCAGTCTGTGCTCCTGCTGCCTTTCCTGCAGCTCAACCATATGCTGGAGCATATTAGTTTGATCCTCCAGCAGCCTCAGCACTGAATCCTGCCTCCTCTCATCACGCTGCCGCCACCTTTCAGCTTCAGCCCTCTCTTCAGCCCACCACTTACTCTCTTCAGCCTGCCACCTCTCCTCCCGGTCATTTTGTGCTTTCCTGCACTCTGACATTGTCTGCCTCAATGCATTCGTCTGTGCTCTGTCAGTGTGGGAGGACAGCATGAGCTCAGAGAACATTTCATCACGAGTGTGTTTTTTTCACCTTCTAATCTTCACTAGCCTCTGGGAAGGAAAAGATCCTGTGATCCTTGAAACACATGCAGCTGGTAGAGAAAACAAAGGGACAGTGGTATTTAAAAAGACACATTTTATAGAACAATGGGTACACTCTTTCACGGTAAACCTTGCTGATAACGTCACATACATAGCACATGTGCTTTCGTTCCAAGGTCGCATTTTGCCTCCTCCCACCGTGTGGCTAGCCCCTCATCCCTCCCCCCTCCCCGTGGCTAGCAGCGGGGAACATTTCTGTTCAGCTACAGGCAAACAGCCCAGCAGGAATGGGCACCTCTGAATGTCCCCTTAAGAAAAGCACCCTATTTCAACCAGGTGACCATGAATGATATCACTCTCCTGAGGATAACACAGAGAGATAAAGAACGGATGTTGTTTGAACGCCAGCAAACATACACTGCAATGCTTTGTTCTACAATTATTCCCGAGTGCGTGCTACCGGCCTGGAGTGGTAAAGTGTCCTACCATGGTGGATGGAATAAGGCTGCCCTCCCCAGAAACCTTTTGCAAAGGCTTTGGGAGTACATCCAGGAAAGCCGCGAATGCCAGGGCAAATTAATCATTAAACATGCTTGCTTTTAAACCATGTGTAGTATTTTAAAAGGTACACTCACCAGAGGTCCCTTCTCTGCCTGGCAGGTCCGGGAGGCAGCCTTGAGTGGGTTCAGGGGGTACTGGCTCCAGGTCCAGGATGAGAAACAGTTCCTGGCTGTCGGGAAAACCGGTTTCTCTGCTTGCTTTCTGTGAGCTATCTACAACCTCATCATCATCATCTTCCTCGTCCCCAAAACCTGCTTCTGTGTTGCCTCCATCTCCATTGAAGGAGTCAAACAACACGGCTGGGGTAGTGGTGGCTGAACCCCCTAAAATGGCAGGCAGCTCATCAGAGAAGCGGCATGTTTTGGGCTCAGACCTGGAGCGGCCATTCGCCTCTCTGGTTTTCTGGTAGGCTTGCCTCAGCTCCTTAAGTTTCACGCGGCACTGCTTCTGGTCCCTGTTATGGCCTCTGTCCTTCATGCCCTGGGAGATTTTGACAAATGTTTTGGCATTTTGAAAACTGGAACGGAGTTCTGATAGCACAGATTCTTCTCCCCATACAGTGATCAGATCCCGTACCTCCCGTTCGGTCCATGCTGGAGCTCTTTTGCGATTCTGGGACTCCATGGTCACCTCTGCTGATGAGCTCTGCATGGTCACCTGCAGCTTGCCACGCTGGCCAAACAGGAAATTGAAATTCAAAAGTTTGAGGGCCTTTTCCTGTCTACCTGGCCAGTGCATCTGAGTTGAGAGTGCTGTCCAGAGCGGTCACAATGGAGCACTCTGGGATAGCTCCCGGAGGCCAATACCGTCTAACTGTGTCCACAGTACCCCAAATTTGACCCAGCAGGGCCGATTTCAGTGCTAATCCCCTTGTCGGGGGTGGAGTAAGGAAATCGATTTTAAGAGCCCTTTAAGTTGAAAAAAAGGGCTTCATCTTGTGAACGGGTGCAAGGTTAAATCGATTTAATGCTGCTAAATTCGACCTCAACTCCTAGTGTAGACCAAGGCTCAGTGTTTTTAAATTGGTCATGTAGTGTCACGGACTGGTCAAGATCCCCTGGCTGGATACTCATTAGGCTGCAGTGTTTGGACCCAATCTCTAGATCCGGCATGCTTCTAAGTCTACTAAGTCTGACCATCCAGGCAGTGTTTCTGGCCTCTCAGGCTCACTCCTGGCAGGGGTGAAAGCGGGCTGGTATGGGTCAGTACAACATACCAGTAAAAGGTGGCCACCAGTACCGGCCCGTACTCAGCCAACGCCGGGGGGGAACGGGCACAGCGCAAAAGAGGCAGCAACGTTAAACAATTATGGTGAACATTCTAAAAACTGAATGCCCACATTACAATTCTCTACTCCTATATCAGGAGTTATTATGCCAGATACTTGGCTATACTGGGCAAACAATACATTTGAACAGTATTAATGTAAATCTGTGTGGCAATGGGACAGTAGAAGCAGCAGCTAGCCTAGAGTTGGAGTGCCAAGGAAGAAGGACTAGAAGACGCACACACACACAAATATAGCTAGATAGTATGTTTTATATTACATTTTTAATTCTAGGTTCAATATGTGCCCACAACATTTGTATTACCAAGGTGAGTGATGTGCACAAATCTTATTACTTGTGTGTCTAGCTAGACCCTCAGTCAGTTTTGTGCCTGCATTTCAGTTATGGGTTCAAAAATGCAGGTGTTAGTTGTGGGTAAAATTTGCTTCTGAACAGGGGGGCACTGTTTTGAAAAACTGGGTCTAAATATGTGTGCATATGCACATGTGTATATATAATAATTAGTATACTTTACTTAAATACTTACAATAAGTGGAGCTTCCTTAGGTGATTAGAGAAACATCTTGGACATTAATTCATCATCTAGATCACCAGTTGTTATAGCAGACACAAAGTTCATTCTGGATATATGTCTTAACAATATACAGTAGCATTGCCTTGATTCTTTCTTTTTCACCTCCTTGCTTACTCATCCTGGGCTAGGCATTTATAATATTCTGTACTGATATGCATCTCGTCTTGTACTACAGAGATTGAAGATGTAAGCAGAGTCAGGATAAGCTCCACCCTGATATTTGGTGGTGAGTTGTGGCAAGTTGTGGGAAAAGAACTTCAGGGGCCGATCTCATTTGCATAGGCACACCCACCCCACCTAGAATGAGGCCATAGCTGCCCAAATGGTCACTTTGGCTGCTGTGGGATCCCCAGTGTCTCTGTTATTCGGGCAGGAAGAATAAATTGTTATTACCCTGATTATGTGAACCAAGGACAGTGGAACTGTACGTGGCCTTTTGTTATGATGGAGGGACTCGCCATCAACTAAGTAGCACTCACTAGGCAAGGGACATGGGTTCCAAAACTCTGTGAATGGAGAGAGGTTGGGGATAGGTATTAATATTTAGTGGCATGGGCCCCTTGGTGAGGGCCTTACATGCTAATTGCACTTCCTCCTCTCTCCTCTGTGGAATATCAGAGCTAATTTTGATTCCATTAGGAGTCTAGTTACAGGCTGCTGAGCTGAATTCACTTTGGGCTAATGGTGCACCAGGACTGAGGCTCCCCTACTACAAGCTGAAATCACAAAAGAGCTAATCTTACTAAGGGCTGAAATCACTGAGTGTTGTGTTAAGTAGTGGGGGAGCCTGAAGATATATGGTGGAGCAGTTTGTGGGACAGCTGGAGTGCCTTGTGGACAGGCTGGTGGAGCAGAGCAGTTTGTTGGGTGCCTAGAGCAGCTCATGGGGTGGCTGGCAGAGCGGAGCCCCATGGAGAGGTGGGGCCATCAGCTTTGGACCATGTAAGGTGCCCCTTAACCCCCCCCCCCATCTCCACCCAGGTTGGGAGGTAAAACTCTGCAGATAAACTTTTTTTATTATTTAATAAAATGTGCAAGTTTAAACTATCTTGTAAACCAGGGGTGGGCAAACTTTTTGGCCTGAGGGCCAAAATTATATGGAGGGCTGGTTAAGGGAGGCTGTGCCTTCCAAAACAGCCAGGTCTGGCCCGCTCCCTGCCCCCTATCTGACCCCCACGCTTCTCGCCCCCTGACGGCCCCTCCGGGACTCCTGCCCCATCCACCACCCCCCTGCTCCCTGACCGCCCCTGGACCCCTCACCCCTGACTGCCCCCACTGCCCCATCCAACCCCTCCTCTCATTCCTGACTGCCCCCCTGGGACCCCTGCCCCATCCAACCACCCCTTCTCCCTGACTGCCCCAGGAATCCCTGCCCCTGACTTCCCCCCATGGCCCCATCCAACCCCCCCTTCCTGACTGCCCCCTGGGACCCCTGTCCCTATTCAAGTCCCCTGTTCCCCGCCCTCTGACTGCCCTGCCCCCTATCCACCCCCCCACCCCCGATCACCACCCCGAACTCCCCTGCCCTCTACCCAACCCCCATTCCCCCTTACCGTGCCACCATGCAGCACAGAGCACAGGGTCAGGCCGGCCGCAGGAGCTCGCAGCCCAGCCGCCCAGAGCATCGTGCCAGCGGCGCAGTGAGCTGAGGCTGCGGGGGAAGGGCCGGGGGCGAGCCTCCCGGGCCAGGAGCTCAGGGGCCAGGCAGAAGAGTCCCGCAGGCCAGATGTGGCCCGTGGGCCATAGTTTGGCCACCTCTGTTGTAAACTCTGGACCTGTCATTGCAACCTCTGCTATACATTTTATTGTCCGATTCTGGCCAAGTGAGAGCAGCATAATTAGTTTATCACATCGTATTGCAGTCATGCACCAGTGTGGCATCAGCAACTTTGTTCAGCTTTATGCAATGCAGACCACAAATATGCCCTTTGTTTAGCCCAGTCTATTAATTTTAAAGTGCCTAGAGAACCAAAAGTGACTGTGGGAAGTAGGCTGTTGTGAATGCAGCCCTAAACAGGTGGAATAAACTATCTTATTCCATTAGAATAGGCTGGACAATTGCCTGGTATAAGTATTTGATCTCTGATGTTACGTGTTGTCATTTGTAAAAAGAACTGAAATTGAGTGCTTATAGTAGCAGACAATGTTTTACTTTCAACCTTATATGATTTTACTGATTCTGAGGCTCACTGTAGTAAGATTGCATGATGGCTATCCCCTTGGGCTCTTATAAAAAATTAAGTGACTGATACTCATTTATATTAAGACCCCTTTACATGACTTTGGAAGATATTCTGGAGAAAGTGAATAGGGAAGTGGTATTTAACTCTTCACATACCACAAGAACCAGGGGTCACCCAATGAAATTAATAGGCAACAGTTTTAAAACAAATATAAGAAAGTACTACTTTGCACAATGAACAGTCAATCCGTGGAACTCTTTGCCACTGGATGTTGTGAAGGTCAAAAACATAACTGGGTTCAAAAAAGATTTAGGTAAATTCATGGAAGATAGGTTCACCAATGGCTATTATCCAGGACAGTAACGGGTGCAACCTTATGCTCAGGGTGTCCCTAAACCTCTGACTACTGGAAGCTGGGAGTGGACAATAGGGGATGGGTCACTCGATAATTGCCCTGTTCTTTTTATTCCCTCTGAATTATCTGGCACTGGCCACTGTTGGAAGACAGGATACTGGGCTAGATGGACCATTGGACTGACCCAGTATGCCCATTCTTATGTAGATTAAATGGGCCTTAGTGTGTATCTCCCTCAGGAAGCTATGTGATGCTTCCCAGGGGAAGCCAGGGTTGTGAGGCACCTTGCTACTCCCTGACCTCAGCATGAGGAAGTCTTGTCTGTGCCTGCTGTGGATCAGCTCCCTGACTCCACCAGCCTTTGGTAATACAAGCACTGCCTTCCAGGCCTCACTCTGTACAGGTTAATGATAGGCACACTCCAACTCCCAAGTCCTCAGAGTGCCCTTCTGAAGTGCCCAACCCTTGTTCCACTGAACACGCACAGAACTCTTAGATTTGCTACTCCCAAAGGAATATTACACACTGGTTTAGTATTAACTCAGGATCACCATTCTGCTTAACACACAGTACTTAGGTATATTTATAGTGAAATCAAGAATAAATTTATTATAAAAGAACAGAGTTTCAAAGAATATTGGAAATAAATAGTTACAGAAAAAACAAAATAACTTGCTTTCTAGAGCTTAAGCTTAACTCACAAGACATTCCTCTGTTTCCTATGGGACAGCTTACCTCAAGTCCTTTTTCCAGTGTTTTCAGCCAAGATGGCTGAGATCCCACTTTCATAAGATCAAGCCCACTGGACACTTGTCTTTACAGATTGCAGGATACCAGGGTGTCTTTCTGGACTCCCAGATAGACTAGACCTTCGATTTTCATCTGAAAACAGGGTTACCCCATCTCCCCCTATTAATTTCCTTCTGAAGTCTCCGCTAGCTCTTCATTAGCATTTGACTCAGTATGCTAATAGACTCCTACTGGAAGGTGTACAATGGTCTTACTTCCTATCTGGAGAAGTTTGTCTCAAGCCATGCTACCTTTGAATGACCTGTCTTCTAACTACATGGCTTAGAACATTTTCAGCATATATCCATAATGTGCACACATTTTCCATATATGAATTTTGCAATGACTATGAAAACCAATGTGACACATGCTTTCATTAGATACCTTACATGACCCCTTTTAGTGAACCCAAGGGATCCCTGTACTCTCTGCCACTTGGCATCAAGAGGTCCTTGGGTCACAGCCTATGACTGAGTGTATGGCGAGGGTTGCAAAATAAAGAGAAGAAAGGTCAGATTTCAATGAAGAGTTTCATGACTAAGAAATGCAGGGTTGGAACCTGCTTTTGTAGATATCAGTGCAGGTTACATTCAAACGTTTGCATTTCATGTTGCCTGCTTTGGAGCTTAGAAAAAAGAAAGCAAGTTAAGTTTAACCAACTGTGCCTCTTCCTACTATTTGACAGCATATTCTTATTGCCATCTACTAGAGTTTGTACTAATTAGCTCTGAATATTTTAGTGGCCTCATTACACTAATCAGCTGTTGGCATTTTATTTTCTGTACTAATTACATTCTATTTTAGGGTTCTGTGACTTGTATGGAGAAGCAATGTATAGTACCAATGACTTAAAATGCCCTCCTCTTCAATGAATGGTCTAATGGAGCTCTCTGAAAGGAATGTTTCCAAAACTAACAGTTCCTCTTCTGCGAAACTTAACTCTCCCGAGGGAAGTTCTTTACACATATGGCTTGGTGTCGACTATATAAAAAAACACTCTAAAATGAGCTCCCCCCCCCCCGTTCATTTTCTATGGAGAGCAACATATCATAGGCCCAGACTCTGTGAATGCTCCATGGTTCAAGCACCCACTGAAAAAAAAAAGGGGTGCTCAGCACCGGCATGGCTGGATTAATCTTTTGTGGGCCTTGGTGCCTGCTCCAAGGCCCTGCCCCTGCTCGGTCTCCTTCCCCCGCCCCGAGGCCCCGCCTGCCATTTGCTTGGGAGGGAGGGGGCAGAGAGAAGCACCCACTGGCAAAAACAAAAGTCAGAGCCTGTCATAAATATAAAGGGAAGGGTAAACCCCTTTGAAATCCCTCCTGGCCAGGGGAAAGCTCCTCTCACCTGTAAAGGGTTAAGAAGCTAAAGGTAACCTCGCTGGCACCTGACCAAAATGACCAATGAGGAGACAAGATACTTTCAAAAGCTGGGAGGAGGGAGAGAAACAAAGGGTCTGTGTCTGTCTGTATGCTGTGCTTGCCAGGGACAGAACAGGAATGGAGTCTTAGAACTTTTAGTAAGTAATCTAGCTAGGTATGTGTTAGATTATGATTTCTTTAAATGGCTGAGAAAAGAATTGTGCTGAATAGAATAACTATTTCTGTCTGTGTATCTTTTTTGTAACTTAAGGTTTTGCCTAGAGGGGTTCTCTATGTTTTTGAATCTAATTACCCTGTAAGATATATACCATCCTGATTTTACAGGGGGGATTTCTTTATTTCTATTTACTTCTATTTTTTATTAAAAGTCTTCTTGTAAAACACTGAATGCTTTTTCATTGTTCTCAGATCCAAGGGTTTGGGTTTGTGGTCACCTATGCAAATTGGTGAGGCTTTTTATCCAACATTTCCCAGGAAAGGGGGGGTGCAAGTGTTGGGAGGATTGTTCATTGTTCTTAAGATCCAAGGGTCTGGGTCTGTAGTCACCTAGGCAAATTGGTGAGGCTTTTTACCAAACCTTGTCCAGGAAGTGGGGTGCAAGGTTTTGGGAAGTATTTTGGGGGGAAGGACGCGTCCAAACAGCTCTTCCCCAGTAACCAGTATTAGTTTGGTGGTGGTAGCGGCCATTCCAAGGATAACGGGGGTAATATTTTGTACCTTGGGGAAGTTTTGACCTAAGCTGGTAAAGATAAGTTTAGGAGGTTTTTTCATGCAGGTCCCCACATCTGTACCCTAGAGTTCAGAGTGGGGGAGGAACCTTGACAGAGCCTGTGCATTATATTACAGTATAAAGGATTTCTCACCATGAGTTTGGGATGGCTTCATTCTATACAAGTGGTGAAGTGAGCAATGTATGATGGTCATCCTAGGGACAGGCCTAACACAAAACCACATTACCCTGCATTGTGTATCTGTCACAGATTTTACAGAAAAACTACTTTAGAAATATTTTTGAGTTTTAAAATATTGAGGGGAGCAGCCTGATGTATATGGGCATCGCAAAGCCATGGCTATGACCTTGCCTCACCCACATATGCCACATCTTGAGCCACTAATGTAACTGACAACTTTAGTGAGCTCCACCTATTGCTCTCTACTGCTGAATTATTATGGCTGCTTCCTGCATGGCTAGGCACAGGGAAAAGGACTTCCTTCATCACTCCTAGCCTTAAGGCATCTGTACTGAAATCACCTGTAATGTGACCCTGGGTTTGCTGAGGCATTCTCTGTAAAAAGATCAAAAGGAAAGAAATGTTGCCGTGCTTTTGAAAATGCCAGTGAAAAGTTTAAACAGCCCCTTGCAGTATTTGCAACCCTGATACGGTGACAGCACTGTGCTACTGCATGACAGCAAAACAATTGAGTGGCTGTATCGGGCCAGGCTCATTTCACTGTCTCAAGCTGAGACAACTGCAAAAACTAAAAATAACCACCACATTGTCTCAAGTCCCTTAGCGTATGTCTACACTTCAGCTGGGAATGAGCAGCCCAGCCCAGACAAGACAGACTCCCGCTAGCTCAGCTTGAGCAGGTGTGCTAAAAATGGCTTGATGGGCATTCTGGCTTTAGCAGAGTCTCAGGCTAGCCATCTCCGCTCAGACCCAGGGGAACTGGTGGGCTTGAGAACATGAGCTGCTGCCCAAGCCACAATGTCCACACTGACACCTTTAGCATACCAGCTCAAGCTGGAGTGAGTGTGAATCTGTCTATCAGGGCTGGCAGGCTTGCTCCCAGCAGCACTGGACATTTTTTAATATTTCCATTTTACCAAAGATATTGGTGATGTATATTTAAATATTTTTATTTGACATTGTTCCTCTTACATATGGGTTTTTCTAACTGAAACAATCCAACATACTGTGACTATAATAAACAGTATTAGGACTGTCTTGTTTACCTGTGCTTTTCAGGTACACAGTAAAGATGCACAGGGAGCTGTGATTTGGGGAGGAGGAGCTATGCCTATCTCAAGTGTTTGAATTAGAAAACCCATCTGTAAAAGAACAATTCAAGGTATAATGGATAGAATACTCTAGGGGTGGTGGGGGGAAGGGGAAGGAAAGGAAGGAGAGAAATAGGAATAAATGAGTTTGTTTCTATCCAAGATGGCATCTAGAACCTGAAAAACCAAGTGGAACCAGCAAAGGTTGTATTGTGTGCACTGGGGCCTTCTGTAGTGCAAAAGAAGTGACACCAGAAGAAAGATGAGGCTCTGAGGGATGTAGGCTTCTTTTCTGATTAGACTCTGTAAAAAGTATAGAATCTGAAGAAGCTACTTTATATGTCTTTTGATGGCATGTGGTCTCAAATCTCTGATTCGGCATTTATTCATTCCTGGTGTTGACAGACTACTTCAGCTCAGAAAACCTATTAGATTTTCTTAGGCTAGCTGCTAACCTGAGAGACAGAGATACCTGTGAGAGTGACTAGCAGGGTGTTTTGTAGTTCCATCTAGTGTAGCATTTGTTGCTGCTCGAAAGCCTACTTTAGTCTTTTGCAGATTTTTAAAGGAAGATTCAAGTAACATATGCTGAGAAAAATCTCCTGTGAAGGCCAATAATGGAAATGTAGCTCCTTTGAAATCAATGGAATCACCTAGATAATTAGCAAAATTTCACTCAGAGAGTTTGTGTGTTTAGATGGGCTTCAGTTGCACAGCACAGATCTGCATCAACGCTTTCACAAGGTTGTGGTGGGAGGTATTCAGATCTGGAGTTCAAGTATTGATTTGGTTTGGGTCCATCCCAGCTGTGTGTGTAGTGTCTAAGAAACTGAAAATAACACTGGGACTGGAGGAAAAAAAGCTGTTAGGGAGGGTGGGGAAAATAAAACATTTTCAGGTTCTCAGAAATCCTACAAACCTGCATCCGATGAAGTGAGCTGTAGGTCACGAAAGCTTATGCTCAAATAAATTGGTTAGTCTCTAAGGTGCCACAAGTACTCCTTTTCTTTTTACAATCAACAGGAAATTTTCTAATTTGCCCATGAGATCACTGTAGAAATGCAGCTGGATTGATTTATTTTTATTTTTTATTTCCATGTATAAAATACACCTCTTTGCGTTTGCACTACAGGGATAGAAATCCCAATCTGAGTCTGCACTGGATAGATGGATGCACTGTCCTGCTCAGGGTCCCCAAGTGAGTGCCTTGAATGTAAAGAGAAAAGGACGAGATGTGGGAGGACAGGGTAGATGGCAGTGGGTGAGACTCATTCTGCCCAATCCGTGACTTCAAAATCAAGGGTGCATTAGCCAATTTGTTCAGAATTATGTTCTTTCAGCACTGGTGACCTGAATAATTGGGAGGCTGTCACCTCATCTTCTGCTGACACCAACACCATTTTTGGCCCATGCAGAATCTGTCCATTAGTTCATATGGGTGCTGTCAATTATTGGGTAACTTATGAGAAACAAGCTACTCTTCTGCCTTCATGTTTACATACTTCTCTCATCTACTTTGAAATGGCCTGAGTGTTAAACAACCTGTCTTGAGTTAAACAATCGTTTGATGTATGCAGTATTGTTGAATCCATATTGGTCCCAGGATATTAGAGAGACAAGGTGGGTGAGGTAATCCTAAAGAAGAGCTCTGTGTAAGCTCCAAAACTTGTCTCTCTCATCCACAGAAGCTGGTCTAATAAAAGATGTTACCTGACCAACCTTGACAGTCTTTTGGTGATACTTTAGAGAATGGCAGAGAGCTGAGAACAGGGGTCTGATTTTCCAGTGCCTGGGATCTTGTATAATCATTTATGCAAGTGTAAAGTGCGTGTCAAAGGCTACACAATCAGAACTGTGGCATTTTACACACAGTCCTCAGTACTGTAAATGACTATACAAGATGCAAGGCAGTGGAGTTCCTGGATGGCGGACAGATTTTTGAATGCTGATATTCCATTAGTGCACCTCCGAAGAGATGTATGCAGTCCCTGTGGCATTAGATTTAAAATCAGGTTCTACTGAGATACATGGGATCAGAAAAACAGAACAATGAAGAAGGGACAAAAACTGTCCACGTTTTTTCAAAATACAAAAATGTTCCATTGCATCTGTTAATGAACTGAAATTCTTGGAAAGTTAATCGTGTTTTTTTTTTTAAATTTACTTGTTATGAGGCCACATACAAAAGCTTCAATCTTATAACCCAGCAATGAAATAGAGGGAAGGAGGGACTTCCCACAAAGTACTCAGTGTACCTCTGAAAAGCAACAAAAGGTGATTAATTACGATTTTAAACTAATTTGCCATAGTTTGCCTTAACATTCTGCAGCCAGTTCCCTTCAATCTGCTGTTCTTGCAGTTGGAAATTTATCTCCTGGCATTGTTAATTTCTTAAAGAACCACTTCCTCATTTTCTTCTTTATGTGCTGTAGTTCCCCTGCCCCCCATATCTAGTTTATTCAAACAAAAAACAAATGGAAAATGTCACACCTTTCAAACAGAATACTTCATAACTACCAAAGTCTTCTGGGAATGACTCTGGAAAGCATGAAGACCACAGCAAATTGATGATTTGGATAGAGGCCTAACCTCACAAAAAATATAGTTTAGATTGGAATCAAGGTTTCCTGAATATTTTACCATTCAATCTCGTCTTAATCTATTAGATACTTCCTTACAAACAATAACCCGAAATAAAGTAAACACACATTTTGTTTCTATTGTGTAAGTTTCTACACCGGCAGTCAGTTGCACACTTTAAAAAGAAGTGACTAATACATGCCATTTTTCTCAAACATAGTTATTATCTTTTTATCAATGTAAAGGAAAAGTAATTTGTGGCAATGTACAGAAGATGGGCCAAACCCACAGTGATTTACCTGGAAGTATGTGTGACAGCATCTAACTGAATTGGTGCCTATGCAAAATGTTCACTATTTTTGGTAATACTTTGTCCCCTGAAATAGTGGTCATGTTCTCAGTCATGAATGGTCATTTTACCTATAATAATGACCCACGGCCCAATACTGCAAAAGAATCCATCAACGTGGATGGGTCCTTGGGTCTTTACAGAGTGCCATTGATTAAGGTTTTGTCACTGATTGGTGCTGAACACATATCTCACACTAAGTGCCCCTGTTTACAATGAATTTTTATATTGGGGTATAGTATAAGAAAATCAAAACAACTGTGCAAGGGGTTAAATATTTCTGTCAAAGTGTTGGTTAAACACCTGTGGATTAGAGTTTAAGGGCCTAACACAATACCTATTGAAGCCAGTGGGCACTGGATTGAGCCCTAAAAGAACAATACCACTCTTGTGGATGCAGACCAAGAGACCACAAGCAAGAAGAATGAGCAAAATATGCTTTGGAGAGTGGTAGGAGATCAGTGGGAAAAGCATCAGCAAGAGGTGGTTGTATACCAACAAAAAGCAGGGAGAGCAGCCACTATGGTGTTGGTGTGCTGGATTGTGCCATATACTTTGGGACTATGGTTCTTGTCCAGATAGAGCCCTGCAAATCCGCGGATATCCGTTTTATATTGGTGGACCATTTTTGCAGATAGTGGATCAGATGCATATACAATCGCGCATGGATCTACTCATTGGTGGCACCTGGCCCACAGCATCTGGCTCAGGCAAGCCAGGGGGTGAGGCACAGCACGCTCGGGGCCCGAGACCAGCAGCCAGTGGCTGGGGCTGGGCGGCAGGTTGGAGTCAGGGCTCTCCAGCACCTGCTTGCCATGCTGCTTCCTATCCAGAAGCTCGGCCCCTCGGGCAGCACCAGCATCTGCACCATGGCCCAGCCTGGCAGCACTGGCCATGAATCATAGAATATCAGGGTTGGAAGGGACCTCAGGAGGTCATCTAGTCCAACCCCCTGCTCAAAGCAGGACTAATCCCCAATTAAATCATCCCATCCAGGGCTTTGTCAAGCCTGACCTTAAAAACTTCTAAGGAAGCAGATTCTACCACCTCCCTAGGTAACGCATTCCAGTGTTTCACCACCCTCCTAGTGAAAAAGTTTTTCCTAATATCCAACCTAAACCTCCCCTACTGCAACTTGAGACCATTACTCCTTGTCCTGTCCTCTTCTACCACTGAGAATAGTCTAGAACCATCCTCTCTGGAACCACCTCTCAGGTAGTTGAAAGCAGCTATCAAATCCCCCCTCCTTCTTCTCTTCTGCAGACAAAACAATCCCAGTTCCCTCAGCCTCTCCTCATAAGTCATGTGTTCCAGACCCCTAATCTTTTTTGTTGCCCTTCGCTGGACTCTCTCCAATTTATCCACATCCTTCTTGTAGTGTGGGGCCCCAAACTGGACACAGTACTCCAGATGAGGCCTCACCAATGTCGAATAGAGGGGAACGATCACGTCCCTCGATCTGCTCGTTATGCCCCTACTTATACATCCCAAAATGCCATTGGCCTTCTTGGCAAGAAGGGCACACTGCTGACTCATATCCAGCTTCTCGTCCACTGTCACCCCTAGGTCCACAGGACTGCTGCCTAGCCATTCGGTCCCTAGTCTGTAGCGGTGCATTGGGTTCTTCCGTCCTAAGTGCAGGACCCTGCACTTATCCTTATTGAACCTCATCAGATTTCTTTTGGCCCAATCCTCCAATTTGTCTAGGTCCCTCTGTATCCTATCCCTGCCCTCCAGTGTATCTACCACTCCTCCCAGTTGCTGAGAGTGCAATCCACACCATCCTCCAGATCATTTATGAAGATATTGAACAAAACCGGCCCCAGGACCGACCCCTGGGGCACTCCATTTGACACTGGCTGCCAACTAGACATGGAGCCATTGGTCACTACCCATTGAGCCCGACAATTTAGCCAACTTTCTACCCACCTTATAGTGCATTTATCCAGCCTGTACTTCTTTAACTTGCTGACAAGAATACTGTGGGAGACCGTGTCAAAAGCTTTGCTAAAGTCAAGAAACAATACATCCACTGCTCTCCCTTCATCCACAGAACCAGTAATCTCATCATAGAAGGTGATTAGATTAGTCAGGCATGACCTTCCCTTGGTGAATCCATGCTGACTGTTTCTGATCACTTTCCTCTCATGTAAGTGCTTCAGGATTGATTCTTTGAGGACCTGCTCCATGATTTTTCCAGGGACTGAGGTGAGGCTGACTGGCCTGTAGTTCCCAGGATCCTCCTCCTTCCCTTTTTTAAAGATTGGCACTACATTAGCCTTTTTCCAGTCATCTGGGACTTCCCCCGTTCGCCACGAGTTTTCAAAGATAATGGCCAATGGCTCTGCAATGACAGCCGCCAATTCCTTTAGCACTCTCGGATGCAACTCGTCCGGCCCCATGGACTTGTGCATGTCCAGCTTTTCTAAATAGTCCCTAACCACCTCTTTCTCCACAGAGGGCTGGCCATCTACTCCCCATGTTGTGATGCCCAGCGCAGCAGTCTGGGAGCTGACCTTGTTAGTGAAGACAGAGGCAAAAAAAGCATTGAGTACATTAGCTTTTTCCACATCCTCTGTCACTAGGTTGCCTCCCTCATTCAGTAAGGGGCCCACACTTTCCTTGGCTTTCTTCTTGTTGCCAACGTACCTGACGAAACCCTTCTTGTTACCCTTGACATCTCTTACTAGCTGCAGCTCCAGGTGCGATTTGGCCCTCCTGATTTCGTTCCTACATGCCCGAGCAATATTTTTATACTCTTTCCTGGTCATATGTCCAACCTTCCACTTCTTGTAAGCTTCCTTTTTCCCAGTCCCAAGCCTGGTCCACCGGCTGCTGGGCAGCAGGGCCCATTCTCGGCCACGGGGATTGGAATGCGTGGTGCCTTGGTGCCCTACCCCTCCGCCTCACTGTGATGCAACATGCACTGCTGCTGCTGTGTGCCGTCGCTTGAGAGCCCCCGGGAGCAGCACGTGATGCAGTGCCCCTTTCCCCCCAGCCCCGCTCCGTGCCATCCCTTCTCCTCGAGACCCTGCCCCCACATTGCCCCTTACCCCCAGTCCCCATTTCACTGCCTCTTCCCTGCAAGACCCCCTCCCCCTGTCGCTAGTCCTTGTGAGATGGCTTGCTGCTGCTGTGCGTGAGGATATAGATGCAGATACAGGTAAAAGATGGCTAGTGGATGGCGGGTTGGATCATGGGTTGATCCTGGCAGATGCGAAGCGGACGTGGATCCACATTTTTGTATCCATGCAGGGCTTTACCTCCAGAGTCTCTTGCTTTCTCAAATTACACCCCCCACACTTTTCATTGTATTTATTGTAAACAAACACACACAAATATGAAGGAGAAAAAGATAACTTTAGTTTTTTCATGAACTCTGGAGTTCTGCCTGATGATAGTCACCGTGCGCAAATTACAAATGAAGTAGAAAGGAATGGAACATGGAGTTTTGTTTGTCCTGATGTTAATGAGGGTTTGGAATTCTGATCTGTTGGTGAATCTATTTTTGTTTGCATATTTTGCATATATATTACTGTTTGATGCCTTTGAGGAAAAAGGAAATTTAACATCTAAATATTTTAATATTCAACAAATACTGCTATATATAAAATACAGGGGTAATGATGATTTCCTCTAGCCTGGCTTCTTTAAGTCTGTAATAACATTTGTGCTAATTTCTTTCACTAGTAGTTTGTGTTGAAGTGTATTTCTTATTTTCAGTAAAGAGATAAGGTCTTGATTTAAGGAAAAATTAATGGGTTCTATTATATTATATTAAAAACACAATATTCAGGTATGTATAATTTTTCTGTTAAAGTTTATTTGGGTGGATATTTGTCTTTGGAGCTCTTAACTAAAGAAATATTTTAAAATTGTATTTTTTACATTTTTTCAAACAAAACTGTTGAAGCATTTTCTATTTTAACTTATTTATTTTTAGATGTTTCTAATATACCTACAACCATAGTATCTACATACCAAATTTCAAGTATTAAATCATGGGAACTTATTAGTTTAAGACACAATGACCCACATTCTGGTTTCTATGACTGGCTTGCATCCAAAATGATTGCCGTGGGACTAAATGGGTATAAATGAGTCCTTTATTTAGCAATTTTCATGTTCCTAAAACAGAAATATGGCTTTGGGCTAACAAAATATGGAACTAAAATATAATTTGGTTCCTTTGAATATTTAAAAAGAGGCAGAATGATATACTTGAACTTCTGAAATTAACACAGTCAACATTAACAATGAGGTGATTTTATGATCTATAGGCATGTACACAGAGAAAAATTCTGTTGTTAAATAACTCGTTAATCTAGCAGATAGCCATAACAAGCTCCAGGGGCTGTAAGTTGAAACTACACAAATTCAATGCAAATTTTTAGCATGAAGGGTAGTTAACCATTGGAACAACGTACCAATGGATGAGGTGGATTTGCCATCACTTGAAACCTTTGAATCAAGGCTGGATGTCTCTCCAAAAGATATGTTGTAGTTTAATCACGAGACATTGAGCTTGATGCAGAAATTATCAGGGAAATTCTGTGGCCAGTGCGATGCAGGAAGCCAGACTAGATAATTACAAAAATCCTTACTGGTCTTCAAATCTATTAATTGCTTTGCTTTGTTTAATTATCTAGGTTTATTAAATTCACCCATTCTATGCTCTGGGTTCTCAGTGTGTGTATACTTTCTCTCTCTCTCTCCAGTAGAACCTCAGAGTTTAGAACTCCAGAGTTACAAACTAACCAGTCAACCACACACCTCATTTGGAACTGGAAGTTCACAATCAGGCAGCAGCAGAGAGAGAGAAAAAAAAGCAAATACAGTACAGTGTTAAACTACTAAAATGAGAGAAAACGTTTTAAAAAAAATGTGAGAAGGAAAGGAAACTGTTTTTATTTGTTTTATTTAAATTAAGATGGTTAAAAGCAGCATTTTTCTTCTGCATCGTAAAGATTCAAAGCTGTATTAAGTCAGTGTTCAGTGGTAAACTTTTGAAAGAACAACCATAACGTTTTGTTCAGAGTTACGAACAACCTCCATTTCCGAGGTGTTCATAACTCTGAGCTTCTACTGTACCTCTATCTCTGTATCTCTTTGTGTATATATGTAATATAACGTTAAGATATACAGTATAACAGCCATGTTGCACTTTGCAGTGTTGGTCCCAGGATATTAGAAAGACAAGGAGGGTGAGGTACTATTTTTTTTATTGGTTTCAGAGTGGTAGCCGTGTTAGTCTGTATCAGCAAAAACAACGAGGAGTCCTTGTGGCACCTTAGAGACTAAAACATTTATTTAGGCATAAACTTTTGTGGGATAAAACCCACTTCATCAAATGCATGGAGTGGAATATATAGTAGGGAGGTATAAATACACAGCATATGAAAAGATGGGAGTTGCCTTACCAAGTGGGGTGTCAGTGCTATCTACAAAAGTAATTTCCACCCCTTCTTATCAACTGTTGAGAATAGCCCACTTCCATCTTAATTGAATTGGCTTGTTAGCACTGACCCCCCTCCCCTGCTGATAAGGCAACTCTCATCTTTTCATATGCTGTGTATACCTTCCTAATGTATGTTCCACTCCATGCATCTGATGAAGTGGGTTTTAGCCCATGAAAGCTTATACCCAAATAAATTTGTTAGTCTCTAAGGTGCCACAAGGACTGCTCGTTGTTTTTATTTTTTATTGAACCAACTTCTGTTGGTGAAAGAAACAAGCTTTTAAGCTTACACAGAGCTCTTCTTCAGGTGACTTGAAGAAAGAGCTCTGTGTAAACTCAAAAGCTTGTCTCTTTCTCCTTCAGTAGAAAATATTAGCTTACCTGTCTTGTCTTTATGATGCACTATAATTTAGAAGGCTGTGTTATGTTGTTGATTTGTTTCCTGTATGTTGAATATTGTTAATTTAACATCATTTTTTGTATTTTGTGTTCTGTTTATATATAAAGGGCTTGATCCAAAGCCCACTGAAGTCAATTGAAAGACTCCCTTTGATATTGAGCTTTGAATGAGGCCCATGGGGTACAAAGACATCTGTACTGTGCTCTGCTGGTGGCCAGTCTTGCAGACTTTACATAGGCAGGTCTCTCCCTGAGTTCAATGGGAGTTATGCTTGCATGTGGTTTGCAGGATCGACCCTTTGATTTACAGCTCTTCCTTTGACCATCTTGAGAATGCAAATCACATATTTAGAATTTGAAAAAATAATGTAAGATGTGAATCTGTAAGTCTTTATATGTAGGATCACAAAACATGAAGCTTTGGTCTAGTTCTATGATGTGTTTGAGGTGATTAGGAGGAACAGAATATTTTTTTTTAAAATCCTTTCAGGATGAACCATACGAATGACAGTTTCATATGTCGCAGGAGGCAAGAGATTTTTGAAGTGTACACATGTTGTATTTCTACTTACTTGAAAGCCACAATATATACTGAGCTACTTAGCACAAAAGACAAAGCAAGTTAACTATCTCTCATATGTTACCCCAGCAATTTATCTTGCATTCCTATTAAGAGTGTTCCAGACTACATCTGGGTAAATTTAATCTTGCTATTATCCCCTGACTTCAGACTTTTCTTATAACGTCTTATAATGTCTCTTGGTTTAATTAATAATTTCCTTAATAGCAGACCATCATTATGGCTCAGCCACCAAAATTTACTTTTTATGTAGTTACATCAATTTCTCCACTATGTTGATTTCAAATCAATCTTTCTAACCTGTCTAACCAAAAAAAATCTGTCAGTTATATCATTTGGATACTCTTATTTTCTTTGAAGGTGCATAATGTTGTTTATTGGCTTGATGCTGGAATTATTGGGTGAAATACTATGACTTGCATTCAGAAGGTCAGATTAGAGAATCACAGTGATCCCTTCTAGCCGTAAAAATCTGAGAATTTATGAACTGATTCTGATCTAGGAAACCCTCTACTTCAGTCTACACTTGATTAGTCAGTAGACATGTTAAGCACACTTAGCCACTAAATAGCCTGGTCCAGAATTATAGTTTGTCTGGCAATAACATTGTCTGTCCAAAAAGATTCAAGTGCGATAACATGTTCAGTTTAATTTAATCTGGTGTAGAATGTTGTTGTTTTAATAGTTTGAATATTCTAAGAAGTGAACTCCTTAAATCCCAAATTATTTTAGCAATTGATTTGAATACAATATTTTTGTATTACAGATTAAGTATGCCTTTAAAATAAAATAGTTTGAGTGGAATATGAAAACTGCTAACCCTTGAGATTTATGGAGTGTAATAATTCCATGAAGGAATAAGTGTATATGTGTATATGTATATACACCAATCATGTCACAAGTGTTTCTCGAGTGGATGTTTCTCTGGGCTTCTTTTCCCAATAAGGTGGTTAATCTGAGTCATCCAAGGCTGACTTCAGAGTATTTCCTTATGATTATACCTTATGTTGGGACAGAGCTTCATTGAGAGGAGGTTTCATTAGAACTGGTAGAAAAATGGGAGAAAAAATCATGAAAAATTTTGAAATTGTTTGAAAAGTAACAATTACTTTTTAATTTTCATGAAATATTTTTTCAAAACAATTAAATTTTTTCTTTATTCCCCCATTCTTTCCTCTTTTTTTCACTGAGTGCAATCAAATAAATAATATCCAAGGTGAGGGTTTTTTGGTTTTGATTTCTTTTTTTCCTTCCTTCCTTTCCCCATTTTCCATTCTGTAACTTTTCAGCCATCTTCAACTCTGGAAAAGTTAGAGGGCAAAAGGAAAAATAAAACTCTAATCTTGCCTTCTGGAACTTTTAAAAACTTCCTCAACCTACAGAGTTAGTGTTTCCTTTTTCCTTTTTGGAAAAGTTACAGAGCAGAAAAAGGAAAAATAGAAAGCAACCTAGACATTTATTCCATTGCATTCAGGGGCATAAAAAGAAGAAAGGGGCATAGAGGGGGGAAGGGGGGAAAAAGTTTAAACGCCTTTTTGCGGGATTGGGTGCAGAGGTTTCTATAACTAAGTGACAATTTCAAGTTTAAATGATTTTGTTTCAAAATTTCCCATTGAGAAATGTAATAAATGACATTTCCAACAGAACAATTTCTGCTCAATGAAAGTCCATTTTTAGCAGCAAAATTTCAAGCACTTGGAGATAGATATCATATTTCAGGCTGCATCATTACTACTGTATAGCTTTTCAGTGCTGTGCAAGCATCAAATTCCCTGGTAACAAAAAAGTGGTGGAACTTTTTTGCTTTGATTTAATTCTGAAAGAACAAACCAAAGATCACCCATATGCTCCATTGATACATTTAAAACTAGATGCAGAGATAGGGCTGAATTAGTGCACCCCAAGACTTTAGGTGCTTCAGATGCTACACCTTCTTCAAAGATCAAAATCATGTTTCAACTACAATTATACAGTTTAAGAGCAAAGCGTATGTCAAGGTTCCTTCCCCACTCTGAACTCTAGGGTACAGATGTGGGGACCTGCATGAAAACCTCCTAAGTTTACTTTTACCAACTTAAGTTAAAACTTCCCCAAGGTACAAACTATTTTACCCTTTGCCCTTGGACTTCCACTGCCACCACCAAACATTTTATCTGGGTTTATTTATTAGGAAAGCGTTGTCTGGAAACATCTTTCCCCCCAAAATCCTCCCATCCCTTGCAGCCCACTTCCTGGGGAAGGTTTGGTAAAAATCCTCACCAATTTGCATAGGTGACCACAGACCCAAACCCTGGGATCTTAAGAACAATGAAAAAGCATTCAGTTTCTGAAAAGAAGGATTTTAATAGAAGTAAAAAGTAAAAAAGAATCACCTCTGTAAAATCAGGATGGTAAATACCTTACAGGGTAAATAGATTCAAAACATAGAGAATCCTTCTAGGCAAAACCTTAAGTTACAAAAAGACATACAGATAGGAATATCCATTCTATTCAGCACAGCTTATTTTCTCAGACATTTAAAGAAATCATAATCTAATGCATATCTAGCTAGATTACTTACTAAGTTCTAAGACTCCAATCCTGTTCTGTCCCCGGCAAAAGCATCACACAGACAGAGAGAGCCTTTGTTTTTCTCCCTCCTCCCAACTTTTGAAAGTATCTTGTCTCCTCATTGGTCATTTTGGTCAGGTGCCAGCGAGGGTATCCTAGCTTCTTAACCCTTTACAGGTGAAAGGAATTTTCCTCTGGCCAGGAGGGATTTTAAAGGTGTTTACCCTTCCCTTTATATTTATGACAGCATATGACTCTGAAGAAACTATAAAGATCATCTGATAGTTCTTTGGCAAGAACACTGGAAAACAATTGAGTTACAAACTGATGTATTGCAGAACTGTGTATTTTTCTTCTCTTGTAGATTGTATGATTAAAATCGAAATGGTTAGAATAGATTTGCTAAGAAAAATGTGATTTGGTTATGGAGTGTGAGGAGTTAATCAGATCGGAACACAGAAACAGGACCAGCACCTGGGTTTAGATGGAAACCAGCGGCATTCTTACCCTGGAATGGGCATGTCAGCCAACGGAGCATGTTCTGGAAGCTGTTTGCATTCATAAAAAAGTCTGGGCTCGGTTACTAGAGGGGGTACTTCGAGCTGATTGCACTACACTGAGGTCCATACAGGAGCAAAAGGGAAGGATATATGCTGTTTTTAAGTGATGCAGGAAGAGCTCTAATTTTTGAGTATAGGTAGAAGATGTCAAGTGGAAGAACCTTGGCAAAGGGGCTGTTTACTAGAAATTGATTCACAGACCTAACTAACCCGAACACTCTAGGGTCCAGATTCACAACGGAACTTAAATGCCTACACTGAGATTTAGGTGCACAAGTCCCAGTTTTAGGTGGCAATGTGACCCATAAAAGTCCTGCTCGGCTGCCACCTAACCTTGCAGATGCTAAGTTTTTTTGGTAAAAGTTCTGTAGGAGCCTAAGTTTCCACCTCTGAGCGTGTGTACTGCTGCCTCACTCTAGGTGTACGGATGCCTATCTCCACCTAAGCCTCACTGTGATCCTCAAAACATGGGAAGATAGGCATTCCCCTGCCTCTCTTGTTGATGGGGCCCAATCCTGTAGGCCTGCTCTTGAGCACACCTCTTGGATTGGACCTTGTTCAAAATGGAGGTGGTGACAATGACCTTAACTTTTAATCCAGTGGTTAGGTGTTCACCCAGGATGTGGGACACACCTTCAATTCTTCCCCAGATGGGGAAAAAGGATGAGTACAAGGGTCTCCTATCTCTCAGAATAGTGCACTAACCACTAGACTGGGATATTCTGGTGTGGTCTGTGCCAGTCTCTCTTGTTGAAGCTGTGTGTAAATAGTTATTGGTGCAGGGAGACTGGGTTCCGGGTCCCCACCTCCCAGTTGTAGAGTCATTCTTGCTCTTTCTCTGTCCAAATGACTATTTAAGTACCTATCCAAAATGGAAGAGCTTCAGCATAAGAGACTGAGGCACAGATTATCAGATAGCCCTGTGGCTCGGGCACACTCCTGAGAAGTGGAAGACTCCTGTTCAAATCCTTTCTTCCCACTAGACAGAGGGGGGAATTGAATCTGGGTCTCCCTTTTGAATCCCACATCCTGGATGAGTGCCCTAAAATTCATAGGTTTCAGAGTAGCAGCCATGTTAGTCTGTATTCGCAAAAAGAAAAGGAGTACTTGTGGCACCTTAGAGACTAACCAATTTATTGGAGCATAAGCTTTCGTGAGCTACATCTGATAAAGTGAGCTGTAGCTCACGAAAGCTTATGCTCAAATAAATTGGTTAGTCTCTAAGGTGCCACAAGTACTCCTTTTCTTTTTGCTAAAATTCATAAGGTCTCCTCTGCCTCCATTTCTTTGGGAGAGGAAACAAAGGCTTAGCTACCAGATGGCAGGAGAGGGGTTTCTGGCTGTGGATTGCTAGCAGAGATTGGCACCTCTCTGCAGCCTGGTCTTAGGCACCTAATTTCCCTGAGAAGGGTGAGTGTTAGGACACACTTCTCTCATCAGACTCTCCCATTGACTAGCTTAGGCAGGTCCCTGCCTAACGAGCTGGCTTTTGTGATTCCCATTCTTGGTGCCTATTTCTCCCCATGCAGGAAGCATGGGGCTGAACCCATATTTTGTGAATCCCAGTGATTTTCTAGGTGCCTAAAAGTTAGGTGTTGCAAGGCCTAACTCCTTTTATGAATTTAGCCCTTTGTGTATATTTAATAAGCACAAGTTATTTGGGACCCATCTTTGCCCTTGCGGTTTCTTCATATTTATTTTTGCATAAAGAACAGAAGATGATGATGTGTGTGCTATAAGAACCCCACAAGAGAGTTGGAGATAGAGCTTCTCCCCCTCCCTTGAAATGTTTCTGACCTTCTATATACAACAAAAACTTCATAGGAACTGGAGAACTTGTGAAGTGAATGAAGTGAACTAACGCTGGAGCAAATGTGACACTGGGACAAAATGGACTCCAGGAGTCAGAGAAACCATAAGCCCCTTGTAATGTGGGAGGTCATGAGGTGGTGAGAAAATGGAGTTTGCTTGAAAAGACTGAGAGTGACAAACCTTAATGGTTTCACACACATCTTCCTATACTTTCTGAAAAAAGAGGATGTTCAGATCAGATCTAATATGTACTTGAATAAATTTCCTAAATGAATGTAAAATATTGCTGAAAAACAAGTAGAGAGCAGAATGGCAATTTTGGAAGCAATGTACAGTAACGTACAGTAGTTAATAGTGTGTTAAGTAAGTTATTTGAATGAAAAAGTTATGGGGAGACATTACATGAATTTAAAGGGCTGTTCAGTGTAAAAGCAGCACAAAGGTTCTGTAAAGAATATTAATGTATTGCATATATTACCTTGTACCTGAAAAAGGATCACTAATGATCAGCAAGGGTGGCTATTGAAAGAAGACTGTGATTATATTTAGAGATTTATGTTCTGTGAAACTGGTACAGTGGGTGCAGTTACAAAGTTTCTTCCCTTTTGAGAGATATTACCAGCTCTACCAATATTAGAACCTTTCAACATGGAAGAAGCTTCAAAGAAGCAGCCATTGCACTCCCCGGAAAAATTAAGGACAAGCATTGTGCGGGAAACACTGAACTTGAACAGACTACCACAGGTAATAAAATGTGAAGCTAATACATTGTAGATTCAAATTTAATCCAGGGTTTATGCCTGCTGACATAAGAGGTCCCTTGAGGCTGGCAATCCATCAAGATAGGGGAGGTGGAGGAAGTGGCCCAGCAGTTTCTGAAGTCTCCCTGAAAAGGGGCAGGGCTGTTTTGAAAGTGGCCAATGAGCCTGCCTTCCAAAAAGCAACAGACAGTAAAAACTGACTCATTTATAGGCAAAAATATGCTGAGCTATGCTAAAATATCTTTTGGCAGGGTCTGTCGGACAAAGTTAATTGAAACTGACTGCATCCTCTGCTTACATCCAGTCACATACTCAGTCCGCCACTTAGCTCCTCGCCAATCTTCTGTAACCTAGCCCCTACAGAACTGTTTTCAAATTGGTTCTTGAGGCATCACTGCCTCTTGGAAGGTTTCTCTTGGGGGGAGTGGTATCTCTGTGCAAAGCTTTAAAACACTATTTAATTGCTAATCATATTTTGCATATTACAAAACTGTGTGTGACTGATGTTTGAACAGGGTTTAAATTAGTTCAGAGACTCCTTGTGCTGTGATAGAATGAGGGTATGCCACAGCTACCAGGACACAACCTCCCTCTCCTCCTCCTAATCAGTGTTACTCTACAGATAGTGGGCCAGATGCACTCTAGTGGGTGCAGAAAGTGTGCATTTTGCATCAGTGACTTAGTGATGCCATAAGGGAAATTCCATCCTGAGGGATGCCAGGATCAGGACTACAAACACCCTGCACCAGGCATTTTGCCTGGGGGAGGTCACCTTTAAATCCCAGCCAGGACTACATAGGTTGCTCTGTAGGAGCTGTGCATTTCCTAGCCAGCCTGACTTGCTCAACTCCAGGCCCCACAGTGGCTTATATAACTGCACCTTCATTCAGGCAGGATTTTTGCTGCTGAGAGCCCATAATGTGGGTTGCACAAGCCAACAGAACCTAAGGGGTGAATCCAGTCCCATATTTTAATGACACTTCATTTTTAGATTCTCTTTAACAGGTACTTGTCAAGAACAGCAAGGCTAATGTTAACTCTAATTATCCTGCAACTAGTGCTGCCAAAGCAAACACTCTGAGGCCTAAACAGATTCTGCAGTTCCAAAGTAACTCCAGTAACCTCCTACATGGCATATGTCTGAAAGACAGTGTTGCCGGCACCCAGTGCCGAGAGGCTAAACAACAGCTGAAGTTGGTTCGCTACCCGGTGTGCTACACCCAATAATCACAACGGGGTGGAGAAGCAGAAAAGTTTATTTGCAGCTGCAAAAAGGTACAGGGAGAATAGAATCTCAAATCCTGCACACCAAGCAGGAAGTTACACAGGCTTTTATACATCCTTTTTCCCAGCATACTTATCCAATAGCAAGCTGCCCTAAGTATCCATATAGCCAGCCAATCCAGTTCCCAGCTAGTGCCCTTGTGCTCTGTATCATTTCTTAAACCATACATAAAGCTGCTTTATTCAGCATTGTTCTTCCATATCTGCCCTGTTTGGCCTTGCTTAGTTTCAGGCAGTCTGACTCTGCAACATATTGTTGCAGATCCTCAGCATAACTGCTGTGAGTGCCTCCAGGCCGGGGGGGGGGGGGCCAAGGACACTTGGGCCTAGTGCGAGGGGGCTTCATCGACACTCGTGGTCTTCCATCCCCTTGAGTTACCTAGTGGCCATGCCCCAGTGTCCCCAACAACAGGATGCAGTGCTGCTTACTCCTGAATTGCCATCCCTGCCAAGGTGTTAAGTTGCACAGATGGGTAAAAGTAAAATGGAGATTTAAAAAATGAGGTTTCAAATGCCTAAACAGGTTTCTGTCAATGGCAATCTAATAAAAGAGGTAATTCTCTAAACATATTGTTCCCATTTTGTTTCTAATTACATTCAACTGTAAGGTTAGTTCTGCTCTGAGGTGCACTTTAATTACTCTCTCATTGTTGACTTTCTGCATTATGATCCCTTTAACACAGTATAGGAAATAGACATTTAATTAACCAGATGTCACTCAGTAAATCTTAACTTTTACTCTCTGAATCAGAAAAACAAATTTTAACTGATATAAAAGGACAAGAATTTTTTAATAATTAACTTTTTATTCTCCTTTAGGTTTTTATGATCATAAAGGAATGAAGGAAAAAGGGAACGAATGCTTTTACATATATAATCTAATGAAAAATATCTTCATATGGTTCAGACAAGATCCTTGTGGTATGCAGTATTAGTGTTTGATAGTGGTCCATCTTGTATTTATATACGATCAATAATCTGACATAATTACTTTCTTTTAGCTACAAATTATCGCAGCATTTCTGTGTATCAGGGAGTTTTGTTTGTGAGTAGAAGCTTAAAAGGACAAATTCAACACCTGTCCTGAGTAGCCTAGTTGAACACTTGGCAGATGTGTGGGGTGTGGGAGTGCAGAGGAATCTTGCTCCCTCTGCTATATCCAGGTTGTACAGCAGCTGTGGACCTGCTCTGCAAGAAGCCTAGGGCCTGAAGCAGTCCTTGTGGACACTTAGGTAGACTTCCCTTTCCCATGGGCCCTCTGGCCTTGTGCCTTCCCTAGCCTGCTCATGCCCTGTCTCCTGTATGCTGCTTAGTTGGGAGTTCACATGATGCCTTCTCTGTGAATTGAGGATGTGTCAACACTTAACGACTGCCCTTATCCATCCCTAACACGCACAATGGATCTTCTTCAGCCATGGAGCAGTTATCTGGGTTTGCCCCCATGTGCAATTCTACTCTAAAAAGTGACTCAGACCCAGATCCTCAAAAGTGTTTAGGCCCCTAACTCTCACTGAGTACCCTAAATACCTTTTAAGGATCTGGGCCCCTGCCATAATAGCATTATGTGGTCCCAACTTCATTTTCTCTGTATGATTTCCATATCCAATGTAAAGAGATTTTCTTTCTAAGTGTCTGTCTTGCATATTCAGCCTGAGATATAAGAGGCAGGCTGGAGTCTTTCCTTCTTAAGCATCAACACCCGTAATAAAAGTTCCTCAGCCGTAAATTATGGCTGCAGTGACACCTGTGCTACCCCTGCCTGGCAGTTTGTGGAGGTGTAACCACCTGGAACTTTGTTCACTTGATGCAGAAGAAGGGAATTTAGTTCATTATCCCAGAGCTGTGCTGGCTCTGTACCACTCGCAGGAGTAAAGAGCATCAAGACCTTATTTTTGTTGTTAAAGTCAGTTGATTTGACTCTGAATTCCTGCAGGACAGAAATGCAGAGAAGATAGATACACCGCTAGTTCTAGCAGGCTCTGCAACCTCTGCCTGAATAGGCCCCTACCTTGGGAGGGCACCCCCCCCAGGGAAGGAAGTGAAGGAGAAAGACTAGCTGTTCTGAGTGTGCTCAGAGCCAGCTGCTCACCCCAGGCAGTAGATGGAGCATCATGCCAGAAGCCTCATCAAATATTCAAGGTGGGCTGTAGAAGCACAAAAGAGTCAAGGCTTTGAATGCTCCTGGGTGAGATACAACCCTGGGGGTTGCGGGGGGGTGCACTATAGTGGCCCCATGGCAAGCTTTCTTGGGATCTCCCCCGTCTCCTGGCTTCTGAAGTTGCCAAGGGGGGTATCCTTCATGGCTGTTGGTGCCTCCAGGGCGACTTCTTAGGAAACTGTCCCCATCCATGTAATTGTTAGTACTTCAAGGGACAGGCATCCTCACAGGCTCCTTATTTCTCATAAGGGCAGCATTACCGCATGGGTGGATCTTTCTCCACATCTGATAGTCCTCCAGGGTTAGTGCTCTCTTCTGGATTTCTTGCACTGTGGGTGATGGGGAGGGGAAGCAGCTACAACATGGGAGCCCAAAATGAGTGTGTCTGCAGGGCAAGCATGGCAGTTTGCATGAGCTCTGAGAAAGTGCTGTTTTTACATAGTTTATTTTCAGAGTAGACCTGTATTTTAAGTGCCAGATTCATCCTAGGTTTAACTGCATTATCCTCAGTAGAATTACACCAAAGATCAAGTTGGACCAAAATGTGTAAGTACTTTATTATCTATTTTGTTGTATTATTTTGTGCTATGATTCCATTACACTTCATAAACTCAGTGGGATTGGGTAATGTCATGGTAGATATGGGACTTTCAAGGAACACTTACATGCTATAGGAAATGAGTCTGATTACTCTGCAGTCAGGTGCCACTCTTCCCTCTGAGTTGATACTGCACCAAAACTTCAGCATGGTGACAGGCAGCACAGCACTACTGAGGCTGTCTTTCAGATGAGATGTAAAACTGAGGTCCTGGGCACTTATGGGCAATAAGGTCACATGCCGCTTTTTTGAATAGTTGAGATGTTAACTCTGAACATCTATCCTGATGGTGGTAGCTTTATTAGCCTTGATCCTGCATTAAACTGCATGGGAATTGGATGTTTCCCTTGTGATAGGACCAGTGAGATGGATATTCAACATTACACACAATAGAAAATTATTCCTTCTCTCACCTTTCCCATTCTAAGATGGAATGAGGAGTCTAAAGCCTACCCGATCATTCCCTACCTCCAGATTTCCACACTCCCAACTCCCAGCAGCATTCCTCAAGATTTCCAGCAACCTTAAGAAAGCCATCAAATGGGTGCAGCTAGATGCCTGAACAAGGCTCTTCAGGAGAAATTTTTAGGGCTGTACACAATAACTTTCCAAGGTTACAACACAGTCCCTTCCCCAACACATTATAATCAATCCCCCTTCCGAGGATTCCTCATAACTTTCCTTAACGACCAACCTAACTGCTTATAATTTCCACGCTGACTCATACAAGCCTCTCACTTTGCTGAAGTCAGGCGGAACATCATTCTTCCTTCCTTTCTATCTGGTCTGTTTCAATGGCACTAAGCCTTTCTTTACAGTGTCACTGAATATGGCCAGAGACCCATAACAATAATACAAAGGGGTATGTTCTTCCCTTGATACTTACAACACAGAGCTTCCATTAAAATTAATGGGTATTGTATGTGCAATGAGGGGTGAATATAACCCCCAAAATCTCTCTCTTCATTCTCACCTTTTTTTCAAGCTAAGGTTTCTTTTTCAATTATATCTAATGAATGGTATGCGAAGGCAGATTTTTGCTAAAGTTAGTCACATGAAAGTTGCCTCTTGGTCTAAATTTATATCTTGGCTCCTGAAACTCCACTTGGCGAAGTGGAATCAGTCTTACGTCCTGCAGCTCTTGCAAAACTTTATATTAAAATTTCCAGAACTGATAATGTATGGTCTGGTAATGATTAAGGCTACGTTTATATCACATAGGTCATGGAAGTCACGGAATCCCTGACTTCCAGAGACCTCGGTGACATTCTCTGCTTCAGGCCCAGCGGCTGTGGGACTCTGGAGCTGGCAGCCAGCAGGGCCCTGGGAGGGTTCCAGCGACAGGTGACAGACTCCTGAGGGAGCCCTCCTCAGGGTTCCAGCGATGGGTGACAGCCTCACGCAGGGAGGGGCTTGCCTTAGGCAAGCAGCTGGGGTGTCCCATTTTCTCTTTGGGAAATACGGTCACTCCGCAGCTTCCAGGGTGAACCAGCCCGACAACTCCCAGCCACCACAGTGGTCGGGGAAACCATGGAGCCGCAGCAGCAAAAGTCACAGACAGGTCACAGCTTCTGTGAATTTTTGTTTATTGCCCATGACCTGCCAGTGACTTTTACTAAAAATAGCCATGACAAAATCTTAGCCTTAGTCATGACAGACAAGGAAGTTATACTATATGATAATGATATTGAATCTTATTACAAACCAATACATATTCAGAAAGCAGTGACATCCCGGAATATACCATCTTGATGGGTAACTGTCAAGGATTAGCAAAAAAAAAACAAAAAAAAACCTGAGGCGTACTTGTGGCACCTTAGAGACTAACAAATTTATTTGGGCATAAGCTTTTGTGGGCTAAAACCCACTTCGTCGGATGCATGCAGTGGAAAATACAGTAGGAAGATATATACACACAGAGAACATGAAAAAATGGGTGTTGCCATACCAACTGTAACAAGATCAATTAATTAAGACGGGCTATTAGCAGGAGAAAAAAAATCTTTTGTAGTGATCCATCAGGATGGCCCATTTCCAACAGTTGACAAGAAGGTGTGAGTCACAGTAGGGGGGGAAATTAGCATGGGGAAATAGTTTTTACTTTGAGCAATGACCCATCCACTCCCAGTCTCTATTCAAGCCTAATTTAATGGTGTCCCGTTTGCAAATTAATTCCAGTTCTGCAGTCTCGTTGGAGTCTGTTTCTGACTTTTTTTTTGTTGGAGAATTGCCACTTTTAGGTCTGAAATTGAGTGACCAGGGAGGTTGAAGGGTTCTCTGACTGGCTTTTGAGTGTTATCATTCTTGATGTCTGATTTGTGTCCCTTTATCCTTTTGCGTAGGGACTGTGCAGTTTGGCCAATGTACACGGCAGAGGGGCCATTGCTGGCTAACCACGGCTACCATTCCGAAACCTGTCACGGATTTAACTGCTCTCCCTCTCTTGGGTCTTTGTCCCCTTTGATGTCCAGCATACTTTTTGGTAAAGTAAGAACAGACTCTGTCTGGCTGCTCTCTCTGAACCAAAGTCTCTGTCTGTAACCGTAACCCAATTTGCTAATTCTCTCCTTACACTTCTGGACTAGCTTTTTCTAGACTTTTTACATGCCCTATCTGGAAAGAGTAGCAGTCAGTATTTCCATATATAACCCCGTCTGAGTCAGCCCAGATAACACAAAACAAATTCTATAGGCAAGAAGAGGTACTACATTTAATTTTAAGCTTAGGGGGTCTCATGGTGGAAGGTCTGGTAAAACTATTCCACTGTTTGGTAGCAGAATATTGCATCTATTTCAAAGCTTGGTTGAAATCTGACTTTCCACTAACATGCAGGTTTCAAATATGTGCCCTCAGCCCTAATGCGGCCCCTTTAGAAACTTAGATCCACCTCACACATCCACTATGAAAACAGTTTTTTGAAGAATTATATTAAAAGAAATAAAATTACATACAATCCTGTATGTTTCCATTTGTTCACACTACATGCATGAAATATAATAACTTATCTAATCTTCTACTGCTTTGCTGACATCTCTGACAATCGGTGTTGAAAGTATGTCAGTGCTGTTGGCTGATGGATATGATGCAGTTGGGAGGGACGGTCTAGAGGCCAGAACTACAGGGAAGAGAGGCTGTCAGTGCTAATGAGGTAGGGGCACCCACTTTGTAATGCCATGTTTTCCTATATAATAATTGCTGGTTGCTGGAGAAAGGTCAAAGATTTGGGACAGATGAAACACAACCAACTATGAAAACAAATGAGAAAAGCAAATATTTTAGTGGTTCATTTAGGGATGGAGTCTGAGGACAGTAGCTAGATTGAGTGTTGCCAGATCAGGGGAAATGGGGCCTGGAATTAACAAATATGAAGGGAACAAAACACATAGGGCCTGATTCTCACACTAAGCTCTCTGGGGCGTTATAGTGGGTAGAAAGAGTCTGCTGGGAATATCCTCTCTGCAGGGTGCTTTACTGGGTGCCGGGGTAGAACTGGTGTTAGGGCCCTGCTCCAACCCCAAGTGTAGAGAGTGTGTTGGGGAATTAGGGGGTGTGCACTGCACTACAGTTATTCTTTGCTTTCCTGGGCCCATAGGAAGCCATAGCCCTGCTCTATCTTACAGTGGGGGCTGGGCAGGCCACAGTTTAGCTGTAGAATATGGGGGACAAAGGTGGTGAAAACCAGGGCCGGCTCCAGGCACCAGCTTTCCAAGAAGGTGCTTGGGGCAGCATTGAGAATGGGGCGGCAGTCTGTGTCCCGCGGTGGCAATTCGGCGGCAGCTCCGCTGCTCTTCGGGGCATGGCGGCAATTCGACAGCAGCTCCGCCGCTCTTGCGGCGGTGGCAATTCTCCAACGACTGCTTGGGGCGGCACAATTGGTAGAGCTGCCCCTGGTGAAAACACTTGTGAACAATTCCCTGTAGCTCTGTCCCAAATGTAGAAATGGAGTACTGGAGAATAAGGTTAACAGAGAGGAAGGATGGTTTTGTGGTTAAAGCACTGGACAGGTTCTCAGGAGACTTGGGTTGAATTCCTGGCTCTGACACAGTCTTCCCATGGGAACATGAGCAAGTCACATAATCTCTGTGTTCCCCATTTGTAAAAAGGAAGCCTTAAGCAAGGGTGCAAAGCATGTTTCTTGCACCAAGCCTGCACTGCTGTGGGGAGACAACGTGCTATTTTATGTACCAGGGTTCCCCTGCTGCAGGTTGTTGGGGTGGCCACTGAATCTTTGTGTTGGATCTAAAGGGCCTCACAGCCCTTTATCCAACGGCCCCAAACCTCCCCCACAATAGTGTGGCTGGAGTCCTTGTACATCACAGGTCCCACATTCTGCAGCTTCCTGTGCAGCAGACCTATATAACCTTCACTGTCTATTGGGTCTTCTGTGCCAATAGAAGAAGAGGCAGGATTTCCTTAAGAGGCAAAGGGTGATTTCAAAGAGAGTTTTGACCCTGTAAGGATTGCAGGATCATGCCCAAACCTGTAGGAAAAATTGTGTTCTGAGTCAAGGATGCTGAGCAGATTCAAGACCTAGCAGTGACGGTCCAGGAAAAGATTATGTACAAATGTTTTTCCTTTTAATTTTTACAATTTAAAAATAAATTGCTCCCAACTAATTGAAGGAGTTCTGTGCTAAAATATAGATTCAATCACCATTGCAATTTGTGGGCTGGAGTTTACTATCTGACTCATGCTTTTTACCTCCAGCTGTGCCTACATTCCCTTAGAGGATATAGCTCTTTAGTTGCTTAATTGAGCTCTCCCTTTAGGAAGGTATTACCCAGTGAACTCCCATTTGCTATAAATAGACCGGGCGACTTATCACCACCTTTTTAATATAAAAATTCCCATAACAGACTGTACCACAATCTTTATTTTAACCGATCAAAACAAACAGTGCCAGACAAAATGGTCACCCAGCTACCAAATGACATTTTCCCAAGTAGTGATGGCATAAGGTCAAAGTTCACATGACACTTCCTGGTATAAGACTCCTCATCTCATGGCTGTACCTTTATTCCAGACAGTGATAAACTATGAGGTCAGTTGCAGCTTTCCATCTCACTGGCCATATTTTTATGAGGTACATTTAATAATAGATTCTGTGCCAATCCTCTCAGCATTTTTACACTGATTTTATAATTAGTCTCTAATTTATTTACTCTTCCTCACCAAGAACCCAGTAATCTTCTTCTAAGCTCAAAAATCATCTAAAAGCTATACGGGCTTTGTAGGCGCCCTTTTACCCAACAAATTTCCTGCCACATAGTAAGACTTGAATATTTCAGAAGTTTTCTAGATTCTAGAAAACTCCAAAGAAAATAAAGAGAGGGGGGAGAGCCTGTTGGCCAACAAAAACAACAAACAAAAGCCATCATCCACACCACCCACATACACAAATTAACATCTACTAGAAATTCTGTTCTAGGCATTCAACCCCCTTAATCTGGCAGCAAACATTTAGACTATGATAACTGTGTAGTTCCCACACCCTTATGGACATCACTCTAGTTCACTGCAAACTTCCCAGAGCAGGACAGGGTCCCCAGGTACAGGGAGTGTTTGATATAAATTTTATACTGCATTCCATGTTAGACAAAAAGTTAATAATAGCAATAAGGCTATTATGCTTACCGCTATGCACAGTGACTGCTTAGAGACAGCCTTTGGCTGTGTATATGGCTTTAATTCTACTAATGCTCATGTACTTGTGTGGAATTTAAAGAATGTGGTTTTGTCTAACGAGTCCATAAATTAGTAGAGAAATAACTATGTGGTTGCCTGGTGATCTTTTTAGAAGAAAAGAAATCTCAGTGCTGGTGAAACTGAGGAAGGTGGTCATATTTTTGTTGTTTTTCTTTGTTAAAGTAGAAACTAATTGTGTTTCATATTTTATAAATTATTGATTGCAAAAAACAAAAGTGGTTTTCTTTGTCCATAAGGAGAACTGCCTTTCTTGGTTGCGTGTAAAAGTGGAGATGATGAGGATAGTGCAAGGAGTGAGGAAGATAGTGTGAGAAATTGTCATCATTGCTCTTACACCTTGTAAATGTTGCAAAATGGGAATGAACTTGCCAAGTGGGGCAGAACCATCTACCCTTTTCCCCAGGGCAAACTGCAAAAATGTGAGAACTAGAGGCATTTCATCCCTTAACTTCCCAAATTGGCAAAATATTAGTTTTCACATTCAAATAATTATAAACTGATAGCTATACCCGCATTGGGTCGCAAACTGCATTTGCCACAGGTGGCAAGTTTTTGCTCAATAAACTATGCACCCCCTATTAACAGTTGGCTGGTAGATCACATGAGATAAACTTTTATAGCTCCGTGGAATCACATAAATATATTTCCCCACTTAGATTCTATGCCTTTATGTGAATACTATCCAACTTTTTTTACATCCAAGAAGCTAACAGGCTCTCGTTGTGAATTCTAGTATTACATGCAGAACTTACAAGTGGTAAGTTCATATAAATCATCCAATAGACCATTTAATTATTGGAATGCCTATATTTTAACTGTAGGAGCTGTGGTTTGTGTCTGAAAATTCTTTTTTCAAAACTGTTCACTGTTTGACTGTAAGAAACGTGTAAAGTCTCCGTTGAATAAACAAAGGCTTCAGAAAGCATTTTAATCCTGGAGATATGCCATATACCATTGAGGAATGTAACAGGGTAGCTTGCCAATTAAATTAAACTGGGCTTAGTGCTCCTGTTCCAGTCTAGGTGCTCCCGCGTGGGCCAAGAAAGAGGGGGAGGCAGCACCTGGGGAGCTATAAGAGGGTCAGACCAGACTCACTCAGGAGACGAGAGCTGCTAGAGAGAGAAGGTGGTCGCTGGGAGAGGGTTGAAGGCAGGAGAGCAATGAGAGGTTTACTGGCTGGTATCCCTGAGAAGGGGCTGAAAGTGATAGCAGAAGCAGAGGGAGATGCTTGCTGGTTCAAAGTTAGAAAGTCAGAGCCAAGGACCAGGGTGGGCTGAAGGAAGGAGTGTGGGAGGTCAGTGGAGGGGCTACCTTCTGATGTTTCTTTGATAGAGAACTGGACTCCCGAGGAACCATAGAAGGCTGTGGGAATTCCTGCTGAGAAGAGTGGGGTTGATCCCAGAAGGAAGGGTTAGGGTGGCTGTTCTGGCAGAGTTAGAGGAGAACTGAAGAAGAGTCTGGGTGTGGTGAAAGACATCAGTGTCTGGTATGTACTAGATTGGTAGACTGGAAAAGACTACATGCATGAGGGTGTGTGGGGAATATGGATTGTGTTGTGAGAGTTGTGGTTATGGATGTTTGCACCGTGTTTTATCAATAAATTATATTGATGGACTTGAGGACAGGCTTGTATTGAAGTTACTAGGATCCCAGAGGGAAGTGGAGGTGAGGGGCCACTTGCAGGCCTGATCTGAAGCCATGAGGGGGTGCCTGGGAGGAGCTGACTCATTTACAAGGAATCAATGCAAGGAGTTAACTTTATTGCTGTTGCTTAAGTTTGATTTCATTTGAAAAACTATCAAAGAAGTATTTTGCTTAAAATAGTTTTTAAAAGATCGTATTTTTCTCTTACATGTCATGTGGGAAACGCTGTGTGATTTGGCATTCAGTGTAACTGGTGATTCGAGTAGATATAAATATTCCTTTTAATTAGGTATGCACCTCATTACTAGCTGAATGCTGTTTTGCTGGACTAACTCTTATTCATGACTTAGGCCTAAATTCTGATCCCTGTTACATGGCTGTAGCACCCACTAGAACTTAGGTTGCAAGGTCAAGTAAGTGTGTGAGTTTCTTTCCATTTCTTTAGTGGATGGGGTGAAACCACATCATGGGCTAGAAAGAGATAAAGGCCAGTCAGTCACATTTACTACACCTGTGTCATAATTAATTAGTTGTTTCCCATCCAAAGGGGGTGAGACTAAGAGGGAATATGTCATAGCTCAGTAGATATCTGGGTGTCGTTAAAGGCTGAGATAATTTCTTCTAAGGAAGAGCCCACAGGGAGATGAGCAGCTCCTGTGAAGGATCTGGAGTCATCATCATCATCATCAGACCAAACACCTCAAGAAGACCCAGTCTGAGGGGGTCAGTGCTCAATACCAGAGCTGGGGAGAAGACTCCAGAGTAGCTCCAGAAAGGGGACTGGGAAAGGAGCCCAGGAGATTGGCTGATTGTTTGGAACTTTGGAGACAAGTTACCCCTTTTGTTACTCTGAAAGGGATCTAAAGTCCGTGCTTCTCAGCTGGAGGACTGGCTTGTGCACAAAGGCAAATGGCCTACAGGGTGAGGACACCTGCAACAGGAAGCGCTGACAACAGGGGATGTTGTTGCGGTGACTGTTAGGCACTCCATTGTATTTCTGAAAATGTCTATCTAGAGAATTTTTCATGCCTGAAAAAACAACAAGAATTTGAGCTTGCTGCCAACCTACTGTTATTCCGACAGACTTTCTTTTCCCTGTACTGCACATCTGACATCTCAAAACCATCTCACAACTGACACTATCTGCTCAAGACAGTCCTATGACTAGCTACCATATGTAAATTATGCATCCAAGCACTGAGGTGTACAAAAGAAATGTCTGAGAAAGCTTCCACAGAATTTGTCTGCACTGTGCATAACTCAAGACAATTCTTTTAGCCCTTTACTTCCTCCAGAACCAAACTCATAACCAGTTAAAGAAAAACAGGCACTTTCAGAGGGACCCGTCTTTTTGTGTCCAATACAGAATGTGTGAAATTTATTCCTGTACACCACTTAAGTCATATAGAAGCCTTCAGATCGGGTCTTAAGGGAGACTTTAGGCCTCATGCGGGATCTCTCCACGTGGGTGAAATATACCTTATCTGAATAGAGCTGCTGTATTTGTGACTTTTTTTTGTCTCTACAAAATTTTATCAATAACTCTTTGCCAAATATGTCAGAAAGAAAGGAGTTTCTGGAACAGTTTGGTTAGTACAGTGAGGACAATACGCCATTGAGACTTAAGAGCCTTTACTGTGCCAGTGTGGGACGAAAAAGGTAAATATCAGCTTGCTTCCAAAGCTGACACAGGACTTCTAGGAGAGCAAATAGTGTACAGTGGCCCTCTGTACAGTGATGGACATCCTGAGATACTAAAGTAACATAGATAGTGCCCAATAAGGTGAACAAGGTATAGCCATCCTTTTGGTTTCACTGTACAGTGTTATGTATGGGATAGAGAGAAAACAAGTAAAGGGTTAAGTGGATATCAGGATTAGCAGAGTTGTAAGAAAGGGAGAAACTGTGGCACTTCCTCAAGTGATTCAAAATATGAGGCTGCTGATGAAATGCTTTTGCTTCTTCTGGCACCTGAAAACTGAAAGTTGTTTGTTACTACTCCTGAAGCAATAACTTAATCACTGACCCCATGAAAACCCAGACCTGGCTGGCAATGCCCATTATTTTTTTTATGCTGAATCCTTAGGGGCAGACATGTATAGTCCCTTAATAAGAATCTTTTCTGATGATTTGGGTAAGACAGATGTCAGCTTCTCCAGTTCAATACACCAGTGCCAGTAACCTGGCTAGGGAAGGTATTGTGCTTCCACAAATGCAACAATGCCCCATTTTTTTGACAGAGTATTAATTACAGGACTTGGGAAATACAGTATGACCAATTGTATTAAATAGCTCCTGATTGTCCATTTTCATAACTATCACAATTACTGATGAGTAGCTGCCTTCAGCTAAAGTAAAAATGGATTGTGAACCGTGCCTGTTCCAGGGATCAAACTTGTCTCAAGGTTAGAAAAGGCACGGACAACTTATTTTTCTCTTGTTGCATGTTTCTGCATTTCCTGGTTCTGGTCGAGACTAGAAGTGGAGACATCAAAATGCTGCTGGAGAGGCTGTTCTGGCGGTATTTCCAGCCCACAAGGAAAGAAAGTGTTGAATAGTTCTCTTCCTGGAAGATGAATCCTGGGTTTGATTGTCCATTGGTGGAAATCAGTGTAGCTCCAATGAAAACAATAGAGCTACTCCGGTTTATGACAGCTGAGAATCTGGCCCAATGTGTGTAGTTGGTTCAGTCTTTCCTTATAAGGCAGTCTCAATTTATTCCCTATAAATCCATGATTTATATTGCTCAGAGTTTCTATTATCTTGAATACTACTGTCTACATGGTGCCTTCAGAAAGGCAACTCTTGAGCATATTCAGGATACTTCCTAATCACCACAGGTGTTAATCCAACGGATAAAGAAAATGTTTGCAAATCAGGAACATCTATTTAGAATGTAAATGTCTGTCAGCCACAACTTGGCCAGAGTTTAAAGTGGGGAACCTCCAGAGCTAAATACATAAATCTTGATGGTTGGAGCTAAAGTGCTAGCCTGTGTAGCTGGGGGCTGTAGCAGACTCCTACCCTCTGTGGACTGGGCACAGTGGGGAATGCATAACAACATTACCCAGTGGGCTACATTTGCTCTACATATGCAGTTCCTGTTGCAGGTAGTAAACTCTGAGCCTTTAATAGGAACTATAAAAATATATTTACCTTAAACACTTTGAAATAGTCGGTCTTCCCTCTCAGCTGGGCACTAACTTTATATTCAATGATGGGGAGAAGACTGCCAGTCAAATCATTGCACAGCTTGCTCTGTTGAACTGCGGACACAAATCAGGCTTTTCCTGGAACATTATCCAGCAATATATGAGTTAAAAGAAATAATATGTTGAATAATTATTCTTTTAAACATTAAAAAAATTATTGTTCAGTGTTTATGATGCTAGAATACACAGTAAGTGAATACTGCCTTAGTTTCATATACTGTATGCTATCTTTACTGCACATCACTTGCCTAGGCATTTTATACACACTTAATTATTTTTTTAAGGGCCTGTCTGTTCCTGCCAATAATGGAGTCAATGGGGGCTTTACCACTGACTTCAGCGGGAGCAGGATTAGGTCCTAAATTATGAGTTATTTGTAAGGATGGGCTAATAGATTTATTCAGGGAAAAGTGAATATCTGATGTACACTATACAATCAAACACTTCCAAGGAAAGGGAAATTAAATTAACTGCAGCTTCATATTAATTTCCCATGTTGGTTTCAGTTAGAGACAAACCTATCCATTTTGAAAGCCACAGAGACACACCAGCATTTGTGTCAAGTCTGGTGAAAGGTTATAAAGTCCCAAATGGAATCCTGCAGGATTTAAGAGATTACACTGATTAGTCACATGCCCCATTGTCCAGTCTGCTTGTGAAATAACGTGTACTGAAATCACATAAAAAAAATCTTGTTTCCACATAGCCATTTGTAAAGTAAACTGAATAAAGATGCACATTTTAAAATGACTTTCTGATTTAACACTGTTTTTTATTGAAATGCCCGTATTGGATGTTTAGTCCTGCAAGAGGGTACTGATGCAGTACCAGTGGGCACTCTTTCCCAAGAGGCTTAAGTCACAGGTTGAGCTGGTCCCTTTAAGGACGTCTAGCTTAGCCTCATTTGTGCCTGCTTACTTTCCAGTTATGGAACTGAGTCTAGAGATGAGGTGACTGAACATATGGCTAGGGGATCATGTGACTGCACGCAGGTCTATGCTACATAAGAAGCTTGACTCAGGTATATCTACAGTACAGCTTACATTGGTATAACTTATGTCACTTAGGGGTGTGAATAAACCACCCCCCTGAGCGACATAAGTTATACAGACCTAAGTGTCCGTGTGGACAGCGCCCGTTGACATAGCTACTGCCGCTCGCAGGGACTGCAGTAGTTCAGCCGACGGGAGAGCTCTCTCCCATCTGTTTAGAGCAGCTACACAGAGAGCTACACAGGATGCAGCTGCGCCACTGTAAACTCTCTAGTGTAGCTGTGTCCTCAGAGAGAGCGTGTCCGGTGTTCAAAATAGGACCAGGTGCCTGGGAAACTGTCAGCAGAAATCTTCAGAGAACACGAGGAGCTGGGAGGCTCTCCAGGCATGGAGTCCGGGACTAAGTATATGGGGCTGTTTTGGAAATGGCCCAGGGAAAAGGAAAGTAGGATTTAAACAAAGGGGACATGAAACTTCACATTTAGGGTCTGTGGGATGGAGTCATAAGGGAACTCAGCCCCTTCCTTCCTATTTTACTGTGCCACCAGGAGCTGACAAAGCTGTCAGAAGGCTTGGGGGTGGAGGATGGGGAGTTGAGTGAGGCAAACAGCCTGCAGAGGACTGGGTGAAACACTGTAAATTGTGGAGAGCTCTGCACCAAAGGCTAAAGGAGTACTGAGCTCAGAGAGCGGTGAGAGACTGTTCTGTTCAGTGTGGAGTTGTTCTGACGATCCTCCGAAAGGTTTGGCCAGAAGGCTAAACCCAAAATCCCTTGCTCACCAGAAGGGGAAAATGAAGTAGCAACTGTGTCCTCGCACCAGGGAGTGGTACATTGCACTTATAGTTCCCAAACATTAGTTATTCCACCAGAGGACACATCCCCTAATGTGGACTATGAAGTGGCAATGGTCTTGGCAAACCACACAGGGAACCACTTTCTTTTCTGAAGCACTGGTACAGTAGTAAAAACTCCTAGGAGTTTGTTTACTCTGGTGCCAGTTCTGCAACTTGTTCTGTACGGTTGGACCCATGCAGGGCTCCAACAATATCCATGGAGCTCTGCGAGAGTAACAAGTTGCAGGATCAGGCCCTGAAAGAGGAGAAAAGTGAATGTCTTCTCTCACACATTCCCTATAATATTTCTAGGATTTTTATTTTTGGGCTAATCTGCCCCTGCTCTCCCTAAACAAACACATCTCCTCACTTCTTCAAGCCCCTTCATTCCCGGAGTAAATTAGAAATTAAAAAATGTGGCAGAAATGGAAAGAAATTAACATCTGAATCCCCCCTCAACACACAAGAAAACATGGAGAATGTCAGAATGTTTCTCCCAAGACTCCCATGCTGCTCTGGGGATTGGGGTACATATATACCACTCCTGTGACTGGAGTATCACAGACCTGCTCAAACTCTGAGCTGTTTTCTGCCCGAGCTGCTCCTTGAATTAACTTTGTGGGAGCGTGAGATTTCAAGCTAATGGTGGTAATTTTATTTCCACATGCAATGCTGGATGCAGTAACAGCTGACTCTGATGTGTGCGCCTACGAATCATCATAGAAAGGTCTACCAAGCTCCTAGGAGTGAGTACTGCAGATTTCAAGGGTAAAAGTCAGCTGCAGAGAGAAGTGTATCCAAATGGGATGCATGCTTTGACCTTCAGCTCCCCCCTCTCTGCTGTGACATGAGCTCTTCAGTTCTGCTCTTCAAAACTACTGAAAACACAAAGAAGCATAGCAACATCAACAGAAAATGATGAAAGTTTTGGAGGAGAGAGGCAGCAGTAAGGTGGGTTTATTATTATTTTTGCTTTGCAAACAGGCAAAAAAGTCCAAATGCATCAGTTTCGCTTTCCATACAATCTGCCTGACCCCTAGAGCTGTTGGGTTGGGAATAAGAATAAACTATGCCAACTGCATAAGTGGAACAAGGAGAACTATCAGAGGATGAAACAAAAGCTCCTCTTCTTAATGTTCAGGCGTATTTAGTTTAATTGCCGCAGAGATGTTTGTGAATTAAAGAAATTAATTCAGCCATAACTGTGCTCCATTGTAATTTACATGTTGGGGGGTCTCTCACTTTGTTAATTAAAGTCTATGGAGGTGGAGTTACACAGACTCTCTCTGGCAATGAGTTTCAAAAATTGGTGCTTACAGTTAGGCACCCAAGTTGACAAAAGCGGCTGGGTGTTCAACCCTTCTCCCCACAGTTCAGTTCTTGCCTCCAGGTGTTTTTCCAGTGTCTCTTTTTGGGTGGGGAGGCAGAGGAGAGAACTTAGATGATGTAACTCCCCTGTCTTGTATAGCTCTTGTGTAAGGCAGAAACCCTTTGTTTTCCAGTGGAAACACACTGGCATTCCAAAAGGGGAAGAGGGTATCCAGTACCAGGTGACTTGGACCCATGTCCCTGTATGGCTGTGGCAGCCATTGCTTGCAGGCTGTCTCGAGCGTCCACAGGAAGACTAAGCTCTTTTACAGTCCATCGTCTTTGCTAGTGGGCCATTAGCCCTGTCTGGCTTTCTCATTGTTGTACCCGAAGGGTTAGATGGGGGTGACACCCAAAGTAGCCTATTTGAAATACAGATACATAGTCAATATCCCTAACTTCAGATACAGAAATGATACAGGCATACAAATTAGATAATCACATTCAAGTAAACTGTAACTTTTCCAATGAAATCTTACACGAGCCATCTTGCATAAAGTACATCTCAGTTATGTGATATCCCTATCATAAGCATATTTTCATAAATAATATGGAGTGTAATGTCACAAATCTTTGTACTGTTTGTATTAGCAATCTGATCCATCTGCAATAATAACACAATTTCAGAATGGAGGCCAAGGATGGAAAAGGTTGGGAGACTGAATTATTTTGACCAGAGAGCTTGTCCCTCAATCTAATCTGCATTGCTGAAGCCTGTCATGTACCACGGCTGCAGCTGGAGAACTTCAGTCTCTAGAACTGTCAATCAAGCACTTTTCATAAGACCAAGTTCACACTAAATAGGTTTCAGAGTAAGAGCCGTGTTAGTCTGTATTCGCAAAAATCAAAGGAGGACTTGTGGCACCTTAGAAACTAACCAATGTATTTGAGCATCAGCTTTCGTGAGCTACAGCTCACTTCAGAATGCATCCGATGAAGTGAGCTGTAGCTCACGAAAGCTTATGCTCAAATAAACTGGTTAGTCTCTAAGGTGCCACACTAAATAGGGTGGCCATATTTCCCAAAAGGGAAAACGGGACACTGCCTGGGGCTAGCCCAAGGCTCCTCTAACCACCCCTGTACGGGGCTAGCCTTAGCCCTGTCCCCCCTGCCCTTGTGTGGGGCTGACATCAGCCACTGACCCGAAACCCACCCCCGCATGCGGGCCTGGCCCCAGCTGCTCCCCCCTCCCTCCGCCTGCATGGGGCCGGCCTGTGCTGCTCATCCCCGCCCCACAGCCTATGCGGGGCCAGCCCAAGCCACTCCCTCCCTCCCTCCACCCCCTTGCGAAGCTGGCCTGGCCCAAGCAGCTTGCCCAAGCCACCCCTCCCCTTACACAGGGCTGGCATCTCTGTCCCGCACATTCCTCCATGCCCTGCTAGTTGCTCAGTTGGCAAGGGTAAACGGGAAAAATGCCCAGTTTTGCCAAAAAAGTTGGGATGGCTGGGATAGGGCTTAAAAAAGGGACTGTCCTGGCCAAAACAGGACATACGGTCACCCTAACACTAAATAAAAAGGGCATGGAAGTAAGACTTCAAAGTGGGGCTGTTGATCAGATACATGGTATGGTATAAACATTGCCTGAGTTGCTTGTACCTCACTGATGCCTTTCTTAGTGGCTGAGCCCTGTACGGTTTCTTTTTTGCCTACCTGCAGTGGAAAGTTTTTCTGCAATTTTAATGGTTTGTAAAACTTGAGATTAAGATTTAATGAATGGTTAGGAAAACCCAGTTTTTGCTCATGTAGCATGATTTCATGCTATGATGCCTACATTGATTGGCTAGTTACAAAATCACTTAAATTCTCCATTACTGATGTGTTTCTAATTAATGTAAGTATAGTCAAGGTATTGAAAATCTCCTCCTCCGTCAAGAAGAAGTAAGATCTATAATCTTCCTGTTTTATCCCTTGGTTTCTTTGTTTAAGGTTCATTGCCAGAAAGGGATTTTATATTCTTTAATACTTCAGGAAAACTCATTTTCCCCCTCATAATGGAATTTCTGAAATATCAGTCCCTTCTCATTGTGCATGTGAATTGATTTATTAGAAGGCTAATTCCATGGATTACTCATCTAGAACACTGAAACCACCATTCATTTTTATTAAAAATGTTTTGAAGACCAGTGTCTTTGGCGTGCTGCATGCAGAACCTCAGTTCAGGGCTAAAGGCCTGATCTAACTCCCATTGCCATTACTGGGTAAAGAAATAGCACTGTCTTGGAGGAAAATGTCAGCTCTCTTTACTTAGGAACCTTTTGCTATGGTGCAGCTGTGTCTTGAGTTGAGGAATGTAGGAAGGGATTTACAAAATGGTAAATAGAGCTCCCTACATTACTCTGGTCAGGGTGAAGCAAGTAGAGGGAAAACTTACAGTCTTAGTAGTGAAAGACCCAAAATATATACCTAATGCAATAGGGATAGAATGTAGTGAGGGAAAATCCAGGTTCTGAATGATGAGGGATCCTCATCATGGATGCAATCCATTTCCTATTGACATCAATAAGCAGTGCAAAGCACTTTTAGATCTATGGATGTACAGCGCTATAGAAAAACTAAGTGGTGGTGTTGTTTTTTGTTGTTGTTTCCACTTTCAGTTGGCCTTGGACCAGACCCCATATGTCCTCACTGGGACTAGCTCAGGATGAGCTCTGCCTCACTGTCATAAAAAGAACATAACATAAAGATATAACTAAAGATATAAACTAAGATGTAATTATAAACTAAAAATACAATTTCCACTTCAATATATATTGGTTAAGATTCACATTCTGCAATACGAGAAAATGACTTTTATTTGCTACCATCGATGTTTCTAACTTTGTGCTCTCTGAGTTCAAGAAGAGGTAACATGATGTGAAAAAAGGCTCTACTTTGCTATTGTTATGTTATAATCTTCATAATGTGCAGCTGTTGGATGAGAGAGATGTGTTTTGTCCAGATAGTTAATAGAAAGCTAATAAAAGCATAGGTTGAGAGTAGGACTGTCAAACGATAAAAAAAATTAATCATGATTAATTGCGCTGTTAATAATAGAATACCATTTATTTAAATATTTTTGGATGTTTTCTACATTTTAAAATATATTGATTTCAATTACAACACAGAATACAAAGTGTACAGTGCTCACTTTGTATTTATTTTTGATTACAAGTATTTGCACTGTAAAAAACCAAAAGAAATAGTATTTCTCAATTCACCTAATACAAGTACAGTAGTGCAATCTCTTTATCATGAAAGTTGAACTTACAAAGGTGGAATTAGGTACAAAAAAACTACATTAAAAATAAAACAATATAAAATGTTAGAACCTCCAAGTCCACTCAGTCCTACTTCTTGTTCAGCCAATCACTCAGACAAACAAGTTTTTTTACATTTGCAGGAGATAATGCTGTCCACTTCTTGTTTACAATGTCACCTGAAAGTGAGAACAGGTATTCACAGGCACTGTTGTAGCCAGCGTCACAAGATATTTATGTGCCAGATGCACTAAAAATTCATATGTTCCTTCATGCTTCAACCACCATTCCAGAGGACTGGCATCCATGCCGATGATGGGTTCTGCTCGATACCGATGCATAGCGGTGTGGACTGATGCATGTTCATTTTCATTATCTGTGTCAGATGCCAAGAGCAGAAGGTTGATTTTATTTTTTGGTGGTTCAAGTTCTGAAGTTTCCGCATTGGAGTGTTGCTCTTTTAACTCTTCTGAAGGCATGTTCCACACCCCATCCCTCTCAGATTTTTGAAGGCACTTCAGATTCTTAAACCTTGGGTCGAGTGCTGTAGCTATCTTTAGAAATCTCACATTGGTACCTTCTTTGTGTTTTGTCAAATCTGCAGTGAAAGTGTTCTTAAAATGAACTACATGTGCTGGGTCATCATCCCAGACTGCTATAACATGAAATATATGGCAGAATGTGGGTAAAACAGAGCCGGAGACATGCAATTCTTCCCCAAGGAGTTCAGTCACAAATTTAATTAACACATTCTTTTTTAATAATCATCATCAGCATGGAAGCATGTCCTCTGGAATGGTGGCCGAAGCATGAAGGGGCAGACGAATGTTTAGCATATCTGGCATGTAAATACCTTACAATGCCGGCTACAAAAGTGCCATGCAAATGCCTGTTCTCACTTTTGGTTACATTGTAAATAAGAAGAGGGCAGCATTATCCTCTATAAATGCAAAATAACATTTTTGTCTGAGTGATTGGCTGAACAAGAAGTAGGACTGAGTGGACTTGTAGGCTCTGACATTTTACATTGTTTTGTTTTTGAGCGCAGTTATATAACAAAAAAAAATCTACATTTGTAAGTTGCACTTTCATGACAAAGTGATTGCACTACAGTACTTGTATGAGGTGAATTGAAAAATATTATTTCTTTTGGTTATCATTTTTACAGTGCAAATATCTGTAATATAAAATAATGTATGCTTTGATTTCAATTACAACACAGAATACAATACATATGAAAATGTAGAAAAACATCCAAAATATTTAATAAATTTCAATTGGTATTGTATTGTTTAACAATGTGGTTAAAACTGTGATTAATCGTGATTAATTTTTTAAATTGTGATGATTTATTTTTAGTTAATCGCGTGAGTTAACTGTGATTAACCAACATCCCTAGTTGAGAGTTTGTTAAACTGGGGCACAAACTCATTCACCAGTGAAACAACAGCGGGCTAATGGCCAACAGAGCCTTTGTAAAATGTTCTTTCTCTTCTGTTGAATGCCAGACACCAATCTTTTGGGTATGTACTGTACACTATTAACTTTGCAGTATAGTTCATATGAACTAAATTGTCAGTTTTGCAACTGAATGCATATGGATTGAGGAGTGTTCAGTGATGTTATTCTTTGGGACCCTTTTGTTGGACATTCAGAATTATTTTTTAAAAAAAAACCCATGTTAACCTAACTGAATCACCTAGTATTTAGTTATAGTGTGGAAGAGGCAGCATTAAGGAACATCAGCTCTGCATTTAAATCACTGTCCTTGGCTATGTGTGGTGGAAAAGAAAGAGGGGAGAAAAGTCTCCCCATTTCACTTATCAGTCAAACTGATCTGATTGACGGTTATTTATTTCTGATCTTCTGTATTAAAGACAACCTGTACTTTAATATTTTTCAGTTGTAAAACATCTGTATCATTACTCGATGCATAAATGAAACATCACAAAGTTCCTGCAGGAGTTTCTTAAAAGTCCTACATTTGGTGCTGGCCCAGTGGCTTTGTGTACAGTGGCTCATGCTGTTCTTCTGGCAGGTCCAGATTCAAAAGGGACATTGCTCATTTTAGTCCCTAAATTTTCTGTCTCTGTGACCTCTTCCTTTCCTTTTGAATCAGAAATGAAGAATTGTGAAACAGAGGCTATAGAGAAAGTTATTCACGTTTAAATGAATCCCACCACATGTTAAGTTTCCTGCATGGATAATTGTTTGAGTCTTTGTTATGCATCAGGTCCCACATTTGGGCCTTGGCAGGTTGTGAGCTATGTTCAGATCTGACCTTATGGTTTTGGGCATTGGCAGTGGATGAGAGCATTTTGGAAGGGATATTCTTAATCTTTTTGAGGGCAAATGTGATGCATTATTCTTAACTATTCCCTGGCCATCTTGAGGGTAACACTCTCAGTCTTTCATTGCTGCACTACATCTACACTACAATTAGACACCCGAGGCTGGCCCATGCCAGCTGACATGGTTTTGCGGCATTTAGGCTAAGGTGCTGTTTAATTTCATTGTAGATGTCTGGACTCGGGCTGGAGCCGGGCTATAGAACCCTGCAAGGTGGGAGGGTCCCAGAGTCTGAATGTTTTTACACTGCAATTAAACAGCCCCTTAGCCCAAGCTCCTTAGCCTGAGTCAGCTGGCCGAGGTCAGAGGTGGGTTTTTAATTGCAATGTAGACATACCCAGAATGAGCTCTTAGTTGCAGTGCTGGTTGACATAATTCAAATGCGACCAAAGGAAGGAGGAACAGGACCCTGCTATAACTCCCTTTGTTGACCATATTTTGTGGAATTTCTTAAATGCTGAAGCTTTGAGATGCCATATGTATCTCCGTAAGCTGTGTTCCATAGGGAGTCCTGACACTTTCTCCCTCTTTTCCTTGCCTTATTTCATCCACCGCACCTTTGAGAAGCTATACTCTAGCTATGATTCTTCCTGCAAAGAGCTCTCAGAGACTTTTCTCATGCCCTATGGAACCCGTTGAAGGAATTGCTGGTAAGTAATATATCATGGTATTTTGGCATCCCCTACTCCCCTGAGATCAAGTGCGCTAGCTTCATCAGACCATTCTGGTCCCTCCAAACTGAGATCAGGACTGCAAATGAAACCTGCATCTCCCATTTGGTGATTCAGAACAATACCACTATGGCAGAAAGCTGACCTTAACATACTTGTCATCTCTTGCATGTGGGTAATGTCATTCCAGAACTGTTGCAAGAATGTTATATGTTGCACTATTGCTATATTGAGAGCTGGGCATTCACTGTATTAGATATAGAGAACTGTTCATACAATTCAGCTGTGTGCAGCTTACAGGTATTAAAGTACAGTATATAGAAATGCAAAGTATAAAGAGCCAAGTGAAAGCTTACTTATTCAGTGGAAAATGTTGTTGTGGGTGTCTTTTGTGGGGGAGGGAAATGTGTGTGATGCCATCTTCTATAGCTACTGCCAGAAATCAAGCAAAGGGTATTTGCTATCTAAATTGCCTGAATATAGAAGTCTATTGGAACAGAACTGCAGTACTGGGATCAGGAGAGACTGATAATAAATGAAATCTTGCTGCAGGGAAGTCAAGGCTCTTTCAGAATAATAAGGAAATATACATAGCAAGACATTGTTTCCTGCCAATTGAGATCAAGAAAGTGGCTGAACCTCTATAGACAACACTATTCCCCCCACCCGCTGCCTCCCTCAAAAAGCTTCTACTGTATTAGAACTGATGAGCCCATGATTGTTTTAAGGGTCATCCTGGCAATGTAACGTTCTTAGATTAATGAGTCCTTGAATGCAATGCCAAATATATAGAAGAGGAAGCAAGAAGTAAAGAGTTTAGCTTCCTTTTTGCTTCACAAAAGAAAAATCAGTGTTCTGTATCTAAAAAAGTTCCCAGAAATGAAAAAGCATACTCCTTATTCTCTTATCGTACAAGATTAGACGATCTGAGACCTGCTATTAGAATAATTCAATCTTCCTTGCTTTGCCTTGTAATTTTGTGCATCTCTAATCTTTGTTCTAATCAAATTGTCTAATCAGACAAATAGTCTGGTGGCCTTTTGAAAATAGAAACAAAGTAAAGATTTAAAAGGTTAAAATCTGCATGGGTACAAATATCACCTGGACCTAGGGGAGTCAAATGGATTGAGAGTCAGGCCGTAATTCAAGCCACATTAGAAAAAAAATTGATGTTGCTCTTTACACAGAACTAAGCCTGGGGTCAGATCCTCCAATGTGCTGAGTGCCTTCAACTCCCACTGAGGCTATGCACACCCTGCAGAATAAGGCCCATAAGAAGGATCTGGGGTATTATACCAAGAAATAGAATTCCCATCTTCCCCCCCCCCCTTCCTCCTATCTCTAACATCTCATACAAAGAAGCTATGTGGCCTAGTAGATTGATCTAGGAGCTAGGAACTCCTGAGTTCTAGTCATACCTTTACCACCAATTGGCTGTGTGACTCTGGGCCTGTTTCTTCACTTCCTTGTATAGTCAGTGCCCAGGCGCGACCTTAATATAAAATGCTATCACCATTGTGAATGGAGAATATATATCTTGTTTGACTATAGGTAGAGCTGGTAGCAATACTTATAGTTAAGGTTGCCTAAAACTTTCCATTCTAAATCCTGTTTTTAGTGACTTATAACTTATCTTTGCCAAACTTCAACCATTCAGGTTGAAAATTCCCATGTCAAGTCTCTGCTTCAGGATGGATTTTTTTTTTAACGTTTCAGCAAAAACATGTCATCTGTTTCTCATAAGGTGTTTAAGGGAAAATACATTTGTTTTGCCCATGTTAAAAAAATTCTTACATCCATTTTTGGCAGAGAGGCTGTAGTGCCTCTATGCTTTGGATCAGAGACTCAGAAGTTTGTGTTTTGGAGAGTGGATAGATGGGTGTGTTTGGGGGTCACCCTGGAGGCAGTAATGTGCCTTTTGCCATCCTCATGAAAGCTGACCAAATCTTGGTCAAGTTATAAGCCTCGGAAAAAATCTCAATTCACACATGCACAGTAGAGACTTGGTAGAGTTTGGGAGTTATCTTCTCCAAAGATCCTGTTTGTACTGAGCATGTTCCAGCCCAGGGATACAGGGGCTGGATAGGAGTTTTCCTTCAGTGGCTTCTCCTGGTAGCCAGTAGACATTGTAATGCTGGTCATAAGAAAGGAGAGCAGGCATACTCTGAATGTGCTGGTGCCCAGGAAAAGAAGGAATCAGTCTGACTTGAATGCAGGGTTGAGGAGCATGGTGGGGGAGAAGGAGATGGGAAGCAGAGACAGGCTGTGGGGGTATTGCTAGGGGGGGCAGGGGCAGGCAAACTGGAAAGGGAAAGAAGTCTAACTACTACAGTACACTTCCTTCCAGAACCTGGAATGGAACCCATGATTCCTGAATTGCAATATTGCTCTGCTGTTTAGTTAATAGTTGTGAAACCATGGCAAAGTGTGTGTCTCATCACCCTCTAGTGGCTAGTCCAGATAGAGAATTACAACCTACTGTTGCTATAAGTTACTCTATGAGTTCAAGTGGTTGAGGTCTGTGCTGTGGAGTTAAAGGTTCTGATTCTACTGAAGACCTGGGTAGGGGCAGGGCTCAATATGGTTCCGTATTAGAATTTCAGTGTTTTCACTTTTTAAAAAAACCTAGAAAATTCCACGCAAAACACTATGTTAAAAGAAACATAATGTGGCAAATTCAAGAGCTCGCAGGTTAGGAATTTCAGAATTGACGCTGGCCATGCAACCTTTAACTGGGGCCCCCTTTTATTATGAACACACACTATTTTTTCCACAGGAGCCCTGCCTCATTCAATGTACAGAATGTGAGGAACTCAGGAAAGAAATCAGAACTATGTAGTGTAGGAGGTTGTTGTCAGTAGTACCTCAGCCTCATTTGTTGCAGACCTCATTTGTTGGAAGGTGGGTAGTGACTGAGGCTGGGGAATGCAGGAAGAGAAAGGATGGACTCATGATAAATCCCCTATAAGCAATGCCCTCCAACTATGAAGGGGAGCAGTGCATCCAACTCAATTAAATGGTATAAACTCTTATTTTAATTAATTCTGCTTTTTCCAGCACAAGGGAAAAGGAATATATTAGTGGAGATGTTGCTTCTCCCCTCTTATTACAACTCTTAATCCTGTTGAGCAGTAGCTTCCATTTAAACTGACAGTGGAGCCAAAAAGATCAGTGCTGTCAAAAGATCTTCTGCTTATTGTTCAAATATTCAATATGGAAACACTTCTTAGCAGGGCCCTTTTAGCCTACCGTAGCAATTTTGGCTTCTGAAATAGGGTCTTTCCAAAATCCTAGCTGTAGAAAGATCCATCGTGCAACACACAGACTTTCTCTTTATGACCTTTGTGATGGATTTCAAGATGTTTGATGAGCGCATTGCTGGCTTGTCAGATTAAAGTGTTGTATTCTGCATTATCCCTTGTCAAATGTTGGTCTTCATTTTAAACACAACAAAAAAAGCTTTAGTTTTGCAGCAGATTTCTTATCATGTGTTCTGTCTTATAAATCAGTCCTATCCTGTCATGAGTTTTGTACTGTTATCTACTATAAATCTGCAAGAACCGCTGTTTGTTTCATTTGTATTTCATATAAGCTGTGTCCTTCACTTTCTACTGTTAGAAGAGAGTTTATATCTAAAGGAACAGAAGATGCAAAGGGCAGGATCATTTCTTAAACAACATTCCAAATTATTGATCGTGTCGGAAATTTGTTTTTAAGGCCAGTAGATTTTCCAGTCAGTAAACAATATTACAATATTGTCCATTGTACGATTGGTACTGGCTTTGTGTTTACTGTTTGTAAAAAACAGTGGTTCGGTCATGGAGCCATTGTAGCTCATTACTGTTGTTGTGATAGTGCCCAGAGGCCCCAATCAGGATTGTGTTAGGTATTGTAGAAACAAAGAGGTAGAGACCGTACCTGTCCGCAAGATCTTATGTAATCCAGACCCCTCCTGGGTGTGGTGTTCTGTCCCATCTAGTTGCACCAAGACCACTTAGAGAGAGAGAGAGATAAAATGAGTCTGTTCTACAGCATTAGCTAATAGGCAGTTGGCTTTTAGCTCATGCGGCAGAGGCTCATTCATTGAGGTTCCTGGTTCAATCCTGCCCGCCGATGACCGGGGTCTGTCGGCGTTAAACTTACAAGATAAGAATATTAGCAACGTACAAAAGGTAGGGGACAGGGACGCAACCACATAGATACAATTTGTATATGCATTTGTTGTTTTGTTTTTGAATTACATAAATAATTATTAATCTTTTCCAACTTCCCTTCAGCCTCACCCTCATACACTGCCTGCCTGTAGGCTTCATGGCGGAAGTGGGCCTTAGAGAGGGGACTTGACAGAGGAGGTCAGTTATGGATCTGTTCAGGGATGGTGTTCCAAGTATGGCAGGCAAATGTAAAGATGTTTGGGGCAGGAGCAGACAAGAGGTTGGTCTAGGTTGGCCTCATTGGCAAGGACAGGAAGTTGGGTGTGAGGGGACTCAATTAGAAATGGACACAGATAAAATGTTAAGGGCCTTAAAAGTCAGGACTAAAAGCTAGAACTTCTTGCAGTGGTAGAAATTCAAAGTGGGATTTGGTGGGGGAGGAGGGAATGAAATAGTTAGAGATGGGCCAGGGAGATGATCTATATAGAGTATAGCTATATATTGAATGAATTATGAAGAAGTGATGGTCACCTGCTAGATGAGAGGGAGAACGAGGGAGCATATTGCAGAGGAACAAAAAAAATTCTGGTTCCCTTTTGGTAAACTTCTTGGGGCAGCTACACATTTAAGGAATTCCTCTATTGCTTTTGGCAAAGGAAAACTTGTGTAACAAAAACCCTCCTTGGCATGATTTACCTCAGGGCTGTCCCCAGACATGATCTTATCTGTCAGTCAAATTTGAAATCTCAAGGAAACCAAGGGAAGAGCCATTGATATGACAAACTATGCTTGGCTTCAGTATGTCTCTGGACTTCAGTGATGGGGACATCACTGTTATTTGGAGGGGCCATGTTATTAGGGGCATTCACAGTTTCTGTATCCCATTCTGATAACTCACTGCCTATTGACCTCTCTGTAGAGATTAATAGGAGTTTCAACATCACTGTTGGCTCTTTCCTCCCAGCATTATCACTGAATACTGTACATGGTACATCTCACTGAGAGGAATTGTAACGTGTTACTCCCAGGCAGCCCTCCAGACATCTGGCAAAAGTGTGAACTGACTTTGGCCTATAGATGATCTCTCTTTCCTGTAAAACAGCTGTAAGCACACACAGTGACAACTCCAGGAGCACAGTTCATGTCCAAGAGAAACTGCCTTCCAGATGCTGGTCTTCAAGACTTTCCTAAGGGAAATGTTCCCATCAACAACAATCCCCAACAAGCCTGTATTTATAGAGAGAGCTGTGACTGGCGAGTAATTCTAAATTCTCTGCGTTGTTTGTGGGTTGTTTGGGAAAGTGTTACTACTGCATAATCAGTCTGTTTATATTAAATCTGTTGGGATGTCGTTGATGAGGCTTTTGTTTATTGCTGGTAGAATCTATGTTCACTGCTGCAGCATGTTTCCAAAGACTTTGTACAAACAATTTAGTGGAGAGGCAAACTAAAATGACAGATTCTGATTACAACTTCCTTTTGGACAGAGTGATGTTGCTGAAGCTGCAGTGACCTTTCCACGCAGCAGCTAGACAAGGTGCGCCCCACTGCTATCACTACTCAGACAGGGGCAGAAGTAAAGGCATATAGAACTGTGCACCACGAAGGGCTTGTCTACATGGGGACATACAGGAAAATTAATCTAAATTAACAAAAGGTGTGATTATTGAAGTGGTTTAGTTAAATAGCATTAAATCCCTGTGTGGACGCTATTAGGCCACGTCTATACATACAGTGCTGCTGCGGCACATGTGGTGAAGAGCTCTCCCATCAGCATAAAAAACCCACCTCTGCGAGCATCAGAAGTTGTGTTGGCGGGAAGGTGGTCTGGTGCCAAAAGAGAAATATACGTGCCGTCTATCACTCCACTGCAATTTGGGAACCCCATAACTGCAAAACCACCCACTATGCCCGGCACATTGTAGGGAGTCACAGTCCTGCATAGCAAGAAGTGACTAATAGTTCTGTTCATTTGTATGACAACAGCCCCTGTAGTGGATTTTCCGACTTCAAATTGATTGCTACCGGTCAGTCAGGAATCTGGTGTTGCAAATTTCCACAGGGCAGTCACCACTTGCTTCTCCAGTGTCAGTGCAGCTCTCATTTTGATGTCCCTGCTCTGGAGGGCTAGGGAGAGTTCAGTGCACAGATCCAGGAATATTGCCTAGCACATCCAAAAGTTCTGCAGCTATTGCTCATCATTAAGGGTAAGATTTTTGTCATGGTTATTTTTAGTAAAACTCACAGACAGGGCATGGGCAATAAACAAAAATTCACAGAAGCTGTGACCTGTCTGTCACTTTTGCTGCTGCGGCTCCATGGTTTCCCCAACCACTGTGGTGGCTGGGAGTTGTGGAGCTGGTTCTCCCTCTGTCCGTGGCAGCTGCAAGCTGCAGGGTGACCATATTTCCCAAAGAGAAAATGGGACACCCTCAGCCGCTCGCCTGAGGCGTCTCTGTGTTCCTGCAAGGCTGTTGCCCATCGCTGTAACCCTGAGGAGGGCCCCCTCAGGAGTCTGTCACCTGTCCCTGGAATATTGTAGGGGGGTTGTCACCTGTCACTGCTGTCGCCAGTTGCTGGAACCCTGCCAGGGCCCTGCTGGCTGCCAGCTCCAGAGTCCCACAGCCCTGGGGCTGAAGCAGAAACTGTTATCGAGGTCTCCGGAAGTCACAGATTCTGTGACTTCCATGACCTCCATGACATATGTCAAGGTTCCTTCCCCACTTTGAACTCTAGGGTACACATGTGGGGACCTGCATGAAAGACCCCCTAAATTTATTCTTTCCAGCTTAGATAAAACACTGCCACCACAAAAGTGTTACAGAAAGGACAGGGGAAATGCCCACTTGGAAACGTCTCCCCCCCAAAAATATCCCCCCAAACACTACACCCCCTTTCCTGGGGAAGGCTTGATAAAAATCCTCACCAATTTGCATAGGTGAACACAAACGCTTGGATCTTAAGAACAATGGAAAAGCAATCAGGTTCTTAAAAGAAGAAGTTTAATTAAAGAAAAAATAAAAGAATCACCTCTGTAAAATCAGGATGGTAAATACCTTACAGGGTAATCAGATTCAAAACATAGAGAATCCCTCTAGGCAAAACCTTAAGTTACAAAAAGACACAAAAACAGGAATATACGTTCCATTCAGCACAACTTATTTTATCAGCCATTTAAACAAAACAGAATCTAATGCATGTCTAACTAGATTGCTTACTAACTCTTTACAGGAGTTCTGACGTGCATTCCTGCTCTGGTCCCGGCAAAAACATCATACAGACAGACGAGAACCTTTGTTTCTCCCCCTCCCCAGCTTTCCCCACTCATTTGGTTTCCCACTCATTTGGTTCTTCTTGTGGCTCTGAAAACACTGCAGGATCACACACCCTGAGCTTGCAGCGCTCATGACAATAGTGCAGAGTCGTGCAGGCTCCAGGCTTCTGTCAGAGATGGACGACATCAAGGAGGGCTGCAAGGGTTTGTGGAATTATGAAAAAAGGCACAAAAAGTGTGGCCAGGGACTGCGGCCAATGGGAGCTGCGGGGGTGATACCTGCAGGCAGTAATGCGCAGAGGCGCCCTGCCCCCCCACCTAGGAGCCGCTGCCAGAGGGGTGTGTCAGTTGCTTTTGGGAGCCTCCTGAGGTAAGTGCCGGCCCCCTGATCCCCTCCTGCACCCCACACCCAAACTCCCTCCCAAAGCCTGCACCCTCTCATGCACCCCAATCCTCTGCCCCAGCCTGGTGAAAGTGAGTGAAGGTGGGGGACAGTGAGTGATGGAGGGAGGGGGGATGGAGTGAGCAGGGGCCTCAGAAAAGGGGCATGACAGAGGCAAGGATCTTTGGGCTTGTGTGATTAAACAGTTGGCAACCCTACCAAGTGGGCATGTGGAAGCCCTGGCCATGCCAGAAGAGCGCACCCAGTAGAGCAGCTGGCAGCTCGCTGGGCACCAGCCAGCATAGGCGCAGCACTGCCCAAATGTCAGGCACACAGCATCCATGCGGGTGGGGCTTGTGCATGTGTGGGGGCCCATTAACTGTTCTGCCCTGGGGCCTGGAATCGCTGTTAGCAGGTGTGGAGACAGTTGCAAACTGGGACGATGACCCCATGCTCTCAGGCATCCCCACATGGCTCATTTCGGCCCGATCATGCATTGTCAAAACTTCCTAAATGTCTGTGTGCTAGATGGTGGTGAGTTGCACAGTGGGATGCCTACCCAGGATGCACTGCACTCTGGATCGTCACAAGCACTTCTGGTGAGCATGTGCACCACCAACACAAGGCGCCAAATATACACACACTCAAGTGATGTACTAACTGTGGCGGCTGTAAGCCGATGTAGCTTTAATTAATACAAGTTTGTACTGTAGGCATGGCCTCACTGTGACCAACCAACATGGCTGGGACCCACCTTTCAAGACTGCAAAGAGTACCTTCCTTTTTGCTTCGTCGGTGAAGGATGTGAATTTGTCCTTTTGCCGCCGCCTTTTATCCTCAAAATTCATTGTTTTGTTCCCAGAGTCAGGATGACCCCTGTGCGTTATTTGCTGGTGTGCTGGGTCCATATGGTCTTCACATCCTCATGTTGACATTATATGCAAACAGACCTGTATTGTGTTGGCTTAGAATGGTTATTTTACATGTGAACCAAGACAGACAGTTGTATACATCCCTTTGTCTGGAAAAAACTGTTTGTCACCCCTGTCTGGGACCCAGAATCAAAAGCATATTTTCAGTACATAAACACAACTTCTTAAATGTCACCTGTACCTACATCCCAAAATGATTATGAAGATCTGTAGGACATAGGGTTTTATTAGATTTCTCATTTAACCTTCTTTGGCTAAATACTATGAAAGCAATGTATTGGGTGTAGTGAGTTTGTCAGGCCTGCTGGGGTACTGTTACAGAACAGTGAACCCTTTGCCAGTTGGCATCGAGGGTTCCCTAGGGTCACAATGACTGTTAAGTGGTCTGTGTGTAATTAGTTGGTGGTCTCAGTACAGTGTAGTCCAGTCAGGCATTAATTGGCTGTAAGGACTGAATGGGCACAGAAGCTGGACTCCATTAGTAATCTTCTAAACCAAGTCTGAGACACAGTGGTAGCTGGTATGGAGAAGCTGGCACTGCTGCTGTCCACGTTGACTGTAGATAGTGGACTTCCATCTCAGGGCTTATCAAACAAGCATCTTTCATAAGCATTAAATTATTTCTATTAATAAAACATCTGCTCACAAGCTCCACCTCTGCTGTTTCTTTTCCCGTAAATGATATTTCAGTCTGTCTCCCTCTGGATATCAAACATTCCTGGATTTCCCTCTCACTCACCCAGCGCTTTCTCTACTCTGAAGTAAATAAGAACAGAGTGTGGATAATCAAAAACTTGGCTGTCAGTGGTTATGTCTGCATTTAAACCAGAGCTTTTCAATAAGATCCTCTTGAACCTTTAAAAGAAACCAGTAACTTTTTATTTGTATTAAATGAAGTAATTCTATAGGAGCATGACCAATATAATATTAGTTCTAAAATTGCTTCAGGGAGCAAGAAGTAAAAAAAAACAAACTCTAAAATTTCAGAATTACTCAAGTGTGGCTCAAATAATTATTTACTTTAAAGTAAAATTTTGTGTAAAGGGGCTGGAGTGGGGGAGAAAATCATACTGTGGATATTTAAATCCTGCGAAACTATGATAACCGGAGAAATAGTGAAATGAAGATGTTAAAAGATTCAAGAATGAAGGCTGACCAACTGAGAGGGTAAAGGACTTACTGTCTGACTTTAAAATTCGTGATAGTTTGTATGTTTAATGCACATAATTTGACTAATTAATGTTTTGGAGACAGGATGTCCTTGTTAAAGAATCATGTCATTTATTTCTTCCCCTTCGGTTTGCCTGTTTTTCATGCTGCTCTTCATTCATTTTCCTTTTTCTTTCCTTGAAAGAAAAAAATAGACCATCTCCTTTCCTCTTATTATTTTCATTCCCCACTCGAGTTGTATTAGTCTTCACTCTTTTTGTTCTTCACTATTTTTGGTGCTCCCTCTCACTGGTGTAGGACAGACAGACAGATGAGACAGGTTTCCCTCTCATTCTCCCCCGGTATACCAACACACTTCAACATTTTAAATAAATAAGTAAAATACACAGTGCTGATCTGCAAAGATATCTACTATTCCAGTTCAAGGCCTCTGAACAGAAATTTGCCGATAAGGTCCAGCTTTTTGGAGGTTTAAATGACAAAGACCAGAATGACCTAGTGGATAGGGCCCTGAACTGGGATTCAGGAGACCTGGTTTCTATTCCCTGCTCTGTGTCGCTGACCTGTTATGTGACCATGGGCAAGTCATTTGCCCATTGTCTGTCTTGTCTATTTAGACTTTAAGCTCTTGGGGGCAGGGACTGTCTCTTACTATGTGTTTGTATTCTGCTTTGCTATACGGCCCTGATTTCAGTTGGGGCCATTCAGGGCTACAGTAATACAAATAATAAGTAGGCAAGGATAAGACCATTAAACTCACTTTCAGTTGCAGAAGTTCAAACCAGTCTCTAGAGGCAGAAGACTGCTTTGCTGACCAACTGTGCAAGCTACTACAACTCCCTTTGCTGTTAGTGTTGTCAACTTTCCAATCCCACAAAACCGAACACCCCCCGCCCCTTCTCTGAGGCCCTGCCCCCTTCTCGCTCCATCTCCCCCTGCCTCCATCGCTCACTCTTCCCCACCCTCACTCATTTTTACGGGGTTGGGGCAGGGGGTTGGAGTGTGGGAGGGGTTATGAGCTCTGGGGTGGAGCTGAGGGGTTCTGAGTGCAGGAGGGGGTGTGGACTCTGGGGTGGGGCCGGGGACAAGGGGTTTGAGGTGCAGGAGGGAACTCCGGGCTGGGGCAGGGGGTTGGGGTGCAGGGGGTGAGGGGTCCGGCTGGGGGTGGGACTGGGGATTAGGCGTTTGGAGTGCAGGAGGGGGCTCTGAGTTGGGGCATGGGGTTGGGCTGTGGGAGGGGGTGAGGGCTCTGGGGTGGGGTGGGGGATGAGTGATTTGGGGTGAAGGAAGGGAGTCTGGGCTGGGGGTTGGGGTGTTTGGGGAGGGTGCAGGGTCCCAGTGATGTTTACCATAGCTCTGAGGAAGTGGCTACCAGGTCCCTGCAGCCTCTAGGTGCATTGGCAGCCTGGCAGCTCTGCGAGGTGCGCACTGCCTTCACTCCTGCAGGCACCATCCCCTGCAGCTCCCATTGGTTGTGGTTCCCAGCCAATGGGAGCTGCGGAGCGGGCGCTGGGGGCGGGAGCAGCCACAGAGCCTCCCTGGCTGCCCATGTGCCTAGGGGCCACAGGGACCTGGCAACTGCTTCCAGGAGCAGTGTGGAGCCCTGGCAGGTAGGGAGCCTGCCTTAGCCCTGGGCCCCTGCTGTGCTGCCGAACCGACTTTTAATGGCTGACTGGAGCCGCCATTCCATTCTCCTCTTCCTTCTCTTACTGCTCTTCATTCCTTCTCTTCTTCCTTCTCTTCCCCCTGCCCTCCCCCCCGACTTTGCGTGATCCTCTCCATATTTCTAAATGAGTATTTTCTACAAAGCTTTCCTGAAGAACTTTTTGGGCTCCCACAACTGCCTAACCTCCCTTATTGGAGCTTGTGAAGGGAGCAAGTTGGCCCACTGCTGCAGGAGAAGCTTGACTCAAAGAGAGGCATTTTGCAAGGACACCCCATGTAACAAAATGTAACTGAATGGGGCTGTACAAGATGGCAATCAAGGCTGAATTTGACCTAGAGCATGGAGCAGATTCTGCCCCCTGTTCCAGCCCTAATATGATTTGGTCACGTACAGTGACCATAAAGGAACTGCAAACGGACACAGGAGAATCCTACGTTCAAGACTTTCACAGAGCCAACATAAGCAGACTTATGCTGCCCCCTCCACAATCTCTGGTGTAGTGGATGTGTCAGGGTGGAGGAGGAGTAGCATTGTACTAAGCCCTACTGGGGATTTTGGCCTGCCAGCACAGCCCCGAGCAAGCTGTGAGGAGGGTGCTATTAATTACACCAGGAACCTCACCAGCTAGAGACTGTGGAAATTTTTCCAGCAAAGAAGGGATTTTTAAAATCAAAAAATGGGGTTTCATCAAAATCAAAACTGTGTTTAAAAATTGTTTGACAAATGCTTTGATTTTTTTTAAATCAAAATGAATAATTTTAGAAAAACCTACTTTTCTGGTACTTTGAAATTGTTCATCTAGAAATTATGAGAAAATGACAACCTTCAGTTTTTTTCACTGAGCTCTCTCTTTTTACTCCCAGCCCCCACTTTTCTAGTGTAAGCACAAAAGTGAGAGAAGATACCACCTTCACTTCTAAAAGTAATATTTGCTCTTTTAGGCAAAGAAAAGAACAACAAAGTCAGGCTGATTCCCCCCTCCCCCCCGGAAAACATTGAAAAGTGAGAGTCATCCTCTTTCTCCACCACCAACCACCACTTTCTCTTGTTTTTTAAAATTGCTTTATCCCCCCTCCCCTCTTCCAACAAAGGCAGGGGAATGGAAAACATAAGAGACTTTCCCCTCTCCCCATTTTGGCTCACTTTTTTTAGTCTCTCTTCCCATTTTTTCCAACGAAATGAATAAAAAAATTAAAAAAACTAAGAGAGAGTGGGATTTTTCCCAGCACAATAACTCTTGAAATTTTTTTTAATAAAAATAGAAATTTTGGAAATATTTTTGAACAAAAATTAAATATTCTCCTTTTTTTCTGAAATGTTTCTGCTCATTAGTTTGAATTGTACCCTGGTATGTCACACACACACACACACACACACACACACAAAGGACCAATTTTGAACAGCCTTCACAGCAACCCAGACTCTGGAGGGCACAGTTGGCATAAAGCCACATTTTCTACCCACCTGGGCTCTGTTTCCTGTTGTGTACTACATCTCCTGAGAGGTGCACCACAGAAACCATCCCTAATTGTAGCTGTAGGGCCTCTCACCTTGGTATGTAAACACAAAGCACTGTGACAGAAATTTTCCCCTTTCTTAAAAATAAATCACAAGAAGCAACCAAAGTAATTGTTTGCTGTTATGGATTCTCTGTGGAATTCAGTGACCTCATTTCTATTTTGTGATTTACACAGACCCTGCATAGTAGTTCACCTATGTGACAAGCTAAGCAGGAGACAAGACTTTAATGCACTATGGCATATTGTGACTGAGACAATGTGTTTCATAATACTTTACTTCAAAGTTATGAAAATGTTGAATTTATTCAATCATTTTAATATGCAAGAGCTGGAGTGGTGCTGAGTGAGTTCAATGGGATTTGTGGGATCTCAGCTACATTTCTTGGGAGTGGAGGTCTGATTGAAGGACAGGAGTTACCCTACAGTCCAATATTTAGCAGATCTACAGAACAAGAGTAAGAAGGAAAAAATCCAAAACCATAGACATGTTTTCACAAAATTCAGTGCTTTCACTTCCTCAGCAATGGGAAAACTTGGAAGCAAACTTCATAGTTGATTCATGACTGTGGGGAGAGGGGACTCAATAGCCTAGAAAATGAAACACAGCAGAATAATTAGAAACATGAGCCCTGATCCTTGTGTCAGTGCAGAACCCAAAGATGTGAGAGGTCCAAGCCACTGTTCCGTGTCACTCCCTCCCCTCCTCAATTCTGGCCTCAGTGAGAGCTGGAGTAGCTTCATGTTGAGTTGCATGCACCAGATAGTAACGAGGCCCCTGGTGCAATCATGCCAGCTGGAGATCAGAATACAGCAGTGATCCTATCTCTCCTCGCTCCCTCCCCACCTTTTCATTGCTTCACTTTGTCTCAACAGACATTCAAGGCTTCAGAGTGACACACAGATGGAATATGTAGTGTAGTTGTAGCTTTCGGTCCCAGGATATTAGAGAGACAAGGTGGGTGAGGTAATATCTTCTATCGGACCTGTTGGTGGGAGAGACAAGCTTTCAAGCTTATACAGAGCTATTCTTCAGTTTTAGGAAAGGTACTCCCAGTAAAAGCAAAAGCGAAGGAACAAATTGTTTAGCATAAGTAGTTAACGAATATTGTATGGGACCATTCAAGGTAGAATGGCTTGTTACCACTTCTGCAATCATAGGACAAAAAGAGAGTGTAAGGGGGTTACAGATTGTTGTAATAAGCCGTAAATCCAGTCTCTCTGTTCAGTCCATGATTTTTAGTTTCTAGCAGAGTTATGAATTTACATACTCAGCCTCATCTTTTGAAAGCATTGTGCAGATTTCCTTTGAGGATGGGGACTGATAGGTCGCTATAGAGTGATTGCTTGTAAAAAGTGTTCACCCACAGATGATAGGATGTTTTTGTCGTTTATCATTTTCCTGAGTTCATTCGAGAGCATAGTGATTGTCTGGTTTCACCCCCATAGTTGTTATGGGGCATTTAGTGCATGGGATGAAGTACATCATGTATACTGATAAACGTGTGTAGGAGCCACAGATCTTGAAAGGTGTGTTGTGGGGGTGTTGATCATTGTAGAAGTGGAGCTATGTCTTCAGACATATCTACATAGACAGAGTGGCACTTCTGAAATCACATTATATAGATTATGAAATGCTTTTAAAGATGTCCAACATTATTAATAAATAATAATCGTAAACTGGAATTAGATGCAACTACTTCATTTGAAGATATAGTAGAAGACTAATAAATCCTGTATGCAGATTAATCAGATTAATCAATAAATTAATTATTTGCCTAACTGGCTATTTAATTTAATAGATTAAATTTTCCTGTTTTAAATTAATTTTTTCTACTTATTGCCACAGTTCTTGAGTTTGTGAGTAGGATTGTTATATATGTGTGCGGGTTCTAGCACACTGTGGCACTGATCCTGATTTGGGCATCTCAGAGCTACCACAATACGAGTAAATAATAATAATGTCACATGGAATTGAAAGGAGGATAAAATGGGCAGCCAGGTGTCTTATACTTGATTCAGATAGAGTTCTGCAAGTGCTTAGAGAAGCTGTAGTTGAAGCAACAGGGAGATCAAGAAAGATGTTGATAAATTGGAGAGGGTCAGAGAAGAGTCACAAGAATGATTAAAGGCTTAGAAAACCTGTCTAATTGTTATAGACTCAAGGAGCTCCATCTAAATAGCTTAACAAAGAAAAGGTTAAGGGGTAATTGATCAGAGTTTATAATTATCTTCCTGAGGAACAAAGATTTGATAAAGGACTCCTCAGTTTAGCAGAGAAAGGTATAACACAATCCAATGGCTGGAAGATGAAGCTAAACAGTCAGACTGGAAATAAGGTGTACATTTTCAACAAAGTGAGTAATTAACCACTGGAGCAATTTATCAAGGGCTGTGGTGGATTCTCTATCACTGGCAATTTTTAAATGCAGACCAGATGTTTTTCTAAAAGATATACTTTAGGGAGTTGGGGGGAAGTTCTATGGCCTGTGATATACAGGAGATCAGAGCAGATGATCACAATGGTCCCTTTTGGCCTTGGAATCTATGAATATGAGAGCAGATATAATTTACGCTGCATTTGGCAGAGCAGCAAAATTCATCTTTCTAAATTCAACCCTTCTGCTAGGTGGAGCCAGCAGCAACCAGGGCCAGGTTCAATATCTAGGCATTCCTTTTCAACAGTACAACACAGAACCAGCTTGAGCCCCCACCCAGTAACCTGGGAAAATTACACACCATCCCTGGGTGCCTCTGAGGGGCAATATTTCCCCACTTGCAAGCACAGAGTTTGAGTGTAGAAAAGAAACTTGTAATGAAATGAGAGAAGTCACCTGACATTAATTAGGGAAAATGCCACAAGCAGGATTCATAAACATAAAACTGTGAGCAGGACACCCACCCCAGAGTGCGTGGGACAGAGTCTTCTGCCTCATGCTCTTGAGTTCTACAACCAAAAATTTCTTTATGTGCCCCCTTCTGCTCCCTCACCACACCCCATTGACAGTGGTTGTCCTTGGTCAGTGAGGATCCAGGGTTCAGAAGTGCATCTCTATGAGTTCACCTCCCACCTGGGGAAGAAGGCACCTTGCTTGCTCTGCCATCTGAGCACTTGCTTTGGCTGGCTGCCCCGCCAGCCCTGGTTCCTCACCACTGGCTGCCCCACTAACTGCAGTTCCTTTCCACTGGATGCCCTGCCACCATGGTTCCTCACTGCCTGGCTACCCCGCCAGCCGCTCCTGCCGGCCAACTGCTTGCCACTTTCACCGGCCACTCTCACCAGCAGCCCATCAGTTACCTTTTGCTGTCACCTGCCTCTCTGCTGTGACCTCTGCAGGTCAGTTTCTTAGCCCTGGTCTACACTACGAGTTTAGGTTGAATTTAGCATTGTTAGGTCAATTTAACCCTGCACCCGTCAGCATGACGAAGCCATTTAGGTCGATATAAAGGGCTCTTAAAATTGATTTTTGTACTCCTCCCCGATGAGGGGATTAGCGCTAACATCAACATCGCTGGGTTGAATTTGGGGTAGTGTGGACGCAATTCGATGGTATTGGCCTCCGGGAGCTATAACAGAGTGCTCCATTGTGACTGCTCTGGACAGCACTTTCAACTCAGATGCACTAGTCAGGTACACAGGAAAAGCCCCAGGAGCTTTTGAATTTCATTTCCTGTTTGGCCAGTGTGGCGAGCTCATCAGCGCAGGTGACCATGCAGTCCCAGAACCGCAAAAGAGCTCCAGCATGGACCGAACAGGAGGAACTGGTTCTGATCACTGTATGGGGAGACGAATCTGTGCTATCAGAACTCCATTCCAAAAGATGTAATGCCAATATATATGCCAAAATCTCCAAGGGCAAATGCGAGGTGTTTATGATGCTCACAACTGCAGTGGTGATCTGAGCAGGCTCCTGCTTGCAGCGCTATGGCATATGTGTGGGCAATCCAGGAAAAAGGGTGAGAAATGATTGTCTGCCGTTGCTTTCACAGAGGGAGGAAGGGAGGGGTCACTACAAAACTACCCGCGGCTACCTTGTTCGTTATCTCAAATTTTTTTAATTAATAAAGAAAGAATGCATGGTTTCAAAACAATAGTTACTTTATTTTGAAGGGGGAAGGGTGGTTGGCTTACAGGGAATTAAAATCAACAAAGGGGGTGGGTTTGCATCAAGGAGAAACACACACAACTGTCACTCCGTAGCCTGGCCAGTCATGAAACTTGTTTTTCAAAGTCTGTGTGATGTGCAGCATGCCCTGCTGCTCTCTTCTAATCGGTGTCTGGCTGCTCAAAATTGGACGCCAGGCAATTTGCCTAACCTTCCACCTTGCCATAAACTTCTCCCCCTTACTCTCACAGATATTATGGAGCACACAGCATGCAGCAATAACAATGGGAATGTTGGTTGCGCTGAGGTCTGACCAACAGCGCCAGCGAGCTTTTAAATGTCCAAAGGCACATTCTACCATCATTCTGCACTTGCTCAGCCTATAGTTGAACTGCTCCTTACTATTGTCCAGGCTTCATGAGCCCTGGGAGCAAGGGGTAGGAGTGACCATGCGGTGTTGCCAGCTGGGAGAGCAGCCTGAGGCAGAAGCCTTCAGCTTGCATAATATTCCAGGTAGGACTGAATCTCCATGAGACAAAACTTAAAGGAGAGAATGACCTGGAGTCACTCCCATTCGGTGCTCTAAGAGGAGGATAGCCATGTCTGTCCAGGCACCCCTGATCGACTCCACCGAGGTCTGCCAGGAGCACCCAGGAGATGTACAACGGCTATCAGTCCTACTGCATTGTCTGCTGTGAAGGCAAGGAGCTGCTGCTGTGTAGCAATGCAGTACTGCATCTGCCAGCAGCACCCAGGAGACGTATGGTGATGGTGAGCTGAGCGGGCTCCCACTTGCAGTGCTATGGCATCTGCATGGTTAACCCAGGAAAAAAGCTGCAAAATGATTGTCTGCTGTTGCTTTCACGGAGGGAGGGAAAGACGGAGGGTGGGGTGACTGATGACATGTCCAAAACCACCTGCAACAATGTTTTTGGCTCATCAGGCATTGGGAGCTCAACCCAGAATTCCAATGGGCAGCGGAGACTGTGGGAACTGTGGGATAGTTATCCACAGTGCACCGCTCTGAAAGTCGACGCTAGCCATGGTACTGTGGACGCACTCCGCCGACTTAATGCGCTTAGTGTGGACATATGCAATCGACTGTATAAAATCAAATTCTAAAACCTTCCCTATATGGATTATGCTCATAAACCACATTGCAGAGTGGAAACATTAAGGTGGAATGGTTTACAGCTGTGCACGTTTAGAGAATTTTTGTAATGTGACATTTATTCCAGCAACAGAAGTTTTAAGTTTCTACAGAGAGACTAGCCCCCGCCCTCAAGAATGGGTGAGTAATTTCCATTCCTGAAGCGGAAAAATTTTCAGGGTGAACCTTCCCTCCCCCTCTTCCCTCAGAATTGCAAATCCCCACATAAATCAGGCAGACAGCAGGGATGGTGCTAAGTGGGAAATTAGTGTTCCCAATACAGCGAGTGGGTGAGACAGACTACTAAAATCATGACTGTCCTGCTAAAATTAGCAGGCAACCATCTATCTATTCCAGTTTCAAATGGTTTCCAGAGGCTGCATGGTCACACATATCATTAAGAGATTAAAGCAGGGAGAGACATGTATTTTACTTTCTATGTCTAGATTTGCCCCTAATTAAGCTCTCTGTCAAACCGTAATGTATATGAGGCATGAATAAATATGTATCAGATTTCTCTTTTCACTGGGCCAGGAACATTTTGTGTGTGAAGTTAATTTTCTCTGCTTTTGCTCAAAGGTGCTGACAAAAGTGAGCTGCAATAGATGGAATGAGATGCCAGGAATAGTGTTATTATACCTCTTGTGCTCCCAACACTGCACTGTGGAAAAGACTCTTAACATGAATGATTTTCTGAGGCACAGCGGCAAGCACAGTATTGGGCATCTTCATTATTTCTCTGTCTTCTCCCCCAGCTCTCCTTTTTTCCCTCCCCTTCTCCTCCTTTGCCATCTCCATTGTGTATCTGGGGAGGAAATAAAAAAAAGATAACAAAGGGGTGTAGGCAGAGGTGTAAGAGGCAAGAGCTTGTGTGGGGGAAGGGAGCCTGACAAGTCTCCACAATAACAGGTGGAGCGAGATGCAGCTTATTGGCACCAGGTCTCATCTCGTGCGTCATGTAGTTGTGGTGATGGCAGCTGGCAAACACCACAGGCCTTGCACCTCGAATCGCCATTTATACCTGCGCATAGTGGGGGATAAAATGCTACCAGTTGTGAATTTACTGCTCACTCATGCTGATGGTGTTTATGCCCACTATACCCACTTTGCCTAGATGTAAATAACTACACAAGGTGCAAAGCAGTGAAGAACTGGGCTCTCTGCCTGTAGCCCCTTCACAATCCTTGCTGTATGAATACCTGTAAGGATCAGTTCTTCTTCAGCCCCAGTAATTGGCTGCAGCCCCAGCCCTCTGTTTGGAGAAAGACTCTCTCCTCACAAGGGTGTGGAATGAGAGTAGAGCCCCTCTAATGGCTGGAGTAACTTCTGCTGTCATAGTGACCACTTTGCAGAGGGCAGAAACCTCTGGATCTTCATATCAGCTTGCCCTTGACCCCAAACCATTTCTCTGCCCTGGTGTATGGCCACTCAAGGAGAGTCCATGGAGCCATATTCCAAATAACTGCCCATAAATATTTACCATTCTGCCTATCTTTGTGTCATCCACAAATTTTATCATCAGCGATTTTACATTTACTTCCAGATTACTGATGAAAATGTTGAATAGCATGAATCCCTGTGGAACCCCACTAGAAACAGCCACATTCAATTGAAAAAAAAAAAAGTTTCCCCATTGAAAACTACTTTCAATATTTGTCATTTAGCAAGTTCTTAGTCCATTTAACATGTGCTTTATTGATGTTGTTTAGTGCTTTTTGAAATCAGAATGTTGTGCTGTACTAAGCACAACCTTATACCTTATAAATACCTTATAAAAGTCTAAGTATATTATGTCTACGCAGTTACATTTATCAATCAAACTTGTAATCTCAAAGAATGAAATCAAGTTTGTTTGACAAAACCTATTTGCCGTAAAACCATGTTAATTGGCATTAATTATATTCCTATCCTTCAATTCTTTGTTAATTGAATCCTGTATCAGCTTTTTCATTATTTTTCCAGGGACTGTTGTCAGGCTAACTGGCCTGGGTCATTCCACTTGCCCTTTTTAATATTGGCACAACATTAGCACTCTTTTAGTCTTCTGAAACTTCCCAGGATTTCCAAGATTTATTAACATCTGCAGGCCAGAGACGTATTCAGCCAGGTCTGAGTTTTGTGTGTGTCTGTCTGGCTGAGACTCCTTTTAATTAATTTAAAGTGGTTTGAATTTAAAATTCTCCAGGTGTTCCAATCTGAACACGTGAAAAGAAATACACCTCAGGGTAAGGTGCAAAAAAGCATGAATTGGTGATGGGATTAAAACCTGATTTCCTCAGCATGTCAGAGGAGTTCAGAAACTGCTTTGCTTTAGACAAACCCAACACAAACTTATAATTTATACACTTCCCCTGTCCCCTGAGAGATGGAGAAAAAGAACTGGGAGAGACTAATTAAGTGCTGAGGAAAGGGGAAAATGTATCGTATTACTCCTGTTGATTGGCTGTGCTATATTTTTGTAACTTTTATAAATGCCTTTTGCTATATGCTTTGGGATCTGGTTTGGCAATTTGTCTCCCATATTCCTTTACAGTGGGAGATCAGGGAGGATTTTTTTTCCACTCATAGATTTGCAACCATTTCCTTTTTTCAATTTCAAAGTGACAGAATTACAGAGGTAGCCTGTATAATGTTTAAACAGAGCCAGTCCTCACCCTTTGGTACACAAGACTTCTATGTGAGCTGACACTCTGTAGGCAGTGTTGGCTAAGGGCTTGTCTACACTGCCCCGCAGTTTGGACTACAGAGATGTGAATAGCAGTTTGCACCAAGGTGCTGTACTGGGGAGTTACAGCGTAGCACTTCAATGCATATTGCTATTCACAACCCCATAGTCCAACCTGCCGGGCAGTGTAGACATAGCCTAAGTGTAGTGGGGGAGAATTTAAGCCAAATTAGAAAGCAAGTGCTACATTTATTCTATACAGGACTATGTTTAATGGGGAATCAAAGATAATGTCTGGACAGTATTAAGCAGTGACACTTCTTTTGTTTTTTATGCCTAATCCATCACATACAGTAGTTCTTCATAGGTCCCATATCTGAGAATCAATGTAGGCTACTGGGCCATAGAGTGGGGAGCTAGGCATTCCTGAGTTCTAATCCTGGCTCTGCTCCTGTGTGGTCTTGGGCAAATCACTTTCCTTCTCACCTCGGTTTTCTTTATCTGTCAAATTCACCTGATTTATTTCGCCTCCTCCTCTAGGTCATCATTTTTTCAGGGCAGGTGGGGAGGTGAGGGAATTTGGAGAGAAAGTGAACATATAACCCAACAGACCTCTTTCTTGACTTATAAATACAAAGCCACTTTAAAAAAGTTGATCAACCAGGGACGCATCCGCTGAATGAATACTTCACATAAACCTTATTTGTATGTATGGCTGGCTGCTCATAAGCAGCTATGTAATGCCTAATGTGTCATGAAGTGATCACCATCGAAGGGGGAATCAGGAACTGACTTCCTAGTTGTGTAGTCCATGGGTCAGCTACCAAGGAGGCTACTTTCATTTGGAAGGAGTCCTTAAGTGATGCTCTCCCCTTCCAATAAGATGCTGGTTCTGGTGACTGAGTAGAGTTGTTAGTGTTCTTGTGAAAATATTCTGAAAAGCAAGAAATGTTCTGAGTCCACAGCCTTTTGTTGTTGTTGTTATTTATTATTATTCCTCTCAAAAATTATGCCAGGCAGCAGGGCTGGAATAGCAGAAATTTTCACAGAAGCAAATAGATGTTGCTCAGTACTTCAAGGCAATCGAGGGGTGGGGAGTCCACAAAGTCTTGTTTAATTTAAAGAAACCTTAAGCTGACATCATCTATTAAATTAAAAATGGTGATAGTGTTAATGGAGACCATGGTACTTACTACGTTGTGTTAGTTAAAATATTCATTTTTCTTGGTCTCCCACAGAGTAATAACTAAGACTTTAGCTTCCTTATAAAAATGTTGCCTGACTGATTAATGTTGAGTAATGCCAATGTCATTAGGGTTCAATGGAACTGTTATACTCTAATGACATTGGCATTACTCAACATTAACTTTGTATTAACTGCTTTGTATTAACTACTAATAGAAACCTGTCACAAAATATGGCAACAGCTAAAGAGTCATTGTCTTCACTTTTTTTCTTTGTATAACCATGGATCCATTTTCAGCTTGTATTGTGTGGGTCATTAATGGAACTCAAACAATGTAGCAGAGCTATTTTACAACATTTCATTCCATTCATGTCTTATTGCTCAGTTGATAGGTGTATAAGAGGACTGCTCATAACTTCTACTCACTGCCATTTTTTCTGCTGTGAACACAAGCATTTTAACTAGGAAGCTGGCATAAATTTCATAGTTGTAAGGACCTCTAGAGGTTAATATTTTATGAATATTCATCACAGTCTGAGTGGAATGTATATAGAGGTTACATATCTTTCCCAAACTGCAAACTCCATTTTTAATATAGGGGCTAGTTGCCTTCACTGTTGACTCTTTTACCTCCATGTTGGACTGAAATTCCAATGGGTAGTGACACAGGACTGACAATAAAGAGTCGTTAACTTGAAATGGTCCTCTATTCAAATACAAATATCCTAGATAAGAGACAGGCTCCCAACCAGGAAAATTAGTTTGTCAGGGGAGAGGCCTAGCAAAAGTCACCTGGTAAAGGGCTGGGATCACCTGAAAAGTCAGCTGCGCGATTGAATGATTATAAAAGGACCCTCAGAGGGAAAACACACAGCAGGTTTGGGGCAGAAAAGGGGAAGGGGATGGACTGGCCAATGTCAGAGTAGGTAAGCTGGCGTGGAGAAGGTTCCATGTCACAGAACCCAAGCCATGTACTGCAACAGAAGGATCCTGAACAAACCAGGTGACTGCTCTGGAGTGGTGAAGAAACTGAGGCAGAGAAATGCATATAGGGTTTATTATTTGTGTATAGATCTGTATTTCTCATGCTATTAAAAAAGGAGCAATGGGTGTTTAAAATCAGATGCAACGTCTGTCTGTGTTAAACTTTTACACCCGCCACACAGCCCTTTCAGGAGGTAAACCAAAAGGTGTGAGCTATTGTTGTACCAATAAAATAAAAACCAGCAGGATCTTATTAAAGGGAAAAAGGCAAAATACCACATTTATTGTGAATACAGAAAGAATCATAGTAAGCAGTTAGTTATAGCTATAACATTCCATTCAATCTCATATTTATTCACACATTCATTCATACAAACACACACACACACATACACACCCACACACACAGGTTCTGCAAGGTTGTTATCATAGTTACCAGCCTTAGAGTTGCTCATGCCAAGCCACTGGCCAGGTGGCCTGGACATGAGGAGGGAGCAGGGCCTTGTCAGATGCTCATCTGATGCTCCTGGAAGTTGGTTTGCAGAATCAGACCCCAAAGTTCTCACTTTTTAGAGTCTATTTTTATAGGAATTTCTTCCTATGCCAGTCTATGGGAATTGCTTCATCATGCTGTTGCTGAATCAATCAGCAGATAGCACATTCCTGATGGCTCCAAGATGTTATCTTGTTCTTTGGTTCTCCCATCCTTGAGGCTGTTGGGTGGATTCCAGTCTGCCCTCCGGGGGGGGGGGGTCGTCTGGTTATTTCCAATTGACGCCTTCTTCAGCCGATGGACACTGGATTCTTAGGCTGGCACCTCCCTGATCATTCAGTTATTATCCACACCAAGCATCCATCCACATACATCCTCTATCTCTATTTTAATCACAATTGTTAATACAACAAAAGGGCGGGGAGTCTCTGGGTGTTGTTTCTGTTGTTAGAGTATTGCTTTGAGTCTCTCTCTGTGTGAACTGCTTTGAGAACAGACTCTGTCTTAGAATGTACTAACACGGTTAGCAGCTTGCAAGTTTCACACATAGAGGGAGAGAAAGAGTACCAAAAACCAAGAGACCTCTTAATTAGTAATACCCTGGAATTTAAACTCTGGGGAATCAAACTCATTTGTGATTTTAATACAGAACTTCTTTAATATGATCCAACATAATCCCCCTTTTGACACTAAGATTTATAATCGTCAGTGTCACTTTCTATGTAGCCTATTCAAGAGAAAGTACTGTGAGGCAATTTGAGTTTATGATTCCAATTCATGCCACATACATGATCCTAGTGATGTATCTTTACTACAAGGTTCTGGGGCAACAGGCAAGGTGAGGCACACCCACTTTTGAGGAGTCCATTCGGTACAACCTCTGGTGTCCAATAGCTTCCCTCCCTCCCCAGCCCACTGGCTCAAGGTCCAGGGTAGCCAAAAGGATCCCATGTGTAATATGGGGAGTGGGTTAACCTTCAATACCTTTGCCTCCAGGGACTGTTGGTGTGCAATTTTGACAACAATTTCTCCCATTAACAAGTCTGGTTTACAATAGTGGAAACATATTGCATCCATTCATATTGATAAGTGTCAAACAATGATCTCTTTCTTTTTTAACAAATGCATCAAACCCTTAATATTTCCCAATATGACCCAGAACATTTTGTGTTCCAAAGTAGCTAGTGCAAGTATCTGCATTTCAGTGCATCCCATAGCTATCTATGGCTGTGTAGTTTCCTATTTCTAATATATTTTTTTTTCTTATGGATAAGCCATGTGGTAGTATTAAGCCATTACTAAAGATTCCATTGGCCTTTTAGGTTACCCAGACCAATTTGGACCAAGTCTACATTGGCATGTACTTGTTTTTGTATCAGGCTGTCCTGTAGCTGGGACAGAAAGCTTAATTTATTTTTAAGTTCCTGCAGGTCTTCAGTATTTTTTTTTTTTTAAACACACAACAGTGCTAGCAACAACACAAAACACAAGACAAAACATAGAACACAGAACACAATTTCTATTGTGACAGTAGATTCATGGTATTGGGTTGCTTTTCAGCTGGCAGCTTTTCCTGATTTTCTGAAAGACAAAAAGAACATGTTTCTACCCCTTTTGGGGTGGCAGATTATTGCTTAAAGTATTTCTTTTACAAATACCCTTGCTGATTGCAGGCAAAACAGAGAAATTGCCTCCATATTTTCCTGTTTTTGTTCTATAGGCAGGCCAGGTTTCAAAGGCTTTTATCTTTTAAGGGTTATGGGGAAATTATCCCACTGTTTAGTCATTAAATCCCTGAGTTTTCCTTCTTATACAGCAGACCAAGTTTATAATGTTTTTCCTGCTGTGTTAAGCTTTAAGTTTTATTTACAGGTAATAACTGAGAAGCATCATTACCATACGACCTTAAAGGATTTTTCCAAAAATCATACACACTATACGTTGTTACAGGGATACTTATTATCATTAAATTTATTAAAATTATCTTGTTATCCCATGCCTTTTATTTAGACAATTTGTTTGCTGACCAGGTATGTCCTTTATCTGCAGCTCCTTTGTGCTGCTAGTTCTTTCCTTCCTTTATCATTTAGGTAATTTGCATTTTCACAGAAACTTCCTGCTTTTGGATTTAAAACCATCAGCAGCTCAGAGACTCTATCTTAAAAGGGACACAATCAACTTTCACCAGAGTTTTGATTACTTTTAACTTCTGCTTCCAAAACACACAGCAATCTGAAAAAGAAAACCCAACCTATTGTGGCTCCCTTTGGAGCCCTAATAGCATTTTAATTAAGTAGCATGGTATGTTTGCATTTCTTTTGCCCCTTCTACAATATACCCTGCACATGTTCTGGGGCAAATGCACATTCCTTCCATAGTTTAACTTCTATAACATTATCCAGATCCATTTTTACATAAGGTGTCACTATTTCTTTTTTTGCTTACAGAGTTTTCATGTACCTTTATCAAAGTGACAGTCTGATTACTCAGAGCCATTTTAAGACTCAGTGTTTCTAACATTGCTCCTTTTTGTTTTGTGCACCTCACCCCTGCTGTTGCTTCAGAGAGGCACTGTCTTTTTTAATTTTTTTTTTTACTACAACTCTCATCTGCTATTTTGTTACAAAAACAAACAAACAAAAAACAAACAAAAAGAATCCAAAATTTTTTTTTTTATATTCTCCTGATTTTGACTGCCCTGCTGCAGCCACAACTTAAAAACATTTTAAATTTTGTAAAGCATTGAGTTACCTTTTAAGGGTTAAATGCCAAATCCCAAAGCCAAACAACACTAATTACCTGTGTCTAGCAAAAAGGTCTGTCAGTTTTGCAACTTTGAATTAAAGAGTCAAATGGATTTTTAGTGGCATTATTTAAAAAAAAACAAAACTAACTGGTCCTTAGAACTTTACATATTTACACACACACAGACAGATACATACACATTTTCTTTTCCTTAACATCCCTTCCACACTGCTCTGTTTTTTACATCTTACATTCCCTTTATACATTTGAGGCAGTTAAGTTCCAATAGAACCCTCTTATGTTCTTTTAGCAAATTTGACTAAATTGTCCAGTCAAATGATTTTAATCAGATAGTTTATTTTTGCCTGGCTAATTTACAGACATTCCTTTGGAAAAGGGCCCATTTTTCTTTCAGAATGGCTGCAAAGAAACCAAGAATGCTCTAACACTTTTCCTTTTTAACATTTTCGGTTAAAAGTTGTTTGGGTGAAATACAAAGTTTAACTGCTTAATTCCCTCCAGCCTCTGCAGAGTTAACTTTTTTTTTTTTTTAACTCTCTTTTCTCTTTGTAATTATGCCTGGGGGTGCCGTACATAGGACCTTCTCCCCCTTTACCTGCCTCCCTCCAGCCTCTGCAGAGTTAACTTTTTCACTCTTTTTGTATTCCTGGAGTGCCTCTTTCACTATTTTCAGCTGGCTTTGGATATTTGTAGCCAGCACCTTCCAATTGTCTGCTCCCTTTTCCATTTGTGCCTTTTCCTCTTTACATGAAGACAAGCAGAGGGAAGAATCCTTACATGCCTCCCACAACAACCAAATTGCTGCTGCATCTCTTTTGGCAGCACTAGAAGGTTTGTATATGAGGATATACTGAGCCAATCTATCCTCTAGGTCCGAAATAGTGCAGACATCAGCTAGGCCTTGTTTAGTCCAAGGACTGTGCCCAAATTTTTGAAGGATTTGTTTAAAAGGTGTAATTTCTTTAACAAAAGGTGAGGTTGGAGTTCCTTCTGACTCCATTCCTCCCTCTAGTACTGGCTTACCCTGTTTTCTTTTAAACATCTTAACATGGATATTTCAATCTCTTTGTCACTGCTGGTATTACTTAGCAAGTGACACAGCCTAGATTCTGAAATCATAGCTTAATCTATGCGTTTTTCCCCTGCTACCTTCCCGGAGGCCAGCAGGTCCCCTGCTACCTTCCCAGAGGCCAGCAGGTCCAGTTAACCTATTTCTCCCTGCTACCTTCTCGGAGGGCAACAGGTCTGGTTAACCTGTTTCTCCCTGCTACCTTCTCGGAGGCCAGCAGGTCCAGTTAACCTGTTCTTCCCTGCTACCTTCTCGGAGGCCAGCAGGTCCCCTGCTACCTTCTCGGAGGCCAGCAGGTCTGGTTTAATCTGTTTTCCCTACTACCTTCTCGGAGGCCAGCAGGTCCCCTGCTACCTTCTCGGAGGCCAGCAGGTCTGGTTTAATCTGTTTTTCCTGCTACCTTCTCGGAGGCCAGCAGGTCCCCTGCTACCTTCTCGGAGGCCAGCAGGTCTGGTTTAATCTGTTTTCCCTACTACCTTCTCGGAGGCCAGCAGGTCCCCTGCTACCTTCTCGGAGGCCAGCAGGTCTGGTTTAATCTGTTTTTCCTGCTACCTTCTCGGAGGCCAGCAGGTCCCCTGCTACCTTCTCGGAGGCCAGCAGGTCTGGTTTAATCTGTTTTCCCTACTACCTTCTCGGAGGCCAGCAGGTCTCCTGCTACCTTCTCGGAGGCCAGCAGGTCTGGTTTAATCTGTTTTTCCTGCTACCTTCTCGGAGGCCAGCAGGTCCCCTGCTACCTTCTCGGAGGCCAGCAGGTCTGGTTTAATCTGTTTTTCCTGCTACCTTCTCGGAGGCCAGCAGGTTCCCTGCTACCTTCTTGGAGGCCAGCAGGTCTGGTTAACCTAATAGAGATGCCTAGCTCACTAGAGCTGGTGGTGTGCACACCAATATTTACAATAACTGAGGTTTTTTACCAATATTCCCCCTTTCGCAATTCTCCACCAAAATGTTGTACCAATAAAATAAAAACCAGCAGGATCTTATTAAAGGGAAAAAGGCAAAATACCACATTTATTGTGAATACAGAAAGAATCATAGTAAGCAGTTAGTTATAGCTATAACATTCCATTCAATCTCATATTTATTCACACATTCATTCATACAAACATACACACACACACACACAGGTTCTGCAAGGTTGTTATCATAGTTACCAGCCTTAGAGTTGCTCATGCCAAGCCACTGGCCAGGTGGCCTGGACATGAGGAGGGAGCAGGGCCTTGTCAGATGCTCATCTGATGCTCCTGGAAGTTGGTTTGCAGAATCAGACCCCAAAGTTCTCACTTTTTAGAGTCTATTTTTATAGGAATTTCTTCCTATGCCAGTCTATGGGAATTGCTTCATCATGCTGTTGCTGAATCAATCAGCAGATAGCACATTCCTGACGGCTCCAAGATGTTATCTTGTTCTTTGGTTCTCCCATCCTTGAGGCTGTTGGGTGGATTCCAGTCTGCCCTCCGGGGGGGGGGGGGGTCGTCTGGTTATTTCCAATTGACGCCTTCTTCAGCCGATGGACACTGGATTCTTAGGCTGGCACCTCCCTGATCATTCAGTTATTATCCACACCAAGCATCCATCCACATACATCCTCTATCTCTATTTTAATCACAATTGTTAATACAACAAAAGGGCGGGGAGTCTCTGGGTGTTGTTTCTGTTGTTAGAGTATTGTTTTGAGTCTCTCTCTCTGTGAACTGCTTTGAGAACAGACTCTGTCTTAGAATGTACTAACACGGTTAGCAGCTTGCAAGTTTCACACATAGAGGGAGAGAAAGAGTACCAAAAACCAAGAGACCTCTTAATTAGTAATACCCTGGAATTTAAACTCTGGGGAATCAAACTCATTTGTGATTTTAATACAGAACTTCTTTAATATGATCCAACATAATCTGGGTGGAGTTCTGGAAGATGGTGTGTTTAAGGTATGGGAGGAGTCTCAGAGGCCATGACTGGTTCCAGGGATTGGGCAGGAAGGGGGTCTCAGGGAGATATGCGCCCCCAAAACTGGACCCCAAGCCAGAAGGAGTGACAGGCCTCTGGTCAGACTCTGGAGGCTTAAAATGGCGGGTACCGAGGGAGAATTCATAATCTAAATCCCCTCACAGCAGCCTGGTGAGTGGCCAAGAGGGGGCGCTTGACTGTACCTGTGACAGAAAGGCAGCATGGGGGGTGTGTGTCGCTGTTTTTCATATGTATGTGCAGATGCATGCAGACAGATGTATATATAAACTACTTTATGTGTCTAACTTTATAAAAAAGTTCCAAAACATTTTCAACATTGAAAATACTACTGCGTTTGCAAACAGTTCCAGACCCAGTATGGTACACATCATTTGGTTATTTGAGGACCTAAATCTGGTGACTGTACAAAATTTGCACTTTCATCTGTCTACCTACCTGTGACTTCCTAGGGAATTAGCATCTCTGTGACATAAAGAGAGTTGTGTGCATTTAATGCCATCTGTTGAACACATATTTTGAGAACCAGGAGTTTCTTTTTTAATCACCAGCTAGCTGTGCATTTTTTTCATTTAACTAATTATTTGCATTTCAAAGTGAAGGGGAAAAGATGTATCTAGTGGGACCTACCACTGTCTCCGAAAAGCAGAATAAGAGTAAAAGGAAAAAGGAAGTGGCCAGCCTGCAAATTCAATCTGGACAGTTGCTATATTAGGTTGAGAAGGACTGGTGTATGAGGATATTTTTTCCAGCCTCAGAGGCCCAAATGAACTGTGAGAGTGATGAGGCAATAGCACCAAATCTCCAAGCTACAGACTCTAAGATTAGAGAGCGATGGAGTGCAGGCTTCTGTTACTCTCCATCCCTGGTGTGATGTTACGCTGCATATTATTTATGAAAATATGCTTATGATATGGATATGACAATACTGAGATATACTTTATGCAAGATGGCTCGTGTAAGATATCATTGGAAAGGTTATGAGTTACTGAATGTGATTATCCAATTTGTATGCCTATATCATTTCTGTATCTGAAGTTAGAAATATTGACCAAGTATCTGTATTTCAAATGTACTACTTTGGGTGTCAACCACAGTTAGCCCTTCAGGTACAACAATGAAAATCCTGACAGGGCTGATGACCCATTAGCAAAGACAATGGACTGTGAAAGGGCTTAGTCTTCCTGTGGACTCTCCAGACAGCCTGTGAGTAATGGCTGTCACAGCCCTGCAGAGACATAGGTCTGAGTCACTTGGTACTGGACCCTCCCCTGCCCCGGAATGCCAGTGTTTTTCCACTGGAAGACAAAGGGTTCCTGCCATACACAAAAGGTATATAAGGCAGGGGAGTGACATCATTGCGGTTCTCCTCTGTCTCCCCACCCAAAGAGACACTGAAAAACCCCTGGAAGCAAGAACTGAACTGAGGGGAGAAGGGTTGAAGCCAGGCTGGAAGGGCATCCAGTCTGTGAGTGGATATACCTGAAGTTTCAAGCTTCAGGCTAGTGATGTTGGCTTTCAATACTCTCTGTAATCTGCCTGTCACAATATTTAGGGTGAGAAATTATTATTTGTAGCCAATTTATTTAGTTAATCAAGCTTAGTTTGCGTGTTTTGTTTTATTTGCTTAGTACTCTGCTTTGTTCTGTTTGCTATCTATTAAACCACTTAAAATCTGTCTTTTATAGTTAATAAAATGTGTTTTGTTTATTATTAAACCTAGTTTATGTAATTTCTAACTGGGGTAGGGACAAGAAGTCGTGCACATCTCTCTTCACATTGACGAAGAGGGCAAAATTTAATGAGCTTGTGCTGTGCAGATTTTTCTATACAGTGCAAGACAGTATTATTTTGGGTTTATCCCCCAAAAGGGGTGTGCACATGAGTGCTGTGTGAGTCCTCTCTCAAAGAGTTGACTTCAGTCTGTGTTTGCAGCTGGGTGTGGCCCTACCTGTGTGTGTGTGTGCTGCAAGAGGATGGAGAGCCTAATTCAGCAAAACAGCGAGAGGGAATCCAGGCTGGTAGAGCAGGAGAGGCTCAGTGAAACCCCAGTACAACAGGTGGCATCCCGGATGGGAGGGGCGGGTTCCAACCCGTCACACCTGGTGCTGCTGGTCATGCAGATGGGCCCACATTTGTTACTAAATGGTTTGGTAAGTGCAGTATGTTTGTAGGCCAGGTGTTTACTCTTGGAGCTAGATGGAGCTGTTCCTTCTCATGTAGATGGACCTATGTCCAAGTGGCTTAAGTATTGTTCAAGGACATGGAAAACAGTGGAACCTGGAAAACAGTGGCAGGGACCAGGGGGGACCAAATATGGAGGAGACCAAATATGGAGGAGAAGAAAGCCCAAAAGGATGGGGAGGAGAGAGACAATATGCAATAATGTAATCAAGGAAAGAGGGATATGTGGAGGATGGTGGGAGAGGAGAAAAAAAGAAGAATGTGGTGAACAAAAATCTGATGAATTCTCAGGTTTTTTCTATCTGGCCTATCTCTTCTGAGGGTTTGGATTGCTCATCCCCTTTTGTCAAACTCCCATGTGGAATGGACTGCCAACAGTCTCCCAGTGGTCCTGCTGCAGGAGGCACAGGGTGAGAGGAAGCCAGCACCATCCCGCCTCTGAGGAATTTCTTGGGGAAGACGGTGTCTGCCTGTTTCTCTCTCGTGTGTGTGCGTGTGCTCATTCTCTCTTTCTCTCTCTCAAAAAAAAATTCCAATGTCACCACTGAATTACCTTGTTTCCTACAGGGAGGCTCTCACAGAAGTGGCAGAAAATTTGCACTTTTAAACGTTATTACCTGATAGCTGAATTGAGTCATTGATGGAATTTTCTAAACCCAGGATCTTTGATACTTTCCAACAACGGTGGCCATTATAGAAATGAAAACTTCCTCTAGATAATTAACTTTCCTAACCTCATAACTCACACCTAAAACTTGCCTGCAGGTTCCAGGGCTGCCACTTTTATTACCTTCTGTACTGACATCAGCACTTCCAATTTCCACGTATAAAATGCCTTGCACAATGGGGGCCTCCATCTTATTTGGCACCCCTAAGTACTAGTGTAAACAAATAATAAAGAGATTCAGCAGGGAAGTCTGTGAGCAGCACCTGTGACTACAACACAATGTATCTTTTTAAAATAGAAGCTAAGGCTTGAAAGAGACGTTGTGACCAATAAACTACTCTTAAGTGCAGTAGCCCAAAATCAGAGGGAGATTCTACTCACACCATTTTTCTTTACAAGCTGCCCCTATCTATTGTATGCAACTGTGCTTCCCCAGCGGCTGGACTATATTCAGCTCCCAGTGTCTTAATAAAATTGTAAAAGTCTGCTCCCAAACGCAAAGACGAAAGGGTGGCAGAGCATTGGTGAACTAATGCTAAGTGAAGTTGTCTGGCAGCATACAGGGAAAACTTGATGAGCGAGGTTTGGGGGGGTGGGGCAAATACCCCAAATGTTACTGGGATTATGCATTTAACATGTTGAAGGGAATCTTGGAAATTGTTAAAAAAATAATAGTGGATACAAGAGTCTTTCCACTATTTAATCTGTTTTTCCTTGTAGCTCATTAGTAAGAAGAAGGTCATGTGGCTACAACTCAGGAGGTCTGGATTGTATTCATGTCTCTAATGTAGAATTCCTACCTGGCACTGGGCAAGTCACTTATTCTCTTGGTGTCAGTTTTTCCATCTGTAATATGTGGATAATAATTACCTGTTCTGCAGGGCAGACAGACTTAACTAATTGTAAAATGCTTCAAGATTCTCAGAGGGAGGTGCTATAGAATTGCAAATTATTATTATTAATTAACATGGAGGTGGTCTTATAATTTATCTAAAAATCATAAAATGTTTGGTAGGGGAAAAAAGTGGTGATTAGTTTTGAGTGTGTTTTTTTTTTAACCTTAGTGTTTAAATTTTCTTCATGTCAAATGTTTGTTGTTGTTATAAACGATAAATGATATATGATAAATGATATAAATGATGTAGTTAATAGATATCCATTCCAACCTTGTTATATGTATTACCATTGCGCCTAGTCATGGACTGGGACACTACTATGCTAGGTGCAGTACAACACACAGAACAAAATGACATTCCTTGCCCCAAGGGCTAACCTTAATTTCATCTTTTTACTTTGCTTTCACACTTATTCATGGTCACTTACTGTATTCAGCTACCTCTGCTTTTTCTTAGAAAGATAAAAAGCCTCTGGCTTACACAGTGTTCAAAGAAGGGAACAAAATAAAGAATAATAATTAACTACTTGCTTTTGTTTTGTGTATTTTTTCCCTCTGATGTTTCTGTCCAAATGTTGTGTCTCCTCTTAAATCTAGGGATGTGGGGCCACATTCTGGTCTCAGCAACAGCAGTGTGAATCATGAATTCAGTGGAATGACTCCGGATTTGCACACATAGCTGAGATCTCAACCTGGCCCATACAAGAAGATAGATGAAAAGAACAAATGATTATCAGTGACCTGATTTTCCTTCCTCTGATTCCCCCAAGAAAGCAGAACCATTTGTTTCTTAATTTTTATCGGCTTTTAAAGTCACGTTGTTTTTACTTTTTAAAAAAAGGATTGGCAGAGATGAAGCTGAGAGCAGAAAGCAGCTGCAAGGACCTGTAGTTCCCAATTCAGAATGTGCTGGCAGGCAATTTACCTACTGAGATTGGTGGAATATATCAGTGCCACCTTTACTGCAAAGTCTGGGAAAAGTAACAAGAGTCTTTAAGGGACGTAAAAAGAAAAGGAGGACTTGTGGCACCTTAGAGACTAACCAATTTATTTGAGCATAAGCTTTCGTGAGCTACAGCTCACTTCATCGGATGCATACCGTGGAAACTGTATGGGACGTGTTTCCTTTTTAGGCAAATTATTAATGACCATGACAAAGAAAAGTGATTCAGTAACAGACACTTGCTGTATATCAGCTGTTGTTCAGAAATGGATTTAGCTAATTACAGCAGCCAGAGAGGTACAATTAATATATCTAGCTTGATCCCACACATGAGATAGCAAGCAGGGCTGGACCTTGAGGTTGTACTTCATAGTGCTAGCTTTAAATCAGCGGTCTCCAATCTTTATGCCCAAGAACACTTTTTGAATTTAAAGGCAACCCAGGATCTATCCTGCCCCTTCCCTGAGGCCCCACCCCTTTCCTGAGACCCCGCCCCATTCATTCTATCCCCTCCTCGCTCCATCGCTCACTCTCCCCCACCCTCACTCACTTTCCCCAGTCTGGGGCAGGGTGTTGGGATTTGGGAGTGGGTGTGGGCTATGGGCTGGGACCAAAGGGTTTGCAGTTTGGGAGGGGACTCTGGGCTCAGCTTGGGCCAGGGGTTTGGACTTCAGGAGGGGGTGAGGAGTGCAAGCTTTGGGAGGGAGTTTGGGTGCAGGAGGGGGCTCCGGGCTTGGGCAGAGTGTTGGGGTACAGGAGGCTGGCTCTGGGAGAGGCCTCAGGGCTGGGGCAGGGGGTTGGGGTGCAGGAGGAGGTATGGGGTGGTGGCTCTGGGAGGGGGCTCAGGGCTGGAGGTTGGGGTGTGGGCTCCCACCAGGGGGCACTTACCTCCGGTGGCTCCTGGTCAGTGGCACAGTGGGACTAAGGCAGGCTCCCTGCCTGCCCTGGCCCCACTCATGCACATCAGCACCTCCTCCCCATCACGAGCTGGGCCACACCCCCTGTGCCTTGCCCCGCCTACTGCCAGGCAGTAGTGCCCCACGTGGCCACATCTCTCCTGGAAGGGGCCAACGCATATCGGGGGGGGGCGGGGGGGCACATGGCATCGCTTGCTGTGCCTCTCTGCAGGGCACCCTGCATCTCCCATTGGCCACAGCTCCCCATTGCAGGCCAATGGGAGCTGCAGGGGCGGTGCTTGCAGGCAGGAGCAGTGCGCCAAGATCCCTGTCCTTCCCCACCCCGTGGGGCTGTGGGGGCACACTGGCTGCTTCGGGAGCAGCATGGGGCCACGGCAGACAGCCCCATTGCGCCACCGCAGCCGGAGATCACAATTGACTGGGAGAATCCCCAGGATCGACCAGTCAATCGTGATCAATGGGTTGGTGACCACTGCTTTAAATTATTATTTTTCCTGAAAACATCCTCCTATTAAAGACAAAAACCTGCTTGCCTCAGGTCACATAAGCAAAATCAAAAGAAACCAGAGACTAGCCTGAATTAAAGTGCAGGTACTGAATGATGTGGAGCACCCCATAGCTTTAGGGTTGGAACTGGGTTAAATTGGTACCATATTTTGCAAATCGTCCCATCTTTGTATGGGACTAAACAAAAACCTCCGATCTGATCTTCTGCACAGCTTGGAGTGTTCAAAGTTCCAATTCAGATCCAAATTTCAAAGTGTGGGCCCATCTTTAAAAGAAACAAATTTTAAGCAATGTCATGAATAGTGCTCCAGCAATGTTTCAGCTTCTAAGTATTATTTCATGGTGCACGCATTACCTCAGATCTCATCTGAGATACACTAGGCCTGTGGAGTTAAAAAACAAATGTTTGCAAGTCAGGGAACTGGAACTTTTTTTTTTTAAAAAAAAAACCCCTAAATGTCAAACTCTGGAACTAGAGAGACAAGGTGGGCGAGGTAATATCTTTTATTGAACCAACTTCTGTAAAACCTTGTCTCTCTAATAGCCTGGGGCCAACATGGCTACAACTACACTGCAAACTTTTGAAATACTCAGTTAAAAGAGTCAGTAAAATAGTGATTCTGCAAGTTGTGACTATTGGCATTGGAAACAAGATATGCTGAAACTGCTCGCTGCAGTAATTACTCATGATAGTGGTGAAAGAGCTGAGAAATGTTAGCAGGAATTAATAAACAATATTTTAAAATGTGTTCATTCACATTCCATAGTACAATGTAATGCAAAGCAGCAAAATCTCAAAGAACACTGTCAAATGCTGTTTAAATCTCTCTTATTTGTATTGGTCTTTTGAGTAGTTGGAAATATGTTTTCTTTCCCTGCCAATTTTTTCCTCTTGTTGTACATAATACATGCTTTATGACTGAAATTGTTTTCTGTTTGTTTCTCTGATGATGCTGGTGCACAGTGGTAATGATGGCAGAAGTGTGCAACTCTGGGAATAGAGTGTCAATTAACCTGCAATCCCTCTGCTGGCTCTGTAGCAGTAAAGGGTAAAATGTAAGTTTAAAAAAAAAGTTGTGTGAAAATAGGTCCTGATTAACAGTTGTGGAGACAGAAATCCTCTGATCCCCGAGCAGTTAGCACAAAGGACGTACAAGATTCCCCATGCTGCCGCACCAATGTATTTTAACTCTGAATACATTGTACTGCAGTCCCTAGCACTTCCTCAACCCCTTCAGACAGGGCCAGCCCATGTAAGCCAAGGAGGGAGACAGAGGGCAGTGGTTCTCAGTAACTGAAGGGAGGTGTTTGTAAGCGGTGATTATGATGGGTTGGTCTCCCCCTTCCAGGGTGCCATCTGGTGAGCGGGGGTCCCACTGAGCCCACCTGTCCCATCAATCTGGGTCCCCCTCCACCCTGTGCTGCTCTCAAGCCCCCTTCAAGCAAGCACACAGGTAGGGACACACCCAACTGTAAAATCACACAGAGTCTGCAATCAGCTCTGTGTGGAAGGACTCAGCTGAGGGAATTGCCCAGCACTTTGGTGCACACACCCTCTGGAGTGTAAACCCAAAATTATATTGTCTTGCACTGTATAGAGAACTATACAGCGTAAGCTCATAAAATTCACCCTCTCCCTCAATGTGGAGAGAAATATGCAACAGCTTTCTGCCCCAAGTATGAGTTCCAAAACAAAACAAATTTATTACCCAGAAAAGATAGATTTTAAGTGATTATAAATGATAGCAAACAAATAAAAGCAGATTACCTTAGTAAATAAAGAAAACCAGCAAACTGATCTTAACACACTAGATAGGTAGGATATAAATTAGCAAATTCTCACCTTGAGTGATAAACAGGCTGGCAGATTCTTAAGGCACAAGTTGCCTTAGGTTTCCCAGGTTTTCATACATAGGCTAAAGATCCTTCTAGCCTGGAACCATCACTTCCCACAGTTCTGTCCTTGCCCCTCAGGTGTGTTGTTGCAGGGAGAGTGAGGTGCCTCCATGATGTCATTTTCCCCCTTTTATATTTTCTCCCCATTTTCTGGAAAGCTCTTTTGCTGTGACATGGGTCAAACAGTTCCCATTGGGAAGTGCTATCTCTGAGAGGTTTATATTCATAGAATCATAGAATATTAGGGTTGGAAGAGACCTCAGGAGGTCATCTAGTCCAATCCCCTGCCCAAGGCAGGATCAACACCCACTAAATCATCCCAGCCAGGGCTTTGTCAGGCCAGGCCTTAAAACCTCTGAGGGTAGAGATTTCACCACCTACCTAGTTAACCCATTCCAGTGCTTCACCACCCTCCTAGTGAAATAGTGTTTCCTAATAGCCAACCTAGACCTTCCCCACTGCAACTTGAGACCATTGCTCCTTGTTCTGTCATCTGCCACTACTGAGAACAGCCGAGCCCCATCCTCTTTGGAACCCCCTTTCAGGTAGTTGAAGGCTACTATCAAATCCCCCCTCACTCTTCTCTTCTGCAGACTAAATAACCCCAGTTCCCTCAGCCTCTCCTCATATGTCATGTGGCCCAGCCCCCTAATCATTTTAGTTGCCCTCCTCTGGACTGTCTCCAATTTGTACACATCCCTTCTGTAGTGGGGGGACCAAAACAGGACGCAATACTCCAGGTGTGGCCTCACCAGTGCCAAGTAGAGGGAAATAATCATTTCCCTTGATCTGCTGGCAATGCTCCTACTAATACAGCCCCATATGCCGTTGGCCTCTTTGGCAACAAGGGCACACTGCTGACTCATATCCAGCTTCTCGTCCACTGTAATCCCCAGGTCCTTTTCTGCAGAACTGCTGCCTAGCCAGTCAGTCCCCAGCCTGTAGCGGTGCATGGGATTCTTCCTTCCTAAGTGCAGGACTTTGCACTTGTCCTTTTTGAACCTCATCAGATTTCTTTTGGCCCAATCCTCTAATTTGTCTAGATCACGCTGGACCCTGTGTGTATTGTACACAGTTCCTGGGGTAATCCTTGTGTTTGTGTGCATTTCCTCAATAAGCCATTATCATTGTTTGGCCTTTTTACTGTCGTACCGGAAAGGTTGCTTGTGAGTGTTTTCAACCTCACAACATGTTCCAGCAACACACACATAGCCAAACTTCATAACTTCACATATGATGACAGCACATACAATGCAATGAGATATTACTGTCTAGCAGATCAAGACTTTTAGAATGATACCGCACAAGGCATACTTTGTATAAGGCATATCCTAATTACATGACAGTGCTGAATATTGGGGTGTCAGGATGTCACAGTGACTCTTGGCTGGGCTAGCTGCAGAGAGAAAAATCAGTTTGAATCTGCGCTACTTTAACTGACTGTGATTATGGAGTCACGGTGGGCGAGGGGATGAGAGAGAGAAAAATGTGGGTCTCTCCCCATTAGTGCAAATGAGACAAGATTAGAATTCTGCCCTCACCTGTGTGTGTTCGTGTGTGTGTGTGTGTGCACTTGTTCAACTTCTCAGAGTCAATGGGAGCTGCACATCTAAATTTGACCGCAAAGTGAAAAATGGATAAGACCTATTGTTGTTGGCTGAGCAAAGGTAGCCCTTAGGCTCAATGTGATGATATTTGTCTGCCTACGTGTCTGGATATGACATGATAACTTTTGCAAACTGCAGCTGATCAATACAAACATTTCAGGGAATGCTCTAGGCCTTAATAGGCAGAATCCTATTGACTTTGGTGAAAATCGGAAAACTGGAAAAGCCATTAGCCCTACAAAGTTGATCCTTGCTCTCTTTTCTGAGACACTTAACAGTTGTGTGTGCTCAGCCATCAGGGGAAGGGAGAGGAAAATGAAGGAGGCTTAATTTCTTCATCTCTCTAAATATGCTGGCTCCCCAAAGCATGCTCCATGGTAGGGGGATAGAGCAAGAAGGCATCCACCTGTCCACCTGTCTCTTCCAGTTCAGGCAGGGGGGAAAGGTATTCTGGAGTGAAGACCTCCCCTTCTGATTGACTGCCTCCTTCCCTGCCCCAAGCTATGGTGTGTCTAAGGGCACCATGCTCTGAGTGTCTCCTTCCTCTGATTGCCAGAAGCTGGGAATGGGTTACAGGGGATGGATCACTCGACGATTGCCTTTTCTGTTCATTCCCTCTGAAGCACCTGGCACTGGCCACTGTCAGAAGACAAGATACTGGGTTAGATGGACCATTGATTTGACCCAATATGGCCATTCTTATGTGGAGCCCCAGATGGCCTTAATTCAGCCCTGCTTGTAACATTTTCCCCCTTTTTGGTATTTACCCACTTAAAATAATTGTGAACAGTGATTATGACTCCCCCTCCATTCCTTCTCCCCACCCCTGGCCAAAGAACATTTATTTAGTGCTTTTAATCTTTTCATATAGGTCAGTTCCTTCAACCCTTAATCATTTGTGTTGCCTTTCTATGAATTCCCTTCAATTAGTCCACATCTTTCTGGTCCTGAGTTGCCCAGCACTGAATGCATTATTCTACAGACAGTTTCTCTCAGAATCAGCTAGAGACTTTCCTAAACATCTGAGATGGGATCTCTGGCTTCCAAAGGGATTATTATTTTAAGAAAGAGCCAAATATCACTCCAGTTTCATGCAAACCTTGGCTACAGCCTCCCTTTTTCTTTACTTTGTGCTTTTGTCTCAAGAACCTTGTTCTCAGTATGTGGTCTACATGATGTTGTATCCCATGACGCCCTTACATGATAACAAACAAGCTCAGAACTGGTGCTGTGATCTTTCTGGGGATATCACTGCACACACATATTTCATCAAAAATGTCCTAAGGATATTTAACTCATGGATTTAATTCAGCTGCTGAATATGTATATTGGCATATGTGGTGGTTATCTGACCCATAATACATGCTTTATGATTCAAATGACATCATGGAACAGTTCTGAAACTTCTGTCTTTCAGGGACATAAAGATTGTTGTAATCTTACATTAATTTTTTTCCCTCTTTGTTTTTCAGTTTACTGGTAAAAAGTTAAGTAGGGGGAGTGACAATTCCCTTAGTTAAGATTCTGCTTATATGGGAACCTAATCATATTTCAGATATTTGAATTCGTTGATTCCTGATCCCTTCCTCCCAAACACCAACAATATGAATAAATGATAAATTAGACATGATATAGCTTATTTGCAGCTAAACACCAACTCTAATGTATAGAATAAAAAAATCATATATACTCCTGTAAAATCAGGTAAATTATAGATTCAACTATATAACTAAAGTGGGGAGGAGAAAAGTAATTCCATTTTACACAGGATTTTGAAATCTGGTTTTGTTCCAATTTGGCAAAGAACATAACAATTCAGAAATTCTCTGTGAAAGGGAAGGAGCCTGTTGTATTACTTTTGATGGAATATATGGACCAAAGGTATTGTTATAATCCTGTCGCTGTCCAACATTAAACAGTGTGAAAAATGTTTTGGGGTTTGGTAAACAGAGACCTCATCTTGCTTAGTAGCATGGCAAACCCACCATTACAATTCCTTTTAACCTTTTTTAAAGATAAAGAGAAGGAAAAACAGTTAAAGCACTTAAATATAAAGTATTAAATAAGGCTGTCATTTTAACAACATTTTTGTTTCTTTTCCCTTTAGCTGGAGAGAGTTTTAGAAGGACCCCCCCCCCCTTTGTTTGACACTTTTAGGTGGTATCAAAAATGGTAAAAACTGTTCTTTTGGGAAAAGAAAAGAAGTTTGTTGTTTCATCCGAGGTGGTGTTTAGGATTCAGTTGTAGCTGGTAGGGGTGATGATGTCATCTGGATCCCTCTCTCTCTTTGGCTTGAGCTGGTCAGGACATCCCTTGGGATTAGGATAAAGAAGGTCCCAGGAGACAGTGGGAGTGGCAGCCATGATGGTGAAGTTCATTCCAGTAGCCTACCTCCTTACTTCCCTATTTCCCCCCCAAAGTCTCTTTCTCTTTTTTTTTAAGAACCCAGAAAGGAGCAATAGGTGGAATAGCCCATCCCTTCGTGATTTTATCCACTAATTAGGCCTAATATATGACACCACTTTTGGTTCATTAATTTTCGATTCTACATCTTCTGTTTTTACTAAGCATGATTTCAATAAAGTCCTTGAACCATAGTAGTAGGCTCTTTCGTTTAGACTAATTCACTCTGTCTCCTTTGCGAACCTTTTCCCATCAATGTGTGTTATGACAAGTCATTGTGACATTTTATGAACTTTTACATAATTGTAAGCGCAACAGTAAAAAGTGAGGTAAATTTGTAGTCCCAGTTATTAGAACAAGCCCTGACCTTGCCTGGTGGGCTGCTCCAGGACCCTAGACCCAGGGAGACCCAGGGTCTCTTGCCCTGGGGTAGTGTGCATGGCTCGCTGCTCCAAAGCCACAGACACTGGAAACCCTGGAGTTATCAACTCCAAGTTTGCCAGGCTGGCTGCCAAGGAACCAGATAGGTGAGTTTTCCACAGCTCAGCAATTTCTGACCAAAGACTATTTAGTCGGAATTTCTCTGATCCAGCTCTACATAGCCCATAATTAATATATAGGATGAGATTCTGTGCAGCACATCTAAGCAGAGCAGCACAGGACTCACATGTGAGAGGGGAGGAGTTAAGTTGGCTTTAAGCCATCTTTACATTCTCCTAATCCTGGGCTCTGGCAGCTAGAGAGGCTCTTAGCATAATTTAGGGTATGTCTATGCTAGAGCTGGAGTATAAATTCCAGCTTGAGATGACAGACCCTCGCTATCTCTGATTGCGGTAGCATGCTAAAAATAGAAGTGTAGCCATGGCAGAGCGAGTGACAGAAGGGACTAGCTGCCCCAAGTACATACCTAAGGTCTCAGGTGGGTTTGTACTTGGGGCAGTCAGCCCCTGCCACCACTTGAGCCACTGCAGCTACCCTTCTATTTTTAGCATGCTAGCTCAATCAGTGCTAGAGCGGGTAGGTCTCCCCAAGCTGGAACTTATGGGCCACAGCACTGCCTGGAATCTCTTCAGTGCTGCAAACCCACTCCTAACATTCCCCTCCTGCTGCACCAGGGCTTGACGGGGATGGTCAGAAGGCAGCCATACAGCCATCTTCTGCAATGCTTTCACCAGCAGAATCCACTCAAGCAGATATGGGGCTTATAGAGCCCCTTTATGCTGCTCCAACCATTTTACTCAGCATACAGGGAACAGAGTGAGGGGGAGGATATCATGTCTGGTATTCAAAAGATACATGAAAAGGCAGCTCAGTGTGCTCATTTCAGCAGGACACTCTACTGTCCCTCAGACCTTAGCACAAATGTAAATAAGGTAGGAGGAAAAGAGTGGGGGGGGACAGTGATTCTAAATCCAAGTAAAAGTCATCAGGAAGAGGGACAATTTTCCAGATGAAAAAGCAGTTCTGTACTGCAAGACTTCTGGAGCTGGGTGAGCCTTAGATATAGATTTCCAGACTCTTGTTTTGTTTGTGAATTTGATATTTGATACTCCATCAGCCAGGCCTTGCAGAATCAAACCATGCCTTCCCCTCTATTATTCATTCAACTAAGTTGGAATGATGAAGCAGGTTCCTATTATAAACCTATTTCTGTTATAACCCATTCTTCTTTTGCAGCAGGAATGTAGATTTAATGTATTACACTACCCACTGTGCACTATGCAAAATAGCTCCTGCTAAAATACAGAGCAATATGTGTTCCTGAAATTTAAGTAGGAACAGAACAGCTAAAAATACACACCATGCATTGTATGCTACAGCCTGAATGTAGAATAAGCACTCCATGAAATACAGTTTCTTAGAATTCAGAAGAAAGGGGTCTCCTTTGCTACAATGTAAACTATGTGATGGTGGTGTTTTGTGTATTTATAAATATCAAATTCACAAACAAAACAAGAGTCTGGAAATCTATATCTAAGACTCACCCAGCTCTAGAAGTCTTGCAGTACAGAACTGCTTTTTCATCTGGAAAATTGTCCCTCTTCCTGATGACTTTTACTTGGATTTAGAATCACTGTCGTCCCCCCCCCCCCCCCCCGCAACTGTTTAGTGAGTTAGATTTCAGTTAGGGTGACCCTTCAGTTAGGGCATGTTAGGTACACTTCTGCTGCCCTTTACTCATACAGTCAGGGCAACAACATTTAATTACCCCTGCATTAAACACTAAAGTGAATTTTAACCCATAGCAGCTAAAATTGAGGACTTTGGTAAAGCAGGGCTTTCTGCAGATGACCTAGGCTTAGTAGGCATGTCTATGCAAATATGGTCTGATCCTGAGGTATTTTCCCCCAGTTCATTACTAGATGTTGTGGAGAGCTCTTTCAGACTCTGCTTAGATAGGCATTCAAAAGATGCGATGACAGGTGTACTATGTTCTTGATCCAGTAACCATTTAAAAATGTGTTTAACTCTTAAGTAAAATAGTAGTCTTGTGGCTGAATCAGAGCCTATAAGATCCTAAATAGAATAATCTAGTTTAAACTGAATGTCTGCTATGTTATGTCTAGAGCTTTGTGAAATTTTTTTGGCCAAAACTTTTTTTAAGCACAAAATGCTGATTCAGCAATCTTGTGAATTTGTCATTTTGCCAAATTGTTCATTTAGAAACAAAAAAGCACAATATTTCAAGTGTCAAAATGAAATGATTTGATTTGAAGTGAATTCTCGTTTCAAAATTTTCTTAAGTTTTATTTAAAATTTTTTTAACCTCCTCAATCTAAATGAAACATTTCACTGCGCTTGTTCAACCTGGAACAGTTTCTTTTCCCTGACGTTTTGGTTCACCAAACAAACTAAGAATTTTTTATTTCAGGTTGGACCTGAAACAATTTTTTCCTGTTGTTTTGAAACAGCCTGCAAACTGGAAAAAAAAATCAGTTATTCATACGGCTTTAGTTATTGTCTCATTGCGGGATCAGTTAAAGTAACACCTTGTGGACTGAAGACTAGTACTCACTTATTGACAGAAGTGATTAGCTGTTTACAGTGATGGACCAGGCTGCAGAGACAGGCTGACCTTAAAGTTGCAAGTGCACAGAACAAGGAGGTTTGGTTATAGTGACCTTTGGAGAGTCAGAGAGGAGCATTTAAAGCTGTAATGGCTGGTCAGCTTGTTGCTCAGTGATGGCTTTGAGTGCCCATAAGGCTGGCTCTGAGCATTCAACCTGAAGTTGTGGATGCATTCAGCTTTGGCAAGCATTCAAATTGCCAGAAGCAATGAAGAATCCTTACACCTTGAGTCACCTCTGAGGCAGAGAACTGCAAAATGGAAGATATCTATGAACTATCTGATTCAACAGGGCTAACAATGATCTTATGTGCCCTCTTAACAGGGTGAGTTCTCTTCACTCCATGGACCTGGATTTCCATTGCCATCTTGGGTCATAGACCTGACTGATTTACAACAAAAATTAAACAAGAAATACTTTCATCCTCTTCTTTTTTCTCCTTTTCCCTCCTACACACTCTTCTCTTTGTGCTCCTTAGTCAAATTGTTTCCCCCCAAAAAGCAGAGTCTAGTTGTCCTAGTGTAGTCCTTCCTCAGCTGGGATTGGAAGACTCTACTTGCTCTGTGGATTCCCTATTGACATCATATGGAGGTTGAAGGCAAGCCTTTCCAAAGGGATTAGTGAAAGTTTTTAAATCATGATTTGAGGACATCAGTAACTCAGCCAGAAGTTATGGGTATATTACAGGAGTGGGTGGGTAAGGTTTTGTGGCCTGCAATGTGCAGAAAGTCAGATTAGATTATCATAATGGTCTCTCCTGGCCTTAAAGTCTATGAGCCTAAGTGGGAGGAATGGAAAATTAATCCAAATAGTGCAGAAGAATTTTCCCTTCCCAAGAACAATGAGAGAGAGAATGGGGGGAGAGTGGCCATCTTTTGTAAGAGCAAAACTCTAGCAGCAGCATGCTTGCATTTAATAGTAAGGTGCCTTTCAGATATACGGTATACCTAAAAAGGGGAAACTATTAGAACATCACTGTTATTAAGAGAATGACTCTGATTAACCCCCCTGTCACAAATCATTTTATCATCATGAGCACTTTCATGGAAATTACTTATACAGGACTGGCTATGAATAGCATTACATGGTACCATGCAATGAAAGAGCCAGGACTAAGAAACTAAGGGTTACTAGATTAGCAAAAGTGTCTGACAGAGGCACCACCACCAGCAAAAAAATTGAGACACAAAATAAATAAATTGCATTCCATGCTGAGTTAGTTGTATATCAAATTATGCATCAGTGTCTAACATATAGAAAATGAGTTATTGTCTATAAGGAAGCTAATTACTGGGTTGATATATGCCAATGTAAGTTAATTAGTTTACCATTCTACAGTGCTGACCATCAGCAAGACTGATGGTCCAAAGGGACATGGACTCTTGAAACCTAAGTGACTGATAAAAAGTAAGAATAAAAATACCTTTCAACAGCAAGATGACTGCAGCTCTGCTCTTACTAAACAGGGTTCTTGGACTTTGTGTAAGTGGGGAATTGCATTTTGATCCTGAAAAGTCTGTTAACCTGTTTTGCACATGAACGGCTCTGATAGGTTCAGGTTTATGTATTCTGAATCACGCACAAATGTACACAAAAGAAGTATCTTTATTCAGTGCTGAAAATCTTCAGACTAATGCATCTTGAGGAAGATAAAACGTATTAGTTCTTAGTCATTCCATAGTAAGTAAATAGGATTAGTCTTTTCCTGCTATATTTCAAATAGTTAGTGAGAATCTTGCTGGGTCCTATTTTTCCAAGGCAGAGAAATTGAAATAATGTTAATAGCTTGAGCACCTTCTTCAGAACACTTGAGTGTAAGGTACAGATAGAGAATTTCTTTATTCCAGTCCACCAGGCTATCAGCCCTGTTTGATTCTTATACATGCAACTGGTACACTTAACAGCTTAAAAATAATTCCCATACAATAATAGGCCTCTGTATTATTAAGCAGCAAATATCCATATGTTAGTGAACAGGGGAAGCTTTTATGCACAGTTAATTTGGCATCTGGAGTATATGTTGTTCATCAAAGCTACTATAAGCTCTGGGATGCACATGGTAGGTGTCTCATTTTAAAAAATGGTAATTGACATGAGCAAAGGTACTATAGGGCAAGAAGAGGAGTGAATATTTATTCTGAAGAAAGTCATGTGTCCTGTTAGTCAAGAGTTGTTTGGTATTTATATCTGATCAACAGAACTCGTGAAATGTGGAGTCAAAAGTAAACCTTGTTCAAGGAATAAGATGATCACTGTTGGAGTCAGAAATGCATTTCCTCCTTGGAACATCAGTGCAAAACTGGATGCAGAACAGGGGTTTTACACTTTCAGAAACATCTGGTGTTGGTGACTATTGGAGACAGGATCTGGAACTAGTTGCACCACTTGTTTGTTCTTATTTAAAGGCAGAGGAAAATAAGTAAAAACCCATATCTTATTTTCACTGACAGTCTCTCTGTTTCAGAGTAGCAGCCGTGTTAGTCTGTATCCGTAAAAAGAAAAGGAGGACTTGTGGCACCTTAGAGACTAACCAATTTATTAGAGCATAAGCTTTCGTGAGCTACAGCTCTCTGTGTATATCTGCTCTCTGTCCTGCAAGCTGCTGAAAAGGTTGCCAAATAAATATTACAACCATTGGAATACGGATGAGGGCAATGGGAAGATAAAGAAAAAAGATTGATGTGTGTTAGATGCTGATCTGCCCTGGATAGCAATTGCCAAAAATATACCAGAAATGTTTATGTGGATCCAATTGGGAAACAATAGCAAAGTAGTAACAGAGTACGCCGCATAATCCTCGACTGCTGTTTATATCGGGAAAGCTCGAAAATGCAGGGAGATGATGTGATGTTGTTTTATGCACTGATTATATTGGGTAGTGCCGCCACAGCTGGAATTCTGATGGACTGAGAGACTTCAAATCCATCTGCATTTTACTCTATTCTTCTCTTAAAGATAAACTGTCAGGCCCAATCCTGAAGTTCCTACTCCAGGAAACTATCTGAATGGACATTTTGCTTAAGTAAAGCCTTGGATTTAGCCCCATATTTTTTTAAATGTAGTGTCTTTTACTGTTCCAAAAGCATTTAGGAAAACTGAAAATATTGTAAACTCTTCATGCTGTTGGTTTACTTTTTACAATTTGCCTTTGACAGTGAAAACTGTTGTGTAGTCAGTCTAATGAATTTCATTATTGGAAGCATGCCACAAATCCTGTGGCAGATTAAACCTCTATTCTGTGAGAAACTCCCTTAATTAGCTGCACAGCCACATACACTAAGAACTCCGCAACGTGGGATGCATGGAGAACCATTCGAAACCCAGAAGTTTATTCTGAATGAAGTACTACAATGAATAAGACGATATTAGACTATTTACTAACATTCAGTTAAAAACCTCTCTACAGGAAAAAGAAAAGGAGGACTTGTGGCACCTTAGAGACTAATAAATTTATTTGAGCATAAGCTTTCGTGAGTTACAGCTCACTTCATCGGATGCACTCCTTTCATGAAGTTGATAGATTTCCACTCCATAAGGCTAAATTCAGTGCTCGCATAATGACAGGAATGCATCCGATGAAGTGAGCTGTAGCTCACGAAAGCTTATGCTCAAATAAATTTGTTAGTCTCTAAGGTGCCCCAAGTCCTCCTTTTCTTTTTGCAGACACAGACTAACACGGCTGCTACTCTGACTCTACAGAGTTAGTCCAGGCATTTTATGCTGGAACAGAAAGTTACCTTTGCCCCTAACTGGTAAAAGGAATTGGACAAGTTGCTACAAGATTCAGGTCCCCCTCCATATTGGGAGTAGATTTGGTCTCGACCCTCTCTGTAGCATATAGGAATAGGGTAATATCCCTTTAAGTAATTTGTAAGCCTTGTAGTGGTGCTTACTGTGTTCTAGGTTTTAGAAGCCACCAATAGGAATATGTAGGTAGGCCCTGCATGTTGTATATATTCAGCACTGTTAGATGGATCCCATCATGCGTTTGTGGTTCCTTCAACTTGTTTATTGTGCAAAGAGCAAGGCTCCCTCATATTCCAGTCGTCCTAACTTTTGGGAAGGTGCTTTCCATTGTTATTCCCCATCTTTTATCTGCTCTGTATGGAATGGCAGCTTCATCCAGGGATAAGGTCCTCTGTGGTGTGCTGGAAAGGAATGTCTCTCCCTTCCTCCCTCCTTCTGGTGATTGACTGAAGAGCCTTCTCCTCTTACCCTTGTTCCTTCCTCCCGCTTGTGGCTTCTGATGGCGTGTCTTCCCTTTCCTTTCCTCTCATTTGGTGTGGCAGGGATGAGGTGTGTGTTTTGATGGTTTCTTCCATCTCTAGTAGGAACAAAGGATTACCTGTCACCAGCTCTTCTTTCACAGAATGTCACTGATTTTGATCCTAAGCCAGGCAGAGCAAGCAGAGCTCTGAACTGCAGTTTCACTGCTCTGCTTGGCTGTATGGTATGAGAAACATTAAGGGAAACAGATTTTCTTGGCTGAGTCTGTGCTGGGAGCCTGATTCTCTGGCAACAATCCCCAGCTGTGGAATTATGGCAAACACAGGGCTCTGACTATTGTGTGGCTATTGCACAGGTCTGAGATGAACAATGACCCACTGACTCCCAACGCAATACATGTATGCACGATATGTCATTCTTGGCAACCTTGAAAACTAGGAGTGTCAACCTCCTGTATGTTAGAATTCAGTAAACAGTACATAAAAGGGCTACACAAATGCTTCCATGCTAGGGCTGATAGACAGCTACATATGTAAATTGCTTGGTGGCTGTGATTTCCAGAGTTAATTAGGAGCAGAGCTGATAGAATAAAGTCCTTGAGTAAACTACTGAAGTATGATTTTTAGCTCACAAAGAGGCTCTTCAGAAAGTCTCCCTTTGCTAATGCCAATGATGCCAATGATACAAAAGCAGCAGGCAATTGGAAGGTGCAGGATTTGTGACAGAATCAGTTGTAATAAACACCTTTCTCAGAAAAACCACTTGGTAATGATTATTCCCTGTAAAAGGAGGCTCTGTCATTCCCAGATCAGAAATATCATAAGTTACAGCCAATTAAACAGGTTCTCTCAGGGCTCCCATGCAAAACTAATGCCAGCTTTCTCAGTGCTCTTGCTCAAATTAAGACTCACTACCCCAGTGTAGCTCTGTCTTCACAATGTAAAATCCTTTGGGATTTTCCTTTTAATCACGGCCAGTCTGTCACTGAAGACTTGTGAACAATTTCCTGCTGTTGCCAACAGCGCTGTACCCATGTGACCAATGTTGTGAGCTCTAGTGTAGATGAATCACAGGAATTTTAAGCCCTATATCATCTAACCCTGCTCAATTTCCCAGTGTGGATAAAGTGCAGAGTAAGCTGTCTGAAGAGAGAAAAGGGGGCATAGTAGGGGGAGGGACAGAACATACAGATAGAAACGTTCCTAGCTGACTGAACTATAACCTTAAGGTTTTGTACCACTCTGTGCTTCTAGCATCTTTTGAGGTCTCAATCCAGAAATATTTGATCTGCTGTCTTGTGAACACTGGGGAGCTGGCAGGAGGTGATGGGTAATGCCTGGGGCACCTAAGGAACTCTGCATGCTAGTTGCCTTTCATTGTTGTGCAGCCCCTAAGCATCATAGAAGTAGTATCCCTCAGCTCTTATGCAAATAAGAAGTTTTTTTAGACTTCTTTCAAATAAAGCACAAAGTTTTGCAATCTGTTATCATTGCTACATAATTTCCAGTTTGTGCCATAATTCAGTGCGGCCCTGCCACACAAATTGGGTGCATTGCTATATGTTTAAGTTTGATGTGGCACATAGTACATGTCTTTGCAAAAAGAAAAGGAGTACTTGTGGCACCTTAGAGACTAACCAATTTATTTGAGCATGAGCTTTCGTGAGCTACAGCTCACTTCATCGGATGCATACCGTGGAAACTGTTTCCACGGTATGCATCCGATGAAGTGAGCTGTAGCTCACGAAAGCTCATGCTCAAATAAATTGGTTAGTCTCTAAGGTGCCACAAGTACTCCTTTTCTTTTTGCAAAGACAGACTAATACGGCTTTTACTCTGAAACAGTACATGTTTTATCATGCACGTGAGTCATATTCTCGTTTACACAGTGGTAATGTCAAGGGGTGTGTGTGACAGGGTACTAAGAGTAGCACCCTGGTCACAGGGTTTGCTGCAGCACTGGGAAGACTGCAGACTTAACTGATGCTGATTATACACTTACTGTACTGTTGGGAGATTGTGAGCACCTGGGTAGTAATCACTGGGCTACAAGGTAATTGGGACAATATAAGTGGAAAAACAGGACATAAGGGGCAGCTCAGAGCCTGGGCTGAGGAGTGAGGGCTGCAGGGAAGCCTACCCTTGCTGTAAGCCTGCATTATGCAGTGTTACTATGTAAGAAAAGAATAAATACACACCTTGGTGAAAGATAACAATCCAATATGTGTTTGTGACACAAGAATATGCCAGGCAGGGTAGTTCATCGGATAGTGACAGAGACGCCCTGTGACAGGGTCTTAGAGTTAGAGCAAATTACATTTGAACCCACTTTATACCACTATGGTGTTATAAAGTGGCCTGGGTGTAAATAGAATCTGACCCATATATGTCTGATGTAGTTTTATCATTCAGATAAAAGGCTTAAGACTTAAATAAGGACATGATCTAATAGATCACCTGGTCTGCGTCACTGCCCGTGCAGGATTGTTCCCTGTATAATAATACTTAGACATTACTGCGCTTCTTTATGTCCAAAGTACTGTACAAACATTATGCATCTTCATAATCCTCTGAGGCTTAGGCAGGTAAGTACTATCTCAGTTTTCAGAGGGGAAACCGAAGCACAGAGGTGTTAAGTGACTTGTCACAGGGTGTGAAAGCTGGGATTAAAACATGAAGAGTTTGATTCATAGCATCTCGCTCAACCCACTAGTCCCTCCCTCTCTCTAAAGAATTGCTGCTGTGGCCACAATTTAAAATACCAGCACCATGAGGGCTGTATCAGCTGAGGATCTGACCCTGAGATACTACAGTTCCCCTCATGTTTAAAACAGGGAAAAATAGAAGTAGATACCTTGGCAAATATTGATTTGGTTTTAAAGTAGTGACCCACCATTTAAAATCAGATTTTAAAAAAAAACTTATCTCAGTTGTGCTAATGCTGACGGCATCCTCACTGTATACAATAAGATTACAGTGACATTAAATTTAGGCAGTTAAAAAACGTTCTTGTTAACTGCTGGAAATGGCCCACCTTGATTATCACTACAAAAGGTTTCCTTTCCCTCCCCCCCCCCCCCCCCCCCCGACTCTCCTGCTCGTAATAGGTCATCTTAAGTGATCACTGTCCTTACGGTGTGCATGATAAACACCCTTTTTTTCACGTTCTGTGTGTATATAAATCTCCTCACTGTATTTTCCACTGAATGCATCCGATGAAGTGAGCTGTAGCTCATAAAAGCTTATTCTCAAATAAATTGGTTAGTCTCTAAGGTGCCAAAAGTCCTCCTTTTCTTTTTGTGGATACAGACTAACACAGCTGCTACTCTGAAACCTAAAAAAATATAGCAAACTAAGACATTTTTAAAGATTCTGAAATATTATTCAACAAAAGACATTGTTTCCCAGCAAACAAGCTTGGTAAATAATAAAATGAACCCCTTGCAAACCTTCTGTCTCTGATGTGACACCATTCACCTTTGCAATTCTGGTGTGAAACTAAAGAATTCAGTACAGATGCAGGTTTAAAAAGTCACCTATTGCCTTGGGATTATTTCTGACATTCTACTTTCTTTTTAAAGCATAAACAGCCATGTAGCGTGATAGCATTATATTGGTTCACAGTCCTGATACATATTCAGTGAAAGTATATCTAAGAGACTGAGAGCAGATGTACATTTTTTTTAAAATAGTCTGCATTTATTTCCTTAAGACAGAAACATTCAGTCCTACAGTTCTTACTCAGGCTAAGATCTCATTGACATAAGTGACATTTCACAGGGGTAACAACAACATTAATTGGCTCAGAAAGAGATTAGCTTTTCAAATATCTGCTTTTATGAACCTTTAAACAAAAAGTTCATCACTCTGCAACAAGCCACTTGTTTGTCTCTCATATGTGAATTGCCAACAATTATTTATACTTAGAACTGAAAGGACTTTACAGTCATAAGTGAATTAAGTCTCACTGTGTTTCAATGAGGTAGGAAGGCTTCAATATCCCCATTGCAGAGATGTAGAACAGAGACACAAAAGGGTAATGTAACATGCCCAGCCTTACACACTGAGTCAGTCCCGGAGTCTGAAGCAGAACACAGATTTTCTGGTCCCAACTACTCTCCCAGGCACCCTCTCCTATTTAAAATTAACATTAAAAAATCACATTGAAGAACAGGAAATTATATCTTTCTTCCCTTTATCGTCTTTACAGATAACCCATTTAAACACACCTTTAAGTTTCAGCAGATAAATAAATCCTGGTGTGTTATTCTTCCAGGTTGTGGTGCATGAATACATCCACTTGAATATTCACTTCAGTCAGTCTTTGAAAATAACTCAGTTGCTGAATTGTATCTGTTACTTACAAGTTAGGCTTAATAAGTGCTCTTCTTTCCTCTCTTTCCTCCAACCTTCCTAATGCTTTGGTTCTTTATCAGATCTTACTGTGAGTGAAAATTGCAAATTTTGATGACTCTGCAGCATATTGTTCACTCCATCAAAAAGTTCTATCCATCATAACATCATTTGGGAGTACTAAGCCTCTTACCAAAGAATTCAATTCTTGTTGTATTTCAAGGGGTTATTTGAAAAATAGGCCATTAACATAATGGATGAGTGCAGGAGAATGTGAACCTTTGGATTTAAATAAATACAGGAAGAGTTCAAAGGGGGTTAAGCCCCATATGATTAAACAGTTATAGGTTAAGATTTTTCAGCTACTTTGGAGAGGAATTCATAAAGCTGAAGGACTGAAAGAAATACCCCATTCAGTAATGTTACCAGATTTGCCCATTACTTTGGGGTATGCTCATTTATTAGGGTTACTCTTCTGGGGGCGGGGTTCTGTAATTCTATCAATGTACTGCTTGTGTCATGTGTGTTTTCCTATGGATCTCTGCTTCTCCCTTATGGAAGTCCCCTCCCCATGGAACTATCCTGCAGGACCTAGGTTCCCCAGGGCTGGGTTCCTCCAGCCGTAGAACCAGATGAACACATGCGCTCACACACCCACTAACAGAGCAAGTCTGAGCGGACTGGGTCAATCAGCACTTTCAAGCTGTCCCCCTTACATGCCCCGGGCTCGATAGGCTGGGCCAGGCAGCACTTTCAAACTGCAACCCTTATGTGCCACAGGTTTAGAACATCCCTATCCCCACTTTTATGTCACAATTGTACTGGTAGTAACCCATAATGATGATCATAATGGTCCCTTCTGATCTAAATATCTATGAATCACTTGATGAGCAAACCCCACAGTATTTTGGGCACTACAGGGATCTTTAGCTTAGGTAAAAGAAGCGTTGCTGCAGAGTAAATGGGGAAGCTAAAAACACAAAAGAGTAAAGTTCAGAGAGAGAGAGAAGCAACCAGCTTAACCATAAAAGTTATTTATTGAATAATAGTGATAACTACACAAGGAGAGCCTAAACCAACATAACAGTTACATTATTAAAGGTTAATACCTGAGGTAGAAAAGAAAATACAGAGAGAGAGAGAGGAATCTCACCCACTCCATGAGGCTTGAACTGGTCGGGGTTCCCAGGTGATGGTGGTAGCTCAGGGTCCTGAGTGCTGGAGACAGGCAGAGCTCCCAGCACGATCAATCAGGAGATGGAGTCCCAGTGGAACTGATACAGAATTTGGGTCCATGAATCAGAACACTACTGGAGGGTGAGTAGGAATTTTTATAGAGAAAATACAATGGTTCAAGGGAGAACACTAGATTTGGTTATTGGTAAACTGATGACTTAAGGGTTTTCTTTAGGCTAGACAATAGGAGCTGATCACTCTTGGCTGTGGGTGGTGTTTTCTTCCAGGGAGCTCACAATGCAACTAGGCTGCTTCAGTATTTTGGATATCAATCAAGAATTCATTACTACAATTGGTCTGATAACTGCTGAGCTGGGTGTGTGCAGCTGTAGGTTCATTAACATCTGGAGCAGAGATTCCCCCATGATGCAGTGCTTCCTGGCTTTTCTGGTCCCAGAGTTCAGTGCAGTTCTCTGTTCTCCATTCTGTATGCAAATGAAGATGTCTCCCTGTCTCATCTTCCATGCAGATGAGACTAGGGGAGTTGTCTCTGTTCTTCATTCTATATGCTAATGGAGATGTCTTAATCTTGTCAACCTTGTCAGGAGGGGTCTAGGTGTGTCTCCCAACACCCTTCACTGCTCTCTGCAAGCCTTTTCTCTGGTTGGTTTTGGTTCAGGCGGAAACTGATGGGAATGGGAGGGGGGTTGTCTTTCATGAGTCAGACAGGCTAGATACTGTGCCCTGATTCCCCAAGAACACAGAACTGACTGGTATCAGTAGTTATTAAGTATCCCCTTACAGGGGCAAAATTCTGTCCTGTTATACACTAAGTAGAAGTCTTTGCAGTGTTATTGAGAACTCTGACCCAGATTGTGGTTATTCTTTCCTTGATACTTGTTTACAATTCCCACCAACATTGAAAGGAATTATTGTTCATTCTGTTGCACACAAAAACCAAATTCTGCTTTGTTGCACTGATGTAAATCCAGAGTAGTTACATTGTTATCAGTAGTGTCAGTCGAGAATAACTGAAGTGTGAGAGCAGAATTAGACCCTCTGTTTTATTGTCGTTCATCCCACTTTTAAACGTCTCAATTCACTTGCAAAATGTTGGGATTTCATCGTGGCTCTGCCTGACATATAGTATGAAGCACCAGCAAGACTGCAGGGTTGTTAAAGTGATTTACAAGAGTTCTATAAGAATAGTTATCCTGTTTATTAATAAAGGAGTGACTATGCTAATACCCAGCTTAAGCCCCTGAGTATGACTAATGCAAACTGTATGTTTCCAGAAGCCTAAGCAGAGTTACACTGAGCTGAGAGTTGTGCTGTTACTGAGCTGTTTCTTCTCTCCAGCTAAACTGACTCCTGAACAAATTACTAAACTTTATGGGATTACAATTACTGGATCTCAGACATTTCTAATTTTTCTGGAAGATTTAAAAATAGATTTCTAATTTATTATCTGTAGATTATTCTTACATTGTACAGGTGAGTTGCCTAGGTTTGGGAAAGAGGAAAATAATAATAGATACAGCCTGTGATACAGTGTGCCTGTTGATATACACTGACTGGCGCAAATAGAAAACTGGAATTTCTATCCTGTGGCAAATTCCACTCTACCCAGTTTTGGTTTTGGCCCAAATTTGGACAAAGTCAAAATAGGTTTGTTCATGGAATATAAAGTTCTGAACTGAAAATTTTCAGAAATGTCGAAAAGTTTTGGCCTGACATTAATCTACCTCCCTGAACAGCTGCAGTGCCTCATGGAAGGATAGTTCAGCTGCCTTATGCCCCCATTCTCCTCTGTGGGCCAGGCTGTGCAGCTAGATTACAACTTCTATGATGCACCACATTGATTCAGCATGATGGGGGATGGGAGGGGTTAAATTTGGATGGTGGAGAGGAAACCCTAAAATTTTCCACAGGAAAACTTTGGTTTTGCAGAAACAGCCTGTTCTGTTTGAAAAACAACACATTGATGGAAAATTCCCAACCAGCTCTAACCCTGATAGTGTCTTGTGTCCTCCTGTAATGGCTGGCCCACTAGCTGATAGTCTGTTAACTGCAGCATTGCCAACCACAAACATTATGCATTAGTCCTGCACCTCCACGCCAAGTTATGAATTAACTTACTCGTGGATTTTTAAAAGAAATACATGTGGGGTTCTTTTTATGTGCTATCTCATTTTTGAGCCCTTGAGATTCACTTTTTCCAAGCTTTTCTCTGCAATTAGTGTTAGAAACTTACAGTTCTTCCACATGAAAGCTGAGATTTCTCACATAATGACATGACTGCAGAAACTGGGGATTTAAGAGGGGTGGAAAAGAGAAAAAAAAGAGTTGGCAACACCTCTACTCCTTCCAACTAACAGAGTTACCCTTAGCTCAGGTGGAAAAGGTCTGTGCACTGGCTGATGACCCAGGCTGGGAATCATTAACCCTGCTTTTGGACAGGGACCGGGCTGCTCCATTGGCTTTGTTAGTCAGTCAGAACCTTCCTTTGGCCGAAAGTCTGTGTGGCACTGGTTATAGACATTGGTGAGTCATTGATTCATCCTTCCGTTTCTGACCTATCCTTCACTCTTAATTTATTTTTATGGCCACAGTTTTATAGCTAAACATAGGATCTATTGCCATTGGCAGGTGAGGTTGGGACTAGGAGGATAAGTGTCCACAAGACAATCTTTGTATTTGAGTCCATGCTATTTGTTGCTCAAAGGAGCTGACTAGTCACTTAAGTCACATAGTTTTGTGTTTCTCATAACTGAAACTTTTTAAGCAGAACAAGTGAAGAACAGCCAATTATTAATGGACCATATTCTTGTTCTTGTGCAAATGAGAGTATCTGTGTGAAGAACAGCCATTCCCCAAATAGTTGTTGAGACATACCTATTTTTGAAAATGTCCACTAATAACAGTAGTCTGATCAGCTGCTCAGAATTTGAATAACATTCTAATTTGACCAGTGGTGCTGCTCATGCAGGTTTCCTGTCAGATTTCTGCTGAAGTTTTGTGAGGAGATATTCACTGGTTTTTGATTCTCATCTCTAACTTGCTGATGGCTTGCTGTGCTCTATGTTTTCTACATTATAATTGGTAAAAGATCAGGACATACTTGTTAGAGCAAACTACATTTGCATAAGATACTCTTTAACTTTATTTTTTTAAATTTGTTAATTCATGCATAGTTTGGAATCACATCCCACTGCTATCAATCAGTTATTAAGACTGACATTCAGTTATGAATGGAGAAGAAATGGAAAACTGTTTCCTCTTTGTTCAAACTATTGATTTACTGTTTTAAATGGTACTTTCAAGCTTCCAATTTGGAAAATATACCTTTCTCTGCCTCATTTTGAGACAAGTAAATTAAAAGGTATTATTAATGAAGAATGTGATTGAAGAATGAAGATTGAAGTGGCAGGAGTGAGGGATGTTTTGAATGATTTACAGCTATAGTATGGACGGTTTCTAAATGTTGTTGTACTCTGTGCAGTTTGACTTACAAAAAAGCAAGAAAAATTTACAGTGGTTTGGGTTTCTCTAAAATGGGGTGGTTGCTAGAATATCATTTTAGAGGGTCCTCTGAAGCAGTGGTTCTCAACCAGGGGTATGTAGAGGTCTTCCAGGGGATATGTCAACTCAGTTAGATTTGGTCTGCAGGAATCAGACCTCCCACCAGTGTGGAATCAGAAGTCTGGCTTATCCTACAGAAGGAGTAAGGCTCCAGCCTCTGTCCTCAGGGGAAGTCCAAAACAGACAGCTTGAAAGGAGGGCTGTCAAGCGATTAAAAAAATTAATCGTGATTAATCACGCAATTAAAAAAATTAATCGTGTGATTAATCGCACTGTTAAACAATAATAGAATATCATTTATTTAAATATTTGCGGGTGTTTTCTACATTTTCAAATATATTGATTTCAATTACAACACAGAATACAAAATGTATAGTGCTCACTTTATATTTATTTTTGATTATTTTTGATACATTTGCACTGTAAAAAACCAAGAGAAATAGTATTTTTTCAATTCACCTAATACAAGTACTGTACTGCAATCTTTTTATCATGAACGTTGAACTTACAAATGTAGAATTATGTATAAAATAACCTGCATTCAAAAATAAAACAATGTAAAATTTTAGATCCTGCAAGTCCACTCAATCCTATTTCTTGTTCAGTGAATCGCTCAGACAAACAAGGTGGTTTACATTTGCAGGAGATAATGCTGCCCGCTTCTTGTTTACAATGTCACCTGAAAGTGAGAACAGGCATTCTCATAGCACTGTTGTTGCCGGTGTCCCAAATATTTACGTGCCAGATGCGCTAAAGATTCATTATGTTCCATCATGCTTCAACCACCATTCCAGGGGGCATGCTGATGATGGGTTCTGTTCGATAACAATACAAAGCATGTTCATTTTTATCAGCTGAGTCAGATGCCACCAGCAGAAGGTTGATTTTTTTTTTTGGTGGTTCGGGTTCTGTAGTTTCTGCATCGGAGTGTTGCTTTTTTAAGACTTCTGAAATCATGCTCCACACCTCGTCCTTCTCAGATTTTTGAAGGCACTTCAGATTCTTAAACCTTGGGTCAAGTGCCGTAGCTATATTTAGAAATCTCACATTGGTACCTTCTTTGTGTTTTGTCAAATCTGCAGTGAAAGTGTTCTTAAAATGAACAACATGTGGGGTCATCATCCGAGACTGCTATAACATGAAATATATGGCAGAATGTGGGTAAAACAGAGCAGGGGACATACAATTCTCCCCCAAGGAGATCAGTCACAAATGTAATTAACACATTCTTTTTTAATGATCATCACCAGCATGGAAGCATGTCCTCTGGAATGGTGGCCAAAGGATGAAGGGGCATACAAATGTTCGGCATATCTGGCATGTAAATACCTTGATATAAAAGTGCCATGCAAATGCCTGTTCTCACTTTCTGGTGGCATTGTAAATAAGAAGAGGGCAGCATTATCTCCTGTAAATATAAAATAACTTGTTTGTCTGAGTGATTAGCTGAACAAGAAGTAGGACTGAGTGGATTTGCAGGCTCTGAAGTTTTACATTGTTTTGTTTTTGAGTGCAGTTATGTAACAAAAAAACCCTACATTTTGTACATTGCACTTTCATGGCAGAAAGATTGCACTACAGTACTTGTATGAGGTGAATTGAAAAATACTGTTTATTTTGGTTATCATTTTTACAGTACAAGTATTTGTAATAAAAAATAATATATACTTTGATTTCAATTACAACACAGAATACAATATATATGAAAATGTAGAAGAACATCCAAAATATTTAATAAATTTCAATTGGTATTCTGTTGTTTAACAGTGTGATTAAAACTGCGATTAATCACGATTACATTTTCTAAAATCACAATTAATTTTTTTCAGTTAATCATGAGTTAACTGCAATTAATCGACAGCCCTACATGAAAGCAAATAAAACCAGGGACTCAGAGGGTCAGACTGAGGCAGAAGCTATAGGGGTGCAACCCAATAGTGAGGGTTGGGGAGGGGTGTACTTGGAACAGATGGAACCTACCTAATTTGCAAGGAAAGGCTAAGGTTTCACTAAGGGAACATCTTATTAGCTTCTGGTTTTAACCTCCAAAGCCTACGGCAGGGGCCAAAGCCCAGTTGGTCCTGCTGAGGACGCAGTTGGTAAACCAGGGTATTGGGAACTAGTCTAAGAATGTGGATTCAACCTTGAGAGGGAACAGAAGCCAGTCTGTTGCTTAGAAGGGGAGCAGGTTAAAGGTACTGTAATACTGTGTGTGTAACTCCTATTTGTGATCCATCTAGTCTGGCTGAGTACATAAGGTCTTAATCCTGCAATAAAATACTGTAACAAATCAGGTCTCAGAGGCTGCCTCTGCCTCAGTTTTCCACTTTTGAGTAAGATGGTAGGCCAATTCACTGGCCTGTGAATCAGTGTAGCTCTCATCAGTGTGCCAGCATTTCTTTCCCTTTTCCTGAGGATGAATTTGTTGCTGAAACACAAACAGTTCAGCATCAGTTAGGTAAGCCAAGTTGCACTCCCTGAGCCATCCTAAGTGTTCTGCCTCAGAGGGTTACTGCTGCTGCCTATGAAGTAGGCAGGTCTTTCACCTAATTGATGTGGCATGCCTCCTTCCAGGTCCTTTCCCTGACCCAGCATCTCCTGCAAGAGCCTCTCTTCTCCCTGAAAATTTCCACCAAACTCAGCTGCTTGTTGTCTTTTCTTACCATCTAGGAGGCAGGTAGTCAGTCACAGGTGGGATTATGTCCAACTCTCTATGACAGCTGGACGGGTTTGCCCATGCACATGTATGCATAGTTCCTTTGACTACGTTAGGTCTCTGACAGGTTCAGGCATCCAACTACCACATTTCATTGCAGAATTGGTTCCTTAGGGTCTTATTCAAAGATCATGGAATTCAGTGGAAAAACTCATGTTGACTTCAGTGAGTGGGTCAGGACCTAAGCCAACAAAATGGCTCCACACCTTCATGGGAGCATAGAATCAGAGAGATATGTAGGGCTAGAAGGGACCTCAAGAGGTCATCTATTCTATCTCCCCCACGCTGAGGCAGGATCAGTATACTGAGACCACCCTGACAGGTGTTTGTCTCATCTGTTCTTAAAAACCTCCAAGGACAGGGATTCCACAACCTCCACTGGTAAACTATTCCGGCTATTCTTATAGTAAGTTTTTCCTAACAACTACCCTAAATCTCCTCTGCAGCAGATTAAGTAGTTTTACTTCTTGTGCTACCTTCAGTGGACATAGAGAACAACAGATCACTGACCTCTTTATAACAGCCCTTAACATATCTGAAGACTGTTAACAGGTCCCCCTTCAGTCTTCTGTTCTCAAAACTAAACATGCTCACTTACTTAAATATCTCTTTACAGGTCAGATTTTCTAAACATTTTATAATTTTTGTTGTTCTTTTGGACTCTCTCCAATTTGTCCACATCTTTCTCCAAGTGTGGCACCCAGAATTGGACACAGTACTCCAGCCGAGCCTCACCAGTGCTGAGTGAAGTGGATCAATTACCTCTCATGTGATACATATCACACTATTCTTAGTACACCCTAGAATAATAGTCTTTTTTTGCAACTGCATCATATTGCTGGCTCATATTCAATTTGAGCCACTGTAACCCCTAGATTCTTTTCTGCAGTTCTACCACCTAGCCAGTTATTCTCCACTTTGTAGTTGTGCATTTGATTTTTTTCCTTCCTAAAGCTATGTCTACATGGCACATCTCTTGCTGCAGCATGTAGGGTATGTGTAGCCACACACCACAGGGAAAAGAAGGTTGCATCCAAATCTGTCAGTGAAAGCCTCTGCCAGGGGGAGGCAGCAGGGAAAAAACTTGGCAGTAAGGAACTGCCAGAGTCTCTCCCCACTGCTGGAGTCTTTCCCTATGATATAGAAGTGTAGACAGGGAGGCACTGCTTGGGTGAGTGAAGAGCCATGTAGGGCACATCCCACAGCATTCAGGTGTGTCTTTATATGCTACTTGCCTAAACAGTGCCTCACCACCTACACTGCTAATTATACTCTTGCTAGGTGGCATGTGTAAGCTACACACTGCTGAAAGGAGTGTGCAGTGTAGACATACTCTAAGTGTAGTACTTTGCATTTATCTTTATTGCAGTTCCTTTGGGATCTCACCCGTCCTCCAGGAGTTCTCAAAGAGAATTGCTAACAGTTCTGAGATTGCTGCAGTTAGTTCCTTAAGTATGGTAGAATGAGATCTGCCTTTAGAAAGGTGGAACAAAGAGGACCCAAGGAATTTTAGACTAGTCAGCTTGCTTTGTTTCCTGGAAAGATACTACAACAAACTAACAATCTTTCTCGTAAGCAAACAAGGGAAATGTGGTCTAGATGAAATTACTACAAGGCAGTGGTTCTCAAACGTTTGTACGGGTGACCCCTTTCACATAGCAAGACCCGGAGTGTGACCCCCCCTATAAATTAAAAACACTTAAAAATCTATTTAACACAATTATAAATGTTGGAGGCAAAGCAGGGTTTGGGGTGGAGGCTGACAGCTCGCAACCCTCCATGTAATAACCTCGCGAAAGCCTAAGGGGTCCTGACCCCCAGTTTGAGAACCCCTGCTATAAGGTGAGTGCAAAACTCATTGTGCTATTTTTTGTACTCATCTTTAGCAAGCTGTCCATGTTTCTACGTTTCATAGTATTTCTGCCAAACATAAAAAGGCCCAGATCTTGAAATTCTGCCACAATATCTAAGTTGACTTTTGAAATGTTTTAATTCAGGTTTAATTTGAGAGATTTTTTAAAAAAAAAAAGTTAAGAGAATTGATCAAAGTATTTTATTGATGGAAAATATTAATAGCCACTTTAATAAGAACAGCAACAGTTTCACAATTTGTCTTCTCTTGTAATAATCACACACTTCATCCACTATCTTGCAAAGTTTGTGCATGCTACTTATGGGAATTTATAGGTGTTCAGCTAGAGAAGGTATGCAGTTTGGCACTTTGAATGCAGCAGAAATATAGCAAGTAGAAGGGGAAAAATCAACACAATCATATATAAAGATTACAGATTTAAAACTGGGCTTCTCTTGGTTCATATCAGAATGTATGTTAATGTAAAAATTGATTACAAATGAGACGCTTTTGGGGCCAGATCCACAGATGGTATAAATTGGATAGCTCAATTGAGTCAATAGATTTACACCATATGATACTTTGGAATTACCAGTTTACTGTATTTTTGCATTTTTAGGTTAAAAAAAAGATGCTTGTAGTGATTATGATCTCAGTGTTGATGCATGGTTAAATAAGAAGTTTAAAGGAAAGGAAGTATCCCATATTCTGCATCTATTTAGGATATGTAGGGATAGAAACTAAGGTATGAAAAAGAGCAATAGTGTTGCTATCTGTAGTGTAATTCTCAATGTATGTTAATTAATTTCCTATTCCTGCACAGTATTCCTTTTAGAGGCATGAAGATCAATGCATTCAGTAGAAAAGCATGTTCTTAACCATTCATTTCAGTTGTGGTTATGATGCATACAGCAAGATAATCTGCCTCTTTTTATAATCCCAATAGACATGCTAAAGATATCTGAGGCATATTGTGCTATGCACTATTGAGCCAGATGAGAGCGATGATTTCAGACCATTCCCTTTTATGGTTCCTGAGAGATAAATGTGGGAAGATGTTCTGGGCCAAATGCCTCCCTTCTAAAACATAATAATTAACATCAGTGGCACAAAACCAAACACCCTAGCCCCCATCATCCCCAAGAGCCCTCTCCCTGCCTTGCCCCTTCCCTGAGGCCCCACTCCTCACTTACTACATTCCCCCTCCCTCGGTGGCTCACTCTCCTCCACCCTCACTCACTTTCACTGGGCTAGAGCAGAGGGTTGGGGTGCGGGAGGGGGTGAGGGCTCCTGCTGGGGATGCGGGCTCTGGGGTGGGGCTGGGGATGAGGGGTTTGGGGTGCAGGAGGGGGCTCCAGGCTGAGGGGTGGGGCCGAGGGATTCGGAATGTGATAGGGGCCTGCGGGTTAAGGCAGGGTGTTGGCATGCAGGAGGGGGTGAGGGTTCGGGGGGGAGGGGGGATGAGGGGTTTGGGGTGCAGGAAGGGGGTCTGGGTTGGGGGGGCAAAAAGTTGGGGTTGGGAGTTGGGGGAACTTAGGACTCAGGGTTGGGGTGTGGGCTTCCCTCAGGTGGCTCCCGGTCAGCAGCGCAGCGGGGCTAAGGCAAGCTAGTCCCTGCCTGTCCTGGCTCTGTGCTGCACCCCGGAAGCAGCGAGCAGGTCCAGCTCCTAGGCAGGGGAGGGGGCAGGAGGCTCTGAGGTGCCGTGTGCTACTCTCGCCCACAGGCACCCACCCCCCAGCTCCTGTTGGCCAGGAACCAGTGCGGAGATGGTGCTCAGGGCAGGGGCAGTGCGCGGAGCCCCGTGGCCTGCCCTGCCTAGGAGCCGGACCTGCTGGCCACTGCTTTTGAGAAGCAATGTGTACTGTGATGTTATCAAAAACCAGCAGAACTATTATGTAGCCCTCTAAATTTACATGGTGCTTGACAAAATTATATAAGACATATTCCCTACTCTGAAAAGCTTTGATTGTCTTAGACAAAAATATGTAGGACAACTAAGGAATGAGAGAGATTATCAGTGAAGAGATAAATGTAGGAAGAATGCGGAAAAGAGGATTTGTGGAAAGAGTAGATGGAGACCACTTGTGCACATCTGTGTATGTTATACATTAAGACTGACTACAATCTTTTAGGCTAAAGAGATACTAGCAACTTTAAAAAAGTCATATTTCCACCTGAAACTGTTGTACTTTGTATTATAACGTGTTCTCTAAACTACTGCAACATTTTTTAGTATGAATTGAGTTAAATTTCAAAATGAAAAGTAACTTTGAACCAAAGAATTAATCTTTGTTTCAAAGATGTCAAAATGGGACACTGCATCAGAAAATTCATCAAAACCAATCCTTTCCCAGGAACACTTTTGGTTTCAACAAATCCGCATTTGTTTGGTGAAAGGTGTTTCATAAAAAGATTCATGACCGACTGTATTTGGGAGCTCTTGGCTCCCAGCGTTCTGCACAGTCTACTAGATGTGTCATAATTTTATAAGTATACAGTACAGTGTCACTCTTACACGTTTGGAATAAGGGCACACAGTATTACACAAAGTAAAACTATTTCCCCATGTTTCAGAATAACAGCCGTGTTAGTTTGTATTCGCAAAAAGAAAAGGAGGACTTATGGCACCTTAGAGACTAACCAATTTATTTGAGCATAAGCTTTCGTGAGCTACAGCTCACTTCATGGGATGCATACTGTGGAAAGTATAGAAGACCTTTTTATACACACAAAGCATGAAAAAATGGGTGTTTACTACTACAAAAGGTTTTCTCTCCCCCCACCCCACTCTCCTGCTGGTAATAGCTTATCTAAAGTGGCCCGTGTTTATTCCCCCACCCCCACCCCCCTGCTGTTCCTCAGATGTTCTTGTCAACTGCTGGAAATGGCCCACCTTGATTATCACTACAAAAGGTTTTTCCCTCCCCCCTCCCCCCACTCTCCTGCTGGTAATAGCTCACCTTACCTGATCACTCTTGTTACAGTCTGTATGGTAACATCCATTGTTTCATGTTCTCTGTGTATATAAATCTCCCCACTGTATTTTCCACTGAACGCATCCGATGAAGTGAGCTGTAGCTCACGAAAGCTTATGCTCAAATAAATTTGTTAGTCTCTAAGGTGCCACAAGTCCTCCTTTTCTTTTTGAGTATAGTCTAACAAATTCCTACTCTGTCTGAAAGGAATTTTGTAGCTTTTGGTTATTGGTTTACGTAGTTAACAATAAGACATTCTCCAGTGTCTTTAAAGATGTAGCTGGTTAAGCAGAGTGGTGCAGTGGGAGCATGCTGGGTCCATAATCCAGAGGATGATGGATTGTACTAGCATTCTTTGGAGGTTAGACTAGAGGACCCTTGTGGTCCCTTCTAACTCTATGATTCTAAGACTATCAGAACCATAGATTGATAATAGAAACATTTTTTCAAAATACTTGTGTAAAATCATCTTGAACTGTTAAATTAGACTGAAGTGCTCCTGCATCTCTGGACAAAAGAAGCTATTGGAAAGGGAAATTTTCATTTTTTAGCCAAGAGAACAGGTTGCTCTCAATAAGTTGGTTTACTAATAAGAAAGAGCAGCTGGTTGCTTACTGTCTCTCCTAGGGGTGTAAATGAGACAAAGGGGAAAATCTCAAAACTGAGTCTTCTCAGTGGATTGGCTAGATACTGTACATTCTGCACCTGATTGAATGATTGCTTATTAAAATACTTTCCTCCACTCCCCCCCCCGCTATAAAATGGAGAGATGGCAAACATCACTGTAGCAAAAGAGCTTGTTTTACCTTGATGCTATGAAGATGAAAGTATTTACTGTTGTCTACAATTAGAGATGGGACCAAAGCAGAACCACAAATCTGAGCACAACTCCTGAACATATGGAACATTTGGATCCAGTTTTTACTTTGAAGTTTAGGGCTCCTTGCTAATTACTATTAACAGTATTTATAAGGAGAAAATGGCAGAGAGGCCAATCCTGTGAAGGGCTGAGCAAGGGCAGCCAATCCTGCAAGTTGCTGCAGTTCAATGGATGCACAGAATGCTTTGTATTTCCCAAGGACTGGGACTTGCATGTATGTAACTCTTTTTCTTTTTTATATGTTGCTCCTTCCAGACTGCAAATAACAGTCTCCCACTTTAACTAGTTTACCAAACACAGAACCATTCTTTTATTGAAAAATATTAATACAGCCTATGTTCATCTTTGTTAAAAATACAAACCCCAGGTTGCATTTATTTTAATATATTGTAAAATCCAGGTTTATGTTTGAAATTACAAAATGCAGAGAGGCAATTATGAATAATGGCTGGGTGAAAGGAGGCTGCTTTTTATAAAATAGCTTATCCTTTAGATGGCTATTTTCTACAAACACTGAACCTGTACAAAGGTTTTCTGCACTGGGAATAAATTAATGGATCAGTTAAAGAGGACAAATATTTTAGTGCAAGCTGCACTCATGCTATCACAGAAAAACAGATGCTGAAACAGTAACAGACATTCTTGAAGAAACAAAAGGTTTATCACTAGGCAGGGAATGCTGGCCCATTAACAGCAGCACTGACCTACTTAGAAGACATAACATTCAAAAGATGGTTACTCGTACTAAAAGTGCTCCTGGTTCTGATTAATACAAACAGCCTCCTCTCTCACCCTATTTCAAAGGCATGAAGCTCAGACCCAGAACACTGCATCACTTTTAGCATCTATTTAGTATATACCAAAAAAAGAGTTTCTGATCTATGGAAGACTGGTTGGAAGGACAGAGTATTCATCATATTCCTCCATAAATGGAGTTCCAATGGTGGTAAAAAGGATCCTGGGTATATGTGACAGTCTTTATCCCTATGTTCACCCTTTTTACAAGACTGAGTGTGCCTTGTGAGGTCTCATTTGAAAACTCATAATTTGCCGATCATTATTGTCCTGGTAAATTATGTGTGGCAACATTGTCTCTAAAGTTATTAAATTCTACAGCATGACATTACTGAGACATGCTCCAAGTTTAGAAAAGCAGGCAGAAACCAGTATCTCAGAGAGGTGAGAGAGACTTTTGCTTTGAAATCACTTAGCTTGTTAAATTAGGTGTTAATTACATTTTACCTTTTATTTCTTTGTAACCAATTCTGACTTTTATGTCTCATTACTTGTAATCACTTAAAGTCTATCCTTCTATAGTTAATGAACTTGTTTTATTGTTTTATCTAAACCAGTGTGCTTGGATTGAAATGTTTGGGAAAGTCCATTTGAGATTTGTGCATATTGTTTTCTATTAAGAAAGTGACAGACTTTGTATGAGCTTGTATTGTCCAGGAGAGTGCTGGGCAGTACAAGATGCTCATTTCTGGGGGAAGGTCTGGTACTAGGAATTTGCTGGTGTTACTCTGTAGTGTAATACAAGAGTAGCTGGCCAGAGCACTCGTACTGTATAGCTGGGAGTAATTTAAATGGTGGAGGCTGTGTGTGAGCAGACCAGGAGTGGTTGCTCTCACAGCAAAGCAGTGTAAAAGGCACCCCAGGTTGGAGAATTGAGGGGGTGGGAACAGCTGTTCAACCATCCAGATTGTACCCTGCGTAATGGCACAGTATAGTTCAGTCATCTTATTTTCTTTGCAGTTTTACTACAAATGTTAATATCTGCGTTGTGTAGTTGTGAGGGATTAAAATCTTGATTCCTATATAAAGTAATTAGGAATATTTTCCTGTTAAAGACTGAAGAATCTGTTTACCTTTACCAATGAAAGTTAAACCTTTTGTTGTCATAGCAAACCTGTATTTCTTGTTGAAATTATGGCAGAGATTATAGAACAACCTATTGTAAGACAAGGTGACTCCCACTCCTATGACCATGCTCAGGACAGTCTTTGGGGAACAATTTCAAAAGCATGCAGGTTTTCAAATGAGAAAGTACTCTCATTGTGAGGGACTTCACATAGATATGTAGCTGCCCAGATATGATGGTGATGTGTCATGTAAATACCTAGATAATTTATCTGTTAGAAGTGTAGGCCAGTGGGGGAATCACACATACATATGGATATGCATGTACTAAACGAAAGCTGGGTACCCCAGATTTACTTGGCTCCACAGACAAAGCACACAACTCAAGTGGATTTAGTAGACTTAAACTATTTACAGCCATCAGCTGCAAACGTCTTGAAGTCCTTATCAAAATCTTCAACAAAATACCTCCAGTTTATTAACACTGTTTGACAGGTATCTAGGGTGGAAAGCGAGCACGGCATTGGAAAAAAGTTGAGATTTGTGGAGGGTCTTAGCTTTGCATCCCCACAGTTCCTAGGTTTCTTTTTGGGGGTGTGGTGGTGATGAGGGGGAGGTTAAGGTATAACAGTACTGTGAATTTTCAGGTGTTCTAGCATTTGTTATCTTTTTCCAAAACACACAAAACCAGCAACTTTCTTAATGGCTTTTCCCCTTTAGGCAATGATGGATATTTACATCCTTAACTTCACCTTAATTAAATGTCTTGCCTGTAAGTATGTATTGAAATAGCCTTATTTAGAGCTGGATGAGAAAGGAATTCATTAGAGGAGAGTCCACAGCACAGTTCTGAAGCATTTTCCTTCTCTGTGCTCTCTCATCGGTCCACTTTAATCCTTCACCCTGTGGTACTGAAAAATAATTTTTAAAAAAGTGCAACCCCATTTATTCCTTAAGTTTGGCTCATCATCTGCATGACTGTTTATGCATTGGGTTAGGTTACCTACTTTATGGTGAATATTTGTGAGCTACCTGTCAGTATCATGATAAATCCAGTTAATTCTAATACATACAGAGTTATGTGGAATTAACTGTTTGAACCTGTTGCGTGAAACACGATAGCTGTAAAGACTATACCCTGGCTCTGTGATTGCTCTGTTTTGAACAGCTGTTAGAAGATCTTCAGAGACTAGTTTCATACACTTTACCCATTCTAAGGCACCAAGTATTTATGCAGTACAATAAATATTGATTATAAAGCTCTTGCTACAGCTTAGTTGCTCTCCTGTCCAAGCATCGACAGTGAGGTGACACAGAATTGTGTAATGCTGGTTTTACACACCTGTATGTAGGCTTCCCCTCCCCACCCCCCACGAATGTTGGATCATTCTCAGCCTCTAAAACATCAGTTTCCCATTCTCTTCGGAAATGTCATGCTAAAAAAGAGATGATTCAGTTCCCTCCTCCCCCATGATGGAGTTATATTGTATAAGGAAATAGCTGCTTAATATACACAAATCATATACATTTGTTTTCCTCCTAACCCTCAAAACTTCCTGATTAATAGAGAACCTATTACTCTCAGTGCAGCATTTCAGCACAGGTTTATTATTATTTATTTGTGTTACTGTAGCACCTAGAAGCCCCAACTGAGATCATTGTGATAAGCCTCATTGTGATAAGCACTCAAAAGTACATAGATGGAGATCCTCCAGTCAAAATAGACAGTGAAAAGGCAGGAAGAGAAACAAAGAGGTGATGCGACTTTTACTTAAGGTTATACAGGCGGTCAGTAGTAGAACTTCGAATACATCCCAGGTCTCCAGATTCCCTGTCCAGTGCCCATCAGAGGGTCCCACCTCAGAGCAAGCAGCACATGCAGAGAAGTGACTCATCAGCTGGTATCCCCTTGTGGCAGAGCGTGGGGTTGCTGGGCCTTCCCCACTGTTTGGCACCTCTAGCTAGGTCACTTAAAAGTTCAGTGCCCTTCCGCGATATTCAAGTTCATCTGGTTCCCTGTGGGCTGGCAGCAAAGTCCTTCTAAAACAGTCACAGTCACAGTTTTTGGTTGTGTTTAGAGTGGGAGAGACACATGTCCAAGGGGTTCTTCCTGGGCCCCTCAGCAGAACTCCAGAACTACAAATAAACTAAAGTCTACCAAAACATCTCAGGCTTAAACCTCTCTGTCAGCTCTCAGGAGACCCTCCCAGAGCCCTAGCCTGGAGCTGGGCTTGTGCTTCAAACAGTATCTCCTTGACCAGCAGTCCCCCACTTTCATCCCCAGAACTAGATTGTGCATTAGCAGCTGCAAGGCTTTAGCAAGCTTCTCTCTCAGCTGGCTCCTATCCCAGTTAGCCCTCAGATTCCAAGCACTTAGCAGGCTAATCTTTGGCTGGAGTCTGCCCTGCTATGAGGGAGGAAGCAGCATTTATACTGGTCCCCATCTCTATCCCCAGTTACTAGGTGAGAAAGGAGCGGTCAAGGCTGATTCCCCACTCTGGCACTTCGAGTGGAGAAGGTGGGGGCCTGCAAGGACTCTCAAAATTAATACTGGCCACTCCAGGCTTGTATTAAACTCCCACGGTTACAGCTTTTCTCTGACCTTGGACTGGCAAATGCTGCCACCACCCAAGTGCAAAACCCCTTTGAGAACACAGGAAGGTGCACTTGGGAATTCCTTCCTGTGGGGTACTCTCAAGCCCGTTCACCCCCCCTCCGGGGAAGAGCTGAGAAAGAAAAACAAAGAAAATCAGCTGTTGCCACCAGCTAATTAAACAACATGTGCACAAACCTCTTAGGACACAAAAATCCAATTCTGTTCTTACAAAAAGGTAAATTTTATTAAAAAACAAAAGGAAGAAAATACATCTGGGAACTTAGGTTATTGCTAGATTTAAAAAGAGCAATTACAATGATTAAGCATCAAGAATAGTTTCTTGAGGTCCAGCTTAGAGGTTATAAGCAAAACAAAGCATTTGGGGTTAGCACAGAGGAGTCCACAAGCCATAAAGAAATAAAAAGAGATAAACCTGATTGCGTCTTCCTAGACATTTCCTGATCTACTTACATATCTGGGGTTTCAAATGAGTAGTTTCTAGGTATGATACTGATGATTTTCCATTCCTGGCCCCAAGCTTCTTACAGCATAGCTGCTGCCCTGTCTGCCTCTCCCCGAGAACAACTACAGACAGACAAAAGGGGAGTCTTGTTTCAATTTTTAAAAGTTCTAGCCTTCCCATTGGATCTTTTGGCCAGGTGCCCACTCAATTCCTTTTACCCATACATAGCAGTGAAACTTTTGACCTTTTGCAGGTAAAGGAAGTAGAGAACAGCTACTAAGAGGGATTTTATAGCTGTTCTGGTTGGGTCCATAAAAGGGAGCTACCTCTCCCCCCTTCATTTATCATCTCTCTGCATGGCTCCTGGCCCCAGGCTCTTAAGGATATAACGGTGGGATTTTCTCCTAAGTACCACTTATTCCTGGGACTTCGTGCTGCTATCAATATTCCCAAGGTCTTTTATATGTAGGACCTTTCAAACCAATCTATATGACAGGGTAGGCTGACCATCAAGCAGCACTGCCCTTAATGGAACACTACCCATCACAGTGTCCTATGCATTAGATCACACTGCCTTTCATGAAATGACAAGACAAACAAGAAGAACCAGTTAAATAAATTGTTTTTAGTTTTAGACTTTTTTATTATCCTAGAATCACAAATTGTGTAGTCCTTATTTGGCAAATCTCCCACTGCTTTCACTATGAATTTTGCCTGCATAAAGGACTGCAAGATTGGCCAACAGATATTAGAGGTAAAAAAGAAGTAGGGTTTGTCTGTCCGGTGCTTTAATCTGCATTACTGTGATGCAAATTTTAGTTTGGACTAGCATGTCCCATACTAACTGGCCTGTGCAGACCCTGCTGGCCCATGTGGTTCCTATTTAAAATGGGAATACATCAACATACACAAAAAAACTTTTAATGTGCACCAGCAGGGTCCACATGGGGCAATTAGTGCATGACACACTAGTGTAGACAAATTTATACCCGTCTAGTGTGGACTAAAGCATTGTTTGGACTAGTACCTAGTGCTAATCTAGTTCATGGCCTTGCCAGAGTAGTATTATTCCCTGTGGGATATTTTTGGGTGCTTTGTCTTGCTAGAACATTCACATTTTCTAAGTGTAAATGAAGTTTATAGGTCTGCTTTACACATGTGACCTACATATAAGATTTTGTCTGACCAGTATTCTAAGTTTTATCCTTTTAGAGAATTGTATCACAACATTTCCTGGTATGCAGACCAAAAAACCCAAAATAGGACACACACACACAAAACTTATCCTCTCCCCACTTTTTTTTACTTAATGTCAGTAAAAACATTTATATATTCACTTATTTTCTGACCCACAAGGGGGAAGAGGGATTCTAATGCATGGAAAGCCAGTTGAACCCATTTTTTAAGAACGTTTTCTCCCTCTTTCTGAAACTACTTCTTAAGGTGGCTAGAAGAATCAAAGTGGCATCTCTGAGAAAATTAGATTCTATACAGAACAATCTGTAGAATGCCATCCAATGCGTGATAAGGAGACTATCGCCATTTGGACATGTTCAATAATGAAAAGTCTTTTAAACCAGACAGTAGCTTGTACTTCTAACAGCTTCTGTTTCTTGTGACAAACTTTTCTTTTAACCTCAAAGCCAAGCAAAATTAATGGTGAATTTGGAACGTGTAACATGGCATTTTACTTACACATTTTCCCTTATGCAAGATACTATATGAAACTATGAATGTAATTGGATATTTATTAGCTTTCCCTAACCTATTCAAACACCTTATTTTTAAGTGGCTAGATATAACTGAAATGTGCTATGATATACATTATCTAGTGACAACTGGAATATAAAGTTAATGAAATTTTCTGTTTGTTACCTGGGTAAATGCACAGCTCCCAGATGATCTCTGGCTTTCCTAGCTCTCACTGTGTTGCAGATCTCATAGGGTATACTTAGTCCTGCCATGAGTGCAGGGGACTGGACTAGATGACCCCTGAGGTCCCTTCCAGTCCTAGGATTCTATGATTCTATGACCCAGAAATATCTGCATTGTAGTCCTTGCTCTTTCCGTATGTCATTGCCATGATGAATGCATGAGCTTTGCATATCACAGATTATTTAAGTGATCCATATCTCAAAATCAGTTTGACCAATTTTATTCAAGCATTGCAGAAAAATTCTTCTTCGCTTTCAGAGCAAAGTTATTGAGTAAATCAGGTTTGATAGTCAAAATTTAGAAGTTGGGAAGAACTAAAGACTGGACTTATAATAGAAACTGGTTGTAACCTTAACTATAGAGATACTTCTTATCTCTCTGTATTATAAAGTTCTTAATTTTATAGTTTTTTCAGTGTTTATCTGTATATCTCAAACCTTTTTTTCCTTGCTCTGTCTTGTTTTTTGCTTTTCTTCTTCATCTACATTGTTGGTTTTGTTTTTACCCTGTGTGTATATTGCTAGATGATGCACACAACAGCTGGTATTAGTTTAACTTTTGAATGCTTTCCATTCCAAATCCGGAATTGTTTTACCTCATTCACTTTCACCAGCACTTCCAAAATTTGCTTTTTCTCCTTAAAACAAAACAAAAAACAACTGAGACCACTTAACTGATCATGGTCACAAAATTTGGACACCTCCAAACAGGGTAGAATGAGTATGCTATTGCTCACACCACCTACTTGTCTCTCAGTGAGTTAAGTATTTTGGAATTGTTATTCAAAACAGAAGGGAAAATTTAGCACAAAACCCACATCAATTCTTCCCATTAGCTCAGAAATCGCAAGCTAATTTTTCCTCCCTTCTAATCTTACAGTATGATCTCTCTAAATTTACAGTTTCCCCTGAAACCACATCAGTTTGTCAGACATATTGTTTCTAGTGTGTGTGTGGGGAAAGAGAATTTAACCACTCCCCCGCCCCATTTCAAGAACTAGAAGCACAGAAAAGCTCTCAAAGTCTAACAAGTCTCAATCTGCTAATCTCTAAAGTGAAACTAATGTTAAAGAAAAACAGACCCATAGAAGAGAAAACTGGCAGCAACCATTTCTGTGTGTCACACTCTACACATTGTTCTGGTTCACCAAGGATGCCTGAGTTACAAGAACACAACACCACTTCTGCTTCTATTCTGTTTACTGCAACAGGGCTACTGTCCAGCAGCCAAACCCCACAAAGTTGGCTGCTTAACTGAGAAATGGAATTTTAATACTGAACATGATCAGAAATGCAGCCTCTCTCCCATCTTGTTCACAAATGATAATAAAAACTAAAGAGCAAGAAGGTGTTATGTGAGGAGTCACAGAGCATTGTGACACTTGTAATATTTAGTCCTGGCCAAAAAGAATCTCCCATAGAATCAGTGATGATGGAAAATCTAATAATTTGGGTTTCCGTTCAAGTCAATGGGAGATGCAGGTAGGAGCCAGCAGCTCTTAAAATCAAGCCATGTTTCCTTAGGGTTTAAATATGGATTTAGGTGCCTAACTCTAGGCATCCAATGTTGCCCAGCAAAATTATATCTAAAACAACCCCCCAAATAAACAATATCTTCATGGCTGCTGAACAGTTCAATAAAGCACATTAAAAATGTCCCACAACAGCCCTTAGAGAAAATGACTCCAAAGATACTTAGCCATCTTTCAATTCTGAAGCTCTATCTGTACTTTAAAGCTGCCCTTCTCAGGGTGAATCTCCTTTCTGGCACAGCTGCCTCCCTCTGTGCAAGTGACTGCAAGTTGCATTGCCTGCACCAACAACGGTGAATCACACACTCTGTTCTTGTTTTTAAACTAATTGCTGGATTTGGAAAATACATTTTATTGAACTGTTTTTATTACTTGCTGTTGCTACATTGCAGGGGATTTGGGTTCTGCATCACCTGTTTTTCCCCCTCAGGCTATAGCTTTCATCCATTTGTTTCTTTGTTACCAGTAGAACTAAATGTGCTAAATGTTCATATCAAAACTTGAACCTGCTTGAACTGAGCCTGTCTGGATTTGGTAGGTACAGGTGAGAGGGAGTTCACACAATGGAGAAATGTATAGACTTTGTCAGAAGATTCCTCCTATTCAGCCAGCTTTCATCCCCAACAAGCCATCAACAGGGGTGCCTCCCCTTTGCTTTTTGTGTAACCCAGCATCTCCTGACCTGGGTGTCTGCCTGGTACCATCTTGCTGCTCTCCCCGTCTTCTATATTCAGGAGGCAGGCATGGCCACTGCCTCCTGTCCCAATAGTAAATGGGGGTCCCAAGATCTGAAGAGAGGAGTGAGGGGGATTTTAGTCAGTAGAAGCAAGAGTGGGATAGTGGGAAGCTCCTTTGAATGCTCAAATTTGCAAACTCAAACTACAAAGAAAACATTAAAGAGTTTGTCTGCTGTTAAGCCCATCTGATCTGCACTCTGTAGAGTTTGTGCAGCTCTAGTTTCTAACTTTACTGCTAGCAATTTCAGACAGTTCAGTCTTTGTCTGTAAAACACGATAAGATGAGGCCTGTCTTGGCTATGGAAGTCATTCGTTAAACATACTGTTGCTTGTTGCCGATAAGAATATAAGAATGGCTATACTGGGTCAGACGAAAGTCCATCCAGCCCAGTATCCCGTCTGCTGACTGTGGCCAATGCCAGGTGCCCCAGAGGGAGTGAACCTAACAGGTAATGATCAAGTGATCTCTCTCCTGCCATCCATCTCCACCCTCTGACAAACAGGCTAGGGACTCCATTCCTTGCCCATCCTGGCTAATAGCCATTAATGGACTTAACCTCCATGAATTTATCCAGTTCTCTTTTAAACCCTGTTATAGTCCTAGCCTTCACAACCTCCTCAGGCAAGGAGTTCCACAGGTTGACTGTGTGCTGAGTGACGAAGAACTTCGTTTTATTTGTTTTAAACCTGCTACCCATTAATTTCATTTGGTAGCCCCTAGTTCTTATATTATGGGAACAAGTACATAACTTTTCCTTATTCACCTTCTCCACACCACTCATGATTTTATATACCTTTATCATATCCCCCCTTAGTCTTCTCTTTTCCAAGCTGAAAAGTCCTAGCCTAGCTCAAGATAGCTTCATACTTGAGCACTCTGTGAATTCATTGATTTTGGAGGTCAAACATACTTACACTATTTGTTAACGCTTTTGTGCGTGATGTCATCTATATAATAAGAATTCAGGACTGTCGCTCTAAAGCCTAGATTGTCTGAGTTGGTGTGAAGCAATTGAAACAGCTACAAGCATGGTTGAGAGCTCTTTTTGTTCAGAATATCACCAGGTTCAATCAACATGGAGTTTCACAGCCTGTTACCATCCAATTTTTAAGCTCTCAGCCACTTTGACTATCTGAATTACAACTGTGCGGCATACAGCTACAGTAAGGCACGTGTCTGGTACCTCTCTGGGACACAGAACGATTTGTGAAAACCATTGCTTATCTGGAGTTTTGCTGAAAAAAGTGGAGTTTTTTAGTTTAGCCACAGAGCTAAGCTGCCTAGTGGTAGGAAACTAAGGCAATGCCCCTCCCCCCAACACAAAGGCTAGACACTGTGATATCTGAGATAACTCAACCAATTCCCACCCTTACTCTACAGCCAATTTGCATACAACAATTTCATGGTTTTATGAGGGAGACTGCACAGACAGTGGATTACTTGGCCCACCTGCCACACTCATGTGACAGCATGGCTTTCAACTCTTAGTGTAATACTATTTTAAGTTCTGCATCCTCTAGTGGATAAAAGTTATTTGTCTCCAGCTAAGACTGTTGGATTTGATGTATATTATCTTGCTTTTCTCTGTTTCCCTATGGAAACTACAAGACAAACCACTTGAAAAAAGTTTTTGTTTGGTCTGTCTTTATTGCTTCCTTACAGGGATCCTGAAGAATCAACCTTGATTAGGATGCTAATCAAGTAATCCAGGGATAAAGTGCTTTCTTTTGCCTATTTATTCCAGTAAAGAGAACTGCAAAATGTAGCATAAACAGCTAATTTGCTTTTCATTTATAAAGTCATGAAGAGGAAATATGGCTACATAATCTACATTAATGGAAAACATTTCCAAACAACAGCTGAATGGAGAACCTAGAAAAATGTACACAGGGAACTTTTAGTCATACCATTGCTGTGTCGCTCCGACATGGCGCCTGTCTCATAACTGCAGAAAAAATGGACAGTATGGATCTTCATAAATGGTTACTACAGTATGCAAAATGAAGAAAGAAAAGAAATTGTTTCCTAGATACTATGGTAATGGATACATTAGAAATGCATGCAGAGAATGTCTCGGAGACCTGAGCGGGTTTATGTATATATACGAGCAGTACTCAGCTTTTGGTGATGCTTTATATACTAGTATCATGTGAAGTAGTGGTTCTGTTTTCTGTACTGTGACCCCCTTTTCCATAACAGGAGCACCTGAGACTGTGATCTAGCCACCATCACTCTCCCACATAGCAATATAGAATAGGTAGGGTGGTCATGACCCCATGACACCTGTTCATGACTCCTCACGTTGAAAACCCCTTATGTAAGAGATGACTTTTGTAATGATATGTCCTTTCAGTTTTGATATTTGGCCACTTGATGTCTATAGTTCCAGATAATATAATGGTCACTGATAAAAGAGGAAATCAACATGTCATGTATATAGCTTGTTGCTGTTTGGCCTAAAAAGTGCCTTTAAGAAGGTCAATAAGTCCATCCAATAACAACTCCTTTTAAAGGCTTTTTCTTAGACTTCTAAAGAGTGACTGTCCTGGGCAGGGCTGGCCTTACCATGAGGCGAACTGAGGCGGCCGCCTCAGGTGCCAGACTTGGGGGACAGGGGGGCACTAGGACCCAGATTGTAGAAAATTGTGTCTGCTGCTGGGGCATATGTATTCTCTCTGCTCTAGATGCACAGAGATGGTGGAGAGCTGTGCTGGAGGAAGGAGGGCACAAGAGACATAACAGGCAGGCAGGAGAAAAGGTCAGAGGGAATAACAGAAAGCAGCAGGAGCTGCAGGGAGAGAGAGGAGGAGGAGGCTCTTATGTACCTCTCTAGCACCCCCAGGAGCCTGGACTGATTAACACCAGCTTCTCAGTGAGTTCCTGTTTCCTGCTGCTTCCCTGAACCCACTTGAGGAGAACAGGCAGTCAACTGAAGTAGTAGGAGCCAGTTAGGCCCTTAAGACACTGATGTCTTCTCTCACTCAGGCCCTGGTACCAGCCTGCTTATTTGTCCCCTTCAACTGAGTGTTGAGAGCCACTGTAGCTGGCACAGAACAGCAGCCATGAGTGAAAGAAGAAAACGCCTCTCTGGGGAAGCATTCAGAAAAAGAAAGAAAGCAAAGGAAGCTTTTCTATCTAAGCAGAAAGGAGCTCTCCTCAGATACATAGACACAAATGTTCACGGTGAGCCTTCTGGCCCCAGTGAGGATGTGAGTGGTGAAGAGATGCCTGATCTTTCAGTTCATCAGAGTGCAGGTGACCTGATGACACCCATATCTCCATCTCAAATGGATGTAATCCTGCACATTCCTGAAGAAAAGTGTAGATCAGAGAAGAGTTGGTCGAGGCGCAAGAAACAGCTGCTACTGAGTTTAGTCCTTAAGTCTAGATGATCCAGGACTGTGGACCCACTTGAGCAGTAGCCTGAGGGACTTTCTTGTATTGCATGGGCCACAGCAAGTGAAAAACTTCACGTTCCCCAAAGACAATGAAAATAGAAGTTTCCATCCAACACATTACTGGCGTGAAATCCCCAATGGTGACAAAGTGGAGAGGCCATGGCTTATGTACTCAAAAACCCAGAATGCTGCATACCGTTTTTGTTGCAAACTCTTCCAGTCTAATGTTCCAGCCCAATTGGGTTCTACAGGAACAAAGGACTGGAAAAATCTGGCTAGAAATCTGGCATGCCATGAAAAGGCAGCAAATCACCAGAGAGCATTCCATAGGTGGAAAGAGTTTGAGATGGGACTAAAGTTAAAGGCCACCATAGATGATCAACATCAAGAGAAGATTGCATCAGAGTCTCTTTACTGGCAAAATGTTCTGAAAAAAAACCTGACACTGCGTGGCACTTCAGATCAGCTGTATGTGTCAAACAATGAAAACTTCCTTAAAATTATGGAGCTGATGGCTGAGTTTGATGCAGTACTCCAGGAGCATCTAAGAAGAGTCACCACCCAAGAAATGTACACACACTACTACCTTGGAAAAACAATTCAAAATGAGATCATACAGTTACTGGCAACAAAAGTCAAACAGAAGAGTGTGGCAGATCTGAAGTCAGCAAGATGTTACTCTGTTATTCTGGACTGCACACCTGACATCAACCGTACGGAACAAATGACAGTAGCTGACATAAGAGGTGAGGGCTATGATAATGATGCCAACATGAGAGGAAAGAACAGAGGAGTGAAGACACGGATCCGAGAGTTAAACCCTTGAGCTTTTTTTGTCCCATGCAGTTTTCATTCATTGAATTTGGTGGTCAGTGATGCAGCATCAGCTTCTCGTGAGGCTGCTGAATTTTTTAATGTAATTCAAAGCATCTATATATTTTTCTTTGCATCAACTCATCAATGGCAAATTTTGAAGCAACATCTGGGAACATCCTCTCTGACACTGAAACCACTGAGTGCCACACGATGAGTGGAGTGGAGGCGATAGTTGAGTGGAGGTGATAAAGCCTGTCAAACACCAAATTGGGAAGATAGATGATGCCATAGTTGCCATTATGGAGAATAATGCTATGACAGGAACTGTTCATGGGAAAACAGTGGCAGAGGGAAATGGAATCACCAGAAACATACATAACTTCAAATTTCTTAAAATTTCATGTTGTGGCATGATATACTGTTTGAAATAAATGTTGTAAGCAAGAGACTCCAAGGTGTTGACCTTGATATATCTGGAGCAATGGAACAACTGGACAAAGCAAAGTCATACCTACAGTCTTACCAGTCAGGTGAGGGATTTCAAAATGTTCTGAAGAGTGCACAGAAGTTGGCAGAGGAACTTCACACTGAAGCTATTTTCCCACCCATTCAAGAATACAAGAGTCACCGAAGACGAAGACATTTTGATTATGAGACACGGGATAATCCCATAAGAGACGCCAAACAACAATTCAAAGTTGAATTCTATAACCAGGTGCTAGATTGTGCAATACAATCAGTTGAAGAACGTTTCATGCAGCTCAAGGAACACAGCAGTATATTTGGGATGTTGTATGACATTCCAAAACTCCTCACTACACCTGAAGAAGACCTACTCCAGCAATGCAGGGCACTAGAGACAGTGTTGACACATGATGACATGCACAATATTGATGCGAGTGATTTAGGTGATGAACTGAAAGCTCTTTCAAGATACATTTCAGCAGGATCAACTCTAAAGGCTGTTCTGGAATATATGTGCACAAATAAGATGACCACTCTCTTTCCAAATGCTTTTGTTGCTCTGCGCATACGTCTAACACTTCCTGTAACAGTTGCCAGTGGAGAACGCAGCTTCTCCAAGCTGAAGTTAATAAAATCACATCTACGCTCCACAATGACACATGAGAGGCTGGTTGGCCTTGCAACCGTCTCAACAGAGCATGAGCTGGCCCAGACTGTGGATCTTCAGCAGGAAGCAGTTCAAATCTTTTCAACCAAGAAGGCACAGAAAGCACCACTTTGATTATTCAAACAGATAAAAATGCCCGTGTTTACGATGCAGACAAGAAAAGTTACATTTGCTGTTCAGGCATTTGAAAGTTAAGTATTAGTTAAAATTTTTGAACAAGGCATTTTAAGTTGTTAATTCTCCTTTATTGGGGTAGGTAGCAGAGCAGTACCATGAGAGGAGTAGAACAGGAAGAAGGCAGAATTGAGATCTTTCAAAGTTTTGGCCCAAGCGAGGGGGCCATCGGGGCATCATTTGAGCTCCCCGCCTCAGGTGCCAAAATGTTGTGGGCTGGCCCTGGTCCTGGGGCAAGATGGCCCTTAAAGAAGAGTTCAAGGTACAGCTGTGGGGCAGGTCTCTCCTGCTTCTGCCTAGCAGTAACTGTCTCTCTTTAAAGACAAAAGGCTTGGAGGAAGCCTGTAGAAGGGCCTGACAGGAGGCCTAAGAGGCAGGTGGGCAGAAGAGTAAGGAACCCTAGGGAGGGGGAAGTTCTCTGGCCTCTGATACAGAGCCCTGGAAAGGCTAGAGCTGGAAGGGTTGAATTACCTGAGGAGGGAGGTTGTTAGTCTAGAAAGCCACATGTAGCAATTCCCTGGAGGGAAGTTAAAGGGCTAGCTGAAGGAAGGAAGAGTCTGTGGTCAAAGGAGCATAATGGTCTTGGAATGTGGCGCAAGCATTAGTTTCCTGCTGTGGGGCCCATGGCTGGCACTTCTGAGAGGCAGAGGGCAGCTCCCCTACATTAGGGAGAAGATTGCTCTCTGTCCAGTTTCTGGTGCCTCCCCGGGACACCGAACAATTTGTGGAAACCATTGTTTATCTGGAGTTTTGCTGAAAAAGTGGAATTTTTTAGTTTAACCAGAGAGCTAAGCTGCCTAGTGGTAGGAAACGGAGGTAAGCCCCTCTCTCCCTCTCCCCCCAACACAAAGGCTAGACACTGTATTATAGTGAGCCTAATATATTAACTTAATACAATCCATTTCCCAGTTGCAGATTGTTTAAAAACTGACAAGGGGAAACTTTATACTGAACTCATGGGGCTCTACTTCCTACAAGAACTTTTTAAATGCTCGCAGACACTGGGGATCCATTTGTTTACTGATCAGATGGAGTTAATTGAGAGAGGCTTTTTATATCCAATTGCTCTCCAGTCTATAGAGCATCTTGATTAAAACCTTCATCAATCTGACAAGAGTCCAAGGGCCTGGTCTTGAGAGGTCAGTGGGCGTTGAGGGTGTGCTCAGCACCCCTCAGGATCGGGCCCTATTTTGATTTGACAGCTCTTTGGGAGAGTATTAAGGTTTCTCTCTCTTTCTTCTTTGCTTGCTTGTAGTGCTTAGTATGCAATGCACCCTTTTCTGTTAATGGAAGAAGATAGGGTAAATGCTTAAATAAAGCCTCATTGGACTAATAGCTGTATTCTGTAAAACAGATTTTGGTGCTTTAATGTGAAAGGTAGTACAGAGAAGCTATGTTACAGTGATGCCAAAAGCTAGAGAATTCCCCTACCCATCAGCTGGGACAGATCTCACCAACCACCCTGTGGAGCCCCTCTTCTCCACCTCCTTATGGGTAAAATATTTCCCCTTCCTTTCTCCTACCCTCTGCAAACTCTATCAGTGCCATACCCATGCCCCCACACCAGCTGGGAAAGCCTCAAGCAGTCAGGGGAGCCTGCCCATGTCAAGAACCAATGGGGACCTATTTCCTAGCTAATCACCTACCCATCACCAGTGGGGAATCCTTATTCCCTGGCCAGCCACCGCATAAGCAGAGCCCATAGGATGATGAGCCTGCCCTCACGGCAGCTAGCAGAAACCACAGGCCAACATGCTTGCCACAGCTGCTGCTGTGAGGAACAGTGGCCATTTAGGGGGGCCACCTGGAGGAGCCTCAGTGAGGTACCTGAGTGTGGGAAACCTGATGGCTTGAGATATTGGTCTGGAGGGTAAAAAGGTGAGAGGCTGAAAGAGTTGGGATGTGAGGTACAGCAGTATGGAATTAATGGATTTCTTATGAAAGAGGAATCCATAAGGTAGGGGTGCTGGAACTAGGGATGCTGGGGGGGAGCGGAGGTGGCGGGGGGCTGCTGCACCCCCTGGTTTGAAGTGGTCTCCATCATATATGGGGTTTACAATTTGGTTCAGTGACTTTCAACACCCGCACTGTACAAATTCTTCAGTGCCACTGCCATGAGACAGGGCCCAGGGACAGCACCACAATCAAAATTTCAGCAAGTTCCCCCTCCCCAGGAGCTGGGGCTATCAAGAGGCTATGCTTCTCACCAGACTGTTGCCTTTTGACCTACTCGGTGGGACCCTCATCTTCTATAGCCATTTAGGATGGCAGATTTAGTTATCTGGCAAGCAGGTTCTGGTAAATTGTTCAAGCCTGGATCAAAAGAAAAAGGGTTTTGGGATGTCAGCAAGAGGAGACACCTGAGAGACAGTCAGAAACAGCTGATGATAGGGAGGTAGATTTGGGAATCATTGACACTGAGGCAGTGGTTGAAACCTTGGGAGTACAGTAGATAAGGTCCCCTAGAGAGAGTATAGAGAGAGCGTGTACAGAACTCTAAGGGGCATTTTCTCTCTCTCCCCATATCAGCTTTTCAGACTCAGAGCTGGCTGGGACTGAAAAGCTGATGTGGGGAGAGCCAGAAAATGAGGAGCCACCACGAGAGAAACTGGATGAAAGGTCAGTGGGTAGGAAAAGCAGGACAGCACAGAATCACAGGAGATTAGTGTCGAGGGAATGGAGAAGAATGATTAACTATGTCAAAGGCAGCAGATATCAAGAATAATAACTGAGACCAGCACGTTTAACCTAGCTTATAACCTTGGCAAAATCACTTTCAGTGGTGTGAAGATGCTGTGAAGGGGTGAAAGACATAGGTTGACAAGGGGGAAAGAGAAGGCAGTTCCTCTAGATGCAGGAGGAAATACCAGCATCAGTTGTTGCTACTGTTGGCGCCTCTTTCAAAAGGAATCATTGTTAATGTTTGTCAGATGGCAAAAGATAACACCAGTCGGGAGTGGGAGATGTTACTTTAAAGCTCTTTAAAGGGTATTTAAAGAATAGCAGAGTTTAAAACTATATACATGTATGTGACAGTGTTCATTTCAACGAAAGTGTCCGGGATAATTATAAAATACAAAAATAATAGCAAGTTTCAAAGTAGCAGCCATGTTAGTCTGTATCCGCAAAAAGGAAAGGAGTACTTGTGGCACCTTAGAGACTAACCAATTTATTTGAGCATAAGCTTTTGTGAGCTACAGCTCACTCAAGTTGTTAGGGACTAGGTTTACAGTTCATCTGGAAACCGATGAAATATGGCTATTTTCCGTTTATAAAAACAACGCTATTTTTAGCTGGAGCAGCACAAAAAGAAATTCAAAATTAGTAACATTCCTATTTACTCACTGCACTAATGAAAACAAAAAAATCCATCAGAACTTCTAACTTCAATACTGTGTACACTGTATCAACTCCTAGGCTTTGCACCCCAAGTTTTATCACATTTAAATTAGGGCTGTCAATTAATCGCAGTTAACTCACGCAATTAACTCAAAAAATTAATCATGATTAAAAAAATTATCCCAATTAATTGTACTGTTAATAGAATACCAATTGAAATGTATTAAATTTTTTTGATGTTTTTCTACATTTTCAAATACATTGATTTCTATTACAACACAGAATACAAAGTGTACCATGCTCACTTTATATTATTTTTATTACAAATATTTGCACTGTAAAAATGATAAAAGAAATAGTATTTTTCAATTCACCTCATACAAACACTGTAGTGCAATCTCTTTATCCTGAAACTGTAACTTACAAATGCAGATTTTTTTTGTTACATAACTGCTCTCAAAAACAAAACAATGTAAAACTTTAGAGCCTGCAAGTCCACTCAGTCCCACTTCTTGTTCAGCCAATCGCTAGGACAAACAAGTTTGTTTACATTTACAGGAGATGCTGCTGCCTGCCTCTTATTTACAATGTTACCTGAAAGTGAGAACAGGCGTTCACCTGGCTCTTTTGTAGCCGGCATTGCAAGGTATTTACATGTCAGATATGCTAAACATTCGTATGCCCCTTCATACTTCGGCCACCATTCCGGAGGATATGCTTCCATGCTGATGATGCTCATTAAAAAATAATGTGTTAATTAAATTTGTGATTGAACTCGTTGGAGGAGAACTGTATGTCTTTGGTTCTGTTTTACCCGCATTCTGCCCTATTTTTCATGTTATAGTAGTCTCGGATGATGACACAGCACATGTTTGTTTTAAGAACACTTTCATAGCAGATTTGGCAAAATGCAAAGAAGAAATAGCTACAGCACTCAATCCAAGGTTTAAGAATCGGAAGTGCCTTCCAAAATTTGAGAGGGACAAGGTGTGGAGCATGCTTTCAGAAGTCTTAAAAGAGCTACACTCAGGTGCAGAAACTATAGAACCTGAACCACCAAAAAAGAAAATCAACCTCCTGCTGGTGGCATCTGACTCAGAAGATGAAAATGAACATGCATCGGTCCACTCTGCTTTGGATCGTTATCGAGCAGAACCCATCATCAGCATTCACACATGTCCTTTGGAATGGTGGTTTAAGATGAAGGGACAAATGAATCTTTAGTGCATGTGGCATGTAAATACCTTGCAGTGCCAGCTACGAAAGTGCTATGTGAATGCCTGTTCTCACTTTCAGGTGACATTGTAAACAAGAAGCGGGCAGCGTTATCTCCTGTAAATTGGTTGTCTGGGCGATTGGCTGAAGTAAGACTGAGTGGCCTTGTAGGCTTTAAAGTTTTACATTGTTTTATTTTTCAATGCAGTTCTTTTTTATACATAATTCTACATTTGTAAGTTCAACGTTCATGATAGAGAGATTGCAGTACAGTACTTGTATGAGGTGAATTGAAAAATACTATTTCTTTTGTTTTTTACAGTGCAAATATTTGTAATCAAAAATAAATATAAAGTGAGCACTGTACACTTTGTATTTTGTGTTGTAATTGAAATCAGTATATTTGAAAATGTAGAAAACAACCAAAATATTTAAATAAATGGTATTCCATTATTATTTAACAACGCAATTAATCGCGATTACTTTTTTTAATCGCTTGACAGCCCTAGTTTAAATTGCTTCATACTGGAAAGATTGCAAGACCCTTTACTAAAGCAGTGCTAGCAGGCACTTTAAAAAAAAATACTACTTCACAATATGACCTTACCTGAGGCCTGAATGAAATGAACCTCTTCCATGACATCATTACTGTAGTTAGGTCCCATTCCTACAGCCTCACACGTGCTTACCTTCATACACATAAGTAGTAATCCCATGTGTAAAGCGAAGTACAAATGTAAGCATGTTTGCAGGATTGGGGGCCTTTGTTTTTCTGACCACTCTGCGCCCCACTATAGAATCCTTAATTACACTTGGGACTGCTTAGTCCCATTGATGTTAATGGGATTGTTTGTATCAGTGCTCACCAACATGAGTAAGAGTTCTGCACTGGGACCCTTTACCATCCATGACTGTTTTTACTATGTGTGTGTAATATAAATTTAATTTTGTATCATACAAGTTATAGATCAATGAAGATAAAGCTTTGTGACTAGCTGGAACAGAATTGGATGGATGAGGAGACATAGTTACCTTTTTGACATGCATAAATGCTATATTGCACAAGATTTTGATGTTTTTGAATATTGTAGAACGTGTTTTTTCTGGCTTGACTTTTGTAGCCTTTTTATTATTCTTCACTTGCCATACATGAAAAGAACCAAGTCACCTTGGGCATGGATATCTACTTGACTTAATAAGGAGTGTCGCCTTAGGGATTTCCTTGACCGCTATTAAATCTAGGTCAGTTAAAAAGTTAGTATAGCAACTCAATACACTAGGGCTAATCTTTACCACATGTTGATGTCCAGGTTTCTGGATCTCAATTGAGTCCTAAATTACTATATATATAAAATGTAAGAAACAGTGAATGCATTTAAATGGGAGAGACAATGGGATATTGCCAGAGGATAGCTAGTCCCTGTGAGTAGACCAGGCCCAGTGCACCAGGTGGGTCCAGTTGAGCTAATTAAAAGAGCAAGGAGGCTATAAAGACCTGTTGGAGAGGAGGAAGGGGAGGAGTGATTGGGGCAGGCTGTACCTGGGAAGAAGCGCTACAGAGGAGTGGGGCTAACTCCTGTGATGGGGCCCTGGAGCAAGGGACCTTTGTCTGGCACGGTAGCCCTGCGGCTGATATTGCAGAAGGGGAGCAGAGCTGGCTGGGACTGGGAAGCTGCAAGAAGCAGGATCACCAGTGATCCCTTGGAGGGGAGGCTGTGAAACCCTAGGACAAAGGGTGAGCTAAGGGACTGTTTGTTTTATTCACTTATGTTTGCACAATAAACCTTCTTAAAGGAGATTGGGCAGGGAGTGTATGCTTGGAAGCTGAGATGTGGCCCTGCCCTGTGACTTTTTTTTACTGGTTTCAACCCATTACACTCACAAGCAACTGCGGAGGGAAAAAGATAGATTTTAGATGTCTAGTTTCCTGACTTGCAGTTAAACGTGTAGTTTTTACTAATTGTTCCTGTAGTTTATTGTTCTCCAACTTTAACAACAAATACATGCACAGAGGCTATGCTTGTGGCTTGAGGCTATGCTTTCTGGCTTTATGGGCTATGCTTTCCCATTTGAAAACATTAGCCCATAAAGCCAGAAAGGGAGTGTTAGGTTGTTACTCTGGGTATCAAGCAAGGGGAGATTGTGTATGTGGTGGGTAATGTGCTCTGGGGGGGTGTGACTTCTAAAGTATGCTATTGTGTGTGAATATTGTGTGTATTGTGTGTGAATTGGTCCATGAACCCTGCTGCTGCACACTAAGCCAGGGCTTAAAAGATCTTCAAAGAGGTAAGTGCAGCTCAGTCAAGTTCTATTCAACCCCTTGAAATTGAAATAAACATTAGATTTTATGGATCTGTGAATCTATGAAAAAAGAGAGTTGCTCACAGAGGGGTGAGAAACAATGGTATTACATTGACCAGGAATCCAGGGCATGGAACAAGTCTATATGGTTTGTGAAATTTGTAAGTGAATAAGCTTTCGAAATTGCACACACAAGAACGGCCATACTGGGTCAGACCAAAGGTCCGTCTAGCCCAGTAGCCTGTTTTCCAACAATGGCCAATGCCAGGTGCCCCAGAGGGAATGAACAGAACAGGTAATCATAGAATATCAGGGACGGAAGGGACCTCAGGAGGTCATCTAGTCCAACCCTCTGCTCAAAGCAGGATCAATCCCCAATTTTTGCCCCAGATCCTTAAATAGCCCCCTCAAGGATTGAGCTCACAACCCTGGGTTTAGCAGGGCAATGCTCAAACCACTGAGCTATCCCTCCCCCGTCATCAAGTGATCCATCCCCTGTCACCCATTTCCCAGTTTCTGGCAAACAGAGGTTAGGGACACCATCCCTGCCCATCTGGGCTAATAGCCATTGAGGAACCTATCCTCCTCCATGAATTTATCTAGTTCTTTTGTGAACCCTGTTATAGTCTTGGCCTTCACAACAGTCTCTGACAATGAGTTCCACGGGTAGACTGTATGTTGTGTGAAGAAATACTTCCGTCTGTTTGGTTCGTTTGTTTTAAACCTGCTGCCTTTTAATTTCATTTGGTGACCCCCTAGTTCTTGTGTTATGAGAAGGAGTAAATAACACTTCCTTATTTACTTTCTCCACACCGCTCATGATTTTATAGACCTCAATCATATTCCCCCCACTTAGTCATCTCTTTTCCAAGCTGAAAAGTCCCAGTCTTATTAATCTCTCCTCGTACGGAAGCTGTTCCTTAGGCCTAATTATTTTGGTTGCCCTTCTCTAAACCTTTTCCAGCTCCAATATATCTTTTTTTGAGATGGGGTGCCACATCTGTATGCAGTATTCAAGATGTGGGTGTACCATGGATTTATACAGAGGCAATATGGTATTTTCTGTTTTATTATCTATCCCTTTCTTAATGATTCCCAACATTCTGTTTTCTTTTCTGACTGCCATTGCACATTGAGTGGATGTTTTCAGAGAACTATCCACAATGACACCAAGATCTTTCTTGAGTGGTAACACCTAATTAAGACCCCATCATTTTATATGTATAGTTGGGATTGTTTTCCAATGTGCATTACTTTGCATTTATCAACATTGAATTTCATCTGCCATTTTGTTGCCCAGTCTGCCAGTTTTGGGAGATCCTTCTGTAGTTCTTTGCAGTCTGCCTGGGACTTAACTATCTGGAGTAGTTTTGTATCATCTGCAAATTTTGCCACCTCACTGTTTACCCCTTTTTCCAGATCATTTATGCATATGTTAAATAGGATGGGTCCCAGAACAGACCCCTGGGGGACACCACTATTTACCTCTCTCCATTCTGGAAACAGATCATTTATTCCTACCCTTTGTTTCCTATCTTTTAACCAGTTACCAATCCATGAGAGGACCTTCCCTCTTACTGCATGACAGCTTATGTCACACAGACTGCAGCTACAGACTTTGACACCAAATTGACCAATCTGAATTCACCCAGAACCTTTCCAATACGCAGTTATCTAATGAGGTTCTTTTTGTGGAGTTCCACAAGAATTGGTACTAGGCCTGATGCTATTCAATATTTTTATCAATGACTTAGAAATATAAAATTTGCAGACGACACAAAGATTGGTGGAGTGGCAAATAATGATGAGGACAGAGCAAGCTGGATTGCTCAGTGTTTTGGGCCTATTCAAAGAAAATGTGTTTTAATACAGCTAAAGGCAAGGTCATATATTTAGGAAAAAGGTATCTTGAAAAGTATTTAAGTGCCTAAAGATGCAGATTGTTTTTCAAAGGTGTTGATATACCTACGAATATAGGCCATACCTACAAAATAGAGGATTGCATCCCGGAAATCAGGAACTCTGGAAAGAATGTAGGGGTCATAATGAATGTGAGCTCCCAGTGTAATGCTGTGGGGAAAGGGGCTAATGGGATCCTGGGGTAAACAGGAGCTGTGGTAAGGAGAGGGTGTTCAGCTCTGTGCATGGCTTTGGGGAGACCAGCACCGGCATACTGTGTACAGTTCTAGGGTCCACATTTTAAAAAGGACATTGAAAAAAGGAGACAGCAGAAAAGAGCCAAATGTTTTGTGGAGTGGAGAAAATGACTAACAACCAGATTTGAAGAGCTGAATCTGTTTAGCTTATCAAAACAGAGTGAGAGGTAACTTGGTTACCGTGTATAAGTAAAAAGAAAAGAAGAGTACTTGTGGCACCTTAGAGATGAACAAATTTATTAGAGCATAAGCTTTCGTGAACTACAGCTCACTTCATCAGATATGCATATGCAAGTTAAATGTTTGGCTCACAAGCAGTTTTCTGGAGCATTCTGGGGTCTGACTCAATTACTTTTTTCAAATCAATATTTGTGACAAAGAAACTTACACTCTGGTGCAATCCAAAAAAAAAACCCCACAAACAAACAAGCAATAACCATGAACCAGTTAGCATAACATTTAATGCATATGCATATCTGATGAAGTGAGCTGTAGTTCACGAAAGCTTATGCTCTAATAAATTTGTTCATCTCTAAGGTGCCACAAGTACTCTTCTTTTTACAGATACAGACTAACACGGCTGCTACTCTGAAACTTGTCAGTGTATAAGTACCCTCCTCAGGAGATAATACAAGGTACTTGAGGGCTCTTTCATGTAGCAGAGAACGGTATCAAAAGAACCAGTGGCTGAAGCCAGACAATTTCAAATTAGAAGTTAGGCACAAATTTTTAACAGTGAGGGTGACTAAACCATTGGAATGACCTACGAAGGGAAGTGATGGATTCTTCATCTCTTGATGCCTTCAACTCAAGACCAGATGCCTTTTCTGGAAGACCTGCTTCAGTCAAACCCAAGTTTGTTGGGCTCAGTATAGGGTGAAATTCAATGGCCTGTTTTAGACAGGAGGTCAGACTAGATCTAATGGTCCCTTAAAATCTACAAAAACATACCCAGAGGTGGTGATAGTGTGTTCAAACCTGAGCCTTGGGTGAACTTTTTTCTCATTCCTCATTATTCTGGCTCTGAGTCCTTATCTCGGGTCCAATGAGTTTCTGTGACCGTGTATTGCCTTCCTGCTCCCAATTCTTATGCTAGTTTTGTTTTCTGCTCCCTGAACTCAGTTTTGCTGTCCTGTTTAAGGCTGCGTGTGTGCGTAGTATTGGGTGCTTGCAACTACTTAGGGGCTGCTGCAACGTATCTGCTGTTAGCATGTTCAGGTCAGCAACAGTCTGACCAGAATATGCTAACTGGTTCATGGTTCTTGCTTGTTTGTTTGTTTGTGGGTTTTTTTTGGATTGCACCAGAGTGTAACAGTTTCTTTGTCACAAATATTGATTTGAAAAAAGTAATTGAGTCAGACCCCAGAATGCTCCAGAAAACTGCTTGTGAGCCAAACATTTAACTTTAATCCACTTTTTATGGTATATTAATTACTTTTTGGTGAATATGCTCATAATTGATCTTCTTGATTCAAATTATTTTAAATCCTTCCAGCAACTAAAGGTTCAGTGCCAGATTCCTCAGCTGGGGATCTTGCCCACAGTTTTTTCTCCAAAATACTAGTGTTTTTTTAATTCATTGTCTTACAAATGTGTCAGTGGGCTTCACTGTTGGGGGTGGGGAGAATTGGAACTATGAATCATGTATGGGAAACATAATCTAGCACTGAATAAATACAAAATTTAACACATACATACTGTGTGGCCCTCAGCCTAGGGAGCTAGATCACAGAGCTTTGACTCTGCTATATTTCCTTTAGCTGAGCTCATGGTTTTTAGAATGAGAGGTTCTGGGTTCAATCCCCCCTGCCAATGACATCACTGGGTATGGCATGTTACAATAGCAAATGTACTTTAAATGTTACAATATTTCTTAATTCCTAATTATTGGATTCTAAGAAAATAAACTCTTATTGAAGCTGTGCTACAGAACATTTAACTCTCTCATGTAATTTTGTCTAAACCACAAATCTTTTGGGAAAATATGCAAAAAATAGCAAATAGGATGAAATTCTCTACTGGATTCCAGGATGGTTCTCTTGAGTCCCTCCAAAAATATCTGTGATCAGAAGTAGAATCACTTTCTATTTCCCCTTGAGCAATAGTATATATCACTCAGCAATATACCATTGGGAGCTTTTCTAGTGTTTGTGAATGGACTCTGGAAGCTTTAATCTATCACCAATGAACTCATTTATAGACTGAGAAATAAGACTTTTCAGAAAGCTTGGAATCTTTGTCCATGTATACCAGGGGTGTCCAAACTCTGGCTCGCAAGTCTCCAGCAGCTTTTTTACACTTACAGTGCAGCTCGTGGAGTTCTCTAGGCCCCCCCACCTCCAATCTCCACCTACCAGACTTGTGGGGGTGCAGCTCAGGACCTTTTCCTTGCAGCAGGGGTGGCGTAGGGCTTATGCACAGCAGGGAAGGGGGTCTTGTGGCTTCAGCCCTGCTGGGTGTACCTGCTGGGGCTCGGAGCTCCAGCAGGAGCAGGGCTGAAGCCCCAAGCCCCAAAGATTGTCATATGCAGCTCAGAGGGTCAGTAAGTTTGTCCTATATATATATATATATATATATATATATATATATATACAGTGGTGTGAAATAGACTTTTCATTGTATTCCTTGTGGGCATCAACACACATTCATGGCTTCAGTGGGACTGGGCAAGATACCTGAGTATTGATTTCAGGATCAGACCCTCTGTCAGTAAAATAGAAGTCCTGCCAGAGGCAGCAGGAATCTATATGATCCTCCTTGTATACTAACTTAATTAAACTCTAAAGCAATATATCTCTAAAAGATTAGAGATGGAGTTACTAATTACATATTTAATCTGCTCAAATTAAAAATATGAACTTCAGAAATAAAGTCAAAGTCTTTCAAGCCTTTGAGGTTTACAAAAACTTTACATTGTAAAAATCCTCTGTAGTAGACCAGCTTTATGTGTAAAGCTTTTAACAATGGTTTTGCATAAAGATAAACTGTAGTTAATGAGAAACATTATGAAAGCCTAGTTCTGAAAATTTCAGTTGAGAACCTCCAGGGACTGGGAGGTTTAGGGGATAAGGATTATTATATGGGATATGGAGTCTACCACCTCTAGATAACTGATTTAAACATGGCCTAGTTTAGGATTGGTAGGAAGCAATTCTCAGTGAAGTCTAAACATGCACAGTTCCCAGTTTCCTATGTAAAAATAACTGGCACACAGAACTGTTTGGTTCTAAATAATTTTTACATAATGAACCTTATAGTTTTTTGTTTGACATGGCACCTGTGTGTGGGGTGGGGGGAGGAATTAGAGTGAAAAGAACTATTCTCTGGGAAATATATAGTAGTCAAGCAATATTTTGTAACCAAAATTTAGCCCTGTTTGTGCACTAACCCTTTTATTTCTATGACATTCACATAGTCAGGAACTAGCTAGCAAGTCAAAACATTGACAAATGATGTGATGTATGTATCATGATGGTGATAATTACTATTGACAATATAGCAAGGACACTCAGTGATGGTTCTCCAAGGCAAATGTTTTGGAAGAAAAAAGGCAAATGTTTGCCTGAATAGATCCCTTCCATAGATATAAATCATGAAAGGCCTTGGCTTTTTCATAGTTCATCTGCTCCTTTCACCTCCTTTCTCCCCCTTAAGACCTGATCCTATATTTGAGGGGGGAAAAGTTATTTTTGTTAGCAAATGATTCTGATGGCAGAGGATTATTGCATAAAGTGAAGAGCAAACTGCAGAAATAGACATCTGCTGAACCCCACCCCTCAACACACATGCAATGACTTCAAAGAAACACAGAATGTTACTCAGCTCACACTTTCTTCTATTGTAGGTATCCAAAGAAAAATTATAAGAAAGGATTGTTAAAACTGTCAATTCTGCCTCCCAAGAGTCTTGCACAACAGCAAATTGAGCCTTCTTTTTGAAGGGCCTAATCTGCCACACTTGCAGCTCTCCTAGGAAAAATTAAAGTGTAGTGTGGATATGGATATACACAAGAGAATCACTCCCATGGGACCTCCCTGCCATCAGTTATGTAATTGTTGTTAAACAGTGTTCTTGTTCTGTATATTTCTGTGGAGGGTAGGCTAGCCAAATCGCCAGCTTTTTTCTCTTGTCTTATTTTAAGATTTATATAATAAATAATGGAAGATGCAGTCTGACCACTTTCCTCAATGTTTCTTAAGATTTTCCTCCATCTATAACTTTTTTCGACCTACAAGTGTGATGGGTATGTCTATTCAACACCAATAAGATGGGCTTCAGGCAGCTGAGACATTTTAGCAATAATGCAACACTTGTAATTTGAAATATATTGTATTGAACAATAGCTGACAGTCCACCCTCGAGGAAATCTGGAAAGTGGGCTCTGAGTTTCAGTTTAAACTCAGGTTTCAGAGTAGGAGTTGTGTTAGTCTGTATCCACAAAAAACAGGAGGACTTGTGGCACCTTAGAGACTAACAAATTTATTAGAGCATAAGCTTTCATGGGCTACAGATCACTTCATCAGATGCATAGAATGGAACATATAGTAAGAAGAAAGATATAAATATACACGTACAGATAAGTTGGAAGTTGCCATACAAACTGAGAGGCTAATCAGTTGTGCTATTATCAGCAGAAGAAAAAAACTTTTGTAGTGATGATCAAGATGGCCCATTTTAGACAGTTGACAAGAAGGTGTGAGGATACTTAACTTTAGGGAAATAGATTCAATATGTGTAATGACCCAGCCACTCCCCATCTCTATTCAAACCCAAGTTAACGGTATCTAGTTTGCATATTAATTCAAGCTCAGCAGTTTTTCCTTTAAACTCAGAATCTGCTTGTTAAATTCCTAGTAGATCAGTGACCCAGTATCTGTGGGGTAACTGGAGACAATAAATAATGAAAATAACACCTCCATTTTATAGAATCAAAACATGGGGCAAACAATTACTTTTTCATTCTCCTCCTCCCATCAGTTTTATCTATACCAATTATTGAGCTTATTTTTCTCTAACTTTGATGCTGACTAATATTATGTGCTTTTAGCATGTCAGTGTTAATATATGTGCACTCACTGAAGCACATCATTAAATTTTTGGTTGTAGCCATACTGTATTCTAATCTCACTCTGTGTGGCTTTTAAAAATGGAAAAGTGACCTTATCCAACCACTGACCACAAATGAACAGATACTGTAGCAGCTCTCTCAAAATCATTGCAAACTAATTCTAAATTGAATGGAAAGCCCACAGTTCAACATGTCCTGTTCTGGCTGAAAGCTATACATAACTTACTGTGTGTCACGGAGTGTGGAGGAGTCCAGGCCCTGCACCCCTCTTCCTGGGATTCACTGAGACTCTCAGCCAGCCAGTAAAACAGAAGGTTTATTGGGCAACAGGAACACAGTCCAAAACAGAGCTTGTGGGTACACCCAGGACCCCTCAGTCAAGTCCTTCTGGGGGAGCAGGGAGCTTAGACCCCAGCCCTGGGGTTCCCTGTGTTCCTCCACCCAGCCCCAAACTGAAAACTAAACTCCCCCAGCAGGTTCCCTTCTCCAGCCTGTCTTCACATTCCTGGGCAGAGGTATTACCTCCCCCTCCCCCTCCTGGCTCAGGTCTCCCATCCCCAGGGCACATTCCCAGGTCAACACACCCCTCTCCCTTCTGCGTCACATCATCGCACTGTGTCAGACCAAGGAGTTTTAAGTGTTTTTTGTGCCATTATACCTTGTTATACAGCACAATTGCCTCCCATTTAGGTTATGAATCCTATTAGCTTTTATTTGGCTTGTCCCTGTCAGATAGGGGCTGTATAATGTTGTGCTTCTGCAGAAAGCTTACGGTACACTGCAGCATTCGGAGGGCAGAGGTGCATAAAGTGTTAGAGCCAGGCTTCTAGCCTGTTTGAACTCCTGCATAATTAGCTGTGTATGTATAGCATTTAGCAGCCCTAACCTCACTGTGCAAACATCTCATGAAAAGAGAATGTCCACCCCAAGGAGCTCGCAGTTTAGGTATAAAATGTAGTATTGTCAAAAGTATTCAAAAATAAGTGAGGCCCCACATATAATGAAAATGGTTTAAAAATCGTGATTGTTTTAAATAGTACACTTTTTGTTTCTGAGCCTTTAGGGTTCTCGTGCTTCATGCTTTCAAGCTTTTTCTCTGCAACCGCGAGGGCTAGAAATGTTTTTTAAATGACACTGCCTGAGAATCGCAGCTTTTAATCTTTTGATTCAGTATCTCAGACTTTAAGAAAAACACCAAATATCATGAGTTATCAGTACGAAAGATGGAAGACAAGAAGTTGGTACAACACACGAACTTCTCTTCTAGGAAGGCAGATAAGAAGTTTCACCCAAAGATGAGTTTTAAATATACTACTGGCAAACTCGTTCTGTTCCCTTTTGGATTCATATCCTTCAAATGGTAAAATGAGAGATGTAGTTTTTCTTATTTCCTCTCTGCATCTATTATAGCCATTTCTCACTTCTCAGAAACCTTTTCTTGATGAACTGTAGTGTTTATGAAAATGAGTGCAAGCTCAACGAATAATGAAAAACTATATGACAAGTATTTTATCTAAACATATTTGTGAAATTTGCTGACCATAAGCTGTGTAAATGGAAAAATGAATAATGCATTTAAAAAAATCATTAAATGCATTAAATTATTTGAGAGATATTATTCAGTTAACTTCAAGGCAAGCAGTGAAATGCTTTTTGCTCCTTACTTCTGCCTTGCAATACTCTTGCTGTCACGGTACTAATTGTGTATCTTTGTGTTGAATTCTAGGTGGGTATCTATGGGCCCTCACTAGGGAGAGAACTATCACACTGGTGATCCAAGCCAAATTCTAAACCAGCCCTCAAGAGGTGATCACTTTTTCTATTAGCATCTTGTGCACATCTTAATAGTTTACTTATGTCAGAATATCATGCCTGACTACAACTTGTTTCCCAATATACCTCTGATCTGATTCAGGAGATCTGGGTTCAGTCCCTGGCTATGCTGTAGACACTGGTGTGACAGTTTATGCTATTATGGTCACCACTTTTATAAGACTATGATAAATTTTGTACAAAGTATGCCCTGTGAGGTATCACTTGAAAACTCATAATCTGCTGAACATTATTGTCCTGGTAAAATGTGTGTATTATCATTGCATGTAAAGTTATACGTTTCTACTGTATAACATTGTTGTAACATGTTCCAGTGTTAAAAAGGCAGGCCCAAACCAGACAAAGACACACTGGCACCCTCAACCAGGCATCAGCATAATCAATTGGACAATCACCTAATTAAATGGGCATTCCTTGGCAGGAAGAAGGGTGTGCATGAAAACTTTACATATTGGCAAAGACATTGATCATAGTGTGCGTGAAAACTTTACATATTGGAGGTGGTGGTGGTGGGGTGTCTGTGTAATCCCCCCCACACACACAAATTACCTCTCTCCCACATCTCTAGTCACAGCAGCTAAAATGCTTGAAAGACAAAGGAAACATCTTTGAACTGGGGGGAAGGCTTTTCCTGTCTGCAAGGCTTTTCAGCCAGTACAGACAGCTGTAATCTTACAGTGAGAAAGATGTTTTGCTTTTAAGTTCACTTTAGCTTGTTAGGCATTTAAGCCACATTTTAACTTATCTTTTTATTTTGTAACCAGTCCTGACTTTGGTTTTTGGAAAGCATAGGGGACAATTTCCTGGTGCAAGTGCTAGAGGAGCCAACCAGGGGGGGAGCTTTTCTTGACCTGCTGCTCACAAACCGGGAAAAATTAGTGGGGGAAGCAAAAGTGGATGGGAATCTGGGAGGCAGTGACCATGAGTTGGTTGAGTTCAGGATCCTGACACAGGGAAGAAAGGTAAGCAGCAGGATACAGACCCTGGACTTCAGGAAAGCAGACTTCGACTCCCTCAGGGAACGGATTGCCAGGATCCCCTGGGGGACTAACTTGAAGGGGAAAGTAGTCCAGGAGAGCTGGCTGTATTTCAAGGAATCCCTGTTGAGGTTATAGGGACAAACCATCCCGATGTGTCGAAAGAATAGTAAATATGGCAGGCGACCAGCTTGGCTTAACGGTGAAATCCTAGCAGATCTTAAACATAAAAAAGAAGCTTACAAGAAGTGGAAGGTTGGACATATGACCAGGGAAGAGTATAAAAATATTGCTCGGGCATGTAGGAATGAAATCAGGAGGGCCAAATAGCACCTGGAGCTGCAGCTAGCAAGAGATGTCAAGAGTAACAAGAAGGGTTTCTTCAGGTATGTTGGCAACAAGAAGAAAGCCAAGGAAAGTGCGGGCCCCTTAATGAATGAGGGAGGCAACCTAGTGACAGAGGATGTGGAAAAAGCTAATGTACTCAATGCTTTTTTTGCCTCTGTCGTCTTGAACAAGGTCAGCTCCCAGACTGCTGCGCTGGGCATCACAACATGGGGAATAGATGGCCAGCCCTCTGTGGAGATAGAGGTGGTTAGGGACTATTTAGAAAAGCTGGACGTGCACAAGTCCATGGGGCCGGACGAGTTGCATCCGAGAGTGCTGAAGGAATTGGCGGCTGTCATTGCAGAGCCATTGGCCATTATCTTTGAAAACTCGTGGCGAACGGGGGAAGTCCCGGATGACTGGAAAAAGGCTAATGTAGTGCCAATCTTTAAAAAAGGGAAGGAGGAGGATCCTGGGAACTACAGGCCAGTCAGCCTCACCTCGGTCCCCGGAAAAATCATGGAGCAGGTCCTCAAAGAATCAATACTGAAGCACTTACATAAGAGGAAAGTGATCAGGAACAGTCAGCATGGATTAACCAAGGGAAGGTCATGCCTGACTAATCTAATCGCCTTCTATGATGAGATTACTGGTTCTGTGGATGAAGGGAAAGCAGTGAATGTATTGTTTCTTGACTTTAGCAAAGCTTTTGACACGGTCTCCCACAGTATTCTTGTCAGCAAGTTAAAGAAGTATGGGCTGGATGAATGCACTATAAGGTGGGTAGAAAGTTGGCTAGATTGTCGGGCTCAACAGGTAGTGATCAATGGCTCCATGTCTAGTTGGCAGCCGGTGTCAAATGGAGTGCCCCAGGGGTCGGTCCTGGGGCCGGTTTTGTTCAATATCTTCATAAATGATCTGGAGGATGGTGTGGATTGCACTCTCAGCAAATTTGCGGATGATACTAAACTGGGAGGAGTGGTAGATACGCTGGAGGGGAGGGATAGGATACAGATGGCCCTAGACAAATTAGAGGATTGGGCCAAAAGAAATCTGAGGTTCAATAAGGATAAGTGCAGGGTCCTGCACTTAGGACGGAAGAACCCAATGCACAGCTACAGACTAGGGACCGAATGGCTAGGCAGCAGAAAAGGACCTAGGGGTGACAGTGGACGAGAAGCTGGATATGAGTCAGCAGTGTGCCCTTGTTGCCAAGAAGGCCAATGGCATTTTGGGATGTATAAGTAGGGGCATAGCGAGCAGATCGAGGGACGTGATCGTCCCCCTCTATTCGACATTGGTGAGGCCTCATCTGGATACTGTGTCCAGTTTTGGGCCCCACACTTCAAGAAGGATGTGGATAAATTGGAGAGAGTCCAGCGAAGGGCAACAAAAATGATTAGGGATCTGGAACACATGACTTATGAGGAGAGGCTGAGGGAACTGGGATTGTTTAGTCTGCAGAAGAGAAGAATGAGGGGGGATTTGATAGCTGCTTTCAACTACCTGAGAGGTGGTTCCAGAGAGGATGGTTCTAGACTATTCTCAGTGGTAGAAGAGGACAGGACAAGGAGTAATGGTCTCAAGTTGCAGTGGGGGAGGTTTAGGTTGGATATTAGGAAAAACTTTTTCACTAGGAGGGTGGTGAAACACTGGAATGCGTTACCTAGGGAGGTGGTAGAATCTCCTTCCTTAGAATTTTTTAAGGTCAGGCTTGACAAAGCCCTGGCTGGGATGATTTAATTGGGGATTGGTCCTGCTTTGAGCAGGGGGTTGGACTAGATGACCTCCTGAGGTCCCTTCCAACCCTGATATTCTATGATTCTATGACTATTATGCCTCATTACTTGTAGCCACTTAAAATCTTTTCTTTTCTGTAGTTAAAATAGTAAAACAAGCTTATCTTACAAGTGTGTTTGGATTAAAGTACGTGTATGGAGGTGCCATTTGGGATAACAAGGTTGGTGCATATCACTTTTCATTGATGAAACGATGGACTTTATAAGAACTTGTATTGTTCAATCATGTACTGAGCAGTACAAGATGCACACTTCTCAGGGACGAGGAATCTGCTGGTGTTAAGTGTAATTCATGGGTGGCAAACTAGTATGTGCAGCTGGGCACAAGTTACATGCTGGAGGCTGTGTGTTAACTAGCCAGGAGTAGCTTTTCACCAGTACAGAAGTGTAAAAGGATCTCAGGTTGGAGAACTGAGGAGACACAGCTATTCAGCAGTCCAGATAGTACCCTGGGTAATGTCATAATTGGGCAAATCATTTGGGCCCCAATCCTGCAAAGACTTAGGCATGTGCTTAACTTTACAAGTTGTGGGTAGTCCCATGGAAGCCACTGTCTCTAGAACTAGCTTCAACAGGACTACTAAGTGCGTCAAGTTACACATCCATGAAAGTCTCTGCAGGATTGGGGCCTTAAATCCCTCTGTCTCAGTTTTCCATCTGTAGAATGGGGATAACACTTCCCTTCTCCCTCACCCTTTTGTCTTGTCTATTTAAATTCTAACCTCTCCAGGACATGGGTGGTCTCTTTCTATGTGCATGTACAGTACCTAGCACAATTGGACTTTTGAATATTAGTGTAATACAAACAATCAGACCTTTAACTTTCTATTTCTATAGAAAAGTCTTAGTCCATGCAATGAAAATTTATTGTAATCATTAACTAGATGGCCCTGCTAGATTAATTGTCATATTTTGAAATTTAACATTGGTGTTCTACATAAATATTTCACATGCTCTTGTTCTAGGGGTTTGGTTTGTAGAGGAAGCTTAACAGGGGAAGCTCAAGAGACAGTACAGTGGAGAAGGCTGATACGTTGTGTTAAAATATTTGTTATTCCATCCATAATTGTGTCTGATTTTGTTAGCTCATGCACTAAGGGTAGGTATATACTTAAAATGCTGCAGTTCTTCAGTGAAGACACTACTACACTGCCATCGGCATAGTGGAGCGGATTGTGTTGATGGGAGAAGCCCTCCAGTTGACATAGCGCTGTCTACACTAGGGATTAGGCCCATATAACTGTCACTCAAGGGGGTGAAAAAGCCAAGTGATGCATAGTTATACTGATGTAAGTGTATAGTTTAGACCTGGCCTTAGACTCTAGGATTTAATGTGAACTTACTGCAGTTCTGCTGCTAGTTAACTTTCTTCTTGCCCACTTCCCTCAAAGAAATCCTTATGTAAACTGGAGGGACACAGATGTTTGAGAATGATCTGATTGCAGTTAATGGTACAAGGCAAGCAAAATGTGCCATTAACTACACCTGCTACAGGTGAAACATGCTTATTCTGCTACTAGATTACAACATCCTTTACCCGAATGTTGGCATAGTCCCTGAATGCCATACATTCTTCTTCCCACCCATCTGATTCTGGAGAAAGGCCTCACCCTATCCACATACAAAGCTTTGCATCCTTCCATGGGGCTCCTTACATCATATCCAGATTTTTTTCTCTCGCTCTCTCCATGCACTTACCTACCTTTCAAACACTCTGACCCTCAGCACAATGACTTACAGTAAAACCTGTATCCTGTTTTATGATAAAGACATACTTAGTTATCTCTAACATCTCTATTTCTAAGGCCTGCCTTGTTTTCCTAACTGAAATATGCCAGATGTTTTATTGGAGGCCCTTGTGGTGTGCCAGAGAGGTGAAGAGGGATAGAGATTCAAAGAGGCTGAAATCCAAGCACTACTTCCCCCTTCCTATTCCCAAACTAATTTTTAAGTGGGGAAGAGATTTTTGAGGGAAGAACCATGTTTGAGGAAGACATTATACACTGCCAAGAAGCTAAAATCATACAAATCTCTTAATATTTTGCTTTTTAGTTAACCTGTTTTTAGTTAAGGCTGTTTCAACCCTATCTTGCATCACACTGGAGCAAGGGATGATAATGTGTACCAATAAGTAGGCAGGTTATTATAACTAATTTTCTCTTGCATTTTGCTTTGGGATCAGTGTCATCCCTCATTAGTACATTTCAATATTCCTTTAGCATCGTTTAATCTGAAATGGCTTTATTCTTCATTCAGCAGTATTTGTGTTCAACATATTTTCACAGCTCTGTTTACAAGGCGTCCTAGAACAGATGTTATGACGCAGTTAAAGGAACATGAAACAAATTGTAGGTAATGGCCCATGCTTATTTGTTTTGCATCAGCTGGGTTTCTATAGCTACTGTACATCTGCTTCATGCAGGTTGCTGTTCATTTTCTGTAGCTGTCGCAGTCCAGATATTTCAGGCAGACTACTGATTTTGCTCAGCACAGTAAAGTGATAACTTCTCAACACTACAAACTCACAACATGTGATATAAGTTATGAACTTTGAAAATAGTGTGTAATTCTAAACAGCATTTCTCAGTCTTCTGCTAGCACCATGGCCACCTCACAGAAAATTATGACATAAATTCAGCAAAGTCCTCAAGAATATGCCTAACTTTATGCAGATGAGTGAAGTTAAGCATGTTCTTGAGTACCTGGCTTAGCTGGGCCACAGTGTGAGGAACCAATGGCAGAGAGGTAGGTCCGTTTATTTTCTGCCTTTTTAAAATGTGAATGTGTAACATTTTAAATTGGGTCAAACTCACCGTGGGTGTCATTATGATGAAGTCAAGGGAGTTAGCACACGGGTTGCACTGGGATGAATTTTGCCCAGTGTTTCATATTTGTACTGAAAGTTCTTTTTTTCTTCTGATGCTGAAGCACAACGGAAGCTGCTTGGGCTCCCACAATGTCTTCATCCACGCAAGTCCTCTTCCTCCAAAACTTTTTGCTTCTCTTTCTCTTGTCAGGTGGGCTATTCTTTTATTTGGCTTAGCTGCTAATTTTAAGGAATCTCACCACTTGGCTTGTTTTGGTTATCACGTGCATACTTCGCTTTCGCGAACATTATATGCTGAAGAATCCTATTGTCTCTTGCAGGTAGGGTAAGAAGGTTGTGAATTTGCAAGGCAGACAAAAAAATCCCGTCTGCAATTTCTGGGCAAAAGTTCAATGTTAATTGCCTCTCTAGCATGCTAGTAAAAAATCTAAAGGATATTGTTTGTTTTCAGTACTTTCCTAACAATATTTAAAATCATTTCTGGACTTTAGGCAGCACCCTTAAAACTCTAGCAACTGCAGTGCCACAAAAGTTTCCTTCTGTGAATTAAATAGGCTCATTTCTTTACAATAAGATTAAAGGGTACCTGGTACGCTAATTACAGGTTGAGTAATTGTAACCTGTAAATTCTCCCTGTGTTGTTTGAGCCATATTCCATTAGTTAGCAATCCAGGTTTCCCCATTATTGTTTGGCTTGCCCTACAATTCCTAATACGATCCATACCACACCCAGTCTTTGCAGTGCATATTAAATTTTGGTTAGTTTGCTCAGAAGCAAGTGTGCTTATGTGCAAGACACTGGATTTTATCTGTATTTACAACTATGTCCACAGCAAAAGGAGAAAATTCTTCATTCTAGAAACAATTTTTTCACTGTCATGTTTTATTATTTTATTCATTTTCTAGGGTTAAATGTGCACATTGATACAGCCAAACAGTTTATAACTAGGAAAGGAAACCCCAGTCTATTTTCCTCCTCAGCTGCAGGTGCTCTGGCTTCTTTTGCCAGTGAAATTTATCATGGTAAAGTGGACATGTGGGCATGATTTCCACTGTATACAACACTGTGACAGAAGATATGATAGATTATTTTTCCATTTTCCTCAGAAGAGTGTTTCATTTTTCATTTACAAGAATTTTCTATGGCTCTTCTCCAGAACTTTATATTGATGAGGCAGTAAGTGTGTGACAAGCTTGGTGGTTGTGCTGGTGGTTAGAATTATGAACTATTTGTCCTTCAGGGACTGAAAATGAAACCCATGGCTGCAAAACGGAGATAAAGCTGTATTTTCACTGAGGCTGCTAAATGGCTCTATAGACCACAGCAGGTGATCACATGAAATAACAGCTGACTAGGAAATGTGTAACTGCTCTCTTAGGAATAGAATTTTTGTTAAGGTGCTCTTCACAGATAGGTCCCCTCAGTTACACTGGCAATAGTGCGATTTCAGGTTTGCATGGATCTGCTGAAAGGGAGATGGGTAGAAGGGCAAAGATTACTTAGGGTATGTCTACACTACGAAATTAGGTCGAATTTATAGAAGACGGTTTTTTTGAAATCGGTTTTATATATTCGAGTGTGTGTCCCCACAGAAAATGCTCTAAGTGCATTAAGTGCATTAACTCGGCGGAGCGCTTCCACAGTACCGAGGCAAGCGTCGACTTCCGGAGCGTTGCACTGTGGGTAGCTATCCCACAGTTCCCGCAGTCTCCGTTGCCCATTGGAATTCTGGGTTGATATCCCAATGCCTGATGGGGCTAAAACATTGTCGCGGGTGGTTCTGGGTACATATCGTCAGGACCCCGTTCCCACCCTCCCTCCCCCCGTGAAAGCAAGGGCAGACAATCATTTCGCGCCTTTTTTGTCTGCTGCCAGCCAAAGATGTAAAGGATAGATGGAGTGGGTCAGAACAAGAAATAGACCAGATTTGTTTTGTACTCATTTTCCTCCTCCCCTGTCTAGATCACACTGCAGTCAGTCACAGAGAAGGCGCAGCGAGGTTAATCTAGCCATGTATCAATCAGAGGCCAGGCTAACCTCCTTGTTCCAATAACAACGATAACTTTGGTGCACCATTTCTTATTGGAACCCTCCGTGCAGTCCTGCCTGAAATACTCCTTGATGTACAGGCACACCCTTTGTTGATTTTAGCTCCCTGAAGCCAACCCTGTAAGCCGTGTCGTCAGTCGCCTCTCCCTCCATCAGAGCAATGGCAGACAATCGTTCCGCGCCTTTTTTCTGTGCGGACGCCATACCAAGGCAAGCATGGAGGCCGCTGAGCTCATTTTGGCAATTAGGAGCACATCAACCACCACACGCATTATCCAGCAGTATATGCAGTACCAGAACATGGCAACGCGATACCGGGCGAGGAGGCGACGTCAGCGCGGTCCCGTGAGTGATCAGGACATGGACACAGATTTCTCTGAAAGCATGGGCCCTGCCAATGCATGCATCATGGTGCTAATGGGGCAGGTTCATGCTGTGGAACGCCGATTCTGGGCTCGGGAAACAAGCACAGACTGGTGGGACCACATAGTGTTGCAGGTCTGGGACGATTCCCAGTGGCTGCGAAACTTTCGCATGCGTAAGGGCACTTTCATGGAACTTTGTGACTTGCTTTCCCCTGCCCTGAAGCGCATGAATACCAGGATGAGAGCAGCCCTCACAGTTGAGAAGCGAGTGGCGATAGCCCTGTGGAAGCTTGCAACGCCAGACAGCTACCGGTCAGTTGGGAATCAATTTGGAGTGGGCAAATCTACTGTGGGGGCTGCTGTGATGCAAGTAGCTCACGCAATCAAAGATCTGCTGATATCAAGGGTAGTGACCCTGGGAAATGTGCAGGTCATAGTGGATGGCTTTGCTGCAATGGGATTCCCTAACTGTGGTGGGGCTATAGACGGAACCCATATCCCTATCTTGGCACCAGAGCACCAAGCCGGCGAGTACATAAACCGCAAGGGGTACTTTTCGATAGTGCTGCAAGCTCTGGTGGATCACAAGGGACGTTTCACCAACATCAACGTGGGATGGCCGGGAAAAGTGCATGATGCTCGCATCTTCAGGAACTCTGGTCTGTTTCAAAAGCTGCAGGAAGGGACTTTCTTCCCAGACCAGAAAATAACTGTTGGGGATGTTGAAATGCCTATATGTATCCTTGGGGACCCAGCCTACCCCTTAATGCCATGGCTCATGAAGCCGTACACAGGCAGCCTGGACAGTGGTCAGGAGCTGTTCAACTACAGGCTGAGCAAGTGCAGAATGGTGGTAGAATGTGCATTTGGACGTTTAAAGGCGCACTGGCGCAGTTTACTGACTCGCTTAGACCTCAGCGAAACCAATATTCCCACTGTTATTACTGCTTGCTGTGTGCTCCACAATATCTGTGAGAGTAAGGGGGAGACGTTTATGGCGGGGTGGGAGATTGAGGCAAATCGCCTGGCTGCTGGTTACGCGCAGCCAGACACCAGGGCGGTTAGAAGAGCTCAGGAGGGCGCGGTACGCATCAGAGAAGCTTTGAAAACCAGTTTCATGACTGGCCAGGCTACAGTGTGAAAGTTCTGTTTGTTTCTCCTTGATGAAACCCCCCGCCCCTTGGTTCACTCTACTTCCCTGTAAGCTAACCACCCTCCCCTCCTTCCTTTAATCACCGCTTGCAGAGGCAATAAAGTCATTGCTGCTTCACAGTCATGCATTCGTTATTCATTCATCACACAAATAGGGAGATGACTACCAAGGTATCCCAGGAGGGGTGGTGGAGGAGGGAAGGAAAATGCCACACAGCACTTTAAGCACAGCACTTTAAAAGTTTACAACTTTAAAATTTATTGAATGACAGCCTTCTTTTTTTGGGCAATCCTCTGTTGTGGAGTGGCTGGTTGGCCGGAGGCCCCCCCACCGCGTTCTTGGGCGTCTGGGTGTGGAGGCTATGGAACTTGGGGAGGAGGGCGGTTGGTTACAGAGGGGCAGCAGTGGCAGTCTGTGCTCCAGCTGCCTTTGCTGCAGCTCAACCATACACTGGAGCATTCTGGTTTGGTCCTGCAGCAGCCTCAGCATTGAATCCTGCCTTCTCTCATCACGCTGCCGCCACATTTGAGCTTCAGCCCTGTCTTCAGCCCGCCACTTACTCTCTTCAGCCCGCCACTTACTCTCTTCAGCCCTCCACCTCTCCTCCCGGTCATTTTGTGCTTTCCTGCACTCTGACATTATGTGCCTCCACGCATTCGTCTGTGCTCTGTCAGTGTGGGAGGACAGCATGAGCTCGGAGAACATTTCATTGCGAGTGCGTTTTTTTTTCTTTCTAAGCTTCACTAGCCTCTGGGAAGGAGAAGATCCTGTGATCATTGAAACACATGCAGCTGGTGGAGAAAAAAAAAGGGACAGCGGTATTTAAAAAGAGACATTTTATAAAACAGTCGCTACACTCTTTCAGGGTAAACCTTGCTGTTAACATTACATACATAGCACATGTGCTTTCGTTACAAGGTCGCATTTTGCCTCCTCCCACCGCGTGACTACCCCCTCAACCTTCCCCCCTCCCTGTGGCTAACAGCGGGGAACATTTCTGTTCAGCCACAGGCAAACAGCCCAGCAGGAATGGGCTATACTGAGTGTCCCTGAAGAAAAGCACCCTATTTCAACCAGGTGACCATGAATTATATCTCACTCTCCTGAGGATAACACAGAGAGAGAAAGAACGGATTTTGGTTGAATGCCAGCAAACATACACTGCAATGCTTTGTTCTACAGTGATTCCCGAGTATGTGTTCCTGGCCTGGAGTGATAAAGTGTCCTACCATGAAGGACGAAATAAGGCTGCCCTCCCCAGAAACCTTTTGCAAAGGCTTTAGGACTACATCTAGGAGAACCGCAAATGCCAGGGCAAAGTAATCCTTTCACATGCTTGCTTTTAAACCATGTATAGCATTTTAAAAGGTACACTCACCAGAGGTCCCTTCTCCGCCTGCTGGGTCCAGGAGGCAGCCTTGGGTGGGTTCGGGGGGTACTGGCTCCAGGTCTAGGGTGAGAAACAGTTCCTGGCTGTCGGGGAAAACCGGTTTCTCCGCTTGCTTGCTGTGAGCTATCTACAACCTCCTCCTCCTCCTCATCTTCTTCGTCCCCAAAACCTGCTTCCGTATTGCCTCCATCTCCATTGAAGGAGTCAAACAACACGGCTGGGGTAGTGGTGGCTGAACCCCCTAAAATGGCATGCAGCTCATCATAGAAGCGGCATGTTTGGGGCTCTGACCCAGAGCGGCTGTTCGCCTCTCTGGTTTTCTGGTAGGCTTGCCTCAGCTCCTTCAGTTTCACGCGGCACTGCTTCTGGTCCCTGTTATGGCCTCTGTCCTTCATGCCCTGGGAGATTTTCACAAAGGTTTTGGCATTTCGAAAACTGGAACGGAGTTCTGATAGCACGGATTCCTCTCCCCAAACAGCGATCAGATCCCGTACCTCCCGTTCGGTCCATGCTGGAGCTCTTTTGCGATTCTGGGACTCCATCATGGTCACCTGTGCTGATGAGCTCTGCATGGTCACCTGCCGCTTGCCACGCTGGCCAAACAGGAAATGAGATTCAAAAGTTCGCGGTTCTTTTCCTGTCTACCTGGCCAGTGCATCTGAGTTGAGAGTGCTGTCCAGAGCGGTCAGAATGGAGCACTCTGGGATAGCTCCCGGAGGCCAATACCATCGAATTGTGTCCACAGTACCCCAAATTCGAGCTGGGAACGTCGATTTAAGCGCTAATCCACTTGTCAGGGGTGGAGTAAGGAAATCGATTTTAAGAGCCCTTTAAGTCGAAATAAAGGGCTTCACTGTGTGGACGGGTGCAGGTTTAAATCGATTTAACGTTGCTAAATTCGACCTAAAGTCCTAGTGTAGACCAGGGCTTAGTCAATGATTCCTTTAAGGTGGTTTAGTCAGAAACTAGGCCATTCTTGGAGCATAACTCGGCTCAAGTTTGTTTGTTCAAAGACAAAGTATATGAGATGTGACTAATTCACACTTCTCAACTAGAGTGCAGTTTGATATGACAGATCATAAGAAGGGGCAGATAACTCCAATACAGTTTTATTTGTTACATGAGGTAGTGGAACCTACAGTAACTAGCGCACACAGAGATTTAGTACTTAGTCTTTTATTCCCTGCATTTAGGAGTATTATTTCTAGGAGCTGATAGTGATACATAATGTATTACTTTTCAATATGCTAAAATTTTGCATTACTCTTTTCCTCCCCCACCCCTCAAAAAATCTGTTATTCCTTTAGAAGTGTGCAGAATACAGAAACACTAATTGTTTTCTAACTAAAATGCAACTCTGACAGCATTACAGCTTTCAATCCCTCTTCAGAATTTTTGAGTCAGAAAATGGTTAGTAAAAATCCCATCTTTTAGATACACATGTATCATTTAAACTAAATTGTTAAAGGTGTTGGAAATTTAAAGGAATTCCTAGCCGTTTAAATAGTACATCAACATTTTATTTTTTCTAAAATAGGGTATATTATGTCTAGTGATTGAAAGGCAATTAATATGGCAATCTGGCAATCTCTTAAAGATGCATTAAGAAAGAAAACAGTAGACTTTCTATAACTGAACTCTCACTGAAACTGAACTCTCACTCCATCCCTGAAATCAGAAAGCCAGTGATCCAAAAAGGGGATAAAATTAATTGAGCTGACTTCAGTCAAGACACTAAGACCTAATTCTGCAAACAGATATGCACTGGCTTAATTAACTCCCATTGCCAAGTGTGTGAACATTTGCAGGATAAATGCTTAAATTCTCCAGGCCTTTTAATAATACCTAAGAGCAGATGGGCTTCTCCTTGAAATGACTAGTGATGGACTGACAGTATATTCCTTTAAATGTTGTTGTTGAGAATGAGTTGTTAGTAACTTCTGAATTTTTGTTGCATTTTTCATTCCACAGGTGGCTGGGGTTATGCTGCTGGGAGCACCGGGGCTGGCTGCCTCACCTCCTGCAGGGAGTCAGGATGGCTGGTGCTGGGGTCACGCCGCCTGGTGTCCCAGGGCCAGGAGTGCTGCCAGCCAGCACACCAAAGCTTGGGCCTCGCCACCTGGTGCTGGAGCCTGTGGTGGGGGGGCTACAGGCTCCTGCAGGGGAGGGGAGGTGGAAGGGGGGCAGATGGGGTGGGGCAGTGCCTTGGGCAGGGCTGGGGACTAGCCTCCCCCAACAGCCAGGTCACGAGCCACCCATGCACCACAGTTTGCAGATGACCCAGTTTGCAGATGCGGTATCAAGTGGAGTGCTCCAAGGGTCGGTCCTGGGGCCGGTTTTGTTCAATATCTTCATAAATGATCTGGAGGATGGTGTGGATTGCACTCTCAGCAAATTTGCAGATGATACTAAACTAGGAGGAGTGGTAGATACGCTGGAGGGGAGGGATAGGATACAGAAGGACCTAGACAAATTGGAGGATTGGGCCAAAAGAAATCTGATGAGGTTCAATAAGGATAAGTGCAGGGTCCTGCACTTAGGACGGAAGAACCCAATGCACAGCTACAGACTAGGGACCGAATGGCTAGGCAGCAGTTCTGCGGAAAAGGACCTAGGGGTGACAGTGGACGAGAAGCTGGATATGAGTCAGCAGTGTGCCCTTGTTGCCAAGAAGGCCAATGGCATTTTGGGATGTATAAGTAGGGGCATAGCGAGCAGATCGAGGGACGTGATCGTTCCCCTCTATTCAACATTTGTGAGGCCTCATCTGGAGTACTGTGTCCAGTTTTGGGCCCCACTCTTCAAGAAGGATGTGGATAAATTGGAGAGAGTCCAGCGAAGGGCAACAAAAATGATTAGGGGACTGGAACACATGAGTTATGAGGAGAGGCTGAGGGAGCTGGGATTGTTTAGCCTGCAGAAGAGAAGAATGAGGGGGGATTTGATAGCTGCTTTCAACTACCTGAAAGGGGGTTCCAAAGAGGATGGCTCTAGACTGTTCTCAATGGTAGCAGATGACAGAACGAGGAGTAATGGTCTCAAGTTGCAGTGGGGGAGGTTTAGATTGGATATTAGGAAAAACTTTTTCACTAAGAGGGTGGTGAAACACTGGAATGCGTTACCTAGGGAGGTGGTAGAATCTCCTTCCTTAGAGGTTTTTAAGGTCAGGCTTGACAAAGCCCTGGCTGGGATGATTTAACTGGGAATTGGTCCTGCTTCGAGCAGGGGGTTGGACTAGATGACCTTCTGGGGTCCCTTCCAACCCTGATATTCTATGACCCAAAATTGGGGGATTGGTAAATAATGAAAAGGACAGGTCACTGACTCAGTGATTTGGATTGCTTGGTAGACTGGGCACAAGCAAGCAATATTCATTCTAATACGGCTAAATGTAAATGTCTCTGTCTAGGAACAAAGTGTAGGCCATACTTACAGGAAGGGGGATTCTATCCACCATGACTCAAGTCTTTTTCAGGGTCACTGCTTCCCAGGTTATCCACTGAATGTGAGCTCACAGCAGGGGTGAAAGTAACTGAGGCCACTTACTGGTCCGGGGTGGGGTGGCTTTGGCCCCCAGAAGGGGCGGGGCCTTGGGTGGAAGGGGCAGGGCTGGGGGGGGTGGTCATCCCCCAGACATCCCTTCCAGTCCGGCTGGACCGCACCGCCCAGGGCTCCCATGTTGATTTTAAAGGGCCTGGGGCTCTGGACATCGCTGCTGCCATAGCGGCAGCAGGGGCCAGAGCCCCAGGCCTTTTTAAATCACCAGCCCCAGGGCAGCTGCTCCCTTTGCCCCCCCATTGGTGGCCGGGGGGGCCAAAAGGGGCAGGAACGTTAAAGCACTGCAGGGTCCTTTGCCGCAGGCCCCATTGACGGGGGGGGGGGCAGCAACATTAAAGCACCACGGCGGCAAAGGACCATCCTTAAAGCACTGCTGCGGCAGCGTTTTAATGTCCCTGCCTCTTATGCCTCCCCTGTCGGCAGCCCTGGCAGGACAGACCCTACCAACAGGGCTGCCCACAGGGGGAAGGGGCAGTGAAGTTAAAGGACGGTCCTTTGTCACGGCAGTGCTTTAACTTCACTGCCCCTTGCCCCTCTCCCCCCCCGCCCCCCGTCAGCAGCCCGGCCGGTACGGACCCCACCAGCAGGGCCGCCGACAGGGGAGGCAAAAGGGGCAGGGACACTAAAGCGCTGCCGCGGCAACGCTTTAATGTGGGCTGGGCATGGGCCAGTGCGGGTTCTTACTGGTACACCGTACCAGCCCCTACCGGCTCACTTTCACCCCTGACTCACCATGAGATGTTGTGACCAAAAAAGCTAATTCACCCCTTGGATGCATGAACAGAGGAATCTCAGGTAGGAGTAGAGAGGTTCTTTTACTTCTTTATTTGACATTGATGCGACTGCTGCTGCAATACTGTGGCCATTTCCAGTGTGTATATCTGTGACTGGTCTGGACTTTATTCTGCAACATATCATAAATGTGATCAAGTCATGATCACTTTACCTACCATTAACTTTTAGTTCTGTGATCAGTTCATCCTTATCTATTAGGACAAGGTCTAATAAAGAATTCCCCTGTGTTGGCTGAAACACTTTTTAAATTAGGAAATTTGTCATCTGGAATGTTTAGACATTCCAGGGATGTTTTAGTACTGGCAGCATTAGACCTCCACCATATGTCACTCAAATTGAAGTCTCCCATGAGCACACAGCATTTTCCCCTACACATTATAGATAAGAGTGTAAGGAGGTGGTCATCCTGTTCACTGTTCAAAGCTAGAGTGCACTAGAGAGCCTGAAGTTGTCTAGATCTTTCCCTTAAGTACAGTCCTGAATCATCAGTTCTGAAAAATAACCTTTTTGGGTTCAGAGGTGGATGGAGAACAGCAGTTGGAATTTGCTACCCTTTCTCACTCTCCAGGCACCTCGTCTTCCTGCACCCATGAGTGTTCCTGTGCTTTCCTTGCTCTAGTATTCAGCTCAGTAAGAGACTTGCTAACTTGGTGATAGTCTAGAACTGAGTGTAAAGGGTAAGGTGTCCCTTACTGTTAATGGGAGCTTGCTAGAGAGCTGTGGTTGCACCCTGTTATAAACTCATTGGTGGCTAAGAAACTTGATTCAATCCATTTGGTTCCTAACCAGGGTTTTAATTTATTTTGTACTCTACCAGGGCTATTGAATAGTCTCAGCTGCCTCAGAGAAATCTAAAGGCCAGAAAATCATCTAGGCTACCTCTCTGAATAAAGACTCCTGTGAAATGATCCAGAAGATCTAATCAGAGCAATCATGTGGATTGACACGCGACTAGGTAATGAACCAATATAAAACTTTTCCTTTGTGGAGCAAAAGGCTTCATTTTTGTGGACAATCTTCCAGGAAGTAAAAGGAATAAGCTGAGGCCATTTATTCCGGAGGACCATGGTTTGGCCAATTATGCCTTAAAAGCCGCTTATGACAAGCGCAATGAGGCTACTCATTCCATTGTATCTCCTGTGATTCTTCATAGGCCACCTTGGTTAACTGTGTCCTTCTTATAAGGAGCCAAAATAAGTGTTGGGATTTCCTTTGTTTGAGGGCTTAACTCTACCGTAAGGATGGCTAAAATTCTAGGAAAAACTCCAGCTTGTGACAAGACCTTAAGGAGATGTGGAGAGAGAGTAGGATGGGAGTGCAAGGAGCTTCCTCACCTCCTGCTAGAGCCTGTCACAGTGCAGTGCCCAATACTTCCTCTGTGCACACCAGGAACACACCTCACCCCAAAAGGGGCAGGCTGAAAGCGGCACCTTGGCTCTGCATGGGCCTACAGAGTATATACAGAATTCCGCAGAGTATGCTGCATCTCCTGAAGGGATGTCATTTCCAGGAAGGCAAAATTCCTCCCAGCTCTTTCTCAGGAGCAGAATAGCTCCATACAGCCTTAAACTTCAGGGTGGTACCTACATAGCTGAACTGAGCCTCTCAGAAAGCAAGTCCATGGCTTGAGCCTTTGGTTTGCAGATCTTTCATATAGCTGAAAATTATCATTCTTCCACTTCTGGAGATCATGTTGTGACACTGGCAAACCAGCTGACCTGGGTATGACCCATAACAACTTAACAAGAGGCATTACAATTGTATTAGGACAATTCACTTGTATGTGAATATCAGAGATGCCCTAGACCAGAAATCACTAACCCATTTGTAGCCCAAGGGCCAGTGTGCTTCAACAGCAGCCCTGGGAACTACAAGTTGTGGACTACAAACTGTAGCATGTTGGGAGAACTTCCTGGTTCCTGCCAGGATGTACCCTCTGTCCCCCCTCCATCCCCCAACAGCAGGGGTCTCCACACTGACTGAGCTGGGAGCACCTAGCGGGCAAGCCAAGAGGAAGCTGCTGGACTGTAATCCTGGTCTATGTTCTTTACAGAATAAAGCCTTGTTCCTGGTGGCTTGTCTGAGGTGAACACACACTCACACAAAGGAGCCTCAAGCCCAGTTTCCCAAAGTTGCAAGACTGGCTTCCCCTATTTTGAACAACCTCAGACAGGGTCTGTGAACAGGAGGGGGGGGGGGGTGGGAGGAGCTACACATTAATTTGCAGTAATGGAAATCAAGGGTAGATGCTAAATGTTTGTGCACCTGTGTCCTGTTTGTGTACCTGTGTAACCAAATTATCTCTTAGATGCTAAATCCTTGTTATGTCTTAATTGCCTTACATTATGTATGTGACTCTCTCTTCAGTTAACCTTAAGATCAAAGACATGAGACACTGCAGGAAACTAATACTATTCCTCCATTGTTTTCAGCTTATCTATCCCTGTTATAATGAATGACCAGCTGTTGACTTATGTAAATGAGTGTAACTAGATTACCAGTTTCAGAGTGGTAGCCATGTTAGTCTGTATTGGCAAAAAACTTGTGGCACCTTCAAGACTAACAAATTTATTTGAGCATAAACTTTTGTGGGCTACAGACCACTTCATCAGATTCATAGAATATCAGGGTTGGAAGGGACCTCAGGACCAATCCCCAATTAAATCCTCCCAGCCAGGGCTTTTTCATGCCTGACCTTAAAAACTTCTAAGGAAGGAGATTCCACCACTCCCCTAGATAACGCATTCCAGTTTCACCACCCTCCTAGTGAAAAAGTTTTTCTTAACTCCAACCTAAACCTCCCCCACTGCAACTTGAGACCATTACTCCTTGTTCTGTCATCTGCTACCACTGAGAACAGTCTAGATCCAGCCTCTTTGGAACCCCCTTACAGGTAGTTGAAAGCAGCTATCAAATCCCCCCTCATTCTTCTCTTCCGCAGACTAAACAATCCCAGTTCCCTCAGCCTCTCCTCATAAGTCATGTGTTCCAGTCCCCTAATAATTTTTGTTGCCCTCCGCTGGACACTTTCCAATTTTTCCACATCCTCCTTGTAGCGTGGGGCCCAAAACTGGACACAGTACTCCAGATGAGGCCTCACCAGTGTCCAACAGAGGGGAACGATCACGTCCCTCGATCTGCTGGCAATGCCCATTGACCTTCTTGGCAACAAGGGCACACTGCTGACTCATATCCAGCTTCTCATCCACTGTAACCCCTAGGTCCTTTTCTGCAGAACTGCTGCCTAGCCATTCAGTCCCTAGTCTGTAACGGTGCATGGGATTCTTCCGTCCTAAGTGCAGGACTCTGCACTTGTCCTTGTTGAACCTCATCAGATTTCTTTGGCCCCAATCCTCTAATTACAGGGCCCTCTGTATCCTATCCCTACCTCCAGCGTATCTACCTCTCCTCCCAGTTTAGTGTAATCTGCAAACTTGCTGAGGGTGTAATCCACACCATCCTCCAGATAATTAATGAAGATATTGAACAAAACCGGCCCGAGGACCAACCCTTGGGGCACTCCACTTGATACTGGCTGCCAACTAGACATGGAGCCATTGATCACTACCCATTGAGCCCAACAATCTAGCCAACTTTCTATCCACCTTATAGTCCATTCATCCAGCCCATACTACTTTAACTTGCTGGCAAGAATACTGTGGGAGATGTGTCAAAAGGTTTGCTAAAATCAAGGAACAACACATCCACTGCTTTCCCCTCATCCACAGAGCCAGATTACCAGTGTATGCATAGGAAATTGAATGTTAACTTCAAAGTGGTTGGTCAGTGTGTCTTCAAGGAAGAAGAATTCTCACTCACATGCAGTGCTCAAAACAGTTGACAGCCTGCTTCAGCTGTAAAAGTGAAATGTCGGGCCTGATGCTGCACCTCTTGTCTGCTGAACTTTAAACAGGGAAAGTTTAAGCCATGGGACTAAGATCTTCCAAGTAGTTTGGAATATCCTGGAAAATGTAAGGAAAGACTCTCTCTAACAAACTCTACATCTAAACAGAATTTGGATTCCCTTTTGGGATGATTCCAGCGAGACTTTTGGAAGCCAGCAGACTCCTCTATCACTGCTACAAATCTGATATAAGGACCTTGCAAGCATTTGTAATAAGAACAGCCATACTGAGTCAGCCCAAAGGTCCATCTAACCCACTATCCTGTCTTCTGATAGTGGCTAATTCCAGTATAATCTACTGTATATAATCTTTTAAATATTCAACAACTCTTTTATTAATAAACCTGTAGTTAGTTTACTAAGGATTGTATTCCTGACAGCGTGACATTTGGGTAAGTGTCTGAGTTTTTGGGATTAGTAGAACTTCACATATGGCAAACTGCATTTTCAGTAACCTCTCATTATATTAGATGTGTTTGCCTAGATAAGAACCAAGGGCTGGAATGCCTAAAGTGGACTGTCTCTGGCTTCTTAACCAGTGTGGTACTATAGAAGCTCTTTTGATACTGGTTTGATGACTCTAATAAAATAAACCACCAGTTTTTTGGGGATTGCCTGCCCTATTTCTTGCAGTCTTCCCTGAGTGTGGCATTCTCAGTATGGCCCATCTCAGGCACTCCATCCCACATGTCACAAATAGTGAGCCTCCTGTTCACTTGGTTTTTCTGGCTCAGCAGACACAAAGGCAGCTTCTGTGAGCTTAGACCTTCATGACCATCAGCATTGACAAAGACCCTATTCCCCCTCCAAGTTTCCTCCTCCTCCTCCACTAGCGGCCTCAAAGAAGAAGTTTGTGGTACTTCAGAAAACCGATAAATTCCATCTCCTTCATCTTTTAGGGACTGGTTAAGTTGGAAGTCCATCACTTTTTCCAAGGATGCCTCTCATAAGACACTTCTGAGGAAAGAGGATGCATCTGGTCTAAGTTTGGGAGCCACAGACATAACCTTTTGTCATTATATTCCTACTATTTTGTTATGCTTCCTTCTCTACTCACCCCTGTCACTCCCCTGCACCCCTGAAAAAAAGGCAAGAACTCTTCATTTCTTTCTCAGCCAAACACAATGGAAACTAAGACTCCTTAATAACTTGTCTAAAACCAATCTCAAGTAGCCAGGTGCTCTAAAGATGAGAAGACTCCATAAATTTGAATCCCAATCATCACTTTGTCCTGAATGATTTTCACTTTAGGATATTAGACTTTAGCTTTCATCAGGGTGTCTAGAATATATTTCCATGCTAGGAAGCCCATAGCAATAGTCTCATCAGGTAGAGTCAAAGGGGAACTAATTTATCCAATAATTTCCACTATTTGTGCATTTTCCAGACAGAATAGAAAGGATAAACTAAGCAGGCACATCCATTTCAAAAAGTTAAATTGCAAATAGAATGGAAAATGCCTTTTTTTCACCTGTTGATGGGCAGCATGTACAATCATACCTCTCTTCCTGAACTCATGGATTCTCAGAATAACATAATTGGGCTGGCATGTTAAAATTCATCAGACAACTAACAGCTCCTTCTCAATGACCTCTTCTGGTGCATTTTTGTGTTCTGCTGTTACAGGCAATTACATGCTGGCAAGAGAGGGAGTAGTATGAGGAATATTGCCTGACAGCCATGCATGCTTCTATTAGGGCTTAGAGTTTCTCATTCTGTGTGTGAGAGGGGGGTTTTCCCCTCACATCCCCATCTCTTTATCTGTGTAGAAACAACAACACTAACCTGCAACCCAGCCTCAGAATAAGTGACCAGTGTTGTCCTGACCTATGGGCACTGATTTGGATGTCCAAATCAGATATTTCTTCCCCTTTTCTTCTATATCAGTACCAACCATGGTGTCTTTCTTCCCCTGCTTCAATACAGGGAATGTTCAGTTGTATTCATTGGATTACTTTTTATCATTATTGTATTTTAGTTCAGTTTATAATAAAAGTAAAAGAAGGCAGCTACTCCAGGTTCTGTGGACTGGATCCACAAAGGGACGTAGCCATTTTAATGTCTACCTTTCAGGTTCTTAGGAACAACAATGTGATCCACAAAGCCTACATTACACAGCTAGGCTATCTATCCAGTGAATGTGAAGATATAGGCACCTAAGAATGAGATCCACAAAAGCCAGCATGCTAGGCGCAGAGCCAGCTCGGCCATTGATTCTGATAAGAGGGGTTTGTCCTAAGCCCTACCCCTTCACAGAACCTGGTCCTAAGTCTGGGATGCAAGGAGACTCCTATCTTTGCTTGCGATCTGCAGCTGAGAACCCCTCACCTGGAGCCAGGCAGCTTAGGCACCTAAGCCACTGTTTGCAAAAATGGCTTCGGTGCCTGTCTAACTCCACACACAATGATGGCGGCAGCAGCCTCCTGTGCAACTTTGAGCTGAATGGATACGGCACTCACCCAGGATGTAGGAGACTCCAGTTCAGTCCCCCCACTTTCTGTCTCAACTCAAATGAGTGCCCTAGTTGTTGGACTATGGGATATTCTGATGTGGGGCTTGTAATGGGCGTTCTTGGGGTGCAACCTGGAATGGGAAAACTGCTGAGCCCTCTGTCTGACCAATCTGGGCTCCCTCTCACACTGTGGATGCTGTGACAAGCTGCAGAGACCTCCAGGTCTTGCACTTACACAAACATTCACAGGCAGGGACACACCCAGCTGAGTTACATGAATGCTTTTGCCAGCCACTCACAAACCAACAATAAAGAGGCTTCAACCAGTTTCCCCTCAGCCCCCCAGCCTAGGACCATAGAACTCCAGTGTCTTGCCCTGGTCAAAAGGTTACCTACCAGGGATGCTGAGTTCTATTTTTTTTCCTGAACATACAAGAAAATGGCCATCTGCAGGCTTTCATTTCAAGACCTCACTCCCTGCATGTGTATAGGGGCCGACCCAAGTTTAGCTTATTGCAGGATTGGGGCCTCAGTCTACACTAGCATTTTTTTCAGGAAGTCTTCCACTATTGCACGAATACCAATACTGTCCTACACATAGTAGCAGTGGTATGCTACTCTGTGATTAGACATTTTCATCTTTATGTTGTCTAGATCTGCTGGGATCTCTGCCCCAAATTTAGAGTGGTGACTTTCCGGGTTATGTCTGAAGGGGCCCAGAATGAAAATTGCTTTGGGAATTGAGAGAAGGATTTTCAGCGTGCGTATGCAATGTAGAGTTAAACCTTATATTGGAACCTTAACTGAGAAGATTCTGACTTTTAACTACTGAAAACTTAAATGCTAACAGTGTCGTATAGCTTGTGCTTGTAAAGGTAATCCATTCTCAGCTTCATCTGTATTAAAGTTTTCTTCTGGAGCAATATGCTGTATTTCTGTGCTGTTGCTTTGTTAAAAGCATGCATGTGGAGGGGCAGATAGGTAAAGGATAGTTGCATTTCATAAGATTCTTCAGATTTCTGCATTCAAAATTTTATTTTCATTTAGGTTTGGCCATATTTTAGATCAGTGAACTTAACCACAAACATTTGAATAATTTGAGTGTATACAAGAGAAGGGATTTCTCCTGAACTTTCTCATCCTAATGATGCAAGCCAAATCACCAAGTACACTAGTTCACATTTCAAAGGTGACTCATAAAAGCTAGCAATTCATCATGGGATCCTTTGCGGAACTATTTTTGGTCTGTTCTCAACACACAGCCTCACTGACAAATCCCAGGTGTTCTAGCTCAGAGCAAAGGGAAATTGTGAAGATTGCTCTGAAAGGAGTGAACATGCTCATTAAAAATGATTTCTGGTAAGAGTTCTGGCAGTTGGAACTTCTCCTTGTTGTGACCTCTTTCCCCTTTGCAATGTCACAAATGTGTTTGAGCATAATGAACACTAGTTCATTGGGCACACTGAGGAAACACCAGAGGTAGTTTGGGGATTGCTGGTTGTAACAAAACAACTGAATAGCTGTTCTGTTTTTAAATTCATAGATTTATTTCATTTGCACAATTGATATTTCCCACTCACAGGGGCGGCTCTACCAATTTTGCCGCCCCAAGCAGCCGCCACCGAATTGCTGCTGCCACAACATCAGCAGAGCTGCTGCCGTGCTCAGAAGAGCGGCGGAGCTGCTGCCCAAAAGCCACCGCAGCAGGAGGAAGAGTAGCAGAGCTGCTGGCGAATTGCCGCCCCGGGACACAGACTGACGCCCCATTCTGAATGCCGCCCCAAGCACCTGCTTGGAAAGCTGGTGCCTGGAGCCGGCCCTGCTCACTCATATTCCACTTATTACTGAGAAATTTGTGTTTGTGAGCACACAAGACAAATGGCCTTGGTTAATCAAATCAGTTTAAATGCTTCATCTCTGCAAATGAATTGGAATGTGATTTCTTGGTTAGAATTTTTAGATACACTTTTATTTTTATGATTAACCTCCGCATCAATTGGAATGAGACTTTAGACCCTCTCTCATCAGGACACTGGAGTGAAAGTTGCAGTCAGATGAAAATAATTGCTATAGGTACTAAATTTCATTTACTTTTGCATAATTTGGGTACATTAGACTAAATATACTCAACAAAAATTGAATAGAGAAGATTCCCAGAGTGTGATAAATGTCAGTGAGAAGTGGGGCATTTTCTGCAGTGTGTGAAAATGTAACATGGCTGTGAATGTTGAGGTTGTTTTGAGAATTACTATAAGGGAGAATGTAACCAGACTCCTTTTTATGGCTATAAAGATATTAAGAATCAATTTTTAGGCACAGTGTTACTTGTAAGTCTATATATCACTAGGCACTAGCCTACAGTTATATTGGGCAGATGCAGAGACCAAGAAAAATTGCATATGATAGCCCAAGCATTTTTGATAAATAGAATTTTTCCTGATTGAGTGAGAAACTATTGGTTTTATGTATTTGAAATGTAGAAAATGCTTTAGCTTGTAAATCATGTTACCACACAAGTACCTTAACTGAAGCAAGATGGAATTACTGCTAACCTTCTGTGATCTTTCCTTTCTTGAGTTTATATGATATGTTTCTTACAGTGAAGCATTATGCAACAAATGTAGAAGCTGAAACTTCCTCTCTGGAGCCTTTTAAAAAGAGAGGTTATAAATGTTTTATATCAGATCTCAGGGTATTATGTTTTTCCCCAGGAGGCCAAGTTTTCAGTGCATAACTTTCAGTGTTGTAAGTTAGCTACCTGCTTCATCAGCTGAATGTCCTTTATGCTATCCATGAAGTAGCGTGTTAATGAAGACCGCTTTATATGATACTGAGAACATGTGTCCCAAGAGGGTATTATACTTGCAGATCTGCTGAACTTTCTAGCACCAATATTTTCTTGTAATTCCTAAATCTTCTGATAAATATGGATAATTTTTTACAAAGCATCTCATATCTAATGATTAAAGCCGAAATGGTCTTTTTGTTTACAAAATCTATATGTATAAGTGAACTAACATCATAAAATACACCTCTCCCCCCACCTCCTGTGTTAATACTTTGCACCTCTAGTGTTTCTACAGAGATCTGCAGGAAAGGAAACTAAAGCTCTTTAACTGTATGCAGCAGGTTGCAACAAAAATTATCATATTGGGCGAGTCCTTTATCAGGCAAAATTGGAATTCAGGATCAGCATGTTTGAGTTCTGAGCCTTAGAATGATGCCTGCCGTGGAAGCAGTGCCCTCAAGGCAGAGGGCTCACCTCATGTGTCTGTCTAGCAACACTCTCTGGAAAATCTTAAGACATGTATTGACAAGTTCCAGATGGTGCTGCACCCAAGCACCCTTCACAGGAGGCAATATCATATATCCTATGTGGCATGTGCAGCAGGGACCCAGGAGAAACTTGGCACTGCGCTCAGAAGCCCCCTCCTCAACACTTCCAACTAGAGTCTACTCCCCTGAGTTATACCACCCTGTATGTTTTGTATGCTGTAATGTTTGTATTGAGAAAACACTTACGTTGTAGAAGTTGTTGGGGTCAGGAGGGGGAGAGAGGTTTTGATAGACGTTGGGGGCTTTTAGCTACCAGTGAGTCATGAGAGGACGTTGTTGATCTCCAGAATGCTGCTTTGGTTTTATGCACTGGGGACAGAGGTGACTTTAAATTGGTGGGGGCAGGGCCTCTTATCTCACCTCAATATCTATCATGCCTTCCAACAATGATGGATAAGCAAATTATTTTGATGGCACTGCTCAAATCAATAGTAAATAGTTAATGTTGATGGTTTTTCTATACATCATTAAGCTTCAGAGTTAATATATGCTTCTCGTAGAGCTACTGTTAGACTGTCTGACTCAAGCACACTTCACTGCCTCTGTCTAAATTTGAAGCTTATCCCACCAACCAGAAGAGGTAGATTCTTTTTTAAATGAAGGCTAAAATTTTTTCAATCCTAATTATGCAGCAGGAAAAAAGGATTATGCAGCTCTGTATTGTGGTTCCATAACTGCATTAACTCATTTTATTAGGTTTGATACTGTGTAGAAAATATCAGTGACTAACTATTGCTGCATATCTATACAAATAAAACCCCAGCCTTAAGCGTTTACTTTGCAAATGTTCTTTGAGAATGAATCTAATAAACCCAGTAAGAATTATATGCTAGCATCTGAGCTGTACTTAAAGAGGCATATTTACATAGCTGTAGGAAAAACACACATTGCATTATGTGAAATGAGCAACTTCTACAATGTTAATTTAATTGTCATAGAAAGAGAGACCTTGAAATGCACATAACATACTAGCATAATAAGAGTAGCACATGAAGCAGATATCCAGCTGAGAGGTGGCATCTCTCACTAGCACATCTGCTCACACTCATAGAATGAGGTTTCTCCACACATGGCATGCAAGAGATGGAGTACTTGTTGTCAATCACTTTAGCAGCTCAACCAGGGCTTTTTTTCTTTTTAATAAGATTCCAAGAGATAAAAGTGAAAGTTGTTCATGTGCAGCAGTAATTTGGGTATATTAGTTCACATACCTATAAGGCATCCATGGGCTATGGGGATGTTGTCAAAGTCCTTCACCTGAGCGATGCCATCGAAATCTACACTATAACAGCTATACAATTTGGTGGTTGAGTGGAACCCTTTCATAGGCCCAAATCCTCCTCCTCCTCCTCCTGCACAAAGATTTAAGTGCAATAATCGGGCTTTGCAGAAATGTTCTCCAAAAGGGTCAAACTTCTCTGTAGGCTACAGAATGCCACCAGAGAGACACTGACCACTATTACACTTCAGCCTCTCCCACTTCCGCCCCCCATCCCCGACTTCCATGGGTGTGGATTTGGCTAATGGATCACATACTTCTCGGGTGAAATTCTTTGGCTTGTTAGATACAGGAGGTCATTGTAGATTAGCATACTGATTCCTTCTGGCCTTAGAATCATAGAATCATAGAATATCAGGGTTGGAAGGGACCCCAGAAGGTCATCTAGTCCAACCCCCTGCTCAAAGCAGGACCAATTCCCAGTTAAATCATCCCAGCCAGGGCTTTGTCAAGCCTGACCTTAAAAACCTCTAAGGAAGGAGATTCTACCACCTCCCTAGGTAACGCATTCCAGTGTTTCACCACCCTCTTAGTGAAAAAGTTTTTCCTAATATCCAATCTAAACCTTCCCCACTGCAACTTGAGACCATTACTCCTCGTTCTGTCATCTGCTACCATTGAGAACAGTCTAGAGCCATCCTCTTTGGAACCCCCTTTCAGGTAGTTGAAAGCAGCTATCAAATCCCCCCTCATTCTTCTCTTCTGCAGGCTAAACAATCCCAGCTCCCTCAGCCTCTCCTCATAACTCATGTGTTCCAGTCCCCTAAACATTTTTGTTGCCCTTGAAATCTATGAATTCTTGTGCACTCACTGAATGTGTCCCAAACCCTGGAACATACATATAGCTCTGTGTAGGAAGGGTATAGAGGTGTCTTGGCTTTCTGCAGCCTGTTCCCTATAATCCCCTGCAATGTAGAGCAGAAATTGATGTGCCTATAGAGGGAGTGGAATGGGGGCCAAAGACTTGTCCCAGGGAGGAGTTTTTCAGAGAACAACTTCATAAGCCGAGGTTTACAACATCTTGAATTGTAATTTGCACACTGCATGGCATTAAAATAAAATTTGACTTCACTGCAAGAAATAGTTTCAGTGTAAATGCATTCAATTTTATATAACAGCCAAACACTAGGGAGGTCCAGCTAAACTTCATTCTGATGTTCTCACTCATCCAGCTGCAGAGAAAGGAGAAACTGGGGATAGGTGAATTCGTCCATATTTGATCATTGCCTCTTTCTCCTCCTAGACCAGTAGGCAAGACAGTGTAGAAACCTATCCCTTGCCCTCTGAGCCATGATGTCCTGTGTTTGTTCCATTCTTTTCTAAGTATATCAAGAAAATAAAAGTGAATTTGTGAATCCCATTTACATGATAGATTTGATGAGCCAGGAATTCCTGTATGACTGGATTTTTAATGATGGTTAGCAGTAGTACAGGAGACTGGGGCCTCTAAGTGTTGTAATATATAAATAATATAATATAAATGTCTAATTGACATCAGTTACAGTATTACACATGTATATTCTGAATTTTTTAAAAGCACTTTCCCCGTGAAATGACTAATGACAACACATAGTAACTCATTTGTAATAAAAACAAACCTTTCTGAGTCAAAGTTCCCTTATTTTCATGAATTTCTCTTATGGAACAGACTATAAAGTAGGTGAATCATCTGTTCTTCCTGAGCCTGCCTCCTCCCCCACAAATAAAAGTGGCATGGCTATTTAATTATGCCAGGTGGTATGCTTTCTTCTTGAAAAAGGTACTCTACTCTACAGAAGAACATGCATTTACATGATTCCTTTAGATGTGGATGTGAAATGGAAAAAACCAACCCTTTATGAAAGAACTAGGAATCCCATCATCTATTCACATTACTGTGGTTACATATCAGGATTTGGCTACAATTACTTTTAAAGAAACTGTATTGTGATTTTTGTTTTGCGTTAAGGAACAGCTCCTATTTTTTGTCTCTCTGGAATATGTACATTTAGTCAGATATCACCTGTTTTAACCATCATATATACTCATCGAGGGCCCAGTTCTGCCCTTAGAAGCCTGCACAACAACACCCATTCCCATTACAACTGTATGTACAAGATTAAGCCCTGAAGTCTTTATGGGAGTTTAAAGGAGGGTTCATCCTTATTTCCTGCCTTGGAAGAATTTTTATTTGAGGAGAGAGTCATAGAATCATAGAACTCTCTAGGTCCCTTCCAGGTCATCTAGTCCAGTCCCCTGCACTCATGGCAGAACTAAATATTATCTAGATCATCCCTGACAGGTGATTGTCTAACCTGCTCTTAAAAATCTCCAATGATGGAGATTCCACGAACTCCCTAGGCAATTTATTGCAGTGCTTAATCACCCTGACAGTTAGGATGTTTTTCCTAATGTCCAACCCAAACTTCCCTTGCTGAAATTTTAAGCCTATAGCTTCTTGTTCTATCCTCAGCAAATAAGGAGAACAATTTTTCTCCCTCCTCCTTGTAGCAACCTTTTATGTACCTGAAAACTGGTAGCATGTCCCCTCTGTCTTCTCTTCTCCAGACTAAACAAACCCAATTTTTTCAGTCTTCCCTCATAGATCATGTTAGGGCTCTGTGTCTGTCACAGAAGTCTCAGCTTCCATGACTTTCTGTGACATTTGCAGGAGCCAGTGTGGCTGACACCAGGGCCACCCAAGCAGCTGGCTCTGGAGCCAGTTGCTCAGGTGTCCCCAGGACAGCCACAAGAGCAGCTGCTGGAGAGACCCTGGGGGCAGCCGCAGCAGTTCCCGGCTGGCTGAACCAGCTGCGGTCCATGGCCCCAGATAGCAGCCCCCACGGACACCCCCCAGCAGCAGCCCCCCAAAACTTAATCACAGATATTTTTAGTATAAGTCTTGGACAGGTCAGTGGCTGTGAATTTTTGTTTATTGCCCGTGACCTGTCCATTAAAAATACCTGTGCCTAAATCATAGCTTTAGTCACGTTTTCTAGACCTTTAATTATTTTTGTTGCTCTTCTCTGGACTTTCTCCAATTTGTCCACATCTTTCCTGAAATGTGGTGCCCAGAACTGGACACAATACTCCAGCTGAGGCTTGAGTAGAGCGGAGGAATTACTTCTTGTGTCTTGCTTACAAATCTCCTGCTAATACATCCCAGAATGATGTTTGTTTTTATCTAATTTATTGCAAAACAATTGCACTGTTGACTCATTTAGCTTGTGGTCCACTATGACCCCCCCAGATCCCTTTCCTTCCTAGGCAGTCATTTCCCATTTGTATGTGTGCAACTGATTGTTCCTTCCTAAAAGGAGTACTTTGCATTTGTCCTTATTGAATTTCATCCTATTCACTTGAGACCATTTCTCCAGTTTGTCCAGATCATTTTGAATTTTAATCCTATCCTTCAAAGCACGTACAATCCCTCCCAGCTTGGTATCCATCTGCAAACTTTGTAAGTGTACTCTCTATGCCAATCTGAAACACTGATGAAGATATTGAACAGAACCAGACCCAGAACTGATCCCTGCAGGACCCCACTCAATATGCCCTTCCAGCTTCATTGTGAACCACTCATGATTACTTTCTGGGAATGGTTTCCCAACCAGTTCTGCACCCACCTTTATCGTAGCTCCGTCTAGGTTTTATTTCCCTCATTTGTCTAAGAGTTCATGCGAGACAGTATCAAAAGCCTTACTAATGTCAAGATGTACCACATCTACCACTTCCCACCCCCCCATCCAAAAGGCTTGTTACCCTGTCAAAGAAAGCTATTAGGTTAGTTTGACATGATTTGTTCTTGACAAATCCATGCTGGCTGTTACTTATCACCTTATTATCTACTAGGTGTTTGCAAATTGATTGTTTGCTCTATTATCTGTCCGGGGACTGAAGTTAAGAGGACTGGTCTGTAATTCCCTGGGTTGTCCTTATTTCCCCTTTTTATAGATGGGCACTATATTTGCCCTTTTCCAGTCCTCTGGAATCTCATGTCTTCTATGAGTTTTCAAAGATAATCACTAATGGCTCAAATATCTCCGAGTCAGCTACTTGAGTATTCTAGGATGTATTTCATCAGGCCCTGGTGACTTGAACACATCTAACTTGTTTTCCTATTTTAGCCTCTGATCCTATCTCATTTTTCACTGGAATTCACTGTTAGCTGTCCAATCACTATTAACCTTTTCGATGAAAACTGAAACAAAAGTAATATATTCTGCCATTTCCACATTTTCTGTTTGTCTCCCTCCCCCACATTGAGTAATGGGCCAATATTCCAGTCGTGTGTATTATCCCACCAAGTCTCTGTGATGCCAACTGTCATGGTTGTGTTTATTTTTTAGCATTTCAAGTTCTTCCTGCTGACTTAATTCCCCATACTTCTCGCATTAGTATACAGACATCTAAGATACTGATGTATCTTTGATTTCCCCCCCCCAGATTCTCTTGTCTCTTCCTTGTCCCTGCTATAACGGCCCATACTCCCCCCCCCCCCCGATTCTGACCTTTCTCCCAGGTCTCCATGTTTTTAACTTACCTGTTGGCTTTTGTCACCTGCCCCCATTGAACCTAGTTTTAAAGCCCTCCTTGCTAGGTTAGCCAGTCTGTATCCAAATATGCTCTTCTCATTCTTTGATAGGTGAACCCCATGTTGAAACATGAAATATTAAAAAATCAGATTTTATTTTAAGTAGTTTTGGGTCTTGAATCAAGTATTTTTTCTTATGTGTAGCATTTAGTGCTTAGTAGTTCTTTTTAAATGTTCAGAGGTTCTTTCAGTACACTTGCACTTTTTTTTTAAAAAAAGCTGTATTATAACTCTTCACACTTCAGACCCAGAATGTGCAGTTTTTCTAATGTTAAGCGCTCATGCAGAATAGTCTCATTGTTCCTGGAAGAAGCTGTTGTGTTCAATTTTATTATAGTTTTGAACGTAAAGAAAACATGAATAAAGTTTCAGAGCACCATTACTATTATTTATATTGCAATGGGGCTTAGGAGCCTCGTCTTGGACCAGAACTCTATATTGTGCTAGGTGCTGTACAAACACAGAACAAAGCTGGTCTTTGCCCTAAGAGTTTACAATCTAAGTAAGAAGACCAAGCTTCTGAAAACATCATTGTACAATATGTCTAGAACATCTTCCTCCTGCTTAAACATTATTTCCATAACCTGGATCTAAGATCCTGTTGTCGATATTTCATGAATGTGATTCTGTCGACAAATGTTTTGCATTAGTATTTGCTAGCCAGGATGATCCTGGGGATGAAATCTGAGCTTTAGTGAAGTGCACTACCATTTTTCTCCCCTTCAGTGTCAGTCTGGCACTGTACTACTCTGTCGTATGTGGTGCGTGTATAAAAAAGAAAAAAAAACCCAAAAAAACCTGTTTGTGCTGAAGGGGGATCCCAGCAGCCCCTTGTTAAAATTAAACCATCATGTTGAAAGGGGCAATTTCCCTGCTTCTGGTAGAGCTCCCTCTGAACAATTTTAATTCCATCCCTGCCTAGAATGATTTATTCCTGGACTCAGAAAATACATCTGATTCTCATGTTTTCATTGTTGGAATGCCCTAATTCCCACAAGTGTCAAGTACTTTCACAATTCTCTAAGGATACCATAGGCCTCCAAATTTTGCCTGCAGTGGGCCTGCTTTACACCACACACTAGCCACAAGGCCAGAGCAAGTGGGGAGCCTTCCAGTGTCACAGAAACAGTGGAATGCAGGGGAGGAGCATGGTAAAGACTATTACGCTACTTCTGCAACACTGGGGAGATTCTCCCACAGTATCATCCTGGCTCCTTAGGGCCATGGGCAGCTGACTTAATTTATAGGAGCCTTCAGGCTTCTCTAGCTTATGGCAGGGTACTAGCCCAACACACAGCCAAACAAGGACCAGCATAATGGTGATGGAAAGCCACCTTTACACCCTCAGGAAGGGTGCATGTGTTGTGCTGTTCAGCTAAATAGGAGAATCAGGGCCATGGTTTTAGCCCTCCACATTTTCAAATTAAATAAGTTGAATGCTGTACCCAAACCACCAAAATGTATTGATGGTATTGCACAAAGTACAAGTATTTCTAGCATGTGTACTTACTATATTATTGCAGGGTTGAATTCTCTCCCTTCTTGGTTATGATAGTCATGCATTTTCTCACTGAAACAATCTTCCCCTGTCCCTCATTCCTATACTCTGAAAGCATACACACAGCTACACAGGTTTTGTGACAGGCTACGGGAGGAAATGTGTTTTGCGGCATTCCTTTGTCAAAATATTGGCAGCATCTCATTGCTGGAAATACAATAAAAAGAGGTTTCAGAGTAGCAGTCGTGTTAGTCTGTATTCGCAAAAAGAAAAGGAGTACTTGTGGCACCTTAGAGACTAAACAACAAATTTGTTAGCCTCTAAGGTGCCACAAGTACTCCTTTTCTTTTTAATAAAAAGAAAGTGGAGACAGGAATGTTTTGGTTAAAACTATCAACCCAGGAGTGGCCTCCATCTCATTGTCTTACAAGTTATGAATTTTAAAGTGACCTGCAAAACTTGCTAGATGCCAAAAATTTCCCAGTTGTCCTGGGGTATCCTTCCTGCTATAAAATTAGTTCAGCATGATTAACATTACTGCAATTAATACTTAACACTAAAATAATTGCCTCATTTTTTATCTAAAATTGGACATACTAAAGAGTGAGTGATTTTTAATAAAGGGAAAAAAATCTGGCTGTTAAACATTTTTCTTAAAAGTCTGGGTGAGAGAAATCTCAAGCACTAATTTCTAAATACAATAGAGTCTAGCAATGTGGAAATAAAATCTGTAAAAAAGGATTCAAATGAATTTCTCTGTCTTCTCTCCTAATATATGGATGTTTTTGTGCTGTGCATTTACACTGTGAAATAGGGTTGCCAACCTCCCAGATTGGCTGAAGTCTCCCGGAATCGATCTCATAGTGGCTACTGAAACCAATCCAGGAGATTAATAGGCCTCTAAAAGTCCAGTTGGCAGTGCAGTGGGGCTAAGGCAGGTGCTCTAAGCATCCTGGCTCCATGCAGCTCCTGGAAGCGATGGGCACATCCCTCTGGCTCCTAGGCTCAGGGGGTCTCTGCACACTGCCCCGTCCCAAGCACTGCCTCCACAGCTCCAATTGGCCAGGAACCACAGCCAGTGGGTGTTGCGGGGGCAGCGCCCGCAGGCGGGGGCAGCACATAGAGCCGCCTGGCTGCCTCTGAGCCTAGGAGCCAGACATGCTGGTTGTTTCCGGGAGCCGTCTGAGGTAAGTATCTCCCAGCCGGAGCCCGTACCCCAACCCCCTGCCCCAGCCCTAAGCCCCCTCCCACAAACTCCCCCCCCCAGAGCCTGTATCCTGCACCCCCTCCTGCACCCAACCCCCTGCCACAAGCTCAGCTCGGAGCCCCTTCCCACACTCTGAACCCCTCGGCCACACCCCCAACCCAGATCCCACACCTCACGCCCCTGCCCCAGCTAAGTGGAAGTGAGTGAAGGTGGAGTAGAGCAAGCGACAGAGGGAGGGGGAGAGAGCAAGCAGGGGTGGAGCTGGGGCATGGCCTCAGGGAAGGCATGGGGCAGGGGGTGGCGCACAGGTGTTTGGGTTTGTGCAATTAGACAGCTGGCAACCCTACTGTGAAATGAGCTTATAAAGAACAAAGGGTTATTAGCCTCTCATCTAGAAGGCAGCAAATGTGGTTAATGTAGGTTACCTACATATCTGAAACCCAAACCCGCATCCTTCATGCTCTAAAAGTGCAACGAAAGGCTCAGATCATCATCCTAAAATCTGCACAGTGTGAAAGGATGCTACTATGTGGAAAAGGGGTTCAAATATGCCAAATATCCAGCTTCCATGTTCTGCGACTCTGAGGGGGAAAAAAGGTGCAACTCATTTGCTCTCTGGCCCTCAAGAGCTTACCTAAGAAAAATTCAATATACCTTGGGGCTGAGTCATCTTCCCCATTGAGCCCTCTTCTGGGGGCTACAGTCAGGAGAAGACCCTGTCAGTCCAGCTGTAGTAAAACCATACTATCAAAGAGGTGGGATGGGGACAGAGTCAGGGCAACAGCAAAGAACTTCTGGGTACATATGCCTCCATAGGGATCTGTTGGGAATCATTAAGAAAGGGATAGATAATAAAACAGAAAATATCTTATTACCTTTATATAAATCCATGGTACGCCCACATCTCAAATACTGCGTACAGAAGTGGTTGTCCCATCTCAAAAAAGATATTTGGAATTGGGGAGAGTTCAGAGAGGTAATAAGAATGATTGGGGATATGGAACAGCTTCCATATAAGGAGCTATTAAGGAGACTGGGACTTTTCAGCTTGGAAAAGAGACAACAGGGGAGGCGGGAGGTGATTGAGGTGTATAAAATCATGACTGGTCTGGAGAAAGTAGATGAAGTGTTATTTACTCCTTCTCATAACAGAAGAACTAGGGGTCACTAAATGAAATTAATAGGCAGCAGGTTTAAAGCAAACAAACGAAAGTATTTTTTCAAGTGGCATGCAGTCAACCTCTGGAACTCCTTGTTGGAAGATGATGTGAAGGCCAAGACTATAACAGCATTCAAAAAAGAACTAGACAAGTTTATGGAGGATAGGCCCATCACTGGCTACTAACTAGGAAGGGCAGGGTTGGCATCCCTAGCCTCTGTTTGCCAGAAGCTGGGAATGGGTGACGAGGGTGGGTCATTTGATGATTACCTGTTCTGTTCATTCCCTCTGGGGCATCTGGCATTGGCCACTGTCAGAAGACAGGACACTGGGTTAGATGGACCTTTGGACTGACCCATTATCGCCGCTATGTCCTTATCCCACATAAGGGCAGCCTTTTCTGCAGGGTGAGAGAGGACCTCCACTCCTGCTGGGATGACATGCAGGCTAACTGTGATGGATTCAAAAGTAGAGAGTTCTGTGTGTACAGAAAATGCAGTATGTGGCCCATCATGGATACTAATGGAAAACACAGCACAAAAACAAAAGCAGCACATCCCCAGAGTGGGCTAAATTTATCATGGAGGTGTAGGGTATAAATACTAATTACAGCATTTTCAGTGTTGAAATACTGTTTGGTCGGAGAGCAGACTCTCTCAGCACTATGGGGATGTCTACACTCCAATAAAATAATCCCTGGCACAGAGTCCCAGAGCCCAGGTCAGCTAACTTGGGCTCCAACTCTGGGGCTAAAAATTGCAGTGTAGAGATTTGGGACCAGGTCGGGACTTGGGCTCTGAAAGCCTCCTCCCACTCCTGGGGACTCAGAGCCCAGGCTTCAGCCCAAACGGCTACACTGCAATTTTATAGCCCTGGAGCCTGAGTCAGCTGACCCAGGCCAGTTGTGGCTATGCTGCAGGTCTTTTAGGGTATATCTACACTGGAATAAAAAACCCACACCATGACGTCTCAGAGCCAGGATCAGCTAGCTTGGGCATTGGGGCTAAAAATTGCAGTGTAGATATGCGCCCAGGCTCATAGACTCTCCCACCTTGTGGAGGTCTCTGAGCCCAGGCTCCAGCCCAAGCCTTTGCACTGCAATTTGATATCTCTTTGAGCCCAAGTCAGCTGACCCAAGCCAGCCCCAGGTCTTTTTTCACAGTGCAGACTTATCCTGGAGGTTGTGGGAGGAGCTTTGTTTGTACTATTGGTGTGGCAGGTGTAAGTTAGTTTATGGAGGATGCTTACATGCATTCCTTGGCAGTTCAGTGGTAGTCCAAGTGGCATTCTTGGAACTTTCCCCTGATACATCCGTGAAATGCTCTTTTTTGACTGAGCACCCTTCTTTTTCCAGCTATGTACCCACCCACCCTTTCAAACCCTCAATAACACAATAGAGATTAACTACTATTGCATAACATACGAATTCCAGACTGGTGCAATATTCATCCATTTTTATCTTGTGTAATAGTTTTTATAGCAGTGATAGTAAACTTTCCAAAGGGATTCACTGTACTTCCACACATGAACACTTCATGTGCATTCCTATACATAAGCATGGTATAAGAATCTGTATGGAATGGAATGGGTACAGTACTGTGGTATTTGTATGTTCTGGTGAATTAGCTGCGGTTCAAGCAAAATGAAGCATAGGAGAATGAACGTCAGTAAATAGAAATTTCTATAAGAAACTGCACCCTAGTCCAGTGTGTAAACCTTCAACCTTTCCATTTTATTTTACAGTGATGGCAGAAAGAACTGCAACTGCCTAGAGACCTTCAGTCCTATTCCTTTTCTTACCTTACTGACCTGTTATAAAATGATATTAAAGACATTTACCTTCCTGCTCTTCACTTTTGCTCTGTAAGGGTGACTGCTCTGTAAGCAGAGTTGTCTCAGTCTATTGTGGGATCTACAATTATAAGGAAACTGAGGAAATATATTTGCATGGTCACAATTTTTTAAAAATCTCACCATGAATGTCTCTAGTTACTACTGTGATTTTCTGTAGGAAGTACACTAGATTTTATTGTTTAACTGAAGTTACACTACTCCATCCTTTTGTTCAATGGTTTCTGAGAAATAAACGTGGAAGTGAAGAGATCAGCCTCTGGGCACTTCTACAAAATACATTAGGTACCTATTTTGCCCTAGTTATGCTGCAGCGTAGAGGCTGCTACACAAATATACTAAGGGAATATTAAGTGCTAAATTTTAGGACATTTCGTATAAATCTTTTGAAATGATTAGTACTCAGACAAGACCTGCGTTTGTATTTGAAGTTAAGACAACGATTCTGGCTCGTTAGAGGTACTGATATCATCTAGTCTAACTGGTCTCCTACACGTTTGTTGTTTTTTTTTTAAATAGGTCAAGTCAGTTCATGCTACTTCATCTCATTCATCAAATTCTGTTGTGTTAGATATATAGGTATTTGTGTTCATAAAAATGACAAACTACAAAGCTCTGAAGAGCTTTATTCAGGACAACAGTAACCCCTACTGGATTGTGACGGTCTCCCTGGAAACCTACGCTGTAAAAGTATCTTGTACCACTTTGTGGAAAAGGCCTAGTCTGCATAACTATTATGCAGAGCCTATGTTTGCAGTAAATTTCTGTCATTTGCTGGACTAAACTAGAAACCCTGCAGAATTTACATTCAAGCTTCCTGAAAGACACATGTTCCTTTTAAATTCTAATTTAGAGCAGTGATGTAACAGTTATATTTACAGATACATTATGAAATCAGGCTTATGTAAGCTAGTTTACCTCACAGTTAACATTAAACTTTATCCTCTAAAGTTATTTTCTTGGCGTATACAAATATGAATGCACTCACACAAAAGTAACACTAACAAAATAATAGGACATGCCCCCAGATGAGTACAAGTGCTCTGCAGATAGTTCAAGTGTATTGGTTCTGTAGATGTGGAAGGAGTTAGGGAAATGAAAAAATCAGAACACTCTAGAAGTGACAACCACAAACTATTAAGTAGCCATTTTACTTAAAAGCAAAGTGCAAAAAATTAAAAAAAAAAACAGACCTCTTCACTCCTTGCAGTTAAATAAAAAAGTATTTCAATATCATTCAATAGCAATCCCTTTTTATCCCAATGCTTTCTACATGTGTTCTGGTACCTTACTGGTCGTCTTTGCCTGGTGTATTTTTCAGTAGTTATGTTATCCTCTGGGCTCTAGTTTGCAAAATCCCATCTTTCCTTTTCTCAGTAGGTAATAAATTATACATACTACAGACACTGTAATCTTTACATAGTGTTCCATTTATCAATAGACAAATTCCTGCTCTCCTTAATAGTACAAAGATTAGATTGACTTTGGAGAACCAGTGTGATTTCCTGGTAGTCCTATATTAAAACTCCCACTCTCCACATGCTCTGTTTGACCCTCTTCCTTGTTCACTTGAGACACAGTACTTCTTCACACTTGATTCATTTAATTGAGGCATTTAACCAAGTCTGATCTTTAGGTAAATTTGAATACCACTTCTGCAGTCATAGTGAGAACTCTGGGTACCAGCTCTGCTGGGGGAAGGAAACCTATGTTTCCCAGATTGCTCTTTCAGACCAAAATACACTCTCTTACACTATCAGAGCTTTGGATCAGAGTCCCTCTGTTCCTACCTAAGAAGTTTTTATGGTATCCTGGGAAACTGAGAATATAAAGTGCATGCAGGAAAGAGAAATGCTGCATAGAAAACCCCCACTGAAGTCTGAAGGTATATTCAACCTTGTGAATTCATTTGCTTAAAAAGCAACTAATTTTATTTTGTACGTGGCTGCTTTCATACAAACTGTATCCTTGATCGCTTAATAGCATAAAGATGGAGAAAATAATATTTAAAATATAGATGGTGAGTGAGTGAGGCAAGAGATGTAGGAGGCTGTTGCATATGCCAGAAGTTACAGAGAAGGCTCTTGATGGAAGTAGCAAGATTCTGGGAATGGACAAAGGCAGGCTGTACTAAGTGAGCAGAGGGAACAAGAAAGGGAGTAGAGAGAACTAAGAATCTCAAAGCACTACACAAACAAACTTTCAGTATCTCTGTGAGGTACCTACTGTTCACCAGCTCTCTCACATGGAGGCACAGAGGTACAATGAACTTGATCTTCAGAAAAAAGAAAAGGAGTACTTGTGGCACCTTAGAGACTAACCAATTTATTTGAGCATGAGCTTTCGTGAGCTACGAATAACAAGGGTAGGAAAAAACAAGGGGAAATAGGCTACCTTGCATAATGACTTAGCCACTCCCAGTCTCTATTTAAGCCTAAATTAATAATATCCAATTTGCAAATGAATTCCAATTCAGCAGTTTCTCGCTGGAGTCTGGATTTGAAGTTTTTTTTGTTTTAAGATAGCGACCTTCATGTCTGTGATTGCGTGACCAGAGAGATTGAAGTGTTCTCCGACTGGTTTATGTTACAATTCTTGACATCTGATTTGTGTCCATTTATTCTTTTACGTAGAGACTGTCCAGTTTGACCAATGTAAATGGCAGAGGGGCATTGCTGGCACATGGGAGTGGCTAAGTCATTATGCAAGGTAGCCTATTTCCCCTTGTTTTTTCCTACCCCCCCCCCCCCGACGTTCTGGTTAAACTTGGATTTAAACTTGGAGAGTGGTCAGTTTGGATGAGCTATTGCCAGCAGGAGAGTGAGTCTGTGTATGTGTGTGTGTCCCCGGGAAAAAAAAAGGGGGGGTGGGGTGAGAGAGCCTGGATTTGTGCTGGACATGGCCCACCTTGATTACCATGCACATTGTAGGGAGAGTGGTCACTTTGGATGAGCTATTACCAGCAGGATAGTGAGTTTGTGTGTGCGGTTTTTGGAGGGGGGTGAGAGAACCTGGATTTGTGCAGGAAATGGCCCACCTTGATTATCATGCACATTGTGAAGAGAGTTGTCACTTTGGATGGGCTATTACCAGCAAGAGAGTGAGTTTGTGTGTGGGGGGGGGGGGTGAAGGGTGAGAAAACCTGGATTTGTGCTGGAAATGGCCCAACTTGATGATCACTTTAGATAAGCTATTACCAGCAGGACAGTGGGGTGGGAGGAGGTATTGTTTCATGATCTCTGTGTGTATATAATGTCTGCTGCAGTTTCCATGGTATGCATCCGATGAAGTGAGCTGTAGCTCACGAAAGCTCATGCTCAAATAAATTGGTTAGTCTCTAAGGTGCCACAAGTACTCTTTTCTTTTTGCGAATACAGACTAACACGGCTGTTACTCTGAAACTTGATCTTCAGAGATGTTGGCCAAAATTTATGATTAGAATTGCTCAAGTTTTGGATGCCCAACTTAAGACAATTTCCAGAGGCCTGATTTTCAGCACTTTTCAAAAGTCAGGCCCCTTAAAGGTGTCAAGCTGAGCACCCAGAATCATTAGTCATTTTTTTAAAACATTGGTTATTTAAGTACCAGCTGCTTCCATTGAGAGTGATGGGGGGGGAGGGGAGAAGGTGGACTGTAAGGGTTTAAGTTCCAATTTTTTTAACTGGATTTTTTTTAAAAAAATTTAAAATATAAATCTCTTGAAAGAAAATCTTTGAATTTAATACACAATGTATTTAGGCCTAAATTATACCTTCAAAAATTCAAATAAAAATAAATATGCTGAATCCAAGAGCATTTATCAAAAATGTAATTTAAAGGCTGCTTTCTACATAAAGAAAGAATCTGGGGAAAAACAGCTAAGTTTTGAGGTCAAGCTTTCTAAATATGGTACAATAGGTCAGCCTAAGTAATTTAAGAGAGTGTGTCATCTTCATCAGGATTTAGGGGAGTAGGATCTCAAGTGCCAGTCACTTTCACTTAACCATATTTGAAAACTTTCCCAGGCTGACCTGAAAGAATAATTTAATTCACTATAGTTAATTCCCCTGTTTTAATAAATCATTTAATTGTGAATGTAAACCATGTTTTGATGAGACGTTTATATATCTAAACATTTAAGTTTGATCTGTTTAAATTGTATATGTTGCAGTGTTTAAATTTAGTTACCATCCTAATGCAGCTTAACACAAATCATGAAAAAGATGCTTTTTTCTAGTAAATAAGCAACATCATTCACAATTTTCTAACCTACTAAAAATGCACAGCTAATAAGAATGTGAAACTATTAAGTTATATAATTGCTTAAATAAATATAGTTATAGTGTAGCAAAAAGATGTACCACATCTCATGTAAAGGGTCTATTTAATTGTAAATCAACATGATTTAATGGTTATAGCAACCTATGAGAATGCATCTTTCTTTAGAAAATAGCTCAAGTACAAATGAAAAAGTTGATTAAAAATCTCTGATTTAAATGGAGGTTTTCCACTTGGTGACATAAAGCCAATTCACCCTGTTAGAAGTGTTCCGCACTCGTGAAAAGTCTAGGCCATAAGTGATATGCCCAAGGTCACATTGTGGTTAAGCAGAAGAGACAGGCTGTCACTTCAACAACTATTCCTGAGGACATTCTGTACCAAAGAATTAAAATGTTCTGCACTATATTTTAAAATTCTGCAAATTTTATTTGTCAGATAAATGTGGAGGCTCCAGCGTGGCATTGAGGAGCACAGGCCACTGGCTGCACAGAGGTGGGAGATCACTGTGCAGCTCCCCCTGGGACACGGACTCAGCAGTGAGGCTGAGCCCAACCCTGTCACACCACAAGGACCAGGCCTGCCCTAGAAACACCCCAGGGCCCTGCTCCTCTCTGCCAGGTGGACCAGGTGTGGACAGGCAGGCTCAGCAAGACAGGATCCAAGCATGGAGGGGCTGAGTGTGGGTTGAGAGGGTTCTGTACGGGGCAGTTTGGGTGTAGGCAGCTCAGTGGAAGATCCAGGAGCAGGCGAGGATCTGGATTACAGGGGCTTGTTGGAGGGTTCTGGATGCAACGGTAATGGGACTTTGCAGGGGGGGTCCATGTGAAGGTACTTGGGGCTCAGTGGGGGAGGTTCTGGGTGGGGAGGGGAACAGAACTCAGAAGGGTGGTGTGGGAGGCTCAGTGGGTAGATCTAGATGCTGGGGGAGTGGGCCTCAGTGAGATGGGGATCCAGGTGCAACTGGTTGGGGTGGTGAGGCTTGGTAGGAGGGTCTGGGTATGAGGGAGTCTGGATGCATGGGAAGCAGCTCCCTGCACAGAGATCCCTCCACCTGAGGAGCAATGGGTGCAGAAAGCGCAGGGGAAGAGTTTGTAGAGCTTCCTACAGCCAGGGGGAGAAATTTGGGGTGGGTCTGACATGGCCCCAGATGCCATGCATGGGAAGAGGAAGTCCTGTCTCCCCAGCCCAACCGGGACTAGCAGCTGAACCCAGTGCAGAGTAGGAGCCACCAGCCAGATCTTCCCTAGTCCCACTCCCTACTGCACAGTGATTTACCTCTGTCAGCTGCCCTGGGCACCCGAAACATACTGCTGGGGAGGGTCTCATGACCGCTCTTGTGGCTTCCCTTTGCTTTCCCATCAAAGCCATTTTTCTGCAGGGAAATAAAGAAATCGGCCGGGGACATAAATTCTGCAAATGCGCAGTGGCACAGAATATCCCTAGGGGTAAATAACTCTCTCTCTCCGTTGATTAACCAATATAATGGATCCCACAAACTCTTTTGACAGTTAATATTTTACTTTTAATGGTGTCAACAATGCATTTTTGTTTAGATGCTTAAAAGCAAAAGTATCTCCCTATATTTAACTCATGAACAAACCTATTAGCTTCAATGGGACTTTTCTAGTACATAAAGTTCAACATACACAACTGTTTGAATGTTTTTAGACTGTAAAACTCCAATATGTAGACAACCCTAATATGTTTACATTTGAACATCTTTTTGTGCTGAGTTAACACTAAGAATGCAACAAAACAAAGAAAGGAAGTTAGCTCTAAGACTGACCATTCATTCTGGTTTATTCTTGTGCCAATGCATTTTAACAAAGAACACAGCACTACTGTAATGACCTCAATCCTCTGCAATATCAATATCTCAGAAGATGAAACAGCAACCTTCACTTTTATTTCCACTTTGTCACCATCTAAAATGTTCCCAGAAAATAGGGATTTTTAAAATGAGATTTATTCCCAAGGTGTTTTTTGGTTGTTGTTTTAAGTGATTGAGCCTGCAACCTCTGTGTAGGCAGAACTCTTGGGAATTTCTTTAATAATTTCCCCATAGTAAGAGAATTGACACTGTCACCATAATTTCTTTATATTTCATTATATTTAAATATATATATTTGCAGACCGTAATACAGATTTTTTATCTAACCATTAAAAACCTGAAAATCCATCATTAATAGTGTTAAAATCAATATGTAACTTGGAAACTACTGCACATATTAATCTTAAAGCAGAAAGCTATTACATTACATTTCAAAACCACAAGAATAATTAGGCCACAATCCCTTAAATCACTTGTCAAATTTACTTGCTTAAAAAAAAGTCATGCAGTTTGCACATAAATGGCTTATCAGTACTAGTTAATGAAAATTGGTACCACATCCATAATCTCTACTATAAAGAAAAATTAAATTTTTATTTAAAACCACCATCCAGCATTGCCTATAAAATTTAAAGTAGATAAATCTAGAGAGAGCACACATTTATAAATAATCTGACAGCAAAACCAACATGTCTTTGTTCAACAATCATTCTTAATTATAAAACATAGCTTCAATTTGCACATGCCCTGAATCTAAAAATTTTAGAAGTCTCTTCCATGCATAAGACTTCTAGAATAATCAGACTTTAACTTTCTAAATCTTTCACCACACTATTAAAATATCATGACTAGTTTGTTCAGATGTTAGATGTTTTCTCATACATAATTTCAGAGAACTCAAACTTGAGACACATTTCACTAACATGCCATAAAACTGAGCTCTGCAAAAGAGGAAAATGCTGTCCAATGAATGCTTTGGGAAAAAATTTAAATTACTATTTTTAAAGAGTTACAGTATAAATACATCTATTAAAATAACCTTTATCTTAATCGTTCCCCATTTTTATTTCGATTTATATCGATGTCCAAATTTAACTGAATTCAAAGGGAGTCTCCATTGATTTAATAGGAACTGTAGTAGGCCTAGAACATAATTTTCAGCAGTCTTAAAGATTGCAAGTTTGTTGATTTGCTAATTTAAAAGAACTTGCACTTAAAAGAGCACTGAAAGCCCATTTGGGCAGAAAACATGTAAATCTGTTTGTAAAGTATCATATACGTTTGCTGCTATATACATCTAAATTTCATTTTGCCACACCAAAAAGTCACAGGTGAAACACCTGAATTAAGAATGTTATAAGAACCTAGCTCTACTTGCTTTACATAAAAACCTCGCTGCCGCAGATCGTTAGAAATAAGATGTGTGTAGACCCATAAAGACAGTCCACAATAAGAAAGCCCATGGGTCTCCGACAGTGTAAGAACACTGACAGCGATCAATAATTGTATCTATCAGCTGTGTTGGGATTATCATTGCTGACAAATTTAAAACTGATATCATCAAGGTCTCTTTTAAAAATGTCTTTTTAACCCTCCCAACCATCACAGTATACAAAATTAATTTGGAAGCTTGGAATTTAAATGTTTTCTTACCAAATGTTATTTTCCTTCATCACATGTTCAGAGTTATTATACGGTTGCTCATGAATACTCAGCTGCTGCAGAGATAAAAAAAAAGCGTGTGTCAAGTTTTCGTCCTGTCAGTTTTGACCAGGGCCCTTTTAGTATCAAAACTTATGAGCAAATGACAAGGGAGAATCTCAAAATGCAGTTGTACTCAGACTGATTTTCTGTTTGTGGAACCTTTCATTATATATACACCTACAAATGGATTTCTGGGGAATGAGAAAAGAGAAACCGTGTACTTACTCACAGTATGGATCTATAATGAATCCTGAAAACACTTGTTAGTTATAAAATTAGAGCTTTAGCTGGAAGTTTTGTTGCACTGAGAATGTTACTACCATGTGTATGTAGAACTTCAATGGCAGCTTTCACCAGTACTGTATTTTGGTTTGGACTGATGGCTTCACCTATCTGTTAGGAGGGCATTATTAGCCGTGCTTAAAAGTTAAACTACCCAACAAGAAAAGATTTAAAAACAGGTGTTTAAAAATTCTGATTACTTTTGGAGTTTCTAATCTAGCAGTCATGCGCTGTTTTGTTGAACATATGAAATGTTTAGCTACCTAACAGCTGACTGGGCCTAGGAAGATTTGGGGAATTTTCTATCCCTGAATGGACAATGACAACTTATCCAAACTACACTTCTTATTTATGAGAAGCATACTAAAATTCTTCTAACTCCCAGCTTCACTTTGCTTCCCCCTCTTAAAGAAGATTAAACTTGTTATAATTAGATTACTTTTATGACAGCGATAGACCCTTTAATCGAATACTATTTAGCCTTTTTGATTCTTGGCTACTCATCCTTGTTGAAGCTTACCCCCTGCTTTAGGCCATATGCTCTTTCCTATGAAACCTCAATGACAACCAGCCCATTTGGAACTTTCAGCTGTTGCTTATATAAAAAAAAAGTTGAACACATTTAATACTGCATACTTTTTATTAAAGTCTGAAGGAATAAAATAGCCCTCCCACCAATTAAACTGCTTTGGAAGTAGTAATTAGGTGAAATTTAAGGAGTCAAAGCAGGATAAGCAGTGGGAAAGAGTAAGCTTTAGAAAACCCTGCAATCCCAAAGCATTTGCAACGTACACGTTTAAAAATTCAGAAGCACTTTTATAACTCTTATTCTTGTCTTCTGTGTACTATAACTATTTCTTATAGGAAAGGAAGACAAGCACCAACCACAAATTTTATAAAAAAAGAGATTTTAAAGATCAAATGCATTTTATAGTCTCTACAAAAATACCAAAGCATTTATTATTGGTCAAACATTTTAGGTGTGTATCAAAACAACACAACAGTGTCAGTCTAATGGTCATACACTAATAAATCTACTTGAAAGTAAATGGAAGAACCTTTTTTAAAGCAGGTGTCACCAATTTTCTCAACAATTCTACTACAGTGACTTTATCATACAAAAATGCTGATAATCATTGAGTCTAATATATGTTGGTACAATTGAGACACTTTTCCACTACTCAAACACTGACTTGCTGAATTTTTTAGTTACAGATTATGTGACTAAGATAGTCAATTAGCTATCCTTAATAAGCCATGTATGATACTGATATTTTATTGTACACGCCTCCAGGAAACTGCTTGGCTGGTATATATTTCAAATTATTATTAAACGTTATATATAGCTGTAGTACCTACAGGCCAATGATATTGAGGCCCCATTGTTCTAGGCACTATACAAACATATGGAAGAGGACAGTCTCTCAAATAACCAGTACAATATAGCTTGTCACGTAACTAACAAATACTATCTTGTAACACAAACTATTTTGCATTTACTAAGTAACCATGAGTTTTAAAGAATTTTTTGGTAGTTGCACAGTAAGTTATTCAGACACTAATCGCACTATTATAATACTTGTAACTGACTTTTGGAAAGGCATTGGAGTTTTTGGTTTTTTTAATCTGTAAACTGAATCTAGTTTGCTGTGATCCTTCATCATTAGAGTAGGAGAAGCTATCATAGGTCATTAGTTTTAAAATACATTTATCAAAATTGTGTGTTCTTCCCTTTGCCTTATTCTCAAAATTGTGCATACTGTACATTTAAAACAAATATCAGCATTCGTGAATGTTGCTGATTTCAAGCTATCGAAGTTAGTCTTAAAACAAATTAGTTAGTTTGAGAATACCACAAGCTGCAGGGATAAAAATCAATTGCATTTAAACAGTGACAACTGTCAAACTAAGTTTATATATTTTTACACAATATCTTAGTTTAAGAGCTTCTTTATGTACATAAAAATGCTTATGAAAGGCATATAGCTACTAAAATTTTCATTAAAAGCAAAAATACTCTATATACCAGACCAACTTTATATTACATTATGCTAAGTATTGTTTAAGAATGTCGGATAAAATAATTGACATGCTCAGCCAAAAAGCAGAAATATTAAATTAAGTCTTAAAAGTTCAAAGTGAATCTGTCCCCTTTCATTTAGAATCTGTTTACAAAAGAAATCTCCTTAGGTTATCTGTTGCTACCCTTTGATATGTGCCATCAAAATTAAATAATAGGCAATATGATAAAGTCCTTCCTTACATATTTTGCATAAATATTTAATCAAAGTGTCACTCATAGGCAAATGTCAAGCACAAACATGTATAGAATTATTATTAAAGGTCACCTGTTAATAGTTTTAAGAAGCTGTAAAATTAGGTCAGATCTCAAAACATGATGCACAGTGTAGATTTCTGCAGTATTGCCCAAGGATTGCAAGTTTCAAATAATAAACATTAAGTTTCATGTGCCAAATTCTGCCTTCAGGATTTGTCAACATTTAATTTACTATGGAAAATCTACTTTATAATTAAAAGCAATAGTTTAGATGTGATTTTTCTGAAGCTTTAAGCATAAATCATCACACTTGATTTTTAATTGAGGTGTACACTTTCATGTAATTTTTGTTTATAATCTTGCAGTATTTTAGTGATAAGGGAGAACCTAGCGTTCGCCTCTGTTCTTTTGTTTGCTAAGTTTTTTTATTAAAGGAAATCTGTTTTCCCTGTGGAATCTATATATTCTTATATGGTGTTTCACAAGTTGCCATGTGAATACTTATAACCAGACTCTAAACTGGACCCTGTTCTATAAAAAACAGAATGTTTTCCGTGAATTAATATGGTATGACTACTTCCAAGCATTTATTTCGGAGTTTTATCATTAAACAACAAATTTCAGCACAACAGTAATTCTTTGTAAGAACATTTATTGAATTATTTAACAGTTCAAACTGAGTTTATATGCAGTTTATATTAAAAAAGCATCCTATTTTCACTTAAACTGCCATCAAAAAGAACTTTACAAAAGAGTAAGAGGCTTATTTTTCCCCTAACATGTAAAACTACAAAGTATTTGTGCATGCTCACTATTTTAGTTGCTTCTTTGCACAGAGTTGTTAGGAGCTTTTTAAATCTGCAGGTATTTCTTCTCAGGATACCTAAGAACAAAACTGTAATTAATGAATAAAGCTTCTTTCCCAAAAAAATTGAGGCAGCTTTTGTTGGATCATATCTCTATTGGTAAATTTTATATGCTCTTGCGGTTTGGGAACATCAAAGAGGATCTTTTTTCATTTTAGATCTTGAAAAATGTTTCAAATAACTATTGAGAGCAAGTTCCAAAGAAAAACAGGTGCAGGGAAGGGAGGGAATAGCAGCATGTTTCTTATGTACAGCCCAACACCATGCAAAATTGCTCAATGTTTCAGGGTAACAAAAAATAGTCATTATCTTTACATTACATGGAGGCATATTCCCCACATGGCACAAATAAATCTGTTGTTTCTCTGGGAGAGGGGAAGTGAGCATGGGGGTAAAGCTTAAGTCTACATTTCATGCATAATGACAGGTTTAAGAGTAGCAGCCGTGCATAGCTACTGTGCCTTGCCCTGCTTCCATAATGTATCTTCATACATCAGAACTAGAGCTGAGGTTTGTTAACCTGGGGTCTGCGTTCATCTCGTATCTGTAGTGATATCCCTCCATGTGATCCCTACATGCATCTCTGATATTGTACATCCACTTTTTGATTCCTTTTCGGTTCAAATACAAAACCAGGAGAAAAATGGCTCCAATGAGAGCCAGCACTATCCCTAAGAAGACATAGGACGTTTGCAATTGGGACTGGATGTCTACAGGCACAAAACAGTCCAGGTCTGAGCTGTTGGTCTTCACCAGGGGTTTGTCCCGCATCTTGTCAGGATAAGAGCACTTCAAGGCCTCTTTCCCTTCCACCTGGTCGCTCTCCCTGAGCCAGCTCACAAAGTGCTGGAGGCAGCAGTCGCAGACCCAGGTGTTGTGGCCCAGGCTGATCCGGTGGAGCGCGGGCAGGCTGTGGAGCTGGGAGATGGTGGCATTCCTCAGGCACTTCAGGGAGTTGTGGCTGAGGTCAAGGCTCTGAAGCTGGGCCAGGCTGAGGAAGGCCACGGCCTGCAAGCTCATCAGGGAGTTGTTCCGCAGGTCCAGGTGCTGCAGGCTGGGCAGGCAGGAGAACATGCCCGCAGGCAGGGCGATCAGCCTGTTGTCCGCCAGCTCCAGGCGGCTCAAGTTACCCAGCACCCCCCAGCCCAGCAGCTCGGCCAGGGCGGGCACCACGCTCTGGCTGTGGAGGGAGTTGCTGAGGTTCAGCTCCTCCAGGGGGCTGCTGGCGTTGCCGAAGGCCTCGGGACTCAGCTTGGCCAGGGCGTTGCCGCTCAGGTCCAGCTGCCTTAGGCTGGGCAGGCTGGCGAAGGCGCCCGCCTCCACCTGCTGCAGGTGGCTGCCGCTCAGGTTGAGGAGGCTGAGCTGCGGCAGGGGGGGCGAAAGGAAGGCGCCGGGCGGGAGGCTGGCGAGCCGGTTGCCCGTGAGGAAGAGGAGCCGCGCGTAGGGCGGCAGGTCCCGGGGCACCGCCGTCAGGTTCCTGTTCACGCACTTCACCGTCCGGGCCGCCTCGGAGCACTCGCAGGGCGCGGGGCAGGAGCCGGGCTGCTGAGCCGAGCCCCAGCCCAGCAGCACCTGCAGCAGCAGCCCCAGCGCCGCCCGCCTCTCCGCGCCCGGGGCAGCGGCCGCAGCGCCCCGCCGAGCGCGCCCCGCCATCCTCGCGCCCCTCTCCGGCTCGCCCGCGCCGGGATCCGGCCGCTGCTGCCCGCCGTGGGAGCCTGGACAGAAACTCTCCGCTCGGGGTCCGTTCCGCTGCCCCCGGGGGTGCAGGAGGGGAGCAAGGCAGCGCCCTCCCGTCAGCCGCGGGGCCCGGGGCGCCTCGCAGGTAGCCACTCGCTCCCCCTCTTCGGCGCGGAGCGGGGGGGAGGGGCGTCCCCTCACCCCCAGCGAGACCTGCAAGGAGCAAAGAGACGGATAAAGCGGCAGCACTTCGCCGGACCTGCGGAGCGCCCCTCCGCCGCGAAGGCAAGAAAAGGAGACTCCCCCCGCGCCCCAGCCTCACTCGTGTCCCCCACCCCGCGCAGGGCAGGGCAGCCCTCCGGGGTCGCTCCTTACCCGGCACAGCCGGGCTTCCCCAGCACCGGGCTGGAGACCCCCGGCTCCGCTGTCCTCTCCCAGGGAAGCTCCCCGCGCCGGGGTAAACCAGAATCCCCATCGGAACCAGCGCCCGCCCGGCCCATCGCGCGGCCCCTCCGGGCTGCCCCAGTCCAGAGGCGGCTGCGATACCCCGGACAAAGCCGCCGCAAGAGAGACCCGACTCCACCCGCGAAGTTGTGCCGAGGCGCGGCACCCCGCGCCGCCTCCAGCCTCACCTCCCGGCTGGGCGCCGAGCGAGCCCCGTGCAAACTCCGCAGCAACCGAGGGCGAGGAAGTGGCCGGGCTCCCCCGCCTCGGCGGCCACCACTTTCCCACCGGTCCCGCCCCCGCGCAGAGCCTCGCCCAGCCCCGCTGCCGTCACACACCAAGCGCGACTAGGGGAGGGGCTCGGACATGCCCCTGCGAACACCGGCTCCGCGTTCCGGGAATGTCCCCTGGCAGCCCGGCGCCATGGAGCCCCCGCGGGAGGTCCTCGCTTCCCCAGCTTGGTGCTGCTTCCCCACGTTTACCTTGGAGCTGAGCGGAGCCACGTGGGGCGCTCCCCCGTCCGGCCAGGGAGGAACTGACTGGATCCCTGCAGAGCAGGGCAGCCCTAGGAGACAGAATTGTGACTGATGGCGAAGACAAGCGAACCTCCCGGGCCCTGCTCTCACGCTCCTCCTGAAGATCAAACGTCCCCCTACTAAAGCTTCTAGTCCGATGAAGGGTGTGTAAGTGAGGTTTTGGTTTCAAGATGGTCGAGGCGGGCTGACAGCGGGGTCTGGTTGACAGCGGAGTGTAGGGAAAAAATAAACTATCCTCCCTGCCCCCCCAACGTGAGAGGAGGGCTGGAGAACCAAGTGAGCTGTAGCTCAGGAAAGCTCATGCTCAAATAAATTGGTTAGTCTCCAAGGTGCCACAAGTCCTCCTTTTTGCGAATACAGACTAACACGGCTGTTACTCTGAAAGAAGGGCTGTTGCAACAAAGACTAGTACTAGGGTTGTATGTGACTCAGCTAAGGGATCTGGTTGTTGCCTGTTGGTCCCAGGCTATTAGAGAGACAAGGTGAGTGAGGTACTATCTTTTATTGGACCGATGTAAGATAGTACTTCGCTCACCTTGTCTCTCGGTGGGATAACAGGTGGCATTGTTGGAGGCTTCATCAAGGTGTTCAAAGAGGGACAAGAGCAGCCAGCCTAGTTACCAAGGAGTTGCCAGTTTTCTCTCTCAGATGTGAAACTGATCAGAGCACAACCTCACCTGTAACTATTTCACATTTGGGGACAATGTATACCTTCAAATTAGCGGCAGTGCTATGGGTACCCGGATGACCCCACAGTATGCCAAGCTTTTTATGGTTGACTTAGAACAATGCTTCCTCAGCTCTTGTCCCCTAATGCCCCTACTCTACTTGCGCTACATGGATGACATCTTCATTATCTGGACCCATAAAAACGAAGCCCTTGAGGAATTCCACCATGATTTCAACAAATTCCATCCCACCATCAACCTCAGCCTGAACCAGTCCGCACAAGAGATCCACTTCCTGGACACTACGGTGCTAATAAGCGATGGTCACATAAACACCACTCTATTGACCTACTGACCGCTATTCCTACCTACATGCCTCCAGCTTTCACCAGACCACACCACACGATCCATTGTCTACAGCCAAACTCTACGATACAACCACATTTGCCAAGTTACCTACTACAGGACAGGCCGAACAAAGAAAATAACAGAACACCACTGGCCGTCACCTTCAGCCCCCAACTAAAACCTCTCCAATGCATCATCAAGGATCTACAACCTGTCCTGAAGAATGAACAATCACTCTCACAGATCTTGGGAGACAGGCCAGTCCTTGCTTACAGACAGCCCCCCAACCTGAAGCAAATACTCACCAGCAACCACACAACAAAAACATTAACCCAGGAACCTATCCTTGCAACAAAGCCCGTTGCCAACTGTCCACATATCTATTTAGGGGACACCATCATAGGGCCTAATCACATCAGCCACACTATCACAGGCTCATTCACCTGCGCATCTACCAATGTGCTATGCCATCATGTGCCAGCAATGCCCCTCTGCAATGTACATTGGCCAGACTGGACAGTCTCTATGTAAAAGAATAAATGGACACAAATCAGACGTCAAGAATTATAACATTCAAAAACCAGTCGGAGAACGCTTCAATCTCTTTGGTCACTCTATTACAGACCTAAAAGTGGCAATTCTTCAACAAAAAAACTTCAAAAACAGACTCCAATGAGAGACTGCTGAATTGGAATTAATTTGCAAATTGGATACAGTGAACTTAGGCTTGAATAGAGACTGGGAGTGGATGGGTCATTACACAAAGTAAAACTGTTTCCCCTTGTTTATTCCCCCCCACTCCCCCCCCCCGTTCTTATCAACTGCTGGAAATGGCCCACCTTAATTATCACGACAAAAGTTCCCCCCCCCCACCTCCTGCTGGTAATAGCTCACCTTTCCTGATCACTCTTGTTACAGTCTGTATAGTAACACCCATTGTTTCATGTTCTCTGTGTATATAAAATCTCCCCACTATATTTTCCACTGTATGAACCCAATGAAGTGAGCTGTAGCTCACGAAAGCTTATGTTCCAATAAATTTTTTAGTCTCTAAGGTGTCACAAGTCCTCTTTTCTTTTTACACAACTTTCAGTGCAGTAATGCTTGGGGACAAAAAGTGAGTGTGTTTGTCAAGACCTGAGAAATAGCTACTGTGCTCTGGAGCCGGCCCACCTTTGCAGAGAACAGGTGATTAGGGCACACTTAAGGAGATTGCGGTTCATCATTTTTGTTGATGATGATTTTGCACTTAAATTTAGGCTGATATTTTATTCTAAAATATCTATTCCCATACCAACTGATTTCTAGGACAGGTGGCTTTGGGGAACATTCTGCTGACTATTTATAAACTTATGTTTGATTAAAATGAACAAAATTGAAGCTCAAACATGATTGAAATATCAGGTTTCAGAGTAGCAGCCATGTTAGTCTGTACAGTGCCGGCTCTAGGCACCAGCAAATAAAGCACATGCTTGGGGTGGCACTTTTCCAGGGGCAGCACTCTGGGCCCCCTTTTTTTGAGCTTCGGGGGCACTGCTTCAGCAGCACTCCAGCTTTTTTTTGTTTGTTTTTTTGGTGCTTGGGGCAGCAAAAAACCTAGAGCCGGCCCTGAGTCTGTATCCGCAAAAAGACCAGGAGGACTTGTGGCACCTTAGAGACTAATAAATTTATTTGAGCATAAGTACTTTTGATTGAAATATCAGTGACTTTTAGATCTAATGTAATGTAACTTCATGCTCAAGAGAATTATAAACTAAAAATTTCAAAAGAATACATTGTATATGTAAATTTGCTAGTGAGAATGGGATAGAAGTACTTTTTCCTTGGTCTGTCCTTCTGTGACTGCTGTGTAAAAGGTAGTATCAATCAAATTGCAAACTGTGATAATATGGAGACAGTCACTTTATGTAGGCAGATAACAATATCTGTGCTTGGGGTGGTGCCTGGGGAATATAGAGGCAGTTTTATGAGAGTAAAAATGGTTCAAACTAGCAGCAATTTTTTTGTCCTTACGGAAGCGTTATGAATGCAGTCACCAAAACACAAATCACTTCAAAAAAATTTGTAATGCAACATAAAACAAACTGAAAAGTAAAAAATACAGAAACAAAAAAGAATAGAGAAGGGTTTTGTCCTAAAAGATACATAATCTAGTTGATTTAGCTTCTGGCTCTTGAAGTATTTATGTTGTGTTAATGAAAGCAGAGTGCAGGGAATTATTTACTCGGTTTTCTGTCAACCACTTGAATGACAACTTGTGTGGCAAGGAGAGAGAAAAACTACTTACAGAATTTAAAAAGTTTTCTAAAGTTCTGTCCTTTAAGTCAGTATGTTTGTCTGTGTATCTACTGGCTTTATGGAGATCACAGTAATGATCCCAGAATTGACACTGGCCAAAGCTAACCCAGGATAGGTGATTATTACTACTGCAAATTTGACAAATTACAAGTTTTAGAATAATAATGTTGTGAACAAGAGTACTATACAAGGTTTATTAGGACTTGCTCCTCATTTTATTTCCTACCTCATCCCTTGTCCAAAAAAGTAAGCATGTGATTAGACAGTTGAACTTCAGTGTGGTCGAGAAGAGATTTCCTGCATTTCAGGTCATTTATAGAAACATAGAAATGTAGGGTGGCTGGAAGGGATCTCGAGAGGCCATGTAGTCTAGTTATGGGGATTCCACAACCTTCCTTGGTAACCTATTTCAGGACTTAACTGCCCTTACAGGTATAAAATTTTTCCTAATATCTAGCCAAAATCTTGCTTGTTGCAGGTTAAGCCAACTTTTTCTTGTCCTAGCTTCTGTGGATATGGAGAACAACTGATCACCATCCTCTTTATAACAGTCCTTCCAATATTTGAAGCTTGTTACCAGGTTGCCCCTTAGTCTTTATTTCATAAGGCTAAACATGTCCAGTTTTTTTAACCTTTCCTTATAGGTTACATTTTATAATTTTTGTTGCTCTTCTCTGGATTCTCTGCAGGTTGTCCACGTTTCTTAAGACCTCCAGCTGTGGACTCACCAGTGCTGAGTGGGGCACGACAACTACCTCCTTTGTCTTTATGCAACACTCCTATTAAACATTGTTAGCCTGCAAACTGCATCACATTGTTGACTTATATACAGTTTTTGACCCATTATAACCCCTAGACCAGGGGTCTCAAATTCCTGGCCCGCAGGCCATCTGTGGCCCACGAACCTCCCAATGTGGCCCACGGGGCTCCAGCCATTTTGGGGCCGGGTCTCTCCCTTGGCCCCACCTGCTGCCCCCGGGGCGCTCCCCCCACCCCAAGGCAATTTACAGTGGCCCAGGGCCCCGACAGTGCAGCGGAGCTGAGCGGTGTCTGCCTGCTCACTCCACGAATCTGCCGGCCCCTCCCTGGGACGGTGTAGGGCTGTGTCTCCTCATGCTGCTCCCGCCCCGAGCACCCCTGAGGCCAATGGGAAGTTGTGGGGGTGGTGCCTGGGGGCAGCAGCGCGCGGAGGCCCCCCGGCCTGCCCTGCCTTGAAGCCCCAGGTAAGCACTGCACTCCCTGACCCCCTCCCTGAGCCTGCACCCCCACCCTCTCCCCACATACCCCCTCCCAGAGCCTGCACCTCCACCCCCTCCCCACATACCACCTTCCACCCCCAAACTCCCTCCCAGAGCCTGCACCCCTCCCCCCGCCTAGAGCGTGCAACCCCACCCCCTCCTTCTGCATCCACATCCCCTGCTCCAGCCCAGAGCCTGCACCCAGTACCCAAACTCCATCCCAGAGCCCAACCTCTCACCCTTCTGCACTCAAACTCCCTCACAGAGCCTGCACCCCAATCCCCTACTCCAGACCTCCTCCCCCACCTAAACTCCCTCCCAGAGCCTTAGGCAGGTGGGGGGCAGAGTTTTTGGGGGGCTGGTTCTGGGCGGCATAAGTGACATTATTGGCCCACTGGGAGGATTTGAGGACTGGCACTGGCCCTAAGGTAAACTGAGTTTGAGACCCCTACTCTAGATCCTTTTCAGCAGTACTGCCACCAACCAGTTATTTGTATTTGTGCATTGGATTTTTCCTCCCTAAGTGTAGTATTTTGCACTTGTCTTTGCTGAATTTCATCTTGTTGATTTCAGACCAATTTTGTGATCTTATTTCCTTAGTTTATTTAACAGATTTTTTCACCAAAATTAAGTATTTTTCCCTTCGATTTGCAGGCATCCATCAGGGAAAGCAATGAAGAGTACCTGTTATAGAAATAAACCAATGGAATCTATTGATTACTAATTGTAAATAGCAGAAAAATACAAGGAGTAGGTTTGCAGATCAGATCTGAGATTTAGGACATTAGTATGTTTGAGGTTAAGACAGTTGCAAAAATCTACAAATACATAATACTGGGTGATTTTTTTTTAAACTGCTATAGTTGCTTTGGCTACCCCAGAATCATTGGGGGCATGACTGGAAAAGTCGTGTATGATAAAGGCTTGCTTTTTAGACTGATTTATTTTGGTGACTGCAAAGGAGGAGGAGACTCTTCCAGACGCTTGTAACAACGAACAGTTTAGACAATGAAGTTTTTCCAGTCACAGCACATCTACACAGGCAGCTGGATGCTAATTACCTTGATACAATTAATCCTAAACTCCTCAGGGTTTTCCTTACCCCTCACTAACGAATGCTTGCAAAGCTCCTAAATTCCATTAGTTTTCTCTGGCCCCATTGTACACAAATCATCTGCCCCTCCTACCCAATACTCCCTACCTTTTCGTGATTTCACACATTCTATATCTTGATTCTTCATCCTGGTCCCATTTTTGTCTCTTTAAAATCTGCAGTAGTCCTGTGGACTTTAAAAAGCCAACAGGGAGGGAAAGCTGCAAATGAGAGCATGAATCAAGCACAGAACCTAGGGGAATAGGCAAAAACAGAGACTGGGGAGATGGGCCATAGTGAGCTCCTAAATTTCATGGGATTCCCTGCCTCTTGTCTCTTTCTGCTCCCATTGTTCTGCAGTGGTTAAGTAATGGGATGATTCATTGGGTAAGGATTAAACACTGTGTAAGGGTAGCAGAATCTGGCTATCAGATAGGAAGTATTAATCAGAGAGTTATTAAGGAAAGGAAATGTGAAATAGCAGATACTGATGATGTGAATAGAACCGAGGAATGGAAGACTGGAAAGCTGTTATCAAGGTACCTACTTTTAAACATTGTGACAAGGTGTAGCTAAGGGTTGGAGAGCAGCTGGATCTGGCCAGCTGTGATTTTTCCTGGCATGAGGGAGCTCTCAGCTGTCATGGCTGAAATGCCTGTCTCCTGTGCTATGCCCTGTCCTGGATTCAGTGTAGTGAGTGGGGACGATGCCTGATTGGAGCACAGCATGATCCAACTAGCTGGTGTGTGGTTCCTTTGGGATTGTTGAAAGCTGCCATAATTTAAAGCAGTATCCAGGCGTCTACAGGGAGCAGTTTTACTGTGAGAATCAGGGAGACTCAGCAGGCTCCCAGTTGGCTCCCCTTCCCTGTAGAAACTTAGTGCAGCACTGAATTTGGGCCCTGTTCCCTCATATTTCAAATGATAGTCCCACTCAAAGCACAGCTATTCATTGTTGTGTAATTCCAAGGTCTCTGGACCTCATTTAATGCAAAGAAGCTGACTCTGCCCTGGTTTCATAATGGCTAACTTGGCTAAGAACCAAGTTCTGCAGAATTACAGGGCCTCAACATCTGAAGCATAGAGGACTAGACTGTGAACTTTGTGATTTGAATGATTTGAAAAGGGTGGCATACAAAAGACTGAACAGATTGGAAGAAATTGAAAACATATGAGGCATGATTCTCCACTGTCTTGCACCTTGTGTAGTTACTTACACTTTTGCGATGTGGACGTAAAACTTGTAAAAGTTTACAAGGAGTACACAAGTGAATCTCGATTACTGTCTAGCAAATTTTATTTCAACACCAAGTAAAATAGTGCACATTCCTAAGAGAAGAAAAATTATGTTTTACAGCCACAAATATAACGGAGTACACACGTTTACAAGGAGTAAGACACTGGAGAGTAAGGCCTCTCTTCCTTTTCATGTATGATCAGTGATCCACTGTTAACCACTGTGACCCTCCATATGACACTTTCATGTTATACCTGCTGTTCATTCACTGAACACCCCTCCTCTCCTTCACTTCTGCTTTTCTTCCCTTCCCCTCTCATCTCTCCATCAGTTCTTTCTGTTTTTCTTTAGAGCTGCAGCTCCTCTTCTTTGGGCTGATTGCATACTTGTAAATGTACCTAACCCTTTATAATCTGGGGGAGGAAGGAAAGCCTGTGTGATTCTACAGAGGGCTGCACAAGAAGAGTCATATTGTCACAGAGCAGGGAGGTGATAATTCCTCTTCTGTGCAGTACCAGGGAGGCTGCACCTAAAATATTGCATTCCATTCTGGCACTCCAGTACCAGCAAGTCTCCAAAGGTGACACGATAATTCAGAAAAGAGCAATAAAAATGATTAGGGGCTGGTGGGATTGACTTATGAGGAACAATATAAAAGAATTTTAAATATGTATCGCTTGTCCAGACAAAGACTAAGGGGGGATATCAAAAGGTCTATAAACACTTGGAAGAGGGTAAACACTAAGGAGGAAGATGAATTGTCTAGCGTGATTTGAGAGGAATAAGTAGGCGTAATGGGAACAAATGAAGCAAATTAAAATTCAGACTCGATACCAAGAAATGAGCTTGCTTAGACTGTGGAACTGCCTAATGGGCACACTCAAGCAGTGGAGTTTTAAACAAACTTCTTTACCTAATTCAGGAAAGTACTTCAGAATTCATATTCCATTCTCTGTAATAAAAGTTGATTAACTAAACCTGTGAGAAGGCAAATATAATATATCACAGTGTTTCTGCCATGTAATTTGTTTAGCGAGAGATTCTCAAAGGCACAAATGGCGTTCTGATGGGGTGCATAGACCACACACTGTGACAGCCAGGAAAGAATTAATAGATGGACCAATTACTGCTCCAGCTGAGACTAAGGATAGGTCCACAAAGGGATACAAAACCTGATGCTGCCCCAAGTCAACTGGCTTAGACTTGTGGGACTTGGGCTGTGGGGCTGAAAAACTGCAGTGTAGATATTTGAGCTTGGGCTGGAGCCCAAGCTCTGGGACAACCCTGCAAGGGTGGATGGTCCCAGAGCTTGGGCTCCAGCCCAGGCCCAAATGTCTATACAACAATTTTTAGCCCAGAGCCTGAGCTCCTGTGAGCCTGGTCCAGCTGCAGCCATGCCGCAGATCTTTTATTGCTGTGTAGACATACCTTAAGCAGCCTGTCATAAATATAAAGGGAAGGGTAAACCCCTTTGAAATCCCTCCTGGCCAGGGGAAAGCTCCTCTCACCTGTAAAGGGTTAAGAAGCTAAAGGTAACCTCGCTGGCACCTGACCAAAATGACCAATGAGGAGACAAGATACTTTCAAAAGCTGGGAGGAGGGAGAGAAACAAAGGGTCTGTGTCTGTCTGTATGCTGCGCTTGCCAGGGACAGAACAGGAATGGAGTCTTAGAACTTTTAGTAAGTAATCTAGCTAGGTATGTGTTAGATTATGATTTCTTTAAATGGCTGAGAAAAGAATTGTGCTGAATAGAATAACTATTTCTGTCTGTGTATCTTTTTTGTAACTTAAGGTTTTGCCTAGAGGGGTTCTCTATGTTTTTGAATCTAATTACCCTGTAAGATATCTACCATCCTGATTTTACAGGGGGGATTTCTTTATTTCTATTTACTTCTATTTTTTATTAAAAGTCTTCTTGTAAAACACTGAATGCTTTTTCATTGTTCTCAGATCCAAGGGTTTGGGTTTGTGGTCACCTATGCAAATTGGTGAGGCTTTTTATCCAACATTTCCCAGGAAAGGGGGAGTGCAAGTGTTGGGAGGATTGTTCATTGTTCTTAAGATCCAAGGGTCTGGGTCTGTAGTCACCTAGGCAAATTGGTGAGGCTTTTTACCAAACCTTGTCCAGGAAGTGGGGTGTAAGGTTTTGGGAAGTATTTTGGGGGGAAGGACGCGTCCAAACAGCTCTTCCCCAGTAACCAGTATTAGTTTGGTGGTGGTAGCGGCCATTCCAAGGATAACGGGGGTAATATTTTGTACCTTGGGGAAGTTTTGACCTAAGCTGGTAAAGATAAGCTTAGGAGGTTTTTCATGCAGGTCCCCACATCTGTACCCTAGAGTTCAGAGTGGGGGAGGAACCGTGACATGGTGGCACAGTGGTGGGATTAACCTGAAATCATTTTGAGATCCAGTTGAGATTTTTTGAACTAGAAATACAGATTTTAAAAAGGAATTTTTAGGAAGTCCAGAAGCAGCTTTGAAACTGAAAGCAGCTTGGTTTCTCTCTGCTTTGTGGCCAAGCAGAGACAAAAGGGGATTATCTTGTGAATTGCAGGTTTTCTTTGCCTGGGTACTTAACTCCTGCAGGGAAATTCACAGTCTTCCAACCCAGAGGTTTTTTTTTCTTTTCTTCCTAAAAGTAAATAGGGGGTGTGTGCTCTACCCATTTGCCTGGAGACAAAAGTGGCAGGGTTTTTTTAGGATTTTGATTTTTTTTTGTTTTACAAGGAGCACAGGTTTGAAAAGAAATTTTTTTTTTCTTTGGGCTGGGTAAGCAGTTTTCCAAGTAGTTGGAGGTTTTTTGCTTTAATTTGGGCCCAGAGCAGAGACAAGGGAATTGTCTTTTTCTGTAGGCTGACAATCACTATCAGAGAATAGGTATTCTATTCCAGCACAGCAAAATTTTACAGCCAAGTTTTGTTTGTTTATTTCTAAACCTCGGGTGTAAAGTTAGTTAAAAACAGAGAGGTTAGAATGGCCAAATCCTCAGCTCGACTACAGCTGGAATTAGCCAAATTTCAGGCTGAGGAAAAACAAAGGGAACATGAAAGACAGATAGAACTCATGCGGCTGAAGGAGGAGGAGAAGGAAAAAGAGAGGAAGCATGTGGAGGAGATGGAGAGGATAAAGGCCCAGCAGAATATACCAACAAACCCTAGCAATCCTTCTCCAGGTACCACTTCCCATCCCAGAAGGTTCCCCACCTACAAGGCAGGTGATGATACTGAGGCCTTCTTAGAAAACTTCGAAAGGGCCTGCCTTGGGTACAACATCTCTACTGACCAATACATGGTAGAGCTGAGGCCGCAGCTCAGTGGACCCTTAGCTGAGGTGGCAGCTGAAATGCCTAAAGAACACATGAACAAGTATGAACTGTTTAAATCCAAGGCGAGAGTCAGAATGGGGATAACACCCGAGCAGTCTCGTCGGAGGTTCAGAGCCCTAAGGTGGAAACCAGACATGTCATTTACCCGACATGCCTACCACATTGTAAAACATTGGGATGCCTGGATATCAGGAGCAAGTGTTGAATCTCCAGTAAATTTGCCCTTCCTAATGCAAATGGAACAATTCTTAGAGGGTGTTCCTGAGGAAATAGAAAGATACATCCTAGATGGGAAACCCAAAACTGTAATTGAGGCAGGAGAGATTGGAGCCAGATGGGTGGAGGTGGCAGAGAAGAAGAAAACTGGTCGCAGTTGGAGCGGAGACCAGAAGGGACCACCCCAGACCACACCCTATTACCGGGGGCCGCCCAAAGCCCCACCTACCTCCCAAAGAACCTTCCAGACCCCTTATCGTCCCACCACCCCGTTCTCCAGCAACCCTCCTCGCCCCAGTGACCCGTCAGCTGGACGATGTTTTAAGTGTAACGAGCTGGGGCATGTAAAGGCCAACTGCCCCAAGAACCCCAACAGATTACAGTTCATTGCACCGGAATCACACCAGAGGTCCACAGGCCCAGATACCTCCCAGATACCCTTGGAGCGGAGGGAAACTGTGAGTGTGGGTGGGAAGAAGGTCACCGCGTGGAGGGACACCGGAGCACAAGTGTCAGCTATCCATGCTTCCTTAGTGGACCCCAATTTAATCAACCCAGAGATCCAAGTGACGATTCAACCCTTCAAGTCCAACTCTTTCAATTTGCCTACAGCCAAGTTGCCTGTCCAGTACAAGGGCTGGTCAGGAATGTGGACTTTTGCAGTCTATGATGATTATCCCATCCCCATGCTGTTGGGGGAAGACTTGGCCAATCATGTGAAGCAGGCCAAGAGGGTGGGAATGGTCACCCGCAACCAGGCTAAACAAGCCGTGAGGCCTAGCTCTGTTCCGGAAACTTCTATCAGGACCCAGTCAGAGGTGATGGACCTGGACCCCAGGCCAATGTCTGCAACAGCAGTAGTGGATCCAGTCCCAGAGACCCAGACGGAACCAGTCCCAGAACCGGAACCAGCCGAACAACCAACACCAGACCCCGTGTCAGCACTGAATCCAGTACTTGCAACCTCAACACCAGAGGGCCCCACCGAACCTGAACTGGCAGCAGCCGATAACCCTACACAAGAGGCTCAGCCGGAGCCTGAATCCCAACATAGTGCACCAGCGGAGAGCGGTTCACAGTCAACAGAAACAGCTCCATCCCCTATATCGCTTCCAGAGGGACCAAGCCTAGGTCCACAATCCCATGAGGAACTGATGTCTCCAGCATCAAGGGAACAGTTCCAGACCGAACAGGAAGCAGATGAAAGCCTCCAGAGAGCTTGGACGGCGGCACGGAGCAACCCACCGCCTCTCAGCTCTTCTAATCGATCCAGGTTTGTTGTAGAAAGAGGACTTTTATACAAGGAAACTCTTTCTGGGGGACACCAGGAAGACTGGCATCCTCAGAGACAGTTGGTAGTTCCAACTAAATACCGGGCCAAGCTCTTGAGCTTAGCCCATGATCACCCTAGTGGCCATGCTGGGGTGAACAGGACCAAAGACCGTTTGGGGGGGTCATTCCACTGGGAGGGAATGGGCAAGGATGTTTCTACCTATGTCCAGTCTTGTGAGGTGTGCCAAAGAGTGGGAAAACCCCAAGACCAGGTCAAAGCTCCTCTCCAGCCACTCCCCATCATTAAAGTTCCATTTCAGCGAGTAGCTGTGGATATTCTGGGTCCTTTTCCGAAAAAGACACCCAGAGGAAAGCAGTACATACTGACTTTCATGGATTTTGCCACCCGATGGCCGGAAGCAGTAGCTCTAAGCAACACCAGGGCTAAAAGTGTGTGCCAGGCACTAGCAGACATTTTTGCCAGGGTAGGTTGGCCCTCCGACATCCTCACAGATGCAGGGACTAATTTCCTGGCAGGAACTATGAAAAACCTTTGGGAAGCTCATGGGGTAAATCACTTGGTTGCCACTCCTTACCATCATCAAACAAATGGCATGGTGGAGAAGTTTAATGGAACTTTGGGGGCCATGATACGTAAATTCGTAAATGAGCACTCAATGAGTAAATGAGGTTAAGGGGCCATTGCAGTTGGTGAAGCAGCAATGGGAGGGATTTACACCTTCTCCAGGAACTAACATTCTGGACTTTGTAACCAACCTACAAAACACCCTCCGAACCTCTTTAGCCCTTGCTAGAGAAAACTTACAGGATGCTCAAAAAGAGCAAAAAGCCTGGTATGATAAACATGCCAGAGAGCGTTCCTTCAAAGTAGGAGACCAGGTCATGGTCTTAAAGGCGCTCCAGGCCCATAAAATGGAAGCATCGTGGGAAGGGCCATTCGTGGTCCAGGAGCGCCTGGGAGCTGTTAATTATCTCATAGCATTCCCCACCTCCAACCGAAAGCCTAAGGTGTATCATATTAATTCTCTAAAGCCCTTTTATTCCAGAGAATTAAAGGTTTGTCAGTTTACAGCCCAGGGAGGAGACGACGCTGAGTGGCCTGAAGGTGTCTACTACGAAGGGAAATGTGCTGGTGGTGTGGAAGAGATGAACCTCTCCATGACCCTTGGGCGTATGCAGCGACAGCAGATCCAGGAGCTGTGCACTAGCTACGCGCCAACGTTCTCAGCCACCCCAGGACTGACTGAACGGGCATACCACTCCATTGACACAGGTAATGCTCACCCAATTAGGGTCCAACCTTACCGGGTGTCTCCTCAAGCTAAAACTGCTATAGAACGGGAGATCCAGGATATGTTACAGATGGGGGTAATCCGCCCCTCTGAAAGTGCATGGGCATCTCCAGTGGTTCTAGTTCCCAAACCAGATGGGGAAATACGTTTTTGCGTGGACTACCGTAAGCTAAATGCTGTAACTCGCCCAGACAACTATCCCATGCCACGCACAGATGAACTATTAGAGAAACTGGGAAGGGCCCAGTTCATCTCTACCTTGGACTTAACCAAGGGGTACTGGCAGGTACCGCTAGATGAACCTGCCAAGGAAAGGTCAGCCTTCATCACACATCTCGGGCTGTATGAATTTAATGTACTCCCTTTCGGGCTGCGAAATGCACCCGCCACTTTCCAAAGACTTGTAGATGGTCTCCTAGCGGGATTAGGAGAATATGCAGTCGCCTACCTTGACGATGTGGCCATATTTTCGGATTCCTGGGCAGACCACCTGGAACATCTACAAAAAGTCCTTGAGCGCATAAGGGAGGCAGGACTAACTGTTAAGGCTAAGAAGTGTCAAATAGGCCTAAACAGAGTGACTTACCTTGGACACCAGGTGGGTCAAGGAACTATCAGCCCCCTACAGGCCAAAGTGGATGCTATCCAAAAGTGGCCTGTCCCAAAGTCAAAGAAACAGGTTCAATCCTTCTTAGGCTTGGCCGGTTATTACAGACGATTTGTACCGCACTACAGCCAAATCGCTGCCCCACTGACAGACCTAACCAAAAAGAAACAGCCAAATGCTGTTCAGTGGACCGGAAAGTGTCAGAAGGCCTTTAACAAGCTTAAAGCGACACTCATGTCTGACCCTGTACTAAGGGCCCCAGACTTTGACAAACCGTTCCTAGTAACCACAGATGCATCCGAGCGTGGTGTGGGAGCAGTTTTAATGCAGAAAGGACCTGATCAAGAATTCCACCCTGTAGTGTTTCTCAGCAAAAAACTGTCTGAGAGGGAAAGCAACTGGTCAGTCACTGAAAAAGAATGTTATGCCATTGTCTACGCTCTGGAAAAGCTACGCCCATATGTTTGGGGACGGCGTTTCCACCTGCAAACCGACCATGCTGCACTAAAGTGGCTTCACACCATCAAAGAAACTAACAGAAAACTTCTTCGGTGGAGTTTAGCTCTCCAAGATTTTGATTTCGACATCCAACACATCTCAGGAGCTTCTAACAAAGTGGCTGATGCACTCTCCCGTGAAAGTTTCCCAGAATCAACTAGTTAAAATCGTCCTTGAGATGTGGAAAATATTGTTAGTCTTTATGTACTTGGTAGTATATTTAGAGATGCATGTGTCTTATTAACTCTGTTTTCCTAGAGCTCCAGGAAGAAATCCCAGCCAGTGTTTCACCCTAGCTGAGATTTGGGGGGCGTGTCATAAATATAAAGGGAAGGGTAAACCCCTTTGAAATCCCTCCTGGCCAGGGGAAAGCTCCTCTCACCTGTAAAGGGTTAAGAAGCTAAAGGTAACCTCGCTGGCACCTGACCAAAATGACCAATGAGGAGACAAGATACTTTCAAAAGCTGGGAGGAGGGAGAGAAACAAAGGGTTTGTGTGTCTGTCTGTAGTCGTCTTGGCCGGGGACAGAACAGGAATGGAGTCTTAGAACTTTTAGTAAGTAATCTAGCTAGGTATGTGTTAGATTATGATTTCTTTAAATGGCTGAGAAAAGAATTGTGCTGAATAGAATAACTATTTCTGTCTGTGTATCTTTTTTGTAACTTAAGGTTTTGCCTAGAGGGGTTCTCTATGTTTTTGAATCTAATTACCCTGTAAGATATCTACCATCCTGATTTTACAGGGGGGATTTCTTTATTTCTATTTACTTCTATTTTTTATTAAAAGTCTTCTTGTAAAACACTGAATGCTTTTTCATTGTTCTCAGATCCAAGGGTTTGGGTCTGTGGTCACCTATGCAAATTGGTGAGGCTTTTTATCCAACATTTCCCAGGAAAGGGGGAGTGCAAGTGTTGGGAGGATTGTTCATTGTTCTTAAGATCCAAGGGCCTGGGTCTGTAGTCACCTAGGCAAATTGGTGAGGCTTTTTACCAAACCTTGTCCAGGAAGTGGGGTGTAAGGTTTTGGGAAGTATTTTGGGGGGAAGGACGCGTCCAAACAGCTCTTCCCCAGTAACCAGTATTAGTTTGGTGGTGGTAGCGGCCATTCCAAGGATAACGGGGGTAATATTTTGTACCTTGGGGAAGTTTTGACCTAAGCTGGTAAAGATAAGCTTAGGAGGTTTTTCATGCAGGTCCCCACATCTGTACCCTAGAGTTCAGAGTGGGGGAGGAACCTTGACACAGCCAATTAACAGCACTGGCATAAAAGCTGCAGCTCAGTTAGAGAAGGGCTGTTGCTAGAGAAGCTGAGAGTGGTGTTGAGAAAGTACCTTAGTAGCTTGTTAGCAAGAAGCTGCGGAGGGAGAACTCCAGGGTGGGAGAGTGGAGTCCACAGCCCTGTGAGAGATGTGGACAAAGATGGAAAAGGTGGGAGCCGTCCAAGAAGTGCCCAAGGGATTGTAAGGCGCAGTCATTAGCTGCCTAACACAGGGTTCCTGGTCTGGAACCTAGAGGAGAAGCTAGGCTTGGGTTCCCCTAGACCTCACCCAGCAAGAAGGGGAATACAAATCTCTGGATTAAAAGAGGTAGAGACTTATGAGTCCCTGATAGGGGCTGAAGGCCTGGCATAAGGACCATTAAACTTTGGATTTTTCTGTTACCCTGGAAGAAGACTGAACCAGAAGGTGAGCTGGCCAGAGAGCTACACCACGGAAGCTGCAGACTGCTGTGGCATCAGATGACAGACAACAGGCAGTGCTAGAGCAGAAGAACCTCTGAAACACTGTGTCTACAAGGTGGCAGTCTGGCCGTGAGTTCACCCTATGACAGGTGCTTAGCTCCTTTCATACCTGCCATCTGTGCCTTTGAGACTCCCCCTGAACTGGCAGGTGTAATTGCCTTTTATCATATAAGGAATTTTAAATACAATTCCAGCATTGCACTGTGCCCAGGATACTTCAATCATGGAAGATTCAACATATTTTCTGGGAGTAATAGAATGTGCAAACTACAATACAGGAGAGTCTTAAAAATCTGGGACTAACTAAAGGCAGCATAGAAGGAATTAATGTGTGAAGGAACTGCTCAGGAAATACAGTTTCTGAGCACTTGTCCTTTAAATGGTTTTTCTTTTCCTAATCTATCCACGTCAAGAATCACTAAGTCAAGTCCTCAGCAATTGTGTGTAAAGGAAGAAGCTATTCTACCTCTGTTTGCCTAATACAATTAGTATCTAAATGTTCAATTTTCATTCTTTCTGCCCTGATTTGATCTTTTAAAAATGTGATTACTACAGAGGATTAAAACAATAATGATCCTTGGGTATCTAATTATTACCCAGCCACTGACATAAAAATTGTGGTTTTAATTAACTATATAGGTCTTTTTATAGTATTGCATGCATTTTTCATAAGCATTCTGTTAGAATTATTAGTTTAATGTCTTAGATTCCATTCCATACACTACCAGAGTTCTGATTTACTAACTATTCTGAATGAATATAAATCGGAAAAGACGAGTGCCAGAGCATTTGTTAACAGTACTTCAAAGTTATGAATAGTTTCAGCGGAAAAATTCCTCCCCTCCCAAAAAAGAGGTTTAAATCAAATTTTGTTGTGGGAAAATATTGCTTTTGATTTAAAAAACATTATTTTTAATGGGAAACTATAAACTAAATCAGAGTTATAGAGCTTCATTTTTTCTTTTGTCGCACTAACTTTTTCAAAGTGGGACAGATTTTGAAAAGTCAGAGTAGAATAAAAGATAGAGGAAAAAGTGGGGAAGGGAAAGTCCCTAGATATCATTCACTCTATTGTGCTCTGTGGAGGTTGGGGCGTAGGTGGAAGGAAAAGGAAGAGAAAGGAGAAATAAAGACCAAAATCTAGAATTTTTCAGTTTTCAAAAACAACTCAAAATAAAAACGTCAGTTAAAATAAAATATCTAAAGTGAATTGTTTTGAAATTTTCCCACAAACAGTTGAAACATTTTGAAAGAACCTTTTTTTTAATTTGAAAATTTTTTCCAAAAAAAGTTGTTCGGTCAGCTCTAGTTATGAAATGCTCTCTGAATAATAACTGTTCTACCCAACTCCACAGTGATGTTTAACAGGTTAAAAGTTTATTAAATTTCTTAAACTTTAATAAGAAGTCAAATGAAAGAGGGTTTTTTTTAAATAGTTTCTTAGCATTCTTCTTAGCATGAAGAATGTTCTTTCATTGCAGTACTGCATTGTTGGGTACTGTTGAATAAACTCTTGGGTGTGAACCTGCTACAAACGTTAACTTAAGAAGATCATGGGTGTGACAGGTTTCCCCGGGGTGCCACTTGGAACTGGGGTACCACTGAGCCCGCCTGACCCACCAGCCTGGGCTCCCTCTCTCTGCATTGCTGTTCAGCCTGCCAAGCCTTCCCCCATGCTTCAGATTGCACTATACCAGCACTATACCATGCTTCAGATTGCACTATACCAGTAGGGACACACCCAGCTGCAGCTACACACACAGATACTGAGATCAGCTCTGCATGGGAAGGAACAGCACATCCCAGTTCCTAAGACGCACTCCCCTCTGGGGCGTAAACCCAAAATTATAGTGTCTTGCGTTGCACAAGGAATTGTACAGTGCAAGATCATGAAATTCACCCCCTCCCTCAATGTGGAGGAATATATGCAACAGCTTTCTGCCTTCCGGTTATGATTTCCACACACTGGTTTTAGACAAAACAAAAACAAGTTTATTAACTACAAAAGATAGATTTTAAGTGATTATAAGGGATAGCAAACAGATCAAAGCAGATTACCTAGCAAATAAAACAAAATGCAATTTAAGCTTAATATACTAAAGAAATTGGACATAAGTAGCAAATTCTTACCCTAAATGTTGTTGTAGGCAGTTTGCAGAGATTCTTGAGGGCAAGCTATACTTGCTTGCAGCTTAAAACTCTAGGTATTCCTTTCACAGGTTAGAAAACCTTCTAGCCTGGGTTCAGCCTTTCTCCCGTAGTTCAGTCTTTTGTTTCTCAGATGTTTCCAGCAGTCTTCTTTCTTGGGCGGGGAGTTAATGAAGAATCAACCACGATGATGTCACTCCCTGCCTTAAATAGCTTTTGCAGATGGCAGGAGCCCTTTGTCTCCCAGTTTTAGTTCCCACACCTTTCAGTGGAAAAACACTAATATTCTGTGATGGAGTCTAGTATCAGGTGACTTGGTCACATGTCTCTGTATGGCTATAGCAGCCATGACTGGAAGGCTGTTTGTATCATCCTCAGGAAGGCTCCCTGATGGGAGATTAGCATCTTCTAAGACCTGTTGTTTTCCCTCGTGGTCCTTCCTAGCCAGCCATCTAGACTGATTGCATTCTGTCTAGTGTCCATTCCCCAGGTGTAAACACATTTGTAATAGATGCATAGACAATATTCCTAACTTCAGATACCAAAATGATACATGCATATTCAGTAAATCATAACCTTTTCAATGATATCTCACATTCTTTATCTTGCCCAAAATACATCATAGGTATGCCATAATCATATCATAATATTACTACTATGAAGAATATGGGGTGTAATGCCACAAGGGGCTTCTAGCAGACTCACTCTATTGGGCCAGACACATAATCATTGACTTGATTCTGAGTTACATTAAGGCCTCTTTATGCCATTCAGGCAGCCTAAAGGTGACTTAAAGTGGGTAAAATGACCCCCTGAGAGGATCCCTTATACAAAGAGCCTACATGGCTAATGCAGAATTGTTAGTAAAGGCAAATTTACTGGCCCTACTTCCAGTCCCTGGCATACAGGTGGATAAGGGGTGTGGTCAGACTATTGACTTTCCCAGGGCCATGGAATGCAGTTTATACCCAAGGCTGCTCTAACTTGCTGTAAGGGCTGGGTAAGACTCTGGATTGATCCAGAATACAAGGAGTATAAGCCATCTTTTCCCCCCACCCCTTTGTCCATGTCCCAAACTTATTAATGGAGTAGCTGAAGAATCAGGTCCTATTTGTTAATTCTAATTTCAAGGAAATGCACAATGGTTTTCCATTCTATGGTGTATGCATACTGAAATGTTGTAAGGTGTCTTGTGAGTGTAGGGCTGCTGGCACTGAGATTATATGATTTTTTATAAGAGTACTGAAGCATTATTGTTATGAAACATTGAAATAAAAAAGGGACAGACTTGTGAGAAAAGACTTAGGTCATATTTTGACTCTGTCAATGAAGCTAGTGGGCTTTTGTAAAAAGATACCACAAACAATATAACAAAAATCTATACTTCTTTTAAGACTTTCTTGCTGAATTGATGCATTTAGAACTCAGAGTAGAATGTAGTTAGTCTATGACCAGAATATAGAACCATAGTGAGCACAAGTGTCCAGCAGAGATCTGATACTTATACTGGTAGAATGGCCCTTGCAATGCTCAATGACGGAAAATGAGCAAGGTGGATGTCAAAGACTTGGTACATGTACTGGATGTCAGCAGACTTTAGAGAGGCCAAATTGCACGACAGCCAGGTGTACAATCATGAGTTTTGGAAGAAGGCTATAAAAGTAATTGACCCCATATAGGGAAGTGGTAAGAAAGAAGAACAGTGGGCAAAAGTTACTACTTCTAGAACTAGATTAAAATATTCTGAGGTTCAGCACTTTGATACCAAATAAATACATGTGACATTTAAAAATTAATATGGTATCAGAGAACAGGGCCAGAAAGGATTTGTTAATACTGTCTAAATTATCTTTAGGTCACAGTGTTTTAAAAAAATCCTACTAAAAGCTTTTAACATGGGGAATGTTTTATTGCTTATCATATAAATTCACTAATGATAGTTATTAACATAAATGAGCTCTGGTGGGGGTTGTATGTTAATCTAAGTTGGGGTTAGAGCCAAGCGTTTCCTTGAAGGGTAAACAATTTTAACTGAAAATAGTAAGAGCTTTTAAAAAATAACTAATCTGAAAAAAGACTACTCTTACCTCTTAAAAATAAGGAGTGCAATGTGCAGAGAACTTACATTTATTTGTATTATTAAGGAGTTCATTGTAAATAGGAATCCTATAATATTATAGAAGTTCTGAAGTTAAAAATAGAAACATTCTGATGTTAACACATAGCTGCCCATAGTCCCAAAGCCATAGAATAAATGACCTGCAGCATTTTGCACTTCAGGCTTGTCATAGTTGCCTGCCCCTGCAATTCATTTAGCCCTTTGAACACAATGAATGCTACAGCAAATCCATATGTCTCTGAACAGATGCTGCAAGCCATGAAACAGGGCCAGAGGGAAGAGACCAAGAATGTGGGTCTGGATGCTGCATTTACTTGCTTGTTATTGTATTTTCTACTGAAGTGTAAAAGAAGTTAAAAGACAAGCAGCCACCACTTCCATTTAAACTGGAGGTAGCATTTATGTAACCCAGGGCAATGGAGTCTCCTTTCAGTGTGCATTTCACCTAGCATCTAATATCAGCATTAAAAATGCCCTCACCTTGCCAATCGTGTGCTGCCAAGTCACAGTTCAGACTTGCAGGAAAACAAAGTCAAGATCGATAACTGCAAAAATAGGAAAGAGAGAAGAATAGCTTACAGAATACAGAAAGCGTTTAATTAATGTTATTAAAAACTCATAGTATTATGTTGAACCTCTTCAAAGTACTACACCATTGTTTCAATGCCAGGATCTGTTCTATATTGCTTATTTGTGCCTGTGTGTAGGCAAATGCCTTGTTAACTATTTCTTTTTATTTGCCTTCTTGGTTTTGAGCCTTTATGGTTCATGTTTTCAAGCTCTTCTCTGCAACCATGAGGACTTTTTTAATATAAAAACACAGGTTCTTATATACTCACATGATTCCCAGGAGCAGAAGCTTAAAGAAAAACAGCAAATATTATGAGACTCAAAATAAAATCTCTGAAGCCAACAACACTGTCAGGCTCCCAGCCTTGGGCATGTTGACCAAAGGGTATTTCATGGGGGAGGGATGCCCCCTGTAACATCTTTTTGCCATGCCCAATGCTAAGGCAGGTACAGAGGGTGCCGGAGATGGCCCCTGAGATCCAGGCATATAGCCAGCCTGGCAGCGCTGCTGAGGAACTTCTACCAGTTAGTATTATGTGCTGTATTCCAATAAACCATCTGGGTACTGACTGTATAGGGGGATTTAAATAACTTTGCTCCAGGTTCTGGCTGGGCAGTGCCACGTTGCTCAGGTGTCACTACATGAATTGACAGACATGTCTGTCTCTGGGCAGTAACCTTCATTCTCTTATTTGTTCAGCTTTTGTCACCCTCTCCTTCCTAGCATGCTCAAAATGCTGACCAAGCTGAAACATTTGGGCAAAAAGTTATTTGCCTAAAATCTTGCCTTCCTGTGCTGCTTGAGGCTCCCTCTCCCTCTTGGTTGACTGTCCCTGGCCCCCTTGCTCAAGATGGGAGCACAACCAGAGCTAAAAAAATCAAACATGTTGCATGGCAGGCATTTTTTATCGTAGCAGCAGACACAGACAGCGAAATAACAATAGAAAACTTTGGATCACTGTTTTGATTAATGCCCAGATCTTTTAGTTACCTTCACGTTTTCAGACATTCACTGGAAGGTGAGCTAAATGGCCCAGAGTGGCTCCCGAAACACTTCACAGTGCATAGAGATTATAAGGCATTTGTGGCTACACATGGTTAATTTCCATCAAACTCTCTTTTGTTGCAGTGCACAGCATTGCTAATCCCTTCACAGCAAAATGGGTGTGAATTAATGCAACAGTCTATTAATTTTGTACTGCGCTTTGTGCTGATCATCAGGTATTATAAATTAGACTATATGGCATTCACATTGCAAGACAATGTGGCCTTCTTAGGGTCATCCATACAGGTGGTAGTTACCTTCAACTCCTGCACTGACTCAGAGGGTGATATCCTGGTAAATAGCAGTGCTGCATATCTTCCCAGTTTGTCCATTGCCTTTTTGAGCAGAACCCTTCTCTATGTCTTGGAGACATGTCCTGGGGGCAAAATTTGTCAATGTAAGGATGGCTTTCAAAGGTGCAATTATTAACCTACCCCTCGTCCCACCCATCCACCCCACATTGTTACAGCCTGGGGTCCTATATAAGACGGAAATGACATGGAAAATGTCTTACCATCTCACAATGGAAGTAGCTTAAGCTGGCATAAATAAAGCAGTGTGGATATGCACTTTCAGTATAGTTATAGCAGAAAAAGTTATACCAAAAAAAACCTTTCCCATGTAGACAAGGACTGACGTTTTATCTGAGATGCAGGTAAGTGTGATAGATCTGCCAAATGCTTGAGTGCTACATACAACATGTGACATTTGGCCAGTGTGTTCATTGGGAATAAAATTGGGCCTTGAATTAAACAGGGGTTCTGTAGAAATAATATCATGATCGCATGATAAAAGAGAATGATGTTGCAGGCTCATCATAAAGTAGACTGAAATGTATTATTAACATGAGCTCTTCCATTTATGCACGCTGAGGTGGTGCCTAGGTCCTGTAGTTGTGCTTTGAACCAAGATAGTCGTAAGAAAATATGGAAGATTGACAATTGCTCCATTACCCCAAATCTTTTTAGATTTCTTCATAATTCTTTTAGCTTTCCTCATTATTATCTCTTAACTTACGATTTTGTGCTTTTTTTTTCTTTAGGTCAGATGATGACATGATAATGAGTGAGTTCTATGTTAGACCTCATCTTGACAGATAAAGAGGAATTGATCATGGAAATAAAATTTAGTGGAAGCTTAGGTACAAGTGATCATTACTTGATCACACTTGTTATGTGCAAACAGAATAAAGTACAAATTGGTTGTACTTTATATATATATTTGCTGTTTTCAAAGGCCATTTTCACAAACCTGAAAACAATTATGATGGAAGGAGAAATTTAAACAAAAATATGAACGATAATTGGGACCTGTTTAAGAACACCTTATTAGATGCCCAAAAAGCCACAACTGAGAGAGGAAGCTACACTTGGCTAAAAAAAAAACCTAACTTAGAGGGGAGGTGAAGGCATCTATACAAAATATAGAACAAATGGAAGAAAAGGTAAGGTGATAGTAATGAATATAAATCAGAAGCTAGGAATTGCAGAAAATTGCTAAGGGGGGAAAAGGCCACATGGAGAAATCTATGGCCAGTAGAATTAAGGACAAAGAGTTTTAAAAATATATTCAAAATAAAAATAATACTAACAAATGTACTGGTCCATTACTAGACAGGAATGGTAGAATTGTCAATAGCTGCAGAAAAGGTAGAAGTGTTCAATAAATATTTCTGTCTAGTACTTGTGGAAAAGGCTAGACAGATGATGGGGTCCTATAGATGATGAAACACTTTCCACTCCAATAGTAACTCAAGAGGATGTTAAACAAAAGCTACTAAAATTAGACTTTTTGTAAATCAGCAGGTCTGATAACTTGCATCCAAGAGTTTTAGAAGAGCTGTCCCAGGCACTTGCTCCATCATTAATATTAATTTTAAATGACTCAATGCTGAGGGAGGTTCCAGAAGACTGGAAAAAAGCTAATATATGCCAATATTTAAAAAGGATAAAGAGGTTGACCTGGGTAATTATAGGCCTGTAAGCCTGTCATTGATCCCAGGCAAGATAATGAAGAGGCTGATACAGAACTTGGTCAACAGAGAATTAGAGTGTGATATAATTAATGTCAATTAGCATGGGTTTGTGGAGAAGTAATCCTAACACTATCTGTTTTATGAGAGTACAAGTTGGGTTGATAAAGGTAATCGTGTTAATGTAATATTCATGGACTTCTGTAAGGCATTTGAGTTGGTACTGCACGGCATTTTGATTGAGAAAGTGAATCAATGCAAAATTAACATGGCACACATTAAATGTATTATAAATGAGAGGTCTCAAAATGAAATTGTAAACAGGAAATCATGGTATGTTTCTAGTGGGGTCCTGCAGGGATTGATTCTTGTTATTTAACTTTTTTTATCAATGAAAGAAAGAAACCATGAAATCACTGAAAGAAACTATGAAATCATTATTGATAAAGTTTGCAGATGACACAGAAATTGGAGAAGCAGTAAATGATTAAGAGTATAGGTCATTGATACCAAGCAATCTGGATTGCTCTGTAATTTGTGCATAAGCAAACGTGCATTGCAATATGGCCAACATAAAGTAATAGAATGTAGGCCATACTTACACAATGGGGGGAATCTATCCTGGGAAGCAATAGACTCTGAAAAAGACTTGAGGCTCACGGTGGATAATCAGCTGAGCATGAGCTCCCAGTACTGATATGGCTAAAAGGGCTAATGCAAGCCTTAGGCTATGTTTACACTATGCAGTTTTTAGTGACACGGTTGTGCTGCTACAACCATGCTGCTAAAAGGTGCGTAGTGTAGCTGCAGTATGTCAGCAGGAGAGAGCTCTCCTACCAACAAAAAACTTCCATCCCCAACGAGTGGCGTTAGCGTTGTCAGCAGAAGAGCGCTCCTGCTGACAAAGTGCTGTTCACACCAGTGCTTGTCATCGACAAAACTTTTGACTTTCGGGAGGGTATTTTTTTAACACCTCTGAACAACAAAAGTTTTGTCTTTCACTTGCCAGTGTAGACAAAGCCTTACATGCATAAACAGGGGAACCTTGAGTAGGAGTAGACAGATTATGTTGCCTCTATTTAACCTTAGTATGACTGCTACTGGAATACTGTGTCTAGTTCTGGTATCCACAATTCAAGAAGGATGTTGAGAAATTGGAGAGGGTTCAGAAAAGACCCATAAGAATGATTAAAGGATTAGAAGACATGCTTTATAGTGAAAGCCTCCAGGAGCCCAATCTATTTAGCATAACAAAAAGAAGGATAACGGGTGACTTGATCACAGTTTATATGTTCCGCACCTACATGGGGAACAAGTATTTGATAATGGGCTCTGAAACCTAGCAGACAAAGGTATTGTTGCCCCTTTTTTTTTACCCAAGTGGCTAGTCACATTTTGGGGCCCTGGAGATGTTCCGGTTGGAAGTAGAAATTGATCAAGTCTTGGTATTTTCTTTGTTGAAATCTCATTTGTTTACAATGAATATACAAAGCCCTGTTTCTCTGAATGCAGAAGAGACCAAGAAAAAAAGAAGCAGTTTCTTAGTTTACAGTTTGAAGAAGCTTCAGCCGACAGACCCATGGATTGTTGTGGTACATTTTGACTTTAGTAAAGCTTTTGATACTGTCTCTCATGACCTTTTAGACCTTTTAAACAAACTAGGGAAATGCAACCTAGATGGAGCTGCTATAAGATGAGTGCAAAACTGGTTGGAAAACCGTTCCCAGAGAGTAGTTATCAATGGTTCACAGTCATGTTGAAAGGGCATAATGAATGGGGTCCTGCAGGGATCAGTTCTGGGTCTGGTTTTGTTCAATATCTTCATCAATGATTTAGATAATGGCATAGAGAGTGCACTTATAAAATTTGCGGATGATACCAAGCTGGGAGGGTTTGCAAGTGCTTTGGAGTATAGGATTAAAATTCAAAATGATCTGGGCAAACTGGAGAAATGGTCTGAAGTAAATAGGATGAAATTCAATAAGGACAAATGCAAAGTACTTCATTTAGGAAAGAACAATCAGTTGCACACATACAAAATGGGAAATGACTGCCTAGGAAGGAGTATTGGGAAAGGGATCTGGGGATCATAGTGGACCACAAGCTAAATATGAGTCAACAGTGTAACACTGTTGCAAAAAAAGTGAACATCATTCTGGGATGTATTAGCAATAGTGTTGTAAGCAAGAAGTAATTCTTCTGCTGATTCTTCTGAGCTGATTAGGCTTCAACGGGAGTTCTGTGTCCAGTTCTGGATGCCACATTTCAGGAAAGAAGTGAACAAATTGGAAAACGTCCAGAGAAGAGCAACAAAAATGATTCAATGTCTAGAAATCATGACCTATGAGGGAAGATTGAAGAAATTGGGTTTGTTTATTCTTGAGACGACTGAGAGGGGACATGATAACAGTTTTCAAGCACATAAAAGGTTGTTACAAGGAGGAGGGAGAAGAATTGTTCTTCTTAACCTCAAGAAGCAATGGGCTTAAATTGCAGCAAAGGAGGTTTAGGTTGGACATTAGGAAAATCTTCCTAACTGTCAGGGTGGTTAAGCACTGCAATAAATTGCCTAGGGAAGTTGTGGAATCTCCACCATTAGAGATTTTTAAGAGCAAGTTAGGAATGGGCTAGATAATACTTAGTCCTGCCATGAATTCAGGGGACTGGACTAGATGCCCTCTCGAGGTCCCTTCCAGTCCTATGATTCTATGATTGTGGTGAATTCTTCATCACTGGCAACTTTTAAATCAAGATTTAATGTTTTTCTAAAAGATATGCTTTAATTCAAATAGGAATTATTTTGGGGAAGTCCTACGGCCTGTGCTATACAGGATGTCAGACTAGATAATCACAGTGATCCCTTCTAGACTTTAGAGTCTAGGAATTGTTATAGAATGGTTAGATTTCCTTAGACTTTAACAATTCATTTGTTAGAAAACCCATCAAGAGGACACCAGAAGTCGCTGTGGCAGAGATGGTTGCAGATTGCTTGAACTCTGAAGCAGCCCATTAAGAATTCTAACCATCTTCCCTTAAAACCCACCATTCAACACCAAGAAATATTGTGCCCAACTACTGAAACCTCTAAGATGCCCTCTAGCTCTGTATCTTCCTCTCCAAATCTGAAGGCAGTGACAAAATAGAGAAATTCTGCCTCTTTGCCTTCTACAAACAAAATGGTGCCTGAGCCTGGTGGAATGCAGCTGATGGCTGTAATACAATAGGTGGCCACAGATCCTGTGAAATTAAATCTGCAGTATCCGCCTAACAGACCATTATGACTGAGTGCATGACAAGCTCTATTCCGACAGATGCGTGAAGCAGAACAGGGAATTTCTGAAGTGGAAGATGGTTTCAAAGAGAACAAATTACAGGTTATAAGCACTCTGGTGATATCAAGACTGTTAAGATCAAGCTAATTGATCTAGAAAGCCACTCACAACAATGTAAAGTCAGGGCTGTAGGTGTTCCTGAGGGAACAGAGAAAGGTAAACTTTGACTTTTTCCCTAGACTGCAAACAAAGTTGTTGGATCTGCTGATAGATTTCTGTTTTGATATCAAACAGGCACACCAGGCCCTTGCCCCCAAGCCAGCTCCAGGAAGTCAGCCTACAGCATTGATTGTGAAGTTCGTGTAGTTTACCAGTCAGGAGCTTATATTGCAGAAATTCAGAGGAAAAAAAGGAGCTGTTATGGGGAGAGCCAGAATTTCAAGATTATGCTTGTGATGTGGTTGAAATGAGGGCAGCTTTTAACCAAGTGAAGCAATTGGCCAAGAAAATGGACTTGAAGTATTTTCTCAAATACCTGGCAGTACTCCATATTAAGAATGGCAAGAAGATGGTATCATTCAGTTCCACTTAGGAGGTGGAAAAATACCTCAAAAATCTGCAAATTCCTCCCTTGCAAAAGGTGATATCTACAAAATGATCTGACCATATGGAATTTATGTATTGCTCTCTGAGAGCTGATATGGCTGCTCTAAACAAGTTGATAGGTCCGAGCTAATACTGATAAGATATTTCCCTTTCTTTTCTTTTTTCCTCTCTCTCACTGGGGCTCAAAGGTTAAAGGCTTATTATCAAATTACTTCCTATTGCCTTAACTAACAGGAAAGGAGCATTAATGTAAAATCTATCATTAGATTAATAAGTATATATGTATACACACACATATATGTATAATTATATATTTATCAGTGTTTTACTACATGGTGCTTCCTTATGATGTAATGTATCAAGATTCTGTTGGTAATAGTTGATAACTATAGTAGTAATGTTTGCGGCCCGAGGGGCTGGGAGGATCTCCAAGTTTCATGTGATCCAGCCACACCCTTTGAATGTCAAGTGTGTATTTTTTGAATTTTTAAACAGATTCTTCTTTTTGATTGTATGATGCAAATGTGAATTTCTCTCTCCACTATCTTTTCTGTTTTGTCTTTTCACTTATTTAGTTTGTCTTTCTCTCCCCATCCTGTTACCATTCCATACTGGGAATTTCCTTCCAACTCCTGTAGAATATGTGTTGGGAAGTGACATTCTACCCCAGATTATATAACTTTTGCAGTATAGATATGCAAGAACTTTATGCTGCTCAGGAACATTGACAATTTCTCATTTATTCCAAAGCGACTTTATATTTTATCTGGTATACTTCAACAATGGTGGTTCCGATAATTAAATATGTCTCCTGAAATATAAAGGGTTTTAATAACCCTATTTAAAAAAAAATGTTCCGTGCTTAAAAAAAAAAGAGAATGTAGACATTGCCATGTTCCAGGAGATGCACGTGCCAGACTGTAAAGCTTATAGATTGAATAGAGATTGATTAGGCCTCTGAGTGGTTAGCTGCTTTCATTCTAAAGTGAGGGTTGTTGCTATACTAACACATAAAAAGTTGAATGGTAATATTCTGAGCACAAGGTTTGACAGTGAGCGCAGATCTACTGTCCTTGAGGCTGAAACTAGCAATTCTATAAACATCTTTGTCAACCTCTATGGGCCAAACCAGGATGATCCAAACTTTTTCATAATTTTTTATGAACAGAAATGACATGGGCCACCATCCTTTTATTATAACTGGGGACTTTAATGAAACTCTAGACCCAGTCCTTGGCAAATCTTCTCTTTCTCCATATAAAAACACTAATACTTGCCAGGTATTTCATAAATACATGGCTGATTTCAATTTCCCAAATGTGTGAAGATTAGGTAATCCTATGGCTGGAGACTAGGGTTTTCTTCTGCAGCTCATCCAATTTATTCGAGATTGGACTATTTTTTAGTGTTACAAACCTGATCAATTCTGTCACTGATTGTAGCACTGGTATTATTGTTGTATCTGCTTTTGCTCCTAGACATATGTCTTTTAGGTCCACAGTCTACGGATCCCCCAACCAAAATGTGGAAATTAACTACCCCTCTGCTGTTTGATGCATCATTTGTTAGCTCTATCCGCAGGAGTTAGACCTTTTTTAAAAAAAACAACTGCCCCCACTGCTTCCTCACCCGCCACACTTTGGGAAGCCTTTAAAACCTTCTTCAGAGGCCATATCATTTCTTATGTCATCTTTAAAAAGAAATGGAGAGAACAAAGAATTGATACTCATGCAAAGGAAATCAAGGCCTTGGATGAAGATTTTGGTTCTGACCCCTCCCCAGAGAAACTCAGAGGCCTCATAAATTTAAGATATGAAATCAACAAATGTCTGAATTTGCCTTATCCAGTTTGATGGAAAACTACTGGGAATCTGATGGGAGAGCTGGCAAAATTACAGCCTTAAGCAAAAGGCTAACAGAAATAAGATGCCTGCTATTCCCGATGATAGCAATAAATTATATACAACACAATCAGATATTAATAAACAATTTCAACAGTTTTATTCAAAACTATATTTAGCTAAAGAGGGAATCAGTGAAGACATCCTATATAATGGCAGCGAGGCAAGCTTAGCCAAACTTGGCTTGAAAGTTCTGCTTCCATCCATTCTTCCATGTAGAATGGAAGAGTCCCATGGAGCAATCCTATCCTTAAAATCGGTGGCAAAACCTTGATGTGGAGGGATTGGATAGACAAAGGGATTATGACAGCGTTACAGCTAATTGACAATGATAAATTTAAATCATTTCTAGATCTTCAGCAACAATTTGGCTTGCCCTGCTCCGGAGCATGGAAATAGCTCCAGTTAAAGCATTTACATACAAATGTATGTGGACTGGATGCATTAGGAGTTCCAGAATCTCCAGAACTTCTATTATTTTGGAGGAAACTTCCCAGATCTACTCAGCCAATGGTATTCTTTTATGATTTTCTGGCCCAAAGAACTCTGGCAAAGATTGATGAATTAAGAGTTGCTTGGAATGGCGATTTGGATACACAACTATCTCTGACCCAATGGAATACAATTGTATCTAATGTTAAAAAAGCAACTATAGACCTGAGACTATGGTTTATTCACCAGAATACACTTTTCCAAACAGACTCATAGACTTTAAGGTCAGAAGGGACCATCATGATCATCTAGTCTGACTTCCTGCAGAAAATCATGATTTAAAGTCTTCAAATTACAAAGACTCCACCATTTACAATACTTTAAGTGTGCAAGTGACCCACGCCCTCTGATGCAAAGGAAGGCAAAACCTCTCCAGGGTCTCCACCAATCTGACCAGGGGAAAATTCTGTCCCCAAATATAACTTATGAGTTAGACCCGGAGCATGTGGGCAAGACCCAGCAGCCAGACACCTGGGAAAGAATTCTCTGTAGTAACTCAGAGCCCTCCCCATCTAGTGTCCCATCACTGGCTCTTGCAGATATTTGTTGCTAGCAGTTGCAAATCGGCTACATGCCATTGCAGGCAGTCTCATCATACGATCCCCTCCATAAACTTATGAAGATCAGTCTTGTAGCCAGTTAGGTTGTTTTTGCCCCCACTGCCACCCTTGGAAGGCTGTTCCAGAACTTCACTTCTCTGATGGTTAGAAACCTGTCTAATTTCAAGCCTAAACTTGTTGATGGCCAGTTTATATCCATTTGTTCTTGTGTCCACGTTGGCACTTAACTTAAATAACTCTTCTCCCTCCTGGTATTTATCCCTCTGATTTATTTATAGACAGCAATCATATCTCCCCTTAGCCTTCTTTTGGTTAGAGTAAACAAGCCAATATATTGATTCACCCATAGACTAATGGTAACAGGCCTGCTGACTGCTGCTAGAAGTGTTCTTCCCTTGGTGGTAGATTAGCTCATATTTAATGGTTGTGGCTCTGTATCAAGAATTTCTGGTATGAGGTGGGTCAAAGGATCAATTTGATATTTGATGTTACGTTACTTATCCCTTAAGTTTCATTCTTGGATATATTCCGGATACCTGGAGATGACCTTGTAAAAAGGTGGAATGGTTCCAACATGCAGCTTTGGTTACTAAAAAATTAATCCTGCAAAAATGGAAAAGTCGATCCCTACTAAATATTGATGGCTGGCTCTGTGATATGACTGTTTTTGTAGCTAACAAACAACTGGCATTCTACAAAAATGGAATGCCTGAAAAATTCAAATAAGTTGAACTGACTTTTTAGAAATCTATAATTAATGTAGACCCTAAAGATAGAGATATCACTTTCCCGCCCCTCTCTTTATCCTAACTCTTGTGTATTATGATGAATCTGGTATTTTGGTATATTTGTTGTATTTGGAAAAATTAATACAAAGTTATAAATAATCTTTTAAAAAACAGTCAATATTACTCCTCCCTGAGTAATTTAAACAAAACACCTGACTTACTTTTTTGGACGTAACCTAAGAGTGAAATCCTCATGTGACCAGCCCTGGGCCAGATTTTCTCCTTTTGCAGGGAGGGACTATCTGCAAGGATTTCCTTGTGGAGATTATCCCATACTGTAAATTGTTCAGACAAGCAGTGTCTCTTGCTAGGTATATGTATAGTGGCTAGTGATACAGGACCCCAATCTCAGCTGAGGTTTTTAAACTGGTGGCAGTCCAAAGAAAGTCCAAATGTTCAATTGTAGTTCCATATCCCTTTCCTCAGGATAGGTTTATTGATCATTAGAAGATGCAGAATGACTCAAAATAATAAACACTTCCCTGTTTTGCACAGGTCACTAAAATTGCTCTTTGTAAGAGGAGGAAGTTAACCCCAAAATCCTGAAGAAATTTCCTCTCTGGGCACTGCATATTGTCTATTTGAAATTCCTCCTGCTGTTTAAAGTGGATGTGTTATTCTTCATTTTTTGAGCTATACTGAAGTGAAAAGTTGCTGCACATTGTTAAATGGCTGCAAAATTTCATCCCTGAACTCTCTACAGTGAATGAAGTTATCTATACATCTGGTTGTTGTTTCTCATGAAAGGCACAGTCATCTTGAATTTTTCAAAATATGCTTATTACTAAACAATTCCATTTTCTGGTAGCACACCCTTTAAACTGTTCATTCTGCATTTTTATATAAAAAAAATCCTTTACATTCTGGATATATTACTTACATTGACACTTGTTTTTTTTTCTATACTGTTTGGGTTTTTTCACCTGTCACAGTTCCGTTCATTTCTGTAGCATGCCAGATTGCTTTGAGGGTATTAAGATGCTCCCAGCTCACTGTTTTTGTGGGAATGGTGTATTTTTATGTAAGTACAGCAAGTTAAATAACATAGTCCAAGATAAATATTCAACAGGAAATTTGAGAATGCCTCAGGAGTACAAGTCAGAAAATGTCCTTTTTCATTCAGCTGAGTGAGAATTAATTCACATCTAGTGTTACACGCCATAATTTGTGTTCATTATTTTTTTCACAACATTGTCTTTGTTTAAACAAAACAATGGGAACACGGTGAATAGGCCCCTATTGCTATGGTTTTAATATCTTGTTTACTTGTTGCCCATTGAAAGGTGAACATCTTCAAAGATGTTGCTAACATTTATTTTTTTCCACCTAATTCAGTGGATTTTAACTTTCCATTTTCTTTTACATGAAGGTAGAATTCCTACAGTTCCAGATATAGCTTCTCAAGCAGCTCAGATTCAAATGTGATAGAACTGATCATACAAAAGAAGTGTCACTGATAGGCAGGAGTGGATTTAAAATCAGAGCAATAGTTAAAATATCAGTGCTAAATTAGAACCTGATATTGCAAGCAATTCCCTGGGAGTACATTTCTGCAGCTGAGTTGAGCTCCATTGACATCAATGAGGCTGCATGCAGGCTCAGGGTTTTACCTGTACAAAGTTGCTGGGAGGATCAGGATATAAATTAGCACTGAGATCAACTCAAACTATGTCTACACTACGAAATTAGGTCGAATTTATAGAAGTTGGTTTTTTTAAAATCGGTTTTATATATTCGAGTGTGTGTGTCCCCACAGAAAATGCTCTAAGTGCATTAAGTGCATTAACTCGGCGGAGCGCTTCCACAGTACCGAGGCAAGCGTCGACTTCTGAAGCGTTGCACTGTGGGTAGCTATCCCACAGTTCCCGCAGTCTCCGCTGCCCATTGGAATTCTGGGTTGATATCCCAATGCCTGATGGGGCTAAAACATTGTCGCGGGTGGTTCTGGGTACATATTGTCAGGACCCCGTTCCCACCCTCCCTCCCCCCCGTGAAAGCAAGGGCAGACAATCATTTCGCGCCTTTTTTGTCTGCTGCCAGCCAAAGATGTAAAGGATAGATGGAGTGGGTCAGAACAAGAAATAGACCAGATTTGTTTTGTACTCATTTTCCTCCTCCCCTGTCTAGATCACACTGCAGTCAGTCACAGAGAAGGCGCAGCAAGGTTAATCTAGCCATGTATCAATCAGAGGCCAGGCTAACCTCCTTGTTCCAATAACAACGATAACTTTGGTGCACCATTTCTTATTGGAACCCTCCGTGCAGTCCTGCCTGAAATACTCCTTGATGTACAGGCACACCCTTTGTTGATTTTAGCTCCCTGAAGCCAACCCTGTAAGCCGTGTCGTCAGTCGCCCCTCCCTCCGTCAGAGCAACGGCAGACAATCGTTCCGCGCCTTTTTTCTGTGCGGACGCCATACCAAGGCAAGCATGGAGGCTGCTGAGCTCATTTTGGCAATTAGGAGCACATCAACCACCACACGCATTATCCAGCAGTATATGCAGCACCAGAACATGGCAACGCGATACCGGGCGAGGAGACGACGTCAGCGCGGTCCCGTGAGTGATCAGGACATGGACACAGATTTCTCTGAAAGCATGGGCCCTGACAATGCATGCATCATGGTGCTAATGGGGCAGGTTCATGCTGTGGAACGCCGATTCTGGGCTCGGGAAACAAGCACAGACTGGTGGGACCGCATAGTGTTGCAGGTCTGGGACGATTCCCAGTGGCTGCGAAACTTTCGCATGCGTAAGGGCACTTTCATGGAACTTTGTGACTTGCTTTCCCCTGCCCTGAAGCGCATGAATACCAGGATGAGAGCAGCCCTCACAGTTGAGAAGCGAGTGGCGATAGCCCTGTGGAAGCTTGCAACGCCAGACAGCTACCGGTCAGTTGGGAATCAATTTGGAGTGGGCAAATCTACTGTGGGGGCTGCTGTGATGCAAGTAGCTCACACAATCAAAGATCTGCTGATATCAAGGGTAGTGACCCTGGGAAATGTGCAGGTCATAGTGGATGGCTTTGCTGCAATGGGATTCCCTAACTGTGGTGGGGCTATAGATGGAACCCATATCCCTATCTTCGCACCAGAGCACCAAGCCGGCGAGTACATAAACCGCAAGGGGTACTTTTCGATAGTGCTGCAAGCTCTGGTGGATCACAAGGGACGTTTCACCAACATCAACGTGGGATGGCCGGGAAAGGTGCATGATGCTCGCATCTTCAGGAACTCTGGTCTGTTTCAAAAGCTGCCCTCCTCCCTTTAATCACCGCTTGCAGAGGCAATAAAGTCATTGCTGCTTCACAGTCATGCATTCGTTATTCATTCATCACACAAATAGGGAGATGACTACCAAGGTATCCCAGGAGGGGTGGTGGAGGAGGGAAGGAAAATGCCACACAGCACTTTAAGCACAGCACTTTAAAAGTTTACAACTTTAAAATTTATTGAATGACAGCCTTCTTTTTTTTTGGGCAATCCTCTGTTGTGGAGTGGCTGGTTGGCCGGAGGCCCCCCCACCGCGTTCTTGGGCGTCTGGGTGTGGAGGCTATGGAACTTGGGGAGGAGGGCGGTTGGTTACAGAGGGGCAGCAGTGGCAGTCTGTGCTCCAGCTGCCTTTGCTGCAGCTCAACCATACACTGGAGCATTCTGGTTTGGTCCTGCAGCAGCCTCAGCATTGAATCCTGCCTCCTCTCATCACGCTGCCGCCACATTTGAGCTTCAGCCCTGTCTTCAGCCCGCCACTTACTCTCTTCAGCCCGCCACTTACTCTCTTCAGCCCTCCACCTCTCCTCCCGGTCATTTTGTGCTTTCCTGCACTCTGACATTATTTGCCTCCACGCATTCGTCTGTGCTCTGTCAGTGTGGGAGGACAGCATGAGCTCGGAGAACATTTCATCTCGAGTGCGTTTTTTTTTCTTTCTAAGCTTCACTAGCCTCTGGGAAGGAGAAGATCCTGTGATCATTGAAACACATGCAGCTGGTGGAGAAAAAAAAAGGGACAGCGGTATTTAAAAAGACACATTTTATAAAACAGTCGCTACAGTCTTTCAGGGTAAACCTTGCTGTTAACATTACATACATAGCACATGTGCTTTCGTTACAAGGTCGCATTTTGCCTCCTCCCACCGCGTGGCTACCCCCTCAACCTTCCCCCCTCCCTGTGGCTAACAGCGGGGAACATTTCTGTTCAGCCACAGGCAAACAGCCCAGCAGGAATGGGCTATACTGAGTGTCCCTGAAGAAAAGCACCCTATTTCAACCAGGTGACCATGAATTATATCTCACTCTCCTGAGGATAACACAGAGAGATAAAGAACGGATTTTGGTTGAATGCCAGCAAACATACACTGCAATGCTTTGTTCTACAGTGATTCCCGAGTATGTGTTACTGGCCTGGAGTGATAAAAGTGTCCTACCATGAAGGACGAAATAAGGCTGCCCTCCCCAGAAACCTTTTGCAAAGGCTTTAGGACTACATCTAGGAGAACCGCAAATGCCAGGGCAAAGTAATCCTTTCACATGCTTGCTTTTAAACCATGTATAGCATTTTAAAAGGTACACTCACCAGAGGTCCCTTCTCCGCCTGCTGGGTCCAGGAGGCAGCCTTGGGTGGGTTCGGGGGGTACTGGCTCCAGGTCTAGGGTGAGAAACAGTTCCTGGCTGTCGGGAAAACCGGTTTCTCCGCTTGCTTGCTGTGAGCTATCTACAACCTCCTCCTCCTCCTCATCTTCTTCGTCCCCAAAACCTGCTTCCGTATTGCCTCCATCTCCATTGAAGGAGTCAAACAACACGGCTGGGGTAGTGGTGGCTGAACCCCCTAAAATGGCATGCAGCTCATCATAGAAGCGGCATGTCTGGGGCTCTGACCCAGAGCGGCTGTTCGCCTCTCTGGTTTTCTGGTAGGCTTGCCTCAGCTCCTTCAGTTTCACGCGGCACTGCTTCGGGTCCCTGTTATGGCCTCTGTCCTTCATGCCCTGGGAGATTTTCACAAAGGTTTTGGCATTTCGAAAACTGGAACGGAGTTCTGATAGCACGGATTCCTCTCCCCAAACAGCGATCAGATCCCGTACCTCCCGTTCGGTCCATGCTGGAGCTCTTTTGTGATTCTGGGACTCCATCATGGTCACCTGCAGCTTGCCACGCTGGCCAAACAGGAAATGAGATTCAAAAGTTCGCGGTTCTTTTCCTGTCTACCTGGCCAGTGCATCTGAGTTGAGAGTGCTGTCCAGAGCGGTCAGAATGAAGCACTCTGGGATAGCTCCCGGAGGCCAATACCATCGAATTGTGTCCACAGTACCCCAAATTCGAGCTGGGAACGTCGATTTAAGCGCTAATCCACTTGTCAGGGGTGGAGTAAGGAAATCGATTTTAAGAGCCCTTTAAGTCAAAATAAAGGGCTTCACTGTGTGGACGGGTGCAGGTTTAAATCGATTTAACGTTGCTAAATTCGACCTAAAGTCCTAGTGTAGACCAGGGCTATGTGTAAATGCAGAGTAATGTGCTACTCCAGATGAGAAATGGAGGCAGAACCTAGTTCTACACTTGATAGATTTTGGCAGGTCAGAGCTCTAAATATGGATATTGCAGTGCTTGACCAAAAAGAAAGGGGATTAACGAAGAATGTCAAGCACTCCACACTGGCCTGCCTTTGCTACTATTGAAGCCATAGATTTTAACAGGAGCAGAGTTTGGCTAATGCTGAGTGCTTTCCAAAACTCCACCCTATGTCTGTAGTCCATTGGTCACCTAACTGAGGTAAGTGAAAACTCCTGTTTCAGTGTATTGACTTTAAGAAAATTGCTTCAATGGAGTAACTGTGATAAGTGAAATTACAATTGGAATTAGGTTGAGTGCCAAATAGTTCTGCTCAAGGTCTATATTTTTAATTACTATAGCTGCTTTACAAGGGGACTTCCTTTACCAGGGGACTTTCCATTGTAAATATGTGTAAATCTTTTGTGGCCAAATAATAAAAACAAATTAATCCAATTAACTCTTCAAAATGTAGATCTTGACATGATTTAAGGAAAAAATATGGGAAAACAAAACTGTTCAAAGGCACTTGACCTGTTATAGTCTCACTGCTCTCCAGCATTGGAGACTGACTGCATTTTGAGGGAGCTCTGTTTGCTTAGTTGTGTTATGAGTCTGATAAGCATTACTCTAAATATGTGGTGTTGTACGTCTCCAGCATATACGGTCGTAAAAGACCATTTGAGCATGTTTTGGCTAATGTTATGTAGTGGTACAAAGTTAACCCAAACTCTTTTCTGGAAAAAAATCCTCAAGGCAGGCTGCTGAAGGTCCATCTTCCTTTCTCCTCTCTTCTCTTATGCAGGCAGCCCAGTCGTCATGGATGGTGGCTGAGGCAGCAACCGGAGGCACTAAATTTTTCATGGGAGACCCTTTCCCCAGGATGACAGATGCACTGGAAGCATGGTATTGCACTGAAAACAGAACTTCTCTATGGGTTTTTCAGGGATACTTAGCATTTGTTACTGTGAAATAGGTATTACTTAGTTTGAGTTTATTGATTAGTATAAATACTCTAAGAAGTTAATCGATGCTGTTTACTACAAGGACCTAACATTTTGTAGAGCAAGCAGGATGACACTGGTGCAGGTCTTCAGTGACACACCGGAAAGAGGAGCGTGCACTTTCTCTGCTTGATTTCCCTCAGTAGGTACCCACTGTGCAAGACAATTTTAATTAACTGAGTAGGTTAATTAAGTCATCCTTTTCTGATGAAAGAATGCTGGCTTTGTTTATCATTTATCATAGTAAGAATGCTTCTAGTTTGGTTTGCCTTTCTATCTGGCGAGTCATTCCTGTTTTCCTTTTTGCTTAGGTTGTCGTTTCCTTTTGCAGGACACAATGTTTGGCACCAAGAACCTGACTATTTTACAGAATTGCGTCTTGTCGAGCCCCTTGCAGCTGTGTGTAAAAGTGCTGGCAAATCGCGGTCGTCGTGTTGCACACTCGTTTCACCCAGGTGTAACTTATTAGAGAAGTGGCAGGATAGTGGCGAGTCAAATCCCTGAGAGAGTGCCAGGTTTAAGTCCTACACCAGTGGGACAAAGCTCCATGCAGACGCTTAACACTTTCAAAATGTCTGTAGGAGTTAAGAACTTATTCCAGAATCTTACCAATCTTTTATGTAAGAAGCAATTAAGTACCTGACTGGAGCTTAACTGATTGCTAAAGTGGATGTTTGTGTACAGACAGAAGCAATGGGATTAAATTTCCTGTTTAAAAGCGAAGAAAACATTTGATAGAAGTAGAGCTGTCAAGAGATTTAAAAAATTAATGACGATTAATTGCACTGTTAAACAATAATAGAATACCATTTATTTAAATAGTTTTTGATATTTTCTACATTTTCAAATGTATTGATTTCAATTACAACACAGAATTTAAAGTGTACAGTGCTCACTTTATATTGTTGTTTTTATTACAAATATTTGCACTGTAAAAAACAAAAGAAATAGTATTTTTCAATTTACCTCATACAAGTACTGTAGCTGTAGTGCAATCTCTTTATCATGAAAGCTGAACTTACAAATGTAGAATTATGTACAAAAAAATAACTGCACTCAAAACTAAAACAATGTAAAACTTTAGAGCCTACAAGTCCACTCAGTCCTACTTCGTGTTCATTCAATCGCTCAAACAAGTTTGTTTATGTTTGCAGGAGATAATGCTGTCCACTTCTTGTTTACAATGTCACCTGAAAATAAGAACAGGCATTCACAGCCAGCATCACAAGATATTACGTGCCAGATACTCTAAAGATTCATATGTCTCTTCATGCTTCAACCACCATTCCAGAGGACTTGCGTCCATGCCGAAGATGGGTTCTGCTCGATAACAATCCATAGCAGTGCAGAACAACGCACATTCATTTTCATTATCTGAGTCAGATGCTACTAGCAGAAGGTTGATTTTATTTTTTGGTGGTTCTGGTTCTGAACTTTCTGCATTGGAGTGTTGCTCTTTTAACTCTTCTGAAGTCATGCTCCACACCCCATCCCGCTCAGCTTTTGGAAGGCACTCCAGATTCTTAAACCTTGGGTCGAGTGCTGTAGCTATCTTTCGAAATCTCACATTGGTACCTTCTTTGTGTTTTGTCAAATCTGCAGTGAAAGTGTTCTTAAAACGAACAACATATGCTTGGTCATTATCCGAGACTGCTATAACATGAAATATATGGCAGAATGTGGGTAAAACAGAGCAGGAGACATACAATTCTCCCCCAAGGAGTTCAGTCACAAATTTAATTATCACATTGTTTAACAATCATCATCAGCATGGAAGCATGTCCTCTAGAATGGTGGCCGAAGCATGAAGGGACATATGAATGTTTACCATATCTGGCACGTAAATACCTTGCAATGCTGGCTACAAAAGTGCCATGTGAATGCCTGTTCTCACTTTCAGGTGACATTGTAAATCATAAGCGGGCAGTATTATCTCCCGTAAATGTAAACAAAATTGTTTGTCTTAGCAATTGGCTGAACAAGAAGTAGGACTGAGTGGACTTGTAGGCTCTAAAGTTTCATATTGTTTTGTTTTTGAATGCAGCTATGTAACAAAAAAAATCTACGTTTGTAAGTTACACTTTCACGATAAAGAGATTGCACTTGTATGAGGTGAACTGAAAAATACTGTTTCTTTAGTTTATAATTTTTACAGAGCAAATATTTGTAATAAAAAAAATATAAAGTGAGTACTGTACACTTTGTATTCTATGTTGTAATTGAAATCAACATATTTGAAAATGTAGAAAAACATCCAAAAATATTTAATAAATTTCAAATGGTATTCTATTGTTTAGCAGTGCGATTGATCGCAATTACTTTTTTTGAGTTAATTGCGTGAGTTAACTGCAATTAATCGACAGCCCTAGATAGAAGAGGTATCAGGTTATTTTCTCCCCCTTCAAACTAAATCAGCTATAGAAAGCTATGGTTGCCTGAGGGCAGGAATAGGTTATGTTCTTTCGGAAAGGGGTTGGCCTGCCCAGATCAAGTGCTACATAAAGGGACACCACTATAGGTGCCAACTCCGTGGGTGCTACAAGGCTCAAGCACCCACAAAAAAATAGGGGGTGCTCAGACTGTGGCCCCATCCCTGCTCAGCCTCTTCCCCCGTGACCCTCCCCAGGCTGTGCCTCTTCCTGTCCCCATCCTCCTCTTCCCCTGAGGCCCCCACCACTTGCTTCTCTCTGCCTCTCGCCTTCACACTCTTAAGGCAGAAAGAGGAAGCAAGGAGCAAGCGGGAGGCATTCAGGGGAGAGGAGCAAGCAGCGGGCAGGAGCATGCCTGAGGGGAGGGAAGAGGCAGAGTGGGGGCAGTGCCTCAGGGGAAGAAACTGAGCGGGATCAGAGTACCCACCATCAAAAACAAAAGTCAGCACCTGCATAGGTGCCAACTTCTCATGGCACCAGTGGGGACTTGCACCCCCACCCCTGCCCCGCCCCCATTCCAACCCCATTCCAAGTCCTCGCCCCCCTCCCAGCCCCTATTGGACCCCTCCCAAAATCCCTGCCTCCTCCCCTGAGCGCGCCGCGTTCCCCTTCCCTCCTAGCGCTTGTCCCGTGAAACAGCTGTTTCGTGGAGGCAGGGGGGAAAAGCGGGCATGCGGTGCACTCGCAGAGGAGACGGAGGTAAGCTGAGGCACGGGGGCGGGGCAGGGAGCTGCCGGTGGGTGCAGAGCACCCACCAATTTTTCCCCATGGGTGCTCCAGCCGATGATGATACAGATGATACTGATGATGATACAGATCTCCTCATAAGGAAGAATTTGGAAAAAATCCTGATTGCAGCTGGATATAAATTGCTAAAGCAGAAAAGGCTGATCCTGATACTTCACCTCATGCTAAACCTGGATGCTGAAAGAAAAGGACCCAGAGGAGGGCTTGCAACTGAGATGTTCTTCAGAGTCACCAGGGAATCGTCAAATTGTACCCTGCCTTTGATATAGCTAAGCTACACCTGTTTATGCTGGTTTATTATGAAAGCTTCATTTATCCTATCTTTTGCATGACTGTAGATCACAGCATATATATGTCTACACTGCAGCATCCCAGCATGGGAGACTGGGCTAGCTACCCAAGCTCAGACCAAGGGGGTTGGGTGGCCTTGAGAACCTGAGCTACCACTTGAGCTGCAACAGCCATGTACTATTTTTATTATGTTAGTTCAAGCCCCGCTAGCACGAATCTGTCTGCCTGTGCTAGGAGGCTCGCTTCCCAGCTGCAGTGTAGACAACCCCTTAAGAAGAGATGGAACCAGCCCCGCCTGTGCCAGAACTCATTAGCTGCTTCCCATCTTCAGGGGAATTAAAAGAGTCAGGTGATAGTTTAATGGACACCTGGGCCTCATACGAGGGCTGAGAGAGAGCAGTCTGATGCATAGAGAGAGCATAGATGCAGGGTGTGGGTAGGCACCTGTAGAAGGCCCTGAGCCAGGATCAGCAGAAGTCTGAGTATTCCAGGAGAACCAGGGTGGGGCCTAGTGTTCTAGTAGCCTAGAAATGGGCTGAGAAGAGGGTGGGCTGAAGAGAAGCCCACAAAGGGAAGAACTTTGGGTCTTTTTAGTTGGACTTTTGTTACTGGAAGGGCCAAGCCACATCTCCAGGACAGACCTGTTTGTGGAAAGTCAAGGAGTCTAACCTTGGGGGAGGAAACTGAGGCAGGGAGTTCAGGCAGTCCCATACTCGGCAGATAAGGGGTGCTGCAGGGTAGCCCCGCTCTATGACAGTGTAATACTGAGAACCTGAAAGTTCCTTACTATGACTGACCTCAAGTGCATACCACCTCAAATAAGTTATCCATAGCACTGACCCTTAGTTTTCTATACTTTAGTGGAAGGTCAACATAATGATATATTAGTATAAAATGTAGCCGCACTAGTGGGAACATAATAAAGACTCCTTTGTGCTGCTGTGTAGCTGAGACCAGAAGCAAGATAACACTGAGTAAGGGAAATCAATAGAATGTAAAAATAGTTTCTCACAGGTCAGCTCATTAAGGATGCTAAAACAACACGGAACAACTGGCTCCCATTATTTTATTCACTTTAATTTTTTCAGAAGCTGCATCACATTTGCTTAATTAGCATTGGCATGAAAAATGGTCGCAGACATACTTTGCTAATATGCTGTACAATAATAGAGCCGTGAGAGCAAAGAAACACCACCTGGCAAACATACCATTTTATCTCCGTCAAACTTCAACTCCCACTGACTTCACCTGGAATTGCTGGTGTTCAGCACCTCTGAAAATTGAGACAGAGGTAAAAACTCAGTGAGGTCTCCAGATTTGGCTCTGAGTTCAGATACAAACAGGGCTTAAATTTTCATGCACTCTTTCCCAGTGCCCCTCATTTCTTGTCTCTACCCCGCATTTGGGCCTCCGAACGGGAGCGGGGAAAGAAGTGAGGGGCTCTAGGAACCAGTGTATGAGAATTTTCAGCCCCACAGGTTTCAAAATATTTACTGGAGCTCTGCTCTGGATGTAAGCCCTGGATAACAGAATATTTTGTTGTCCTTGGGAGTGCTGTGATTATGAGTCTATCCTTACATCTGGAACTATAACTTACTTTGCCTTCTGCCCCATATGGCCTGCAGCCCATGTGATATGCTTGTTCACATGTAGCAACACTGAACTGCAGTGTGCATCCAGTAACCTTCTTTTAACCCCAGATGGGTGTCTGCACATGTCTTTTTAACCATATCTATTGTGAAATCTGACATACGGCATTTACAATATATCTGGTCTTTTGTTATCACTTTAATCTGTGATTTTTTCTTTTAACCTAACCTTTCTCTGTGCTCTTTCTGGTGACAGGGAGAATAGACTCTTTATTCCCACCGTCCCCCCACGTCTACATTTTAATGATCAAAGCAGCTAGAGTTCAGTTAATATGATGATCTGAGATGGCATTTTCGGACTGCACTAGTGATTTTTAAATTCTTTACTAATTATATCTTTCTCTGGAAAACATTCCATGTCTCAGTTTAATATCCATTTGTGGTTTATAGCAGAATTATAATGGCTTTCCAGAGCTACTGCTAATAAGACTGGAGTCAGATTGTTGCTGTTGGTCATGCAATACACTAAGAAAGCTGGCATTTCTAGTATCATCTTCTCTTGTCCACAATAATGAATGAATGAAGTAGGCAGATATTTGCCGACTTGTTGAAAATCTGAACCTACCCTGGTTTTTGGGAGGAGATATTACAAATCTGATTGAAACAGCCCCACTAGATAACTGTAGTAGAACAATGAGGAGTCCTTGTGGCACCTTAGAGACCAACACTTTTATTTAGGCATAAGCTTTCATGGGCTAAAACCCCACTTAATCAGATACGTGGAGTGGAAAATGGCAAACAGTCACATCCTCCAGTTAATCTACTTGTACTTAGTTCAACCCATCAGGACTCCTCCTCAGCAAATGTCCATGAAAAATATGGATTTTGTAATGTGTCTGGAAAGTTATAAATTGAGGCTCTAATGGACCAAATTATCATCATTGCGAATTTCAAGGAGATATAGTTTACTTGGAAATAGAGCACAAAATGGAGCACGTTCCACAAGAAAAGACCTTTCATGGAGAACACTCTGATCGCTCCCTCTTAAACCTCCACTGAGGGTCTCCTCCACCTCCAAGATGACTGCTTTTTAGTGGTGGCTCAGTGATTTATATGTAAAATGAGTATGCTTGTAAAGCATTTTGGGCTCATTCTGAACTCAAAAGGCCTCAATAAAAGGAATTTATTATTATCACTACAGTGTACTGTGTGTTCACTTGAAAAAAAAAAGTGCAGAGATGTAACCATATGTTCTGTTATAAAGCACCGAAGCAGTAAAAGTTATTGATGATGTATGTTTGGTTGGTGATTTTTAAGATTTTAAGGTCATCATATTTCAAGAATAATGCTTCCAAAGGGACACCAACAAGTATTTTGCTGGTGACATTTAATCTACCAAGTAGCCTTGGAGAAACATTGGGACAGGAAAACAAGTGTCTCAACACTGTCATCTAGTGGCAAAAAGATAACAAGCTGTACAAATGTATACAGCGGCCAGTAAGAGCCTTTCTAATATTTTGCAGGATAGCATTGCCAGCTGCCCAACAAATCCCTTTAACTGCTGAGAATTGACTACTCCATGAATCCATTCTTTCTGGAAAGCTTCCCTATTGATGCCATTTTGTGACTTGTAGAAAGTTTCCACTGAGAACAGATTGGAAAGTTCTTAACTCTACTAACACTCTTCACAGAAAGCGGTGAGATCAGAGGCGCTCACTGCTCTGGAAGAGAGTCCCATGATTTGGTCCAGCTGCTAAGAAAGCTCTGCTCTTTGCACTCATAAAGAAAGGTTTTCTTAACCCTTGAAGATGATACTTCCTGTAAAGTGCAGCTGTTGAGGGAGACTGTGGTCTCCAAGAGAGAATTGTGCACTTAGGTAGCCTGAGCCAATGTCATGCGGGGGGAGGGTAGCTCAGTGGTTTGAGCATTGGCCTCCTAAACCCAGGGTTGTGAGTTCAATCCTTGAGGGGGCCAATTGGGATCTGGGGCAAAAATTGGGGATTGGTCCTGCTTTGAGCGGGGGGTTGGACTAGATGACCTCCTGAGGTCCCTTCCAACCCTGATATTCTATGATTCTAGGGCCTTAAAAATGAGCAAGAATATGAAGTTGACTTTGTGTTCTAGGGGAACCAGTACAGTGAAGGGAAAACAAGGTAAAGTACTTTCATTCAGCACCACAAATAGGAAAATGTCTATCAAAATAAAATGTCAATAAAGACAGGGGAAATGATTAAAGCTTTTTATTTCTCTTCCTTCCTCCTTTCCCCCACCCCAGGGTTTTCCAACTAGTTCTAGCTTTGCTGAGAGATGTGCTACTGTGTTCTGGATTAATGTTACCTCTTTTTAAGATCAAAGTACTCATTCCCAAATATAATGGGTTATAATAATCCATGTCCAACTCATCATCTGACAGTATGGGTTGCAGACCAGCTGCAGATGGAAGAATGCATTTTAGAGAGCATATCTATTCCAGTGCCCACTGTGCAGCTTGAAGTGAGGAGTCCAGAAGGAATCCAAGTCTCTTTGAGGGCAGGTGTTTAAGAGAGGGAGATGCAGTGGTGGTGGCTATTGCTCCATAATATTTTCTTATTTCCATAAACATTTTACTTGGGCTCATCTTAGTATGCTGCCTTCCATGCTTCCAGGTGCTGCTCTCAGCCAAGAACTAGGACAACTTGATTATACTATTAGCATGGAATAGAGAGCTGGGTGTTTGCCTTATTGCTAGCATTTGTATCCATGATGCCCTATAGACTTATACCATATACTAGTCTGTAGGTCCATTATTAATTGCCTTCTTTATTTGTTTACAACTCTGCAAAATTCACCTTTTGGGGCTGAAACATTCCATGCTTGATGTCAGCTCAGAAGTGAATTGTTCTGAAAATATGAAGATAGTCCATCCAGCTGCTTCTAAGTTATGGGAAAACCAAGAGCTCAAAAATGGCAAAATAAAAACCTGCAAAGTTGACACAGGACTAGTCCTTCCTTGTGAAGAGACCCTTGTTATGTTTGGAGAAAACATTTTAAAATAATATAAACCAGAAGACTTTCAAACCTGCTAGGATTTTGGTGAAGTTTATCAAATCCCTGGTTCTGTTTGTTATTACATCATATAAGGGATATATTAGGGTATATTCCCTGCCTAGGTCTAGCTGGCAGGCAGAAAGGGCTAACCGTTCGTAGGTGGCTGAGACAGTTTGCTTAAAAGAGATTGCAGATGTAATCCTCTCTCCCCAAAGCACCTTTCAAATCAGCAAGAGCTGAAAAATGCAGGCAAACATTTTATTTGTTATTGATCTCATTAAATGATATAATGTTTTGGTATTTCAAACATTAATGGTTTCCTTGATATGTAATTAATACTTATGAATGTCTGAAGACACTATTGATTCATTTTGCTGTAGTTAGCAGTGTAGATAAATGTTACAGAAAAGTATTGCATTTTAATAGGTACTGATCCTACAAATGCTGATTTATGTGAACTGACTAGGACTACGCAAATGCATAATGTTTGTCAAGAGTATATAGAATGAAGGGGCAGAGTTTGCATGTTTGAAAATAAAATAGTTAAAAACAAAATTATATTGAGTAAACTACTTTATTCGCACCTTGATCTTTTTCTGTTTCTCCAATGTTGCCCAAGATACTTCCCTCTTGCAAATTAACACGCACAAACTGTAACTCATGGACATAAATTGTGAGCTGTAGTTCCTCTGTACCAAGATTTTAATAGGAACAAATCTTGCATAAGAATTTAACAGATCACACCAAGTAGTGTTCTATCTTCATTATTTTATGAGTCTGGTGGTAACGGTCATTATTGCACCACAACATTATATAACAGACATCAGAGTTTAAAGGAAATTATTTCAGATCATTTGCAAGCAGAGGTCTTGCTGTTTTCACAAGAAGTAGGTGAGAAGAATCTTGTTCTGAGTGCAAGGCTGGCTGACTGTCAATATTTCTGATACATGTCATTCTAATGCAAATTTTTGGTGATAAAGTCTATCTAGAAGATTCTCATTTAGGGACTTAACTACAAAGTGATTAGTGTTTTAACAGATGTCCCAAAAATTCGTGGTGTCAGGCAATATGTATACATATAGAGAAGTGAAAAGCTCTAACCTACCAACACATTCCTTCAAAACTGGGACTGTTGTATCAAAAATTGGAAATCAGCTCAATCAGTAAAAATTATGCCTACTCTTAGAGGATCCAGAATAAACCAAACAATGATAATTCAACTGTGACTATTAGTTAGTCAACCTAATTTAATTTCAACATGCTTTCAATGTCAAAATAAAATCCAGTAGATATTTTAGTAGAGAAATTTGCAGAGCTCTTAACTATCTTTAAGAGCTGTGACTTTTTAAGGTGACCTTCCTTCGGTGGTGATGAGTAATGGAAAAATGCACTCTGTATTTGCAAAGTAAATTGGCAATCCACAGCTACGCCCTCTGGATTTTAGTCTTCATCCCCCCTGAAAAATCAGACAAGTGATGAGAAAATTAGTATATGTGGATAGTTGTGCAGTCAAAATTAGAACAGATATGGAGGAAAAACAACTGGTTTTGGAAACAGCTCTTGAAAATGGGACCACATCTATCTATAGCATTGCACCAAAGTTGCTACAGTTAAAGTTGAGAAGGGACTTCTATCAAATCTCCTGTTTTAATAACCAACCATATCTTTTTCAGCAAAATTATTTCAGCTGATATTAGTCTGAGGTGTGTGGGGTTTGTCTTGTTTGGGCATTGGTAGGTTTTTGTGTGTTTGGTTTCTCACCCGCTGTACCCTTGTTGGGTTGGCTGGTTTTGAGTTTCAGGAAAAGATAAAGGTATGATTTTTAGTTTAATGTGGGTTTTCAACAATTTGGCAGGACTTTGTTTTTAAAACTTTAGGAAAAGCACTGCTAATACCATTTATTTTATGAGGATGTGAAGTTAGAGGTGAAATTTTACCTAACAGTATTTATTATATTTATTTATAATAGAGTCTTTTACCCACTGGTTGCAAAGCACTTTAGAAAACAATCATCATCCCCATGTTAGAAATAGGGAAACTGAGGCACAGAGCGATTAAGCAATTTGCCCACAATCAGACAATGCATCAGTGGCCGGGCTGAGAACAGCACACAGCTCTTCTGAGTCATAGTCCCATGCTGAACACACTTTCCCACCAGCTGCCAACCTTAATGAAGCAAACTACAGTAACAGGGAAAAGTATGTATCAGGTCGGATATTGAAGAAAGAAACGGCAGGGTTTTCTCTCAAGAATCAGATGGCTACGGCTGAGAACAGTTAATTTGGTGTAGTGAAGTGCTACAGCTTGAGCGTCACAGGAGCTGTTCGTAGATTTAAGACCATAAATGGCACTTCAAGAAGGGTGTGTTTGCTTACTGCTGAGATTCTGTTCTACTTAGGTTCTTACCGTACATTTATAAGGATGGAATCTGAACTAACATAACTGAGAGCCAAGAAGGAAGTAAGGGGAGACTAGAAGGGGAAGTGAGGCCAATCACTAACAAAGGGTAGCAGAAGAGATGCTTGACAGTCCTGATAGTTCACCCTTCTCCATCAATCATTCTATCCTGTCCAGTTACACCAAAGACTTAAAAAACAGAGAATAGCAATAAAACCTTCCCGGCACATTTGCACCCATAAACTCATCTTACGAGCTCACCTCTTTTGATGGCCCCATCCTCCCCCAGACACTGCAGAGGTCTCTGTGTATGAGCTGAAGATATATGTGGAGGAGTGGGTAGGTGAGCTCAGGATGCAGTCTCTGTGCCCCATGGAGAGTCCCTGAAATACAATCTGGGTGCTATTAACTCTTCCACAAAGTGTGAGGTCTCGCAGGGCCCAAACCTGGGCCTGTAGGTCCCCAAGCAGTTCCAGACCATGATCACCACTTGACAGCTCTCTAGAACCACTAGGGAAAGGGGCTTGCACAATTCTGGCCCACCCGTGCTCTTCTCATGAAGCTCTGGATTGGAGCAGATGTCTGGTTCCACTGATTGGCCCAGTGCCATTTATGGCCCAGTGCCATTATGCTATTTAAGCCAGAAGGAGGCACAGGCAGTTGTCTGAACAACTGCATGAACTCCTGATCTGCTGCTGTGCTGTACTGCACATTAGCTCCTGACTCTGGTTTGCCCTGGCGTTATTCCCTGACTCCGATCTGATCCTTGATACTGCTATCTGACTCTAACTGCAGTCCTGACCCTCAGTGTGATTCCTGACATTGATTCTAGCTCAGCCTTCGGCATGACTTCTGATCTAATGCTTGGTGTGATCCTGACCCCAACCCTGGCTCTGGCTCTGTTTCCCGGATTCTGATCCTTGGCTCTGGATCACTAGGCATGACCACCCACAGCATAGTCCCTACACAGTTACCTTCAGCTGGGAATTCTGGGGGCACCCATGGTCCTGAAGGGTTCATGTAGTAGAACTGCAGCTGTGTATCTTGGCCTCATGTGAATTCTGGGGAATGTGTCAGGTTTGGGAGAGCATTGAGTTTAAATCCTGTGAAGGTTGATCTGGGCCTAAACCAGGACTTTAGGACTAGGCCGTATAGTGAGGCCCATTATTGTGGTGTTCCATACCAGCAAGAGGAGTGCTACATAATTCTATGCCATTTTATGTAGGCAGTAGTCTAAGAGATCTTGTATTAAAAGTTCTCTGCAAGAAATCCTGCAATTTTCTGTCACTGCACATCCAAAGTTACCTGCTGTCAACCTATTTTGACAGCATATCAATTAAAGAGCTTTTGGATATAATTTCCACAGTATTTGCCTAATCTGGGCCCAAAATAATTGAAATATTATTCAAAATGTATTGAAATAGTGAAAACATCATACACTTATACATAATACATGGGTGAAAACATGTTTAAAAGGCTCTTTGCGTGTGCATGAAATTGTTAGAAAGACCAGAAGTCTGGTCCGTCTCATCCATATTATACACCAAATTTTCCTCATTGGTCATGCAAACAGATAATGTGTAATAATCAGCCATTTCTCTATTTTGGTAAAATTACTGGGGCAAAACGGTACCCCACTCTCTAATTTTATCTATCATCAGCAATACTCATGGTTCAATATAGCTATTAATGTGTTCCATTTTGACTCCAGGCAAACTATTTGGATGATAAATGCATGGTATTTTAAATTAGTTTCTTCCTAAATATTCATAGTTACATGTGGTTTCATGGCAAACAGCCTATTTTCCTTAGTGGCAGCATTGTATAAAAAGTACATAAAATCTTTACATCTTAAAGGGAGGTTTTGATGTCTCAAAGAATGATACATTTAATTTCAAACAAAACAAGGAGAGGGTAGGAACGCAATGAAAGGTGCTTATACCTAGCACCACTACATTTTCTTAGCAATAACAATTAATATTTATAGGCTATTTCAAGCACAGCAATTAACATTGTCAACCATATAGATTTTCAAGAAGTAACTTAGTTGTTTTCTCCTAGACCTTTTCACTTTTCAGCCTCCAGTGTGCAAATATGGGAAACTTAACCCAGTACTGAGCCAGCCACTTGCAGCACAAAAAAAAGAGACATTAGTAAAGCTTGGAGGCTTTGGATTTGACCAGTTAACACATGTATTCATACAGAACCAATATGGCCATGCTCAGTGATGGTGACTAAGATCAGGAAATCAATCATCTAAGAGTCACAAGAAATCTACTTTTATAGCTGGTTTACATTGCTATATGCCTCTAGCCTCAATCAAGGAGTCCACTCAAACATTTACATGTCAGGTGGTTTAAATACCATGAATGTGCTCAAGCATGGTTGGATTTACATGCTGATAATAGAAACATTGCTGAATCATTTCAACAGCACCTGCCAAAAGAATTTGATGACATCCCTAATGATCCAGGGTTCCACCCCAACTGCTCTGTGTGGTTTATAGACAAAAAGTATAGAGACAGTACAAGAAAACGCTGTGCTCAGCAGTCAATATTTCAGGGGAAACAGGATGATGGACAGTCTGCCTCCAGTTCCACACCTTTGCCTAGCTCCTGGAAGACACTTCAGTCAAAATATGGCCTCCGTGTGTGTGCATCAGGATCAGTCCCTGTCATCTGCATCATATGCAAGAAAAGGGAGCTGTACATCACTGTGCCCCATAAACACAAGAAGGATCAATGAGTCCAGGCAGAAACCACAGGTGCAGGAAAGTTAAAAAGAGTTGCAGAGTTGAGAGGCTCAGAGCATGCTCATTCACATACAAGGTCAAGATTGTGTGGCGGTTGAGTCACAGTTAGAGACTACACATGATTTTTGACACAGGCTGCAGATGAGGATGAGCCCACTCGTACTGAGCATCTGTACCTCAACGCCTACACAATTTTCTACTATCATGCACCAGGTGCTCATTGTAGATGTTGCAGATAAGAGGAATTCCCCAGATTTTCATTGAGCTTCTAAACATGCATGAAGTCTTGATGTTTCAAATTACAGGTAAGAGAGACATTGTATAGGCAGACATTTTCATAATCATTTAGGCACAGTCATGGTAGAGACAACTGGAACTGTAAACATCACAGCATTTTCTAACCTTTAAGTTCGTAGTAAATTTTGAATGCAATTGTAAAATATAAATTTAAAACACAGTAGCAAGACTCTTGCCTTACGAAAACAATCAATGTCCCTGTGGAGAACCCTATTTTTAGAAATCATGCATGGTTTTTATATTAGAGTTGACAGACTGAAATATCATCTGAAACGTGACTTTCCCTAAGCTCTCCTTTCATACCTCACACTGCAAGAACGTTAGTGAGATGATGTATGTTGACAAACTGTCAACACATATGCTTATTAATAGATTTCCTTATCAATCAGAGGCTGGATCAGATTCAGGCACAGGTGCTGGAACTAGAGGTACGGGGGGTGGGAGGGAGTGCTGCTGCACCCCATGACTTAAAGTAGTTTTCAAAATATACCGGGTTTACAGGTTGGTTCAGTGTGTCTCAGCACCCCACTATACAAATTGTTCCAGCACCCCTGGATGCAAGGACAGCTCTGAGCAAGGAGGAGCAAATTCATTCTCCATCACAAGCTGATCTGCCATCCGATAGATCAACAGTTAAATACACCAGCTCATGATGTGAAGTCAGTTAGCCACACTGGTCATTAAGAGTGCATTGGCTGACAGTCCTGGAATGAGTTGTTCCTGGCCACCAACATCAGTTGACTTAACTATGGATGCTGCAAAGTTTGTTGTTCCAGTTGAACTTTACAATTTGGCCTGGATTATTCGAGCATCAGAGGCAGGCTGCTTCTGGTGAGCTATGTTGATCTTCCAGATGAGGTGGACCTGGGGCCAGTTTTGTTCATCATCTTTATTAATGATCTGGATGATGGGATGAATTGCACCCTCAGCAAGTTCACAGATGACATTAAGCTGGGGGGAGAAGTAGGGATAGGGTCCAGAGTGACATAGACAAATTGGAGGATTGGGCCAAAAGAAATCTGATGAGGTTCAACAAGGACAAGTGCAGAGTCCTGCACTTAGGAAGGAGGAATCCCATGCACCGCTACAGGCTGGGGACCGACTGGCTAAGCAGCAGTTCTGCAGAAAAGGACCTGGGGATTACAGTGGATGAGAAGCTGGATATGAGTCAACAGTGTGCCCTTGTTGCCAAGAAGGCCAACGGCATATTGGGCTGTATTAGTAGGAGCATTGCCAGCGATCGAGGGAAGTGATTATTCCCCTCTATTGGGCTCTGGTAAGGCCACATTTGAACTATTGCATCCAGTTTTGGGCCCCCCACTACAGAAAGGATGTGGACAAATTGGAGAGAGTACAGCAGAGGGCAACATAAATGATTGGGGGCTGGGGCACATGACTTACGAGGAGAGGCTGAGGGAACTGAGCTTATTTAGTCTGCAGAAGAGAAGAGTGAGGGGGGATTTGATAGCAGCCTTCAACTACCTGAAGGGGGTTTCCAAAGAGGATGGAGCTCAGCTGTTCTCAGTGGTAGCTGATGACAGAACAAGGAGTAATGGTCTCAAGTTGCAGTGGGGGAGGTCTAGGTTGGATATTAGGAAACACTATTTCATTAGGAGGGTGGTGAAGCACTAGAATGGGTTACCTAGGGAGGTGGTGGAATCTCCATCCTTAGAGGTTTTTAAGGCCTGGCTTGACAAAGCCCTGGCTGGGATGATTTAGTTGGGGTTGATCCTAATTTGAGCAGGGGGTTGGACTAGATGACCTCCTGAGGTCCCAACCCTAATCTTCTATGATTATTTGATTCTAAGAAAAACCTCCACTATCTCAGTGGAAAGAGGCACAGGCTGAAGCAATTTCTGGGACAGTGACAGACAAAACCAGCCTACTCATCTTCCCTAAAAGGTGTAGAAAAGCTCACCTAAAAGGTCAGTGCTGTCTCTGAAACAGCAGCAGAGCAAGGCAATGACTTTAGGTGGTCTCTGGGGCTGTGAAAGACTAAGTCAGCCCACCTGGCTTGTGTGAAGGGGAGATAAGATCATCCAGTGCTTGAGTGAATTAGTGAGTCATTACTGGCTGCTAAATCTCAACAGGAGGTTTTAATCTCTCCTCTGATGTTATGTAAAATCCTTTGTGGTTTACTCTCATGTTTCATCCACTATTTTCAGCCACTTATTTGGTTGAATACAGATCCTTTTTCTTAGAAAAAGAATCTCTCAGTTGCTGGCACCACTCTTATGGTCTTGAATTTTCATGACAGCTCTGGTGGGCCAAGGATCAGAATAGGAAGAAGGATAGGATCTTCCCCCCACCCCAGCTCAGAATCTGAGGGACAAACTCACTATTAGAGCTGGTCAGAACATTTTAATCAAAAATTCATTTAAATAAAATATGCTGTTTTGACAAAACATATAAATTTCCACAAAAAATATGTTGGATAGGTGAAGGGTGGGTAGTGGGGGCAGATCAGAGACCTCCTAGACTTCTCCTGATGCCAGTCATGTTTTGAGTTTTTTTTTTAAATAAATTTGCTTGGGGATTGAATATATTCCCAAATGACTTTGGGGAATAAGCAGTTCTCCTCACCTAGAGGGAGTCCACAGTTATGCCTTCCCTAGTGTGATGGGGCAAGGCCAGATGGCTATAGGAAAGTTGTGAGGAACAGGTATATTAGCCCCAGGCTAAACAAATCCCTGGTACCATGGTAACCAAATGGCAGTTGCTCCAGGTTAATCAAGGCACCTGGGGCCAATTAAGATCTTTCTAGAAAGCAGTGGAGATAGCTAAGTTGATTGGGACATCTGAAGCCAATCAAGGGCTGGCTGGAACGAGTTTAAAAGCTTCCCAGTTAGTCAGTGAGGTGTGTGTGTCAGGAGCTGTAGGAGGAAGCTGCGCTGCTGGAGAAACTAGTCAGTACAAACCCTATCAGGCACAAGGAAGGAGACCCTGAGGTAAGGGTGAAGTAGATACTGAGGAAGTGGTGGGGGCTGCTGTGGGGAAGTGGCCAGGGAATTGTACTTGTCCTGTTTCAAAAGGTCCACTCACAATAACTGCTACTATTAGGGTCCCTGGGCTGGGGCGCGGAGTAGAGAGCGGGCCTGGGATCCCCCTCCCCCGCACCCACGATTAATCACAGAAACTGTGAGACAACAGAGACTGTGTGATGGAGGGTTGCTTCTTCGCATCTCCCTTCTGGCTTATGATGAAAATGGCTCAGTAGACTGTGACCCTTGCCTCTAGAGAGAGAAGGACTCTGTGAAGGGTCACAGTGAGCCTCTCAGGCTAGCGTAAATCCATCTGGAAGCGCGGGACCCACTGAGACAAGGTTGGAGCTTTGTCACACTAGAAAGGACAGACATCCCTAGAGTTCACAATCAGCTTAAAGGTTCCCCTCAGCAGGAAAAGAGGGTGCCATGCTGTTCTCAGCAGCTGTCTAGCCATCTTATATGTACTGGTCAGCTATTTGCTGTCTGTCTAACTTAAAATATGAGGTTTTCTGTTCCTTCCTAGAATTTTTTTTTAAACATAATCCTAGCCAGAGTTCTTTTGATCAATTGCCTGAGCGATATTTCCCAGGACTCCCACAGGCTTTCTGCTACCACCCTCAGCTCCTCTCTCATGACTTGTTGAGCATTATGAATTTAGCGTGAAAGGGCAGGTGTCTTGTCCCAGAAATCACTTTTCTCTTCATATGGGATAGGTCTTAGGGAAAAACCCTGGATTCAACCCTATCTGACTTGCCTAGAAACAAATCTGTCTTCTTGTGTTGGCTTCCAAGAAAAGAGGGAAAAGTTACTCCTTTGCAGTCAGGAGGTTTCTTCCCCAGTATCAGGGTTACTCCAGTTTTAGGGAAGGGGTGTAACAGTAGCCATTGAAATCAGTGGATTCTGACCCTGGTCATGTGACAGAAGTATTAACATTTTTACTCTTTTTTGTATCCTAGAAGTAAGAAAAAGCCTTCCTTCTCAGCCCTGAAGTAGGGGACTACACACCTTTCCCCCCATTATGGACTTGCTTTGGGAAGGAGGATTTCACTATTTATTTATTTTACCCTATTGAGAAGCCATCGCCTTGGATTTCTGGATCCCTTCCCATGGTCTTTCAAGGGTATTCTCATTTTCTTCAGCTCTTTTCTCTTCGCACATCAGAAAAGGCCCTTTTCTGCAAATTGTCTCTAGGAATTGAGGATCGTGATCCTGGATCACGGTGAACAGCTTTTTTTTTTTTGGCTTACTCCAGGTTCACTCTGACCCCAAAGAAGGAGGCATGAGATCTTCTGATGGGAGAAGACATGTTTTAGCTGTATATTTTAGGTACTTATATGGCCCCTATTGCTGTAGTATCTGAGTGCTTCAAAATCTTTAATATATTTATTCTCACAACACCCCTGTGAGGAAGGGAAGCATTGATTCCCATTTTACAGATGGGGAACTGAGGCACAGAACAGAGATTATGTGATTTGCGGATGATACTAAACTGGGAGGAGTGGTAGATACGCTGGAGGGGAGGGATAGGATACAGAAGGACCTAGACAAATTGGAGGATTGGACCAAAAGAAATCTGATGAGGTTCAATAAGGATAAGTGCAGGGTCCTGCACTTAGGACGGAAGAACCCAATGCACAGCTACAGACTAGGGACCGAATGGCTAGGCAGCAGTTCTGCGGAAAAGGACCTAGGGGTGACAGTGGACGAGAAGCTGGATATGAGTCAGCAGTGTGCCCTTGTTGCCAAGAAGGCCAATGGCATTTTGGGATGTATAAGTAGGGGCATAGCGAGCAGATCGAGGGACGTGATCGTTCCCCTCTATTCGACATTGGTGAGGCCTCATCTGGAGTACTGTGTCCAGTTTTGGGCCCCACACTTCAAGAAGGATGTGGATAAATTGGAGAGAGTCCAGCGAAGGGCAACAAAAATGATTAGGGGACTGGAACACGTGAGTTATGAGGAGAGGCTGAGGGAGCTGGGATTGTTTAGCCTGCAGAAGAGAAGAATGAGGGGGGATTTGATAGCTGCTTTCAACTACCTGAAAGGGGGTTCCAAAGAGGATGGCTCTAGACTGTTCTCAATGGTAGCAGATGACAGAACGAGGAGTAATGGTCTCAAGTTGCAGTGGGGGAGGTTTAGATTGGATATTAGGAAAAGCTTTTTCACTAAGAGGGTGGTGAATCACTGGAATGCGTTACCTAGGGAGGTGGTAGAATCTCCTTCCTTAGAGGTTTTTAAGGTCAGGCTTGACAAAGCCCTGGCAGGGATGATTTAACTGGGAATTGGTCCTGCTTCGAGCAGGGGGTTGGACTAGATGACCTTCTGGGGTCCCTTCCAACCTGATATTCTATGATTCTATGATTTGCCCATGGTCACACAATAAATTTATGGTGGAAGCAGGAAACTGAACCTGGATCTCCAAAGTGCCAGGCCAGTGCCCTAACCTCTCCTAAGGAAATCTCAGATTCAAAATGGACTCTCTCTTAGCCATTGTGATAATTACTCCTGGGGGAATTCAGCACCACTACACGTGCAGAATTCATGTCCCCCACAGATCCCCCCCCACCCCGCAGAAAGTTTTACATAAACTCCCTAAGTCTATGGGTTGTTGGATTAGCCTTCTTAGCATCCAGAAAGCGTATCCTCCTACAGTCAGGAAACAAAAAAAGCAGTGGCTATGTATCTAATACCTAAGGTGGATGCAAATCTTCTTTTTGTTCTTCTTGTTGGAGGTGGTTTTGCTCAGTAACACTTCTCATTCTGGTTCAATTCAGCTGCACAGTGGACTGGCTGAGCTGATCCAAATTCTTCCAAGGGAGGGGCCCCTAAAGGTAAAAGTCTTCGAGCAGATCCTCAAAAACTGGGAATCCCTGTTGTAGAGCTGTTCACAACAAAATTCCGTGGCAGGTGCTCCATTTATTTATTTGGGGCATGTAGTCTTAGTTTGCATGATGAGTCCGGTGGCACCTTAAAGACTAAGATGTATTTGGGCATTAGCTTTTGTGGGTAAAAAAACCCACTTCTTCAGATGCATGGAGTGAAAATTATAGATACAGGCATAAACATATATATTGGCACACAAAGAGAAGGGAGTTAGCTTACAAGTGGAGAACCAATGTTGAACGCCAATGTAGTCAGGGTGGATGTTGTCCACTCCCAATAATTGATGAGGAGGTATCAATACCAAGAGAGGGAAAATTGCTTTTGTATTCAAGCCCAAATTGATGGCGTTAAGTTTGCAAATGAATTGTAGCTCAGCAGTTTCTCTTTGAAGTCTGTTTTTGAATTTCTGTTGTTGTTGAAGAATGGCTACTTTTAAATCTGTTATTGACTGTCCAGGGAGACTGAAGTGTTCTCCTACTGGCTTTTATAGGTTACCATTCCTGATGTCTGATTTATGTCCATTTATCTTTTTACATAGAGACTGTCCAGTTTGGCCAATTACATGGCAGAGGGGCATTGCTGGCACAGGATGGCATATATCACATCAGTAGATATGCAGGTGAATGAGCCTCTGATGGTGTGTTTGGGTCCTATAGTGGTGTTGCTAGAGTGGATATTGGGACAGAGAAGGCAACGGGGTTTGTTACAGGGATTGATTCCTGGGTTAGTGTTTCTGTGGTATGGGGGGTAGTTGCTGATGAATATTTGTGTCAGGTTGGGGAGCTGTCTGTAAGCTAGGATTGGCCTGCCTCCCAAGGCCTGTGAGAGTTGGGGGATTGTTTTCCAGGATAGGTTGTAGATCACTGATGTGCTGGAGAGGTTTTAGCTTGTGGCTGTACGTGATGGCCAGTGGTGTTCTGTTGTTTTCCTTGTTGAGCCTGTCCTGTAGTAGGTGACTTCTGGGTACATGACTCGCTCTGTCAATCTGTTTCCTCAGGTGAGTAGTGTAGTTTTAAGAATGCTTAGTAGAACTCTTGTAAGTGTTTGTCTCTGTCTGAGGAATTGGAGCAAATGCGGTTTATCTTAGGGCTTGGCTATAGACAATGGATCGTATGATGTGTTTGGATGGAAGCTGGAGGCATGTGGGTAAGTATACCGGTCAGCAGGTTTCCAGTATAGGGTGGTGCTTATCTGACCAAACACCTACAAGATCTCTACCAAGCATTCTTAAAACTACAATACCCACCTGGGGAAGTGAGGGAACAGATTGACAGAGTGAGACGGGTACCCAGAAGTCACCTAGTACAATCACCTCATTGTTTTTGTGGATACAGACTAACACGGCTACCCTTCTAATACTTGATATACTTGTTTACTGGATAGATGATATGTCTTTGACAGTGTGCAATATATAAATAAAACATCTGTTTTAATTCAATAAGTGTTTTTAGTCATCTGATCAAATACCCAGCTTTCACTCCAATTTTTAATAAAAACAATCAGGGTGAAAAAAAATTTAAAGAGTCTAACACAGCATCTCCTTCTCTGTCAACTAAGGGTAGGTAAAGACCAAGTTTAAGTCTTTTGTGATGACACACAAAACTAAGATCCTACTTGATGTTCCTATTGTAAAAAAAACAAAAAACAAAAAACCCAAGGATCATAAAGGCTTGAGCAAAGGGGCAGTTTAACTGTGGTGTAGATATTTTGGCTCAGGCTTAAGCCTGAACCCTGGGATCCTATCAGGAGTGCAATCCTGAAAGTCTGCACCACAATTAAACAGCCCCTGAGCCCGAGTCAGCTGACCTGGGCCAGTCATGGGTGTCTAATTGCAGTGTAGATCTACGCAAGGCAGGGTACCACAGAACTCGCAGCTTGAGGGGAGGCTATGGTAGCTTTAATTCATACTTGTGCCTTGCTGAGCCTTATCTTTTTTCCCAGTAGTTGGAGATGCCCCCAGCATATTTAGACAGCGCCGAGGACCACTCTAAGTTGTGGCAGCCTTCCCAGACTCACTAATAGACCACTTATCCTCCCAGGTCATATGGAAGACTTATCCTCTACGACATATGACTTATCCTCTACGACATATGACTTATCCTCTACAGTCTTGTCATGGGTGACCCCCATCTGTGCATGCACAAACAAATAAAACAAACTTTGAAAGCTAATTAGACCTCTCTGAACTGAACTTTCTCCCGAGATTGATGAAAAATACACTGGTTTTCTCAGCCTGAAGATACTCTCCTCCCCACAAAAGTGGAGAAAGAATCCTTAAGAGTTTAAATTACAGAACTGGTGCAGAAAGACAAGATCAGGGGAGAGAATTTTTTTCCTATGAGATAATTTAAAAAGTGCCTTATAAAACGCAGAGTTTTGAGAAGAAAGTGCCACACATACGTATCAAACTGAAAAAAGCAGGTCATCTGCTCCGAGCTAGCAGACTTATTACTAACCTCAAATACAAATCTGTACATAGAGCGCTGTTTGGAATGTCCAATTAAAGTGACAGGAGGGTGACTTATTGACTTTTCCTCTCCATTGTTTATCATTCTTTCTCAAAGGCTTAAAAATAATCTTTTTTTCCATACCAATTATGTCCTTTTCCATTTGAAAAACAGTGATTTACACAAACAGCTCAAATTAACCTGTTTCAGCTGTTTCTGTTTTGTAACAAGTACTGATGTATCACCTTATCACATCAAAATCTCTCCAAACCAAACTATATCATCCCAGTTCTGGGAACAGTATTCATTAGTTAACTCTTTCGCAAAGAAAGCATAAAACACTGGGCTTTTGTGGGAGACCTACAAACCAGAGACAATTAAAGTAAGTCTCTTAACAATCACAGTAGTACCTTTCCATTAAAAGATTCTAACAATTGTAAATGAGATTAAACTTCTGCATGTAAACAAACTGCCACTAGCTTGTTTGCTTCCACGTCTAGATCCTGAGGCTCCTAAAACCTGTACCTCAGAACTTGATGAGATTTCTTGGTTTAGTTTTTCATCTGGTCTGCTCAGTGCATGGTCTTTATATTCTTTCTCCTTTTTGTTATCCCTTACTACAGTGTCTCATGCTGTATATTGGGCTGTGAAAGGGTACTGAGGATTCAGTCCAGCTCTTCAGAGAACTGACATGTTTTTTCCTTCCACGTATTACTATTATCCCAAGCCTTACTGTACTCAACCTTAGCTTAGATTCCTTGATCTTTTCACAGCACTACTTGCCTCTCCAAGTGATGACTATCTCAGCTAGTCACTTGAATTCCTCATCATACAAAAAAGAATTGCTTATGATTGAATTCAGCTGGGCTTTGATCTCCTTATGATGGTCATCAGTGTTCACAGGCCAGCTGCCAACACACCCATAGGAAGGCCACCTCTGAGAAATATTATTGACTGAAGCAAAAGAAGTTGATCCCTGGGAAAACAGTATAAAAATGAACTACTAAAAAGAACTAAAAAATAGTTCTAAAAAGAAATAAAAAATACTAAAGTAAAAAATGAACTAAAAAGTGTGCACGATTTATATGGGTAAATGACTTCTGGCAAACTTGACCTTTGTGCAGTGGAGTACAGAAAGCAGACCACACAGGCCACATTAGCAGGATCAGATAACACAGTGGTAAAAGTCCTTGTGTGCCACAACAGCTTCCACCACTGGTAGAGTTGCAAGGGTCAGGTTACCTATACAAAGAATATAACACCCCTGGAGCTTATGTGTGAGCTATTGTTTAGATCAGAGGTGGGCAAACTACAGCCCATGGGCCACATCCGGCCCGCGGGACGCTCCAGCCCAGCCCCTGAGCTCCTGGCCCAGGAACCTCACCCCCATCCCCTCCCCCACTGTTCCTCCTCCCGCACAGCCTCAGCTCACTGCACCGCCGGTGCAATGCTCTGGGCGGGGGGGCTGCAAGCTCCTGGAGCAGTGCAGCTGCAGAGCCCCAGCCTGACCCGGTAAGGGGGCAGGGAGGGTTGGATAGAGGGCAGGGGAGTTCGAGGGGATAGTCGGGGCCGGGGGGTGTGGATAGGTATCAGGGTGGTCAGAGGACAGGAAACAGGGGGGTTGAATGGGGGTAGGGGTCCCAAGCAGTCAGGAAGGAGAGGAGGGGTTGGATGGGACGGTGGGGGGCAGTCAGGGGAGGCAGGTCCGGGGGCGGTCAGGGAGCAGGAGGTGGTGGATGGGGCAGGAGTCCTGAGCTGGGGGTACACATCAGGGGACAGGAAATGGGGCGGGGGGGGGTTGGATGGGGTAGGAGTCCTGGGGCAGGGACCGTCGGGGTTGGGTCGGATAGGGGTTGGGGGCCAGGCTATGCCTGGCTCTTTAGGGAGGCACAGCCTCTCCTAACCAGCCCTCCATACAATTTTGGAAACCCAATGTGGCTCTCAGGCCAAAAAATCATGTAAACCAGGGGTGGGCAAACTAACGTCTTCAACACCAATTAGCAAGGTTAGATGACAACACAATTGTAAAAACACATGCAGCCTCTTTGTTTACACTTCAGCTGCAGAAAAATACTTATAGGTTTTCCTAGTGTTCACAAAGATTTTAAAAGGAGCAATGCACATACAACATTGAAAATAAAAAGCTAAATATAGAGGAGACTGCAAAAGGAAAAGATTAGTGCTTTTAAAAATTATAAAAGGCATATCAATGTGGGTGAAATTTAATGACCTGTGATATAGAGGAGGTCAGACTAGACAATCTAATGGTTAAGGCTAAGATTTAGTCACCGGTATTTTTAGTCAAAGTCATGGACAGGTCACAGGCAATAAACCAAAGAAATCACAGCCAGTCATCTGTTCATGACTTTGACTATATAAATACCCCTGACTAAAACTTAGCAGCTCCTGGCGCTGGACAGCTAGCCCCTACACAGGGTTCCCCAGCAGCTGACCCTAGGATTAGCCTCACCAGCCAGTGCAGCTGCCAAAGTGACAGAATCCATTGTGATGGGTTGGGTCACAGAAACCCCCCCAAGACTGTCACTAGATGTGCTGGAATACCACTGAGAACAAACCCCCCTGCCAGAAAAGGCTTCCCTCCACTCCCGTCTTGCTGAGCTAGACTCACAAGTTGGCACCAGCACAGACCAAGAGGTTGGGCCAGGCCCCCCTGCAGCTCACAGAAACTAAGATTCACTTAGCCCAGGGGCTTCTCAGTTAATAGGGACTTTTCCAGCACCCAGTCTTTCTGGGAGTCTAAACCCCAAATGAATCCGCTTTACTTTGTATAGAGCTTATACAGTGTAAACTCATAAATTGTCCTCCCTCTACAAGACTGATAGAGATATGCACAGCTCTTTGCTCCCCCGGGTATTAATTATTTACTCTGATTTAATCAATAAGCAAAAAAGTGATTTTATTAAGTATAAAAAGTAGGATTTAAGTAGTTTCAGGTAATAACAGACAGAACAAAGTAAGTTACCAAGTAAAATAAACCAAAATAGCAAGGCTAACTTACTACACTAAGGATCTAGTTACAAATACTAACTTCTCTCCCTAGATATTACCTCAGGTACAGTACTTTTTGGACCAACGTTGTAGTCTATAGCCTGGGTCCAGCAATCACTCACACCCCTATAGTTACAGTCCTTTGTTCTAGCTTTTTTCAGGCATCTCTTTGGGTAGAGAAGCCATCTCTTGAGCCAGCTGAAGATAAAATGGAGAGGCTTCCAGGGCCTTTTATAGTCTCTCTCATGGACGGAAACCCCTTTGTTCTTCTGTGCAAAATCACAGCATCAAGGTGGAGCTTGTAGCCACCTGGGCAAGTCACATGTCCATGAATGATTCAGCTTTTTGCAGGCCAACGCCATTGTTTACATGTTAGTTTGAGCGTTCCCAGGAAAGCTCAGATGTGGATTGGCATCTCCCAAAGTCCATTGTTAGTTAAGTACTTCCAATTACTTGAATAGCCCCTTCACAATATATTGGCCAAACCTTCCTTATGTGTTTCCTACAGCAAACACTTCAAATACAAACATAGAACCAATGCTCGTAACTTCAGACATAAAAATGAAACATGCACAGAAATAGGATGAATATATGCAGTAGATCATAACCTCTGCAAAAATATGTTACATGGCATACCTAGCACAAAGCATATTCCAGTTATTTTATATTTACACTTATAAGCATATAGAGTGCAACGTCACATCCATGACTTCCGCGACAGAATCTCATCCTCACTAATGGTCCCTTCTAGCCTTCAATTCTGTATCTATGAAATTCTATCAAATGAGGTTTGGGGCCACATACCTGCTCATGTGGCCTGTTTCTAAATACTCTGCATCCATAGACTGGACTGAAAAAAATATGAGCCATTTTCAATTGTCCCTGATACTCATGCAATCCCATTGACATTCTTTCACCCATGTTGTTTGAGCGCAGTATTTGGTGGTGAGTCTTCAGGTCACAAAACTTAATAGTCAGGAGCAAGGTCACTCAACTGTGCCTAGATGAGGTAGTTGGCAGCCCTGGGTCCCCATCTATCCGCAATATTTCCTTATTACAGTCCAGGTACTGCAGAGGTGACATTCAACGTTTTTATATGAGCTGCTGAGATCTAGATAGACCATGGTATGTTGGGTCCTGAAGTGTCCAGGGTCTTTGCACTTTCTTATTAGAGATAAGAGAACCATAACTGTGTTCAATATATGACTACGAGTTATCCACAACACCCCTTCCATCTCCTGCTTCTTCCAGTTTTATTGTGGGGGATTGTGGAGCACTTCTACATTATGATATGAATGCTAGTCTAAATTTGGACTATTTTTTGGTATAAGAACTGGATGGAATGCGAGGGCTCTATTTTCCATTTCTTTAAGGGATGGAATTTTCTGCTGAACAAATCAGAGGGACATGTGACCACGGGTTGTTGCAGAAACTGCGGTCCTGGAAGCCCCCCCAAGTACAAGCTGTACAAGCTGGATTATGGCAAATGTTTTGATAAAATGCTCCAGTTTAAAACTAGCCCCACGTCTGAGAATGTAACATCTGCATGTCTGGCAAGAACATTCATGGACTACGAAACTCCATCCTATGGCACCTGGTACCAGTGTTGTATATCCCAGGTGCATGGTGCCAACATAGTGTATACCATGGTGACTGCATTGTACGGACACTGACATTGCCTTTAAACATCATCACAGTGCATTGTGATTTGCTGTGTTGCCAACTCATCATTTTTTCCTGAGTAACAGGATTTTAGCAGGGGCTGGAGCAAGTCTTACAATGAGAAGCTCCAAGTTTTCTAGCAACGTTGACCCTGAGTGGCTGCCTGCCCCACTTGCCTACCTCCTGAGCTGAACAACTGCTGACACAGCTCTCTCTCCCCCTCCATTCACCAACCCAAAGCCATTTGGGGGGTGGGAGAGGGGAGAGCTAAAGAACCCAGGCAGTTCAGGGCAGCCACACTCCCTTCAGTAAGCAATATGCCCAGGATGGTATCTATGTGTCTTCCTCACCTCACAGCAACAAGGCTGGGAAGGGGCAACACCCCTGCCCCCATTCTGGAACGGGGAGAGGGAGTGGACCCCACTGTAGCCCACCCTAGGCCCAGAAAAGATGTGTGTGTGGGGGGGGAGGGGGGGTGAAGAGCCTCTGGAGGAGAAGAGGTGCCGGGGGCTAAACTGCTGTACAGAATAGATTTGGAGGTGGGGACAGAATTAACTGCTGCGCAGGATGGGCAGATGTGGTAGTGAGTGCGCCCACATCAGGGGTCAAGATAATCTTAGCACTAAATTTGGGAGATCAGGCAACACTAACTGCCCCACACCTTCCCTGGGCATGGGCGGGCTGGGAGGTCAACAGCGGGAGCCTGAACAAAACTCCAATAGCTTCAAACAAACAAAACCCAACAAATCTCTCTCTTTTGGGGGGGGGGGGGCGGGGAGGGTCTGACTCGTGATTCTGGATCTTTGAGGCTGCTTCTCCCCCCTCACATTAAAGCAGGCTCTCCCGGGAGCGGGGTGGCATCTCCCCGTCCCTAGAAATGTCCTGCCCGTGCTCATGACCCCTGCCGCAATGAACCGTCCCTGTGCGGGACAAGGGAGGGGAAAGCGCGCTGCCCTCGATGCCGGGCTCTGCACCGCCGCCACACACGCGCGCCCAGCCCAGCCTCGCCCAGCCACGCCCCGCCACGCGCACCTAGCCCCGTCAGCGGGGCCCGCCCTCTGACCCCGCGTGCCAGTCACACCTGGCTCCCTGCCCGAAGGCGCTGGCCGGAGCGGTGGCTACCGTCAGCCAATAGGCGTGCGGGATACACAGCGCTCCCGCCAATCCCGTGAGCTCTTGTTTCGGTGTGGGCACTCAGCAGCCGTTCCCTCTCCTGCCCCCCGGCCCTGGGCTGTAGCCGTGGCTGCCGCCGCTCTGCTCCGCTCGGGCGGTCTGAGCCCTCTGGCAGCCTGGCCCTGAGTGGGAGGCACTGAGGATGAGTCCCCGCGCCGCGCAGCGCGCGTCCCGCCGACCCTGTCCGAGCCCTTTCATCTAGCGACTGGTGAGGAGGCGCAGAGTCCTGCCGACGTGTCGGGCGGGCGGCGGGGACCGGTTCCCGGGGCGGGGGGACGGAGACCAAGGCGAGAGACAGAGCGGGAGAGACAGGCGGGAGCTGGCCTGGAGGCGGACAAGGGGCCCGAGGGGGAAAGGGGCGTGAACTCTCCCAGGAGGCAGAGTCATAGGCGGGTGTGAGGGGGCGAGACTCGGGGACAGAGTCGCTGGCGGGGGGAAGATGGACAGACAGGCTCAGGGAGGGGCGGGGCCGCCGCACAGCTGGCGGAGGAGAGCGGCGCTGAGGCTGGCGGTAGCTCAGTCCGAGCCCTCCCCTGGCAGCCCCCTCGCCATAGGAGCCTGAGTGGGGAGGTGTGTGCACCGTGTCCCAGACACAGACCCCTGCCTGGCACTGACGCTTTGAAACGCCTTAAAGGGACCACAGGAAGGATCTGGGCAGCTGTCCTTATCCAGACAGACAGCCTCAAAAGTCCTCTTCCTTTCGTGGGCTCTCAGGTTATTTATTCTAGACCTTTTGGCAGTGGCCTCCAGTGATGTAGGCTTTAAACCCGGTGTACAGAAACATTCTTGGAGAAGTACCAAAGTGATGAAACTTTTTAATAGAGTTCAAAAAACCAGAGACCTTTCTGGGTTTTCTTGGTGCTCCACCACCTTTTCTTTAGTTTGGTCTCACTCCTCTTTCCACTGAGGAGATTGGCTGCTGCCTGTCTTATAGAATCATAGAATATCAGGGTTGGAAGGGACCTCTGGAGGCCATCTAGTCCAACCCCCTGCTCAAAGCATGACCAATCCCCAACTAAATCATCCCAGCCAGGGCTTTGTCAAGCCTGACCTTAAAAACTTCTAAGGAAGGAGATTCCACCACCTCCCTAGGTAATGCATTCCAGTGTTTCACCACCCTCCTAGTGAAAAAGTTTTTCCTAATATCCAACCTAAACCTCCCCCACTGCAACTTGAGACCATTACTCCTCGGCTGTCATCTGCTCCCACTGAGAACGGTCTAGAGCCATCCTCTTTGGAACCCCCTTTCAGGAAGTTGAAAGCAGCTATCAAATCCCCCCTCATTCTTCTCTTCCGCAGACTAAACAATCCCAGTTCCGTCAGCCTCTCCTTATAAGTCATGTGTTCCAGACCCCTAATCATTTTTGTTGCCCTCTGCTGGATGTTTTCCCATTTTTCCACATCCTTCTTGTAGTGTGGCGCCCAAAACTGGACACAGTACTCCAGATGAGGCCTCACCAATGTCGAATAGAGGGGAACGATCACGTCCCTCGATCTGCTGGCAATGCCCCTACTTATACATCCCAAAATGCCGTTAGCCTTCTTGGCAACAAGGGCACACTGTTGACTCATATCCAGCTTCTTGTCCACTGTAACCCCTAGGTCCTTTTCAGCAGAACTGCTGCCGAGCCATTCGGTCCCTAGTTTGTAGTGGTGCATGGGATTCTTCCGTCCTAAGTGCAGGACTCTGCACTTGTCCTTGTTGAACCTCATCAGATTTCTTTTGGCCCAATCCTCTAATTTGTCTAGGCCCTCTGTATCCTATCCCTACCCTCCAGCGTATCTGCTTCTCCTCCCAGTTTAGTGTCATCTGCAAACTTGCTGAGGGTGCAATCCACACCATCTTCCAGATTATTTATGATACAAACCACCCACCTTTTAAATAATAACGCATTTCAGATAAAAGTTTCCTAATAGATATTTGGCAGCGTGTACTGAATTTATTTATGAAATTCACACTTTAAGTGGTAAATCCACCAAATAATTTTAAATTCAGTGAAATGTTGAAAAAGGTATTGTTGGTTCACCAGAATATATTATAAGGTGTGAACATTGTTTGACACATAGAGCTTAATCAAGGATCCAGCATATGATTCCAGTAAATGAGTGGGGGGAGCTGTAGTGTGTGTGTGTGCGTGCATGCCTGCCTGCCTGCCTGCCTGCCTGCCTGTATGTGTTTGAATACACAATATTAAGTCTGAATAATTTTGACCATTTCCAAATGTACCACATGCAACATTCCTTTTTATATTTAAAAGGCTTCAACATCTGTATTTCATTAGTTCTGACAAATGGGTTCAATTTGTGTAAAATGGAGTCATTTCAAGATACTTTAGTAAAGCTGGTTAATTAATTGTGCTCCATTTTGATGTTTTATTTTGTTATGAATTAAGTACAGACCTTTCTCTTTATGGTATTCATTAACAGTGATGAGATTAACATCGTGACTAATGAACATTGAACAAGTGGGCTAGAGCTGCTGGGATTCCTTTCCTCCATCTCCCTCCCTTCTGCAGCAGTAAAGGCAGAGAAAGGAGAAGTTATGTCAAATGAGTTGCATGGTGCCAAAAAATAATTGCAGCATGTTATCCTGGTGTTTTGGGTTATGATTTATTTGTATGTGATAGCTTTGAGTTAGAACACCTCTACATCATGATTAAAAAATGTTCTAATGTAATGTCAGGATATGCACTGTGATTGATTTATTTATTTTATGCCTGTTTGTGACTCTGGTCACTTACAAATGGGCTCTCTAATTTTTTTCCAGATTTGGTGTAGTTTTTTGAGGAAGTTTCAATTGCTACATGTGTAATGTTTGTTACCTGATGTTGTTTGAACAACCACTTATACCACCCTAAAGAGACCGGAAGGACAATGCTTCTGTGTAATGAAGCAGTTTTGATGGTGATCATACTACTATTGTATGGAAGATAATTTTAAAGATTATGCAAACACTTTTTAACATTAAAAATGGGCTAAACATTAAGACCTTTACTTTGGACCAGATAGTATCAAGGTATGTGTTGTATACATTCTGAAATCACTTTATTTGACCTTGAATTATTCACTGGAATAATGATTACTTTGGAAAGAGTTTACAATTATAGTGAAATACTAGAAAATGTTTTGAGAACTAAAACCTAGCTAAATTAAATAATAATAATAATAGAATTTTAGAAGTCTAAGACTCTTAAAAGCAAATTTATGGGCGTCTGGAGCCGTGAAGAATGAGTTTTAGGTTTGGGTCTTGATCCCTTTTTCCTTAGGTTGGTAGGGATTTGGAACATTGCAGAGGCTATCAAGGAGAAGAGCAACATGCTGCTGTTCCTTTCCTTGGAGCTAGGTGTTCTGCCTCTACAGCACTCCCAGTGTTTGCCAAAATAGGGAGAAAAATTAAACTACAGAATAATTAGATGCCAGAGTGAATGAATGTAATACATGTTTCATTGGTGTCTAGCCCAAAGTGCAATGATCTTAATCTTTAGTATACTAAAAATGTTTCTGCCATCTTCCAAATTATAACAGGTGTGCTCTCTATCCAAATTGCTTCAACTTTTTCTTCCTTCTCTAATGTTAAATTATAAATGACTTTTCAACACTTTGCATGAACAGGAAGAATTTGAAGAGATACTGTTTATCTACATGTAAGCTATTCATATTTTCTCTAATCATGACAGCTCTTAGATTAGTTCTGAAAGTCATCTTAAATATCAGACCTGAAGAAGAGTGCTTTGTAAACTTCAGTGCTTGTCTATTTCACCAACAGAAGTTGGTCCAATAAAAGCTATTACCTCACCCACCTTGTCTCTGTAATATTCTGTGAACAACAGAGCTACAACGATACTGCAAACAGAGCTTCAAACCTTATTTTCTGTTCAAGAATTTTAGTGCATTCATTGAAATATTGTTTGTAATGTTTCATCTATGTACTGTGTCTTGTTAGATACCCTGCAGATCATAAATGATACTGTAACTTGTGCCTAATATAAAACAGGACTTGAAATATTTACCTGACACTGCTACCCCAAGAACTAAGTTGTCTAGCTAATCTCTCTTTTTTGTTTTTTTAAACATATAGTGCTCATTGCTGTGTTAGTTTTCACCCTAGCTAGGAAGTGCTTAAATAATTGTGCTAGAGTACTCCCCAAACCATCTCCCTGCAATTCAAGAGCATAAAAGTTTGGTGATATATGTAATATTGTCAGTCACTTTTCTGATTAATACACTATAATAAAACCCCGATCTCATGGTTTTGATGTGCTTTCTTGCTATGCTTCACATGGTCCTTACTTTTCTTGAGTGATTTCCGGTATTCGTTTTTCTCTTCACCTACTTACCTCTCTCCTTCATACTCTGCATTGTGTTCTCTATGTTCTCCCTAACTTTCTGTCTTTCTTTTCCTAATCTCCCCTCAAATCTTTCTCTCTTAATATCATATTCTGTTTAATTTATCCCATCAGTCCCTACCCCGCTCTCTCCTGCACATGCAGCCACCCCTTTTCCTTGTCACAGATTCTTTACGCTGCATATTAATATAGATGAATTTTGTGAATACCTTTTGGGGTTAAATTGCTTAAAGGCTGCTTTAAATTTACATTAAATTGTTACACAAGATTTAATTTATTGATAAAATCTTCTAGATCAGAAAAGATTATATTTGACCTTTATTAGAGCTTTTTGTGGTGAAAAATTGCCTTTTTAATATGTAAAGATAGTAAAGAGAGAGAAAAGGAAAAAATTCTGAATAGTAATAACCATGGCCTTGATCTTGCAAACACATACATAACTTTGCTCTCTTGAGCAGTCTCCCTGTTACCTACTTTGAGAAGTGACAGACAAATGGACCGGACTTTCTATGTGGGGTGTTAATAAAGAACTGAGTCAATTGTTGGCTGCAACTCCAGCAATTTTAGTCATCTTTTCCTCTGCCCAAAAAGTTCTGATGACATACAGAACTCTGCAGTTCAGGAGAAGAAACTGAGGTTGGGAGAATGCGCACCCATTAGGGTGTCTGATGTAAGATGGTGAATGAGGGTGCTTATGTGCTCCCTGATTCACAAGGCTTTGAAATAGTCCCATGTGCTTGTTGCCAATAGGCAACTCTTGAGGGGCAATAGTTGGAAGATCTCTCTTCTTCACGTGGGCTGCTGAGGAGTCTAGTGAGAGGATTTGTGCTCCTGGAAAAAGCCGGTCATATTTAAGGCCAGGTCTACGCTACCAACCCATGCAATATAACGATGTCACTCAGGGTGTGAACCGTCTACACCCCTGAGTAACATAGTTATACTGACATTCTATACACACACACACCTCCCCGTAAGCAGTGCTGTGTTGATAGGAGAGCTGCTCCCACTGACATAGCTACTGCCTCCTGGGGAGGTGGATTAACTACACTGTTGGGAGAAGTGTAGGAACATTTTCACTAAAGTGCTACAGCTGCACGGCAGTAGTGCTGTATGTGATGACAAGTCCTAAGAGTCTTTGTTGTGGGTAAGGATTTAGAAACAATCCTGCCGCAAAATGAACGATCAAACATAAACATCTTCATGATACTCTTGCTACTCTGTTCTTTTTAATTCCTCCTCTCTTTGCTGCAAACCATTTTCTGTAATGAAAGAGTATGTTAAAATTGGAAGTTGCTCTTCAAAAAGAGTTAACACTGACATTCTAGGCCTTTTGTAACAACAAAAATTTTTTTTAAAAGGCATGGAGTTTTAGTTCTTATTGAAAGAATAAAAAGCTCAATAATTACAGGTTTAAAAAAGAAAAAAGGCTAGTGTTATAACACAAATTAAAATAAGGGTTAATAATTACCAAAAGAGAAATATAGGCAGAGGTCATTGGACAGAAAGAGAAATAGACCATGGCTTATGCACCATACAAAAACAGAATTACAAAACAACACCACACGCTTGTGCTACTTCCCTACCCTCTCTGTTAGATTCTGATCCCTTTCATTGGGAATCTATGTGGGTAGACTCCTGCATCTGTGCAGAGCCCCATTGAAGTCAACAGCGTTTCACATAGACATGAGGATCAGTTGCTGTATTGGGGCCTTAATTTATAAACTTTTTGGCTTGGGGACCTGTTATGTTTCTTAAAAAAAAATTTTAAATAGAATTGCTAACCTGTTTTTGAGCGCTATAATAATATGACTGTGTGCTTTAATTGATCTATTAATATTTGCCTTGGAGATATATACGACCTTGTGCCTCATAAAATGCCGGAAGAGGTGTATTAATGCGCTAATAGTACATGCAACCCTGTTTGTAATACTGTAATAAAGGAGGGCTGAACTGACTTACATGACAATAATTCTATCATGTCAAAATTCTACATTTGCTGCAAAAGTGCAATCAGAATGGAATTAGTTTATTGTAACTCACTGCTTGTCTCTTGGTTTCTTATTATGTAATATTGTACATGGCTTCCTAGCCATGTAGTTTTTGCATTTCCTTTTTAATACCTGATCTGTCTGTCCACAGTAAGTCTGTGTCTGTTTCTCTGTTGATTTTTCTGCCCACCCCCCTTTTTTTAAAAAAAATTCTGCATCTTTTCCTGTTTTCCTTACCCTATGTTCTTATCTCTGGAGTATCTCCAATGAAAGTGTCTTTGTAATTGGTGCTATTTGAGATTTGCTTGGTCAGAACTTTCCATGTGTGGGCTCTAAAATGAAAGCTGGCAATGACATTGTAATTAATGTCAATTTTGAATTGATGCCATCATATGGAATGCACTGCTGTGTACAGTCATAGCACTGTTATAAACTTTGAATAATTCTTGGGAGCATAGTGCAGGAGAGGGAAAATGCAGGGTTCTCATAGACGTGTCAAAGCTAAATATTTATATATGTATATTTTTTCCCTTTTTAATTTTTGAACCAAGGTCCGGTATTAAAGTGTGACAGATTATATGAATTATAATACTTAGCTTTTCTATAATACATTTAATCTGTAGATCTCAAAATGCTTTATAAAGGAAAGTAAATATTTGTAAGAGAGCACTTATCTCTGTATCTGTGCAGGGTGTAGTGTCATATTTCTAGTTTATCACTTTCGGCAGTTGTCATGGTTCTCAAACACCTCTTCCACTTCCTTGGAATAAGGAGGTAGGCTAGTGCTTATTGAATGACGACTTCCTTATCAATACCCAATACTGGGTCAGTTCTCTTTTGCATATCCTTCAAGAAAGGGTGACTGTGGAACACTCCCACATCAAAGAGAAGGACAAGGGGTGACTTGATCACACCCTATAAGTACTTATATGAGGAACAAATATTTGATAATGGGCACTTCAGTCTAGCAGATAGAGGTATAATATGATCCAGTGGCTGGAAGTTGAAGCTAGAGAAACTCAGACTGGAAATAAAGTCTATATATTTTAACAATAAGAAAAGGAGGACTTGTGGCACCTTACAGACTAACAAATTTATTAGAGCATAAGCTTTCGTGAGCTACAGCTCACTTCATCAGATGCATACAGTAGACAATATAGTGGGGAGATTTTATATAGATTTTATATACACAGAGAACATGGAAACAATGGGTGTTATCATACAGACTGTAACAAGAGTGATCAGGAAAGGTGAGCTATTACCAGCAGGAGAGCCGGGGGAGTGTGGACCTTTTGTAGTGATAATCAAGGTGGGTCATTTCCAGCAGTTGACAAGAACAGTAAAGGGGGGAGAGGGTGGAATAAACAAGGGGAAATAGTTTTATTTTGTGTAATGACCCATCCATTCCCAGTCTTTATTCAAGCCTAAGTTAATTGTATCCAGTTTGCAAATTAATTCCAATTCAGCCGTCTCTCATTGGAGTCTGGGTGGACTCCTCCTGAAGGTCGAAACAACAGACTGGACTTCTACATAGAGTGCTTCCGCTGACCTGCACGGGCTGTAATTGTGCAAAAGCAACATCACTTGCCCCATAACCTCAGCCGTGCAGAACACAATGCCATCCACAGCCTCAGAAACAACTGACGACATAATCAAAAACGCTGACAAAGGAGGTGCTGTCGTCGTCATGAGTAGGTCGGAATATGAACTAGAGGCTGCTAGGCAGTTCACCACCACCACCACTATCTACAAGCCATTACCCTCTGATCCCACTGAGGGTTACCAAAATAAACTACAGCATTTGTTCAAGAAACTCTCTGAAAAAGCACAAGAACAAATCTGCACAGATACCCCAGGAATCCTGACCTGGGGTATTCTGTCTGCTACCCAAGATCCATAAACCTGGAAATCCTGGACGTCCCATCATCTCAGGCATTGGCACCCTGACAGCAGGATTGTCTGGTTATGTAGACTCCCTCCTCAGGCCCTACGCTACCAGCACTCCCAGCTATCTTTGAGACACCACTGCTTTCCTGAGGAAACTACAATCCATCAGTGATCTTCCTGAAAACACTATCCTAGCCACTATGGATGTAGAAGCCCTCTACACCAACATTCCACACAGAGGTGGACTACAAGCCGTCAGGAACAGTATCCCCGATAATGTCACGGCAAACCTGGTGGCTGAACTTTGTGACTTTGTCCTCACCCATAACTACTTCACATTTGGGGACAATGTGTACCTTCAAATCAGCGGCACTGCTATGGGTACGTGCATGGCCCTACAGTATGCCAACATTTTTATGGCTGACTTAGAACAACGCTTCCTCAGCTCTCGTCCCCTAATGCCCCAACTCTACTTGCGCTACGTTGATGACATCATCTGGACCCATGGAAAAGAAGCCCTTGAGGAATTCCACCATGATTTCAACAATTTCCATCCCACCATCAACCTCAGCCTGGATCAGTCCACACAAGAGATCCACTTCCTGGACACTACAGTACTAATAAGCAATGGTCACATAAACACCACCCTATACCGGAAACCTACTGACTGTTATTCCTACCTACATGCCTCCAGCTTTCACCCAGACCACACCACACGATCCATTGTCTACAGCCAATCTCTACGATAAAACCGCATTTGCTCCAACCCCTCAGACAGAGACAAACACTTACAAGATCTCTATCAAGCATTCTTACAACTACAGTACCCACCTGCTGAAGTGAAGAAACAGATTGACAGAGCCAGAAAAGTACCCAGAAGTTACCTACTACAGAACAGGCCCAACAAAGAACATAACAGAACGCCACTAGCCATCACCTTCAGCCCCCAACTAAAACCTCTCCAATGCATCATCAAGGATCTACAACCTATCCTGAAGAATGAGCTATCACTCTCACAGATCTTGGGAGACAGGCCGATCCTTGCTTACAGACAGCCCCCCAACCTGAAGCAAATACTCACCAGCAACCACACAACAGAACCACTAACCCAGGAACCTATCCTTGCAACAATACCCGTTGCCAACTGTGTCCACATATCTATTCAGGGGACACCATCATAGGGCCTAATTGCATCAGCCACACTATCAGAGGCTCGTTCACCTGCGCATCTACCAACGTGATATATGCCATCATGTGCCAGTAATGCCCCTCTGCCGTGTACATTGGCCAAACTGGACAGTCTCTACGTAAAAGAATAAATGGCCACAAATTAGATGTCAAGAATTATAACATTCAAAAACCAGTCAGAGAACACTTCAATCTCTTTGCCACTTTTAGGTCTGTAATCGAGTGACCAATTCAACAAAAGAACTTCAAAAACAGGTTCCAATGAGAGACTGCTGAGTTGGAATTAATTTGCAAACTGGATACAATTAACTTAGGCTTGAATAAAGACTGGGAGTGGATGGGTCATTACACAAAGTAAAACTATTTCCCCTTGTTTATTTCCCCTTCTACTGTTCTTGTCAACTGCTGGAAATGGCCCACCTTGATTATCACTACAAAAGATCATCCCCCCGCCACCCCCCTCCAGCTCTCCTGCTGGTAATAGCTCACCTTTCCTGATCACTCTCCTTAGTCTGTATGGTAACACCTATTGTTTCATGTTCTCTGTGTATATAAAATCTCCCCACTATATTTTCCACTGTATGCATCCTATGAAGTGAGCTGTAGCTCACGAAAGCTTATGCTCTAATAATTTTGTTAGTCTCTAAGGTGCCACAAGTACTCCTTTTCTTTCTGAGGAACAGCAGTGGGGAAATAAATATGGGAAAATAGTCTTACTTTGTGTAATGACCCATCCATTCCCAGTCTTTATTCAAGCCTAAGTTAATTGTATCCAGTTTGCAAATTTAATTCCAATTCAGCAGTCTCTCATTGGAGTCTGTTTTTGAAGTTTTTTTGTTGAAGAATTGCCACTTTTAGGTTTGTAATTGAGTGACCAAAGCAATTGAAGTGTTCTCCGACTGGTTTTTGAACATAGCTATGTTAAATTTGTTTCATATTGAGTTAATATTAACAGGACTCATTGATGTATTATTAATCAAGTTCTTGTGAAAACATTGTATTGGTCCTTTTGGGATTTACCACTCACGTTTCTAGGCGAATTTCAAACCCAGGTTTCATTCGTAAGCTAAAAAGTTCTAAATCCTACATATAGAGGGCCAAACACCATTCACTTTGTCACCCTGTTAAAGTGAGGGAGTTGCACACATGTAGATGAGAGTAGTATCTGGCTCAGAATGTGACGTTTGTGCTGGAGAAGGTTGATGTTTTAAAGTTTGTGTGTTGTGGTTTTTTTTTATTTTTTGTTTAGCTTGAATAGGAGTTCAAATTCAGATTGAACAGCAGTTTCAATTTTCCTGAGAGGTGTATGTAGGTCACTGATGATTCTAATTGATTATGTACTTAGCTGAATGGTTGGGATTTTTTTGGCTTTGAATGCTGGTTGTTTGTACTTCATTTAATGTGTGATTTGTTTGTTTTTTAAATGAATAAAACACAATACTATAGTGTCTGGCAGCCTAGGATATTTCCTATAATTAAGAATCCTTCTTAGTCTCATTGGTCAGACTTGAAAATGAATCATTAGAATCTTGAAATTGAAATGTTTTCCTTACCCAGATTTATTTTTTCCTCTGAGAGAATAAATTTTTGAGTTTTTCTAAAATAAAATTTTGCTAAAAAAAACACAACAATTTCCTCCCTCCCCCCAAACACGTTTAAAGAATGACGTGTATTTTGTGTGGGTGGGTGGGTGGATGTAGATTATGGCACAGTTTTACCTTTAAAGTTCTTACTGTCCTTTTAATCCATACATTATTTAAATCATTTGGATAATCAAGGGGGCTGTTGGGTGATTCAGTCAACTGGAGTAACTGTGGGGCATGACTGAGAAGTTTCATATTTTTACAGGAATCAGGTGGGGCTTTTATGATATATGGAGACATCAATGCAATAGATACCAAAAATTGGGCCTACCAAAATTCAATGTTTCTCATATCTATTAAAAAAACAAAACAAAAAAACAACAACCCCAAACCCACAAACAAGTACGGTCTTGGTGTAAAAGTCTATTGAATGTTGCATAATCCTTATTTGTCTCTTTCCCCTTTTATCCCTTTTCTTGCAGGTCTCCCTTGCAATTATGGAGATTTAGAAGAATTAGACAGTGTGGAGGGGGAGCCCCCCTCCCCACTCTTTTGATTCTTGGAATTTTCTATGGACAATAACAAGATTTTTGTTGTATAATATGGAGAAATAAGACTTTAAAATATAAATTTATATTTATAAATATTTATATTTTTTGATTAAGTGCCAAACATAAGTGCATGAAGATTCTCATGGCTGCTGTTTGAAACTGAATTTAAGTACTAGGAATCATGAATTTTCTCCAGCACTGTATTGTGTTGTAAAAAGGGAGTGCCTTAGCATTCTTACTGGCTGCTCCTCTTAATGAGGGAGCCATTTCAGAAAGGTGAGAATGAATTCTATCCTGCCTGACTGCACTCTGAAGTGTCATTCCCTGCAGCATGCTTTGGATATTATTTCTGTAGTTACCAGAGGAAGTGAAGGCCAGATCAAGGCCTTTCTTTCTTCTTACTGCTACAATGCAGCAACTCTAAAGGATACCTTTGGCAGGAATGTCCTCCATCTTGCTTCATCCTGTGGTAAGAAAGGCGTGCTAGATTGGCTGGCAGACACCAAAGGAGTGGATTTATTAGCAAAAGACAAGGAGTCTGGATGGACAGCTTTGCACAGAGGCATCTTTTATGGACACATTGACTGTGTTTGGTCATTGCTGAAGGTCAGTATCTGACTTCATGTATTGCACACTAATTTTTTTTTAATGTGTTTGTGATGTGTGATACATGAACTTGTATTGAAATGCCTTTTCCTATATCAAAATTTCACTCAAGGTGTGACTTTTAAACTGATTGAGCTAAACTAGTACAAAACGCTTTGTGGACACAGCTTAATTCAATGTAAACCTGAATTGCATTGATTTTAGTTTAACTTGATTCCTTATTTCTAATAACAATTGGGCCAATCTGAAGTTAAACCTGTGTAGCTTGGAATATAGACAGGATCTCAAGTGTTGATTTTGTAAGTGACTCCACAGGACCTGACCCCTGAGCCTGTGAGGAATCCTGTTGAAGTCAATGGGCTGCATGTGTTTCCATTTACTTGGAAACTCTTGCAGGGTAGAGATCTTAACAAAACAGTCTGGGTTTAGCTTTGGCACCAGATTTTTGAATTTCTGTAAAAATAAGCGTTTACCAAATATAGTAACGGAAATGTTTCCATGACACTAAAAATTGTTAAATGGAAACAGTACTTAACAAATCAGGTATCTACAGCTCAAAAATTTGTAGCATTTTATTAGTAGTACATGAAAGTGAAATTAATTAGAAGCTGATTGTAATGTTGGGCTTTAGCTCTGTCCCACTTGTCTCTTTAGCCAGTCACTGACCAGATAGCGGCCAGGGCGTTCTGCCCTTCTTACTTAAAGTATTACACTGTCTGATCATTGCTAGCCTTATCTGTTTTCAACTGGCAGATAAATAAAAATGGTTGTGGCTCCAACAGTTTTAATTTTAGAAGCATTGGCGTTTCTAAAATGCTTGTTTCATGTGCCACTTTACTTTCATCCTAAGCATTCTTTCCTTGGAACGTTTCCAAGTAGTATGTTTCTCAACACTTTCTAATGACCTCTTAACTTTTTAGAGTGTATGAGATTCATTACTGGAGAATTTTAAAACTTTTTCAGTATAGGTTGTGTCTCATATGTATTCACTCCAAGCTGCTGTTTCTTGTTGTTTTTTTGTGCGTGTGGTGACTTGCTTCTCTTTGCCCCGAGATACTATCTAACAATAGCTGCACTAAAAATATATAGACTTCTTCCTTTGACATCTTCTTTGGAACTGCTTCCAGGGCTAAAATGAACTCTTTTGGGGAACTAATCATGTTAGATCAGTCCGGCAAATATTTGAATAATTCATCCAAAGATGAATCTGTTAGTCTTCTAGTGTTAGAGGCTGCAGCCTCTGCAGGAATGAACAAAAGATCCCAAAAGACAGTTTGAAGTACAGACTGATGTCTGAAGGATTCTTTTAGTTCGGAGTCCAGATTGCTATGTGTTTTGAATGTGCACAGCAATCACCAAAAAAAAAAAAAAAAAAAAATTACACAGCCCCCATCCTATTAGTGAAAATGACTTAGTCTGCTATCCTTTAAATAAAAAATAACAACCAACAGTGTGTGTGTTAGCTTCTGGGTTAAGTGGGGTGGTGTATCTTTAGCCATTGTTTTCTTTCCTGTTTGTTTTTTCCTGACACATCTTCCTATTAGTAAACCAACATTCATAGACAAAATATTCCAGTTAACAAGTAAACATACAGTATTTGTATATTATTACAGAGCAGCTACGCTTCTGTCGCACCCCCTTGCTACCATTGGTGAAGGTGCCCAACAGTAGTAATAATACCTCGCTCTTGTGTAGCGCTTTTTCATCAGTAGATTTAAAAGCACAATAGGGAGACCTGTTTGCCTATTTTCAACTGTGGCAGTCAGTGCCAGTTCCTGTGGTTTTTTTCACTGTACACAGAACAGTAGTTATTGTTGAAGCTTGTCCAGTTAAGCCTCTTTGTAGACTTCTTTTGGTATAGTAAGTCCATGTCACTTGTCTCTGATTATTATTTACTGAGTTTAAATCCATCTTTAGAATGTCTTGGAATGCAAAGAATTTATTAGCTTCTCCAATGTAAAATTCCTCTGAGATCACCTAAGAATATTTATCATATTCATTTCTTTATTAGCTGTGAAATGAGGAGTGATAGTAATATTCATACAAGGTGTTTTTTCCTCTTTCAGCATGGGGTTAGTTTATACATGCAAGATAAAGAAGGCTTATCTGCCTTGGACCTTGTGATGAAGGACAGACCAGCCTATGTAGTATTCAAGAAAACGGGTAGGGCATCAAATTAATACAGAGATTCCTGTAAGATATGTACTGCTATCAACATATAAATGTGTGTGCATGCGTAGACAGTACTATCTGTTTCTAATTATGACTGTACTAATGGTGTAGTACTTACAGATGTTATACAAAAGATGTGAAGGCAACATGGTAAGTTGGTAAGAGCATAGAAAGAAAACCTTGTCTACACATACACATTCTATACCTTTTTGTCAGAAGAGAATGCAACAGCACTTAATGATGGCAGAAGTTTAAGTCCTAGGGTAAATAGGGCTAAATAATGTTCTGGAACATGTCTTGAGAACTTGTTTTGAGTTCAGTATTGGTGCTCTACTAACTGTCAGCAATGAATGAAGATGCACGTGCTACTGTAGTTACAGGTGAGAAATTCAAAGTACCTATGGTATTAAGTTCCAGGGTGGATTTGATTTAAATCAATTTGATTTAAATAATGATTTAAATCACTAGTCAGGAAGACTCAATTTAATCCTGGTTTTCTACATAAAAGTGCTTTCTTGTTGGTTTGTATAACCTTAGTACATATGCTTCACAACTCAGAGAGAGATGTAGGTTTCATTTTTAGAAGGTGCACGCTATACATTTTTAAACAGTGATTTATTTTGAAAATTTTTCAGATTAGTTTTACAGCTATATCAGAAAATGAATGATTGTTTGGTTATTTCATTTACCAAAGGTAATCGAAGCAGATAGTTCACCTCCCAGTGACCTCATAAATATCTCCAATTCAACAGGTTAATCATGAATATTTGGAGGATTTTCTTGCCTTGTTGTATTAGGAGAACATCACCAGACAGACATTTAAATTGTTTTATTTAACTAAAACAACAACGTTAAGTATTCTTGATTTTTTTTTCTTCAAGAGCAAACCTATAATATTTTACCAAAACAAGTGTATGTCCCTTGCTTCTCACGTTTATCTCCAGACTTCTTCTCCTTGTCCAGATCTATTCCGCCCTCAACAATCTTCTATTCATTGAACTTTTTGAGACTTTGCACTTTTAGAGAGACGTAAGGGATCGACTCTGTGTACACAAATTTGCAGAGGGACAAAATAGTTGAGGTCTGTTATTTCTCACCTCTATATATTATTTATTTATTTAAAAACATTTTTGCTGTTAACAAGCATGTTACCTGTGGGGAGACACATCCGCAGTTTGAGAACTGCAAAACTAAGCATCTCTGATGGTACCTTTTAGACTTAGCACTGAGTCCCATGGGTAGATAAAAAGATTAACCTAAATAATCTATACAGAAGCCTATGGAACTCCATAAGATTAGATCCCTAATACATGAACTATTGGAACTCATTTACAAAACTTTTCTTAAACATTACATGAATATATTGTCTCATGCTATAGAATTAGAATTTATAATCCCTATTCCATGATGAGAGATCTTTGAGCTATAATAGGTATTTTTCATCAAAAAAATCTGATTTTAATTAAAAAAAATCATTGATTTTTATCCACCCTGGTCTTAACATTAGGTTAGTTAGGAGGGATTCTGTCTGATGTCCTCATCTTGGTTCAGCTATTTTTCAAGAGCCTGCCTAGAGTAAATTGATGGGATTCAGTGACTTAAATAAATCTGTTGACATTGAATTACATCCCTCATGGTTTTAACACCAGCATTAATAGATTAAATGAATTCCCTATATCTCATCGCAGCCAGTTTAAAAAAATTGGGATACAAAATTATAAATCTTCAAAACACTTTAGTGCAACTTTTATATGATTTTTAAAAAGTAAACTAATTCTAGTCACTGGCAAGCTATTGTTATATCTAAGTAATGTGATCTGCTAATTTGAGTACATAGGAACTTTCTTAAAAGACATTATTAAGTTTTAAAATCTTCTTTGAATATACTTCCCCATCTGTGTTCCTAATATCCCTTTAAATTATTATAATTGAATTTTAAAAATCTAACCTGCTTTTTCCTGTTTCTGCTCCACTTGTGCTTTCCCCCCCATTTCAATCAGCTTTTGTGCAATGAAAATAGTTTAGTCAGTTTCCTTTGCTAGTCAATTAAATTTTTGATTGCTGTAATATTTCGTTGCACAAATATAGTTTAGTATTTTGGTAGAAGAAATATATACATCCTAATTCTGGGCTGACATTACCTTATGTTCTATTTATTAAACACTATTTCATCATTGTTTTGATATTGATTTTAAAATGTATTGATTACTTTACAGTCATGCTTTGAATCTTTAGATAAAATATAAACTTAGTGTTGCATCAGAACTGATTTGACTTTCTTATCTGTTTGTCAGAGGGAAATAGGTTAAAGTTCACTTTCTAGTATCATGGTAATTACAGCTGAGAGGGTACTCTATTTCCACAGCTCTAATCTATATAACTTTAGCCAAAAAGAAAAGGAGTACTTGTGGCACCTTAGAGACTAACCAATTTATTTGAGCATGAGCTTTCGTGAGCTACAGCTCACTTCATCCGTGAGCTGTAGCTCACGAAAGCTCATGCTCAAATAAATTGGTTAGTCTCTAAGGTGCCACAAGTACTCCTTTTCTTTTTGCGAATACAGACTAACACGGCTGTTACTCTGAAACCTGTCATTTAGCCAAAAAGTCTCTCTTGTGTTGAAAGTTCTTGTGGTTGGTCTAGAATATAAATTAAATGGGAAGAGTTGAAGAAAATCTATTTAGCCGTTTGAGTCCAAGCATGATTTATTTTTTTTTTATATATGTGGAAGACAAAACTTTGCATACCAATTAAGGTAGTTCATGCAGTTTTGTATTGCAGACTTGACATGTAAATAGTTCTTACTGATGAATGTGTGCTCTGTGAAGTTGGACAAATATTGTGAGAAATATATGTGAACAGGGACCTAATGTACAGGACATGCAATATGATGAAATATTTCATGCTTAATAATCATTCTAAATTCTCAAAAGAATCTTAAAATATACCTTTAAAATAGAATTTACCTTGTTTCTTCAAATTTTATTTTTAATTGGAGTAACGTATACTGTTCTAGTTCACACTTATGTCAGAGGTGGAGTTAAATTAATGCAGCTCACACACAGATGTAGCAGATATTGCAGATGGAATTTGTCCTTTGAATTTTAGATCCCACAGATGTCTACACTTGGGGAAACAACATAAATTTTACCTTGGGTCATGGTGGTCAACAGAGCAAACATCATCCTGAATTGGTGGATCTGTTTCCTAGAAATGGAGTCTACATCAAACAGGTATTCTGAAAAAACAAAGATTAATAACCCATATACCATCATGAGTAAGATTTTTTTTTTTTTTCCACAGAGAAATAATCTCAATATTGGAGCTGATCTTGCTGCCCTTTCTCATATAACAGTACTATTTTAGTCATTGAAACTGCTCTGGGGATTAAGTGCTCCTGGACTATTTTCCCTTCAGTCCACAGATCAATGACTCCCAACTCTTTTTGGATGTATAGATACCCTTTTGGATGTATTTTACGATGATGTAAAATGTTGGATTGACTTCTGATTTGAAAGCCATAGTACATTCCTAGCTTTGTAAATGGAAACTATGTTTTGCAACAACAGATGATGATAAATAATTCCATGTAGGAGGATGGTGCTGTTGTAGTTTCCAGTGCCATATAGACAATGAATTGAAGATGAACAGTGTACTAGTTTGATATACATTCTGTTGTGTCTTGTGTGGACAGACTGTATTTCCTCAGTGAAGGCAGCATATTTACAAAGTAATTTACAAAAAGAATGCTAAAATGCTACCCCTCAAACTGTAACTGTATATATTATTTTCAGGTGGTGCTTTGTAAATTTCATTCGGTGTTCCTTTCCCAGAAAGGACAGATTTACACTTGTGGACATGGTCAAGGAGGACGCTTGGGTCATGGTGATGAACAAACATGCCTGGTATCTTTAAAAATATTGTGTATAGTCTAGCACAAAAAAATCTTGTTTTAGATATGCAGTCTCAGAATTCATTAAATGTCTTATTTTGTTCAGTTGTAGGTTATTTTAAACAATGACAGTCTTTGTTCAGAAATTATTTACAAAGGAAGAATTTATATTTTAAATGGATTTGTATTGAAACTGATTAGTACCTATTTTTTCATTTGACTAGTACGTAGTTGCATTATGCTAATCGATGAATAAAAACGTTAAAATTCAGTTTGGTGCTGTGTGTAATAGTCTTCATGAAGACTTCAGGGCTATGTATGGACCACCAACATTATGTACTTATTTTACATGAAATGACATCATTTTTAAAATTTTATGAGAAACCTGAGAGTGGAGCAATTTATGAGAGAAATTGCAAGTATATGTATACGTGTGTACATTGTTGTGGAAAACGAGTCACACCATCTGTTTGATTCAAACAGTTTGAGGTCCTTTATTGAATACAAGCATGCAGGGAGAAGGAGACCAAGATGGTCACATGCAAGTGCCACCCTGGTCTCTCTCTACCCTGCCCCTATAATACCAGACTTTTATATAGGTCCAAATTCAAGCCAAATGATACATTTCCTTACCACTCAAGCGTTATTAATAAAGCCTTATAACAAATTAATGGAAGGGCAGTTTCATAACTAGCACAGTGCTGACGCACCATGTTATTATCAAGATCTTATCAAGATCTGCAGTTTGCTGTGGCAGCATTTTGACTAGGAACTTTTGCAGTGTGGAGGGTTCATATAATGGACAGCTAGGGACTCTTCTGGTAGGGCCCTTTTGGCTCTTTTCTAGTTAGAGATTGGCCTAGTCCATTATCTCGGTCAAGTGCCGCAGCCTAGTATACGTAAATGCTTTAGCTTAAGCCAAGTCTTACAGGATACAGGCCTGTAGGCCTCTTGCGTTACAGTTTTTGCGTATGTTGCATATAGTGCATAGATTTTGCTGTAGAATGGGATGGGGTCAGTTTCAACAGCAAGGTTAACAGCAGTTTCCCCCACAATATTATAAAGTTGTGTGCTGTAAAGACATTATTGGCTAGAATTTGGAATAACCATATGAATTATGTGAATGAATGCCAAATGAATGGCAAAGCCATAAATGACTGATTTAGGTCCCAAACAAGTACCAATACCATCATTTGACCACTTCACCTATATTCTGTAAATGTCACATTTAAAAAAGAAATAGCTGAGTTTTTTTGATCACTCCATTTATAACGCCAAGCTTCTTTAGTACTATGAATCCAATTTACAGATGTCCTGACGGAAAGCCATGAAGGCCTTGATATTATGGAGATTGATACTATTATAGAGAAACCTTATATATTTAATTGATTTTAAACAAAATCCCTTAGTGTGTGTTTGTGTGGTCCCCTCTCCCCCCACTTGAAAATTAGCTGAAACAGCATTTTTAATCAGGGCTAGAAGCAAGTGGCTTTTGGAAAGCTGTGATTCTCCTCTTTTCAGTGGAATTGAGAGACTGGACATCAAACCCATACTGCATCACTGTAATTTTGGAGGAAAATACGTATTTAGGAGAAAGAAGGAAGCCTTTTTCTATCAGAGTAACTTCAGAAAACAAACACAAACACACCATTAATTGTGACTATTGAAAACTGCTCAGATGTTTTAGATTTAGTTTCTGAGTAGATTTCAGGTGATCTGTTCTAAAGGTACATGCTAAAAGTATTTTGTCATATTAATCTTCTTTCCATGTGATATGCAATGTGTTAATATATCAAACAATAATTACACAATTCTGTACTGTTTAAATGAGTTTTCTTTTGCATTTCTATTTTTGGTGTGGGGTTTTTGGTGTGATTTGGTGATGGGGTGTGTGTATGGTTTTTAAAAAAATTCTCTCAGTACAGAAATGAGTGTTTTTAATGTTTTCAACACTTGGTCGATCTGTACTAGGTTCCAAGACTTGTGGAAGGTCTAATTGGCCATCAGTGTTCCCAGGTAGCAGCAGCTAAGGATCATACTGTTGTTTTAACAGAAGATGGATATGTTTACACCTTTGGCCTAAATACTTACCATCAATTGGGTATTCTTCCTCCTCCTACTAATTGCAGTGTTCCCAGACAGGTAATAACTGCTTAGCTACTACTTGGACCTTTTCCTCACTGAGAGTGAAATGTTAAGATCATATTGATGTCTATATGTAAACTTTGTAGGGATAATTCAAGTGGAACATGGGGTCAAATAAAGCCATCTTCTCCAAGTCATTAGCACACAATCTCAATGTTAAATATTTGTGTAATGTAATCAGATGGTTTGCCTGTCTGTGCTCTGCTTGGATTCTAAGCTTATAGAACGGGGTCAGCAACCTTCGGCACTCGGCCCATCAGGGTAATCTGCTGGTGGGCCGCGAGACATTGCGTTTACATTGACCGTCTGCAGCCATGGCCCCCCGCAGCTCCCAGTGGCCGCGGTTTGCCGCTGCAGGAAGTGGTGTGGATGTGCCACACACATGTGCTGTGGATGTGCTGCCCGCTGCTTCCCACGGTTCCCATTGGCGGGGAATGGCAAACCGTGGCCACTGGGAACTGCGGGGGGCCGTGGCTGCAGACGGTCAATGTAAACAAAATGTCTTGTGGTCCACCAGCAGATTGCCTTGATGGGCCACGTGCCAAAGGTTGCCGACCCCTGTTATAGAAGTACTAAATCCTGTACTTGATGACTAGGCACAGTTGCAAGAAAAGTGCTGAAGTATATTACTCTGAAGTACTTCCTTTAGTTAAAGGTTTCTATTTCAAATGAGTGAAAATAAAAATACATATTTACTAAGTGGTATCCTTTTTCATGGATTGTTTTAGGCCGCTGGTTTGTGTCTTTGTAAGGTTAGACATGCACATTAAGTCATTGGCTTCCCCGCACTCCCTAGTGCACCCTTTCCCTGAAAGCCCTTTTAATGTCAGAGGTTGATAGTGGTTTGGGAAAAATAGTAATAGGGATAGTAGAGTGAGAAGAGGAAAAGAAAATTTTCTGCAATGACATTTCCTGATAGTTGTAGACAAGAAGCACAGGTTTCAGGGAGGAGAACTTGCCCAAGGTGATACCTCAGAATAAGTTATTTACTATCTCAAAGCAACTATACATGCAAGAATTGCTTTACCTACTACTGAAGGGAAGTGCCATCTGGAGTGAAATACAACTAACAGCATTCAGTAGCACAGCATTACACGGCAGCTAGCAAGAGGAAGTGAAGAGTAACAGGTCTAATTGAACCTGTTGAAAGATGTTGGGAGGCAGTCAAAGTTTCGCCAGGGAATGGGATTACTTCTCCAATGACCATGAGTGGTCATTTTCTTAATTTCACTTGCCATCTGTTGGATGAAATCTAGCATCAAAATGCTCTCTTACAGCATGCTAGGACACTGGTACTTAAACAGAGTGAAGCTTTCCAATAGCCACTTTTTACAGAACTTGTATTTTTCTTTGGCTGTCTCACCTAAGAACTGAACTTAACCCTGCTTAATTCTGAGATCTGTTGATAGCCCAAGGTGGCATGGCTCTAATCTAGCGTGGTGGTGGGGCGGAGGAGGGGAGAAATAGGCTAACCCTTTCTGGATTTTTCTTGTTCCTCTTTGTCTTTGGTGGAACAGTGTTTCACTTAAAAAAAGCAGGGTTCATTTCAAAAGCTAGTTATACTAAATCTTCAGTGAAACTGATACAACCTTTAAGAGTTTAATTAGTATGGACTTCATTATTGCCAAATAAGAAGTTGATTTATGCACATCACATTTTATTTGCTTGGGATTTGATACTTATATGAAAATCTTTGCTTTTATATGTAGGTTCAGGCAAAAAATCTGAAAGGTAGAATGGTGATTGGAGTGGCTGCAGGCAGATTCCATACAGTGCTATGGACTAGAGAAGCTATATATACCATGGGACTGAATGGTGGCCAGCTAGGTAAGAATGTTTTGTTATACAAATAAAAATCGGTCTTTAAAAATGTTACTCAAAGTAAAAGCCGTCATCTGTATGAGAAAAGAAGCTTAATTAATGTTGGTTTATACTTGTCTTCCACTGGCTCCAGAACACACTCTTTTTTTTTTTTACTGCGGTCAATGATTATTTTTATGCTTGAGGATGAGTGGGGTAAGTCAAATGTAGCTTTACTGTTCAAATTTATTTGGCCAACTTTCTCTTCTGTGACTCTTGTGTGGCCCATCAGTGCAGACTTTCAGGATACAGAATGTCATTGTTTAAATTTAGAGAGACAAGGTGGGTGAGGTAATATCTTTTATTGGACCAACTTCTGTTGGTGAAAGACGCAAGCTTCTGAGCTACAAAGAGCTGCTCTTGCCTCTCACCAACAGAAGTTGTTCCAATAAAAGATTTTACTTAATTTACCTGGTCTCTCTCTAATATCCTGAGACCAGCACAGCTATAACAACACTGCAGACAACATCGTTTAAATTTGTAATTTCCCAAGGGGAGTGCTTGTGTTGTGCACAGCACTGGGCACGCTGTTGGCACTTTTTTATGTTCTCTATCCAGCTTTCCCCTATCTGTAAATATACTATTGGGAATTACCTCAATTTTTCATCCTTACTAACTTTTTAAAAGCAAGATACGTATCTGAATATGCATTGTGGGGTTTTTTGTTTGCTATTTTTGCTAAGCCATTACTAGAATTGTCTTTTATTCTTGCTTCCAGAATAAATCTTCATTTGACGAGTTAAGACGATAGCTTATTAAACATACCACATAGCAGTGAACTTCATTTATAGTTAAGGGTCTGTGTGAAATGAAATATTTTTGCCATTTTAACACTTTAGAACCTCAGACTGATATTGGTGTTTAGACTGAGTTTCTCTTTCTCTGGGTTTACATCTGTGCAGATTGAAAAGTTTTGTTAGCTAATCCTGGTGCTTTCTGTTTACGTGCACTAGTATGCTGACTCCATGAAGCTTAGGCACTTCTCTGGAAACTGTGCTTTTATCTCTCCTATGTTGGAGCAAGGCAACCGTGGTTAAATGTTGTATATTACTGTTGGGGAATAAAAAACAACCTTTATTGATAAGAAAATTGTCATTAATAGGAAATGTTTTAAAAATATCTCATGTTCTGTTCTTAAATTTAAGTTCATAGTGTTTCCATGCTATTTCATGGCCCTCTTAGTACCCCCTAATACAATTTCTGCTACTCCAATAAGTGGGATATACAGTAGGATTCTTGCTTCTGCTAGACCAATGTGGCTCAATCCTCTCTGTCACTCCTCCTGCGACAGCAGAGCCTGATGTCATAAGCCACATTTTCAGTACAGGGATGGGGGAGAATGTATGGTGGTTAAATTACAACAATGTTATTGAAATGCAGCTTTGTGTAAATTCTCACTCTTTCAATAACTCTGTCTTCTAACCCCCGCCAGTACTGTAAAAACAATAAGACTGAAACAGTTATTTTGGGTGTATATTTTACTTTGTCAGTATTTATATTAATGTCTGACTTGCACAGGTTTTTACCATTTTAGACAATTTTTAGCATTTTAAATAAATTTAAATCTATTTTAATAATTATTAACAACGTTTACTTAAGGGATTGTATCTGTCTCTGTCTCTATACAGTACACCTCTACCCTGATATAACGCGGTCCTTGGGAGCCAAAGAATCTTACTGCGTTATATCGAACTTGCTTTGGCCTCGAGCATTTCTGGTATTAATAGTCACTTCCCGCCCTCTGACCCCTCAGAACCCCCGACCCATCCAACCTCCCCTGCTGACTTCCCTCACCCCTATCCACACCCCCGCCCCCTGACAAGCCCCCCGGGACTCCAACGCCCCGTCCCCTGACTGTCCTGCCCCCAGAACCTCCGAAACGTCCAACCCCCCTGCTCCCTGTCTCCTGACCGCCCCCCCCCGAGACCCTTTGCCCCTTATCCAACCCTTCGGCCCTGGCCTGGCACCCTTAACACGCCGCTCAGAGCAGCGTGTCGGAGCCAGGCATGCTGACACGCTGATCTGCTAGAGCGTGCAGCCCCGCTGCCCAGAGCGCTGCTTTACTGCGTTATATCTGAATTTGTGTTATATCGGGTTGCGTTATATTGGGGTAGAGGTGTACTACCAAAGTCTTGATCAATTGAATTTGGAGCCTCTTAAGAGTTCTTCAGAAGGGGTTTTGGGTTCTGAAATGTTCTCCACACAGTATGGTTTGCCAAAGCCTGGATTTGTCTACCTGCTGGGCTTGATCACAAAATCCATTTCTTTTCTTGAGTATTTGGGGAAGAGGTGGGCTAAACAGCTGTGGAGGAAGTGGGATAAAGTATTAGTGAATATGATAGCACAAGGAATATTGTGGTGGGTATAATATAATATAAGGACAGTCAAATTAGCAATAACGTGGAAGACCTTTTTTTTTTTTTAATTGCTACAAAATATTGTTTGAAAATAAGCACTTAGAGTTCTGTGTATATTCTGGAAAAAGTCAAACAGAAAATTAAAATAAATGTATTTATAATCTCTGAGGTGACTGGCATCAAGAATATGTTTAGAGATACCATGTGTAATTAATAGCTGACTTTTAGTAACTTTTATAAAAATAGTTTTCTTCTTAAAAAATAGGAAACAGGAATGGGATTGAGTGTCTGAATCCTTCCCTTTTATCTCTCCCCCCCACCCCCCAAAAACAAAACAAAAAATCAAACCCACCCTACAACTAGGTACAAGAGCCTTTACAAACAGGCTTGTTCAGTTTCTGAACAGTCAGTTGATGCAGGAGGAGCTGGTTTGGCACCTGCCAATAACTAGTTATGGATATATGGAGGCTGTGTTCATGTGATGTGGCAACTAATATCACAGCCTTGCCACAGTCAAAGTAAAATTGAGTTTATACAGTGTAATCTGTCCTGCTAATGAACTTCCAGTTTAGTGTGGTAAGCAAGATAAATGCAGCTGTTGTTGTGTGATTGTAATGGCTAACCATATTTAATTATCTTTCTATGGTCTGTGATTGTGTAGACCAGAAATCCATTACCTTTTTTCAAAGCTTCATTTTTGTGATAATGTGACAAAAAATGACAAGTACCTTTTGATTCGTTTCTGCCTAATAATTGTGAAGATGAGTAACGTAGAAAAATTAAATTTTAATTGGCTTTTCAGCAATATTTATAGGAGAGAATGGGGAAGAGTTCTCAAAATCAAATGACAAATTATGGAATCTCAAATAACTAACATAAATGGGGGGTTTGTATTTTGTTGTAGGATATATGCTGGATCCTAATGGAGAGAAGTGTGTAACTGCTCCTCGCCAAGTCTCTGCTTTGCATCATAAGGACATCATTTTGTCCTTAGTCGCTGCAAGTGATGGCGCTACAGTATGTGTTACTGAAAGAGGGGATATTTACTTGCTCACAGACTATCAGTGCAAGAAGATGGCTTCCAAGTATGTATTTTTTCCTTTACAGGGAAGTACAATACTAAGTTAGTTTCACTGTTCTTTTTCTTTTTTCAAACTATTTTGGAAGAGATTTGGAGGGGGGATATTCGTGTTCAAGAAGTAATATATACCAGGTCACTTTTACAGTTGCTTCTTCCTGGACTTCTTGAGTTTGGCTTGATCTAATTGTTTGTTTAGTGGAGGCATTGAAGGCTGGGCTTGTTTCTTTACTAAATAGATTTATTTTGTATTTGGGAGTGTGTAAAATAGCCATATGCTAATAGCTGAGTTAAAATACAACTGTTAAAAAGGCTTCTAGAAATTAGAGTATGTATAATTGGATACTTTTAGAGTAGCAGCCGTGTTAGTCTGTATCCGCAAAAAGAAAAGGAGTACTTGTGGAGTACGTTTATTTGAACATAAGCTTTCGTGAGCTACAGCTCACTTCATTGTCCAATGAAGTGAGCTGTAGCTCACGAAAGCTTATGCTCAAATAAATTTGTTAGTCTCTAAGGTGCCACAAGTACTCCTTTTCTTCTTGCGGATACTTTTAATTACTGAATATTTAAATGAAACAAATCTGTGAGGGTTGCAGATGCAGGAAAATCGGATGCGGGGGAAAACATTAAGAGAAGCTTCCTTTTGTTCTAGCCAAATGGTTACTCTTAATTTTCTCTTCCAGCAGCTGTCATTTTTGAATCCTCAGTCTTATTTCTCAATTTGATGATGATGGAGAAACTTCCATACTTATATGTAAACCCTTTTAAAATCCCTTCTAATTTAGAACGGGGAGAAGAAAGTAGTTTAAAAATTTGTCAGGGTTTATTTACTTTAAATCAATTTAAAATAAGTGATTTTTAGTTATTTTCCTATAGAAAGGTTAATTCTCATTTGGTTGGTATAACCATTAAAAATGTAGATTTTCAACCAAATGTAGCCTTTAAATTATAAATTGGGTACTTGTGCTAACCAGGAAGTTTTCACTATATCTATACATATTTATTTAAGCAATTCTATAGCTTTAACATAGATTTATTCAGATTGCATTTAAAACTGATTTAATAAACAACAGATTTTTATAAACTTACTTTCCTATGTACTTGGCACATTAAAGGTCAAATAAAACTCTTAAAATATTGTTTGTGTGTATATAATTTGAATTCCAATGTCCGTCTAAATTTAGCTTGGCACAAATCCAAGTTAAAAAAAGATCTAGTAAAGAAATGTCATAAAGTGTAAAATTAACAAAGGAGGTATTAACTGTAGTTACTGTAGTTGATGGATTTTTTCTGGTCACCATGGGCCAGATTTGTGAAGTTTCTTTGCCTTAAAATGCACCTAAATCAATGGGAGTTACCTGTTAGATACCATTGGGATTTTCATCAGCACCTAAGAACCTTCAAAACCTGACCCATGGTGACTAGAAACAAAGAAAGTTAGGAGCTTAACTGGTTTAGGTGCATTTGAAAATCCTGTATTTTAAGGTGCCTCAAAACCTTGGAAAATCTGGATGGAATTGTTCAAGTTCTTAGAATTAGTGAATCTGATCCTCCACCATGTGGCTTTTATTAATATAGTGGAAGAACAAAACAAACTTTCCTGCTTTTTAAACTCTCAATTGGTTTCTCAACTTTAAACTATTGAAAATGAAGAAAATGTGATCTCTGCACCTGCTAGCTGAACTGAAACCAAAAGTAACTAAGGAATAAGCTTTTCTGCCCAACAAAATGAAAGACATTTGAAGAAATACATACTAGCATTCATTATGTTGTAAAAACTGAAAATAATATATAGATACTTAATGCAGTACATGATATTGTGACACATACATAAAGTTAACCTCAAAAGTTAAAGATGTTTTCCCCTGATTTTTTTGTATACAAGTAAAGCAACATCTTGAGGAGGACTTATTCATGCACAATATTTTTTTATTTACTTAAATGATTTTAATAAAATAAAATTTTAAATTATGAAAATTAAAACACTTATTTTTTAAAAGAAAAGTATTTCAATTTAAAAGAATCTAATTTTTTTTAAATCAATTTTATCCACCCAGAAACTTGATGAATTCTGTAAGGATGAAGTATGGATTTTTAAATAAATTTTATTAATGGGCCATGGGTATGAACTTTTGAAGCTCGAGGAAAATGGATCTTTCAATGTATAAAGTTTTATGTGTTGCATTCTAGTGTTTTCAGGAGTCTGTGTGAAAACTATAAGTAAGGCTACGTTTTAGTCACGGGTATTTTTAGTAAAAGTCGTGGACAAGTCACGAGTAGTAAACAAAAATTCATGGCCCGTGACCTGTTCAGGACTTTTACTAACTAAAACTTGGGCCAGGGTTGCTCTGGCGTGCTGGTGAGGGTGGGGGGAGCAGTGGCATACAGCCCAGGACCCCTGCTGCGGGGTTTGTGTGGGCAGTGCTGCATGGCCTGGGACCCATGCTGGGGTGGGGCAGCAGTGTGCGGCCCGGGACTCCCGCTGGTGCTGTGGGAGGGTTGGCGGGTCTGGCAGTCTCCCTACCTGGCTCCAACGGCATGTCCCTGCATCTCCTAGGGGGAGAGCAGCAGTCGGGGGGCTCCTCTGCTGCTCCCACCACATGCACCAGCTCCGCAGCTCCCATTGGCCAGGAACCACAGCCAATGGGAGCTGTGGGGGACGGCATGTGTGGGTGCAGGTAGCGCACGGAGCCCCCTGGCCCTTCCACCTAGGAGCTGCAGAGACATGCCGGTCGGAGCCGGGGAGGCTTCCCCTCTCCCTGAGGTAAGTGTCGCCCCCTCACTCCTGCACTACAACCCCCTGCCCTAGCCCTGAGCTCCCTCACGCACATCCAAACTGCTGCTGCTAGCCCAGTTTAGTCATCATGTAGAACCTTTGCGTGCCAGTTTGCCTACTGGAGAAGGGTAGGGGGAGTCTTTTTTACTTCCTTCTGTCTGGGTGAGGTTGGTCATATGCATCAGTTTGTGCTGAGAAAACACACCAAAAAGGAAAGATGAATTGGTAACTAATTTTGTTGTTCTCATGTTGTGCTATGTGGTGGGTTGTTTTTTTTTCAACAGAAGTAACTTTTTTTATTATTATTATTATTATTTTTATTTAAAGTGTAATATGCCATAGCTGTACAAGGCAGCTGTAATTCTATCCTGGGGTCTTGAGCTTGAGGTTCATTTTCATCTTTTTTGACTTGTCCATCAGTTCTTTACCATAGGAGGGTATTCTCTCTGTGGAGATGAAGATAACCTATTTTGAAGAATGGATGGACATGAGACAACTACTGTATGTCTCAAGCCATGAGAATATTTTGTTTCTAAGGACTGGTAAATATACCACGAGGGAAAATTAATCACAATAACAATAAACTATGTATGTTACATTAGCTGCTTTTTAAAGTGATTCTCTAAATGTAAAATCTCAATTATATGTAAAAGAAATATTAATGTTATCTTTGCTTTTGTGTTCATTCAGACAGCTGAACCTAAAAAAGGTTCTTGTTAATGGGGGATATTTGGAATACAAGATGGATCCTCAACATCTCAAAGAAAATGGGGGTCAAAAGACTTGCATTCTTGCCCTGGATGAAGCTGGACGAGTAAGTTGTCTGCCTAATGTATTAATTCTTTTGAAACAAGAAGTATATTGAAAGGGCTAGGTAAATTGAGAACAGAACCACGGGGGCTCCCAAGTGTATTTTAACTTCTCTGAGTAGAATTCTCTTTTTGGTATGGGAGAAGGATGGCATCTGAATTCTGAGTGGGTGTCATCTGGCTGAAAAATTCATCAAAGTTAACCCAAAGAACAGTTATCTAAGAACTCCTCTGCCCTGGTTTGTAGTTTCTTTGCAAGCTGTCTTCTCCACTCCTGCCATCCCTTCAATTTCATCACAGAACTGTTTGCTTGTTCCACATCACTTTCATTCTGCTGACAGCAATGTGAGCAAGACATTGGAAAAAGAACCTGATGACCTGGGTATGGTACTGAGAGAATTAATGGTTACTTAAGTGTGGGCCACTGGTTTTTAGGTCCTTAGTTTTTTTTTGTTCTGTGTTCATTGTTTGCCACAAGTGCATGATGTTACACTTAATATTGGTCAGATGTTGGTCTAAATTGCCATGTTAAGAGAGGCCAATATCCTTATCTGAAAATGTCCATCCCTCTTGTACACAGCTGCCAGTGTTCCTCTAAGATACGGTTGATACTCTCACATGAACCACTGCAACAGTGTACAACAGGCTAGAACCTCTGTTTGTGTCTCTTCTGTTTCCGAGTGTGACTACAGCCCACTCTCAAACCATTACCTTAGAGATACAATGTACAGTATGTCTGACCACACTTAAAAGTTTATGTGCCATACCCAATGAATGGCTTAGTATATATGTTTAATTGCGGACAATTGTACCTTCTGGTTAGTATGACAATGCAGAAGAATTTACTAAAGCTTTCCATATTACAGCAACTCTTCTTAGAAACCCTGAAAACTCAAAGCATCCTAGAATTAGTTCACTGCAAATTCTAAACTTGCAGCACCATCTAGTGGTGTTTGTAAAATTTTTGTTTAACGAAAATGCTGCAGTGGAAGAGAAATCTAAAATTGTGCCAGCACATAAAGAATAAAGAGGACAGAACTGAACTGGTGTTCCTCTCTGCATTTTTCTGTCTTCACTTTTGCAACATGACTGAGCTCTTTTTATAGGATAAAGCAGATTTTTGATAGGTGCATCTAGTCTTTCAAATTAGATGGTAATATTTTGTCAAGAGGTTTATGTGTGCGCACATGTATGCTGTAAACCATGTGACTCGTAAAGTTACTGTGCCTGTGGGATCACCAGTGTGGCTGCAATAGCTTCTAATTCATAGAGTCGCTGGGCCAATATGAATCAGCATAGCTCTGTTTACTTCAGTGGTGTTTATGTCAATTTACACCAGATTGTTATGCCAATTTTACACAAGTAAAATGGAAACTGGTAGTTTTGTGAGTATCAAGGGTGTCTTAGGCATAAACATCGCAAATGACTGCTTGGAAGAGAGGGGACCCCCTTTTGCTTTTCAGTACTGAATCAACAGTTGGTGGTCTAGCCTTATCTCCCCTCTCCTCATGCAGTACTGAAGGAAAAGGAAACTTGCTGCGCAGTTTCTTCCCTCTATGACGTTACCCAGGGTACAATCTGGACCGATGAACAGCTGTATCCCCTCAGTTCTCCGAGGCTGGGGTGCATTTTACACTGCTTTGCTGTGAGAGCGACCACTTCTGGTCTGCTTGCACACAGCCTCCAGCATGTAAATTACTCCCAGTTATAGTATATTAGTACTGTTACCAGTCACTCTTGAATTACACTGTAGAGGAACACCAGCAAATTCCCAGACTTTCCCCAGAAATGTTCATCTTGTACTGCCCAGCTCTGCTGGACAATACAAGTTCATATGAAGTCTGTCATTTTATGAATAAAAAATGATATGCACAAATCTTGTTATCTCAAATGGAGTTTCCCAAACACTTCAATCCAATCATACTGGTTCAGATAAAACAATAAAACAAATTTATTAACTTCAGAAAGATAGATTTTTAAGTGATTATTAGTAATGAGGCATAAAAGTCATTATTGGTTACAAGAAAATAAAAGTAAAATGCAACTAATGCCTAACTTAACAAGTTAAGTGAATTCAGAACATAGATCTCTTTCAATACATGTTTCAGCAGGCTTACTGATGTGAATTTCTTGCAGTCAGGATCCCTCCCCCAATCTAATGTCGCTTAATTTTTCTTCAGGTGTTGTCGATGCCATAGGTAGCAAGAAAAGGAGAGAGAATTTAGGGCATCTAATCTCCCTTCTTATAGTTCTTTCTCTTCTTTTGAGAAACATTTCCACCTGAGGTTCAGGTGATAGAAAGTCTTTGTAGACGGGAACCCCAAGCTGCTTTTTTTGTCAAGATGCAAATTTTTTTTCCACCCACACACCCTCTTTTCTGCCAAACAATGGCCACTTAACCATGAGATGGTTCATTTGATTTTGTTGACACCTGGCTGAGGTTTTGTTGAGTCTTTTGTCTCTGGGATTTGTGACTGCTCCCCGGACTTGTAATATGTCTTAATACTAACGTTCAGAGGAATCTTATAACTTTACGTACAATGGGGCCACACACATTTTACCAGGACAATAATGATCAGCAAAATGAGTTTTTGAATTATACCTCACAAGCCATACTTTGTACAGAATTTATCATAGTCTTGTAAAAGAGGTGAACATAGGGGTACAGACTGTCACACCCACCCCTTTCCCCCACCTGCAGTTCTGTAAATCTGTCCTGCCTTAAATATGTTCCATGGGTGATCTTTGATCATAACCAAATCTCTGATTCTGCTTTGTAATCTTGGCCTGTGTAAAACAAAGCGTTTGTGGGGCCACTGAATGTTCAAAGTGCTGAAGAGGCACTCAAGGAAGAGAAGGTTGTGGAGAAGTGAAATGAATTCTTTGCATTAACCTTCACTGCACTGAATGTGAGGGAAATTCCCACACCTGAGCCATTTTTTTTTTTTGAATTGACAGATCTGAGGAACTGTCTCAGATTGAGGTGTCAATAGAGGAGGTTTTGGAACAAATTGATAAATATAACAGTAATAAGTAATAGGGACCAGATGGAATTCACCCAAGAGTTCTGAAGGAACTCAAATATGAAATAGCAGAACTATTAACTGCAGTATGAAACCTGTCACTTAAATTGGCCTCTGTACCAGATGAATGGATGTGAATGCTGACTTTTATAAAAGGCTCCTGGCAATTACTCACTTCAGTACCAGGCAGATTGGTTACAACTATAGTAAAGAACAGAATTATCAGACACATAGATGAACTCAATATGGTTAGGAAGAGTCAACATGGCTTTTTGTAAACAGAATCATGCATCAGCAGTCTATTAGAATTCTTTGAGGCAGTCTACAAGCATGTGGACAAGAGTGATCCAGTTGATATAGTGTACTTGGACTTTCAGAAAGCTTTTGGCAAGGTCCCATGCCAAAGGCTCTTAAGCAAAGTAAGCAGTCATAGAATAAGAGGGAAGGGCCTCTCGTGGATCAGTAACTGGTTAAAAGGGTCATTTTTCACAAAGGAGAGAGAGAAATAGTGGGGTTCCCCAAGGGTCTGTACTGATACCTGTGCTGTTCAACATATTCATAAATGATCTCGAAAAGGGGGTGAACAGTGAAGTGGCAAAATTTGCAGATGATACAAAATTGCTCAAAATAGACCAAATTGGCTGACTGTGAACAGTTACAAAGGGATCTCACAAACGTGGGTGACTGGGCAACAAAATAGCAGATGAATTTCATGTTGATAAATGCAAATTATTGTACATTGGAAAACATAATCCCAACTTTACATAAAAAACGTTGGGTAGCTATTCCCACTGAAGAAAGAGATCTTGGAGTCACTGTGGATAGTTCTCTGAAAACATCCGCTTGATGTGCACTGGCAGTCAGGAAAGCTAGCAGAATGTTAGGAACAATTAGGAAGGGGATAGATAAGACAGAAAATAGCAAAATGCCACTGTATAAATCCATGGGACACCCACACCTTTAATGCAGCTTGCTGTTCTACTTGCCCTATCTCAAAAAAAGATATATTAGAGTGGGGGGGGGAAAAAGGACAACAAAAATGATTAGGCGTGTGGAACAGCTTCCAGATGAGGAGAGATTAAAAAGACTGGGACAGGTCAGTTTTGAAAAGAGACGACCAAGGGTAGATATGATAGAGATCTATAAAATCATGAATGGTGTGGAGGAGGTGACAAGGAAGTGTTGTTTATCCCTTCACATAACACAGGAACCAGAGGTCACCTAGTGAAATTAATAGGTAGAAAGTTTAACAAAAATGTAAGGAAGTACTTCTTCACTTAACGCACAGTCAATCTGTGGAACTCGTTACTAGGGGCTATTGTGAAGGTGAAAACTCTAATGGAGTTCAAAAAAGAATTAGATAAGTTCATAGAGGGTAGTCCATCAGTGCTATTAGCCAAGATAGTCAGGGACGTTATCCCATGCTCTGGGTGTCTGTAAGCCTCTGACTGCCAGAAGCAGGAATTAGATGACGGGATGGATCGCTCAATAATTGCCCTGTTCTGTTCATTCCCTCTGGAGCATCTGGCACTGGCTACTGTTGGAAGACAGAATATTGGCCTAGAAGGCCGTTGACTGTTCTGAGTCATATCATTCTTATGTTTTTATCTTCTTAAAGTTTAAAAAAGCATTGAGGTTTTTTTGGTGGTGTTAGTCTGATAGTTAAAGACAGGCATATTGTGTTCTTGAAATGTGTTAGACTATCTTTGTTCTTGTAAAAAAAATAGATATATTTTGAATGTTGCCTGGTGTTAGAAGCAAAGGAACTAGAAGACAAATGTACTTAAATAACTAAGAGGTGGAATCTACTTGTCATTTGGTAGGCATTGCCCTCATTAAAGACTGGTATGCTTCTGGTTCTCCTTGAACAAGATATTTCATTTGGGTTCTATTGAAGTGCAAGAAGAAAGAGGGAAAGTACAACTGGAATCCTAATTGCTTCATAATCTAGCTACTTCATAGTAATTACTTCAGTTTTCTGCTGCTTTATTCTAAAAATGCAGATAGCAACAGTAGACTCCTACGTTTTTAGAATGGTACTTGCAACTAAACATTGTAGGTATGAACATCAAAACAAGGAAAGTTATCTAGTAGAAAGTGTTTAAGCCTTTTTTTTTTAATAGGCATGTAACTTTTGATATCTGAGCATCTTCCTTTACTGCTCACAGTGAAATAAATCATTCATTGCAAATAAACTTGCATTGTTAACAATTCATAATCTTCCCTCTGTTCCTCAATAATTTTGAGGTAACATGTGCTTCCGGTTTAATAAAGCTGTAGTGCACATCACTGACTTGCTTTTTTCTGTAGGTTTCTAAATTCTCTTTAACCCCTCCACCTCACCATTAATATTTTAGGTGTTTTGCTGGAAGTCATCCAACAGTCCTATGAAGCAGTGTCGATGGGTCTATGGCCGCCAAGTCTTCATGTCTGACGTTGCTTTAAATAGGAATGAAATAATGTTTGTCACGCAGGATGGTGACGCCTTTACAGGAAAGTGGGTAGAAGGAGGGAAAAAAACTTCCGAAAAGAAAGGTTAGTTCATGCTTTTAAGGTGTTTTTGAAAGTACATGACTACGTTTTATAACCGATTTCTAATTCAATAAATATCTTTACATTCCCCCTCTCTCCTCTCGCACCCAACATTTGTAATTTTTTTCAGGTTTTGTATTGGGAGAGGGAATTTTCCCTTATACAATCTGCCTGATTTATTGGTAGTATGTGATGGGCTATCTCTACTTCCTCCATGACTGACAGATAGATAAAAGAAATAGGAGAGAGTTGGCACTGTTCAGCTAGTTTAGTGTTTTTGCTATTGTTTTTTGTTTGCCCCACCATGTTCAGTTTAACTTGTCTTTCTCAGTTTACAGTGAGCTTCTGGTGCACAATCTGTATCCTGAATAACTCATGGTGAAAAGGGTCATAAGTGTCCAATGCTTATGTGAATGTTAGTGATCCTGAAATGTACTGGATGTACAGCATTGGGTCCTCCTGTCAGTAAAGAATTGATACAAGTGAAAAGAGTATGTGCTTCTTCACATTGCCCTGCTAGGGTAACTTTATCTTGTTTCATGGACACTGCTTATATAGATCAGCATGTAGTTCAGTTTCCAGAAGAATTCAATCCTTGTATTCTTAGCTGAATCTGCTGACTAAGGGTCCCAGCAGTAGGAAGTTGTTTTTTGTAATTGCAAACACCTGTTCCATAGGAATTGATTGAAAAAATCAGCTCTATTCACATGGACCAACTGAAAGTCCACAGATGGTACCTGCTTTGTTACCACCAAGCTGGATGGGTTTGGATTTTTATGGCCTACAGATGAATGCCATATCACATTTCCATGACCTTCATTTCCAATTTACTATTTCAGTTTTAAGCCTCCAATCTTGCATTCCTTCATTGCAAGGTGTTTCCTTCCCTCCTCAAAACACTGAGTTAACCCATCAGGTTTCCTTTTTTGCTTTTCTACTTTCCAAGAAGGTCACATGTCATGGTAATTCTTCCTCCTCATCTCTGTTCTTCTAGCTCTGTAAAGTGTCAGAACAAGGGAATCTGTTTAATTTGGACCTTCCACATAGCAACGTATGGTGCACTGGTCTTACTTACTGCTGGTCTGGTCTTAACAGTTCCATAATGCACTAAAATATCTTTATTCTTGAAAGACGTTGAACCAAAGGCCTTTGTAGTTTGGGTTCACTCTCCCTGGCCTTGTGCTGGACTGGTGACCCTATAAAGGTAGAAAGATTTTGGATAGGCAGAAAGATTTTCATTTTGTTTGTTGCGTATTAATAGCGTTCTTGCATTCTGCCTAAGACTACAGTTTAAGAAGCACATAATTTTAATATCTTTTTAAGCAGAAATGGAATGAAATATTTTAGTAATATTTCCCAATGTTCATTATTCAGAATTCACTTGCCACAAATTTATAATTAATAAAATAATTTCTTTTAAGTTTTCCAAACTGAAGATATACCATGAAAATACTAAAGGGACATTTTGTGTACTATATCTTACTAGTGTTGTAACTGAAGTACAATAGAAAAAGCAGAGTATGCTTCATTTAATCCATAGCAATGCCATCTTGGGTGTGATATTTCACAAAATGAGGAGGGTTGGGTTGGATGAGTACTCATTGGGTGGGAGATCTCCCAAGTCCAGGGATCAGAATCTAGGTAGGCTTATCTCTTTAGGCATGCCATTCCTGATTGCAGTCAACGCTATTTGGGCCAAAGTCTTCAGTCTGATCTCTGTAACTCTGTTGACCTCAACTCAGTAGACTCACACCAGTAATTAATTTTGTCCTTTGTTTTATCAGTTAAATCTTAATTAGTTTGACCCTTCCATGTTTTTCCAACATCTCTTTTTTAACAGAGGTTGTATCAAGTCTTCAGAATTCCTCATATGATGTGTCTTGTCACTATGATACAAACAGTGTATTTGAAAGAATTCGACTTGAGAAGCTTGCTTTTGTCCACAGAGCTGTTAGTGTTACCACAGATCCTAATGGATGTAACTTTGCTGTTTTACAGTCAGATCCTAAAACAAGGTATATTTCAGATATCTATGGCTGTAACTTCAATTACTGAAAGTACTGAGGGGGTTGTGGGTGTAAAGCATTTTTCTGTTCCATTAAGTCTTGTTTTGTCTTCATTTTCAATTAAAATTTCTGCTTTACAGAGGACCATTTTTGGTTACTCCAGAGATCATAGTAAATATGGTCATTTTGGCTTAGCACTTACTTGTAGACAACTATGTAGAGGTTGTTTAAGGAAAAAGCCATTAATTAGGGAATGTCTACACTAGAAACTTTGCAGTGTAGACACATACTACAGCGACAGAAAGGTTCTTTCGTTGCTGTAGTGAATCCACTAGTCTTGAGATGGCAGTAACGAGGTTGACAAAATAATTCTTTCATTGGGCTAGCCACAGTGTACACGGTGCTTAGGTCAGTTTAACTGTGTTTTAGAGGTGTGATTTTTTTTTTCCACACCCCTAAGCGATATAGATAGACCTAGCTAAGTTTTGGGTGTAGACCAGCCCTTAGTTTATCCAAAGGCAAAATGTTCAAGCCAAACACTTATAATCAAGTCCCCTTTAAAACTTACCTTCTAATGTACTTTTAACTCTCCATTCCATAAAGTGTCATAGAAATCCTTCTTAACATGCAGGTTCCTTGTTTCTCAGAGATGCCCTGTAATATAAGAAACTGAAAGACAGAAGTAGATCTGTTTTTTAAATTAAACAAAAACTTAAATCTTTGAAATAAAGTTGGAGTAAATGAAACATTGAAAGATGTACTGCTCCTTGCACTCTCTTTTTAGATTTTAGAATATCTAGCATATTGTTTAACGTGAATTTTTGTTTTGGACTTCAGTATGCAGCGTGTCAAAGATTCTTACATTTCTGAATTACTTCAAGCACTTCCTTGCAATAAAATGACATAGGTAGCATGCAAAGTACTAATACTGCTGATAACTTTATAAATATTAAGCCATACATTTTTGTATGAAGAGAAAAATGTTATCTTTATTTGGTGCTTTAGAAAAATGTCGCAGGATTATTTTAATATATATTTATATATGGAGTATTGTGTAATATCTAGCTTTTATATTGCACTTTTAATCAGTTTAGGAATTTTCTTTATATTAAAGAATACAGTATGAAACTTTGAATAGTAATGTAGAATAGTAAAAAATTGAGGTTCTTCATTTTAAAATAAAACCCTCATGATAGAATTTAAAATTCAACCAAATAAAAAATAACTGTTTGTCTTTATAGCCTATATGAAATTCCAAGTGTGTCATCATCAAGTTTTGTTGAGGATTTTGGCAAATTGTTAGGGGAAACAGATGAAATGGACAACATCCATGATGTGACTTTTCAGATCGGCACTAGGATGATCCCTGCGCACAAGTACATCTTGGCCATGCGTTCTGACTTCTTCAGGAAGCTGTTCATTTCAGATGACAATCGACTAGATTCTCCAGATGTCTATCGTAAAGATGAAGATGCTGTAGGATGTGATCTCTTTATGATAGAGAAGGTTCATCAAGATTTGTTTACATACCTTCTGCAGTTCATATACATGGACACTTGTGATCTTTTGACTCACGGTTACAAACCAAGAATGTTGTATAAGGAAAAAACAGAAGAATATCAAGATACCTTAATTTCTAACCTTAATAAAATGAGTTTCAGTGGAGATGTTAATGGAAAGCCTGCATTTGAAGTTTACAGAAGTAATCAAGTGCATGTAGTAAATCAAAGAGAGAAGAACAAACCCAAGTCTTCTAAAAAAGGCAAAGTTGTTGGTGAAGAAGTCAACCCCATAAAAATGTTGCAAGGTGCTGCAAAGAAATTTGGTCTCAGTAATTTAAGCATAAGGTGTGTTACAATTTTTTTTCTTTGGCAGCATCCACTTTAGTTGGTGCTTGCTTTTTGTCCCTTTCTGACCATATATAAGCTTGTCTAAAAATGGAAAGGTTTTAACTACCAATGTAGTTTGGGCAGACATGACTCCCAGTTTGACCCCCAGCAACTGAGGGTTCTATGAAAAAAGAGAATTATGAGAGAGCTCTTCAGCTAAAGCAATGTGTTACCAACTGAGCCACTAGGCCTTCTCTGGTGCAGGAAGTGCTGTGTTTCAGCACTAGTCTCATCTTAATCCTATCCTGGGAATCTTCTACAAGATTCTACTCTGTTTTGAGATGTGGGGACCTCCTGTGTTTGAGTTTAGATGCAAATAATGTAGCTTTCCAGATTACTCCTTGCCTCAGACTGACCGTATGTTTCGTCCTTTGTGTGATACATATAAAGTCATGGCTCTTATCTGTGGTTGATGTTGATCTTTGTATGGATGATGCTGCAGACTTTGCATTAAACAGTATGAAACAAAGAACTGGAACCCTGTTAACTGATGCCTTGTGTTTCTGATAATATTACAAGACGAAACCAGTGGAGTTGAGATTAAACATCTCTGCTGTTGTACAAATTTCTGCATGATACTATTTTTCTGTCTTGTGTCTCTCTGTACCATCATCAAAAGGACTGAGGACAGTAAACCCTTGTAAACCAATTTCCCCCACTCTGCATTTTAACATACTGCTTTGTTGTTCAGCTTTCTCAGCCATTGTGTGGTGGTCATAAAAAGGAAGCAGTTACCACAGCTGGGTGCACATAAAAGAACAGCCAGGACAGAGCCCAGTAATTTTAAAAGCAAAAATGTCCCTCAGCCTTCTAATAAAGCCACCATATGTGTTCACCCAATTTACAAATTAACCCTCATAGCATATCTCTAACACTATACATCTCTCGACACTCAAGATAATCCATACCGCCTCAAAGTATGGCCCAGAAGCAGCAAACACCATGCGGATGGCTAAGCCTACCTGTATAGCCCACCTGTCAGTTGGACCAGGATACATAAATAGGAGTAATAAAGTGGTAGAGAGAAGCCTAGCAATCTGTTTTTATATCCGTTTCATATCTATGCTGAAGGATCAGTCTGTTTCTTAATAGACTTCCTAGGTTTCTGTGAAGTGCATTTGTTGTCCTTTCATTTGTGGTCACAATGTTAAGTGGTACTAAATTTCAAACCTATTTTTCTTTATCATTATAACGATCAGTAATGTATAATAATTGATGTTTGTAATATTTGTGCCTGCAGATTGGATGGAGTTAAACTAGAAAATGGAAAAATTAATGTTGTCAACAGGAAAAATGGAACCAAACCAAAGTTAAACCCCCAAAAATGGTAAGTTTTAAAATCTAGCGACGTCAAGTCTCTGCGTGTATCTGACCTTATTTTTTAGTACCTTTCACTTCATTTTGAATTAAGTAGACACTAAGCAGATGCAGCCAAAATTTTGTAACCTGAAATTTTTTGTAAAGTGTTATTACTTGTCAGGGGTGTATGTGTGTATTTCACAGTTAATGGTCATTGGAGAGCGATTCTTTGTATTTACCACACTTTTGTAATTTGAGATACTGGATTAGTACTCAGAACCAGATCTCAATGATTGTGTTTGTCTGTTGTGCATTCACATTTTCCATGGCTTCATTTATATTATAGAATAGTAACATCAGAAGAAAACTTGACTTTTCCAGTCTGACATGCTCTGTCTGTTGCAGGGCTACATGTTGTTGTTCCTACTAAAGCCATATAGATTTTGACTTCTTCAATTAGAAATTTACAGGGTTGCTTAATGAGAAGAATCTCTGAAATATTTTCCCATAAGGGGAAATTACCTGAATTTTTACCCTACTGCTATTTATATCTGAATTACTTGGTCCTGTTTCAATGCTTACAGTGGTACTAAAGCTTAATTCTTTAACTTACATTGGAATAGGCTATATTTAGGGCAAATTTAACGGCAGTGAAAAACATCTCATAGACCATGAAATAAGCCCTTCCCCATGAAATCTGATCTTCCCCATGCTGTTGAGGTGCCCCAGCCCAGGGGCTCCTAAATGCAAGTCCCAGCCAGGTTAGGGAGGGACAAGACTTGTCCTTCCCCTGCGCGGCTGCTCTTTGGGGGTGGGGGAAGGATAAGACCCACCTCTGAGTGCCTTCCCCGCTGCAGGAAGCTCTGGGGCTGGGCAGCAGCCTTGGAGGTTCCTGCAGACAGAGGAGGCTTGGTGAGATGGCTTTGATTTCCCCCATGCTGCTGGCAATGCCCCAACCAGGGGCTCCTAGCTGAGAATCCTGGCTGGGCTGCGGGGGCCAGGACTTGTCCTTCCCCTGCACAGATGCTTTTGGGGAGGACATCAGACTCACCTCTGTGTACCTTCCCCTGCTGCAGGAAGCTCTGGGACTGGGCAGAAGCTCCAGAGTTTCCTGCAGCCGGAGGAGGCTTCCGGCAGTGGAGGTGGGTCCAATCTCCCCTGTGCTGTGGGGGCCCCAGCAAGGGGTTGCTAGTCCCAACCGGCTGGGAGGGACAGGACTTTCTCTTGCCCTGCAGGCCTGCTGTTGGGTACCTCTCCCAGGTGCAAGTAGCTCTGCCCCCCTCACCCTCCACTTGCTTCCTTTCCCTATCGTTTTGCAGCTGTGGGGAGAGGGGTAATTGTACAGAGAACTGCCCTCCCCATCCTTCCAGATGCAATTGTTAGCTTGTTTCAATAAAAATAAAAAGAAAGATGAAGAACTGAGAATTTTTTGATTGACACTTTACAGCAGTGAATCACACTCGGCTCAACTCACTGATCGATAGATACGAACATTGGGGCAGTTTTGTAGCATAGTAATCTCAATTGGCATCCTACCGGAAGACAAGTGAAATTACAAGTGTAAAATGAGTGTCCAAAGTAAATCAAAAACCTCTAAAATCATTAATACAGTGGATCAAGTGAAAGAATTTTGGCTTCCAAATTCTACATGCTGATGGTGACAAACTACTTTGTACAGACTGCAATGTTTTGTTGGATCATACACGTAAGGCAACACTTAGACTTGGAAACTCATCAAGGCAGAAAGAGGGCTGCGCATAGTGCATTGCTGGTAAACGAAAAGTTAAAAAAACAATTTCATCTTTTCTTTTTAAAGAAAAAAGAAAATGACAGAGAGCTCTGAGATCTGTCATTTAGCTAGAATGAAACTTGTGGATGTGTTTGCAAATGCTAATATCCCACTGGAAAAACGTGATCGCCCAAAATGCCAGTTGCTTACCAACTGCGAATAAGTTACAACAGGACTACCTTCCTAAGGTTTTTGCTACACATTTTGAGGAAGCGAAGTATCAAATTAACGCATGTGAGTCTTTTGCAGTTATTTTGGATGAGTCCACAGTTGAGCAAAACAACTACGTACTGCATGTTCTGTTTGATTTTATTTCTGACAAGGCCAAAGATGTACAGACAGAAAAGCTAACAGTGCTTGCCAGCTGCGTTTACTTCGATGCTGTTAACTATGGTAGAGTTTTTCAAGCGATAATTAAAACCATTTCAAAATATGGTGTGAACTTTGTCAAAGTATCTGCTTTCATAAGCGAAAATGCAACTTACATGATGAAATCTTTCAAATCTGTTCACCAAAGTCTAATGCCAAATGTTGTCCATAGTACATGTAATGCACATATAATTTGTCTTGTCAGGGAGCTGTGGAGATGTGAGTTAGGGAAAGTTGATAACTGGTCAGCTACATTAAAATATCTTTAAATGCTGCCCTAGCCACAAACTGTGATACAAGGCAGCACGTTGCACCAATGACTGAAATCAGGGGGAAAAAATGGAACTTCCCCCAGAGCCAATAATTACTTGTTGAAATTTCTGATTTGAGGCTGTACAATACCATGCAGCTCACCTGATGTACTATTTGGAGTTCATCTCAGAAGAGCTCACACTGACACCAAAAATGCAGGTTCTAAACAATGCTCAGCTGAATGAGGAAGTTCAGTTCATTGCCAAGAATGCCACAGGACTGATAGACTTAATCACTTGGTTGGAATCTTGACATGTCACAATCCTCCAAGCATACAACAAAGTAATGGATGTCCTGTTCTGGGCTGAAGCACAATCAAATGAAAATCACTCTGACAATGCTGAGTTAAATGCCAGTGCTCAGCAGGTGTTTTCTTGCATGGCAAAGAAGCTCAAACAATTCTATTGCTATGGGAAAGAGTCAAGCAATGCAGCAAAAACTGCTCAAAAGTTTCAACAACATTCAGCAGGGTTCCTAAAAGTTGTGTGTATTTTTGACCCTGCACAAATGCACCTGTTGATGGTGGATTTACCTGGCCTAATGCAGTTACTGGCTTTGACAAGAATTGTGGGCTGGAGATTCCTTCTTACAAAAATATCACAAAAGACGCGGACTGTAGTTTGCCTGTGCTACAGTTTTGAAACTCAGTGGAAAGCAGAATCCCCCATCTTGCAAGGCTAGCTCGGAACTGGCTGACAATTCCAACAAACTCCACGGATGCAGAGAGAGCTGTGTCTGAACACGAACAGGTGTTTTCAGACAGGGAATGAGGGAAGACACAGTTGCTGGATGCTCCATGTTGACGTTCAGTTAATAACATTAGGAACCAGAACTTTTTTTTTCGCTTGCTTTTGTTAACTTAAGGCAGTGGCTCTCCAGTATGAGGCTACCAATGGAGATCACTACCCTACAAAACCATATCAGATGCCCATATCTACCAAGCAGAGAGTTGAGCTCTGAGTGTTGTTTTGCTGCTGTAAAATGTCCATCAATAAATTCTGTCAAATTCACATGACCTTTATTTTATTGAAACAAGCTAATAATTGCATCTGGAAGGGGGGCAGCAGGGCTCACCCTGTACAGTGACTCCTCCACCTGCAGCTGCAGAGCAATGGGGGCAGGAAGTGAGTGTGTGTGTGCGGGGGGAGAGTGTGCAGAGCTTTCTGCAGCCAGGAGATGTACTCAAGAGCAGAAGAGGCGGCAGTCCTGTCCCTCCCTAGCCTGACCGGGACTAGCAGCTAGGTGTCTGTAGGAAGTTCCAGAGCTCCTGCCCAGCTCAAACCTTCCTGCAGCAGGGAGAGGTCCCTGGAGTTGGGTCTGGACTCCCCTTGAGAGGGCCCATGTAGGGGAAGAGGAAGTCCTCTCCCTCCCCAACCTGGTCAGGACTGGCAGCTAGGAGCCCCTTGCTGGGCCACTCCTGGCACCACAGGGGAGATCAGACCCACCTTCTGCATCTGCAGGAAGCTTGGCTGCTCCTGCCTTCAGAGCACAGTCTTGAGAAGCAATAACTGGAAGATAGAATTGGTTTTGGAGGAAATCCTCTTCACTAGTTAGCTTGCTTTTTGACTAGCTTGGCTTATGGTGGGTTTTTTTTTTTTTTTTTTTAAATCCTTTTAAGACTGCTGAGAAGTCTTGTTTGGTATGTTTACCATCATAAAGGTAAATGTATTGTGTTTCTAGTTAAATATTTGTACGTTCCTTCCCCTCTTTGAGAGGACAAGAAGCCTAATCCTGTCAAAGCTGGTTTCAAGCACAAAAGAGAAATGAACTGTTTATAGTTTATATTTGCTAATAATTTCAGATTATAACTGTTCTAAATGTCTTGTAGTTCGGACCTCTGTGATGTGACCATGAAATCTATAGATGGAAAGGAATTCCCTTGTCACAAATGTGTACTCTGTGCAAGACTTGGTATGTATGTAATATCTGTAGATTCTTTTGTTCACAATAACTTGCTTCTCATATTATGTCTCAAAATGAGCTTGTTTTTTTTTTTCTTTACAGACTACTTTCATAGGATGTTAAGCAGTTCTTGGATTGAGGTAAGCTTGCCAGTTAAAAATATGTGTGCCGTGTTAGTTGTTTCACATTAATGTAAGTGAATGAAGATTTTCCTGTTTCTCAAATGAGATTTTGCCATTAACTGGAATGTAAATTAAAATACAGTTTGTGTAAAACTTGTAGGAAAATGGGAAATTTTAGCAGAGAAACTAATTTTGAACCGTTCAGAAACTGTATTAAATAAAAAAAATTAAGCATAAATGTTATGAGACATGGTAATTTTATGTAAAAGCAGACTTTGAGTTAGTAAGTATATTGCTATCTTAGAAATTTCTACTGCAAATAATCTGTAGTATTATAACTCCCCCTCCCCCCAGTGAGTTTGAATTGCTAATATCCTTGGAGGTGTATTAAGCTTCCTTTCTGCAGTAGGTCTTAATAAATGACATGTAGATAATATTAGTCTTCAAGTAGTGTCCCTATGAGTGCTCCACTTCAGGTGCGCTCACGCACCATGTGTCTTTAATCAGAGATTTTTGATAGTAGTGCCTGTTTGGGCTGCATTTCCTCATGCCCTGCTCTGAGATTACTTATGACTATGCAAGCGAACCGCCCTCAGTTCCTTCTCACCTGTCTTGGCCTGAGACGTAGGGTTAATGTGCCTTACTTTCAAAGTCTCTTAGCCTAGTTTCCCTTCTTTATTTTATTATTTTTCTTTAGTTATTTTATTTTAACTTTTGTATTTTGGGATTCAGGGGGATTTTCTCTCTATCTCTTTCCTCTTTGGGCAAGGGGTGCCTTCCCCTGCTAGATGCCATTGCCCCAGGGTATGCCAGGCTCGCTTCAAGCAGTGCGTCTCTTGCTGGGAGTCCTTCCTGGTCAGTGACCGGCATTCCCATTTTATCCACTACTTGGGAGAGTCTCATATCCTGCAAAAGTGTTCCATCTGCTGTACTTTTTTAAGTACTGAGCAAGAAAAAATCTGGAGCTGAAACTGAGGTTCTTAATGATGGAGTGTTCCTTTCAACTAGCCTCATGTCCAGGCTAGGAGACACCCTTCTCGTACCTCCTGCTCCCCAACCCAAACATCAGTCACTGAATGAACACAGTGCCCTGTCAATTTCAGCACATTCACCTTTGTTTACCTGAGGTAAATTCATGAAGAAAACCCATAGAAAATGGAGTCATTGTCCCCAGAAAGAGTCCATCTCAAAAAGACCTCAGTCCCTGTGAAGACTGCTGAGGAGTCCTTGTGTCCCACCCTGGGTATGGCTAAGGCTGCAAACATTCTTGGTACCAATCCTGTGCCTGGGGCTCTGGGCTCAGCAGAGAAAAAGGACAACAAGCATGCCTTGTATTGAGACCTTTGGTGCTGCACAAGCAGGGCACTGCATCATGGGAGCATTCAACCACTAAGAGAACTATACACACAATTCCTGTACTGTCTACATCTAAGTTGACCACTAAGATGGCCTTGGTACCCGGAAGATGTCATGTCCCATATGGTCTCAGCGCCCCCCAAGTCATCCTCATAAGCATCGACTACTCTGATCATAATAGACTTGCCAAAGCAGCATATAGCATCGGTATTGACAACTGAATAGGGTCCCATCCTTCAAACCCATCCAGTATTGCAGGAGTTCAGATTCTTGAGAGACCTACTTGTTTTGGAGGAACTGGAGTTTCCCGTGTAATTCCTTGTAATCACCTTTGATTTTTAAATGATCAGTTTTTGAAATTGTACTCTTCTTATCCCTTTTTCCTTTAGTCATCCTGTTGTGCAGCTCTGGAAATGCCAATCCATTCTGACATACTGCAGGTTATCCTGGATTACATCTATACAGATGAAGCTCCTGCAATAAAAGGTGCTGACAATATATTTGTTTCTGGAAATTGTAGAGTTGGGGGCATGAACAGCTGACAGCGAGTTTTTAAAAGGAATAAATTTCAGCTTGATCTCTTTCAAATAATTCTGCTATTTTCATTTTAATAAACAAGGAAAAGACACCTGAAGGGAGCAGAAAGTTTGGATATTATGCACTACAGTGTGAACTCTTTCAAATTAGAGACATTTGTGTGTTATGGGGAAGTGGTACCGTAAGTACCACAATTAGATTACCTTTTTTACTAAAAAGATATTGTATTGCCTTTTGAATCATATATGTTATTTGGTAAACCCCTACCAATATGATATCATTTTATACTTTGGAGTCAGTTGTAGTTTTACTGCAAGTGTTGTCTCCCGCCCCGACCTTCGTTTTGCTGAAGACACCATGATCAGCTGCTTTTTCCACAAGCACTTCTATGTTTTCTCTATGTTGCCCCTTTTATATATAAGAAAAACTCCTTCTCTACAAGATTTGCAAAGCCACTACCATCTTGTCCTATTTTAAATCCCACTTCATAAGCTACCTATGCCATGACACCTACAAAGCACAGTGGAGCAAACTGGCCTTTGTTGAAACTTTTCTGAAGCATTTTTCACGTAACCAGTCATCTTTCTCATGCAACTTTTCTTCATTTCCAGACTCTCAAAATGTGGAATTTATTTGTAATGTTCTGGTGGTAGCAGACCAACTTCTTGTATCTCGACTGAAAGAAATGTGTGAAGTAGCCATTACTGAAAAACGTGAGTGTTTTACTATGTTTCTTAATGAAATGGCTACATTTTTTCATTTTGTTAAAATAAATCCAGTTGTTTAGAAGGTAAGTGTTTAAGCTTTTTTGTGAGTTGCAGTGTGACGCTGCTTAACTCTGGCTGTGGCTATGGGAATGAAGGCGCGAATCTCCAGTTCATGTCATAGTTCTCTCTTGCCTAGACATCTGTGGTCACCCCCCTTCAGACTGCCCAACATTCTAGAAATAAAATAATCTTCTTGGCCTGCAACTTCAATCATGTCACTTCACTTCAAGTATCTTTACCAGTTCTGGGTCTCTTACCTCATCAAATTCAAACTCCTTGTCCTCACTTTTTTAAGGCACTACACAATTTTTTTCATGTTTCTACCTAATTCCCATCTCATGTCCTTCCCTAACTTTTTTTGTTGCTCTTTTTGTGCTTTCATACTTCTCTTGACAATGTCTTTTTGGGTGGAAATGCCTCCCTCTTCTAGCACACCAATCATCCTCACTCTCCTTCATCTCTCTTCTCAGAATCTACTTGGCTTTCCTTGGTGACTTCCATTCCTGCCTTCTCTCACTACATCTTTTTCAGCTATAGAAAAATATTGGAGCTTAAGCTTTGTTCACAATATAAATTTATTCATGTTACTGTTGTTTTAACCTCTGTTTCTCACTCTCTTTGTTTGCTCCATTTTCAAAGCTGATCTGTGCTTAGATTGTAGGCTTTTCATAGCTGTGACTATCTTTTGTATTTCTGTAAAGAATCAGTCAAATTCACGCTACATAAGTATTTAATAATAATAGTGTTGCCTTGGGTGGAGTCAGGGCCACTTAAGCATTAGTGCTCCTGTCTAATGAAACAGGAAAAGGGTTTATTTTTATTCATTTTTCATAACCTGATCTCTCCTCCCCTTCCCCTCCAATTCATACTGTATATCTTGATGTAATAAGTGATTACAGAACAAAATTGCAGTATGTTCTCTAGCTAAGTCTGTGATGTTTCTTCTTTCCAGTCACTTTAAAGAATGCTACTGAGCTGCTGGAGTTTTCAGCAACATACAGTGCTGAACAGTTAAAACTGTCCTGCTTGCAGTTCATAGGACTAAATATGGCAGCCTTGCTTGAAGCGAGGTAAGAGTGGATGTAGGTGTTACAGTATGCTTTGAACCATAAAAGTGAAATACTGCAAAAGGGTGGAACTGTTGGAAGAATCATCAGGAAATGTTACCAGTGATAGTTGAGAATGTAACCAAAAATCCTCCGCTGCAGTGGTATACATTTGTGCTGAAACTCTGTGCCCTATCTTGCAAGTTATGTATCTGTTTCACCTGTACTACAACACATAATAAAGTGTTACTTCCGTAATCCTGAGGCAAAAAGAGCCTGTTCCAAAGCCCACTGAGTTAAGTCAGTAGGAATCTTTCCACTGATGTGGGCTTTGAATCAGTCCTAAGAATGGAGACCTGCAAGGTAGCTCTGGAAGACATTTCAAAATGGTTATAAATAGGGCTAGGTGAAATTTTTTCAGACAAAAATTTCAGTTTTTATTTATTCATGAACAACCCCAAATTTATCATTGTTTTCACCTGAGGTTTTTTTTTCAGGATCAGCATCAGAAAACTGTTTGTCCTTCCATCGCCCTCTATAACTTTAGCCGAGGAGCTAGGGGCACTTGCCTGGGATGTGGGAAACACAGGTTTGAATCCCTACTCTGGAGCAGGGACTTGAATCCCTCCTCTGAATCAAGCAGAGAAGATTTGAATCCACATCTACTACCTCCCAGGAGAGTGCCTTAATCACCAGGCTATCGAATCATTCTCACTCTGTCCCTCTATTTGGCCCAATTAATATTTGAGTTTTTATACGAAGTGGAACACCTTTAAAAGCAGAGATTGAGAGCAACCTACCCGAGAATAGCCTAGCACCTGGCAAGGAGAGATGTGTGTTTAAATTCCTGTTTCAGAGTAGGGATTCAAACCTGAGTTGCCCACATCCCAGGCGAGTGCCCTGAGCTTTGGGCTACGTATTGTAAGGGAGAGGGGGAGGAACATGCGTAGTTTCTTGAAGCTGGACCAAAACAAACTTTTTTCCAATTTGCTGACACAGGCCAAACATTTTTGGAACAGACTGTTTTCTGTGATTTTTTTTTTTTTTTTTTTTTTCCAATTTGCTGGTCGAACTAAAAATCCAGTTTGCTCAGCTCTAGCCATGAGCATCATGTTGGTATTTTTTACATACATGATTGCTGTTGCAGTTTCAGTGTAAACAATTTCTCTTTAAAATAATTGCTGTGTTCACACATGGTAGGTATATAATATGTTACAGGCAAGTAAATGGGATTAAAGCAAAGACCTCAATTTTTATTACCTGCAACAGTAATTTTACTTAAAGGGTTAATCTGCACCATATCCCAGACAAACTCTTTATGTAGCAAATTGATTAAAAAACTAAACAAAAACTTGCTTGTTAGAAGCTATGCAATGCCTTGGATTGTTAGACTGTATTGTAAAGGAGCCAAACAAGTAGGCAAAAGGTAGATGAGAAAGTAATTTAAGATTTGATGATCTAGCTAAAGTAGGATGTTAGTGCCCATCACCATAATATCTAATGCTATCACCTGTACATATGTGTACCCCTAAACTGTAATTATTTTAATCCTATTGAACAAATATCTTGCAGTTTGAATCAAATGACTTAAAGTATGGTAAATGAGACCGAGGCTATAACTATCTATCTTGTTTTAGGACTCTAGATGTCTTAAGTGATGAAGTTTTGAGGGACCTTTCTGTGTCTTACAGAAAAATGGTAAGCTATACCTAGGTCAGTGAAAATTGACTACTTTAAAAATGAACATTGAGTTAAGCTGATAAATGTGTGTCAGATGCTCATCAGGTGGGCAGTGGTCCTTTCAAAACATTAATCCAGAAATAAATTTAATCTATATTTTTTTTAAATTTTTCTTTACTTTGGAAATTTTCTGATAGTTACACATTTATTACCACTGCAACATGCATAATTCTGTGTTCCATTAAGACTATCAGTCATATGCATTTAATGGTATTAATGGCACCACAAAACATATGTTCTAAATTGGCTTTAGTAAACAAACGAGTGTCGGGTAATTCTATGCAGAGGAAGAATTTGTGGTGTGGGGGAAGAGGTAACACTCATTTTTAGTGGAATTGGTAGCTTCCAAGAGTATCTAATTCTGCTTTCCTGTTCTAATATCAGTAGGGCAGTGTAGGAAGAATTAATATTAAGTGAAACAAAAGAAATGAGTGAAACTTTGCCACTAAGCAAGGGAGAGTCAGCATACAGTATAAACTATTTTTCTTCTTTAATTCTTAAATGGTAAGAGACTGTGATTGGGCATAAATCTGTGCCATTCTTCTATGAAGTATCCTAGTCAGTTTTTAAATTAAGTTCTGAACCTCTACGTTTTCTTTAAAAGAATTAAAGAACGTGTAGATGTGGCAGTGTTTGTGTGTATGCTTTTTTTTTAATTATAAATTTCCTTTGTCTTGTAGGCTGTAATGCATAATGGTGATAATACCTGGATTCTAAAATTATGTATTCAAGTGATTATAATCTGGTACAGAGGTTCTCAAATTGCAGTCCGTGGGTCACCAGTGGTCCGTGAGCTCCATTCAGGTGGTCCGCAGATAGATCTCTCTAAAGTGTACACCTGGGTGGCCACACATGAGAGAATGAAGGGCCACCCACCTAATTAGCGGAGTCACACAGGCATGGCTCTGCTAATTAGGTGCCTGGATCCTGGAGAAGATGCACATGTATGGTGAGCTAGTGGCCTTGCGGGGAATAGGGGGTAGGTGGGAGGGGGAAATGGGGTGAGAAGAGGGAGTGGGGGGAATTCGGGACTTACAGGGCTGTGGTGGCCAGAGAAAGGGGTGACTTTCCCTATCTCCAGGGCTGCTGCTGCCAGGGAGAGATGGCCCTCCTCCACAGCCTCAGCTCTGTGGGTGCTGTGGCGGGGGAGAGACCTTCCTCCTTCTCAGTCATAGCTTGGGGGCTGCCATGATGGGGGAGAGAGGGAGAGACCCCCCTCTTTCCCAGCCCCAGCTCAGGGGCTGTTGCAGCAGGGGAGAGAGGGCACATCCATCACATTAGAAAGGGAAGATATGAAAATGAGTTGTGTGCTTTTATTTCTAGAACAAAAAAAGTTAATTATTATTAAGGTTTTTTTAATGAGGTACTTTTATCCAAAGCACGTTACAATAGTTAGCTAATGGTACAAACAACATTTGGAAAGATCGTTAAGTGGTCCGCTGAGACCCTCAGCAATTTTCAGGTGATCCGTGAAAAAAAAAATTTGAGAACCACTGATCTGGTACTTCTGCAAGAAATAGTTTGCTTTCTACTATACAGCTTAAGAGGATCAGTGTAACATTAACTCTTGATATTTCAGATTCCAGCTATGGTCAGGAGAGTGATTACTCCATATCAAGATGGACCTGACATTAGCTCTTTGGAGCCTGATGACAGAGAAAACTTTGTCTTTTTGAAAGAAGAAATGAATACAGAACTAACATCTCAGTAAGTCTTATGTTTTCTTCCTTTGATTGCTGAAATAGTTGGCCTCTGTAGTTCTTGGCATTCATCACTCCAACCAAGTGAACTACACATAGCAGTATCTTTCTTATAGGATACCGATTTATCTCTTTTCACAGCTAAAAGTCAAGAGCATTGGTGGCACCAAACTAATAGAGTTAAAATACAAAAATAGAAGAAATGCAGGTTCCAAAATCTTTTTCAAAGTTAAAATGAGGTGAGCAAAAATGGCAAAAGAAGCAGTTCAGAATGATGTTTAGGCTGAGTGGAGATGAGGCTAGTTATGTTGCTGAGTTATGGAGTTATAATGAGCTGAGTTATGGGGCTCCTTGAAACTAAAGATAAGCGTAAACTTTAAATGGAGTGGGGATAATCCACTGAAGTGATTTGAGGAGGAAGAGGAGATGATATCAAAAAGAGAACTTCTTTGATTGGGAGTGGGGTGACAGTGTTTGAGTGGATTGTAGTTGGAACAGAAAGATGGGAGTGTAGGTAGCTGGAGAGGAGAGTGTTAAAGTAACCAAAGCATGAGAAATAGGGAGTAGGAGGGGAATTAACAAATTTTTTAGAGACTAGAGCAGGGGTAGGCAAACTTTTTTTGGCCCAAGGGCCATACTGGGGTGCGAAACTGTATGGAGGGCCGGTTAGGGAGGGCTGTGCCTCCCCAAACAGCCTGGCCCCTGCCCCCATCTGACCCCTGCACTTCTCCCCCCCCCCAGCCCACAATTGCCTCCCTCCCCCCCCCCCGCTCCTTGTCCCCTGACCGCCCCCTCCCGGTACCCCCTTCCCTGACCGCCCCCCCGCCCGGGACCTCACCCCCCTGAACCTCTTCCCCATCCAACCGCTCCCTGTCCCCTGACTGCCCCCTGGGACTCCCTGTCCCATATCCAACCCTCTGGCCCCCTTACCATGCTGCTCAGAGCAGCATATCTGGAGCCGCGCTGCCCAACCGGAGCCAGACGCACTGCCCTGCATGAGCGTGCAGCCCCGCCACCCAGAGCGCTGCCCACACAGCGGCATCACTACAGGAGAGGGGGAACAGCAGGGGAGGGGCTGTGGGCTAGCCTCCCCGGCTCGGAGCTCAGGGGCAGGGCAGGACAGTCCTGTGGGCCGGATGTGGCCCGCGGGCCATAGTTTGCCCACTTCTGGACTAGAGGAAGAAGTGGCAAGATCTGCTGGATCTTGAAATTGGAGAAGATTTTAAAATGATTCCATATTGTGGGGTTGTGTAGCAAGATGTATGGTGGTGCAATTAACAAAAAGGGTTCAAGAGCAGAAGGCTTTGAAGGAGACATGATAAACCCAGTTTTAGACTTGCTGGGTCCAGGAAGAGGTGTCAGAGGCAGGCACAGATCTATGACTAGATGGAGCATGAGAGATCATGGGTAGAAGGGGATGCATTTGGCAGTAATCCGTGTTCAGGTGGTAGTAGAAGCCATGGGAACAAATAAGATCACCAAAGAGAGAGGCGAGGACATCTATTTAATATTCTATGGAAAACCTGCATTTAGAAACAATGTTTAAGAAACCAAAATTAATGATAGTTGAGGGCTGGAGAAGTTTACATCTGCTGTACTGTATTAAAGTTCAATGTAAGAGAAATTTTGTTTGCAAATGAGCCTCATACTACACGCTTTAAAAAAAAAAAAATTGTGGCTTTTTTCCCCTCTAAAAGGTTAATAAGCTTTTTCCCTCTGATGTCTGATCAGACTGACCTTCGCTTTTTCAGAGCTCTCTGTGCAGTGAAATGTGGTAGACCCCTGCTAGTTTCTTTTCTCCTACCACTCATTCTGACTGGTGGCACTGTTAGTAGAACTGTAGGAGGTGAAGTCAGGTGCATGCATAGAGTGCAGCTAGATCAGGGGTGGGCAAACTAAGGCTCAGGGGCTGCATCCGGCCCTCCAGACATCTTAATCTGGTCCTTAAGCTCCTGCCGGGGAACAGGGTACCTGCTTCACACCGCACCTGGAAGCGGCAGCATGTCTCTCTCTCCTCCCCCCCCCCCCCCCAGCTCCTATGCATAGGGGCAGCCAGGGGCTTCCACAAGCGTCGCCCCCCCACAGCTCCCGTTGGCTGGGAACCATGGCCAATGGGAGCTGCAGGGGTGGCACCTGCGGACGGGGCAATGTGCAGAGCCGCCTGGCTGCACCTCCATGTAGGAGCCAGAGGGGGGACATGCCACCACTTCTGGGAGCTGCTTGAAGTAAACGCCCCCCCAGAGCCTGCAGCCCTGATCCCCATCCTGCCCTCTGAACCCCTTGGTCTCAGCCCGGAGCACCTGCACCCCCAACCCCTCATCCCCACCCCAGAGTCCGCACCCCCAGCTGGAGCCTCTCTCCGCACCCCAACCCTCAATTTCATGGGCATTCATGCCTGTCATACAATTTCCATACCCAGATGTGGCCCTCAAGCCAAAAAGTTTGCCCACCCCAACCTACATGTATGGAGTTCTGTGCAGCCACTACAAAGGCATTGGGCTCTTATTATCCTATTGTAGCTTATGTAGCTTTCGTGTGCTTCAGTTAACTCCAGTATTTTTGCAAGTAGCAAATGGGAATCATGGGAAGAAGTGACTTGAGGCTGAATGAACAGAATTTGTGAATAATAAAAAAATAACACTTTTCAGCAGTTGATTTCAAAGTGCTTTACAGAGGCGGTTGGCATCATTACTACATTTTACAAAAAATGAGGAAACTGAGGAACAGAGGTGAAGTGACTTGTTCAAGGTCACCTAATAGGTTATTAATAGAGCTTGGTACAGAATTAATGTCTCCTGAAAGTCTTGTGCATTATCCACTAGGCAACACTACCTCCTACTGCATAACACCTTTTATGTATTTTCCAGCAGAGTATGTGGAGAAGAGTAGTAGACCTTTTATGATAACTGTAAGAACTGAGAATTCAAGAATTGTTCAAAAATAATACTAAGCATCTCTAAGTCACCTTCTGTCAGAGGGTTTCAAACCACTTACAGAAATGGATTTCAATGCCACAACTTTGAGATAAATATGCATACTCCCCATTTTCAATTTCTGGAAACTCGGTCACAATTAAGTGATTTGTGGAGCTGATTAAAAAATTTTCAAAAATCAAATTTTTTTTATGCATTTCTGTTGGAAAATTTTGCTTTCTAAGTCAGCTATAGTTTCTTGTATGCAAAGGAAACTAGGAATAGAACAGTTCTTGTCTCCTAGTCCTATTTCTTTTAATCACAAAACCATTTTTCCTCCTTTGTCCCTCCTATGTCATTGTACTCTTCTTTGTATGTGATCTTTGACTGAAGAGTGTGTATGCATAACATCACTTGCATATCTTCCACCAGTCTTAGATAATTTTTTCTAGATTCCCTCTTGCTGCTTGCAGTATTCCACAGAAGCACTGGTAATATTAGCATATACAATGGTGTCAAATAATGCTTGATGAGGACAAAGCATCGGGTCTTTGGCAGACCCACTGAATCCTGCAGTACTCCATAGGGTCCCATGAACCGTGCTGTGAGAAACAACGTTTTTTTAACTGGCTGCATTATGTATATAGCTTTTTTAAAAAAGCTGCTGATCTAGAACGTTGGCAAACCTGTGTTCAAATAATTTATTAAACACCTGTTTGAATATTCTAAAGTTTTTCTCTTTGGAAAATACTTGTAGAAGAAGTAAGCACCACGGATGCAAATAATGCTGCAGCATACCACATTTAGATGGAAGAGGAACATAACAAATCTTCCAAGTTTTGACACATCAGAATTGGGTAGTTAGTGCTTTTAAAATTCATACTACACAGTTAATCAGTAGTCACATTCCTGATTATCTTCCACTTGAGGCTCCAGAAATGGTTTAATTAAACCCTAAGTCCTACCACCCAGTGCGTGTTTCAGGAGCAGTGAAGAAGATTAAAATTATGAATATATAATATACTTTAAAAATCTGTTATACGTCACTGTCGTGTAGGAGCCTGGATAAAATAGGCAATATAGGAAGAAGAAGGATTGGCTAAGATTAAAACTGTATAATCCAGTGTAACAACAAAGGTATATTGCATTTGCTAATTGTTGCAACAGTGCAAAAAGTTTTGGCCCTTTTTGGGAGGCTTGACTTTTTGTCTTAAAGTCTCGCAAAGTACCTAAGCCTTATCAGGAGTCCACGACAACTGTTTCATTGTGTCCTTTACTTTATTTCATTCTTGGACCTTTTAAAGTACATTATTACAATTGTTATGTTTGAAAGAACAATAGAAATTCTATGAAATAGGAATACTGTAGTCAGTTATGGGTCACATAACTCTTTAATTTTGGTACAATAAATAAAAGCTGTTTGGATTTTTTCCCCCCACTTTTTCCAGTTGTTTTGACTAAGGATAAGCATCCTGTCTACATGACTGTTTACAAGCTATACTACCAGTGTAATAACATTGTTATTTTGGAGACCATGTTTGTACTGGTTTCAGAGTAGCAGCCGTGTTAGTCTGTATACGCAAAAAGAAAAGGAGGACTTGTGGCACCTTAGAGACTAACCAATTTATTTGAGCATAAGCTTTTGTGAGCTACAGCTCACTTCATCGGATGCATTCAGTGGAAAATACAGTGGGGAGATTTATATACATAGAGAACATGAAACAATGGGTGTTACCATACACACTGTAAGGAGAGTGATCAGGTAAGGTGAGCTATTACCAGCAGGAGAGCGGGGGGGGGGGGGGGGAGAGGAGGGAACCTTTAGTAGTGATAATCAAGGTGGGCCATTTCCAGCAGTTGACAAGAACGTCTGAAGAACAGTTGGGGGGAGGGGAATAAACAGGGGGAAATAGTTTTACTTGTGTAATGACCCATCCACTCCCAGTCTTTATTCAAGGCTAAGTTAATTGTATCCAGTTTGCAAATTAATTCCAATTCAGCAGTCTCTCGTTGGAGTCTGTTTTTGAAGTTTTTTTGTTGAAGAATTGCAACTTTTAGGTCTGTAATTGAGTGACCAAAGAGACTGAATTGTTCTCCGACTGGTTTTTGAATGTTATAATTCTTGACGTCTGATTTGTGTCCATTTATTCTTTTACGTAGAGACTGTCCAGTTTGGCCAATGTACATGGCAGAGGAGCATTGCTGGCACATGATGGCATATATCACATTGGTAGATGTGCAGGTGAACGAGCCTCTGATAGTGTGGCTGATGTGATTAGACCCTATGATTGTGTCCCCTGAATAGCTATGTGGACACAGTTGGCAACGGGCTTTGTTGCAAGGATAGGTTCCTGGGTTAATGGTTCTGTTGTGTGGTGTGTGATTGCTGGTGAGTATCTGCTTCAGATTGGGGGGCTGTCTGTAAGCAAGGACTGGCCTGTCTCCCAAGATCTGTGAGAGTAATTGCTCATTCTTCAGGATAGGTTGTAGATCCTTGATGATGCATTGGAGAGGTTTTAGTTGGGGGCTGAAGGTGATGGCTAGTGGCGTTCTGTTATTTTCTTTGTTGGGCTAGTCCTGTAATAGGTAACTTCTGGGTACTCTTCTGGCTCTGTCAATCTGTTTCTTCACTTCAGCAGGTGGGTATTGTAGTTGTAAGAACGCTTGATAGAGATCTTATAGGTGTTTGTCTCTGTCTGAGGGGTTGGAGCAAATGAGGTTGTATCATAGAGCTTGGCTGTAGACAATGGATCGTGTGGTGTGGTGTGGTCTGGGTCAAAACTGGAGGCATGTAGGTAGGCATAGCAGTCAGTAGGTTTCCGGTGTAGGGTGATGTTTATGTGTCCAGGAAGTGGATCTCTTGTGTGGACTGATCCAGGCTGAGGTTGATGGTGGGATGGAAATTGTTGAAATCATGGTGGAATTCCTCAAGGGCTTCTTTTCCATGGGTCCAGATGATGAAGAGGTCATCCATGTAGCGCAAGTAGAGTAGGGGCATTAGGGGATGAGAGCTGAGGAAGCTTTGTTCTAAGTCAACCATAAAAATGTTGGCATACTGTGGGGCCATGCGGGTACCCATAGCAGTGCCGCTGATTTGAAGGTATACATTGTCCCCAAATGTGAAGTAGTTATGGGTGAGGACAAAGTTCAGCCACCAGGTTTGCCGTGACATTATCAGGGATACTGTTCCTGAGGGCTTGTAGTCCATCTTTGTGTGGAATGTTGGTGTAGAGGGCTTCTGCATCCATAGTGGCCAGGATGGTGTTATCAGGAAGATCACCAATGGATTGTAGTTTCCTCAGGAAGTCAGTGGTGTCTCAAAGATAGCTGGGAGTGCTGGTAGCGTAGGACCTGAGGAGGGAGTCTACATAGCCAGACAATCCTGCTGTTAGGGTGCCAATGCCTGAGATGATGGGGCATCCAGGATTTCTAGGTTTATGGATCTTGGGTAGCAGATTGAATATCCCAGGTCGGGGTTCCAGAGGTGTGTCTGTGCGGATTTGTTCTTGTGCTTTTTTCAGGGAGTTTCTTGAGCAAATGGTATAGCTTCTTTTGGTAACCCTCAGTGGGATCAGAGGGTAATGGCTTGTAGATGGTGGTGGTAGAGAGCTGCCGAGCAGCCTCTTGTTCATATTCCGACCTCTTCATGATTACGACAGCACCTCCTTTGTCAGCAACAGCGTACTTAGCTGTTTTCCAGTCATGCTACTGTTTTAACAGAATTAAGAGTAGTTTTATTAAGACACCAAAGGTTACCATTTGGTTCAGTGTGCTCATTATTGTACCATTTCAGTAGATCACACGGATCTTGTTCAATGCTACCCTGAATATCTGCATAGGTTGCATATGCTTACTCAGTGGGGCTCTCTGTCTCTCACTAGTGGTGGTTTGGCCACAAATAGAGGTTTGAATCTGCTAATGGCTTTAAGCTCACAGACTTAGATGTTTTAGCTTAGGCAGTTGAGACACATAGTTTTCGATCTAGAAAGCTCAGCAGGGTAGATAAAAATCAGTGATTTCTTTAAAAAAAATAATTAAAATTAAAAATGGATTTTTTAAAACCAGATTTTTTAAAAACTTTTTAAAATTGTTTCTTTTAAAAAAAAGTGTTCAAAATGAAATGTGAATTAAATACAAAATGTTAAGTTCCAAATTTATTATAGTCTCTCAAAACATTTTAAATAAATAAATATGCTGAATCCATGAGTCTCCATCAAAAACTTTGAGTTTAAAGGCTGCTTTTCTGTATAAAGAGAGAATCGGGGGAAAATGTCTAACTTGCGAGGTCAGGCTTTATAATTATGGTACAGTGGGGTCAGCCTAAGTAACGTAGTAGACAGTCTCTTGAAAATGAGACATAGATGAGTAGAAACCTAAGCTCTATTCACTTTCACTTAAATAAATTTGAAATTTTCCCCAGGCTGATCTGAAATAATCAGTTTAACTAACTGACTTCAGTTAATATCTGTTTAGTAAATTATTTAGTTGTAAATGTGAAACATGTTTTGCTGGGAGAAGTTTATGTATCCACAACATTTATGATGGTTTTGTTAAACAAACAAAATTTATTTTTATTAAAATTCCAGTTACCATTAGAATGCTGCTGGACACAAATCATGAGCAAAAAGTTAATTATGTAGTAAACAAGTGACATCACCATTTTCTAACCTACTAAAATGTACAGTTAATAAGAATCTGAAAATATTAAGCTATATAATTACTTAAATAAATGTATATACTTACATTATACCATCTAGGTAGCAAAAAGATGTACCAAATCTAGTGTAAAGGCTCTATTTAGTTGTAAATAAACATGTTTTAAAGGCGTTATCAACCAATGAGAAAGCACCTTTCTTTAGAAAATAACTGAAGAACAAATGGAAAAGTTGACTAATATCACCTCTTTAAATTGAGGTTTTCTCCTTGGTGATTTATATCACTTTGATTTAAATCAGTCAACTCTGAATCTGAGGTTCAGTCTCCATTGCTGTGACTCACCTATGGACATCTTTTGGCTCCAGTCAAGTACCTTTTCTTACAATTACTCTTTTACCATCTCCATTTACTTAGATCTTACATGTAAGGAGTGCTAAATCCACCACACGCTAGTTCAAAAGTCCATATCTGGTTTAATGAACATGCAAGTGTCAAGACTATATGAGAAGAAAAGCTTAATATTAATCTTGATATATCTACCTCGCCAGTACTGTAGTTTAGTTTGACTTGTCATGCTCATGCATACACTCTTGATGCAATCTACATAATCATAACTGCTGCTAACAACCCAGTCTATAAATAAGTTTTCATATTGTCTGAGTGATTTAACAATATTAACTTTGTTATTTCTAAAGACTTCTCAAATATAAAAATTTTCTGCATAGGGAAGCTCTTCTCAAAAAGGCAAAAATGAAGGCTAAAAAGAAGCCACGAAGACGATCAGACAGCTCTGGAGGATATAATCTTTCGGATATTATTCAGAGTCCACCCTCCACAGGTTAGTGGCAAATGAACTTTCGGGCATCACAAAGTCTAGCATCAACTTTAATATGAAATACTATACTCTGCTATCTGTTCATCTTTAGAAGAATTTCTTACTTAACACACAACTTTTTTTGTAAATGTTCAGTATGGATTATAATGGTTTATTTATTGAATTATAGAATTAAGTGATACTGTTTTTTCTTCCCTTTTTAAAGGGATATTTATCTTTGGCCCCAAACTTAATTTTTAGGAAAACAAGCCTTTTATAAAACTAAGACTAAAGGACATTTTTTCCATGGTTTTTTTGTTGTTGTTGTTTTGTAACTTAAATGTTCCCCTGTAATGTTGGCAGCCCAAACATTGAATCACTACTTGAAACCCTGAAAGAAAATGACTGGAATCTGATTAGCCTGTTGTTCATTGTCCAGTTGGTGAGAAATAGAAAAAGTAAATGCATGCATTCCTTTTTCAAGCAAATAGTTTGTGTGAATCAGATTAGAGAAAGGAAGAGAAGGGGGAGCTATTTTATTCTGCTCCATGATGCTTGAAAATTGATGGTTACCTGCAACTGTATAGGATTATGTAATGAACTACCCTTTTTAGTTTTATATTTATAGTTTTATAATTGTCTAATGTTCAAAATATGATGCCACCTTCCAGGTCTGTATATTTTCTTATATAAGCATTGTATAACAATCCTGCTTTTCATGTTATAGTTCTATGTTATATTCTTATCCAATACATTTTAGGCTTAATAAAATTGGATAAGGCTAACTCTGTGGAGTCGCTTCCAGAATTGCTGACATCTGATTCTGAAGGTAGTTATGCAGGAGTGAGTAGTCCCAGAGACTTACAATCCCCTGACTTCACAACAGGATTTCAAGCAGATAAAACTGAGGTATTTTGGTTCCTAAAAATCTTTTTTTCTTTTTTTTTTTAATTTTCTTATCTTAATGTTTTATTGCCTTTCTTTGTGTAATTTAAAAAAATTCAAACCTTGATTTTTTTGGTGCCTTTAGAAAGACAGTTTAGTCACATTCTCATCCTGAAATATTAAAATAAACAACAAAAATCCTCTGTGGTTTTAATAGATAGTGCTGATATTTTGTTTATGAATGGTATCAGGAGTTTTTAAACACCATGTTTCGTTTTATACCCCTTTTGTTTTTTGAAATTTTCAACTCTCTGATGTCTTAGACTTATATTGTTTAAAATCCCTACCTCATATTTATCTGAAAGAATAAAGGAACCTCAGATTTAGCAAAATAAAGCTAATTTTCTTAGCCTGATGTATTTGGTAAAAAGATTACTGGCGAGGATAATTTTAAGAGTGTAATTAAAGAGAGGATTTATAAAGAGAAATTAAGTTCACAAGAATTGAGACTAATTCATATCTGTGTGCATGTTAGTGTCCAGTATCAAAATTGTTATTTTAGACCTGTAACAAATCTCTAGGAGTAGTAGTATACTAGTTTATCTAGTAATGTATTTGAACATAGTTCTAAGGTCATTCTTGTTTTTTGATGGATGCTGTCAATTAAAAATAATATAAATAATGCAGATTGAGCTGGGATTAATTAAAATACATCTGATGCTTCTGATATTACATGTAGAGCCTCTTCATGTATACTTTAATATTCGCAACTTATGTCACTTCTAACATCACCCTTTTCTAAATGGGGAAAAAACCCTGTTTCAATAGAATTCTTTTATGTTTCAGATGAAAGACAAAATGTATGTTCAGAGTATAAAAGCCCCACATTCTAATAAAGAGATGAAATTATGTGAGGGATCATCAGCTCTGAAACAGTCTGTTCCACAGTCTATTCCCAGTGTTAAAAACAACTCTGCAAGCTCTCCAAGTTGGGTTGCTACTTCTTTCAGGTACAATAAAATTTATTGTAAATAATTAGCTGACAAGTACTGTGCTTTCCATTTGGTAAAAGATAGTGAACATTAGTAGTTTAATATTCTTGCTTCTTTTCAAAGTGAAAAGTTAACTGTGTTTAAATTGATCGTATGATACCAGCAACACTTGACATGTTGGCTAAGGATGTTGGCTTTCTTTTTGCAAATTGATATGCTTGCTTTCTCTTGAATAATAAAGAACCATTAGATACATCTTAAAAGGGACACTGTCTCAAAGGGTTTTAAAATTTTAAAGTAGCTCTTTCTGTTAATTGGATCCTTTACTCCTCCATCCTTCAATTAAAAAATAGTACTACAGTATTGTGAGGTAACCATTCATTTTACAGTAGTGTTAGTGCAGCAATTGGGGTTGTCACTGTAGTGTACCCTTTTTTTGAGGGGATGTTTGACAAACAATTTTGAACATTATTGCGTTTATAGGCAGTTTAAGGTCAAATTTGTTAACTTCAGCCTCCTACATTAATAAAAATAGATTCCTAATGTAGTTCTTCTAGTATTTTATCTACATGGATCTCACTGTACGTGTGTGCGCCCTGTGTACATGAGCTTGGATTCTTTTGTTCAGCAGCATCTGTTGGGTTTCTGCCTGTGCCCCCCATCTTCCACTTCTGAGGAGGGCAGAAGGGGAAAAGCAGCTTCAGACACCACTTGTTTCCTTACCACACATGGCAGTGAGCTGGTGTGTGGTATCTGACTGCTTCCCTGTAGCTTTCTTAGAATAGATTTAGTGGTTTTTTCATTCCCAAAGATGGGACTTTTTGTTTTGAAGTCTCACCTTGGCACCAATGTGGTGGTCTGTTGGCTTAAGTTAAGTCTCCAGGTTTTAAAATCTACCCTGCCTGTGAGGCAGCTATGCCTTTAAATGATGGACATACTAAATGCCTTTTTTGTCTAAGGGAAGGTCATAAATGTTCAATCTGTAGATATTTTTCTTGTGCAAAATGCCTGTGATGCCTGACTGGAATTATTTTTTATGGAGAACTCTGAGGAGTGATTCTGACTGAGGTCCTGCCTCGAAAGCAGTTGTTCTGAAGTCAATTTCAAATTAGTGCTCCAGCTACAAGAGATGCTATCTCAGGAGCTAAGGGTTCTTCTGGCACCAGGAGATCTTGTGTTTCAGTGAAGCGTTCTGGACCTTCACTGCAGTCCTCCTTCAGGTCAGTCAGTGACTTCTGCTGCCCAGGGTAAGAAGGTGTAGAGAACTTCAGCTGATGCTTGGCAACAGTCATTGTCCCTAATACTGGCCAAGAAGAGGCCATTCTTCTGACTTGTCCAAATCTGCTCCCGGTAAGCCTGACAAGCACTGGAAATCTTCAGTGACTTGACTTGCAGTCCTCTGCACAGGCCGGTCTCAATAACTGAAGATCCTATCTCAATACCAATGACATTTGGTATAGTCTGACTTAAAATCTTAAGTACTATGTTGTAGTAAAAATATTCCATCTGCTGATGGATAGTACTGTTTTGTATAGTACCATCTTCGTCAATACCTTATTCCTGTACATTCAGCTGAACGTGAGCTTCCAGGGCTACGCTGTGGCCAATAGGCCTAATGCATTTCTTGAATGCATAAACGGAGAATGTTTTATGTAGGAGTAGGGAGGTTATTTTACATCTATATTTGGCACTGGTGGGACTGCTGCAGGAATACCACATCCAGTTCTGGGATCCACACTTCAAGAAGGATGTTAAGTTGGAGAGGGTTCAGAGAAGAGCCACGGGAATGATTAATTATAGTGATACAAGGAGCTCAGTCTGCTTAGCTTAACAAAGATAAGGTTAAAGGATAACTTGATCGGTCTGAAAGTACATGGCAAGAAATATTTGATGATGGGCTCTTCAGCTTAGCAGACAAAGGTATATAACAAGATCCAGTGGCTAGAAGTTGAAGCTAGATAAATTCAGACTGGAAATAAGGCATATGTTTTTAACCGTGAGGGTAATTAGCTATTTGAACAAATTTACCAAGAGCTGTTGTGGACTCTCAGTCACTAGCAACTTCTAAATCAGGATTGGATGTTTTATCTAAAAGATAAAAGGTTAGCCCAAATGGGAATTTAATTCCGGGAATGACTATGGCCTGGGTTATGCAGGGCAGACTAGAAGATGATCACAATTGTCCCTTCTGGTCTTAGAATCTGTGAATACCTGCTATACATGAACTGTGCCCTTTGTCAAAGGTATAGATTTTCCTAAAATTCAAGGTCACAGGAAAAAAATAAATACCCTGCAGGTACTTCAGAGTCTGCTAGTGAACACACGCTCAGTCTTTGAGTGTGCGTGTGCCTCATTCATTATCCATAATTATAAATTATTAAGGTATAACTAACAAAGCTCTTAATCTTACCGTGTAGCAGTTCTTCATTTTTATACTTCAGTATCATAATTCAGTATGTGTATTATCATACACACATAGAAGTGTAGGGTTGTGGTTTTAAAAGTGCCATGACCTCAGTGTCAGTATTTTATCTTCTTTAAACATGGGTTTTCAGAAACTTTCACTCAAAGTCCAACCTTATGTTTGTGAATCATTAGATAAAGCTTCATTAGTAATTTTCCTTATGTTGTGTTTTGAGGGGTGTCTTAATTTTAGGCCTTAATAATCATTGTTTCCCAACAACATGCTCACTAGAACTGCTTACATTAGCAATGTATATGTGGGACATAAAAGGATTTTACATTAAATAAAAGAGGGCGTTGGCCTATCACTATCAAAATACTGAAAGCTTCATTCCTAACCATATACAAATACAAGATCAGATTTCAGATCCACAATTCCCAGGCAAGCATGGTCCCTTGCTGCAGGATTGCAATGAGATGCACTGCCTCATGTCTCTGTGTGGCAGCATTGTCTGATGGAAGCATAATGCTGAAGACAGCCTACTTCCTCATTCAGTGGCATAGACTGTATCCCTGTAATATTTTTTTGTTCTTAAGTTAGTTGATATATACTCCCAACTGTAGCTGTATCTCAACATAGTTTTTCTCTGGGAATTACCTTGGGTTTTAAAAATTATTAAATTTTGTACATATTCTCTAAATGAGAAACTGAAAGAATTCTACCAAGTGATACTACATATCTTCAAGTCACTTAAAAATATCAAGCTTAAATCACTTTTTTAATTTTTTACCTTTTAAGGGCAGAGTCACTGAGACACCGAAGCAGCCTACACAAGCTATTAATCTGGTTTAAGCTGCCTTGCATTGCCAGAGGAGCACAAAGCAGCAAATTAAGGGTCACACTGACTTGCAGTTGGTTTGGAGTCTTGTATTAGACTATGCTGTCTGAAGGGAGGACAAGGAGAACTCTGTCCAAGGGTCCCGGTGTTTCTCTGTGATTTTAAATGCCTCCTGCATGCGCCTGCCTCATTTCCCCCGACAGTGATGTCAAAGCACAGTGGAACCAAGACAGCAGTGCCGTGGGGAGCCTTTCAAGCAGTAATGCCCTAGGTTATCCTGTGGCTTTGGAACTTTTAAGGAGCTGTGACAATTGGGCCAAGTAATCCTACCAACGAAAACTCTTCACCCAGGTGTCCAATTTCTTTCATACCACCAATTTCATTAAAACAGCTAGCATTGTTACATACAAATCAGCTGTAAAGGGATGCTGGTGGCTGAATTAGCCCATCACAGTGGCCCCACTTAAGAGTTACTTAAGAGTTGTAGCCTATATAATTGTAGCAGTTAAATTAGCTATGGTATGAAAGTTGAATTTGTTCAAATGTAGCATATAACAAGGTTTCAGTTTTAACTATAAGGAAAGTTTGAAGTGTCTGCGTTGTTTTAATAAGATCATTTGGAGAAACATGATATTAATTTTCTCTTATAAATTTAAGGATTTACTTGTAAATTCTTAGAAAATTCACACTGTACTCAGAGTAAGTGCTGTAATTTGGGAAGGGGGAGGGATAACAAATATTTTCCATACAAAACAATAAGGTTTAATCGCTTCTTTAAGTGCAAAGTGGAATTCTGCCTTAACTGTGGAGTTGTGACCAGTGTCTCCATAATATTTAAGTTACTAGCCAACTACTGAACAAGTTTCCTAATTTTAAATATCTTCTTTACAATGGCTTTTAAAAAGTAAATCACACTTTGCCTCTTGTTTCACATTGTAATGAATCTTGGAAGTATTTTTGTGTATTCTGTATATACACATATAGAAAGGTTTTTTTTTTGTCAGAAACATTCTATTTGAGGTTCGCCATAATTGAGGAAATAGACATACGATGGTACCCGGATGTATAATTTAAGTATGACGTAGAAGATTTCAGTGAAGTTTGGAAACTGTGGAATGTAAGTAAAAATGAATGCCTTGAAAGGTAACTTTTTATTTTTCATTCAGCCCTGCCAGCCCTCCTGCTGTGGATCTAAGAACCATCATGGAACTTGAAGAAAATATGCAGAAGTGTGGAACTATGCCAAAGACAAATGCAGGGTTGGTAAAAAACCAATATCTATAAAAAAGGAGAGATGTTGAAGAATAGGCCATTATGGATTTACTTAGCGGTTCAGATGGTTTGAGATTTAAAAGAAGAAGAAAAAAATCTTCTTGTCCTTTTTTGTGTTTGCACAGCTTTGTTTGTTCATTTTGTTATGGATTTCTGTGCATGCATTTAAAATGAATATCTCTGTCTGCAATGGACTGATTTATCTAGTTAGTGCAGAACCTTTTGTTGGACTCTGGAGACATAAATGGAAAGATTAATAAAATAACAGATCATATGTGGGATCAGTGGCCTAGCTGGCCAACCTTTCTGCTCTCTGTCCATCCCCACTCAAAAATAATCTAAATTTCCATCTGGTTGCTCTCCAGGTATCATTTGTTTCATACCACCTCCTCCAGCCTCCCCAGTTGCATGGTATTTTCCCAAAGAGTACCACTGGTGTGGATGGGGGAGAAGATTTCAGTGCAGACTGGACATTTTGCAGGATTTTTTTTCCCACATACTAGCCTGAATGACACCCATCTGTGGATTTTAGGGAGCTAACACAAGATAGAATGAAATAAGAAGACCATTTTGGAAACAAAACTCATGGTAAAGCAAGACATCAGACCAGAAACACTCAGCAAAACTGCACCTACAAAACCAAAAATTTAGTGTTGTTTTTTTTTTGAAGAGTCATCGGCCACATGTGGCAGTGCTCAATGATTCTGCCTTCATCAGAGAAAGGGGAACATCCTGGGCAGCCTCCACCATCTCGCTATGAGGATCAATGTGACAGTGTAATGTCTGGAGGAAGTTCTCATTCCTTGTATGCCCAAGCAAGCAACTGACTTCCCTTCCACCCTAAAAACACGAAAACCACCCAACATATAGACTTCTAGTGTTTCAAGTGGCCTCTACATATTCCACTTTGTGCTATGCTATTGGCACTTTTGGTGCCAAGATGTAGAATCTTGTGAAGAGCAATGTCCCTTGGGATGCATCCCACTTTCCCATCGTGGAGGACTCTGAAAGTACAAAAAGGGAGAGAGTCCCAATTACCCTTCAGTTTCTTAACGGCTGAAGAGTTTAGGATTGCCATGTCCTCACTGGAGAGATATAGATACATAAAATAACCCTGAAATGGCAGAGTTGCCATTTCAGGGTTATTTTTTGGTTAAATTATGAGTCAGCTGTCCTCTTTTTCTTTTAAAAAAAAAAAAAAAAGGTGCCTGGTATCTGGACCCACACAAAGTGAGAGAGCTGCCTCCGACATCTCTGCTGATGAGGGGAGGATCCATAGGCCCAGTTAACTAAGTTTGGCATTAAGTCCAACATTGACTTAAGAGAACTGCTCACTTAAGTGGCTCTTTATCTGCCTTGAAGCAATGTCCAAGTCCCTAGATGACTCAGCTCAGTGATTTTCTAGCGTACTCAATGAGAAACAGAAGTCTCTAAATTAGTCTGGTTCAGCCTAATTTGGTGCTGAAGATTTTGCAGTTTACTCTAAACCACATGCTAGAAGTATTCTGGTGCCAGCATTGGCAGTGTTAGGTCCTCAGATCCATCCATGTCAAAAGTCCAGTGCTGATAATCCCGCACCTTTGAGTACTAGTGAACTACTAGTTTTTAAGTTTTGCCTAATACCAAGAGCACTAATGTCCTTAGTTTCACCAGTTACTTTCGTGAACGGTTAGTTGAAGTGGCTCTCTACCCAGCTCTAGTGAAAATAGGATCTCCTGATCCATCTGAGTTAATGTAGCTTGTTGTCAACGGTACTAGATATTTGGCAGTCTGTTTCGCTATCACCTGTCAATGCTGGATCATTGGATCTGCATGCTTCTCCTATTTATGCATGATCAACTGCACATTGACAGGAGCCTCTCAATTTCCAGAGCAGCTTGTGTGTGTTTGGAGATTGTGGGGAGTGGACGCAACTCCTGACACTTTGCAATGGAAGTCTCCGTTCCAGTCATATTGGGCTTCCTGGTGCTGCATCTTTGGCCCTTCAGCCTCAAACCTATTCTGCTATAGTGCTAGAAAGACCTCTGTGGGCCTTCATCCTTTCTTGAACTTGGTCATCTGTACTAGATACCTCAAAAGGGTTCTCATTTTTTTTTTTTTTTTGTAAACTTACCTGAATGTGCACTCAGGTAGTCACAATGGCCAATGGAAAAATACTTAACGTGAAAGTTTCAGATTATCAACTGAGGATATATCCCAGCGAGTTTTCTTAATTCAGTGAACACCTATTGTCTCCAATTCTGCCTCAGGGTCAAACAAAACCCACTGTCATTGACCATACTCCTCTTTCTTACTGGAATCTGGAATTCTTCTGCCTTCCCTCTGATTCCATTGGTTGAGGAGGTCTGTCTGGGGGTCAGTCACAATGGATCCAAAAAGCTGTCAGTTGCCTTAATTGGTCTTGGCTCTTTCATCTTTGGACATCTTAGTTTTTTAGTACCACAAATCCTGTTTTCCATTCTCCTTGTTCTTTGTCTTAGAGCTGGGGTGAAAGTATCCATTTGAGCCTGAATCTTCTCAGGTTGACAGCCTGACTTCTGAATTACTGAGTTGCTTTATGGGGAGGTTTATTCTGAAGTCTAGTAGATCCTGTTGAAAAACCAAGCAGACAAAAACTTGCTGCAGTAAATATCGAAGTTTCCCCATTGCAGTAGCTGAAGAGAATGAATCTGAGATGCTCTTCTCTTACTTTTGATATATTACACTTCAAACATTTGAAGAACTGTTTTGAGTTCTACCGGACTGAATTGGTTGTAATGTCAGCAACTACTGTCACATGCATGGGGGAATGGTACAGTCCTCTAGTTTTATGAAAGACTTACTCCATGTACTAGTAATGCTACCTGGAAGTTGTGATATCTGAGACACAGCAAATTTGACTTCCCTTTTCAGCAATTCTGCAGTGGATGGATTTATTTGAGCTGTCCTTGGGTTATTCCCTCTGGTGCATGACTCTCCTTTGCCATGAGATTGAAATCTTTCGTTCACAAAACTCTTAGGATCTTTGCTCTGATTCACATGTGTATGTCATCTATGCCATGTAAAAGGGCATTCCTCATAGCTTTAAATATGGACAGGCTGTTGGTGAGATGCAGTCCAGAAGGCTGAGTCTGCATAAGCTCAGTTGGAAAAAGTGGTCCTATGCATATCTTCACCACAATTTCCAGTTTAAAAAATGTCATCCCTGGTTTAATCTTTCAGGCCCCTAGTCTGACTGTAGTCTGACAAGTATCTTTCTCATGCCTTTTATGATTTGGTAGGTATTTGGTCACCTGAGAAATCAAGGTGTACTTAACTAAATGAGTGGTAAAGCATCAGATGGATTCTGATTGTTTTCATCATCTTTTTCCAAAGATGCTACTTGGGCACCTATATGTGCTTTAAGCAATCTGTCTCTGTCTCAATCTCAATTCAGGAGAGGAAATTTCAGTCACTAACACTCTTGACCTGTTATTTAGAGCATGTACATTGGCCAAACCGGACACTCTCTATGCAAAAGAATAAATGGACACAAATCTGACATCAGGAATCATAGCATTCAAAAACCGGTAGGAGAACACTTCAACCTCTCTGGCCACTAAGTAACAGACTTAAAGGTGGCAATTTTGCAACAGAAAAGCTTCAAAAACAGACTCCAATGAGAAACTGCTGAGCTTGAATTAATATGCAAAGTAGATACCATTAACTTGGGTTTGAATAGAGACTGGGAGTGACTGGGTCATTACACATATTGAATCTATTTCCCCATGTCAGGTATCCTCACACCTTCTTGTCAACTGTCTAAATGGACCATCTTGATTATCACTACAAAAGTTTTTTTTTCTCCTGCTGATAATAGGTCATCTTAATTAATTAGCCTCTTACTCCACCTTTTTATGTTCTGTGTGTGTGTGTGTGTATGTAATTTTCTTACTATATGTTCCATTCTATGCATCCAATGAAGTGGGCTGTAGCCCACGAAAGCTTATGGTCAAATACATTTCTTAGTCTCTAAGGTGCCACAAGTAGTCCTGTTCTTTTTGATGTTCATTTTGTTAGTTCTGCAAACAGCGTTCACCTACACTCTCAGCCCACCTTCCATAGAATTGTACTGCTTTCGAGTCTTCCTCAAGTGGGACTATAGAGGCTGCTCGAGGGAGGGAGAGAAATTACTACCAGCAGCTGTTGCTCTTAGTATTGCCACTGCATATTGACACTTGCTGCTTCCCTTCCCCTCTTCTTTGGAGTCTTGGGAAAGAATTTCCTGAACTAGGGAAGGAACTGAAGGATGTCTGGGCCAGTCCTTACTTTTTATGCTCTAGGGATCCTTAAAAGGGGCAGGGAGGGAAGGGAGAGTATCCTCAAAGGGCACTGCTCTTCAGAAGATTCTGCAACTCGATGCTAGAGGCACTAGTGCTTCAAGTGTGAATATGTAGATGATACACTCGAATAAGGGGTGCTGGTAGATAACCTGTCTTTTGAGGTTAGTATTTTAAATGATCGGTTGTTTTCTCTTTTCCAATTGTCATTTTAATTCATAGTAAACCTGCTTCTCATGGAATCAGGCTTTCTCAGAAGCAAAGAAAAATGATTGCCATGGCGGCTAAGGATAACGGCTCAGTTACAAACAGCCTGGAAACTACTTCCATTACAGCCACACCACCCACACCTACGAAAGTTACAAAACCAGGGAGCGCATGGTATGTCATCTTAGTTAACTCAGTTTATTTATCTTTGTGTTGATGGTTCCTTTGGGGCAGTATTTTTTTTTTTTAGATGACACAACTTCTATTTAGTTACAAGAAAACAGTGGTGTTTCTACTTTTGTACATTTAGCTTAAAAATTTTAAACAGGAATTGTGGTTGGTGATTGTGGCTCAATGTTCTGTGACAAAGTTCCTGCTCTGCCTTGGTGGGGCTTGCGCTTACTGGTGGATTTGCTCGCCTGGGAGCTTCATGGCAGCCCTCAGCTTCGCCGTTTTTCTGAACCCACAGTCCAGGTCGACTCCTCCTGTGTCTGACCAGGAGTTGGGAGGATTTGGGGGGAACCCGGGTCCACCCTCTACTCCGGGTTCCAGCCCAGGGCCCTGCGGAATGCAGCTGTCTAGAGTGCCTCCTGGAACAGCTGTGCAACAGCTTCAACTCCCTGGGCTACTTCCCCATGGCCTCCTCCCAACACCTTCTTTATCCTCACCAGAGGACCTTCCTCCTGGTGTCTGGTAATGCTTGTACACCTCAGTCCTCCAGCTCAGTGTTTTGTCTTCTGACAGTGGCCAATGCCCAGTGCCCCAGAGGGAATGAACAGAACAGCTAATCATCAAGTGGGATGGGTTTTACCTAGGGAGGTGGTGGAATCTCCATCCTTAAAGGTTTTTAAGGTCCGGCTTGACAAAGCCCTGGCTGGGATGATTTAGTTGGTGTTGGTCCTGCTTTGAGCAGGGGATTGGACTAGATGACCTCCTGAGGTTTCTTCCAACCCTAATATTCTGTGATTCTATGATTCTAAGAAGTGATCCATCCATGAACTTATCTAGTTTTTGTTTTTGAACCCTGTTATAGTCTTGGCCTTCACAACATCCTCTGGCAAGGAGCTCCTCTGGTTGACTGTTGCCTATTCATTTCATTTGGTGACCCCCTAGTTCTTGTGTTATGAGAAGGAGTAAATAACACTTCCTTACTTATTTTATCTACACCAGTTATGATTTTATAGACCTCTATCATATCCCCCCTTAGTCATCTCTTTTCCAAGGAGCACTATAGCAGTATAGCAATTTAATATCATAGTCATTAGTTACTTGAAAAAAGGTTGTAATTATAGTACAGTAACTCCTCACTTCAAGTCATCCTGGTTAACATTGATCAGCAACTTAATAAGGAAACAATTAGGGAACATGCTCGTTTAAAGTTGCACAATACTCCCTTATAACATCGTCATTTGGCAGCCGCCTGCTTTGTCCACTGCTTGCAGGAAGAGCAGCCCGTTGCAGCTAGCTGATGAAGGCTTGGAACCAGGGTGGACCGGCAGCCCCCCATTAGCTCCCCACTCACCTAAGTTCCCTGTGCGGCAGCTGCCCAGCAGGCTATCGATTGCCTGCAGTTCAGCTGTCCCTCCCGCCACTGCCATGTGCTGCTCCTGCCCTCTGCCTTGGAGCTGTTCCCCGAGCCTACTGCTTGCTGTGCAGGGTGGGGGGAGAGGGCAAGAGGGGGGTAATGTCAGGGTGTCCCCCTCTCTCCTGCTCTTGCACCCGCTTACCCCATCTTCCGTAGAGCAGGGGACACACACGACGGCTCAGGACGGGGGGAGCTTCTTGGCAGCTGCCATCTCAGCTTGCTGATCTACTTAGAGTGGGGTCAGCGTACTTAAAGGAGCAATGCGGATCTCTCTCTCACACACATGGTGTGTGTCTCTGTCTGCCATGCTGTCTCCCCTCCCTCCATTCATGCTTCCTTGTAGAGTGTGAGGCTACACTAACGAGTTAACCCTTGAGGGTTCAGTCAATTACTAGTTCATCACTTAGCCGTAAGGCATTCCTTGGGAAATATCCCACCCTCTGACTTTACCACCTCAACCAGGCTTCACAATCATCATCACTGTGTACCAGTATTAAATTGTTTGTTTAAAACTTATTGTGTATGTGTATGTGTGTGTGTGTGTGTGTGTGTGTGTGTATGTATATATATATATATATATATATATATATATATATATATATATATATATAAAATAGTCTTTTGTCTGGTGAAAAAAATTTCCCTGGAACCTAACACCCTCCCCCCCCCCCATTTACATTAATTCTTATGGGAAAATTGGATTTGTTTAACATCTTTTCACTTAAGTTGCATTTTTCAGGAACATAACTACAACGTTAAGCGAGGAGTTACTGTATAACCTATGCACAGTATTTTAACTAATGTCAATTGAATGGAAAGTCTGAAGAATTTGTGGTGTTCCATTATTAATAATCATTCTGGACAAAGAAAATACTTGACACGTTACATTTCTTAATATTAATTTGAAAATCTGTCTTATCACAAAAAATTACTGTTTGTTTGCATTTTATCAAATAATTCTGGATTCAGAGTAAGTGCTGTAATTTTGGGGCAGATGCAGTTTATCTTTCGTACATACGTTAGTGAGCTTTAGCTCTGCTTTAAGATGGTACATCATGTACATTATGTCAAGCTGAGAGGTTTTTTTTTTCAAAACTTACTTTCCTCAGTGGTCCAACAAAGGATGAATTAAGCTTTGTAGGGTGTTTGAAGGCATCTGTTCATCCAACTTTTCCCAGAAATTGGTTTTAGTGGCTGAGGTTTAATTTATTGGCTAGCGGGAGCTGACTTTTAGTCAATTCTTTTGGTTAATTGGTGTCTTTTTATATTAAATGTATAAGCACCCAGAGATTGTTGGGCACATTTTTACTAAATCAGTCTTTTGAAATATTTTATATAGTGTGTGATGCAGGCCCAGGTATCTTAAGTGAAAAGGCCAGTGCATCTTCCACTGAAGGATAACTTTCTGGTTTAATTTTCATGTGGCCACATATGCCTATAAATGTTCATCTACAATATTCCTCTGTCTGTGCCTACTTAGATGGAAAATCTTGATTAAACCAAGAGTGAAAGCAGAGAATCAGTGAGAAATCTATAAATGTTTCAAATAGCCTAGCTGTTGGAAAGGGGAATTAGATAAAGTTTAAACTTCAACAGGCAAACTGTATATTACTATTGGTTGCTTGTGCTAGTTCTTTATTAAAAAAAAAAAAAAAAAAAAAAGTTGTATTAACAATTATCATCCACGTCATCTTTTTTTCTGTAAAAGTATAGAACAGTAAGCTTGGGTGCATCACTTACCCATGTGGAATGTGGATCTTTTTATCCAAAATGTAGAGTACATCTGATGACAAACTCTGCTTTCCATGCATGCAGTATATTGAGAGCTTATAGAGCTTTTGTGTTCCAATGAAAGGAGAAACTTGTCTTGGAAATTCAGCAGCTTTACTGGCAAGAACATTTGCCAGAAGGGTGTGGGACCTTCTGGCACTTTCTTTGGTTGATTAAAAGACACCATATAACTTTTACCGTTCTTTTCTTTTATGCCAAAAGAAACTTCCAATTTCACAGGTTGGGGGATTGAAGCTAAAATCAAGTGCTTTGAAGACTGGTAGAGAATAATAAACTTTGTCAGGAGTACTTTTATTTTGAAACACTCCCATGTCCCACAAGAAATTAAACAAAATATTAGCCTTATTTGGATTTTATATATAATGTATGGTTCAGATACGTATGTTACGTGTGTGTGTAGTGTATATATTATTTGGATGTTATATATATATATATATATATATATAGTTCAGATACATATGTGTATATGGATCAGATACCCAGAATCTATCTGGAATGGAGGCTTACAACAATTAAAACTCGATATTTTAGTTGCAAAAAGTATGTTTTGTGTATCATAATATATTTTAATACTTTTGAAGTCCATACTGGTGCTCCATCTGTCAAAAGTGCCTTCAATAACACACCAGAATGTCAATAGCTCTTCTATAAAGAAACTTCACACTTGTTTGTGTACAGCCAAAATTCCAGGAATAAGATTTTTTTAAGTTTCTTCAATACAATTAAAACATCTTTTGTCTTAAAGACAGTCTGGTCAAATTAAATTAGTGTGTTACAAATTAGGTGGAAAGTGCAGTGCACAAAGCAAGATGAGTTTAGTGAAGATACTGCATTTAAGCCATTAGTTGTTTGTTGGCTAGGCTGTAACGCTTTCATAAGCTTCATTTTGTTTTTACCGAAAATGACAAAAAATAGTAATGCCGGTTCGCTGCTGTGCCCAGTTGCCATTGGATGTAGCTGTGGCAAGGAGGCGACATGGAGCAAGTTAGTTAGGTTTTCTAATTCTCTAGCGGGTTTTGCACTGGTCCCAGAAGAGGCTCCTGTAACATCTGCCAGCTAATAATGGACCACAAGGGACTGTCTGGGGATAGCCAGCATGTTCTAGTCATATCTTTCTAACTCTCATATGCCAAGACTGTAGTGGGAGTGGAGTAGGTGCACGCTGACTCTTCACATGCTACGTCAGGGGAATTCCAAGCTGGTGACTTGCTTTGCTCCCTTTGCACTGCTTGAATCATGCAAAGGAAGAAGAGTGCATTAGAGCATTTGTGAGTAATAGCTTAAATCACTTGTAGAGAAAAACTGAATTTGGCTGAATTTTGGCTGAATCCTGAGGTTAAGCGTACATCAGGTTGATGAAGTAGTATTAAACTGTTCAGTTCCTGATGTGTTTGAGATTTCCCTGAACAGTGCTTGCTGTTTGATTTTCTAGATGTTTAATTTTTCTTGCTTTGGTCATGATACAGGTTTATATTTCACCCAACATTGCCTTGGTGTAGATAGTATTCTGCATTAAAGAAATAATCTTTTTAAAAAGTAAAAAAAAATCTGGCTTTTTTTTTTTTAAATGAAATTCACATGCTTAACACGACTACCATGAGTAGTCCCATTTAAAATGAATGGGACTACTCATGATAGTAGAGTTAAGCATGTGTTTAAGTGCATGCAGGATTGATGCCTGAGATCCTGACAGGAGGGAATCATAAAGTTGTGATAACTCTCTTTTCTCCTGTAAATAGAAATAGCTTTTGAGTAGAATGTTAGTCATTCTCCTCCCTTCCCTTAACTCGGGGATAGTCAGTAAGTGGACCACGGGCCAAATCTGGACCGCCAGACACTTTTGAACACACCCTGAAATCTTTTTATTTACTTCTTATTATTAATATTTATTTTTCTCTGGAGTCTGGACCTTGACTATATCTTAGACCAAGAAATTTGGACTTCAACAAAAAATAAACTACCTCTGCCTAAACTTATCTAGAAGGTTGATTCTTTATACTGCATTAGTTCTGGAGATCAGTAATAAAGGGGCAATGGACACATTGGGGTGAGCAGGGGGAAAATGCATGGATCTGGGTATTCATGGTAGGAATTTACTTTCCTCATCTCAGTTACTTTCCCATACTACACATCTATACTTTTCCTTAACAAAATATTTATTTTAGGGGAGTACCCAGCATAGCATATATAATGTAATGTAATAGAGTAAGGATTCTACTGAAACTTGTGGACCAGGGTTTGCCCATATTTGATATTGGGGTTTTACAAAACGAAGCCTTCTATCTTCAAAGGAGTCTGCCGTCTGTGATCTAGTAAAATTGACACTACAAGCATATAGCTACACTTGACGTTTTAGTCTCGTTTTAACAACGGTTAACAATCATGTTAGTGAACACGTTAATTATTTCTATTATTGACAGAACACAAATGTTTGTTAGTTGTATTTAACCCTAGATTTTAGCAATTAAAAATTATTAAATATTGTAATGTGTAGGTATACCCCTAAGTGAATTCCTTGAGCCATATTCACAGCAAAATTCCTGACAGATATGTTGATGAGCAAAAGTATATTTGGTGACATGAAAACACGTAGATCTCTAGCCCATATTTAATACAACTCACAAATATAGTCTTGAGAAATGTAAGTCTAAAATGTTGAGCTTTTTGTTGTTGTTGTTTTTAAAGGGCATCTTCATTACATTCAGCTTTGCCAAAGTCATTCCGTGATCTTGTACTGGAAGAAGAAAAATCTGTCAGTGCAGGTCATTCTCCGGGCATCATTGTCAAAAAAGTTTCTTTTAAAGAAATTGAGGATCCACAAGCTCAAAAGGCCATAAGGTAAGTGATATTTCTGTTGCAAAACTTCTCTCCCCAGTGATTACTCATGGGCTAATGCCTTCACCTGTGGAATATGGAGGCAGTCCAGTGGTGGTGCTGAAGGCTCCAGGACTAGGCTCCACTCTTCAGCTCAGGCCACCAGATTTTCTGCTTCCTGCTGTGGAACAAATTGGCAGTTCAGTGTCTCCTGACCATTTTCTTTTTAAAACCTTTGTTTTTATTAATTTTCGTGCAGCTGCAACTTTCTAATCCTCCTCCTCCTCCTCCCATTCCCTGGTAAATAGCAGCATGGTGGCTTCAACCACATGGATCTGCCACTGCGGCTCCTTCCTGCCAAACTCCTGTGCACCCACTCAGGCCTTACATGAACTGTGCTGCAGACGCCCAACTTATGAAGCCTTTGTGAAGCAGCACTTCAAAGCTCTGCAGAGTGTGAATTATGCCTCGCATGTTGTCAGTCACCCGACCCTTGCACTGCCAGGGTATGGGGCTCAGAGTCAGACCGGCATGTTAGGTCCCCATTCTGCCCCAGGATACGACGACTCTAATGCAGAAAAGACCAATCCAGCGCTAATGAACTTTCAGTGAGAGAATCAAGCCTGCTCAAGGGGTAAGTCCCACAACAGACCTGAGCTGGAGGGAGAAAAACCCCTGAAAGGATTGAAAGCTGTCCTCTTCTCCCTGTCCCCAGAAACTAAAGGGCCCTCAGCTCACAGGGGAGAGAAGGGCTCTAACATAGCTTCCCTTCTTCCCACTGGGAGTCAAGGAATTCTCATGATACTCAGGGAGAAGTCCTGCAAACGCCTGAGAGTCCCTAAAAGGCAAAAGGAAATGTGTCGTCCTTGCGGTAGTACAGGTGAGTCGCATGATACACGCATTTAATTTACGTGAATTCAACTGTACGCGTTCGACAAAAAAAAAAAGATACCTGTAAATAGTGCAGGCAATTCCGCCCACCATTCCACTCAATGAGCGTAAGATGGGAGACATGAATCTGCTGTTCCCTCAATTGGTCTCGGTTCCCGCATGCCTCTCATAGTGCGCTGAGTGTGATTCTAGTGTTTAAAGATACGTATTTTTCATACAATGTGGCCCCTAAACGCAAGCCAACTACTTCATCTGGTGCTCAACCAAAGAAACAGCGATCTGTTTGAACGCTGGAGGAAAAAGTGGCTGTGTTGGACTTATTGAGAGATGGTACGTTGGTCTCCAACATGGCGTGTAAATATGGCCGCAACGAATTTAGCATCTGTGCCATCAAGATTTGAGAGAGAGAAATTCGTCAAGCTATGGCATCAAGTGCTCCAGTAACTTCTAAGGTGACGAGCAAGGTGCGTTATAAGACTTTAGTGAAGACTGAAAAGGCATTAAACTTATGGCTGGAAGACATGAACCGTAAACATGTGCCTATCGATGGCAGCACGTTGCGAGAAAAGGCTCTTAGCCTCTACGCGCTGTTCAAACCTACCACTGAAGAGGGACAGCCTTCCGATGAGAAGGAATTCAAAACCAGCCAAGGTTGGCTTAACAGTTTTAGGAACCATTTCAACCTCAAAAATGTCCAGACTACTGGTGAAGCTGCATCTGCCAATGAAGGGGCAGCAAAAGCCTACCCTGAACAATAAAAGAAAATCATAGACGAAAAAGGTTATCTTCTGGAACAAGTTTTTAATGCTGACAAGACTGGGCTCTTCTGGAGAAAAAGGCCCAACCACACTTACATTTCGAAATCAGAAAGACAAGCCCATGGCTTTAAAGCAGCTAAAGACCATGTGACTGTGTTGTTTTGTGGCAGTGCAGCTAGGCATTTAATAAAGCCGGGCTTGCTCTACAGGGCTGCAAATCCCTGTGCCCTAAAAGGCAAGAACAAAAATCTCTTGCCTGTGTTCAAGGCAATCAAATAAAAAGGCTTGGGTGACGATAGCATTATTTCTGGATTGGTTCCACAAGTGTTTCATTCCGGAGGTCAAGCGGTACCTCGAAGAGAAAGGACTTGACTTTAAAGTGTTGCTGATCATAGACTATGCTCCTGGCCACCCTGAGGCACTCCGGTTTGCGCATAATGACGTTGAAATCGTCTTTCTCCCCCACAATACCACCTCCAACCTCTCGACCAAGGCGTGATTTGCTGTTTCAATGCCACGTACACAATTCTTACATTCTCACGGATATGTAGCGCTATGGATGCTGATCCCAAACTTAATGTGACGGAGTGTTGGAATTCCTTCAACATTGCTGATTGCATCCATTGCCCATTTAATATAAGTAATGCAATCAAGCCTGAAACAGTCAACGCACGTTGGTGAAACCTAATGGAAAGGATGTGTGAACGATTTTAAGGGTTTCCTGATGATTGACAAAGAAGTGAAAGGCATTGTTCAGGTGGCCAGACAAGTGGGTGGTGATGGCTTCGTCGACATCGTTGAGGAAGAAATTGAAGAATTAATTGAGAGCCATAGAGAAACATTGACTGACAAGAGTATGGGTAAATAAGAAATCCCTTCCCTTCCCTTCACAATGATCCTGATTTATTAATTAAATCCCCGAGTGGTACTAGGCTGCTCCTATGGTACTTACTATGGTACTGCAGGCAGGTTTGCAGGTTCCCAGGCACATCTAGCAAGCTGCTTCCACAATTGAGTCTGTGTACCAGTACCGCTCCTCTGTTGTGTGGTACCTGTGCTGGGAGGAGTAGTGTATCACCTAGACAGCCAGGGGAAGAAGTACCACACATGCTTTAAAAAAGAAAAAAATTGGTAGCTTGCCAGGAACTGATTAATATTAATAAAATATCTTTCCTTTCAAGTATTCTTACGTATATTTTCCCATTATTGCTTCCTATGAGTGCATCATAAGATCCAAATGAGGACATCTGATTAAACCAAATGTTCAACTAATGTGTTTGTATAAAAATAAAGGCTTTTCATACATTTTGGGAGCCTAACGTTGGTGTAGCAGTAGCTCCACCAGGGAAAGACAAGTCACACCTTCAGAAGGGGACTGCCTTCCAAAACTCCCCTTAGACACTGCACTGCAATTTCGAAGCCTCACTATACCCTTTCAGACCATAGGTTTTTCACGTATTTAGTAAGGAAAGCCTACAGTGTGGCAAAAACTGTGGCTCGTTGTCTAGAGGTATGGTTTTTGATTGGACTGAAATGTCTTGGATTTTGTTTTGGTCAAGCCCTTGATGTGATTTGTGATAACTTGGTGGCTACACAGAAGCCATATTATACCCAGGAATAGCTTCACTCATTCAAAACTGATACCTTGTGCATGCAAACTTGTGAGTAGCTATTGGAGGACACATTAGAGAAATTAGTAACTGACATTGCAGAAAGGCATCAACCTCACTATCAAAGCCAGCATAGAAGTCAATTAGTTACTACCAATGCAAAGTGTATCCAAGAAGGGGCCATTACCCTGGCAGAGGGAAAAATCTGGAGTAGATGCATGCAAGGAAACTTAGATAAATTTTCCTCCAAATCAACAAAATCCTCATGATGATGAAGACAAAAATAGTTTTTGTGTATGAGCCACAGTGCTTGTACAAGATTCTTCCTTTTGATCTACCCTCTGTATCCAGAGTCGTAAATGGCTGGTGGTAATCGTAGCAAGGCACATGTCACACCCAACTTTCACTCTAGACCAGTGATACTCAGACTGAGGCTCGCGAGCTGCAAGTGTCTCTTAATATGTCTCCTGTGGCTCTTTGCAGCACATGATATTAAAACACTGTGTGCTTTAATTATTAACCAATCAGGATGCTTTTACTATGTTATTAACCAATTAAGCTATTAACTTGCACTAAGTAATTAACCTGTCATACTGTTTAAATATGAATATATAGTACTATAGTAAATGAAACAATGAATTCACACTACTGTGGGTCTTTTGGGTAACTTTGATCACTAATTTGGCTCCTGAACCACTGAGGTCTGAATATCACTGCTCTAGACCCTTGAATACTCACTGTGGAAGCAAACATACTTGGAAGATAAATTTCCAAGAATCTCATATCCTATATAGCTTTTAGTTAATATTGACACTTCTATCAGGGTGTGTGTCTTTTATTTAGTTTATTTTATTTAAAATAAATTAATTAAAAAAAAAAAGTAAAACCCACAAACATGGCCGTAGAGCATTGGACCTTTCAAGTCCAGTATCCTGTCTATGACAATGACCAGAACCAGCTGCTTCAGTAGAAGGTGCAAGAAACCTTAGGCAATTACAGTAATTGAAGCAAAAGCCTCCCCTTCCCTCCCGTTAGGGGTTGGCCTGTGATTGAGACATGAGTGTTGATATCTCTTCCAACCAGGGAGTAACTAGAGGTCAAAGTTTCTCTGCCGGCAATGGAAATAATGTCCTGGTTAGAGAAGAATCTACCTTTCAAGACAGTTCACATAAAGAATACAGGAAAGAAGAAAAAGGAAAGTGTGGTGTCCTCCTTGTCCTCCACTGGCCCGGAAGGCACTTTGGACTTGCTAGGTAGCCAATGATGCCACATTGTAAACAACAGACCTCTTGAAGCAGAGACTCTTTCATTCAGACCAGGAACAGTTAACAACTTGGGCATCAGAAGAGAAGTGTAATTCAGCATGGATTCTCTATTAAACTCTGATACAGTTTGGTATCCACACAACACTTGGGATTCATTGATCTGATCAAATTTACATTTCTGGTGTGAGGGGAAACCAAAAGCCCAGCACAATGGGATCATGACCTCTAGATACTATTGTAATAAAATTATAATAATAATCACAAAGTTCTAGTGATCTCAGCTGCACTAAAGTTTCTTTGGGAGGCTTGGTTGTTGTCCTACAAGAAAACACCTTAGAAAGGTGAGTATCAGCCATAGTGGCATTTTGAAAATAGGCACTTTGGATCCTCCACTTAAGTATCAGGTGCCAAATTTAATTACAGTGACAAATTAGACAAGCCTGTGGCAGACCTTTCCAGCTGCCATTACCTCGGAAAGGCAAGCTTTAGAATTAGTTCTCCTATCCAGACAAGAACCACACTGCCTTTGTCATGGGGAAAAGGTTATTCTTACAGCTCCAGAACATTTCTGTCCTAAGTAAGTTCCTCTTTCCACAATTGCTGGGAAATAATTATCCTGTGGTTTTGTTCTAATCCTTGGAAGGTTGTGGTATAAATAAGCATGCTTAGAGTGATAAAGATACATACTCTCTATGCTTGAGATGTATGCCAGTTGTACTCTGTTCATCCCATTCTGTCCAAAATACCAAGGCCTTGCAGCTCAAAGTTGCTGCAGGCAAGGTGTAAAAATCTTACCAGTTGGCATACTAGGCATCTGGGAAACTATTCACAGAAGTCTCTAGAGACATTGAGGGAAAAGTTTTTGAGCCTCATCTGAAGAAGATCTTCAAGTAAGTTTCCTTTCCTCTAAAAAAGCATCCTTTAGTAGAGGGTTCTACTGGATTACTTCTCTCACAACTCCATATTTTATAAAGCTCTTGCTTTATATGGGGGGAACTCCCGTTCTTGCATTATTCTACTAGAATAATTAAACTCTGCTTTTCCTTTCCTTTCCTTCCCTACTTCTAGAATTCACTGCTCTGTACTTCCTATAAATTAGGAGAGAAGCTGTGCAACAGAATGTGTAATTTCTTACCTGATAATTTTCTTTCTCTTAGCAGCTTCTCTCTGAATTCAACCCAACATGGTAATCATATAAATGACCAGAATATAAATTTGAAAATTTTCATTAAAAGAAGTCCTAGACATATATTATCTTAAAGTTAATTTAGTGTGATAATTATGTCATGTTACCCTAATGTAGGGTTACCAGATAGCAACTGTGAAAAAACGGGACGGGGGGGGTAATAGATGCCTATATAAGAAAAAGTCCCCAAAAATGGGACTGTCCCTTTAAAAACGGGACATCTGGTCACCCTACCTTAATGCTACTAATTGGTTGCAAGAGCATTTCTACAACTGTGGACGAACTCTTCTGGTGGCCTGAGCTGAAAGGCGGAGCTTAGTCCTGGAGCGTCCAGCTGCAACTCTGGGCCAACTCTGAATTCTACAAGTGGTGCATTCCATAGTTAGCCCATGAGTAATTAATTGAGAGAGAAGCTGCTGATAGAAAATTATCAGGTACGAAATTTTGTCAATTTCTAATCTTAAATGTATAACGTAAGATTTTTGCTTTCTTAGTGATTAGGTAGTTATCCTAGAATAATACACTGATCTTTCCTTTTTAAAATCACTACATCAGGTTTTTTTAGAAAAAGCTGCTAGCAGTTTAGTTATGAATAGAAACCAAATATTCTTATTTATATGGATCAGATTTTCTTACCTGCCATGCAAGCATATGAACAGCATATGTAGTATTTATATTAAAATTAAAGAGGTTCAAATACTTACTATCATGTGGGCAGGACCATCTGCTAATACTTGTATTCAAACCAGAGATGAATTACAATATATATGGAGAAAGGGGTGGGGAGGTGCTGGTTTTGATAGCTCCAGTTTTTATTAATCACTATTCCCATTTTCAAACTGTCTTGTGGATTTTCTTGCTTGATTTCTCTTATGGGTTGGAATCAGTTTTCTTGGCGACTTGCTGGAAGTATAGTGGTAGTTTTGTGATTTATGATTAGGGCTCTGTGTCTGTCATGGAGTTGGCGGAAGTCATGGATTCCGTGATTTTCTACAACCTCTATGACTTCTGCATTGGCAAGTGTGGCTGACCCCAGGGCCAGCTGCTCAGGCAGCCTCAGGGATAACCACACCGGTTGTTGTTGGAGCAGTCCTGGGGCCAGCCGCACCGGCCGCTGCTGAAGTGGCTCTGGGGACCGCCCTAGCAGCAGCTGGTGGGTTTGGCCCCGGGGACCCCCTAAGCAGTGGCCCCAGCAGCTGGTGCCTCTTTCCATGCCCCCCCCTTCCCCCAGAGCAGTACTGAGATTTAGTCAGGGGTATTTATAGTACAGGTCACCCATCATTAATTTTTGTTTATGGCCTGTGACCTGTCCAGGACTTTTACTATATATACCTGTGACAAAATCGTAGCCTTAATTATGAGGTTCGTGAGTTAGCAACTGGACTGAGGTGACCAAACTCTCTCTTGTTCACTGCCTCTGAAGTACAGTATCTGTATATAGTCATCTAGCTCAAATCCCTAGTGTGAACTGGTGAATGACAAGTGAAAGAATCTGTATCCCATTAATCCCCTATGTTTGGTTTCTTTAGAGTATTATACAAAGATTAAATAGCCCCATAAATCTCCATTGAAGGCAACGGCAAAATTCTTTGTCTGGGCCTAAAGTTAGTAACTCATAATTCAGGATTAAATTCCTACATCAGCCATTCAAGGAGGGTAAGCAGTAATGATTAAAGCTGATCATGCCAGATGTAATTTTCATGGCACTGTGACTTTTCTTCTCTTAGTCTGTTTCCATTTCTTCCTAACATAAAGATGTGTTTAGCAATTATAGTGCTATGAAAGTAGTGTGACTTAAGTATAAAATGTTTTATCAAAATAAGACCTACTTTAGTGACCCTTACCATTTTTTTTAAATGTTATAGCTGTTTTGCCATCTTTAATTGCTTTTAATCTATTGTCATCTGTTAGGATATTCAGGCCTGTCTGTAAAGGCCTATACTCTAAGAATTTAGGTGTATTCTTATCACTTAGCTAGTTACAGAGGTATAAAAGAATCAAAATCGCTGTCTGCCAGTGTAAAGTCCTCTTACTGTGACAGTCTGAGGCCGTTCTTCGGCTAAGGCCTTTGGCTAAGCAGCGGAGGCAGCCATAAGCTGGGAAGCGACCGGTCACACCCTCACATTCCAAACCTAGTCACATTGAAATAAGGCGCTATTGGGCCATTAGGAATACAGTCCTGTCCTGATAATGCCTATCGCCTCCAGAGAAAGGGGAGTGCTGAGAAGATGTAAAAGGAAACTTTTAGTTTGATAGCATCCTGTCTGGCAAAAACTCACTTATCAATAGCTGGGATGTGAAATCCTCATTTCTTTGTTGTTCTATCACTGTAGTCCCCATTTCCTTATTGTTTGTCTGTATAATCTCTGTCTTGTTCTGTGATTGTTTCTGTCTGCTGTATAATTAATTTTGTTGGGTGTAAACTAATTAAGGTGGGATATAATTGGTTAAATAATCATGTTACAATGTGTTAGGATTGGTTAGTTAAATTTCAGTAAAATGATTAGTTAAGGTACAGCTAAGCAGAACTCAAGTTTTACTATATAGTCTGCAGTCAATCAGGAAGGGTGTGGGGGGGGAAAAGAGGAACAGGGAATGGGGGTGGGGAAATTGGAATCATGTTTAGCTAAGGGCAGGAATGGGAACAGGGACACATGTAAGGCTCTGTGGTGTCAGTTGGGAGGGGGGACACTAAGGAAGGAAACTGGACTCATGCTTGCTGGAAGTTCACCCCAATAAACGTCAAATTGTTTGCACCTTTGGACTTCAGGTATTGTTGCTCTCTGTTCATGCGAGAAGGACCAGGGAAGAAAGTGGGTAAAGGAGTAAGCCCCCTAACAACATCTATTTGACATAACTTTTCTTTTTTAAACTAAATTTTAACTTTCATCATTCAGAAGTGAATGCACCCAATTTGTGGTTAGGAAAATGATCAAATTTTAAGAGATTAGCTTTAAAAACAAATATAAAAGCAATCGGTGAAACACTGCAAAGGTGAGATATTGCAAAGCTTAGAAAAAATACAGATTTAAGTAGTGGGTTTTTTTTAATGACTGCAAAACTGCATAGCTTGTTAACTGAAATTGAAGTGATCTGAGTTGATTCTGTTCTTTCTAAACAGAGACTCTATTTAATGAATCTGGCATTGTATATACAGGGTCAATAGAACTGTGTTGAAGCACCACTTGATATACTAAGACTTCTGTGTCTTATATCAGTCAATATCCTTGTAGTATTTGCACTACATAGAAGGTCAGAATTTTCAGTAAGACATAGAAGCGTATTTGTGTATCTGTAATATATACTCGGAAAGGGATTTGCATGACTTTGGTGTATATGGATGTAGGCCGGTAGTGTTTGGTCACAGAAATTAGATGCATTCAAATTTGTTTACCTTTAACTTTAAAAGTCTGGTGCATAATATATTTTAACCAGAGCACTATTATTTTTGTGTGCTAAAAGTGTTAAGCATTCCACAAAACCTGTATGACTCTGTTGTCAATGGTATGAAATGCACACTGAGCAAGGCAGGGGCTTGCTTAACACTGCCCCTTTTCATGTCTATATATGTAGAATCATAGAAATGTATGGTTGGATGGGACCTTGAGAGGTCATCTACTCCATTCCCCCTGCACTGGGGCAGGTCTAAGTATACCTAGACAATCCCTGACAGGTGTTTGTCTAACCCGTTCTTAAAAACCTCCAGTGATGGAGATTCAGCAACCTCCCTTGGTAACTTGTTCTGTGCTTAACTACACTTATGGAAAGGTTTTTTTTTCATAATATCTAACTTAAATCTCCTTTGCTGCAGATTAGGCCACTTTACTACTTGTCCTACTTGCAGTGGATGTGGAGGACAATTGATCACCGTCCTCTTTATAACAACTATTTACATATTTGAAGACTGTTGTTAGGTTCCACTGCTCCAGTCTTCTTTTCTCAAGACTAAGCAAGCAGAGTTTATAAAAAAACAAAACAAAAACAAACAAAAAAAACCAACACCCCCTGTCCCCTGCTCCCCCCCCCAAAAAAAAACCCCAACTTTCCTCATAGTCAGGTTTTTTTAAATCTTTTGTAATTTTTGTTGCTCTTCTCTGGACTCTCCAGTTTATCCATATCTTTCTTAGACTAGGCATCTGGAACTGGAGACAGTACTCAAGGTGAGGCCTCACCAGTGCTGAGTAGAATGGGATAGTTATCTCCCATGTCTTACATATGACATTTTTGTTAATATGCCCCACAATATTAGCCTTTTTCTCAACTGCATCACATTGTTGACTTTTATGTTCAGTTTGTGATCCACTATATCATCCAGATCCTTTTAAGCAGTACCAGTGCCAAGCCAGTTAATCCCCATTTTATGGTTGTACATTTGATTTTTTTCCTTCCTAAGTGTAGTGCTTTGCATTTGTCTTTGTTGCATTGTATCATGTTGATTACATATTCCTGAGGGAATTCTGCACCCAAAAATGAAAAATTCTTCACCAAAAAATAAAAATTTTGCGCACACTATTTTAAAATCCTGAGAAGTTCTGCGTATTTTATTTTTCAATAGATAAATGTGGAGGCTTCAGCATGACAGTGGGGAGTACAGGCCAGTGGCTTCGTGGAGGTGGGAGATCACCCTGCAGACCCCCGCCCACCCAGGGACACAGACTCAGTGGTGAGGTTACACCTGACACAGCGCAAAGGCCAGGCCTACCCCAGAAACAGCCCAGGGCCCTGCCCCTCCATGCTAGGTGCAGCCGGGGAAGATTTCTGGGGGTAAATCTTATCCAGCCTGGGCACTCCTTGCAGGGGAAGAGGAAGTCCTGTCCTCTCCCGCCCCCAGACCAGTTGGGACTAACAGCTGAGCCTGGTGCACAGTAGGAGCCACTGGCGGGCTGTCCTCAGCTCCGCTACCACCATCCCCCCAGTGATTTACCTCTCCGCTGGCTGCTCCGAGGGCCTGAAATGACACACCCACACTGCTGAGGAGGGGCACGTGACTGCTCTTGTGGCTTCTCTTTGCTTCCTCATCAGAAAGTCATTTTTCTGCGGGGAAGCAAAGAAATCTGGGGGGGATATGAATTCTGTAGAGACACAGTGCCACAGAATTCCCTCAGGAGTAATTTCAGACCAGTTCTTGAATTTGTCAAGGTCATTTTGAATTCTAATTCTGTTCTACAAAGTACTTGCAAACCCTCCCATCTTGGTATCATCCACAAATTTTATAAGTGTACTCTCCACTCCATATTCCAAGTCATTAATGAAAATATTGACAGACCCCTGTGCGACCCTACTAGATATATCTCCCATTTTGACAGTGAAGTATTGATAACTACTCTTTGAGTTCAGTGTTTCAACCAGTTTTGCATCCACCTTGTTGTAAATTTCATCTAGACCACATTTCCCTAGTTTACTTATGAGACTGTCTTGGAAAAAAATCAAAATATGTCCACAGCTTCCCTCCCGCCTGTAATCTGGTAGGCCAAGAACCCTGTCACAAAAGAGAATAAGTTTGGTTTTGTGTGCTTTGTTCTTGACTAATCCATGTTGGGTATTCCTTATAACCCTGTTATCCTCTAGGTGCTTCAAATTGATTGTTTAATAATTTGTTCCAGTATATCTCCAGGTATCAAAGTAAGGCTTGATTGGTCTATAATTCGCCGAGTCCCCTTTGTGTCATATCCTCTTTGTTCCCTGTTTTCAGGAGAAGGGCAAACTTAGTACCTATCTTTAAAAAGGGGAACAAGAGTATATGATCGTATACTATTACATAAGTAATAAAATATCATGTCATGTTTTTACTATAGCTGTCTAAGGTTCATTTTGAAAGTTTGGCCCCATTAGAGCCAAGCCTGATTCACTGTACTGCTTGTAAATTACTTTTTATTCTGGCTGGCTTGCTTCATAGTATATAGCACTGAAATGTGCTGCATGTGAATCTTAGCTTGTAGAAAAGGATCTGTTGCATATGATCATGCACAAAGAGTAGGTGCAAACTCAACAACTTTAATACTGGCATTTACTGACTTGAGTGTTTAAATGTGCCATCAGAATTGTCTCTAAACAAAAGCTTTTATGGAATTTTCTTTAAATTTAAGCTGCCAAGAGTGTTTAGTTCAAATATTGATGCATTGGTTGAACTTTCCCTATTTTAACTGTTCAAATGTTTTTAGTCACAAGGAGGAAGGGTGCAATTAAAAGTTATTCAGTTTGTTTTGCAAGGAAGGAATTTTACTAATCTGAACTAAACATAGCTAGTTTTTCAATTATGTATTCTTTTTAAAATAAAAGCTCTATAAAAAGTAAGATTACATTTATGATGAAACCTGACAAGCAAGTTTTAATATGTATTTTGTAAAATGAAGGCTTTTACATGGGAGACAGTGTAGTTCAACGTGTAGGACATTGAGCTGGAAGTTCTAGTCTTGGCACTGCCACAGAGCTGCTTTGTGTCTTTAGTCAAGTCACACTCTTTGTTTGCCTCCTTTCACACCCTTGGCCTGGTCAAATTGTAAGCTCTTCGGGATAGGATTTGTCTCTTAATGTCTGTACAGTTCCTAACACAGTGGTGCTTTGATCCTGGTTGGGGTCTGCAAACTCACTTATAATACAAATTAATTTGTAGACCCTTCAAAAATGCATTTGTAACAATCTCAAAATTTAATATTGTTGAAAGTAACTATTTAAAACCATATATTAAATATTTACAAAGGTAAAATGATCCATGAATGGGAACTAATTGCTTCAGAGGAAGGTATCCTTTCAGTTACAGTTCCTAGTCCTATATCCTGTCTAGGTTAGTTTTGTTCAAAAGTCATTATGGTCCGATGCCTCTTGAGTTGTCTGTATTAAATGAGTTGGTCATAGTCTTATCCAGTCTTAGTGGACAGGTAGTGACATCACCAGAATCACAACTAGCACTTTTGTTACCTGTTTCAGCAGAGATGACTTTTTAAAAAAAGGAGGTATTGAATAGATTTGGAGAGTGAGCTTTCAAGCTCAGTCGCACTGAGACGATCCATCTTGATGACTATAAATCAGCACCTTTTAAAAATCTTAAAACACATTTTAGACAACAGTTGGCCTGGAACTCATCTAGAGACCTTCCCACACAAAAATTCTTCTAAAACATGTAGATTTGACACTTCCATACAATCCTTTTTCACTATCCTCTAACCCGGTGGTTCTCAACCTGTTTACCATTGTGGGTTGCACTGTGTTATGTGGGCTGCATCCAGTTCTACCTGTATAGCCCTAAGGATGTCCCATGGGCCGTGGGTTGAGAACCACTGCTTCTAATCTATTATATGTACTTACCTAATTTCAGATTTCTTACCTTAAGACAACCTAGATCCAAAATGCTTAAAATGTAAAATCTCTGACAACCTCATTAGTACATGTAAGGGTCACAATAGCACTGGAATAGATGATTGTTGTGCACTAAATACCTGTATAATTATCCTCTGCTTATCTTTTAATTGATCACTAGAGTGTATTGTGACATTACAACTGCTACTTATGATAAAATTGCTCTGGAAAGAACTTTGTTACTTACTATGATCAAGTTGATTTTTTTTTTACTACTTTATATTGGTGATGTGAATACTTTGGGCAAGGGTAGGAGGGAGTGTGCATCTGACTTTCATCCAAAGTGTAAACCTCCTACATATATGACAGAAGGTTTTGTCTTTCTGAGAAGTCTAGGGGGTTTCTGTTTACATAGGTGTATAAAAGATAGTTTTTAAAAACGAGCCTCTGAGAATTGGGAATACTTGAACATCCCCCTAGCGTGGCAAAGATGATGCTGGAAAAAAGCCTACTTCTGCATTGTCAGTCAGGAATATTTACTTAAAGAAAGCTACCACATGCCCTTTGTGGTTCTCAAAAACGTTAATGATTTTACAGTTCTCAAGTACCTGAATCGCAGACACCGTTGTTTCAGCTCAGAAGATTGGACAGGATTTGCTGTGGAGGCCATCAGTGTTCTACCTTAGTAGAATGAAGGCATTGTTGAGCAACACAAGGCTCTTCTTTTCCATCCTGCTGCTGGAGCATGTAACTTCTATTCCTATTTCCAACTCCTGACTGATCAGAGTGAGAGAGACCCACAGTGAGAGCAAACAAGTCTGACACACAGGAATGTGGAATGCTACAACTGAGCCACTGAATCAGAAATAGCAAGGTTTTTATGAATGTTGAGTTGAAGGAATTATCCCCAATAGTGTCACACAAGCTTTAATGTGGCATCCATTATGAGACTGTAGGGTTTTAACTGATTCTACAAAGTGTGCCCTCCTTCAGCTCATGAGCCTAACTTTGGTTTAAGAAGGCATTTTTGTTGCTGCTTCACCATATTCAGTGATTCACCTAAGTTCAGATGAATGTTGCAGTTGAGATTTCATGATCAATAAATTCTGGTGTCTGAGTGGGAAAGATCTATCTACAGCTTTTTGGATCACTAGGTAATTTGTTGATCTTGTAATGTATTTCTGTTCTTTGGGGGAAATGATTCAGATCCTAGTGGGCAATTTTGAAACCACATCTTATGTCAAAAAGAAGGGCATAGTTAATTTGGATGTAGCCTTTGATGATAGATGTCTGCTTATTTATACTTCTTCCCCCCCCGCCCCAAAAAAAAAATCCCCTTCTCCCAGCAATAGGAGTTGTGCTGCTTGTTGTCCATGAAATTGTGTTCTGTGGAAGAAATCCCAGACAGAGAACTTGAGAACTCACCAGTCACTGGAGTTCTCCTATTAGGAATTTTTCTATGAATTTACTCTCAGACAATTTGTGGCTATTTAACTATAGCATGTTATGTAGAAATGAAATCAGTTGAGAGTTGACTATACCAACACATTAAAGCATGTAAGGTGCTGTAGAATAACTGAAAAATAAATGTTGAACTTTATTTTTTTAAAAATCTTGCTATAATACTTCTCCCATGCTTTTAAACTGCATGTTGTCAGAGGTTCATATAATTTAGAGAGGGCTTAATTACTCATTTTAGGACTCTTCCATTCCCCTATTAGTGCAGGATTATTCTGGTCAGCGCATTTTAGTGTTTCTGTCTGGTTTAGACTGAAATGTGCCAAATGGTGAGTTCTCTTGATAGATTATACAGGGTAACACATTTTACTGTCAGATTTTTTTTTCTTGATATTAAGCATGTGGTTTTATTTTTCCTGTTTAGTTTCATTCCATGAATCCTATTTTTACGACCTTTTTATATATATTCATCAGAATCCAGATCATATATTTGTGCGGGAAGGTACTTGGGTATGTGTGCTGAAGGTTCACCATCTCTGGCAGTGAATAATCAATACCATACTCTCAGAGAAATAATACACTAGTGCTATTGACTTAACACTACAGCCACCTCTTTCAAGACAACGATTTTAGGATTGGAGAGCATATCATTCCTAGATTTATTGTGAATAGGCTTATATCCTGTGCTTATATTGCAATTACATTGCTCAAATCTTTAAATACAAAACATTACATGAACTTATTATTTAGGTTGCTGTCACAGAGTCCCCGGGCGATGCTCTGGAGCTGCTCTGGTGGAAGTCGTGTGAGCTTCTTGCTCTGAAGACAGGCTGCTCACAGAGAGGAGACTTCACCAGAGTCCTGACTGGCTTTGTAGGGAGCAGTTCCAGAGCATCGCCCTGGGGACTCCATGACAACAATGATTATAGGATTGGAGATCATATCATTCCTAGATTTATTGTGAATAGTGGCAAAGTCAGGCACTCAGAAATTAGGAAATGCCGTAATTAAGGTTGCCTGTGCTGTAAGTCCATTACGGTTCTAGTAATCAAGAAGCCAACTTGAGAGCCTGTACTCTACCACTACATCACACTCAAAAATCTTCTGCCTAGAAGTCTTGGATTTAATATTGGAATTGCTACTATATTACAATACAGTGAATGTGCAAAGAACTTTTGTCTGAATTCATTTTCTGCTGGGGCACCTGTATGCTTCTTACCAAAGTAGTTATTTGAATAGGAACAATATAGGAATATGTTTTAGTAACTGTGTTCACTGTGGGCTGTCACACTGCAATTTGCAAAGGACGCTCATTTCACTGATTTTTTTTTTTTTTTTTTAGTGGCTTGAGATTCCCCTCTCCAAGTTTTTCCTCTCCCCAAAGTAGCATGTTTAGCACAGTAGAATAAGTCTGAAGGTTGCCAACAGTCCTGTTATATTCCAAGAGAGTATTGAATGAGCAACTTTCATATTTTTTCTTCCCAGATGCACAATCAGAGAAGATGATCGTGTTTCTGATTTACCACAACTGGAGAGTCATAAGTAAGTTTGATTTCTGACATATAAAGATTTTGGAGCATGTTTTCTGTTAGTTCTTTATACTGCTTTTGTTTCAGAATGTCAGTGATATACTTCACTGTGTAATGTATTACCTTGCAGTCCATGGTTAGTGACATCCTTGACTAGCTCTACTGCAATAGCACCTATCACGTTTGCAGCTATTATAGAGGAAGAGCTCCAGCAAGAAGCAGCTCTTATCAGGAGCAGAGAGAAACCTTTGGCTTTGATCCAGGTAAAGGAAGATGTATTTTTTTCACTACCTCTTTTAGAGATGACATTTTAGAATGAGCTATTCATATGCTGCATCGTGTCTACCAGCTGTTAAAACATAACTTCAGGCTCATTTTGGGAGGGTAGGGCTATCCCAGGGGTGGGCAAACTTTTTGGCCTGAGGGCCACATCTGGGTATAGGAATTGTATGGCGGGCCATGAATGCTTACGAAATTGGGGTTGAGTGTGAACTCTGGCTGGGGGTGCGAGCTCCGGGGTGGGGCCAGAAATAAGGAGTTCAGAGTGCAGGAGAGGTCTCCGTCTGGGATGGGTCTGGGGATGAGGGATTTGGAGTATAGGAGGGTGCTCTGGGCTGGTACCGAGGGGTTCGGAGGGCAGGAGGGAGATCAGGGCTGGGGCAGGGTGTTGGGTGCGGTGGGTGGGGGTGGCAGCTCAGGGGTTCAGGCTCCGGGTGGCACTTACCTCAAGAGGCTCCTGGAACCAGCGGCTAGTCCCACCTCCGGCTCCTACACAGAGGTGCAGCCAGGTGGCTCTGCTGCATGCTGCCCCATCCGCAGGTGTGGTTTCCGGCCAATGGGAGCTGCAGGGGCGGTGCTTGGAGTGGGAGCAGCGTGCGGAGCAGAGCTCCTTGGTTGCCCCTATGCGTAAGAGCCGGAGGGAGGACATAACCGTTGCTTCTGGGAGCCGCGTGGAGCGGCCCCTGACCCTGCTCCCCAGCTGGAGCGCCGGAGCAGGGCAAGCCCCAGACCCTGCTTCCCAACGGGAGCTGGTGGGCCAGATCCGGCCCGCGGGCCATAGTTTGCCCACCCCTGGGCTAGCCTGACAGTATTTGGGGACTTTAACTGCTAGGGCTACGTTCTATATTCCCCAATTTTCTTTGCCTGCTCTCATGGTTTGGAGTGTGTTGCCTTCTCCCACTCAGCCAGTCCATGAGTGTTTTAGAATCTGTTAGGATGTATGGCCCCAGGACCTGCCCGGCTAACAGGTTTTTTTTTTTAAAAGACCTAGCACGCAAAACATATCTGTATTTGAATGAAATGAAGAATATTCATTGATTACTGACGTGCAGGATGTATCATTATTCAGGGCCATTAAACCTTATTGGCAATGGTAATTTGTTTTAAAAGGTAACGCTGTTATACATTGAACAGTTTCCATCCCCCATGAGATGATTTCTTCTAGACCTGATTATAAAATGCTGACTTCCCCTTCCCCTCCTCTCTTTCTTTCGTCCTTCAGATTGAGGAGCGTGCTATTCAGGATTTGCTAATCCACTACGAAGCTTTTGACAACCCTGATGAGTTTGTTGTCGTTGAAAGGGCTCCACAGGGACCTATTGCAACACCTTTGTGGAACAAGCACTGAAGCTAATCCATCATGAATTTCATGAAGATGTGTCTACTTCAGAGTTTTTGACTTTTATTACAGGTAGAATTGGAGTGCGGGAGCAGTCTTGTAAATGTAGTATCAGTGTTTAAAATGCTGCACATAATCTGCATGCATCTGATTATAGTGGGGAGAGAATGCAGACTATAATTTGTTAGTGTCCATTATTCACACCATATGATGTATGTATGTTTTGACAACAAACTTTTTACCATACCCTGTGTTAATAACATTCTATATAAAATTGTAGATTGAAAATACATTTGCTTATATTGAGGTTTAGTCCATGTTAGGACAGTAAGGGTTTTTGTTAAATTCACAGGTGGTGGGGAAAAAGTAGGCCCTAATTTTGTGATTATTGTAAAACTGATGGTGCAAAATTATGCATCTTTTAAATGTGGGTGTTTTAATCAGGATTGACATGACAGATTAGAAATATCCCAAATGTATCTTTGCTTAAATTTAGTCTAAAAATACCATTTGAAAATGCAGTTTTTCATAACCTCTGATGTGTGTGTGTGTGTGAGAGTACTGGTTCTCTCGGCTATGGTGGCTAGTACTTTTGACTGTTAGTCTTCATGGTGAGCCTCTGTGCTGGACTTGATGTGCTCTGCTACTACCTGCTTCCAGTTCAGTTGTGTGTGTTTTTACACTGTTGTTAGATTGGCATTTTGAGCCGCCCAAGCTCTGTTATGGCTTAAAACAAGCACAGTTCAGTGGGATGTGGTATCACTAGTTGGATCATCCATGGTGTATTCTGGTAAATTGGTACAATTTTAGAACCACTGTATTAAAGTGCTGAGGAAATGCAAAACCTGTATGTTAAATATTAGAGCTACAAGGACGAATGCTTAACTGTGGATTTTGAGAATGCCTAACCTGCAAAGATTTCATGGCTGGCTTTTCAGTATTGTGTATTCAAAAAGTTCTTTGTGCCTGGTTTCTCTGAACAGATTTATAAAAATTGTTTAATAGCCTTATGTACAATATGCTGTCTTGTTGGGTTGTGTTGTGTTTGGGTAGTTAAATGTGGATTTACCAGTTTCAGTAATCTCAGCGTTTACAGATCCTGGGCAAACTGGAGAGGATCAAGCTTAGAGAAGGTATACCCAGATGGATATACAAAGCAATCACTATGTGATAAATTGAGTCTTGGAAAAGAATGTAGCTGCATCTAATGGCTTCAGGTGAGCTACATTTAAAAAAGAAACCCCATGTAAACAAATTCAATAAACATTAAAATCTTGATTCACACAAATTTGTGTACTTAAATTTTTGTGTGCCATTGTATAAAAATTGACTTTTGTGGCAATTAGAGTATTCTAAAAGTATTTTCATTTTATGTGGCGCATGAACAGTGTGCTTAATACAAGATAAAATGTCAAGTAAACCCCTACAAGGGGGAGGGGATTGCTGTGGAAGTGAAATTTAAAAAGCGTAATCTGAAGACAGAAATTCTTCAAAAACGTGTGAAATCCTTTATTTATAGATATGATTAAAGAGTTGTGACTGATAGGATAGACAAAAGCTAAAATGCCAAATTGTCCTGATACAAGTATAATGCCATTAGTCTGCAATATATTAATTTTCATGTACTAATATAGGACTTTATTCTGTTTTCCTGATTGAGGTTCATGTCACCAAAAGCTTGCATTTAAATATTTAAGAAAGGTATTTTAAAAGGCCAGTCCTATTTTATCAAACAATTTTGTATATGAATGTTTTAATTTCTTGAACTAAACTATACATCAGCATCAACTCAGTGAAATAAATTTGAGGTTATCAATTCAATCCTTTTTTTAAAAGCATCTCTTAGGAAATACATGCATGAGTTTTCTCTTGAGAGAATTTTACCTCAATAATCTTTAAAATTAGCACCTTCTCTTTAACAATACTTTCTTTGGTTGTAATGAATAATATATTACTGCCCAAAGAAGTATTAAGAAATAGTTATATTAATGACAAACAAATTAGTAGCATACACCTATAAAACTTATTTAGAATGACAAATCCCAAGCCATGTTAAAATGTATGTTAACTAAATACATGTACATATTTTCATTCTTCCAGCAATAATTAGGAAACAATTAAACTACCCCATGGGAAAACTATCTGAATGTTATGAACTTGTTAACTGATAGTTACCAAAACTGATAGTAATTACCAGTTGCTATTAAAATTGGAGTTACTCTAAGCTGGGAGAACACAATTTGAGAATATAATTAACATATTACATACAAAAACCTTCATGAAAAGGACATTATTTAGGTTGCAAAGTTAAGCACTTGAAAGTTAGGAAATGTCAGATTTACAATTGCCTGTTTCAGAGTACCAGCCGTGTTAGTCTGTATTCGCAAAAAGAAAAGGAGTACTTGTGGCACCTTAGAGACTAACCAATTTATTTGAGCATAAGCTTTCGTGAGCTACAGCTCACTTCATCGGATGCATACTGTGGAAAGTGTAGATCTTTTTATACACACAAAGCATGAAAAAATACCTTCCCCCCCCCCCCCCCACTCTCCTGCTGGTAATAGCTTATCTAAAGTGATCACTCTCCTTACAATGTGTATGATAATCAAGGTGGGCCATTTCCAGCACAAATCCAGGGTTTAACAAGAACATCGGGGGGGGGGGGAGGAGGGTAGGAAAAAACAAGGGGAAATAGGTTACCTTGCATAATGACTTAGCCACTCCCAGTCTCTATTCAAGCCTAAGTTAATTGTATCCAATTTACAAATGAATTCCAATTCAACAGTTTCTCGCTGGAGTCTGGATTCGAATTTTTTTTTGTTGTAATATCACAACTTTCATGTCTGTAATCGCGTGACCAGAGAGATTGAAGTGTTCTCCGACTGGTTTATGAATGTTACAATTCTTGACATCTGATTTGTGTCCATTTATTCTTTTACGTAGAGACTGTGTAACCTGAATTTGGCCCCTTTGTGCATCCGACCTCTGAACTTAATGAGGCCAGGTTCTTCCGGAAAAAAAGCATGTGATGACGTAATTAAAGATCATAATGCACAGGCACAAGGGTGCTAAATTATGGTTGCACAAACAACTGTAACTCTGGCATTTCCTAACTTTCAGATGCCTCATATCGCAAGAGAAGTTGTGACATGCAGAAGATCAAAAATCAAGCCGGTTGTAGAGCTGAATGTAGAACCCAGACTTATTGACTCCTAGTTATGACCATGCTCCCTTCTGCAAATGATTTAAAACACAATTAAGCAACAACAACAAAAACCCAATCAGAGCATTCTGTGAATACATGGCACCTATTCAAAACCATCAAAAACTTCAAGGCAAGAGTTTCCATTTTAGCACTCTGTGTCAAGATTCCCATGTAGCTAATTTTAATAACTTGAAAATTAATTCTCAAAACCCTGTTATACAAAGACAAATCCTCTATATGTATTGTCTATACAGTATACTAGCACTTAATTCCAATTCTTATCTAGCTATAGCAGGAAGGAATAGATTTACATCAGGGGTTTTCAAACTTCACTGCACCATGACCACCTTCTGACAACAAAAATTACTCCAGGAGGGATTGAAGCCTGAGCCTGTCCAAGCCCCACCGCTCTGGGCAAGCGGGGAGGGGGCAAAGCCCAAGGACTTCATCCCCAGACAGGGGGCCTGTACCCTTAGCCCTGCCACCCAGGGCTGAAGCCCTTGGGTTTGGGCTTGAGCTCCGGGCAGTGGGGTCGAGCTTCAGCCCCAGACCCCAGCAAGTCTAACTCCAGCCCTGGTGACCCCATTAAAATGGAGTCACAACCCACTTTGGGATCCATAGTTTGAGAACCGCTGATTTAGATTAAACTGTTCCAAGCAAAGCTGCGGCAATTCTGTCCTTTTCAGTGGCTCAACACTCTGTAAAAAATGCCTGCACTGTGAACTGTTAAGGGAGCCACTGCATCTGTTCATAAACAACTATGCCTTGTTTGAATTTGTGGTGTGTTTCCTGTAAAGATAAGCATAAAAATCCTACCTTTATGAAGAAATGAAATGCAAAATCTAATTATGATCAGTTCTAGTAACTTTTTATAATAACCTGCCTTAGTACAGCCAGGAACTTTGTAATTATCTTTATTACCTATTATGTTTTGGTAAAATAGTTATTTATCAAAAATTTGTCTAGTTCCTGGGTTAAATTTCCAGGACTTAATGTAAATTGGTATCTACAAAAGGCAGCGCCTCACTGTTTACAGTGAAATGAACATATGGCATCTTGGTGTGTAATTTCAAAACTCCTCACATTATGGCTTGTTGGCATAAGAATTGGGAAGTTAATAAAAGGTTTTTGATTCAATATATGCAAATATCCAGTTGCTGGGTGGGATGAGTGTTTTGAGAAGGATTAGCCGAAGTACTTTATTGATTTGTCTTCTCATTCATTATCTCAAACTTCAAAGCCACTTGCCCCCCCTCCAAAAAAAGGGAGGGGGAGAGGGGCTGATCTGAAAACAATACTTTCACTTCTAATGGAGACAATATTATGTTTAAACAACTTTAATTTGTCTCTTTTTATACTGCTGCAGTAACTCCAGGCTATTGAAGTTTCCGGCACTTGATACCATACAGCATTGTGCTATAAGTCACCTGCTCTAAGGCATTTCAGAAATATGGCTAATCTGTTACTTTGCAACACAGGATAGATTAGTTAGAGAGGAGACCAAATGAGTGATTTCAATCATTTAGTATAGCTGTAATTGCTGTAATCTACAAGTAACCTTCATTGTTTATGAGCAGACTCCATGTGGAGCATGCAGGAGAAAATCTTATAATACATACTGTTGCTTTAATTTCACAGGAGGGAGACTACTGACCACATATGCTCATTTAACTTGTTGTAGGAACCTCTTGATGGCAGTAACCACTGTTGTACTACTTTAACTATACATCTGTAGTTAACGCAGTAAAACCCCTTTACTGTAGATGTACTTATACTGGGATAAAGTGCTTATACTGGTACAGTTTATTCCCATAGGGGAAGGGCAATAAGATTTATGGGGGTAAACATGTACTCTGGCATCACTACATCCACATTAGGGTTTGTACCAATATAACTATTTCAGTGAAGAATCAGACCCCAAACCAAAATAGTTGCACCATTACAAAAACCATGTGATGACTAGGCCTTACGGTAAGTTCAAAACACAAGGGGTGAAGTCCTGGCTCCTCTGAAGTCAATGGTAAAACTCCAACCGACTTCAGTATGGCCTGGATTTCACCAATAAATCTTATTTTGTCTCCTGAGATGTGCTAACAGATTAAGAAAATCTATTGTCAGTCTTTTTCTTTTCTGGAAGTGGAGGCCTCAGTAACAGTGAATAGTGAATAACACAAGCATAGTTACAGGTTTCAGAGTAGCAGCCGTGTTAGTGTGTATTCACAAAAAGAAAAGGAGGACTTGTGGCACCTTAGAGACTAACCAATTTATTTGAGCATAAGCTTTCGTGAGCTAAGCTCACTTCATCGGATGCATGAAGCATAGTTGTTAGTAGTTCCTTAGTCTTTAACATGGAGGCAGTGGTGAGGTTGGGAAATAGCTCTCTAGAGACAAAAGTGGGCTACTGTATTTTTTTTTTCTTTCAGTTCTTAATGAATAGTTTACTTTTTCCTAAATATTTTTTATGTTGTTCATTGAATTGCTGTAGGAAAACTGATGGAAGGAATTTTGCTTACCTAGATAAGTTTGTTACCACAATCACTGTTTGAATCTGCATCTTTCACACAGCATCTTTTTGCAATTAAAAACCTTAGTTTATAGATGTATTAAAATTTCCCTATATAGCAATGAGTCTTGTATGTTAAGCAATCCAATAATTAAAACCATGCTTGACCACTTAAGCCATTCCATTGTTCTTGAGTGACTCGGGCAGCCACAAAATAAAGATGGTGCAATGTCTTCACATTGCATTTGGATGTTGCTGCTGATATTGCGACAGATATCAAATGATTTTATTTCTGACTCCAATGACTACAGTAGATTCCATTTTTAAAAGTTTTTTGCCAATAGTTTCAGCAAAGTAGTATTAATAGATTCTAAGGCCAGTAGAGATCGTGATGATCATCCAGTTTTACTTCCTGCATAATTTCATCAAGTGCTTCTGACTCTAAACACTCAGCACTGAAAAAGTTGATACTGCCCTCTTCTGCTGTTGCCTCTTCAGAACTGAAAGTGTTGGTACAGCAAGAGTCAGAAAATCCCATATGTTCTTCGGTACTATAAGCTTTAATATCCAGGACTCATCAAATATCTGCACAAATGCAGCTGATACCACAGGATTTCATATGCTCCAGAGATCTGTTTGTTTCTGAGGAACTAGAGTCTCCTGGGTTGAGCTCAAGACTCCCAGTACTGCAGCCTAACTTATCCCTGGACCTCACTTTTCACTACTACTGCCTGCCTCCCTGGTGTATCAATATGCACTGACAGATGGATAATTCCTCTTCCTCATATTCCGATAAAGGAGCAGACAAAGGAAGAGAATTTTTCAGACTCTCAGATCTCAGTACAGGGCTCTGCTGGCTGGCTGACCACCTTTGATTACCAAGAAACTGCATAATCAAAGGATACTTCCAGGCTTTTTACCACCATGATCTGCCAAGTGTCCTCCCTGGTATGAGCAGTCCTGGCAGCCTCCTCCATTCCCATATTTCAGAACTTGATGAAAAGAGTGGCAGTCACTCTACAAATTCCATTAGAAGAAGTCCAAGATACCCAGCATAAATTGCTTGGTGTACATGCACCATTGTCAGCCTTTTCTACAAATAAGGTGCTATTAAAACCTGCCAAAATGATTGGGCAGACTCCTGCTGCTCCCTTACCCTGACAGCTAAGAGGGCAGATTAAAAAATATTATGCTCTGGCTAGAGCATTAGAAGTTTTATTTTCTCATCCTCCCCCTCATTCTGTGATTGTGGAGGCAGTGAATTAGCATAATAGGTAACACCATTCAAAGGTAACCCCACACAGTAAGGACCAGAAGTGCTTAGACTTTTTTGGTTGTAAAAATTTTTCGTCTGCAACCCTGTAATTCCAGATTGCTAATTATCAGACAATTCTGGCAAAATATAACCACATCAATTATACCAAGTTTAGGTCTTTCATTGAGCATTTACCACAGGGAGCAACTTCAGGATATTTTTGCAGAGGGGCAGATTTTGATGAGAACCATCTTGGAGGCTTCTCTCAGCACAGCTGGTATGGCAAGTAGCTCCATCTCAACTGCCATAGTCATGTGTAGATCCTCCTTGCTCCAGTGCTTGGAATTTTCACAGAAGGTCCAAAGCACAGCAGAGGACCTTATCTTTGATGGTTTGAAATTGTTTAGTGACTCTCTGTTGGAATACTCAGTTTATTTAAGAACTGACTGGAAGAGCTCCATTGCAACTGCTCTGAAATGGAGAATACACATCTGGGAGTAAACCAAGTAGCAACAAGAAAAGGAGTACTTGTGGCACCTTAGAGACTAACCAATTTATTAGAGCATAAGCTTTCGTGAGCTACAGCTCACTTCCTCAGATGCGTATCATGGAAACTGCAGCAGGCTTTATATATACACAGAGAATATGAAACAATACCTACTCCCACCCCACTGTCCTGCTGGTAATAGCTTATCTAAAGTGATCATCAGGTGGGCCATTTCCAGCACAAATCCAGGTTTTCTCACCCTCCACCCCCCCACACAAATTCACTCTCCTGCTGGTGATAGCCCATCCAAAGTGACAACTCTTTACACAATGTGCATGACAATCAAGTTGGGCTATTTCCAGCACAAATCCAGGTTTTCTCACCCTCCACCCCCACACACAAATTCACTCTCCTGCTGGTGATAGCCCATCCAAAGTGACAACTCTTTACACAATGTGCATGACAATCAAGTTGGGCTATTTCCTGCACAAATCCAGGTTTTCTCACATCCCCCCCACCCCCATACACACACAAACTCACTCTCCTGCTGGTAATAGCTCATCCAAACTGACCACTCTTCAAGTTTAAATCCAAGTTAAACCAGAACATCTGGGGGGGGGGTAGGAAAAAACAAGAGGAAACAGGCTACCTTGCATAATGACATAATGTGTAAAGAGTTGTCACTTTGGATGGGCTATCACCAGCAGGAGAGTGAATTTGTGTGGGGGGGTGGAGGGTGAGAAAACCTGGATTTGTGCTGGAAATGACCCACCTGATGATCACTTTAGATAAGCTATTACCAGCAGGACAGTGGGGTGGGAGTAGGTATTGTTTCATATTCTCTGTGTATATATAAAGCCTGCTGCAGTTTCCATGATATGCATCTGAGGAAGTGAGCTGTAGCTCACGAAAGCTTATGCTCTAATAAATTGGTTAGTCTCTAAGGTGCCACAAGTACTCCTTTTCTTTTTGCGGATACAGAGTAACACGGCTGTTACTCTGAAACAAGTAGCAACAGTCTCTCCTCTTACTCAGCAGAAAACAATAGTTTCTATCTGCCTTGAAAAGTTCTCAAAGAAATGAGAAAGTAAGGGAAATGATCCTAAAAGTTTAATTTTTGGTGTTCAGTCCTATGGTTTCTTCCCATCTTTTTTCATTTCTTTGAGAATGTCAAAGATGAGGGAGGGGGAAAATTGAAGCATAAAGGTAAAACATTTGAGGCTGACTCCTCAACTGGTGTAAATCAATTGACTTCAATTGTAAATGAATTGGAGCTATACCTGTTTTATAACAGCTGAAGACCTAATCCATAGACTCAGTTAAGTGTAAATTGTATGGTTCAAATGGGCCTGCCTTCCTTTAGTTAAAAATCTCTTTTCCATCCTACTTCTAGAGGAAAGTGTCCAGTGCATCCTTCAGTCAGTGGTAGGGCTGAAAGAAAACTACTGCGTTTTCCATAGGAAACTCACTGTTGAGAAAACCCCTGATATAGCGTCATATGCCTTTAGCCTTAAACATTAGTTTTCCTGTCTCATCGGAGCTACATCTGATTTATAGGTCACTGTTTACTTGTGTTAGGATCACCTACTTTCCAGTAAAAACCCAAGTTATTTGCTCCTCTTTGTTTTCCTGCAGTCGTGACGAATCATCAGCTGCACTATCTTGCATTATGACTCATTTTTAGGGCTATTTTTTGTCTAATTTCATACTAGTAGCTTTGATCTGGAGAGCACCGTGCCACATCTGCTAAATGTCCTTGATCACAACCCAACTCTTCCTCAGAGAACTATGCTTGCCTCACCTGATGATAGTGGTTGAAACAATAAGTGGAGAAAATGGCACTTACAAAAAAGATTGAACTAGAGAAGTGTTTTTTTCACACACAGAGCTTTGATCCTACACTGTATTTTGTATAAGCCTTTATTGCAAAGAAAAAAATTACTGATCCTTTTCCTGTTGTCTGTATTTTAAGATGTTTTCCAGATACATACTCGCCCACTTGTACGTATGCAGAGGAGGTGAAATTGAGCTATAAGACTATAAACACAACAAAGGGTGCTGATCGCATCATTGGTAACCCTGAGTTTTATTTGTAACTTTACTAACCGGTTTTTGTGTGTGTGTGTGTGTTCATATAGTTTAAAAAGGGTGCAATACTGTTTGCAAAATATTTATATTTGTTTCTCTTTAGCTTTCTCTGTTTACATGGTACGTTTCTGTTTGCCGGAAAATAAGAAAGCAAATAAAATGATGTGTTTTTTCATACATATATTTTCAATAATGCTTTTCAATTAAAAATGCCTTTCATCATCTTTTGCAAACATTAATAAATTAGAGTGAGGCACAGTGGTAATGCACAATTAGCGTAGCTTCACAGATGGGGAAACAGAGGTTCAGAGATGGTAGCTGATTTACCCAAGATCAGACAGTAAATTCCTGGCAGTTCCAGAAAAAGAGCCCAAAGTCTCCTCTCTGAGCTTTCTGCTCTAACCACATGTAGCACTGCAGCTGTTTGCAAGATAAGCTGCCCCAAAACCTAATCTTTGGACTGATAAGAATTTTTTAATTTCAGTGATTCTATTACTGTAACATTTTCTGCAGAAAAGGACCTAGGGGTTACAGTGGACGAGAAGCTGGATATGAGTCAACAGTGTGCCCTTGTTGCCAAGAAGGCTAACGGCATTTTGGGATGTATAAGTAGGGGCATTGCCAGCAGATCGAGGGACGTGATCGTTCCCCTCTATTCGACATTGGTGAGGCCTCAGCTGGAGTACTGCGTCCAGTTTGGGGCCACACACTACAAGAAGGATGTGGAAAAATTGGAAAACATCTAGTGGAGGGCAACAAAAATCATTAGGGGACTGGAACACGTGACTTATGAGGAGAGGCTGAGAGAACTGGGACTGTTTAGTCTGTGGAAGAGAAGACTGAGGGGGGATTTGATAGCTGCTTTCAACTACCTGAAAGGGGGTTCCAAAGAGGATGGCTCTAGACTGTTCTCAGTGGTAGCAGATGACAGAACAAGGAGTAATGGTCTCAAGTTGCAGTGGGGGAGGTTTAGGTTGGATATTAGGAAAAACTTTTTCACTAGGAGGGTGGTGAAACACTGGAATGGGTTACGCAGGGAGGTGGTGGAATCTCCTTCCTTAGAGGTTTTCAAGGTCAGGCTTGACAAAGCCCTGGCTGGGATGATTCAGATGGGGATTGGTCTTGCTTTGAGCAGGGGGTTGGACTAGATGACTTCCTGAGGTCCCTTCCAACCCTAATATTCTATGAACTCAAGTAAGTTAGTGTATGGCAAGTTTCTGCACCACAAGTTATACCACTTTTATTAAAACACTGGAATTAAACCGCTGTTGCATGCCCACACTGCACTCCTTGTGACGCTGGAGTGCATCCATATTAGCAGCTCTTGCAACGGGACAGACAGCAATGCACTGTGGTAGCTCTCCCACTGTGCAACTGGCAGCAGGGTGCTTTGGGAAGGGTTTGCAGTGGGGTAGGCACAGCGTCCCATGATGCAGGTTTCCCAATCCCATTGTTCCATGGACATCCTACTACATTGCCAGCTGCTTTTCAACTGAAGTGCAGTGGGGTTGGGAGGGAGGGAGAGAGTGTGTGTATGGAGCGGGGGAGAGAGTGGGTGTCAGCAGGCTCTCTTGTAAGTTCCGAAAGCAGCAGGAAGCAACCAATCCTGAGGCAGGGGGAGGGGGAAACACACACACAGCCCCTGCCTCTGTGTTCAACAGCAGGAGCATTCCACATTAATGATTTGCTTTGTGTCCCGGAGCAGATCAGCTGTCGGAATCCAGGCTTTGAAAGGGGAGGGGCGCATGACTCCAGGGCAGCCGAGTTCAAAACAATGAGCAGTATGGTCACTTGAGGCATTATGGGGCAGCTCTGGAGGCTAATTACAGTGAAGAAAGCAATCAAGTGTCTACACGGGCAATAGAGCACTGGAGCCTCTGCGCAAATAGCCTGATGACTCTCGTTGAGGTGGGTTTTTTGCAGCGCTGCAACTGAGGAGTTTCTGTGCACAAAGTGGCTTGGCAGTGTATACACGTCTGCAGTTTGAGCGCAAAAAGCTGCTTTGCTGCACAGAAACTTGCCAGTGTAGACAAGCCCTAAGTTTGCTACCAGAATGCTATTCAATCAGTTGCCAAGCTTTCGATGAGATCTTTGTTCGTATGCTTGGGAGGAGGCATGAAGCAATTAATCTTGTCTTCATCCTATCCTGTATTCTCTATGCACCAGCAAGTGGTAGTCCCATAAACTTTGAGGGTTGTACTAAAAGTGCTTGGAGCTCTAACTATGTGCAACCCTGAGTCAGTTTACATGGTGTTAACAAAGCTTCATAAAAATAAAGTTAAGGAGTGATTTGATTACAGTCTATAACTACCTACTTGGGGAACAAATATTTAATTATGGGCACTTCAATCTAGCAGAAAAAAAGTATAACACAATCTAATGGCTGGAAGTTGTAGCTAGACAAACTTAGACTGAAAATAAGGTGTACATTTTTGACAGTGCGAGAAATTAACCATTGGGACAATTTGCCACAGGTCAAGATGGATTCTCTGTCTCTGACCATTTTTAAATCAAGATTTGATGTTTTTCTAAAACATATGGTCTAGGAATTATGCTGGGGAAGTTCTGTGGCCTCTATTTTATACAGGAGGTCAGACTAGATGATCACAATAGTCCCTTCTGGCCTTGGAATCTACAAATCCTCAAAAAATTGACTTATATATATTAAATTGCAATGTTATCTCTTAAATAAGCCATCTCCTGGAGAACTTTGCCTAACTGCAGTCATGTTAATTACAAGACAAGGCAGTCCTTAAGTGATATATACTACCTGCTTGGAAAATGTGATGGTGTGGTGACTTTGAGTGAGACCCTTAAAAGTGAACTGCAAAGAAAGGAAAATGGAGTTTGTGCCCCTTTTTGCGTTTATGATTAATTAAAGAAGGTCTGAATGGGTTTATTTAATCCATTTCCTTTTCTGCATTAGAAATTCAGGTCTCCTGTTCTGATAGAACTACCAGTGAAAATAGGACTACAAGAAAGAAGAGATTGAAAGCGGAGTAACTGAGAAGGGAAGGGGTTTTTAATCACTGATTAGAGCTGGGTTTTTGTTTTGTGTTTAGGGTTAGGTTTTTTGGGGGTGAAGGCGTTGTTACTACCAATGGCTAATAAACAATTGGAAGAAAAAAAACTTTTGTTTAAAGATTCAGCATCCTTGCTCCTTTAATTAAGTGGTGAGAGCAAACAACAAATAGCACTGTGACCTCCAGGAAATCCTCCAGTAAAAGAAAGGAAGGCCTAACTTGAGATGCCTACTATTTTCCAAGATTAAAAAAAAACAAGCATTAATAAATAAACGTACCTTTCAGACATACTTCAAACATGATGACTAAAAGAGGACACAAGCACAATTTGTGTGTTTAAAAAATGTTGTATGCAGATCACCTCTAAAACAAATGATTCGGCCCCAATCTAGTCATTTGGCATGTTGGCCGGCACAGTGCCCTGTTGGGAAGGGTCAAAGGTGCATGCAGACAGTTTGGGAGAAACAGTAGTCCTAGAGAGTAACAGTCTGGATGACCGTTTGAACTCAGAAAGACTTCTGAAAGAGGTGCTACATTAGTCAACTACAAGCTGTATTTTGTTCTTGGCATCTAAAATTCCTGCTCAGCAGTAAATTCTGCGGCTGCCAACCTGCTGCTTTCCCCAGAGTGACTTACCTCTAAGCTTTACATCCCTCCTTCCCGCACTACCACCACTACTTGGCTTTTTGCAAAAATTTCCCACCATTGCAGCTCCACTGGTGGTAACAATAATAAGAGGGTTAGTGTAGATAAAATTTTGGAACCTAGTGGCATGTTTAATGCTGTGTAATTAAGACCTGCTCTGAACAGTGCTAGAAGACATGTTAGACAGGCTGGTGGCTGCAGGGGCGTTGTCTACACTAAGCCTCTCCACTTCTGCCACTGGTGGGGGGGGTAAGGATCTCTGATGTAGACACAGCCCTAAAGACCTGTCTTTCTTACTACTTGTATGCAGAGGCTGTAGCTCAGTGTTGCAGGAGAGTCCTCCAGCACTGTTATTGGTCAGTAAGTTTTGTGTGTTTTTCTTTTAATACTCTTCAGGACTGAGGGATTTTCAGGTGAGCACTTTTATAAACTGAAGCAAATAAGGTCTGAATTCACATAGCTCTGAAGTTGGATTTCATACTTGCTGAGTCAGGCTTTCTTTCATTCACTATGTAAGTGGCGTATATATGAAAATATTCCAAAAATTTCATTCACTGTTCTTTAAGAAAATGTAACTGAAAAAGTGTCCTGTGATTAGATGTAGTAGGTGAGATTTGCACATTCTGAAAAGCCCTTGCAAAATCAAAGTAGCAAACAGTGCACGGAGACTAGTGGCATTGTTATGGACCAGCTCTCAACTGTGCTTTTTTGGCTGCAGCACTGCTGTCTTGACAAAATGTCTGGTCTACTGGATGTTTCAAATTAGTTTAGTCAAGCTCTGAATATTTTGGCTGTTTCTGAAAACTAGGATGTTTATATCTTAAAACAATAGGTTGGTTACCAAAGTGCAACTAAATTCTTACTGGGGCAGGAGAAAGGGAGGTTGTGGAATCTGGAGATTTGTAAGAGCAGGTTAGACAAACAACTGTCAGGAATGGTCTAGATAATACTTAGTCCAACCATGAGTGCAGGGGACTGGATTAGATGACCTCTTGAGGTCCCTTCCAATCCTATGATTCTATGAAAGAAGCTGATCAGGAAATGCACTGGTGAGATCAAAAGGCTTTAGCTGTTTGTGACATAATGCATACTAAGGTTGCCAGGCATCTGGTTTTTGACCAGAATGCCTGGTTGAAAAGAGACCCTGGCGGTGCTGACCAGGCTATTAAGTCTGGTCAGTGGTGCAATTGGCCTACAGAAGGCTCCCTCACTGCCCTGGCTCCGCTCCGCTCCTGGAAGCTGCAGGCAGGGAGGCTCCATGCACCTTCCCCAGCCCCAGCTCAGCAGCTCCCATTGGCCAGGAACCCCTCATCCCTAGCCCTACACCAGAGCCCGCACCCCTAGTCGGAGCCCTCACCCCCTCCCATACCCCAAACCCCTGCCGCAGCCTGGTAAAAATGAACAAGTGAGTGAGCATGGGGGAGAGTGAGTGACGGAGGGGGGATGGAGTGAGCGGGGCGTGGGGCCTCAGAGAAGGGTTGGGACAGGGGCAGGGTAGGGGACAGGGCACAGGAATTCAGTTTTCTGCAATCAGAAATTTAGCAACCCTAACACATACTTCTATATCACCTCTTCTAGAGGAAGGTAGAATGCTATTGGAAAGCTATCTAGTCCACCCCCTATCTCCTCACGTGCACTGATCTAGGCCTCTGTTCCATTATCCCAGGCAATACTGGCTGATGAGAGAGTGCTGCTCTCCTCTAAGCAGGAATTCAAACATCCTGCTCCTGTTTTCTGCTTGGGATCCAGGTGTGGGAGTTGTAAGGCTTTCACCTGTAACCCTTTTGTCCAGAGGTGGTGGCAGCAACAGGGGCCAGGTTCACAAGATCTAGGGTCATTCATGCCAAATAATTCAACAGACTCAAGCCCTCACTTAGAAACCTGGGGAAATGAAAGACAACCTCCCTAAGTGCCCTTAACAGACAGAAATTCCCCACTTGCAATCATTCCAAAACTGTACAAAGTAAAGAATATTAGGGGAAAAGGAACAGTCATAAATTTGGGGTGGGGGAGCAAAAGAGACTCTATGCAAAGAGAAAGTAAAATACCCTCCTCCCCCTTTTAGTAACTTTGACAGTTGTCTGTCTAACTCCCTTCCCATCCACCCAGCTGTGAGAGTGTCCTACAATCTCTTGGCCGCACCACCTCACCCATTCTTCATTTATAGTTATGGGGACTTCTCAGGTGTCACACGGGTTGCCAGCCCTCCAGGATTGCCCTGGAGTCTCCAGGAATGAAAGATTAATCTTTAATTAAAGATTATGTCATGTGATGAAACTTCCAGGAATATGTCCAACCAAAATTGGCAACCCTAGGTAGTCTATGCAAATGAAGCACTCTGTGGCGGTACCTTTCCCTCGTGTCCTTTTTCACCAATAGAGGGAGCAGACTTCTCCTACTCCACCTTAATCCTCCCGCAGTTGCTTCTGACCATAGGAATTACACACTAAAGTTTCATTCTAGGCTACCTTTGCCAATACAGGGCTTGCTCCTAAAGAAGCCAAAGGCAAAACTCCTATTGGACTTCAAGGGTACATCAACACCTCAATTAAACACCTGCAGCTGACCCCAGTCAGCTGACTTGGGCCTGTGGGGCTTGGGCTGCGGGGCTGTAACATTGTGGTGCAGCTATTTGGGCTCAGGCTGGAGCCCAGGCTCTGTGACCCCATGAGGGGGGAGGGTCCCAGAGTTCCAGCTCCAGCCTGAGCCTGAATGTCTACACTGCAATTTTTAGCTCCACAGCCTGAGTCAGCCGGGTGTTGGTCCTTCTTTGAGCAGGGGGTTGGACTAGAGGACCTCCTGAGGTCCCTTCCAACCCTGAGATTCTATGATCCAGGCCAGCCCTGGCCATGCTGCGGGTCTTTTATTCCAGTGTAGATGTACCCCAATAGGAGTATTTCCCTTCATACCAGCTGCTGTATCTTTAGCTCCCTTCAGTTAGAAAATAAAGCCAAAAAGGATGAAAGCTTTTTCAGTGTCACTGTATTTCATAGTTGTCGCTTCTGACATTTTGGGAAGATGCAAGAAGTGTTTTCTGTGGTTTCTGTTGCAGACGTTAACAATCATTCAAAGCAGCAAGCACAGGGGTGGGGCATGGCATGGCAGACAAATAACACCGCATACACTTTTATCACTGACAGACTTATCATGTAAGCAAAGCTGATTATCTTCTACATGGTGGCAGGTAATTACTTTCTATACTGGGAGAAGGAGGGTCTGATGCTGAAAGGTATTTAATAAAATAACTTCACAAATACAGAACTGTGAAGTGATTTTTTAATAAATATTTATTTTGAGTTTGCAAATAATACTTTGATCCCCAAAGGACTAAGGAATTAGCTGTTGGGCTTCACACCAGTCTAAATATTTCTAGCACATTTATTAAAACCCTTTTCAGATTCTAGTGCTGCAGCTGCCAGCCAGGAACAATGATTAGTTTCATTCTTTGGATGTCAAATTCCTTTTAGCCATGCTGGCCAACGGAAAGTTACAGGGACTGCCACTTGCCCTGGTAAGTCTGGTCTTCTGAAAGTATTTGAAACACAAAGAAGAGATTACAAATGAATCCACAGCTTTATTAATCATATTAAGTGATGTGTGTCTCCTTCCTTTTGTCTGTTGCTGTTTCAACCACTGCCGGCTGTAGAAATGCTGGGGCTACAGGCGCCAAGGTTCGTGTGCGTCTTGACGTCAAGCGTTGTACCAGGTCTTTTGTGGGAGTTTTTCTCCATTCAAGAATGGCTTGACATATATCTTATTTGCTTTTGGTAACTTTATTTAATAGGGTCTTAGCAATTTTAACTGCCAATTTGGCTTTCCCATTTGACTGGCTGTGATATGGTGATGAGGTGATATGACTGAATTCCCATTTCCAGATAAATTGCACAACTTATTGCAAGTGAACTTAGGTCCGTTGTCTGAAATCACACAGTCTGGGATAACACATCTGCTGAAATACTTTACTGCTTTGTCCATGATGGGGTTCTGCGGTAGCATCTGACAGTTAGTTTAGTTCCCACAAATCTGAATAGTAGTCTACAGTAAGTGAGAGAGTTTGTGTGGTTTGCAGTAAAAAGTTCATCCCTACTTTATTGGGAATGCTGGGTATTTTCACTGTCTCTCTTTGCTGCTTGGCTTGCATTTCTCCACATGTATCGCAACTGCTCACCAGGTCTCTGATATCTTTGGTCATTTTTGGCTAGGTTTCGGCATCTCTGTCATTCTGGTTTCACAGTGGTTCTGACGTATTCTTGAGAGAGTTTCTCTTCTCAGTGATCTGGGTATTATTATTTGATTGCCCTTGTGCATGATGCTGTCTTGTACACTCAGCTCACATCAGTAGTTTCAGGGTTCTTGAGAGGCAGGTGCGGCCTCACCCCTGGCATCTGGACATTCTGACAGACCGACCGGGGCACTTGTAAATCTTTGTCTTGTATAGTTTGTTCTTGGATTCTTTCTAGCCCCTGCTTTGAAACTGGCCCAGTACTGGCTTGGTTGTTGCTTTCTCTTAGGTTAAGGAACTCATTCTTGTTCAACTGCCAGATTTTCATGCTGCAAGGCTGCTCTGGATAAGAAGTCAGCTGTGCACATCTCAGTCTGTTTCATGTAGCAGATATCTAAGTTGTAGCATTGCAGTGTCAGTAGCATGCATTGGAAGTGTTTTGGGGCTGCAAGCAAGGGCTTTAAAAAATGCTCTCTAGTAGTTTAGGCTCACTTTCTACTCCAATGGTTGCTCGTCTTTGAACATACTGGTGAAACTTTTCACCTGCAAACACTAGTACAAGACATTCTTTTTTCAATTTAAGCGTCTCTCTTTTCCATTGATGATAGCCTTCATGTCACAGTCTCAATCAGCTGCCCTTTTTGTAGGTATAGTGCCCAAATCCTCATCTCACTGCTTGGCCTGCCTCTTCATTCTCATTGTACTAATTCAGAAAGGGATAGTTGGTCACCTGCTCCTTGTTCCATGTGATGGCTGCATTGTGTTGAGATAATCCTGTCATAGGCTCATAGAAGATTATGGAAGGGACCTCAGGAGGTCATCTAGTCCAACCCCCTGCTCAAAGCAGGACCAACCCCAACTAAATCATCCTAGCCAGGGCTTTGTCAAGCCGGGCTGTAAAAACCTCGTTTAGAGGCCCCCGTGCTTAGTCTTAGCATTTTCTTTGCTAGGTCAGTAGCTTCCACTGAGATCCTGTTCAATGATATCCCCACCACTGATGGGCCAGTCCATCTCCCTGTTCTGTCATTAAGGTTCTGTTGTTACATTCTTCCCAATGTGTGACCTTCCCATTCTCCACCAACATGAACTTCCGCTCTATTTTGGAATCTGCTGGTAAGATAACAGTGTCAGACCAGAACCCATCCTTGTCATACTTGAGTGGCACGTAGTTGTGCCACTGACCGAGACAATCATGGTCACTAGTGACAGCAATCAGCTGAACATCAGTGTTCACGTGGATATTCTGTCCATGCTGCATCTTTGTCCAGTACTCATCTCCGGGGTTCACATGCAGCTGAGAGGCTTGGAAGAAATTTTGGCAGACCCCAAAAGTATCTGAACTGATTTAATATCTTTAGGTGTGGACATCTGCTGTGTTGCTTTTACTTTTTCAGGTTCAGGGCACAGCCTTTGAGAGGCCAGCAACTGTCCCATGTATGGGACTGCAGTCAATCACAATTTCATCTTGTTTTTATTTAACTTTAAATTTTCTTCCCTAGCTCTTTCTGGAAAACAGATGAGATTGTGGTTGTGATGTACCACAGCTTTTTACTATGCTTTCTCCGTATCTGTATACCAGAATATTATCAGTTGTGATGCCGCTCCTCAGGAATCCCTTTTGCTGGCAGCATTGATACTGTTCTGTGGGTTTGATCCTGAACGGCATTCCCAACCATCTGTGTCTACCTGCTGATGTCCAAAATGTGGTGAGATGGCTGCTTTCCTTAGCCAGTAGCACTTGTCAATATCCATCTTTGGCATTAAGTACTGACTCAGAATATTTTTGCTTTTGCTAAGTCAGGTAATTTTTCTTCAGTTTTGGGCACTTGGTAGTGTGTTGTTTAAATTACGTGGCTCTATGCAAATGTGCAGCTTGCCTGGCTTCTCAATAGCTGCCCTGCTACTTATCCAACTCATGGGCTTCTGTGACTTTCACACTGATGCCTTATTTGACCATATGCTTTATTGTTCCCATTATTTTTTCTTCTTATGCAATGGGTACTCTGCAAGGCAGCTGCTGGTTTGGCTGCATCATTTTATCTATTTCCAGTTGTAACATGCCTGGGAAACATCCCAGCCCTTCAAAAACATCTTGGTAACCTTTTAGCAGCAGGGATGCCATAATACGTTATCTGTTCTTGGGACGTCTTTTTGTTTTGCTTGTGCATTCCTTGTATGAATCTTTTTCCCCAGGTTTAGTATCAGTAGGTTCTCATCCATTCACTTGTTAAGCAGCAAGCAGTGACTTCACTGTTGTTTGCACTACCTGAAATTTCAACCTGTATACTTTTGAGGGGTATTTTGCTTATCATTTTACAGAGTCCCAGTGGTGACATGATCCAGCCATCATATAATTTTAATTTGGCTTTGTTGGGTTGCCATTTTATTTTCTTCTCTTGCATAATGCTGAAGGAATCGTTGGAGCCCACCATGTTCACTGATACGGCCTCTCTATTAGGCATTCAATTTCTTCTTTGTGCTTGCGTGCTGTGGCCTTCTCTTTGCACCAGGTGCTAATCTGAGCTTTGCAAACAATTTATTTTTGTTGTTTGTCCGCGCATTGTCATATCTGTGAAAAATCTCATCCGCTGAGTTGTTGCTTGCTTCCTCAATATGGTGCTATTTTTCTCTTGCTTTTCTTGTGTAGAAAGTTCGGCATAATAACTTTTCTTGCCATAATCATTGCATATGGCCCTATATACAGAATATTTTCCACTCCAGAGGTCTTCCTTTTAGATTTTCCTCTGCTTTGTGTTCATGCCTTTGCTTTTGCATAAATATTGGTGTGGGTTTTTTTGCTTGTATTTCCATGCTTTGCCTGTGCAACTTAATGAATTATCTCTGACTGCCCCTCTTACGCTCTGCATTTGGATGTGAGCTTGCTCACCAGATTTGCACCTCTATAGGTCTTGGTAGAGTGTGGGTTCTCTGAGCATTTTCCTTTGAATTCCTGCATCTTTTGTCTCTATTACTAATCTATCACAAATTAGTTAATCTTTTAAAATTTGATAGTCATGCGTCAGGCATTTTGTACATTAGCAGCATTTTCTTGATTACACTTGCTCAAAACGTATCTTTTGTATAGAACATATTTTGTGGGTTGAAAATGCTTTTGGAGTGCTGTCAGGATTTTACATGGATCTTTGAGTCTGCTGGTTACCTAAATTCCCTCTAAGCTGTGCGGCAGGCTATCAAGGGCCACGCAGGCGAGGAGAGGCTCTTCTCCCCCAGCCTGAGCCCCGGAGCTGCTGCGGTCGGGGAGAGGTGCCTCTCCCCCAACCCCAGACTGCAGAGCGGAGAGAGGGCTCAGGGGAGTCCTCTCTTCCCGTCACAGCCCCGGAGCAGCCTGCACTCCAAACCCCTCATCCCTGGCCCCACCCCAGAGCCCACACCCCCAGCTGGAGCCCTCACCACCCCACACTCCAACCCTACGCCCCAGCCCTGAGCCCCCTCCCACATGCTGAACTAGTTGGCCTCATCCCCGCCACACATCACCTCCATGTTGGTGCACATAATAAAATTCATTCCGCACGTGGACGTAAAAAAATTAGAGGGAGCATTGCTGGTAGCATATCCAGATGTTATAGAAGCGTGTAGCAACTTTTGCCCACTACAGTTAACAGTGGAGCTTCCCTTATTTATTTTCCTTTTTATCCAGTCCTGTTGCAATGTCATAGTTTTCCGATTATGAGCTAAAGAATGTCCATTAGCTAAACACATTCCCTTTCATAGCCATCTGCTCAGGGACAGGAATCTGCTATGCCGCCATGATTATTGTTTCCTCTTTATGGGGATTTTTTTTTTAATTTAGCTACATTCTTTGTTTCTGATTTCATGTCTCATTTCAGGGCCATTGAATCCAGACCTGAATTGTAGCAATGGTTCCGCCTGAAACCAGAATGCCGGGCCCTAGTTTTATTAGACCTAGATAAAAACATCTCTTGCTTAACCCATCTCTTATTCTTTAGAGACTAATTTAGAAACTGGAGCAAAGGCTTCAAGCTCAGTATATACCTACTGTTTCAAATTTAGACAGTCCTCTGGAAACAATTTTCATTCACAACGATCTTTGCTAATTATGTTGCCCTGCACGTTGGTGTGTACAAAGCTGCCCAAGGAAAATACCCCACTGATAGCTCCCTTTCCTAAACCACTTTTGTTCTAGACCACAAATAAGTTTCCAGCAGTTTGTGCTGGTGCTTTTAATTTTTCAGGGGTGGTTGTCTGTTTAGGAAATAATCTTAATTTAACTTTATAGCTATTTAATTAGGAGAAACCAAGAAGTGCTAAGTAAGAGCAAAGATACATCAATATACGAGAACTACCGGATATGGAACATAAAACAATATTTCATCTCCTTCCAGAAGTAGAGTATCAGCATAGAATCTAAGCCCTGGTCCCTGGCATTTGCAGCTCCTGTTATTTCCCACTACCTCACTGATTCCCCCTGCAGGAGATACAACAACACTAGTTGCACAGGGAATCTAGGTTTTCTCAAGGGCTACCTGGAAGTAATACGTGGAGAAAAGAAGCAGCAACGGTAGCCCGGATTTCCTCCCACCCCAGAATAGTCTCTTGCTATAGTGCAGGAACAGTAGTGGCATTAGAAATGACTGGAGCAGAGGGGACTCCGCTAAATTTTTCAGTTCTTATTTGAACTGTCTTTTCCTTTTGGGCCTGTGAGACTGTGCTGTAGAAGAGACTTCCGCACAAGATTACTGTGATCCTTCTGCTCTCTGACTGGGTGAGAAAGGCAGCCTTTTTTGTGGGTATTTGAGCACTCTTGGCCCCAGAAGGAAGCAAGAAGCACAGTGGTCCCAAAACACAAAGAGTAAACAAGCATCAACCAAACTTGTTTCCACTTCAGAAAAGCTCCTGTTTGAGCTCTCTTCATGCTTTGCGTAAAGGCTGGGGTCAACTCTTACTCTGTGATCTGCCTTTCCCGTCCCTGCTTGTGCCCCCCCCCCCTTTCTGCTGCTGAGACATAATTACAGTTAAGATGGACAGCAAGCATCTCAGACATTTATTTTCCCCCCATCACTTGTGGTAAGCAAGAATTCTGCAGAGCTCCTTATTGTGAAAACATAAATGGTACTTTCAGTGCAAGGTGCATCTTTAGACTTTTCCTTCCCTCTGATATGCTGAATGAACAACTCAGCAAAACGCTCCATCAAAAACATTCTTGAAGAAGAATAACAGAGCAGTGAATAGTGGATTACTCCTAACCCCAAGCGGCTCAGCATTGCTTCAGATAAGTATCATGAAGTTTCTGAACCAGGAAGGCCGCATGACTTTTTCCTCACACGATCACCCTTCTACCCAAAATTTGGAATAGATTCTTAGATTTTAAGTCCAGGATGATCATTTAGTTTGACCTCCTACAATAGATGTGCTTTCACTAGAGCATATCCTTTAGAAAAAAATCTCAACTTTTAAAAAAAATTTTCCAGTGATGGAGAGTCCACCACAAGCCTTGGTAAATTGTTTCAATGGCTAATTACCCTCATTGTTAAAAATTTGCTCCTTATTTCTAGTCTGAATTTGTCTAGCTTCAACTTCTAGCTATTGGATGTAGTTACACCTTTGTCTGCTAGATTGAAGAGGCCTCCAATGTGACATTACTGTTCCCCATGTAGATTCTTGTGGGCTGTGATCTAATTGCCCTTTATTCTTCTCATTAATAAGCTAAACAGATTGAGCTCTTTGAGTCTATCACTATAAGGCATGTTGTCTAATCCTTTAATCATTCTCGTGGCTCTTCTTTGAACCCTCTGCAATTCATCAACATCCTTCTTGAATTGTGGACACCAGAACTGGAGACAGTAGTCCAGCAGCAGCTGCAACACTGCCAAATACAAAGGCAATATAACCTCCCTACTGCTATTCTATACTCTCCCGTTTATGCATCCAAATATTCCATTAGCCCTTTTGGCCATAGCATGTCACTGGGAGCTCATGTTCAGTTGATCATCCTGCTTCCCATCCTGTACATATGGTCTACAGTATTTGTTCCTAGATATGTGACCTTACATTCGGCCATATCAAAATACACATTGTTTGCTTGCACCCAGATGATATTTGTGATCCTAGATCACTTAGGTTCTTTTGAAAATGCTAACAACTTCCTCCCTGGAGTTAAATGTGTTTCAGTAAAAGATGGTGGATTTGGCAGTTCTTGTAACCTTAACTGTGATATGCCTCAAACAGATACCCTGCTACTTAGAGGTTAGTCAAAAGTTATTATCAGCAGCCTGCAATGAAACACCCGCTGTCAACACTGACATTAACCTGAAGCAGGGACCTTTTCAAAGGCAGTTATTATGAACAAAGCTTCTGCATAAAAGGCTGTGATTACTACACTGAACTTTTAATATTTGTTGTGGTAAGTTCTTAATAACAGTTAATATTCATGAATCATGTAGCTAAGCACTCAGGCTTGTGACTTATTAAGAACACTGACAAATTTGTGAGGAGAAATTCTTTTAGAGTGATTTATAAAACCCAAGAGAGCTATCAAATCTCCACACATCAATTCTTGAAGTGAAAATAATTAAAGAACTAATAGACACCAAAACATAAATCTAGTGCAGCATGGTTGACTAGTAAGTTTTGAGCAGACTATCAATTTTCACTGCTCTAAAGTTACCTTGGCTTAAAGTATGACCAGAAATGATTTTGATCTTATTTTATCAACAAGTTGTTTCTCATATGCATCTCCACTCTAAATGCTCTTTAAAGCTTCAAGAGCCTTGAATTGTTTGAGTGACACTAAGACACAGATTCTATACTCCGTGTGTATGCGTGTGCATGTATATGTAAAATATATACATTTAAAAAACATATTGAGCTCTTAAAAGCAATGACCAAGATTCTGAAACTTTGGTGCCTCAAGTTTAGCAGAAGCAGGTGGTTGGCACATCTGCAGCATAAATATGGATTTTCGGTGCCCATCTTCAGGCATTCAAGTTTCACAATTTTAGATTCAAACAAAAAGTTGGTCCTTATGAATGAAAATACACAGCAGTGCCACCCAGATGCAGCATACGCAGGAAGAAGAAACACAGGATAAAACAATTACTTTATATATCTGTTCTCTGTTTCACGTGGATTATAATAGCTAAATGAGCTCTCCCGCCCTCCCAACTCCTCCAGATGCTCGGAAACAGCCAGCCAATTCTCCCACATCACATCTGTTATTGCTCAGTTAACAGATACCTTCTTAACTAAGACACTTGGACTTGTGCTGAATAATATTCCGGAGACATATTAAGACTACAGCATGAAATATGCCCTGTAATGCCCTAATGTTTTAATAATAATAATAATAAATAATAATAAATAACCTTATAATATGTTGTCGTAATAGTTAATAATAAAACCCATTAGTCAATTATTTGACTTGGGATTGAATAAACTTTCCCCAGGTAATTAGAACGAAGGTAATTAGAACTTGTTTTTTGTAAGAAAGCATGAGGCCTTGTAGAGTTTAGACTTCACTTGGCATAATAATAGTTGACTTTGTAGTGACCTTTGCCTTAAACCCAGCAAGAAAGGAAAAAACCTTGTCTAAACCACAGTGATCAACACCCATCCAATTGTATTGTGATATTTTTAGTTTAACCATAGTGCTTGTGGTGATGGTTACCCGAAGCTTTTTCTAACTTTAACTGTTAGCATTTACGGTTAGTACAAACAGACCTATAGTTGCATGATCTTCTTCTGGATGTTATTACAGACATTACGAATGAATCCTAAGTAAAGGATTACATTTCCATGTGATGAGAAAAGTGAGAACAATGCTAAAACACTATTTCAATACAGAACCAACCAGCAGCACTTGCAGTTAGTGGCATGGGATCAGCTGTTAGACTGTACAATATATGTTTTAATCCAAAATTATTTGACCAGTTAGTACTTAATTTCAAAGAGGAAAGCTAGAAGGGGGAGGGAATAATTACTGCACAGTAAGAAAAGAACATTTAACAATATTACATGAAGCTGATACAGGTGAATTTCAAGATCAAAAAAGAAAGAGGTTAAGAGAAAATGCTGAAATAGCATAGGAGAATACAAGTTTTGACTGGATTTACAATGTTGGCTAAATAACACGTGCAAAATAAAGCAGATTAGATTTAGAGATAGAACCTTTCATACAAAATGCTCTCTCTCTCTGAAGGGTAGGACATCACCCATCTCCCTGAGAAGTACTTATGACTACTCTGCCATTTTTTTACTTTAGTCACCTTCACCGCCTTTAGTTTAATCAAAGCCACCACCCTTCCCATTCAAAAGGACTCAAGGCAACTTGTCCTGGAGCCCTCCGTGGTGCTCTTTTCTTCTTTTGTGAGACGTGTACCACAGCCCTGGAAACTGAAGTCCTCGATTTCTCTAAAGAAAGGGTGCCGTATAGGCAGTGGGAGTGCAACTTTGTCCACAATTCCTTCTCAGTTGGCCTGCATGCTGACTTGGAGGGATAAAATAAAGCAGAAATTCTCAAAGAGCTTCATAGGGTGGATCAGAACCTTAACTAAGGATCCTTCTTGACCTCTGGCCCTCTGATTCACAGTGGTGCAGGCTATCTCTACCATTCATGATCACACAACGTTCCTGTGGCAACTTTTCACACAATTTAGCAGCTGGAAAGAAGGAGGAGAACCAGCACCCTCTGATCAGCTGGCTACCTTCAGTCTACGAGCAAGAACTCTGTGGAGCATCAGTGGTCCACAGTTTGGCAACAACTGACATAGAGGGTGGTTCAGCCTCAGTCTGGCCCTGAATAAGGGCTTCAGGATTTGGCTCACTGTGTTTTATGCTGGCTGTTTGTCCCTATTATTTCCTACCTTTGTTAACGTCAGTGCATTGGTGGGAATACTAGTGCAGACATAGTGTTGATGTTCACCGGCAATTTAGATATCAATGTTTTCTAACCTTGCTCATGGCTGATCTAGACAACAGAGTGGTTAAGACACAATCAGGCATGGTGCCTTGTATACGCTAGCGCTCCAAATGCTGTTACCCTTGGTGAAGGTCCATTGGAGTTAGAAAACAAGCTAGTGGAGATTTGGCTGTTGTGAATGAGACAGAGACAACAAATAAATATCCTGAGTCTGTCTTTTCATTTTCCCCTGAACATGAGTATAACCCCAGAAATATAAACACTTTATGATCTCTTGCAAGCTGGGCTCCTGCTCTGCCCTATCCTCTTGTCTCCTTTACCTCTCTTTCTTTCCTGTTCTATGTCTTTATCCTAATCCTCATTTCTTATCTCAGCTTTCATACCAAACTGCCATCCCTCCCTGTTTCATAAAATGCTTTAAATTCTTATATGGAGATATAAAAACCAGGGCACAACTTTGAAAAACTTGCTTTTCAGTGAACATGCTATCAGTTTCAAATGCCTCTTCTCGTTTCTCTCTGCTGCCCGCCCCCTACTGCCTCCCCCCCTCTCTGTGCAAGCACATTTACAACTCTCGAGCTTATTTGGCAAAATGAAAGCATCTTTAGTGAGGCTGGAGCAGGCAATTGGAGTGCCTGGGATTCTAGCAATTTTTATTGCATTTGTAGGGATTGAATGGTAGTAGGTGTGGAACAATGTGCTTTGTCTTCTGCAAGCCACTCAAATGGTTGTAAAAAGATTCTATTTGACATAATATGTGATTGGTGGAAATCTGTCCAACAGGACTTCCAAGTCTGGGTGTAGAATATGCTGGCAGCTCAGGTTTACGTTGCATTGAGAAACCACCTTTTGTCTCACCTATTTTCTGTCTGGCTGATTGGTTAGAACTTGAAACTGCTTGGCTTACCATACAGTCATGCAGGGGGAGAGTCAGCATTTCTGGGTGATGAGCTTTCCCATTTTAGTTTTTATTGACAATTTCAATAACATTTTTTGTTTATCTTTGCATCGGTTCTTCTGCAGCTGAGAAATGATGGCAGACAGCTTCTTCTCCAAAGCTGACCTGAACGTTGCCTCACATACATGGAATAAAAAGGGAAGGTTTTTAAGAATGGCTGGGTTTGTATTTAGTGTGACTGTCGTGTCCTACGGGATGAATGCATCATCTTTACTAGCCTTGGAAAGGAGCAGCAAAGTTCAGCGGACCAAATCCAACGGAAGCCAATGGGAATTTAACAGAGTAAAGATCTCAGGACACATCCCACAGAACAGACCTACTGAAGTTCAGATCTGGATCCAATCTCCCCAGGGACTGAGGTGATCAGAACCAAGGTTTTGACTCAGACTTACCTCTGATTTTCAGGTTTCAGAGGGGTAGCCGTGTTAGTCTGTATCAGCAAAAACAACGAGGAGTCCTCGTGGCACCTTAGAGACTAACAAATTTATTTGGGCATAAGCTTTTGTGGACTATAACCCACTTCATCAGGTGCAGTGGGTCATAGCCCACTAAAGCTTATGCCCAAATACGTTTGTTAGTCTCTAAGATGCCACAAGGACTCCTCATTGTTTCTCTGATTTTCAGTGCTTGAGTTGCTAATCTAGCTCTGCTAGTTACACTAGCAAGATGTTATGCTACCAGTCATCTCTGTGGGCTTTAATGCAGCTTTACACTTCTGAAAACAGCAAAACAATGAGTCATATCCACTAATGAAGGTAACATTCATAAGTGGCATTTTAGTTGGTCTTAATCACTGACGTTTATTTTGAATGTTTTGTCAGTACTATTTTTGACACAATGTAGAATTACAGGCTGATGTTCAGGCAAACTAAAGAGCAATTCTCTGTGTGCCCGGTACAGTTTTCTATTTGAGGTTATATTAATCTCATTGCAGTTACAGCACACAGTACCAAACTATCAAACACTCTATATTGTGCTAGCAGAGGGTTTTGGCTTCTTAAAGAGAAAACTCATAAAGAGAGCTTAATGATGTGTGGATTTTATTATGCACCTGCATGAGAAAAAAAGTCTGATTAGTGTAATAAGTGTGCTCATTATGTGAGCTCAAAACTTCCTCATTTGGGATCCCAGCCTTGCTTTAGCATCACGAATCAGAACACAAATAAACAAATATTATCTCAGGTAAATGCCCATCCAAATAAGAGCATTTTAGGATAATCTTCATTGTGTTATCTGCTTCTATAATTTCTCTGCACTACACATGGCTCTTGGGTTACTTCAAACATCTGTGCCAGGCCTAGTGTTATGTGGTCCAAGAGTCATCTTATCTCCATGTCAAGTTTTGTGCAGAGAAATTATAGACCCTAGTGAGGGATTAGATGACACATGGTCCAGTCCCTTCCCACTCCTTGCCCATCTCCTTGCCCATCCCTTTTCAGTTACTGTAGGGTAAGTAACTAGTCTTTGTTTAATTCACAGAGTAGAGAGGAAGGAGGACCAGCCAAGCTTGCTTATGCAGGCAGAGTTGTGGGGGAGGGAGTATCTTGTCTACTTTGCAAATAAACAGGACGACAATCGTATTTCATGAAGACGATCATACCTTGGCTCCTGGCAGAGTAGAACACTGTTAGCTGTCATGATTATTAGCTGAATATTAGCCATGTTGTGTGCAATCACATTCAGAACCAATTCTCTCACTGATCATTCACTGGGGCTCCAATACTGTAGTTCACTGAACATGGGTCTACAGCTGTGCCTACATAGTGACTTTTTGCCATAGATTTTGCTGGATTGGGGCCTATGTCAATAGTTGAATTGTAGACAGATCCTAATAAATAGAAAAATGGGATAACAAGAGCTCAGGAGACAGTAAATCATAAGTGACCTATGGTTCATACAGATATAAAGTCTATAAAGATGTATATTTCAGACAACCAGGGGTTTTTAGGTGCTCAAAAGTTTATCATATCAGAGAAGTTGGCTTTTAGGAGAAGGTAGAAATTCTTGTTACTGGTGCTGCATCAATGTGTGGGCAGCAAGAAATGTTTTTAAAAGATGCCAGTCAAATAGTGCATAGGCTAGGAATCAAGAAGTTCTTCAAGTGATGGTCCCTGTATGTATTCCACACATGGGTACGCATACACACCATGCACCTGAGTCTGGAGATTTTTAGTGAGCTGTGTGTGTTGGTCCACACATGCGCAGTTCTCCTTGTGCTCTGAATCAAGGGCATAAAGGGCGGTGCAGGCCAGACCCTCACCAGATCCTTCTTATTGCCACATGGTCTTTGACAAGAGCAAACAGGATAAATAATCAGTTTTGCTGAAAAAGCGGGGCGTGCTGCCCTGGGGGGGCCGAGCATGGAGGAATGTTTTGGGGGGAGCAAACAGACACATTTATAACTGAATAAAACTTAATATAAAGGGAAAATAACTTGTGAAGGGTCAAGGTGCGGCTTTGTGGGACACCTCCTGGAGACCATTAAAGTCAATGTAAGTAACACAGTGCCTACACTGACACTGTGTCAATCTAACTACGTCGACCTAAATTCTATATTTCTTGTGGAGGTGAAGTTATTAAGTCAGTGTAGCGGGTGAATGCTGCGTGCAGATGTGGTCGCCCCATCTCAAAAAAGATATATTCGAATTGGAAAAGGTTCAGAAAAGGGCAACAAAAATTATTAGGCCTATGGAACAGCTTCCGTATGAGGAGAAATTAATAAGACTGGGACTTTTCAGCTTGGAAAGAGGCGAATAAGGGGGGATATGATAGAGGTCTATAAAATCATGAGTGGTATAGAGAAAGTAAATAAGGAAGTGTTATTTACTCCTGCTCATAACACAAAAACAAGGGACCACTAAATGAAATTAATAGGTAGCAGGTTTAAAACGAACACAAGAAAGTATTTTTTCACACGAAGCACTGTCAACCTTTGGAACCTTGCCAGAGGGTGTTGTGAAGGCCAGTACTATAATGGGGTTTCAAAAGGGAGCTCGGTTGATTCATGGAAAATAGGTCCATCAATGGCTATTAGCCAGGATGGGCAGGAATGGTATTCCTAGCCTCTGTTTGCCAGAAGCTGGGGTTGGGTGACAGGGAATGGATCACTTTATGATAACCTGTCTGTTCATTCCCTTTGGGGCACCTGCCATTGGCCACTGTCAGAGGACAGGATACTGGGCTTGATGGACCTTTGGTCTGACCCAGTATGGCCGTTCTTATGTTCTTATGTCAATGTAAGCTGCCTTGTGTCGACCTAACTCTGCAGTGTAGAGCAGGCCTGAGCAATTGAAAGTGGTGAGGGTATGCAATAGGATTGTTTAAAACTTTTTGGTTGCTATTTGATTTAGAATCATAGAATCATAGAATATCAGGGTTGGAAGGGAACTCAGGAGGTCATCTAGTCCAACCCCCTGCTCAAAGCAGGACCAATCCCCAACTAAATCATCCCAGCCAGGGCTTTGTCAAGCCTGACCTTAAAAAATTCTAAGGAAGGAGATTCTACCACCTCCCTAGGTAACACATTCCAGTGTTTCACCACCCTCCTAGTGAAAAAGTTTTTCCTAATATCCAACCTATACCTCCCACACTGCAACTTGAGACCATTACTCCTTGTCCTGTCCTCTTCTACCACTGAGAATAGTCTAGAACCATCCTCTCTGGAACCCCCCTTCAAGTAGTTGAAAGCAGCTATCAAATCCCCCCTCATTCTTCTCTTCTGCAGACTAAACAATCCCAGTTCCCTCAGCCTCTCCTCATAAGTCATGTGTTCCAGATCCCTAATCATTTTTGTTGCCCTTCGCTGGACTCTCTCCAATTTATCCACATCCTTCTTGTAGTGTGGGGCCCAAAACTGGACACAGTACTCCAGATGAGGCCTCACCAATGTCGAATAGAGGGGAACGATCACGTCCCTCGATCTGCTCGCTATGCCCCTACTTATACATCCCAAAATGCCATTGGCCTTCTTGGCAACAAGGGCACACTGCTGACTCATATCCAGCTTCTCGTCCACTGTCACCCCAGGTCCTTTTCCGCAGAACTGCTGCCTAGCCATTCGGTCCCTAGTCTGTAGCTGTGCATTGGGTTCTTCCGTCCTAAGTGCAGGACCCTGCACTTATCCTTACTGAACCTCATCAGATTTCTTTTGGCCCAATCCTCCAATTTGTCTAGGTCCCTCTGTATCCTATCCCTGCCCTCCAGCGTATCTACCACTCCTCCCAGTTTAGTATCATCCGCAAATTTGCTGAGAGTGCAATCCACACCATCCTCCAGATCATTTATGAAGTTATTGAACAAAACCGGCCCCAGGACCGACCCCTGGGGCACTCCACTTGACACCAGCTGCCAACTAGACATGGAGCCATTGATCACTACCCATTGAGCCCGACAATCTAGCCAACTTTCTACCCACCTTATAGTGCATTCATCCAGCCCATACTTCTTTAACTTGCTGACAAGAATACTGTGGGAGACCGTGTCAAAAGCTTTGCTAAAGTCAAGAAACAATACATCCACTGCTTTCCCTTCATCCACAGAACCAGTAATCTCATCATAGAAGGCGATTAGATTAGTCAGGCATGACCTTCCCTTGGTGAATCCATGCTGACTGTTCCTGATCACTTTCCTCTCATGTAAGTGCTTCAGGATTGATTCTTTGAGGACCTGCTCCATGATTTTTCCGGGGAATGAGGTGAGGCTGACTGGCCTGTAGTTCCCAGGATCCTCCTTCTTCCCTTTTTTAAAGATTGGCACTACATTAGCCTTTTTCCAGTCATCCGGGACTTCCCCCGTTCGCCACGAGTTTTCAAAGATAATGGCCAATGGCTCTGCAATGACAGCCGCCAATTCCTTTAGCACTCTCGGATGCAACTCGTCCGGCCCCATGGTCTTGTGCACGTCCAGCTTTTCTAAATAGTCCCTAACCACCTCTTTCTCCACAGAGGGCTGGCCATCTATTCCCCATGTTGATTTTGTTAACAGCACCTATTTAATGCCAAGGACTAATTAATTCTTTGAAGAGAGGATGACTTTGTTGAAGATTCATCAGCCTGGCTCTTTCAAGTAAGATGTGAAAATACACAAAAGATCTCTCTAAGATACCAAGGAGAAGATACCACAAAACTGACATTCAGGATATTACTGAAAGCTGGTCTACACAGTGTTTGTACCTCTATAACAATATGGGTTTAAAAACTATTAAAGTAATGCAGTCCCTTAGCATGGACACAGATATACCAGTATAAAGGTGCTTAGGTCACTTATGGGAATAAGCATACCAGTATAATTGCATCCACAGCTGAGGGTTGTACCACTTTAACTATATCAGTGTAGATGAGCCCTAAGGTAAAAAACAAGCAACCATTCCCCCCACCCTCACCCTGCTTTAAAAGAAGCAAGTAAACAAACTTTTCAGGGCTATTTTTATACATCATAAAGAAAACAGGGTAACAGGGGCCATATAAGCACATAAAACAGATATTCAAATCAGTGCAATTTTGTCATGTGGACAAAGCCAGTATGTTAAAATGAAATAAAACCTGAGAGAAGTGAATAGTTAACAAGAAGATCTTACTGGACTTGCTCTACAGTGCTTACGTGCTAAGGGTCCCCAGCCCATGTCTACACTGCAGTATTACAGCAGATCCCCTCACTTATTTCTTCCTTCTCTGAGCACTGCTGATGCCCAGTCATCTGGTAGAATAGATCCTGTCACAACCACAATTATCATGTAGTTAGAGGTAGCTGCTTGATCTATACGTCGGGCTAGACTAATGGAGCATTCAGAGAAGGCATCTTTCCTGTTACTGAGCTGGTCTCAACACAGGATGGTGTTTACCTGTATCTTGTTTGTGGGGAAGGGGCAGAGGACAGTCTTAGCATCCCAATAAAGCATTAATAATAATGACCTATGTAGGTTTAAAATATACTAAGAAAATTGCAGCAGGGAAAAATACAGAGAAATTATTAATCCTTAGCAAGATTAAAGAGGGCAGAACTGAATATTGTCCACTTAATAAGGGGGAAGCTGCAGTTAGTTTCCAGTTCACTTCTGAGAATGTCAATGATGCCATTAATTTATGCCACCAGTGTCTTATTTTTGAAAGAGATAATGGGAGTAAATGAGCGAGCTCTGCCAACATGGGTTCAGTAGATCCCAGCTCCAATTTGTTTGGCTTCAGATAAAAAAAGAATGTCAAGTATTGTTTAATCAAAGGGAAAACTGAAGCTTATCTGTAATCCTTTGTGTTTTCTCACCCTCCTTCCACACAACCAATAGGAAAGCAGGCCAAGATAACGACAGAATAAAGAGACTTTGTAATTGTGTTGGCGAAGGAAATTCCTAATGATCTTTCATTTTCTGTTGAAATGTCTGCTTGTGAAGAGGGGCTTCCAGAGAGGATTCCTAGAACTTTATAGAGTGTTGAGTTGGAACAAACTGATCACTTGAGACTTCTAGCCCACCGCTTTGGCAAGGACATATAACACAGCTGGGCAGGCAAAGCGAACTACTCATTATCCATTACAATTGGTAAACTGTGTTTTGTTGTCTTGGGGAACTGAGTCACTTTAAATCTCTCAAAATTCTCTTGCAGTAACAGCATTTGTACATTTGTCTATTAGCACCTGCCAAGCCAAACCCAGTAAAACCATACCATTTGAGGAACCAGACACATTTCTTTTGAATTTCCTTTAGAAGTTCTTTTCAGAAATAGTAACATGCATTTTAATGGTGTAAAAGTTTATGACTTCTTTGTGTAAGGGGCTTCAAATAGATTAAACAGATGGTAAAGGCAACATAAAATCCTTTTGTGTTTCTAATGACAGACCTAATTACACTTTCCAATGCAATGAAGTGAAACATAGAGCATTCAATCAGCTTTTGTATGATGACAAATGGCAGAAAAGGCGAATAGTTGCAAGGGCAGCATCTCTTCAGCTTTGTTTCTTCCTCTGGAGATGTGATTCCCTTTCCGTCTCGCAGAGTTTAATATCAATCTTGTAACATGGTGTTAATCCCAATGGACCATATTCTGTCACGGTTCTATGCACAGCGCTCCCATTGAAACCACTGAGAGAGTGTTCTCCTTAAAAATCAGTGGCATCATGTGGGCCCCAAGATTGGCTACCTATTGTCTGATTAATAAATTTCCATGCCTTTCAGAACAGTACACTTAAATTGGATTACCAGAGAGATGTTTACAGCACTACATTGGAATGGATTTTTTTCTTGAATAGCTGAAGTAGCAATGTTAGTCTGGTCTTTTAAAATATAGTCTTTTTGAATGCTGCTCCGGCACTGCCGTGATTTTTCCCTGACATTCTCTACAATTCCCTCTTCTGCTGGGATGCCCCCAGGTAAAAGCTGAATCAGAAAATTCTTATTTGATTATTTATTATTTGTATTACTGTATGATTTGTATTACTCTAGGAGCCCTAGTCATGGACCAGAACCTAGGCACTGCACAAACAGAATACAAAGACAGTCCCTGCTTCAAAGAGTTTATAATGCATGTATAAAACAAGAGACAAGAGATAGATACAGACAGAAGGGGGGAGTACAAGGAAACGGTGAGACAATATTGGTGATAGGCAGTAAAATACATTTATTCCTGCTATTCTAATTTATAACACTCTTGGGTGTGGCTACATAGGCCCCAGTTCAGCAATATACTTAAGCAGGTGTCTAACGTTGAGCCTATGAAATCAATAGAATGACTAAAATGCTCAAACTTGCTTAAGTACTTTTCTGAATTAGGGTCACAGTGCCTAGAAATAGGCTTTACAAATCTTTTTCCAATGTCCCTCACTTTTCAAAACATACATCCTGCCACACAGCTGAGACGTCTAGCATGGCCCTGTGGTTAAGGCACCAGTTCAGTTTCTGTCTCTGTCATAGATGTTTTGTGTAAATCATTTAAACTTTTTGTGCGGAATGTGGATGATAATGCTTCCCAATCTACAGTGTCGCTTAGTTCATTGATTCATAGATTCCAAGGCCAGACAAGACCTTTGGGATCATCCAGTCCAACCTGTACAGCACAGGGCATAGAACTTCCCCAAAATAGTTCCAAGAGCATAACTTTTAGAAAAACATCCAGTCTCAATTTAAAAATTGCCCGTGATGAAGAATTCATCATAACTCATGGCAAGATATTCTAAGGGTTTACTACTCTCACAGTTAAAAAATTACACCTACTTTCAACTTCCAGCCATAGGCTCATGTTATACTTTTCTCTGTTAGGCTGAAGAGCCCATTATTAAATATTTTGTTCCCCGTGTAGGTTCTTACAGACTGTGATCAAGTCACCTTTTAACCTTCTCCTTGTTAGGCAAAATAGATTGAGCTCTTTGAGTCTATCACTTTAAGACAGGTTTTCTAATCCTTTAATCATTCTTGTTGCTCTTCTCTGAACCCTATCCAATTTATCAACATCCTTCTTGAATTGTGGTAATCGGAACTGGACACAGGGTTCCAGCAGCGTTATAGCAGTGCCAAATACAGACATAAAATAATTTTTCTGCTACTTGAGATTCCCTGGTTTATGCATGCAAGGATTGTATTAGCATTTTTGGACACCCTGGGAGCTCATGTTCAACGGATTATCCACCATGACTCCCCAAATCTTTTTCAGACATGCTTCTTCCCATGATAGAGTCCACCATTCTGTAAGTATGGCCTATGTTCTTTGTTTCTAGATGCATACATTTACATTTATCTGAATTAAATACTGTTTGCTGGTACTCAGCTAATCAACTGATCCTGATAACTCTGAATCAACAACCTGTCCTCTTCCTTATTTACCACTCTCCCAGTTTTTATGTCATCTGCAATCTTTCTCAGTGATGATTTTATGTTTTCTTCCAGGTCAGTAATAAAAATGTTAAAAAGTGTACAGTCAAAAACTGAGCACTTGCAGACCCCACTGGAAACACATCAATTCGATATTGATTCCCTGTTCACAATTACATTTTGAGATCTGCAAGCCAGATTTTATAATCAATTTCATGTGTGTCATGTTGATTTTATCTTTCTAGGTTTTTAATGAAAACGTGGTGTGTTTATGAACACTGTATTGCTTAAAAGTCCATTAAACTCAGGGAACTGATTAGAATTCAGTATCCTAATTCCCCTCTTCATTTCAAAAAGGGGAAATGTTGCAACGTTGTCTATATACCAATATCTTTTTCCAAGGGCTCAGACTCTAAATAAGCCTCACACTCATTATTACTCGGCACCTTTTTCAAAAGGCAGCACAAGCTGCTGAGAGAAATAGCAGCATGCTTTCTGGCTGGATTGTGGCACCAGAGACATTCCACACCGAAGGAAGAAGCTCAGAAGCAGACACAGTTCCGCCGCCACAAGAAAAAGGAGTCAGCTGTGAGCAGCCCTGCCGTTTCTGAAGAGGGAAGAGCATTCCCGGCAGGCAGGCAGGCTGGGATGAGACAGCCAGCACTCTGAGAAGGAATGGAGGAGACACTTCCGGCAGCACTGTGGTTGGCTCCTCTCCCTCCTCCTGCCATGCTGTTGCTAATTAATCTGGTATGGGAAAAACTGAGCTCCTACAAGCCCTTGGTTTGTGTCATCCCTGCTCCCAAGTCTCTCCCCACTAGCTCCCTCCCTGGTTTGATCACTCAGTTCTCACTTAGAATCATGGAACCATAGGGTTAGAAGGGACCACAAGGGTCATCTAGTCTAACCCCATGCCAAGATGCAGGATTTGTTGTGTCGAAACCTTCCAAGACAGCTGGTTATCCAGCCTCTTTTTGAAAACTTCCAGTGACAGGTCTTCCACAACCTTCCTAGGCAGTTTGTTCCATTGTCCTACGGTTCTTACAGTTAGGAAGTTTTCCCTGAGACATAGGTGCCAACTCTGTGGGTGCTCCAAGGCTGGAGAACCCACAGAAAAAAATTAGTGGGTGCTTAGCACCCACCAGCAGCCAGGCTCCCCTCTCTCCCTCCCTCCCGCAGCCCCCCAGCACCTCCCACCCACCAGCGGCCCTGCCAATCAACTCTTCCCCCTTCCTCCCAGTGCCTCCCTCCCACCAGGATCAGCTGTTCCATGGTGTGCAGGAGGTGCTGGGAGGGAGGAGGAGAAGTGGGGAGACAGGGCGCGCTCGGGGGAGGGGGCAGAAGTGGGTGAGGAAGAGGCGAGGCGGGGTGGGGGCTTGGAGGAAGGGGTGGAGTGGGGGGGCCTGCGGCTGAATGGGGGTTGAGCCCCCCTTTGGAAAGTTGGAAGCTGGTGCCTGTGCCCTGCAATAAAATCTAAATCTGCTCTGCAGTAGTTTGAACCCTTGCCTCTTGTCCTGCCCTCTGTGACAAGAGAACAATTTTTCTCAATCTTTCTTATGACAGCCTTTCAAGTAGTTGAAGACTGCTATCATGTCCCCCCTTAATCTACACTTTTCCAAACTAAACACACCCAGTTCCTTCAAACTTTGCTCATATGGTTTGCATTCCATCCATTGATCATTTTTGTTGCTTGCCTCTGGATCCTTTCCAGTTTCTCTACATCTTTTCTACACACTGGTGACCAAAATTGGACACAGTACTCCAGCTGAGGGCTAACCAGCACTGAGTAGAGTGGTGCTATCCCCTCCTGTGACTTGCATGCTATGCCTCTGTTCATGTATAACAGTGCCTTTGTGGATCACAGCCAGTGATGAGCTGCCAAAATCTTAACAACGGGTTCCCTCCTCACCTCACGAGGGGGTCGTTGCCCACCCCTACCCCCCGGGACTCCTGCCCCATCCAACCCCCCCGTGTTCCTTGATGCCCCCCCTGGACCCCTGCCCCATCCACCCCCCTTCCCTGTCCCCTGACTGCCCCCAGAACCGGGCAGGAGGGTCTCATGGGCCATGTAGTAGGTGCCCACCCCTAAGAGCCAGAGGCACCTGCCAGGGGGGTGAGGTGGGGAATCCCGGAGGTGCTTACCTGGGGCAGCTCCCAGGAAGCATCTGGCAGGTCCCTCTGGCTCCTAGGGTCGGGGGAGCGTAGCTGGGGGGGAGCAGGGGGAGCGGCCGCTCTCCCACTGATCACATCAAAAGTGGTGTCTTAGGTGCTGACTCCCTGGGTGCTCCGGGGCTGGAGCACCCATGGGGAAAATTTGGTGGGTGCAGAGCACCCACCGGCAGCTCCCTGCCCCGCACCCAGCCCCAGCCCACCTCACCTCCGCTCCGCCTCCTCTGCTGAACGTGCCGCCCCGCTCTGCTTCTCCCCCACCCCACCCCGCTTCCCACAAATCAGCTGTTCAGCGGGAAGCCTGGGAGGGCTGAGAAGCAGGCGGCGGCTTCCCGCTCAGGCTGAGTGTGGCGGAGGTGAACTGGGGCGAGGAGCGGTTCCCCTGCGTGGCCCCCACCCCCGCGGGTTACCTGCTGCGGTGTGGGCGGCCCTCCTCGTGCCCTCCCCTGTCGCTCCAGCTCACCTCCGACTCCCTGGGCCTGAGCGGGAAAACGCGGCCTGCTTCTCAGCCTGCCCCAGCTTCCCATGCAAACAGCTGATTCGCAGGAAGCCAGGGGAGCGGAGAAGCAGGGCGGGGCTGCGCATTCAGGGGAGGAGGCGGAGTGGAGGTGGGCCAGGAGCTGCCAGTGGGTGCTCTGCGCCCGCCAAATTTTCCCCTTGGGTGCTCCAGGGCTGGAGCACCCATGGAGTCGGTGCCTAAGGCGCCACTTTTGGCCGGTTAAATTTAGAAGCCCTTTTAGAACCGGTTGTGCCTCATGGAACAACTGGTTCTAAAAGGCCTTCTAAATTTACCAACGGTTCTAGCGAACCGGTGCAAACCGGCTCCAGGTCACAACTGGGAATACCAAATTCAGGACAAACTGCTGAGAAATAGGGTGGCCACACCCCAAAACTAGAGGTTATCTCTTACGATCTATACCAATCCAGCAAAAAAAGTAAACTTCTGTTTCACCACACTTGCTAACAGGAAGTCATAAATGCAATTTCCTTGGGCATCCCAGTCCTTGTATCACCACCAAAACCACTAAACTTACAGATGAGTGGTTCTTTAAAACCAATCTCCTCAAATAAAAGGTTCTTCTGATCCCAAAGGACCAGCCACATACCCAGGTCAATATACAACTCAGATCTTACCCAAAAATCACGCTGATTGCAATCTTTTCGTATCTAAAATCTAAAGGTTTATTCATAAAAAGAAAGAAAGGTGAGAGTTAAAAATCAGTTAAAGGAATCAAATACATACAGTAATTGCAAAGTTCTTGGTTCAGACTTGTATCCGTGATCCAATAAACTGCTGGCTTGATAAGTCTCTGGTTGCTTGGAAGGACCTCAGTCCCTTGGTTAGAATGCTCCCATAAGTCCATAGTCCAGAGGTTTGAGCAGGAAAGAGGCAAAATGGAGGTGTTTCCAGGGACTTTTATAGCTTCTGCCATGTGGAGGGACACCAATTGTTTCAAACAAAGCCCTCAGCACAGCTAGTGGAAAATTACAGGCAAAAGATGGAGTTTGGAGCTACATGGGCAAGTCACATGTTCCCGCATATCTCTTAGTCATAGCAGGAAAGTCCATTAAGAGTAGAGAGGTGTCTTCCATTGTGAACTAAGGGTCCTTTAATGGGCCATTCTACTTGAATAGTTCCTTCAAGATGTGCAGGCTAACTATCTTGTGGTCGGTTTCAGAGTAACAGCCGTGTTAGTCTGTATTTACAAAAAGAAAAGGAGGACTTGTGGCACCTTAGAGACTAACCAATTTATTTGAGCATAAGCTTTTGTGAGCTATGAAGTGAGCTGTAGCTCACGAAAGCTTATGCTCAAATAAATTGGTTAGTCTCTAAGGTGCCACAAGTACTCCTTTTCTTATCTTGTGGTCGTTACCCCAGGAGCAAACGCTTAAAATCCAGGTATAGAGCTAATACTCATAACTTCAAATACAAAAATGATACATGCATACAAGTAGCATAATCATATTCAGCAAATCATAACCTTTCCATGGACATCTTACATGCCACATTTTGTGGAAGATTTGTTGCAAGTATATAACATTGGTTGCAACAATGATCTATATTGTCATATTTTAATCAGATAATGTCACATAATGCAACCCCAAATTTAATTTGCTTTTTTTGGAACAGCATCACATTGCTGACTCATGTTGAGGTTGAGACCCATTGCAACTCCCAGATCCTTCTTAGCAGTGCTGCTGCCAAGCCAGTTTCCTCCCATTTTGTACTTGTGCATTTGGTTTTTCTTCCTTAAGTGTAGCCCCTTACATTTATCTTTGTTGAATTTCATTTTGTTGTCTATAGCCCAGTTCTCCAATTTATTTATTTGCATCTCCTCTTTCCGCCCTTTTCTGTTCTGTCTCCACTTTCTCCCCCTGCCACATTGTTCTTTCTGTCCTTGCCTATTATCTTCCTTTTTTGGGGGACCAGTTCTTTTCCTTCTTTCCTGTTCCACAGTCTCTTATCCCTTTATTTCCGAGTTACTTTCCTTATCTTCCTCCTCCCAGCCCAGTATGGCAACCCCAGCAGTTCAAAAATCAGACCTCTTCCCACTCCCCAAAATGAGATTTTAAAATACCCACACTTGTTTTTGGTCTATTTTTAAGACTTTTGAACTCCTCCTGTACCCTCTTCAATTCTAATGTGTGTGAGACAATGTTATCCACTCTTTACATGTATAGCAAGTAAGACAGTCTTGGCTCTGCAGCCGGAGCTAATGCTAGAGGAGTCAATTGAGGTTGGGGCCCCATTGTGCTAGGTGCAGTACAAAAATGAAGTAGGAGATAATCTCTGACCTAAAAACTTTACATTCTAGTGCAAAGCCTGAGGGTGAGTTTGTGATATGGGAGCTGGAACTGGCCAAACTTGAGTCCTATATGGACCACCAAACATCTTTTTGAAGGTAATAACTTCTGATGCCTGCTGTGCTGGGCAGGATTCAAACTGGTGACCTACAGGTGAGAGTTTCTGTGTACCTAAAGGGTGACACACAGCCACATTGCATTAGTGGGGGTGATACAAGTACCCAATTTGACGTGGGCCTCCTGAAAGGCTGGATGACAACATCAATGGGAGATTGCTCTGTTATAGTAGAGAGCTGAGTTCTCATCCCAGCTGTGTTTGAAATGGCCTTATCTGTTAATTGGTGAATCAAAAGATGTGAATCCCTGGTTCACAATCAAGGTTGCGAAAGACCCTGTGTAAAAAGCAGTCAGTGCAAGAGCTTGCATAGAACTCATGGGTTTTGGGCTTAAGACTCAGTACACTTTCCACTACGCTGAAGGGCATTGTGGAGAATTGGTCCCTCAAAATGGCACAAAGGCTGAAGCTTTTTTCCAACTTAGTGAGACGACCTACAGCGGGGGCCAAAATCACATGACGTGCAAGAGTTGGCAACCCTGCCCGCTCAGTGTTCAGCTCTTTCTGTTCTGTTTTCAGGTCTTTCCTTGCTCTCCACAGTGTTCTTTTGTCTCTCCTTGGAGCCCTAGGTCACCTTGACTTCTTCTAAGCACCCCACCTCTTTTCCTTCCCCGCCACTGGGCCATTACCGGGGGGAAACTTTTCTTATGCTGCTGAGCAGTTGACTGTCTGGTCTGACTAACGCTCAGAGCATGTGCTGGCTCTTCAGCCCTTGCATTCTGTACATTTCCTGAGGCATTCCTACAGCATGTGGGAGCAGGGATGGAATGAGAGCTGCAGTAGGTAGCCAGAAGGCTGTCCTACCAGCCACTGCCTGGGAATGCCTGAAATGGGGGGCAGTGGCAGTCAGAGGAAAATCAGGGTAGCTCATTAAAAACTGGGGTCCTGATTCATCAATTCCCTGCGGCCCCCTACAGCCTGCTCTGCTGGCAATGACTAGCTGTAAATGGAATACCTCAGTGGAATGGCTTTACCCTGCCCCCTCACAGTTCCTGGCAGAGGGTCACGGCTCAGGTTGGGCAAGGACATGTCAAGGGTTAGCAAGGATGTGGCCAGAGCATGCTTTGCTCCAGCTATTCTGGGCTGCGGCAGTAAAGTGTAATGGCTGACAAATCTTTCTCACACTGAGGCCCACTATGTCACCAGAGATTGGGAGGAACCAAGCCATCGTCTATCACCCACCCCCACAAACCTGTGCTGTGCATAGGAACAGAGGAAATGTGAATGAGTGCCTAAGCCTGCTCCTTTTCCTCTGCTCTGGGGTGTTCTATAACATTGTATACGTCACATTGTTGGTTGTGATGCAAGAGGTTGGACGTGTGACAGTCTGTACTGTATCTTCACCCCTTTTTCAAGACTATGATACATTTTGTACAAATTATGCCTTGTGAAATATCAGTTGAAAACTCATAAATTTACTGACCATTATTGTCCTTGTAAAATGTGTGTAGCAACCCTGCATGTAAAATTATAAGATTCTACTGTATGACATAAATGAGACATATTTCAAGTCTGCAAAAACAGCCACAAACCAGTTCCTCAGAGAAAAAAAGCAAACTGACACCTCAGCAAGGTGTCAATGAAATCAAATGGGCCATCACCTGATTAAGTGGCTACTCTTTGATAGGAAAGAGGGTGTGAGTGAGAAATTTACATCTGAGCAAAGAAACAGCTGCAGATTCCCCTCCCCACAGACCTTCTGCCTGCTGAACCCCAGATGGAGATGATTTTCAAAGAAGAGGAAAAAGTATAAATAATGGGGAACAAATGCTCTAATTTCTTGCTCCCTTCCTCTCTACTGACAGCATCAACGACACTTGAGGGATAAAGGAAGCATCATTGGACTGGGGAGGGATCCTGGCTGAAAGATTTAGCTTGTAAGACTATTAGAACATGTGGTGAGAGAGACCTTTTGCTTTGAATTCACTTTAGCTCAAGTTTGGTATTGCGTTCTTACCTGATATTTCTTTGTAACTAATTCTGACTTTTATGCCTCATTACTTGTATTCCTTTGACATACTTGAGAGTGTTTTGAAAGCACATATGGTGGCTATAGCTGATTATTGTCATTGATGGCACCTGACACCAAGTGGAAGTAAGACTGTGTTGAGTGTCCTCCACTTACAACCTGCAGAAACAGGCAGAGAGCCGAACACAGTCCTCCATGATCAGCGAATAAAGCATGATTCACACGCAGCCTATCTAGGCATCACGTTGGATAGAACTCTCACATATCATGACCATCGTACAAAGACAGCGACTAACGTCAAAATGTTCAACATCCTGCTTGGAAAACTGGTTGGAACGACATGGGGTGGCAGTGCCCAAACATTACACACTTCAGCCTTGGCACTTTGTTACTCGGCTGTGGAGTACTGCACTCCAGTAGGAGCTTGCTCATCTCACACAAGGAGGTTTGACATACAACTTAATTCCAGCATGTATTATTATTTCAGGCACACTTAAATCTATGCCTCTGCCAGGGTTACCGGTTCTTTGCAATATTGTTCCACCCAGTTTTCACAGAGAGGAAAGCGAAGCAAAGCCCGTGATGCAATTGCATGATATACCACATCTACCATTAACTAAAGACTTGTTTAATCCATCACATGGTTGTCTGCCCTCACGGTGCCTGCTGTGGATAAGTTAACTGGGTGAGGGATTTACAGTAGAGGATGTGTGGCAAGCTTCATGGTCCGTATAGAAAGTGACAAATAATTATCTCACCTCGGATCCCATTCATCATGAACCTGGGTTTGATTTACCGCAAATGGAGCCTTCTGAACCGGTTTTGTACCAGATATGAAATTTGTGCTGCAGCAGAATTTCACATTTTAGAGGCAGTCCACTGTGTCAATATGGACAGCCACAAACCATGACACACTTCGTTGAGGACTGCAAAATGACTGAACTTACTGAAAGTCTTTGTGCTTTGAACATTGTTGATAAGAACACTATGGCTTGGCTTGACCAGATTGCATACATGAAATAAATAAACTTGTAATAATTTAAAATCTTTCTGTAGTTAATAAGCTTGTTTTAGTGTTTTATGTAAATCAGTGTGCTTGGATTGAAGTATTTGGGAAACTTCATTTGGGATAACAAGATTTGTGCATATCATTTTCTATTAATGAAATAATGGACTTTATATGAGCTTGTATTGTCCAGGAGGGGCTGGGCAGTACAAGACATACATTTCTGGGGGAAGGGCGGGGACTGAAAAGTTGCTGGTGTTGCCCTGTAATGTAATTCATGAGTGGCTGGCTTTAGCACTCATGCAATATGGCTAGGAGTGATTACATGCTGGAGGCTGTGTGCGAGCAGACCAGAAGTGATAGCTCTCACAGTGAAGCAGTGTAAAAGGCACTTCAGGTTGGAGAATTAAGGGGACACAACTGTCCAGCAGTCCAGACTGTACCCTGGGGAATGTCACAGGTTGATAAAACAACAGTTGGATCCAGTTACAGGCCAAATCCACAGTTACAGGTCCAAATCCACATTTTTCTGGGGTATAAAACATATACCTCCAGCTCACTCTATCAAAAAACCGTTTCTGCACCTCAGACTAATATGCATTGTCATTTGGAGTCATCATATTTCACTGTTCTAATAGCAATGAGTTGTCAAAGGTTATCAGAGCCATGGTGGCCTCCAACAATCCCAACTTGATTTGGGTGTATGATAGAACCCAAAACCTTCTCCAGTCTCATCGCCAGAACTTTTGCCAATATTTTGACATCACTATTAATAAGTGAAATTGGCCTGTAATTGGAACATAGTGTGGCATCCTGTCCTGGCTTTGGAAGAATTGATATTAGGGCTTCCCTCAGTGTAGTGGAAGGATGCCCTCTAGGAGTGAATCATTAAACATTTTAAGCATCTTGTCAGACTGGAGTTCAAGGAAGTGTCTATAGAATTCAGCACGGAAGCGATCTGACCTGCTGTCTTTCCCCACTTTCATATTCTTAATTGCCTCAGTTAACTCCACCTCAGTTAGGGGCATGTCAAGTTTTCGATGCTGGGCTGTAGTAATTTGCAGTAATGACATATTTTTTGAAAAATTGATCCAAAGCATTTGTGAACGGGTTTGTGTCCAATTTGTGCAGCTCTTTATAGAACTCTTTATTAATATCCTTAGGTGATGTACATAATTCGACATATTGTTCGTGGATGGCCAGGATTCTACACGCAGAAGTCTTTTGTCTTAGGCAGTGTGCCAACAACTTGCTAGTTTTTCACCTGTTTCCCAGAAGTCCTACCTAAGTCAAATAGGGCGAATTCAGCCAGCACCGAGTGCAGCTTATTGAGGTCAGGATCATAGCGCATATGGAGAAGGGGTGTGGCATAGACAAATCTCAAGCTATTTTGCTTTTTTTCCTCAAGGGCTATCATGTTGTATCCATGTTCCCTCTTCTTGGTAGACACAAAGCTTATAATTCTACACCTCAAATAGGCCTTGAGTGTCTCCCACAGTAGGTTGCTAGAAGATGTTGAGGATTTGTTTGTCTTCAGGAACAGACCAATTTCTTTTTTGAATAAAATTTTTGAAGTGCAGATCTAATAAAAGTGAAGATCTAATAAAAGTGCAGTTCTAATCTACATGGCTGTTTCTCACCCTTGTTGCTATTTGAAGAGTTATAGGGGCATGATCAGACAGAGCAATTGTATTAATAGAGGCGTCAATTACAGAATTAACCAACTCACTGGAAATCAAAAAGAAACCGATACGGGAATAGGAACCATGTACCAGAGAAAAGTATGACCAGTCCCTACCCATTGGATGGGTAAATCACCAGATTGCACATAATCCCAGCTCTTAAAGGGCAACTTCAGAGCCATTCTAGTTTTAGTTGGCTTATGCTCCTGAAGCCGAGATTGGTCCACCAAAGCACCAAACACCTCATTAAATTCCCCAGAAATCACGGTAGGGATATAATTTAGGAAAAAATATCCCATGAAAGTTTTCAGGATCATCAAGATTAAGCCCATACATATTAGAAATGATTAGTTCAGATGCATTTATGGTGACTTTAAGGATAAAAAGCTCTCCTGACAATCTGAAATGGACTCAGAGACTGCCTGTGCTTTGTGCAAGAAGCTGGCCACCCTCTGGAGCTGGATGAGAAGCAGCAAGACATGGCTTTCTCTACCCAGTTACGTTCTAACTTTGCAGCCTCATCTGCTGCCAAGTGCTTCTCCTTCAAAAGCAAGATGTCTGCCACTGCTTTCTTTAATAATGAGTTCCCTTTTTTCTTTTAACTGGCGTGTTGAGACCCTTTACATTCCAGGAAATAAAAAGAAGAATCAGGACCATTTGGCTGTGTTAAGAATTATTTTTGTATACATAGTCTTACAAACAGAGGGGGGTGGAATGTTTGTGTCATTTGCTCTATTACATTCCATCCTACACAGAAGGAGGGAAATCTAAGGATGAAATGCATCGGACACGTATCTCACAGATTTTGGATTACCTTGCCAGACGCTTGCCACCTGCCAGACTTCCAGGGAATAAAAAGGAGAGGGCTTCAGATGGGGAGGGGGGGGGTGGGCGGAGAGGAAAGAGGACAAAAGACAAGTTAAAGCAAAAATAAATTTTCAAACACTCAACACTAGAAACAAAACTAAACCAATTGTCAGTTCTGGAGGAGGCTGGCTGGGGAGATGCACCACACAGGCCAGCAGCTTCATCAATACCCCTTATTTAAACTATTATTTATTTCTTTTCTTTTCTTTTAACAGGCATCATATTCTTGTCATACCGCAAAGCAGTAACTGCATTTTGAGGAGACAGAAAGGGAGCACACACTCCACAAATATAATATTTCTTAACTTAGTATAAGGTTATGCCCATGGATTATCCTCTAATTTGTAATCTTTTTTGTTTGACAACCCAAGCACCAGAGTACCAGTAGCACAACTCGGCACAGTGGGTGATACATGGAGTGGTACGGGGATTATTTGCCCAGGGCCACATACCGCCTTTTAGTTTACAACTAAACATCACTTTCCTTTCCCCATATTAAATAAACACATAGCTAACGGGGGAGAAATCTGACTGTTCTCTCAAATTATAAATTACTGCACCAAAGAACTCAACAAACAATCCAGCTGAGAAAGTGACTCTTCTATATTAACTTCAATCTTCATAGAAGTGTAGGAGTGGAAGGGATCTCGAGAGTTCATCTAATTCACTCCCCTGCACTCATGGCAGGACTAAGTATTATCTACACCATGCCTGACAGGTGTTTCTCTAACCTGATCTAAAAAAATCTCCAATGATGGAAATTCCACAAACTCCTTAGGCAATTTATTCCAGTGCTTAACCACCCTGACAGTTAGGAAGTTTTTCCTAATGTCCAACCTATACCGCCCTTATTGCAATTTAAGCCCATTGCTTCTTGTCCTATCCATACTGCCCTTATTGCAATTTAAGCCCATTGCTTCTTGTCCTATCCCCAGCGATTAAGGAGAACAATTTTTCTCCCTCCTCCTTGTAACAACCTTTTATGTATTTGAAAATTATTATAATGTCCCCCCGCAGTCTTCTCCTCTGCAGACTAAACGAACCCAATTTTTCCTCATAGATCATGTTTTCTAGACCTTTAATCATTTTTCTTGCTCTCCTCTGGACTTTCTCCAAATTGTCCACATCTTTCCTGAAATGTGGTGCCCAGAGCAGAACACAATACTCCAGCTGAGGCCTAATCAGCGCGGAGTAGAGTGGAAGAATTACGACTTGTGTCTTGCTTACAACACGCCTACTAAAACATCCCAGAATGCTGCTCATTTTATTTTTTACAACAGTGTTACACTGTTGACTCATATTTAGCTTGTGATCCACTATGACCGTCAGATCCCGTTCTGTAGTACTCCTTCCTGGCAGTCATTTCCCATTTTGTATGTGTGCAAGTGACTATTCCTTCCTTCTTTCCATGCTCATGATTGTCAGGTTTGAGCTTATAGACAGTGTTAATCTCGGGGAAGGGCCTGAAGAAGTTGAGAGGGTAGGGAATGGGACAACAAGGGGAGTGAGATTGGGAATGTGGGGAGGGGGGTGAAGAGAGAGTATGGGGGAGAAAAAGGCAGGGGATGTGGGGAAAAAAGGGCAGAGGAAAGGAAGGAAGTAGGACTGATAGGGAGAGCAGAAATCACTACCCATTTAGCTCAGCAACCTGTGTTGGGCGTCTCTGCTCCATTGCCCCAGGGGGTGCAACTATGTTGCTCAGCTCCTTTGCAGCTTTCTGAGATACCTCTCGCCCTCCCAGAAAATAGTGAGACCCTGGTCTGTAATGAGGCGTGGTGACACAGCCAGGTAACCCACTGGCACCAACTTTAAAAAGTGGTACCTGAGCCCTCTCAAATTTCTACAGAGCAACAGGGAGCTGCACTGCCCCCCGGTGATCTCTTTTCCCAGCACAAATGCAGGAGCAAAGGCACTTAATAGCGCTCATACACCACTTAAATAAATCTTTGCACAGTCCCTGCACTCCCATCAGCTCCATTTGGGATGAGTTGTTCCCTTAACTACCCTGCTAGGGTGTTTCACATTCAGCCATTTGTTGAGAATTAATCTACATGGCCCATAAGTTAATAACATAAAAGCTTGGAGCAGAAGAGAGAACCCAAGTCAGCAAGTAAGTCAGTCACAGTAACTGGATATGTTCATAATTGCAGGTAGGGCAGACACAACAACTGGGAAGTAAACTTGGGATGAAAAAACAGAACAGCTACTCAGTTCACTGCAGGCTATTTAAAAAAAACATTCTGCTGCTTGTGGCTTTTGGAACAGAGGCACTTCCCAACCTTGACATGAAACTGAGCCAGAAACCTTATAAAATATTTGAGCCCTTGCTGCTTGGCAAGTTCCTTTACTCTTCTAAAGGCTGAGCTGCGTTCAACCACAGCTTTTGCAAAAGCTTGAAAAAATCATCATCTTATTTTGTGGCATTCCCCAAAACTCTCCTTTCCCCCTCACAAGCTGGCTGCGTTGTTGTTGTTGTTTGTTTTACCGTTAATCTGAGAAATTTGACAATCGGTGCATGAGGTTGGGGATTTAAGGTTGTGTATGGGGCCAGGGACTTATGTGCTCTCTCTAAACCAAATGTAAAAGTATCCAGCAGGCTGAGCACTTCTGAAAGGAGCCAGGGAGCAAATTCTAAGTGGTTGCCTTTTGCTGCTCCTTCAGGTACGCCTTTAATTCTCAAAATATTGCAGGGACATCTTCCCTCAAGTGCTGCCACTTTAGATTTAAGAGAGGGTAAGTCTGTGAGGCTTTTCTGTAACTTGGCAGAGAATCCTTGTACCTGATCTTCTGCAGATGTGCCTCTCCATTCTGCTTCATTCACTCATCCTGTCAGTGCTTGCAGAGAGGAGTTAATCAAGGTAACAGTCAGTTGTACTGTGACCTTGATATCTACAGGGTCTGCAGCAACTTTCTCCAGCAGGGCCATCATAGCCACAGTGCCCTAAGCAGCAGCCATCTTGTTCAGCGGGTGGCGGGGGGAGGACCTGCATCTCCTTGGTTTTTGACTACTTGTAGAGCTCCCTGTAGACAAATTTTTGCCTGCTGACATTCCAGCAGTTCCTTTGTGTGTGGGAGGTGGGGGGCCAGGGGCCCAGGACTTTGGATGGAAAAGGATATTAATGGATGGCTCTGGAGCTCAAGGGATCTGCTCCTCCATGTCACACGGCACCTCCTGCAGTACCCCTGGCAATTATTGGATCAAGACTGGATATTTTTCTAAAATATATGCTCTTGTTGCAACAGTAATTAATGCACAGAAGTCTTATGGCCCATACTATGCAGGTGGGCAGACCAGATGATAACCATGGTCTCTCCTGGATTTATAATCTATGAAGCTATGCCCTGAAAGCAGCTGTTGAGGAAGGCAGAGGCAAAACTCTATTTACTCAGTGAAGGACTTAACCCTTAGAGCTGTAGCATAGTTGAAGGCAGAGGCCCCTCTTCGAGCAGCTTCTCTGGTTGTCACTTCCAAGCCCTGGATGCTTGACAAGGTGAGTTTGTTAAAAACAGGAGGTGGAATGAGTTGTGTTTCTTCTCTTGTGCAGCATAACATTTCACATATCTGCTGCTAATTCTCTTCAGCATCACCATTTTATTGGTTGGACTGAAACAACTTGCAAAACTCTGCTCTGCTTTGTGTAATTGTGCTCCTCCCATGTGGGCACCCTGGTGCTTTGAATCAATAATAAGCCCCCTTCTGAGCATCTAATTCCTTACCAGGATTGTGCTTCATCCTGGAGGAAGTGCAGCCTAGCACAATAGAGTCTAATAGGCTTTGAGAGAATATCTTTCAAGGGAAAGGTCAAGGAGGAACAGGTGCAGCAGGCTGGTGGCGGGTTGTGATAAAAGATCAAATACAGCTGAACAGATGTGAGCATCAAAGTGGTCCGCAAGCTGCAGGTAAGGAGTAAATTGCAGACAGCGTTAGTACAGTCTGAAAACATTTGAAGGAAAAAGAAACTCTTTTTGTCCTAAATACATACATACATATTTTGCCCTCTGCACTAGTTTTAAGGTAATCAATTCTTTCCACAAAATTCTTATAGCTAAAATTTTATTGTCTTGTTCTGTACTAGTAATTTTGTTTTCAGAGCCAAACTATAGAACCAGAATGGTAACGTTGTGGAGGTTTTGTCAAAAAGAAATCTTGGAATCACTTTCAGGAGAGGGTGGGAGGAAAAAACCAACACCCTTCTGCAATAAATGGGCTGTGTGTTGCACTATCCTGTAAAATTTATTGCAGAACTGTAAATCTAAAGTATACATTGAAGACACTTGGTCTTCTGTGCTTGGAAAATGGCCACCAAATTCAGTTTGAAAGCATTCATTTGAAAGCTATTTGTAAAGAATTACAAGTAAGGAATGACAACATCTATAAAGTGTAAGGGAAATGGAAATTCCAGTCCTGGTTTGTCTTCACAGTGTTTCTGTCTTCATTTTTTATTCCCACTGAAATACAGAAAGTTGAAAATTCAAAACAGAAGCCATCACTGCAAGGTAATTTATCTTATTTCTTGAAATATGCTGTCTGCATTTTCACTCCCATAACTCAAACAGCTGGTTAAGGATGCTGGCCAGTGAATCCTGGATTTGTGAACACAAACTATTCTGTTCCTGTCTGTAAGATACCTTGGAAGTAGGAGCCCAGAATTAATTTCTGTCCCCAAAGGGCCCTTTGGCCATGCAATGCATCTGGACAGGCTCATTCTTTGTGGCTGTATGAAAGTAGAGGAACTTTTTAATTTTTAAGGGGTGCCGACACTTATTCATATTAATAATCATCCCACATTCATAGATCTCCTTTCCCCCTGAATGGCCTGCAGCCCTGCACAAGGACTGCTTGACCAGCGCTGGGATGGGACATAGAAGCTGTTTAAAAGTGCATAACAGTGCTCTACAACAATTTAAAACAGGAAATGAAGAATACCAGACTCATTCCTCCCAACCCACTAATCTTATTGGTCCCTTTGAGACTGATTCAGAGCCCGTTGAAGTCAATGGCAAGAACTGTGTTGACGTCAATGGTTTTTGGATTAGGCCATTAGTTTCTTTTTTGGCGTCTCATTTTTGGCCCTTCCGTTGTACTGTGCCCTGTGCCTAGAACCATTTTCCTCTTCTTCTCCAAGGGCCCTCTTTTTTCTTTCAAATCCTCCACAAAAATGCCCTTTCCTGCTGCCTTCTCCTGCTCAGTAACACTGCCATAACCCCCATTTTCTCTTTATTTGCCATGACTATATTTGGGACATCTGGGATAACAGCTTTACAAAAAGTAGTGTAGGATCTTTACCAAGTAGTCAGGGCCACAACATTTCATTTCAGACTGAAAGGTGGGTTCAACACTTAAAAACTTCCATTAAAGTCAATGGAAAGACACTTCACTTCAAAGGGAGTTGAAATGGACCATTACTCAGAAGGAAAAGTCCCACTTACTGATTCACCAACACCACTTCTTGCTGCAGAGTCATACTTTTCCTTGAAGGTTTGTCCTAGTGAGAGCTGAGAAGATCAGAGCCTGAGATGGTGGCAGATGACAATTATTGTCTGTCTGCTATTGTGGTGTTACTACTTTGTCCAGGATTCTCATGTCACATTTGCGAGATAGTCTCATCCGATGAAGTGAGCTGTAGCTCACGAAAGCTTATGCTCAAATAAATTTGTTAGTCTCTAAGGTGCCACAAGTACTCCTTTTCTTTCAGCAACTCTGTTACAAATTTCTATGTGGCAGACTCAGTGTAAAATACTGCGACCACTGAGGGCATTTTCAGAGGCTTATAAGATTATGAATTCCTGCCAAAGGCTGACAATTCTGACGAGATGGAAAAGTTAAACTACTCCCCGTCAAACAAATGTCCGGTAACTGGTTTTCAAGTGTTGTGCAGTCTCATCCGCAGAATCCAATCCAAAAGAAATATTGTGGTGAGACCTGAGTCAGATTCTCTGGCAGTGGTGAAGATGGTCATCTGATTTGTCACTGTTCCACCATAATACTGAGCGCTCTTCATAATGGATTGTACAGTTTTGAGTCATGCTCCTGTTTCAGTCCTAGCGGTCAGGGTTGCATAGCATGATAGATATTACTTTGGATATCACGCTGGAGTTCCACCATTTTCTATCAAGATTACTGGACAGAGGAATGAGACGCTAAGCAATATGGTATCAAAATATTTTTATACTTTTAGCTATGTTGACGTTCACTGACTTCATAGGGAGATTGCAGCAATCTCCCGACTGCAACTTTTGAAAAACGGAAAGGTAAAACAAAACTGTCCTTAGAAAAGTGTACAATCTCAGCAGCAAAAGCAGATCACTGGCAGACATAAAAAAAGGCAGAAAATGCAGTCTCAACATGAAATGATTAATGAGCTGATCTTGCAAGAAACTTGAAAACGAAGGGGGATTCAGCATTTGGAGGGTTTGCAGGACTGGGTCCTAAATGATGCAGACACAACAGTGAAATGAGGACAGACACTTGGATGGATTTTAAGCAGCAGGCTGCAACTTATATTAAATTGAAATACAGGGGCAGGGTGCTACCTGCCCATCAACCATTTAATCGGGCATTTAATTGGTTCCAGTGTGGGGGTTACAGGACTCCTACCATATAACCTGTCACTTGGGGTACGTTCTCCTCAGCCTACCACACACACATGCACGGAGCCCGCCAGGGGGAGAGAAGGTGGAGAAGGGTAGTGACCTCAGCCTGTGAGGACCACAAGATCTGACCTCAGCCCACAAAGGCCACAGGGTCAAACCCTATTACATGAGCCCAAGGCCCATAAAAAAATCCCAGGTCTTTCACCTCTGGGAACCGTTCATTTATTCTTTTTAACCACTTTGGAAACCAGCCCCAAGTTGCGATGACTTAACAACTTGACCAATTACGTCAGTTAGGTACTAAGCATATGCCTACCTAACCTATTGTGGTTTGAAGATGCTGCAAGGAAGGCAAAACACTCTCTGGTCTCTGCCAGTTGGCTCATGGGAGAAAAAATTCCTTCTGAGCCCCAAACGGGTAATTGGCTAGACCCGCCGCCTCTGTCAGGCCAGGTTCCCATTCCTCGGTCGGGGGTAGGGGGGGTAGGGTGGGCTGCTGGAATGAAACCAAAAGAGGCTTCACGAGGCCAAGTTAAATCCTGGGATTGAGGGACTGCTGGCCAATTGGAACTGCTCCCCCCGAGTCGGTGCCAGAGACTCCCAGTGGGGTGGAGTTACCTGGATGTCCCTCAGCGAATATCTCCTTCCCTTACTGCTGGGGCTGTCCTCCTTTCTCCACCAGCCCCATCAAGTGCCCCATCCATTGAGGAAGGTTGGTGGCATTTCTAATCAGTACAAAGGGCAAAGCTCCACTTCTTTCCCCAAATCGAATGGCTCCTTCCTGCACAACAGAGTTTCAGCTTGGCTGTGGCCAAAGAGCACTTTCTTGACCCGGGCTCTCAGAGAAGTTGTGGGGTTTCCTTTCCAAGCAGTCCTCGCCCCTGTTACTCATCCACGTGTCATCGAAAGGGCCAGATTCCCAGCTGGTGTCAGTCAGCTTAACTCTGCTAGAACTACAGCTGTGTATGGCAGCTGAAAAGCCTGTTCTACCTTGTTGTTTCCACAGGGCTGTGCCTCGCATCCAGTTAGAAAGTAAAGCTAGTGCAGAATGCAGCAGTCCACTTATTAAGCGGCATTTCGCATAGGTTTCAGTTGATTGTCTTCATTATATTTCCCAGTGGTTGTTTATTAATGCCTCAGTCTGAGATGAGCAGTCCTGTATTGTTTTATACTGTATATTTTAAGGTATGTGATGGGTGACTCTAGCAGCTTTAAAAATCTAAATAACTATCTCTGTAAAACTACATTGTGTCAACATAACAAAACATTACAGTCCCACCGCTTCTCTGATTTTCACAGCAGGCGACAAAGCAGGAGAAGAGGGGGGCATGCTCTATGGCAGTGGTCCCCAAACTGTGGGGCATGCCCCCCTGGGAGTGGGGGTGGTGAGGAACATTGGGGCGCACAGCAGGGCCAGGGCCAGGGCCAGCCCCTGTAGGGGGCATGGAGGGAGTGCCACCCATCCTTGCTCTGCCCTCAGCCCCGCTCTGGCCCCATTCCAGCTCCATTCCACCCCCTGCTCTGCCCCAAGGCCAGCTCCACCTCTAGCCCCAGCTCCTCCCCCATTCCCAGTTCTGCCCCCAAACTCCTCTGCTGAGCCAACTGTGCAGTAATGGGGAGGTCGGGCCAGGCACAGACAGATTCCATTCCTGGTAAAGGGGCAGGGGGCAACAGGAAAAGTTTGGGCACCACAGGTCTATGGAGAGGAATATGGGTATTTAATTCTACCTTCCTCCCAGGCTAAGACTGACCATGGGAGGACAGCAAAAATCTGAACATTATCTTAGCTCTTTTTAACAGTAATAACTGGCAATTAACTTCAAAGTGCACAATAGACTAATTAACTAGGCCTTGCAGAGAGGCCACTCAAGGAGCCAACTGTGGAACTGTAGTTAGTTTTCACAAGTTCCTGGCTCCCAGACCTGCGGTTCTGCCACTAGACTGCATTGTTTGCTCTTGAATTAGCAGCAGAACCTTTAGTTTCAGAAGCGTTCATCTGTCCCTGCAGCTTATTCTCTGTTTCAAAGTCTTGACCAGCTGCTGGTGATATCGAAGGAGGAAATGCCAGGAGGAACAGATGACCTCTTCAGAAGCATCTCAGTCTAAATATTCTTCGTAATAAAGAACAGGGGAAGGGAAAATACAGCAAATATGTTACACAGTATCAACAAAACTGTTGCTAAGTAGAACATTTTTTCCTTAAGGCTCGGATCCCAGTATGATGACCATATAACAAATTACTGTCATAATATATAGGATGTAGGTCAGTTCTACCATCTCATGTGTTTGTTTTTCTTAATGGTGACTATAGACCAACCATGATCACAGTCCCTTTTTATGGCATTTGGTAAACTACAACTTCAGTTAATGCAAGGGACTTCACAAAGGCCTCATTATCGCCTGCTGATTTATTACCCTGGTTCAGCATTCTCTCCTAAAGATAAATCCCTTTAATCCCTTTGCATTTCTTCTCTGTTTAGAATCTCCCAGGGCAACAACCTTGTGAACAAGACAAAAAAAGTAGCTAAAACTAAATTTAAAAATAAATACTGTTTTGGTAATTCTGTTCTTTTTACCTTTTAAGTCCCTAAAGAAAAAAGAGAGCCCACAGCTTGTATGTGCTTATAAAAAGAAACAAAAGCAACTATTAAACAGGGTTTATTGCCTAAACGTCCCCTAGTTTGTGATTAGCCTAGGATAATACATTCTAGCCTATGGAAGATCTAGTTACTCTACACCTAAATCTGTTGAGTTACTGCTCCAGTCAGGAGAAAATAAGATCAAGCTCTGGTAATTTTGTACCATCATGCCATTTCTCTCCACCCTTTATATTTGTTGTTAGAACAGCTCTTCCAGGGTTTGGTGCCATAGATTGTGATCTGGTCACGTGTCAGGCAGCAAATACAATGCACTGAGGAACACCTATGCCTTCAAAATGTTCTTAAGTAATGGGTGCATGTAGAGCTTAGGCAAGTTGCAGTCTCCCACCGAAAATGAAGGTATTGGGCAGCTACTGCACTCGGACACTGGAACACTAGTGCCAGCAGTAGCTCTCCTGCAGTACCATTCCTCTACGCCATGCACTGGGTTGGAGAGAGGAGAACTGATTTCATTCATTGTATGTATGCACAGATGGGAAGGTTCATGGCTGGGTTTCCTGGGAAAAGGAAACTGGTTGCACTGAAGGATGCTTGATTTAGCCAGCTACTTTTGTAGAAATATTTAGGCAATGTAAGATGTCCACTAAAATATTTTTGCCGGAAAAGGTGATGCCCCAGAACTCCAGATGGAGGATGTTCAGTAGATAGTTGGCGTATTTATGAGTTTCACACTCTAGTCACACTTGAAAAGCTTTAATATTTTCAGACTTGGAGAGCGTATGCCACTCTTCACTAGTGCTGCAACATCTGGTGTAAATAAACACATCCCCTGTAGATTCTAAATTCCTGTGCTTTTGGAATACTTTGCCAGTTGTCCTAAATTGAGTATTTTCTCTTGTGCAATCCTAGCTTACAGTTGACTGCGGTTAATGAATAGTTGTAATATTTTTTGTTAAATCTTTTCTAATATTGTAGTTCCATGAAATGATTTTTCTGCATGTGCACCTAGTCAGTCGGAGGAGGGTTTTTCTTGGGGAGGGGCTTTTTAAAAAAGGGGCACATTTTCACAGAAGCCTCTTACAACTGCTTTTCCCTTTTTCTTTTGAATGGAATACCCGAAGAATACATACAAATGTACTTAAATGGCTTCAAAAGTTTGGATGGCCAGATCCTTTTTTTTTTAGTAAAACAGACGATGCCAGCACAGTCACCGTGGCCCCAGCTACAATGTCTCTTTCGGTTGTGTTAGAAAGCAACTTGGCTGCCAGCAAACTTAAAGTGTTCTTAAATACATTCTTTTCAACAGAGGGTGGAAAAGTAATTGCAGACAAAGTTCTAGTGGCCAGGCTCCTTATGCTGTCAATCCAGAGTCCCGGATTATATTAGATTTCATGTCTTGCTCCTCTGGCTGGGAGTGCCTCAGCCGCTGAATAATGAGAGTAGCCAATTTTAAAAGGGGCACTGACTTCAGAAGGAATCTTCTTCCCAATCTTTTGTCAGAAGGATGGTAACCAGGACAATGGGGTCTCCAAGATGGTGCTTTAAAGTAGGGGCACACAGTCAGGATAGCTTCACTTGTTGGACACATAGTTGCCGACTCAGGGATTTAGTCAGTAAACATTCTTATGTGGGTAATTCCCCCAGCCTAGGGAATGATGTTACAAAGCTGTCCTCTGGCATTCTGCCCCTGGCTTCTTGCAGATCCATGGAGCCTTGTGATGCAGTTCTTGCCTGGTGTAGCTTCTATGGCTGGTGGGATCAGGGGGAGCATTCTGTGGCAGCACTATTCGTTCCCCACATCCCCATGCTCAACGGCCTTGTGGCCCCATTTACTTATTGTATCCCAGGGGAGAAGCAACCCAGTGGGAAATAAAGGACACATGCTACTTATTTTCATTTGCTTGTTGTCCAGTTTGCTGTATTATGAATGATTCCCATAATTTAGGGAGAAGGCTTAGGGCCAGATCCTCCACTGGGATCAACTGGCATAGCTTTACTGAAGTCAATGGAGCTGCCCCGATTCATACCAGCTGAGGATCTGGTCCTATGCTTCATTGAGAATAATGACAATTTGACGTGGACTTAAACCAAAAGTGCTGCTTGGTTGATGAAAACATCATTTCTCTACACAGTCATTCAGCTAGCACTGAAGAGGAGTTGTTATATCAGCATCCCCCTATCCCCACCCCTCCAAAGACCAAACTCCCAAGGAATATTCTCCCTCAATTAAAAGGAATGGAAATGGACAGGTGCAGATCAGGCCTGTGTAATCTGATGTGCACTGGAGATTGTGATTTTCACATGAATTCGTATAAAAACGGGCATGACAGCCTCAGTTCAGATTTATAATCAAAGGTGAACTGCAAGAGATGGTCCATTAAACAGAAACATATTTATGGTTATCAGGCAAAGGCTGTTGCCTTGGTTAATTGAGGGGTAACAAGTAAACTACTATACAATACGTAAACAGTCAAGCCTTTCAGGCTCATAAGCAGTAGTTCTACCTCACGTCTGCTTGTGATAAAACGGTCTGATCCTGTGAGGTCCTGAGCACATGCAGTCAATGAGAGTTGAAGGTACTAACCTCATGGAAGTACCTGATACTTCATTGGATGGAGCTCAGACCTTGTTTGTTTCTCAGGATATCAACAAGGGCAAAGTTTTCATTTGATGCAACAATTTCCCTGATCTCAGTTATACCAGGCAGTGCTGCACTTTAGTCATGACACAGTTTTCTTCCTTCACCCCCCAAAATAACACTATTTGCACAACTCTGTGTGAGATAAACTTGACGAACTGCATGGAGCAAGGTGTGTCAAAGTAGGCGTTTATAGAGTGAAAGGGTATATATTTCAAATGGTCTGTTGGCCAGAAGATCTCAAACCATTAATAAGCACACTAATAAAAGAAATTGAAAGAGCCACTTGTTCCTGTTACTTGTTCAGCTATAAATATGTCAAAACAAATATTTACTGAGGTGAAGATGTTTAAATTACAGCTGGAGAACAAAAATGGCATTCTACAGACACACCTCAAGTATTCTTGGTAGAAAACCAAGTTGAAAACATCATTTTTCTGTAAGTATTATTTTCTGCTCTACAGACAGAGAATGCCAATTAGTTAGCGCTCCATTACCTATTTCCTTTGGTTTTCCTTTCATGAAGAATGTCTGTCTAGGCGTTCTAGAAGATTTAGCTGACTTGTAATAATTGGATTAGTTCCTCCTGTTGATTTTGTGCCTCAGGAATATCACAACCCTGCCTTCTGTTTTAAAGGTAGTTGATTGACCATGGTAAACCATCATTCTTTTTAATAGTGCTCGTGCTTATCTGAATAATGACAGAGATGTCTATAATGAACAGTAAGACTCAGGTTGGGAGCTCTGATGGTTATCTCCAATAGAACTGTCTGAATCAGTTTTATATAAATAATAATCTATGCCTTATCCCCAGAAATTTGTATTAAATAGACTCAACCACTTTGTGGTTCAGCTCAGAGTGAGTCAGCTGCATGCTATAAGTAGCACCCTAAATGTTTAGGGCCAGTTTGTGGATAGGCCTAGCCTACTCACTGTCTTCCATGCTCTCCCATGAAAGGACCAACTACAACTGCAGTCTCTCCTAATGCTTCTGGGGCACCATGACAGTTCAGGCTGCAACGCAGACCTGTGAAGGCTTGTGTCACCACTGGCTCTGCAACCCTGGGTGTCTCACAATGCTTTGCAGCTGTAGCTCCCAGCTGGGATGTTCACAATCAGCCTACAAACATGCAGGTCACAGCCCGAGTGTCTGTGTGCTTAGGTGGCCCTGGTTCAGCAGCTCTACCCCCAGCAGCCTGTCTACAGTCCCAGGGCCTCACTCTGGCTTCCACGAGCCTTGGTTACAAGCAGCAAGGTGATCCCAACACACTGCCAATCCCAAGTTTTCGCAAACAAATCTGCCCCACAATGTCCAACTCTCTCATGGACAGTTCAGAGAAATAATAAGGTTCATTTGTTCATCTTAAGCCCCACAATGCACATCACTACTTATTAATGTACAACCTTCCATTTGAACACTACACTGAGTTGGTTTAGCCAATCCTTTGGAGAGCTTTGAATATCAGGACACAGACCTTGAACTTGGCTCTGTGTTCAATGGGGAGATAGTACACAGAGCAGAGCATCCACGGTGGTGTGCTCAGAATGAACCGCATTCTTCAGCAGACCTTATTCCTTTCTGTTTGAAATTGCTGCTTTAGGCCAAATCCTGCTTGTTCAGTAACCTAGGCCTTGGCTACACTTATGAGTTACAGCACAATAAAGGAGCCCCGGGCGCACTAGCTCACTACCGTCCACACTGACAAGGCACGTAGAGCACTCTGACTCCACGGCTACAGCGCTGCTGGTCTCCACCTCGGCGAGTGGAATAACGTTTGCTGCGCCCCCGCTGGAGGGCCGCGGCGCCAGTGTGGACGCCCTGGTCTGTCAGTGCGCTCTGATCGGCCTCCAGAAGTGTCCCACAATGCCTGTGCTAGCCACTCTGGTCATCACTTTGAACTCTACTGCCCTGCCCTCAGGTCACCAACTGTCAGACCCGCCCTTTAAATTCTCTGGGAATTTTGAAAATCCCCTTCCTGTTTGCTCAGCCACGTGTGGAGTGCTCTCACCAAATCTTTCCAGGTGACCATGCCTCCACACGCCAGGCGAGCCCCAGTATGGAGCAATGACAAGGTGCTGGACCTCATCAGTGTTTGCGGGGAGGAAGCTATCCAGTCCCAGCTGTGCTCCGGCTGTAGGAATTACGATACCTTCGGGCAGATATCAAGGGACATGATGGAAAGGGGCCATGACTGGGACGCACTGCACTGCAGGATTAAAGTGAAGGAGCTGCGGAATGCCTACTGCAAAGCCCGCGAGGCAAACAGCCGTTCTGGTGCTGCCCCTGCGACCTACTGATTCTACAAAGAGCTGGACATGATACTTGGGGGCGACCCCACCTCCACTCCGGGGACCACCATGGACACTTCAGAGCTCAGTGCAACAAGGCAGGGGGAGGAGGAGGAGCAGCAAAGCGGGAGCGAGGGTGTGGAGGAAGACATCCCGGACTCCCTAGATGCATGCAGCCAGGAGCTATTCTCAAGCCAGGAGGAAGGTAGCCAGTCGCGGCGACTGGTGCTTGGGGAAGGATAACCACCAAAGGAGGTTCCCGGTAAGCGGCTTTTATTTTGGGAAGGAAGTTATTCGGTGCGGGCTCTTGGGGTGAGGAGGGTTAGGGCTCCATGCATGCCTAGACGTAGAATAGGGCGTTGATGTGCTCTCTCACATCGTGGTAATCGGCCTCAGTGATCTCTTCAAAGATCTTGGGCAAGGCGCTTGCGCAGGTTTCTCGGGAGAGCCACTGTGGTCCTTGTCCCAGTCAGGCTAACTTGTACGTGCCACTGTGCCATGAGGGGTGGGGGGACCACTGCTGCACACAGGCAAGCTGCATATGGGCCAGGGCAGAAGCCGCATTGCAGTAGAAGACCCTCCCTTGCTTCCCAGGTCACCCTCAGCAGCGAGATATCTTCCAGGACGAACTCCTGTGGAAAATATGGGATCAGTGTTCAGTATAAGGGCCCCCTAACACTGTTGGCTCTCCCCAAGGCACAGAAACCCAGAGGACAGTACAGCCGTGAAACAATCAGTCATGCTTGACCCTGTGCTTACTCACCATTTTGGGGCTCCCGTGGGTTATGTGCATTTGCTTTGGGACAGGCAAATTATGCTATTGTGTAGACTGTGCTTGCTCTTAAGTACGGGGAAATCATTGCTCTGTCTGGTGTGAACAATGCTGCCTCTGTTAGGTGTTGCATTTTGCCTTTACAAATGCAACCTTGAGATCTCAGCCATCCGTGTTATCACCGGCCGAAAGCCTCCAAAGAATCAGAAAGAGGCCACGTAGAGGCAAGGAAGACATGCTGCATGAAGTCATGCAGCATTCAAGAAATGAAAATCAAAAAGCGCAGGAGTGGCGGGAGAGTGAAAGGAGGGTCCGCCAGCAGAATGCGCATCGCCAGCACCAAAGCACGGAGCAGCTGCTAAGCATCATGGAGCGCCAAGCGGACTCGATACAGGTGCTCATAGCAATGCAGGTGGAGCACTACCATACCCGACCCCCCAGCAGCCCTTGTCCCAAAACGCTTTCCCTTGTGCCCCCATTTCACCTCCAACCCACTTTCCCCAACATCCGGGTTCTTACCGCCACCAGCTGCCTCCAACACGTGTAGCTTCACCACCCAGCCCTGAAAACTACGACCCTCGCCCGCTGCACTCAACCCCCATCACCATGCAGTATAGCCATCCTGAAGCACAGCACCCATTGCACAGCACTCCAGACAGGACATACGCAAATCTGTGATTGTACTGTTCCCCACCCCCTTGCCCTTTCTGTTTCCCAAGCAGTTGTGTCTCTTTTCAATACAAAAATTTTCTTTTCAATAAATGGATTTTTTGGCTTTGAAAACATTCTTTATTATTGCATAAAGAAAAAGATACCTTAGCCCAGGAAAGAAACAGGCACTGCAAGTCAGCGTAGCAAACACAGATTCCTAGTAACATTGGAGCCACTGCACTTCACTCCCGTGCAGGGCACCAGACATTACTGCTGGCTTTCAGCCTCAAATTGCTCCCTCAAGGCATCTCTAATCCTTGCAGCCCTGCACTGGGCCCCTCTAATAGCCCTGCTCTCTGGCTGTTCAGATTCAGCCTCCAGGTGTTGAACCACCGAGTTCCATGCCTCAGTGAATCTTTCACCCTTCCCTTCACAAATGTTATGGAGGGTACAGCACGCAGATATAACAGCGGGATGCTGTCATCGGCCAGGTCCAGCTTCCCATACAGAGAGCGCCAGCGGCCCTTTCAACGGCCAAAAGCACACTCCACAGTCATTCCGCACTGGCTCAGCCTGTTGTTGAACCACTCCTTGCAGCTGTCAAAGCTCCCTGTGTAGGGTTTCATGAGCCATTAAAGGGTAAGCGGGGTCTCCAAGGATCACAATCAGCATTTCGACTTCCCCAATGGTAATCTGGTCTGGGAAAAAAGTCCCAGTCTGCAGCTTCCTGAACAGGCCAGTGTTCCGAAAGATGCGTGCGTCATGCATCTTTCCGGGCCAGCCTGCATGAATGTCAATGAAACTCCCACAGTGATCCACAAGTGCCTGGAGAACCATCGAGAAATACCCCTTCCAATTAATGTACTCAGAGGCTAGGCAGGCTGGTGCCAGAATTGGAATATGCGTGCCATCTGTCGCCCCTCCGCAGTTAGGGAAACCCATTTGTGCAAAGCCAGCCACAATGTCATGCACGTTACCCAGAGTCACGGTTCTTCTGAGCAGGATGCAATGAATGGTCCTGCAAACTTGCATCAACACATTCCAGTGGTTGACTTCTCCATTCCAAACTGGTTAGTGACCGATTGGTAGCTGTCTGGAGTTGCCAGCTTCCAGATTGCAATAGCCACCCGCTTCTCCACCATCAGGGCAGCTCTCAATCTCGTGTCCTTGTGCCGCAGGGTGGGGGCGAACTCCTCACACAGTCCGATGAAACTGGCTTTTCTCATCTGAAAGTTCTGCAGCCGCTGCTCATCATCCCAGACTTGCATGATGACGTGCTCCCACCACTCAGTGCTTTTTTCCCCGAGCCCAAAAGTGGTGTTCCACGGTGGTGAGCATGTCTGTGAATGCCACAAGCAAACCTGTGTCATATGCGTTACTCAAGTCGATATCATCGTTGGAGCTCTCACTGTCACTTTGGATCATAAGGAATAACTCGACTGTCAAACCTAACGTGCTGGTGAGATAGTCAGCATACTCCTCAGCAGTTTGGGCTCCATTCCCGCAGACCAAAAGGGAAGACAGAGCGCGCAGTACAAAAAACGTTGAAAGATGGTGCCAAATGTGGACGGAAGCAAAGGGAATGCTGGGATGTGAACCGATGCATCACAGGGCATTGGGACAGGACGCAGAATGCCCCGCACTCCCCGCCCCCTTCCCACAAGCCACAGTGCCAGAACGGGAAGAGGTGCTCTGTGGGATAGAGCCCATAATGCACTACTCCCAATGCCGCTGAAAGTGCTGCAAATGTGGCCATGCCAGTGCGCTTGCAGCTGTCAGTGTGGACAGACTGCAGCGCTTTCCCTGCTGTGCTCTACGAAGGCGGGTTTAACTAACAGCGCTCTACATCTGCATGTGTAGCCATGCCCCTAGTGTGCATCTGTTAACGGAGTTACTCTTAACATACACTGGTGTGGCTGAGGGTTGGTCCACACCGACAAAATACATCAGCATAGCTACATCTCTCAGGAGTGTCAAAAATCCACCCCCTTCCTCCCCCGAGAGATAAAGCTACGCTGAACTAAGTCCCGGTGTAGCTAATGCTCGGTCAATAGAAAAATTCTTCCCTCAATCTAACTGCTGCCCCTTGGGGAGGTGGGTTAACTACTCTGCTGGAAGAACCCCTTCCGTTGCTGTAGTTAGTGTCTACATTGAGGCGCTACAGTGGCGCAGCTGCAACACTGTAGCGTTTTAAGTGTAGACGTGCCCTGAGAGCAGGAGCTACCCCAACCAGTCTGTGTAATTCTGCTCACTTACACAGCCTTCAAAAACTAAATTCACCTGGCTTGTCCAGCACAGCAGCACACCCAAATGAGAAGCACAATCACAGTTTTTATAAATGAACAGGGTAACCATGCAGGGCCAGTTCTAGGGGCAGGCAAGGAGGGTGGTTGTTCTGGGTACCTTCTTCCATGGGGTGCCATACCTCTGTGCCACTCAGCTGTTCATTTGGGTTTGCGGTTTTTTGTTTGTTTGTGTGTTCTTGGCTGCATGTGGGAGCTGGGGGACACTGATAATGTTTTTGGCCTCTCCCAGAAAACAGCGAGGACCGTTCCTGGAACAATGTGATCCGGTCAGTTTTAAGGAAAACAGAGTCTGGTCCTGGTTTGTGTAAGCCCTAGCCACCTGAAGAAGCTATGCTGGTGAAAATGACAGCATGCTGAGCATAGGGACAAACCCTTATAAATAAATAATAAAGTTACCACCCTGTGCTCCACATGAGCAACCACTTATCTCAAGCCAGATGCATGAAGATTCCCTGCGCCAAATGCTTGGCTGGTGTAAATGGTCAAAAATCTGTTGAAATCAGTGGAACAACACTCATTTATACCCACAGAGACTTTGGCCCTGATACTCTCTGACAGAGCCAGAATCTCAAATCTTCTGTCTCCCAGTCCTGTCTCTTAACTACAGATCTATCCTTCTTACCCTGTGACAGTGGTTCACCTTTCATAGGTTCCAAAGCCAGAGCAGGACAGTTGTGATCATCTTGTCTGACATCCTGTATCAGAGGCCATCGAACGTCCCCAGAATAATTCCTTTTGAACTTTCCCTCCCACTGGAAAGAACAGGACATTTCTTTTAGCAATCTCAGCACACTCATCATTTTTGTTCTTGTAAGACTTCTGGCAAAAAATGGAAGAGAAAGTCATTTGCAAGTTAATTAACCGAAAAGACATCATCCAAATGAAGTGTAGGAGTAAATGTGAGCTCTTTGTGGCTTTTAAATGATGTCTTATGGTAATTAATTAAACTATTGTCCTTGATAAATCTGAGTTGCCATCATTCAATGCTTTATGAATAATATAGGGGATAAAAATAGAAAGAAATTAAAAGTGTAACAACATGGCTGGAGACATTTGCAGCAAAATTAAACCTACCCCAGATAGTAAGGAGACGAGAAGAATATCCAAGAGTAATGATTTGTCCAGCTAAAGCTATGGCATTCTTAAACAGCATCTGAAGTGAATAATATAGCACTAGGTCTTTTTGGCATGCACTTCTGATGGCATGTACTAGGAATCTGCTGCTTTTGGACCAGACTGTTGATACCCTGACTCAAGCTGAATAATGCCTTTCACCATGAGTAGTCCTACTGAAATGGATGGAGCTTCTTGTGGATGAAGACACCACTCAATGTGTGTACATGTACTGCAGTCTGGTCCTTTATGAGGGTGGCTAAATGGAATGGATTTCCTTTTATTTAGGAAAAGATCACTAAAGTTTTTTAAAATTTGATATTTTAGGCTTTTTCATGGTAGCATCTGAGCATCTCACTTACATGAATTAATTTGTCCTCACAGCACTCCTATAAAGTAAGAAAGTCAGATGCCCATTTTGGAGCAGGGGAATTGAGGCAGAGAGAAGGTGAGTGTTTTGCCCAAAATCACACAAAACCTGTGGCAGAGCTTGAAATCAAGTCCTAATCTTCTGATTCCCAGCCTTGTGTCTCAGCCACAAGCCCATCTTTCCTCTCTAGGTAGAGAGATTTAAAACTTGGTGGATATCTTAAAACTAGGCCCAAGCTGCAAAGCTGAGATCCAGGTCTAGAGATGGACTCAAAGTTTCCAAAATTTGGGGGTATTTGGATTCTATATGTTGCTCTGTCATAGAAGAAGGAGCGAATTTGTATCCAAATTCACAGAAATGGTTTTGGTTTAGGACCATCTCTTAATTATTTACTTTCTGTAATCAGAGTTTCAGTGTGCCACTGACAGGTAAGAATATGTACAAGTAGTGAGAATCGTTTCAAGCAACAATAAGTAAATGTAGACTTGTTGCTCTTTACATCCAGCCACAGCTCAAAGTGAGAATTAATTTGTTTCCTACACTGAGAAGGTTCTGAGCTTTGCTCCAGAGAAATGGTGTCCTAAGGACTGGGCGAATTGCCGAAAGGGGGCCTGGCATTGATGTATATCATTTTTTTTTATCCAGTTTCAGGTCGTGCAATTGCCTTTGTTAGGCAAAAAGAAAAATAGCACCTGTAGAAAAATAGAAGCTCACATACAACCATTTTTGGTAGCTTTTTTCCTGTACATTCATCCACACCATCTACTAATGCTACTCCTACTCAGAGGCATAGTCAAAGAGAAGACATGCCTGCTGATAAAGAAAAATCTACTGCATCATATAGAATGCAAACTGCAACTGCAAGTGAAGAAAATGAAGCTAAAGAATATCAGAACCAAGAAGCACTTTGTGCCCTTCAACAGATCCAGCTGTAACCCCTGCTTTCTTCCCTGGGTTACTCGGGAACAGGCAACACTCACCTGTGTGCCTGGGTGCCTGCTGTTATTGACGTTAAAGGAGATCCTGAGTATCCCAGTGGTGATGTTGAATAAGTGGGAATCCTCTATCCACCCTTCTGCTACAGTCCCTTTACTCCTAAAGGAAGTTAAAATTGGCGGTTCCTCCACCTGGCTGGCCCCTGTACACACTCAATGGCATGCCTTGGGAACCTCCAGGAATAAACCACTTCAAATAGTAGTAATAATAATAATCATAATCATAACCTGTGGCATGGGTCTAACTCAAATACCAATTATAAATAATATGCAGCCAATATACTTACATTAGAGCTAACACTCATTTACTTAACAACTGAAAGAAACGGTATAACAGACTAAGATGAAATGTCACTGCTAATTTAAATCCACAGGGGCAGTTGAATAAAACCAATTAGCAAATATAGTAAACAGTAACAAATGAAACTTATGTAACTCTCATTTACCCCACCACCATTTACCCCACCCCGCAGTGCACACTCCTCTGGATTTCAGAGTCCTAGACGCTTGCGTGGACGTGCTGGAAGATCTGCAGCTGGAGACAGCGCTCTGTCGGTTCTGTGTATCAGTCCAGCCAAGGCAGCAAGCTGCACAACCCCTCTGACGTCTGGAGCTGGCTCCGCCAAAGGTCAGCAGCTCTGGGTCCTGGTTCGGTGGGAAGATCACTCTGCCTCTCCTCAGACTCAGTCTCTCTGCTGTGCCCCTTCCCTTGCAAGTACTTTCCCAAACCAGGGTTACTCAGAGCCCATCACTGCAGGCCCGCCACAGTCAGCTCTAGGCATAGCAACAGTCTCTGTTCTGACTCCAGGGAAGCCACCAACAGCCTCCGAGGCTCCCGGCTTGATCGAAACCCCTGCAGGATCCCAGCAGCAGCATCTGGCTCCCTAGCAGCAGCTCCTGGAATGGACAGAGCTCCACAGCAGCAATCTCACTCCTTTTCCCAAAATGGAGTCCACTGCCTGGTCTCCCGGCCCGAGGAAGTCGCCCCCCTTTTCCCACGGCATCATGGGAGTTGTAGTCTCTGAGGCTAGATTGCGGCACACAGGCTTTCCCCCTGGAACACTCCCAATAAAGTTCAGAGGCCCCTCGAGTAAAGGGGGCCTACACAGCTATATGGAATCCTATTAACAATGAATTAATTACATTCCTGCTGGATCCATAATGGTCCTTCCACCTGTTGGAATCAGGTTGGCAATTTTAGTAAATCTGCCCCATTTGTCAAATTGGTGATAAAACACACAAAAAAAGGTGTTCAATGCAAGCGACTTTCAAGCGAGAACTGTGATGACAAATTTGTAAATTGTGAACGGCTGTTACATTCTCCATCACGAGGATCAATCTACTGTTTTATGTGCTGGTTATTTTCCGCTAATGATTTGGCATTCAGTACAGCTGGTTTTAATGACTGGAAGCAAGCACCTAGATGTATTTCTGACCATGAAAATGATTCAGAGCCTTGAAACTGTATGTTAATATATGACACTAGACAAAGGGAAGCTGGTCGTATTGACTCAAAATTAGTGTAACAACTCAACTGTGAACAACTTTAGTGGCTGGAAGTATTAAAAATAAATTGTTGCAAGTTGTGAAATTCTTGGCATCAAGGAGTCTGGCATTCCGAGGAGATGCTCAGATCATAGGATCACAGCACAATGGAAGTTATGTGGGAACTTTGGAATGAGCACATCAAGAAATGTGGAAATGCTGGGAAGGAGACTGTCTTGTTCCTATCTGTGAATATTTTTGAAGAATGTATCACCCAGATGGGAGAGAAAGTTTTGTTTGCAATTATTCTGAACTAAGAAAAGCAAATTATTATTCATTCAGTGTGGACTCCACTTCAGATGTATGCCATGTTGATCAGTTGACTCCTACGGTGCGATATGTAAAGGTAAGAATTACTATTTATTTTTTACTGTAATACAGTAGGGACCCCCAATTTACACTGTGCTCACTGGTCTCCAAAGTAATGAAGTCATTTCTGATGAGTCACATTAGCAATTGCTGAGGTTGGGAATAAATATTATCTCTGTGGAATTTAGCATTGCTCAGACAAGAATCTGATTTCTTGTTGAAACTTTCCATGGTGTCCCAGTCTGCTCACTTCCAATGCAGTCAAGAAGTAGGAAATCCACAACCCTGCTGCTTTATCATCATTGCCTTGCTCACAATCCATAAGTCTTTGAAACCAGAGAGAGAGACAGAGGCTTTGTGTGATAGTGTAATGCTGTTCTGAACAACTATCAAGCTCTTATGCTCTTGATGTCTGGGTTAAAAAGTGATCATCAACACATCTTGTAACTTATTACCAAAAAGATCACAAGCTCTGCAACACATAACAGATTTATAATGGAAAGACTTTGATACCAAGATTTCTTTCAAGCCAAAGGTCAGCGAGGATCAGCTGTATCTGGTAGAGAATTGTATTTGGTGTAAACACCTTCTCCACCTGTAAATGGCTTCACTCTGAGTTGAGAGATGTTCACAGAAGTGAAGTGCACCAAAGATGAGCTTCAAAAATCATTAAATTGATGCCAAAGTAATGAACAATTTTACAGGGTTTTTGGGGCAAAAACATTTTCTTACAGCTATACATGATCAAATTAAGCACCTGTAAAATTAATCTCAAGATAATGTCACAAGGGAACCTCCTGTGGAATAGTAAAGATATCAGAGAGAAAAAGAAACAGGGGAAATAATTGGGGAGGAATCAGACTTGAAAGCTTTAGAGATTTCTACCATAGTTTTCCAGTGAAACCCCTGACAGACTCTGAACTGCTGTTATACTTACTAGTTCACTATTCTTGAGCTTCTTGAATCCACTTTAGGTCAGAGGTTCACTGGGCTAGGAACAAAGCCTTGTCACATTACCTAAAAAGAAATCAGTGGTGGAGGAGAAAACCTCTCTGAACCTGTAGCCTGTCTGAAAGAGCTGTCTCTTGGTGACCTTCTGTGTGAGCAGCATCTAGAGAGAGTTTTGTTTCTGGAACAAGGAACTGTGGATTAATAGAAAGGCTGCTGTGCACTATTTATATGAGTAAACACACCTTGGAAAGAGCTTTGGATACAGCTTTAGTGTTCCAGTTGACAATGGAAAAATGGTCTATAGTCAAATAAATGCTTCTGTCAGCGTGCTGTGTGCAGGGAGAAAGGCTGTTCCAAAGATGAAGGTAAACAGGGATCTCCGTGCCTCTGAAGACGTCAGCAAACCTGTTGCCTGGGGACCTTATTAACATTTCTTCCTCAAGCTGCAGTACAGGGGCTGTGGTAAGACGACCCCAGGGGAGAAATTCTGGCTCCGCAGAGGTCAGTGGCAAAACACGCATTGACTTCAAGTGGGCCAGGATTTCACCCAATGTGTCCAGGCCTGTCGCATACCAAAAGGGTACAGAAGAAGTTACAAATAACTCATCTGCTGATTCAAACCTGTCTGCATTAGCATTTGCCAGACCCCATCTCAGAATATATGCCTCCTAATGGCACATGAGTTATCCAATTTCTGAGAACATGTCTTGTGGCACGAAGAGGACTTAAATGCTCCACACTGAATTAGCGTAAATGTATGTCATGTGAAAAACAAGAATGGAAATCAATGCAAATGTCCCATTGTCTGCAATTTCTGAGAAAATATACAAACAAAATTTGAAACCAAGAGGAACTGATGTACTTTTGAAAAGCTACAGGCAGGAAGAGATGGATATGAGGATTTCTGCAGGTCATTTTTTCAATGAGAAATGAAAGAGCTATAAAGCAATAGCTGTGAGATTGTCAGGTCTTTAGTTTCTGTTTACTACATTTTAAGATTTGAAACAATGCTGCCTATGCAAAGAAAGAAGGGATTTTGTTCTTTTAATTGCTGCAGTGAAGACATACGCTGCACTTTCTCTTGGAGATATTACTTTTGTTCTTATTTTTACTTAATCAAATTTTTACTTAATCAAACTCAGGCTGAAAGCACATGGTTATTCTGTGTGAAAACATCACAGTTTTGTGATTGCTATTACATCAATTCAGGGAGTAAAACTCCAAGGAGGGGAGTATTTGGGGCTATACCCTCCTTTGTAGGTTCTTTCTTTGTCATTTCATCAGCCTCCCAAGTTAAATCCTTAAAGTGTTGTTTGTTAAGGTGGCTGATGTGCAGGGAAAATCTTTTCAGGCACGAGAGCTGGCAGTGTGAAGATGAGCAAATGAGCTTATCTCCCACCATGTGGAATGAAGCCACCTAACTCCTAGGGCTTCTTTGCCTATTTTGGAGGCTTTCTTTGATAAACACCAAATGCTAAGTGTACTGTACTTGCCCTCCTATCTATCTTAAAATTTCGATGAAAGACACTTTCAGTTGGAAAGGAAAAGATGATATGTGCATAAAAAAATCCCACACTACAGCCCTTAGAAGTTTGTTTATTCCACTGAGAACTCTTCTGAAGTAAGGCTTGATTGACATCAGCTATGTTTTATCACTGTGTTCATGTGCGCCAGAACTGGAAATGCTCAGCAGCATACGATGCCAGCAGTAATCTGAGCCATTGTCTCTCATCTCGACATGTACTGAGATGAGTTATTCATGCGTTTTTCATCACAGCAATTTCAATTTCTCTCAGCAGGTCCTACTGAAAAACCTTCCAAGTCTGAGTGAAGACTCTGAGTGATTGATTCAGGTGGAGCAAAGTTCGTCAAGTTCCTAGCCTTGCAAAGCAGAGTCTCCGAGTCTGAAGTAGGGGGGAAGACTTAATGAGAGCAAATAGAAACCAGACACTAGATTTCTCTAAACTGCAGCCAGGCTAGCAGCCAGGATGTATCTGCCCTGGCATGAGTGTATAAAGACGGGAGAGCATGGGAGAGGAGATTTGGGAAGACAAGGAACCTTCCTTCTTGTATTCTCTGCACAATATCCAGACACAACAGCAATCCCTATATTCAGGGATATTCAGGGTCTGTTGGCTCCTAGCACTACTGGGAATGCAAAGGAAACAGAGAGAGGTGGGGCTGCGTCCCTGCCTCTCCTCTTCACTGCTCTGTGGAGCTGGCCCACTGCACTTTCCCCTTGCATTGCAGGGAGTTTGGAGACTGTCTCTCTAGAAGCGCTATTGCGCTTAGAACTTGCTTGTGGGGTGTGTCTCTGCAATGGCCCAAGCAACTCAGGCTCTTGTGTTAATGATATCATCCAGGTAAGTCTGCAGAACTGACATGGACATCAAATGGCATTTGAAAATCAGAATGGCCCAGTGTCACACACAAGCCGAGAGACAGTGACATAGCTCTATAACTACAATTCAAAGGGGTCATTCGACTTTTCACCAGATGAATGGGGATTTTCACCAGATAGGCTTAAACTGGCCTTATCTGTCTGCCTATGGCCCTTATACGCATCCAATACAGCAGAGGATATAATGGGGGAAAATGAGAATACTTGTTCAGATTAAAAAGTGAACTTCAGGTCATCTTTATTAATAACCTTCTTGTGGTAGCCATCCATGAAACCTTGAACCCATGGTATTGCTATGAATATGTCTGAAAATGAATTTTATCTCAAATACTCAGACTCACTGAAAGTGAATTTTGAATATTATAAATCATTTGTAAAATTCAGTTTGCACCACATCAGTTCTGTCCTCAATCAGGAAACAGAAACATTCTCACCTGATTAATGTAACTAATTAACCCAGTGTAAATCCGAATATTTACAATGAAGTGTTCCCAGGTAATCTGCAAACCAAGAATTACTTGTCAAAGAAATTCACAAAGCATTTTGAATAAAGTTGAGAATTTCAGTGTTTGTGAGCACTGTGAACAGGAAATAAAGGTGAAATTTGCTGAAGAAGTTATTTGTTGTGATTATTTTCTCAGCTCTGTCTTGAATATGGAGAGCACACAGGATAATCGGTCAGGTGTTTGGAGGTAAAGCAAATAATTCAATGTCTTTTTTTTCTAGCATGTCTTGAGCATTGTCCCCTGGTTTACTGCCTCATAAGGACCTATGCTGGGGAAACTTTCCTTCCAGCTAGATAAACCTGAATGCGATTCCCTTGGGAGACTCCTGCAAGAGCCAAAGGGTCACTGTAGGTTGATGTGAGGCACTCCTTCCTCACAAGGCATCTTCCACAAGTCACCTAGCACCTTTCTGCCCAGGGCCCACTACACTTGGGCCAGAAACTATGACACCTGGATCTGTCTCATAGCACTGTGGAGAAGTACCTGCCACGCCATTTGGGGCAAACAAAACCATTCAATTAGGTTTCAGAGTAGCAGCCGTGTTAGTCTGTATTCGCAAAAGGAAAAGGAGGACTTGTGGCGCCTTAGAGACTATAAAGACATTCTCACTGCATTTTCCACTTTTATGCGTCAGATGAAGTGAGCTGGAGCTCACGAAAGCTTATCCTCAGATAAATTGGTTAGTCTCTAAGGTGCCACAAATACTCCTGTTCTTCATTCAATTAGGCCCTCTTGGTGTTCCCATAAAACGGTTTTTACTTTCAGCACTAGGAGATGCGTCAGCAATAGTGATAACAAGGATTAGACAGGGCCTGGAAAAAATGACTGTCCCAGATAATCTGGCAGTGAAAAAAATCAAGCTTCAAAGTGATTTCTACATAGAACATTTTTTTCCTCAAGGACTTTGAATCTATTAAATATTCAACAAATATTGGATTGGATGTCGCTTCTCAGTGTCTGCCAATATCTAACATGCTATTTCAAAGGTTTCCCTGGATTTTTCAGAGTTAGACATGGAACAAGTTTTTGTTTTTAAATGTCACATGAAATATATGAAAAAAATTCTGAAATTTCAAATTTTGTTTTTGTTGTGCCTTACTTCATTTTTGCACTGTGTGAAGAATAATGAATGAGGTTCAGGGGGTTGTGTTTGGGGTGTTGGGATTTTTTTTTTTTTGAATTCACAGTTTTTCCTCATTTTTTCGTTGTGCTCCTATGTAACTTTTCAAAACTTCCTCACCTTTGGAAAAAATTGGCAAAAGGAGAAAGAAAGAAAGAAAGAAAGACCCACCCTGGACCTCAATCATTTAATTTTGTTAAGGGGCAAAAAGGAAAAAGAGTGGGAAGGAGGGATTAAAAAATTGAAATTTTGAAATGTTTGGTTTCAGCAACAATGCAGATAATTTTGAAAATCAGAATTTTTTTTCAAAAAAAGTTTTCAGATTAAAATGAAAGAGTTTAAATGAAAATTTGGCCAGCACTGATATTTAGAGTTAGTATTTTGTATAGTCATATAGAGATTGAATACAGTATATAGTAAGGGCCTTCAGGGATAAGGGCTATGGTTAGCAGGTAGAGTTGACTGGGAAAATTTTTTCTGTTCCAACGAATATTTTTTAGTTTTGTGAAGTTGTTTAGGTTTTTGCTGAAAAAACAAGAAGTCAAACACTGAAATATTTCAGTTTAAGACCAAACATTTTGAAGAAAATGAATTTTTTTTACTAACATTTCTGGTTTGTTTAAAAAGACATTTTTCATTAAAGAAAGGTCAAGATGAAAAATTTTCTGGCCACGTCTACTTGCAGGACTCCCGCCCACAGTGTTTGCTTTTCATGCAGAAGTAATGGATAATATTATCACAGGCTGGCAGTTTGGCCCCTTTCATGGGCACCCCATTCACAACAAAGCTTTTTTAACAATGTCACTTCAAAATTGTTTAACAATCCAGACAGTGCTGAGGTGTTGTGGGACCATCTCTTACAACTGACATTTTATACATGCTCATATGCTGTCCCAGCATTTCTCCAAGCTGCCTATCATTGCCAGTGGCCTGTCAGGTGTATTAGCCTGACAACAAAATTAAAGAGAGTTGCTGCCTGACCTTGGGGCATGAGCTGTCAGCAAAGGGAGCCACACTAGTCACCCAAGGGGAACAGGAAGAGGAGCCACTGTAATGGCTCTTTTCCTCCAGGCTGGTGAAGGGCAGCAGGAGCAAGTCTGAGGAGCTACTGCAGCGGTGGTGGTGGTGGGTGCCTGCAACCTCCAATGCCAGCAACCTCCAATGCCAAGGAAGAGTAGCTGCCTAGCTGGTGAAACTGCCCAGGATCAACAGAAGCCTCACAGTAGCCAGGCTCCTAAGATCTGAGACCCCGTCCCAGCTCTCACATAGCCAGCAAAGAACCTGGGACTCCAGTGCTTGAACCCAAGCTAACCAGTAGGGAGCATCAGACACTCCCCAATCGGAGGCCCTTAGCACTTGAACGAGAAATCCTCAGTGCAACCAGATAGGGACCAGCAGCACCCAATGCTCGGAACTGGTGGTGTGGCACACCCCCATCCCAATTAGGAAAAGCCTAACAAGTGCCTCTAGGCTCAGCTGGGAGTAAATCAGCACTGCTAGAGAGCCTGCGCTATGCGGAGAAAAAGAGCTTTAGAAGGCAGAGTTTGTTACAGGAAAGAGTGGCAAGCAGGCGGGAGGTGCTTGTGTATTAGCTGACTCTGACAGCAGAGCTGCTGTAGGGAAGACACCTTGTGAACTCTGCCACCCACAAGGGTTCACCAGCCAAGGTACAAGCTGATTGCAGTAGGGAGGGGTTGAAGATAAGCCCTGACCTGGGGTGTAGCTGTATTTAACCATTATAAACTAGACAGACCTCCACTGATGCTTTTGTAAAACTTGGAGACTGAGTGTCCCTATAATTGGAAGGACTTTTAAAGGGGAAGGGTCTCTGAAAATTCCCAATGTTCAAAAATCAGGAAATTGTCTTAAGAATAATAAAATTTATTTTTAAATAACCTTTTGGGAGCCCTTGCAGTGCACCGAGTCACATTTCCCATCTTTTCTCAGCGCCCAGCCCCTGGAAACATTGTTTTCAAGTGAAAGCTCACATAAGTGCTGGTGTTCAGGAGCAGAGGCTTTCAGTGCCCGTGGCAGAGTCAGCCAGGCTTATTATTCTTACTGCTAATGATCATTGGGGCAAATAAATTCCTAATTAGGGATCACTTAGTAGATCATTACCTCTCCTTCATTGCCACAACACTTCAATTTGAGACATCCAGCTCACCCAGCATGGGGCCAAAAATCCACAGGGAGGGACATTCACCTCTGACTGGAATAATACCTACTGGTTTTCATCCAGAGATCTAAAAGCACTTGACAAGGTAGGCCAGTCTGATCAGCACCATTTTATAGATGGGGAAACCAAGAGAGGGGAGGTGACTTGTCCCTGGTCACCCAGCAGTAGACACAGGAAAAGAACTCCGGTCTCCTAAGCCAATGCTCTATGCACTAAGCCACATTGCACAAAAGGTGCCTCAGCTACACAAAAGCAGGTAGTGTTTTCACCATTGCAATCCCTGCAGGTTTCCACAAGGAAGGAAACCTCTCATCTCACTTCTATCATTCCTGTAACTGGCTCCTGTAATTTGTTATCTAATTTCTACGGGGTGAAATTCACTCTAGTTCTATTCTGTGTGTTAAGGTCACACCCTCACAGTGGCATCTGCTCATCAATGTCTTCTGAGCATACTCATGGGTGGAGCATGGAAGAATAGCCCCATCAGTTTTTTCCCCCACTTTGACAACTTGCAGAGAATAAGGCTGGGCTCTCCAGGAGCATCTTGTGGATGTGCCAGGATTGAGGCAAAGCATCAGCCTCTGTATATCTTGTAGGGCAACAATTGTGATGTTCATAAGACCTGAAAGCAAGATGCTCTCTCTCATAGCCTTTGAATGGTGCATAGAATAAGCATTCTGGCATGGTCTGGCTTTCTGTTTTTTTTTTCTTAAAGTAAAAACAAAGCAACAACTTTGAGAAAATTCTATCAAAATCCCGATTAAAAATAGTATGATTTTCTGGTTACTAAATATCAAGTTATGATCGCCCATGTAAACAGATCTCTTGTGTGGCTTTATGGTATAATCTTTACACAGTCCCATTCTGCGTTCATATAATCATAGGTGCTGGAATTAAAGGAGTGGGGAGGAGGGGTGCTTCTGTACCCCCTGGCTTGAAGTGGTTTCCATCATATACAGGCTTTACAATTTGGTTCAATGGATCTCAGCACCTTCCACTATACAAATTATTCCAGTACCACTGCATATAATCTATTTCCCCCCCTACATCTTTATAGGGAGCACAGAGAATTCAGCAGGGCTCTTCAGAAATCCTTGTTTGAATCACTTTGTATCTGATATAAGTAAATGGCTTTTATGGATTGCTTGTATAGCATAACCAGAAGAGTGCGTGGCAATATCTGATTCCACATCTGTGTATCAGAGGTGTTAGAAAAATGTTCTAATCGGTCATACTATCTGAGAAAAAGTACGTGCGTCTATCATTATAGACTGTGCTGTAATTCAACCTTAATGGCTTCCACATTTTTGATGAAATATTACAGTACTTTGCTTACTGCTTCTGAACTCTGATTCTGTATGAATGGCAGTCTGCAGGAAAGCAGTATTAGAAAGGACTCACAGAAAACCTGCCCTCAGCATTGCTCCTGTAAATAAATTAATAAGAAACAATGCTATATGTTTTTATGCAACTGGGTGCTGTTCACAGTGCCATCAACGGTGTACAATTTAAGGGTCTGATCCTGCTCCATTCACATCAATGGGCGCTTTGCCATTGACTTGCAGATGGAGGATTAATCGCGGTAGGCGTGGTGGATATCAATGACGTCTCCCATCAGCTTAAATGGAGCTGGATCAAACCCTAAGAGAACAGTGTAGTGCTCCAACTCCCTTCAACCTAGAACTGTGAGAAACTTTTACAGCAAAACTTTTCAAGCGAGCTTGGGCTGAATTTCAGATGCAAAGAGGAATTTATTGTTGGGTGGAAATCATGGAAAACCCTGTGGTTTCACGTACTTTTGACCTGAAACCTGGCAAAATTCAGCAATTTCAGGTTTGGTTTCAAATCCAAAACCTAAAGCAAAGCTCAGGGTGTGCAAAGGTGACACAAAGCATTCTTCGTAGAAACTTAACTCAGAAGTACTTCAGCCTTCCTGCTGGATTGGGCTGGTTTATACTTAATACTTTTCTTTCCTGTGAAGGGGCCAAATGAACAGTGGGTAAAATGGTGAAAGCAGCTCAACATTTTGCAAGCACAACCAAAGACACTATTAGTCAGGGATGGAAATAATTAAGTCCGTTTTATATTTTCAACAGAAACATGACCTCCAAAAGGGGCTGGCAGTGTCAATGGGAATTTGCTGTTCCACCAAAGATTTGTTCAAAAGATTTATTCTGTATCATAGATGACATAGATCTGGAAAAGACCTCCCTGTGTATCATGCCTGACCCTCTGTATCAACCAGGATCGTCCCTTGTGCCACTCCAGACTGCGTACTCTCTGCACTCTCACATCTTGTTTGTAATGAACTGTACCTTTAAAGAAATCTTCAGGGATTTAACACACCTCTGCACCCCCTATTTTTAACTATTAATTTGGTTTAGGTAACTTGGTCTAGTTGGCAGCCAGTATCAAGTGGAGTGCCCCAAGGGTCGGTCCTGGGGCTGGTTTTGTTCAATATCTTCATAAATGATCTGGAGGATGGTGTGGATTGCACTCTCAGCAAATTTGCGGATGATACTAAACTAGGAGGAGTGGTAGATACGCTGGAGGGCAGGGATAGGATACAGAGGGACCTAAACAAATTAGAGGATTGGGCCAAAAGAAATCTGATGAGGTGCAACAAGGATAAGTGCAGGGTCCTGCAGTTAGGATGGAAGAACCCAATGCACCGCTACAGACTAGGGACCAAATGGCTAGGCAGCAGTTCTGCGGAAAAGGACCTAGGGGTGACAGTGGACGAGAAGCTGGATATGAGTCAGCAGTGTGCCCTTGTTGCCAAGAAGGCCAATGGCATTTTGGGATGTATAAGTAGGGGTATAGCCAGCAGATCGAGGGACGTGATCGTTCCCCTCTATTCGATATTGGTGAGGCCTCATCTGGAGTACTGTGTCCAGTTTTGGGCCCCGCACTACAAGAAGGATGTGGATATATTGGAGAGAGTCCAGCGAAGGGCAACAAAAATGATTAGGGGTCTGGAACACATGACTTATGAGGAGAAGCTGAGGGAACTGGGATTGTTTAGTCTGCAGAAGAGAAGAATGAGGGGGGATTTGATAGCTGCTTTCAACTACCTGAGAGGTGGTTCCAAAGAGGATGGTCTAGACTATTCTCAGTGGTAGAAGAGGACAGGACAAGGAGTAATGGTCTCAAGTTGCAGTGGGGGAGGTTTAGGTTGGATATTAGAATCATAGAATCATAGAATATCAGGGTTGGAAGGGACCCCAGAAGGTCATCTAGTCCAACCCCCTGCTCAAAGCAGGACCAATTCCCAGTTAAATCATCCCAGCCAGGGCTTTGTCAAGCCTGACCTTAAAAACCTCTAAGGAAGGAGATTCTACCACCTCCCTAGGTAACGCATTCCAGTGTTTCACCACCCTCTTAGTGAAAAAGTTTTTCCTAATATCCAATCAATTAGGAAAAACATTTTCACTAGGAGGGTGGTGAAACACTGGAATGCGTTACCTAGGGAGGTGGTAGAATCTCCTTCCTTAGAAGTTTTTAAGGTCAGGCTTGACAAAGCCCTGGCTGGGATGATTTAATTGGGGATTGGTTCTGCTTTAAGCAGGGAGTTGGACTAGATGACCTCCTGAGGTCCCTTCCAACCCTGATATTCTATGAACTTTTAGTTAGTGCTTATAAAATATCCAATTTACGGACTACTTCAAAGGAAGAACAATAAGCAATTGGCAGAAATAATAGCAGGTTTTCTTCTTTACCCCATTATGGAAAAACTCCATCAGGTGGAGAAGAGATTGATACATTTGCAGACAGGAATGTTACTGGAGAAAAGAGGGATTTTTTTTCTTGCATTAAAAAGCACATTTCTGCAGAGACCCAGAAGAACATTATTTCCAGCCCTCTGAATAGTCACAGAAGCCTGCTTCTAAGAATCAGCAGTTTAACTGTTCCAGCAACCCCTTGTAAAGTAGGCAGCAGTGCATGTGTGTGTCCAATAAGAGCACAGAAACTTTTGGGTTTCCACATTCTAAGTTTTATTATAAGCACGGTCTTTTCCGTTCCTGTGGGAAGGACATCTTATTCATTCTCCTGGTCCTGCTTGCTGCTATTGCCTTCCTAAAGGCTCGATGTGCAAATAAGCATATTCTTTGAACACTCCTCAAGGATGAGCGGTCTAACTGAAGAAGCAATTTTATTCAGCCTCTTGTAAAAAAGTGTCTGGCTTAACAGAACACCTGTGATCATTGCTCAGCAGAGCAGGAAAGGGTAGGGAGAAAGAGAATAGGGAATGGCTTCTGTATTTCTATTGCATTGTAAAGCAAGCGTATTTGTATTTTTTGAGTACAGACTTTTGCTGCCTGCTACAGAGTTATTAGCTCACAATTTGGGTCAGGTAAACAAGAGGTGAAGCATTCTACCCTGAGACTAAGAAAAGTAAACCACCCTTGAATCCCCAGAGAGCCAAAACATACAATTTCAGACAAGACTTGGTGCAGTGTGGGCTATGTTTTCAAAGGGTTTGCAGCATTACATTGGAATTTTGCACCTATACTAGCAATTGCTAATTCTACTTGTGCTTGTTAAGTATTTTCAAGGGAGAGCACAATTAGGGGTCTATTTACTGTGCCAGACAAAAGTTGCACTTGCTTAGAGTCATGCATGAGGCATGGCCTGCACAGGAACCTACCACAGAAATTCCAATGGCTGCAACTGGTTGTAAGTGGCACCTGCAGCTTACAAATTTGTTCCTGACAATTTATCTGTTAAAGCTTCCACCAGGTGCATCTGTAAACTAACAACATTACTAGTCAAATATAGCAACAGCCTGCACTGGTGATTAGCTGTATGGGCTCTGGGGTGGGACCAGAGATGTGGGGTTTGGGGTGCAGGAGAGGGCTCCAGGCAGGGGCAGGGGGTTGAGGTGTGGGAGGCGGTACAGGCTCTGGGCTGGGGGGGGTGGGCTCCAGGGTGGGGCCAGAAATGAGGGGTTCATGGTGTGGGAGGAAGATCCAGGATGGGGCAGGGGTTTGGGGGGTGGGGGTGGGGGTGGGGGATCCAGCTGGGGGTACAGGCTCTGGGGTGAGGCCTAAGATGAGGGGTTTGGGATACAGGAGAGGGCTCCAGGCTAGTGCAGGTGGTTGGGATGTGGGATGGGGTGAGGGCTCTGGCTGGGAGTGCGGGCTCTGGGATGAGCTAGGGATGAGGGGTTTGGGGTGTATGAGGGGGATCTGGGCTGGGGCAGGGGGTTGGGGAGATGAAGGATCTGGCTGGGGGTGCAGGCTCTGGGGTGTGGCCAGGGTTTGGGGTGCAGACTCCAGGCGGCGCTGATCTCAGGCAGCTCCCAGGAAACAGCAACATCTTCCTCTGGCTCCTAGGCAGAGGCATGACCACATAGCTCTGCCTGCACCTGCAGGCACTGTACCCTCAGCTCCCATTGGCCATGGGAATCCACGAATGGGAGCCCGTCACCTGAGTTAGGCACCTTTGTAGATTCTTGAGGGAATAAGTTAGGAGCCTGCCTCCCCACACACAAAACAGCCAGAGGAGCAGGTTCCCACCATGTAACTTTTAGGCCCATGATTAGCACAGTCAGCTGGGTTCAATTCCTCCCACCCTTCTGGAGGGAGAGGGAAGGAGTTGAGCAGGGGTTTCTCAGAAGGGTACTCTAACTACTGAGCTATGGGATATTCTGAGGTGGGGGCTCCCGTTGTCTCTCCTGCTGAAGCTGTTCCACTGTGGCGAAGTAGTGGTTTTACAGGGGGCATGTGAGGGAGGGTCTTCTGCACCCTTGGTGGGTATTCAAACTACGGGACTACAGAGTCATTTCCCCTCTCTCTGGCCCAATTACTCTTTCCTTTTAAATCCATAGTGGAACAGCTTCAACATGAGAGACTGAAGAAGCCCCACATCAGACTATCCCATAGCTCCATGGTTGGAGCACTCACCTAGGATTTGAAAAGGGGTCTCCTACCTTTCTCCTCCTCTGGCAGAGAGTGGAGAATTGAACCTGAGCCTCCCGCATCCCAGGCAAGTGCTCTAACCACTGGGATAAACATTATTCCTCTAACCCGGTTTGGCCTGATCAGATAGATGACCTCTGAATGTGCCTACTGGATTGGGTCCCTTGGGTGAGTTGTTGGCCAAACGCCTACCTTTTCCTGGTTTGTGAATTGCTCTGGGGCTTAGGTGGGAGCTAGGAGGCCAGATGCCTAGATTAAGGCAGGAGCATGAATGTCCAGAGGCAAAAATTTAGGTGCCTAGGGAATTTTTACGTTGAAAAAGTTGGGCTCCGAGTGAGTTCAGGCACCTGCAGAGTTTGGCTGGAGTTTTATGGATCACAGTGGGGGACATAGGTACCTAAGAATGGGATTTAGGTGCTGAAATCTGAGTTTAGGCAGCTAAGTGGTTTCATGCATTTCGCACTTTATGCCTAGATGTACTAATCTAATAGACTGCACTCTGGAAGGATCCAGGAACAGCATTTTCTGTTTAGATCGTTGAGGCAGAAAGCCCTGAAATGCAGAGCTATCCAACTCTGGCTGAACAGAAGGTTGCAACCAGGAACATATGAAACAAATAAATCTTCCAGATAAAGTGAGGCTCAGCCATGAAACATTAGATAATGGGGCCAGTGATAAAGAAGCACAAAAGGAGAACATGTCTTGAATCACATCCTTAGTCACATTCCAAAATGCATAGCAGGACAGACATCCAAATTTCTAATGGGCAATAAAACTGAAACTTTGGCACTTAGAGAAATAGCAGGGAAAAAAGCAAGTAAACCCAGTTCTGAGCGGTCTAGAAATTAGTTAGGGTAATATGCATCTACATGGCATAGCAGTTGGGCTGCATGGGGATGCACAGTGCTAACAACATCTTCCTGGTTGTCACTGATGATGGGGAAGGGAGAAAGAGAAGAGTTGTTAATAAGAAAGATGACAAGTTTTGGAGAGATTGGGACACAGTTTCCATACATCTTCTAAGTTTGCAGTTGCAGTCCATGTTGGGTCTGATAAACAGCAGGCAAAAGTGATAGATGGTAGAACAATATAGTATGTGAGGGAAGCAGAGTCAAATGTAAAGGACAAGGTATATTTGAAAGTAAAATCCACAGTGCTAACAGAGAAGAGAAGGAGAGTATTTCATTGTATTTGCCATTTAAGGGGTCTGATGAGGACATATTTGGAATAATAGTTGCAATTGGATTCATTTTAGTGTGAAAAGGATATTGTAGAACTGGAGAAAGCACAGTTTACTGATTTGATGCCAGTGGAATTTACCACAGTCAGTCACAGCTAAATGTTTTTTCTCTATTTCCACTTCTTCACTTGACTATTTCTATAGTGTATGGTCTAGTGGATTCAACATAGGTCAGGTGAGCTGGGTTCTATTCTTGTCTGTGCTGTTGATTTCTTTTTTAGTCTTGGTCCAAGTCTCTGATTTTGAGGACCTGTTTCTGGGTGTTTAACGTGAGTGACTTTGGGACTAACTTTCAAAAGTTTTACACACCCATAACTATAAATAAGAGATGTGAGTTGTCAGCAGCACCTCTGGGCCCTGACTGTGCCATCAGTCATGAATGCATGGTATTCTCTTTGTCAGGATAACTGAGCACCTGAAAATCAGGGCACCCAAAAACTAGGGTGCAACAAAAATCCAAAGTCAGTTTTTAAAATATAGACCCTAATTTCTCTGTGCCTCAGCTACTCTATATGTAAAATAGAGTAATAATCTTAGCTGCCTTTGTGAAATGCTTGGGAATTCATGAATGGAAACTGCTAATTCGTGTTAATTATTAGTAGTAGTTAGCAAAGAGCCACTGGAATGGTACTGTCTCAAGGACCACAATTCAAAAGGTTTAGAAAGAAGAGTATTCTTCTAAAAATGAATATAAAGTAAGAAGGAGACTCAATGAGCTACACGAGAGTCTCTACTTATGTCAAACATAAAAACAAGGGTGTGTGAATTTAACCGCATGTAAAGGAACCAAAGGGAAATTTCCCTGCTTGATAACTTTGAACTATTCAGGTGCTAGTGTGGACAGAGATTAGCACAGCTGGTTTAAATAGCTCTCCAAGCATTATCTTGTAGTACAATGGTCACTTTCCCAATGGCCCTTCTGGTCTCCTTTCTGCACTTCATTACCCTGGCTGGAATCCGCATACCTCTCCCAAGAGCTCTGGTGGAGCTCACTGATCACCTCCACAGAGACCAGCTTCTTATTTTACTGGCGCTTTGCTCCTTTGACCAGTCAGATGCTTTTCCTGTTTTTATTCAGTCTAAATTTTCCTTTTAATTTAAATTCTGCATGCTATGGTAACTGGAGCCCACAACAGCCTCTGCCATCCAACACCTTCTCCTCATTTAAATCCTTCCTGAAGACCCACTTCTTCCGCAAACCTACAGAAAACTAGCTAAGTCGTATGCTTATTTACTGTATTTATTTAGTTTATGAGTTTGCCACTCATTTGTGTGAAGAGCTTGGAATAAGGACAGTGGCATTAAAACCAGGTGATTGGTGTGGGGGAAAGATAAGGAGGCAGAACTGCAGAGAGAGAAGGGGAATTTGGTGTGTTTAAATAAAACAAACAAATGAACAGCCTTGCAACTACTAAGATAGGTGCCTATCCCTTCCTATCTTGCTTGTGCATTGCATTCTTTCCCCTCTCCTCTCATCTGTCTTTGTCTTGTATGCTCTTCAAGGTAGGGGCCACATTTTCCTCTGTGTTTAGAAAGTGCCTCGCCCATTCTGGGATGCTACTTTGCTAAAATAAGTAATAAATATAATTAATTTAAATATCTAAGAAGGGAGATGGTGTGGATTCTATCACTTCTATCCCAAATAATTGCTCTGCCGCCTTCATGTTTATACCCTTCAAATATTTGCAGTACAGACTGTTATCATGTCTTCCTCATCACTTAATCATTGCATAGCCCGCTATGTATACTGTATTTATCTCTTTTAATCTTTCTTTATGCAGTAAGTCTATCCCTCCAGCCCCTTAATCATGTTCATTGCTCTGAGCTGAATTCCCTCTAATTTGTCTACGGGGTGTAAGCCTGTCAGGAGAGCAACAGGAATAACTATCATTCAGAGTTTTGAAAAAGAATAAAAATAATTCAGAAGAAAAAAGAATATTATTGGGAATGACCAAAAACTGAAGGAAAGGGGTAACACCTACAGTAGATGGAATGTACTGGTTCCCTAAGGCAAAACTATCCGCACTATTAAGTTGCCAGTATTCCACAGTGTCATGAATTCCCTCAGTTGTGCTTTTCATTTCTTGTCAGCGAAGCTTTGCTGAATTAAGAATAAGTTGAAGAAGATTTCATTTAGAAGTGTTAGACTCAGGGCAGTCTCTCACAGTGGGAAGGAAGGGCTGTCCCATGCAGGTGTATAAGAAACACATTCAAAAGTAACCTAGAGGTTTAAAACAGTAAAACAAAAAGTCTGTTTAAAGAATAAAGGTGCTAATTTTCTAAATATAGAATTCTGTAGATACATAACAAGTTGCTTGTGTATTGAACTGGGTGAAATTTATTGACCTGTGATATACAGGAGGTCAGAGGTTCTCAAACTTCATTGCACCATGACCCCCTTCTGACAACAAAAATTACTACAAGACTTCAGGACGGGGGACTGAAGCCTGAGCCTGCCTGAATCCCACTGCCCTGGGTGGGAGTGCCAAAGCCCGAGTCTCACTGCCCTGGACAGAGGAGCCAAAGCCTGAACCTCACTGCCCTGGGTGGGAGGATCAGAGCCGAAGCTCAAGGGCTTCAGGACCTGAGTCCCACCATCTGGGGCTGAAGCCCTCAGCCTTGGTTGGCTTTGGTCCTGGGTGGTGGGGTTTGGGCTTGGGCTTGGGCTGGATGAATGCACTACAAGGTGGGTAGAAAGCTGGCTAGATTGTCGGGCTCAACGGGTAGTGATCAATGGCTCCATATCTAGTTGGCAGCCGGTATCAAGTGGAGTGCCCCAAGGGTCGGTCCTGGGACCGGTTTTGTTCAATATCTTCATAAATGATCTGGAGGATGGTGTGGATTGCACTCTCAGCAAATTTGCGGATGATACTAAACTGGGAGGAGTGGTAGATACGCTGGAGGGGAGGGATAGGATACAGAAGGACCTAGACAAATTGGATGATTGGGCCAAAAGAAATCTGATGAGGTTCAATAAGGATAAGTGCAGGGTCCTGCACTTAGGACGGAAGAACCCAATGCACAGCTACAGACTAGGGACCAAATGGCTAGGCAGCAGTTCTGCGGACAAGGACCTAGGGGTGACAGTGGACGAGAAGCTGGATATGAGTCAGCAGTGTGCCCTTGTTGCCAAGAAGGCCAATGGCATTTTGGGATGTATAAGTAGGGGCATAGCGAGCAGATCGAGGGACGTGATCGTTCCCCTCTATTCGACATTGGTGAGGCCTCATCTGGAGTACTGTGTCCAGTTTTGGGCCCCACACTTCAAGAAGGATGTGGATAAATTGGAGAGAGTCCAGCGAAGGGCAACAAAAATGATTAGGGGACTGGAACACATGAGTTATGAGGAGAGGCTGAGGGAGCTGGGATTGTTTAGCCTGCAGAAGAGAAGAATGAGGGGGGATTTGATAGCTGCTTTCAACTACCTGAAAGGGGGTTCCAAAGAGGATGGCTCTAGACTGTTCTCAATTGTAGCAGATGACAGAACGAGGAGTAATGGTCTCAAGTTGCAGTGGGGGAGGTTTAGATTGGATATTAGGAAAAACTTTTTCACTAAGAGGGTGGTGAAACACTGGAATGCGTTACCTAGGGAGGTGGTAGAATCTCCTTCCTTAGAGGTTTTTAAGGTCAGGCTTGACAAAGCCCTGGCTGGGATGATTTAACTGGGAATTGGTCCTGCTTTGAGCAGGGGGTTGGACTAGATGACCTTCTGGGGTCCCTTCCAACCCTGATATTCTATGATTCTATGATTCTATGATTGGGCTTCTGGCCTGGGCCCCAGCAAGTTTAACACTAGCCCTGGTGGCCCCATTAAAACTGGGTCATGACCCACTTTGGGGTCCCGATCCACCGTTTGGGAATCGCTGGACTAGATGATCTAATGGTCCTCCTGGACTTAATATGTATCAATCAAGGGACTCAAACACAGGGATTCCTGGCTTCAAGCCAGGAATCAAATGTAGATTTAATTTTAATGGATAAGGTGTCATTGTCTGAAAACATTGTAAGTAGATGTAGGCAGAATAAATGTACCTGAACCTGTATCTAGCATCAGTTTAATGGAGTAGGAGTGATCTCACGGTCTGCAAATGCCATCAAATGAAATCAGCTTATGAACAGGGAAAGGTGAACTGTAATTATCTAGATTCCAGACAGTTAGAGATGGGATAATGAACTCATTTACCTGTGTTCAGAAGTGAGGCTTACATTTGCAAATGTCTCCTAGTATTCCACATGATTCATTAGTTATATAGAACCAATGTGCTGGCTGCTTTTGGCCTGTTCTACACATGTTGTAACAGATTAAATGTTTTAATACACTCTGATATCAGTGAGAACCTGGCTTATATCAGTTTAGCTTGCATATGTACATTTCTATAACCAGTTATATTGAGGTTTAAACTGATGTGAGTGTCCACACACAAAGTTGCACCAGTTTAACTAACCTGGTATCAAAATTAAACAGATGCAGCTTCTGGGTGTAGACCCAATCCATACAGAAAAGTAAGACCAAGATCTTTCCTAAAAAGCTTATAGTTTAGATGACTCTGGGACGTTGATGCGGGAAAAAATATGGGACCGTGTTCAGCATAGATGCACAATAAAATCAGGACTTTGGAGGAATGGAGGATGCTGAAATGCATATCCCGTGCCAGATATATAAACTGTACTCCATCCCCAACATTTTATCTGCCACCATTGTGCTGTCTGGAGATTGTACTGTTAATAAATTCACTGCTTGGATTGCTCCAGATCCATAAGTTTAGACTCTGGAATATTAGACTTAGTTTGGCTGATATTAAGCATAACTTTCTGTAAAGCTAGTTTGGTTCAAGCAGCAATCACTCATGTATGTGTGATATGGCTCTTTTCTCCGTGAGTTAGTCTTGAATAACTGAACTGGAGATATTCCCATACTTTCAAAGAATAACGTGTTCCTGTCAAGTTGCAACATATCAGTCAATAGATTCACCCACGTGGGTTCCTGTGAACTTTGGCAATATTTGTAACTTTGTTTTATCACATGCATTTTAGGCACGAGAAACCTCTTTAAACTACAGTAGTCAGCCAGTTTTCAGGATGAGGAAAGATATAAAAGATATGCTGGCTTTCAGTGGCAATACGATATGTTAGTACAGCTTGCCTCCTGGCACCTGAGAGGCTGAGAATACGTTCTCAGACGCATGAAACTAGTTTATAAAAGGCATTGTAGGTTCACCAGGGCAGGGAAATTATGCAGACAGGTGGAATAAGCCAAAATAATGTGTACTGTAATGAAAATAGAGCAAAGATCTCAGTAAGCTGAACCATCTGCTTTATTCTACACACTTCCAACAAGGATTTTACTCCAAGCAACCACAATAGTCACACAATTTCCTGGGCTAACTCTAGTCAATATTTTTATCCAATCTAGACAATTACATAAAATCATTGCTGGCAAAGTGTGCAGAGGACACAAAGATTGGTGGGGTAGTAAGTAATGATGAGGGCAACTTAATAACAGAGTGATCTGAATCACCTAGTTAAATGATCGCAATTCTACAAATCCATTTTATTATAGCCAAATGCAAGGTAGTACATCTGGGAATGAAGAATGCAGGCTATACCTACACTATGGGAGACTGTCTTGGGCTTAGTGAAGGGCTTAGGGGTCTATCATAGATAATTGCCTCAACTTGAGCACTCTGCAATGCTGTGGCAAAAAGGGCTAACGTGATTGTCGGATGGATAAAAAGGGGGATATCAAGTTAGGGTGACCAGATGTCCTGATTTTATAGGGACAGTCCCGATAAAATCATGAGTGGTGTGGAGAAAGTGAATAAGGAAAAGTTATGTACTTGTTCCCATAATATAAGAACTAGGGGCCACCAAATTAAATTAATGGGTAGCGGGTTTAAAACAAATAAAAGGAAGTTCTTTTTCACTCAGCGCACAGTCAACCTGTGGAACTCCTTGCCTGAGGAGGTTGTGAAGGCTAGGACTATAACAGGGTTTAAAAGAGAACTGGATTAATTCATGAAGGTTAAGTCCATTAATGGCTATTAGCCAGGACAGGCAAGGAATGGTGTCCCTAGCCTCTGTTTGTCAGAGGGTGGAGATGGATGGCAGGAGAGAGATCACTAGATCATTACCTGTTAAGTTCACTCCCTCTGGGGCATCTGGCATTGGCCACTGTCGGTAGACGGGATACTGGGCTGGATGGACTTTTGGTCTGACCCAGTAAAGCCATCCGATGCATCTGATGAAGTGAGCTGTAGCTCATGAAAGCTTATGCCCTAATAAATTTGTTAGTCTCTAAGGTGCCACAAGTCCTCCTTTTCTTTTTACTGATACAGACTAACACAGCTGCTACTCTGAAACCTGGACTCCATTACTTGAATCTTTAAAATGAGATTAAATATTCTATAATATATACCTTACTCTAGCTCTAGGTGAAATTCTATGGCCTGTCTTTGTGAGTGGGGTGGGCTGGTATGTGTGTCAGGCTGAATGGTCATATGTCCCTTCTGACCTTGGAATCTGTGAATCTCCTCATCCTCAATGGGCCCTGGAGAGAACAGGAAGTTCTGCATTGCCCTCAACATGCTCATAACACTTACAGCTGTGCACTAAGACAATTACTATAATCAAATCTCATGCTTCAGAACTTCTGCCAGTTGCCTGCAAGGGTCAGAAAGGATTCCACCCCCACCCTTCGCAATACACAATTGGCCAGATTTGTTCTGGGTTTTTTTGCCTTCCTCTGAAGCAGTGAGGGGAAAAAAAGGGCAGAAAGAAGTCAAGAGGTCACTGTGGGTACCAAAAATAGGGGACTCGCATTTAAAACACTATTAAAAGTAAATTTAATTTGACTTACAAAGGACAAGTGACCAAAATTGAATAGTGGCCTTATTACCCCCTTTTTAAGCTTTGTTTTACGTCTGAGACGACTCCCGTCAGAAACCTGGACTGAGCAGCTGGGGTGTTGAAATCACCTTTCTAGTTCCTTAGCTCCTCT